>NC_085928.1:133937500-136437500 GCF_028885655.2 Pongo abelii | reverse complement strand
CACCACGCCCAGTGACATCTTAGTTTTTTGCTATTTTAATTTTTTTTTTTACTCTTTTGTTTTCTGCACTTTTGCATATGACCTGAATTATCTCTCTCTCTCTCTCTCTCTCTCTCTCTCTCTCTCTCTCCTCTTCTAAGAAAATATTTGTCCTGATTCTAATTCAGGTAAAATATTTCCTTAAAGTTTTTTGAATTGTAATTTCTCTAATTTAAAACTCAATATTCATATTCAAAAACATCACCAGGGCCAAGAAAATTTTTAAAAATGACACATGAAGGGGGTGCTTCCAACTATCAAGCTTTATTATAATGAAATTACCATTTAGAAATAGTAATAACAACAATAAACAATAGCAGCATGCACTATTTACTGAGCACTTTACATAATTATATTCTCTAAAGAACATAGCAACCCTATAGTAAAAACATAATTATCTCCAATTTCAGGTGAGGAAACTGAGGCTCAGAAAAGCTAAGTAGCTTTCTCCAACTACCATGTGGTTGAGGTAGAGTTTGTACCGCAGTCTTTCTGATTCCTTGATGAGAGAGTTTAAGGCACTGAGCATCTCTACTAGTAGAATACACTAAATGACCTTACTGGAGGAAAATTAAGTAGCTTTGTTGTCATTATTTGAAGTAGTACATGATTGATTTATCTAAGAAGTCTCTAGAAGAAAAGCGTTCAGAGTTATAATTCATCTTTATATAAAGGAGTGTTTCATAAGACTTATAGGCTTTTGTGAATTAGAATGAGTAACATTTACAGTGCTCTCCATGGTTTGCTAAAATACAAAACGTTCTTTTCTGTATTATTTATCCAGCATTTTACCACCTGGTGGAACTACCAGCTCCTGAGTGAATATTCCTAGTTTTCACATGTGTAAGAATACATTAAAATGTTTGTGCATTCTTGTTGCTCATCCCCCGCCCCAAATGCACACACTTATCTTCTGGAAATAAACCTGAATAAAAGAGATGGGTTTTTTTTTCTCTTTATTTATCTGGTAAGCTTTGGTAACAAGGTCTCACTTCAAACACATTGTCTAAAATAGATTTCCTCCTGGTTTCCTCATCCACTCAATTGTAGCATTACATGCATGTGTGTCTCCATCAACTTGACTTTGCTAACCAGATAAAGTAAATGTCATTCTTGGATTTTCAGTTCAAAGATATTAAATGTGAGTCTGTCTATTCAACATTTCAGAAGGAAAGAACCTAAACCATTTCTGTTTTTCTGTGGGACTTGAGAAGAGTAAGGAAAATAAGATCCAGTATTGTTGTATGAGGTGCAATTAGTTTAGCTTTTGTAGCAGATGCACCCAAAATAACAGTGGTTTAAAGGGTATAGGAGGATTTTGTTGTTGTTTTTAGCATATAATAGGCTGAGATATCATGGGCTCTCTGCTTCATGAAGTTGTCAGTTGTTAGGGTGTTCTTCAAACTTGTTCTGCCTTCATCTCTGCTTATTGCCTTCAACATCCGGCCCATAGTCCACATTTCTTTCAATGGAAAAAGAAGGGTTACTGTTTCTTCTCAAGGATACAATCTATAGGTTGCACAAGTCATATCCTCTCACATCCATCAACCAGACCTAGCTACAAGGAATACTCAGAAAGTAGATTTGTATTGGGTGTCCATGTGCCCAGGTTAAACTTGCAGAGGTTGGAGGAGTCCTTTTACCATGAAAGCAAAGGCGAGAAAGAATACTGGGGGGATATACAGAAGTACCTACCCAAGTAGTATGACCAAACGTATCTTAGCCTAAGGGGAAAAGAGTTCTAAAGATTAGATGCACAACAATGTAAGTGTACTTAACACTACAGAACTCTACACTTAAAAAATGATTGAAATGATACATTTTATGTTCTGTGTATTTTATCACAATTAAAAATTTTTAAAAAATTAACCTAGAAGTTAAGAGACATAAATTCTAGTCCCATCTACATCATAATTAACTCTGTGATTCTGGATGATTTTAATTTCACTGAACCTGTGTTTACTAATCTATTTATACAGTGAAACTATTATAGAGTTTTTAGGTGTAACTCATTTAACTCTACCTTATCTGTCTTAAGTAAAAGTGAATTTATTGGGAAAATGATTAGGAAACTGGAAAATTAGGAGGGACAAATCTGCCCAGGTGAACTTGGTAAAAGACCTACTACTGTGAGCACATACCAGGTTCAGACTTGTCCACATTGTCACTGAGGTGATTTAACTCTCCATTGTTCCCTACCTTCTTGCTGTTTATGTTCAAAACGGAAAGTCATGACAGAGAATGTTCCCTCTGGCCCAGCCTAGATCTGTGTTGGCTCAGGGTAGGAAAAGGAGGGACCTGGCCTCATTTGGTTTTATCATAGAGAATAGGCCAGCCCTCTGACCAACACTACTCGCAATGAAGGAAAGCAGCATGGAGAATGGGATGACTGACAGTCAAAACAACAGTATCTACTTTTTCTCTTTTCTCAGAAATTCTCTCCTCATCAACATCTGTCAAATCACTTGGGTCTATAACGTTCTTCATTCTTTCAGGCTTTACTTCCCTTGATTCTGAAATCTGGGCTCTTCAACACTCTTCTATCAGGCCTTGTCTTTTCTTCATTTGTACATTGGCACATGCTCGCTCAATATTTCAACTCCTAATTCTGCTGATGGTCTGCAAATCCCATTCACTCCCTGACTTCTCTTGCAATCCAGATGCATAGATATATAACTGCCTACTACATCTGTGATAACATCTTACATTTTTGACATCCAGAACCACATTCCTCAGCTTTGCCCCACATTATGCTCCTTTAAAAAAATTCTCTTCCTTTGTAAATGGTATTATAATCCACTCTGCCTTCAAGGCAAAACTAAACCACACACACAAAACAGGAATTATTTTAAACTTATCTCTCTTCATCATTATCTACATCCATCTAATCACATGCCTTATGAATTGTGTCTCTGAGGCATTTCCTGAATGCTCAGTTGCTCTTTTTTCTCATTGACCAAGTTCTTGTCTTCTATGTAAAGCCTTGTGCAATCATCTCCTTGCTTGACTCTCTACCTCCAGACTTCTGAGCCACTGGTCCATCCTCTCTAATGTTGCTGGACTGATTTTTCTAAATACAAGTAGCAAGTAGCTTCTTCTTTTTTTTTTTTTTTTTTTTTAGAACTCTTCCGTAGCTCCACAGCCAGTACAGGTCGGTATGACAAAAATAGTCCTCATGATCTAACCCTCACTACTCTTGACAGTCCTATGTGTCCATCTATGTTTCTGCGACACATACAATTGCAATCGTCTTTATTCACTATACTCATTTATACCCATGAATCATTGAACATCACATTCCCCTCCAACACTTGCCATTATCTACATTCAGCCTATAAAAAGAAAGTGAGCATGTAGAAAAAATTGCCATTTCTTAAAAGCCTTGGCCTAGAAAGGGCTTACATCATTTTTATATGCACACCACGGCTAGAGCTGGGTCACATGATCATACCCAACTACAAGGAAGTCTGGAAAATCAACATAACTGTGTGCTCAGGAAGAACAGCATTAAGATTTTGGTAAACAGCCTCTGCCACATTTAATGAGAATATAATCTAGGCACCAAAAATATTCAGCACTTAATGTTACCTTCCCTTCTGCGTGCAAAGTTGGAATCATGATATAAGTTTATACTGAAGATAATTCTCATTAAATAATAAAATTACTGTATTACATGACCATGTACTAACTTTCTGAGCATTTCTTTTAGAATCATAACTTTAAAAAAAGAGCAAAAGTAATATGAGATGCCATAGTTACACTGATGCATTGATTTGATATGTGAAACCAGCTTTGAAATATCACCATTTTTTAATTTTGGAAATATTCCATCTCCATTGATTGGGACTTCGTATGTTATTTGAAAGACTGCATCATATCGATTGTTTAAAGAGGCTTTTTGAATAGAATTTGACCAATATCATTAAAGTTTTCACCTGACCATGGCTGCTTAACCATCAGTGTTTTCATTTTTGAAACTGGAAACTTCTTTAAAGGCCAGATTTTTGTTGCAGCTCTAAATCTGAAGGTGTAGGCCTATACCTTACATTCCTGCCATTTGAAACAAAAATAAAAGATACTGATGCATTTTTTTTTTTTCTTGTGGAGTTAAGAAGGCAGTCATTGCTTAGTGGAGATAGAAGAGTCTATGTTGTCAACAATCAATGCTTTCAATAAATACCCAAGAAACAGCTATTTCAATATAAGTGCTACAGATGGCTTCATCAGTTTCCCACCCCTCCACGTTCTCCCTTGTCACTTATGCAAGTCTTTTAATATACACTAGTGTGTACATTTATCCTTCCAAGGCCTGATACCTTTTAATAAGTATGAAGGGATATGTTTTTGACTTGACTTGGGATCCAGGTAGCAACTGATGAGAACTGTACTCATTCTCAAGCTACCACCTATCTGGTAGCATTCACTGATATTCATGAGAACTTTCTTTTTGAGACTATTTGAAAAAGGAAGTATACGGTTGAGGGCAGAACTCACAAAATGTGGAGAAGTGATGAGTACTCTGGTGAAGCAGCTAAGACTGACCCTGTTCTTATGGGCTGGGTTTGGGTCTATCTGGGGAATTGTCTGAGGACAGTGTGATTCCTTTCATGAGGGACTTCGTGAAGCTCTGGGCAGAGGCAAGTTTGCTTTAGGTTATAGGTGACAAAGTGTGGCCAGAGTGTGGGCAGGAGTCATTCTCCTTTTCTTTTCGCAGTCTGTCATGACACATAAGAGACTGGTGGCTTTAGGAGCATAGATGGCAGACTTTTTCACAGAAGTACCATTGGCAATGGCAGGAGTGAAATTAGAGAGTGGCTTATTTGTGAGACAGGTCACTCTCCTTGCACAGCAGATAGGAGAAGCAACAGGTGCCAATAGTTGTCCATAGCATATAGCCTAGTTTGTCAGCACATACAGGGGTTTCAATGTAAAATATTTAACAACCTGTACAGCATGATACCATGACAGCCAATCTGACTGAAAACCTGCCAAAAATAACTGGTAGACCAGCATGTGCCAGATAGTCTAGCCCTTTGGAGATTCCCAGGGACATTCTAAGGAGATTTTGAAAGAAAGGAAGCTTCTGGTCTGGGCAGACAGAGACAAGGACAAGAACTTTGGGTTCTTGAAAATTCATTTGCATATACAAACTGATAAGGTTATATTAGCATTACATATGGATCAAGTCTTAAGATGAAAGAAATACAGATATCTTGGGAATATCAGCTGCCATCCTGAGGATGAGGGAAAAGATACTTCTTTATTTTTTTTAACATGCAGAAATAACCCTTAACTCGTATCATTTAGAAGCAGTGTTTTGAACCAAGACATTACTAATAGAGTGTGCCTTAAATAACATTAGTATGTGAGCTAGTAGAATGTTTGCTAAAGAACTACATGTGATACCAAGAATTCATTCTTTTATAGCATAGTAGGATTTCATCAACCATTCTGGCAAGCAGAGTAGGTATTTTTTAGAGTTTCAGAATAAAAATTAAGGTACTATAGAACTAAGAAAACAACCTGTTATTTCACTAAAACATTCATTTCCTTGTGAGTTATGGTCTATTGCAGAAATTTTTAATAGTTTTATTTTAGGACATTTAGAAAAAAACAGCAAAAAATGGAAATGTTTCTTCAAAGTGTTCTTGGTATAGTTTCTCAAAACACGATTGTAAGTAACATAAGACTTCAATAAAGTAAATAGATATTTATTTTTAATGGGCCAATGATAAAGAAAAGCACAAAACAAAAAGTCCCATTAAGATGATGACATTAGGCTTTTATCTTTCAAAATATCTTTTGTGTCAATATATTGTTTTTATAATTACAAATAATATTGTGCATAAGTGACATTTTTCTCCACGTAACTGGCAGATAATGTCATTCTAGCAAATAATGTCATGCAGCTAATTTTAGAACATTCTTTCACTAACGAACTTTTGGCTGGTTTTTGATGGGGTGTAGTCACATTTCAAACTTTCAGTGATTATTGGTTGAAGATATAGCCATTAATCTGTGGGAACAGGAAACCATTACACACACACACACACACACACACACACACTTGTGTGTCATTTGCACTCGTACCAATGGTACAAGATGTTTGGTCAAACCATTTGACCACTATGTGGCTTTGTCCACTGAACTGGAAAGGAACACTGCTGATCTTATCCATATTCGTACTCTGTCCTGTCTGCCCTGGCCAAATTGATTTGTGTACCCACATGGACGCGATGATACAATCTTACTAGTTCTTTTTTGCTTAGTGAACTTTAGACAGAGAAATGGGTTTTAGATTGTGCCTTCAAATATAATTTATTGAAAATGAAAAAAGTTTATGTCAGCTCAATTTTTGTTTTAAATGATATCAAGATATTTCCTTGACTAAACTTTTAGCCGTTTAATAAATTGTCCTTAGGAAGAACCCTGGTTTCTATGAATTAAAAAAACTGAAGGAAAACTATTGTTTCAGTGAACCAAGCAGAGATTTTCCTCTTTGAAGGAATTCTTTATTGATCCAAATAAAATTTATGTGAATATAGGAATTAGACTCCAAACATTAGAATAATGTAAAACAAGAGCTAAAATGTCCTGTTTTGTGACCCTAATGTCCCAGAAGAGAAATTCTCCCTAACAATTTCTTTCATCTTGGTAGTGAGCCCAAGTCTGACAATAAGAGAAAGTGCCATCTTTGTCTTTTCCATTAGAGTAATTCAGTCAGCTTGAGTCACCATCAGAAATATCTTAGCCTCCAAAACATTTCTCTTCCCCTGAATTCTTTGACAGCCTGAAAGCCTTGCCTTCTGCTAGCCGGGCCACTTTAGAGTGTTTGTCCACCATATTTTATGCTAAGCTTGAGCTTGTTTCAGAAATACACATACAGGTATGATTTATGCTTTCTACCAGTTGACTGAATATGTTTTTATCACACATGATTCCAAATAATTCCAGCATTCTGTCAATCCCTTTTTAATATTTTGGGTTGTTGACCAGAGGATATTGATTTTCCTCTTATCCCAAGATCAGTAGAACCATCTGTAGCTTGAAGAGTATTTGAGTTTTAAAATAATAATAGTAATAATAAAGGAAAGAAAGAAAAAGAGATAGAGAAGGAAGGAAGGAAGGAAGGATGGAAGGGTGAGAGGGAAGCAGGGAGAGAGAGAGGGAGGAAGGATAATTCAGAGTCAGATAGTTGGTAGAAAGAAGTAAAGAAAAGTGATTGTCTTCTTTAAAAACAAACAATAATAAGATATAAATTACATAAATTAAAATGCACCCATTTTAAGTGGAACAATTTCTATAAGTTTTGACAAATTTATTTATTGGTATATCCACCACCACAATTGACAGAACACTTCCCTCACCCCAAAAGGTTCCCTCATGTCCCATTATAATCTTCCTCACCCCTGCCCCAGGCAACATTAATCTGCTTTCTGTCACTATAGATCAATTTTGCTTCTTATAGAATTATATTTAAATAGAATAATACAGTATACACTCTCTTGTATCTGGCTTCTTTCATTCAGTATAATGTTTTGCAATTAATCTACACTGTATTATATATCAGTAATTTATCCCTTTTATTGCTAATTAATATTCCATAGTGTAAATATGCCACAATTTGTTTACCCATTCACCAATTGATGGACATTACAATTTAGGGCTATTATGACTGAAGTTGCTACAAACATTTGTGTACAAGTCTTTGTGTGGACATATGCTTTCATTTCTCTTGGTGAGTATCTAGGCATAAAATGGCCGGATCATATGGTCCTGACTTTTAAAAAGCCAATTAATGTTCTCTTAATCTTTGTTTTTTATGTTTTGTATTGTCAGTGAGCTTCCTCAACTCCCCCAGAAAGTATCTGACTTCACAGAACATGAACAGAACTCCATGAAGAAAGGAGAAAGGAAGCAAAACAGAAGTTTATCCTATCAATGTTTTCTGCGCAGGTTGGTCCTGACCCATCTCTCCAGGAGAAAGCCTCAGAATATCCCAGAGTCTGTTGATCTCAACTGCTCCTTCATCAGTGCAACAATGCCATTTCCTTTCCATGTGTTTATGCTATGTTAGCTCCCAACATTTGGCCTTGGAGGGCAGAATGATTTCTTCTGGGTTTACAGTCTCATAGGCCTAAAACCACTTTGCATCTCCTAAAAAGAAATTCTCTGTTTTTTCTAAACATTTCCCTAATCACCAAAGATCTTAAATAAAAATATGTCTACAGTCTTTGGTGGTTTTAGTGTATAAAATGTCATCTATGTGCTATACCAAGTTAAGTTCATGAAAAATAGAAATAAATGTTTATATCCCAACACTTACATTTCATAGTTTTAAATTAACAAAGAGTGAAAAAAATTCTAAACATCAGTTAGTTCTGTTGTTGTATGTATGTACAGATTTTAAATACCCATAGCAAACCCTGACATCTTATTTCTGGAAGATAAGATACTCACTAATTTGGTCAATAATGAGATAGTAAGGTTTAATATTTTTATTTTAATTATGAAGTACTAGTAGCTTAGTTCATTTCAATGCTTCTAAGATTTCCAGGTTTTGGTGGTGATGGTGGTTGTAGGCAAGTGAGGAGGCAGTTGGTAAAATACTGGCCTTTACTACTACTTTGAAAATCTCACATCACATGAATGAAGAATGTTGAACTTTTTAGCTCACTTCGAAACAGTTGACTTTAAGTACAAGTAAATGTGGTTTTCAGAAGAGTCCTAGGAACAAGAATAATTTTTTTATTATTTTGTAAATTTTTTTAATTTTTATTTTTTGTGGGTACATAGTACATGTATGTATTTATACAGTACATGAGATGTTTTGATTTAGGCATGCAATGTGTAATAATCACATAAAGAATGGGGAATTCATCTCCTGAAGCATATCCTTTGTGTTACAAAAAATCCAATTTTACTCTTTTAGTTATTTTATAATGTATGATTAAATTATTATTGACTATAGTCACCCTGTTGTGCTATCAATAGTAGGTCTTATTCTTTCTAACTATTTTTTGGACCCATTAATCATCCCTATCTTCCACCCCCTTGAGCCCCCAATACTCTTCCTAGCCTTTGGTAACCATCCCTCTACTCTCTATCTCTGTGAGTTCAATTATTTTGATTTTTAGTTCCCACAAATAAGTGAGAATATACAATGTTTGTCTTTTTGTGCCAGACTTATTTCACTTAACATAATGACCTCCACTTCCATCCATGTTATTGCAAATGACAGGATCTCATTCTTTTTAAGGCTGAATAGTACATGTGTGTAAGTACCAAATTTTCTTTATCCATTCATCTGTTGATAGACATTTAGGTTGCTTCCAAATCTTGCCTATTGTAAGTAGTGCTGCAGTGAACATAGGAGTGCAGATATCTCTTTGATAAACTGATTTCCACTCTTTTTTTCGGTATATACCCAGAAGGAGAATTGCTGGATCACATGGTAGCTCTACTTTTAGTTTTTTGAGGAAGCTCCAAACTGTTCTACATAGTGCTTGTACTAACTTACACTCCTCACCAGTAGATACCAGGGTTCCCTTTTCATATCATCACCAGCCTTTGTTATTGTTTGTCTTTTGGATAAAAGCTATTTTAACTGGGGTAAGAGGATATCTCATCGTAGTTTTGATTTGCATTTCTTTGATGATCAGTGATGTGGAGCATCTTCTCATATGCCTGTTTGCCATTTGTATGTCTTCTTTTGAGAATTGTCTATTCAAATCCTTTGTCCATTTTTTGATTGATTTTTTTTAACTTTTATTTTACTTTCAGGGGTACATGTGTAGGTTTGTTATTTAGGTAGGCTCATGTCACAGGGATTTGTTGTACAGATTATTTTATCACCCAGGTACTAAGCCTAGTACTACATAGTTATGCTTTCTGCTTCTCTCCCTCCTCACAATCTTCACCCTCTGGTAGGCCCCAGTGTCTGTTTTTCCCCTCCTGGAGTCCATGTGTTCTTATCATTTAGTTCCCACTTACAAGTGAGAATATGCAGTATTTGGTTTTCTGTTCCTGCATTAGTCTGCTAAGGATAATGGCCTCCAGTTCCATCCATGGTCCTGCAAAGAACATGGTCTCATTCTTTTATATGGCTACATAGTATTGCATGATGTATATGTACCAAATTTTCTTTATTCAATCTGCCATTGATGGGCATTTAGTTTGATTCTATGTCTTTGCTATTGTGAATAGTGTTACGATAAACATACACAAGCATGTGTCTTTATGATAGAATGATTTATATTCCTTCAAGTATATACTCAGTAATGGGATTGCTGAGTCAAATAGTAGTTCTGTTTGTAGCTCTTTGAGGGATCATCACATTGCTTTCCACAATGGCTGAATTAATTTACACTCCCACCAACAGTGTATAAGTGTTCCCTTTTCTCCACAACCTCTTCAACATCTGTTGCTTTTTGACTTTTTAATAATAGCTGTTTTGACTGGCATGAGATGGTAACTCATTATGGTTTTGATTTGCATTTCTCTAGTGATCAATGATATTGAGCTTTTTTCATATGGTTGTTGGCCACATGTATGTCTTCTTTTGAAAAGTGTCTGTTCACATCCTTTGCCCACTTTTTAATGGGGTTGTTTCTTGCTTGTAAAATTGATTTTCTTATAGATGCTAGATATTAGTTTTTTGTTGTTGTTGTTGTTGTTTTTTTAGATAGAGTCTCACTCTGTCACCCAATCTGGAGGGCAGTGGCACAGTCTTGGCTCACTGCAACCTCCACCTCCCTGGCTCAAGCAATTCTCCTGCCTCAGCCTCCAGAGTAGCTGGGACTACAGGCATGCACCACACACCTGGCTAATTTTTGTATTTTTAGTAGAGACGGGATTTCATCATGTTGGCGAGGCTGGTCTCCAGGCTGGTCTCAAAATCCTGAATTCAAGTGATCCAACTGCCTCTGCCTCCCAAAGTGCTGGGATTACAGGCATGAGCCACTGTGCCCAGCCTTAGATATTAGATCTTTGGTTGATGCAGTTTACAAATAGTTTCTACCATTCTGTAGGTTGTCTGTTTACTTTGTTGATAGTTTATTTTGCTGTGTAGAAGCTCTTAAGTTTAATTAGATCCCATTTTTCAATTTTTGCCTTTGTTGCAATTGCTTTTGGGGTCTTCATCATAAAATTCTTGGCAAGTTTGATGTCCAGAATGTTATTGCCTAGCTTGTTTTCCAGGGTTTTTATAGCTTTAAGTTTTACATTTAAGTATTTAATCCAACTTGAGTTGATTTTTGTGCATGGTTTAAAGAAGATGTCCATTTTAATCTTCTGCATATGGGTAGCCAGTTTTCCCAACACCATTTATTGAATGGAGAGTCCTTTCCCTATTGCTTGTTTTTGCCTGCTTTGTCAAAGATCAGATGGTTTTAAGTGTGCAGCATGTTTCTGTGCTCTCTATTCTGTTCCATTGGTTTATGTTTCTGTTTTTATACTAGTACGATACTGTTTTCATTACTGTATCCCTATAATATAGTTTGAAGTCAGATAATGTGATGCCTCCAGCTTTGTTCTTTTTGCTTAGAAATGCCTTGGCTATTCAGACTCTTTTTGGGCTCCATATGAATTTTAAAATAGTTTTCTCTAGTTCTGTGAAGAATGTCATTGGTAGTTTGATAGGAATAGCATTGAATCTGCAAATTGCTTTTGGCAGTATGGCCATTTTAATGATATTGCTTTTTCTTATCCATGAGCATGGAAGGTTTTTCCACTTGTTTGTATGACCTCTGATTTCTTTCATCAGTGTTTTGTTTTTTGAGAGATCTATTACTTCCCTGGTTAGCTGTATACCTAGGAATTTTATTCTTTTTGTGGCAATTGTGATTGGAATTACATTCCAGATTTGGTTCTCACCTTGGATGTTGTTGCATAGGAATGTTAGTGATTCTTGTATGTTGATTTTGAAGCATACAAATTATATGAAGACTCAGCAAAGTGAAATGTTCCAAATGTTTGAATCTATAGATTGTAGCTATGTGAGTTCAAATTCATAATCATTCAAAGGTATAGAAGTCATCAATTATTACTCGATCAGTGTAAGGAGAAACACAGAATGTAAGTTTTGTATACTATAATCAGGGCAGGGAAGCCCTTCGCAATAACGTATCCTTGCTAAGCTTTCAAAAAATTTATTTTTAAATTGTCATATAGTAAAATGACTTTTTCTCTTTTAATATGCAAGTCCATAAATTCTAACCCATGTAAACATTTGTGTATTCACCACCGTAATGAAGATACAGAACATTTCTCTCACCAACAGGATATCCCTTGTGCCATTCCTTTGTTATCACACCTATTTCACACTCCCCTTCCACACTTCCATGAAACCACTGATCTATTTTCCATCCCTATAGTTTGGCCTTTTTGGAATATCATATACAGCTGGTTCTCAGTTGTTATCTTCTATGAAGTTGCTATGAACACTGAATTAGCAAATACTAAACTATTGACTTGGGGCTAAACAGTGAACCTCTGATCACAACATCTTCATCAACTTATCAATACATAATCTTATTTTATATGTGTTTCTGTTTAGATATCTCATTCAGTATACTGTCGTCCCTCAGTATCTTTGAGGGATTCATTTCAGTACCTCCCATGGACACCAAAATCTGTGAATGCCTAAGTCTCTACTATAAAATGACGCAGTATTTGCATATAACCTACTGCACATCCTCCTGTATGGTTTAAATCATTTCTAGGTTACTTACAATACCTAATATAATATAAATGCTATGTAAATAGTTGTTATTCTCTGTTGTTTAGGGAATAATGACCAAAGAAGTCTTTATATGTTCAATACAGATGCAATTTTTTTTCCAAATATTTTTGATCATTGGTTAGTTCAATCAATAGATGTGGAACCCACAGATACAAAGGGTCTACTGTAGATTGTTGATTCATTAACATTGAACTCAAGCCAATAGCACTGTAACTCATGCCTGAATGAAAGCTTATCTAACACACACGTTTTCTCCATAAGGCACATCACAGCCTTCTTGCACTTAGGAACACTAGACATTTCAACGCTATGCTTGGGGGCCAATTTAAACAGCAAAATCACCAACAGAATGCACAAAAATGCAAAAATATATACTTTGAAAAGGGCACTTCTTTAGGATGAGAGCTGAAACAAGAAAGCAGAGTATTGTCTTATTCTACCTCAGCTGGGAATGTGCTCTCTGCACATGTCTACAAATGACCATGAAAATGTCCCAAGTATACATTTTGGAGTTACAAATATTTTTAGTGTGTAGGTGAATGTGTAAATTTAGAATTCATGAATAATGAGGTTCAACTGTAAATAGAATCATACAAAATGTAACCTATCTGAGGTTGGCTTTGTTTACTCAGCACAATGCTTTTGTGATTTAACTTGTTTCATTTATCAAAATTTCATTCTTTTTATTGCTCAATAGTAGTTTATTGTATGAATTTCCTGCTGTTTTTTTGTTTGAAGGACATCTAGAGTGTTTCTCGTTTTTGAGAACTGTGAATAGAACTACTGTAAACTTGTGTACAGATTTTTGTGGATGTAAGTTTTCATTTCATTAGGGCAAATATTCAGTAGTGGTATTATGGGATCAAAAAGCATGCATATCTTGAAATTTATAAGAAACTGACAACCAATTTTCCACAGTGGCTGTATCGTTTTGCATTTCCATAATCAATGTATTAGAGTTCCAATTGCTCCACATCCTCTCCAAAACTTGGTATTTTAGGTATATTTTACACCTAATGGGTGTGTAGTGGTATCTCCCTGTGATTTTAATCAGTATTTCCCTGATGGACAATGATGCTGAACATCTTTTCAACATTCTGATATACTCTTTGTTGGAAATGTCTGTTGATAGATTTTGCTTTGTGTAAAAAATGGGCTTGTTTATTTGTTGGCTTTGAGAATTCATATATCCTGGACATAAATCTTTTGTTGAATATAGAATTTGTGAATATTTTCACCGAGTTTTTTATTTTCTGAACAGTGTCTTTTGCAGAGCAAACATTTTTAATTTTTATGTCCAATTTATTGATGTTTTTGTTTTTATGGCTTATGGTTTTTGTGTCATGTTCAAGAACTCATTGCCAAATCCAAGATCACATGGATTTTCTCTCTCTCTCTTTTTTTTTTTTTTTTTGAGATGGAGTCTCCCTTTGTCACCCAGGCTGGAGTGCAATGGCGTGATCTCGGCTCACTGCAATCTCTGCCTCCGGGTTCCAGTGAGTCTACTGCCCTAGCCTCCCAAGTAGCTGAGATTACAGGTGCCTGCCACTATGCCCAGCTTTTTTTTGTTTTTTGTTTTTTGTTTTTTGCATTTTTAGTAGATACAGGGTTTCGCCATGTTGGCCAAGCTGGTCTCAAACTCCTGACCTCACTTGTTCCACCTTCTTCGGCCTCCCAAAGTTCTGGGAGTACAGGCGTCAGCCACCGCACGCAGCCTTCTGTTTTTATTCTAAAATTTTTATACTTTTACATTTAGATCCATGCTTCATTTTTAGGTTAAGTTTTTCTATAAGACAAGATCTTACTCTGTCACCCAGGCTGGAGTGCAGTGGCGTGATCATGGCTCACTGCAGCCTGGAACTCCTGGGCTCAAGCAATCCTTCTCCCCAGCCTCCCGAGTAGCTGAGACTACAGGTACATGACACTACACCCTGCTAATTTTTTTCATTTTTATTTTTTTGGAGACAGGGTCTTGCTATATTGACCAGGCTAGTTTCAAACTCTTGGTGTCATGCAATTCTCCCACCTCAGCCTCCCTAAGTGCTGGGATTACAGGTGTGAGTCACTATTCCTGGCCTCTATATATTTATTTTATAAAAGATGTAAAGTTTAGGTTGAGGTTAATTTTTTTTAACTTTTATTTTAGGTTCAAACTTACATGTGTACATTCGTTATATTGGTAAACTGCATGTCATGGGGTTGTGGTGTACAGATAATTTTGTCACCTGGGTAATAAGCATAGAACTTGATAGATAATTTTCCTGATCTCCCTCTTCCCACCCTCCACCCTCAAGTAGGCCCCAGTATCTGTTGTTCTCCTCCTAGTGTCCATGTGTTCTCATCATTTAGATCCCACTAGTAAGTGAGAAAATGCAGTATTTGGTTTTCTGTTCCAGTGTTAGTTGACTTAGAATAATGGCCTTCAGCTACATCCATGTTGCTACAAAGGACATGACCTCGTTTGTTTCTATGGCTGCATAATATTCCATGATATATATGTACCACATTTTCTTTATCCAACCTGCCGTTGATGGGCATTCAGGTTGATTCCACCATGTCTTTGCTGTTGTGAATAGTACTGCAATGACCATATACTTGTATGTGTCTTCATGGTAGGATGATTTATATTCCTTTGGGTATATACCCAGTAATGGGATTGTTGGGTTAAATGGTAATTCTGTTTAAAGTTCTTTGAGAATTGCCACACTGCTTTCCACAATGGCTGAATTAATTTATACTCTCACCAAAAGTGTATAAATGTTCCCTTTTCTCCACAACCTCTCTAGCATCTGTTGTTTTCAGACTTTTTAATAATAGCCATTCTGACTATTGTAAAATAGCATTTCATTGTGGTTTTGATTTGCATTTCTCTAATGATTAGTGATGTTAATTAAGCATTTTTTCAAATGCTTTTTGGCCACATATATGTCTTTTGAAAAATGTCTGTTCATGTCCTTTGCCTTCTTATTAATGGAGTTGTTTGTTTATTGCTTGTAAATTTATTTAAGTCCCTTATAGATCTGGATATTGACCTTTGTTGTATGTATAGTTTGCAAATAGTCTCTCCCATTCAGTAGGTTTTCTCTTTCCTTTGCTGATAGTTTCTTTTGCTGTGCGGAAGCTCTTAAGTTTAATTAGATCCCATTTTTCAATTTTTGCTTTTGTTGCAATTGCTTTTGGGGTTGCATCATAAAATTATTGGCGAGTTGTATGTCCAAAATGGTATTGCCTAGGTTATCTTCCAGGGTTTTATAGTTTTAGGTTTTACATTTAAGTCTTTAATTTATCTTGAGTTGATTTTTATATGTGGTGTAAGGTAGGAATCTAATTTCAACCATCTGCCTATAGCTAGCCTGTTATCTCAGCACCATTTATTGAATGGAGACTCTTTTCCTCACTGCTTGTTTTGTCAGCTTTGTTGAAGATCCTAGTTTTAGGCATGTGGCCTTATTTCTGGGCTCTCTGTTCTGTTCCATTGGTCTGTATTTTTGTATTTATACCAATACCATTCTGTTTTGGTTACTGTAGCCCTGTAATATAGTTTGAAGTCAGATAATGTGATGCCTCCAGCTTTATTCTTTTTTCTTAGAATTGCCTTGGCTATTCAGACTCTTTTTGGGTTCCATATGAATTTTAAAATAGTTTTCTCTAGTTCTGTGAAGAATGTCATTGGCAGTTTGATAGGAATAGCAATGAATCTGTAAATTGCTTTTGGCAGTATGGCCATTTTAATGATATTGATTCTTCCTATCCATGAGCATGGAATGTTTTTCCACTTGTTTGTATGACCTCTGTTTTCTTTCATCGGTGTTTTGTAATTCTTGTTGTAGAGATCTTTCATTTCCCTGGTTAGCTGTATTCCTAGGAATTTTATTCTTTTTGTGGCAATTGTGAATGGGATTGCATTTCTGATTTGGTTATTGGCTTAGATGCTGTTGTTGTATAAGAATGCTACTGATTTTTGCGTATTGATTTTGCGCCCTGAAACTTTGCTTAAATTGTTTATTAAATCAAGGGGCTTTGGGCCAGAGATATAGAATCATGTCATATGCAAACAGGGATAGTTTGACTTCCTCTTTTCCTATTTGGATGCCTTTTATTTATTTCGCTTGCCTGATCGCTCTGGCCAGGAATCCCAGTACTATGTTGAATAGGTGTGGTGAGAGAGAATATCCTTGTTTTGTGCCAGTTTTCAAGGAGAATGTTTCCAGCTTTTGCCCATTCAGTAAGATGTTGGCTGTCGGTTTGTCATAGATAGCTTGTATTATTTTGAAATATGTTCCTTCAATGTCTAGTTTGTTGAGGGTTTTTTAACATGAAAAGATGTTGTATTTTATTGAAAGCCTTTCAAAAAAAAAGCTAAAATAGTAACAACCACATTCTCGGACCACAGTACAATAAAATTGCTCAAAACCATATAATTACATGGAAATTACACAACCTGCTCCTGAATGACTTTTGGGTAAATAATGAAATTAAGGCAGAAATCAGGAAATTCTTTGAAACTAATGAGACCAAAGATACGACACACCAGTATCTCTGGGACACAGCTAAGACAGTGTTAAGAGGGAAGTTTATAGCATTAAATGCCCACATCAAAGAGTTAGAAAGATCTCAAAATAACAACCTAACATCATAACTAGAAGTATTATATAAGCAAGAGCAAACCAACCCCAAAGCTAGCAGAAGATGAGAAATAACCAGGATCAGAACTGAACTGAACAAACTTGAGCATGAGAAACCATACAAAAGGTCAACAAATCCAGCAGTTGTTGTTGTTGTTGTTGTTTTCAAATTAATAAGATAGATAGACTGCTAGAAATACTAATAGAAAAGAATGAAAAGCCAAATAAACACAATTATAAATGAAAAAGAGGACATTACCACTGAGCCCACAGAAATACAAAAAACCATCAGGGATTACTGTGAATACCTCTATGCACACAAACTAGAAAATAGAGAAAAAAATGAATAAATTCCCAGACACATATAACTTTCAAAGACTGAACCAGGAAGAAATTGAATCCCTGAAAAGACTAATAAACAAGTTCCAAAATTGAATCTGTACTAAAAAGCCAACCAATCAAAGAAAGCCCAGGACCAGATGGATTCACAGCCAAATTCTACCAGATGTATAAAGAAGAGCTGGTACCCCTACTGAAACTATTCCAAGAAATTGAGGAGGAGGGGCTCCTCCCTAACTCATTCTATGAGGCCAGCAAAATTATGATACCAAAATCTGGCAGAGACACAACAACAACAACAACAACAAACTTCAGGCTAATATCCTTGATGAACACAGATGCAAAAATCCTCAACAAAATACTAGCAAACTGAATCCAACAGCACATTGAAAAACGAATCCACCACTATCAAGTAGGCTTTATCCTTAGGATGCAAGGTTGGTTCAACATATGCAAATCAATATATGTGATTCATCACATAAACAGAAGTAAAAACAAAAACCACATGATTATCTCAACAGATGCAGAAGAGGTTAATATTTTTGCCTATGGACATTCAATTGTTCTAACACCCTTTGCTGAAAAGATTATACTTCCTTCACTGAATTCCTTTGCACAGTTGTCAAAAATCAGTTGGGCACATTTGCGCAAGTCTATTTCTGGCTTCTCTATTCTGTTCCATGGATCTATGTCTATCATTTTGCCCATATAGTACTACCTTGATTATTGTAACTTTATAGTAAGGGTGAAAATTGGGTAGTATGATTCCTTTCAACTTTTTTTTTCAAAATTGTTTTAGCTATTCTTTTTACTTCACATTTCTGCATAAATTTTAGAGCATTGCATAAATATACAAAAAATCGTTTTGGGATTTTGATCACTATTGAATTAAATCTACGTATTATGTGGGGAGAATTGATATTTCCATTATGCTGTTTTCTAATCCATCATATGATGTTTATTTATAACTTCTTTGATTTCTTTCAGCAGTGTTTTATAGCTTTTAGTACATAGATCTTGTGCATGTTTTGATAGATACACACCTAAGTGTTTAGTTTTTTGAAGCTTTTGTAAATGGTATTATTTTTAAATTTCAGTTTTTCATTTTACTTTGCTTGTTTATAGAAATGTGACTTATTTTTATTTGCTGACCTTGATTTCCATGACCTTTCAAAATTTACTTATTATTTCCAGAAGGTTTTTTTGGGCAGATTTCTTGGAATTTTCTACATAAAATATATCATATTATCCACAGATAGGGCTGGTTTAACCTTCTTTCCAGACCATTTGCCTTTTTTTTTTCTCACCCTATTGTAAAAAATAGAGGTGATGAGAGTGGACATCCTTGCCTTTCCCTTGATCTTAAGTAGAAAGCATTCAGCCTTTACACATTTTGATGTTAGTTGTAGGGTTTCTTTCTTTCTTTTTTTTTTTTTCTTTACAGATGCCCTTTATCAGGTGGAGGAAGTTTACTTCTATTTCTAGTTTGCTGTAAATAGAATTTTTTCAAATGCTTTTCTGCATTGATATGGCCATGTGGGTTTTCTGCTTTCATTTGCTAACATGGTAGATTGCATTGATTGATTCCCAAACATTGAAAAATTGTTGCATTCTCTGGACAAATCCCACTTGTTTGTGGTATATTATTCTGTTTATATGTTGCTGGATTCAATTTGTTCTTTTTTAAAAGTATTTTTGTATTTTTGTTTTTGAGAGAGATATTGGTTTTTAGTTTTCTTTTAATGTCTTTGGTGTTGTATGAGGGTAATAGTCTCATAAAATGAATGAGAAGTGTCTCTTCCTTTTATATTCTGTGAAAATTCTATTCTGTGCAAACTTAGTATTATTTCTCATTTTAATGTTTGGTAGAATTCACCAGTGAAATCACCTGAACCTGGAAATTTTTTTTTTAAGAATTTGTTTCTTAACTCTAAAATAAATTTCTTTAATAATTATAGAGATATTTGGATTACACATTTCGTTTAGGGTGAGTTTTGGTAGTTTGTGAATTTGGGGGAATCAGTCCCCTTCATCTTGGTTTTCAAATATATGTATGCAGAGTTGTTCATAGTGTTCTTTTATTTATTTATTTATTTTTACCATTTGCTGGGTTCATAGTGATATCTCCTCTTTCATTTCCAATATGCATAATTTGAGTCTTTTTTTTCCTGTGTCATCCTGTTAGAGGTTTATCAATTTTATTGATATTTTCGAAGAATCATCTATTGGTTTTATTTTCTTATTGTTTTTCTGTTTTTATTTTTAAGTTTTCGGCTTATCATTTTCTTCCTTCTGCTTAATTGGGTTTATTTTGGTCTACTTTTTCTAATTTCTAAGGATGGTAAACTAAGTTATTTCTTTGAGACTTTTTCTTCTCTAATATAAGCCCTTAATGCTATAAATTTCTTTCAAAGCACTGCTTTAGCTGTAGTGCATTTTAATTTTTGTTCACTTCAAAATATTTTATAACGTCTTTTGAGATTTCCTCATTCACCCGTGGGTTACTTGCAGGTATATTGTTTAACTTGTGTTTGGAGACTTTCCCATATTTTTCTGTTACTGGTTTAATTCCATTATGTCTGAAGATATGCTCTGTGATTTTGATTCTCTTAAATTTACCCCATCTTAACTTTTTGAATTGTCATCTAGCCAGCAATCTCTACTATAGTGAAACAACTGTTCTAAATGTGGAAAGGTATACTGGAATAAATTAAAATCAGGGCACTATTATACGTAAGTCTCATTGATAAAGATGCTTTTCTAACATATATTTATAGTGAAAGTGAATTTGTTTTGTATTTCAATCTCTAACTGAAAAACTTGAAAATAAGTTTTCATTTATTAGAGGCTATTGATTGGAGAACCATATGGATGATATTATTTTTGTTTGTGAATTGAATTCCCATTTCACCCCACTGTCACCCTACCCATTTTAGCTAGTAGGAAGAGGAACTTCATGATAACATTTTTAAAACAATTAACCTTGAAACATTTTCAGGAATAAAGATTTGTGGTGAATGTCCTGGAGAGAGATTTTTCTCTGTATTATGGTAGTATTTTCCTCATTGCAGGCTTTTCTACTTATGATTTATTTGTCACCAGTTTTAGATATCCTCGTATGTCCTCCACACTGTTTCACAACCCACTGAGTTGTTGGGGACAATAGAATAGAATAAAAGATATAATGATACGTGTAGGTGAGATTTTAATCTGGAAATTAATAGACTGTAGTATGCATTTTTCTCGAGTGAAAACAAATCTTTCTCCAGTGTCCTGTGCTTTCCCTATCAACAGACTCTTACTTCCTAATCCATAGATCCTAAATTTCAGTCTAAATAAATCTGACATTTCATGGATATAAGAGTCACCCTCAGATATTTAGGAATCGGCATTTCTATTTATTTTTATTTTTATTATTTTTTTTTGAGACGGAGTCTCGCTCTGTCCCCTAGGCTGGAGTGAGGTGGCACGATCTTGGCTCACTGCAAACTCCACCTCCCAGGTTCACGCCATTCTCCTGCCTCAGCCTCCGAGCAGCTGAGATTACAGGCGCCCGCCACCACGCCCAGCTAATTTTTTGTATTTTTAGTAGAGACGGGGTTTCACCGTGTTAGCCAGGATGGTCTCAATCTCCTGACCTGGTGATCTGCCCGCCTTGGCCTCCCAAAGTGCTAGGAGTACAGGCATGAGCCACCGTGCCTGGCCAGGAATCGGCATTTCTAAAAAGAACCAAGGGCATTCCTCTCTGGACCACATTATGAAAGGCCAGGCTTAATCAACGTGTGGGTTATTAATACTCCCAGGTAAGTGGTTATCTGGAATATGCTCAGTTTGCCTGTTCCACCGCAATCACATTTCTAGTATTTCCTGCTATAGTTGGCAACTCTTTGTCAATAAAATTATATTAAGAATAACTATCACGATAACAATTCAAACCTACTGGATTTAATAAATTGAGTGCCATCTCACAATCAATGAGAGGTAGAAATCGGTGGATAAATATCCAAGCCTTCCCATTCCTAGAAGGGCAACTTTGGGCTTCATTCTACATGGTTTCTAAAAGTCTTTACTGGGATTCACCTTTAGTAGCTTCCCTATGCAAAGAAAGAGAGCTTCTTCCTGTCTGGGTCTGCTTCAGTAATATTTCATGGCTACTCATCAAAGAATTTATCTTTCATTTCACTGAGCTTTAGCTGTGTTTTTAATGAATTTTCTTTTGTTCTGACCTCATTCAAGACAAGACTCATGATCAGAATTCTTTTAATAAGATTATAATTTTGCCCTTTACTTTCATCTTTCTTTTATCTGAACAATCCTGCTGTTTCTTCTCAGTTATTCTATTGACAAGGTTTAGGCTTTAGTTAGTAAGTCATTGTCACAGTAAGACTGTATAATAAACCAACCCAAAACTCAGTGGCATCCAATGATAAATATTAATTCTTATAGTCATGAATCTGCAGTTTGTGGATTAAGCTAATCAAGATGGGCTCAGTTGAGCTCTGCTTTAATCTGGGTATTTGGTTGAGTTTGTTTCCTCACTGTAAGTTGAACTCAGGTCTACTCCATGTTTGTTATGAGGTGTCAGCTGAAGGGAAAGTAGCTACCCAAGACATTTAACGCCCCGTACTTGTCTCAAATCAGCTAACATTTCACTGGCTAAAGCAAATCACATGGCCAAGCCCAAAATTAAGGTGTGGGAAAATGTACTTTTCCATGGCAGGAGTGACGATGTAAACACTACCACATGAGAGTCAAGAACTGTGACCAATAATAGCTCAATGCACTACAATGCTGTTTCTGTTGGGGTGATAAATGGTCTGTTTAGTGGTTCTCAAAGTGTAATCTTGAAACCTGTTGGGATCCCCAAGAATATTTTAGGGATCTGCAAGGTTAAAACTATGTTCACAATAGTAATAATGAGATGTTATTTGACCTGTTTATGCTTATTCCTTCATGAATGTACAGTGTAGTTTTCCAGAGTCTACAAGATGTGTAACATGATAGCAATTGAATGCAGAAGCAGACGTAAAAATCCAGCTGTCTTCTGAGGGGGCAGACATTAAAGAGATTTGCAAGCCAGGAACAGTGACTCACACCTGTAATGCCAGCACTTTGGGAGGCTGAAGCAAGAGGATTGGTTCAGCCCAAGAATTTGAGATGGCCTGGGCAATGAAGTGAGACCTCATCTCTACAAAAAATAAAACAAACAAAAAAATTAGCCTGGCATGGTAGCGCACATCTGTGGTCCCAGCTACTCAGGAGGCTGAAGTAGGAGGATCACTTGGGCCTGGGAGATCAAGGCTGCAGTGAGCCATGATCAATTGTACCACTGTACTCCAGCCTGGGTGACAGAGTGAGACCCTGTCTCAAAGAAACCAAACAAAAAAAGAAATTTGCAAAATGTAAAACAATACCACTATTCTTGTAAATTATTTCCAGATATTTGGCAATTTTTATGAAAAAATATTTATGTTAATAAGCAATGGCTTTTTAATTATCATTTTAAATGAATTTATAAATACATATTTTTAAAATTTCTGTTTTAATGTTAAATATGGTAAATATTAATAGATATCATCTTTATAAACAAAAAGTCTTTGGGATTTTTAGTGATTTTTTCCTTCTTTTTTATTGTGGTAAATAAAACAAATAACATAAAATTTATTATCTTAAACATTTTGAAGTGTACAGTTCAGTAGTGTTAAGTAACTTCACATTATTGTGAAACAGCTCTCCAGAACTTTTTCACCTTGTTAGTCCGAAACTCTATACCCATTAAACAACAACTCCCCTTTTCCTCCTTCCTCCAGCCCCTGGAAAACCCATTCTGCTTTCTATTTCTATGAATTTGACTACTTTAGATACCTCACATAAGTGTAATCATATAGTATTTATTTTTTTGTGACTGGATTATTTCACTTAGCATAATGTCCTCAAGGTTCATCCATGTTGTAACATGTGACAGGATTTCCTTCCTTTTTAAAGCTGAAAAATGTTCCACTGTATGTATATACCACATTTTGTTTATCCATTCATCTGTCAATGAACATTTGATTTGCTTCCACCTCTTGGCTACTGTGAATAGTGCTGCTATGAATATGGGTGTGCAAATAGCTCTTCAAGATCCTGTTTTCAATTCTTTTGGATATATACCCAGAAGTGGGATTGCTGGATCATATGGTATTTCTATTTTTGGTTCAACAATTTATTTTTAACTAAACTTTTTATTTTGAGATAATTGTAGATTCACATGCAGTTTAAGAATTAATACAGAGAGATCTATGCATCCTTTACCTAGTTATCCCCAAGAGAAACATCTTAGAAATGATAGCACAATATCACAAAGAGGACATTGACACTGATACAATAAAGATACTGAACATTTTCATCATCACAGTGAGCTCTCATGGTTCCCTTTTATAGTCAGACCCACTTCCCCTCCCATCCCCTTCTTAACCTGTGCATTGACAGTTGTTTTCTTTCTGTACTTAAAACATGGTATGTCACTTCCTGCTGTTCTCCATGGTTTCTGATGAGAAATGTGCTGTTTTTCAAATTGTTTTTCCCCTGTTTGTAATTTGTTGTTTCTCTCTTGCTTTTTTCAAGATAATTTCTTAGTCTTTACTTTTCATCAACTTGACTACATGTGTTTTGCTAGATTTGGGAAGTTTTCAGCTATTATTTCTTTTTCTTTTTTTTTAATTTTCCAAATGATATATTTATAATAGCCAAACTCAATGAAATTGGAATCCATAGGGGTTTGAAGTGGGATATAGTAGTAAATACACTAAAAAAGTAAAATATATAATATTTAAGTACTTCTTCAGCTTTGCTTTCTTTCTATTCTTTCTAAGATTCAGATGACATCAATGTTAGATCTTTACTGATCATCTCACAGATCTCTGAAGCTTTGTTTGCTCATTTGGTTTGGGGGTGGCATTTTTGCTCTGTGTTGTTCGGACTTGGTAACATATATTGTTCTATCTTCCATATTCTAATCTTTTCTCTTCTGTCTCTAGTCTGCTGTTCAGCCCATCCCCTCAGTTTTTTTTTCTTTTTTTTAGTTTTCGTACTTTTAAGTTCTAAAATTTCTATTTGATTCTTGTTTATATCTTCTGTTCCTTTGCTGAGACTTTCTATTTCTTCATTTGTTTTCAACATGTTTGTACTTGCTCATTGAAGCAATTTATATGACTGCTTTAAAATCTTTACTGGATAATTCTAACATTTCTGTAATCTCAATGTCTGCACATCTTGTATTTTTTAATGCTTAATATGTTTATTTTATAAAGATGATCTTTTAAAAAGCCACACATATAAATTCTTTTCTATCTTGATCTTTTTTCTAAAAGTGGGTAAAATGAATATATCCTGCATTTCTCTATTTCATTGTGGAGCAAAGCAATCATAACAGGCCTATATATATATATATATATATATATTTTTTTTTTTTTTTTTTTTTTGAGACAGGTCTCCCTCCTATTGCCCAGGCTGGAGTGCAGTGGCACAATCATGGCTTACTGCAGCCTTGCCTTTCTGGGCTCACATAATCTTCCCATCTCAGCCTCCCAAGTAGCTGGGACTACAGGTGCACACTGTCATGCCTAATTTTTGTATTTTCTGTAGAAACGAGGTTTTGTCATGTTGCTCAACCTGGTCTTGAACTCCTGGGCTCAAGAAATTTGCCTGCCTTGGCCTCCCAAAGTGCTGGGACTATAGGTGTGAACCACTGTGCCCAGCCTGGGTCTATTTTTTAAATCTGAAATAATGTTCATTGCTCCCCACAGTCATGAAAGATGTTAAAAACCTTATCTTCTCATAACATATTAATTCAAACTAGTGTAAGTAATACTTAGGTTTAAACATTTTTTAATAAGCTTCACTTTTTAGAGCAAAAAATGTGTTTTTAGTTCTAAAAGACAGAACACAAAAGAGGTATTTTACCACCAAAAATAAGAAACTAGAAGTTTTAGGTTCACAGCAAAATTGAGCAGAAGGTACAGAGATTTTATACATCCCTGCCCTCATGATCACACACGCATAGCCTGCCCATTGTGACATCCCCCACCACAGTGGTACGTTTGTTACAGTCGATGAACCTGCACTGACACATCACCATCACCAAGAGTCCATAGTTTACATTAGGGTTCATTACAGGTGTTGTACATATTATGGGTTTGGGCAAATTTGCAATGACATGTACCCACCCTTATGGTATCATAGGGAGTAGTTTTACTGCCCTAAGAATCATCTGTGTGCCACATATTTATCCTTCTCCCTTCCTTTACCCCTATTGATTCCTTTTTTCATATCCAGTTTGAGATTTTTTTGGGTTGCAGTATAATTTATTTTTTTCTTGAAACCTGGATATTTTGGGTATTATGTTATGAGACTCTGGATCTTATTTAAATCCTCTATTTTAGCTGTCTTTTTTTGACATTGCTTTGGCAAGGAAAGTGGGGATGCCACCTTTTTACTGCCAAGTGGGGATAGGAGTTCCAGCTCCCCACTAGGACTCCAGTGCTATCTCCCTGGCTGGGAGAAGTGGGAGTACCTTGTTACTATTCCTTTTGCACCTTCCACTGACATAATTGGGTGGGGGTTCGGGTGGCTTTGTCACCACTGGGCAGTGATAAAATTCTTGACTGTCCAGTAGGCTCTCTTCTGACACCACTCCCTGGGGACACTGGGGAACCTTTTTATAGCCTCTCAAGGGTAGAAATCTGGGCTCCCCATTCAACTTTTTTGGCCTGGGTGGAGGTAGGGCCGCAGTTTTTCTATGGTGTTTGGCTGGAGTAACATAGTTATGGCCTAAAAGTTTTCTTTTACGGTCTAAAAGTCTTGCTGAGCTGTCCTTTTTCTTTTCCTTCAGTTAGAGAGAACAGGCTTTGGGAGACTTCCTTTGTCACATCCATTGCTATTTCTGGGTTGCTAGCCTCTTCAGCTTCAAGTCTAGGATGGATGAGGCAAAAAGAAAATCCAAGGCACTTATCACTGTGTTGTTCTTTCGGTCCTGAGGTCCCTACCTGGTCTTCCTCCTTCTTGTCCACTTTCACAGTCTTTCAGTGCATGTTTTATGTATAATGTTCAGAGCTTTTTAGTTGTACTTAGCAGAAGGAATAAGGAGAAGTATACCTGCTCCATTTTCCCAGAAGTGGAAGTCTCAGTAGCTTTTAAGAATGTAAAGAAATCCTGAGTCCAAAAGGTTTGACAACTACTGGCCAAATTCAAATGTTCTTAGGTATTAAATGTTATAAATATGTAAAACAAAATAAAATAAAAATCTTTGAAGGTGGTCTCAGTAAGAATGCCTTCTACTCATTGCACCACATAATGATAGTAGAAAACAAATGACCCTCTTATAACTTATCACCATCTTTTCACAGAAGAGGTGTTTTACCACCAGAAGTAAAAGACTAAAGGCTTAGAAGTTTCAGTCCTTTCAGACGCACAAATTTAGCACTGTAAAAGAAACTGACCTCAATTGTCTTTTTATTTTTCTCAATTCTCTCTGGTCCAGTGGAAACCCAGCTTTCCTTAGACACGTATGAAGAGGCAAGTATGTGGGAACTCCTGTTGTAGTTGGCCTTTCTGGAAATGGGAATTTTAAAGTAACACTGCCTGGCTCAAAGTAAGGAGAGTATACAATTTTGTTAAATGAAATACTCTCCAGATTCATTCTGTGAGGCTTGCAGAGAAGAGTATCTTTTCACACTTGATCTGTAAAATCAAGTTGCTTATTCTGTGCAGGACACTATACCACATACTCCCAGATTCTGGAATGATTGTCCAATATGGTGTTACATTAAGATCCATGAGGAGGATTACAATTTGTTAATATTTTTGCATAAAATTTTATTATATCTTTCTCATGTTTTCCCCATTTTTTTTTACCAGAGGCTATCATGATGAGTGTATTTTTAGCACATAAATAAATAAAATTCAGATAAATATTTAGCCAATCCAGACAGAATTAGTCCATGCAGCTGCTTTCTCCTAGACACACTGACAGCATTACTCAGTCTCTGCAGGTTTCATGAGCCGAAAAGTTAAGAGAGATGAGGGCGGAGCCCTTTGTTCTACATTGGTTCTCCAGTGGTCAGTAGAACATTTCTCCAGGATATAGCACCCAAGCACTGGGTGTAAAAAAAAAATAGCTTTTCTGAAATCGGGGCCGGGGGGAGGGTTCTTTGTGTAAGAAGGAATCATTTAAATCCTCGTGGTCTTGGTTTACTTCAATGGAACTCTCTCTAGACTGAATCATTTCCCGAAGGACCATCAAGCCAAGTGCCAATTTAATCTCAAATCCTCAAAGGAAAAGCTTACAGTTGTCAGTGGCGCGTCCTTCTCAGGATGGAAATAAAACAGCTCTAGCTTTCTGCTGGGCCAGGAAGCATTGATTGCAGGAGAGAGCAAATGCTCTCACAGTCTAATCAATCTCACAGAGCAGATGGATACAGCAATTAGTGCAAAAACAATTTTGCCAAGAATATTAACACTTCTAGAGTTTATCAAGAAGGGGTGAAGTTTCTACTCAATAATTTTCTAAATTTATAGAATATTTACTGGTGAGCAACAGGGTGTAGGATCTCTGATCTCATGCTCTTGTGTAGGCCAAAGTAATTAATAGAAACACAAAAATTAGGTCCTTCATACACATCAAGTGAGATGTAGAACTGGGAGTGAAAGAGTTTTCTGATTAATATATGCTCCAACTCTTCTGAAAAACACTGAAATGATTATTTTGTTTTGATACAAGTTATTCAGAAAATTGCTTTAATGTTTTACCTTTGCAAACTTAGGCACAGCTTAATGATCTAGGGCAGAGGTTGACAAACATTTTGTGTAAAGGACCAGAGAGTAAATATTTTAGGCTTGGTGGGTCATATGGTCTCTTTCACAACCACTCTTAACTTTGCTGTCATACCACAAAAGCAGTCATAGAGATAGGTAAATGAACGGGTACGGCTGTGTTCCAACAAAACTTTATAAAACAAGTGGCAGGCCAAATTGGGCCCATGAACCAGAGCTTGCTGCTTTTTGATCTTGCTGTTTTTTGATCTAGGGCATTATCATTTTATCTCCTCTAACATTATATAGTTGATGCTGAAAAGCATGGGTTTGAACTGTGCAGGTCCACTTACACATGAACTATTTTCCATAAAGATACTGGGATTTTTTTTTTATATTTGCAACAATTTGAAAAAACTTGAAGAAGAATCACATAGCCTAGAAATAATGAAAACATTAAGAAAAAGTATGTCATGAATGCATAAAATATATGTAGATACCAGTCTATTTTTATCATTCCCTACCA
Organism: Pongo abelii; assembly: GCF_028885655.2. NCBI lineage: Eukaryota > Metazoa > Chordata > Mammalia > Primates > Hominidae > Pongo > Pongo abelii. The sequence continues at coordinate 136,408,438 of NC_085928.1, read as the reverse complement.
TAAAATATATATAAATCTATTTTAAAAAGTTAAAATGATCAGAACCTAGGAACACAAACATAGACTGTACATGTGCCATTCACAGTCTAGAGAAATGTAAACAAATGTAAAGGTGCAGTGTTAAACCATAACTGCATAAAATTAACGGCAGTCCATACTGTACCCCTGTAGCCATTGTGGTGAACTTACATGCTTCAAGTGTCTGCTTAAAACACCATGTGACACTCATTAATCACCTTCGTGTGATCTGTTCCTCTCTCCAGTAAATTGCATCTCAGTAAAAAGTGATCTTTCGCAGTGACTGTGTATTTTTCATGATGTTTAGTGGAATACTGTAAATCTTGAGTAACATGGGACACATACAAGGTGTCACTAGTGATACTAGAAGTGCTTCCAAAAAGCAGAGGAAAGTGTTGACATTACAAGAAAAAGTTAAATTGCTTGATATGTATCATAGATTGAGGTCTGCAGCCATGGTGGCCCAGCATTTCAGACAGAGGATTCATCTTGTGAATAGATTGTAAACTTATGACATCAATAAATACAGTACATCACTACAAATGTATTTTCTCTTCCTTATGATTTTCTCAATAACATTTTCTTTTCTCTAGGTTACTTTATTGTAAGAATGCATTATATAACACATATAACAGGCAAAATAGATGTTAATAGACTGTTTATGTTATTGATAAGGCTTCAAGTCAAAAGTAGGCTATTAGTAGTTAAGTTGTGGGGGAGTCAAAAGTTGTAAGTGGATTCTTGGCTGTATGGGGTGTTGGTGCTCCTAACTCTGTCATTGTTCCAGGGTCAATTGTATGTAAAAATACATTCTTTCTCCAAAATTAGGGCATTTTATAGAAAGCACCAAACATAAATAGGTAATGTCTTTAGAGTCATTACAAAATAAATTTCTATGTGGTTCCTAGAACTTGTTTTTCACTCATAATATGAACACATGCGGCAGGTATGCTTCCCCTTTGAGTAATTGCACTTACCAGCCAAAGTCTTCCTATCATCTCTCCAACACACCCTTCATCCTTCTCTTCCTGTGTCCCTCTCCCTTCTCCTAGCTCTCCTATTCTTCTCTTAGTTTTATTCTTTTGCGCAATTTTCCTCCTACTCCCCTTACCATATTTCATCTTAATTTTGCTTAAATAGGATTTTATGGATTAGCCTGATAACCTAATCAGAAGCTGATTCCTTGTGGAAAGTCAGGATAGACCAGTAAGTGTAGGGCGAAAAGTACAACTGCATTTTGAGAGGTGGACAGCATATCCACTGGGGCCAGTTACATAACCTTTCTGTGCCTCAGTTTTATCATCAATAGATATAGTGATCATAATGTAGCTACCTTCCATGGTCTTTTTAAAGAATAAGTGAATTTGTATTGTAAAGGCCTTAGAACAGAGCTAGCACTTAGCTTCAGGAACAAAGCAAGGATATCTGTTCTTACTATCTATCTCTACTGAACATTTTACTAGACATTGTAGGAACCAAAAAGAAAGAAGGATTTTGATTGGAAAGAAGAAATAAAATTGTCTTTATTCAGAGATGACATTATTGTTTATGTAGAAAATCTGATGGTGAAATCTAAAAGCTATTAGAACTATTGAGTTCACACTACGTTGTAGGATAGAAGCTCAATATACAAAAAAATCAATTGTATCTCCCTATACTAAAAACAAAGAATTAGAAATGAAAATGTGTAAAAATATCACTCACAATCAAATAGAAAAATGAGATAATTTAATATTGATAATAATATGAAATAAATCTGACAAAGATGTGCTAGAACTGTACATGGAAACTATAAAACATTGCCGAGGGAAGTTAAAGATTTAAATAGATGGAGAGATGTATTGTGTTTATGGATCTAAAGATTCAATATTGTTAACATGCCAATTCTCCCCAAAATGATCTATGGAGAGTGAAAGCAATCTCAATCAAAATCCTGTATTTTTTTTTTTTTTTAGAAATTGACAAGCTGAATCTAAAATTCATAATGAAAGTACCCAGAATCACTGAAACAAGTTAGAAGAAGAAGAAATATAGAAGACTTGGGTACTTGAATTTAATATTCATTATAAAGCAGATCAGTGATTTCATGGGGATGGTGATTGATGCTAATGGGAAGGATAGGAGGGAGGGATTAGGGGCACAAGGAAACTACTGGGGTGATGGATATGTTCAATATGTTTCCAAGTTGTGTGCATGTATGTATTTGTATGTATATATATACAAACATTTCATGTATATTTTTCATATATATGTCAAAACATCAGTTGTATACTGTAAATATGTAAAGTTTATGTTAATCATACATCAATAATTTTGGTAGGCCCCTCTAATAAATTGTGTAAGATCTCATGATATTCATTTGTTTGTGTCAAGCTTTCCTTTAAATTTGTTATTTTCTGTTCAAGTTTGCATTAATTTTGTTGTATTTTTTTCTTTTCGATTCTATTGCATTGTAGTATATATGAAAGTCTTAGCAAATTCTTTTTGTAATAAGATGTACAACAATGTTATATTTCAACAGGACCGTGAGATGTGATATTTTAAAGGCTAATAAATGCCTCTTTGCATGTCAATTTAGAACGCCTCACTAAGAGGACTGTCCATAGGATGTAGTTCTCATTCCCATACAATCTGTTCAATGGTTTTTCTAATTTGTCTAATTTCATTCATTCATTCATTCATTCACTGAACATATTTCTGTGGCAGGATTTGAGTGATATAAGTACATGATATTGAATTTACTTGATCTTATATGGTTGATTATAACTGTAGTTTAAAATTTTAGACACTAAATAGCAAGTCCTGATGTTAGATGCAGTTTCATTTCTATAACATTATTTTCTTCTTAGATGCTTGGTAGAATAATTTATTTTCAGAATCATCCTGACACATTCTGACATTTAAGTAGTTTGATTTTATATGATGTATTATCCTTTAAAAAAATAGGACAAATGCCAAATGCCTGTATCAACTTCAGTGTTTACAGCACAGAATTATTAATTAAATTTAGTTCTTCATTTGAAAAATAAGTTTGCTGGACTGTACCAGTTGGAGTGTGGATTAATTTAATGTAGTTTGAAATATAGGAATTACCAAATCCAGTTAAGTTTTTATTATGCTATTTCTATGTCTTGAGGCATACACCCCTGTTTAGAGATTTTTCTCTCCAGGCTAAGATTTCTGTTCTTTTTTATTTAGCCTTCTTGGGCATGTTGCAAATATTCTACCTAGTTATGTTTTCCAGGTCTATTGTAGTAGAGCCAATTCTTCATTTTCTCTGCTTCTCACCTGTTTTTGTCTATTTATTTGTGTATAAGATGTCAAACGAAAATGAAAAGTAACACCTCAAAATACTACCTTGAAAAGGAAAATGCCAACAAAATCTTTTCTGCACCTGAAGCTTTTAATTCTTTAATCCACCATGGAATGTTGCTTAATTACATATTTTATTATGCATAACTGAAAATTATGTACTTTAGTTTCAACAATGATATGAAAGCATGTATTGTTTATAAATAGAGACTGGTTTGTCTCTTTTTTTTATATTACAAATATTTGTGGAATTCTCACATGTTCTCCTTCTAAAACTTGGCTTTTTGAAAATGCTCAGAGAGCTCTGAGAAAAACTTCAAGTTTTAATGTTTTCTCTAGAAATCAGAAAATTCATTTCTTAAAAAAAAAGATGATGTCATAACGACATTATGGGTTAAAACCATTGAATAGTTTAAAGATTTTTGTAGAAATTTTATCTTCATTGAGTTTCATGAAGTATTTATTGATGAAAAAATGTTACAATTGTTGAATTAGGTGATAAATTCATAGGAGTTCCTTGTCTCTACTTTTGTGTGTGTGTTTGAAATTTTCCATAACAAAGTTTGTTTTTTGAAAGACATTTAGTATGTATAGGTCTTTGGAGGTCACTATTCATGATGAAATATTCCATACACTTGATTTCAAGTAGTTAGTGATCAAAGTCTTCATATTAGCAAAATATGTATTATAATATATTTCTGAAAATTTTAAATTACCATTAGGTTTTTGTGTGTGCATTTTTTTTGCATTTGAGAGAGTTTTTATCAGGGAAAAGAGAGAGAGAAATGTGAAGATAGACTTGAGTTTGAGACAAATGTGGCCACTTAACAGCTAAACGAATCAGTTAACCTATTTGAGTTTCCCTTCCCTTGTCTTTGAAGTGAGAATGTCAGTGCCTGCCTTAAATACCTCAAGGTGGAATGCAGAGGTTTAAACAAGATATGTTTGTGGCAGTGCCTAATAAAATGAAGCATTCTACAAATATTTTTTCTATATTTAAAACATGTGTGAGGATGGTGCTAAGAAGGGGGCCTCAGAAGGAGAAAACCTTTGTACTAGATCTAGCGAAACAAATGTTTGCAAATTCCCTTTGGAAACAAAGGTAGAATAGATGAAACCTGTCCCTAGATTAAGATGCCGTTCAACAGGTTTGTGCTCTGGACAAATGTTCATTTTGCATCACATTGCCACAGACTAACAAATAAACATATTTAAATATTTGAATATTCTTCAACATTCTCATCTAACAGGTATTGTTGTTTCTCCTGTGAAAGGAAAATCAGAGTAGCACATGGGACATCATTGTGTCAGGTGGGGGTGGTGGTGTAAGGGCATGCATTAAAGTGTCATTGTAATGAAAATTTTGTATTTGAGTACCAAAAAAAGCAAGTATTTCTGATTCAACTCACAGTAAATAATGTTCAACATTTACTTTGTTGCAAAATATGTCACTTCGCAGTTTCTTTGCAAGTGTTTACTTTGCATAACATACTGCTCTACTGCATTCGCTCATCAACCACTATCATAGAGAACAGGGCCCAAGTCAAGTGCTTTTGATCACAGTAAGTGTATTAGCAGCTGAAAATAATTGTTGGGAAAAGGTAATCACACAACCTTGGTACCAGACAAGAAGCTGTAATTGAGTTTTGGTAGTGTTCTTTTGATAGAATTAAATTTGGAGATATATGCTCTCTATAAGTAGGGTAATGTAAGAAAGTCTTAAAAATGTGGCTCATCTTTTAAACATTAATTTCAAACTATTTTTATTTAACATTTGGTATTGTTAAACAGGTATAGTATTCAGGACATACACCTTCTACCACAATTTCTTTAATTAGGGTACTTTATATTTTATCAAAAATGTGCATATTAATAGATTGTAGTTTAGCCTTTGTCAAAAGACATGCAAGTATTTAGTATTTACATTAAAAGGATTGCCTCGGAAGAAACATTGAATTCATAAGCCCTCTTAAAAAGTCAAAAATATGCATAAGGAAGACTAGTATTGATATTTTCTGATATTTTAGATATGATTAGTATTTTGGACCTCCATTGGTTTCCACACTATCATGCAAATTTCCAACTTGCTTTAACACAACAGTTCTATCAGCTGTATTAGAGGGAATACACATTTTAATTGCTCTTTTTGAAAATATCACCAGGCAGTTCAGAATGTCTCATTTATTGAGAATATTGTGACAATCAAAGACCTTAATATCAGCCAGATGCTAACAATTGGGAATAGGGCAGAATTTAATAATGGAATGTATGGGATTCTCATTTTTACTCAATCTTGAACCATTTGAGAATGTTTTCTATTCAAGCTAGTATTTTTAGATAAACACAGATATAGATATCGCTACTTTGAAAAAAATCACTTATTTTAAACTCAGAAATTCTTAGTACTAAATGCTAACCAATACACATTTTATACATAATATGTACAGACTTTGTTACCAAGCGCCACACAACTAAGACATACATATTAGTTACCTTGGTTTTCAAAGGTTATGTGTCAACTCTGCATACTGTGTGGCAAGGAGATACTATCAACATTTTTTTTTGCATAATGTGCAAGTATTATATGGCCACAGAGTGTAACACAAATTAGTGGCAAAGTGCTGAGTGAAGGGAATCCATGACAGATTCAGATGCACAAGGTTGAATATTACCCGTAAACTACCTGACTCTGCTAAGGTCTTAATAGCACAAAACGCCATGTCATGCCCAGCTTTTAAAAGTCTCTGAAATACTTGGACACAATGAAGCTTGCTAAAGGAATTTTACCATAGCCACAGGTAACAAGAGGAGGACTGGCACGAGCGATAAATGACATTGGGGGAGCAATATGGAAGATCATCTGGGCAAGTCTTTTCTAAAATGTGCCATCTTCCCTGAAAACAATTTTGCTCACTCCCTCCTATCAGTTTTTTAACATGCTTGTGTGTGTGTGTGTGTGTGTGTGTGTGTGTGTGGGCATTTAAAATATCAAATTATCAAAACCATGCTGACTTTTAAAAGTTAAAAAATCTAAGTGGGAATTTTGTTAGCATTGTTATGTTGATTACCAAACAAACATTCATCATTTCACTGAAAACACTATTTCAAAATAATTTAGGTTATTAGGAATGGGAAAGTTATTTGCAACCCAATTTCTCCTTCCAAAAAAAAATTACTAAATTTCATACCATTTGACACCTTGTGTTAAGGGTCGGGCTGGTTAAAAATAAAGGGTATCCATTCTACTCTCTGCTGTATCCAGCCTTTTCCCTTAAACTTAGGGGATATAAGGAAGAGGAAGATAACTTCATGGCATTCGAGTTTCTATTTTATTTCCTATTTTTTAAATACATGAAACCTAGTTTCTATTTTCTTAATTCAAATTCCTTTGGCTCAAATTATTACCTTTCTGAACTCTAGTGAGCAGGAATGTTTGTTTTCTTACTAAATAAAAAGTGGCAACTTTTCAGTACAATTTTAAGTTTGCAACAAACCAGCTGCCTTCAGAGGAGCTTAGCTGTGCTTCAAAAGTGAATGGAACTTTAAAGCTTTATTGAAAGTTTTCAATGATTCCATTTCAGTTTCTAAAGTACAAGTTCAACATTAAAGCAGCCCAGTTGCCTACCAATAAGCTCATCAGGGCCTGAGAAGATGGTAGGCAGAAAGAGAAGGGGCAATTGCAAAATAGTATCTCAAGCAACCCAGATACCCCTACTAGCATCTAGGAAACAAAGTGAGGAAGCAAATAAAAGAAAAATCACCCCAAACTGTAATGCTGGCCCCAATCCTGTGACCATTAGCACACCTCATTTTATATTCTGGCATTTTACTATGTTTAATGTTGCAAGAATTTTGAAGATTGTGTTTAAATACCAGGTGTGTTATTCCTTTCTTCATGTAACTCTTATAGTTATGACATACACTTATGAGCTCAGTTATTAACTTATTCCACTTATAACTTGTGAAAAAAAAAGCTAAGCGGTTTTTATACAGAAGGTCCATTTTTTCCCCTACTTATTTTGTTACTATTAATGGCCTTTAGAAATATTTGTACATTAGCTTAAGGAAAAGCGTTGCTATAAATGAAGTATTGTGAAATAAGCAGAGATGAATCCATTCTAACAACATAACTGCTAGAGACTGGATTTGTTTTTGTTGGAGAGTCTTTTGACCATCCTATCTCTACTTATTAAGCAAAATGTTAACCAAAACAGGTTATTTTCATTGTGAAATTTCATACCTATTTAAAAATGAGCACGTGTTTGTAATTTAAATTTACAGTGTTTCAAGTAACTTGTCAATTGCTCTTTTTAAAATCAGTAAAATAACAAGTATTAACATGCACCTAAATGAGAGGGCCATCCTTTGACTCTTCTTTAGTTACTTCACATAAGCAGACAAACCCTACCGTGTCATATGATACAAACAATTTTAATTGTGTAGTTACAGTCAATAACCACTCCTAGTCAGAACATTTCTGCATAAAGAAAATTGTGATACACTTATAAAAACAGCCAGCTGTAACAAAATAGCTGGTGTTTTCATAGCCATAAACTCATAAAAAAGAAATACACCTTTATACAGAAATTTTATACAGATGTAGCTTTAAAATTGATTGTAAACCAAAGGAAGACACATTGCAAACATCAATTATTTTCACATTAATTGCATAATTTTCTAACGTGATCTATTAGTTTTATTTACCTAAGCTTATTTGCATGATAGTAAAAATTGCATACAACAATAAGAGTGAAGCTTATAGTATGAATTGCTTGGATAACATAGAGCACTTTTTATAGGCAACTGTGTAAAGCACATTTTCTCTATTTAAAACTTTTAAGACACTTTGTTTTACTGCCCATCAAAATACATTTATAAATAGAAAAGAATCAGTATGGTAACAAGAGAAGCAATATTACATTTAACGGAAACTTCCAAAAAATTAATTACAACATGATGCTGCAGATCTACAAATAAATAGAGGACTAAATTGTGTTTCACATTTTCTTTTCCTTTTTTAAAAAAATCATGTAACAATGAAAATGAAAAAAAATTACAGTGAACTTTTATTTCCAAAATAAAAACAAATTTGAATTACGGCAGTGCCATATAATACAAGGCATTTGTTGGCATATGTCATCTTTAAACTGCATTCCACAGTCTATAGTTCTTTTGTAACATACAATAGAGTAACAAACTCTTTTTTTTCTTTTTTTTTTTTTTAAATAAGGGGCGAGTTTCCAAAGATCAGTGTGGAGTGCTACAGAAATAATTATAGGAGAGGAAATCATAATCACAGAAGGTATAATGCTTGTTTGAGGCTCCAGAATAAGAACTAAAAAAAAAAAAAAAAAAAATCACTGGTTTCATGCTTACGGGATACACACTTTGGTGCATCCCGTGAACACAAATTTTAATACCAAACAATCCTGGATGCTTCACCTGGGGCTGCCAAGCAGTTTGTAAAACAGAGTAAAACATTTAGTGCAGTCTGTATTATCCTTTTCCAACTTTTCTGTTTGTGCAAGTTTTTGAAGATTCATTGGCCAAACAATGAACAACAAAGGTATTCTGAGAGAAGACAAGGTGGACTTTTCATTTTGTTAGTAAATACCAGTGGCACTGTTGAACGAAACAAATACTTTTATCTCAGTCTTTCAAATCAGCATTAATGTCTGTGTTTCCTTCCACTGACAGCTCTTCTTCTAGTTTCACTGAAAAAAGGGTGTTAGTATTTTTATCTTGGACACTCTCTTCCAAATCCTTGAGCAGCTCCTCTTCTTTATATTCTGCCACATCGACCTCTAAACCGGAATTGTCCTTCAGTTTGCCATGGTGCTTGAGATAGTACCGCTGGTTCTGAAAGAACTTGATGATGGTGTACTTGGGAAGGTCGAGTTGGGCAGACAAAGTCTGGATGGCCTCTTCGTCAGGGTACAGGCCTACGTCTTGTATGAAACTCTGGAGGATTCCCAAGGCTTCCACTGAAATTTTTGTTCGTGGCCGGGTCTTCTGTCGGTTTTCCTCATCCGACTCTGCTGGAGAGGCCACCGTGGGTTGCCGTGGGGGAAGCCGAGGGCCTGCCTGTGGCTGCTGCTGTGGCTGTGGAGGCGGCGGTGCCTGCTGCTGCTGCTGCTGCTGTTGCTGTTGCTGCTGCTGTTGCTGCAAAGAAACAAGGAAACAATCAGAGCTCTGCTATCGTGGAGTTCCACACAAAGCCGTCTACAATCAGGAAAAATGTGGTCCCGGATCCTACATATAGCTTCTTTGATAGGGATGAAGATTTAGAATGAAAAGGTAGGCCAGCGAAATGGCCGACAGCATTTACAAAAAAATCAAAATGATATGACTAGGAAGGGATGAATTAATACAGCTTTGGGGGGCTACTGCACTTACTTATCAGAGATCAGCAGGGGAAGTGAAAACTCAGTGCTCTGAAAATGTGAACCATAAAATTCACTAGAAGGATACGCATCAAAGGCGAAGACAGCACGTCAAATTATGATGTAAATAATTAACAAAGATTTAAAATGAAGATTGAGAGGAAAGGATTTCAAAGACATTTCAGAAAGGTGAGCTACACAGCAGTGGGAAAAGAAATTTGTGTTCTCCTCTGTTTCATCGGATGGCCAGCAAGAATAGAAGATGAGCTTATGCTCTTATTCAGTGTTATCTGTCATGAGACTAAAGGATTTCTGATATTCTCACACTTGTGAATTTTCTATCAGACAGTTCCAATTTAATACACACACAATTTCTTACCAAATTGCACTAGGCTGACACTGCAAGTTTTTTTCTTACCTCAAAAGGTTCAATCCACCATATGACGGCTAGCGAATTTTGTCTATAGTAAACTCAGATATGATTAGGATTTAAATTTAGTGTATACAGACACTTCTTCATAATCAGTATATGTATATGCGCTACAATTTCCATACACAATTATACATAAATATGTGACACATGCACATACTGTACAATCGATATCCATAATTCTTATCAGCAAAGCAAATCAACCTAAGTGGCAAAATATTAGAATGCTGATACCGTGTCTACGCATTTCCTTTTACACCCCTAAGAAGCAATTTTATTAAAAACAATTTATATTTTCAAATAAATACTTTTAAAATTAATTAACATATATTGTTCTCTTTTTTGTTTTTGCTAAACAGTAAGTTTTTCAGGCTTTCACGATTATTTTAGTGCTTGATATCCTAAAGGGAAGCTCTTTGTCAACTTGTTTTATCTTTAATACACACTTGAGAATTTTTTTATCCTGGTAGATAAATAACTTTATTTCTGTTTTTAGTTATATGTATATATCTATACACACACACACACATATATAATTTTTCACAGAAATACAAAAAAATTGCAGAATGTAGGTGATTCAACAGAGGTAGAATTTTAGGACTCTGGAAGGCAATGGCATTTTACTTTAAAAGACAGCTAAAATCATCCCCTTTTAACAAAAATAAGCTATGCAACTCAAGTTCAATGACAACACGCTTTCTAAGCAACTGGGGCCCTAAGAGCAGTTCCCAGATCAGGCCCTAAGACCTGATCCCAGAACTTTTCCATCTACATTCACAGAAGAGTGTCTTCAGGAGATGAATGGTGACAAGTCCCATGACATGACAAACAAAGCATAAGGCTGCATCTGCTGGCACAGTGAGCTCTGCTCACGACCATGGTTAGTAGGGCCTTTACAGGTTTGAAAATCCTGACCTGGGGAGCAGGTCTTTAGGTCACCCTCTCTCTGTGTCCCTTGCTGGCATAGGTAACTGTGCCCGCTCACCTGAGGAGCAGCACCGAGCCATGGTGCAGGGATCAGCAGGCCTGGTAAGAAAACGCCTCTAGACTCTCCTTTCCCAAGGGTGGTGGGAGAGGGGCTCTAAAGGAAAAACAAACAGATATGACTCACCCCTAACCTACATTCTGTGAAGTGTGGGGAGACAGCTATTAAATACAAGGTGAAGGAAGGGCCAAGGACTGTAAAGCAAGATTCCAATTAAGCTTCCCTCCCCTCCTCTTTCTGGACAGAATCCAATGTATAAAATTGTGATTCTACAAACTTCCTTTACAGCAACAGCGGTTGCTCTTTTCCTCAGGGGCACTGTGGTATTAATTAAAAAATAGGTGGTGTTTTAAATTGTGATTTTTAAAAAACACACAAAAATTTTAAGCTCTTAACACAAAACCCAATACCAACAAAGACACATTTGCCAAACGAGTGTAAAAAAGGCATTCCTGTTGCTTTGGGGGTTGGGAGATGAGGAAAGAGAAACACAATACATACGTTGGAAAAAGTATGTTAATTTTCATTTTATCCCCTGAGCAAGATGGCAGTGTATTGTTATCTCTTGCTAAAAAGCCTATGGTTAGACTGGCAGGAAGAAGAGAAACGCTAATTTCCCTGCTAAGTTTAAAGCTTTATTTACTTACTGCTATATTGAATTGGCCAAAGTAAACGAACCTGAATCTGCTCTGCTGGAACATGGATAATGTGGGGCGGCCTGTCGCCATGGTGATGCACCGCATTGCTCTCCTGTTCATAAATGGCATCACGTTCTGGCTGAGGAAGACTGAGGAACCTTCGGATCATGGAGAGGTTCTCCCACAGGGTTCTGTTTTCTGGAGAAGGATCTTCTTTCCAGCGTAACAGCTCGCACAACCATCCCTTAGAGACAACGGCATAATAGGTCAGTTTGTGCCTATGAGAGGTGCTGGCATTTTCCATTGGGAGCTAAAAAGGAAAAACCCTAGGAATTAACTTTTTCGTAAGCTCAGAACACACCATTCTGCTTTAAAAATTGTTTTTAACTTGTTAAGAGAGGTTATCTGTGGCTGTCACAGAGGTAGACTCTGTTTCTAATCAAACTTCAGATTTGCATCTCAAAGGAGGGACATATTTTTTCAGACTCTGAGGGTAAGAGAGCATTTATCACAGATTTTTTAATATATGAAACAGGAGAAAAACAAAGTTGATGTGCTTCAGTCTTGCACAACTTTGCTATGTGATGAGTGGCTGGCCATCTGAGGATACTGAAATGCCTAAGGGGCAGGACAGATTTTAGAAATAATTTTTTTCTAAAAGGATTTCCTAAGCTTGTACTTTCTGGATTTGAAAGAAAACTGTGTGTGAATATTTATGTGTGTACATGTATGAAACAGAAAGGACAGGTGCAATTACACCAGCAAGAATGTTGTCCAGTATAAGGCATAATGATTAGAATGGGCATTACAGGAATTTGCCATGAAAGAACTCTCCAAAAAGAGACACTGGAGTCCTATTTTTCCGTCTGCTGCAGTGGGAGCATATGATTTGTCAGGCAAGAATTTAATAGGTTTCTTGGGCTAAGAGAGAAGAAAATGTCCAATGACTGCCAAAATCTCCACCTCTCTGATGCTTCCAAGGCCCAGTTTTTTACCCTGAGGTTATCTATCAAGAACTGAATGATCATGAGAATACATTTTCCAGTCATCTCAAGTCTTCACCTTGCCTGCCATGATGGACACTAAACAATGGAGTGAAGGGGAAGAGTGAGGGTGTCTGATCCAGACCCCCACCAGCCAAGGCAGCTACCCCTCAGCTGTTCTGCTGCCTGCTAATACCTCTCACCTGCACTCAGCTCTCAAAAAATTGTCTTGAAGCCATCTCTACACTTCTTCATTGACCTCCTCACCCCAGGTGGCCAGTGACTGGCTGACCCAGTGGCACAAAGTCTCTGCCCCTGTTTCTGAAAATGGACAACTTACTCTACCCTTCAATTTACTCACTAGAGACAGTCATCCCCATTCATCTTGCTCCCTGCCCCCATCAATCTGGTGCTAGATTTTGCCTGAGACCACATCCTTACGGGGGACCTCCTTCTCTTCCCTATCCTCCTCCTTTCTTCCCAGGGCCCTCACCAAATCATGATCACCTAACTCCCCATCCTAGGCTCTGCATTTAGGGAACTTGATCTAAGACAAAGACATTTCTCGGAAATTTTAAATAAGTCGGATGAAAATGGAAGTAGTTTTTTTTTTAATTATGTAATTTTTAGATCTAGCCAAGGAGGGTTTTGTTTCTTATGTTACCAGGAGTGAGGCCAGAGGATGGCATGACTTTCCTTCCCTTCTCAAACTGAAACCATTAGAGAGAAAATTCTTCAACTGCAATATATATAGTGGAAAGAAGCATGGCCTGTTCTCCCAAAAATGGCCTACTTGAAATATTTTAAAAGAAAAGGTAGAAAACTGACATATTGGCTTCCTAAGGCCTATCTGCTAACCAGCTCATCATGACGACTGCTGTATCTCATGACATCTACTAGTATTCCTACTCAACAGGTCTTTTAATTAAGCAAATATATGCATGGGATGGTCTTGTAACCATGCACTCATTTGATGCCACTGAAGGCATAATTCAAGGTTAAGACAGCAGGCAGTAAACTGAAGATTTACCTGAAAGACTGTTAGCTAAATAAAACATAAAAATCATTGTGATGGCAATGTCACTGAATTTGCTTCTCTTCTAACCATGGCAATTCTATGTTTATTTCCAGAATACTATAATACGACATATTTCAGCTCTATTTATGTGAATATATTAACTATAAAACTGTATGTGAACATCTGAAGTATCTGAGACCCACTTGCATATGGTGCCCTGCAGATGTTTACTTAGCTTTTACTGGTAAATATTTGCCATCTGAATTAAGCCATGAAAATATACATTTTCCTACAACTAAGCTATTCTTTATACTTTACCTTTAAATTTTGTTGCTATGTATGTTTTAGATATATTATCTTCTGGTAGGCTTGAATATTAACTGTGGGTGAGATTACTTTCCCTCTCCCCCTTGTCTGCCTCCTTTAGCGATCATAATTGACAGAACCCCTCTACCCGAACACAGCAAACACACAGTTTTATATACCTTTCAAAAGAAGTTAGAGGTTCATAAAGAACACAGAAGATTTTTTTTAAACTCAGCTAGTATTCTACTATTGCAATAAATGCTAAACATTGAGCATCTAAGAATTTTTTTTTAGAAATAAATGCTTGTAACTAAAAATTGCTAAAAGTTAAATTAAGAATGATTCATGTAAGAAAAGCTTCTTGGAGAGAGCTGAAAAACTCCAGTGATTTTTCACATCCTTTAGAAACTTTTTAAAGTAATGCAGAGATCAGTTAGCACTTGGATATATGTGAAAAAACATGTGGATCACAGATGTTCTTTGGAAAAGAAAATCATTAGTTCTTTTAAAATGGCTAATAATGATAGCTAATTCCTAAACAATCACACTCATGCTGGTTTAACAAATATTTCAGAAAAAGAGCCCCGACTCATTCAACAAATATTTTGCTCATATTGTCACTTCTGTGTCTCTAGACTTACGAGACAGATCCTTATTTTTATTAATTGCCCATGACTAACATAACATTTCCAGTAGTTTGCTATTAACCTCTGCCCTTAAATAATACTTCTAATTCCTTATCTAAAAATAATTTGATGAATTATAAGTTGAAGCATGTCTCCGCTAGCCTTTCAAGAAATGCGACGATTTTAAGAGACTGAAATCAGATGCTTCTTAGAAAAATATTTAACGGTGCAGCTGGGAACTGTTAGCTCTAAAGGGTATTCCAAAAAAATTTAAAAGGGGGAGGGGTTGCTTCTCTTCATGTGCATTGCTCTTAAAAAAATAATGGAAAACAGACATTTTGATACATTAGCTCTCTGTCAGTGTAGAAATAAATTGGCTCATTCCCAATTTACACTGGCAAAAATAAGATAATTTATTCTAATGCTATTTAAATACCTTGGAATATTTTGACTACCTCAAATCCTATTGATTGTTACTCTATTAATAATGACAGTAATCTGATTTATGTTTTGCAGAAAATGACTAAAGAAGCCAAATGCTTTCTAATGCTTCAGTACCTTTTTCTAGGTCAGTTTTCCACAAGTGATATTGTTAGAACAAATAAACTTGGGAAGAAAATGAATATGTCACAATATTTTTAATATCTGACAAAAATAATGATTCCCCAAAGTACTGTACTAGTTTTTAAGTGATAACTGCATAGACTTATGTGGGGGAGCAGAGATGAGGAATGAAATGCAGTGCTCTGTTGCAAAAAGAAAAAAAAAACACCAAAAAAACAAAACAAAACATAATTACGTTTTTAAGAGAGGTCTCGGGGACTTGATATACATAAGACCATAGGAAGGAACAGGGAACTGTTCTCTAAATTAAATTAGCTCACAACTGTCTTGAACAGTAGAAAAGACAGGGGACTAACAGCCTTAAAATAATGAGACCGATCCATTCTCAGAAAACTAAAATGGTACAAGGAACAACCTAAACTTTAAATGTAGTAAATTTGCCAAGCAACATTACACTGCATATAAAGAGGGCAAAATATAAACAGTAGCCACATGTAAATAAATTAGTAAAACTTTCAGGATGTTACTACTTTTCAAACTGACAAAGTTTAATTTGACACCTTCTGTTCTAAACCCTTTGTTTCTATTCAAAATCACGCCTTGAGCTACTGCGATCAATCACAGTGCTCCCCTTATTACTTAAAAAAAGTGGCATGGACCCCGAATAAGCTGAAAATGCCATGCAGATGAATTCTGAGATAATATGTTCAAACCTGTTATATACAACACAAATCCTGTAAAGTTATGTATTGTAAACCTACATTTATTGAGAACTAAAAGTCTTAAATCCATCTGCCACAAAGGAAATACTGTTATGTACTTTATAGTAACCAAGAACCATCTGCAAATGTCTTGCTACCGTAAGCAAGAAAATGGTGCAAAAGATGCTAAACCTAAGACTGCATGAAATAAATAACATTCTTTTGACTGGTTTTGGTTAGGGATCTATTAAAGAAATGTAAGATTGAAAAAAAAAAAAAAGGAAAAGAGAAAATGCAGAATAACTGCCAAATCAGTACCGCAGAAAAGCAAAACAAACTCAATGATAACACAATGGCAATTTATTATGGTCCATGAAACACATGACTGTATGCTCATTTTAAAGGAAAAATTAGCAGTTCTAAACTCAATATTCTAATGATGTGCTTTACTGACAAAATCTTGTTGTACCACATTTAAATAAAAATCCTGGCACCTTCATCTCTCAGCTGCTAATTTCCAACCAAACTCAATCTCTGATTTCCACTCCACTCTTTTTAGAACATTTAATTCAAGTCAATTCGCTTCTGACATTTTAACAGATAGGGAAGGGGTGCACAATGATTTTAATTGAGTCAAGAAAGTAACCTCCTTTCATAAATGAATTTATTGTACTTTATAAAGCCTCACATGCATAAAAAGAGAACCCCTAACAAGGCCTGTTCTGTGACAAAGCTGGGAGTATGTAACATAACTACTTTTCCAGGAGGAAACAGACTTTGGTATTCTCTGAGAAAAAAAGTCATTTAATGCAATATACATATATGTATATATTATCATTATGTACATATACATTTTAAAACTAAGAGCTATAAAAAGAGAAAGAAAATGACAAATAATTCTTACTGCAACTAAGAAGGAAAAATACATCTGAAAAAATAGAATGGTAATTTGAGTTCTAAAAAGCAAAACATTTTACAGTCTGTATTTATTCCCCCTCACCCTTATCTTTTATGTGTTATTTGCAGGAATATTTTGTTCCAATCTCTGGGGCATATAGTATAATAATATATGATATTAAAAGAAATCAATCTAAATAGGAAAGTATTTGATACAAACATTTTAGTGGAAAGCATGAATTACATTTCAGCAAGTAGTAGGAACAAGGATTAAGTACGTAATCCATTAAATAGTACTTCTAACAAAAAATTCAGTATTGTAGACTAAACTACACCAGGCATTTGAATGAGTACATTTTCAACAACAACTAACTATAAAGCTAGCAATTTATCATTCAGCAAATAATTTTCGACTTTTAAAAGAATCTGTAAGTGTTACTTATGCTAATGAAGACAGTTTTTAATCTGCCCACAAACATGCTAATAGAGGGCAATTTTTTTTTTTTTAAAAACAAAGCTGTCGGCACTCAAGGGTAATTTCGTATCAGTGTGTTCTACAAGCTGGGGGAAAATGGGTTCTAATTGTCAGAGCTACCATATCCTTCACCTTTAGCATAAAGGTTTAAAGATATCACAAAGATGCAAAGTGACTAATGTTTTAAACCACCCCTTTTTCTGTCTGAAAAAACAACTAAAACAATATTACAACAGTACAGTTACAGAAGGGTTCTATTTTCATGTTTTATGCACACTCTGCCTCAAAGGTACTATTTAAATATATACTTTTAGGGGGGAGGGCTAATGCAGAAACACCCAAGACCTAACGGAGATACAACCCCATTTCTAGGTGTGAGGTCTAAATGCTTCACACACCCACTTGTGACCTTTTTTCATGAAGAATCATAACACTGTGCAGTGAGAAACAAAACAGTGGCAAAGCAATACTGAAAGCATTTTAAATTATTTACTAGGTTAAAAGGGTGAAATGATACTTTAAATACATCAAATTTCATCATCTAGACCATTTTTTGGTGGCAAAGTGGTATTGATCTTTCCAAATGCTTAAAATTAACTATTTTCCAGAAGGTCATTATTTGATTAAAGGCATTAAAGTTGAGGGCAAGAAGCGATGCACTTTTTCTTCTTTCCCATTCAAATCATCATATAATTTAATATAAACCATCCCATCATGTCCTGTAATAAAAACACTTGTCTTAAGATATTGTTCTTTACCTAACATATTAACCTTTAAATGTTATGAAGTTCTTTAGAACAAATACCTTTGCTAAAGCAGATTATTCTGTAACATTATGAGAGGCCCCCACCATTAACATTAATAAAGATACATGTTCTCCTCTATGGAATTAGTAGGAAATGCATTAATCTTTCTCTCCAGCTTAATAACATCTACTTTGTGTAAAGTGAAAAGAACCTCAGCTGGCACTGTAAGTAACTTTTCCTGCTAAGTTAACATTGGTCTTATTAAAGAAAACATGGAAAATAAATTTGAACAGAGACGTGCCAGTAAATGCATTTTCCATTCTAAAAGTAGCACATTACATCCACTT
Source organism: Pongo abelii (assembly GCF_028885655.2). NCBI lineage: Eukaryota > Metazoa > Chordata > Mammalia > Primates > Hominidae > Pongo > Pongo abelii. Next base: position 136,390,009 of record NC_085928.1, on the reverse strand, counting down.
GATTCAAAGACGGGTTTTAAAAAGGAAATATATTTTAAAAGGCATATGTGTGTGCACGTATGTATCCCCCAATATGTTTATTTTTCAAAGTGTGGTTTCTGATACTTATATTTGCTGAAAGAAAAAAAAAATAATAATCTTTTTAAATGTTACCATTCTTAACTTCTAAACTGTTACTGTTTTTGAATTCTCTCTAGAGGCTCCAGTTTATTTAAGAGACTCAATATCTTAGCCAAAAATTTGTGCGTTCCAATACTGGGGTAATAATAGGACATAAAATGGCTATCAGGAAATTTTTTGCTTGAGTAAATTTTTGCCACTTAGACATTAAGAAGTTAAACACCTCTACCAGAGTTTCTAAAGGTTACACATAAAGAAAATTATTAGCATAAACCTGGAGAAAAATTTCTATTAAAATTTTGTGAACTTGGAAGGAATACTCACAGTCACTGGTAAATGATCTTATTTTTCAATTTTGTTTACAATTTAATCAGATAAAAAGGTGCAAATCATTTGTTTTTAATGGTATTTATGTTTACCTCTTTTCTACTTTTTCAAAGCCACTAACTTTAGGGCACATGTGGATTTGGTGGTTTTTCTTAGGCTACAAATCATTTGGTCCATAACAAGATTATCAAATGACAACCTGGCCAGAGCAGATACAAATGGTTCTGACTTAAATAGGTTGTTGAGCAAGGAGATCTCACATTTTAAAGAATATTTTCAGAGGGAGAATTTGAGAAGGGGGGAGAAAAAAAAAACAGGAATGAACATAAAAGTATAAAATTCTAGACAACCCATTAAACCAGTTAGCAAAAAGAGGAGCTCTTAATTGAAATAGAGAATTTCCCAAAAAAAGGTCTGAATTTATTTTTAAAACACTAGATCTGGAAAATACCTAATTTGAAAGTTTAATTTTCATATATACGTCAAACCTGCTTTTAGGGTAGTTTAGTCAAAGCTGAAACAAAACAAATAAAATTCTGGCTTATATATCTGATACTTGAATAAGGACTCTGAAAAAAAGTTCCTGTTTTTTTCTTGTCAGCCTAAGATATATTTTTGACATTACATAAATTTCAGTGATATGATCTGGCTCCTATTTAACATTTATGCACTTTCTCTTCAAATGTTAACTTTTAATTTTCTCCTCATTCTTCATAGCTGGTATCATTAAAAAAACAGAAAACTCAACACTCTGAAGGTTCATGCTGTAATATTTTCATCAGTTTTAGTGTCTCTTTCTATCATTAAGAACCATCTACTCCCTTCCATTCTACCACTATTGACTCGTCGGAACTGGAGCACCTCTTCCTTGAATTACTCTGTTAGACAACAACATTCTTTTTTAATTACTTCCAATGGGCAATTATTTTGATTTCTGAACAAAAAAGCTTTTAAGTAATCATTCCTTTTCCTCTCTTAAGTTAGGGGAAAAGTAAGTCAATGATGACCAGAGTTTTCAGGAAGAATAGAGAACCAGTGTCATCACACAGAGTTGATGTGATTCCTACAAAAAAGCACATTAATCCAATGTTTAATTTTGCCCATGAAACTTACTGATAGCTAAAGAAACGGGTTTCATTAAGCTTTCTTGAATCCTCTTAACCATCTTTGTGATATCCTTGTAAATCGGATCCCAGAGTGTGAATCATTACATTAGTCTTCCACTTTCAAACTGCCCATAGTTACCCTACTGTGCGCCATGACCTTCAGTGGCTTCCCAAGGTAGGAGAAAAGTTCACCTTCTCAGGGGCTGTTTTCAAGGTTCCTCCCAATGACACTGATGTCCAAATCTGTTGGACTATTTATTAACTATTGCTGAGCACTGCCCTACATTCTATTCTCCATTCCTTATACAATTCTCTCTAATGGGAAAGCCCTTTCTCCTATTTTTATTGGTGCCCATTCAAATACTACTTGTCTTTCAAGACATGCTCAAGCACTTCTGTATGCCAATAAAATGATTATATCTCATATAGGCATTTATCTATGTGAACTTGAATAATGTTTCTGAGCCTCAAGATTCTTCCTCTACAAACTGTAGATAATAATGGTATTAATCTCACAGGATAGTAGCCAGTACAAGTGAAACAGAATACATTCAGCCCAATGCCTGCTCCATGGTAACTACCGAAAGGTCTTATAAACTTTACTGAAAGCACTTGCCTTAAATGTCTCCAAGCACATTTGGGAAAATCTGGAATTCAAAAATAACTATTAGTGCAAGATAGCACGTGATAAAGGTCATTGATGGGCAGACATCAAGTGGGATCCACGTGGAGAAGAAGAGTTGAGGTAGGGTTGTCAAGGAATTCTTCATTAATGAAGAGAAATACTGGCTTGGATTTGAAAGGGGACAATATTTAAAACAGGAAAAATAATAAATAACAGAACAAGATGAATTAGCAGGAGGCTGGGAAAACAGACCAGTTGCTTTTGAACTGACTGTCTATGACCCTTTTTTAATAGCTCTTTACCATACTTTCTTGAGAATACTACTTAGTTACTGTAACCTCATTTCCTCTACTGGACTTTTAAGATCTATTTTTTAAGAAGTCTGGGTTTTAATTTGAGTATCTATTCTACCATTTATCATAGCCTTGTAACCTTAGGCAGATTACTCAAGTTTGCTAAACCTCAATTTTCTGCTCTATAAAATGGGGTCTAATTTTACCACTTAATTCACAGGGTTGTGAGAATTAAGTAAAATAATTCATGAAAAGGGCTTGGCACACAATAACAGTAGGATGAATGTAAGCTATTATTATTTTATTGTTGTTATTATCACACAAGGGATTTGAATATCAAGGGGGCTAATGAAAATAATTCAGTTACAATATTCCAATCTGAACCAAGCATCTTCCCCTAAGCCAGGTTCTCCTCCTAGGAAGTTTTACTCAGTTAATAGTATTACCACATACCCAATCACCTAGGCTGAAAGGCTATTATTTGAAGCATAAATTGGTATGGTTTTTCTGAAGGACACTGTGAATTGCAGAATGTGGAAATATCTAGCAATCATCTGTAAAACACAAATGCCTTTTTGATCCAATAATTTCACTTTTAAGGATTTAAGGAAATAAGGATATGTACAAATATTTAACTATAATGTTTACATTCATATTATTTGTACTAACAAAAGTTGAATATAGCCTAAATACACCTCAGTGGGGAATTAAATGGTATGTTCAGCACATCAATAAATGTAAGACATACATGCATACACACATATATACGTACAGACAGATACATGTGGGTGTGTGTGTATGTATAAAGAGCGTCAATCGGGATCCTTAAGGTGGTCATCTCTAGGTGATTAAATTTATGGATAATTTTATGTTTTTCCTTATGCCTATATCTTCTACCTTTTCTATAGTAGCTATTAGTTTTGTAATAAAAATATATAGCAAGTGGCTTTAACTAAAAATCTAACTTTTCTTGTCTGTCTCTTCCATAACTGATGAATTCCTGTCAATACTCCCTCAAACATCTCTTGAATTTGTTCCTTCTTTTCCATTCCTCCTGCTGTGGTTCAGTCCCACAGCATTTCTTCAATAATCTAATTCTGATGGGCTTCTTTATTCCAGCCCACCCCCAACCCTGCTATTTGAGTTACATTTATCACAAACAAATGTGAACACAAATAGCCCTTTGAGTGGCAAACTCCTCACTTTCCTTCACCCAAAGAGCTTGGAAACACCCTGAGGCTCACACTTCAATGAGTGAATGTAAAAATGCAGCGAAAGATTCACCACAACAAATTCAAGCGGCAGCAAATGGGGGTACACAGAAAGATACAAAAATGGCCCAATCTGGGCCATTTAGTGGTAAAATACTGTATACACCTCGGCAATTTCTGAGGGCTCATGTATAGTAGCAAAGTCCAACAATTTGTATTCATAATGATGTTTCTGTATTCCAAAAAAAAATAAGGTTCAAATTGAGCTCAGCATAATAGGTTTAAGACAGGACAGCACCATAAAAACCTCTGTCAAAGGCAAATAAAATTATTATTTTCTTTAAAAAGAAGAATTTATGCTAGGAAACTTTACTTTTCCTAAATTTCTTAACCCAAATGAGTATGTGCTCTCATATTGCAATGTTATGAAGCAAATTTATTATGTTGCTTCCTAAAGTCACTATTAAAAATTTACAATATTTATTTTCCTATTCAAAATAATGAAGGTCATTAAGAAAAAAATATTGCTGAATATTCATATATGCCATGTGCAAAAAAAAAAAAAAAACAACAAAAAACCCAAAACCCCAAACCCAAAACCCCACATAAATATTAGAAATCATAAAAAGAATAATTTTAAGGTGACAATTTACGTGACAGGGTAGTTTGTTTGCTTACAAAAATAATTTACTACCAGGTTGATTTGGATAAATATTTCTGCCACTGCCTTTTACACTGATTTATGTAAAACTTTTCAACACTGCATGTATATCCTAAAATGAGCTACACTCCTTATTATGCATATTTAGGGACTGGGAATTAAAAATTTAAATATTCCCTCTATCATGTTTTAGGAGAGATAACAAAAAATTTTTAAAAGCAGGGCAAAGAAATTTGGGACTGTAAAAGTTAGGGAATCACATCCTAAGAGGAACAAGCAAGCAGGGTCATTATGAGCTCCCAACTTGCCTATGATTTTGCTGATAAAGTAACACCCATTTTGTGGCCAAAACCACATCATTTTATCCATTATACAAACTTGCTAATCAGAAGTTGGCTTAATTTGAAAGACCCAAATCTTGTGATTTACAAGTAGGCATTAAAAAAGGCAAGCATAAATATTTCTAGAAGCATCATGTGGGTCTCAGTGACAATGGCCGGGTTATAATTTTACCAATAAAAGGAGACAAGGGAGACTGGGGCTTTGCACAGACTGTCTCAATCACTCCTCTGATCACATTTTACATCTGGGGAAAGCAAGCTCAGAGAAGGCTCCAGGGGAGAATGGCAGCAGTGAAGCATGACCCTACTCCGTCCTTGTGAGCCCACTCCAGCGCCTCTTCCCACTGTCCCACACTGACTCCCTTTGGAATAGGTTGGCATTTGTGACAGTAATATTGGGAGCTGATTAAAATTTACTTCTGAATCATTCTATCCTCCTACAAAGAATTCCTGACTACCATCTATGTGCTAGTCATTGTGTAGGCTAACAGGAGATGTGGGGACAAAACTTCTTGTCCAGTGAGGTAAGAAGCACTTAAACTTCAGGTTTAAGTTGATACTAAAGGTATAGTTACTTCAATTGGAAAAAAAAATGTCTAATCTAAAAGCAAAGGCATTCTCTCACAAAGTCCTACAGCACTGCATGTGGGCATGCGAATATCAGAGAAAAGGTTGTCTGTAAGGTTTCTGTTTTGGTGGTTGTTTTAAATGCCACTGCATCACTGTTACCTCTGTTTACATGCTTTGGAGTGAAGGATGCTTGAAGAGCAAGCATACCAAAATGCAATAAACAAAAAGTAAATGTTTCTCAGGTTAATTTGAGAATCCCTCGGCTCATGTGATAAAATATATATACATCTTTTTCCTCTACAAAATTTATCTAATCATTGATCTCATCTCTTGTGCCATGGACCCTTCTGGGAGTCTGGTAAAGCCCATGGATGCCTTTTCAGAACAGCGTTTTTATGTGCCTGAAATAAAATACATAAGATTACAAAGAAAACCAATTATACTGAAATACAGCTATCAAAAATTTGTGATACAGTAATATATATACTTCATTAACACACTAAATAACGGTTCAGCAACAGATCTAATAACTACTGTAATTTTATAGTGATGGGCATAAATAATATTTTAAGATATCTAGAACAACATAATACGACAGGAAAATATTTTGTGATTTTTTTTAATGGTGACAAATTCATAGGTATTGCTACTGTGATTTGTTGCCTATATTGATAACTGAATAAAATGTCAACTTTCAGTAAGAAGAGGTTAGAGAAAATAAAGTCATTTTTTTCATCCAAGTTCATGGTTCCCTGGGGGAGAAGGTGGGCCAAGGTTAAGAACCTCTAAATGGGTGGCCCTTCCTCTTACCCCACATAAACGTGTGTGTGTATACATACATAGCTATCAAATATATATGTATGTATATATATATACACATGTACATATACATACACTTCAAATACTGTTCCAGAACTATCTCCTATAAGTTCTTAACATATTAGAAAATCTTAGTATTTACGGATTTGTGAAACAAATTTCCTTTTTTTTTTTTTTGCCACTGAAGGACCATGCCTCTTAGAGATGGGTTAGAGAGAAACAGTCACTACCACAGGGGTTCCCAGACTGTGTCCTTAGTAGCCCCAGGTTTCCATTAGAGGTGTTTCAGAAGTACCCGCGTTGTATATGTGTAGGGTAAGGGGTTGATGAGAAGGTCCCTGCCCCCATTCAATCCTCAGGTCAATCAAAATGGAGAAAACTTTCATCTGATTTATATATTTCAGTTCTGAATGAGATTTCATTCATTAAATGATGGTTCTACAGCTTACAATTTTTGGTTTACAATTGCACTAGCACATATATACCTCATTGTTTTCCGGGTCCTGTTACAAACGCAGAGATTGGGCTTACAATTTCTGAATAAAGCATCTAAATTCTTACTGGGTTATTGACATCATATCATCCAAGTAATTTTGAAGGTAAATAAGATTAGCAGAGTATCCTTTCAGAAATGTCTACCTGCCAGGAGAACACCAACAAGTTTTTCCAAAGACACAGAGGTTTTCCAAATAGAAGGAGATAAGGTAGGACAGATACAGGATAGAGGCAGGATACAGAATGGAAGAGTGGCACGAGCATTGGATGTGTGGGTGGGTAGGATTGGGGAGGGGAGTGGCTCTGCAAATGCTGGGAAACTAGCAGTGATCAAATACCAGTCCCTGCTCTCTCATCACTGCCTCTCAAAGAGCACATGGCTATACAGTCTTTGTCTGTCTAACTAGCTGCCTTGTGCCTTGTCCTCCAGTCTAATAGAAGATCAAAGAAGGTGAGTAGAAAAGATGGTAAGGGGGGAGACAGGTAGAAAATAATTGAGCACATAACCATCTCATAACTTTACATTATATGTGGCTCAATGCTAATTTGCTCAGAAATACAAGCATAAACTTCTGTTTAGAAATTAAGCTTGATGGATAAGGCTTTCGTCCTTATGGTTATCCAGGGTCCAAGCTATTTAGTCTCTTTAATCAAAATACTAAAATAAAATCATTATCCATTAGGCTATTACCCTTCCCCCAATCTCCAAACATACAAGCAAAAATTAATTGCAAGCCAGGAAGAAAGAAGGTAATTTAGACAGTAACAGCTTGGCATGGACTAAGCTAGATTTCCAAATAGCATTTGTCTGTTTGTGAATGTATATTTTATTTACAACCTTCACTTCCTTGACCTTGTTGAAAGTAATTTATTTTTACCTAATCTGCATTTCATTTAAACAACCAAATACTTAATCAGTAAACCAGTCAAGTAACACCCATGACAAGCAGCACTCCTGTTGGTACCATAAGTAAAATGGGTAAACATTTAAACGCGACATTTGGGGATGGACACATCTCAGCAGCTATTAAATGCTACAGGTACCAATTTATAAACTTGCAAAAATGGATTTCAAGGTATTCTTTTTTTTTTTTCAAGGTATTCTCTCGAATGAGCTGTCACTCCCTGCTTCCTTTTCCTTTGTGTTTACTCCCTATCTCCCTAATCTCTTCCAAATCTGTGATTTCTCATCAATCGAGTATTCTCACATTGCCCTGTTTTCCCCTGTTTAATGTGCTATTAAAGTTTTTAATGTTCCAGAAAAAAACTTCTATCAATCAATCAATCAATCAATCAAAAGAGCAGCTAAGGGTGGACCTTCAGGCATCAATTGAAAAGCAAACAAAAAAAGAGACATATTTAAAGAGGAAAGTCTTTAGCAACCTTCAAATCATATCATGCTAGCAATCACCACCCTACCACATATTAAACTAAGCCCATTCCCCAATGGAATTCAGCTAATCTCATACTCTATACTGTACTGACGCTGCCAGGTCTCTGTATGATAAAAGGGAGAGTTTCCAGTCATCTATCAACAAGTCTCAGATGAAGAGTGTATATCAATCACGAGCTCAACTCACACCATGTAATATGGAGTTCATATACTGGATTCCAACAATCAATTCAACCCATTATATGCCACCCGTAAATAACCCTTCTTGGCTCTAGACCCCAAAATATCACTTTTCCGCCTACCCCCCAAACTAAGCCCTTCCATTATCCAAACTCTTACCTTTTGTTTCCCAGACTAGAACACCTGTCAGCGGTGTCTTCAATCAAAATAGCATTCTCTGTAATACTTGTGTACCTGTTTCAGTCACAAACACACAGACCTAGAACTTCAAGGCACATTAGATATAATATGACCTAACCTATTTTACTTTCCTGAAGGGGAAGTTCAATGTCTGAGAGGTCAAACGGCTTGCCTGGGACCACACAGCAGGTTAGCAGTGGAACTGGGACTACCACTCTTTGCAGTTCCCAATGTTTTCCATGAATGATGCAATTCATTTACAAGTTGTTAGGTAAAACATCGGTGAGTTTGCAAATTAGGTACTATTACCTTATTTCTGTATTATGTAGAAAATCAGTAGCCATGCCCTCTAGTTCCTTTCAGCTTAGGCTACACTGCAAATGATACTGATGACTTCAACAATGATGATGAAAAATGAAGACAGTGGGTCCAGAAGAAAACAACAAAGAACATTAAAAGGAATCAATTTTCCTTCCTGTATGTTTTCATGAAGATATGAGAGCACTGAAGAATAGCGATTGCAGAGTGACTGAGGATGGTGGATTGAGTTGGGGCAAGATAAAGTTTGTAACATTTCTATTGACTCTTCATTGGTGACTTGTTAACAGACAAATGGAAAATATCTCCTTATTAGATAGGGACCTAGAAGGGTCCGTAAATAAATAATTTGTCTTTGAAACGCAGGATTCTTGTAGTCTAATGATTAATTTAATAAAAAGATGTGCTCTTTCTTTGTACTCAGAATAATGATCTTGTTAAACTCCGTATACACAACAGCATCCTTAATGAAGCAACTTTTTTCCCATCTCTTTTCTGTTCCCTTTTGTCTTAACAGGTATGCCAGGCAAAGAAATACAAATACACAAAAATGTTTGCAAACATGAAAAACTAGTGGATAATTTTCTATCTTGCAAGTGAAATCTTTCATTTGCAAAGGAACAATTTAGGACTCCTTTTAATGGTGAGCTCCACCAGTGATTGCAAAATGTGATTGAACTTGCATGCTGGCTTATCCCTAACATACCTTCAAGTAGCTGTACAAAAAAACTTCAGGGTTATTAAAGAAAGAGCATTAGCAATGAAGCCATAAATTTTATTTACCTCCACTTTTCTTATTTCTTAAGACTTATCCTACACAACTATGCTTTGAATAGCAAACCCCCATTTGGGAATCCTAAAATACAAGTGACTACAGCAGGGATGGGTTTATTTCCCTGAATAGCAATGGGTATTTTTACTTCTGTGTTAAGAAGGATTCTGAGGTGATATCTGTACTCATCAGGAGAGTGTTGTGATATGGGAATTGAATCAAATATTCTACAATAACTATATCTTGCAAAATGATTACAAAGGTAGATTAAGATGGGGGAAACAAATGACCTAAATTAGATGGAAGAAGAGTTCTAACTAAAAGGCTAAGACAGTACTTTATTTTCCCTTTAAAGTGATATTTAGGCCAAAAGAAACAATGAATAGGAAGAAGAAAATATCAGATTTTAAAGTTGAAAGTTATCATGGAGTAAACACAAAACACATGGAAAATAGACTAAGTGGGAAGAAAGTTCCAGAAAAAAACTAGGAAGCAAAGATTATACAAAGAAGAACAAGAAACACAACATGAGGAAACTACTAAGCAAAGGGAAAATGGGTAGAGTAAGGAAACAAAAAACCCCCACTATTCTTTGGGAAAGTACACCTTCTCTCAGTTGGACAGGAGGAATCACCACCACCACCATTCTAAGTAGCTTCCAAGCTAGGTTCATAACTGAAGTCATGAAACAAAAATAAAGATAAAAAGAAAAAGAGTGTATTTTACTTGGGAGTTAAAAGATATTTAAGTAGGCTATATCTATGTTTTAAATGGTCTCTAAAGTGGATTGTTGTGATCTGGCTCCAGGACGTATGATTCAAAAGCACCACTGATTCTATTTCCTCCTCCGCTCTTAGCTTTAGTTTTCCACCAGCTTATCTGCCTTCTTATGGATCCAATTTTTTATAGGGGGATTCTTCTCAGACTGGTGATAACTTTAGCCTTAAACAGTTACCTACTGTGCCTGCATTTTGCCAGGTAATCTCCAATTTCTATAAAAACAGAATCCTCAGGGTTTCCAACTCTGCCTTTCAAATCAATTACACAAATCCACAAATATCTCCAGGAAATAAAGTTCCTAACTGGGGCCATTTTTGCTTTTTGAGTGTCTGGTATCTGACTATAAAGCCTGAAGTAACAACTTTGCATTAAAAAAAAAAAGAAAAACTGCCCTTTAGAAAACTACCTGTGTCCAGTCTTAGAAATACTTTCAGAATTTAGGTTCAAATAAACAGTTTAACACTGAAAACATAATAGAGCATAGAATCAAGGGACATTATGCACCCTACCCACCCCCCCCCCCAAAAAAAACTTACAGAAAACAAATGAAAAGCCCAATACAGAATACAATCTTTTTCCTATTTGAATTTTGGTAAAAGTATAAAAATGGAATTTGATGAAGGTTTTGATAAAATAACCTGGAAAAAACTAGACAACCCAATTTTTCTAGACACAACTTCTTTTGATTGCATTTTATTTTTATTTAAGAACATCTTACACACACATACATACCCCAACCCTTAAAAAAAAAAGGGGGGGGGCCTGAAATTTTAGTTACACCACATGTGGTTTTCATTTGTGAAAAATGAACAAGCTGTTTGTGGTTAAACTGTCTAATCGCCTGTTATCAATCTAGCACTGCATTCAAGATTTACAGGATACATCAGCTTCTGTGCCACATTAGCTGTAAAAGGGGGGGCGGGGGGGGAGGTGGGAGGAAAAAGGAGGAGGAGAGAGTTTATCCTGAGGAATAATATTTCCAATGCAGCCACACTCGCACTACATCTGGTTGTGCTGGTAGCGGCAGTTAAATTGAAATATTTCACAGCGTGTGTCAGAAACATGCAGAATGGTAATTATGACAGATCTGATTAAGCCGGAGTGCCACAAGCTCCCTGGCCAGCGCCGGTTGTGCAGGTGTGACCTTGTGCGTGCCTGCGTGTGTAAATAAAATTAATTACAAGCGAGAGGGTGAAGGCTTCAGTGACATCACAAAGCGGAGAAACTCCCAAGGGGGAGACCTAATGGAATATTTTCCCTCAGTCTAATAATACAGTTCATATTGACTTGAGGTAATTAGTGGGATCATTAAAGCAGTTTTCCCGGCGTATTTGGCTGCCTGATCAGATTAGTGAAAATGTTCTTCAGAACAAGCCCTGTGTGGTCTGCCAGAGAGGAGGAAATAAAAAGCAACAAAGCATATTTTGGAATGATAAGCAGCGCTGGACTTTTACTATAGCAAAAAATCTCTACTTTTCTCTGGAGCCGACAGATCTGTCTTGTCCATTTTAATTCTTCTATCCAACTTGTGTATTCTTATACACATTCTGAACAACTACTTTCAATTCCCCTTTCCCTCTGTTAAATCAGACTGCTTTATCACTAAGAGCCATCCCCAACTCCCCAACAAATCTCCTCTAAACAAGGCAATTTTAAAATTGGGGAAAAGTATCTTAAATTACTGCTTTACTGTTAACTGACAATATTGGACCAAACTGAGATAGGCAAAAAAAAAAAAAAAGAAAAAAGAAAAAAGGAAAAACAGAAAAGAAAAAAGAAAAAAAAAGAAAAGAAAAAAACCCCCAAAATAAGGAAAGAAATGCCACTGAAGAGTCACCTGCTAAACAAAAGATTCCTCTCTTATGTAACACATAACAGATTTAAATATTTACTCAAATTTAGATCTCAAAATGGGTTTAGCATAGGACAGAGTTGGGGCATGCATTCTTCCTGCTGAACAGAAAACAGAGGCCTCATCAAGAAAAGGGCCATTTGTTTGAAAATACTATTGAGCATGCTCTACCTTGCCACTGGAATATGCCAAGCGCTGTCACAGATGGCAGGCTCTGACAGTTCCCATCCGTAGCGTCGATACTCGACAGTTCAGCACAAGATCAGTGACATTCTGTCTCATTAGAACCACGCTAATTATCACAGCTAGTTTCAGGGGAAACCATGTGTTGCAATGGTCAATTTGAAGGAGTCTGTGCATCAACAAACTGGTAATAAGGATCAGACACCTTATTATATGACAGCATGCTGCCTATGATCTGATTTACGAAATCAGAGGCACTGAGGCGGCCGAGGAGGCTGGCAGTTTATGAAACAGTGTGTTTAAACCCAATTCCTGAAGCATCCTGGTTGAAAAGGGAATTGTTAAAAAAATACACAGAGGCAACTGGGATAGTTGAATCACAAAATCAAAGGAGAATAGATTTTCTATTAACATACAACAGAAGTAGATTAAGACTTAGGGAAAAAAACATCATCAATTTGACAATTGTATGCTGATTTCATAAATGGTTTAGAACTTCTATTTTTACATGGTATGTAATTATAAATTACAGAGTAGTTATATGTCTACTAATCTCTAAAATATAGATACATATTTTTAAATGGGTGGTCTATGATTTGTGTCATTCTGCCAAGCAAATGGGCTGCATATCTAAAAGCATAACAATTATACTTAGAAAAATGAGTAATCTCTAAGGTTACTTTTTAAGATACCATTGATATTCTTGGCAGGGCAGAAAATTTCTACATTAGATTCATTTTACTAACATAAGTTCTTCCATTCCTCTCTTAGCACCTTTCACTGATGTGAAATTTTAATGGTACAGTCTCTTCCACAGCTATTTTTCTATTGTCATTTAGTATAAATGCATTTTCATAGCTCATTCATTTCACAGGGTCTTTATTTTCATTTCTCATGTGAGGAAAAAAGAAGATAAAATTAAAATAAAACCTACCTTCATTATCAAAAACATAAAAGACAACTACTGAGACTTTTAAGAAAAAACACTTTCATCTTCTAAATTGGTAGACTGTTAACGGATTATATCAGTGTTACAGTTGTGTGATAAGTTTAACTGAATGACACTCAGTTTTAAGATTAATTCCTGTTAGGAGTGAAACCTTGTTGATTTGCTGTTTTCTGTACCCACCCGAACCTGTCCTGAAGAACTAACTCTTCAACTGACAAAGCTGAATACAGAAGAGCTTCCAAAAAGAGAAAACGTTATAGAATATTCTTAGTTTACACTTTTCAGCTTACACTAACATTTTAGGACAAAAGGTACTCTCATATTAAAGCAGGTTCTATGAATATATAGTCGGCATAGCCGTGCTTCAGAACATATATGCTGGATTGCTGTAAAGGGACCACTCTTGCAGTGAACTTCTTTGTGCTTCCTCACATGATGAACCTCCTTAAAGCTGGCTCAATATTCACAAATCAATTCTCTTCAAATCTGGTCTAAAAATTTTCTTATGACATCTTCTAAAGATGGAGAAATGAGGCTTAATGAGTTATGTCTATATTTGTAACAGTTAAGCATATTAAGTGGGTCGAAGAGAAAATACATTTGACTTTCAGTTAATTCTAAATTTATGGGGAAAAGGTGAAAATTTTACATTATTTCAAAGAAGCAACACGATAACCAAAGATCTTCTGTTCATTTTTTTAAAAGTAGGTAATACCAAGTGTCTAAGGGATAAATCACCTCTTGATACGACTTTTTAGCCAAAAATATGATAAGTAAGCAATTGTTCTATTTAATAATTCTGGACCTCATAGATCAAATCCTAGATTACTAAAACAAACATACTTAGTTTTAGGAGGCAGAAATCTGAAAAGAAGGCATATTCAGATCCGCAAATTTAATTAGCTCTTAAAAAATCATATACAATCATGTACCTTCAAACTATTAATGTCAATATTTAAAGCCATTAATTTTAATAGTCCTGTTTGGCATTCAGGTAGAAATATAAAAATACATCAACGTTTTAGAAAACTGAATCCAATATGAAATCCCAACATTAAGATGTAAGAGATTGTTATAAATGGCTACTAATATAGAACACCTTAAATAGGAGACTGATGAACTCCACATCCTTCTTACTCAAGAATGGAGCACAGGGACCTCCAAAGATCTGTGTTAAACTTAACACCAGCGGACTGCTGAGATGCAGGGACCACACTCTGGACTGTCTTATGTGTCTTCTTGTTTTCCGCACAAATACTTCTCTTGCCTCCTCCTCTTCCAGGCAAGTGGGTCCCAGGGAAACAGAAGCTGTATCCCCCTCAGAGTGTCCTCTACACATTTAGATGGAGAACATGTAAAGGGGCAGTTCTCTCTTTAGAAAGTGAATGAAGAAGGCTTCGTTTGCCCAAGAGAAGGGGCTCTTAGGCCACAATGTGAAGATCCCACAGACCGCTACAAAAGGATGTAGCACCGGAAATAACAGAAACCATGATTCTCAAATCTGCAAGGCCTCCTGTGTGCCTTAAATAGGAGGCTACACAGGTGAACTCCTGTTGCAGCAAAGCCTGTTACATGAACATTCCAAAAGAATGAATCAGCACAGAATTAAAAACTGAAGTGTAATTTAATTCTAATAAGGCATCTAAAAGATGCCTTCACTAGCATGCTTGCATACAGAATGCAATGTCAATGGTTCCATGATTTTATTCCTGGATTTTGTCACTATAGATCTATTTTCAGCAATGAAAATTACATTTTTAGCCCTATTCCTAGCCCCAATGATGTGTGACATATGTCTTACTTGCATTTAAGACATCCATTACCATGTGAGAATTTCCAAACCTAAAGGTCAGAACGATGTTTTCTTTCACCTACAAAGCTAAGGAAAATGGAGGTATTCTTTTTCTCTTTCGTCCTTGTTTTCCCCTCTCTCTCATCCTAGGGGTCATGAATCTCAATGACAAAGTGACTGAAAAGTAGATGAAAGAGAAAGCTTTAAATTATTTGGTCTCTTCTACTTGCCATGTTATTTTTGCATAGTCAGAAATGTTCTTTATTTTTATTTTTTTTAGTATTAAAAACATACCTATTCATCAGCCAAAGTTGTAGCAGCCAGAAAGTACTACAACTCAGAGACTGCAAAAATATTATACCAAAAGTAAGTTAGTCAAACAGAATTTTTATCGGCTAGTTGCTTTACCCAAAATAAATACATTGTTCAATAAAACACTAGAGGAAATTATTTTCTAAGCACAAGTGATGATGCAGTGTGGTTCTGTGAAAGCCCTTTACTGTCTTACTGCACTACTGTATCTGCAAGCTCCACCTGTGCAAACATGAAAATCAATGTAACAATTCAGTGTACAAGGCAAGGCCTACGGTGCTGCTAATGTCCCCTTGCTGGACACACACCTTAAGTCTCAGAGCTCTCAAGGGGTTTGCTGTGGAATAAAATTAGATTCCAACATCTGCCACCATTAAGGAAAAAATTCCATTTCCATCTCCCATATGAAAACACTAACCAATGAACAGTAACTGAACCTTGATACTGTAATGGTTATTACCCAAATCAACTTTTTTTTTAAACAGTAAAATTAGCAAATTCTGCTCTCATAATTATTTGAATGTTATCAGACTAAATGTTTGATAAAATTCCAATATGATTCACTTGGAAAAACTGCTGCTTATTTGAATACCCAGAATATAAAGTGTATTCATTTGTAGCTATTCACATTATGTTTAAAGCATATCATCTTTTTAAAGTTTGCATTAGCCTGCTTTCCTAACCAAGCACAAAAAGTAGCCTACCTTCAGTTTTTACTTGCATATTTTATCAGATACTTCTATTAGAGTTAAAAACAATTCCATATCTATTATTCATTGAAGAGACAATACATGTGAAATGGTGGAATCCACATGAGTTGGTTTCTTTTACCGAAAATACACTGTGCATTAGTCACTGCAGAGCACGCTTTACCTTTTAAAATGGAAGGTATTTATGATACATAAATACATGATAAATAGATCTCTTATCCATGTGGAGGACTGAACCTCTTGCTTAGCACATTATGAAACGTTACCATTTGGGTATAGTGCTGTATAATTTAAAAGCTCTTTTGCATACATTGTAGCATGTGCCTTCTATGTTAAAAGAATCCTGGGCTCAAAAGTTAAAATTTCCCAATATTATACCACCAATGACACAACCTGGATCAGAGCTGGCCTCCTTTGACTCCTCCACCCTGTACACCCACCTCCATTAGGTATGATAGAGCCTGGATTCTGAAGGCTGTGTGTTGGTAAGAACCTTGTGTTCCATGAATATGTCAATGAAGAAAGGAAAGCCCTCACTGTTTCTACTATCAATAAGACCACTATCCCTAATTCCTCTTCCCCAGATCAGGGTAGTACTTCAGTGATGAAGCTGCCTTGAACCCTGAAGACAGTCTAAAATAGGAGAAATGCAGAGAATTTGGAGTTGGCTGTACTACATTTATTATTTAAGAAACTCTCATGTGTAAAAGTAAGAAAATAATAGCTCACAGGGTTACTAAATTAATGCAGATAATCTATAATGCATGATAGGGTCTAGCACAAAAAACATGATGGTTAAGTCAACCCAGACAACCAGGGCAAGATGCAGAAGCAGATGGAGGTAGATGGGCTGAGACAGAAGAGACTCTGGTTCTTGCTGCTTTACACACATTTTGTCTTGGGGGACTGCTGCCTCATTTTGGCAAGCCCTGGCACACATCTGAGGCCTAAATATCTATTTTTAGAAGTGCAACATTTTGACCATTAAAAAGGTCAGTCTGATTTGAAGGTTTTTTTTCTGTTAGTTTTTCTGTTTCCTTCACAAAACATCATAGCATGAGAAAAGAACCTAAGTAAATGGCCACTTTTCCTTATTAAGTCGGGTTTCTTTTGTTAGTGATATACACAGGTTTTGGACTAACTTTTTAAGCAATCATCAATCTTTCTACATATTTTCATAAACAGGGTAGTGCTAACATTAAACTGAACAACTAAGTCAAGACTACAAAAATGCTCTACTAGGACGTTAGAGTAAATTAGAAGTTGAGAATAACTATCCAAGGGAATAAAGTTAATAGTTTGCTTGACTCCCATAGCCCACTATTGGCCCCTTTGATTTTTCTCTCAACCAGTAATGAGTAATTAGCTAAAAGCTTTGGGGCTTTGGGAAACACACCATCACAGAAGATGCTTGGAATTTGCTTATTTACATTGCTGAAATAAGAGACCCATGAGGAGCTGTGTAGGACAGGGTAACAAAGAGCAGGGATGTTTAAAATGGCTTAGAACATCACCTATATGACATTATTAGCCAATTGCTGCTACTGTCTAAATAGCTCCAAAATCAGTACTCAGCCCAGGTTGGGGAGAACCCGGGGTATCATTTAAAAGGATGAAGTCAAAGATAGCAAAGGAACTATCAATCACAGGGAATCAGAAAAGAAAATGATGGCAGGGGGTGGGGGTAGATTGAATTAAATGACAGGTGATAGACAACTAAATATGGTTATTAAAAAGTTATAATATTAATTTTTGTTTTAAAGCTAACCTTTACTATAATAATACATGTCCAGTTTCTCCATTTTGGAGATTTAGGGAAAGAGGCTTTTGTAGGAATGCAGTCTGATTATTACTGATGATTGGACAGGTCAGAAAAAAAAATGTAGAATAAGAAAGGCAAGATAATATACATTTAAATATGAGATCCTCATCATAATTAGACTAAAGAGCCAAAACAAGAATGTGTGGGGTGGGCAAGTAGGTTGGGGGGGAAAGTGAGACCACGATATTTCTCTTTAATGCGTAGTCTTGGCATGTAAATGAAGACATCTGAAGAAGCACACAGGTTTAAAGCGGCTCTAACATTCTATCATAATTAGAAACATTTCAAGAGCCCTGTAATTTCCAATCAAAATTACAGTAATTTCCGATATACAAGCCATGATTCATGACAGAATTTTACATTCCATGAGAGATTACGGTGGCCTGATGTATGACACGCTGAGTACAGCACTAACATAAACAATTCAGTTTAATGTTTAAACAGCACTTGATGTTTAGAATCTCACAATAAAAGAAACATATTATTGTAGAAATTATCACTTTGACAGTGATTGAAGGGTAGGCAGGCATGTGGCCTATAAAGCTATAATTTTTACAGTCCACAGCTTGAGTTTAATCATTTTTATATAACATTTCCAAGATATTCCTTAAGTATTTCATCAGGTCTATAACTTAAACAAGAACAACATTCTTCTAAAGCAAAACTCCTGTCAAGTAACACTATAAATGTCGACAGGGTAAAAGTTTAGGAAAATCTGAAAAGATTATGATGTTACAAATGTATGGGATTATAAATACTCCCACAATTGTGTATTTTATCAGAAGTTGACAACAGCCAGGCTGTTTTAGGATTCATTAATGATAATGAAAATATACTTGTGTAAAATTTCAAGTTGTTAAAATCTTACCTGGAGTCCCTATTTGCCTCTAATCTCACCTTGATAGTGTCATCAAATCCTTTTTCAAGGGGGAAAAGAGTTTAGTGTTCTTCTGGTCCTTTAAAAAGTGTTCTTGGCTTTGGAGAAGGGTTTATAGATAACTAAGTTTGTTCATGTAGATGATTCCACTTTTGATGAACATGAATTATTAATATATGACAGTTATGCTGATAAAAGACTATACGACCTATCCTTTTTTATTTAGTTTGGTAGAAGTTTACAACTTTTCCAATTCAAGTCTATTCAGCTGTAATTCACAGTTGGACAACTTGTAATCAATCTGTGTGTCTTGTATACTCTACAGAAAAATTAAAATAATTAATATGCAAAGCTGTGTGTGTGTGTGTGTCAGTTTGTCTTAATAAGTTTATTTAATAGTTGCAGACAGCTGAGTTGAGAGGCAACTATGCTCACCACTATACCACCAATGCCACATTAGATGGCTGAATTGGAACAGAAGAAACTGTATAAAGTTTTGTAGCATTTTAGTAGGAAAAAATATCAAGATCATCTAAGCAATAATGAAATAATAGTAATTCACATTATTTATTCTACTACAATAGACCAGACTGAGAAACTGACTATCCATTATGATATCCTTCTCAAAATACCTATTAACTGACTTGGGGATTTACCATAAAATCCTTGGTCTGAGGAGTGGCTATTGGAAAAAACAAAATTAAGTGCCTATAACCTGAATTTGAATATTGTTTCATTTTAGAGCTCTGGAAATAATCCTAGACATAGAGGCCTCTCCGTGATGCAAGTTCATATTGAAAATAGACACTCCTTTTACTGAAAATTCCACAGACAACACAGATAAACATTCTCAATGCCTAACAGAGGCTCTTACCTGGCTTTTGGTTGCTGCAACCTTTGCAAACAGTGCTTGAGACACTTTAGCGCGCTTCATTTCCTGCTGAATCTCATCATAAATGGAAGCATTAATGTTCATGGTATTGTTCTCTGGTTTCCCATTCCTCTCAGTGGCAATAGTAGCTGTTTTCACCTACAAAACATTTTGAACAGGGCTGTCATTTTTCATTGGCTAAATTGTTTTGAAGCTTCTCAGGCTCAGCATCCAAACTGGACACTGTTGCTCCTTTTATGATCAAGGTGATCAACAGTGCAGTCATTCAACATTAGTTATTGCCCTGAGATCAGATTGCTTAAGTTAAGGAAGTCACATTGTCACAGGTGATTGCATCTGTAATATGACAGCAACTGCCAGCTGACAACCAGGAATTATAATGCTAGAAAGTTTTCTGGAAAACGAAATAGTTTCAAAGACTTGAAAAACCCTAAACTAATTGTCTCCCAATTACCTTCCATTGCAATCCTAACAAAGGAAATTCACAATTAAAATCATAACGCACAGTGCTGTATCTTCACTGGGTGCCTGGTGCCTAATAGACAATTGCATCACTAATAGCTATTACGTACTACAGCCTTTTTAATTTTAGACTATTTTTATGCATCTTCCTCTTATGTTTCATTTAAAAAAATCTTCCATAACAAAGCCATTTGTAGAACTGCGTATTTAAATCTTCTATCCATCCATGAAGCAGGTAGAGTGCCTTGCTTAATTATCATAAAGGCTGGTTGAATTTTACACATGCATGTCCAAGCTGTTCTGTATAATTATTTCATCTTTTCCTGGCACCCCTGTATATAACTATTTCCTCTTGACTTGTGAAACCACACAATAAGATAATGTTTCACAATATTTAATAAAATATTGCTGTAAGCATCACAAAATATATAATCAGTGACTTTACTAATATATTCAAAAAGTACAATCTTGAGAGAAAAATCAGCATCAATGCCTTTAGTAATAGTGATAAGCAGATATCTGCAGTAAAATGCAACAAAATTTTAGGGGCTGAAATCGAATCTCAACTTCAAAGTGTACTGATACTATGATTCATTTTTAAAACTCCAAATTTATTTTTTATTACACAGTAGTATGAACTAACCTGGAAAATTTACATAAAAACATGTAGCTGATTTTTTACTAGGAAACTGATGAAAATATAAATGAAAAATTACTACAGACACAAAACCATGTTTCTTCCAGCAAACTGATCCCTTAAAGACCTCATCTTTTCAGTTACTTTACAGAACCCAGGTTTCTATCCTCTAGAAACTTACCATCCTGGACAATTTCTCACATAAACCATGAAAACAGAAAATGAAGTATGCTGTGGAATAAACAAATGATTTTTTTGGCATTAAATGATATAGCCTTTGAGTCAAGCTGCAGGACTTTAAGATTTATTTTATTCTGTTCCTAAAATATTCAGTGATTCAATCTCCGTACTTAAAGCATAAATAGGAGATCCCTTTAAAATGTGCCTGCTGAATCCTAATTTCTAGCCAATTAAAAAAATAATTCATTTCTTGCTTATCTTGAGAAAGCTGGTAGATGCTTTCACCATGATACCACCTTTCCAAGCATGGAAAAGATAATGCTGGGAAATAGTTGGCCCGCAGGCCTGAAGAGGACACAGCAGGTAAGGCAGGACAGGTGACCAAAGTTGGGGCCTCATCCGCCTCCTCTCCAGAGTTCCCCTTCTAGCTTTGCCACTCCAGTAAGCAAGGGCACTCATAGAGATATATTAATGACTGGAGGCCACTAGAACACATACAGGGCTTTGAAGCAATAATCTGCTAAACACCACTTTAAGAGGCAGAAGAGTTAACACATTACCATAAATTGCCTACAAAGTTGCTTTGGTGAGATTGGAAACTTTGCTCTGGGGTGGTCTTGCTTTGAGGCAGAGGGATAGATTTGATCACCCCATGGGGTCCCTTTTAATACCTATTTTTCTCACTGCTTAAATGAAAGAGAAAAGAAAACCCATTTCAATCATTTTGAAAATTGAATGTTATGGAAATGGGGGCACCAAGTGCAGTGCACTGAAGAAATAGATCCTTGGTAGCAATCTGCTAAGCAATAGTTAAGTTAAAAGAACAGACTTTGGAAAGTTGGTGTTTCGATCTGTTTTTAAAATAATTTTCATTGTTTTGTAAAAATGATGTTTAAGAATGGATCTTTGAGGTGTGCTATAATCATTTGTTTCAACCCTGTGACTTTGTTTCTAAAAACTTCTTTGGTTAATTTTTTTTTATTTTAAAGCAATTATAATCAAGCACAAATTCTAAATTATTTTAAAAAATCATTTCCTAGTAGCCAACACAATCAAAACAAAAGTGAAAAAAGTATACAAGAAACAATTTTTTAAAAAAAAAAAGAATGTGAGGGTGAAACTTTAACAATTACAAAGTTAGAAAGTATCTCTGTACTACTCATTTAAAAAATATTTAGGAAAGCTCTTCTTTACCATCTTGTTGGCCCAGATACACATCTTATCATAGATAAGCTATTAGAATTCTAGAATCACATTTTTTTTTTCCCTAAACACAAGCTATTGCTTAAGGGAAACTGACTTGGACAGCTTTTCAAAAATATGAAAGCTGAATTTTTCCCCAGGTAAAAATGGAAACAAAAATCTTTTATACCTCACTCTACTAAGTACTATTTTAGCTTAGTATAAAAAAAATCTTCTTTAATCCTGGTTTAGCTTTTAATATTATATCACACATTAAAATTCATAAAGTAGTTCATTCCAGGCAAAACAAACTACTGTTCAGCTCTTCTCCGCAAATAGCACAGGAGGTAAAATAAATGCAGTTGCTTTCAGAATAGCTTTTATCAAGGTAGGGTGTACTACTCCATTATTAAGGCGGCGCCGGGGAAGTAGTTAAGAATTGGAGCTTCTGCTACTTACCCTCCCATGTGGGGACAGGGTGCAGCACTAGGGTCTGCTTTTTATTTCACTAAAATTGTGCGGCAGGACACACATTTTCCATGAAAACTATTTTCCTTCTTCATGGATTGCTGCATGCATTGAATCATGCTTTTATACTTTACACAAAATGAACTCTACTTTAGCTTTGATTGGTGAACATCCTACTCTGATGCATGAGGAATTGCCTGCAAGCACACTGCTTTTACACAAGCAAAGTTAAAGTTATATGTAGTTTTAATAATTGTGATAATAAACACTGACATTTATTAGTTGTTTATAATGTGCTGGACATTGTATTAATGTATATTAACTTCTTAACTTGCCTAACAGCCCAGAGGAGGTATTATGATTGTCCCATTTTAAAACTGAGAAAACTCTGTTAAAACAGGTTAAACAATTTGTTGGTGGAGCAATGCTGAGATCTAAACTTAACTAGAAACCACAAAGTTATTTAGAGTTCATGACATTACATGCGCCTTCTTTACTTGAAAAAATTCTTAATTTTTAGAGCAGGCTGGACTTGTTTTTTGGTGGCCCTTTGATAAATCTAGCTCATTAATGTCTAATTTTTTAATAACTATTGATTTTTAATTAATATTAAAATCCAATCTAAATTTATTTTTCAGGGTATAAAAATTATGTTTTCTTATTAATGAAAATAAGAAATGTCCTATTTTATGGATGCTTATTAGTGATGGAAAATATTTCCCACTCTCAAATTTTAATATATTAACACTGTCTTTAGCACCATGGTTTCATATTTTTAGATATTTCTTTCCAGGAACAGTATTATTTTCCAAATCTAGACTTTAAAAGTCTTCCAGCTTTTAAAAGATGACAATTAATGGGATGCATTTTATAACCACATAAGCAACATCTTAAAACGATCTTCAAAGGATTCATAAGAAATAAAACTTTTACCAAGTGTTAAGTTCCTGCCTGTAACTGAACCTGAAATCAAGATGAACCTATGCTTCATTATATCGTAGAGGGATTTCTTGTAAAGAGACAGAACAGTGCAACTACCAGATTAATCATATACTGTTTATATTAACTTCAAAATTTTCTAAAGCATTGTTATGAAATAGCATACCTTTAGTAGAAACTAAAGAATTACATAAAGAGATGTAAAAAATGAAGAAAAAAAGACTTTTGTGTAATTCATGTAAAAGCTGTAACTCAATAATTATATGCTTTCAAACAGTATTCATGGAAACAAACTGCTAAATTAATTTAACTCCAAAAGTCACACACAGTAAAATGCACAAATCAAATTTTAAAAAAAACATACCCCTATGGTAGAAATCATCACTTAAAATTCTGTAAAATATACAATTCTCAGATAATAATCATGAATTATTATTGTTTATAAAAATTCCTCTAATAAACTCATCAGGAAAATTTGCAAAGCTTATAGTGAAAAGAAACCTTAAGACCAAGGAACTTGGGAGGACTGGGTTCTCCCAGATATTTTCATAAGACCAAAGTTTAAAAGGGGCTGTTCTCCCCACAATCCCAGAAATGCCATTGTCTAGTTTTCCCAACTAGATAATCTGTCAAACAAGTTATTTCATTAGGACAATGCTTTAGCACATGTTCCTCTTCCCATTCTAACAATAAAACCTCCCATCCTCTATGACAAACAAAAAGATCTCCAAGTTTCACTTTTCCCTTTCTAAAATAAGTTTGCTTGGATTCTGAGGAGGTGGCTTGAAGTAGAGGAAGGAGCAAGAGACTTAGCAGAGGATTTGAAAACTCTGACTAAACCTTAAACTTGGTTTTCTCATTTTTCTTCTAGCGAAAGGTTGGTATGAGGATTCAATGAACTAATGTATTCAGTTGCTTTCAGAATAGCTTTTATCAAGTTAGGGTGTGAAACATTATCAGGTGCAAGATATTCTTATTTGTTGAACTAGAGCATGTAAGTTGTGAAAATATGTTTGTAGCAACCAGGTCTGGCCCAGAGCCTATAGCCCAGGCAGAGGATGAAGCACAGGGCATAACTGTCCCTACTGGAGCACATGGGATACCTCTGCAGGGAGGCATCTCACCTGGACTGGGCCACCAAGGAGCTCTGGTGTTTCCCGAAGCTAGGTGTCCCCAGGTGGGGCCTGACTAGCCAGGAAGTCCTTTCTTGAAGATGACTTAGAATTCAAGTCCTTCAATAGTTTAGGTCCTTGTTATGGTATGCCCCAAGGGCACTCCAAAATCATCTTCTGCATGTTTTACACTCTATAAAGAGGTGGAAGAGAATGCAGTTTCCCAGGCCTTAATGGGGGCTGGGTTTTCTGTGAACCACTGAGGGCCTCTGCTTTTAACGTGTGGTTCTTTAGAAAGAAATCAGGTTTCAGTTGCACCCCAAACCCAAGATTTGTCTCAAAATATGTTTCAAATCTCCTCATTTTGGGGGAAATGAAAGGTATACTGATTTCACATGGACTCCTCTTTGGCAAAATGTAAAATTTAAAAAGACAAAATGTTGCAGTCTGTGTTATCTGTGGTTTTCTCCATTTTATCCTTTATTTTAACTCATTTTTAATATGCATACTGGTTCCAGTTTAAGCATTACTTCATTATTTCAACTGCTACAAGAGAGTACTAATTCAAGTGCTCTATAACGTGGTTTTCCAAATCTAAAGTACTAATTTTGCATTGACAATACCTTTAATACCTTAAGATTTCTTAAAATTTAATTCATTTAATTATGGTTAAAGGGAAGAATGTGAACAAATTGGTAGTGATCTCCATTATAATAATATTAATAATTTAAAGATTTATATTGTAGCAGCAAAATAAAATTACACACACATACACATACCAGTTAGTCATTTTGGAGTTTGGTTAGATAGCCAGTAATACTGCAGTAATAGAAATGTTTTATTTGAAAGAGTTTCACTAAGAATCTACAGTATGTATATACTGTATATTTTCATCACTGGCTGAATACCCTCGCTATGGGCGTGGTCTCAACTCCTCTTCAGAACAAACAAATACAGCTAAGGGTGGCTCAACCAGTTAACCAATAATTCAGGCAAAGATAAATCAAAAATATACTCTATCTCAACTTAGCAGCAGATAAAGCCTTTAAGCATACATATAGGAAAGTTATCCTATAGTATCTTAACAGCATGTGAAAAGAAATATCACTTAATAAGAACTGGTATAACTTTAGCTCAAGAAAAAACTTGTTAAGTAAGGACACCCAAATCACATTTGGAAAATAAATAAAACCAGAGTCCTAGAAAAATTAGAAAACAAAAGCTGTATTAAGGAACCACAAAGTCAAATATCTGGCTAGATTTTTTTTTTTTTAAAAGCAGTTCAATGTTGAAGTTCATATTGGTCTTAAGTAAGCCATTCTTTTATTAGTACTGCAGATTATGATAAGTAAAGTAATTCTCTGCTCAGAGTCCTGTCAGTGATGACTTCAGGAGCAAAGTTAACTAATAAAAGTGTGTGTATTAACACCAAACACTACAGAAAAAGTACCAAACCAAATTATTTTATTTCATTTCGTACATTTTTTCTCTTTAATCATTCCTAGAAGTCATAGTTTATCTTTTCTCTTTAACCATACTTAGAAGTCATATTTTTTATACATAAAGAGTTCCTCATTCTTTATCTTAGGAAATATTTTATAGAAGCATTTAGAGATCAAATTCAATAACTTTGTGTGCATGGGCAGGTGGGTGTGTACATATGTATATAGATGCCATGCTTTTCTCCTAAAGCATGACTTTTTTATTCACAATTATAGCAATGATTTCCTTATAGTCTGTTCCTATAGACATCAAGACCAGATTGATTTTCATTAAATAAACTAGCAAAAATGGATTTTGTGACATTTCTAAAAAATAATCGTTTCAGAACCTTATGATAAGCAATTTAGCCACTCAACAAGTGGCTAAATATTTCTTATTTATGCAGTATCCATAGTACTTTCACTCTTTAGTGTTGAATGAGCTTTTTCTAGATTTCTATACATGAAAATGTATAACCTCTTTCTACTATTGATGAGAATAAAGTAACATCGAGATACAATTTCACTATGACATTGTCATATGAATATTTTGACTTTTTCTTCCATGTTCAATTTTTATCCAATTTCAGCTGACCTTATTCAGTGAAACCCCGTCTCTATTAAAAACACAAAAAAATTAGCTGGGCGTGGTGGCAGGTGCCTGTAGTCTCAGCTACTTGGGAGGCTGAGGCAGGAGAATGGCATGAACCCAGGAGGCGGAGCTTGCAGTGAGTAAAGATCGTGCCACTGCACTCCAGCCTGGGTGACAGAGAGACACTCCGTCTCAAAAGAAAAAAAAAAGAAAACATTTGCTTGTGGTTTTTGAGTCTAATACACTAACTAGCAAACTTTTATCTAAGGGTTTGTAATGCAAATTGATTTACTGAATTATAACAGTTACGAGGTTACTTTTTAAACTTAGTTTAAAAAACAATACAGATTCACATACCCAAAGTTACCCAGAAGGCAACTTTCTTTCCTAAAAAGTCCAAAAATTTTAAGAAAGAGAAAACATGCCCGTATCTTGGAGTATGGATAGAATTCCTTATCAGCCCCATTTAAAGCTGCCTTCAAGGATTTTATTAAACTTAATTATGAAAGATTACAAACGAGATGGTGTGTAATTGGTACCAGCTGCAGTTCGTATTGGAAAGTATAAATACAAACGAAATTATTTATTTTTATTTATTTACTATTCAAATGGCGATTCTGAAACCAGTTGGGAAAAAACTGACTTTATTCTTTTTCTATTGAGTTTAAAATACTTTACTTAATAACAACAGTAGAGACAAATATCCCATTTAAAGACTACTTTCACCCCCAAATAACCCAAAGAATGAAGGAACACAAACCAATTTTCTTCCCTCTGTCTAATTAGAAGCTTATTGTTTTTATATCAGAATTAATGATTTGGGACCAAATTCTCCTCAAGCAACCATACGAATTTAAAAACATATAAATCTATGTATCTATCTATCTAATTTCTTATTGAGATTCTTCCTCAAGCATTAAAAAAAAAAAAAAAAGCTAAACAAAGAAGGGCAAGGAGGAAAAGGAGACTGCACCTGGGGAGGACGGCTGGGTGGTGTGCTTATCAGGGGGGCAGGACCCATGGCCGAGGCAGCATTCAAGCTCCTTTCCCTTTCGTCCTGGTATATTCGGTCTCTTTCAGCTTCCGGTAACTGCAAGAAATTCTGCATAGCCCGAAGGTTTACCAGCAAAGACTGGGATGCTGTCTTGGGGTCCTCTTCCTTTCGGAGGATTTCTGAAAGCAAGCCCTGCAAGAAATGAAAGGCACAGGGTGAGCCTGCTCCCTTGCTTTGCCTGGCCAGCAGTGATCCTTCCCTTTTCTTCTCCACTCTGTTTAGAAAATGAACAGTCAGAGGCATTAATTCTGCATAGGAATATATTAGTTACAATTGAAGTGGTAGAGAAGAGAGCCTCAATTGTATTCTTAATTTTATTAAGCATCTGCTTTACATATAACATAAACTGAAACTGCCTAATTGGTCTCCTTCCTTTGAGTAGCTTAACTTGCCATGAAATCTTTCACAGAGAGACGATCCAGGGAAGTTAAGAATAAATGAAATCCTTATAATGCAACAGCATTGAACTGTATAGTTCTCAAGCTGCCTAGACAAAGGCAGTGTAATGCCTACAGCCCAATATGTAGATACAAAGCCATTTCTAGAGAAGTAAAACTTTCAAAGAAAATACCAGAAAATGAATTTTAA
The DNA here is from genome assembly GCF_028885655.2 of Pongo abelii. Classification (NCBI taxonomy): domain Eukaryota; kingdom Metazoa; phylum Chordata; class Mammalia; order Primates; family Hominidae; genus Pongo; species Pongo abelii. Next base: position 136,361,734 of record NC_085928.1, on the reverse strand, counting down.
CATATTAGAACAAAGGTTATTACTAAAGCATCACCTAAAGTTTATGCTGTATTTTCACAGGCAATGTTAAAAATTATTCCTTAAACTCCAACTTATCAAAGTACATGACACTACATGACCCTTTCAATTTACCATTTTCAGAGAACCTCACTGACTCTCACAAATGATTCTAAATACTATCTTGCTGTATTATACCACTGGGTAACAGGTTTAAATTTTGAACTTTAAAAACCATAGACAAGATTTGAAATATATTAACTAATTTTCAACATTGTGAAAGTCCATCATAGCATGCCAAGGAAAAGAGTATCAAATTCTGTAATTATCAAATCTCTTGGGGAATAAAAATTATTAGTGATAGAAGAAATTTATAAACCATTAGAAAACTCTTAAGGTGTCTTTCCCCCCTAAATAACAGAACATCAATTTTCAACTAATTTTTTTTAACTTTTGGAAGAACTCTTTCAAAAATGGGTGGTTTTCCCCATTGCATTTAAGAGACAATATGAAATAAAAGTATTGGAAAATTTTCTGTTCATTTTATAAGGGCTAAGCAGCCCTTCTCTCTTTAATTTTGTATATGAAATAATGCTTGGAATAGTAAGACATATTTGGCTTCTTCACTTAGCCAGAGTATCAGCTTCAGAATAAAATTCTGTCAAGATTTCTATATAATTTGCAAATCTACTTTCCAATATCCTGCAGAAATGGTTAAAGGTATATTGGGGGAAGGAAGGTAACGTGTCATGTCAAAACAATGAAGTCCCAAGGTTAAAACATTTGTTTTTCTCATGGTTTGTTAGAAGTACAAACCTGGTTTTGTTCCCAAATTTAAAGATAATGTACCACACTGCCGAAATGCAACAGTTGGGTGCAGACAATACAAAAGTACTGATACTTCTTAAAATGATTTATAAGCTGGTATTTAAAAGGAACTTTTAACAGGTGCAGAGGGCTTCAGAGTCCATTTTAAAGTTGTCTCTCACTTAGTCTCTTATAGCTAAAGCCTGGAAATTGGACCTGAACTTTCGTTTTTACCCTAAGAAATGTGACTGAAGAATGAAGGGCATGTGTCCTTTTACTTAGGATACTAATGAGTAATGCTGTAACTGTGTCTACACAAGAGCAAAACATCTAGTCAATTTAACTAAAATTCAGTCAAACAGGCAGTCAATCATCCAGCTATTTAATTTGCACAAGGCCATCTAATTAGTTTGACTGTGCTTCTGATGTGCCATATTGAAAGTAAAACATTCAGGTCTCAAAAAAAAAAAGTTTGAAAATAGGTGTAATGAAATAACCCTTGCTCTTTAGTCCTCTCCACCAAATGTTATGTCTTAAAAAATGTACTTGACAAAGCAATATATTCTCAACTACACAGATATGGATACATGAAAACATCAGTATAAACACAATATGCTACAAATTCCTTGAGCATAATAATCTAATATTCACTTTCATCATCCCAGCACAATGTCTCTCATGTAAATGTTTAATAAGTATTTACCAAATGGACTGATCATGTGTATAAAGACCACAATGGAGAAAAAAATCACAAACAGGTGATAAAAACTTAAGATGTGTTACCCATGAGTAAATTCTAGTGGTAGTTATTAGCACTCATGTTGGGCCTACAGTGAAAAGTTCTGTGGCATTTTTTGAGATGTTTTTCCTAATTGTCTAATAATTTAAAAAATTAGATTTGGGCAAAACATAGTTATAAATATTTAGGATGTTATTTGGGAAACTTGAAATTAGATATTTAAAAATCCCAAATAACAAAGTACTATATCACATATTTCTATCAAAAATATTTCCTGAGGCAGCAGAGATCTATAGTAAGAAAGTCAAATACAGGAAAACATACAAAATAATATTCTTTCTCAAGTCTTGCTAACATATAAGACTAAGTCATTTCCATATGGTTGAGACTGGAAGGTAGTATGTCACTTGGGAGAAAATTTTAAAAGTTCTCTACCTATATTTTGATGTTGGTGTGACTTCCTATTTGAGCATACAAGTGTTTTTAGGGGCAAAGCATTTTACTACCACTTAATTATTCTACTGGAACAAAGTTTTTTGTTTGTCTGAAATATGTTGATGGTATAAAGTGATGTTTCAAACCCTGAAACACTCAAAGAGCTTTAAAGCAGCCAGTGTAGACAGTCTCAGGTGTTTCAGAAACCTTCGGGGTTTTTTTGTTTTTTTTTTTTGGCCCAGAGCTTTCAATGAGGGGAGTGCCCCCTGGTGGAAATGCTTGAAAATATTGTCAGAAAACATTTTGATTAGTGATAATTACTTAAAAAAAAAAAAAAAAAGTCACTTTAGAATAATTTTGGATGCAAAATGACTGCTATCAGATCCCAGATATGGGAATGCATGTTTTGGTCCTGTTCAGGTTGTTGTTACTTGAATAGCTGCATTCATATTTATATGCTGAATTCAAGATATATGTGGCCACCAGTTCCCATATCCTATAATTGAAGATATAGTATAGACTTGCCAAGGTCATTTGTAGTAATGCCCACACAGTGGAAAGTAAGCATGACCCTTTACCAAAAATTCTTCATGCTAAAAAATAGCATGCCAAAGCCATCATGTACCTTATTTATGTCATAGAATATGCTGAAACATCAGGACTAAAATATGTCATCAGTATCAAGAATCATCGGCGCTCAATAAATTTGTTGAATTAAATTAAACAAAATCATTAGTCATTCTTGTGTCTGAAAAGAATCTGAGAACTTGTATGTTATGTAGGAAGTTACCAGTACCTCATAAATATTAATTTTATTGAAAATCAGAAGCTGCCTTTCATTGGGACTTCACATCTTACCAATAATTAGATGTGTGCTCTATCTATGAAAACATAAAATTATTTTGCACTGTCATTACATAGTGGTTAAGTCAGAGTTCTAATTTTTTCAACTAAAGAATGAATTTAATGCTGAATTCCTAAACCTGTTTTAACATTCCAAAAACAGTTTACAAGTTATTACAAGTAAAATTCATTAGTAGTTGTAAAAGAAAGAAAAAAATCTCCAATAAATATTATCAGTATTTCCAAAAGCTAATTATGAATTCTTTAAAACAGCAGATAAGCGAAAGAGACTGCCAATCTGAACAAAAAGCCTGTCTGGCCTCCCGTTTGTCTCCTCTTTGAACATAATCACTGATTCAAATAGATTTTATCAGCTTCATGGAACTTCAAAGCCCTCAGAAAGAAAATATGATTTGATGAAACCTCCCTCCTAAAAAGAAAATACATAGAATATTCTTCAAGGCTACCTGCCTCTGTTGTTTGGTGAATTTTTAATCACATGTCCAGGTAAAAGACTATTTTCAAACTCCACCTACTACCACGGACTCATGCCAAGTAAGTTTTAAGTAGACACATTTATCTCTGTCGTTTGGCAGGCTAACCAGAGAGCTGTCTTGTTGGGGTAATAGCACCTTTTTACCTTTTATTCAATAGTGGTATGGATAGTGGACTTTTCTTAAATTACACTGTGAAGAATTATAGAAACACAGTAGCAATTTCTGTTATACTTAAGCAGGCAAATTTCTCTCCACCACATAATTTACAGAACTCAAATTTAATAAAACATTACATGATGGTCCATTACTGTTATCAGTTTTGAATAATCCATCTTCATTCTTTATTTTACTGGAAAATAAAGTGTGCCAAAGACAAGAGGAGGGGAAGAAAAAGGGGAAAAAAGCCACAGAGTGGGATCAGAGTTAAACTCTGGATTTTATTCTTTTAAAAATCAAAGGGTATTAAGGAATGTATTTGCATGTATCAGAACCATTAAATAACAAGATAGAGAAGTGAATTGAAACGTATAAATCTAGAAGCTTTGGCAATTACTTTTAGCCATAGGTTTCCATTAAAAAGACATCAAGTAGGCATAACTGAATGAATGACATATGCTAAAAGCTGATATCGTCAACGGCAATTAAAGAACATATGCCCATCAATTCAGAAGGGGAAAAATTCCTTAAACCAAGTAATTATATAAGTTTACCATAAATTTTCAGAAAAGGTAGGCTTAAAAAAAAAGCCACGTATGAAAGTCTTGAGAGGGTAATGTGTTAATATAGCGAACCCTATTAAGATGATAAGAAAATTCTCCATAGTTAAAACATAAGACCCAGGATTTTAAAGTTATACAGAGCTGTCAATGACTAAAATAACCCTCAATTCATACAAGTGTTTTCTATCATATTAAGGTCTTAATGCTGTTTATAAGAAACAGTATCTTTATTTATAAGAAACAGTATCTTTATCTGACTCTATCATATAACTTTGTATTTGTATGTATATATTTTACATTAATTTTTTAAAAGTCGGAGTTGGAACTGCACAATGTACTAGGTGCACACAAATGTGTGATGTGCGATTTAACTCTGCAGAGCTCCTTGTCTATACATATGCATTAGCATGTGTATTTTCGTACTCCACACTCACACCATACCCTCTCTCTGCACCTGCTTTTATTGAAATGCACACACTTTGAAATAAACACACTACATCCAGTCGTACCAATACATAATCATTAAAAAAAAATGCAGCTGTGTATGTACGTGTGTGTGGTTTTTAAGAATGACCAATGAAAATACATTCATGCCTGCATGTGCAAAAGTTAGTTCTCAAGGAATATTGAAATATATATACAAATTTCCTCTTAAGTCAAACATCTTCAAATATGGCCCTATATCTACTTTGACTGAAGAGTATCAATTATCAATATAAAGCTTTAAAACACCCTTCATAATCCAGGGCACTAAATATTTTTTTGGTAATGACTTTTTTTCCTAAATTGGCTATTATTAATAAGGAGGTATCTGTAATCAAGCTATACAAGGTAAAGTTTTCATTCTCCTCTCACAGAAAAAAAAAGTCACTGTTTTTGATATTAACCACAGAGATGATTACCTTTTCAAAGAGATTAATATGGTATAAAAGAGAAAATTTTGCCTTTCTTCCAGTAACAACTCCTGTAGATGTCGTGGAATTTGTCCTTTTAAGGACCAAAGGCAGAACAAATGGCCAACTCCTCATAGTAATGGCTGTAACATCATAAACCCAAGAGGAGAAAAGCTGTAATGATGGGTGGCAACTTTATCCTCACTTCTCTGAGTTCTACTGTCTTAGCATTCTTCACTATATAAAGGACACTTACTTAGTGCTTTAAGAAATAACTATTTGCTCAATTTTTAAGACACCAGTTAACTATATATATACACATATATACATATATATACACACACATACACACACACACACACATATATATATACACATATATACGTATATATATAATTTGTGTCTATGTCATGATGTCTTTGTGGGCTTTTAACTCAATTCAAAAAAGCATTATTGAAATGTTATGTAAAGACCTACTTTTTTTGGCCTAGTATGGAGAATTATTAGTACTTACTATATTTACTAAAATAAAGAATGTTACCAGAAACAGGAATATTTAGAGGGTTGACTTTTGAGTCATTCATTTTCAATAATTATCCCCCAACTGAATATAGGTGTCATATTAAATTCACCAGCTAATAATGAACACAGTTTTTAAGCTATAAAGATATAGAACTAGGTAAAACCATATAATTTTAACCTGAGACATAGCCTTGTGCAACTGCCTTTTTAAAAACAGACGAACGTACAAAAAAAAAAAAAAAAAAGATGAATCGACTGAAAACAAACACTGAATTAGAGGCTTTGTTGGGTCTCCTAACTCCCCATCTAGTTAAGGCACGCCAAAAATAAGTCACAGCTGGGATTCTCCTAGGTATGGAAACTCTGCCAACTAGGAATTAATACTAGATTATTTCTGTACCAGAATTTTATTCTTATAATCATAATCATGTAATAAACAAAATAACTTAAATATGAAAGGAAAATGTGAGTCAGGCCAAAAAATAAGATAAATTGACAAAAGAAAGAACAGTGGTAAAACAAAAAAGTTGAAAAGGCATAATGTCCTCATTCTAATAAAGTTACGTGGTTTTTCGTTTTTGTTTGTTTGTTTTTTGGTTTTGTTGTTTTTTTTGTTTTGTTTTAGTGTACCTGGGCCAAAAATAAACACCATATATATCATGTATCATACTAGTTTCCAAACAAAGAAAAAAATTCTTCTCATTCACAGTTCAACAGAGTCAATTTGTTTAGGGCTTCTCAAGTATCTTTATCTTATGACCTCTCATATGTATCACTTTTTCTCCATGACCCTCTTAAACATCCTCCACGCTGATAGATAGTATCTTCACAGGAACTGGGCCAGGAAGACAAAGGTGTGCACATTAGCGGTATAAGCAGGCAGTGAGATCTCTACAAATGGGTCTGCAAACTAAGGCCTGCCAGCCACACTTACTCCATGGCTGTTTTATAAATAGTTTTACTGAAATACTACCATACCCAGTGCCATTCATTTATTGTTTATGGCTGCTTTATTACTCTACAGTGTGACCGAGATTTAAGTGCTTCAAAACCTAAAATATTTACTATCTGGTCGATAACAGAATAAAGTTTGCTGATGCCTGGTCTAGACAATCAATTTGGAAGACAATAGCATGAGGGAGAGCACATACCTTACAAACAGTTTATGTTAATAAGTCATATAATATTTTTTCAAAATGGCTACTTAGAATTAAGTGGATTATTGCTTCCAAGGTGTTAACAACAACGCTGCAGTAGAACTTTAACAGGGAACATTTATATACCTAAGTTTGATATGGGTAGTAACATAACATAAATGGAAAAGACAATAGGCCAGAAGCCTGGAATCATGCCAATAGCCTTGACCGAGTCATGAAATTTTCTTAACCATCTACTGTAGTTTATGATTCCATTATTATAAAAGCATAAGTAATGCCAGTTTAAAATACATTTAATTAGTCTTTCAAAGGCCCTGAATTGGGATCAATCTGCACATAGGTTTCCCTTGATTCAGAAGTATATCATAGGAAAAGGAGTGGTAAAATTGAGGCTCCACCAGGACTAGGTAATATGATCACATGAAGAGAGAGAGAAAATGTTAGTACAGAAGTAAAAGAATAAACTTTAGTTATAGATGGGACTAAAGAAAGAGAAAATAGGAGACAGCACAGAACCACTTACAAAACACAACTGACCTGAGTTCTGTTAAAAGCCACACGTGCAAATACCGCCTGGGAGATTCCTGCTCGTTTCAGTTCATCGCGTACCCACTGGTAGATTTCGGAAGACACCTCTGTGTTGGTCGAAACCTGTTGCTCCAAAGGCTTATTCATAGATCTACTGACAGGGGGAGGGTGGTTCAAGTATTGTTGGTTTAAGGACTGCTGGGCTAGAAGTCTATTCACTGCATACTGCTGGTTCAGCAGCTGAGCCATCACCAGCTGCTGGTTGACCAATTGAGGACTGATAGGCGTTGATACGAGCCCAGGGTGCAGGTTTGGAAGAGGTGTCCGGACAGAGGGCTGGCTGCCATGGGAGAGCTGCGCAGGGGATGGAGGCTGCTCGGCTGTGTTCCCTGGAACTGGTTGCTGGCCAAAATTGACATGATTGGCGCCTTGCTGGGATAGCTCAGAAAGACTATCCATTTCAACTAAAGTGGACAAAGAGTAAAATCACATTCAGCCAACAATGATTGGCATTGATAAAGATTTCTAACCATTTCCTAAATTAAAAAAGGGTAGGCACAGGGCACACCCCAAATCCAATAAAACCAAGAAAATTTCAAGTTGCAACTTACCAGGCTGTGTTTTTGCTCTCCTTTCCTGAACAATTCTACAAACTTTGGAAATGGGACAGCACTCCTAATCTCATTTTTAAAAAGTGGTTTAGATTTAAGGCACAAAATCAATTATATCCAAATTCTTTCCGACTAGTTGTTCACTCTCACTTATCACCCCAAGAAGGCTTCTAAGTGACAATTTTTTAAAATGGCTTCTAAAAGAACGTCATTTGCTTAATGACAACTAAAAACAGTGAGCTGAGCTGAGAAAATAAGCTTATAATAAGCAACTAAAAAAATTTACAAATATATTCTCATGATACTCATTAACTTTAGTACTCTAGGAAAAAGGTGTAAAAGAAAAAATATGACATAAAAAGTTACCTGCTTTCAATTTTTACCTAGCAGTGAACAGAAGTAGTTAATGTAATAAATAAAAATGGGCATAATAGTAAGTGTATATTGAACGCTTGCTGAATATCTTATATGCCTTGTTTCATTTTAATTCTAACCATCATGGGCAGTAGGTGTATCTGGAAATATTTTTTAGAATAAAGCAAGGGATTTATTGTATATCAAGCCAGCATACCCAGTGTTGCTAAGATCCAAATGTTTTTTCTTCAGGAAGCTATGGCCATCACCAGATGCTAAAGACAATCTTGCAGGGAATCGTTCTGGTACAATGGTGAGGCTGTCATGATTTTGCAATTTATTCCCACCTACCCAGGATGAATGCTTCTCCCTTGGCTAGGTTCCTCATGCGGATTGGCTGAGCATCATCTCTAAGTGTGTAAATGCTTTTCTGTAGGAGGAGGAGACTGGTTCGATGCTCTTGGCTGGAAGGGCTGAGCACGAAGCTGTACGTAAACAGGACTTTCCAAATTGTACACAGACTTCCCATGTGTAGACTCTGGTATGATTTTAATCATCAATTCTCTTTTCATTAAATATGCAGGTTTTACATTTAGAGGAACTTTATCATAGCGCTATAGCTCCTGATATATGCAAAATGTAACTAAGAATTGGGGAAGAAACCTTCAATTTCTACCAGTGATATCAGCCCAAGTGGGCCATTCACAGAGAATAGTAATTCAAGCAATTATTCCAAAAATGATGCATTGTCTTCATTACAGCCTTAAGCTATAAAAGGCAAAGTATCCATTTTGGTAGATGGATGGTTTTTCTTCAAATATTAACAGCTAAAACATGCTCAAAATTTGGATTAATTTTTCTTAAAAAATTAAAAAAAAATTAAATGAATGTAAAGAAATAAACAGAAATGATTTAAAACAGGACATAATGCCCATTCCTATATTGTTTTAAAATATATGTTTTGGAGGGTAAAAGTAGGTGAAAGAGAACATTAATAAAAATTAAAACATTAACCTTAATCACAGTGTTTGCTTTTGTGAACATTAACAAACTCAACAGAGAGAAAATGCCATCATCTAAATGCTTAGGTACCATACATAACTTTTATCTATCATTTTACACTGCAGATAATTTTAGTGTACTTCTTGCATAACAAATATTCACCTAAATTTATGTGTTAAGATAGAATGCTACCTTGGAATTAAAAGTTTAGAAATGATGCAATAATTGTTCTGGTACGGATGGTAGAGCAATGTGCTTATCAAAGTGCCCATCCATGGGGGCTGGGGGTAAGAACTATAAAAATCACTTGATCTCTGCTGTGGAAACTATAAATATAGTTTAATTTAAGAAGCTTAATTTCCTTAAAAATCGGGTGTAAAAATAGGCACTTTCTAATTCAACCAGACAAAAACAAAAAACCTAAAAGCAGGACTTATCAGAGAAAGAAATCACAGCTAATATTAGTTATTCAAGGCCTGGTTAGGTCTTCACTGAGATGTTAAAAAATGACAGCTCCCCTTCTAATGCCTCGATTTCCTGCATGTCTGACAACCAAGTCAGTTTGGCTGATTTAAACGCAAACATTTATTGAATTTAATTATCTCATTATACTCATACCCACTTCCCACCCCCTCAAAGAAACATTCTAAATTGATCTCTAATTGGGCAATCAAAAGACCTGGCTTTAGATGTGACTTTGATAAAACCCCAAATGACACGTAATGGTACGTAGCCACTGCTGCAACGTTTTTTTGCTTACCCATCATATCTTTTGTCTTCTTGAAATGTTTGTACCACCTTCCAAATTCTTGACATTTTGCTGCTGAGACATTTGCATAGTAAGTACTGTTCACAATGGAAGAAATCATACTCTGCATGAAGAAGGGGGGAGAACATTTGTAATACACAGCAGCACAAGATGGAACACAGAAATAATCTCAATTGTGGCAACTGTATTTTTTTTAATCAACTGAGTACCAATACATTTTGGTTTCACACTTTAGCCTAAAGCTTCGACTTCTTAAAATTCATTAAGTAGATCATCAAATGCTTATTTAAGTAGAAAGCAACAGCCCACTGAGACCAGTATAAAGCTATCAAACCCACAGACTTTGCTCTAGCATTTATTGAATCTCCATCAATGTCATCTATTACTAGGCTGTCAAACTTTCACTGGTCCCAATAAATCCAAATACATGAAGATGACTTTATAATTGTTATTCATAAATATACGAGACTTTGTGATTTTTTGACTGGACTCTACATCTTTTCTACTCAAAGTATAGACCAGGGACCAGCAATATGGGCATCACTTGGAAGCTTGTTAGAAATGCAGAATCTTGGGCCCTACCCCAGACCAGTGCACTTAGCACCTGAATTTTACCAAGATCCCAGGGGATTCGCATGAATGTTAAAATTTGAGAAACAGAACTTGCACTTTCCACTCTATTATCTGGATTTAAAGTGGAGGTGCATTAACGCTGATCAAAGGTTAACTGACCACATTTGAGAAGAAACAAACTATTCACAGAGATCCTTTATCAAGAGAAAAACATTCTTCAATCTTATTACTGGCTTCATCAATAGTAAAGCTTAAGTTCTGAATTTCAAACCGATCATAAAAATTTTAAATTTATACATTTCATGCTTCTAAATTTCTCAAGGATACCACAAAAAGATGACCTATTGTGACTTATCTTCATCCTGCTTTTAATAAATGCCCTGAAAACTGTCAGCCCTTTAACATACAAAAATGAAGACAGACATGATTTTAATGTATTACTAGGAGGGTTTTTTTTTTAATCATTTTCAATCTTCCCAGCAAATTTTGGTTATGGTAATTTCAATGACTAAATTCATGGTCCATTTTAACCTGTTACCCATATTCTCTAGTAACAGCTAACTTAATTTCCTACTGAGTCTTAGGAGTAAGATTTTGTAGCACCAATCTATCCCTCACCCCTATGTGCAGAAACAGGAGAACTCACATTTCAGACATCAGTTGGTCTATGGTGAAATAATTTATAGAAGGCAGCATTGTTCAGGAGGCAGTAACAACCAGAAAAGCCAGTTTGGGGACAAAAGTATTTTTATATAATTATCTTATTTAAGTTACCTCTAATGTAAAGCTCTTTCAGTTATTATTCATTCTCCTGACATCCACTATCAGTGTTAATTCTGTAGCATGCACACATTTCTGGAATATGTAAATTTGGGAGATCTCTAAAGAACTTCCAGTGAAGGATAAGCTGCAGTCGCATTATTTATGTAAAACACAGCTATCTTTCCTAAGAGGCACTGTGATATCTTTTTTTTTTGACACTCTCTATAGTCATTTTCACATTTTATATCTCTAAAAAGACATTCTTAATGTGTTCATGATGCTCTGCCATTAATCCAATAGCTTGCAATTTCACTAAGAGCCTCCCACAGTCCACAGTGTAAAAAGACACTTAGCAAAGTTGCCAAAACCAGAGCCAGAAGATTACCTGATCTTTCAGCTTCCATCTCACTTACTCTCTTGTAATAAGGGATCAATAAAGTCAGACACTAATAAAAACTATTGAGATCGCTGATGGATAATGGTGATTCTTCTGCAAATGGATGACAGTTGATGTTCTTCCACTCTGGTCCAATTTTTAAAAAATTATTACTCTTTATCTAGACATTCTGGCAGTTCCTTAAATGTTAATATAATAATACACATAAGTTTTAGATGTGGTTTATGTCTTACTTTTTAGAAGTGTATGGAATATCCACATTTTGCCAAGGTTTTTGACAAACATCCAGTCTACTCCAGTTTGCCAACAAATTCTATATATGAAATTTGCTCTTTGCTGTACACCTACTATATGCCTGGCTGGTACTAAGGATGCAAAGATGGCACACAGCCTCTGCGTACAAAGATGAGGCACCTGTCATCCAAAGATGGCAGACAGCCTCTGCCTACAAGAAGTTTACTATCTATTAAGAACACAGATATGTAAATAGATCATCTCAATTTAATGTGATTTGGTATATCGACAGTGGAAACTGTACAGGGGATGACGGAAGGAAGAATCATCCATGATGTGTGTGAAAAAATGTCTGAAATAGTTTTATAAAACTAGACCCTATATGTAATAGTGCTATATATGGTTTATTATTATACGTACATGGAAAATAATATCCATATGTGCATCATCGTCAAAGCTTCCCCCTACCCTACTTAACCCTAAATTGGTAGGTTCTGGGCTTAAGTGCTTTTCTGTCACATGGTATATGCTCAGGAAACTCTGATTAATGTAAATAATAGCCTAAGCAAGACTTAAATCAAAAGGCTAATGCGTAACTTATAATGCATGACAAAGCAACTTTTTGGATTCCCTATCTTTCTGTGCTTTCGGGTGACTGGGAAATATTTCCTAATTCAGGTAACTTGGAGTCATGTCTATTTTTATTGGAGAATACGCAATAATCTGTCCAATCAGATTGCTCATATAGCCACTTCATGAGGTGTATGTGTGTGGGCGTGGGCGTGTGTGTGTGTTTCAGGTGGTAAAATTCCTACTAAAGGCTTAGGCATAGCATTAGAGTAGACCAGCCAGCCAGTTTCAATGGCAGGAAAGAGATTGCAGAATTTTCTGGTGCACATGGCATTTGAAAAATCATATTCAGTAGTGTAATCTTAAATTTAGAATATCAGGAAAAAAACACGTACTGTTTTGATAACACAAATAAAAAAGTCATGATTGGTAATATTTTCCTAGGTGGTGGGATGTACAGATAGTAGGCCAAGTTCCATGTTAGAAAGGCTTGGGATTCTTGTGTCACTTAAAAGGAGGTACTGGTTTAAAAAGACTGCGCTAAGCTGTGAGTTCACGTAGGTCTGGGGCACCATATTATTTTCTAGCTCAATGCCTGGCATGTATTAAAATAAACACTAAATGTTCATCTGACAAAACAGAATAGAAATAAACATATATTCAAGTGAGGATATGTCACACACTGGTAGTATGAGCTTGGGTCAAATAGTTGACCATTCCATCACAATTTCCTATGCTAAATGGGAATGATAATAGCATACACCTCATGGAGTTGTTCTGAGAATCCATCAATTCAGGCATTTTTAAAATTAATTTAGCATATACTTAAATTCTACTATGTGCCAAGCACTGGGCAAGTCACTAGGAAAATAATGACTTGAAGAGACATATTATCTGCCCTTGGACAGAAAATAAATAATAGATGTGATACAATTAGCACAGAGCCTGTAACATATTACATATAGACTGAAGACATATTAATTACTATGACAACCCTTTGCCTCCTCCTCATCACTGGGCTTTCATTATATGATCACATTTCATATCAGGTGACTATGTTTTGAGTATCAGATAAAATTTTCAAATGATATACAGTATTTTGAGTCTTTTTAATGTAGAATGAAGTATACTGATTAAATTATTAAGTTACAAGTTGGGACAAGGCATAGTAAGGGAAAACACCAAGGGGAAATATTTCATTCCTTCTCATACTCCAATTTGGTGGTGTTTTCTGAAGCTGGCCTATATCTGGTAGAAAGCATCAAGAAGGCACACCACTCCTCTGGCTTGGATGCACGGCCCATGCCCTCTCCCATCTCTACCTAACAGCTGCTCATCCTTCAGGATACAGCCTGGGCATCCTTGCTTCCATGAAGCCTTTCCTAACTTCCCAAACCTTCTGCACCACAGCACTTATCCTGCTGTTTATTTTGCACTGGACTGTGGGCCTTAGGTCTCATCTCAATATATCCTGGACTCATCAGAGGGCTGGACACAGACTAGGTGATCAATAAAAAGGGTCACTGAAGCAAGCCACCAGAAATCCTCTTCCCCTTTTTTCCCCTTAAATGTCAAACATAATAGCAGCTTAACTGTGACACGAATCTTTCAAATCCATCGCTTTGGCTGTCGTGATAGAAATCATAGTTTCAAGAACCTTTGTTCATTAATTTGCAAGAGATCCCTTCCCAGGTTTTTCAAAATACATCCACACAGATGTCTCGGAAGTTGCAGTGCTCGGTGGTTATGTTATTCCAGTTCTCTCTCAGTGTCTATTTATATAAGCTATCCAAAGCACTTTGAAAAAGACACAACTTGTATGGCAAGTTTCCTATTCAGTGGCTGGTCTGTATAAAACATCAATGTTCACAGAATAAAATAAACCAACCGACAAAACTCAGTCGGTTGAAATCCCAAGTTCAAATGCTACACGGTACACCAACCAATAAATAGGCCACAGCTTCCAGTGTTGGGAAATACAATTTCAAAGTTGGCAGAAATTGGCTGTGGGTCTCATAACCCCAGTGTGACACAATATTCTCATCCTAGGAGCCAAGTTGTAAGCTTTTCTAAGATCCATAAAGCACATGTCTACTCCCTATGAGGAGCTTCGGTTCTTTCTGCGAGTCTGCTGAAGTTCCGATCTGAAAGAATGCCATCTTCACAGAAACCCCAGTACTCTAGAATGATACCATCTGCCACAGGCTGAGCTTCCTTTTCAGCCAAATACATTATTTATAACCTTTCTAATTGTGAAAAGGTAAGGGTGGAATTTTTCTAAAGCCTAACTTAAAGATAGATAGAACATTCTGAACCTTTGCTCTAAAATACTCTAGCTCTTTTAAATTTGAAAAACAAAAACCACAAGGAATCGGTTAAGGTTACATAATTTTTCAAAAAATCATATTCTTTTAAACCCCTGCTACAATATCATATGTACTGTAGGTATATATCTATAACACGTTTAAAAAATGAAGGAAGATTGTTTTATTTTTTTTACTTGTTCATCTCAGTAGCCAATGAAGGGGTTTTGAGAGGTGAGGCCTTCTCAAAAAAAGATTCATCAGATGGGGAAAGGCAGTGATCTGATTACCCTTAAAATTGCTTTGTTGTGCCTTTAACAACAACCAAAAAAAACCACCCCAAAACAATGCTAATCAGGTTATTCAATCATTTAAACCAAAACTGTTCATGCTTTTCTGCCAAATCAACCAACCACAGCAAAATCTGTTATCTCTGATTGCTCAGCTTCCAGTCAAAAAACAGTTAACCCCCACTATACCAAAAGTTTTCCAAATACCCTCAGAGCTCTGCATGCTCATAGAAAATAAAGAGAAAACCATGTCAGCTTTAAAGGGTAATTGGAGTGCTGTACCATATTTGCATATTACAATATACCCTAATAAACTAAACAGCCTGTACCGGAAGTCAGCAGCTTCCTAGTATTTCATATGATCTACATACTTGCTTTTTGTGCACTACTTTAAAAACAAAACAAAACAAAAAAAACAGGACTATGATATCATGATCAAAACTTATCAAGGACTTGCCGATGGTTTAGCTGAGGTGGGGAGGAGGTAGCAAGAGCATCTACAAAATGGTGGTTCACCCATGTTTAAAGCTTTCAGGCTCCATCAGCAGAGAGGGCAAGGGCTACAACATCTTATTTACACAATTATCTAAATACGATTAAACAGCTGATGGACAAATATTAAACTGGAAAATGTATAGTCATTTCAGCTTAATGTAATCCTCTTTCTGTAAACACCCAAGATGATTTTTTTCAACCAGAACAGTCCTGACATCTCATAAGCCTAAGGGTGAATAGCAAGAGATTGTTTTTGATAGTTATAAATATTCAAAAGACATGCAGACCATCTGCTTTCATAATACAGGTAAAGCAAGACTGAAATGGTGACTGCTGTATAAAAATGATTCTTTTAACAAAGTCTTCCTCTCCTCGAAAACTATAAAGACAGATGTCAAAAACTGTTTACACAGAGCAATCAGGAGCGTGCAAAATGTAATATTCCTTTTACACACAGTGCTTGCTAAAGAGATTTTTTTTTCTTTTTCTTCCCATCTGTGTGTTGCAACACATTTCTACAAGTTAAAAACATTTTTTTCAAACAGAGATCTCATGAATACCCAAAAACATGCTATCTGGTTTCTGAATGCTAATTAATTTCAACTAAGGAATCTGAATATCTTTTTTCTGTAGGAAGGAATGTATGTTTTGAATTGGAATACTGTAGAGAGACAGCAAGGGAAATAATCTTGCACAGGTTTTATTCTATAAGGAAAATTTCATGGTTCTACCTTGTTTATAATACATATCTGCTATGTCTATGCTTTAAATGAAAGCACATCATTCCTAATGTCTTTGGCACAAAGTCTAAAATAATTGTTTTCTGAAATAAATGCCTGCACAATGCAAAATGTGTATTTAAAAAAACTTTTAACTTCTCAGTCTATGCATGGTGATGTATAAAGCCCTACAGTTAATTTTCAGGGATGGAACACTAATCTTGACAGTAACCTTTTTATGTATTGTATTAATGGTGCAAAGGCATTAAGTTTTTGTAGTTTTCAATAAAACGAGCATTTACTTAACAATCTGTCAAACTACTGGCTTTTGTTATATTTTTATTTTTTGAGAAGTACAACCTCATACATTCTAATCTCCTACCCCTTTGTGCATGTCCTGACTACCTATGGCCTGATTTTTTACAGCAGCTTTTTATCTGTCCATGGAAAATTCAAAGGTCAAACTTTAACTTCACATCAACTCCACATTCAAATACAGTTTTCACAGGGATGCCTCGTAAATGAGGTTTTCTTTTAATCTCAAAGGACACCAAATACTACAAACAAGCTCTAAGAGGCATCGTATGAGATATGATATATTGACAAAAAATGAATTTGTTGAAAATTAACAGGTAGTTCCCATCTGGTATTTTGGGGTGGGAAGGACAGGAAATGGGCTTCAATTTATGAGAGCGAATGGCAGGATTTCTAAGTGTAATATTCTGTCTGTGCTTGTTAGCTTCTGTTTCCCAAATCTTTCCCTCTGGATCCTCTATTGCTTTCTAAGCTATTCTCTTGGGAGATACAACTGGGGCATATTTGGAATCTCAAATTTGTTGAGAAGAGACTAATCACTTCTAAATTTTACTTAAACTCCAGTTGTCATAGTTATGGCTCTTGCCATCTTGATCAATCCTAGTGCCTGAAAATGGCATTTTCATACAAAGTAACCCTGGCACATTGCTAAAATTGGAAACTCAGCACAAAGCTCCAAAGGAATACAAAAGGAAGTACAAAGAGAACACATCCAATTCTATTTTAATTTTCCTACTATATTTCCTAAAGATGAAAACGTGATCATATCAAAGCACAGAAATTTTATTTATTTAAATACTCAATTCATAACTTTTAAAGAAAATGTTGGTTCACAGTTTATATGGCTCTTCCATATAGTTAAAATAACTTATATAATGCCCAGATAGTATGTTCCGACCAGATTTTCTATTCTGCCCTTTTGTATAAGTACCTAGCCAGACCTTTCTTATCACACTGAAACCTTACTCAAACCAAATGAATATACTGGTAAAGAGCTTAAACTATAAAATATTTTTAAAAGGTATATTAAGAGCATGTGATATTCCAAATTAACTGCACACAGAAGCTGTAACATGAAGGGAACTGAACTAGATAATCTCCAACGTCTCCTCTAACAGATTTAAAAGTCTATGAAATCTGTATGTCTTCTCAAACAGAGTGACTAAAGAAGATTCAATTGTAACGCACATTATTCATTCTCAGGTACTCACTGTGCAAATGTCTCCAACTAGAGTCTTATTTTTAGGAAGGTTATGACCCCAATGGCATCCTGCTTATGATTATTTAAAATATACTCATTATTAACTTAAATATTATGTTATATCCAAATAGAATTTTCACAAGTTTTTCATTAGATAAATATGAATCCAAAGAATTTTATTTGATTTTATTGCAAAAATTGTTTCCTGATTCTGAATCTTAGGCACTCTATACCAATGTATACATTTGAGAAATCTCTTTCTCCGATGCCCTTGTGTGGTTAAATCGCTCATCCTCTCTAGAGATTACAATTTCTAGTATCTGGAAAGATACCAAATTTGTGTTAAGTTCCAGAGGTCCTAAATAGAGCCTTTAAACAAAACAAAACAAAACAAAAAAACCCTTAAACCACAGAGCGAAAACAAGAACTAAAGTACTTTGAGCAATTCATTTTCCAAAAGTAAATATTAGAATTAGGTTCTGTAACTCTTCACAGGAAGACTTTATATTACCTCTTTGCATTCCTTCTGTACATGAGCATATTAGATTTTTAGGCCATACTGCCTAAAAATTGGGGGTAAAATATCTCCTGGCTTTTAGCTCTTTACAGGGCCACAGAACTAACTCTGGAAATTACATAAAACCTATGAATGCTGTCCTCCATGCATTCCCAAAATTGGCTTATAATTTCAGGGTCTGCACAAAACCTTGGAGCAGTTTGGGGGTCCATGGACCCCACTGAGATCTGACCCAAAACTTCACAGAAGACTGAGGGCTAAACCACAGCTTTGATTTCTGTGTTTTATTCATCATTGTTAGCTTTTAGATAAGACTTCCCATGTCTACCAGATAAACATAAACCAATGTCACCTCTGGATTAGATCATAAAGAAAAATCAAATTAATCTGGCTTCATCTCAATCAATATTACGAAAATCCTTCACAGTGTAGGAAAATGCCATCCTCTGGTAATCATCTCATTAGAAGTTATGGCGAAATGATAAAAATGTGTTGGAATGGGTTGTAAATCATATAATAAAGAGCTCCATCCATCACTCAACATGTGTTTTCCAGGCTGAGCTGGTGATCATGCAGAAAGTGAACAAACCAAGTCCCTAAGGCCGATTATGGAATGGCTGAACAGTTATCTACCCTTGCAGCTCTCTCTAAATTCAGGTGACTCTAGACCTGTATACAGCTGACTTTAAAACACTATATGTTTATAGCCTTAAATGGAGTCTCTTATGCCAAACGTAGACTTTAAAACACAACCGAGGAATGGACGTTGGAAGTGAACATGGGGTGATACTGTTAACATTTCCGTATTGGCAACATCAGCATCTTTGTCTATAAATTATCTGTTATTGAAAATTTCCTATTTTACTCTTGAATATGAGAAGAAAATAACAGTGAAGAAGTGTGGGTCTCAAATATAATGCAACTGAGACAAAATGAAAATTATTAGCCAGGCTGAAATACACGTACAATTGTGGAAAAAAAATTTTAAAATTTAGAAATGCTGCATATGTTTTTAAAGCTTGTCCTTAACTGTGATGTATAATCAAGTCTTTTTAAGCACTCAGACCTCTGTGTTCCCTGTAACTCCAAGGCTATTGTTGGGCTTACAAACGTTTAGTACACATATTCATGAACATTATCAAATATATAAAAGCATGAGACAGCTTGGAATGTCAGTAGGTTTTCTTAGAGAAAAATTCAGAAGTGATTTGTTCTTTGTTAGGTAAAAATACAGAATTAAGTATAATAGGAAAATATTTCATAAGATAGGATACTGTAGATAAAAGTATAAAGTACTACTAATACAACTACTGAGATGGTATACTGGTTTATGAAATAAACATGTGCAAATCCTACAAGATTGTTTAAATCTGATGAATATTCCCGAGTTCCTACTGTGTGTCAGGATCTATGACAGTGATGAATACAACTTAGTTCCTTTGGGACAATTACAGTGTACACAGACAGCCTAGTTAGTCCAGACTATTTCAGAACAATGTGGCAAATGCTACGATGGGCACATAAGGAGAGGACAGAACCTTGGGTGCTGGGAGTACAGGCGAAGTTAGTTAATGGAAAAGACATTGGGAAAAGCTCACCTCTTGGTAACAGTCCCATCAGGTATCTTTATTATATCTGACATTATCTAGCCTAGGGTATCATATTTGCTAAACTTTCAAATGGATTTATTTAAAGTATAAGCTTCAGTCTTCCACTTCCATTTTAAAATACATCATAACTTTATAATAACTGTAAGTGTTCCTTAATGTTGAGATTGAGTTATAATATAGTTTTTTAATTTTTTCACAAATGAAAAGTATTTGGTTATTTTCACTAAAAATGAAGATTGCACCAAAATCTTCCATGTAGCCAGAGAGTTACGTAGACCATGTGGCATGCACAAGTGTGATTTCAAACTCTCAATGCCCACATTTGAGAAAAACAACTAGTTATGGCACACTTTAGGACTGAAAACTGTTCTAAATGTTTTCTAAGTACTAGCTCATTTAATTCTCTAAACAATGCAAGACATTGGTACTATTATCTTCCTACTTTACAGATGAGAAAATTGAGTCATGGAGTCAGCTGCCCAAGCTCATATAGCTGGCCACAACATAACTCACATTCCCGATTCCTACGATGCTAGGAGCTAATTAAAGTGATGCTAGAGAGCAACGACAAACAAAAACACACAAAAAGTAACAGAATGAAGTTGCTGAAGAAATGCCATTACTCTAAAGAAATAGTCCCATTAAAAAGTAAAAAGAAAACTAGACCAAGCTGTGTCGTATGTTATCATAACACAGGAGTTTCAATACAGAGAAGGGTCTCATTGTGACATTTCACAAAGTTAATACTTGTTACATTTCTGAACTGCCTTGGAACAAATACTAGGTGGACAGTAAAATGGGACAAGCTTGAGAGAGTTGGTGGTATCCAGTAATGAAGTACCATGTCTTGTTACTCAGATAAGAATGTGATCTCAAATAGTGCTAGCAATTAAAGCTTTAATCGTTTCTTAACTTCCAACCTATCAACTGGTTTGCATCTTCAACCTGAGTAAACTAAATTAGATTAGCATTTCTATGGGAAAATATTACAATAGAAAATAATCAATTTTCTTTAAGAGAGAAAGATGATGACTAAAGAGAACAAAGTTTCAGAGTAAGAATGAGAGAAAAAGACTGCTAAAGAAGTCAGCACCTTCTCTGCCATGAGGAATTCTGCAACCTTATGAATTGTCCATGATGAAACTCCAGCACCCCGTAAGACTGCATATTAGAACACAATACAGTCTTATATTTCTGTAGCGCCCTTCATGCGAGCATCCCAGGATGCTTTACAATCATTATGAGTTAAAATTAAAACTGAAGCACATACAATTCCTAATAGAATCATTTTAAAAATGCTAAACGGAACAAATAACTTTTAACTCTAGATTTAAAAGTCCCAACAGCCAGAGCGTTCCTTACTTCAATTGGCAATGAGCTGCAGAACCAGGGCTGAGGCTCTCCTCTGTTATGTTAAAGGCTCTCTTATGTTTTTTATACTCAGAGCACGTTATAATCAAGCAGTTTCCAACGAAAGAGGGGGAAATTGAGTTCGTGTATCTGTTTGTTTTGATTATCTGGATTTTTTTTTTGGAGTGGGGGGTTGTTCACGGTTTGCCCAAATCTGGCATGAAATGAAGCAGATCTATAAAGCAAATCCAGATAGAGCCCAACTTCAAGTTTAACTAGTAATTGAGAAAAAAAGATGTCTAAAATATACTCTAAAACTAGTTCTGTTTTAGCAAGAAAATCAGTTTGGTTAGCACGATTTGGTTAAGTTGTTTTTTAAAACCATTAGAAAACAGCATTTAATAGGCTTTCTCTCAGGCCATGTCTACTCTTAAGCCTTGGGAGTATTTATTATTCTAAGCATCAGGCAAAAAAAAAAAAAAAAAAAGAGGAAAAATACTCTCATGATATGGTAATTTTCCTTGCATTAGTGATTTTGAGGTCAAAGGAAACCTGTTCAGATCTGAAACAAGGCACAGGTAAAAATCTACTAAGTGAAAATAAAGTAATTACACATTGTTAAGCACTCTCTAAATTGGCATAGCTTAAACTCTTTTATGTTTTACTATTGTGAAAAGATAGTGGCTATAAAATATATGAGATCAATCCATTTTAAGTTAGATGCTTTATTAAGTTTGGCTTTTTTGATTAATATATCTGAAAGGTTACAGAGAGCTAACATCAAGCTACAATAAAATCCTTATGTATCTAAGTCATCTAAAAATGAGCCTGATATATTAGATTCAAAAAGGAAAACTTGCAATTTGGAGGACAATTCTGTTGTAGATTATACATATTATAATATTAACACAGAGCAGACATCTCACTAAGTTGAAAAAGGAACTAGAATGATGTCATGACTGGTTCAAAAGACGAGGCAAAAAAATTATTTGATGTAAGTTTTGCAATTCACACAACTACCCATATAAGACAGGTTTACCATTTCCTTTATGGATCCCACCATTACAGTAATACAATTGCTGAAAAGTGGTCATAATATCCAGTTAGTATCAAGTACTTCAGTGCCTGGCAAAGCAGATATCTATAATCTAAGATTCCCATGGTCAGTAGGGTAAAAACTAGGGAAAGTTTTGTAATTTTAAAAAGGAAAGAAGATTCTCTGTAGAGCTTTTCTTCAAAATATATGATGTTTAAACATAAGATAATTTTATACTGGGAAGGGGCAAGTACAAAATCGTTCCAGCTCATCTCAAACAGAAATCCTTTTATTTTAAAATGGAGCTGCTCGTAAAAGACTCGTTCACTGGATCAGGCCAGTCTCATGACTAGAGTCTGTATTTTCAAACAGACCCAAGAAATTCATCTGCCCACTATTTCTAATAAAAATAACTAATGTTACCTTGGGGTTCAAAACAAAGGGCTATTAGTATAATTATGCCTACTGGTCTTGAGGATATGAAAGAACAGGAAAGAGAAGTAACCGCACAGAACTATAGCGGCAAATCTTCTGGAACGTCCCAAATACCAAGTTATCCCAAAAGTCAGTTCCTGTCTAGATCACCCATGATTAGGGGCTTGATATGACAGCAATGTACTTTTAAAACAAGACAACATACAAACAAAAAATCAAAAACACAAAACCAAAACACGTTAAAGAAAATTTTCAGCAATGAGAATAAATACACTTGGAAAACTACAAGTAGTTATCACTACTTTAGAGAAATCAAAGCATATTATAAAACCTATCCAATTCATCTGAGAGGCTTTCATTTTGTCTTTTTTAAATTTCCCTTATCTGTGGTATGTGATGAAAAGGCTACTTGGTGAAGCTCACGGGCTCTGGGTATGAAGTCTCACCCTTCTGCTTCACCAGCGATGTAGCCATGGACACTCATGTCAACATTCTGTGCCTCAGGTTCCTCATTTAAAAATGGGGATATAAAACTATATATCCTACTTAGGGGGACCAAAGGCACTCTTGATACATCAAAAGCACTAAATGAAAGTGTAATACTATTATTTCAACTAATAAGATGTTATATCCTTAACACTACATAGGAAATGGATTGCCTGGCATACGGCAGACTGTCAATACATACTTTTGAATATATGAATGTGAACAAATTTCATAGATTAGACTCTCATGTGAAATGCAGTATATGAACACTGATGCTGGCTATTCTCTTAAGAATGTGATTACTAAAACTGATTTAAAATTTTAAGAAACATGTCATTATAGTCCAAAAACTGTAAAATAAAGTACAGTTTATTAAAAACACATTTGTATAACATTATAGATTTGTAATTGTTGCTCCAGTATCATTTATAATACAGACTGAAAATCAACTAAACACGTAAGTATATTTAATTCCTACGGAAATGACTGTCACGTTTCAGGAGAGCAGTACTGAAGCTAAGCTTCAGGAGCACGAGGTAGTTTCTTTTTAAAATTTATTTTTCCATTAATAAATAAATTGTCCAACATATTAGAGATCCTAGGAAGCTGTGAATAAAAGGAAAATTGGAAAATCATCTTTCTCAATATTACTTCTAAATGGAATGTTCAAATTTAAATTTATTTTATATATATTTTGCAACTTGAAAATAAAAATAACACTTCTCACCCACTTTATATGACTTGGCTTAAAGATATCTTTTCCAGGTGAGAAATAAGATAGAAAATAATCCAATGCCTTAAAAATGTGAAAGTTGTGACGTGTGTGTGTGCGCGTGTGCGCGCGCGAGTGTGTATGTATGCCCACATGTGTGGTGAAAGAGGGAAGGTAAAAATGCGCAAATCAGAGTAAAACCTCCATGAAATATTTGACCTAAACATTTTTAGAAGGAAGACATTACGCTGGTAGAATAGCTGACCTTTGCTTAACAAAATGAATCTACCCTGTATCAGAATGTATATATATTTATCTAGTTTTTAAATGCAATTTCTAAAACTCCAGGGAAAATAAGCATCAAAATGTAATGTTTTATTATGAATACAAATGTTTACTTTTTAAATTCCCAATTTTCCTCCCAAATCCATATCCTCAAAAGTTTTATGACTACAGGCTCTCTTGTCCCCAAATCAGTGTTTATTCTCTCCTTAGCTGCAGTTCAGAATGCACCATCCAACTTACCTAACCACATCCACCGAAAAAAACAAAAGTAACAACAAAACATCTAACCTCAGACCTATAACGAGCTAAGCGTTTCTTATGTCTTAGAACACTTTACAAATATAAAAAAATACATGGTACAAAGAATTTAATAAATTAGTGTCAATCTGTTTGGGCAGATTTATGATAGGAAAGTGATAACAGAAATAAAGGTATGAGTTGTAAATCAAACCAAGCCCACTTAGGAATTTCTGCAGCTGGAGAAAACCTTATGAATATTATCAAAGAAAACATTATTGTATCCAAATGTAAGTATTCCCTTTTTTTTTTGAGACGGAGTCTCGCTCTGTCACCAAACTAGAGTGCAGTGGTGCGATCTCGGCTCACTGCAACCTCCGCCTCCTGGGTTCAAGCAATTCTCCTGCCTCAGCCTCCCAAGTAGCTAAATCAGCACTTTAAAATTTATTGTCAGGCAAGGACATAGGCTTAGCAAGTCAGGACTTTCTTGTTAGTCATTGCACCGTGACTTTAATCTCCAGGGACACTGGCTCCTTCAATTGTCAAAAGGAGGAGCCTAGGAAGGATAATCCCTTCTGGTCCTAAGAATCCAAGTCCAAATGGACATTTGCTTAGCAAGTATTAGACAATCGTCCTAAGAGCATTGGAGGCAGGGCTTATTCAACACCCCAGGCAAAATCCTGGTGGCTCCCCAGTTCCACTCCTCTTGGCCCCTGCTCTATAAAAGGAATTTACCTGCCCACGGGGTGAACTTTCTACTAACTGTAGTATTTAGGGCCCCTGTAGCCATACTTGCTACTGAAGTACTTTATCATATTCAACAAAATAAAACCCATACTGTACAGTAAAATGTGTATGGTGAATTGCATGCTAAAGGTTCTCTCCCATGAATAAACCAATACTCCACAGGGGAAGAAAGGGCTTAATACTTGGCATTTCTTGGTGCTAGGTCCCATTTTGCTCAAGACTGAGGCCATATTTATTTGCTAGGCTTTTTTCACCATGACATCTTCATCACCAAATCTTAACCATAGGAAAAAGAGTAGTTTTGTCAAACTTGGCATATATTTTGGACATAGGCTTTAGGGAACTTGCATCTCCCATCTTAATAACTCTAGACAGAAAAACATAATAAAGAAGCAAACAGAAAACAGTTTATGTTGAAAACATTCTGACTGGAGTATTAGATTCGTAGAAAAAGAGAAGATGATTCAGCAAAATATAAAATAAGTACCTCATTTAGAGAACAATTTACATTTTTTCATATTGTTAAATATTAAATTAATTTCAAATATTTGCTTTCACTGCTAAACTATGCATAATTTTTAGAAGTTTTTTTAAGGAAAAGAATACTGCAATTATATCTGATGTTGAAATTGTAGCCTAGCTCCATCACTTAATGATTACAGTGAGGTATCCAGTCACAGGAAGCCATATATCTGAAAACCTTTCTCTACAGAAATTCACCAATGTATGACTCCAAAACCAAGTCCTGAATTACATTTTGTCATTCTACGTAATGTTATAATTGTATGCAATTCATTTTGCATGATAACATTAAGTAAATTCACAATTCTGTTTATAAGTTATAGCGAGGTGGAGTTTATTGGCGGAATGTTGATATCATTTAACAGTTAGTTCTCACTGACTCTATCAATAAATATTTGTACCGACATCCTCTTCTTCAGCTCATAGTAAATGCCTTAAGTCTTTGTCTGAATATGCCTCCAAGATCAATGGGACATTTAGTAACATAAAGACACATGCGATTCCAGTACTGGGTGTTTACATTATATTTTAACTGAGTTTTTAAAAAGTTTATTTCTAGATCATTTCAAATTTTCAAATGTTAGCAACCATGTAACATGTTATCTGGAGTTGTCTGCGAAACAAAGTCCCTGAAGTAAGAGTCACCCTTTTATTCTATCATCCTATTCATTTGTGATTAATTAATTTAAATTACTTTTATTTGATGGTTATAAATTCATATCCTCTCTATTCCAAGGGTGAGAGGGAAGATAGGAGATTAGCTGTAGGTATAACTGAAATGACAAATAAGAGTTTTCTCTGAATTGCAAGAAACGGACACTTAACAATACAGAGAATATGTAACCTGTGGCTACAGCTTATTTTAGAAGAATATAGGAAGCTATTAATTATAAACTTAATTCATTTGCTTCATTCCTAAAATTTCTAGCAAATATCAAAGTAAAAATGTTGGAATGTAACTTAGCAAATCTGAAATGCATGGAGTTTCTATGAAACAGAAGCACAAAGCTGACAAGATTCCCTTCAAAGGTACCCAATAATCTTCATGAGCCTCACATTAGAAACACATTTTGAGAATATCTGCTACTCAGAATATAGCAGAAATACACTTTGAGATCTCTCAACTGCAGAAATGTTTACAGCAGCGTCCTACAGTTCAAGTTCAAATGGCTAAGATTAATATTCAGAATTAAAACTCAAATTAAAAGATAGCATTAAAAATTTGGTAAAAATCTAGTTGGACCAACATTTTAATTATACTGTATCATGGAATGGCCTTAAAATGGGTTTGAGTACTGAGGGGATGACTATAACACATTTACATGGTGACCACAAAAGCAGCCCTTTAAGAGCAGGTTCACGGCATCCTTTTTCTTTTTTATTTGAAATCAGCTGAGTTTCATCAAAAATGATGTTTGATTTTCTGTCTATAAGCAGGTAGGCAGTCTCTATCTAGCGTTTTAGCTGCCCTCCACCAAATTTATTCTAAAAAAAGAAATCAAGGAAAATAATTAAAAAATCTTTATTTCATTTCAAAAATCCCTGATGGTATGACAGGCATCTCAGAGGGAAAAAAGAAAATTCCACTTAAAAAAACAGAAAAGAAGTAAACCAAAGCCACAAAACTGGTCACAAAATCCTAATGAATTAACAACTATTCAACCTTTAGTTAAGAGTAATTATTTTAATAATTATTTGTACCAAAATACTTTTAATTTTTTGGTAATGAGTAAAGTATCCAAGAATTGTACTGTTATTTTACTCAGATAGCACGGTGAAGTTTTACACATTAACAGACACTGCCATTCCCTCTCACCGAAGCTTTGTGGGAGTAGTACCACCTCGACTCTTTCTTAAATAAGGGCATTCAGGAGAATGTAGCCATCACGCTAATAGCACTCAGAAGACGAATCTAAAAATTAGCCAGCGGAGTCTTCCACAGAACTGTTCTTCCTGTAAACAGTCCTTTGGCTCTTTTCCCCAAGGGAGAAAAAGCCTATAGGCTCTGTTCACAAGGAATCAGGCATATTTTAAAAGGTCACCAGTGGTCAAGTCACTTTGCATTTTTGGCAGATTCTTCCTTCAGATACCAGTTGCTTTAAACCAGGGAGCTCCATCAAACCTCAAATCAGGGTTGCCCATGATGTCTTATTATTTATTACATGCTATGCTAAGTACCTGTGAAAGGGGGCACTCCTTGGCCAACGAACTCTGATTCATATCTTTCAGTAAGTCCTTCAGAGCATTCCTCACTGTGGTGTGCGACCATTGTTCGGGAGGCAAGTCTTCTAGTTTGGGGCAACTATTTGAGACATAGATTAGAAAGGGGATTATTACAAGATTGCATCCCGCTGCAGAACATTCCTTTAAGACAGACAGATTTCATTTTGCGCATCAAACAGATGCATCTGGAGATTGCTCTCGGTCTCCTGATTGTTCCGATTAGTTAATTACTTTATACAACACATCTGCTGTATCGATGCATGAATTATACATCAGCTGCCTGTGGTGGCTATTTTTTCATGTTACTTCTACCTTCCTGCTCTGATGCGCTTGGGAAGACAATTTAAGGTGTACTGCTTTCTCCTGAGCCATCGTGAAAAGCTTTAATGTATTAACTGATTTCCTTTCATTACTCTGTTCATACGAATTAAAATCATAAATAAATAAATAAATAAGACTGTGGTAATAGTGAATAAGACAGTCTTTCACAAAATGTACACAGATGGCACTGTTCATGATATGCAAAAACATTTTTTTCTTAAGTAAACTTTATGTAAAATGCCTTCTTGTGATGCATTATTTAATTGACTAAACGTAAAAAGTCTTGTCTTTTGATAACCTCCACAAACCTACACATTTTTTGTGTGTGTGTGGGGGGGGGATTGCTTTTAAATTATACATTGAAGTTAGGAAAAAAGGCAGAAGGGTAGGGTAACAAAATTGATCTGTATTAACCTTTCTGAAACACAGACTAAAAAAAATTGAAGGTCAACCAGAGAGAAATGCTTCATTTCAAAAGACCAGGTAAGAAGAATGTTTCACCCTAGATTTGCTGTCTTGACTCACCTGTGTAACTGAATTTTCAATGTGACCACATGATACACATCTTGAAGCATATCTGCTACTGTAGCATCAGGGGCATCTGTCACGTAAGACAGTGGAACTGGATTCCACTTTCCAACCTGGATTAGCCCTATTTCAGATAAAGAGAATATGTCAATAAATATTTTACCCTCAGATAATATATCTAGCAGAAGGGTGTTCTTTTCTTTTCTACTACTCCTACCACAAGTAATACCGTTATTTCTGTTTGAATGATTCCCTTCCCTCTAAAAGGCAGGTCAATGAAAATATTCACAGCTTAGCTTTCCAAATTGTAAAATTATGTAAATGACTGTAGGGTTGTTATTATTTTGGAAATAAAACCCCATCAATAAAACCTATGCATAAGGCCACATTTTCCTAACTTACAGGAAGTTCTAATAAGACATAGCTGAACCAGTTCTAAATGGCTTTACAATTTAGATAAGATTCTCTATTGCAGTGGGAATCAGCATTGAAAAATACTTTACAGCCCATAAAACCATCAGAAACAGAATAAAAGAAACAGAACTAGATATTCAGTCATAAATGCAAATTGACTCTCAACAGTCCATCTGCTCAAATACACTCCTCACTTCCTTGTGGGTCCTCAGTGGAGCAGATTATTAAGGTCAATAAGCATACTAATGATTCAGCTGAAGTAATTTAAAAAAAAAAATCTACCTCGACATTCCACATGAGCAAAATGTGTGTTAACTAAACCAAACTGAATTAAGCCAATTTTTTAAAGCCACAGCCTATAAGGAACCAATGTAATACACAGGCTACAGTTCTTTGAATAAAAATATTCAGTGCTTTCTCTGCAAGGTAAACAAAGAATGCCAAGCAATTTTTCCAACCCCACGTACACATTATTTACCTTTGGCCTGGGCAGCAGAGCTATGTGAATAACCTAGAGACAGCAATGCCATTTCGATCAGCTGGTTGAAAAGCATATCCTTTCTCACCAGCACAAATTCTGCATGCTCCTCCTTGCAATCATATTCAATGGCGTTTTCATAATGTTCCACCACACAGAAAACTGGCAGCATGGTTCCTATCAAAAAGATGAAGAAGAGATGGAAAACCAACAATCTTCAGAAATACAGCTTGTGGATGGGGGGGAGGAAAAATTAGCCATGAAAATAAATAATCACAAGAGATTCACTGTGCTTCCAAGGCAGACTGGGTACAGAACTACAGGCAAATGCACACAAATATATACATTCTCATATTATTTAAAGTTGTAACAGAAATATTTAAGTAGAATATGAACTTGGTCCTAAGGTAAGTTGTGCTCTAAATTAACAGTGCATTTTCCAAAAGCAATGAATGCAGAATTACCTTTCTGATCAAATAATAATGGTGACGAAAGAGAAATAAATGTGTCTTCTCTAATTTGCTATGAGAAGTATACAGTATGCAAACATAACTCACTATTTATCTTCAGAAGAACCCACCTTTCTACTGCTTACATGATTTTGTTAATAATAAACTTTTCCTGGGTTTGTGTCCAAACAAATTATCTTTGACCACGAATTTTCATTTTCTTCCTTTTTTAGATATTAACTCTAACTGGTTCCACAAAAAGTACTTAACCAAACTGGTGCTCATAATACACAATTTCAATGTCTGCATAATGTAGAAAAATAACATTTGCTTTTATGAATATTCATTTAACCTACCTAACTAAAAAGAGAGCACGGTACCCATAAGTCTTTAAAATCAACAATCTTTGTTACAGTAAATAAGGTAAAAATGAGAGACAGAAAAGGAAACTGATATACTTGGATAAAGGAATATGCATAGATTTGGTGTGCTCTCTCTTTATATATTTTAATCCAATATAGTAACTCAGTAGCCAGATGATTAATAAGCACAGGCCACACTACTATTAGAAAGAGGCTTCTTCTAGAAATTGGTATTACGGAATGCTGTGGTACACAAGGTGTTTACGCAGCGCACTGTCAGACTTCCAATGATAACGGAAAAGGGTTAAAAGCAGATGCATCTGAATTGTACTGTGGCAAACTGCCAGAAGGGTATCATCTTTAGCATAAATGATGACAAGGGTTACTTTAACAGGGCACCCAGGATCCACAATTAGTCCTACAATACTAACGCCTCTATAAGCTCTGTCCTCTGGACTCACAGAATCATACCAACTTCTGAAGATGTCTTAGTGCACACCAACCGTAGCTAAAAATCAGGATTTCCTACTGACACCAGAGAGGCCCTTCAAAGATTCTCTATTTGCTCGTTTCTGCTGAACAAAAGCCGGCACTAAAACAGCCACATCTTTCTACATGTGAGTCTTCACCAAAGCTTTAGTGAACTGTTCACAAGAGATTCTAGGTCTGACAAAACCCTTTAGGTTTACTTAGAAAAACTCAAACTCATTCGGAGGTACCAACAGGCTAGGCATGAAAAACAAGCCACAGAGCTTGCCAATATTTTTGTCATTCATTCAGCTGTTTTATACCAGAGAGAGAACCCGTCGGGGATCGGAAGACAACTTGGGGAGACCATAGCAAATATAGTAATATGCAAACTGGTAATTCCTTCCTTGGTTTGAAGATATTTTGGCAAAATCGCCTAAACAAATAAAAACATTCAATCCCTTTTTCTTAGTAGTGTTTTCTCATCTCAGCCATAATTTTCATCTAGCACCTGTCAGACAGAAACCATGCACATGAAAAATAAGATGAAAATGTTAATAAAAACCCACAAAAAGACTTTAGCAATTTTGTTATTTGGAGTATCTGAGACCCTCCTACAATTAAACTGCATTTTTAGAATACATCCAAAACAAAACAAAACAAAACCAAAAAGCATTTGAGCAGGAAGTGAATTTACTGTACTTTTAGTTCTTCCTCCTCCTGTCCTGATATCTTCAAAGAGTTGGGTAAGTACAACAAAAACATATACATTTATTTTTCCTTTTGTAGGATGAATCAGATGTACTCTACAATATGCTTTTCCTTAGATCTATGAAATAACTGCAGGGTTTTCAAACTATTGAAATATATTGGATTTATTGTGGATTTTATTGAGCATGTTTAGAGGTACCCTAAAATAATAAAGATGGCTATAAAGTGACAATAGTACTATCTAATTACAGACCTTCTAGCAAACTGTTGCGGTTACCCTCCCGTTCCTGGGAGTAATGCTGAACATAAGCCTTTTCTGAACTGTCTGATTATTTGTGCTAGTGTTTGGTGAGAGTTCCAACTACAGCAACTTCATAACCTTCCAGCATTTAAAGGGGAGAGCACTGGTCACTGCTGAATGCTAAAAATACCACATGATTTAAACCTGAAGGCAGTCTTAGAAGCTTTTGCTGAAGGTTTATGAGCCTGTGTAAACAGCACGTCTGCCATAAGGAGCAGTGAAGTCTGTAGAATCCTTGTCTAAAACTGTCCTGGCATTAAAGTTTGCTGTGCAAATATCACATAATACCAGAGACAGCTGAAATCTCCTATTTAGGAATTTATGGAACTTACATGTTTGCAGGCGTCAGAAAGTCTTTTTTATAGAGCCCCAGTGCTTCACAGTACGATATTAATGCACTCTGTTTGAAAAGCCGTAATAAATTATATTTTTAATGCTCTTACCCTGGCTTTCTTAAGATGCATACATTCTTGGCAAACAATCAATAAATAGGGTAATCATGAGTAGAGGCCAAAGAATTTGCTGAAGTGCTGTTTTCCCATTTTTAATAGATAAAGATCTAACAATACGGACTGCTGTGTCTGTTCATTTCAGGATCAATATATTCTTTGTTTTCGCCAAACCAAGGAAAAAATAAATGATTGTATGATAAATGTTATGCATCAAACACAATGAAATTCCTCTGCCTTCTAACTTTATCTACTTAATATCCTTGGTTGCTAAAATATAGCATTTTTATCCATTGCTTAGCAAATGTAAGGAACATCTGATTCCTATACATGTTATTCAGACACAACATGAAACTCCTTATGAGGCACATGCATTACACCCAGAGTAGGCACTGCTTTACAGGAACAACACTGTTAAACACAGTCAAAGTTGTTAAACTGCATCAATTTAATATTGGTAGAAAAGAAAAAGAGTCACACAGTTACACATCTTCCCCTTATAAACTTGCCTAAATCTGTTCTTTCTTCATCAAAAATACGCAATTAAAACAAAAATCAAAAACTAGAATCATCAGATTTTTTACTGCTAATGAATTTGCTCTTAAGAAAATAAGCCACAAAAAATAACATTACCAAACTTCTACATAAGATTTCCAAGATCTCTGAAACTGCCCTACAACTAAGAATCTTAGGAAGAAGCTAGGGTAACTCTCACATCACCTAAGTGTTTTATTCTTAATCAGGTTATTTTAAAGAAACAGCCGCCTACAATCCTCTACTATAACACCTTTTGAATGGACCCTTGCCAAAACTAAAACCATTATATTTAATTCAGTCCTTATTACCCAAAATGTTCCATGATTCCAGTCTATAGTAAAACGCTCCACCCAAGCATGGAGCCTATACTTTCCAACATGATTGATACTAAGGACCCAGAATGTAACTAATGTAAGACCATAAGGAGAATAAAGGCAGAGTATACAAAACATGTTCTGCCACTCCACCCCCACACAGTGTGGCCTTGTGTAGACAACAGGGCTTTCGGCTTTCCAAGATTTGGCTTGAAAGTATTTACCTTTCCTAAGGTTGGTTTTCATCAGATGGCCCGAGTGTTTTAAAGGCACTCCCTGCATTTTTGCACCTGTACTCCCAAGCCTTCCTCTTCCTAGCGGGCTCCCGTTCTGCTCCAGGCGTGCAATCTTGGCTGGTGGACCCTTCGGATCACTCACATTGTTAGACATTTCTGAATGTTCTTTCCCCTGAGTTGCCTCGTTCAAATGATCCATACTCAGTCACTGTCTAAAGATCACCTGCCAGAATTTAAAAAGAAGACATGTTATAATTGGGTGGGGACCTACGTGTATATATGTGTCCTATGTAAATATTTTAGCTCTAGATATCTCTCCACAAATATAATGTATTTGTAAAATGGCCTATCTAGATATGATACAGATGTTACTGTATTTCTAGATGATAGCCTTACATTCTTATTCAAATTAACAAAATGATCTGTGGAAACTGTACCAATACACATGAATAAAAAGGTAATTGACCTATAAAAAAACTAAGTGGGGAAAAATGGGCTTACTTTTAGAACAAGAATTATTACAAGTATAGCTAAAAAGAAAATAGCAAATTGTACTTATGTAGTCCCAATTTTTAACAACTAGAAACTCATTACAAAATACAACAGAAACACTTTAATAAAGGATGGAAAGATGATCACAGTTCAAAATATTAGAAATCTAATGTATATGTTTCATATGTATATATTTTATATGTGTATGTATATTAATTCTTATGAGAAAAAACATAAACCATCTCAAAAGAAGGTAACAAACATCTAACTGCTTTTTAAACTCCCCATTGGCTTTTGTAAATTAATGCATAGAAAAAGTTTTCTACTGTCAAAGTTCCAAGAGTATGTGACAGATCTAGTCAAGTTTTGGGTCAAAGATGTGATTGGATCAGTTTACCCCTAAAGAAACAGGAAGAAGTGAAGGGTTTTCAAATATCCAACGTACTGATGCATTAAAACTCATGTGTTTTAGAGTTAGTATTTAGGTGTCCATTAGTAATAGAGGGCTGTTAACAATAAATATTTTTAAAAAATTGAATACACTTCGTGATATGCACATCAGGTTGAAGTGCCAAGCTCAATTAAAAAAAAAAACAAAACACAAACAAAAAACCTTGATGATACTGGTAAAACAAAATATCCAGTATTCAGAAATAACGTCAGCATGCAATGGCGTTAACAGTGTAATTAACTTCAAAAAAATTAACAGATAATTATTTTCAGTTATATATTAGATATCAATTTTCCCATCATTTATAGTAAAGTGATTAGACAATATCAAAGTCATTTTTAAAGTATAGTTTTAATTAGAATTGATAAGAACACGTAAGTAGAATTATTTTATGAACTTTGATGGTATTTGAAATATTGAGCTTATGAAACTAAGGGATCATATTTAGGAAAACAAGAGAGAATAATTACCATTTTTCCTAGCTGTCTAGTAATTTGACATAGCTTGTTTTTGTTGTAAATTCTTACACTGGAGCTATTTAAATCTGGATTTGTTGAAAGCCAGTTTGTATTAGCATGGCTTTTCTGTAAATATTTTTTTCTTCTGTTTAACCATAGCCTACTTCTTACCATATAATCAAGAAAAGGGGGGCAGCAATGATAATCTGGAAGTTTAAAAGCAACCTTAAGAATGCCAGTTGAAGAACTATAAAGTTTGAGAAAAATTAATGGCTATTTATCTTTGTACTCCAGAGTGGCACACTGAGAACTAAAGGTTTACCGTTGATAGAGGTCCCATCTGTTTTTGGTTATGAGGTTCATTAACAATAAATGTGCCTTTTTAAACCACTTTTTAGCAAGATTACTCTTTTCCATTATATTAAACTGCAGTCTAAAGCCAAAATTAGAAAGAGATGATTATTAACTTATTCAAAACACTCTTTATAATGTTTCATGTGGATAACACAGAGCTGCTTTTTCTGAAATTGGTTGCCTCATGCTAGAGCAGAAGATGAATTTTAAAACATATGATTTGAAAAGAAAAATCTTTAGCCCTTGGGGCAATTTAAGTGGAAAAAAAGGGAGGGGGTGTAGCCAACAGCATCAAAGTTAATGCTATAAAACGTATTAAGTAATCATGAGGCTTAACAACACTAGAAACTGTACAGCAAATGAAAGTGATACATTATAATTTAATGTATTGACAATCTAAAGTATCATATAGGTCATGAAAAACTGTCCTTTGAATACCCACCTATAAGCATCTATTAAACACTAAGTCGTGGTGTAAAAAGCTTTACATTACAAATCAAAATTAAATGTCCATAAAACACCCAATTTACTCATTTTAACTCTATGCCCGGGCTAAAGTTCACCAAACCTCAGTTTGGAATTGAAAAGAGCAACCTCCAACAGGCCTGCCTGGATGACAGCAGCAGGAACTAACTATGGTCTCAACAGATGCCAGGCTGAAGAGTTTCTTTTGAGTTACACATGTTACAACCCATTTTAGTGTAATGTCTGGTTGCCACACAGAAAGCAAGCTACTTTCTGAAAATCCCATTTATCTGCCCATAAACTAAGACCATATATGATAATTACTGAATAAAACAGTGAACTCAGTAACAACAATTATTTCCTTTAAAAAGAAAGAAAATCTCGAAATTCTAGTTAAGAACCGATTTTTTGCAAAGTGAGATCCTTTTCAATGAGTTTCTAGCTGGATCGCCTCCTTCACCCCCACACAACCCCACAATCACATTTTAAGATTGTGCCCTTATCCATTCCATATGGCCAGCACGATCCAGGCCAAGCTTTCACTGTGACCTTTTAAAGAGACAAAGAAGCAAAGTACTATCTAGAAACAGAAACACTGCAGTTTTACTGAGTGAAATTAGCAAAACCGACCTGAAACTCACCACTTCAAAACTTGACAGCATATAAATAACAAAAACAAAGGAGATTTCCTTTGCAGCCCGGGTTCTTGAAGAGAAGTTCAAGACTGATGTTTTCTATGTCCTTTTTTTTTTAATTAAAAAAAAAAAAAAAAAAAAAAAACAGCAGCAGACCTGAAGGCGACTTCCCCTGAAATTGTATTATTTTCCTTTTCCCTACCCCCGCCCCCCTAAGCGGGGGAAGGGCAGAAATAAACGTCTAGAAGAGTAGCCATGAGAAAGGAGTTTAAATAAAAATCACAATTCGAAAACCAACATATATGGGTTTGTAAAATGTCTAACCTCAGAGAACGGGGTTTGCGATGGGGAGGAGGGGAGAGTGGGAAGCAGGGAGGAGGAAAAAGATAAAATTGATCTGACAAGTGATTCGTTGGGGGGAAATCGTAAAAACAAAGCAAAACCCGTTATGAGCTGTACACTGTGATGGTGCTGGGGAAACGAGGTGGTGACTGAGGATTCTCTTTAAAAAAAAAAAAAAAAAAATCACTGCGGACAAGGTCTTCAAAAAGGAAAAAAGGTCTCTTCGCGTCTCTCCCTCCCTCCTGCTCGCTCGGGTTCTTCGGCGTGAGGACAGAAAGTCTACTTCTGGCTGTCACTTGCAATATTATTCTTCAATAACCCCGAAGAACGCGCACTGGGAAGGCCACCTCGCCTCCCTTCCAATCACCCCCACCCCCCTCCCCAACAATCGCGACTAATATTAACGAACCTTAAACTTTTCCCCACAGCCTCGCACCCCCAACGAGGGCATCTAGCGGGGGACAGCGAGGGTGGGGGGCAGAGGGTCGCGAGAAAAGCCCCGGAAAGGCACTAAAATGCCACTTCTGATTCTGCCCTCGCTGACAACAGCCCCAAGGACCCTCTCCCTGCCCATTGACGCGGGGCTGTGAGCGTCTGGGGTCCCAGCAAGTGAGGAGAGAAGAGGTTCGGGGGGAGGGGGAGGAGGAAGAAGATCAGAAGGCACCCCCAGCCACCTCCACCGCCTAGGCAGCGACAAACTCCCCGCCCCCTCCCCCCAAAAAGTCGCCAAGCTCTCACTCGTCCAGAGTCCGAGGTAAACAACGAGCACCACAATGGCACTAGGACTTTGGGGGAAAAGAAACCCAGAAACCCCAACAAAACTGATCAGGAGTTTCCTGAAATGAAAGAGGGGGGCGGGCAGCGTCCTCTAGAGTCGCCCTGGCTTTCGGCTGGGCCCCCGGGCAGGCTAGAGGGCGGCCGCGGCTGTTGTTGTTGTGACGAGGCCGGGTGTTGCTGGGTGGCACAGGGAGAGGTGTGTGTGTGTTTGTGTGTGTGCGTGAGTGTGAGCGCGTCCCCGGACGGGGCTGCTTCTCTCGCTCTCTCCCTCGCTAGCTCTCCCCCTCGCTGCCGTCTCTGCCCCCATTAAATTATTAGTTGACTCATCCCGGCCGCTGTCGCTGCCGCCGCCGTGCCCCGCTCGGCTCCGCGCGTCCGCCCGGGCTGCAGCCCTCTCCGCCGCTGCTCCTGCTGCTGCTGCCGCCGCCGCCGCCGCTGCCGCTGTGGGTGCCTCTTCTTCCTCCTCCTCATTTTAATACAAAATCACCCCGCTCGCAGCCCCAGCCCCGAGCACGCAGCCTCCTCCCGGCCGCCCGCCGCCGCCCGGAGCCTTCCCCAGCGGGGCCGGCTCATCCGCCGCGTCCGGGGAACGGGAGCGAGCGAGAAAGTGGCGGCGGCGGCGGCGGAGGAGGAGGGGGGAGGAGAGGAGGAAGGGGGTGCGGAGCCGAGGAGGAAGGCGGCGTGGGGGGGCAGGGTGCACGGAGCGGGCGGAAAAGGGATGGAGATTAAAACCCGGGCTGGAGGGCCGGGATTGGGGGAGGGGGCGGGGGCGGCGAGTTAAAAAGCCGAAAGACAAGTAACTAGTGAATGAGTGTGGGAAGGGGGGGAGCGCACGATTTCCGGCCCCGGGCGCGCAAGAATTTGTAATGAGCTTGATTAGAGTGAGGCGGCCCGACATTTATTACACACAATACCCAGAATAACAGGGCGCTGCGCGAGGGCTAGCGCCGGCCGCCGCCAGACGCGCCAGGGAGGGCGCAGAGGGGAGGAGGAGAGGGGGCTTCCCTGGCAGCGTCCGCCGGAGCGGGGAGGGGAGCGCGCGGCGCGCTGGCGGCAGGGGCAGGTGTGTGAGTGGGAGCGGGGAGGGAGGAGGGGCAGGACGGGCACGGGGGGCGGGGGGAAAGAAAATGACGGGGAGGAGGGGGCGAGGGCCAGGGGAGAAAACTAACCAACCACCCACATACCACAAAAGCCACAAAAAGGAGTACGCCTGGAGCGTCGCAGAGGGACAGGCGAGGTGGGGGGACAGGGAGACGCACCGGCCCAGTGGGAGAAGGGCGCGGATACGCAGGTGACAGGCGCTGAGGACTGAGGTAGGGAGACATCAGGAAGTGGCTGGAGGGGTACAGACGGAAGGCAGATCTCTCCGGAGAAGCACGGAGGGTGCAGAAACGTACAGCAATAAAGGCCAGGAGCCTCGAAACGCTCCGAGTGTTTATCCTCTAAGGAGGGTGGTCCTTAAACTATGAAGAGCCAACATTAGAAAGAACTGAGTAAGAGCTTTCTGTACTAGTCAGACGTTGGTTCAAATCGCCCTCACTTCTGAGCCATAGAATACTTTGGAAGAAGAAATACGTGGCCGAGTTAAACAAAATTTGGGTCACTTGAAAGAGACCTGACTTCTTATTATAAAGGAAAAGATGCCATCATTCAAATAATTTACCCTAGGCAAAAGAGGAAAGTTTGGGTTGGTAAATACATCTGTTGTAGCAATAAACACTTCTGCTGTAATCTAGGGTAGGTTACCCAGTTAGATAAACGGTCATTACCACATAAGTATGATCCTATTATTTAGACAATCTATTAAATATAGTTCATGTAAAAATAAAGAATATTACAATGTAACCCAAAATAGAAATGCATCATTTATCGCTTAGGTTTTAGTTTTACCATTTTAGCATCCTGAAGGCAGTTAATCATGAACAAAAATAAGAATTATTTTTCAGAATATGCTGGTAGGGAAAAGAGAAAAATCAGTCAGATAAACATTTTGTTACACAAAAAAGCAACAAGTTAGCACAAGTACTGAGATAAAAGGTAAATATGCAAATTAAGCTCTGTAAAGCCACCAATACACTCTTAGGCACACCGTTTACATTACAAATCTAAAGAAAAGCCAAAAGGTAAAGCAGAAAAGTGTAGGAAATGATGGCCTCCTGGGGGAGAGTAAGTTTAGGAGAAACACAATGAAAATATATCACTCTAGTAGCACCTAAGTTTCACCCACAAACCAGAAAGGTTAGTCAAAATCTGGGAAGGCAACCGTGAATCGTGGCACACAAACCCAAGCCTTGAGCAAAAGAATGAACATGTGATAATAAAACAGAAAACACAGCATCAAAAATAGGAAAAGAAATTTAAGGCAAATTTTTAGTAAAAAGCCCAAATGATAGTAAATTTTTAAAAGTTAAAATGTGGGGAAATCGGAAGGAAGATATGTTAGCTAAAGTATAAGAAATAGAAATATGGTAGGTTAAATTTGAAATTTCCAATATGGATACTTTAATAGTTGCTTCAAACTAGTAATGCCTGACATGTTTCCCTGAAACCTGCCTTGTTTTCAGCAGGGACTGTGCACTCTAGTATCTTGTACAAATTTACAAACAATAGCAACATTTAAAAATAAAGAAAAATTATAGTGGTCCACACACACAAAAATGTAATTTAGCCAGGCAATGTCACCTCAAGCTGAATGTTTTTTATAAAAGAAAAGAGGGCTGTTGGGCAAAATAAAATTTAAACTAAGAGAAAACACCACTAAACAAAGATCACAGGAAATATCAATATTAAGATAGACTGAAATAAAATATCGTAAATATGCTTATTACATCATTTTACAGAAATAAATAAGACAAAATGCCATCTGAATGCTTTACCCTCCTAATGACCTGGTGAATGCTAATATAATATAGGAATACAGCAATCCTTAAATTTGAATAGCACCTTTTATCTGAGTCACAAATTATTCATAAACACAAAACATGAAAGTATGTAATAAGGACTGACATGGCCTTGGAAAATGATAAACAGAATAAATGAGCATAAAGGCATCTAATAATGACTATATTATAATGAATAACAATATAGCACAATAAACTTTCCCTCAAGCACATTTTTTATTCCAGAACTATAAGAAATGACATAAGTAAAATGGCACATAGAGGTTAATGTACTAGTGGTATACATCACTGATGAAATTAATTACTATATATTAACTACCCTTTAGAATATTTCATTATAAGCCACTGAGTATTGGCCAGTGTAAAGCCAGATAAAAATAAAGAACAAAAAAAGAAAGAAATTTGTCTTAGTCTGTTTTCTGTTCCTTATAACAGAATACCTGAAATTGGGTGATTTATAAAGAAAAGGAATTTATTTCTTACACTGTGGAGGCTGAGAAATTCCAGGTGGAGGGGCCTCATCTGGTGAGGGCCTTCTTCCTAGTGGGAGTTCTCTGCAGAGTCCCGTGGTGGCACTGGATATTACATCGCAAGGGGCTTGAATATGCTAGCTCAGGGCTCCCTTCCTTTTCTTACAAAGCCAACAGTCCCACTCCCATGATAACCCATTAATCCATTAACCCATTAATCCACGAATGGATTAATCCATTCACAAGAGCAAAGCCCACATGATCCAAATACCTCTTAAAGGCCCCACCTCTCAATATTGCCACATTGGGGATTAAATTTCAACATGAGTTTTGGAGAGGACAAGTATTCAAATAATAGCAATAATTAAGAAAATACCACCTTCCTAGGCATATGTGAGCATAAACTACCACGGTGGGAGGAAAAAACGTCAATACAGGGATCTTATATTAAGCAATAATGATGCATGCAAGTATTGAAGAAAGTTAAACTTTATAAGTCTGGCCATCAAAATAGAAAACCTCAGGAACATAAAATATTGCAATTCAAATACATGAACTATTTAACATGTGGATGCACATTTAAAACAGAGTGCATCAATTTTCTATCACATGAGAAGGCATTATCCTGGCTACACACAAAATTTTTAAAAACTTAATGAAAGGACTACTGCAATGTTTCAGATGGCAATGTATTAAGATAAATATGCAGGCAGATATCCGAACGCATTAAAACACATTCAGAGTTCTGAATAGCACATACATTTGTAATAAACAGAGAAAGCATTTAGAATTCGAATGCTTTTAAGATATAGCAACTCCGCCAGTGACTGTGTTAGCAAAGCAATGCTTACCACCATAACACTTTCTAAGGACATGTTTTTTTTTTTTTTCATCTTTTTAAATTCAAATACAGTTGGCTATCTCTACACTCTTAAAGCAGCACAATTTATGTAGCATATTGCTCTTTTTGTCGTGTCAACTCTTTGTTTTTTGGCTTTAGCTGCAGGTGGTGTTTTCCATATATGAATTTCTGGGAATATGGTCTCTGTTGGCCATATAAGGATGTGTATCTGAGCCATATGTTTTGCTGTCATGTGTCTCATTTTGTCTGTCTGGGATGTCAGGACCGATTTCTGCATCATTTCCTGAATGGACCAAATACCAATTTGAAAGAGCAAGGAGGAAAAAGCTGGGGCTGCAGCCCAAACAACTTTGTCAAAATATATATTGGAGAAGAAATGCAATATCCTGTAAACATTGCACCCTTCTTCTCACATATTATCTGTGACCGACATCATTACAACTGCATACAGTTTGGGAAAGAATCTACTTGTTCAAGTTCAGAAGTTTGCAGTATTTGTGTGCACACAGCTTAATCAGATTAAGATCCTACGTCTTAAACAGATCCCACTTCTTTGGAGGTCATGGCATGGCACATGCTAGCTGCCCTACTCTGAGAGCTGTGCCTCCTGCAGCCAACCTGACCCAGCCTTGAACTTGGGGAAAGGAAGCTGCCTCATGCTTTTCTTGTCTAGTTAATAATTAGAACTCTGATTAAACTCTCTAATTATGCAAGAAGTTCTGGCCCCCATTATATACCCTCACAGAATCTTGTATTTCTCCTTTGAAACAGTCATCACAGTCTTAATTAATTAACAATTTGGGTAATTACTGGCTTAATACATGTCTCCCTTACTAGACTGTAAGCCCTATGAGAGCAGAGACTGGGTGTCTTGCTCACTACCATATTACTAGGAATTTATACAGTGTCCTTGTAATATTTATATTATAAATGAATAAATGGGAACAAAAGCTCACAGTGTCTCTTGCAACCAATTTCCACTACAAATTGCATTGACAGTTTTTTAGAGCGATTGTAGGAGGGAACATTGAAGAAGGTGGCTATATCATTTAAATTTGAATTAATTTAAATAAAATTTATGATTTAATTCCTCATTCACATTTCAGGTGCTCAATAGCCCCATGTGACTAATACTCTAATAGCGGACAGTGTAGACTATAGAACACTTCCTCATTGCAGAAAGTTCCATTGGACAGTGCTTACCCTAGAGAACTCCTTTAAAAGACAACTAAGGGAATCTAAGACCTGGCCAGGAGGAGTCTTAGAGGTGCTAAATGGCTTTCAGACATTCCAATGACATCTGAGTCAAGATAATTTTCCATTTTAGAATTAGCCTGTAGATCTGTAAAGTTGCAGGAAATGATACCTGTATACTGCTAAATACAAATTTAAGAACTTTCTAGACATGTCTGTACTTGAAAGGGTTCTGTAATACATTTTAAGTAATGTGTTTACTCCAAAAGCTGCTTTCCATGAACATTTAAATGTCTCATAGGTGAAGTTAAAAACCAGTCATTCCCACCCTTACCCCTGTACCTACATTATATAAGCATAGCTACCGTTAGAAATGCCTCTTCTGGAAGCATTAATGTAGATACCTACTCGAACTGGGAGGGCATCCAGATAACAAATAATGATGCACTGCAGAGAATAATGGCAAAAAGCTTCAAAATGTTGCAGGCGAGTTAAAGGAGTGATGATAATGAACTCTAAATATAGGGTTTAAGGATTTTTTGGTTTTGTTTTCTTCCTCTAAGAAGTTGAGTTTCAGTTTTAGCTAGACTGATAGCGATCAAAAGTTGTTTCCCTAATTACTTGGCATAGATGTAAATACAGAGTGGTAATTCATGATACAGTTTTAATAGACAAAGGTCATTATAGTTGAGGGGTGGAAAACCCAATGTTTATGTTTATTTTGAGAGATCTGGAGAGGGAAAACGAGCAGCCATTGCAGCTGGCTTCTGGAAACCGACAGGATATCTGGGCCTTTTACTCAGAAACAATACTGTTTCATTG
Organism: Pongo abelii; assembly: GCF_028885655.2. Taxonomy (NCBI): domain Eukaryota; kingdom Metazoa; phylum Chordata; class Mammalia; order Primates; family Hominidae; genus Pongo; species Pongo abelii. Next base: position 136,318,052 of record NC_085928.1, on the reverse strand, counting down.
GGAACTTCTTTGGAAAAAAAATTTTAGCTACCTTTCCTTCCATGGATGTCAGTATGGATCACTTATTTGACAGGGCACAGTGGTAATAATTCCATCAAAATTGGTACCTTTATCTGGACCCAGATCCAAAATCGAGTAAGAAGGAAGGATTCTTGAAATTGCCCTAGAGTCCACAAAGATGCCTCATTTTTTTCCTATAGCTTGTGGAGTGCCCTTCCCGTCCCTTCTCACTTGAGGACCTCCTTTCTGCTATCTTCTTTAATGTGCGGTTTGATTTCCCCTTTTCAGTCCGAAGCCTTCTCCAGTTGTTAGTTATTTCCTTCTCCATGCTCCATCACACTGCCTGAATGCAATGTGACATTTCATATCTATCTATATGTCTGCCTCTCCAAACTGCAAGACTCTAAGCATCTTGAAGGTTTACTTATGTATATATTTCTGGATTCTCTTTGACAATCTTAGGAAGTAAAACCAGGTACTGAGATCACAGTCCAGATGTCCAGGCTGAACCCCACTGCAATTAAATCAGAATGGCTGAGGATGAGGAGAAGACATTCAGTTTTTTAAAGCTCTCAAGGTGATTCTCATATACAGCCAGTTGGCATCTACCAGGTTAGGTGATGTTTTAGAGATAGAGAATCAAATACTCAGGACATCTCTGAGATGGTTTTTAACTCACTCCTGGAGTCACTTGGAAAAGCTAAAGCTGTTGTATGAACCAGCAGTAGACCAAAATTTGAGAAATGTATGTGTGGACAAGCTACTTGTTTCAAATTTCTAAAAAGGCAATAAAAGTGGGGGCAGGAAGCTATTGGATTGTTGATTTGGCAAATAAACACATGCTATTTGAGGAAGCATAATAAACTAGCATTTGGGCACTTGTTTGAGATTTACTGGGGTGCCAGAAATCCTGTGCAGGTATGTTATTTATCATGATAGACATAAATGACTAACCACAAAATTATACATGGAAGTACAGTTCTCAAACCAGTCTATTATTTACTGGAGCCAGAACCATCCAAGTTTCCTCTAATTCTTTTTTCAAGATAACATGATTTTTCTCTCAGTCAACTGTTCAACCTTGAGTGGGCTTCTCTTTGAAGGGCTGAAAACTGTTCAACTTATTTCCAGACTGTCACTGCACTTGAACAGAACCAAAGTATTTAGATTGTCCATGTCAAGGAGCCAACTGCAAAGCATCCTAGACCTAGTTGCTGTGCCTTTAATATTCTCAGAAAGCTCGAGGTAAAATCTTCCAATTTTTAATTCCGGTGAAATCAAACAGCAACTGTGCCCAATCAACTTTTAACCAAGATGTACATATCAACCAAATTTCCTTAGTTGATGTGAATGTTATTTCTAATCTTTCCTAGCTTAATTGGAGGGAGAAAGAATTTGAGGTTACAATGGTCCCGAATCCTTGTCCAGGTCATTCTTGTGGCAACATCAGCCAAAGGCAATATCTGATATTGTACTGCTATGCCCACCACCATAAGGCACTGGACGAGGCATTGTCCGTCGAGAAGGAAAGCCACCATCAGAAACAAATGCTTCACACCTGGACAATAATTAAATACTACTGTAACACTTGAAATCTGTTGAAGTGAAGGGGAAATTAAATTCAAAACTAAAGCACATTGTATTTGGGCTGATAGAAAAAGAGTTGGAAACTGTGGTGATGGTTGCACAACAGTGTGAATGTAATTAATGTCACGGAATTGTACACCTAGAAACAGTCAAAATGGCGTATTTTGTTACACATATTTTACCATATAAACATTTTCAAAAAAAAAAAACAAAAGCAAAACAATCTTTCGTGTATGCCAAACATTGGCAGATATATAATATCAGGAAAATATCATGCCAAGCCTCAGAGAAACAATGAGCTACATCACATTGAACAATCCCATCCCCACCCCAATCTTACATTGCTTTGTCCTTACCTGCTAACAGCTACAGTCCAGTCTATGCTACATAATTAATATGATGAATACCTGACCCAAGGATAATTAACACGGATTGGTAATTAGAGACCAAGATCCCACCCACTTTGAGGTTCCTTCAATGTAAGAAAATGGTTCTCTTTTAAGGTTTTATTCAATACAATATCTTAGCCAAAAAAAGAGAAAGGCGCATAGACAAAAACAAACAGGAGTTCCTTAAGCTCAAAAAATTCTTTTGGAATGTTTTTCAAAACAGTAAAAATTAACTATATGCATGAAATAGATTTTCTCAGTTACACAGTACTTTGAGTGTCACGCTCGTATATGCAGAACAGCTGCAATTGTAACAATAGTATAAAGTACTAATTTGCTAATTGTCTATATAAAAAGACTTTAGATTCTATTTTTTTAATAAAAGAAAATTTTGTTTAAAAAAACACTTTCAAATTTAATCAGGTCAGTTACTTTTTTAGTGCTGGTAATAAGGATGAAAGTATATCTACATATAATAATTTGAAATATCATCTTTTCCTATACTGTTCCACATTCAGTTTTCATATCATCTATTCCTACGGATTTTATATTAAAAACTTGTATTAATGATGGAGTTTTTAATGATTTGGAAATTCATGTATAAATCATTTTATTGACGTTCATATCTATATTTTTTCTTATACGCATGATTAAGGAATGCTAATATAGTGAAACCAACTTACAAACATATATTTATTATGTGTAAAAGCATTAAATAAAATACTAAAAGACAGCTTCACAGTATAGCTGTACTTAAAGCATATCCAGTTACCTATCTTGTAGGTGCCTTTTTCTTTATTAATGTGTTCATTTAAAAATTTATTAAATAACTAGCATGGACTATACATGGACATTTTGAGCCAACATGAAGGAAAAAGTTGATAAATAATGCCACAGTAGAACTTTAAAAAAAGAACTAGAGAGCCTTGAGGCTGTTTTTTAATCATTTATTTTTTATTTATTTTGCAAAGACTTTTCATTTGTATTATTTAATACATAAATACACTTGGGAGAGAAACAAATAGCACATTTATGAAAAATTTTGATGGAAACCAGCCTTCTGTTTTAAGGCTACACTGCTTTAAAGGTCAATATCCACTATTCTTCTATTACTTTTACAGTTGAAGAAACACTACATATTCACATTATATTTAATAAAAATTAACCTCTTTTCTTTGAGGTAACAAGGCTCTCAAAAATAACTTTTTATTTTGATTTGCACAAAGGAGTTTTGTCACTAAAAATTTACAACACTGCAACCAAGTGTAAATGTATCTTCAAGGCTGGCATATGCCGCAGTTTAGGATGTTAAACCAAATCTTGGGGCATTCTCAATAGATTTGAAAAATCCAATTGTTTGGCCAACATCCAAGTAAGAATAAGTATATATATATATATAAAATATACACATAGCATAACATTTTTATATGTACACAGATAATATTTGCATGTTATACGAGAGTATTTCACAGTTTAAAACTAGTCTACCACAGTTTTCATCAGAAAGCCTTTAAAACTCAGAGTTAGTATAATACCCCTACTATTAAGTAACTCCCACAAAAAGGAACATAAATCACATAGTGGGAAAAGTAGTGGAGAAAAGATAGAGAAACTAGATTTGGGTCTTGCTTCTTACTCTACTCACTAGCTGAGTGATCCTTCATTAGTTAAGCAGGATCAGGCTCTGTATCTATAAAATGAATGGATAGAGTCTGATCATCTTTAAGATCACATAAAAAAATCCTTCTTCAATTAAAAAAATAAGTTCACTTGAAAGAGAAAATACAAATATAAGGAAATTTCTCACATGCTACGTTAGATGTTTATCTCTATATAAGAGACAGGTGTCAAACAAACAAATAAAAAAAAAAAAAACCGCTAAGGCAAAGAGAAACTTTAACTCACCAGATTCCATCTGTTACATTTGAATTCATGCATAATTGATTATCCATGACTGGTAAATTCTTTTCTCACTAGCCGACCACAATTTTCTGAACGTTGTGTATTAAATCACTACTAAAGTTGACTGCATTTCAGAAACGGCATGGGGCAGAATACGAATATTTTAAATGAAAAATTACATGCCGGTTAGTAATAATACAGCTGACCTATGTTTAAAGGAGAGAAATTTTAATCATGTGCATATTAAATATTAATAACCTATTCTGTTATTGTTATAATAAGGTTAAGTAGGCTTCTCCATGCTTAAAGAAAGAGGGAGAAGTAGGAATGCATAATGGTGCAAAAAGATACAGAGACAGGAGACAGACATAAGGAAAATGTGTCAACAATAAACAAGAGGAAATGAGAAAGAAGGAAAAGATGAAGGTGGAAACTAATCTCTATGTGTCATTATGACTGCCAGAGTACTGGCAAAGAAGCAGCATCCTTTTATTTCAATTTTAATCATTTCTGAATTTTAATACCCGGCTCCTTTTGTAATTCTCCTGGCATTCCCCATATGCCTCCATCCCAGCCAAAACACCAGTGTAAATTAAATGGCAGGCAACCACACCACTGATGTAGCCTCCCCAAAGAACCTACCAGGTGACCAAAAGCAAAAAAGGTATGTCTACCTTATGTCCCTGAGGACCTCTAGCCAATTAACTGGCTGAATGTTTTCTACTTTCTTTAATTTTGAAAAGGACAGTAGTTAGGTAATCTACAGATAGAGAATCATTAAAAAAAATAAAGCAAGCCAGTAGTAATACAATAATCAGTGACCATCAGGGCCTGGAAAAATGAGTTTGCTCTCATTGGCACTAAGGAGCATCACATGATTATTTAATTACAGCTCTAATTTTTGTCTCGTGGATGGCAACATATCAACAATTAATAGGGCAAATAGAGGAGACTGTGTTTTTAAAGAGACAGAATGTGCATGATAATGTAATAGGTCACACAGCAGTGCACCACTTAAGAAATTCTGTCTTTTGTGTAACTAAATAGGACTGTCTTACAAGCAGCCCCACTCATATTTTAAAATGAAAATAAATTTTAAAAGGAAGTGTCTTTTTTAGATAACTTTCATAGAATGCCTAGAACTTTTCAGAATATTTTGGATGCAGCTAACACAACCCTACTGCAATTTCAGAATTAGTTTTAAGGAATGGAGTAAAATATTCATATATAAACACTCCAAATCTTAGAATATTTTTCAAACAATGTATTTAAGCTGCAATGAAAAATATCTTTTTATGCAATAAGTACAGTAGTATTTATTCAATGGAAGCCTGAAAAACAATCATTATTGTAGGAAAGAATGCATAGAAGGTCAATCAGCCTTGAGGCACTAGTCCATAGTATTTTTGGTTCTGGAATATCAGAAGGATGGCTACTTGATGGCTCAAATTGCAAGGAACTCAGGGGAGTGCTCTGTTTGACTCCAGTATTGTTTGTTACCACAACCAAACACCAAAGAATGAAGCTGAGCAGGCATACTTAACCTAATACTGAAGGTCAGACAATGAGGCTAGAACAGAGACCCAGATGCTACCAAAAAAAAAAAAAAAAAAATATTATCCAATTATCCAGAAAATGAGTCATATGCAGATTAAGTGTTCAGATAACCCTAGTAAAAGCAGAAAATTAGAAAGAAAAGTCTCTTTGCCAATAAATCTTTATCGGCACAAGCTACATTTTATATTTTATTATTAATTTAGCAATTCTTTAATGAGTGCTCAATACGTACAAGACACAGAATGCTAACTATGAACTTTCTGTTTTATATAACACAGACATACCTTATTACTTACTTACTTTTTTGTAGTTTAATACTTACAGAAATATATAGCAGCTTCTACAAACTTCAGAAATTGGGAATACTAATGCGTTTTTGAGAGCCATATTACGAGGTTACAAGATCTACAAATTCAAATCAACCAAGATAACTCAAATAGTTAACCAATTTGATAGAATTGTCTAAGTAAGGCTAAGTCTAGCTTTAAATCCCTCTAGTTTCAGTAACCCATTGTTTTGCCATGCCAGAAGCCATAGTGAAAATCCAGGTTTGAGATTTAGACAATGAAATAATCTTAGAACTACCTCTGTGATTAACTGCTGAAATGTATGTAGAATATTAGGTTATACAGAGTTGTAAGTAATCACAATTTGGCTAAAGAAAAAGTGACTAAAATTATTCCACAAAAAGAAGTATTAAGAGGAGCAAAATCAATGGAATAAGCTTTTAATGGATTATGTTGGCCAAAGTCATCAAAAAACAAGAAAACATGGGTATCTCAAAATACAATTTGGGAAAACTAAAACCACTGAGGAGCAATAATTTCTAATGACACTGGAAAGAAAAAAAACACAGGAGAAAAATTTTATAACCCAGTGAAAAGTTTTAAAATTAAGTTGCTTTAGTAGAAAATCTTTCATAATTCTGAACCAAAACCCTGACTCCATACATTCTAAAAGAATTTTTTTAAAGAATCAAGCAAGCAGCCGCTTGTATGTTAAGAGTATACATCATTCTTTTTTAACATGGTTGTTAATATATAGTTAACATGTCTCAGAAAAGGCTGTAATTAACTGTCTACTGCTCTAATAACACTAATAAGCAAACAGTATTATTAAAATACAGTGATTCTATACAAACTGTCATTGTTAAACTTTTAAGATAATGATCTAAATTGTTTCTGAGTCCTCTTAAACCACCCAAAGGGAAATGCAACTCTAAGAAATTTTTTAAAACATAGTTATTAAAATATTGTTTTTTCCTCCCACAGTCTGGAGATCACCGTCTACCATTAAACACTACATCTAAGTATCATTTCATTTGGTGAAAATACAATGGGAAGCATTTGGATTATTTTACAAATTCTATAGATTTTTTTAAAATTTAAAACTGTATGCATCTTAATTTAGTACTTCATTCATTGATAAAATATTTTCTGGGGGAAAGAAAGGCTTGCTATATCAAGAATCACATAGCCCTGTTGTTAATCCCCAATGATTTCCATTGTCTGTTTCACTAGAACAAGAAAACTCAATTGCATTCAATATCAAACAACTAATTATGGATATGCTATATTCAAGACTATCTCCATTTCAAAGATATCTGCATACACTAGGTTCTATTTACAATAATTATTACAATAAAATATTTATAACATAAAACCTCTTTTGCCTTAAAGTCCTTAACATTATAAACATTAAAAGGCCAAATTGTCATTTACATGCTCTTAATGGCATATCAGGAACCACTGAATAAGACTATAGAGGAATCTCTAGCAATCAACTCTACTACATGCCTAGCTTCCAGGAAAATTGCATCTAAAGAATGCCCCCTCACACAGATTACTGACTACCTTTTCTTTAAATATTTCAAGAAGGTCTAATAATTCTCCCTGGGAACTTGCTACTATATCTCACCACCCAAAAAAGAATGCCCACTGAAGAATTTTTCTTAGTATCTGGTCCCAAATTTTCTAGAGCTGAGAAAAAGCAACATCCCAACAGAAAGCCCTCCCCCGAACACTCAATGCCTATCTGTCACTGTGGCTGGAGTCCTGATTCTCCATATGTAACATGACAGTAACTTTTCTGGCACTTACCCTCCAAATATCAGAAGCTGCTCTCCGAATCTAGCCCTACAGGAGATGGCTGAAAAAGTAGTCTTTGATGAGGTGACAATGATGAAGTTCTCTCTGGCACTGCTAGCAAGGCAGAAACATCCCCAAATGAGGTGGTTACCAGTTGCCTGTGAAGCAGCTGGACCATTACTGCAGTTCTGAGGGTGCGTCACAAATCAGGTCATAGCTCTGGGTAGAGTCCACCCACTTCACCCAGTATAACGCCCTCTACTTCCTGCACACCTGGGGGGAAAGGGGTGCGGGGGGGCAGCTTAAGTCCACATAGGTACTAGTAAAGGCACAGCCAGGTGCAGCCTGACATCTGCTTCTTCTGCAAGCATTTCAGCCTCATCTGGGGACCTGCACCCCTAGGTATTCAAAAATGTGTGCAACAATAAGCAGGCTCTAAAATGAGTGATGAGTGTAATAAAATATTGCACAGTTAAATGTTTTATCCAGCAAAATCTTTCCTCCACTGGAAACTGAACCAACTCTTAATTTTTGATTACAAGCCACTTCTCTACCAAATGTCAAATAACTGGACTGAATAAATTTCAGCAGAAACCAGGGACATAAATCCTGAGGTACCAGTTAACTAATTTTCATCTCTTGTAACTAAACTACATCACCGCATAAACTGAATTACATCCTTGAAAGTCCATTGAAAGAGGTTATTAGAATTTCGATTATGAACTTTCAAACTGCAACAACTGTAGAAGTGATACAAAATAACTTGAAAGCATAAAGATAGGCCAATATGTTGGAGAAATGCTACCCTACTAAATCTCACCCTGAATATATATACACACAATCTGTATCTATTTACTCTGAAATATCTAATCTTAAAAAAGACTTAAAAAAATAAACAGCAAAAGATACCATTGGCGTAAGTTCAAAAGTATGAAATAATGTGTGTTAATGTGTTGATCACACTCTATGAAGACATGAAGTTTAAATAGACTTACCATTGAGAACAGCATTTAGGAATGATATATAAATTACTATAGTAGACACTTTTTCTTCAGTATAGTGAAGGAGAAGAACCTTGTGTAACAGATTTGATTTATATGTTGTTATTAAGACCATATTCTACCCTGATGTCAGTGGAATATGTGACTAGGTATTGATAACTGTGTATAGACAGTTAAGTGTAACCGCTTCTTAGATAACTTAAGTGAAAATAAGCCTTTTCTCAAGTTAATTGTGAGTTCTGGAATTCAACTTTAATAGTATTTTGATGTTTCAAAGGCGTCTTGAAAGAGAAAGGATTTTTAATGTAAAAGAAAAACGACGAACACATTTAGTATTACAACAAAGTAGAAATCTCCCTTATTTTAAGGATGGCAGATTAACAAGAAGTCAAATGAAGGAGGTAAGAATATTTTCAGAGAAAAGCTTAGCGAGTCAATCAATAAATCAATCAATGAGCCCCACTTTATATTCATATTTTCAGAACTCCATTAAAAACTCAAACATTCCATCTAAGACTTGGAAGAGGAGACACTTTATTGAAGTTATTATCTGAGGAATCAAATAGTTTAATCTTTTTGGAACTTTGTAGAAAGTTAATTTAGCAAAACACATTTGAATGTGTTTGAACATATTTATCCTGAGGTTGCTTTAAGATGACTATTTTAAGTGGCATGCAGATTCTTTTGGGGTTTTGATGTTATAGTTGAGGTATGCAAAGTAAAAGTGCATAACATTTCTTTCAACTGGTTCTCACATGACAGAAATGAGAAGATGAAATTACTTGTCTTTAAAATTTTGCCATAGGGAAATGATAAGAAAAACTCCTCTGGACCCCTATCCCCAACCAGGAAGAGTCTGAAGCCCTGGATTATAGCACAGGTAGATATTAAAAAGGAGACAGAGCCGTTATTTAGTGGTAACAGGAATATAAATACGTGCACTAACCTATAAACTGGTATTTACTTCAGGAAGGCAAGTAATATTTTTCCTCTGATTGCTGCACTGTCAGTTTAATGCAGCGTAAATAAACAGTAGGTGCCTGCTAGCTCGAAGTAGGAAGTGTTCATTCCACACGAGGAACAGATTACTGAAGCCTGATGCTCATCATGCTGAAACATAACTTTCATTTTACCAGAAAATATACCCTACTGTGGATGATTTTTCGTGCCTGATCTATTAATTAACTTAACTCTGTTCTGTCAAAATGTAAACCAATTTGTAAAAATCATCACAGTTTTGGAGTTTGAAAACCAAATCAATTTGAAAAGCAAGAGTAATGACTGTTCTGTAATCTGATCACAAATGCTAAAAATGAATACTTAATATAATAAGCACAAACCACACAAAACCGAAAAAGACAAAAAACATTTTGAAATATCATAGAACTTAATCTGAGTTATCTGATTTACTCGAGATATTCCTCATTTGTTAATTAAAAGCACCTGGCACCTTTAATATTTTACAGCCTTGTGCCACTTTGGTCTTTTCAATATGTATGCTTATTCTGCTCTCTGAAATATCTGAAGGTAAACCATTCATAAAAATCAAACCCCATTCCTTAATTCCAATAGAAATATTGCTGAACTCTCCTGAGAGAAGCGGCAAGTTTGAAGATCAAATGATGATATCCTTCCTAACAGCATTCATGTAAAACGTGTTTTTTCTATTTTATGTATGCCATAAAGCTATGACAGTATATAGCAACTAATTTTCTTTTTATACATAAGTACTGAGCAAAATATTTCGTGGTATCATTTAAAATAAGAACCCATCTTATCTAAAAAGTGTAAAAGGCAATCTGGGGAGGTTTCTATTTATAACATGAACAAAATTCTGATAATCAATATATTGAAAAGGAAAAAGAGATTAAAAACATTTTTGCATTCAACTACATCATGCCTAGAAATAGTCTGAAGATTGCTTTAGTCATATGCATTTATTTTAAATACTTCATCAATTCCAAGTGCTAATATATTAATTACAGCCATCCAAGACAACATGTATGGAAGAAACTATGTGTGTAAAGGGCATATCTATGTATAGCCCTTTTGGAAATTTACAGAGCAGATGAAAACCCACTAGAGTGCTTTATAGAGTCCCTGCTGTATATCCATGTTGTGTTTAGCTTAATAGTGTTTGTAACCAAAATATTTTTACAATAATGAGGAACAGGTGCCTGTCACCTGACCTTTTAGGCCTAATTTACAATCCACAACCTGTCATATGAAAAAGAACTAAAACTTCTCCTCCAGATATTTTAGTCTTTACTAAGTTAATGTAGTATTTCTTTACCATCACTCAGCATATCATGTCTTATTTAATCACAGGTTCATATAGCTGGCAACAGATTTCTTTGCAGAAATAAACCAATATTCATTTTGTTGTCGTTCTTAAGATGCTGGGAGACAAAAGAACTACTTTTGTAGATTATCAACCAAAGAATATATTAATTTCTTACAAATTTGAACAAAAAACATTCCTTTTGAATACTTTTACATACAAAGAACTATTATTTATTACATATTTCAGCTTGTGGGAAAGTGAGGAATGCATTGATTCTGGAAATAACTATTCAGACTTTTGGAAGTTATTTAGGTCTTCTTTCTCTATCTTTTTTCTCCCCCCATCCTGCCCTCCCACCAAATTTTAAGGAGGTAGTACTTTAGGAGAGAAATTCCTATTCGTTATTTTTTCATACATCATTTATATTCATTATTCAGAAATAAATACAAAATTGAATTGTAATTTCATTTCTCTTGTATAATGTTAGATGTAGCATTATCCAAATTTGACAATGCCTTGTATTTTATAGCTACTGTTTACATATTATGTATTATGTATGACTGAACAACTCTACATTTAAAATATTGTTTTCATTAGAAAAAACTATGAAGTAGTAAGTGTCAAATGAAGATGAAGAATAAACATATTTGGTATATTTATAAAATGCATAGTCATTTAAAACGTGTACAAATAGAATACATAGTTTGCTACTGTTACATTTTATATAGTATACACATTGTCTACAGTGTATTTAATAATGTGCTTAACCAAGTTAATTAAAGTATTTATGTCTGATGATTGTGTAATAAACACTTGGAGAGGTAGTGAAAGATACAGCCAGTTACTTCTGCTAACTAAAGTTGAAATTATGCACTTATTATAACCTTTTCTAACAATGTGAGAAAAACAGAGTAAATATATTAAATTTGTTTCACAACAGATGCTTAGGTTGTTAATATTTAAGATGCCTATTCATGCTATTCCTGTCTGCACATTTGTCAAAAATGTAAGCTTGAATGCTAATGTTTGCCAGCAGACTGAAGCAGCCAGTATATGAATGTACTACTGTTCTACGAAAATAATATGCAATAGAAATAAAGGACTACTGCTAAATCATAGCACTAGTACCATACAGGAGATGAGAGGTTTTTAGAGAAAACACCTCAACCTTGGTTTTCTTCAGACTTAAAGTATGGGTTTTTATTTTTGATTTTTGCAGCTACATTTGACCACAGAATAAATCTCACATTCCTGACATCTCAGAAAAATCCACTTTAGATAGAGTGTAAATTTCAACTAAGTTTCAACGGGATGAGTTACTCTGTCAGCAGTACAAACACCGTAAATATCAGATTGCTTAGGACAAAACCTGACACCGAGCGGTAACATTTTACTCATTCTTACCCTACCCCCCACCCCCTTGAGAAAGTCAGGTCCCCTGGCCTCCAAGGATGCAAACATGGAACCCCAGTCAGTCAGAGCAGTAAGGTTCTCTCCGGGTAATAGGGCATCTTTCTGTTTTCCCTGTCTCTTTTATAACCATGTGGAGTCCAAGTCTTAGAACATTTGCTTGTAAGTCCGGAATGCCACTGAGAAAGTTCGCCAAGGAAGGGCGCAGAGGTCAAAGTTGCCAACCAGGACACTTTGAGAGAGAACCCTGTGGTTGACATTTGTTAGTGAAATTTGCAACACCCCAGTGGAGGCCAAGGCCAAACCCTTCAAGGAGATCCCTATGCCCCTTTCCCCTGTTGGTCTTCTGAGGTCATCCCAAGAGGAAACTGCGTTTCCCCAGTAAGCACGTGGCACTCCCCGGACCTGCCACCTGCCTGCTTCGTCCTTCTCGTCGTGGTTTCCCAAACCCCGGTTCTGCCGCCCCGGGAGCCTTGGCACTGGAGCAATAGGAAAAGGCCACCGCGCTCGGGTCTGGACAGCAGGAGGGAGACACGATGTGGACTGCGAGGCTGCACCTGTGATGTCCCGGCCCCTGCTAAGAGGACGGCCCTTTCTTCCGCCTCTTGCCCAACTCCAAACCCACATTCACGCCAGCAACCTCTCCAGGACCGGCCTCGCTACAGCCAGCAAGGGCTCGAAATGAGGAGTGCCGCCGCTTTCAAACTCCAGGCTCCAACTTGAGCGCCCCGGCGCCTGAGTAGCTCCCGGGATGCAGAAGTTGCCACAAACTTCCCAGGCCCCTCTTCGCCGATGCTTACAATCAGCCGCGCCGGCAGGGAGCGGAGGGAGGCGGAGATGGACCGGGAAAGGATGCAGAGCAGAGTCGCGATCCGGTGGGGGAACATTACCACTCCCGCAGCCCACTCCTCCAGGCACCTTACTGCCCGCCCGGCTCCAGAACGCACCGAGAGGCTCCCCTTTTCCCCATTTGCTTCCTTCGGTCTTTTCCACTCCCCTTTCCTCTTCTAAAAGGGGCCATACCGGTGACCTGAAGGAGTTTGTTCAGCTAGGGTCTATTGGGCAGGTGTGGTGGTGCGTCCACACCCAGACAGAAAATGAATGGCATCTTCAAGTCCCCCATCCCGACCGCTCTCCCCTACTCTACCAGCCCACCCCTCCAAGGTCCGTCTGCGTGAGAAAAGGGGCTCGGAAGACCGTTGAAGCCCTGCGCCCAAGAGAGGGGAGCCGAGCCGCCCCAATAGGGAACGCGGGGTGGGTGCTACAGAGAAGTTTGGGTTGATTCCGTTAAAAGAGGGACAGAGATAAAACAGCAAGAGTAGCAAGGGGAAAAGGGAGGCAAAAGAGCAGAACTCACTCAGGCATGGACGTTGGGGGCGGCGGTGGCTGTCGAGTGCGGGCCTGAAACCAGGAACGGCTCCCCGGGCGGGCGCGCCGGCGTCGGACTTCCGAGGCGGCGGCTTCTGCCTCTCCTGCCGCCGCCGCCGCCGCCGGAGCTGCGGCTGCCGCGGAAGTTAATTGCAACTTGACTTCAAGTTGTCCTCTTTCCCCATCCGAAGTGGGCGTTTAAAGGGGAGAGCGAGGCGAGGAGCGAGCGAGCGAGCGCGCGGGGCCAAGGGAAGGAAGAGAAGGAGGGGGAGGGAGGAGATGTTAACGGGCGGGGGGGGGAGAAGGGGGAGGGGGCGGCGGCGGGGGCGGGAGGGGGAAGGGGCCGGCGGGAGCTGCTCTCGGCTCGTCGGTCGCGGCGCCCGCAGTCTGGAGGCGCACCGGAGCGGCCGGGGCGCCCCCCGCGGGAGCCCGCAGCCACCCGGGACGCGCATCCAGCCGTGGCGCTTCGCGCCGGGCACGCTGCGCCCGGGGGCTCGGCGGACCCCGCGTAGCCGCCGCTTCGGAGCTTGTACGGCGCGGGCTGGCCAGCGGGGCGGCCAGGGCCTGGCCCGCCTCCCCAGCGCCCGCCCGGCTTCTCCCCCTGGCGGTGGGAGCCTCGGCGGCCGCTGGCGACACTAGGCGCACTGAAGCCCGAGCCGAGCCGAGCCCGAGCCGCCGCCGCCGCCGCCGCCGCTGCGCACCGCTCCCGGGCTCCCTCCCAGCGCGCCGGCCGGGGTGTGGGGGGCGGCGGTCCGGAGGGGCGAGGGCGGGCCAGGGGGCGCACACGGGGTTTGGCGCGGAAGACAGGACCCTCAGCCTCGAGGGGTAAGTGTGGGCGCTTGGGGGTCCGCTTGGGGTGCGCGGCGCGGTTCTCGTCGCCCGCCAACCCTGCCCCCTCACCTCTCCGGGGGCCCCTAACACGCGCACCCCTCCTCTTGTCGCCTGCGGCTTCCTCTTGTTGTTCGTTGTTTGGCTGGGTTTTGGGGGGTGAGTAGGGGGGTTACTGTAGTGTGTGTGCAGGCGGAGGAGGAAGTCAGGTGAGAGGCCGCGAAGCACCCCCACCCCAACCCAGCCTGCGTGGGGTGTATGCTTCCCCACTAGGGGCATGTGGGCCATTTTTTTTTTTTTCCTCTGTCAATGTTCGGTGGAGACGATGTTTCCTAGAGGGCCTCCTTCACTTACAGCCTGGTCTGTCCATCTCCCTTCATCCCACTCTCGTCCCTCTTAGCCCCCTATCCAGGAGCCCTGCACCCGAAGTGAGGAGCACGTGGCGGAAGGAGGAGGAGGCCCTCTCTTGAAGACCCCCACGCTGTGACCCAACCCATTTGTTTAAATATCCTCACGTTACCAGCTGTACTTTTCAACCCACTGGAACAAGACGCCTAGGCAAGGTCCAATTTCCCCAAAAAGCTGGGGGCAAAGCGGGAGAGATGAGGATTTTATTGACATTGGGAGAGAAGGGGCCAAGGAACCTTCCCAAGTGGAGACTGAAACTCAAAAAATCTCTACAAAAAGACTAGGGTGACTGGAGGCTCAGGACTGCAGGCTTAGGAGAAACTGGAGCTCCATCAACTTTATTTCTCTGCCCCTGCCTCTCCTCCCCCCAGCTCTGAGGAAGCTAACAGGTCTTTTGTTTTGTATTGTGTAGCCTTTGGGAAATTTGCATTGAGTATGTCAACAGAAAATTACTACTGTTTACTCAAAGTTAAAGGGATTGCAGAAAGAGAAAACATAGTTTTTACTTTTCCTCTTTTTTGTACGTGTGTGTATTTGGCAAGAAGTGTAGTTAGGTTCATGGCATGAACTGCAAAACGTCAGGTTATAACAATAAGGACTGTGGAGCTGCCTAGGTGTATTTTTAGAAGCCGCACTTTCTTGAATGCCTTTCACACAAGGCTTGCTCTCTCATTAAGTCCCCATAAATAATTTTATTTAGAGAGGAGGAAACTATGGAAGCAGGAGGGAGATTGCTAAGATTTCCATCCTGCCAGCGCACAGCACTGTTTGCAGGGAAGTTCCTGGAAAGTGATTGTGGGCTGAGAATTCAGTTTTTCCTAAAAGCTCTGTTAGGTCCTGTTGTGTCAGATGGCTATGAATAAAGCACTCTGGGAAAATCCTGATATCCGTGCAGTCTTATTTTATCTTTTACACAGTGGTTGATTCGACTTTCAAGCCCTGGTGACAAACACATCAACTCTGCTGTATTTTTGTGTGCTTTTTCTAAATAAAGGAGAATACAGCATGTATTCATGCTGCTTTTTTTCCCTCATCCATGGTTATTGAATTCGCTGGAATTTATTCATCTTTTTTCAGTTGATCATCATTTTATGCCGAGACCACAATTCCAAACATACAGGAATTTTTTAAAATTATGAATTAGGGTTCTTTTAGGGAACCAACCCTCCTTTTTAAAGATACAAGTGCCCACCACGACTCCTAGTTTTGTAAAGCAAAGCAAAAAGGTATAAATGATTATAATGAGCAAAACATAGTAAAACGTTTTCCTTCTTGGATCACTTTCTGCGCCCACAGGTCCCAGGAGACATTAAATCCTCCTGCCTTAATTTACCAAAAATGCTGCATTTCCTAACCAGTAACAATATCTCTGTCTGAGAAAGACATCAGGTTTTGAATGGAAAAAAATACATTCTCAGTATTTAATTACTACTTAACAGTAATTTATGGTAGCAGGCAGTTGATTTTCCAATTCTGAAAGCCTGAAATGAAGCTGAACAGAAATTTGAAATTTTTAAAAAAGGTTTTTTTTTCTTTCTTACACTCTTATATACTCATCTGCTTCCCCAAGTTATCAGCCAAGCCCCTATAACTGTAAGTATGATATGCTCCTCTGAGTTGAACCAAGAGACATTTTGCCCCTCATTTTTTGAATTTGCTTTTTCCTCCAAGTTGTCTTGTATAGAAAGCACATGGGCTCTGTTAGAATACAGAATTATGTAATTCTGGGTGCAGTGCATTAAATAACATAGCTTGATAAACTCTTAAGCCTTACACCTCCACATAGTAGGGGTTTATTAAATATTAAGATGTTAATAAAATATTGTAGTTGGCCACAAATTTCATAGCACAAGGCTAAGATCATTTTTCAGAAGAAAGGGGCATTTAATCTGGATTATTTGGTTAGTTGCTATGGTCTGAATGTTAGTGTTCCTCCAATATTAGGGTTCATGTGTTAGAACCTAATATCAAAAGTGATGGTATTAAGAAGTAGGGCCTTTGGGAAGTGATTAAGTCATGAAGGCTCCAACCCTCATGAGTGAGAGGAGTGCCTTTATAAGACAGGCTGAATCTAGCTACCTTGCCCCTGCCACTATGTGAGGACACAGCAACAAAAGTGCCATCTGTGAAGCAAGGAGTGAGCCTTCACCAGACACTGAATCTGCTGGTGCTGTAATCTTGGACTCCCCAGCTTCCAGAACTGTGAGCAATAAATTTCTGTTGCTTATAAATTACCCAGTCAAAGATAATTTGTTATAGCACCTCGAATGAACTAACACGATAATATATTTGTGCTACTAGATTTTTTTTAACAAGTCCAAATCTAACTTAAATGACTGAAAGACAAATCTGGAACATATCAAATGGCCAATAATAGTAGCTGGTATCAAAAGCTACACTGGTTATTTCCTTGAAAGAATAGACAATACAATATTGCCTACTAAATATTAGAAGGAAGATCAAGGGAAAGGATAAAACAGCATTGGCCTTGAAGGAACTTATTTGCTGGAAAAAAGACATCAAAATGTGAAAAGACAATGGATCAGTTAGTGGTTTAAATCAAAGAAATACTTGAGGAAAAAAATTTATATATATGTATGTATTTTTCTTTTCTTTTAAGACCGGAAGAATCAGAGATCCTAAAGCTCTAGGTTGGAAGGTATTTTTAAAGTTCATTTGTTCTGTCAAATCTTTAGAGGCCATTCAATGCAGACATTTTGGGTGTGAAGGGGAACTTACTACTTTCCACCATTAAGGCAAGGATTTTTACCTATACAGTACTTACCAGAGAATAGAGTTCACTATATATTGTGCAAGTGAATGGATAATTTCAAAAGTATTTCAGTTTATCTTTATATACTTTATTATGTTTTTACCTTATATATATTTTTTTACCTTATATTGCACAGAATTAGTCTTCCTGAAACTTCCAACCATTAGTCTTCGTCCTGCCAGTTGCAGCCAAACAGAACAAATTTGTTTATCAGTCAAGATAGGCAATGTTGTGCTGGAGTAACAATTCCAATTTTTTAGTGGCCTGTAACAGCAAACGTTTTCTTGGTTATGGTTTGAATCCATTGCAGTCCAGCTGGTCTGTTCCGTGTCTGTCACTCCAGGTCCCTGGCTAATGGAACAGTTGCCATCTTGAATGTTTCATGTTGTTATGGCAAAAATAAAGATCACTCTGGAGGGTTTCATGGTGACATTTAAATGCTATGGCCTGGAAATGACATACATCATATGACCTCACAAAGAATTAACCAGGATTAGTTGTGCGGCTCCAAAGAATCATGACAAGGAGATCAGATAGTGCAGCCTATCTTGTACCCAACAGTAGAGAGCTGTGGTACACAATTCTGTGGACTACTGCCTGGTAGTAATCCTTGTCCATATGATAACCTGCCAGCTAAACAGTCTCTTCCTGTCACTTTATGGCCCAAGTCTTCCATTTTTTAGGGCAAACACTGCCAGAGTAGCCACCAGCTTAGAGGGAAACATTGTTATCAGGGGAACCCACCCCCAATATTTCAACGTAGATTCTTTCTATTTTCCCTAAGTGTCGGCCAGTCTGAGCAATAAAGAGAAAGAGTACAAAGGGAAGAATTTTACAGCTGGGCCGCTGGGGATGACATCACATATCAGTAGATCTGTGATGCCCACCTGAGCTGCAAAACCTGCAAGTTTTTATTAGGGATTTCAAAAGGGGAGGGGGTGTATGAACCGGGAGTAGGTCACAAAGATAACCTGCTTCAAAGGGCAAAAGGCAGAGCAAAGATCACATGCTTCTGAGGAAACAGGACCAGAGCAAAATCAGAAACTCCTGATAAGGGTCTATGTTCAGTGGTGCACGTATTGTCTTGATAAACATCTTAACAGAAAACGGTTTGAGAGCAGAGAACCAGTCTGACCTCAAATTTACCAGGGCTGGGGTTTCCCAATCCTAGTAAGCCTGAGGGTACTGCAGGAGACCAGGGCGTATCTCAGTCCTTATCTCAACCGCATAGGACAGACAATCCTGGAGTGGCCATTTGTAGACCTCCCCCCAGGAGTGCAATTCTTTTCCTAGGGTCTTAATATTATATTCCTTGCTAGGAAAAGAATTTAGCGATATCTCTCCTGCTTGCACGTCTGTTTATAGGCTCTCTGCAAGAAGAAAAATATGGCTCTTTTTTCCCGACCCCATAGGCAGTCAGACCTTATGGTTGTCTTCCCTTGTTCCCTGAAAATCGCTGTTATTCTGTTCTTTTTCAAGGTGCAGTGATTTCATATTGTTCAAACACACGTTTTACAATCAATTTGTACAGTTTAACACAATAGTGGTCCTGAGGTGATGTACATTCTCAGCTTATGAAGATAACAGGATTAAGAGGTTAAAGACAGGCATAAGAAATTATAAAAGTATTAATTTGGGGAACTGATAAATGTCCATGAAGTCTTCACAATTTATGTTCAGAGATTGCAGTAAAGACAGGTGTAAGAAATTATAAAAGTATTAATTTTGGGAACTGATATGTGTCCATATTAAAGTGAAATCTTCACAATTTATGTTCCTCTGCTGTCACTCTAGCTGGTCCCTCTGTTCGGGGTCCCTGACTTCCTGCAACACATTGTGTGACTTCTTTTACTCCCTACTGTCTCTTTGAATGCAACACTGCAACCTCCTGTACCCTTAGAACCCCTAACAAAGTGTAGCCTCCTATCAATTTTATGTCACTCTTTTATATTTACTAATATTATATACATTCTATTTTCTCAGGACTTACTTTCCTGGCAAGGGTATAATAAACAGGCATTTTTAACAACTGTTATCTGAAAATGTCATGATCGTTATCAAAATTTGAAATGTGGTCTTGAGTAGCTACTTCCCTTGTTGTGAACGTCAAATGTGTTATACGATTTTGTAACACAAATTTTAAAAATCTTCATTCATTCATTTATCCTACTTTTGCTCATTCAATAAATATTCATTTTCTATCTAGTAGAAGGCAGGCACTCTTTTAAGGACCGGGGATATGGAGATGATTAAGAGTTCTCCTCTTCAAGAAACACATTTTCTGATTGGGCAGACAGAATTAAAAGTCATTATAATGCTAATAGAAGCACAAAGTGTTATGTGAACACTTAGAAAGAAGCAAATAGCTAGCTGGCAGGATTTAGAAAAGTTCCATAGAGGAATTGACACTTAAACTAAGTCTTGAGGATAAGTGAGACTTCTCCAGGCAGAAAGAGGAGGGAGAGAGGGGATATTTCAACCAAGGAGACCAGCATGGACAAAGACACTGAACATGACAAAACTTATTGTTTATGGAACTATAAGGAATTCAGTGAGGCTGGCACATGGGGTCTTTGTAAACGCTGAAAATTCTGAAGGGCCTTGCAGACATTCTCTGGAGTTCGGACATTATCCCATACATCAGGAATTGCAAACTCTTATGTCTACCTTGGGCCATGCATGGATGTGCATGATTAAAGCAGACCAAGTTAAGACTATAAGCAGTGGTGGGGCTGTGGCAACGTGAAGAATATATCCTCTGTCCAAATGGGATAGTAAATGCCATTGATGCCTCCATTCTCCAAAGAAAAGCAGGAAATTTAGATTTATATGAAAAATTGAATATTAAGTGTTGTCAACTTATCCATATTTTGAAGTACACTGTTAGTCCTTAAGCTAATTTTGACCTACAGACACATTTTGTATAGCTTTTGCATGTATATTTCTACTGAAGGTCAAAGTGTTTATACCCGTTGGAGAACAGTAGCCACTCTTTATCTGCAAGTTATATGTTCCAAGATCCCCAGTGGATACCTGAAACTGTGGATAGTACTGAACTGTATGTATACTGTTTTGTCCTATACATACATACCTGTGAGGAAGTTTAATTTATAAATTAGGCACAGTAAGATATTACTAACAATAGCTAATAATAAAATTGAATAGTTATGATACACTGTAAGAAAAGAGACTATGATCTCTCTCTTTCAAAGTTATCTTATTACACTGTACTCACCTATTTTCAGACTGCAGTTGACCTCAGGTAACTGAAACTCCAGAAGAGAAACCTCAAATAAAGGAAGACTATTGCCTATTTTATCTCAACCTATCCCATAGCCATGTGCCTAAGGACTGTCTTGAGGATATTTAATTTTTGTTATTTTTTTAATTGAGTCCACTAATTACTTACTCTTCCTAGCTGCTCTCTTGCTTTGATGCCAGACTTGCCTGCCACTCAATAGTCAGAAATATGCAGCAACACCCCACACTTTCCTATAACCATTATAATATTAGAAATACTAGGTATCCTTTCATAACGCATGCTGACCATTTTCTTGTAGATTTGGTCCCATGGGTACATCCATATTCTTAAAGTCATTCAATTCACTGGGCCATCAGGTCTTTAAGTTCTTGACAACTTGGCTCTACAGATTACAAATTTTATTCGATCTTCTTGACTAAAAGAAAGTCAACGTTCCTGAGTTGTTTTATCTAACTTATAAACAATAAAAGTCATCCATTTTATGTGTTCTGTGAGTTTTGAATATGAAGGGGCAGCATGAGCAAATTATATTTTATGTGAACTTTGGAGTAAATAAATACATCTAGGCAAAGCCACTTTAGGTGTCCAACTGTCTGGATTCTAATCCTGGTTCAATTAGTTGCTACCTATGTGACCTAGAGCAAATCTCCTAATTTCTTTATGCCTCAATTTCCTCATCCATGTTACAGGGATGCTAATAGTAGATGGGGTTAGTAGATGCAGAGTGCTTCAGAATAGAAAAATGAATTTACTAGGATGTAAGGGGGATATAAGTACTTACTCCTGGATGACATGATGTTGTGCTGGGGGTACACAAGCCAAAGAAGAATTATGGCTTGTATTTCTGGAATATTTATTTTTTACTTGAGGATTTTAGAAATTATTTTCTTATGAAAAAAGTCACACATATAATGGAATTAACTGTAGCATTTTGCATGAATTTTAAAGAAAAATAAGAGTCTTTAAAAATCTTTCAGCTGCTTCGGACTTTGGGGGGAAGAATGGGAACTGCATTTTCTTCCTTTTGCTGCACTCTCTCCTTTATCAGGTTGGTGGAAATGCTTAACGATTAGCAGACCATATACACTAGTTACATTAGTTGCATTTACCTCAAAACTGTGAAAGTACCTCCTGTTTTTATGTGCTATGAATGCTGCCCAAGTGTAGAATCTTTGCCATTTAAATGTTCAGATTTTAAACCAGAAATGTGTTGGGGTAAAGAAGAAAATTATTAGAGCATGACCTTAGGGAAATCAAGTCACAAAAAAGAAAAGAGCTGAACTGAATTCTATTTCCCATTCTGTTACTAACCAGCTGGCTTATTAATGTCCATAAAGAGAGAGATTTTTGTCCTTTTCATTGATAATCCTCCACACCTTGAATAAATAGATAATGTTGAATGATCTTGGGAAAGACACTTTGTTAAAGTCTCAGTTTCCTCAGCTACAAAACAAAGATGTGATCTTAAACTTTATTGTGTATGGAATTAAATAGAGTGTTTGTTTAAAATGCAGGTTCTTTGAGTCCATGCCCAGAAATTCAGATTTGGTAGAACCAGATGCTATTCTGCAATCCACATGGATTTGGGGCTTGGGTTGTAAGGAGCAAAAATCCAACTTAAAAAGGAAAGTTTTATTTTTTATTTTGCTTCATTTTTTGTCCCCCCTCTCTTCCCCTCCCTGCACATAAATTGGAAAATACAATGCAAGGACTGCTTAAGGCATAATTAGATCTAGCTGTTCAAATAATGTCACCAACCATCTTTTGGTTATGCTTTCTTCTCTTTTTAGTCTGGTTTTTCCTTTAAGGAGTTCATTTTTAAGAACTTCATTCTTAATCTGCCTTTTCTCCTAGCTTCCATTCTTCTGACATAGAAACCCCAGCACAAACAGTATTCCTTTTTCTCAAATTTTCCAGCTAAAGAACTATGCCCAACTTGACTATTAGATTATGTCAGGTACCCATACCTGCACTCATCACCATGGTCAGCACCTGTGATTCACTCACTCCTCAGCAGCCTTGAGTCAAATGCCCACCTTGCATTTGGGAGTACAGTCACTCTACTCAAACCATGTGGGCTTGGACGTGAAGGTGGGGTGGTTCTCCAAGACAAATTGGTATTAATTTTTTTAGAAATAAGGAAAATGGGTGCTTTTTAGCCAAAACTATAGATCTCCTTCCACTACTGAGCATTTTTAAGATGTATTTAGAGATGAATGATCCAAAAATGTTACAAAAATATAACCAATATTCCAAGACATTGAGGCATTCAGCCCTCAACGTGACAAAGCAGGGGCTGAGAAGTACCTAAGATGGTCACAGTCCCAGTGCCAGGTGCCTCACCTATTTACCTCAGTGTTTGGGGAAAATATTAAGTATTTTCCACACGTGTTATTGTGTTAGTTCGTTTTCACTCTGCTATAAAAACTACCTGAGACTGGGTAATTTATAAAGAACAGAGGTTTAATTGACTCAAAGTTCCACATGGCTGGAGAGGCCTCAGGAAACTTTCAATCTTGGCAGAAGGCGAAGGAGAAGCAAGACATATCTTACATGGCAGCACGAGAGAGAGAGAGAGAGAGAGCAAGCGAGGAACTGCCACACTTTTAAGCCGTCAGATATCATCAGATCTTCAGACAGCACTAGGGGGATGGTGCTAAACCATTAAAACCACCCCCATGATCCAGTCACCTCCCACCAGGTCCCACCTTCGACTTGTGGGGATTACAATTTGACATGAGATTTGGGTGGAGATACAGAGCAAAACCATATCAGCTATGAAGGTGATTTATGTGCAGGTGATCTGTGACTTGTGCTTTGGGAATCAGTGGATTTTGAGAATCAGTCAAAATCATTATTGTATGTTTGACGTGACTTTGAAGTCATCTCAGACGTACAATAATAGTACTACTCTAGGATCTTCATGAGAGAACCTGGAAGTTGGTTGATGCAATTGAAAAGACAAAGCCCTAGTACAAAAAAAATGGGACAAAGAAATAAGCAGGACCAGCAATTGAATCTTGCTTTGATTTGGTTATCAGTTTGTGTTTATTTAATAATCTTGGACAAATGTATTCATCTAATGAATACAGCCCCAGCCTGGATCCCAGCATGCCTGGTTCCCACTAATGTTTGAAACATAATGGATACACGCTATACAGATAATGAAAAGGGGTAAGCAGGCAACAGTGTGGAAGACAAAATTGAGTTGACTTAGTTATCAGATAGGTCTTAGGTGTATTACATGTGAGTTCATGGAAGTAAATTCTGATGAATGAATTATTAACCCCTATTTTTGTTAAGTGAAGAAGCTGCTATCATTTCCTTAAGCTCATTAATACAATTAATAAAAATAAAATGTCTACCTCTTCATTTTAGTATTCAGTCATTAGTTTAGTTTCAGATGGCTTTTCCATACCCTCGCCCCACTCTTACCTTCACCAAAGTAATCCAATGTGCAGAGAAAAGTGTTTTCAACAAATAATGCTAGAATAAATAGATATCCACGTGGGAAAACAAAACAACATTTATCCATATCATGCCATACACAAAATTCATTTGCAATGGATTATAGATCCAAATGTAGAAGCTACAAGTATAAAGCTTTTATAGGGAAACATAATGTAAGTTGTAGATAGACAAAGATTTCTTAGATAAGCCATAGAAAACAATAACCATAAAATAAAAAATAGGTAAATTACATGTTAAAATGTAAAACTTAGCATAATGGCGTGTGCTTGTAGTCCCAGCTACCCAGGAGGCTGAGGCAGGAGGATCCCTTTAGCTCAGGAGTTCAAGTCAAGCCGGGGCATCATAGCAAGACTGCATTTCTACGATTAATTAATTAAAAAGTTATGTTTAAAGAAAAGCAGAGTGAGGGGTGATATCTGGAAATTCCTTATAAACAAGCATTACTACCAGAAGGATTTCCTCTCTTGTGCATTTCGTTCAAGTTTTTTGTTTGTTTTGTTTTGTTGTTTTTGAGACAGGGGCTCCACTCTATCGCCCAGGCTGCAGTGCAGTGATAGAAGCTGACTCTGTGAGTTTAAGCAAAGCACATGGGGGATTTTCATGCAATCCAAAATCAGGGATGCAATGGAGCCTTAAGAATAGAAGAACTGGCTGGGCACAGTGGCTTATGCCTGTAATCCCAGCACTTTGGGAGGCCGAGGTGGGCAGATCATGAGGCCAGGAGATCGAGACCATCCTGGCCAACATGGTGAAACCCTGTCTCTACTAAAAATACGAAAATCAGCTGGGCGTGGTGGCACACACCTGTAGTCCCAGCTACTTGGGAGGCTGGGGCAGGAGAATCACTTGAACCTGGGAGGCGGAGGTTGCAGTGAGCCAAGATTGCACTGCACTCCAGCCTGGGTGAGAGAGAGAGACTCCGTCTCAAAAAAAAAAAAGAATAGAGGAACTATTGAAGTGCTATAGGGAACCAAGTCAATTCTTTCTCTCCATATCTCATCTTTGTCTTTCTTCCTCAGAGTAGTCCAGCTCCCCGCCTCCTCAGTTCACACAGCGAATCATGGTTTCCAATTGTTCTTGAGCCATTTGCAGTCAGTCCACCCTGAGAAAGGACCATCTTCCTGTCTTTCACAATTCTCAGGGAAGAGTCTGATTGGCCTGCTTGGGTCCAGTGACCACCCTTATTCCAATAAGCTGTGACAAGTGGCAGGATGATGTTTAAAGAAACATAGCATTTTCTTTCATCTCTTGTAATGTGGGGTGAAAAGAAATTGCATCACAGTTGAGATCCACTGTACATTTGCTCTTCATTAGACATGAGACAGAGTTCACAAAAATTTTGCATTTGGTCACAGTTTTTAATGGCAACAATTATTGTTGTGTTGGTTTTTTACTTCTTTGATTATCTAATATCGGCATCTCTTCTCTGCATATCTACATATTGACTAATACATATTAAGGGCCATAAACAAAGATGGTTCATTTTAGAAATGGGCACATTTATTTATAAATTATTAGCCAAGATCTATTCAAATCCAGACATGATTTGTTCTAGCCTGGATATACAATAAAATTAATTTAAATAATTTTAATCAACTTCAAAAACAGCAAATTCCAAGACAATTAGGATAACTTTAAGAACTCGTATTTATTGAGTTAACAGATGGTAAATTAAAAAACAATGAAGCTAATTTTTAAAATCATTCATTGAATTAAAAAATAGACTTATTTAACAAAACTGTTTTTAAGCTGCTTTTTTATCCTAATATGCATATTTTAAGATTCCAATTTGGGGGACTCTAGAAAGACGCAAAGTGAGTTTCAGTATATGAACACTCTTCTACTGAATTACTCTTTAAAAGCTTCAGAATCATCTGAAAAAAACTATCAACAATAAAAATATAAGAAATAAGAATATTTCAGTTATTGGAAGGGATGGAGGGTTTGCTTCTTTAATTCCAGTTTGCTTGCTAACATGGTCCTATGGTGTATTAGTTTGTTTTCACACTGCTGATGAAGACATACCTGAGACTGGGCAATTTACAAAAGAAAGAGGTTTAATTGAACTTACAGTTCCACGTGGCTAGGGAAGCCTCACAATTACGGTAGAAGGCAAGGAAGAGCAAGTCATGTCTTGCATGGATGGCAGCAGGCAAAGAGAGAGAACTTGTGCGGGGGAACTCCTCTTTTTTGTGAGACTTATTCACTATCACGAGAACAGCATGGGAAAGACTTGCCCCAGTGATTCAATTCCCTCCTACCAGGTTCCTCCCACAACATGTGAAAATTCAAGATGAGATTTGGGTGGAGACACAGCCAAACCCTATGATATGGTCTTCTGTATTGCTGACCTTAAAATATCTTGAGAGTTTCCTCTGCTAACAGAGTGAAAGTTGCTCCTGGTCAGAACTTTATTTCTGCGTTTTAATGGACAAACATAAAAAACTTCCCATCTGATGGCTTCTTGAGCCTAGTGCATGGGTGACTTGAAATATGCTAGCACCACACAGATATTTTTTCTTTGATCTTTTCTGTTTTCTCCTTTGTTTTCTAGTTGTAAGTGCCAGAAGCTGACTCTGTGAGCTTATAGGAAAAGGAGAGTTTCGTGGAAGCACACTGAAAGCATGGGTTCTTTTCCTTTTGGGTTCCCACTTGGTGGGGTCTCCTTGCAGCTTTTGGAGGTGGGCCTATTAACATCCCCCAGTACATGAAGTGTACCAGAAGCTGTGGTTATTTTCAAATGAGAGTTCAATCACTTCTACTTCCTGAGGATTTTATAGATGAAATTGGAGATAACACCATTGATACATTAGGATACATCGTTTGCATTTTACCAGCTATTATTAGTTTTAACATGATGGCATATTTAGAACTAGAGTTATCCATGTAGAAATGAAGTTGTTCCATAAAGAAAAAATGGGAATACATTTGTTTGAATGGCTAGTTGCTCAATTACTGTTAATAGTCTTTACCATGGGCAGTCACAAACTGATGTAATTTATTTTATGGTCCTGGAAACTTCTTGTCTAAGATCTGATTTTATTTTACGTTGTAGGTATTCCATTACTTGATCAATAATGTTTAGAATTGTATATATTTGTTTTTGTAGACCAATTCATTAGTTGTAATTTGAGTTAAAAAAACATTTAGAGATATAGAAACACATTTATTGTTGAGATTGTAGTAAAAATTATTTTATTGTTATGCATTTGAAACTCTTTGGCCCCTAGCCCCCTTTCCTCTGGAAACAATTGTTTTTATAATACCAATTTGATAATATGAATGTTGTTAGGAATGTAATTATAACAGTATAGTAGGAGAGACTATATTGTTTTTAATTAAACAAGAACAGGTGAAAATAAGAATAGATCATGACCAAATGAAAAAATGTACTAGATGTAACTTCTGTTTTGCAGAAATAGAAATCAAAGATATAGAGGAAAAACTTCATAACTTCATAAACATCCAAGGAAATGAATAGAGTTAAATGGATAAGAGGTAATTAGATGACAAATTATGGTGCTCTAATTTAGCATGTAAGCTACTTAATGGCAATAAACATCTTGTTGTTACCCAACCCCAAAGACATAGCTTAACATATAGTATATACTATTATTGTTAAATAAACATTCCTTTCTTGAATTTATAAATAAAATAATGAGTGTTTTAAAAATAGAGCAGATGGATCAGAAGCAAAAACTTGTTATAATAAGTTATAATAAAATAAAACTTTCCATATGTAACAACTACACTGACATTGTAGGATTTCTTTTGAGCAAAATTAAGGAATGCAAGGTGTAAGTAAATAAATTTTTAAATTTCTGGGACAAAGAAAATTTCTTAAAGTACATGTGAAGGAAAAACATCATGCTTTTGTAGATTGCCTTCATCTTTCTTATATAGAACAAGAACTTTTTAAAGAACACAGGTAAATGTCCACATAATTTTAAGAGAAACAAGTTTGAAGTATACTAGAAATTCTGGTTGTTTCCGTATGAGAGTTCAATCACTTCTACTTCCTGATATTTTACAAAAGGAATTGGAGATAACACCAATGATGCACTAAGCTACATCATTTGCATTGTACCAGCTAGTATTAGTTTTAACACAATGGTATATTTGGAACTACAGCTATTTATGTAGAAATGGTGTTGTTCTATAAAACGTTTTATGCCTACCCAATTATCAACTTATGCATAAAAGCAACAGAATAACAAAATCTTCCAGGTATCAGAGAACATAACAACTGAATGTCTTTTCCTTAAAAATTGCAGGAAATATTGTCCAGGTCACTGAGAGGTGAGATAGTATAAAAACTCAAGAATAAGAAATTCCAATAAAAAAGATTAATACTAAGCATTGAAGGCAAAGACAAAATAAGTGAAATATAGTGAAATCAAAGTGAATTGGGAATTGATGCTGATAGCTAGATATTTTTTACTAAGGGAGCAATGTTTTCAATAAAATAATCCTGGAGGGTTTTACATTTTTAAATAAAGCATCTATACCTAGTGATCACAATATGGAAAGAGGACAGGAAGGAAATAAAAGCATTATAAGAAGCAGCATTGTTGCTTTATTTTCAAGTCATTAAATAAGAATGCATATAAAAGTATAGTTGTAGACAATTTAATGTCGGCACTAGTAGAATTGAAAGCAGGAAATCTATTTTCTAAATAATTATCAAAGATAAAAAAGCAAACATAGTCCATTCAAAAGACAAAATGGAAAGACAACAACAAGGAGCTATTGAAGAGAAGAAAGTTTAAGTCCAATCAAGCTTAAAAAATATGACGAGTATAAATGGCTTAAATTTTCCTATTCAAATGGAAAGATCCTTAGATTAAATTAAAATGAAAGTCTAATGATTTGGTGGTGCTTAAAAAAGTCATACTTAAAGAAAAAGGACACAGAATTATTTTTTAATGGCAAAGTTTTTTCCAGCCTAACATGTTCATGTCCAAATCAAAAATACAATATGAATATCAAACAGGGCAGAATTTTTGGCAAAAAAACTCCAAAACAGTAAACATGACAAAGGGGACTATTTTATACTTGCTAATAATGTCGTTCTACTGAAGGAATAATAGTACTGAAAGATTATGCATTAAATAACTACAAATAAAAAATAATTTATACATTCTGTTTTAAAAATACAGTATTACTTACCACAGCAAAATAATATATATACAAGCAGTACAAAAGTTTACAAATTTAGGAGCTATACAAGTGAAATACTTTGTATCAGTAGGTTAAATAAGAAATAAATTATTAATTTAATAGGTTTTTTGAAAGCAGAAGAGAAAATTTACTATCTGTTCCTGATAAAATGGTGAAAATAGAAAAAATAAAATATTTTTCAAAATAATAAATATTTTATCCTAATTATTAATATCAAAATTAATTCAGAATACTAAAAATGTACATATTTAAAACAGGATGGGATGGAAGTTGCTGTAATGGTTTTGCCATAATAATATCATTTAATAGTATTTTAAAAACTCTGATCAATGTAATAAAACATACCAAGGAAAGAAAAGCTATATAGGATGAAAAAAGAGATACAACATTATGTATTGAAAAAATATTTTTATAGTTTAAAAACCCAAAGTAGTCAATGAAAACCTAAATAAACTTAATAATTAGTAAAATATTGAAACATATAAACATTAACATAAATCAGCAGTATAAATGTAAGCAATCATTAACTCAAACATAAACTTTTAAAAGAGCTATAAAAAACAAATTCACAGACTGGTTTCAAGTGTGAAGGATAACATTTTTATATTGCTAATTATTTCCCAAGTTTAATGGAAATATAATAACAATCTCCCTTTCATTTTTTACTTTTTGAGGTAGTGGTGAGAAGAATTTGATTTTATTATAAATCTAGAAGAAAAAGTAGTCAAGAATAGCAAAGTTCAATTTTTAGAGAGAAGAAGAATGAGTGACTAGTCTTATCAAATATTAAAATATATAATAAAGTTATAATAATTAAAACCATACTGGCACCAAAATAAATATATTAATGAGGCAAAACATGTGGGCAAATAAATTATATATAAAAATGAAATATTTGATAATGACTGGACCACAAATTAAAGGAGAGGGAAAATATTTTGCAATATATGGACTAACAGTTTGGAAAAAAAAATCAGCTTTTACACTCATTATATACATAAAATACATTACACAAACTCAAACCTTAGGAAGTCTAACAAGACTTTATTTCAAAGGCTTAAAACATTGTAACAAAATTGCAAAGTGAACAGTAAAATAGATTTGATTATATTAAACACTTGATTAGTTAAAACAACAATGTAACAAGCAAAGGGTGGCCTAGGTGCAATTGCAGTTATTTGAACATAATAACAAAGAGTTGATATGATTATTTCACAAGAGCTCATACAAACTCATACTTAATCAATATATGAGATAAGAATGAAATCACATTTCATAAAATATGAAATATAACACATTTGCAAGCACATAAAAATCCAGCCTTAATAATAATCAAATGAATATACACTAAAACAAAAAAAAATGAGTTATGTTTAGGTTTCATCAACTATTTAAAATTGATGTCAAGGACTTACACTTTCAGCTGTTACATTTAGATCAGCTCATCCTATAAGTACAAGTAGAACAAATAGAAAAGTTGAATAAAATCTACCAAACGTTTGTTTAAAAGCTCTGGAGAGCTCCACAGTAGAGAGGGCTTGAGAGCAGAGAATTTAAGAGAGATCCAAACTGCCTGTCAGGAACTAAAGTAAAACATCACTTAAAGAAGAGATGATCTGCCAGAGGTCTAAATTATCTCTACAATTTTTCATATACAATGTCTGGCATTCAACAAAATTACCAGGCATACCAGAAGACAAGATAAAATGACTGAAAACAGAGCTAGAGGAGATCCAGATACAGGAGTAACAAATTTTAAAATAGCTATGCTATCTTTTAAAAATTATATAAGGAGATAGAAAATTTCAACAGATTACTATTAACTGTGATAAAGAATCAAATGGAAATTCCAGAACTGAAAAATTAACTGAAATTAAAAACTCAATAGTTGGATATAAGAGCAGATTAGAAATTGTTGAACAAACTTATGAGCAGTAGAAAGTTTGATGTTAATACCTAACAAAGTCAGAAAAGGTGTATTGGAAAATGGTTTCTCTCATGTAACTGGTGACATGTAAACCTATATACCACTTTTTGGAAATACTTTGACAATGTGAATTCATTATTTGAACAAAAAATTTATGTCTTTTAGCCAAGTAATCTTATCTCTGGGAATGTGCCATAGGAAGTAAGTTTTTAAATCCACAGTGCCTCATGTATGAAGATATTCCCTACAGACTTATGATAGTAATAACTATCTACAGACAATGTTTAAATACTTTATTTCAATTAATGCAGATTAATCCTCACAACAATCTATGGTGCTAGTGAACATTACTATCCTCATTGTACAGATGAGAAAACTGAAACATTGAGAAGTCAAGTAACTTGCTCAAGATTATATAGCTAGTGCATAGAGGGGCAAGGATTTGAACCAGGCTGCCTGGTTCCACATGCACTTTAACCTGCTTTATTTAGGCTTTTGGAAGCAACCTAAATAGCTAACATTCGCTAAGTAAATGCAATATACCTGGTCTGTGTGACATTTTGCAGGTATTAAAAAGTGAACATTCTGAACCCTTTTAGCAACATGGCAAATACTTCTGATGTGATGTATGCATATAAATATGATCAAAAGCAAATATCCCAAAAGGTTAATGGCAGTTAGGTGAGGTTAGTAGTACAATAGTTTGTTTTCTCATTTTCTCACATTTTTAGTAATGTGTGTTGCCTATATTAAAAAACAAATATTAAAAAGTAGTAGCATGTATTGGATCAGAGCATGGGCTCAGACTGCCTGTGTCATCTCTTATTAGATGTGTGACCAGGGACAAGTTATTGACCTTTTGTTTCTAAGTCTCTAAGTTTATCCTGTAAAATGAAGATAATTGTAGTAACTACCTAATAACATGATTGTAAGGATTAAATTATTTAGAACACTATTTGTTACTTGGAAAATATGCAAGCATAAGCTATTTTGTTGTTATTGTTATTTTACTACCAAAGCTTATTGTTTCAGAGCCCCTAGGTGACCAGGCAAAATGACAGTTCCCTCCAGCTGGTCCTCAGATGGGCACATCTATTAGTAAGTTTCATTTCTGTATGTGGATCTCTATTCATCCTTACTATGAATTCCCCAATACTGAGGTTTCTAGGAACCTACCTGCCATTGGCTGAAGGGTTGCTTCTGAATTCTTTCCCAGAGGCAGTGACAAAAATCAAACATCTGATGTGTTCTTTAACTTTCAGTAAGCTCAGGCTTCCTGCTTGTGTCGCATCTCTAAACATACGTACGTGTGTGATTGAAACTGTCTATTGAAAGCAATATTACATTAACATTATCAATACTGAATTAGAGAAAATATCTATTAATGTCACCAATTCCACCTGTCTCTTGATGCATGACTTTCTGCCTGACAGGCTAAACAGCAAGAGAAAGTTTTTTTAAAAAATAGAAGAGTTGCTATGCAGGGGTTTTTTTTGAATTAAGTGCCCCAGAGAACCTAGAAATGTGCTTTAAAATTTTTTGTTCCACCCGGCAGATCCAAAAAAAATTTGGAAGCTTTTGGTTGAATTCCCTCATGACTTGAAGTTGTTTCATGAAAATTGAATGTATATATCTGTTAGGTTACCAAGACTTATGGTTAACTATCTTAATGGCTAGTGATATAAGACCTTGTAACAAACCCTACCAATGGAACTGACAGGATTTTACCAGGGAGGATATTGCAGTACCTGTAAGAGGAAGGGATACAAATTGTCATTTCATACGTTTGTGAGAACAATCACCTTTAATGTGTCTATTTGGTTTTCATAATATTGCAGGCCTCTGCTCTTGTAAGAAGTTAGCTGCAGAACCCACGTGTGAATCCTTGTAGGTGAGTCCACCATTTCACTAATACCATCTGTGTTCTAATTGCCTCAATTAAGTCCATCTGACATTCATTGGCAAAGTCCTTTGGTTAAACTTCCTAATAATTCTCAGCTCTATCTTATGGTAAATGTTTAACACATTGCTTTAATGTTTGAGTTTTTCATTTTTGCTGAAGTTATTCCTCTCAGGCTTATTCATGAAGGCATTTCTGGATTTATGCCTCCCCCGACCCATTCCAGGATTTACCCCAAACCTTCCACGCTTTTCTAACACGAAAGTTCTGTTATGACACAATAGTACTTATTAAGACAGATTTACCATCTAAGTCTCAGGACAGCATTTCACAACCAGAAATAACTGGTCACATGAAGAACCATAGTCTGGTAGTAGTGAAATTCATTTTCCTTCTTGAAAAAGTGGATCAAAAGATTCAACCAGCAAGTGGTGAATCAATAAAAAGTGGTAAAATGGTGAGAAAAAAATGTTTTTCTCGAGATTACTGGTGCATATGAATTGCTTTTTTATATAGGAAAATACTGGATAATTTCTTATTGTCATAGTATAATTAGACGCAATTTCATGTGTTCATTTTGCCACATGGGTTTAAACGGAATTGATTTGGTTCCCTCTCTAACATGAGTTCAGTGTCTGAACTTGGGTAAATTTCTAAACAATTCTGAGCTTCACTACCTCTGCTTGAAAGTGAGAACAATTGTATTTTCTATTATTTGTCTATTAGGTTATGAGAGCAAAATTATCATAACATAAAACACCTGGCACCCAGCAAGCAATTAATGCTAGTCCTTCCCACCCTTATTTATGGAGGTAAAATGAAAAAAGATAACAGACAGCTCTACTTTTATTTTTACATATATCCTTCATTGATTACCTTATGAGTAAACTTAAAAACAGGCAAAATTCTCATCTCTTCATCCTTCATTTCTCAGTGCTTTATCAAATTTCTACTATGAACTAAGAACTGAGTGCTATGGGAGACACAAAGGAGAGTCAGGTATTGTTCTGTTCTCAAGGACATTGGCATCTAGAAAGGGAGATTTTTTTTTTAATGCCATTAGAGAGACAAAATAAAGCACTGTCCTAGTTTTAAGCAGGAAAAATCATTTTATCTGGGGTTACCAGGGAAGGTTTCATGGAATAGGTAGTGTTTGGGCTTTAAAGAATGGGTATAGTTTGGAAAGCAAGAAGAGAGGAAATATAATGAGTTATGACTGAAGCACAGTTGACCCTTGAACAACACAAGTTTGAACTGTATGGGTCCACTTATAGTGGATTCTTGTCATCCAGAAGTGGATCAAAAATATGGTATTTGATAGATGCAAAACCCATGTATAGGGAGGACCAACTTTTCTTCTATGTGGATTCAGCAGGGTCCACTTGAGTGTACCAGGATTTTGGTATGCTGTGGGGTGTCCCTGCGCATGCCGAGGAGAGGTACAACTGTAGTATAATTGAGAGAAAAACCATTGTCCCAGGATTGGAAAGACAGATTGGTATTACCTTGGATGAACCACTTCTCCCCTCTGGCCTTCAATTTCTGCACTTGTGAGAGATGTAGAATAATCCCTGCCCTGTTGGTCTTTCAGGACTCTGGAGAAGATCAAATGGGAGCTTGGATGTGGAAGCTCTTTGGAAACCAAGAAACACTCTGCAAATGAAAAGGGTATCTTTTTTCCTTTTCTCCCTTGTACCATAAATTTCATGATGGCGCTTAACAGAGCTAGTCATTTTGGTATTTAAAAAATGTTTGGTGAAATAATTAGTTATTGGTTGAATGAATGAATTTATAAGTGAATACATGAATTAAACAAAGGTATGGAGTAGGAAAGCACATAATATGAGCAGAGAATAAGGGGTTCTATTTGGAAGCATGCACTAGAACTGGATGTTAGGGATGTGAATGTGGCTAGCTGGAATGGGTCTGTGGTTCTCACAATGTGATCTGTTGACCAGCAGTGTCAATACCACCTGTTAACTTGTTAGAAATGCAAAAAGAATTATGAATTTGAAATTCAGGGTGGGACCCAGCAATCTGTTTCTCTCTAAGTCATTCTGACGCATAGCAAAATTTTGAGAACCATGACTTTGTATTAAGGTGGGGAGTTTGGAAATTATTTTTCTGTAAGTTCAGTGCTAATGAAGATTTTCAACTGTGGGTGGATATAATCACTGCTGTATTTCTAGGATGATGAGGCAGGTGGTTGTACCTACAATATCTGTGACTTCAGCATTAAAAGGACAATTAGAAGTACTGGAAAACACACTGTATTTTCCAAGCTCCAGAGATGAAGATTTTGTTTTTTCCTATTTCCAAATAATATCCCCATACTTACCTAAGAGGCAAAGCAGAACAAGCATTGCTCCCAGGCACTGGGAAAACCCACTTGGTCTGCAGAGGCCAGGCAGGATGAGAATGTTTATGTGAAAAAAAAAATGAGAGCAGACTGTCAAATATGGCCCCAGCCTTTCTGCAGAGAGAGGAGTAAGTAAGCCTTTAGTCCTGACCAACTGTGGGAAAACATTAAATGGAACCTTCCAAATTGGTTTAAAGTGGGCAGCTAAGCCTATGCCAAGGACTAAGCCAACTGCACTGGCTACAAACACACCTATGTCTTTAGGGCTGGTGGATACAAATCTGCCAAAGGAGAGCACATTACATGGAGGAAGAAGGAAGAGCTGCAGGGAAACATTTATCCTAAAGGGGAAAGAGTCAAGACAGAGATATCATGGGTCAGTTGGGAAGGAGATGGAGGGGAGAGGCAGGAGGTGAGCTGTTCAGATTGCTAGCATGACCAATCCAGATGGCTAGGATGACCAGTCATCCTGGTTTGCCCAAGAGTGAGGGATAGCCCACGTCATAGGATTTCCAGGACAATCCTTGTCAAAGCGGGACAATTAGTCACCTTAAGACTCTGCCGTTTCACCTGTGTTCAAGACCTGGGGAGAAGGCATAATAAAAATAGAAAAAATCACTGCTATCAACCTCGCTTCTCAAAATATTGTCCAGAAACTAGCAGCATAGGCTTCACCTGGGAGCTTGTTAGAAATGCAGATACTCAGGCATCCTAGACCTACTGAATCAGAATCTGCACATTAACAAGAGCCCTGAGTGATTTGTATGCACATTAGAGTTTGTCTCAAAAGATCTTGTGGCATCCCACAGTAAATAATGGAGCACAAATAGCAGAAATAATTTCCTCTGGGCTGTAATATGGCTAATATCCAGGTTGATCGGATACTAAGCTAAAACCAGATCAACCTTGCCTGGGAAGGACACAACCTAGGGATGGAGAGCAACCCAGGCAGAGAGGGAGAAAGATGGCTGACACAAATTAGCCAAGAGGGGACCTCCTGAACTATTAATAGTAGTAGTATTTGTAGGGAATGTGAGAAAAGCCAGCAAGCCAGCAATTGTATGGTAAGAATAAAGCTAGAGAAATTAATGTTGCCAGTACTGTGACCCTATTTTTACCACTTCTAGGCTGATGTGGGCTGGGAAATGGGTTATGCTTAGAAATGTGGAGCCTGCCCGGTGTGGTGGCTCACACCTGTAATCCTAGTACTTTGGGAGGCCGAGGAGGGCGGATAACCTGAGGTCAGGAGTTCAAGACCACCCTGACCAACAGGGAGAAACCCTGTCTCTACTAAAAATACAAAATTAGTCTGCCGTGGTGGTGGATGCCTGTAATCCCAGCTGCTTGGGAGGCTGAGACAGGAGAATCGCTTTAACCTGGGAGGTGGAGGTTGTGGTGAGCCGAGATCACACCATTGCACTCTAGCTTGGGTGACAAAAGTGAAACTCCGTCTCAAAAAAAAAAAAAAAAAGGAAAGAAAGAAATGTGGAGCCACAGGTAGTAAGCTTCTAGCAGTAAGCTTGTAGAGAAAAATCCAAAATGATCATCCACTAAAAGTGTTCAACTCCAGATCTTGGCCTCATCCACTTGCATATCACTCAAATATAGTGTGCAAAGAAAGTTTAGTTTTCTTTCTTTTTTCTGCCTGGTCTGATCTTCATGGGCTCCAGGTCTGCAGTCTAGCAGGGATAATTGACACTTAATTAATAGTGTTTCATTCTCCTCTGGCTTGAACATACTTCTTTCACTTTCAACACTGAAGCCAGTAGTTCTTAAAATCAAACATGCAAACATGCATCAGTCACCTGGAGGGCTTGTTAAAACACAGATTACTGGGTCTGCCCTCAAGGTTTCTGATTCAGCACATCTGAGGTGGAGCCCTAGAATTTGCATTTCTAATGAGTTCCCAGGTGATGCCGACATTTTGGTCCACAGGCCACACTTTTAAGAACCTCTGATTCAGACTATTCAGAGTTTATTTCATATCCAAAAGTGATTATTTAAAAAGTATCTTAGATTAATCCTCCTCAAACTGATTGATTTTTCCAATCATGTACCAAATACATAGTCCGATTGCGCATGACCAGTATTCAGCTTTTGCTACAAGCAACTCACCATGCCAGTTCCACACACCTGAACTGGTTATATCCTGTTTAACAAGATCAGCTCACTGATCACATACTAGGATGTCATGGAAATGTCAATTTATGATAGAAGTTTCTAAACATGAACTTTCATCTGTATTTATCTCACCCCCGAACAGGAACAGTTTGTGGACTGGCACTGGCCCTTGGACCACACTTCGAGTGACATTGTTATAGATGACACTGTCTCTTATAGGAAAATGCACAGTCTTTCTTAGATTCTCTACCTCCCTCTTCCATCTCGTTCCCAACATAGATCTGGGTACATGATTATAGATCTGGGTCTTATTATAATCTTGTGACACCCTTGGATCATGCACTATCCTCTAAATAATCAATAGTTTCTACTATAGAGAGGCTCAATTTATCTTCTCCCTGGAATTGGGAGCACTGAAATATAACTAGAACCCAACTGATCTTTTGAGATGTTGTGTCCTTGCCCTCACTGCTACTGCCATAGTTCTGAACATTTCCCCAAGCATCAAAAAGGCCCCATGACCTCTTTTCCCCTAGACTTCTGCCAGTCCACCAACACTCTCAGTGGGGAAGTAAGAAGCCTGGTGGATCCTGCTTCCCACACAAAGGCCATGATGAGACAGGTGCTTTCTAAGTCCGATATATCTACCCACCTTCTGCTGTCACCTCTGTACCTCCTGAGTCACATGAAATGTGGTGCTGAGCCAAATGGTCAGTCTTCTAGAAGCAGTGGAATGTTGGAGGCAGCTTATATACCTTAGCTGATTCTTAAATTTTCAGGAATTTTGTGAGACAGTTTTTAAACACAGCAATTGTTGAAAATTAAACAATATAAACTTATAATCAAATATATTATATTAAAAATAAAGATAATGCCCTCAACTCATCACTTCCTATTTATTGTTTTACACTTTAGTACTATCTATGCTTATTGTATGTGTATGGTGGAAATACTACATAATGATATTTAATGGTGTACTGCCACATAGCTCTTCCCAACTCTGCATTCAGTGACATCACTTTGGTAGCTTGAAATCAGCCATGATAGGAGTATTTATATCTTGGAAATTGGCAAATATGACAAATCAGCATTCCACCCTCCCTTACCTCCCCACCCCCCAGCCAGTTGTTAAACATTTACACAACCACCCAGAGCCTGCATCTGGGAAAGTGAGCCACTAACCCAATGACCTGTGATAACCCTATACATATCTAGCTGTTACTAAGCTGCCCTTCCCATAAGGGTCCACCCCAAAAAGGTGTGTGTGCAGAGGAGAATAAAAACTAAAACCCTAAGATCATCTTATTTACTTGCCCTATTTCTGCCTCTTTTCTCTCCCTGCCATCTCTGGGGTCCAGAAGTAGAAGCTTTTTATTTCCTCCAGAGTTTATTCTTATACATCAAGGATAAACATTCATGACCTAACATCACCTCTCTTGTTTTCTCCCACCAAAGCTATAAGGATAGTCTAACCATGAAAAAACATTAAACAAACTCAAAATGGGACAGTCTATAAAATACCTAACCAGTTCTCTTCAGAACAGTTAAGGTCCTGAAAGGCAAGGAGAGAACAAGAAACAATCACAACTTGGAGGACATTAATGCACTAAATTTAATATGGTTTCATAAGTTGGGCTGAAAAGAAAAGGACAGTAGAAAAGCTTGGATATGAGAATACAGTCTGAGTATAGTACTAGTGTTAAGTTTTTAATCTCTAACTTGATGGCATGGTTATAGAAAATACAAACATTAGGCATAGCTGGGTGAAAGGTATACAGGAACTCTACTATCTATACAACTTTTCTGTAAACATAAAATTATTTCAAAATAAAACTAATATAAGAAAAAAACATGGCCTACATAATAGATAGAATGGATATCTTCTCTAGTCTATGAAAAACCCTGTGTCCTACATTCACTTGCTTTGCGATATAATAAAAGTGGGAAAGGAAGGGATGATAGAAACATTATTTCTCTTAATAAACTTGGATTTTAAAATCTTTTGTCTTTTCGCAGCATAAAACATTCCACTTAGGATGCTGTATGTTGAGCATTAACTTTCTCTTTCTCTTTTTCTTTATAGTCTTTCTGTAATAGTTCAAATCCTGCCCACCCTGAGGGTGGATGTTTCTAGATGATAAAGGAGGTCATAAACAGAGAGTAGATTAATATAATTACCTTTATTTCATGTCTATTTGCAAATGGGCCATTGTTCACATAGTTGCCTCTCTTTCTAAATGGAAGAATAGTTGGAGTTGGCAGGGGAAATACCAGAACTGAGATGAGTAAAGGTGCTTCAAGACAATGCTTCTTAAATTTTGATTTGTGTTTGCATCTCGTGGGGATCTTGTTTAAAGTAGATTGAGATTCAGT
Organism: Pongo abelii; assembly: GCF_028885655.2. Classification (NCBI taxonomy): domain Eukaryota; kingdom Metazoa; phylum Chordata; class Mammalia; order Primates; family Hominidae; genus Pongo; species Pongo abelii. The sequence continues at coordinate 136,277,864 of NC_085928.1, read as the reverse complement.
ATGTTTGGGGAGGGGCCCATTAATCTGATTTTATAAAAAGTTCCTAGATGATGCCATGCTGCTGGTCTCTGAGAAGCAAGAGTCTGGGGTCCTTTCTAAAGTGTTTCCTCTCTCCTCTATACAGTCAGAAAAGGAAAGTGCTTACTGGTCAGAGATTTAAAAGACATAGGAGATATACCATACTTCTATAAGACCAGAAACAAAAACAAAGAAGAAACATAATAATCAAAATATGACATTATTGCACACAATGAGATGCAGTAAAAGATGGACTACTTAGGCATTCGCTGGATATAAGTGAAGCTGCCTTTGGAGTTTAATTTTAAGTTCTCAGTAACTCACCGTATTTAGTCATATCGTTTCACACACAGACAAAATTCGTTCTCTACTAAGAAGGAACTAAAGCTCTCAGAATTACTGAGTTGCACAGTACCAATTTACATGAATTTTTTTCTTCCTCTAAAAGTTTGTAATGACTATGGTTCCTGGAAAATAATATTTCATTTTTTCAATTCATACTCTTAATCTACCAAAAAAACACTCTTCCAAAAATGTAAGCTAGAAAAACAGGTAATTTGCTCATATCATAGAGACAACTCATACCAATAAAAAAATACATTTTAAAATTTGGAAAATTACAATGAAAGAATAAGGCATTTTGCATGCAGATGTGTTGTGTTTTTACTCCACAATATTGGGAGCTTCCAAAGTGTAACATGCATTTACAGAGCCACTCTCTTAGCATTTAAACTGGGAGGCATTTTTCGAGAAGCGTGAGTCTTGCTCAGTGGTCCTGTAGCCACTCTAGCAATCTCACACGGTACATGACTTATAAATATTGTGTGTGCTTGATGGAAGTAGACCTGACTTTGCTAATCACTTACTAGTTCTTTTGCCCAGTATTTCTTTGTTTTGGAAGCAACTTTGTTTAGCTTACCAAATGTATATTGTCTAATTTGCAGGAAATATAAATAATATTACAAATAGCAAAATGGGGTTGTATGTGCAGATTTCTGCATCCTGCTGGGCCCTGTCATGTTTAGTAATAGCTTTTCCTTGTGCTGTTGCCACTGCCAAACAGACTTCTTATGTGATCTTTGGCTTTCTTAACACCTCTTTGGGGATCAATAAAGTGTTTCTTTTTTTTCTTAGATGCCAACTTCATCTGTCTTTAAGAATACAATATTAGTTTAAAAGATTGTTCAACTTAAAGCAGTCTTGTAGAGATTGTCACCCATGATTGATGCTGGGTGAGTAGAAAGGAAAATGTTGATTTTATCCTCTGCCTTTCAGATCTTTGAAGGGGAAAGTGGGCTAGTTTTTTAAACTGCAGTCTGATCAAATGTTTCAAAAGTTGTTCAAAAGTAATCTTAGTCCAACACTGCTCTTCTGACTTTTATCTAGAGAAATGGAAAAGTTTATATATTAACCATTTGTTTCTTTTAAGTACTTGTGTACATTTTTCTCTTGCAATAAGTATTAATAATTGAAAATTATTAAATTTTCATTTTAATGTTTTTTATTAAGTTTGATATGTTTCTTAGCAATGAAGACCTGTGGCTCAAATAGGAGCAGACAATTCATGTAATCAAATTTTAAATTCAAGCAGAGCTATCATACCAACATATTTGTATTTCTCTTTGTCTTGGAATTATTGGTTTGTTTAAAATAATAAGTGTAGCCAATTATTTTGTTATTCTGTTATTTAAAATATAAATTTGCTGTCTAAAATTTTTTATGTAAAGGTGAGTGTATAAATGAATATAAATATAAATAAATAACTAATGATCACATTTCTACTGGGAAACATCATTATTTCTTACTTTAAATGTGTCAGTTATCTTTCCATGATGTGTTTGTGCACATGCAAGTGTTGGCTAAGCCTGATTCTCTTTTATAAAAAAAATGGTGAATTTCAAATAAAAATGCAAAATATTATCTTTCATGCAAATACACTAATAATACCAAAGAAAGCAGAAAAACTTACTTAAAAATAATTTTTCTTGACAGATTTATAAATAGGAGCTTGACTAATCAGTTTCATTACTGTTCCTTAGCTGCAGCCATGTTCTCTTGGACTATATTGCTCAGATGATCTTGTGCTTTCTTTGCTACTCATACTAAATAATTTGTGTTGTTTTGCATTTTTTATATCAGGAAGCAAAATACTTAAAAATTTATAAAAGTTGAAGGGAAAAAGGGCACTCCCATAGTAGATAAAAGAAAATGTAGCATTACTTCATCATCTTTATAGAGACTCTTCAGAAAGATACATGTTTTTATTAGAAATATGAAATGATACAGTATCTGAAAGTTGCTTTAACTACCAGTGATTGAGATGGTAAATTGGCACAACCTTTCTGATGGGCAGGTGGGCACTGGTCATTAAAAACAAAACAAGAAAACCCTTAAGCTGTATAAAGCTATTCATACAGAGAGATTTACTTTTATAAATTTATGCTAATGAAATAATTATGGTTGTGTTCCCAATTTAGCATAAGAATGTTTATCACAGCATGGCATATATTGGAAGTTTAGTAAATGAAGATACATCCAATCTGACATTCCATTCACAACCACAAAGAGATAATGTAGAAACATATTTAGTAATGTGAGAAAATACTAAATATTAAGTGGAAAATGGTAAGTTACAAAATAATTTGCATAAAATCATCTCATACACCACCCCCCCATATATATACTTATAGTATGTTATACAATGAAATGTTAATGGTCTCTGGTTTGGGTTGTGGGATTATGAAATACATTTTTTTCTCATATGTATTTTCTTGACCCTTCAACTAACAAGCATTATGTTTTTAATAAGGAAAATAAACATTCACCTTTAAAAAATGAATTCCATTAATATTCTTCTATTTGTCCTTTGAAAATTGAATAGCTTTATATATTAGTTATTCCATAACAAGTAGTTGGTTTTGAAAATAGAAAATTAGGTAGTTGTTCTAAAACAAAGCAAGAAAGGGTTGTGTAAAATACCATAATGACTTATTTTATTAATAGATAAGCCATAAATATCCTGATGAATTATTTTCTGATGAGAAATAAGAATTCCTGTGGCTCAGGGTTACATTTTCTTCTAATGTGACCAAGGCCATAAGGAATTTGATAGCTATTCCAACTTTGTATCGTAAGGAGTAGTTTTTAACATTCCTGAATAGATAAGATAGCTCCTGGAATCTTCCCAGTTTTCAACTATTTCTTTGATGACTATCTATAGTGATTGATTTGTTGATATAAATGTTAAACTGACATATATTTACTAAATGTGTATTATTAGTTAGATATTACTAACTACTATGCATACCAGAGAGCATGAAGTATGGGCTCTCACCTAAAGGAACTACAGTATTGTTAGGTAATAAATTATATGAAACAAAAAATTTTTAGAGAATATAATGCAAGTACTAAAATGACTGAAGAGATAAGAACCATGATATTTATAAAAAGCAGTGGATAAATGTAGGCCAAGAGTTTGGGAAAAGCTTCAAGAAAAGATGTGACTTGCCTGGCTTTGGAAAGATGAGTGATACTTGGTTATGAGAGAGGAGGGAAAAGCATTTCAGCTTGTGAGATGAAGGTCTAAAGTCCTTAGGGCTGAATTTGCTGGTTGTGGCTATGTTTACTGCAGTTCCAGCAGAGTTAGGGATGTGGTTAGGCCAGGACAGTAAGGATATCTGCCTGGAAAATTCCTGTTTTCCCTTTAGAGGGAATAGATTAAGGTGGCAGGGATCAGATAGGAAATGATGGGGGACCCTGAAGTTAGAGCTGAGGATGTCTTCTCAGCTTCTCTGATACCATGCTCTGAGTTTGCTCCCATTTCTTTCGTGGTTCCTTCTCTTTTCATTTGTTGGCTCCCAACCTCTTTTCTACTCAGTCTCTGAATGTTGGACTTACCTGAAGTTCCTTAGCTGCTCTTCTGACTCTGTTCTCATTCTCTGAATGAAAGGAGAGGGTTCAAACTATCCACCACTATGGTTTCATACAATTACAGAGCTCCTTGGAAAAGTGATTTGTCTAGGGCTGGGGCAGGGATAAAAGAAGATGAGCCTGGAGGATGTCATGGTACCAAAAAGTAAGTACTCAAGAAAAGGGTGGGGGCACATTGAGAGAACACAGGAGCCAACCTAAAAGAGCTACCAATGGCTAAAGCTAGACCAGTTTCAAAGACCAAATAAAATATTGAATTATGAAGCAGAATAAAATAAACACAATTTAGTCCATACTGATATGAATAAATGATTGAATAAAAGTAAATGGTAGAGAAAGGACAACTTCTTACAGAATAATTCCAAATAATAGATGTAAAAGGAAAGGAGGAAATAGAAAATCATTGTGAGAACACTAGAACACTGGTGAAACGTTGCTGCAGGGAGGATCTGCCTATGCATGCATAAATTAATGGACAATGTTTTGAGAGAAAATGGCTATTTGGGGCCAGGTGCGGTGGCTTACACCTGTAATCCTAGCACTTTGGGAGGCTGAGGCTGATCACGAGGTCAGGAGTTCAAGACCAGCCTGGCCAACATGGTGAAACCCCGTCTCTACTCCAGATACAAAAAATTAGCTGGGCTTGGTGGCAGGTGCCTGTAATCCCAGCTACTCGGGAGGCTGAGGTGGGAGAATTGCTTGAACTCAGGAGGCAGAGGTTGCAGTGACCCGAGATTGCACCGCTGCACTCCAGCCTGGGCAACAGAGCAAGACTCTGTCTCAAAAAACAAAACAAAACAAAACACAAACACAAACAAACAAAAACCTTTACAGTAAATTAAAAAGCATGGTAAACACCACATTAGCCAAATGATCAAGGTCAACATCACCAGTAATAAGACATACTGACAACAGGTACCGCGAATATGATGCACTGAAAAGAGCACCGCACCTCTGTAGTATCTTTCCTGTGAATACATAGCCTCAATTTGATCATGAGAAAGCATTAGGAGATATATCTAATGTTAAATGACAAGTTAATGGGTGCAGCACACCAACACAGCACATGTACACATATGTAACTAACCTGCACGTTGTGCACATGTGCCCTAAAACTTAAAGTATAAAAAAAAAGAATTACTCAGACTAGGAGACCCAATATTTGAAATACGAAGTAAAATCTCTAAAAATAAATAAATAAATAAATAAATAAATAAATAAATAGCTATTACTGCAAAAAAAATGCAAATTGAGGAGTATTTTACAAAATACCTGACAGGTATTTCTCAAGAGTGTCATGAAAGACAATGATAAACGAGGAGTTGTCCCAGATTGGAGGAGACTAAGGTGATGAAGAGTTACATACGATGTGGAATCCCACATTGGACCCAGGAACAGAAAAAGGACATTAGTGGAAAACTGGCAAAGTCTGAATAAAGTCTGTAATTCAGGTAATGATATTGTACCAATGTTAATTTCTAACTTTTAATCATTGTACCCTGGTCATGTAAGATGCTAACATTAGAAGAACCTGAGTGAAGGGTATATGGGAGCTCGGTGTTATCTTTACAAATCTTCTGTAAATGTAAAATTATTTCAAAATAAAAAGTTAAACATACAAAACATCTACCTACAGAGACCTCTCAGTCCTCTGTTTCTCTGATAGGATCTTATTTTTCTGCCTTTTAAAAATCTTTGCCTTCTTCCTGTCCACATTTAAAATCTTCACCCCCTTAGTCCTCACATGTGTTTATCTTGTCACCTTGAAAATAAAAGCCACTGGGTCTTCTGGATAATTTCTCAGATGGAAGTGAATGGCAAGTCTCCTTTTGCCCTCCAAGTACAGAAATCCTAGATAAAATATTGTTTTTAAAATGTGTGAAATATATAGGTAAACTCAAACAGGGAAAATTCCCAGGTGCCAGCACAGAAAGCGATGGTCTGTAGACATTCGAAACCCTGGACCTGAGGGCAGGACTGAAGTTGTAATGCCATTGCTGGGACAGGAAAGAAAGCTTCAGGCCTGGATAAGGTAAGGAGCTAGAACCGGACCCTGCATCCTCAACAACACAGGGTGTAGGAAAGACCCGATCATTGGCCGGGGAGGTGTCAAAGATGTGCGCCTTATGCTAGGGGCCACAAGTGAGAAAATAATCACTCATAAATTATCAAACTCAAACCTGCACTCTTTGTAGTTGTGGGATCCAAATTCATACTATCTATATGGCACAGAAGCTAATTAATGAATGTAGAAATGGTTATGAAATGGGTAACACTCCGATGGGCTTGGCAGGGACAAATGCAAAACCACTTTGCAGGGATGTTTTCATAAGCCTGAGCATGAGAGTCTCTCGGGTAAAAAGCTATTGAATGTCAGTTTACTATCAAAAATTATAAAGCAAAGAAACAAATCCTCATCAGCAATGAACCCAGAAAATTAACACTCTAAAAACTAAAGATAATAAAAAAAATCTAAAATATAGTTTGAAATAAGTATGTTTAATTTGTTTAAGAAAAAAATGACAGTATGAAACTAGAAAAGGAAGATTTTGGAAAAAATGGAATTTTAGAAATAACCCATGTAAGCCATTGATATTAAAACCTCAGTGGAAGTGTTACACACGAGATTAGACACAATGAAGAACAAGCATTAGATACTAGAAAACAGATCTGAGGAAATCATCCAGAATAAAGATCAAAGAAGTACAGAGAAGAAAATTTTGGAAGAAAATTTGATTCATGAAGGCTAGAAGGTGAAGGTTCGATATTTTTCTAAAAGCAATTCTACAAGAATAGAAGAGAGATGGAGAAGCAGTATTTACATTTTATCTACTTTATGGTCACACACATATATGTCTGTGTGTGTATGGTCACACACATATATGTCTGTGTGTGTATGGTCACACACATATATGTCTGTGTGTGTATGGTCACACACATATATGTCTGTGTGTGTATGGTCACACACATATATGTCTGTGTGTGTATGGTCACACACATATATGTATGTGTGTGTGTATGGTCACACATATATGTATGTGTGTGTGTATGGTCACACACATATATGTATGTGTGTGTGCACAAAATATAGTGTGCGTATATACACACACAGATACCCAATAGCTGGTGGATAATAAGGACTGTCTGCTCTACTCAGCATAATCTCACTATTTATTAAATACCACACTCAACTCATCATGCTACTGCTGACTGGAAACATCCCGTTTTCCTTTCATCCAAATTATTTTACTATCTTCCAGATTCAATTTAAGCTTTGACTTTTCTTTGAAGGGATCTTGATGATGTATCTCTTTTCCTTACGCTTCTGTTATTGTTGCATCTGAACCACTCAGTACTAAATTGTGTTCTACACCAAGCTTGTCCGACCGGCAGCCCTGTGGCTACATGCTTTAAATGCAGCTCAATACAAATTTGGAAAGTTTCTTAAAACATTATGAAATTTTTTTAGGGATTTTTTTTAAGCTCATCAGCTGTCGGTAGTGTTAGTGTATTTTATGTGTGGCACAAGACAATTCTTCTTTTTCCAGTGTGGCCCAGGGAAGCCAAAAGATTGGACGCCCCTATTCTACACGATGAGTTGGGAAACTATGAAAGCTAAGCAAATCCTGTCCGCTGACTGTTTTTGTATGGTTCAGAAGCTAAGAATGGTGTTTACATTTTTAAGTGGTTGAAAAAAAAAAGAGAAGAAGAATGTTTCATGGCATGTTAGAAATTATATGAAATTCAAATTTTGGTGCCCTCTCAGTGTCCAATAAAGTTTATCGAAACACAGTCATGTCCACTTATGTATGTATTGTCTATAGCTGCTTCCACACTGTAACAGAGTTGAGTAGCTCCAACAGAAAATATGTGGTGCACAATGGCTAAAATATGCACTTTCTGGCCATTTCCAGTTGAAGTTTACCAGTCTTTGTTCTACACTGCAAATTTTGTCATGTCAAGTACAGGATTTTAAGTAATGAATCTCACTTCATAGTGCAGGAGGTAGCAGTGTCCCCTCTCCCCCTTGGGAACTGGACTCAAGAGCATTTCTTTTCAAAGTGGTCCTCCTCAGAAATTCCTCTTTCATCTCTCAAACCTGACACTTTTATATCCTTGAGGTGGGTGAGGGCTTCCAGGAAATTTGTAACTAGGTTTCAGCACATCCCCTTTAGTAAATTTCCATATGGTCTAGCACTTCCTTTATCACATGGCATCACTCTTATGTGGTAACTCAACTGAAACTAACAACTTAATATTTTGATAGGGCTATTACAAAGAAATTGTGCTGGAAATAAAATGAAATAGACATGGCTAATATGGACCTTTTATAATTGGAGCTCAACAATGAAAAAAATAGGTAATTAGTAGGAAAAATAAAAGTTTAGTTTTAGGGTTCTGTAATAATTTTTTAAATAAGATAAGCAGGTCTTTACACATTTGAAAAGATCCTGGGTGAAACTACGGAGCAAAAATAGCGTTTTACTGTGATATCATTTTTCTTTTCTTGGCTTCAGCTGTGTGTTTTTAGTGAAATAAATAAGTATTGAATGTCTGGGGAGATATGTGATTTTCTTTGATAACTGCTAAGACACCAGAGGTTTCAATTGTTTTTGATCCTCTTTGATCTCCCTTAGCTACTCTTTTTTCAGCATTGTAGCATTTTTGAAATTTTTACATGAGAATGAACAATAAAAGTTAACACTGTCATAATTAATTTGAAGAGTATGGCTGTGTTTACACAATAAAACCATTTGCAACCATCATCTTCATCTTTTTCTCAGTAGATTATTTTTTCATTTGCATATATACAGCATGACTGCAGCAATAGCAAGCAAATATATTTTTGTCTTTCCAAAAGAATAATTTTTTTAAAATTAGACCATTTCATAGTCTTGAAGTTTAGTGCTAAAGCATTTCAAACAGCATTCGTATTTGAAACCTTACCACTGTCTTTTACGGGAATAACAGAATGTTTAATAACCAAACTTTAGCCATACCAAACTTTGAATTTTCCCAAATGCCTAAGATGGCAATATTTCATGGGTCCTTTCTAGTAGCTCTGTTTAGAAAACAAAACAGCTAGGCTTTGTTTAGATGGATGATTCAACAAGGATTTCCACTAATAATCATGTCCAGTTCGTTCGGGGGAGCACACTCAATTTTGATTCTGCATCAACCGAGTATAAACCATGACTGTTTTCTGCAATTTTAGCTTTCAGTCTGTATTAGCTGTGTTTTAAAATGAACAAAGAAAAGAAAAAGGAAAAAAGTAATGTTAATAGGCTTCCTTTTGTGATCTCTTAGGGAGAGGTCTTTTTAAATAAGGGGCTTGAACTTGACCTTCTTCAATGGCACAAAGGTCCAATGCGCAGTTTTTAAAGCTATATTTAAATTTTAATAATTATACTCATTGGAGGCTAGAATGAGACTTTCGGAACTTAATCCTTAATCTTTTAGTGCAACTGCTTGGCAAAGAACAGAAGCTTAGGAAAACGTCTGCAATAGGTACACAAATATTTCCCTGATTTCTTCACACAGAATCAAACTGATTGCTTTGAGGTCATCACTATAGTATTTGAGTTTGCAAATATAATTTAATATAGAGTTATAATTTTAAAAATGTTTATCTTCAAGATAAATCTAGTTTTAGCAACCTGATACTGAAACTGGATTTTCAACATTTTAAAGAAATCACACTCTCAGTGTTGGCAAAATGGCATGGAAAGAGCCACTGTTGTATGCTGTTGTTGAAAGCGTAAATTGTAAAAATCTTTCTGGAAGGCAGCTTGGCCATATCTGTTGAATACCTCCAAATTTTGCATAAAACCTTTAAACCAGCATTTTTACTTTAGGGGATTCATGCTAAGAAAATAGTCATAGATGTTTGCAAAATTATAGCTACAAGATTTTTATGTAAGTGTTTTTGGTAGAAACAAGAACTGGATAAAGCATAAATATTTAACAACCAGGCTCTATTCAGCCATTAAAAACGATACTAGAGAAATATTTAATGCCATGGAAATGGTTAAAAAAGCTGATTAAAAACAGTATGCACGATGTGATTCTGTTTTGTAAGAAAAAAATTTGCATCAAAAATACTGGATAAAAACAAATAGAATGTTAACAGTAGAATCTGAATATAAAGGAATTGTGAATACCATTTTTCCAACATGAAAATAGCTTCTTAAAATATTCTTAAAATGTATAGTATGTGTAAAAATCTCAAACTATAGGAAAGTAAAAATCGTAAGCCCTTTTCCTTTTAACTGCATAATTTGGTAGGGGACACACACACACACACACGCTAACTTCTGTTTTGGTTTTTTATTCAACAGTTTATCTTGGAGAATTTTACGTGTTAGTGCATATAGATCTACTTCATTCTTTAAATTTCTATGTGGTATTCCATAATATGATTGTGTAATACCCTTTCTTATCAACTACTCTGACTGTTCTTATCAACTGCTTATCATACTTATCAGCTGTTCTCACCATTCTGTTCCAACAGCAGGATTTATAGATTTGACCTTTTTCTTCATTTCCTCTCTGCTTTTCACTTCTCTCCTTTTCCAGCTTATATAGTTATTACTTCATTTGACGCTCTCTTTTTTTGCCCCATCTGCAAAACCACAACTCTCAATTCCCTGTGTAACCAAGCAGACAAGCACTGTTGAAGAAAATCCTGCCATAGGGCAGTTATGTCCCACCTTTTAAGACACTCAATACTATCTGGCAATCCTGCTAGTTTCTCTGGTTAGGTCACCCTCCCACTGTCTGCCACTATTATTTCAAACGGTCTCCATTCCCCTCAAAAGTCAGATTTCCCTGGATCTCCTCCGACTTTCCCTCTCAGAGGTTGATGATGTCTCATAATATAGAGAAAATTGAAGCCTTGACATCCATATACCAATTTATAAACCTTCTCAATTGTGTATCTTTTCTCTCTCTTCCTTCTTTTTACATGGAAGAAATGTATTTGCTTTGCTGTTATTTCATTTAGGAATTTTGTATATATTTTTATGTAATATTATTTTAACAGTTTTCCTATGTAGACATGCTTTTCTTAGTTTTGATAACAGGGTTTATTCTGCTGGACTTGTAGAATGACTTGGGAAACTTTCTTTTGTTTCTTTGCTTTTTCCTTTCATTCGGTGCTCAAAGAAATTTGTTCCTTGAAAGTTTGGTAGCAGCATTTTGGTATAAGTCTTTGAGTAGTGGTAAGGGTGATATTAGTGTATGTGTATGTGTGCCTGTGTGTATGCCAATCTTTGATTATCCTTTTCTTTAGTTTCTCCTATAATTATTGGTCTATCTCAATTTTCTTCTACTTCCTAAGTTCGTTTTGGTAATTTTTATCTTCAGAAAACATCTACTTTGTCCTTCATCTGGATTAGGGATTTATTTCTTCCCTGTGGAAGAAACAGTTGATCAAGTTGATGAAGTTGATAAAGCTCTCTTCTTAGAATCATTTAAAAAAATCCTACTTGAGAGTGGAGTCACATGACTTTCTGTGCCTTCCTACAAAAATTGTGTGTGTGTGTGTGTGTGTGTGTGTGTTTTCTGTTTACATACATGGTTTTCTCACAATGCTATCTCAATATTCTCAGTAATTTTATGGAATAAAAATGTATAAACCCTGATTGAATAATATATTCTGTGTGCTCGCCTCCTTTACCTCATAACACAGTGTACAAAAAGGGAATTGAAGAGGAAGTCAAATAAAGAAAAAAAATACTACCCGTGCAACTTGCAACACGTATGGCCTGTATCACCACACAATCTGTGAATAATAAGAAGTTACTTTAAATAATACTTCAGCAGTTATCTCAATCATGTGATTTGTTTGAACTTCCAAGGCTAATACTTTCAGCTCAACAGTTATCTATATTATAACATACCATACTGCCTTATGGAGAGTTAAAAATTCTCATTTCAACTGTCCTCTTCTGCAAAGCTTTAATAAGTAATGCAAAAAACTCACTCCCTTTCATGTATTGATGAATATAGGTAGATAAAAATTTTAGAGAGCAAAATAGGGGCTGGGTCACCAATATGAGAATGTAGATAAGTAGGCACATTTGCCTGGTGGGTGGTCAGCTCGTTTGCAGGGGCATCTGTAGACAGAAACTTGGAGATTATGTGCAATCTATAGGCTGATCTAATGACTGTCATGAATGATAGTTTCACATAGATGCACCAACCGAAAAGTGACATACAGATGGTCCCTGATTTATGATGGCTCAATTTAAGATTTTTCGACTTTACAATGGTGTGAAAACAATATACATTCAGTAGAAACTGTGCTTAGAGTACCCATAAAATCATTCTGTTTTTCACTTTCAGTACGGTATTCAATAAGCTCCATGATATAGTCAACATTTTGTTATAAAATAAGCCTTGTATTAGAGGATTTTGATCAACTGTAGGCTAATGTAAGTGTTCTGAGCACATTTAAGACAGTTTAGACTAAGCTATGATGTTCAATCGCTTGAGTTTATTAAATGCATTTTCAACTTTAAAATATTTTTAACTTATGATGGGTTTATCAGGATGTAACCCCAACATAAGTCGAGGAGCCTCTGTCAACATTTCTGTGACTTTTATTGATGAAGGTCACAAATATTGCTAATATCTCTGTGTTTGTTACCTAAATTCATAATTGAAGGCCACGCTAAACTTGAGTTAGAGATGAGTGGAAATAAAGACATAATTTATTTTAACATCTAAGATTATGGACCCATTGAAACCTAGAATCCAGGATTCTGGAGTCTTGATTTCTAGATTTACTAGTGTATTGGTATAAAGGAGTATGTAATATAATATTCTCATTTTTATGGGTATATATTTGCTATTTTAAAAAATTATTTCTAGAGAATAAGAATTATACAATTGCCTTAAATGTCTGTTACTTAATAAATAATGATAATTTAAATTGAATAAAGATTTTAATGGCTTTCTTTTTTCTACTTTTTTATTCTTATGCTTTTTTATTGCATGTGTATGTATATGTATATATATATGTATATATATTGCTTCATTTGAGTACTGAATTGAGTAATTCTGGTATAAAAAGTTTGTGGATTTTAAGCTGTCAGAGTCTTTTCATGCCCATGAATGTTTTCCTTTACTCTTATACATTATTGATAATTTTGCTGGACATAGAATTCTTGGTTCAAAATAATGTGATCTCAGAACCCAAGAAGACATTTTTTCATTGTCTTCTAGGATCCAGATTGCAGTTGATACTTTTGTATTCTCATTCTAATTTCATGCTTTTGAAGCTGAAATAACTCTTTTCATATTTGTGTGAAGGTTTTGTGATTTTTTTTCTTTATTTTTGAAGTTCCACATTTTCACCAGGTTATGAACATTTCTGCTTGGGAGTTGATGGTCCTGTCAGATTAAAGAGTTGCATCTGTTTTTTCCAGCTCAGGGAAATTTTTTTATTATTCTTTCATTATTCCAACCTTATTCCTTATTAATTGTGTCTTTATTGAGTCTTTGTTAAATAGAAATTGAAACTTTTAAATCTATACTTTATTTTTTCTGTTTCTTCACACTTTCTACACCTTTACCCTTCTCAATGCATTCTGACAGAATGGTTTGCTTGATCTTTGAGGTTGCTAATCTGTTCATTATTGTGTCCATGCAAAAAAAACCAAACAGATTTTTCTTAAAAATTGAAAATCAGCAAAATTTACAAGAGCTTTCTCTTGAACATATATTGGGTCACAGATTCGTAAGTGCTGCTATGAACATATTTTTACCTTCATTTTTTTCCTGTGATTTGGAAGGGGGAGTACTGGTTAAATGTTTTAACCAACCATCTTGAATCTGGAATCTGCTGATTGCTATCTAGTATGTGTCAGGTTCCATGTTAATCACTGGATAGACAATGCAGGCATAGAGACCTCAATCAAATGGAACATCATGAACATTGCAAACACTAAAGCGTTTTCTTCTGAGGCACGCAGAAAAAGGTGAGAGAAAGTGGAGAGAGAGGTGATCTGAACAGCAAATTGGGGTCTCTCATTCTGTATGCTTTCTTAAGATGTTTGGATTTTATTATATACACAGTAGGTAGATGAAAAGGGGTTAAACTTTGTGTTAATCTGTTTTAGATAGAGATGGCATCTTGCTATGTTAACCAGGCTGGTCTTGAATCCCAGGCTTCAAGCAATCCTTCTGACTCAGACTCCCAAGTAGCTGAGACTACAAGTGCATCCCACCACACCCTACTGGTTTATTATTTTTCATTTTATTTTTGTAGATATGGGGTCTTGCTATGTTTCTCAGGCTGATCTCGATCTCCTGGCCTCAAGTAATCCTCCCATCTTGGCCTCCCAGAGTACTGGGATTAAGTGTGTGAGGTACCCTGTCTGGCCAGGATGAAAAGTTTTTAGGAAATTTTTTTTTTTTTTTTAAAACACCATGAAGGATGAAAAGAAAGAAGACAGGACTGGAAAGGGAAAATCTTTAGTAGGTAATTCCTGTAGTCTAGAAGTATCATTGTCATCTAACCTTTTGCAATGGCACTGGAGACTGAAAGAGGAGCATAAAATACTTGACCCAATACCTTCCCTAAATGCACTTTTATTAGAAACTGGCATTACATCTCATATAAAGAGCTACATCATTAACCAACAACCACAATGGTCACCTTTCTGTAATTTACTTTGCTTGTTACTTTTTCCTTATCCACACTGTAGTCAGGAGGAGTAGTGTCAGTAAAGTTTTATAATTTTAGTACTGTTACATGTTGTTCAAATTTTACATCATGTATTTTATGCATAATGGGTAGATCATGGGCTGCTACAAAATGAAATTGTATTAGAATTGTCTGGGTACTTGAGTATTGATAGTGGGGAATCACATGTAATTCTAAATTGTGAGCCCAAGTAGCCAGATGTGATATTGAGAGGATGAGGCAATTCATCCCTAAACTCCAAGGCAGATACTAAATTTTCTTTCCAAATGTCATTGCATGGTTGAAGATTACAATGTTCCCTGGAAGAGCAGAGGCCTTCTTAGGTCAAGGATAACTCTCTTACTAGTAGAATTTACAACAAGGTCACATTTCTCTGACTAGAAAGTGGGCATTGGGAAAATTTAATAAAAGTGTAGTAATAAAAGTTTAAAAAAAAGTACTTGTTTTACTCATAGTCCTATGTATAACAAAGCATTGAGGTTATTCCCGCAAGACAGATGTGGAGCAGCAGGTGTTGAAATTTAATGGATAAGTAAGTAATATAGAGGCAGTAGATCAGTAATGGAGGTGGATTAGATCATCAAGGAAGTGGGTATAAAACAATGTATTATGAAAATGCCTTTCGATTGTTTTCTTTCAAAAGTTTTATGTCAGATTTAAGGCAGAGTTTCAGGTTCAAAATTTTGGGTATAAAATGAAGCCATGTCTTCAGTTTTTTCAGAATTCTGTGTTTTGTTAAGCTATTCTTGAAAAAGTCATTTCCCCATAGAGGCATATCTTTATACATTGGCAAACAAAATAGTTTTATAGTCTAATGTACCGAAGTTTCAGGCATATTTATTATATTAACAAAAGTATATATGAAAATATTTTGATTATGTAAAATTTAAAAATTGCTTGAAATTTGTACCATGAATTGATGTCAAATAATACACAAATACAATTTCTATATATTGATAAAGTGGCTTTTACTAAAACCCATATATTTTTGATTTTATGAAACAGTATAAAAATTCACTGAAAGTCACCTAATTTATTGTGTGTCCCTCAAGCACCAGCAGCTATTCTAGATACTTGGATACACCACTGAACAAATCAAGTGAAACATCCCTTTCTTGAGGAACTCATTTTCTTGTGTGGGGAGAAAGACTGAGCAATAAACATATTATAAAAGTTAAATACTTAGTAAAAAGTATTATGAAAAAAGTAAAGCAGAAAAAGAAAAAGAAACCAAGGTAAAGGGGATCAGAAATGTGGGTGAGATATTTTAATTTTAAATTTTAAATAGGGTCTTCAAGGTGGGACTTGTTGAGCAAGAAACATTTCTGTGAAGACATGAAGGAGGTGAAACAGTAGAAAAGGATTATGAAGTGCTGCCTTAAGCACTCTTAGAAAAAGAAATTTGTTTTCATAGGGAAATTTGCATTTATCTTTTACTTAAATTGCTGAATTATTTTGATGAGTCAAAATTCCAAATTCACATTACCCCAGCATTGTTCCTTAAAATATACTGAAGTTATTTTACATCAATGTCTACTTCTTTTGGAATAATTTATTTTCCAATAATATGAACAATATATTTGTTCATGCCTATCTCAGAATCCAAAATGTAGGTGCCCCTCTTTTAAAAAGAAATTTTATATATATAGTATGTATGTATGTATATAAACAAACCAGGTATTATACTTCTAAAAAGATAAATGCATCTTCACTCACGTCTCAACCTGCACTATATTTGAAATCATAAAGCTTTTTGATTTCTAAGATGATATAAAGTGATATAGGGATTTTTGAGTGAATGTAGGGCAAAACTATTTGAGGTCTTTATTCTTTTTGAATTCAATAAATAGTTTTCCATTTGAAATATTCACGTTTTGCCCTTCCATATGTGTTCATCTTCCTACCTGAACAATATTTGTTTGCTGAGGATATAAATGCCTGTGCAATGATAGCTTTATAGGCAGACAGTAGGTCCAATATGATTGCACTGAATAAAGTGCAGTAATTTGCACTCACTCTTTCATAAGATATTAATTTTGGAGATTATTGGAGTAAACCCTATACATTATATAGATTTGTCACTTTGGTCTATTTAAAAATGTCTGTTTTTATTACCTTCTGACTATTGTCTCACTGTGCTAAATATTAAACTACCTCTTTTTTATTTAGTCATTCTTTTAAGGAGCTATGAGTTTCATGTGCCAACTTTTTAATTTAATTGATTAAAAGCAAAACTAATTTTCTTAATCACAGTTTGCTTGGCATTGCACAACTCAACTTGCAGTTAGAGAAAAGAATACAAAACAAATAAGCAATCTGTACTTAAAAAAAAGTTTTGGACAGTAAAAACAAATGTAAAATTGTAGTCAAGTAAGCAATGCTAATTAAGTGGTGGAGTTGTATTTTACATGATTAAATCAATGAAAGAAAATATCTTATGCCTTTTCTTTGAAAATTAAGCACTTTTTTGTGTTCTTATTTTTGGTTAGGATAATTTGGTGAGGATAACTCAAAGAATAGTTCTGGATTATTCCTATTATAAGACCAAAGAAAATAGCAAGATCAATATTTGCACAGCTAGGTGGTATATGTGGAGCAAACAAAAATGGTCAGAAAACTTTATTGCTTTTGAGTGTGTGTGTATGTGTGTGTATTTTTCAGTGTGATGAGGAAAACACCTACTAATCATGCTAACTTTGCAGCAGTTAAACATAACATATGGTGCTACTTTCTTAGTTATGCAATAATGTATGTGTTTGCTGCTGTGGTTGTGTGATATAATGTTTGCTTTTCTTGATGTTGTTACACATCTTACAACTAATGACATGTTTTTTAAAATGTACACATATGACACTAATGCTCAAACACTAATGTTGTGCTTTATTAGGATTTAATGTATGGCCAATAATGTTCAATTTTTAACTTCCACTTATTATGCAGATTTTAAAAAAACTCCTACTATTTGCTCAGCCCCAGAAATGCACAGAAACAAGTAGGGCAAGGCTTTTGACCTCAGTGAATTCCCGGGTTATTGGCAAAGTCAAAGGGGCTACAGAAGTCAGTATCATAGTGCACTGAGGGAAGCTATAGCCACTATGAGGCCATATAAAAAGAAATGTCTAATTCAGGGGTGAGGCAGTTGGGAGAGGGGCATTTCAGACAAAGGCCCCTGGAGAAGATGGATTCTGAGCTGAGTGTCTAGGGAAAGCAGGATTTAGTTAGGTGAAGAAGGTATAGGGAAGGCATTTCAGTCAGGGAAAACACAGTCTACAAAGCAGGGATGCAAGAGAGAACATTTGAAACACTTGTCGTTGTTAAATGCAATGACATTTCAGATATGCCATTTTCACTCAGAGAAAAATAAGCAAAATTGAGATGCCAAGTTTGGAAAATTAATATCCCATTTCACATCTGAATTATTGAGAAATCCTTAAACACAAAATGTTCGTTCCTCTGCTGTTTTTGAAAACTGAATGTTTGAACATTACCTCTTCTGCTGAAAGTAAACACTTTATAGTGAACCAAAGTTTTCCTTGATTTTCCTAAATATACCCTATTAGAAAGAAAATATAGATTTTCGTTGCATCAGGAAATTCATGTGATCAATTTTATGCATTTTTTGGAATGAGCAATACACAAGGAAAGAAGATTTTGCTTTTGTCTGGAGCCACTTTCCCGGGCCTGCTAGCAAACTTGAGACCCTCATGCTTTCACACCTGAGGCACAGCTGCAACCACATCAAGGTCATCAGCACAGGATGTTGATGCACACACTCACACACGCACAAATAATAAACTTACATGCCTTTTCCTTGGGGACAAAAGCAAATGGTATGGTTGAGTTTTCTTTTCTTCGTCTTCAGCAAAGTGGCACGGTGGACATTATGTTTTATTTTAAAACTTTTAAATAACATTTATGTATTTTCATACATAAGTGGAATTCAATTCTGTTGGGCCCGGACAACTGTTTCCCAAGGTGCGACCTTGGACTGTCTAGGTCAGAATAACCTAGAACATTTTGAGAAGGTACAAATTCCCTGGTTCTGCTCAAGATCTATTGAATCAGAATCTCTGGCTATAAGTACAGATGTTTTATTTTTAGCAAGTCCCCAGGTGATTTCTTGTCACTCTAGTTAGAGAACCACCGGCATAGATTTTGCAACTGCTTTGGCCCAGGGTTAAGTGTTTAGGGCCCAAAATAAGTGAAAACCAATAGCATATGTTTGACACGATCCATCAAACTTAAAAATATTTTATATATATTTCAGAATTATAGTCTTGTAGCCTTTTTTATAATTTCAAAACTCCTTCTAGCCACCATGGAAAACACCACAAACATAACTTTTTTGTGCATCTAATACTTTCAGAAGTCCAAAGCTCAATTGTATGAAGCACAGACTGCCTAGCATTTATTTCTTCCTGACACATTTGAATTTGTCTTACAGAAAATTTTTTCTTCTTTACTAATTTATACCTCTCAAGGTTACATTTGCCTACAGACTCTTCTTTCAGTATTTTGGTATTTATGATGGGCACTGAAACCTGTTTAAATTATTTCTGACATACATTTTCCTTCAAATGCCATAAACATTTTCTTGTCTCACTAAAATGTCTGGTGTTCATTTTCTCTATTTCTGGTTTTAAAATATGTCCACAATTACTATTCCTCAATACAATTTTCGCATAGGAGATCTTTATGTTTTCAGATAGTATCATAATCCCCCATGCTATTCTGTAAAAATACCTTCTGAGTCCTCTTGGATTTATAACTGGAGCAAGTGAGGGGCAGGAATGATTTTAATGTTTTTTCTTACCCTCTGTTTCTCCATGCCAGGTGAAGAATGAGTGAGCTATGTGTCCCTTATAATGTAAGGACATTTTCCAGCATCACTCATGCTAGAAAAGCAAACTAATACGGGATCCTCAAAATAAAACTGTGATCACATAGAATGCCAGAGCAAAATCTCATCCTTAGCATCTCATTTCTGAACAGTTGTGTTACTCTGTCAGAGTTCAGTTGGGGAACAAAACTATTATGATATACAGAATCCATAATAGAAAGACCTTATACAAATGTGAGGGTAAAGTTGAAGAAATGTCCAAAAGGAGGAGTTGAAGAATCAAATAAAAGGACCATTCAGTGGTCCTTTTGACACACTGGTATGAAAGAACCAGTAGCTTACAGGAAAATCTGGGAAGCAAAGCATGTCCAGATGCTGAAGTTGTACTGTGAAGGGGAGAGAGTAGAGAAGTATATGGAAAGCTGTCGCCTCTGTGTCAGGTGGTGTGTCTGGGGTAGCAGTTGATCAGCAGTGCCACAGATGAGAAGCAGAACTGGACATGGAACAGAAGTGAAGTAAGGACAAGCTGGAATCTATAGGCATCTCTGCATCTATCTTTCACTGCATCTAGCCATGACAAACTTCAGAGTATAATGA
This sequence comes from Pongo abelii, assembly GCF_028885655.2. Taxonomy (NCBI): domain Eukaryota; kingdom Metazoa; phylum Chordata; class Mammalia; order Primates; family Hominidae; genus Pongo; species Pongo abelii. Next base: position 136,257,768 of record NC_085928.1, on the reverse strand, counting down.
CTACAGCTTTACCTCCAGCTTTTTTTTTTTTTTTTTTTTTTTTTGAGATGGAGTTTTCCTGGCTGGAGTGCAGTGGCGTGATCTCGGCTCACTGCAACCTCTGCCTCGCGGGTTCAAGTGACTCTCCTGCCTCAGCCTCCTGAGTAGCTGGGATTACAGGCATGTGCCACCATAACCGGCTAATTTTTTTTTTAAGTAGAGACTGGGTTTCACCATGTTGGCCAGGCTGGTCTCGAACTCCTGACCTCAGGTGATCCACCCTTCTCGGCCTCCCGAAGTGCTGGGATTACAGGTATGAGCCACTGCACTTGGCCTACCTCCGACTCTTAAAAACCTCATGTGAATTTCGATTTTGATCAACTGTAATCTGGAACTGTAAGTGAAAGGAAACTTTGGGAAAATTCTTCCAGCATAGCCGATTTGATAAATTATCAATAGGAAACCTTTAGAGTCTTTATGAGTTTAATGCATATACTTCTATATTTTTCTAGAGCACCATGTTTTATTTCTTTTTCAGTTATAGCCAAGATTTTGTTTTAGTCTGTTTTAAAACAGGTAGAAAACTATATCCTCCCCCTCCTTCTTTTATACACTTCCTACATTGTTGATATTGTATTTGATAAATGTATTTTTTCCATATTGACAAATATGCTATTGAGAAGTTGTATGAAATCTCTGAAGACACTAGGACCTGTGTCTTCATGACTTGAGCCATAAGTCATTCAGCTCTCTGGATCTGATCCACCACATTACATAGCACAGATAAGAGTCTTTTGATAGCAGCATACTTTGAGCCCAAGCTGAGGAATCATTTGTCCTTGCTGTATAGCAAACCACCCTAAAACTTAGAGGATTAAAACAACAACAAATCCTTATTTCTCCTGATTCTGTGGGTTGGCTGGGTGTTTCCTCTGCTGGTTTCATCCAGGTTCACTCGTGAGGGTGAGTTGGCTGGAGGATAGGCTAATCTGCAAAGTCCAAGATGGCCTCATTCATATGTCTGACAGTTGGTGCTTGCTGTTCATGGGGGCATCTTGTTTTGCTTCTGTGTGCTCTCTCATCTTCTATGAGGCTAGACTGGCTTCCTTTTATAGTGGTCTCAGGGCAGCACCCCAATACAACAAACTGGAAGCTTGGAGACCTTTTAAGGCCTAGCTTCAGGTGTCACACAATATCACTTCTGCACATTCTTTTTATCAAAGTTCTTCACAAGGCAAGGCCAAATTTGAGGAGAGGGGGAAATACATTTCACATCTTATGAGAGGAGATGCCAAATGCTGTGGCCATGTCTTTCAATGTACAGTTGCATCTTAAGCGAGAAATTATCTTTTAGTTAGGTTTCTTTAGTAACAAACTCCACCCTCTGCCTCCCCCGTCTTCCCTCCCAAAATACACAGACACTACTAGTAATTTTGTATATGAGTGGTTCTCAGTTGAGTGCAGTTTTGTCCCTATCTTCCTCAAGGGACATTTGGCAATGACTGGAGACATTTTCGATTCTCAGTGAGCCTTGGTAGTTACTACTGGCGTCTGGTGGCTAGAGACCAGGAATGGTGCTATACATCCTACAATTTATAGAACAGCTCCCTGTTACAATCAGTTATCTGGTCCAAATTGTGCTGAGGTTGAGTAACCCTGTCTTATATGGAATATAATGCTAGCAAGTTGCCTGAGTAAAACTTTGGTCAAGAGTAATACCTAAAGGTATTCTTTTTACACAGTCTGAAATGATTTAAAATTTTGAAGGAATGATAAATTTCCTTTTGGGTGGAAAGGGACTGGTTATGGAAGCTGCCTTTCTGTCATTCATTATTTATGAGCAAACCATTTTAGATAGAATATGACCACTCAAACCCTTCTTTAAGATTCAGACTGAACACGGCACTTAGACTTTTGAGACTCTGCGTATTAGTTTTAATTTTCACCTCTCATTCTGGCTTTTACCTTTGTGTGTGCACACACACGTGCACACATGCACATTGTTTTAGCTACTTTTGTCAGAAATCTTTTAAGGACTTTTCCACATTGTTTTAAAGGTTGAAAAGTATGTATTAATTGGTCAAAGCCATTGTCTCTCATTAAATCAGGAATAACAATTTACATAGAACCCTGTGATTTTTCTACTTGTATCTTTAGATATGGGCTGATAAAAGTTAAACATTCTCTACCATATTGTTGTTATGAGAGGCTGAAATTTTCAAGATTTTCCCTCCAGAATAAAACATGGTGCAATTTAAAACAAAATGGGACAAATTGGTGATAACACAAAACAAGAATTGTGTACAATAAATTAGATTTCTTTAGGGCAGAGAAAAATAAAAATGCTGAAAGGGGATACTGGGGACAGTTTTTTCATTGTTTTTAAAATAAGAATTTTAAAAATAGAAATGGGCAGAAACTAGTTATGCATTGTAGCCCTTTTCCATATTCCAATTACAATTCTTGGGTTACTCCTGGCTTGGATGGTCACCAAGTTTGGTTATTCACGTTTCTCACCCTAACACACCCCATCTGCTCCCTCCTGAAGGTGTGTGATCACAGGTATCATACCTTATCAAGCAGCATGTAGTGACATCCCCTCTCAACTGACAGAGGCTGTTTGTTGTTGTGCCCGTTCCAAAGCAGTGTTGACTGATAATGGTAGAGTGGGTACATAATTTGAATTCCTCAGTAGAAGTTTATTACATTAGTTCAGGCCTGAGGATTCTTGCACAATTTTGAGAGAAAGAGAGCACAAGAAAGAAAGAGAGAGAGAGAAAGATAATTCTTGAAAATTCAAGAATCCATTGAGATCAATAAAATAGTTATTCTAATCTGTGGATGAGACCAAACCATAGCTGTAATTAAGATCACTTTGGTTGTCTCAACAACAGATTAATTCCTCTTTTCACTTAAAAGGTTGATGTCATGAAAGCAATATTTTACTGGAGAGAAATTGCTAAAATCTGTTTGCTTAACAAAGCAATTATTGATAACCTGCAATTGCTTATTTCTTCCCCTGTCATCGACTTGTTGGCAAAAACAGCCTCACGTCTCGATAGTGATGCCTACCTTTACTTCAGGGAAGACTGATAAATAATATAGTTTTCATAGAAACATGTAAGACAACAATAATCCTTAAACTATGAGACATCATATCCACAAAAATTGAGGAAAGTGTTGCTGAAGTACTAAACATATTGTATGAGTTCTCTGCTTCAGGAGTATTGACCTTTGACTTTCAATTGATATCTCTCTTCAGAATAATAGTGATGAATAATGGAAACAAACGTCTTTAACTTGTGGTGTCACAGCAACAAGATCTTTTCCTTAGGGAACTTAACATATGGGTATCTTCCAGGGAGCGGATAAATGAACTGATTCTGAAGTGTTCTCCTAATGCAAACATTTTCTTTGTAACTGCCTCAGAAAAATGCAGGTGTCCAAGGTAGGCCTTCATCAGCCTTGAAGTAGTTGTTTTGTTTGCTTTTTTATTTTTTATCAAGACTCTTCCTTCTCTCACTCAGAAATAAATAGCAACAGCTTCTTGTGACATTGGCCTATATCTTGAGTTCTTAAAAGTGTAAAACACTGGTTTTGAAGTATTACTGCACCCAATTCCCAAGGTATAACTACACTCACTTAAATGGCTCACAAGGATAGCTGTACCATTCATACCACTTTAGGGTATCGCTTCCTTTAGATGGTAGCAATAAGAATAGTGCAAGATTAAGACTCTTTTCTAGTAGCCATGGTAAGAGTACCACCTGACATTTATAGAGATTGTTATACATTTTCAAAGTATACTTAAATGCATTAGAGAAAGAGGCAGTGTAGTGTAAAGGTCAAAAACTTAGACTTTGGAGTTAAGGCAACACTTTTTTAGCAATGTAAAGGCTTAGTTTCTTTATCTGTAAAAATATAGATAATAGTACTTAAGTTGTAGCGTTATTATAAAGATTAGATGTATGCAAATAGCTTAGTCTTATAACTGTGCCCTAGTTAGCACAGCATAAACGGTAGCTATCATTGTTACTACCCTAATAATGCAGGTATCCTTTTCACTTGTTTTATATATTTAGATCTTAAAATAGTTATTATAAATTTATTGCTACAGTACAGAATTTTTTAAAAAATCTACATTGGAACTGAGATCCCTGGAAAATTTGCACCACATTTCAGCAAAGAAGCACAAGAGAACAAGATAGGCAGTTGAATTCTCCGTGACCAAATAAACCACATTCTCATACAAAGCGCCTCCAAGATCACAGATTCCAGCTGACATCTTCTAAATAGTATCTTCAAATACTGTAAACATGGCTAAAAACATCTTCTAGGTTATCAATTTCAAACCAGAGTCTAAAATTTGGATAGTGCTGACGGAGCACCAAATAGTGCTGAAACAGATTGAATCAGCTTCCTATTTTTGCACTCCATGCCATTAGGAACACCTTCTTTTACTATCTTTTTCTGAGGTGCTAATTCACTAAACAAACAGTACATGTTACCCCAGGCACCAAATACTTGGGAGCATCCCAAGTTGCCCATTTTCCTTGGAATGGTTTGGGGGCCACAGAAAGCTCAACAACTGTTTCAGAGCCTGCTGCCTGGGGTTCCAAAGAATTATGCATGAATAAAGCCCTGGGGGGAAAATGTAAGATGCTAACTAAGCATCTTAAAGAATGGATAGAAAGAAAAAAGCTTTAAACCATCCAGCAAAATTCAAATTAGAAAGGGATAGGTGGTCACAAAAATGATCTGAATTGTGATGTAAAACAAAATACAAAAATAACATCCTGAAGTCTGACGTTCTGGTGTAGCAAACCCATTCACAAATTCTGAAATGGAATACTATTCTTATATGATGCACATTATAGTCCCAAATGCCAAAATCAGAACTTAGACATATACAATTTTGGGGAGTCCTTTAAATAAGAGACCCTCTTTGAGCATTTAAAAAATATAAAACATCTGAAAAATGATGTATATATATTCTATATCAGATTTTTTATTGGAAAATCTAAGCCATCATTACCCTGAGAGAGGGCAGTCAAGGAGAGCAGAAGAGCCCCAAGCATGTATTCTCAGAGTCCGTTTACTATAAATTCGAAAAGGCAAAGAAAATTATAACTGTAATCAATTTACCTTTACCTTGATGTCATTCTAGAATTATGAACCATTTAATTTTGTTTTCTCCCAATCCTGGCCACAGCACTTTTTTCTCCTTTTAGCTATTCGTTGAGAAAACATGAGAAATAAGGGAGGCTTCAAGAATGGTTTGAGGTAGTATGTCCATCCCCCAGGTTGAAGAGTACTCTGCCATTTGGTTTTGGCAGCTTCTCCTTTCCTTATGTTTATCTAGGTCTCTGGCTTCAGATCTGGCATACACACAACATCTGTGTGTATGTTGTGTGTGTGTTTTAGATGGTTGTCTTCAATTAGAGAAGAATACTTCTGAGGTGGCATCTCAGGCATAGTCATTTTTTAGAGGAGTTCTTACTTTCTGGGTATGTTTTGCTTAGAGATAAATATGTTTATCCTCCATTTTAACACCAAAGAGATGGCTATAAAAACAGTTGGATCCAAATGTTAAAAGTAAAATGGGAAATTCTCTTTGAGCAGAGTGTGCAAGGAAAGCAATATTTTTGTACAGTTTGCTATTGTTTTATGAATCTTTAGTATATTAACACCCTGATGTTATACTCGGCTCATTTATGTGTCTGCATATTCACTCTGAAATCCAAAATGTCATTTCAAACATTCCCAGACATGATAATTCCTTTAAGTTGGTGTCAACTATTTCATATTTTCCAGCTTTATCAAGGTATAATGGAATGAATTACAATTTCTAGTTCTTAGAAACAGCTAGAAAATTTGTTCAGCTTGGTGTTTAAAAAAAGCAAATGGCCAGTCCTTAGTTTCTGCTTCCTCAACAGTTTATGACTTTGCAGGAGTTATTTCAATGACTTCTCTTGGTAACTGCCAAGCCATCTCCTGCATTTCATTTAGTTTCTAGGAGATATTTTCTAGAAAAAGAAGAGAATGCTTGCAACAAAGATGGCAAATAGAATTACTGAATGTAACCCTTTCCTTATAGGGAATCTTGACGGGAGTAAGCAAATGTTTGATTGGTTTCACCAACCTGGGTCAAGTTGCTATGTGGGTGACTCTCACCTGGAGATCTGGTGTGAGAGACTGAATACTGAAGTCTTGATAGCATGGTGGGAATGAAGGGCTGAAACAAGGGCACCAAACTCAGAAGAACTTAGAGCAATGTCAGGAGCTGAGATGTGGAACCTGGAAGCTAAGGAGAGCATGACAGTTTGGGCTGAAGTCCAGGTGTTCAGACAGAAATTCTGTGTGCATGTAGTTATGGGCATTCTAAGGTTAGGTTGGATTCATTTATAGGACTTTTGGATGGGCCTAAGACACAAGATTCACATTGCCTAAACCCACTTACTATACCTTAGAATAACAAATTTTATCTTTTACATAAAGATAGTATCTTTAATTTGTTTCAAAACTGTCTTGAGCTTCATAATGCATTGAAGAAGGGGATGAGGTTAAGTTTAGAATATGCTCTATTTCCTATTGCAGGATTTAAATTATGAATGAATGAGTGTATGAATTAGACCTATTTATAAGTTAACTGTCTCCATCTCCTTTGTTTATAAAATAGCTTTATGTGTTGGTTTCACGACAGAAAAATTCAGCCTTGAAGGTTTTCCCAACAAAACTATAACTTTCACTTAAGTTTTTCATTTTCTGACTCCCATACACCCCCAACCCACCCTCGAAAACACACACACACACACACACACATACACACACACAAGCACATGTATTTTACAGTTAAGTATAAGATATCCCTCTGGAATTTCATTTTTTAGGGTTCTCTAAATTTTTTCATGCTTCTCTCTTTTTTTAAACGTCTGTTTTTGGTTCTATTCCCAGAACCCATATACACCTCACCCAGAGTTTACCTCTAATCCACTAATTTACTGCCCTAGTCGTGAAATTTAACTTATTCAATAGGTTAGTATTTTTTTCCTCCTGAGAATCCCAAAAAGAAAAAATCATGAAAATTGCCTTTATTGGTCAGAATTTACACATTTCAAAGTTCTGATATTTTAGTATCTGATCAGGAGAGAAAAAAGTCTTTCACATGGAAATTAAATGATTTAAACAAATTAATTTGAAATATGAGATAGAAATAAGATCATTGAAATATATGCAGAGATTTAGCCTGAAAAGAACTGAGTCTTGAGGTCATCATCTGAAACAATGTGCCATATTATTTTGAAATAATTATAAAGATGGTTCGAGTAAGCCTATAGTTCTAGAAAATTCCTTATAGAGTTACTATAAATACTGAACAGTAGTCTTTGAATCATGGGGATGATTGGGTTTCATATAAGTCTTTCACAAATGGCTCAGTGGACAAATTTTATCTCAGAAAGAGGATGCCCCATAGGAGTTAAAATTATGATGGCTAAGAATTCCTAGATGATGTCACCAGAATCTGAAAACACTACTGTGGATGCAATAATGATGCTATCTGCATTTTCTGGGTCTAACTTCTGACAAGGAATCTGAGTTTTCTGGCAAGCAGAACGAACATCAGAGTACACAAGGGGCATGTCTTGGCAACTTCCACCTGAGCACACGTGCACGGCTTCCTGTTTTGGTCTGATAGCTTCCCCTGGGCTTTTGTTAATGCAAAATTACCCACACAGAGATGGGTTGCCCATGCAAAAGAGTAGGTGTCTTATTTTGGGAAAGCTTGCTTCACATTATCTTTGTTGTTTTATTCTACTAACCCTATTTCCTCTTTTATTTTACACTAGCGTTTTAAATTCACTTCATTTGTCTGTGAGAAATACTTCCCCCGCCCCCTCACTTCTTAGGCTTATTTCTCTTGTTATCTGTTTTCTTTTTCTTCTTTAGGCACTGCCTTATTACTGCTTCGTTTGTTTGCAATATTAATGTCTGCTAAAATGTCTTAAGATATACAACGTTAATTCATTTGCTCAATGATTTAAAAATATTTGTGAGTCTCTCACTCCTCCACATGTATATATACCTTGGAGGTAGGACAAAGGTGCCTTAAATATTCATTGTACTTTCAGGTTTATACAGTTTGGGTTGGGAGTTATACTTTCACAAACTGTGGTACAAAAATAAAAAATGATGGCTTCTATAAAAGGTAATGATGAAATGCTATGAGGCATTTTCTCATGTGCTTTTTGGCCATTGTGTTTGTGTGTATATATATATATATACACACATACACATATATATATGTGTGTGTATATATATATATACACACATACACATATATATATGTGTGTGTATATATATATATATTCCTTTGTGAGGTGCCTGTTCAAGTCTCTTGCCCATAATTTTCCACTGGATTTAAAAAAAATTGCGTTATAGAAATTGTTACATAGTCTAGGTACAAGTCCTTTGCATGTGTATATTATATGTACATACATGTGGCTTTTAAACCTATTTTCTTACGATTTTAATTTCTATGAAGTCTACTATATCTTTATGCTTTTCCTTTAATAGTGAGTGCTTTCTGTGTCTTGTAAAAGGAATTTTTTGTTATTCTTAAGTCACTAAGCTATACGCCTGTGTTTTCTTTGATGTCTAGGTCTACATAATAAATCATTAGAGAAATATGAATTAAAACCAATGAGTTAATACTACAGAGTCACTAGAATGGCTAAAACTAAAATACTGACAATACTAAGTGTCGTTGAGGATGGGAAACAAGTGGAATCACCATACACTGATAATGAGAGTATAAAATGACAAAACGACCTAAGAATTAGTCTGGCAATTTCTCATATAAACACACATCTGACCTATGACTCACCACTTATGCTTTTAGGTTTTGCTAAAAAGAAGTGAAGACATATGTCAACAAAAAGATTTGTACAAGAATGTTTAAAGCATCCTTATTCAGAATAGCCAGTCACTCCAATGTCCATCAATAAAACAGTAGATAAACAAACTTTGGTTTATTCATATAATAGAATATTACTTGGCAATAAACATATACAAACTACTGATATACATAAATAATATAAATTATTCTCAAAATGCTGAGCTAAAGAAGTTTTCCACAAAAGAGTATACGCTATATGATTTCATTTATATGAAGGGCCAGAATAGGTAAAACTCACCTGTGATGAAATAAAGCAGTGGTTCTGTGGTCTGAATGTTTGTGTCTCCCTCAAATTCATATGTTGGATCTACTTACCAGTGTGATGACATTAGGAGGTGGGACTTTGGGAGGTGATTAGGTCAGCAGGACAGAGCCCTCATAATTGGGATTTACTGCCCTTAATCCCAATTAAAAGGCTCCAGAAATCTCTCTTGCCCCTTCCACCAGGTGAAAAAACAGCAAGAAGGCACTATCTATAAATCAGAAAACAGGCCCTCACCAGACATTGAATCTGCTAGTGCCTTGATCTTGGACTTTCCACCCTCCAAAGCTGTGACAAATAAATGTTGTTTATAAGTCATTCAATTTGTAATATTTTGTTAGGGCAGTGTTATGCTGACTGTAACAAGTGGGGATTGACTGGAACAAACAAGGAGGAAATGTGCTTGAGCAATGGAAATGTTATATATATAGATAGGAGTGTGAGTTATACAACAGTTTATCTTCATCAACACTGGGGGAATGTATATTTAAGATTTGTGCATTTCATTGTATGCAAATAATACCTCCTTAAAACAATGAAAAAGTTCTAGAGGGCAGATTTTGCAATTAATTGATTAGAAATATGGCATATTGGTTTACATATTGGGTTATACTCAGAAGGCTCAAACCATAGTTCTGAAACTTATTAACTGTCAAAGTCTGGTAAGTAACATAACCTCCCTGAACTTGTTTTCCCTTTGCACAGCTAGAATAATACCTTCTTTAAGAGATGTTATAGGAATGTATGTAAAAGTCTTATCACAAGAGCTAACATAAGAAATTACTTTATTGACTAATTCTCCTCCTTTTTTTCTTTCTTCTTGTTTATTACTTAGTAAAGTGTCAAATATGGCTGTCAGGTTTCGGTTGCTGCTGTTTGGGAAGATGATAAATTGTTAATAGAAATACAGAGCACACTAGTAAGATCATACCTAGGAGAGAATAATGAGTCCTCTAATGAATTTGAGACAGATAGGGATGTCCTGAATGTAGTGTCGATAATGGGTCTTGAATTTGGGAGAGAAATCAGAAAATGAGCTTTGGATCTGAGGTGTGGTGAACAGATACACCAGATCTCTGGGGATGGGAAGGGTCTGGAAAGGTGTGACTTGTAGTATTTGCTGGTTTCCATGCTTTAAATACTGCGTCATGACCAATTTCAAGTTACCAAACCAGATTGCAAAATTCCTGAATGTTTATCAGTCAGCTCTTTTCAGCTGGTGACTGCCACCTCCAGCAAACGGCTAGATCTGAGTCATCTGCTGAGACAGAGAATGAGAAAGATACAAATATTTTCTCACCTTACACCAGGTCTTCTTGCTTGCAGGATACATTGTGTTTAATTAAATTATTTTGCTATGAATCCCCATTTCTGAGTGTCTCTCTACAGCTCACGCTATTTTCAGCTATGTATGAAAAACACCTTATCCTCTTGTGCCCACTACCTTCAAAGAGGGCCTCCTTTTTATAATACAGAGGCCATCCAGGGGCCACCAGGCCTCAGTCTGGGAGAGATTCAAGCACAGCCTCACACTGTGAAAAAGAGCAACTCTTCCCTTCTTTTCCTCAGTGCTAGGCTTCTGCCTCACTTAAGAAAATATTTCATTCTCTCTTTGCTGGGAAAGACAGGGACACTTTCAAGTCTAGTTCATCATCTCCTACATCCCATTCCTCCCCCTGCCCAGTTCATAAGTCTGTCTGCATGAACTGCAAGTGTAGACAGAGTTGTTTTCATGAGCTGGAGGAATACTGACAAACCATGGAATGGGGTTTAAACCTTTATGTAATGTCATGGAGCTGTCTATAGCAATAAGAGTACTTTTGTTAAGAGTACAAGAAGACTCTTCTTAACTTACAGGCAAACTAAACACTCTGTTAAAATTATATTTCCAGAAGTTCTTTGTCCTAAAAATAATAGGAATGTAAAGAATTTTTTGCCCAAGGATGTTTCTTTTCAATATTACTTTTTATAGCAAAATAAAATGAAAAACAAACAATCAACAGAACTATATGTCCATGTTTCCATGGTAAAATGTGACATACTCATTAAAAATAACATTATGTAGTCCTTAAGATGATTATGATTATTATTATTTTTAAGATAGAGTCTCACTTCGTTGCCCAGGCTGGAGTGCAATGGCACGATCTTGGCTGTCTGCAGCCTCTGCCTCCCGGGTTCAAGTGATTCTCCTGCCTCAGCCTCCTGAGTGGCTGGGACTACAGGCACGTGCCACCACACCCGGCTAATTTTTTCTATTTTTAGTAGAGATGGGGTTTCACCGTGTTAGCCAGGTTGGCCTGGATCTCCTGACCTTGTGATCCGCCTGCCTCGGCCTCCCAAAGTGCTGAGATTACAGGCATGAGCCACTGCGCCTGGCCTTCCTTAAGATTATCAATGAAAAAAGTTTTATTCTGATGAAACATATTTATACTATACTTTAGTATGGTATTTGCCATTTTAACTCTTAAAAATATGAAAAGATGAATGATTGGAAATGATTTTTTCAGACTATTAAGTCACTATTATTACAGTGAATTTTTCTTTTGGTAGTGGGATTATGGGTGGTTTCTTCCTCCTTCTCTGTGCACTTATGTGCTTTTCCAAATTTTCTGTACAACAAGCAAAAAATATCTTTCAATAAATTCCCAGTGCCCCCAGAGACCACACTTATATTCCACTATCTTTTGTTTATCTATTCTAGTTTTTTTTTTAAATTCAAAACCCATTTGAAGTCTATAGTCAAATTATTTTCATAACACATATAGGACAAATGTCTAGTACCATAAAAATGGGCTCTTTCAGCTATGATGTACAGTGGTGTCACCTCTCTGGTTATTTTCTCTTGTGCTTCAATAAAGAAGGCTAGTTTAAAAAATAAGAACCTAAGCTTTCCTTACTGCAAAGTACCTTTAACTTGTTGGCAATTCAATCTTCAAACCCCTTTAAATATGTATGTATATCTATATCTGAGTTGTATGTTTTCAACATTTTATTATGAAAAATTTCAAACACACAGAAAAGCTAAAAAAGGTACAGTTTATACTACTAATAGACCTATCAGCTAGATTCTATAATTAACATTTTAGTATCTTTGCTTTCTCACATATCTATTTACCCTTCCATCAATCCATCTTATTTTTTGATACATTTCAAAGTAAGTAGCAGACACGAGTATGCTTTGCTCCTAAGTACTCTTTCACGCATATCTTTAACTGAAAGAGTTCAATGTTTTTCGCTTTTTTTTCTTGCTTTGGGGGTGAAATTTATGTGCAATGGAATGTTGAAATCTTTAGTTACCAGTCAGTGAGTTTTGACAAATGTGTGGGTCTGTGTCACCTAAACTCTGGTCAAAATATAGAACATCACCATAATACAGGAAAATTTCTTCATGTTTCTTCTAAGTCCCTGAACTGCCCATCCCAGAGCCAACCATTGTCCTGATTTGATTCCAGAATATAATTGTTTTTCCAAGGCTAGAACTGCATATCAATGGAATCATACAGCATGCAGTCTTTTGTGCTATTTTCATTCAGCATAATTTCTCTGCTGTTCATCCATGTTGTTTTGTTTTTTAGTCATTTTCTTTGTGTTGCCAAGTTATCTCCCACTGTATAAGAGATTGTTTAGGTATCCATTTTCCTGTTGATGGATACCTAGATTATTCCACCTTTTAGTACTATGAACAAGCTTGCGCGAGTCTTTTTGTAGGCATCTGTTTTCATTGCTCTTGGGAAAATACCTAGGAGTAGAATTGCTGGGTCAGAAGGTAGATGTGCATCCGGGTGTTTTTTTTAAAAGAAACTTCTCAAACGTTTTCCAGAGAGGTTTATCATCTTATACTCCAATCCACAATTCATAGGAGTCCTATTTTTCTCTATATTCTTGGCAACACTTGGCATTGTCAATCCTTTTTTTTTTAATTTAGCTTTATTATGTGTGTGTAGTACCTGAATTGTATCTTTTACTGTATATATTTAAGGTATATGAATTGCATTTTTAAAATGTTGAAATGTTTGGTCAATTTCTTTGCTGTCTAAAGGAGGAAAAGGCAAGAGAGACAAGTTTTGCTCTAACAAACCTAGACTTCCTGAGTCCACAGCACATTGAAATTGGCACAATCCTAGTATTTTGTAAGAATCCATTTTTCTCCCATGAAGAACTGTGTTTTCCCAAGATTTAAATGGTAATTACTATAGGCTTGCTTCACCATTATCATCACCATGATTCCCTCTTCCTAAGTCCTTCTCTTTTGTTTCTTCACTTCTCAATTCATTAAGACTACTTGTAAGGATTATGGAGTTGCTTCATACATTCCAGGCATCTTTGTCAGGTAATTTCCTCTGTCTCATGTGTTCTTAGGCTGTAGGCATTTGTGTCCATGTCTGATCCTTTTCTTAATCTATAAAAATTTTGAAGAAAGGAAACATCTAATTTACCTTAGCACAGCCACTTGCACCTAGTAGGTGCTGACTAAACATTTATTGAAGAGATGATGGAGTAGTGAAGAACACAAACCCTAGGGCTAGACTCTTCCACCTACCAGCTGTGTGATATCAAGCATGTTACTTACCCTCTCTAAGCCTCAGTTTCCATCTGAATAATGAAGATAATGAGTACCTACCTTATTGAAGTTTTGTGGGGATTAATGAGCTAATTTTTAAAAAGCCTTTAGAAGAATGCCTAACATACTATGAATATATACAAATAAAATGAAACCAAATCATCTTTGGATCATGTATCAATTTTTTAGAAAACTCTGGCTTTCTAAATGAATGTCTACCCTATTTGGAAATTTTTCTTAAAAACAACAACAAGCAATAAGCAATAATTCAATCTAAAGCTATTTCTTTCAAGTATTCTAGTTCTGTTATTCCAGAATTTGGTGAATGAATCTATTTATCCATTATGATTTTGTAGCCTTTGATCATATGCCTCTCATTCTCCAGATTTTCAGAGGAAGCATGTCTGTAACACTTTTCTTTTTTTCTTATTTAGGGTCTTTTATTATGTCTTCCTTGAAGTGCTCTGATCAGATCTGCAATACTTGAGATGTAAATTCAACTCTACTTTTTTTTCTTTTAAAAAGAAGAGCAACATAATCCTTAGTGGTCCTAAATATTATTCACCTTATCTTAACATTCAATTTCTTTATATAGCAAAGGAATGCATTTTTAGCAATGAAATAAACAGCAAACATTGACATTGCTTATTAACGGTATTTATGGTCGATGTGCACCACATATTCTGAAAGGTTATGTTGTACATTCTTTTAAGAAGACTTCAGGGTTTTCTACTGAAAGAATTTGAAAATCAAGACTTGGAAGGGTCCTGAGAGCAACATTCTATAGAGGAAAAGGCTAAACAGTACCCCAGAATCTTCAGTAGCAGTGATAGTATGGCTTTGTTTTTCTTCACTGGACTAGGCTCCATAACTAAGCATCTTATATTTGGAAGTCCAAATGCATTTGTTTGTCTTCTTACAACATAGAGAACACATGCTTACAAAGTCGAAGGAGAGCATTGACTATTGTGACCTGTTTAACATATTTCTCCGCTTTGCTTCGGATGAGAGATTTCAAATCTCATCATTAATGTGGTGAAAAATATTGAATTGGAAAACACTAACATTGTCTTTCCATATTGATTCATCTTCTGTTTGTAACTTCCGAACAAGAAAAAGATATTAATGGTCATCTTGGCTGTTTCCTTGTGACTTCCAACATGGCTCGCATTTAAAATTGAATCTGGACTGGGGTGTCTGGGGGTGGGGAGTGGAAATCTACAGGGTGCAGAATAAAGGCTAGATGTGTCCACTTGGTATTAAGGAAATGCTTCTGCAAGCACAAAAAGAAACAACATTTGGTAAAAATGAGTGTCATTTTCCCCTGCTCCGGCATCTGCTTGCGTTTACAATGGCCGCAGTGTTTTTCTTTACCTGGTAGGTGGCCTCTCCATGTTTCAATGAGGCACTGCGTGAAAATGTGCCTCCTTATGTCGGAGGGAAATTTGCTTTCACTTCTTTTCCCTGCTCTCCTGTGCCTCCCTTTGTTCTAATCATACATGTGAGGAGAAAAGCCAGTGATATCAGCAATCATTTTCTTCTCCAGCCACTTTTTGGAGTTAATAATTCAAACAGATCTTTTACAAACTCATTTTATTCTTAGAAATGGCCTTATTGCTAACAGTCTGCTCTCCAGTTGTACTTTATCAAGCAGCAGATCTGTTGTAAAATGTGATGACTGGATTTCATCTGTTTTGCCACCCCCTAAGAATTCATTGCCCACAGTGCTTCAACTGCTGTTATAAGAGACAGTTTAATTTTTGTGGTACATTGATTGATAACTGGGCTCCCTGGTAACATGGTCTTCCTTGAATAGGACTGCTGTTTTCTAGGTCTCAGATCCCCTGAAGATGCTACATAACTCCCTGTATGAAACAAATCTTCCACACCCTAATAGTAATATACCAAATCCCCAAATGAACAGAAAATACACACAAATGCCTGTAGGTATCTTCATGCCTGTAGGTGATATAATATGGCAAGGGAAGTTCCCCTTGGCCTTAGGTGTGATGAAATCAGCAAAGCAGAAAAAACAGAGAAACAACCAAACAACCAACCAAACAAAACTGGAAGACTTGCCACAATTCTGAAAAGTTGTCTAAACTTGTCTCTACTGAGTAATAAAATTGCAGGTATTTCTTTACTCCTTGACTAATTTTCTGTAGCTCTCAGGTGAACCATGTAAGACGCCTGCTATGTACCTTCAAATTAAAAAATAATAGTAATAATAACAACAAAAGAGAGGGCAAAAATAGTTGGCAAAAAGGAGAATTGTAAAAAATAATAAAAATAAGGGGTAGAAGGATTGAGTAAAGAGATTTGAATCTCCAAGTTATGGGACCAATCTTGTCATCAGTTTATGAAAAAAAATTTTTAAACAAAACTCTCATTATTCTTTTCACTATATCGAGGACAAAAACTTCATGTTTACACACACTTCAAAGAAGAGGACAGTGATGTAGGTTCTAATAAAACCATTACTACTGGTTAGTAAATTTGCTAAGCCTACTGCATGGAAGAAAGTTGAGGGCTTGGTTAAAACCTTAGCAGATAATTTAGCACAAAATAAGTTCTTAGGAGCCTAACATGCCTGATGATTTTGGTGAAATCTATTTCTTCCCAACCATGTACATCCAATGACTGATGCATTTGGTGGCAATGTTAAGTTGGATGGTCACAAGTTCTAGTCTGATATCTCATGTTGCTTCATTAATGATTGGTCTGGTCCCCCGGTGAGCACTCCTGTATCTGTTTCCAGAGCAACTCTTACTCTGCCTAATTTCTTTTTGCTTGAGTTAAATGTGATGGTTAGATAAAACTATCTCTATATTGAATGTTATTCATTCAACAACTATTTATTGAGATACTATAATGCTTCAGGCACTAGGAGCTGGAATTTAGTAATGAACAAGACAGAAAAAAACTTCTGCCTTCCTGGACCTTGCATTCTAGTGAGTGAGAGGAATAATAAACAAAATACGTAAACAAAGTAAATAAAATTAGATTGTGATAAGGGGCCAGGTGTAGTGGCTCACGCTTGTAACCCCAGCACTTTGGGAGGCTGAGGTGGGTGAATCACTTGAGCGCAGGAGTTCCAGACCAGCCTGGGTAACATAGCGAAACACCATCTCTATGAAAAATAAAAAAATTAGCCGGGCACGGTGGCGCATGCCTGTAGACCCAGCAACTTGGGTGGCTGAGGTGGGAGAATTGCTTGCATCTGGGAGGCAGAAGTTGCAGTGAGCTAAGATCCTGCCACTGCACTTCGGCCTGGGTGACAGAGCCAGATCCTGTCTCAAAAAAAAAAAAAAAAAAAAAGATAAGGGCTAATAGTCAAGAAAGGAGGGTTGGAAGGAAAGTTTTAGATAGAGTAGCCAAGGGTGGCCTCATTGATAAGGTGATTTTGATGAAAGACCTAAAGAGAGTCAGGGAAGTGGCCATGCAGGTATCTGGTGGGTTAGCAATCCAGACAGAGAGAATAGCAAGTGCAAAGGCCGTGGGGCTGGGTCATGCCTGATATTTTTGTGGGGAAAGCTAAAGAGGCTGGGATTACTGAAGTAGAGTAAATGAGGGAGAGAGTTATAAATGATGTCACAGAGGTAATGAAGACCAGGCCACGTAGGATCTTACAAGCCATGAAAGGAACATTGGCTCTTGCTCTGAGTCCCATGGAAAGCCATTGGAACTTTTTGTGCACAAAACATTGGAGGGTTTTGTGCAGAATAATGAATGTTATGCTGACTGAGAACAGATGAAAAGAGTGCAAGGGTGAATGGTGGGAGATCAGTTAGAAGGCTATAGAAGTTATTCAGAGAGGATAGGATCAGGGTGATGGTAGTAGGGGTGGTAGGTAGTCATGTTCTGAATACATTTTTGTGGTAGAAACAATAGAATTTGATGATGCCTGTTAGAGTAAGAGTAGAGTTATGACTACCACCAAGATATGAATCTAAGTAACTGGTAGAATGGAGATTCAATAAATTGAGGTGGGGAAGACTGAAGGAGGTTTTTTTGTGGCATGTGTATGTAAAGACATTGATTTTGGACATGTTAAGAGTAAGATGTCTATTAGATATTCAAGTGGAGGTAGCAAGTAAGCACTTGAATATATGAGTCTGCAGTTGAGGAAAGAGGCAAAGTTGGAGATAGAAATTTGAGTATCATCAGCATATAGATGGTATTTAAAGCCATGAGACTAGATGAGATCCCTTAGAACACCTCTGAGAGAAGGCATCTATGAACTGAACCTTGGAGTTCAGGGAGATGAGGAGAAACTAGCCAACGAAGCTGAGAAGGAGTGGCCAAAAAGAGTACTGGCTGGGCATGGTGGCTCACATCTATAATCCCAGCACTTTGGGAGGCCGAGGCAGGCGGATCACGAGGTCAGGAGTTTGAGACCAGCCTGGCCAATATGGTGACACCTTGTCTGTATTAAAAATACAAAAATTAGCCGGGCGTGATGGTGTGTGCCTGTAGTCCCAGCTACTCTGGAGGCTAAGGCAGAAGAATCGCTTGAACCCAGGAGGTGGAGGTTGCAAGTGAGCCGAGATCACACCACTGCACTCTAGCCTGGGCGACAAAGCGAGACTCTATCTCAAAAATAAATAAATAAATAAATAAATAAATAAATAAATAAAAAGAATACCATGTCCTAGAAGACAAGTGAAAAACATGTTTCAAGGCAGATACAGTGATTGATTGCTGAAAGGTCACATGTCGCTGAAAGGACAAATAAGATGGGAATCATTGAATGGAATTTAGTGACCACATTTAACAACATAGAGTTGATCAGTGACCTTCAGAATAACTTATATCTGTTGAGTACAAGGTCTGAAGTAACCCAAAACAGCTTATCAACCTCTATGGGTTAAATAAAACAATGTGCTCGTGTGTAAGTACTTGTTTGAAAGCAAGCTGGAGTGAGGGAACTAGATATTGAGAGTTCTAAGTTCCTCACCATCACCTTCTTGCACACTAAAGTATTGAAAGGATGTAATATTCAAAACGGGCAAGCAAACAAACAAATAGAACATCATCTGAATAGTATTATATGTAACAGTCTTCAATGGAAACCATGACAACAGGGAAAAGAGGCCTTGTAAAAAAATTGTGTGTGTGCTTCTGCTCTGCTTTCTCAATGTGTTTATCATGTTATGGCCTTGGCAAAAGTAAAAGGTAGAGAAAAATAAATAACTGATTTCTCATCTTTTGGAAAAAAACAAAACTGGCCTAATGTAGGTGGTTAAAAGTCCTCTCCATAGTTGTCAATTTAAACATAAAGCCCCAATTAAAAAAAAAAAAGTGAATGGTGTTGCAGTTGTGTGGGTGGATTTGGTAGGGAGTTTAATTTTGCTACAGAGTGGAGGGTAATCTTGGCTAAAGAAAAGTATATCCCTTTGATTTTTTAGAATGCCCCAAGGCCCGTCTGATTTAAACTAGAATTGGAAAAAGGGAAGAGAGATGGAAGGGAGTGATCAAAGTTGGAAAACTATAGAACTTCCCCCCATGAAACGCAAGAAAGGCGAATACAGGTGAAAAATAAAGATAGTGCTGCTCCACGTGTTTGGAATTGCATTTTTGGTAGTCTCAACTAACCGAAATGCAGCCACTTAGAGAAGGCTGTCACGAAGCTTATGTAGTATAGGATAGGTGTGTGACTGCCCCTCAGGGCAGAGGGGAACATTAAACATACTGATTCCTGTTGGTTATTTGATTTCCTCTTTGAGGTTAGTGACAGAAAACTTACTTTTTAATCTGTGACCTATCTAGGAGTGGGGTACAGAGGAGAGAATAGAAACAAAGAGATAATCCATGAGAAGAACGATATACTTAAGTCCCTTAATGACCACATTGGGAGTGATGTGGTTGGCTTGATACTGACGTTCAATAGACACCTCCCCCTCCCATCCTGGGTGGTCTTTAGCTCTAAAATCTCTGTGGTCGAACTTTTGAGATAGGCTGATGTGCCACCACATATGCCATGACCCAAGGGACTGGCTGGCAATTACTCTGGATGCTTCTTGAAGGTTCTTCATTGTTCTTGCCCTTAACCTGCCTCTGTAAGATCTCAACTTTTCTCTTCCCGCTCCAGCTGCACTGTGTATCCGTGCTTGGCTTTCAGTTGTTGGATTCTCATGTCTCCTTTTTCACAGTGGCTCAGGTAAGGGGACTTGTTGCAACATCTCGAAATGCCGTCTTTAGTCCTAGCTCTCTTGGAAGGGAGGAAAGGAGATGAGACATACTGAAACCACATTTTCTTGATGTTGAGCAGAATCCAGTTCACAGACTAGAAAATGTTTTATTCCTTTTAGGCTCAGCAGTACAGAAACAAAGTGGGGAAAGGAAAACAATTTCTAAAGAGTGAATTATTGTGAATTCTCTTATAAATGCCCATGCCACCTGCTTTACTTCTCATAATTCACTAAACCTCCTTTACTTCTCATAATTCACTAAATTCACTATGCTCTGCATTTCATCTGTGGTGTGATGAGTTAAAGTTGCCTTGTTGGGAATTTTTTCAGAACATTTGTCCAGTTGAGCAAAAATCAGTATTCTCTCTCTTAAACAGAAGCATTTGAACAAATTGCACTATGCGGAGGTGAGAATAATAATTATATTGGTACATGTCTTAAAAACTACCCAGAGGCAGAGGAGAATTTGTGAATAAATGACTCATTAAGAAAGTTCCCCCAGAAGAAGTCAGTAAGTGAGTGGGGGCATGAGGAGAGGAAAAGGGAAGTCAAGCAAAGTGTGCTATTTTTGGCCAAGTCTCATAGTAGGGAGCTTTGGCCTAAATCTACAAGGGAAACTTAGAGCATAAATTGAGTTGTCTGCCATAAAGCAACTAGGAGGAACTTAGGTTTTCATACACTTGCATTATCAGTCATAGCTAAGAACACCCAAGGGCCATGTAAACTCCCAATTATTTCTCTCACAGCCATAGGGTAATCCTCTAAAAACAGACAAATGGACAGGCCATTGGAAATAAGAGTCCTGGACCTAGGAAGAAATTCAGGAAACAGTAAAGGAATTCAGCGAAACCTGGGTGGGTCACTGCAGTGACTACTACATCATTTTAAGCATTTATTGAGCATTTGGTGGTGCCTAGAAAGCTGTGTGTGTGTGAGTGTGTGTAGAAAGCTATTTAGTTCTCACAATACCCTTAGAATTATCTCTATTTTACATACTACGGAACTGAAGTGTTCAGTAATTTGTAAGAGTGTTTAAAAAAATGTCTGCAATAGAGCCAAGATTCAAATCCTGGTCTGTCTGAAGGCCACGTCCACAGTCACGTTATTCTCTCCTTATTATACTACCTCCTGGTCAGCCTCCTAACCAAAGTAAGAGGTGAAGTGCAGAAAGGATAGGAGAACTTGGGATAGGGTA
This sequence comes from Pongo abelii, assembly GCF_028885655.2. Lineage (NCBI taxonomy): Eukaryota > Metazoa > Chordata > Mammalia > Primates > Hominidae > Pongo > Pongo abelii. The sequence continues at coordinate 136,236,624 of NC_085928.1, read as the reverse complement.
AACAGAAAAAAAAAACAGAGATGATAAAATAGTTTGTAACTAAGAAATGTTGTAGCAAATGAGTGGGGATTATTCTATGGCCAGGAGAAGGGAAGACTGAGGAAACTTAATAATGATCTTCAAGTTCATGAAAGGGTTTAACACAGAATAGATTGGCCAGCTGTGCTCAAATTTCTACATAGTGAATTTAAAAAGAAAACTATTTGCTGTTATAGCATGAGGATTTTAGGTTGGATTGAAGAAAGTGTTCCCTGGCCAAAAGGGCTATTGAACACTAGGTGAAATCCTATAAACTCAAATTAGAAAGAAAAGAAAACAGAAAAGAAAAGAGAAAAATAAAAGAAAAGAAAAGATGTGAGCACAGTCTGTCATGCTGTGCAAATGTGTGAGATGTTACCTTGAACACAGCTGCTTCACACCTGCAACCTTCCACAGAGGGAGAGCCGTGAATTAAAAAAATAAAGCAGCATTGTAGCTGAGGATGCCAGGAAACCTGATGGCCTTCTAGAAACTATCATATTAATTGTCGTATTAGGGCAGAAACATGTACTGGTCTGGTTTAGTAGTAAGCTTCTTAATGAGAACTCTCTTTTTCACTTTTGTCCTTTCTCCCCCAAAGACAAACATTTCCAAGACATTATATATATGTAAAAGAGCATTTTATGTAGAAGTACAAGAAATAACATCTGGTGATGCAACAATGTGGTGCAGAGTCAATGACTCTTCAGATAGCAAAGGGAATGGACTTTGACAGTACCTTGTGAAGTGGCACATATCATTGAATAATCTATTGTTTTGATGTCCTCTATGCACCCATAGACCCTGCCCCTGAAAATTTTCTGCATAATCCAATTTAGATTTATGTATATATATACACACACACACATATATACACACATATCTATATATATATATATACACACATACATATAGATATATATACATAAACACTCTCAGTGATGTGTTGAGACGGTATGTACTGCAGCCAGACTTTAAACTAGCTCATTATTTTATAATGGGGTGTATACTAAACATTTATTTTGAAGTCGCTTACAAATGTGTTTTCCCCATCAACATTCTGGTGTAGATATCATTATTTGGGGGCAGAATATCACTGTAATCACACCAAATTTACCTGTGAAGTTACTATTTTTCAGCTACACTGTAGACTAAATTAATAGTTCTGAGTTACTGGAGGAACTCGATCACCAGATCACTATTTCTCTGGAAAAAAATGAATTCCCTTTTGAATTTGGAACTCCAGAAATATTTCCATCCTAATGTGCCTCTCAGTAGAGGTTTGTTAGAGGATTTTCTACACATTGGGTAAAGCCAATTGTCAAAAGTCAAATGTTCCCTGAAATTGCTTTTCCTTTAACCAGAGTGGTGACTTGTGCTCTGTGAAAGAGAATTTTCCTTCCTTCCATTTTAATAGCAGGCTTTAATAGGATTGAAGAATTTGTACAAGAGCAACAATTATTGTTAGCACCTACTATGTATTGGACACTATATTATTCGTTGTATGTATATGATCTTATGTGGCCTCCATAACAACCTTGGGATGTTATATTATTATCACCATTCTACAGAAGAGGAAATAGATGTAAAGAAGTCAGTTTGCTGGAAGTCCTATAAATAATAAATGATAGAATTGGGTTGTGCTGTGGTTTGAATGTCTCCTCCCAAATTAATGTCAAAATTTAATTGCCATTGTAACAGTATTAAGAGGTAGGACTGGTAAGAGGTAGATTAGGCCATGAGAGCTCCACCCTCACGAATGGATTAATCCAGCGTTCACAGGAGTGAGATCATTATAAAAGGCCAAGTTTGGTCCTCTTTGTCGCTTGCCCTCTCTTGCCCTTCTGCCTTCCACCATGGGATGATGCCACAAGGAGGCGCTAATCAGATGCCAGCTCCTCAGTCTTGGACTTAGCCTATGGAACTGTGATAAATATTTTTTTCCTTAGAAATTACTCAGATACCAGTATTTTGTTATAGCAGCACAAAACAATCTAAGACAGGTTGTGAACTCTGGACTGTCTGACCCTAAATTCAAGAGCCTTTTCATGGATGTTGTGGTGGACATTTGTTGGTTGTGTGCCTGACATCCATTCTCCCTTACCATTATTTTCCTTTGGAAAATTTTATCTTCACTACCTGTCCCCCATACCACACCACATCACAGACATTTAGTTTGTATGGAATTGACCCCACCGCCTGTCTTAGGAGTGAGCCCAGATTGACTTAGGCCAACCACTATATTATATTCCTCTCCCTCATTTCCCCCTCCCATACTGCCTGGCTCAGAGATAAGTAGGTAGCTCAATCAGAGCCAATGACATAGAAGGAGATATTTGCTTGTCACCTTGGAATGAGAAGCTCCCGTCTTTAACTGTGTTGCAAAAGAATGTGAGTTCTGAAATGGTGGAAACATTTTTTTACCTATAGGAGACAGCCTGTTTCTGGTGTGGCAACCACTGTGTACAGCCTTAGTTTGAAGCCACTGGGGCAGAAGACAGAGGGAATTCAGGGTCAAAACAACAACTTTTGGACTCCTGGATCAAGCCTTATCTGAAGTAAGAGCTGCTTCTGGGCTCAATTGTAAACATATTTGCTCAAACAACAACTTGTAATTTGAGCTACTTTATGGGGTTCGTGTCAATTTCAACATAAAGAGTTGTAAGTAATACAGGAACTCCCCAGGACTATTCCTTTATTAAAAACATTTACATCTTCCAAATCTCTGGTATGATGAGACTTGACTTCCACAATCACACTCCTGAAACAATTCAGCAACCTAATTAATCAAATAAGATTTCATTCAGGCTATTCTCCTTGCTAAGTGAAAAAACTTGCCCACTTAAAATTTACAAAGATTCTGAGCAATACAGAATAAAAACAAAGAATGTTTTGGTTAATGATTTTAAGTTAGGCAGAAAAAAAATCTAATTAAACAATGCCTTTTTCTGATAATTCTAGCTAACTGAAGTTTTAATTCCAGTAGGAATAATAAAAACTGGGGTCTAAGTTTGATAAGTAAAGTTTTCAAATTATTTATATATGCTTAATTTAGAAAAATGTATGTACACATTCATTTCCCTGTGAGACATTAAAATATATTAAGATAGATTAAGCAAAATATATTTTCCTTTATTGTGATAATTCATTGTTATCTCCAGTCTTTCCCCTAAATTTGATAAGAATACATAGCTATAGTTTTCAAGGTGTCATATGTATCACATATAAATCCAGATCCCTATCAGTATATCCTGAGAAAATTAAGAAACTGAGGAAAACTGAGGAATCACTGTAAAGAAAAAAGCAAAGAGTACAGAGAAAATAAGGTGTAGGAAGAAGTAATAATGACTCATTTCAAAGGTCATTTTACTGTGAAACTAAGAAAGATTAAGCTTCAGGATCCCTCACTTGAAGGGGCGCTTCCAAGGCTTTGAGAAAGACCCTAGCAATGTGTTCATATGGTTATATGATTTTTCAAAAACTTGAAAAGCTAAATATTTTAACTGCAGTTAGTCAAGACTACTGTATTTTTCCCCACTATAATCCTCCCTCATCCATTATATTTTTACTTGGTTTGTATAATAGGGGAATGACCACAGAAATTTTTGGACTCTGGCTAAGGGAAAGTTCTACCGTGAATGCAATTAAAGTTAGGTATATTTATGTATGTCATAGACACTCCCATATTTATTTAAGGTATTGGTAGACATCTCAGTGTAGGATTGCCTTCTAGGAACACATATTCTTTCAACTGTGCCAACTCACCTGGCATTGTGACAAGAACCTGCTTGATCAGAGATTTTATCAGGATATGAATGGATACTAAGGTATCTAGCTCTAGAAGTATATGTGTAGTGAGGAGAAACCTCTGGTGAAATGTAGAGACAGATGCTAGTCTATGGAAATTCTTCCAATTATCAGAAATATAAAGCTGCCAGCTGATGATTCAGTTTTCATCAATATGAAGTGAAAAAGAAAGTTTCCTGTCAGGAATATAACAAATAATACTGCATATACAATTATTGATGCTGTATGTGTGTGTGTGTGTGTGTAAGAAAGAGTGAATTATCTTTATATTTTCTTATAGACAATGTTATAAAAATCATCATCTTATGAAAAGGTTATCGAAGAGTTTGCATAAAAAAGTGTTAAGTAGATTAACAACTCCTCGTCCTCTGGAACCCTCCATTCTATTTTCTGCTTTTGAGTTCTTTAATGGGTGTAAAGTTATAGTTATGTAAGATAAATACATTTTAGAGATTTGCTGTACAACATAGTGCCTATAGTTAATAATGTGGTATTGTGCACTTAAAAATTTGTGAAGGGGATAGATCTTACATTAAGTGTTCTTATCACATGCAGAAAAGCAAAGGGACACAAGGAAACTATTGGAGATAGTGGATATGTTTACTATCTTGCTTGTGGTAATGGTATCATGGGTGTACGTGTATTTTCAAACTCATCAAATTGTATATATTAAATACACAACTATTTTATAAGATGCAGTTATTTTTTATTAATTATACTTCAATAAAGCTATAAAACAGTGTGTTAAGTGGTTAGGTAATAAAATATTTTATTTTTCATGAATTTTGTGATATTTGTAGTTTTTGTCGGTCTTTAAGATTGAAAGATTTTCTGGTTTCTTATTCTATATTAATAATCACTTTTGTACTCAATATCATATTTTTAAGTTTGTATATCTTTTCTTAAAGATGAACCCTGAAATAAACATTCAGGCTCCAAACACCTAGATACAACCTTACCTATTTTAGCTTTTGGTACAGAGGAATTAGTTGTACTTCTACATAAATCTTGTTTCCTCTCAAGTTTTCTGCCTGAGGATTATTTGTTGTGTCATCAAAGACACCATTTCAATCTTTATTCTTGTATAAAAGGAAGAATCAATTCCACTTATTTCATATTTAAACTTTTTATCAGCATTGTTGAGGAATAACTGCAATAACGCCAATGTATATATTTGAAGTGTACAATTTGATAAGTTTTGACCTATGTTTACACCCACGAAATGTCAACGTAATCAAGATAATGGAAATTTCCATTACCCCCTGAGCTTTCCTCATGCTCCTTTGTATGCTTTTCTTCTGTCTGTCCTCATGGCCCCATCCCAGCCCCAGTCAACAACTGATCTGTTTTTTTTTCCCCAAGATCTTGTAAAGTTTTTATTTTTATTTTTTGTTTTTAATTTTTAAATTTTGCTTTAAGTTCTTGGATACATGTGCAGAACATGCAGGTTTGTTACATAGCTATATGTGTGCCATGGTGGTTTGCTGCACCCATCAACCTGTCATCCAGGTTTCAAGCCCTGCATCCATTAGGTATTTGTCCTAATGCTTTCCCTCCCCTTGCCCCTTGACAGGCCCCAGTGTGTGATGTTCACCTCCCTGAGTCCATGTGTTCTCATTGTTCAACTCCCACTTATGAGTGAGAACATGCAGTGTTTGGTTTTCTGTTCTTGTGTTAGTTTGCTGAGGATGATGGCTTCCAGCTTCATTCATGTCCCTGCAAAGGGCATGAACTCATTCTTTTTTATGGCTGCCTAGTATTCCATGGTGTATATGTGCCACATTTTCTTTATCCAGTCTATCATTGATGGGCATTTGGGTTGGTTCCAAGTCTTTGCTATTGTAAACAGTGCTGCAATAAAACTCCATGTGCATGTGTCTTTATAGTAGAATGATTTATAATCCTTTGGGTATATATCCAGTAATGGGATTGCTGGATCAAATGGTATTTCTGGTTCTAGATCCTTCAGGAATCACCACACTGTCTTCCACAGTGGCTGAACTAATAAGGCTGGGAGGTCTGGCCTGGATGCAGCAGAGCAGCTGTGGCCAGACTGTTTCTCTAGATTCCTCCTCACTGGGCAGGGCATCTCTGAAGGAAAGGTAACAGCCCCAGTCAGGGGTTTACAGACAAACCCCCATCTCCCTGGGACAGAGTACCTGGGGGAAGGGGTAGCTGTGGGCTTCAGCAGATTTAATCATTCCTATCTGCCAGCTCTGAAGAGAGCAGCTGATCCTGACAAGAGAGATTCTCTCAGCACAGTGCACCAGCTCTGCTAAGGGAAAGAGTGCCTCCTCAAGTGAGTTCCTGATCCCTGTGCCTCCTGACTGGGAGAAACCTCCCAACAGGGGTCAACAGACACCTCATACAGGAGAGCTCCAGCTGGCATCAGGCTGGTGCCCCTCCGGGACAAAGCTTCCAGAGGAAGGAGTAGGCAGCAATCCTTCCTGTTCTGCAGCCTCCACTAGTGATACCCAGGTGAACAGCGTCTGGAGTGGACCTCCAGCAAACTGCAGCAGACCTGCAGAAGAGGGGCTTGACTGTTAGAAGAAAAACTAGCAAACAGAAAGCAACAACATCAACATCAATATAAAGGACTCCCCTGCAGAAACCCCATCCAAAGGTCTTCAGGCTCCAACGTCAAAGACCAAAGGTAGATAAATCCACGCAGATGAGGAAAAAACAGTGCAAAAATTCTGAAAATTCCAAAAACCAGAATGCCTCTTCTCCTCCACATGATCACAACTCCTGTCCAGCAAGGGCACAAAACTGGATGGAGAATGAGTTTGATGAATTGACAGAAGTAGGCTTCAGAAGGTGGGTAATAACAAACTCCTTCGAGCTAAAGGAGCATGTTCTAACCCAATGCAAGGAAGCTAAGAACCTTGATAAAAGGTTGCAGGAACTGCTAACTAGAATAACCAGTTTAGAGAAGAATATAAATGACCTGATGGAGCTGAAAAACACAGCACGAGAACTTCTTGAAGTATATACCAGTATCAATAGCTGAACTGATTAAGCAGAAAAAATGATATCAGAGATTGAAGATCAATTTACTGAAATAAGGTGTGAAGACAAGATTAGAGAAAAAAGAATGAAAAGGAACAAACAAAGCCTCAAAGAAATATGGAAAAGACCGTATGTGAAAGACCAAACCTATGATTGATTGGTATACGTGAAAGTGACAGGGAGAATGGAACCAAGTTCATAAACACACTTCAGGATATTATCCAGGAGAACTTCTCCAACCTAGCAAGACAGGCCAACATTCAAATTCAGGAAATACAGACAACACCACTAAGATACTCCTCGAGAATAGCAACCCCAAGACATAGTCATCAGAATCTCCAAGAATTTCCAACATTCAAATTCAGGAAATACAGACAACACCACTAAGATACTCCTCGAGAATAGCAACCCCAAGACATAGTCATCAGAATCTCCAAGGTCGAAATGAAGGTAAAAATGTTAAGGGCAGCCAGAAAGAAAGGCCAGGTTACCCAAAAAGGGAAGCCCATCAGACTAACAGCGATCTCTCTGCAGAAACCCTAGAAGCCAGAAGAGAGTAGGGGCCAATATTCAACATTCTTTTTTATTTTTTTGAGGTGGAGTCTCGCTCTGTCACCCAGGCTGGAGTGCAGTGGCGCCATCTCAGCTCACTGCAAGCCCCGCCTCCTGGGTTCTCACCATTCTTCTGCCTCAGTCTCCCGACTAGCTGGGACTACAGGCACCTCCCACCATGCCCAGCTTTCATATATATATATATATTTTTTTTTTTGTATTTTTAGTAGAGATGGGGTTTCATCATATTAGTCAGGATGGTCTCACTCTCCTGACCTCATGATCTGCCTGCGTCAGCCTCCCAAAGTGCTGGTATTACATGCATTAGCCACTGTGCCCAGCCACAACATTCTTAAAGAAAAGAATTTTCAACCCAGAATGTCATATCCAGCCAAACTAAGCTTCATAAGCAAAGGAGAAACAAAATCCTTTCCAGACAAGCAAATGCTGAGGGATTTTGCCACCACCAGGCCTGCCTTACAAGAGCTCCTGAAGGAAGCGCTAAATATGGAAAGGAAAAACTGGTACCAGCCGCTGCAAAAACACACAAAAATGTAAAGACCAATGATACTATGAATAAACTGAATCAACTAATATGCAAAATAACCAGCTAGCATCATGTTGACAGCATCAAATTAACACATAACAATATTAACCTTAAATATAAATGGGCTAAATGCCCCAATTAAAAGACACAGACTGGCAAATTGGACAAAGAATCAAGACCCATCAGTGTGCTGTATTCAGGAGACTCATCTCACATGCAAAGACACACGTAGGCTCAAAATAAAGGGATGGAGGAATATTTACCAAAAAAATAAAAAGCAAAAAAAAAAAAAAAAGCAGAGGTTGCAATCCTAGTCTCTGATAAAACAGACTTTGAACCAACAAAGATCAAAAAAGACAAAGAAGGGCATTATGTAATGGTAAAGGGATCAATGCAACAAGAAGAGCTAACTATCCTAAATATATATACACCCAATACAGGAGCACCCAGATTCATAAAACAAGTTCTTAGAGGCCTACAAAGAGACTTAGACTCCCACACAATAATAGTGGGAGACTTTAACACCCCACTGTTGATATTAGACAGATTAATGAGACAGGAATTTTTTTTTAAATCACAGCATGCTAGTTTGTGTTTTCTAGAAAGTTATTAATAGAATCTAACAGTATGTATTTTTGGAGGGCAGGAGAGTCTGGCATGTTTCATGCAGCGTAATTATTTTGAGACTCATCTATGTTGTTGCTTGTATCATTAGTTCATTCTTCTATCAATACTGGGTATTATTCCACTGTGAGGCTATATGACAGTTTGTTTTTCCATTTTCCTATGCTGAACACTTGTGCTGTTTGCAGTTGCAGGATTTGTGATGGTTAATAGTAAGTGTTAACTTGGTTGGATTGAAGGATGCAAAGTATTGATCCTGCATGTGTCAGTGAAGGTGTTGCCAAAAGAGATTAACATTTGAGTCAGTGGACTGGAAAAGGAAGACCCACTCTTAATCTGGGTGGGCACCATCTAATCAGCTGCCAGCAAATATAAAGCAGGCAAAAAAACGTGAAAAGGCTACACTGGCCTAGCCTCCCAGCCTATATCTTTTTCCTGTGCTGGATGCTTCCTGACCTCGAATATTGGACTCCAAGTTCTTCAGTTTTGGAACTCAGACTGGCTCTCCTTGCTCCTCAGCTTGCAGATGGCCTATTGTGGGACCTTGTGATCATGTGAGTTAATACTTAATAATCTCCCCTTCACATCGTATATATTTATCCTATTAGCTCTGTCCCTCTAGAGAACTCTGACTAATAAAGATTTTGGTACCAGGAGTGATGTTAGAGGAACATTAAGGATGGAGTTATTTTGTTAGTTTTGGGGTTTTTGGAGTTGGCTTCTTAATATGATTAGACCCCAAAATGCTAAGGACTCTACTTCTAATAGTATGGAGAACACTGATAGTCCTTAGCATGAACTGTTTAGAGAGTTATGCAAAATAAATGCATTTGACACTCCTGATTCACTGCTCATGAGAGGGAAGGAGTTTAATAACTCTATACATAATACTTTTGACCATATGTGGAGAACCAATGAACATAATGAAGCTGGTTTGTTCCTTCTAAGTTTGGTGGACAAAGTGATGAAAGAAAATGATATACTCAGGGATTCCAACTCCCGGCCTCAGAAGCAGATACTGAGCCTCATATCTGCTAAGATTGCCCTCAGCGAGAGTCTTATCTCCTGTAAAGAAAGGGCTGAAATTGTGGAAAAACAGACACAAACTCTTACGGGAGTGGTTGATCTGGAATGAAAGGTGTATGCACAGCCTTGCCAGGTGTCTACTGTTAAAGTGAAGGCATTGATTAGAAAAGAATGGGACCCTGCAACTTGGAATGGGGACATGTGGGAGGACCCTGATGAAGCTGGGGACACTGAGTTTGTAAACTCGGATGAACCTTTTTTGCCAGAAGAAACAGCTTCCCCATTCCCAGTAATGACAATATCTCCTCCCTGACCCATGCAGCCATCAGCCTTTCCACCTTTGTCTGAGGAGATAAACCCTGCGCTGCCTGAAGTGAAAGTGATGGCCTCCCATGAGGCAGTTTCCCTGTAAGATAATGTTGATTCTCCTCAGGAGCCACCCCCAACACCCCTGTTTGCTTCTAGACCTATAACTAGACTAAAGTCCTGGTGGTCCCCTAGAGATGAGGTTGAGGGTGTGACCCATGAGGAGATGCACTACACTCAAAAATAACTACTTGAGTTTTCTAATTTATATAAGTGGAAATCTGGAGAACAGGCATGGGAATGGATATTAAGTGTGTGGGATAATGGTGGAAGGAACATAGAGTTGGACCAGGCTGAATTTTTTAATTTGGGCCCAATAGGTAGGGACTCTGCATTAAATGTTGCAGTTCAGGGAGTTAAAAAAGATTCTAATAGTATATTTGCTTGGTTAGCTGAAATATAGATTAAAAGATGGCACACTGTGAGCAAGCTGGAAGTGCCTGATCTCCCTTGGTTTAATGTAGAGGAAGGGATCCAAAGGCTTAGGGAGATTGGGATGGTGGAGTGGATTAGTCACTTTAGGCCTACTCATTCCAGCTGGGAGGGTCCAGAAGATATACCCTTGACCAATGCCTTGCAAAATAGATTTGTGAAGGCAGCACCTGCATCTTTGAAGAGCCCTGTTATTGCTTTTCTCTGTGTGTCAGATCTAACAGTGGGAACTTCAGTTGCTCAACTACAAAATTTAAATACAGTGGGAATAATTGGATCACTAGGTGGCAGGAGCCAAGTGATAGTACTCAACCATCAAAGGTAAGGTGGGCATAGCTACTGTAATAGACAGTAGGGGGAAAGCAGCAATCAGTATAGTCTGACTCGTGTATAATTAATCATGGTGTTCTTAGAAGTGAAATTGATAGGAAGCCTACTGCATTCCTACTTAATTTATATAAGCAGAAAACTTCCAGGTCGAATGGACAAAAGACTAATTTGAATGATAAAAACAGAGAATCACAGCCCCTCAATCAATTTCCAGACTTGAGCCAGTTTACAGACCCAGAGCCCCTTGAATGAAGGGGAGACCAGATTCCCTTGAGGAAGAACCTCACTACACTACTGATAATTTATGCTGTTACTCTTTCTCCCATCCTTGCCCAAGGAGACCTAGTAGGGTAACTGCACTGGGGAAAGGGAAATGATCAGACATTTCAGAGACTACTGGACACTGGCTCTGGGCTGACATTGATTCCAGGGGACCCAAAATGTTATTGCGGTCCTCTAGTTAAATGAGGGGCTTACAGAGGTCAGGCAATTAATGGAGTTTTAGCTCAGGTCTGAATTACAGCATGTCCCTGGACTCATCCTGTGGTCATTTCCTCAGTGATAGAATGCATAATTGGCATAGGCATACTTAGCAGCTAGAACCCCCACATTGGTTCCCTGAGTGGTAGGGTGAAGGCTATTATGGTGGGAAAGACCAAATGGAAACAATTAGAGCTGCCTCTACCTAGAAAAATAGTAAATCAAAAACAATATCACATCCCTGGAGGGACTGTGGAGATTACTGCCACCATCAAGGACTTGAAAGACACAGGGGTGGTGATCCCCACCACATCCCCATTCAACTCTCGTCTCTGGCTATTGCAGAAGACAGATGGATCTTGGAGAATGACAGTGGATTATTGTAAGCCTAACCAAGTGGTGATTTGAATTGCAGCTAGTGTATCAGATGTGGTTTCATTGCTTGAGCAAATTAGCACATCTTTTGGTACCTGATAGGCAGCCATTGATTTGGCAAATGCCTTTTTCTCCATTCCTGTCCATAAGGTCCACCAGAAGCAATTTGCCTTCACCTGGCAAGGCCAGCAATATACCTTTACTGTCATACCTCAGGAGTATATCAAGTCTCCGGCTTTGTGTCATAATCTTATTTGGAGATATCTTGATCGCTTTTTGGTTCCACAAGATACCACACTGGTCCATTACATTGATGACATTATGATTATTGTATCCAGTGAGCAAGAAGTAGCAAGCACACTGGACTTACTTGTGAGACATTTGCATGCCAGAGGATGGGAAATAAATCTGACTAAAATTCAGGGAGCTTCTACCTCAGTAAAATGTCTAGGGGTACAGTGGTGTGGGGCCTGTTAAGATATTCCTTCTAAGGTGAAGGATAAGTTGCTGCATTTGGCCCCTCCTACAACCAAGAAAGAGGAACAATGCCTAGTGGGCCTATTTAGATTTGGGAGGCAACACCTTCTTCATTTAGATGTGTTACTCCATCCCACTTATCCAGTGACCTGAAAGGCTGCCAGTTTTGAGTGGGGTCCAGAACAGGAGAAGGTTCTGCAACAGGTTCAGGCTGCTGCGCAAGCTGCTCTGCCACTTGTGCCATATGACCCAATAGATCTAATGGTGCTTGAGGTGTCAGTGGTAGATAGGGATGCTGTTTGGAGCCTTTGGCAGGCCCTCATAGGTGAATCACAGTGGAGGTCTCTATTTTGGAGCAAGGCCCTTCCATCTTCTGCAGATAACTACTCTCCTTTTGAGAGACAGCTCTTGGACTGTTAGTGGGCTTTGGTGGGAACTGAATGTTTAACTATGGGAAATGAAGTCATCATGAGACCTGAACTGCCTATCATGAACTGGGTGCCTTCTGATCCATCTAGCCATAAAGTGGGTCATGCACAGCAGCATTCCATCATCAAATGGAAGTGGTATATACATGATTGGGCTTGAGCAGGTCCTAAAGGCACAAGTAAGTTACATGCAGGTACTGAAGGCACAGTAAGTTACATGCCTACATTCATTTGAGGAAGTGTCTCAAATGCCCATGGTCTCCACTTCTGCCACCCTGCCTTCTCTCCCCCAGCCTGCACTGATGGTCTCATGGGGAGTTCCCTATGATCAGTTGACAGAGGAAGAGAGGACTAGGGCCTGGTTCACAGATGGTTCTGCATGATTTGCAAGCACCACCTGAAAGTGGAGAGGTGCAGCACTACAGCCCCTTTCTAGGACATCCCTGAAGGACAGCAGTAAAGGGAAATCTTCCCAGTGGGCAGAACTTTGAACAGTGCACCTGGTTGTGCACTTTGCATGGAAGGAGAAATGGCCAGATGTGCGATTATATACAGATTCATGGGCTGTAGCCAACGGTTTGGCTGGATGGTTGGGGACATGGAAGAAGCATGATTGGAAAATTGGTGACAAAGAAATTTGGGAAAGAGGTATGTGGATAGACCTCTCTGAGTGGTCAAAAACTGTGAAGATACTTGTATCCCTTGTGAGTGCTCACCAATGTGTGACCACAGCAGAGGAGGATTTTAATAATCAAGTGGCTAGAGTGACCCGTTCTGTGGACACCAGTCAGCCTCTTTCCCCAGCCACCCCTGTCATTGCCCAATGGGCCCATGAACAAAGTGGCCATGGTGGCAGGGATGGAGGTTGCATAAGGGCTCAGCAACATGCACTTCCGCTCACCAAGGCTGACCTGGCTATGGTCACTGCTGAGTGCCCAATTTGCCAGCAGCAGAGACCAACTCTGAGCCCTTGATATGGCAACATTCCTTGGGGTGATCAGCCAGCCACCTGGTTGCAGGTTGGTTATATTGGACCTCTTCCATTATGGAAAGTGCAGAAGTTTGTCGTTACTGAAATATACACTTACTCCAGATATAAGTTTGCCTATCCTGCATGCAGTGCTTCTGCCAAGACTACCATCTGTGGACTCACGGAATGCCTTATCAAGTGTCATGGTATTCCACACAGCATTGCCTCTGACCAAGGCACTCACTTTATGGCTAAAGAAGTGTGTCAGTAGGCTTATGCTCATGGAATTCTCTGGTCTTCCCATGTTCCACATCATCCTGAAGAAGATGGATTGATAGAATGTTAGAATAGCTTTTTGAAGTCACAATTACAGTGCCAACTAGGCGACAATACTTTCAGGGCTGGGGCAACGTTCTCCAGAAGGCTGTGTATGCTCTGAATCAGCATCCAGTGTATGGTACTCTTTCTCCCATAACCAGGATTCGCGAGTCCAGGAATCGAGGGGTGGAAGTGGAAGTGGCACTTCTTGATCATCACCATTCACCGTCACCCCTAGGGATCCACTAGCAACAGTTTTGCTTCCTGTTCCCACAGCATTACATTCTGCTGGCCTAGAGGTCTTAGTTCCAGAGGGAGGAACACTGCCACCAGGAGACACAACAATTCCATTAAACTGGAAGTTAGTATTGCCACCTGGAGACTTATGTGACATAAGATTTATTGACTTCCTATTAGCATTTAAGTATTGTTAACTTTAGGTAATAGTATCTGGGTTGAGGATTGGTGCATTTCTGGTTTTATGAAGGATAGTTCTATGAAGGATAGTTGTATTATCTTAAGCATAATTATGACCTATTAATATCTTTATTTGAAGAGTATGTATGATCTCAGGAGATGTGTGTGGGTACAAGTTGACAAAGGGTGGACTTGTGATGGTTAATACTGAGTGTCAACTTGATTGGATTGAAGGATGCAAAGTGTTGATCCTGGGTGTCTGTGAGGGTGTTGTCAAAGGAGATTAACATTTGAGTCAGTGAACTGGGAAAGGCAGACCCACTCTTAACCTGGGTGGGCACTATCTAATCAGCTTCCAGCAAATATAAAGCGGGCAGAAAAACGCAAAAAGGCTAGATGGCCCAGCCTCCCAGCCTTTCTCCTGTGCTGGATGCTTCCTGACCTCGAACATTGGACTCCAGGTTCTTCAGTTTTGGAACTCAGACCGGCTTTCCTTGTTCTCAGCCTGGAGATGGCCTATTGTGGTACCCTGTGATTGTGTGAGTTAATATTTAATAAACTCCCCTTTATATGTATCCAATTAGTTCTGTCCCTCTAGAGAGACCTGGGTAACACAGGATGTTACAGATAAATTTGCTATGAACATTTGTGTACAAATCTTTATATTGACAGATACTTTAATTTTCTTGGGGGAAATACTTGGAAGTAGGTTGCATGGATTATATGTATGTGTATGTTTTGCTTTTTAAGAAACTATCAAATGGTTTTCCAAAGTAGTTGAATCATTTTACATTTCTATCATCAGTGTATGCGAGTTTCAGTTGCTCAAAATTCTTGCTAAAACCAGATGTGGTGTATTTTTTTAAAAATTAGCCATTCTATAAAAGTCATTGGTAGCTTGATGGGGATGGCATTACAGATTCAATGCCATCCCCATCAAGCTACCAATGACTTTCTTCACAGAATTGGAAAAAACTACTTTAAAGTTCATATGGAACCAAAAAAGAGCCCGCATCGCCAAGTCAATCCTAAGCCAAAAGAACAAAGCTGGAGGCATCACACTACCTGACTTCAAACTATACTACAAGGCTACAGTAACCAAAACAGCATGGTACTGGTACCAAAACAGAGATATAGATCAATGGAACAGAACAGAGCCGTCAGAAATAATGCCACATATCTACAAGTATCTGATTTTTGACAAACCTGACAAAAACAAGAAATGGGGAAAGGATTCCCTATTTAATAAATGGTGCTGGGAAAACTGGCTAGCCATATGTAGAAAGCTGAAACTGGATCCCTTCCTTACACCTTATACAAAAATCAATTCAAGATGGATTAAAGACTTAAATGTTAGACCTAAAACCATAAAAACCCTAGAAGAAAACCTAGGCATTACCATTCAGGACATAGGCATGGGCAAGGACTTCATGTCTAAAACACCAAAAGCAATGGCAACAAAAGCCAAAATTGACAAATGGGATCTAATTAAACTCAAGAGCTTCTGCACAGCAAAAGAAACTACCATCAGAGTGAACAGGCAACCTACAAAATGGGAGAAAATTTTCACAACCTACTCATCTGACAAAGGGCTAATATCCAGAATCTACAATGAACTCCAACAAATTTACAAGAAAAAAACAAACAACCCCATCAAAAAGTGGGCAAAGGAGATGAACAGACACTTCTCAAAAGAAGACATTTATGCAGCCAAAAAACACATGAAAAAATGCTCACCATCACTGGCCATCAGAGAAATGCAAATCAAAACCACAATGAGATACCATCTCACACCAGTTAGAATGGCAATCATTAAAAAGTCAGGAAACAACAGGTGCTGGAGAGGATGTGGAGAAATAGGAACACTTTTACACTGTTGGTGGGACTGTAAACTAGTTCAACCCTTGTGGAAGTCAGTGTGGCGATTCCTCAGGGATCTAGAACTAGAAATTCCATTCGACCCAGCCATCCCATTACTGGGTATATACCCAAAGGACTATAAATCATGCTGCTATAAAGACACATGCACACGTATGTTTATTGCGGCATTATTCACAATAGCAAAGACTTGGAACCAACCCAAATGTCCAACAATGATAGACTGGATTAAGAAAATGTGGCACATATACACCATGGAATACTATGCAGCCATAAAAAATGATGAGTTCACGTCCTTTGTAGGGACATGGATGAAATTGGAAATCATCATTCTCAGTAAACTATCGCAAGAACAAAAAACCAAACACTGCATATTCTCACTCATAGGTGGGAATTGAACAATGAGAACACATGGACACAGGAAGGGGAACATCACACTCTGGGGACTGTTGTGGGGTGGGGTGAGGGGGGAGGGATAGCATTGGGAGATATACCTAATGCTAGATGACGAGTTGGTGGGTGCAGCGCACCAGCATGGCACATGTATACATATGTAACTTACCTGCACATTGCGCACATGTACCATAAAACCTAAAGTATAATAATAATAATAATAATAAAAGAAAAAAAAATTAGCCATTCTAATGGGTCTATAATGCTATCTCATTGTGATTTTAACTTAATGGTGTTGAGAATCTTTTCAGGTTTATTTGCCATCTATATGTTTTCTTTGATGAAGTGTCTGTTCAAATCTTTTGTCCATTGTTTTCTTATTATTGAATTTTAAGAATTTTAAATATATATATAAATATATTTTGGATATAAGTCTTAAATCAGATATGTGGTTTGCAAATATTTTCTCCCAAGTATCTGGTTTGTCTTTTCATTTTGCTAGCAGTGTGTTTCAAAAAATAGAAGTTTTAAAATTATGATAATGTCCAATGTATCTATATTTTATTTTACAGATTGTGATTTTGGTATCATATCTAAGGAATCTTTACCTAATCAAAGTTGCAGAAGTTTTCTCCTAAAAGTTTTATAGGTTTAAGTTTTACATTTAGGTCTATGATTCATGTTGAGTTAATTTTATGGTGCAAGATATAGATCAAAGTTTATTTTTTTTTCTTGCATATATATATATATATATATATCCAATTATTCCAGCACCATTTGTTGAAAAGACTAATCTTTCTCTACTGAATTGCCTTTGAAACTTTGTCAAAATCATTTGTCTGTATATGTGTGGGTCTATTTCTGGACTCTCTTCTGTTCCATTCGTCTATTTGTCTATCTTTACACCAGTACCAAACTGTCTTGATTATTGTAGCTTCATAATAAGTGTTAGTTCTCTAAATTTGTTCATCTTTTTTTTCAGAGTTGTTTTGGCTAT
The DNA here is from genome assembly GCF_028885655.2 of Pongo abelii. Lineage (NCBI taxonomy): Eukaryota > Metazoa > Chordata > Mammalia > Primates > Hominidae > Pongo > Pongo abelii. Next base: position 136,219,180 of record NC_085928.1, on the reverse strand, counting down.
TCTGGGTCCTTTGAATTTTTATATCAATTTTAGAATCAGTTAATTTCTACAAAAACCCTGCTAGAATTTTAATTGGGATTGGTTTAAATGTATGGATTGGTTTGGGAAGAGTGGCTTTCTTAGCATTATTGAGTCTTTTGACTAATGAACACAATATAGGTAGAACATCAGTAATCTGAAAATCTGAAATTTGAAATACTCTAAAATCTGAAATTTTTTGGGTAATGACATGATGCCACAAGTGGAAAATTGCACATCTGACACCTTTGCTTTCTTATGGTTCAATATACACAAACTTTGTTTTCTGAACAAAAGCATAAAAAAATTTGTATAAAATTACCTTTAGGCTGTGTACATAGGTGTATATAAAACAAATGCATTTTGTGTTTAGATTTGGGTCCCATTCCCAAGATATCTCATTATGCATATGCAAATATTCCAAATCCAAAAAAACTTACAATCCAAAACACTTCTGGTCCCAAGCATTTTGGATGAGGAGTACACAACCTGTATATCTCACCATTTATTTCGGTTATCTTTAATTACTTTCAGCAATGTTTTATAGTTATTCAGTGCACAAGTCTTTTACATCTTTTGACACTTTCATTTTTAATTATTTCATATTTTTGAGGCCATTTTTAATGGCATTGTTTTCAAAATATTAACTTCTGATGGGGTTCATTGCTAATATATAAAATAAAATAGATTTTTATGTATTGATCTATTGATCTTTTATCCTGCAACATTGCCTCAACTCATTTAATAATTCTAGTAGCTTATTTCAAAAATATAGATTCCAGTGGATTTTCTACATGAATAATTATGTCATTTGTGAATAAAGAGTTTTGTTTATTTCTTTTCAATCTGGATACCTTTTATTTCTTTTTCTTGCTTTATTGCATTGACAAGAAATTCCAATATAATGTGAAAGAGAAGTGGTGAGAGCGGATATCTTGCTTTGTTCCTGATCTTAGCTATTCCTCATTTTTTTTAAGCTATATTTTCATAGAAGCCCTTCATCAAGTTGAGAAAGTTCCTTTTTTAAGGCAGTAAAATTCCTTTTTTAAAGCAAATAAAGAATGTATATTGATATTTGTCAAATACTTTCTTCTACATCTATTGAGATGATCATATAGTTTATACATTTCTTTTGTTTCTTTATTATTATGGAGTACATTCATTGATTTTCTATTGTTAAACCAACCTTGCACACTTGGTCATGATGTATTATCCTTTAACCTGATGTTGGATTTAATTTGCTCAAATTTCAGTAACAACTTTTTCATCAATGATCATGAGGGATGTTGGCCTGCAGTTTTCTTTTCTTGCAATATCTCTATCTGTTTTGGACATTTAATTCTGGGCTCACAGAATGAGTTGAAGAGTGTCCTCTCCTTTTCAATTTTGTGCAATAATTTGTGTAGAATGGACACTACTTCTTCCTTGAATCTTTGGTAGAATTATCAAGTGAAGCCATCTGGACCTCAGCATTTCTTTGTGGGAAATTGTATAACTATTGATTTAATTTCTTTAATAGTGGAGGGCTATTTATATTACCTAATTTTTTTCTTGAGTTAGCTTTGGTACTTTGTATCTTTCAAAGAATTTGTCCAATGTATCTAAGTTGTAGAGTTTATTCAAATAAGGTTGTATATAATATTCCCTTAGTGTCATTTTTATATTTGTAAAATTTGCTCTGGTTTCACTTCTCTCATGCCTACTACTGACAATTTGTATCTTCCTTCTTTTTCTCTGACCAGTCTGGCTAGGGATTTATTAATTTCATCAATTTTCTCAATTTTCTCAAGACTGACATATTATTTTGCTTTTGTATGTCTCAAAAGTCTTTATTTTGCTTTCATTTTTGAAATACTTTTTTTTCAGTGAGTATAGAATTCTAGAATAGTTTTTCTCTCCCAATACTTTAAAGATATTGCCCTACTGTTTTTTACTTTTGCATTGTTTGTAACAGAAATTTACTGTTACCCTTATTTCTGTTTCTGTATACATATCTTTTCCTTCTACTGCTTATAAGATTTGCTATTTATCACCCATTTTGATACATTTTATTATTCTGTGCCTTAGTATTCTTTCTTTTATGTTTCTTTTGCTTAGGGTTTGCTAAGCTTCTTATATATGTGGGTTTGTCATTTTTATCAAGTTTGGAAAATTTTCATCCATAATATCTTCAAATATTTCCCCTCTATTATGACTTCAATTACTCATGTATTAGGCTGTTTGAGTTGTCCCACACCTAACACTCTGTCCAGTTTTTAACAGTTATGTCTTCTCTCTATGTTTCATTTTGGGTTGCTTCTATTTCCATGCCTTCAAGTTCACTAATCTTTTCTTCCTCAATGTCTAATCTGCTGTTAATTCTAGAAAGTATATTTTTCATCTTACACATTTTAGTTTCAATCATTAAAAGTTTGATTTGGATCTTTTTATGCTTTTCATGTTTTTGCTGAACTTTTTGAACATATGGAATACAATTATAATAAACATTTTAATATCCTTCTCTGCTAACTCTAACATCTGTGGTTAGTTCTTAATCAGATTCAATTGATCGATTTATCTCCTCATTATGTATCATATTTTCCTGTTTCTTTTGTGTGTCTGGAAATTTTTGATTGGATGCCAGACATTGTAAATTATACCTTGTGGGATGCTGTATATTTTTGTGTTCCTATAAATATTCTTGAGCTTTATTATATGACACAGTTAAGTTACTTGGAAACAGTTTGATCTTTTCTACCCCTGTTTTTAGGAATTGCTAGATAGACCAGAGTAGTTTTAGTCATGGGCTAATTATTCATTACTACTGAAGCAAGACCCTTCTGAATACCATACTCAATGCTACGTAAATCTTGAGGTTTTCCAGTCTTTCTGGTGGATGGCAAGCACTATTCTCCCCAGTGAGTGCTCACTAGGTACCATTTTGGGTGGTCCTTTCTCTGGTCGTAGGTAGTATCTTTACATGAATGCATTTACCCATACTCAGAATGAGGGACATTTTGTAGAAATCTGAAGTTCTCTCTCTGCACAGCTCTTTCCTTTCTGGTACTCTGTTCTGTGAACTCAAGCTGTTTTGATCTCCTCAGACCCTCCATTTCATTTCCTCAGCTCATAGAGTCTTCTACACTCCACCTGGGTTCCCCTGTCTGTTCTGTGACCTTGAAACTCCCTTAAGGTAGTAAGGTAGAGGAATCATAGAGTCCACATCACTTGTTTCACATATCTGAGGGCTCAGTATCCTGCATTGCCTGATGACTCAGTGTCTTAAAAACTATTGTTCATATATTTTGGTTTTTTTTGTTGTTGTTTCAGGTGGAAGAGTAAACTGTTCCCGTTTCTCCAAATTGACAGGAAGCAGAAGTTCTCCTTAGCTGATTTTTCTTCTTGCCTTATACTGGGTTCTTTAACACCAGAACAAAAATAAATAAATAAAAGAATCTTCCAGAAATTCATGAAGAGACTTCAGGTATGCAGCATAGGTGTCTGACAACTACGTAGAGCAGTGGGCCAGTCTTAATTTGTTTCATTAATCTGGTAAAAAAAAAAAAAAGAAGGATTTGCATGAAATTCGCAATTCAGATTGCCATATTAGCCACTAAGTCAGAAGACTTGAGAGCTGAGCCTTGGAGAAACAAAATCCCTGACAATTGATGATGTTTTTGTAATAGGAGACTTCTATTATTTTAGCAAACAGAAAGACTGCATAAAAATGTCAGAAAGAAACTACTTTTGGAGAAAAAAATAGGAACTGACTCACTAAAGGGACCTATTGGGGATAATTACCCAGAGCCTGTGGTAGATCAGGATGGCTGATTTAAAGTTATTGTTTTTGCGAATTCTGCAAAAAACAAAAAAAAAACAAAGATTTTTTTTTCTTGGCTTTAGCAATAGTGGAAAAATTTCTTCCACAGCTGTAATCTCATGTAAACTGCCAAAGTGGATTTTATTCTCTGAGTTTCTCAAGCCTCCTTTTTCTCTAATACAGAGTAATATTGGCTAATGATGAAACACTACAAACTATAATTTGAAATAGTGTTTCAATTTTCAATTTGCAGTCTGGGAATAGATCACAGGAATTTTAGTTTGTTGGTTGCCTGCTGCCTTAGGTCAGGAAAGCCTGAACTTTCTCATCTAACACCTGTTCAAGTCGGAGGATGCTGATTAATTCATGATGGAAAGGTATCAATTTCACAGCCCAGACTTCTACATTCTTGAAATGCTGTTCTCATGGGAGACATTAAATAAGCTTTGAAATAACTGTAAGTAAATAAATATTCAATTATTTGAATAGCACTATATTCTGTTTCATTAAAAAATTTCTTACTTGATTTTTCTCACCAATAAAAGTATTCAAATGTTTAATTCAATCATCATCACATCAAGAATTACTATATTATCTCCGAATTATATAAGTGATTTTCTGGTCATGAACATACTAGTTGTTCTTACTCTATATAAACATACTTTTTTGTTAAAATATAATCATTTAGTTTAAAATTGAGATATCCTTGTTACAGGAGAATTTCAAATATATTTAACAACAACAATAAAAAGCTTAAATATAAATAGCAAATGTGAGTAAGCATGGGATAGTTGAATGGCTTTTTATATTTTTGGAAGTCAATTCCATCTTCATAGACTAATTCTTCCAGGTTTTAATTCACGTTAAGTTCTGATGGCTGACACCATTTTTCCTCCTCTGTATCTTCTTCGGAATATGGACATCTTGGGTTGTTGTGAGAATGGAGTTACCAAAGTTATAATCAGATAAACACTAAGCAAAGTGTTATGGCAAAGTGTAGTCAAGTGCGTTTACTGTCAGATGGTCAACACCTTAAGTGCTCGAGGTTGATGAGAATTGTTTTCATCTCTGTTGATAGGAAGAACCAATGATGTGATCCCTGGATACTGGCAATTGTTGCCCAAGAAACCCTCTCCCCTTGCTATGGGACTGCTGGGCACCCAAATAATGCACCCAAATAATTTGATAGCTCTTGTTACACAGCTCTTCTTGGACTAAAAGGCCCTCAGCATTCCTGGCAATTTCTACACTCCTGAAGCTTCATCTGGTAATTCCCTGACTTATTCAGTACCACCCCACTCCTAGAGTGTCTTTAGAGGTGTTTGCTTTCTTCTTAAAGCTATTATCTTCTTGTTCTTCGAGGGCTTATTCTTGGGGGACTTGGAGGGCTTAATAAGCCCTAAGACTCAATCGTTAGCAACCAAAAAATTAACTTCTACTCTCCCAAGGTCAGGGACAGCATAATCTTAAAATACAGTGGTTAGGGAAAATATTTGCATAACGCATTTTTAGGAATGTACAGGAAGGGAAGGCAAATATAGAGGAGGAAGATGATTTAAGAGAGTAGAGCAGAAAATATACAGCTGCCACAAAAATTTAGAATTGCAGAACCAGCTAAAGGTAGGTGTTTGTTCTGCTTACTAATAAAGCATACACCAAATACAATTATTTGGAAGCCTACAATTTTTTAGGGTAAAATTTTTTAGGTGTTCTTCTAGTCTTACCCCATTATTTTAAAGATGTAAAAACTGGATCCGAAAGAGAAGTGACTTGGTTAAGCTCACACAGAAACTAGAATCCTACATCCTTTGTATTGTGTCAAATGCTTTTATGATTACCACATGCTGCCTTTTTAAGGCCTGTGATCTCCAGAGAGAGATTTCAGCTTTTTGATATGCCAAACTAAGGAATTCTTAGTTGGCCTTTTTTTTTCTTCTTGAGTTTGTGCTTGCTTAAACTAATGAGTAGGTAATAACCCTGTGTTTCCGAATTTCTTAAATCAGACTTTTTGGGGGATGAAATTTTGTTAATGATTCTGTTAAGAAATAATGTCTTTTACACTTTTTCAGCTGAAAGGCAAGGGGATGCAGGATGGAGGTTAGAAATACACAGCTGCCATAGTCTAATTCTTGTATAGATATTATTGAGTGATTAAATGATCAAGAAAATTGCCTACTGCTTCTCTTTACTTTTCCGTATTTAGCAGGAACATGACCTTTTGTTTTGATCCATAATGAGGGAGATGAAGAGAATATGAGAGAATATATGAGAAAATGAAAGGAAAGTGCGCTAAGAATCCACATAATTAAATGCCCAAACACTTAGTTTATCATTCAAGATCCTTCATGATCTTGCCAATCTATTTTCCCAACTATATCCCATATTATCTCCCTTTGCATACAGTTTAATCCATACGCTAAATAACTTGCTATTCTTTAAATGATTTGTTTTTCTACCTCCACATCTATTTTCATACTGCTTTCTCTACCTGACATTCTCTGTCCCCAAACTGTTGCTATTTAAATTTGACTTAGCTTGGGTTACCTGAGATGTAGACACTGAGACAAGCTTTTAAGTTTGAGTAATTTATTAGAGAGTAAAGGTAGGAGAATGATTAAGTGAAAGAATGAAAGAAAGGTTATTTTGGAAGAGCATGTTATCAAGACAGCTTTCAGTTCCAGGAAGCAACTGAAGGATAATCCCACAGGGAAAGCTCTTGAAGCCCAGACAAGCTATTCTGTCTTAAAGTTATCCTACCCAAGGGGTAAGGGAGCTAAGTATTTATACACCAACACTCTTCAGATATTGCTTGAGAGCTGCTCCTACAGACATTAATTCCTGAAGCTTCCAACCTATTGAACAGGTGGCAGAGTGAGTTTCAGCAGTGAGAGGACACCCTTAACAAAGAACTACTGGTGCTAGGAGTTGGAAGTTGGGCCAAAGGCAAACAGATGCTAACAGGGAGGTAATATGAGAGGCACTGACAGCATCTGCTATAAAACTGTCCCCAAAAGAAAAGATGGGATACAGCTGGTTATGCTGCAGTTAAAAAGCAACCAAGTATTAATGGCTTAATACCACAAAAGTTTATTTTTCACTTCTTGTTATCAGGAGACGTCTGTGGATTCTATAACTCAAAGACCCAGGCTGATGGCTGGTGGAATAGCTACCATCTCAAACATGGCGTGATGCTGCATCAGAGGGAAAAATAAGCTCTTGCACTGGCAATGAAATGTCTACCCTGTAGTGACTTGTGCTTACTTCCACTCACAAATGATTGCCCAGAGCTACTTACCTGGCTCCAATCTACCACTGGGTGTGTACGTGCAATCTACTATGTACCTAGAAGATGAGAGGAACAAATTATTAATGATGACCACACCCCAAGACTAACAATAATTGCAGAAGAATCAATGACTTAAACAAAAATATGGCCATTGAAGGAATAGAAAATATAGTGAGTTTAGTGTAAATTTAGAAGTGATTTATAAGTAGCATACAAAATCCAGAAACTATAAGAAAACAGATTGACAAATATAAACATATAAAGCTTTAAAAAAGTTTAATATAACAAAAATGGCATAAAAAGAGTCAAAAGTTTTTAAAAAATATGTTAATGCAGTAGATTAGGTGCTAATTTTCTTAATATACTAATAACTCAATAAGAGAAATTTTGTATCTAGAAGAAAATGAACATGGAAATAGGCAATTCACAGATAATGGCATTCATCTGGCCAATAAAAAATTGTGTGACATTCAGAATAAAATAAAAATGAAATACTGGTTTTCAGCCATCACTTGAGCAAAACTGCAAAGATACAATGAGACTCAGGCATTCCCATATACTGTGGATGGGAGGGCAAAGACCTTTAACCTCTAATTTTATTTCTATTTTTAAACATATATGTTAAAATTTTAAATGCTAATGTCCTCTTGACCCAATAATTTTATGTCTAAGATTTGAATCTGGAGATAAACTTGAACAAATGCATCCAGATTTATGTGTAAGTATTAATATAGTTTAGATGTGTGTTCCCACCCAAATCTCATATTGAAATGTAATTCCCAGTGTTGGAGGTGGGTCCTGGTGTGAGGTGATTGGATTATGGAGGTGAATTTCTCAGGAATTGTTTAGCATCATCCCCTATGGCCCTGTCCTTACATAGTGAGGTGAGTTCTTCTGAGATCTGGTTATTTAAAGTGTGCAGCACCTCCCCGCCTCACTCTCTCTTGCTCCTGCTTTTGCTATGTGATGTGTGAGCTACTGCTCTGCCTTCCACCATGATTTGAAGCTCCCTGAGGCCTCCCCAGAAGGAGATGCTGCCATGCTTCCTGTACAGCCTGTAGAATTGTGAGCCAATTAAACCTCGTTTCTTTATAAATTACCCAGTCTCACGTATTTCTTTATGGCAACGCAAGAATAGATTAATACTAATATGTTCAGTGAAAACCTTATTTGTCATTATAACACCCCCATCCACCAATGTCCATAAATAGATTAGCTGAATGATTTATAGTACATACTTATAACGAAGTATTATACAGCCATTGAAAAGCCTGAAATAGACTTTTGTGGGCTGAAACAAAAAGCCTAGGATAGAATATTGATGAAAAATGAAATAACAAAAAGCAATCTATAATGTGATTCCACTTGCGTGTGTGTCTTGCAGATGCATAGACAATATGTGAGAGAATATGAGAATGTTAAGAGTGGTAGCCTGTGGGAAGGGCTAATAGGAGTTCAGGGAGATAGAGCAGGGCTGTAGAGGATGTCAATTATTTTTTGGCCATGCTCACTTACCATTCCTTGTCTTTATTAAAAAAAACCCTTCTCACTCACATACATGCTTTGAACAAGGTGCTTCATTACTTCAACTCCAGAGATGGAAGATAAGACCCAAGCCTGGTAAAAGAGCCTACCCAATTTCACTAGCCACATTGACTCATCAAGGGTGTTATGAGTTGAAAGTTGGTCAAACCTGAGAGAGTTTTGGGACTTGTATGTGAGCCCCTGGGACTATAGAAAACTCTTTTCTTCTGAGTGTGAGTCTGGAGGATGTATGCTTGAACTACTCCAGCCTATGAATGTTATAAAAGAGGAAACAAAACAATGAGGAAGAAGCATAGCAGATATGTCCAGAACAGATCATTGGACATTTCAGTTAAATAAACAACAATAAATAAATAAACAAACAAACAAGCAATTTTTCCCCTTAGGCAACTTTGAATTAGGACTTACCTAGATGATTTCTTTTCCTTTATTTTAATATTATGTTCGGTTTGAGTAAATATATGTAGTTTTGTAGTAAAAAGCATTTTGTAAGTAAGAAGATTCTATCCACTTTGTAGTCACACTTTTAAAAAGATGCACAATAGAAAGCTTGGATATATAAACTGAGATATTTCTAAATGTGATACAAGACAGCCATTAAAAAATAATGAGGTTGATTTATGTGTGTTCATGTGGAAAGATACTCTAAAAGAGTGAGAAAATATCAGGTTCCAGAAAATCACTTAGAATACATTTTCATTTATATAAAAGAAAAAGATGTTTATATGTGTATTACAATCCAAGAAGCTATACAGCAGATTAATCAGTTCCTAAGTATGGGGTTATGGGTGGGGGACTTCACTTCCTATTTTACACACTAATGTATGTAAATATTTTATCCCCATTCTTAGGTGATAAAGACCTCAAGGATGAGTTTCATCTCATCTTTGAATTCTTCAGATCACCTGCTCATATTAGGTAACAAATATATGTTTGTGGAGTAAATGAGTTTGGAAAAAAGAAAATATAAAATTAATTAAGAGGAGGATTTTACCTCATAGAATAAGGAAAATCCAGCAGTTTTGTGTGTGTTAAAGGCAAATTTCCAATATTAGCAGATCCATAGGCTTTGAAAAAATAATCAGTTCACAAGACCCACCCCCCCCACCACAATTCTAGTTTGTCCTTTGCAGCTAGAGTTACTCAGAGAACAAGTAACATTTTATGTTTTTTTTTTTTTTACTGGAGATTTTTTTCATAGAGGTAGTAATAGGATAAATTAGGGTTATGCTATAGTAACAAGCCCAAAATCTCAGTGGTTTCAAAAATAAAAGTGTATTTCTTATGTTTGAAACCACTGAGATTTCATGCCACATTTCCAAAGCAAAGTAGCAGTAGTACTGTTCATTCTACTCACTCAAGAACTCAGTAGATGAAGTCTGTCTCAAAATGTGCACCCACAATCACATTGGAAAGGAAAAGTCATGGAAAATTCTGCAATGGTTCTTCAAATTGTCATCTGGAGGTGACATACACTCTTAGGTTTCATTGGACCACGCAAGTCACATGAACACGTCTCACTTCAAGGAGGTAGGGAAGTGCCATCTTACCACATGCATTTTCTGAAGAATGATAGATGAGATTTACTTCTATGCAACATTACCCACATTTACATACTTTTCAACATTCCAGTTTGTTGTCCCTTCCTTGAAGTCTATTTAAAAATGCTCGTATCATAACCACTTGCCCACAAATTACTTCCCAGAACACGATTTTACCTATTAGCAGTGTGTTAACAATTTTGTTTAAAATAAAAATTCTCTTGACTTGTTAATTGCCATTTTCAGCAAATACAAAGCAAACTGCAGCACTGCCATGTTCCCTAGGGTGAGTGGGAGGCTCAATAAATACTAAGGGGTGAGAATATTTGCCTTGATTAAAATGATAAAGTAGATACTTATATTTGAAAATGTTGATCTGAGTAATAAGAGCTCTAATTTTTTTTTAGTGATCATGCATGATATAAAATATATAATTTATTGTGAAATAAACTGCCCTAAATAGGCCAAATATTGCCACCTTTACTGGCTAATTTGAACTCTAGCATATATAAACTTCCTGCTCATTTTTGGTATTATCCTAACATTCTTTGTTTTATAAAAATATTTTTTATTTGTATTATTTATAGCAGAGATGTTATTCTATGCATTTTCTGTTCAAGTTTCACTTATTTATAAATATAGTCATTTAAATTTCCATTGCCAGATTCACACATTTCATAGAAATAAATTTGAAGCAACCTTGATAAACACAAATGAAAGTAAAAAAACACAGAGTATTACAGTTTCTAGGAATAAATTTAACGCTGTGTATATCAATCAGAAATAACAGGCCACATTCAACCACCACAAAAATGACTACGTCTTTACTTGAATAGTCTGCGAATCCTTTGCAACGTTATTGAGTATAATTTTATTTAGCATAGCATTGAGGCACTAAGTGCTGTCTAGTGTTTCCAAGCAGAAGAAGCCCCTGTGATGTACCTTATGAGGAAAATGACAAACTTACTTGTGTTAAATAAGCTTCATTCATGTAACATGAATATCAGGCATGCGTTATAGTGCTTTTGGCTCTGAGTTCAATATTAATGAATCAACTACATATATGTTAAATAATTGCAAGAAATATGTTTGGCATCATGGGAATGAGTAATTAAATTATGTCATTATAAAACAGAATATTATGATAATTTATTAAAAATTTAAATTATCAATAGTGGAAAAGAAAAATGCATAAGTTGTCTACTGGAACTATTTAGAACAATATGCATAGGAGGGAAATGCAACAAATTATAAAGAGGATTATCTCTGTGTGCTGGGATTAGAGAGATTTTTATTATTTTGTATTATTCTCTTCCTTGTAAATTTATCGTTTCAAGTATTTTAGGGCAATAAAATTTATTAGTTTTATAAATAGAAAAATTTATACTTTTTTTGTCTTCATACCAAGATATTATATTGTGGGTCATTGGTTTTATCTGCACGAGGTCAGACGTTTGCCGAATTCAGTTCTGAGCTTTTGAACCAAAAGCAGATCTTCAGAACAAGAAAGAAGATAATAAAAGAGAAACACAAAGAAACTGAAGATGATTGGAGATATATGAATCAAGATGATTAGACCTAGCAGAGGGCTGGCTGGATGGCATTTATGTTGACGATGGACTCCTACACAGAGGATGATCGTGGTCTAGGACATAATAGTCATTCAATCATCATTTCTTAAATAATGTTTTAAAACAAGTGAATGAATGACCAATTATATATCTTCCCTGAGCCAATAAAATATATTAAAAGTATAGGCCTGGGCACAGTGGCTCATGCCTGTAATCCCAGCACTTTGGGAGGCTGAGGTGGGCGGATCACGAGGTCAGGAGTTCAAGACCGTCCTGGCCAACATGGTGAAACACTGTCTCTACTAAAAATACAAAAATTAGCTGGGCACGGTGGCGTGTGCCTGTAATCCCAGCTACTCGGGAGGCTGAGGCAGGAGAATCTCTTGAACCAGGGAGTTGGAGGTTGCAGTGAGCCAAGATTGCACCACTGCACTCCAGCCTGGTGACAGAGTGAGACTCTATCTCAAAAAAACAAAAAACAACAACAACAACAAAAAACAACCCCCCAAAACAAAAAAAAACCCCTAAAATTAGCTGGAGAATTGCTTGAATCCAGGAGGCGGAGGTTGCAGTGAGCTGAGATCGCGCCATTGCACTCCAGCCTGAGTGACAGAGCGAGACTCCATCTCAAAAAAAAAAAAAAAAATGTATACAAAGAGTTTTATATTTGATAAAAATTTACGTAAGTTCATTTAAAATATGGACGGCATTGTATTGGCTTTTTCCAGAAGGAGTTGGGGGACGAATTAGAAAGTGAAAGGGTAAATCAGGGAGCTAAGTATGATATAACAAGGAATCTTATAGACCTAAACTGGGACGTTCCCTGAGGAATGGCCACAAAGACCCAACTCCAAGCAATAAGCTTTCTAAGCCTGGCAAACACAACATATAACAATAGGTGACTGGTTTCTGAATTCTGGGGTATTCGTATTTTAGAGAAAATTGTTTCACAAAGGTAACATCAAGTATGCAAAGTACTTTATCTAGTCTAGGGAAAGTCTGAGGTTAAATGATTATTTGTAAGTTATTAACACACTTCTGGAGAGAAACAGCCTTAGTTAAATTCCTTTTATCTACTAATGTCGAATTTAGAAAATACTGATTGTTCAATATAAGGTATCCATAGATAACTATTTTTTTTCTAAAGGTATGTCAGCAATATTTGCATCTTCAAGGAGCACACTATCTACTACATACACACACACAACACTCACACACATGTACAGTCAAGCCTTATTTGTGGATTGCATATTTGTGAAATTGCCTACTCACAAAAATTTACCTGTAACTCGAAAATCACTACTTGTTGCACTTTCACTGCCATTTGAGGACATGCAGTTTCTTGCACCCAACCTCATCCCAGCTGAGGTTGGACAGGAACAAACTCTGCCTGCTTGTTCAGTTCTCATTCCCTAAACAAGCATTCTTTTTATTGTCTATTTAGTGCCACGTCTTTTTATTTTTGCATTTTTGTGCTTTTGGTGATTTCTCTGTTTTAAATGGCCCCAAGTATAGTGCTGAGGCACTGAAGCGCTATCTAGTGTTTCCAAGCAGAAGAAGCCTGTAATGTACCTTATGAAGAAAATGACATAATTTCATGTGTTAAATAAGCGTTATTTATCTAACATGAATATGAGGCATGAGTTATAGTGCTGTTGGCTGTGAGTTCAATGTTAATGAATCAACTATATGTATTAAATAAGGTTTATTTAAATAGAAACACACATAAAACAAGGTTATATGTTGATTACTTAATGAAAATGTTGTGACCAAAGGTTCACAGGAAACTAACTCTGTATTTCGCACAGAGAAATTAGTGAATGGTTTAGTATTCACTAACTCAGTGTTTATGGAGACTTTATAGAAAATAACTACCAGAAAAAAATACAAATATATATTATAATTAATACAATATAACATATATACACATACAAAGACACACATACACACAATGATCTCATTTTAAATACATTCATAAAAATACTTGATATTAAATAGAAGTCTTTACTGATGTATATTTTTACACTATATATGTACCAATGTCAGGCTTATGTTCATTATTTTTATAAAAGCTGTTAACATTTCCATTGCAGAGGAATTCTCTCTAAACCGTAAAACTATATCAAGCTGGCCAGGCGCGGTGGCTCACGCCTGTAATCCCAGCACTTTGGGAGGCCGAGGCAGGTGGATCACGAGGTCAGGAGATCAAGACCATTCTGGCTAACACGGTGAAACCCCATCTCCACTAAAAATACAAAAAATTAGCCAGGTGTGGTGGTGGGCACCTGTAGTCCCAGCTACTTGGGAGGCTGACGCAGGAGAATGGCGTGAACCTGGGAGGCAGAGCTTGCAGTGAGCCAAGATCATGCCACTGCACTCCAGCCTGAGCAACAGAGTGAGACTCTGTCTCAAAAAAAAAAAAAAAAAAAAAAAAAACTCTATCAAGTTGTTGTTTTAGAGTCTTAATTGAAATCTTGTTTTTTGGTTTTTTGTTGTTTGTTTGTTTTTGTTTGTTTGTTTGTTTTTTAAATAGAGTCTCCCTCTCTTTCCCAGGCCAGAGTGCAATGGTGCAATCTTGGTTCACTACAACTTCTGCCTCCTGGGTTAAGTCATTCTCCTGCCTCAGCCTCCGGAGTAGCTGGGATTACAGGCACATGCCACTGGGCTCGGCTAATTTTTGTATTTTTAGTAAAGATGGGGTTTCACCATGTTGGCCAGGCTGGTCTCAAACTCCTGACCTCAAGGGATCTGCCTGCCTTGGCCTCCCAAAGTGCTAGGATTACAGAAATATTATTTTATTATACATTTTTCTAATATATATATCATGACCACTACCAAAATACACATGAAACTCAAAGGTGGACAGTTTTTTTAAAGCAAGGACATCTGAATAGGTAGGTACATGTTGTTATGATGTGGGTGAATTTTCACACAGAAAATACAAGTATGCAGAAATCAAATGTATTTTTAGTAAACAACTTTAATTTCCATCCTTACCTACAAACTGCTTGTTGGGCAGCAGCTTAATATTGCTATTCTTTTTTTTTTTTTTTTGATTTTTTTATTTTTATTATTATTATTATTATTATTATACTTTAGGCTCTATGGTACATGTGCGCAACGTGCAGGTAAGTTACATATGTATACATGTGCCATGCTGGTGCGCTGCACCCACCAACTCGTCATCTAGCATTAGGTATATCTCCCAATGCTATCCCTCCCCACTCCCCCCACCCCACAACAGTCCCCGAAGTGTGATGTTCCCCTTCCTGTGTCCATGTGTTCTCATTGTTCAATTCCCACCTATGAGTGAGAATATGCGGTGTTTGGTTTTTTGTTCTTGCGATAGTTTACTGAGAATGATGATTTCCAATTTCATCCATGTCCCTACAAAGGACGTGAACTCATCATTTTTTATGGCTGCATAGTATTCCATGGTGTATATGTGCCACATTTTCTTAATCCAGTCTATCATTGTTGGACATTTGGGTTGGTTCCAAGTCTTTGCTATTGTGAATAATGCCGCAATAAACATACGTGTGCATGTGTCTTTATAGCAGCATGATTTATAGTCCTTTGGGTATATACCCAGTAATGGGATGGCTGGGTCGAATGGAATTTCTAGTTCTAGATCCCTGAGGAATCGCCACACTGACTTCCACAAGGGTTGAACTAGTTTACAGTCCCACCAACAGTGTAAAAGTGTTCCTATTTCTCCACATCCTCTCCAGCACCCGTTGTTTCCTGACTTTTTAATGATTGCCATTCTAACTGGTGTGAGATGGTATCTCATTGTGGTTTTGATTTGCATTTCTCTGATGGCCAGTGATGGTGAGCATTTTTTCATGTGTTTTTTGGCTGCATAAATGTCTTCTTTTGAGAAGTGTCTGTTCATCTCCTTTGCCCACTTTTTGATGGGGTTGTTTGTTTTTTTCTTGTAAATTTGTTGGAGTTCATTGTAGATTCTGGATATTAGCCCTTTGTCAGATGAGTAGGTTGCAAAAATTTTCTCCCATTTTGTAGGTTGCCTGTTCACTCTGATGGTAGTTTCCTTTGCTGTGCAGAAGCTCTTTAGTTTAATTAGATCCCATTTGTCAATTTTGGCTTTTGTTGCCATTGCTTTTGGAGTTTTAGACATGAAGTCCTTGCCCATGCCCATGTCCTGAATGGTATTGCCTAGGTTTTCTTCTAGGGTTTTTATGGTTTTAGGTCTAACATTTAAGTCTTTAATCCATCTTGAATTAATTTTTGTATAAGGTGTAAGGAAGGGATCCAGTTTCAGCTTTCTACATATGGCTAGCCAGTTTTCCCAGCACCATTTATTAAATAGGGAATCCTTTCCCCATTTCTTGTTTTTGTCAGGTTTGTCAAAGATCAGATAGTTGTAGATATGTGGCGTTATTTCTGAGGGCTCTGTTCTATTGCTATCCTTAAGTAAACTTAGTCACTTCAGGATATAAACTTGGTAGATTTAGAATTTAAGCTCTGTCAACTTGAGGAAAACATGTTTTTATCCTTCTTTTGCTCTTCAGGATTATATCTTAGTTCTGTGAGGACATGGCATCAGTCTGAAGGTGGCTTTTTGTTCTCTGTAATATTGTTACCCCCAAGTCAGTAATCAGATCACTACTTCTCCATATTTTTGTGCTGGTGTTCACTACTAACATTTGCGGTCCAACCACGATCTCTGGCTGCATCCTTATCCTGTGCATCCTTATCCTCTAAATTCTAAAGTCCTTTTAGTTTTGAGTGCCCTTTCAGCTCTTGGGATACAGAAAGTCTTGGCTACTTTCTTTTGCCCCAGGCTCGACTACATGGACTTCATCAAGCTGCTATGCAAACACATTTGCAGATCAGTTCTTGTTATTCTATAAGGCCCAAGTGTCCCTGAATTCTGCTCTAGTTATCCAGACACTAGCCTGCCATGAAGTCTGTAAGAAATAGATTGGCATAAATAAGAAAGAATGATAATACCAAGTGTCAGTAAGGATGTGAAATAACTAGAATTCTCCTACTTTCCTGGTGGGATGCAAAATGGCTCAGTCCCATTGGAAACATTTTGGCAGTTTCTTATTAAAATAACTACACATTTATTATACAACTCACCATTTGCATATCTAAGTATTATTCCAAGAGAAATAAAAAGTTATCTAACGAGGCCACAGACACTGCCCAGCAGCCAGCACCCGGCGCAGGCCCCGCAGCCGAGCTGTGCAGTGGCACCATGCAGGTCACTCTGAAGACCCTCCAGCCGCAGACCTTGACCTTCAAGATAGACATTGACCCTGAGGAGACAGTGAAAGCACTGAAAGAGAAGACAGAATCTGAAAAGGGGCCTCTCTGGTAGCAGGTCAAAAATTAATTTATGCAGGCAAAATCCTCAATAATGATACTGCTCTCAAAGAATATAAAATTGATGAGAAAAACTTTGTGGTGGTTATGGTGAACAAACCCAAAGCAGTGTCCACACCAGCACCAGCTACAACTCAGCAGTCAGCTCCTGCCAGCACTACAGCAGTTACTTCCTCCACAGCAACAACTGTGGCTCAGGTTCCAACCTCTGTCCCTGCTTTGGCTCCCACTTTCACACCTGCATTCATCACTCCAGTATTAATGACAGTGTCTTCTGAACCTGCACCTGCTAGTGCAACTAAACAAGAGAAACCTGCAGAAAAGCCAGCAGAGACACCAGTGGCTACTAGCCCGACATCAACTCATAGTACCTCGGGAGATTCTTCTTGGTCAAACCTTTTTGAAGATGCAATGAATGCACTTGTGATGGGTCAGTCTTACGAGAATATGGTAACTGAGATCATGTCAATGGGCTATGAACGAGAACAAGTAATTGCAGCCCCAAGAGCCAGTTTCAACAACCCTGACAGGGCAGTGGAGTACTTTTTAATGGGAATCCCTGGAGATAAAGTCAGGTTGTGGTTGACCCCCACCAAGCAGCTAGTACTGGGGCTCCTCAGTCTTCAACAGTGACTGCAGCTGCAGCAACTATGACAGCAACAACTACAGCAAGTTCTGGAACATCCCCTTGAATTTTTATGGAATCAGCCTCAGTTTCAACAGATGAGACAAATTCTTCAACAGAATCCTTCCCTTCTTCCAGTGTTACTACAGTAGATAGATCGAGAGAATCCTCAATTACTTCAGCAAATTAGCCAACACCAGGAGCATTTTATTCAGATGTTAAATGAAACAGTTCGAGAAGCTGGTGGTCAAAGAGGAAGAGGTGGAGGTAGCAGTGGAGGAATTGCAGAAGCTGGAAATGGTCCTATGAACTACATTCAAGTAACGCCTCAGGAAAAAGAAGCTATGGAAAGGTTAAAGGCATTAGGATTCCCTGAAGGGCTTGTGATACAAGCATATTGGGCTTGTGATACAAGCATATTTTGCTTGTGAGAAGAATAAGAATTTGGGTGCCGATTTTCTTCTACAGCAGAACTTTGATGAAGATTGAAAGGGAGTTTTTTATATCTCACACTTTGCACTAGTGCATTACACCAACTTGTTCACTGGATTGTCTGGGATGACTTGGGCTCATAACCACAATACTTGGTATAAGGTAGTAGACTGTTGGGGGTGGGGAAGGAGGGATCTAGGATATAGGACAGGGATAAATACAGTGCATATCTGCTTCAATTAGCAGATGCTGCAACTCCACACAGTATGTAAAATATTATATACAACCAAAAATCAGCTTTTGCAGGTCTTTATTTCTTCTGTAAAACAATAGATAACTTTTCCTTGGTTTCACCCTTTTTATAGTGTACTAGATCCAGAAACTTAATGTAATGTCCTGCTTTATATTTCTTTGACTTAACATTGGTTTCAGAAAGAATCTTAGCTACCTAGAATTTACAGTCTCTGTTTCATGGCAACACTGGATAATGACTTTGTGAAATTTAAAAGAATTTTGTAGTGACTGTAAATAGAAATGCCAAATTATTGATAGTTAATTGTTGCTGCTTCAAAAATAAGGATAAAATTAATGTGTAAAGAAGCCCATTCTTTCATGTTAAATACTTGGGGTGGGAGGGGAGAAAGGGAACCTTTTCTGAAAATGAAAATAATTACTGCTATTTTAAAATTTCTTGATCATTGGATGTGAGACCCTTCTAACATGATGTGAGAAGCTGCACAAGTATAGGCAGAGTTATTTTCCTGTTTACATTTTTTTTGTTTTGGAGAAAAATTAGTAGGTGTCTAATTACTGTTTACTTCATTGTTACATTGCAGTAAAAGTTTTAAAACAAAACAGACAAAAGTTATCTAACAAAGACTTGTTTACAACTGTTCAGGAAACTTTATTCATAATTGCCCCCAAATTGAAATAACCTAAATATCAACTGATAAATGGATAAAGAAACCATGCTATAGCTATATAATGTAATACTACTCAGCAATAAAAAAGAATGAAATGCTGATACAAGCAACAGTATAGATGACTCTCAAAAACATTAGACTGTGCAAAACTAGTCAGATCAAAAAAAGTACATACCAAATGATTCCATTTATATAAAACTAGAAAAAACAAGTCTAATTTAAATGGACAGAAAGCAAGCTGTTGACTCTCTGGGGCTGGAGGTGTTGATGGGGTTGGCTGGGAAAAAGGTAGGGAAGCTTTCTGGGGTGATGAAAATGTTCTATATCTTCATTTGGTGATGGTTGCATGAGTTAGTAAATTAGCCAAAACTCATCAAAATGTACACTTCAAATAGGTACATTTGGTGTATGTTAATTATATATCAATAAAGTTGATTTTAAAATAATCTAGAAGCTCAGTTTACTTCTTTATTCTCTATGGACTATTTTGGTCCTCCCATGGGAAAAAAAAATGCATGAATGCCTTTGGCTTTTGTGATCAGGAGCAAAGTTGCAGAATCTACACAGGAAAACCTAAGTTAATATCTCCAAATTTCATATGCTTTATTCTGATGAAAGTGAGAGGTGATATAAGGAGAGACCATTTTGCAAGTATAAGATATAATGTAATAGGTCCAAATAGAGACACTCATTAATCTTCCCAATATGCCAAACAGTGTTAAGTGTTGAGAGTCCATCCAAGAGTAAGACATTTGACTGAATGCATCTGAGTATAGGAACCTTGCCTGTCTGTTCTATGTTGCATTCCCAGTGCCTAGCACTGTATGCCTGCTACATGTTTATTGAATTGTTGAATGAAGACATGCTTACTTTTATCATAGGTGTTAAAATCTAGTGCAAGTGGCAGGCATAGATTTATGTAATTTTAATAGACAGATAATTGCTGGGTGATGACACATTTAGTGCTATGAGAATAGAGAGGAGGAACAATTAGCCCAAACTGAAGTTTCTGGAAAGTCCTTATGAAAGAGATGTATCCATGCTGAGAAAAGTGAATTTGAGCAAAACAAGAGAAAAGGTGTAATATGTCAGACAGAAAAATATAGTCTATATAGGGTCATGGAGATTTGCTAATTCATTCGAAGAATATTTAGTGAACCACTATCGTGTGCTAAGTACTGTTGTAGGAGCAGAAAACTGAAGATGACTAAGAAAATAATCCCTGTCCTCATAAATTTTATATGCTAATGGAGGAGGCAGATAATTTTTCAAAATACCCGCTTAATTTAGAATTGTACTGAAAATAGAGAAACAAAGGTAGTAAAGAGAAAATAAAGCAGAGTATTGGCCATAGAAAGTGATGGGGGAGGTGGATGTTCTATTTTATGTAAGATTGTCACAGAAGGAATCTGAAGGAAGTTAGAGAGTGAGCCATGTGCATACGGAGCGGAAGAGCTTTTAAGGCAGAGAGAACAGCCTGTGACAAAGCCATGAATGAGGGCTTGCTTGGCATGCTCAAGGAGAAGTAGGGAGGCCAGTGTGGCTGGAGGAGAGTGAGCAAAAGGGACAGAGGAGAGATGAAATCTGATGTTCGTGGTGGTAGATGGTGAACCATTGTAAAGAATTTGGATTATACTTAAGTGAAATGAGAAAACATTGGATAAGTAAATGATATGATTGCCATTTAAAAGTATTGCTCTGGGCTGGGCATGGTGGCTCACACCTGTGATCCCAGAACTTTGGAAGGCCAAGGCCTTGAACTCCTGGCCTCATGATATCCTTTTGCTTCAGCCTCTGAAAGCTCTGGGATTACAGGTGTGAACCACCATGCCTGGCTTCAGACAACTCTTATACATTGACATTTGTATAGTTCTTCGGCTGTCATTGGGGTTTTAAAGTCATAATTTGTACACTGTGCAACTGGACATAATGATTTTGGAGTTTCCAGCAAATGGTTGGTAGTGCTGATAATCTGGGAAAAACCAGAAGGGGAAAAAATAGAGGCAAGTTTGAAATCTGGAAAACACCAGTATTTGAGAGCCAGGCAGAGCAGTAAGAGTTCATGAAGGAGATTAAGATGGAATGGCTAGAAAGAGAAGAGAAGAATCACAGGGAGAGTGGCAATGTGTCCTACAAAGCCCAACAAAAGCTAATCCCTCTCTGCTTTCCTAGGCCCTTCTATCACTCCCTCTCTAGATCACTCAGATTAGGCAACACTGTTCTCCTTGACAAAAAGCATGATTGATCCTATCTCTGAGCCTTTGCATTTGCAGTTCTCTTTTTTTTCAGATCATTACAAGATGATCATTATATGATTCATTATAATCCTTCAAGTCTCCGCTCACAAGACATCTCTTCAGAGGAGCCTTTCCTGATATCCCTAAATTAAAATAGCCTTTACATATTATCCTATTATAGTATAGCATTCTATTTTACTTTCTTCCTAGCACTGATCACAATCTGAACTTATTTAATTCATATATTCTTTTTTAAAAATTAAACTTCTGCACTGGATTGTAGACTCAATGTGAGCCAAAACTTTGTCTTTCTTCTTTACATAATTTTTCTCAGGGCCTAGGACCTTACATCCCACATAGTGGGTGGTCAGTAATTATTTATTGAATGTTTCAAGTCAAGGAGCAAAGTGCAAAGAGAGCGCTAAGAAGGATAAATGGAAGCAATATCAATACATGAGAAAGGCCTAACGAAATTAAGAGGTTTCCATTGAATTTGACACAGTCCTTGTCCTCAAACAGCTTTGGCTGATGGCACTAAGCATAGACCCTGGAAATATACAAGGCATTATAAAGCAGCATACTGCAATATGATGATAATGTTACACAAGTGTGGAGGTAGCAAATGAGTGAAATTATAAATACTTTTTAATTTACTCCCAGCATAATAGCCCAGAGGTTTACTCTGCTCTGGTCTTAAGCCACCCACTCATCATTGTGGGAGTGAGGAAAATGGCACTATTACTGAACCTTGTTTGAAGCCATGCGGTTGGTGCCTGTTGGCTTGCAAATACTTCAGTCATGTCTTTGTTTTTAAGAGGGTGAAGTGCAACTGTTTCAGATTTTATTATTCTAAGGTTTGTGTTGGCTATTGATCATATTTGTCAGTTGTAAAATTTTGATCAGCTTCATTTTTGAAAGAGATCACTCACATAAATTTGTGATCATCAATACGAAAGAAAAGTTTGTGCATTAGAAACAGTCACTTGAACATTATTATTCATCTGGATAATAGGTTTTGATTACTTATACATGTCAGTTTTTTATAGAGCTTAACAGATACACCATCTGCCTTTATAAATTATTTAATGTTAAGATCTTGCATATGGTTGACTCTGCATGGGCAGAGGTGGCGGTAGGCAAATCTGGTCTTCAATGTATTTTGCCCTTGTAGGCATCTTTGAAGACATCCATTGCCTTATCTTATCCACAGTGATCTCTGTTCACAATGGCTGTGACATTGTCCCATCTGGACTGCAGCTGTTAGTCCACTTGGGTCACCATGGAGATATGCCTTATTCCAGTAAGCACAATCACTTCGGGTTCAGTGGTTCTCTTGCTATGTCTGAGCCACACTTAACGAAAGTCAGTTATCTTCCTTTTCCTCTGCCACACTGAGAAGGGGGAAGTTCTGATATTGTCGAAGGCTCTATCTGCCTAAATGCACATAGCAGTCATTTTTTTTTTCTCTTAGATTTTTCCTCCTTTGGTTCAACCTAGATTCCACAAACTTCTCAGGCAATTGGCCCTTGCCTTGGACTTGGTCTAGAAGCATGGACAATGCCCCTCCCTTGAAGACACACCGAGGTCTATGTTTGCGTTGCATTTTTTTTTTTTTTTTTTTTTTTTGCTTTGACTTCTATCAACATGCAGGGAATATTGTTTTCTAAATTGGCCATGGAAACCTAGGGAAAGCTGTGCACTTCATCATATTTTATCCTAAATTATTTGCTATATTACGAATCTTATATAGAAGACTCCTTTCTACTCTTTTGCCTCATTGTTTAGAATTCTGAATTCAAAACCCAAGAAGCGATTACTTTTTTTCTGTGTTTTATGTTGTCAAATCCCTTCTATGAAACAATCAGATGAGAACAGCTTAGCTGACTAAGCAGAGAGTAAGCCAAAGACATGGTAAGAGACCATTCTGGGTGTGTGGGTGGTGATCGCACTGGCTAACATTTTAACCTTATTATTCCATCTCTCAATTGAATGTCAACTTTTTATTTAAAAATAAGAGTTATAAGTAGCCAAATCATGTAATTTCCATTTCAGTGTCTCATGTTCTTCTATCCATGCATTAACAGAAAGGTTAATAAGAATTGAAAAGGAAAATTAAGGAAGTAAGGCAGCAGAATAGACACTAGGGAACATTTAATTATTGGATTTTCTCTGATTCCATTACTGAGATATTCTTTGTGTTCTTGGTACGTATTTGCAGTACTAATCTAATCTACCCCTCCCCTGCCCCACTAGAAGAAGTGACGAAGGGGTATGTGAAGTAAATAAGGACCCATGTTTGGTAAATTTCATTCCTAGTCTTTCCAGGTACCCCTCCCTGCTCCAGAGTCTGAAATCTTAACCCTCAATGCATACACATACACACACACACATGTACACAGATACAGGTACACATCAACAAACATGCACATATGCTTGGGAGTCATTTGAATTAAGAGACTACTCTTTTGGAGTACAAAAGCTAGTCTTCATCCAATAGTAGTTTGTTTTCAAAAAAGTCTGGATTTGGAGGTTTAAGAGAAGAAGAAAACAAGAAGAAAAAGAAGAAAGAAACAGATTTTGTCAACATGAATCCAATTCTACTTTCCTGTGGTCATCGTTTCACTTCCTCCAACACAAAACTAGATTAGGCTACCCTTGGAAAACTTTGGAAACTGAACTGTAAACAGTATAGAGAATTGGTAGAGAGTTAGAAAATGAAGAAAAATTAAAGGATACCAAACAATTGGAGAATGAGGAAAAATTGTAGCATAATGGAGAATTGGAGAATGATGAAAAATTGTAGCATAATGGAGAATTGGAGAATTATGAAAAGTTGTTTGGTTTTATTTTTTAGAAGATGATCTATTTCTACACAGAAGTGCTGGAATTTGTGGTAGAGTTGGGAAAGCACCCCCCAATCCTACAGATCCAGTGTTTAGGTGTAAACACCAACCTGTGAAATTTGAGTTGGTGGCCCTTGGGAGTCATGGAAGAAATTGAGCTTTTAGAGTAAATTAGCAATTACCATGCTACTTATTCAGAACTTAATACTGAGGGATTGTTTTTTATTATTATGTTATGGCATGTTGCTTTATAATGCATTTAAATAATCTGTGCCATCAGTGTTTTATGTCTTTAACTATAAGCTCCTTGAGGGCAGTGGTTGTACTATTTATTTCTTAGGATCCTTCTAAAATGTTTCATATGTTTGGCTCACATAAAATCCTTGAAGCATGTTAATTAATATTCCTTTAGAGTGAAACTTGTGAGCTTTCTTCTCTCCAAGTTATTTCTAATATACTTACTATGTCTTTCTGACTAGTTTGTAAGCTTACTGGAGGGGGGGACCAGGCCTTCCACTTAGTTTCATTTTGTCATGCCTAGCAGAGTGATAGACACAGATGAGTTCATTAAATACTTGTTGATGGATTGAATAATTGACTAGAAATTTGCTTGAGGTTCTAGTTCTGGGAAATTAAAGCTTTAGTTTGTCTGAATAAACAAGCAAATAAACAAAGAAAAATAGAATAGTAAAGTATCTCTAGATGTCCTAATGGTTCTGGTAATTTCACTAATACAATATCTTATATTTATTAGAACTTGTTTGGTTTCTGATAACAGAATTTCGATTCAAATTTGCTTTCCTCAAATAAATGAATGAATGAACAAATGTAACAAAATTAAATTTACCCAGTTACGTAACTGACAAGTCCATGAGCACAAGACCAGTTTCATTGTCTTCTTAGCTAGTCTCTGCTTTTCTCCTCACTGTCTTTTTAGTAACACAGACTTTTCTCTCATTTGTGGCTCAGGTTTCCTTCTTACTACTCTAGAAAGTATCAGGGCTGACTTTTGATCACTCTTATGGCTTGACTCAGATCATCTTCATGGGTTTGAATCATTATTCTGGCCAAAGGGTTGTAATATTGGCAGTATCCAGGTCTGAGTCACATGTTCATCTCAGAATCAGATGGTACGTTCAATTAGACTCAGACTGACATTGGGGAAGGGATATTTCCCCATTACAAAATTGAGTTGTTGTTTTCAAAAGAAGGAGAATGGATGTTGTATAGGCAAAAGCCACAGCTATCTCTCAGAGATCCTCTTTTTAGTTTTTTCCAAAATGGAGTCAATGGTTAAACTATTGTACTAAAAATATTTTCTTATGTAATAATTCATTTCTTCATTTTATGTTCATCAACTGTCTTTCACAACACAATAGTGATCCAATATAATTACAGATCAACCATCCGTCCAACCAACCAACACAAAACCCGGATATTGTAGGTTGCATGTATAATTCTCTTGGACTTTCTGATAAACTGGAAATAGCTTTGGGCCCTTCAATCCTGTCCCTACTTTCTCTATCGTCTTAGAAGCCTGGGCTGGAAACAGCTACTAACGTTTGCTTTAATACAGCTTTTTTTAGACCTAACTATGCATCAGAATCACCTGCTGTTATTAGAAAATACTGATATCCAGGCTCCATGCTCAGAGGTTCTTATTTTATTAACCGGTAGAAAGAATCAGGCATTGGAATATTTTTGAAAACATTCTAGTGAGTCTCATAGGCAGACAGGGTTGGGAACCTCTGTAAGACTTGCTCCCTCTGCAGTGACTTTAAGGAGCTCTGTGAATCAGGAAATACAAACATTGAACGCAATTATACCTACTATAGTTCCAGTCTGCAACTATTGACAGCTGCACAATTCCCTCTAGGTGTACATTTCCCCCTGTCCATCACACCTCTGCAAAACCCAGCAAACACAACTGTAATCACAATAGAGAAGTTCACAGAAAGGTTGACACCAAAGACGTGTTTTTCCTTTTGCTCATGTGCTAATTTTCTTTTCACATTTATAAACACTGAGTGGTTTATATTTTTGGCAGGGTTGTGCTTCTGAGTTAATATGCATTGTGAGTACCAGTTAAGCAAAGTTTTCCCAAGAATTTAACATTGTTTGTGGTTTAGAGGTCACTCATAGTGGCTTAAAGAGTTTAGCTGGAGTTTTGATCTTGCATTTTTTGCTTTTCCTACAGAATGCTACTATTTTTTCTTAATTAATTAAGTATCTTTCTTTAGGAATGTACAGGGTGTACCATGAACAATTCTGACATATGATTTAATCTATGTGTGACTACATTTTAAATACATCTGGGAAGGATTGAACAATGAAGTGGAGCCCATCAATATTGGTACTGAAAACGAGACAGTAAGTTGATACAGAGCAAAATCCACAGAAAATTTAGGAAATCACAGAATGCATGTGATATCTAAACTTAGATATCACGTTATGTTTAATTATCTCCCAAATCATTAAAATATTGTGGGAATTTAATTATTCTGGAATATAAAAAATACATATTAAATTATTTTCCTATCAGTTGTACTTTAAATCATTATTTTAGGTTTGGAAAATTATAATAACATAAAAATAGAGCAAATAAGACTTGTAGGGAAGTAAAATTCAGGAGTGATTCTCTGTTTTCACTTCAAAGAGATCATTGCACTGTCTTATAGATTGTGAGAGGATTACAGGAAATTAAAGTTCTAGAGTAAATAAAACCATATTTGAATTTTCCCAGTGTCACAGTTCAAACCCCACAACCTAGCACAGTTGACATTCTAATTGAGTCTATAAATTGAGTCAGCTTTTGGAATTGATGTATAAACTGAAAGATAACTCATGAATTGCTAATTGTGTTTGATTTGAATTTTATTACTTTTGGCCAAAGGCATTACAAGATTTACACGGTAAGAAGGAGATACAGTATGGCCTCCAAAATGATTTATGAAAATTAAAATAGAACAAAGATAGAATTAGGTATTGAATGTATGAATTGGTAGTTACAGAGATATCTTAAAATAACTTACCCGGTCAATAACAATTGTTTCTTTCCTGATGTAGAGACCATTTGATATTTATCTAGGTTATATAAATAATTCAGCCATGGAAATTAGCAAAATCTGAAGGTATAATGAGAAAAGGAATAAATATGAACATTAATTAAATCTCAGGCCCCGACTTAAAGGAATAATTCTTCACTTGTTTAAGATACCAGTGGGAGATGAATCATTCAACTAAAAATACACACTGTCCAAGAGTTCCAGTTGCTCCACATACTCACCAGCATTTGGTATTATCAATCTTTATAATTGTAGACATTTTAGTAGAAGTGTAGTGGCATTTCATCATCATTCTAATTTGCATTTCCCTGATGACTAATGATATTGAGCATTTATTGAGATGCTTTTTTTTGCCATATGTTTATCTTCTTTGAAGAAATATCTGTTCAAGTCTTTTGCCTATGTTTTCATTGGGTGTTTGAGTTCTTATCATTGACTCATAAAAGTTATTTATGTATTCAAATGCAAATTCTTTTTCACATATATGTATTGTAAATATTTTCTCCCAGTCTGCTGCTTGTCTTTTTGTTTCCTTAGTGCTGTCTTTAGAAGGACAGAAATTTTTAACTTTGATGATGTCCTATATATATATTTTTTTCTTTTATGGCTTGTGCTTTTTGCATCCCCTCTAAAAAATTTTCGCCTATTCTAAGGTTGAAAAGATTTTCGCTTGTAAGCTTTATGGTTAAAACCACTTAAAAAAACTACATGGAAGTTTTTTTTATTTAAACCTTAAGTTAAATATGCACTTACCATACAGCATAGGAATTCCCCTGGTAGGATGCAAAGGCATAAGAATGATACAATGGACTCTGGGGACTTGGAGGAAAGAGTGGGTGGGGGGGGCAGGTGGCGAGGGATAAAATACAACATATATGGTGCAGTGTATACGGCTTGGGTAACAGGTGCACCAGGATCTTACAAATCACCACTAAAGAACTTACTCAGGTAGCCAAATACCAACTGTACCCTAATAACTTATGGAAAAATAAAGTTAAAAAAAAGAAATGAAAACATATATCCATAGAAAGATTTGAACACTAGTGTCCAAAACATCATTCCAAATGAAAACAACCTAAATGACCATTAACAAGTGAATAGATCAACATATGTGGTACATACACACAATGTGGCATATGCATACACAGCAGTACAAAGGAACAAACTACTGATACATGCAACAAGGTGGATTGACCTCAAAACATGATGCCGAGTGAATGGGGCCAGAGAGAAAAGAATACAAACTGTACAATTCCACTTACATAAAATTCTAGAACAGGAACAGTGAATAATCATAGTAATAGAAAACAGATCAGTTGTTTCCTGTTCAAGAAGTGGGGGAAGATTTGACTGGGAAGGCGCATAAAGAAACCATTGGGAATGATGGACATGTCCTCTATCTCAATTGTGGTGTGGTTACATGGGTGTGTACAATTGTCGAAATTCATCAAACTGTCCACATTTTAATGCACTTTAACATATGTAAAAACTGGGAAAATATGATTAAAATGTTATTAAAAATACTGCAGGGTTTGCCAGTAATGGGATACTTATTAAAAATCCATATGAATGGATTTTAAAAATGTGATTATTGGTAGAATTTCAAGCTCTTAAATCTCCAAATTCCTACATTATTATTTATTTTTAAAAATAAGAAATTTTTCTTAAAGGAAATTAAAAAAATACAGAAAAAATAATAAAAAATTACTCCTATATCAACACTCAAAACCAATTTTTTCTCTATGCTTTGTATTTTTCTTTTTACAGTTTTAATCACATTATTTATATAATATTGTAGTCTACTTTCTTCATTTAAAATTATATTTTAAGGATTTTTCCAAAGAATGAAATTCTTATGGTTTGTGCACAGTTTTTACTGTGTGATTTTAACTGTACACAATATTCAGAGAATACATACCATAAATTATTCACAATTATCTCCTACTTTTGAACACTTTTCTTTCTTGTTTGCTCTTGTATTTTTCCCCTATCTAATGCTGTGATGATTAGCATACAATGTTTTCCACACTGAGGATTATTTACTAAGGATAGATCCCCAAACACCTTGATCAAAGGGTAATACAGTCAACATTATTACTTGTAACCAAAAGATTAAAACTTGCTTCTTCTGCATGGCTTTTCTGTTAGTTTTCTATTCTAGGAAATCTTTCATTCTTTTAGCTTTCCAATTAATTATTGTTTTTTTGAGGCAGGGAGCAAAAGAGAAAGAGGATTTTCACCTACTCTCTGAATGTACTGCGTTGCCTGAATTAGCCTCATCTATCTGTCAAAGTGCCCAGAAACCATGATGATAGGAGCTGTGGAAATAGATATCTAGCATATGGGAACCTGCTTATAATTTCTTGCTCACAGCATTTATCCCACATACAGCATTTATCTCTAAAAGAGCAAGACTAATGAACCCGTATGTATTGTTTTCTACTTATAGCATATCCTCATTTGAAATACATCCCATGAAAAATAAAACTCTGCTAATGAGTAAGGAATTGCAATGTTTTATAGTGAGTAGTGTCATAATACCTTGGTGTAATTCTTGCTTTTGCCACTGACCTTATTGTTGAGTTCTTTCTTTTTTTTTTTTTAGTTAGAGAGAAAACTTATTGTCCGTAAAAAGCTTTGATCATCTCTGACCTAGAATACTATGTAACTATACCTTTCAATAAAAGTTAATCATGCTTCAAGAATATTGAGATTGGGCAAACAGATTACTGAGGAGGTGTCCATTTGGGGCAGTTATTTTTGCATTAACAAAGGATTCACAGTAGTATTCCCAGAAATGTTGTGAATTGCAACTCTGGCATGGTTTACAAAAATTCAGATTGTGATCAACTCATTCAGGAATACATCTGTTACTAAGTGATGGGCAATATAAAATAGTGGTTAAGCTCTGTCATTTAAAATCTGTATATTTTGGGGCAAGTTACATGGTCTCTCTAAATCTGAATTTCACCCTTTGTGAAATGGACAATGAGGCAACTTTCCTCACAGTTTGTTGTGAAGTTTAAATGAGATAATGCATATATAATACATGCCTCATACATTGTGGATACTCAATAATAGACATGATTGTGGCTGTGTTTATAGAAAATGCAGTACCTAGGAATAATTCCATCATACCTCACAATTCTACTTGCTCTTTTCTCATTCTTGATTCTTTGAACTCTTATCCCTGGACAACTTTGGCACAGCCTTCCACTTCCCTCATTTTCAAATCTTGACCTCTCTTTTGGGAGATAAATAGCACTACACCTTCATATTCTCCAATAAAATGTTCACATAACCACTTGGACTAAAACCTGGATGTCCTCTGAGGACCTCATTACTCAGCAACCCTCTTGCTCTCTCTTTTTCTTAGCATATTCTACCCTTCACAACCGGGAGGAGACATCGTGTCCCCCTCTACACTATGCTGTCTTTAAATCGAAGTTTCCCTTCTTCCTCCTATGCTGCATCTTTGAGGCTCAATCCTTCTAGATAGATCATCATCTTTTTCCCATGGTGATCATTTACAGAGCTTTTCCTAGCCACTTTCCATCTTTCACTAACTTTTGGCCTCAGCATTTTTTTTTTTTTTTTTTTGAGGTGGAGTCTCGGTTTTGAGATGGAGTCTCAATCTATCACCCAGGCTGGATTGCAGTGGTGCCATCTCAGCTCACTGCAACCTCTGCCTCCCGGGTTCGAGCAATTCTCCTGCCTCAGCCTTTTAAGTAGCTGGAATTACAGGTGCATGCCACCACGCCTAGCCAATTTTTGTATTTTTAGTAGAGGTGGGGTTTCACCATGTTGGCCGGGCTTGTCTCGAACTCCTGACCTCAGATAATCTGCCTGCCTGGGCCTCCCAAAGAGCTGGGATTACAGGCGTGAGCCACCGTGCCTGGCTTGGCCTCAGTATCTTTATTTCCTTTATTTCCTGTCCTCATTCTTGGGAACTTGGCTTGTCAGCTTCTTCACTTCTCTTTGCAGTGACCTTTCCATCTCCACCCACTCCAAAATCTCAAATGCATATATTCTTCTCTCCAGCCACAACTTCCCATAATTCTGGTACTTCCTACTTCATGGTAGTAAATCCATTGATCCTGTTTCTTACTCATAATCCTTCATTTATCTTATCACTTTCCTTCCTTTCTAGCTTAGATTTCATGATTCATAAACTTAATTTCTCCCTTCCAAATATTCAAATGCTCTTGCCCTGTCTCCTTCTGCTGTATAAACTTTGTAAAATTCTAATCTTGGTTTGACTTTTCTTGCTCTTTCCATATCTGCTCATGAAGAAGGGAGCAGATATAGCTTATTCCTCATAGCTGAGGAATAAACCGAAACATCAGACCTCAAATGGCATCTGAACATGACTCCATAATTCTACATAAAAAAACTAATCGGTATTTTAAAATTTGTTTTACTCTCATTTTAGCTAATAACAGTGTCATCATGAACATAGAAACTATAAGATGGAGACTTTGTTACTTTCTTCATCACCAAAATTGGTGATCCAAAGCTGTCTGCAATGGTACTTATCTCTTTCTTTCTTACTATTAAAATGAAGGAAATATCCCTTCCCCTTCCAAATGTTGGTACTTGCACACATACTCCAGATCTCATCCCTTATCACTTCTCACTTTCTTAAAGTCTTTGCTCAGTTGCTCATTCTCTCTCCCCACTGCATCATCAATCTTTATTTTCCTAAATTATCTTTCCCATAACATAAAGATGCTTTATTATCTCCCATCTCCACATTTCCTTGACTCTGGAATTCCCGCTATTACCCCATGGTCCCCACCTTTTCATAGCCTGGCTTCCCAAGAGTGGCTTGCAAAAGCTACTTTTACATTTTTATTGAATTCACTCTTCAACAAGTTCTAGAATGGCATCTACTCCTGCCACTTCACAAAAACTGCTTTTGTAAGACCATCAACAACCTTCATGGTACCAATTTCAAAGCTCCATTTTCTGACCTTATCTTTATTGACCATCTAACGGCATCTAGTGATATCTTTAATAAAACAAGACCCAATTCTCTAAAATTGGCTGATGCAAAGAATCTCCAAATGGGAGAGAGGTGGTTGTGCCTGTAAACTTCTCTCCATTCCCAAGATGCATATTTATTTCCTTTGGGAGACCTCCCAGTAACCATATGCCACACAGAAGCCCCTGTTCCTTCTCTTCTCTAACTTCTAGTTCAGGTGTGGTGGACTTATCTCTCAGTACTCTTAATTCAGATGTAGACTTAGGCTCTTCTTTAAAATCTCTCAGTACAGTGGGAACATGTAAACAAACTTACCTAAAAACTCAGGAATAACAAAAGAAAATACATTCAGAAAGAATTTAGCAAACCAATATTCTGTTCTACAGGCATGGCTCATTCATCTGCAGTGTGGGGCTCCCAAAGCGCCCAAAAAGAACGGTTTGTGGTCCCACTGTTACACATGAGGGGTCTCCTTTGGGCAGAAAATGACCCTCAAAACACAAATTCTTTTTTTAATTCTCAGGGGTAAACAATGTGTCATTTAATAAACTTTCATTTATATATGTGATCAAGAACTATTTACAAATAACCTATTGAGTTATTAAATATTAGATCAACTAACTTGGTTGGGTTGTTCATTTGGTATTGAATAAAATTAATTATAAGTTTATATTCATCAAATAAATGACTAAATAGTTGGATTCCATCAAGGGATTTATTCTACAAATAAGTCTGTGGGCCATACATTTGGCAGCATTGCAAAGCTCCATCTGATAATTACAATACTATTATTGTAATAATAATTATTATTAAATAATTACAATACTATTATTAAATGTACATAAATGTACACAGAAGAGAAAGGGGGCTTTGGCTTGCCTACGAGGATAGCAGTGCAAAGCAGTATAGAGCCACTGTGCCATTTTTTTGTAATTTTGATAGATACTACGTTAGCAGCACCTCCCAGAAACCAATTTTCTCTCAAAGCTAGATTAAAAGGACTGTCCTCAGAATAAAAGTTTCAACTTGATAGTTTGATGTTAGAGTTAAAGGGAACTCCTATATTTTTTAAGGGAAACTTTGTTGTTTTGGGCTAGTACTTTAAGAACTCTGGATATGCTTGAGGTCATGGTCTCCATAGTGACAGAGGAAAGGTAGCCTCTGGAGGAAAGGTTAAGGCAGAATGGAAACAGGAAGGGCTTCCCCGGTTTGTTGTGGTGGTTCCCAGACTTTTGGATCTCTGGCATGAGTACAATTTTAGAAGTGGAAGAGTAACACAGAATGACTAACTTTGTATTTTACCAAATAAAGACATCAAAAGAGAAAATATAATCTACTATTAAAAGAGAGGAGTATTTATGACAATAAAAGAGAGGAGTATTTATGATAATAAAAGTGAGGATATAATCTTAGAATAAATAAGTATAATTTACAATATATGTTATAATTGAGTATGAAAATCTCACTGTATCTTTTTTTTTCCATTTTGCTGCACCGTGCACCAATGAAAAGTCCATCAGGGATTTGCTCTGCCATATGGGAATCAATGCTGCATCAGACAGCTTTACAAAGCTGCCGTGTGTGATTCAGATTCGCAAACTGTATATTATTTTTATTGTCTGTTTTTCTAATTTTTTCTCCTCCCTGAATCCTTGGTAAAGTTTGGTTTACATATTCTTTCATCACCTCAGTAAAAAAAGAAATACAAATACAATAGACCCTTTGAAGCCAGGGTGGTGGTAACTGTGATAATATTTCAGAGATTTCCAGGAAAGTGTAAATCTCAGGGAAGAGAATTTAAGATACAGATGCTTATTACAAGTAGAGATGTTTCATTGTCCTATCTATTGGAGGTTTGTGGTTCAATTTATTTAAGGAATCTGATGGTTTTCTAATGGGCCTTCCCCACATTTCTGGAATTGCCTTTTTAGGATCCCTGAAAATGGAAAGGAATTCCCTAGATATCCCAGTTTATTCCCATACCCTAACACTGAAGAGGAGTCCCTGAAACATTTCAGCTCTCCTCATTTCTTTCAAGGGTACATTGAGAGATACCAGCTTCAGCAGATAACATGTGAAGCAGGCTTCATCGGTTGGGGTGGAGGGGTTCTCCTTGACATTGACCTCACTGTGCTCCTCGGCCATCTTTCCTCCAAATCCCCTGGGGCCATGCCTGTCTCACATGTAAAGTCAACAGTTGGTACACAATCAACCAGGTGAAAAGCTGGCAGAAGTACCCTCTGGGGAAAAAACGGTGTGTTAGAAAGCAACGGTTTAAAGGAGCAAGGCCACAAGAACTCAATGACTCAGTGAAGGTGGAAAACCAAGGAGGTGAACCGTGGCTCCTCAGTATTAATCAGGCAGCCACCATGTTCATGTGTCAAGGTATGTGATTGTTTCTAGAGTTAGAAAGGTCAACTCTTTCTTTCCTAGACCACTGGTAATTTAGCTAAAAGGTAAGGTATTATTGTTAGTCAGGGCCTTTGGCCTGCTTTGTTCATCACGTTTCCTGTGTTGGTGGATGGAATTGTTGAGGCTGCCCACCAGACAAGTTCAATGTGGATACATTAAGAAAACCCTAAATACAGGTCTGCATCCAGAAGCGGTATTTAAGAGTCTATTGAGACGAGTGCTGTAAAATTGAGCAAATAAACAAGTAAAAAAAGATAAAAATAAAAAGGGAAAAGGCAAGTAAGGCTCTGGGAAGTACAAATAATTTGTGGATCCGTCATCCTGTTTCTACCACACAGTGCAGTGTGATCTAACAAGGCTGAGCAAATGTGGTTTTGGCTTTGCACAGCTGAGGCGTTTAACTGCATCATGCTGAGGTGGACTGAAACTTCAAGGGCATCCAGTGACTTATGTGTTTTGTCACCAGTCTGCCCACTCCAGCATTTATCAGCAAGGCAATGCTCTGTGTGTGTGTGTGTGTGTGTGTGTGTGTGTGTATATATATATATGTATATATTTAACTTCACACCATGGTGTCTGATTTATAATTTCCCGAGGGCAATATTTTTTTACAGAGACTGGCAGAATTTTTTGTTCTTCATTAGGCCTTTTATTAACCCACTGCCAGAGCTCTGTATCCAACCACTCCCAGTGTTTCAGTGATCATATTATCAGTAATAGCATATTTCCTCTGGGAGATATGAATACAGTCTATTGCAGGTGGAATGCTGGGAGGAGGCGGGATAGAGTGGAGTGTTCACATTTCTATCTGCACTCTGCCTTCAGACTCTTCCCACTAAACTTGCAGATGTTGCTGACTAGTTACTTTGATGGTTCCTTAACTTCATTATTATGTATAAGAGCACAAACTTTATTTATTCAGAAAGTTTTGCAAAGCTATGATACCTTCCTCTGTAAAAAGTAGATTTGACCACACATTTGGAGTTCAAATTCCTGAGGTTTCCATAAGTTGTTTGCTATTACCAAAAAACAAATTCTAGATGGTTAATGGAAGTCTAGATGGTTAATGGACATGGACCAGTTTGAAAAGAGCCATATTATGCAGAGCGGGTGGGTCCTTCCTGTCCGGCTGAAGAACTCAGATAAAAGGAAATATGAAAGCCTAAAGCTTAATTATTATCATCACTGTGCTTCCATTTAGAGAGAAAGAAATGGTCCCAATTACAAGGCTAGCAGAATACTTATGAGGCCTTCTGGTCTCTTTGCTTGCCTTTAGTCAGGACCACATATAAAAACACTTAAACCCTTGAGTTAGAAGAGACTTGTTGGTTTCTAAAGAGATTTTCAGGAAAGGAAGTTCCATAAATTTCCTTGGCATTACATTTAAGCCCCTAACACCACAAACTTATCAAGTATGAACATTTACTAGCAGAGTATACTTGAACAAGTCACTTAATCTTTTGGAATCTCATTTATCAAGTGCAAATTCTAATAAGAACTTATGAAACACATTTTATTGTTGTGAAGATCAAACCAAGCAACCCACTTAAAAAAGATTTTTCAGCGGTGAAATACTACACAATGGTAAACTCCTATGATATTAAGCATAATTCCCATTCATGTAGTATCTCTCAAGATTAAATACAATTAACAAAATACATTGAGCACCTTAATAGAGATGGAAAACCAACTGACCTTCTCCCTCACTCCTATTACCTATATTATATTGAAATAAGAGGGAATATATTGTAGGAAGAGGGCAAAATAACATGTTCTGTCATTAAGACTTGAAATATTGAGGTCCCTACACTGGGTTATTCGTTTTATTCCTTGACTCTGGTTTCTATGCCATCTGAATTATATTTCAAGTAGATAAGAAAAGCAGTAACCTTACCCCATTACCTGAGACTTTGGCTATTATAATGACTGAATCTATCTT
The DNA here is from genome assembly GCF_028885655.2 of Pongo abelii. Taxonomy (NCBI): domain Eukaryota; kingdom Metazoa; phylum Chordata; class Mammalia; order Primates; family Hominidae; genus Pongo; species Pongo abelii. Next base: position 136,182,608 of record NC_085928.1, on the reverse strand, counting down.
CCTAAGATCTTCTTTCAGTGAGTTAACTGGATAAGTATGTTGAAAGGTATCTCCTTGAGTATCTGATGACTTCCAATAATGACGTGAGATTTCAACCCCCTCACCTACATAATTCTGTTTACTTAACTTTTGTAATCGAGATACTGCCCAGAGAGTGGTGGGGGAATCACTCAGTATTGAAGCCTGTTACTGCGTTTGGATAATATTTTTCTCTAACTTTTTTTTTCTTCAACAGATTGTCCATTGTAAAGTCAAAGGGTTTGTGGTAGAGTCAAAGTTTTCAGATATATCCAGAAGATCAGTACTTTAAAATTACTCACTCATGGTTAAAATAAAGAGAAATAAGTAAGGGAGAAGAAATGGGAAAGGAATATTTGACTCACTAGTTGTGGGTTAGCTGGGCTTTAGATGCAGTCACTCTGTGTGATCTGGAGTGACTAACAATGCTCATCTGAATGGACATGGCGTTAGGTGCCTGAAACTGGTCAACAGGTATGTTTTCTCTGGCTAACATTTCCTAATGCTTTAAGATACCTAGCTTGGCCAAAAATGGCCGAGTGAAGACAATGAAAAAGGGGAGTTTTCAAAGCCTACCTTGACACAAAGCGGGCATCATCTTCATGAATGGTGAGAAGCTAGAAATAGCTTCTACTGGACTAAGTTAACAATCATACAACTAGTACAGTGACTTAATAGCATTTTAAAAAGGATTCTGTCCCTTTTCTTGAAAGACAATCTACCATCAGCTCCTTAACCATACAAAAAAGCATGACTCTAACTTCAAAGAAGAAATTGTAAGAAATCCCCAAAGAAGTTTGACAACAATGTTTACTTGTTACCTACTTAAAAACTTTTTGAGTCCATTCTTCATGCCAGACATTATGCCAATTTCTTCTTATACATTATCTCATTTAGTTCTCACAACAAATCTATGAGTTGGGTACCATTACCATTTTCATTTTTCAGAGACTCAAGAGGCTGAATAATTTCTTTAAGATTATGTATCCAGTATAAGGCTACATTTATATGATAGAAGGAGAGTCGGGATTTGGCTAGTCAGGATTTGACTCATTTCTGTTGCTCTCCAAAGCTTTCTCTCTTAATCACTACAATAATATCATCTCTCTGAACAGTTCAGTTATAGAAGACAAACGGAGTAGCAGAAGCAAGTTGTGCTGTACAATTGCTTATTCTCTTGAGGTGTCTCACAGAATCACCACCACACCCTTCCCAGAGAGTGTCCTTAAAATACTGTTTTTGTCAGCCAAGAATAAAATGGCTTTGGCCTCTGGCTGTTGTTCTCCACACATGCCACAAGGTGGCTCACTGTAGAGTGACCTCCCTTCTCAGTGTGAATTCCCAGAGGGTAGAAAAGGTGCGGGAACAAATTGCTGTTTCCTGTCCTATTGGATTTCACTGGCACTAGCTTATCTGCCTGATTGACTTTCACTAGCACTAACTCATCCCTGTCTTAAAGAACAAAGAGCCACACCTCGGCTGAAAGCTTACAGTTGTACTTACTGGACTCAAAAGGAGACTCATTTGAAACTGACCTCAGATTTCCAATGGGAGTCTTTGTAAGCACGTTTAGCTTCACGAGACCAGATACTTATTGGTAATTATTTCTTCAAGTGCACAAAACAAATCCAGGAAGAGCTTATAAAATTTCCAGCAGAGAAGTTTGTAGCTTAATCAAAAAACACCCCACAGACACACACACACACACACACACACACACACACACACACACACACACACACACACACACCCCACATCACACACCCCTCTCCCCTGCCAAAACTGGCTGCTCGTAGAGAACATCTGGGCAGATGAGAAGCTCCTTGAGCAATAGATGGCAGAATTTGTAAGGAAGGTCAAGGTTTACTAGGTTGCGATCAAGCTCACCCCCACCCTCAACCCCTTATACTTCCACCTTCAAACTTTGGAAGACGAATCTTTTCAGAAAGAAAATTCTGTTCAGGCTGTGGAACCATGGGGTTTGCCTGTCGCTGAAGCTGAAATGAAATTTTTCACCCCTTTTAAATATTTAAAAACAGAAAAATCTCATGATAGTGGCATATAGGTCATAAAGTACCAAAAAAATATATCTGATAATATGTCTGCCTTTGAGATCAGGACTCCTGATCTTACTTTGTCCATTTTGATTTGCTTTACTGTTCAAATGTGAGTTACCAAAGTCCTAGCACAAGAAATAACTCACATATCCAATGCCTCAGGAAAGGGAGATCCCTTTAGGGTAGATGAAATTAGTGTTCTGTCGTTCAAATAGGTGTCTTTAGACTTAATGTGACCATCTTTTCCCATGGAACAGGGACAGATCAACTTAGCCCATACATACTGGCTACAAATGACTAATAATAGAAACCCTACTCATTGAAAAGAATGGGGGTAAGCACATAGATCCAGCTGGGTTGTAAGGGCTTGGAAAGAAATTAAGGAGAATCAGATACTTTTCATCCATTTGATAATCATGACTTGGGCTGACCTTGTGCTGAGACCAGATCCTGTCCATCTATTTTATTTTCCTTCTAAGAAAGAACAAGATGTGGACCATTATAGTTCCTTGCTATACGGCTACATTTTACGTGATTTGTTGTGAGATATCTCTGATCAGGAAGAGAGGATTTGAGATAGAAGGAGACCCTAGAAAGCATATGATTGAAACTTTAAATTCATAACTGTCCCCATACAGAATTACGTTCTATCCTTCATATGGGCCCCTGACTTCTAGATGACCTATATGTATCCATATTGATTGTATGATAGGTAGCAACCAAACCAAGACAGAAATGGAATTTAGTCTCAGTGTGTGGAACTTGTATGTGTTAGCTGGTTGGGGGGTGGTAGTTGGGGCAGCCATTTCCTGCCTTGTAAACTGAGAAGCAGGGAGAGAAGGTCTGAAGAGAGAGAGGCAGAGACAGAGACAGAGACAGAGAGAGAGAGAGAGATAATGAGAGAGATCATGAGGAGTGCAGTGATGACAGAGGTGGAGTGTTGTGATGAGTTTCTAATTCCCCTTCTCTGTTTCTTTCTAAGGCTGCAGAACTCTATGGAATATCATCACTGTAGCCTCAGAAAAAAATTCTGTTAATTTGCTTGCATTTAGTCAGTTTCTGCTACTTGCAATTAAAGGTTTTTTAACTAACACCAGTTTTTGTGTATCTCTTTTATTCCAAAATTGGCAAGAGGCTTTCTAGATTAGTTGTGTAGAAGAATAAATGGACAACAAAGAATCAAGGGATAATTATCAATCATCCAAATATCTAGCAACTTCCATTGTATACCTCTCCAGTTAATCTGCGGTGGTCCCCAGATAAAGCTTTTCTGTAAACCCACTTGTAATGTTTCTCCAAGTTTGATCCAAAGACCCCCTTTTCCTATGAATCTGCTTGTTAGAAGAGAGGTTCCAAAGTCCTGCTCCCTGTTGAATTAGGCTCTCTGCAGGTAGATCCAGGAATCTGCATTTTAAACAATGCTTCAGATAATTCTTAAACTCTGTAGAATCTGGAAACCAATGGATGAAGGAATTGATAGTACCCAAAATTCTGCGATTGGTCCTGGGAAAATGAATATGCTCCATTCATATTTCTGATTCTGAGATCACATTCCCTCAATCTTTATTAGCTGGGGTACCTGAGCGAATGTCTTTTTCTTCATACCTTCTTGACTCAACTATTACAGGCTCACTACTTAGGCTTTGTTTTCTTCCCTTCTCAATTTGGGTTCTTAATTAGATACGTTTAGCAGGTTTTTGCATACAAAACTCTGCATTTTCTTCTGGCAGGATTCAACTGTGCAACTATACTTGTGACAACAGAGAAAGTTAGTTTGCAGGTTCTCTGGCAGCCATTGGCAAGATTTGGTATAAGTTTTGTTTAAGCTCTTTAAAGCTTCTCTGGCACAGGACCAAGAAACAGGCGCTTAAGAAGGGGGAAAAAAATCAATGGACCAATCAATATGATGAATATATGGCTCCATTAGCTACTTCCCGGTCTTTAGGATCTGGATGATGGTTTCTGCATTTTCTTTGTTTCAGGTTTTTGATGGAAAATTAGATTAGGGGAAACTGTCACTGCCTGTTTTAAAGCTGCCTCATCTTATCTCAATGGCTAGTTTTGGACATTTTCACTCTTGAGGCATGAGAGATTTAAAGAGCCTGTTGGATCAACAAGTCTGTTTTCCTTCCCTAGCCTTCCCAAGAGTTTAAGACTTCTCCAGAGATGAAATTCAATTGCCTGTAACCTACTCATTACCTGGTGACTTCATTCAGTGAATTATTTTCTTTGCCAGGCTGACTTGAACACTGACCCTGAATTTGTTTCCTCAAGTGCCTTGTTTAGCCACATTTTACAACTCTACTCTTGACTGAGGCACACAGGTCAAATTGTTATAAAGGAAGAAAGGTTCACAAAGTGAATACTCCTCTTCAAGTGATTCTGGAAACTTGAGAGGAAATGATTTTAGGGGATACAGAGGGGCACAAGCTAGTTAGTTTTTTGAGCTTCCATATTGAAAAATAATGGCTCTACGTAGAACACAAGCACTCTTCAAAGATGTTTCTACAAAACATACTTATTCTAGTAGAAGTAGTGCTACTGAGGAAGGTTTTCTGGTACAGGGTTACAGTAAGAACTTCCTAAACTTTTAGTAAACTGAAAAGGGGCTTTTCAGAAATGTCCTCTTCTTTCAGAGAGAGGTTAGATACATACAATGAGTACTGAGTCAATGTTTGTTTTTTGCTAAGCACTCAGTAAATTCTAGCTGAGATCGTATACTAAACTGTAGTCCTAACAATGAAAGTGGGAACTGTTCAGCAGTTTATGTTTCTATTGTATGGAAGAATGACTTGCTAGCTTAAGTGACTAGGACTTCATTAGAGGTTATTATGATAAAAAATAATTTCAAGTCCTTAAGGGTTGTAAAAGTGTGGTAATAGGCTCTTCTTACCTCACTGTATTTCTCTCAGGAATACACAATGAACTCCATACAGATCACTAAATAAATCTAAGATATGAGACCCTATCTTCCTATAAGATACTGACATGAGAGAGGACCTCTAGGGGCCTATAACCGAGTTACCAAGTTGGACATAAAAAAGCAACGAAAGGAAATAGGTTAGCAGGTAAGACTCAAATAAGGTGTTTAGAGGAGGGCACTGTGCATATAAGGAGGATATTGAAGACAATTGAGATCACCAAAATGATGGGACTTAAAATTGTCTAGGACACAGTTAGCTTATGGCCGTAACAGGAGATGTAATTAGAATGTTAGATTGGGGCAGAATGATTGGGGCAAAATGATAGGCATCTTTCATTTTGCCAGTGAAAAGTTTGTATTTAATTTTGTAGGAAACTTCATGGTATTTATTTACTTAAGTTTTAGCTCTGGATTTCCTGACTGTGAAAGCAAAAATCAAATTACAGTTTTTTTCTATGGAAAAAAGATGAATGTATGCCAGTTAATCAGATAGGACAGTTTGTTTTTACCCTTTTTAAAGGAATATTGACTAACGCTATGGACAATATTTTTAACAATTTTTTCCACATGAACTTCGTCTTAATTGTCCTCAATGAAAGCCAAAGCCATACTCTTGACATGCAACTTTGAGAGAGTTGTTCTGAGAAGCCCACATTAATGAGTTTCAAACATAGAACTTTCTGATTATTTAACTTGATAACAAAAATGGCATGTCCCTTAACTTAAACTCCACAAACAATGGTTGTTTTACTAAATGTTTCAGGCTTCTAGTCATAATTCTATAGTAGGTTCTAGGAAGAAAATTTGTATTAATTACCAAAAAAGAGCCTGAAATGGGTCAGCCCATGGACCTAGCTCTTCTGTGTCTACAAATGTATCCTATCCATGTCAGTAATAATCTGGAACACCCAAAGGTGTTCATTGAAGTATTATCGATAATAGTTAAAGAAAGAAAAGAACAAATGTGTGATTGTAAACACATTTGATATTACACATAATAAAATATCAAGCCATTGAACAGGCAATAAATAACATAAATGACTTAAGGCTTATGATGAAAGGTAAATATGCAAGATTGCCTATGAAACCTAGAATAGTCTGACATATTAATGATTGCTTACTGGCATTAAATGTCATTAGCAATGACTATATACAATGTATGAAAAATATGCATGGAAAAGATGGAAAATCAATATGTTAAAGTGTTAATTATCATAGCATTACTACTAAGAGTGATAATTAACATGGCGTAACTATTAGGAGTAATTGTTGTGGTGTTTTGCAAATTTTCAACAAGAGATTATCACTTTAATAGGAAAAAAAGGCTATAAAGTTGTAAAGAAGAATTGTACTGTTAAAACTTAAACATAATAAAGTTTAAGTTTGGTCCCCTCTTCTTTCAAGGAGGATTTAAGGGCAATGATACATTTTGAATATCAGGCATGCAGAAGGCAAAGATATCTGAAGTAAGAGGAACTGCTTTGTAAGCTTTCAGTCTTAGGCAAGACCTATCCATCCTCAGATGAAAGATCGTAGTAGGAGGGCCTCAAGAAGATCCAAAACCATGCTGGAAAAACTGAATCTCCTTAAGAGGGATGATAACATTACGGCAATAAAAGCACTCTATTGTGGCCTGGAGTAAGACTGCCTGGGTTCAAGTTGTGGCTTCAGTATTTTCTTGCTGTTTGGGCAAGCCAGGTAGCCTTCTGCTGCATCACTGCCTCATTCGTGCAATGAGGAGAAAAGTACTTATGCTTATGGAGTTATTATGAGGATGAAAATATGTAACTGTAAAGCACTTAGAATAGTGACTTGCTCTTGGTAAGAACTCAATAAATGTGAGCTATCACTAAGTCAAAGGCTCCATTTCTGAGGCTTGGTTTCAGGTCTTGCGCTGGACCCTGTGGCTCTCTCTGTCCTAAGCTGCCGCTGGCCCCCATTACATTCTTCCAATTGTTTCAGTAAGAAGACGTGAGAAGTGCCATGTAAATGTCTTTGTAAACTCTTTCTAGAAAGAAAAAAACTCAAAACGCACAAACGTCTTTTATAAACTGTAGACATTTTACTTATACTGATGATTGGTTCAATAATAGGAAAGTAATGAAGTAATTTGCTAAATATCTATCCTGGCTCCATGAAACAACTGGTCCTTCCTAAGGATGTTGGTGCATTATTCATAGTTGCCAAAGGAATGACAAAAGCCACAGAAAAGGAAGACACCCAAGAGATAGGAAGTGTCAGAAAGCTGTAAGTAATCTTATCTTAGATCTAGGTTTGGCCCAATATTATCAGTTACCAAGTGAGAAGAAGAGTGCAGAACCCTGCACCCCTGTATTCCCTGGGGAGCAACACAGTCTATTGAGAAAAAAATCCAGATTTCTCGCAAAGGGGTTCCAGAGCTTTGAATTGTTGAGTAAAACTACATATTCACAAGTAATTACTAATACAAATAAAATGGAATTGTAATATCATGTACTTCTCAAATTTTCATCAGTTGACAATTATATCAAAACATTTTCTTAAAAATATATCTGAGAGGGTTTAGAATCAGGTCCCCAACCCTCCTGAAATGGAGCCTTTTTGAGAAGCCAGTCATACATTAATTCTATTGAAATAAATGCTTTACTTGTTAGTGAAACAAAACAGTTTGAATTCACTAAGGTCACACTAAACCAGGCCTTTGCTCTGAAGTTAAAGGCTCTAAATAGATCAAAACATTCTTTGTAATGCCCTTGAGTGATCCATTTATTGCACTTAACTTTCTCATTACTTAAATGCAAAAGACTAAAGTTGAAGAGACCAAAACATACATTTGGAAATTTCAGAAAACATAATAGACCGAGAGAGATAATGTAATAGTTCTCCATGAAGAGGAGAGCTTGAATATCTCGATTACAGCTTCGCTATCCATCCCTCACACATTCAAATCCAATATATGTGCTTTTATTAATGTGTGAGTGCAGAGATATGCATAAATGAATATTGATAAGGCAGGATACTGTATATTTATGAGGTTTTATATGTTTTCTCTTTATGTTTTATTTGTATTTATATCCAGTGCTGCATACTGTATATATGTGTTTATAAGTGTAGCAGCTACGAAAAGAAATAAGATTTTAATCGATTTCATAATATTTTGCAACCACATATACACTACCATCTATTTCACTGAATGTGCATTGGTATTGGGAGGGGTATGACACTTTCTACTGGTCTCAGTGAGAAATGGTAATAAATATCTTAGTGCTCACGTGAGATTCTATAAACAACCTTGTGTTATAATGCAGCCATATTCTTGAAATTTTACATGCATAAAAGTCAGAAATTTGGAGTTGTCATAGTAACATTAATTCTGGCCCTTTCCAAAAGTGCAGTATTTTGTCATATAGCATAAAATGTTAATGGTTGTGTCTCTGTGACTCGGCAATGAGACTGAGTTACATTTGCCATGGAAATGATGAGTTTGGAGAGCTTTACTGTCGACATTTAAAATCAGAGGCATAACATGTTGCAGTAAATTTCCTTAATTAAAAAAAAATACAAGACACAGTAACAAACTGGACAAAAGGGTAAAGAACAATGATTATTATTTTTGAAGTGAATTGAACAAATGGAAGAAATAAACAGGAAGATGTTAAAACATTTGTTGGGAAGAACTTAATGACCCAGACGTGTTTATTCAAATACAGTACACATTTGAACAAAGGCTCCTGTATCAAGTTTGGTGCATTTTGCCATGAAGATACCAGTCTCTGTTCACCATAAGCAACATCTGGATAAAATCCTGCAGCAAATAAACAAGGCAGAATGTCATGTTTCTGTACCTAGGGATCTACAAGAAGGAAATAAATAGTTGTCTTTTGGGGACAGATTAAAAAGTACCTGTCTGAGACAGATATCTGATTGGGAGTGGTTTTTAAAATGTCTTTTCTAGCTCTATGGTTCTATACTCTTTAATACAAGTGAATACTTCTCAGTGTACATATAAAAACTGAAGCTATGAGCTGGATGCAATGCTGATGTTCATTGCACAGATGAAGGTAAAGGAAGTCTGAGTTGTAGGACTCTCCGCTGGAAGCACAGAAAAGTCAGGAGTTGTGATGAGGTGGGAGAAGAGAGATAAAAATGGCCTTGTGTCTGTCTCCTCTGGCTGTCTCTCTGCCAGTTCTAAGGATGTTGGCAGCATCTTAGATAAAGGTAACTTGGCACTAGAACTAAAAAGTGGCTTTACATGAAACCAGAGTTAACCTAAGCATATGTGGTCTTTCAAATGTGCTTATAGTAGTTTTGGTTCCTATGCTAGTCTCATCTCTTTTGAGACCAGTGATGATAGTATAATACTGTCTTCACTCTTTTTTGGAACCCAAGTCAACCTACCCCTCTGCTTGTCTCATACTCTTTGTCCTTCTAAAACTATTACTTCTCTTGGCAACTTTCATACATCTTTTACTGTAGTTCCCATCTACACAAGAATGTTTAGCCAGAATTCTATGAGAATCTGCGGTAATATTGATTAGAATCTATCCATATAGCAAAGTTTCCTCCTTTGATAGAAAAAAAAAAGCCATACATTTTAAAGAAAACACTTTTCTTTTGTAAGTACTATATTCTCTAGAGTCAAGGAGGGCTGGCTATTTGAATTGGTATGTGCATGGTAAGTGGTAATTTCCCCCTTTCCCCTCCAAAGAAAACTGTTGTTACATTGATGACACACCTTATAATTGGGGGCATCCTAGAATTCAGGAAATAGAACCATTTCAATATCCTTCCTCGTCTGCTTTGCTTGATAACTTATGAATTAGACCACACATAATTTGAAAAGGATGTATTCTGTTTATTTACATTCTGAAATAGTTCTGGTGCATGATGCTATGAATGTGATTGCAATTGTTATTTTAATTTTAGTTCACTCCTAAACCCATTGTGATTTGATTCTTCACCTGTTACACTCTGGTAGGTATCAAAGGTCACACCTACCACCCAATATCCACTATCCATGGAAATGTCCTCATCTTTACACTTCCTTGTCTGTTAATTTCTGCTGAAACCATTAACCACACTTCCTTTCTAAAATTTTTCTCCTCCTTAGCTTTCCTTAAGTTATTTTTTGTTTTTAGTTTTTTTACCCACCTATTCTCATGCTTTCCTTTATAGCTCCTCTGCCTCCTCCCACTCTTAAATCTCACCTCTTTCTAGAATTTTTATGTGCTTTTCCTATTACCTACTGAATTATTTTACCACTCTCTCAGCTATAATTATCATCTATATCTGTGCTGCTCAATAAAATAACCACTAGCCACATAAACATAATGGTTATTTAAATTTAAATTAATTAAAATCAAGTAAATTTAAAATTCAGTTTTTCAGTCAGAGTAGCCACATTCCAAGAATTCACTAGCAGCCACATGGGCTAATGGCCTCCATATTGGCCAGCACTGCTACAGAATAGTTTCATCACTGCAGTGTTCTGTAGGAAAGCATCGCTCTATATGTTACTGATTCCTAAATTGCATCTGAAGTCCAAACTCCCTTTTGAGGAACAGACTTACAGTTTGCAAGCAGAGAAGTAAGGTGGGAAAGAAGTTCAGCATTCACTTTTTCAGATGTTTTGGCTAACATGAGATATTAAAATTTCAAGTTTGGAAATAGTTGGCAGCAGTGACACTTAACATTCTCTACCAAGACATATAAGATGAATGACAACGATTTGAAACCAGATTTTGATAACATCCAAAACACTTTTATTGGGAGGTAATGTGCTATGATGATTCGAAACCATTGCAAACTGTTCATGATATGAGAGCAATGACCTTCAGCTTAGAGAAGATAGATTATACCTGGTAAACTATTTTCAAAACCACTTTGGAACATCAACTCTTTTGTGTGCTTACATCTCCTTGGTATGTCCGGACATTTTAGTCGTCCTTCCTGAAATCCCTCTGAAACTATTCCTGAACTATCTCTGATCATGGCATTACCTTTTCTATGTCCCCTAGACTGGGAACCACATAGTCAGCTTTGCTTCCTTCCCTTTTCTCATGCACCATATTCATCTGCCCATTAGGTTTTGCTGGTTTTATTATTGTCCCTTGAATCCCACCTCCCATTCTCAGTCCCATGGCTACTTTAGAAAATCAAGCCTTTATCATGACTCAGCTGGATGACTATAACAGCTCCATCCCTTTTCTCACCAAATCCTTCAATTTTCTACTACTGGGTAGCAGCTGCAATCGTTTTTCTCCCCATATTTAAAAATATTTCCTTGATTCCTCAGGGCCTACTGACTTCTTAGCCTGGCACTCCTCAATGCCAACATTAGACTCCTTAATCTGGCTCTCTCGTAACCTCAAATTACTTTTTCCTTTGCCATTCATTACCATTCCCATCACACTACCAACTCTTCCAAAACATTTCCCTTCATGGTTCTCATCAAAAACTATTTTCTCCATGAAGCTTTTTCTGAGTTCTTACTTTTCACACCCCAATTTGTTGTGATCTCTAGCTCTTTATCTATGTCTATATCTAGATCAGGAATCAGCAAACTATAGCACTCAAGCCAAATCTAGCCTATCTCCCGTTTCTGTACTGCTTGTCAGCTGAGGATGATTGCTGTATTTTTAAATGGTTGAAAAAATAATCAAAAGAAAAATATTGTATCATGTGAAAATTATAAGAAATTAAAAATTCAATGTCCACAAATAAAGTTTTATTGGAAAACAGCTATACCCATTGATTTACATATTGTCTATGGGTGCTTTTGGCTACAACTGGTAGAGTCCAGTATAGCCCACAGAGACTAATTTACTTACTAACCGGCTTTTTATGGAAAAAGTTTGACAAACTTTGGTCTATATTCATCTTTACATTTATATCTACATATAATTTTTGAAATACCCATAACACTTTGTTTACATCTCTATCATTGTCACTTAGCTAAATTTACTTAACAGTTGCTTGTTTACTTATCTTTTTGACTACCTGATAAACTGTAAGCAACTTGAGAGCATATATATTAAATTTTTTATTAATCTTTATTTCCCTTGCTAGCTAGCACTTAGCACAAGACCTTGCACGTATAAGGCATTCACTAAATATTGAAGTGATAGCATATGATTTGTTATGCAAAATCACTTCAGTCTTAACTTTGGTGTGAATTATAGCACATTATGATATATACCTCTATATATACCCAGAGACACACACAGTACACATATATGTGTATAGTTATTTGTACCCAAATATAAATATTTATATGTGCACACAGTGTTTACAAACAGAAGCTTGCAACTTCTATGAGTTAAAATTGATATGATAGCATGGAAATAGATTGCAGTGTTTGTCAGATATGGACACATATTATAAGTATTTCATATTTGAATTGTAACCTATGTTCCCAATCGAATTGTAATATTTTCCTTATCTGATAAATGCTTAATCCTATTGTAAGTGGTGGAAACAATCATTCATTTGGGCTCTCATATATTCAGCATATTCAAACTTGTCAGAGTGTGCCTCTGACTATCAGTTAACACATTTGTTGGATGAAGAAATAAACACACAGCAAAAGTGTGCCGGTTGCAGGATGGTTTAATGCCATATAATACTTGTTTTTGCAGTCCAGAAAAATGTCAGTGAACTACCTTTTATAGAGTACATGCTTCGATTGTTGCCACGTTGGCAAAAAAAAGGAGCTGAATAATTTCTTTTGGGCTTCTTCGGCCAAACTGTACACATTTTTTGAGAAAGTTGGCAGGAGTTAGAGCATGAGTCCATGGAACAGAGCCACACTGGTTGTTACCCAGAGAGTTTGGACCTACATCCTTGGCCCCAGGAGTACTGTAGTCTAATTTTTGGAAAGCCAAATTAGAGTGGAGGAATAAAGAGGCAGAAGTAGGGAAGGAGTTATAGTCAGCATCCTTTAATTTGTGGGTATAGGCTAAAATGTTAAGGATCGATGTAGTTCGGCATGTAAGTATGAAGTGTTTGGGGCAGTGGTGGACTTTCAACATTTAGTTTGGAATTTTTCTGAGTATTCTGTAGCTTTTACTCTCAAATTTTATTTTGCATCATGCAGTGGCTACGTGATGAAAAGTGATTCCCATGCAGACACTAGCTAGACCTTGACCTTCCCCTTATCATGGCCAGGTGCCATCTTTGTATATCATTCCCTAAACCATCCATTTGTAGGTGGAGATGTCCTACTGTAAACTCTTTTCACCCAACTGGTGATGTATGAGTAATGGGTTGCCTCTTGGGTAGCATCAGCTGTGGATGGCATGCACTTCCCCAGGTTTGTGGGAATTCTAGCTCCTTCTATCTTCCTCTACTCATGAGAACATGTTGGAACTCAATAAAGTAAAAAAAAAAAAAAAAAAAGAAAGAAAAAGAAAAGAAAGATAAAAAAGCATTATTAAAGGGAATACTTTAAATTCACAAAGCATTTGCCAATTTTAGTGCAGTTTTACTTGTGATAAGAAAATGTTGATTTTTTTGTAACTAATCTCAAATTTATATCTGCCTATACAATGTAATCAAGATTTGCTGATCTATAAAATCATTTTTATCTTGTCACAATTATCAATACCTTAAAAAAACTATTTTAACTACACAAATAATATGTTATTAATCCAGAAACATGAAAAATAAATTAAAAACATTTGCATCCTATTCCACTAGCCTGATGCTGTCATTGTAAATATTTTTCAGCTTGAGAAAGAAAAGGGTACCTTATTGTTATTGTCTTTTACATTTCTAATATTATTCTTGGGGTTAAACAATTTTTGTGTTGTGACTACTTAGTTTTCTTTTTGGTAAACTGTGTAGTAGAGTACAGTACAGACTTTGGAATTAGGATGTGTGAGTCCAGTTTTGGTTCTGGTATTTACTAGTTTTGCAGCCTCACACCCTGTATTTCAGCTTCTTCATTTATAAAATGGAGAAACCAAGAATATCTTCTGCACCAGTTTGCTATGAGGAATAAATGAGATATTTCATGTAAAATACCTTAATACAGTTCTTGGTACATAAGTCTATAGATGCTCAAGAAGCTCAAGTGTGGGTACAACTATAGCTCGTCTTAAAACCATACCAGAGGCTCAGCAGAACCCTGGTATGAGGTGCGCCCAAGACATTTTCATATTGCATTTCAGAGATTAAACAAAAAATAAATTTTTAAAGAATGTCATATGGCTTCCTTTCATCTGTCCCTATGACACTTACCCATACCTGAATTGAATCCTGCCATTTCAGAAAGAAACTCTTGGCCATAGAAGAAATTGCATTTGAAGAAAGCAAAGCACTGCTAGAGCCAGAAGTCTGCCTGAATGGTAGGAGTCTATAAGCTTGCGGGCAAAGAGGCTTACGTCCCAACCTTGCCAATGGACACAGAGCCCATGTGGCCATGGGTATTTTAAAGACATTTTCTAATCCTGTGAAAACTTTTCATCCATCTGTGTGATTTTTGATTTAAGTGACCAGCTGCTTTAAAATAGACTAAGCATATGACATGGGCAGTCAGTACATCTTGCGAAGCAGGAGGGATTTGATTCATTTAAAATTGCATTTCCCTCATTCCTGCATGACTCACCCCTGTATTATCTTTCATCAGAGCATCAAATGTTACTAAGAAAGACTGTTTCCACTCCACTCTTAATCCAAATAAACAGCACCTTTTCATCTCTGAGCTGGCTTCTTCAGGCTGCTTATAGTTGCCTTCCTAGTGCCATTTAAATCTGGGTTGGTTTTCACTAGAGCTGCAGGAGGATAACAGAGCAAGAAGTTTCAAAGCAGATGTATCATGCCTCACAATGCAGGTGAGCAAGTACTTCAAGAGGTTTTGAACCTGGCTTTACCTCCGTTTTCTGGTGCTGACTGAAAAGCAATCAATGAGACAGGCTAGTTAAGAAATGAGTAATTTCAGAGATTCAGGAACACTTCATACTGGATTAGGTTATTTAGCACAGGTGTTTTAATGATTATAATATATTGAAAAACCTCACACTGCTGGGCGGCCCTCAGACTCACAGTGGTTGCCTCCTGGTTGGGCCCAGTTCTGCCCTTGAAGACAAGAGGAATTGTGAGCCTGCAGGAATTTTAAAGCCATTCCTCAGACTGAAATCAGATAGTATTTGAGTTCTGGCAGCTGCTACACCTTTGTTTGGGTTGAGCTTGAAAGCCTGTGCTTTCTGAAGGCATTTCTTTGTATCTGCATTTATAATTAGTATGTTGAAAAAGAGAGATGGAAGGGAGACCTGCACACAATATGGGAATCAGAGAAACTCTGAAACGCCACTCACTGCATTTTTTCCCAAGGAGTCACAGGAACACACGAAGCACAGGTGGTAACGTGATGGTGATGGAGGGGAGGGTGAGTGTAAGGGGGGTGATAATTGATGGGGGCCCGGAGTCCAGACTGCAGCTGTCCCCAGGTGCACCCAACTGCATCTGTTCTTCTGCAATGTACTACACAGTAGCAGATTTCGGATTATTTAAGCAGGGGGAAAACAAATCAGGAAAGTTAACAAAGCTCTTGGAGGAGGAAGGTGAGGAGGTGTGATTACCACATATGAGGAAGGAAGCCTTCAGGAAGGGAATAAATTGGATCGAGGGTTTGGCACCCAGCACCAGAGACACCTCCCATCATGTCACCTGTGAACTCTGTGGTTCTGAGAAGGGTGAGCAGGTGGAGAGCTCATTGGCTCCAGACTGTCCCACTCTTGTGCAAGTTTGGATTTTATCATGTGGTGGATTTGTGTGAACACATGGAGGGGAATTATAAAACGGAGATAAAGTTGTACTCCTTCTATCTTCTTCTTTTTTCATCTTTATTAAGACTACAGGAAGACAATAGAACTATCTGCAGCTACCAGGAATGTTCTTCCAAGCCAGTGTTCCCCCAAGTCTCTCTAATGCAATGATATTGGTAAAAGAAATAAATTCATTTACTGGATGTGATACTTAATGCAGGCCTGAGGCTGGAGTCCCACTGTCTGTCCTGAGTCAGTGAGGAGGAAGGCCAAATTGACAACATTGGGATGATGGGAAATTCAAGCCATTTGTCATCCACAATTCAGATCATATGATATATTTCAAGATTCCTCCTGACATAGTTATATTGGAAAAGTCTTGAAAGGTCTTCACAATGTAACAGCAAAATCTGACAGTGAGGGAAACTGGTTATTTCTTTTCTTTTCTTTATTTTTTTGATATGACTTTTCAAAGGTGGTGTTAAAGATTTACCTGTTTTGATTTAGGGTACCATAAAGACATTGCAGGAGAAATAAGGTCAGGGTGTAATAGGGAGTTGTCATACTGTCTCATGATGTTTCTTACGTTAAATAACTTTGGCAGATAATCCTCCCATGGAGTAGGTGGGGAGCAGGACAGGAGCAGTGCTGAAGGAGAGGGATGGCAGACCCATGTAAAGGGTATTCTCTGGACCTTAAGAGTGTATGATGATGATGCTAAATGAGTTACCATAAAGAGCAAACGCTCTACCTGGAATTCTAACAATAGTTCACCATGATACTGGAACTTGAATTGTAACTCCTGTGCTATTAAAATATATCAATTGGTATATACCCAGTAATGGGATGGCTGGGTCAAATGGTATTTCTAGTTCTAGATCCCTGACGAATTGCCACACTGACTTCCACAATGGTTGAGCTAGTTTACAGTCCCACCAACAGTGTAAAAGTGATCCTATTTCTCCACATCTTCCCCAGCACCTGTTGTTTCCTGACTTTTTAATGATCGCCATTCTAACTGGTGTGAGATGGTATCTCATTGTGGTTTTGATTTGCATTTCTCTGATGGCCAGTGATGATGAGCATTTTTTCATGTGTAACAAACCTGCATGTTGTGCACATGTACCCTAAAACTTAAAGTATAATAAAAAATATATATCAATTGGTGTATTTAGTATATTCAATATATTAAGCATACATTTTAGCTATATAGAGAAAAACATAAGGCTTCTATATCAAGAAAAATGAGACTGAAGCAAAGAAAATCAGTCTATAGAATGCTTTGAAATAAGCAGATTTACTTCAGGTCGAGAAACAACACTTTTATATATAGTGGTATAACCCAAGTGGTACAAATGATTAAAAGGTGTTCTTGATTGATTCTTTGGTAAACTCACTCAGTCCATCAGTTACCATGCTTTTGGCTGCAAGTAACTTTTAAAAATGAATTAAATAATGAGAAGAATTTGTATGGTCACAAAACAGGAGCACTGGAAATAGACATTTCCAAGACTTGTTAATTCAGTGTCCCAAGATGATCCCAGTGACCTAGGTTCTTTCCCTGATCCATTCTCTCATCCTCTGTTGGCATTTCCCCTCAGTTTGTTTCCTCAGGGACACAAAGTAACGGCTTTGACCCTAGGTGTCATGTCTTCACACAACCACATGGAGTGGCAGAGAAAAGGAAATTTCTCCTTAAACGTTTCTTTTTATCAGAGAAGGAACTTTTTGGGGAGAAACTCCTTAGGAGACTTCGCTGTAAGTCTCGTTAGCCAGGGTTGTATCACAGGCCATTGCCTTAGCCAATCTCTTGCATGATGAATCAAATTACCGAGAATGCTTATACTAACTGAGTCATTGTGCATATAAGTTTTTGAACAAACCAAAAAAAAAAAAAAAAAACCACACACACACACACACACATTTCATCCTGGGGACATTTCTATATGCAAAAACTGCATGGCCTAATCCTAAGAGAATTATTTTCACTTACAAAATTATTATCTGACAACAAAAAAGATGATTAAAAAGTAGAATAAATTGCATAGTATCATGCACACAGAATGCTATTATTGCATTAAACTGTAAGCTTCATGAGAGTAGAAACTTTCTGTCTTGTGTGATGTATCTCCAGTGTGGAGAATAATGCCTGAAACATAATGGATGTACAGTCAACATTTGTTCAAGACATGGATCCTTGTTTCTTAGCCAGTGCAGAGCCCCACTAAATGCCTCACTCCTGTCCTGCTTCTTTCATTCATGCGCTTCTCTCCAGATCTGGCCTATCCTGGACTACCAGGATGTGTGTCCCAGGAATGTGTGCACCACCAGATTCCTCAGCCAATATCTATGCCTTATCCCATTCCTCACTTCATTATTGACATCTGTTTTTCCACCAACTCCAGTGGTAATCTCCCCTCCCTCACCAAGGGATTTTCTCATTATTTCCAAGAGTCTTTGACAATATCTCAGGGTACCCATGAACGTGTCTCCCATATCTTAAACTCTATCTCTCTCAGTGGTAGGTTACCTGGGAAGCATTTGAGAGGGCTGTCTCACTTGGGCCACAGTGTCCAGTACCCACCTTGAGGTCATACTTACCTGTTGTGAGGGTGCTGCCTCCGGTGCCCTCAGATCCACATGCCTTCCCTTAGAATATCAAACAGTGCTGAATTCCCTGTGGTCCTCACAGCCTTGAGGACACAGTGTGATCTGTATAGAAAAATCAAGAAAGCTCCCCTTCCCATGGTGTCACAGCTTCTCACGTATCCACCAAGTAGTACTTCTTATCTTTGTTGTCTACCAGAGTTCTTTGGTTTCTTCCCATGAGACATAGAGCTCTGGCAGGATTCTTTGGGATGGGGCTGGGGAGCAGACACCACATAATCAATTTTGTTTTCTCTACTTCTTGTTTCTGCTGCCATTTGTACTGGAAGTCATTATTTTTCCACTCTTTCCTTCTGCTACAATCTGATTGCATTCCCCAAAGTTCATGTGTTGAAACTTAATCACCAATGTGATATTATGAAGAAATGGGGTCTTTAGGAGGTGATTAAGTCATAAGGGCATAGCCATTGTAAATAGGATTACTAACCTTATAAAAGAGGTGGAAGGGAGTGCCCCTTTTTGCCCTTTTATCTCTTTTGTCAGATGAGGACACCTAGATGGTACCATCTATGAAGAATGGGCCCTGACCACTCACCAAACCTGCTGGAGCCTTGATCTTGGACTTCCCAGCCTTCAGAACTGGGAGAAATAATGTCTGTTGTTCATAAATTACCCAGTCTAAGATATTTGCTATAGCAGCCAGAATAGAATAAGACACCTTCCCCCATTTCCTAAGATACAACTACATGAATTTTATACAGACTCAGCCGGGAAAATACACTCATAATTCTTCCTTTTCTCCCTTCCCAAAGACTAAGGCGTTTACTGCAAAAACAAAGAGGTCTTGAATAGGAAGAAGAAGATATCAGAACCACCTATAGAAAAGACTCAATCCTATACTAGCTGGGCATCCTTTTATTCCATAGTTGTTTGTGAGGCCCTTAAATGCCACTGTGGTAGGAGCTTTGAGTGTCCTGCACACATTCTCTCAGCTTTGGCCTCTACACGTTTCCAAAACCGCTTATGAAAGCACTTTCAGTGCTCTCCAGAGGCTTTTTCTCTGGAAGGATGGGTGGCCCAACCACAGGGCAGGCTGAAGAGTGCGAATGCCTCTAGAATCAGCGCCCAAAAGGCATATGGGAACTGGCGAATAAATACCTGCTCTCCGTATTCCTCAGCTGGGATAACTCTGAGGTGTTTCCTATATTATCTCCCACAGTTCCCTGGGAGGATTGACTCTCAGTTGTCCGCAGCAAGTATCTGCTTGATAATGCATGCCTTATGGGATTTTTCTCCTCCTTGTCTCATGTCCCCATTCCTTTTCCAGTTTCCTGGGATCATGTTCCAAATATACTTCCTGCACTCAAATCCTTATGTCAGGATCTGCTTCTGGGAACCAAGTCAAGACAGTTACTAAAAGGTATTAAGTCTATCAGGATTAATTTTTAAAAATTCTCACTCTGAAATGTACTTAAATGGACATGGTCGTGATATCTCTATTATGGACCAAATTCAAGCACGTTTAGAGAAATATAAATTCTCAATGTTAGTTTCAGCAAAGGGCATGAGATATTTTGGAGACACACACACACACACACACACACACAGATACACACAAGACAACATGAATGTGAATATTTCTAAGAATAATACCTTGAGTTTTTAGTGACATTTTCTGCCTTGTTTACAAGATGTATTCTTACAATATAAATGTACAGGAGGTTTTCTTTAAAAATTTTGACTTTCTTATGTAGTGCTTCTGTTGTTGACAGTAACTCCAACTGCCTCTTGTTTGGTACTGAAGTTCATACAACAGACTATGAGCCAAAGTTAGTGATTAACTGTTTTGAAAGAATCTCCCAAAATACACTTGTTTGTAATATGTCTTGCTTTTGTGTCTCAGGTGTAAAATAATTGGCATTTTATGCCCAATTTGCCTTTTGCAAACGGTATGTTGTGAAGTGAGACTTGAGTGTCTTCATAGGACACATTTTCAGAATAGTAGTTCAAGTTCAAGGCACTTTCATAATCCCGTCACCTGGAGGAGAGACTTCTCATTTCCCACCTCTATTTTCATCCAAGTCATCATAAAAACGTTCAATTTTCCTTCTGGAGTAGACTGATTCAATTTTAAACATAACAATTTATGAAGTGTACATTATCTTCTCCCAGAGTAATATCCTCTGACAGTAACCTCAACTATTTTTCTTTTCCAGAGATATAATGATGTTTTAGAATAATTCCAAGTGGTTTCAATAAGTTAATCTAACACTGCTGCTTTCTTTTGATGGTATAAATTGGAGACCAAATGGCTTATTTAGATACACTGTTTGCTGTGCCTTTATTAAAGTACATATATTTGTATTAAAAATATATAGTTAAAATTAGATAATGTGCACAACAGATGCCTCAGTTATATGCTATATTCCTGAGCGTTTTCCTATTTCTGGCAAAGAGTTCCAAGTTTTCATACTCTTACTATGAACTAAAGGATTAGCTGAGACCACCCTGTCTCAAATACCAAAATCTCTGGCTTGCGAAATGTGTCCTCTTTGGGGAGGGAGGTTCAAGTGTCATTCTTGTGCTAGGCATGCAATTTTTACTTCCCCTGACTCTTTTCATTTTAATACCATCTCTCGCCCAACCTCTTGCACTACTTCTGTTGTGTATTTAATTGATCTAGAATGGACTCGGTCTCTACTCTTGGTTCCAAGACTCCCCATTCTCCACCCAGATAATAATTTCTTAGAACACTCTCTTTGTTGTATGGGGCTGATTTTATTGAAAATTTGGTGCAATAGAGGACATTTACATCACAGAAACATGGTCACTTTATATTAAAAGTTTAGACATCCTTATATATAAAGGCAGTTTAGATACTCCTCGCTCTGGGATAGTTCTCTGATCATACCTTCCCACGCAGTGCCCGGGCTTGAATACTATTAATCTGCTTTCCTACCCCTTTTTTTCCCTCACATCAGTCTCAGCAAAACAAGCCCAATTTATTGCATTTTATTCCACTGAGAAATGCAACTGATTTTTTGTTCTCTCCTCTTCTGTGGGTCTGTCTTTTCACACCTAAGTGGCCCCTCATGAGATTTCGTTAAGTAGACACAGTTCCCTCCCTAAGAGGGATTCTCATGCCAGCTCTTAAGACAATTGGTTTTCCTTTTACTCTGCCATAAGAGCTTTGTAACCAGTCTTCTCAAATCCTGCCTTACTTCACACCAGACTCCACATGTTTTTAAACCATAAACTTGATCTTGTCACTGATCCTTTGTTTTAAACCTTCCCACTGTTGTTGCGCCATTGCTCAAAGCTTCCTTCCTGGTGCTGTGCAGCAGAGGGGGAAGAACAGCCACTGCAGAAGCTCCTAGAACCATCTCCTCAAAAAACTAAAAATTTTAATCTGTAATAAAGCAAGAAAAAGTGTTGCCTTAATATACTGGTGGAAATACACTGCAGCTGGGGGAAGACAACAGGAGGGAAAAACAAAAAATAGACCTCAACCTCTGGGTAGGGGCGGGCCTGTGTGACAGCCCAGCATTCAGCTGGGAGAGGGGCAGGAGAATTTGTGAAGGCCCCCACCAGTACTCTTGCCAGACTCAGGGACACTATGCCTACCTAGAATTGAGGATTAATCAGAGCATCAGAAAATGCCTTCCCTCCTCCACTACCCCGACACCAGGCTGACAAACATCAAGTAATAATCACAGTGGAATAGACCTGTGAGAGCTGCAAGAGACAGATTGTCTTTGGAGAGCAGTATAAAGGGAAGACCCAAATCCACCTGAGAAGTAAATGCCAAGGAAGTGACCTTTTAGAAGCCAGCACCAGCCTAAAGAGATGATATGACTAGCAGAATTTAAAGTCTGAAGTACAATAAGGGTAACTATAGCAATAACAAACCTGGCAACCAGCCAACTCCTGAATAGATTATATAAACCTTCAGCACTAAAGGCCCAGCAGAAGGAAAGGTATGCTCATTTCCAAGCATAAAATATAGTTACCCCAGTATTCACTGTTTTACACTAGATGAGCAGCTTTCAACAAAAATATGTGTGACATATGCAAAGGCAAGTAAAGTACACTTGGAAGAGACAAAGCAATCATCAGAAACAGACTCAGATGTGACACAGACAGTGTGGTATTGGCAAAAAGACAAATACGTAGACCAGATAAATAAATACAAAGCTCAAAGATAGACCCACATAAGTACAGTCAACATATTTTTTGGCAAATGTGCAAAGGCAATTTAAGGCAGAGAAGACGGTTGAAAAACAAATGATGAGGAAACACTTGATATCCACATGTAAAAAAAAAAATAAAAAGAGGCTCAACATACATCTCAAACTTTACACAAAATAACCAAAATAGATCATTGACTTAAACATAAAATATAAAACCATAAAACCTCTAGAAGAAAATTAATGTAACCTTTGGTTTGGCAAAAAGACATTTAGTTATGAAACCAAAAGCAAAATCTATAAAAGAAAAATATATTGATAAACTGAGCTTTATCAAAATTATAAACCTTTGTTCTTTGAAAAACACCATTAAGAGATTGAAAAGAAAGCCCGTTGTGATGGTTACTATTGCCTATCAACTTGACTGGATAGAAAGAGGCGAAGTATTGATCCTGGGTGTGTCTGTGAGGGTGTTGCCAAAGGAGATTAACATTTGAGTCAGTGGACTAGGAGAGGCAGAATCACCCCCTCAATCTGGATGGGCACAATCTAATCAGCTGCCAGTGTGGCCAGAAGAAAAGCAGGCAGAAGAACGTGGAAAGACCAGACTGGTTTAGTCTTCTGGTCTACATCTTTCTCCCATGCTGGATGCTTTCTGCCCTTGAACATTGGACTCCAAAGTTCTTCAGCTTTGGGATTCAACTGGCTTCCTTGCTCCTCAGCTTGCAGACAGCCTATTGTGGGACCTCACCTTGTGATCGTGTGAGTTAATACACCTTAATAAACTCCCCTTTATGTATACATCTATCCTATTTGTTCTGTCCCTCTAGAGAACCCCAATTAATACACCCGTAGACTGGACATGTCTAATAGGATACTTGCATCCAGAATATGTTAAAAAAATTCTGAAAACCCAACAATATAAAAACAAACAGCCAACTTAAAAAATGGGCAAAGATTTGAACAAACACTTTATCAGAAACGATCTATAAAAGACGAATAAGGATAAAGTAATATGCTCAACAATCATTAGTTTTCAGGAAAATGCAATCTAAGATAAAAATGAGATGCCATTACATTAGGATAGTTAAAACAAAGCAAAACAAAACAAAACTGACAATCCCAAATGCTGATGATGATGCAGAGTAACAGGAACTCTAGTTCTAGTGGAATGCAAGATGATATTGTCACTGTGGAAAACAGTTTGGCAGTTTCTTATGAAGTTAAGCATGCACCTGTCATATGACTTACCAATCCTACTCTTAGGTATTTAACAAAGTCAGTTGAAAACTTCACACAAAAACATGTACGTAAATGTTTATAACAGCCTTATATATAATTGCTAAAAAATTGGAAACAGCTCAGATGTCCTGCAACAGGAGAATGGATTAACAAACTGTAGTTTATGCTTGAAATGCAATAAGTTTCAGCAATAATAAGGAACAAATTGTTGATTCATGCAATGACATGAACAAGTGTTACATTCATTTTATTTAATAAAACAAGTTAGATATAGAAGTCTACATGTCATTTGAGTCCTTTTATATAACATTCTGGAAAAGGCAAAGTTATAGCCATAGAAAGCAGATCAGTATTGAGGGAGTAGAGACAGAGGTGAACTACAAAGGAGTAACATGAGAGAATTTTAGGGGTGATGCTCTGAATGGTATTGTGATGGTGTGTATATGGCTCTATGCATTTGTCAAACCCATAGACCTGTACATCACAAAAAATGAATTTTACTTATGCAAATTCAAAAAATTAACCAGGATGCCAGGGGAAGCCAAGAAGGAACACAGAATGTAAAAATAAATGTACGATATAATAACCAAAAGTGGTAAGGAAGAAAGGAGCAGATGTATGGAACTTTTAAAGAACATTACTTTAACTGGATGCTATAAGTCCTGTGTGCAAAAGGGCTGTACACAAACTATTTACTCTAATTGGGAAATTGCTTCCCATAGATTAACAATTCTAAAACTAGTTCACATGTATACTCAGATTGAACAAAAAATATTCATATAGTGGAAAACAAATGCCATACTTTTCATTGCCAGCGAAAGAAGTTTACAAATAAGTAGGGGGAAGTCTACAAAGATCTCTGTGGTTCTAGATCAGATTCAGAGATATCGGTGTGAACTTGTTTGTTTTAATATATACACACAGTTAAATACATAAATAATTATGTATATATATGTGTGTTTATTTATCAATTACTACACATATATATATTCCCTGAGAGGGACAGGCAGCAGTGACACCTTAGTAGCAAGAAACATACTTAGTGCCCAGAACATTGTTTCTAAATGCCATTCACCAATAAAAGGAATCAGGGATTCCTGGAGAAAGAGTGGAGGCAGGAAAAATACAACATGAGATTGGAGCACCTTGTGGTTAAGAAAGTGATAAAAAAAAATTTTAAAGAATATAACAGTCAGTAACCTTAAAGAACCCCCAATGGCCAAAGCTACAACAATTTGAGAAACAAAAATAAATAGCAGTAGTACTGGATTATAGCCCAAAGAAGAAAATAGATATTTATGAGTGCATATTTATATAAATAAATAAATAAATAACAATTTTCTTACACAGAAATTCCCAATAATAAATACAGGAAGAATAAGAGAAATAGAAAATTATCACTAGAACACTATAGTAATAATTGCTCAGCCAAGACACATTAATGAATGCTAAAATGAGTGGGGCAAAAGTTAATGGAGTATCTCTCCATTTAATGGAGAGTTAATGGAGTATCACCCCAAAGTATCTCTCCAAAATATTCATTAATTACTATGGTGGTTTTCATCATGTTCATGAATTCTTTGATTCATCTTCCTCCAGGAAGGAAAGATTATTTCTTCTTTCCCTGGGTAAGGGCTGGAACTAGTGACTCACTTCTAATCAACAGAGTAGGAAAAGAAAAAAGATAACACGTTACAGTGGAGAAACCTGGCAGAAAACTATCTTAACCGAGCCATCATGGTGAATATCACCAATAATAAATCATAGCAATATCATATACCTCCTGATATGATGCACTGAGAGGGCCACCTCACCTCTGTGATATTCTTCTCCAAGTCTCATAATCTTAGTCTAATCATGGGAACACATCAGACAAACTCAACTTGAAGTACATTCTACACATTTTCTGAGCAGTATTCTTCAAAAAGTTCAAGGTCATGAAAAACAATGATAAATTGAGTAACTGTGCCAGATTGGAGGAAACTAAGAAGATGCAGCAATTAAATGAGTCGGACCCTAGAATGAAAAATGGACATTAGTGGAAAACTAGTTGTATTAGTCTGTTGTCACACTGCTAATAAAGACATACCTAAGACTAGGTAATTTATAAAGGAAAGAGGTTTAATGGACTCACAGTTCTACATGGCTGGGGAGGCCTTACAATCATGGCAGAAGATGAAGGAAGAGCAAAGGGACATTTTACATGGCAAGAGAGAGAGAGCTTGTGCAGGGGAACTCCCCTTTATAAAACCATCAGATCTTGTGAGACTTACTCACCATCACAAGAATAGCATGGGAAAGACTCAATCCCATGATTCAATTACCTCCGCCTGGGTCCCTCCCATGACATATGGGAATTATGGGAGCTACAATTCAAGATGTGGGTGGGGACACTGCCAAACCATATTACTAGTGAATCTGAATAAAGTCTAATTTAGTTAATGGTATTGTACCAATATTAATTTCTTACTTTTGATCATTGTATCATGGTTATGTAAGATGTTAACTTTAAGAGAAGCTTAGTGAAAGGTGTATAGGAATTCTATATACACCCTTACCTTCCTCTGTAAATAAAAAATAATTTCAAAATAAACAGTTATTTTTTAAAAAAGGATTACAACATTTTTGAAGCTTTAAACTTTGGAGTTTTTCACTTCTGAGGACCAAGAAGCAAATAGCAAAGAGATTCTTGGTCCTCAGCAAGATCATCAAGATGGCTATAAGGAGCTATTTTCTTTTTCATAGAGAATACTGATCCTGCCCTTTGAATAATCTTAGCATCAACAGTAATAATAACAATAGTAGTTTACATTCGTTGAGTGCTTACTACACACCAGCCACCTTGCCAAATATTTTGCATAGATATCCTCTCATTTCATACTTGCACTAGTCTTATGAAGACATTCTACCCAATGTTATAGATGTGGAAACTGAGGCAAAGTGAAGTTATGCTGAAGGCTACATAATAAATAGCTGTTGAGCAAAATGGAATTCAAACTACTCAAGATGCCTAGCTCCTAACTCATGCTAATAATAATAATTTGAGTAAGTAATATGTGCTATAGAATCTATTAATTTTTCAAGAGTGTTATTTTGTTTAATCTGTCTGAGAGGTTGTCATTTCTGTCTTCAGTTTATTGATGGGGAAACTAAACCCTGGAAAGGAAGCACCTTGCTAAGATCCATATCTAGAGATCTTAAGACTTCACTCTTAATTCCTAGTCTGTCTCACTATCTTTACAAAGATGTGCCTTTTCCTGCTGCTACTGCTAAACTCAGGGGCTACACCATGATATGATTTTTAAAATGATAAAACTGTGTTCTAATGTTCACCCTGATTCCAATTGCTTTGAAATCAAAGTGATTTAAAATTGTTCTTTTTAAGTGCCATGACACCCAGGATGCAGCTGTAGGAACACCACTGGGTCCCTGGATATCATGGTAAGAGTTTCACATATTTCACATCATGACGCCGTCTAAAAACTCCCCACCTACCAGCCTGTGTTGCAGGCAGTTTTTATCAGTATAAACTGTTAGTACTCTTTGTGTCACAGTGCGTTCCTTTCAAAAGGCAATCTAACAGAGGAATTTTCTTTCTAATTTTATGCTCTGAAGTAAGCCCTTAAGTAAAGGTGCCATCAAATGATTTCTCAGAAATTATAAAGAAACAAAAGGACCATAAACAAGATAAGGTGGCACGAGGAAACACTAAAAGTACCTTTCAGAGCTGACTGGCAAAGAAACTCCTGAGGTGATGGGTAAGGATGAGTTTGCCTCTGCTGCATGTTGCCTTTCAGGCTTACTGCTTTCTAGAGTTCAGTCCTTGCATTGAACTTCAGGGAGCCATTTTGCACAGGAAGGGACTGTTACACCCATATCATTGCTGTCATTGATTTAGCTAAATATATCTTGGGGTCCCTCACCTTCATCTCCATAAGGGCCAATCTGCTGGAAAAGAGCCCACCGCCAAGTGTAAGAAAACAGTGGTGCCCTATAACTTTGCAACCAGGTACCATAAGCCAAGGACATTGAGGGATGATGAAACCAGACTGGGAGGCGAAGTACCATGGATTCCAGAAATAGAATGTACCTGAAAGTAGAAAAATTCACTATTGCTAATAACCATAGCTCAAGAAAAGCCTTTTATATTCTGTTTTTTTTTATTGGATACCCCTTATTCATGAACTGATAGAAGGGAAGTGTTTATAATATAAAATAGCAATCTATTTAGTCATCAACAAATATTTACTGAACGCTCACCATGAACTAGGCATTATGCCAGATGCAGGGATAGAAAGAATTATAAGACATAGTCTCTGTTTTTGAGGACTCATCATTTGTTGGGGAAGATGAACTTGAAAACAAATAATTGAAATTCAGTATGATATGTCTCAATACAAGGTAGGTACCACTTTGTTGAAAGGACCAAAAGAGGGTGTGATTTTCTCTGCTCAGGAAAGATTTTCCATGAAGATTTTTTTTCTCATGGGGATAAAATAATTATTAGTGTTAAACTATTTGGTAAGATAGCTTTACATGCATCTGCAAAGATGGTGCCATCTATTGTCAGACATAAAATTAATTTGAAGTTAAATTAGTCCTGTCTTTACTGCTTCTTTTTATCTATTCAATATATTTAAGCCAGCTCTCTTGTGCTCTTACCCTCCTAGACAGGAAAAGGCCTTCTGATCTACTCCGCCCCAACTTATTCCAGAATGGTGGCATGCATTTTCACCTGTATAATAGTTCCATGTTCCTAAAATGTGCTTGTTTGTGTCTCATTTCTGCGTCTTTGCATATACCATTTTTCCCATCTGGATTGTCTTCATAAATGCCTAACAAAACCCAATCTATCCTTTTACAGTTCTACCCCAATATTACTTCTTCCAAGAGCAACCTAACTGAAGTACAGCCTTTCTTTTGAATGCCTAGAGGGCATTATTTATGTCTCCTTAATTTCACTGCTCACACACTTCCTTAGCATGCAGATATTTACACCTCTACCCTATACATGATTTCAGACTTTTTCAGTAGTCAACTGGAACATTGAATTCAAGATATTTGGCAAATAAATGCACTTATAGAAAGTGATGGTGAGAAGTTGCTAGAAAACTTAGACCCGACCAACTGTGAACAAGCCAAGAATGCTCCACAAAGAGAAGATACATTCCAGAATTACTCAGTGAAGAATGGGGTGTGAAGGCATTGTGCCTTCTCAAATATCTGGTAGGACCCAGTCAGGGCCAGCTTCATGGTCATGCAACCTGTGCAGTCACACAGGGTTCCAGGGTTGATTTAATGTTCTGCTATTGACATCTTGAAATTCTTAATAATCTTTAAGAAGGGGATCTGCATTTTCGTTTAGCACTAGGTCTTGCAGATTATATAGTTGGTCTTGCTCTCAGTTTAGGAAATGATTTCAAGATTCAAAAGAGTTAGCAAGAACTGGTAAACATTGACCCTTGTTTATAACCTGGCGATGTACAATTGAAGAAATCAAGATGATCTGCATCATGTTCCTGTGGGGGTCATGAGGCTATTATTTCCTTTCTACCCTGCTACTAACCCTCACTATCCCCTTCCCTCTAAAACAATTCCATGCCTCTAGTTAGCTGGAGAAAATGGATGTAAGTTGGTATATTAGTTTGGTAGAGCTGTCATAACAAAGTACCATGCACTTGTTGCCTTAAACAACAGAAATTTATTGTCTCGCAGCTCTGGAGGCTAGAAGTCCAAGATTATGGTTGGTTCCTTCGTCGTTATGAGGGAGAATTTGTTCCTGCCTCTCTTCTAGCTTCTGGTAGCTTTGGCATTCGTTGTCTTGTAGATGGTGTCTTCCCTGTGTCTTTACATCTGAATGTGTCTGTCAGTGTCTACAGTTCTCCTATATATAAGGACAACTCTTCTACAGGATTAGGGCCCACCCTAATTACTTCATTTTAACTTGATTATCTCTATGAATACCCAACTCTCAAATGGGGTCATATTCTGAAATACTAGGGGCTAGGACTTATGACATCTTTTTTTTGGAGGGGGATATAATTCAACCTACAGCAGGAGGATTTTGTCATACAGAATTATTTTTTGTATTTAATTGAAATTAAATACCTCAATTTTCTGTCCTATTAAAAGGAATTTTCCTACTCCTTTCCCTTAGAATTTTACTGTTCAGAGGGGATTAAAATCACCATTCTATCATCACATACAAGGTGTCATTAGGATGTCATTAGGATGGTTTCCCCATCCACTCTCACCCTCATGCCAGGAGGTAACGTATACATCAGGTTGACTCCTGAACCTACATAGTTTAGCCACGTGAGCGGCACAGCCATCCAGAACTGGAAGGAACACTAAAGGTAACTTAGTAGGATATCTTTATTTTACTAATGAAGAAATCCAGATCCAAGAGGTTAAAATAGTTTGCCTCAGAGTGCTCAGCTGATTAAGGGTTGAAGTGGGATCAAAGTCACGTCATTCAACTATGAATATAGAAGCTTTTCAGTGTATTATTGTTTCCACATATTCACATCCACAAATAAATATTCTAAAAACTTTAGATAAGGAAAGTTCAAATACACAGCACATGTATTCCCTCTCCAATGTTAACGACAAAGGTAAAAGCCTTAAAAATGCTCACAGATGCCATACAGATGATGGAAGTGAAGTAAGAAGGCAGGGTGTCAGTAATAGAGAGTTCAGCAAACAGAAGAGCACAAGCCCTTCCCATGAAAGGGATGGAAGGCAGTAACCGTTTCTCAGCCCAGCTGCTTACTGCCCTGTGGAATTACGTTCTCACTTTTCCAGATCTTCTGATATTTAAAGGAAACCTAATGATCTGGATTTTATTTAGAATACTCAAATTTTAAGTGTGGTGTAAAAAATATACAAATTCAAAGAAGCACTGTATAGTCAAACAGAATTTTTCAGGGGGCTTGCCCAGTTTGAAACCTATTTCCTAGCTTCTCTTTTCTTACTTTTCCAATAATCCCTTTACTCCTTGGATGGTTGCTAGGTTTAGGAACCGAAAGGCATCCCTCAGGAACAAATGTAGTCACCTTTGGCAGTACGTATTTAAGGCTTTCTGTTGGATTTCCCCAAGCGTTCTTTCAAGGCTTTTCACTCTCCTAGTACATATGCTGTTGTTCATTTTCAAGGTTGGTATGTAATAGTAGTAAAGTTTGTATAGTTGGTAATTAATGGGTCTAAATTATCTGTCATCTCAGTATTTGAATGTTAAAAAGGTTTTATGAGAAGGATATACATTTTTCAGTTTGGGGTTAAAAATTCCACTTCTTTGAGGTATGCATCAACTTCAAATGTTTTAGGGCATGGAGGCCATCTAATGTTTAGCACTATATAGTGTGTACAGGTGGTTTATCATAAAATGGTAACAATACTGGCTCAAACTTAATGTACTTACCCTTTTCTTAATTCTCCAGGAAGGGTATTTTTTTTCTTTTAATCTCTAATTTCACTCACCAAGATTGAGTGTTAAATCTATTTTTTTTTCTTTGAAGAAGAGGTCAATCACTCGAACCACCACAAAAGCCTATCTGTTTTACATTTATTCAATGACTCCTTTACTTCCATTCGATTTTCTACCTGTATAAAGTTATCCTCTTTGGTTTGTCTGTTAGAATTATGAAGGTGGCATGCGTGTATTTTCTATTATAGAAGGAGTGACTTTTGGCCTTTGAGGCACTTGACCTAAAGGTATTATTCCTTAGACAACTTACAATGGCTTCTTTTCCTTTCTTTCTTTTTCCCTTATTAGGCACGCAGGCACTCTGGTGGTGTTTTTCATTCTTCACAGCGCAGAAATTGTGTGAAAGACAATAGGCTTGTTTCTAATTTGGTGTTTCCGAAAGCTTGGCAAAATAGAAATAAGACTGCATTCAAAAGTTGAAAAAGAGCATGTAAATAGCAATAACTGAAATTTGTGATTAAACAATTAACAAAAAAGAACCCTATGAAGTCATTAAAAGTATAAAGAGGGAGGCACTTCCTGCTTTATCATTACTGGGTTGAGCTCTTATTATTTAACACTGATTGAGCACCAGCCACGTGGGAGCCATTCTGTGAACAGCAGAGTTGGAAACAGTCACTTTCCAGTGGCATTCTCTCTGGAGCCAGAAACAAAACCTGAAAAAGTTTTAGATAGCACTTTATAAAGATAGGGAATCAAGGGAAGGGAATATAGACAACCTGAGTATTGGGACTATAGCAGAGAAAAATGGGCTTTGGAGCAAAACAAATACACAAGCAAATAATAAATTTGAGTTTGAATCTTGTCTTCCCTCTAATTATTGCCAGAACCTTGAACAAACTATTTAATTTTTCCTAATCTTAGTGCCTTCATCTTTAAAATGGGAGTGAAGTATACCTCATAGTTTTCATGGGACATAATGATCACAGAAAATCTAAGAACATTCTAAGTCCTCAGTAAAGATAGTCATTTTATTATGATTATTGTTACTAGCTGTCTTCATTTATAACCATCTCATTGTTTTATAATATTGATGAATTCTAAGAATATTTAAATGTCATAAAGAATTTGAAAAAGAGGAATTTAAAGAGATCAGGGAGAAGTGTACCAGTCAGTTAGGATTATGTTATTTCATTTGGCTTTGAGCCAAGCAAATATTCAGCTGCCAGTTAAAAATGTACCACCTGCCTTTGCCCTCCCTTTAATATATTCTTTAAAGTAGTATGGTGGAAGATATCCAGCTACATTCAGAGCATGCTTTTTAATTTGTGGTTTTGAGCAACCAGATTCTTGAAGGAATCCTAGCTTTGGACCTATAAACAATGAAGGAATTTGAGGGCTTTTACTCCCAACATGTTTAAAGGGAAAGTTGCTATAGACAAATGCATTTATACTACGTTTTGCTTAGGATTGCTCTCTGTTCATATAGAATGATGATATTTTCTCCTCTGAATAGTAACAGATGCAAGTTGAAGATAGATAATGTAATAATGGCTTAGTAAAGATAAGCATATTTTCACTTGTGAGAGATGGAACACGTTAGAAGAAAGCAGAGAACAAGAGCACTCTCCTGCAGTAGGAAATACATATGATGACCCGATGCAAATATTGTACACTTTTGAAAGTGCTTGATATTACAAGTATCATTTTGTAGTGTACACTTCACTCAACACATTTACTATTTTATTTTAATGCACCCGATTAGCACTGGACGTGGAGAGTGTTATGGATAAGAAATTATATAAACATGGAGGATATAGCTGTGGTGATCAGGAAAAAGCTGAGGGAGCAGGCATATGAGGTATCCCACATAGAGGCTTAACCTCCTCATTCTGGAGGAAGGAATGCAGCAGGAAATGCAGCCACGTTCAACAGACAAGAATATTGAAAGTGGCAACTACTTACATACAAAGAGAATTTTTAAAAAGAAAGATACTAGTAAAGTGCTGGGCACAAGTAGGCACTCAATATATATTCACACTTATTTTTACTAGCCTCCTTTTTCCAGAAAGTATGACATTATTGCTGGCTAGTGGGATATGAGAGGGTATTCATTGAATGCTATTATGTGTCACAAATATTCGATAAAAATGATTTTAATTTGCACCATAACACTTAATTTTTTTTTCTTCCTAGGGACTTATCTTCCTCAGTTCCCTGTGGGGAACTTTTGTAGAGCCACACGAAAGGAGGTTTTTAGCTCTCACCTATGGTCTTCATCATGCACCTCCTAGATTCAAAAGTTCAGCAGGGGCATGTCAAGCTATATAAATAAAAACAAACTAAGACAAAAATGTAACATTCCATACCTTAAAATGCAACATTCCATACCTTAAAATGCAACCTTAATAACGTGAAAGACCCTGAAGGACTTGAGATGTGAAGATTTTCTACCACGGTCTTTGCATGTATTATTTCTGACAGCTGTTCCTTTCTATTCCCTCTTGCACACATCTTTAGTTACTCCCTGTTCTCCATCCCTCTGATAAAATCTAGTTCCCCCCTCAAATTAGAAAATTAAAAAAAATAAAAAATCTAAAATTAAAATTTAAAAAATTTTTAAAAATCTAGAGTTTACAAAAAAATTTTCTATCTCAGGCTTGTGAACCATATTGTTAGTTCACAATTAATAGTGATGTACATCTATTGGACGAGTTTTAATTAATTCTTTCCCTTGGCTGATTAGTAAGATTCTGCAGTGAGTACAAATGTTTACTTGGAGGGCTGAAGAATGCATTTATAGGTTTGATGATGAACTAGAAGGTCATGCCCAAAGGATATTTGTGTCCATTTTTTTGGAGAACTGTAAAACAGTGTATTATTGTGAGTTGGATAATGGTGGATTCCTTCTATACTTAGTAATTTCATAGCAATGATACAGCTGTGTACTATGGGAATCCACCCAAACACTTGGCAGAAGTAGAATACCAATGTACCAATGGTTCATTTCTAATTAAACTTGTTTATTAATTTTTTCCCAGGGTGTGTATGGCCTTATTTCAGGTTTGAGCTCTTTCAGAGATACAAGGACCGAAAGTGGGCAAAGAAGGGCTATTTTTAATGTTCAAGACTCATTTTTTCTGAACCATCTCCTTCCTTCTTTTTATCCATCCCCCTCATAACAGGCATCTATTTCCTTACCTTTTATCCTTCCTGCCTTTCATGTAAGATTCATAGGGAATAATTTGATATCAGATAGTGTAAATATAAATATAAATATAAACATGCTGCTTTTCTCAAGCATAGTTAAAATATTTAAAATCTGATTTTGATTATGGATTGAAAAATGATGTCACATTTATTGGGAAATTAGATGGTAGTGAGCTGCTAGGAGCAAAGAAGCATTATAGGGCTTCTGGTTTAAGCACAAGGTGATAGTAAGTCATGGGTTTTTTTCTGAAGACTAAAATAGCCCTTCCAGTTGGCTTAGCAATTCTTTGGGACTTATATAACTTATAATTAATAAACAAATGATCAATATAATTTGTTCCAGTTTGCTAAGGACTATCCCCTGCCTTTACCCCCAAATCATCCTAAACTTAAGAAGGATAATTCAAATTTCAAAACAAAAAGCCATCATAGTACATTGTACTTTGCAAAAATGCCTTCTGATTTTGCTTTTTCTCCCACTACGTTGTATATTCAGCTGTTATATTAGAAAATGATTGCAGAAGTAGAGAAAAAAAGGCTAAAGTGAGGAAAACCAAAAATATAGTAGTTTTTTGCTCATTCATTTGTTCTCTCAGAAAATATTTATAGAGCACCATCAAGAACTAGGTACTGTGGAGAGTACAAATAATATTTTTTTCTCATTTGAGCGGAAAAATAATTTCTGATTTATCTTAAAATAATAAAGTCCTTATGTAAGAAAAAAGATTTTTAAATGATCACACACAACCATTTCCCATTTGTACAAATATCTGGGCACCAAGTTGCACAACCCTACAGGGTGAATTCTGCATGTGGACCTCTGTAAGAGGTCCCTGTTGATGTTGTGTAATGCTCAACCTACTCAGTCCTCTGAGGCAGCTCTTTGATACTTACTTTAGGAGCAATGAAAAAAATGACTCTTTGTCTCTAATATATTTCTCTAGAAATTTTTCTTCTTTGTTAATATGATAAACAAATTCCCTCTTACTCTTAAAAAAAATCAATAAAAAAATTCCAAATTAATCCAGATGCTCTAAAGTGTTTTCTCTTTAAAGTTCATCTGTACTTAACATGGGGAGAAAGGTGAAACAATGAGGAAGAGTTTTGAAACAGTTTCTAGTGACTTCCCCATATTGTAGATTATTAGAGCTATGGAAAAGCGGGTCTTGTCTCTCTGATGGAATGGAACCTGTTCAGCTCTCCCCGCCAGACATAAATTACTCTCTTTGAGTCAAATGATTGGCTCCTCTTTATGTAAACTTGATTAAAAAAAGAAAAGCAGAAATTGAGCCAGTAGGGCAAAAAAGACTGAGTAGATTCTATTCAGTCACAGAAAACCAAAATCATCAATGCCTTTATCAAGCCTTTTTTTTCTTTTTAACAAAGCAACTACTAATTAAAGGTGGGCTATTTCATTTGGGCCAGTGCAAACACACAGCCATCAAAGGGTTTCATGAGTAATTAGTAATACGAACACAGCCGTCACATTCTGAGATGTGTACATATCTATCCAAGCAGAGGGGAAATCGTGTAATTAATTTTGAAGCTGTTATGATGTTTCAATTGATTTGGATCAGAAAAAGGAGAACAATTAAGAAGAATCAGAAAACAATATCCCTTTTAGTATTCTAAAGGGAAGAGAAAAATTAAATAGGAGTTTAATTGAAAAATTCTGATCTATATGTGGGAAATGGAATGTTGTGTAAAAAGGAATAGTGACTTATTATGGGAGCATTAATACTGGGCCAGCATCTTGGGCAATAACGTTTAAATTCCAATGACTAAAAAGCTTTCAGAAAGGTGGGAAGGTCAGGTCAGAAGTCAAAATGTTAAAATTGTTTCTCCCACTACTCAGAACTTTAATTTGAATAGTATCATTCTGGAATTATTCTATTGGAAAAAATATTACTCCAAATTAATTCTTAGTACAAGTATAAAATATTGTCACTATTTTAGTCATTCTATCACCTTTTGTGGGCTATTTTACCTTCTTCCTGTGAATCTTTATGAAGTTGGAATAAACGTGTCTGTTTTCGTAGCCTATATCCTTCTGAGAATGCCATTAGTAACTTATTTGTTTAACAGATAAAGCATAATGACATATTTCCAGGCTAATGTTATAGGGTAAAATTTTGAAAAAATTAATACATTTTAAAGCTTTTAAAACAACGTTGCATATACAATAATAAGCTAAGTATTACATGGCCATAAAATAATGCATTGTCTCTATATACATTTAGAAATTACTCCTTACTTAATTATGTATTAAGCATCTACTATGTTTATCATATTATTTCCTACTGCTTCTTTGTCCGTTATTACTAGAAAAAAATGCATGCAAGGTTTCCCTGTGTCCACTGTACTCATAATTCTCTTGTGAACACAGATTTTCGCAGAAACCAATGATAGTGTCTTGGAACCCCAAAACCACGTAACTTAGAACTCACTTAAACAGTGGTGGGGGTAATACAGACAAGAAAACATGTATTATACCAACTACACGTTCTATTATTTAATAGTTTGACTTTAAAATAATGATGTTCTTGTGAATTATGACAGAATTTTGTTTTAAAAATAACTAAAATTAGTATTCTATATATACAAATATATATAAGATATATATAAGACAGGGTTTCACATTGTCTCCCAGACTGGAGTGCAGTGGCATAATCATTGCAGCCACGACCTTCTGGGCTCAAGCAATCTTCCCTCCTCAGCCTCCCCATTAGCTGGAACTACAGGTGTGTGCCACCATGGCCAGTTAATTTTTTGTTTGTAGAGATGGGGTTTTGTCATGTTGCCCAGGTTCGTCTCAAACTCCTGGGCTCAAGCAATCCTCCCACCTTGGCCTCCTAAAGTGCTGGGATTACAGGCATGAGCCACTGTGCCTGGCCCATTCAATAAACTTTGTTCAAATTGTGTACTTTGTCTTTTGATAAATGTAGTTGCCTAACCTCAAATCTCCTGATGAGCCAGTTTATTAGAATAATTTTTTGCTAATCATATAAGAAAATTGGAGTCAAAAGAAAACAAAGAGGTAAAAAAAGTCATGTTTTATGAAGACAGTTATTTCTGGCCTTTGATTAGGTGAACTTTTTGCCAGGTGATAGAATTCCCCTTTCTTGCGATTTGGCATTTAGATTCCCTTAAATTCAAAGTACTTGCTATATTACAGGCAGGCCAGACAAGATGAAGTGTTGCTTCTACTCTCAAAATTTTATTTGCTAATTTCAATGAACAGGGTGAAGCAATAGAACCTAGTTGATGGTTGATATAGGAAACAACTTGTTGGAATATGCAAAATTATATCTATTTCATTGCCATGTGTTAGAATGTGTTAGGTAAAATATTCAGTCTTTTCCATCTTATATTCCATCTTATATTAATATATAATATTATATATAATATATAGTATAATATATAATATAACATATATAGCATATATACGTATAATATCATATATATTATATAGTATACTATATACGATATTATACATATATAGTATACTATATACGATATTATACGATAATATATAATATATAATATATTATACATAATATATATTATATGTATTATATAATATAATTATATATTTATATATAAATATATATAGTACACTATTATATATAATAGTGTATTATATATTATAGTATAATATATAATATGTATATTATGCTTATATTAGCATAAAGTTTAGGCTAATTGAGAATATTGCCTGATAGTGCATTCTTTCTCAGCCCTTTCCTAACTCTCCTTTTTCTTCCTCTAATCACAAGAAGAAAACAGCTAAGAACAGTTTGTGGTGCATTCTGGGGGCGTGGGGATTTCGTGAGCTTTCACATACTCTAATCAACTGTATTAGTGCATTTTCATGCTGCTGATAAAGACATACCTGAGACTGGGCAACTTACAAAAGAAAGAGGTTTATTGGACTTACAGTTCCACATCCTTGGGGAGGCCTCACAATCATGGCAGAAGGCAAGGAGGAGCAAGTCACATCTTATGTGGATGGAAGCAGGCAAAGAGAGGGCGTGGGCAGAGATACTCCCATTTTTAAAAGCATCGATCTTGTGAGAGCCATTCACTATCACCAGAAGAGCACGGGAAAGACTCGCCCCATGATTCAGTCATCTCCCACTGGGTCCTTCCCACAACACGCAGGAGATACAAGATGAGATTTTGGTGGGGAAACAGAGCCAAGCCATATCATTCTGCCCCTGGCCAGTCCCAAATCCCATATCTTCACATTTCAAAACCAATCATGCCTTCCCAACAGTTTCCCAAAGTCTCAATTCATTTCAGCATTAACTGAAAAGTCCACAATCCACAGTTTCATCTGAGACAAGGCAAGTCCCTTCTGGTTTTGAGCCTGTGAAATCAAAAGCAAGTTAGTTACTTCCTAGATACAACGATGGTACAAGCATTGGGTACATACAGCCATTCCAATTGGGAGAAATTGACCAAAACACAGGGGCTACAGGACCCATGCTAGTCCAAAATCCAGTGGAGTAGTCAAATCTTAAAGCTCCAAAATGGTCTCCTTTGACTCCATATCTCATGTCCAGGTCACGCCGATGCAAGAGGTGGGTTCCCATGGCCTTGGGCAGTTCAGTATCTGTGACTTTGCAGGGTACAGCCTCCCTACTGGTTGCTTTCACCAGCTAGTGGTAAGTGTCTGCGGCTTTTCCAGGTGCATGGTGCAAGCTGTCAGTGGATGTACCATTCTGGGGTCTGGAGGATGATGGCCCTCTTCTCACAGTTCTATTAGGCAGTTTCCCAGCAGGGACCCTGTGTGGGGGCTCTGACCCCACATTTCCCATCTGCACTGATCTAGCAGAAGTTCTCCATGAGAGCCCCACCACCGCAGCAAACTGCTGCCTGGGCATCCAGGCATTTACATACATGTTCCAAAATCTAGGTAGAGGTTCCCAAACCCCGATTCTTGACTTCTGTGCACTCACAGGCTCAACACCATGTGGAAGCTGCCCAGGCTTGGGGCTCGCACCCTCTGAAGCCATGGCCCAAGCTCTACATTGGCTTCTTTCAGCCACGGCTAGAGTGGCTAGGACGCATGTACCAAGTCCCTAGGCTGCACATACAGGGACCCTGGGCCTAGACCATGAAACCACTTTTTCCTCCTAGGCCTCCAGGCCTGTGATGGGAGGGGCTGCTGTGAAGACCTCTGACATGCCCTGGAGACATTTTCCTCATTGTCATGGGGATTAACATTCAGCTGCTCATTACTTATGCAAATTTCTGCAGCTGGCTTGAATTTCTTCTCAGAAAACTGGATTTTCTTTCCTATCACATTGTCAGGCTGCAAATTTTCCAAACTTTTATGCTCTGCTTCCCTTATAAAACTGAATGCCTTTAACAGCAGCCAAGTCACCTCTTGAATGCTTTGCTGCTTAGAAATGTCTTTTGCCAGATACCCTAAATCATCTCTCTCAAGTTCAAAGTTCCACAAATCTCTAGGGCAGGGGCAAAATACACACATAACATAACAAGAGTCACCTTTGCTCCAGTTCCCAACAAATTTCTCATTTCCATCTGAGACCACTTCAGCTTGGACTTTATGTCCATATTGCTATCAGGATTTTGGGCAAAGCCATTCAGCAAGTCTCTAGGAAGTTCCAAACTTTCCCACATTTTCCTGTCTTCTTCTGAGTCCTCCAAACTGTTCCAACCCCTGCCTATTACCCAGTTCCAAAGTCACTTTCATATTGGTGGGCATCTACAGCAGCAGCCCACTCCCAGTAGCAATTTACTGTATTAGTCCGTTTTCACATTGTTGATAAAGACATACCTGAGACTGGGCAATTTACAAAAGAAAGAGGTTTACTGGACTTACAGTTCCACATCCCTGGGGAGGCCTCACAATCATGGAGGAAGGCAAGGAGGAGCAAGTCACAGCTTACATGGATAGCAGCAGGCAAAGAGAGGGCTTGTGCAGAGATACTCCCATTTTTAAAACCATCAGATCTTGTGAGAGCCATTCACTATCACGAGAACAGCATGGGAAAGACTCGCCCTGTGATTCAACCATCTCCCACTGGATCCCTCCCACAACACACGGAAATTATGGGAGCTACAGGATGAGATTTGGGTGGGGACAGAGAGCCAAACCATATCACCAACTCTGTGATTATGATGAAAAGCATATGAACAAAAGCCACTCAGTATGGACAAGCAAGATTTGTTTGATGTACTTAGAAAAACTTGCTCTTATAGTTTTGCTCTATCCATTCATCAACTTTTTTTCTTTTTCTTTTAGAATTGTATTCTTTTTCACTTCCTATCTAGCTACACTAGAGGGATGTTTTTTGGGGCCTTGCTTGGAAGTAGAGTGTATGGTGGGTGGTTGTCATTTATTCTGTCATTACCTGAAACTTGCTCCTTGGACCCATTCTTCTCTAGAAAGCAACTGTTTTGAGGATGATGTATGTCTTTCAATTGGATGATAATAAATCAAGGTGGCACAGAGCTCTAACTGCAATCTTTTCAAAAAACAGTACTATTTCAAGAAGTGCAAAGTGAGGTCTTTAGGTTTAAGATACTGGGAAACCCCAGTATTTCTTCTCTCCAATGGTCCCTTGCTTTTCTGCTCCTTCATTGAATAACCATATGAATATACTGCAGAGGCCTTGTTACCTGGTCACTAAGGCCTCTGTCTCCTTAGCAACTAAACTTTTCAGGGATTATAGGGAAAATGTGTCCTTCAGCCTTGAAGCTGTTTTAATGCTTTCAAATGTCAAGAAAAAAAAAGTTTGTATAGTCCCTTGGGTGCTGGTGGGGCAAGAGATAATATTTAAAAACATGTTTAGTAGGTTCTTTACTAGGCAGAAATCTTCAATTTAAATAAACCTTAAAATTTATACAGAAACATGTATAAATTTTAAGCATAACACAAATGTAAATAAGTTGTGGAGTTTGAGCAGAGGAAGACTCCCTTATTTGGCTATCTTAAAGGCATCGGGTATGGGACATTATGATGCCCTCTATCTACCCATTTTCAAAGCAATGGGGATTTGCTTTTACAATTGCTAAGCCAAAAAAGCAAAGGAAATTGGGTCAAAAAATCACTCACACTGATTTTCATCTTGAGTATGCAAGGAAAATGCAATTTTTAACATTTCTCTATCAATTATTAGATCTTCCTCACTTCCTCATAAGTACCCAGCTATCCAATATCAGTTCTTTTGGATTTTTCCTTATGTGATCCGTAATTTGGACATTCTCTTTAAGTAGCATGATCTAATGGAGATCATGTTTCTTCAAACTCTTCTCCCATACCTGGACCCCAAACCATTTTTTTTTTCTCAACAGAACAGCTGAATGTAGAAAAGAGACTTACCATCTTCTTATGGTGTTGAGGAAATAGATTCTCAGATCTTTGTTTAGTAATCTATGCTGTTCCTGGAATGGTGAGCTCTGAAGTATAACTAATTCCATTCCTGCTGGCATCTACTGCTGAGGGATGCACCTGGTAGTCCTTAGGGTCTCCATTTTTTCTTGGATTAGTCAGAACACGATAGTTTCCTCTTGTATATTTGATACCATCTGGCACTCCCTGGTGCCGTGGATATACCTGAGAGACAGTGACAACTCCTACACATCAGGCCCAA
The DNA here is from genome assembly GCF_028885655.2 of Pongo abelii. Lineage (NCBI taxonomy): Eukaryota > Metazoa > Chordata > Mammalia > Primates > Hominidae > Pongo > Pongo abelii. Next base: position 136,140,568 of record NC_085928.1, on the reverse strand, counting down.
ACATCTGCTTTGTAGTCTTTAGCTATACCAGACCCTTAACTGATATCCAGGTGCCCCTCAGACCCATGTAGACACATCTGAGTCCCATCCATGCCTGTGAGAATCAGGTTTGATTCAGGAGAAATAACTCTGACTCCGTCTGGTTAAGCTAGCCTATACCAGCAAGACTACTTTCATGTGGCTGACTCCACATTGATGAGCCAGAAGACTCAGCCCAGGGTACTAAATGTGAATTAGGATGAAGGCCCCTTGATGTCTGTGTTCATCTCAACTTTGTTTATCACGCCAACCTTACCCCTAATTCCCAACCACCTACTCCTACAGATATACAATCGCCATACAGTTCCCTAATCCCATACTTCTACCTCTTTCTTGTCTACATAATTCCATGTCTTAAAGAAATATGATTCTTTTTTATTTTCCCTTTTTATCTTTCTAGGCCTTTTTTCTACCTTATATTTTTCTCTAACTACAGTCTCATGCTTGAGTTTTAATGGTGGACAAATTATGGGAGGGACATTTCCCCACCAAGGGCACAGATCAAGAGGCTTTTTCTAATATGGTACCTTCTGCCCATTGTGTGCAATCAAGCTTACTACCTGAGAGCATCCTGGGAAAGAAAGAAATGCAGAGAGAGTAAGAGGAGGCTGAAGGCCCTAAGAGGTGGTAAACAGAATGAGCATCACTAGATAGAGAAAGGGGTTCAGACAGCAGGGATAAATAGGGCTCAGTGAGTTCCGCAGGACAGTGAATGGGAAGAGGAAATTTTAGGGTTTCCTTAGGGCCATTTTGGAATATGCTAAGCAGGATATGGGTGGGAAGATAAGGTCAGATATGAGAAAGGCTGGATTGTATATCAAATTGGAAGGAAGAGGGTAGTACAAATCAGAAAGGGGCAGCAAAGTCAGGAGGCAAGGGAGTCTAATAATAGCAGAGGTAAAGTATAATGAAAAAAATATTAGCAGAGGTAGTCAGGTGGAGGTCAATGGGGTGGGGTAAAGACATGAGGAGAAATGTTCTTTAAAGTTAAATGTGTGGGGCCAGGCGTGGTGGCTCATGCCTGTAACCCAAGAATTTTGGGAGGCCAAGGCGGGTGGATTACATGAGGTCAAGAGTTCAAGATCAGCCTGGCCAACATGGAGAAACCCCATCTCTACTTAATATATATATATATATATATATATATATATATTTATACACACAGGTGTGGTGGCAGGTGCGTGTAATCCCAACTACTCAGGAGGCTGTAGCAAGAGAATCACTTGAACTGGGGAGGTAGAGGTTGCATTGAGCCAAGATTGTGCCACTGCACTCCAGCCTGGGCAACAGAGCCAGACCCTGTCTCCAAAAATAAATAAATAAATAAATAAAAATAAAAAATAAAAAATAAAAAAGTTAAATGTGTGGAATGCATTCCCTTAATGTGAAACTTAGCACATCTTCGTAGGCTGACTCCTTAACAAAAATAGACAGGACATGCCAAACCCCAAAATATCCCACTTATCATCAGCATGGCTGAAGGGGGTTCACTGAAAATGAATTTCTATTGTCATTTTCATTTTTTTTTTGGTCTCGGCCTGGGTTCCATGCAAGCAGGCCCATGTTTTTCACCTCAATTGTGAGAGGTACAAAATGGGCAGACAAATCATCTTCCCCATTGTCAATTTTTGGTCTCAATCTGGGTTCCATGTAAGATTCATGTTTGTCACCTAAACTGTTAGAGGTACAAAATTGGCAGACCAATGATCTTTCTCATTATCAACTCCATCAGAGTCCCATGATTGATACTTAATAGGCCCTTAACATGTATTTGCCAAATGATTGAATTGATGAATCAATGAATTACTCCATGGAGTTCTTAAGGAGTAGAAGTCTCTAGCCCAAATAAATGTATCCTTAAATATTATACAAGTGTGTATTCAAATTCATTTTCGGTTGAGAAAAGAGTTGATAAGTGCCAGGTCATTTAGGCAAATGAGTCAAATAAAAAATTCAAAAGGCAGAAAATATTTTAGAAGTGACCATTTAAGACACCTCTGCGAGGTTCTCTACTACCCTGCTGTGATAATAACAGTCTATCATCAATACAAATAATTGCTGAAGCGCATTGATAAGAAAGACATCTTAATTAAAGATTCTACTGTAGACATATGTGAACCAATCCAATTTCTAGGCCACAGGGCAACAATAACCTTCCTATCTAACATGTTTCTTATTTTTATGAGCATTTATTCTTTGGAGCAATGCTGCCTAATTGGACCAAGCACAGGGGAAAATAACATTAATGCTATTTGCTCTGTGTTTGATATCACCTTTGAATGGGAATGTGACACAGAGCACGGGAGTATGTAAAGCTCCCATACAACCTGACTTCCAGACATAATGAACAAAGTTAAGTCCTGGCTAAGTCCACTAGATGTAGATATAAGGGCTTTTGATATATTTACACTCAACTGTTGGTGCTGACTCAGATTTCTTATTATTTAAACTTCTTCCAAGATTGAGTAGATTCTTTCCCAAGTTAATGAATCCCAAAAGAAGGTAGAAAATAGAACTTTAAACACAAGATACAAAGATTAAAAACCTTAAGGAGACAACTAAAATTGCCATTAGAAGTAATCACATATAAATCTTGAACAATGTACAACTTCTGCTTACAAAAAAGACTAACCTTGAAGTAAAAATGTCTGGATAAGGACAGACATGGTGGTGTATGCCTGTAGTGCCAGCTACATGGGAGGCCAAGGTGGGGGAAATTGCTTGAACCTGGGAATTCGAAGCTCTAATATTGCCTGGGCAATACAGTAAGAACCTATCTTTTAAAAAATTGCTGGGTAGAAAATGCTTTAAAGTTTGCCTTACATTACCTTGTCTATGGACTAACAGTTTCTAAATTTTTTACTGAGCTTATGTGTTTGAAATGAGGAAAAACTGACTTCTTAATTTTAAACCATGATTTGTTGCAAAGAGTAGTTGCTGCATGTTCAATAAATAGTTCTGACTGTGATTCCGTATATTTTTAGGGAGTTTTCCATGAGACAGGTCAGTAGATACTATGTGGCTTGTCATTTTAAATTGCTTATTAATAAATAAAAAGTTCTCATCTGTACTATTTTTCCATTGTATTCTTTTGTAACATTTCACTAAAAACATATTGCTATTCAATGATTTGGAAAACAGTGCGTGTATATTTATTTGATATAGATTCGATATATTATATTGATTTAATATTATTGCCTACACTACTTTTTGGTAGCACCACAACCAAACCAACAGACATTTTATTGAGAAATATCTTTTAGTAAAATAATTCAACCTGTCTTTTGTACAAGAGATGTATATCAAAGATGACACAATATTCTCTTCCACCCACTTGCTTTCATTAATGGCAAAATACAATTATGAACATTACAGAACTTCCACTTTGAGTTACCTCAATGTTGGTTCATTTTTCTACCAGGATTCTTTCTCACTTGGCCGAATTTTTTTCCTCCATCTTCCTTTGCCCTTTGCTACCTTTGTTGCCATCTGAAATATTCTTTATTTAACTTTTTGCTTTTTGTTTTAGCTTAGGTGGCCTAGAGGGGCAAGAATGGTGTGGCAAATTGGGATCAGCAGTGTTGATAGGTGAACATTTTCATTTGTGGCCTCATTTTTGGTGTCAGGCTGAGGACTTGGGGATGGAAGTCAGAAGACTCACACAGTCTAAGCAAGTAGCCTTTGAAAGAAAGCCTTATTTAGCCTGTCTTAGTTCATTTGTGCTGGTATAAAAGAATACCCCAAACTAGGTAATTTATGAAGAACATAAATTTATTTCTCACATTTCTGGAGGCTAGGAATTCCAAAATCAAGTTGCTGGCATCTGGTGAGGGCCTTCTTGTTTTATCCTCACATGGCAGAAGGAGAAGTACAAGATGGGGCCAACTACCTCTGTCACACCTCTTTAGAAGGGTACTTAATTCCACTCATGAGGGAGGAGCCCATATGGCCTAATTATTTTTTAAGGCCTTTACTATCACATCGACAACACTGAAGTTCGGAGAAGACACATTCAAACCATAGCAGAGACCCTGCATGTCACTTGAGAATTATAATAGCTCTGGCCATTCTAAGACATTACAAATGGAGACATGATTGAGACTGACTCTTCACTGACAGGATCTGCTAGGTAATTCCTTTAGCAGTAGCTAATTAAGAGATACTTGTTATTTGTGGCTAACTTTAACATTATCCATCATAAGATATCCTGATGTCAAATTCCTTTTGACTTTTTTTGGATATCCTTTAATTATTTACTAGAGTAGAGATGTTTTAAGGCATGGAAGGGTGGGTGGAGGGAAGAAAACTGACATATCTGAACAAGTGAGTAATTTATAATGGAACTAAAATATTCATAAAATGACAACTGAGATACTTCAATTAACACAATCCATTCTATTTTCACTTCAAATTGTAAATTGAAGCCTCAAATAATGTTTGTTTTGCAATGGACAATGCATTGCTAAACTAAACAAGCAAATGTGAAGTCACTACCTTTGTGCTTATTTGATCTCTTTAGATCTGGAGTGGGAAATGGACTCTTTATTATACATCAGTATAAATAGCAAAAATGAGAACTCTGCTTAGTGAATTCATTTTCTAAGCCAATGATTCTTCAGTATTTTTCAGGAAGACAGGTCACTGATTTAGCTTGGTTACTTGACAACATTTTTCATAGGTTTGTTAGGTTTTTACTCTTTGTATTTTTGTAGGAGAGAAGGCTCAGGTGCACAAAATTGGATGACTCATAATCCTTAATTTACGATATATTCTTATAAGGGATACTTGTGCAACAAATTTAGATATATCATTGGTTAATTACTTAAAATATTTAATCAGTTTCAAACAAAACAAAGCTAAACCTTGATAATAGCTTACATCTAATTCTCCATTCTCCCACTAACCCGTCTTCATTGGGGTGAAATCTGAAGCTGGAAAGGACAAATGACGTGCCCAAGGTCACACCACTGTGTGTGAGGGTAGAGATGGATTTCAAAAACAGGTTTGAACCTTCTAACCATTAACTATAGGTTTAGAAAAAATAGTATGTCACTGATGTTTTAAGCAAAAAACAAAACAAAACAAACAAAACACCTTCATGGAAGAGAGGACGCTTTATCTTCATTGTCAGCAAATAAATTATCTACTACACAGAGGTGAAAATGAAAACCATTTGGAAATATTCCGTGAGTGATATGTACTTCTTGCAGTCACATAGCCTTACTTATCTATAAAGGCAAGATACAAAGTATAGGAAAAGGTAATAACATAAAAACATGAATATCTATAAAGCTATATATACATATACTGATAGACTGGTTACATTGCTGAGAATTCTTAAACCATTAGTGTAATATGCCTCATTTGTATAGGTTAAATCATCCATCATTATGTGCTACAAATTGTTTAAAAAATCATCACAAAGTGTCACCTTTTACATGTCAATCCAAGCAACATCATCTCCTTCAATACAGTCTCCTTGGAAGACTTGGCACTTGTTCTAACAATGCTGCAAATTTCTTGAAAAGTTTTTGGAGCTTATTTTAATTGGATTTTCACTCACGTCACTTAAGAGATGCCTAATAAACCGATATCACTATTTTAATATTCTATCTCTCTATACCACCACTACTCAGATTGGCATCATTCATTATTATATCAGTCAGGATTTTTAGCTGCAAGCAACAGAAACTGACACTTATTGATGTAAGTAGACAAGGAATTTCCTGATTGAAAACAGGATAGCTCGTAGAATTTCTGGGAAGGGGGGAAAACTAGGCTTTTTAAACAAGTAGATTCTAAGGGCATCTGGAATCAGAAGGATTGCCCAGATAATTCCCTTGATGCAGCATTATGAAAACACAACTAAGTGTGTGTTGTCACAGCACCTGCTTTTGATAACATCAGCAATGGATCCTGGCTGCAGACATTGGCATTGTGTATGTTGATGCCACTTTCACTGTAGGTGGAAATAATTCTCCCTCCTTCCTTCTTCCTTAATCTGCCAGCTCCAGATTCAAAATACTTGTTGGGTTCATCTAATTGGCTTAAATTTCACCATGGTGCTGTTGCTTTCAGGAGAGCTGGAAAAAAGATTGCCTGGTGACTTCCATTCCCATGTAGTAGAGATGCAGTAGGGCTCACAAATATTTATGTTTCTCATCTGTAGTGTAGAGTTGTTTCTGCTGGCTTCCTGGCCAGGGTCTCTATTTCCCAGCTCGCTGTGTGTTTAGATGTGGCTGTGTGACTAATTCTTCTGGGTAGAATGGCAATGGAAATTATGTGTGTCAATGATGCAGTTAAGGATGGGTGTGCCTTCTTCACTTTCTCTTTTTCCTTCTGTAGGACCTTGTATTGAAGACAGCGTAACCCCCAAGAGGAAAGGAGCTTGGAGCCCTGAATCAGAGTAGAAGACAGGCTGAACACCAGCCTTGGACTGTTGTGTGAATGAAAAACAAGTTTTGAGATTTGTGTGGTTTACTTATTATAGTTACTGTTATTATTAAAGTTTTTCACTGCTTTACTCTCAGTTATTGGTACTAATTATGTAGTGGCTTGTGACACACTGATCTCTAGGGATCATTGAAAGTGTGAATCAATGTGCTCCTATAGTAGGAAGGGAATCAGTTGATTTGCACTTAAGGTTGGGGATCTGGAAAAAGGTAGGTGGCCTTTATAGGTATGCCAATACATTAGAACTAGGCCAAAAGTTTCTAATCCTTTCCTTATGTAATATACAGGATGTGTGGCTCAGGAATAGTGATATACTCCCTTGTTTGTGTTCTATGCTGTCTTTAATCCCAATACTTACATATAATTCTGCCTGGACTTAATTCATAGAATTACCTTAAATCTGTTTAATATATATGTATTAAAAATCACCCAACCTCACATTTTCATACTTTAGCTTCAGTAGAAAATTACTTGAGACATACCTCACAGTCATGCAACATATCAGTATGTCAGGACAATGAGATTAGCACTTTCTTACCAAATGTGGGCTTGAATAGAAATCTACTCATGAAAAAGTGGATGGTCGTTTTAGTTCATTAGAAAGAAACTTCATACCCATGTGCATAAATTCAGCCTGTAAAAAAACTACACTCCCTAACACACACTTTACTCTTCTCCATCACCCAAACCACGCCTTCCTCCACAAAATCTTTGAAACTATTTTTTCATTACATAATTTTCTCTCATAAGTCTCTCCCTGTTTTCATTCTGGCCATATAGCTCTTACTTATAAATGTGACATGGAGGAGCCTTGTCAAGTCCCCAGGAGGCTCCAGGCCAAGCATTTCCCCCAAAGAGGAAGCTTATCTATGTAGAATGTTCCAGACTGCAAAGGATTCTCCTCTTGAGTTTCAAATTCTAATACCACTGTCTCACATAATGTTTCTTGTTGGCAGGGAAAGTGAGATTTTTCTCTGAGATAATTTTAGTTAAACCCATCAGCTGCATTTTATGTAGCCTCAGGAGAATACAGAGAACCTGCTCTGAGGTCACTTTCTCTTGGTGACATTTTCCAGGTTAGCAGCTGTGCTGGGACAAGGAAAGCTGCTCTGAGGGTCAGGCATGAGACTTGAGGTATTTGTGCCCTGGTAAAAATCATTTCTACAGTGAGTCAGATTCTTCTGATAGACAGTGATGGGATTATGCTGATCAGCAAAAGTCAACAGTATGTGTCTTACATTGTATCTTACGGATAGGGGCTAAATGGTCTCCTAAGTCAAGGATGGGATAAGGGAATGTAGCTTTTGGTTCCACTGATATTCATACCTTCCTCAACTCTTGAAGACATTTAAAAATAACGTTTATATTTTTGCAAAGTTTCTCAGAAAAGCAACTCCCAAACTTTGCAGAGCTCAGTTACACTGTCTTCAACTCTGCAACACCTCCCCAGGCATTCATGGAGAACTGGAAACATTTTTCCTTTCCAAAGAGGTAGTTTAAATCCTCCAGAACACAGTCACTGCCCACAGTGGTAAATATATTAATTGACAAACCTGGGATATATCATGGAGGGTAAAGATTAAGAGATCCTTCAGGTCATAGTCTTTTCTTCCAGGAAATTCATCTCATGAGAAATGAAAAGAAAAAAAAATATGCCAGTGGCGTGTACCCGGGTGGAAACTTCAAAATCTACTGCTTTGACACTTCCACATTTTTCTTGCTATTACAAACATCATCTCTTCCTTGCTAGAGATGTTACCGCCTCCAGCAAAGTCTGGATAAGCTGGGGTGGCAGACACAGTTAGTAAGGGACATGAAGAATGGGGAAAGAAGATGGGAGCAGGGTCTGTCTTGCCTGGGAACACTCACATAGATGCGTTTGTCTGGTGGACCAGCTGGAGATGGAGGTTTTAATATGGCCTCACCCACATCTGGGGTCTTGGCAAAGATGGCTAGAAAGCTGGGACATCTCTCTCCATGTGGTTTCTCATCATTCAGGCATCAAGCCCAAGCTTCTTTACATGACAATTTATTCTAAGAAGGTGGGAATGGAGGCTACAAGGCATTTAAGGCCTAGGCTCTAGAATTTCCAGGTATCACTTCTTCTACTTTCTATTCATCAGAGCAAGTCACAAAGGCAGCTGAGAGTCAAAGGAGAAGTAGATGTATTGCATGCTAGGAAGATCAGAACATCACATTGCAAAAGGCTATGGACACAGAGATTCATCCTGTATTGAGGGCCACTGTTAAAACAGTAGCCATACCAGGAACGTTTCCCTTCACTTGGCTAATTCATATTTGTCGTATGGGTGTAGTTTGTTTGCCACTTCCTTCTGGGATCCCGTGATCTCCTAGGCCTATTCCTCTTTTTTATTTTTTATTTTTGAGAACTAGTCTTGCTCTGTCGCCCAGGCTGGAGTGCAATGGTGCAATCCCAGCTCACCTCAACCTCCCCCTCCTGGGTTCAAGCGATCCTCCTGCCTCAGCCTCCAGAGTAACTGGGATTACAGGTACGCACCACCATGCCTGGCTAATTTTTGTAATTTTAGTAGAGATGGGGTTTCACCATGTTGGCCATGCTGGTCTCAAACTCCTCACCTCAGGTGATCCACCCACCTGGGCCTCCCAAAGTGCTGGGATTACAGGCGTGAGCCAATGCACCTGGCCCTATTACTCTTATGGCCTTTATCAGAGTCTCTGAAATCACCCATTTCCATGTGCGTCTTCTCCAGATTGTGAGTTCACCATTTTATCTCTAGGGTATAGTGCAGTGCCTGGGACCTGGGAGGATTCCACTAAATATTAGTTAAATGGATGAGGCTCAAAGAGCTGAGAATCTTATCCATGATTACACAGAATATAAACTCAGGTGCACTTCCAGGGGATCTTACCTCAGGAAAGGAAGACATTACATCAACTTTTTAAATAATAGTGATTAATACAATGGAATGATCTTCTTACTTTGGCTTACAACAATCAGGACGTAATTTTGGCAGTGGTCCTTCTCATTGTCAGGTTTGTTCTGGGGAAAAGTCTGCTGTTGGAGAGCTAGAGTTCAGTCCTGCTACTCAAAGCACGGTCTGGGGCCCAGGATCATCAATGTCATCTGGGAGCTGGTTAGCAGTGCAAAATCTCAGGCTCTGCCCCAAATCTACTGATTGAAGATCTGCATTTTAACAAGATCCCAGGCAATTCCTATGTTCCTTAAAGGCCTAGAAGCACCCAGTTAAAGTATATTTCTGAGTGCACTTTTACAATGCCAACACCAGTGAATCTTAAGAGTCAGGCTTAGAAGTAGCTTCATTGTCTTTTCTAGGTGAGATGATATTTCTTAATGAATTGTCACCAGATTTCCAACATGACTTGAGTTTCGTATTTTCTGATTTTGCTAAGTATAAATAAAAGCAAAACAAATGACACTGGGCTTTTTGCTGAAGTTTCTTAGTGAAGCATGATGGTGTGTTTGTTACTGAAATATTGTCATAATGTTTAAGTATTTTAGGCTTATACTCTACTCTTAAGTATTCAAATAGTAACAAAAGAATAATGTGTGTGCAGAGTAGGTGAAACCTTGTATTTTCTGAAATTTGTGTTGATAATTTCTAGCCTTTAAATTCATGTGGAAATGTTTCCCATTTTTATTCTTTTACACATTAAAAAATAAGGCAGGAGAGTGTGCTATTCATAATAACCCGAGAAGAAAAACACAAAACCATAGCTACATGAAAGTGTGGAAAGAGATACAAAGCTTACCTACTTTAACCATGACTTTATTAAGTATTCGAAAGTAATAATTTTCCATGTTACAAACATAATTCAAACCAAGAGTTTCAGGTGACAATCCATTAAGTTAAGTATACTTGTTATTATTATATTAATTACTATTATTATTCAAATAAAAAGAGCAATTTCCCTGTGAAGTCAGAGGTGTGTTAGAATTTCTGTAATAAAAGGGTTGGATTTTAGTGATTTTAGTGGGGTGTGTGTATGCACACATGCACATGAATGCATGTCTGTGTTTGTAGGTTGAGTCTTCTTTGGACTAAACCTTTGAGAATAAACTCTTCAGGAACTCCATCAGACTAAGATTTGGATTTTCCAAGGATCCTATCTCTCACTGGGGAATTCCCAGGGCTGGGTACAGTCCCTTACCTACTCAAAGACTTTGCTAATTCAAGAAGGAATATTGAAAGTGTTATCAAAGCCTGCACAAACCTCCTATTTCATATCTTTCTCAGTGGTATCCTCCCAACTTTCAGGAGTTGCCCACTTGTTTAGCAGCTCAGTTACTCAGCTTGTTAAGGGTTAAATGACTTAGGGAGGTGGTATCTAGTTGGGGAAGGGCCAAAGTTGGAATTTAGAGTCAGGCTTAGTGGCTGTATATCTGTTCCCTATCTATTACTGGTCAAACCGCCCTTAAAATGCAGGCAGCCTAGACCAGTGATTCTCAAACTTGAGCCTGTATGAGTCACATGGAGATCTGGCTAAATCACAGGTTGCTGGGCCTCCTCGGTAAGTCTGATTCAGTAGGTCTGGGATGAGCTTGAGTGCACCTCCAAGGACTAGATAATGCTGATGCTGCGGGGCCACACTTGAGAATATTTACAGCTCTCAAAAAGTTAAGAAAGACTATTCTGAGAAAGAAAACTACAGACCAATAATCCCTGATGAACATAGATGCAAAAACCCTCAACAAAATACTAGTGAACTGAATCCAACAGCATATCAAAAAGATAATCCACCATGATCAAGTGGGTTTCATACCAGGGATGCAGGGATGGTTTAACATATGCAAGTTAATAAATGTGACACACCACATAAACAGAATTAAAAACAAAAATCACATGATCATCTTATTAGACACAGAAAAAGCATTTGACAAAATCTAGCATCCTTTTATGATTAAAACCCTCAGCAAAATCACATAGAAGAGACAAACCTTAAGGTAATAAAAGCCATCTGTGACAAATAAAAGCCATCTATGACAAATAAACAGCTAAGTGGGGAAAAGTTGAAAGCATTTTACTTGAGAACTGGAACTTGCAAGGATGACCACTCTCACCATTTCTATTCAACATAGTACTGAAAGTCCTAGCCTTAGCAATCAGACAATTGAAAGAAATAAATGGCATTCTAATTGGTAAAGAGGATGTTAAACGGTTGCTGTTCACTGTTGATATGAACGTATATCTAGAAAACCCTAAAGACTAATCTGAAAAGCTCTAGATCTGATAAATAAAATCCGTAAAGTTTCTGGATACGAAATCAATGTACATAGATCAGTAGCACTGCTATATACCAACAATAGCTAAGCTGAGAATGAAATCAAGAACTCAACCCCTTTTACAATAGCTTCAGAAAAATAAAAATAAAATAAAATGCTTAGGAATACACCTAACCAAGAAAATGAAAGACCTCTACAAGAAAAACTACAAAACACTGCTGAAAGAAATCATAGGCAACACAAACAAATGGAAACATATCCCGTGTTCATGAATGGGTAGAATCAATATTGAGAAAATAGCCCTACTTCCAAAAGCAATCTACAAATTCAATGCAACTCCCATTAAAATACCATCATCATTCTCCTCAGAACTAGAAAAAATAATCCTAAAATCATATGAAACCAAAAAAGAGCCCACATAGCCAAAGCAAGACTAAGCAAAAATAACAAATCTGGAGGCATTACATTACTCAACTTCAAACTATACACAAAGTGATAGTCACCAAAACAGCATGGCACTGGTGTAAAAATAGGCACATAGACCAAAGGAAAAGAATAGAGAACCCAGAAATGAAGCCAAACACTTACAGCCAACCAATCTTTGACAAAGCAAACAAAAACATGAAAGTGGGGAAAGGACACCCTATTCAACAAATGGTGCTGGGATAATTGGTGAGCCACATGTAGGAGAATGAAACAACTCTCAACTTATACAAAAATCAACTCAAGATGGATCAAAGACTTAAATTTAGTACCTGAAACCATAACAATTCTAGAAGATAACATTGGAAATACTCTTCTAGACAATGGCTTAGGCAAAGCGTTCATGACCAAGAACCCAAAAACAAGTGCAACAAAAGCAAAGATAAATAGAAGGGATTTAATTAAACTAAAAAGCTTCTGCATAGAAAAACAAATCATCAGAAGAGTAAACAGACAACCCACAGAGTGGGAGAAAGTTTTCAGAAACTGTGCATCCAACAAAGGAGTAATATGCAGAATCTACAAGGAACTCAAACAAATCAGGAAGAGAAAAACAAAGAATTCCATCAAAAAGTTGGCTAAGGACATGAATAGACAATTCTTAAAAGAAGATATACAGATGGTCAAACATATGAAAAAATGCTCAATATCACTAATTATTAGGGAAATGCAAATCAAAACTGCAATGTGATACCACATTACTCCTGCAAGTATGGCCATAATTTGTAAAAAAAAAATAATAAAAAAACAGATGTTGGCATGGTGAAAAGGGAATACTTTTACACTGCTGGTGGGAATGTAAATTAGTACAACCACTATGGAAAACAGTGTGGAGATTCCTTAAAGAGCTAAAAATAGAACCATCATCTGATCCAGCAATCCCACTACTGGGTATCTACACAAAGAAAAATAAGTCATTACATGAAAAAGACACTTACACATGCATATTTATAGCAGCATAATTCATGCAAAAATATGGAATCAGCCCAAATGCCCATCAATCAATGAGTGGACAAAGAAAATGTGATCTATATATACCACAGAATACTACTCAGCATAGGAATGAAATAATTGCATTGGCAGCAACCTGGATGGAGTTGGAGACCATTATTCTAAGTGAAGTAACTCAGGAATGGAAAACCAAACATTGTATGTTCTCACTCATAAGTGAGAGCTAAGCTATGAAGATGCAACGGCATAAGAATAATACAATGGACTTTTGGGACTCGGGGGAAGGGTGGGAAGGGAGTGGGAGATGAAAGATTACATCGGGTACAGTATACACTGCTTGGGTGATGAGTACACCAAAATCTCAGAAATCACTGTAAAGAACTTATCCACACGACTAAACACCACTTGCTCCCTAAAAACTATTGAAATTAAAAAAAAGAGACTACTCTGAGATTGTCACTAAGGACACTCTGAACGTCTGACTTTTTTTTTTTTGATAGGCAAGATTATGTAATGGTAAAGAGGATAATCCTTCGAATCAAGTTGTTCAACTCTTAGTCCCATTATTTGCTAGGCTAGGTGGTCACAGTAAGGCGCCTAACTTATTTTATCTCAGTGCCCTTGTCTATCGAATAAAAACAATAATATCTAACTCAAAGGGATTTCATGCAGATAAAGTGAGATTATACATTGGAAGCATAATGTTTGCACAACTGTTCAAAAAATCTTAGATATTATTAATTACTCTTATGTATTCCTACATGAGCAAATTGTTCCTGAAAGCTCACTCAGGGCCTGTCAGGTCAGACATGTACCCACTGTCCTAAGAGGCATTGTGATGTGTAAACTCAGTGCTCAGCCTTAGAGCATAATTCAATTTAACTCGTTTCAATCCAACAAATATTTATAGAGTCCTTGTTCTGTGCTGGAGACCATGCTAAGTACTGGGAAAATATCTAAACATTTTTGGCTTTTATCATATTATCTATTGCTGCATAATTAGTTATCCAAAAACTCAGTGGCTCAAATATGCATTTATCTTACAGTTTCTATGGGTCAGTGGGTCAGAAATTCAGGATCCACATTGCTGTTGGTACTTCTGACTCAGGGTCTCACGAGTTTTGGTCAGACTTTCTACAGTCATCTGTAAGCTCAACTGAGGCTAGAAGACCCACTTCTAAGGTGGTTCACTGATATTCCTGAGAAATTAGTGCTGTTTATTGGCCAGAAGCCTCATTTATGCCCCACATGGTCTCTGAACAGGGGTGCTTAATTGTTCTCATGATATGGAAACTGGCTTCTCCCAGAGCCAACAGAGAGCAGGAAGGGAGCCTCAATGCCCCGTATGAAGTAGCATCAGAAATCACACTCTGGGCTGGGCGCGGTAGCTCACACGTGTAATCCAGCACTTTGGGAGGCCAAGGCAGGCAGATCACCTGAGGTCAGGAATTCGAGACCAACCTGGCCAACATGGTGAAACCCCATCTCTACTAAAAATACAATAAATCAGCCAGGCATGGTAGCCCATGCCTGTAGTCCCAGCCACTCTGGAGGCTGAGGTAGGAGAATTGCTTAAGCCTGGGAGGTGGAGGTTGCAGTGAGCTGAGATTGCGCCACTGAACTCCAGCCTGGGCGACAGAGTGAGACTCTGTCTCAACAACAAAAAAAAAAAAAAAAAAAAAAAAAAAAAATCACACTGTCATTTTGACAACACCTCATTGGTTATACACATCAGTCAGCCCTATTATTGTGTACCTGGTAGGGTAGGGGAAGGATAAAACTACATTAAAGTTATTCATATCAGAAGGTGAGAATCACTGAAGACATACTGGAGGCTGGCTACTATATCATCAAACCAGAAGTTTAGAATGAGTGATATGTCTATATATACTCAAAGATGGAAATGGATGAAAGCAACAAATGAAGATACAGATCCAGCAGTGTGTGTGGGGAAGGTGATTCTACCTAATACGTAGATGCTTGTGTAAGAGGAATTATCTGATTTGGGCCTTGAAGAAAAAGTCAAGGATAGATATGGCTGGAATAGGAGGAGCAAGATGAGGTGAGGAAAAACAGAGTACTCATGGAAGACAGTAAAAATTGTTTGAGCTCCATACTACACCTGTGTACCTGGTCCTCACACTATGGTCCTGTACAAAATGTATAACCACACTTGCAATCCATGTGCATTGAACAGGTGACTCCATCTGAATACCTTACGTTTCAGCAGTCATATGTAAAAAAGACATCAAGATTGGAAATGGGGCTTCCTATGAGAAAATGGGAAAGTTTCTGTTCTCTAAACCTGTATAGCTTTTACGGTTTGTACACCCATAAATAGGATGATCATTTACCCAGGTTTGACTAGGACATTCCTAGTTTATGCTTGTTGTCCTTGTATGATTAATAGTGCCTCCTTTTATTCTCAGAAATGTCCTGGTACATTAAATTGTACGGTAACTTGAGCTACTAAGGAAGTGGGGGAGATAAGTTTTCTTGTTATCGATCTATGGCTGCAAGCATCCTGAGGATAGACTTTGAATTAACTTTCATGTATTTTCTAATATCTAGATGAAGACACTGGATAGAAGTGATAAATAAAGATATGTTATTGGTTGGAATTTTATAGTACATGGTGGATATTGCACATAAGTCTGAACATGTATGGTGTTAAAACACATTCCAGAAGTCAGTTGATATTATAAGCATCCATGGAGGGGAGGGAACAGAAAAAGAATAGAAGGCCAGTAGTGAATGAGTTGCTTCATTGAGCATTTAAGGGGTTAAAGTAGTTCTTCAAGCTCTGGGTGTGAACTACACAGTGTCTTAATAATACCTCTAATACCTGTGCATTTATATGAGCAGAACAAGTGAAAACCTGCCTTGCAGAAATTAGATTAAACAGTTGAAGGAGACAGTCATTTTAATAAGGAGCTTCTATATAAAAACCCTTGATACTTCATTATCTATTTATTCCTCTCAGTCACTCAATTTTATTTTATCCTTCATAATTAAAAAGGAGACAAAACCAAGTCTTCAAAAAAAAAAAAAAAAAAAAGACCCAATGCCACTGTGTTTTGTGTAAACGGTATTGGTTGGTTGTAGTTTGTTTGTCTACTTTTACGGTCGATTGCTATTTCTTTCTCTCCCTCACCCTATCGTTATGCTTTCCTCCCATGAGGTCTTTTACAGCATCACAGGGGGTAGAAATATCTTGTGATACAGAGGCTATTAGTAGAATTATTAGTAGAATTCTAATTACACATAGAGAATCATACTATTGCAGCATTTCAAAGATGATACGAGCAATCTTAACATTTCTTTCTTTTTTATCTAGATAGCATTTATCACCTTCTGTACTCCCTTGGTACACCATCTTTATTGGTATCAGGAAGTATTAGCTACTCTGTCATTCTCTCATTCTCTCATAAATTCCCTGAACCAAGTTTTCATTTTAGGGCTCTGCTGTAAATTTCATTCAGTGCAAAATTTCTTGGAAAGCTGTGATAAATGTAGTGCAAGGGTGTTGATGTTAAGACTACACCTATCTTTCCTCTCCCCCCAAAAAGAAGATTGCATTTGTATACATGCATGCACATTTTTCTTACACACATTAACTCATTAATGGAACTTAGACAAGTTCTGATGACAAACCTCAAACAATCAAGGCCACTTGGTTGAACACTGAAGTTTCTGGCATGTATTTTTCCTACAAGTAAACTAAAGTGCAAGGCAACTAAATAGCTTTACTTATACAATTTTTCTTAGTATGAAATTATGAAAGTTAAGGTACTTATGAAAGTCAGTGGCACTAAACCATTGTGGTTTAAATGTCAAGTTTGACAAAAGTTAAACATGCAGCTAGCTCGAGTGCGAGTCCATGGCTTTAGGCTGTCCTTAAGGGTATGGTCCATGCTTAATTTTGATATTTAATCCTTAAATATATTTGACATATGAAATTAAATATATTTGACATATGAAAAGAGAATAAATTGGAAATAAATTTGCTGATGGGTGAAACTATGAGTCTTAGCTTTTCATTGAAGCCTTCTTATTTGTGATTAGCATGTACCTTCACCCATTTCCTTTAGCTTCTTTCTCTGGGGCCACAGGAAACTAGGAGTGAATAGATGTGAAAAACATTAATGGTAGGATGACAGGTGCTGGCATTGTAAAGGAGAGGTAAACAGCGTTCTCTTGAGTAGAATCCTCAGAGTGGAATTGCTGTGTCATATGGTTAGTTTATGTTTAACCTTGTAATAAATTGCCAAATTGTTTTCCAAAGTGGCTGCCCCATTTTACATTTCCTCCATCAATATCTGAGGTTTCCAATTTCTCCACATCCTCACCAATACCTGGCATTGTTTCTTTTTGATTATACTATTTTAGTTGATGAGTAGTGGGAATGTAAATAATTCATTATGCTTTTAATTAGCATTTGCCTAATGACTAATTATGTTGTGCATGTTTTTACATGCATATTGGCCATTTGTATATTTTCTTGGTGGAAACCTGATTCAAATAATTTGCCCATTTTTAAAATCTGAGTTTTGTCTTCTTGTTGAGTTGGAAGAGTTCTTTACATATTCTGAATACAAGTATTTTATCAGAGATATAATTTGAAAATATTTTATTTCATCCTGTGGCTTGCCTTTTTAATTTTCCTAATGGTGTCCCTTGAAGCATAACGGTTCTCACTAATTTTTAATGCATGGTCTTTGAAAAGAACTATGTTATTGGATATACAGTATCACTGTCCTTTGTTATTTCTCCAGCTAATGTGAATCAGAAACTACTCTACTGCTTTTCACACCATCATTTAAAATACTCGAGGATGTATACTAAGTTTTTTTTTCCTTATTGAGGATCCATTTTGAGCCAAGCTTTATATATTTACTCTAACTTAGCAGCTACTCTGCAAACAATTTCTTGTGATTCCCACTTTATAGATTAAAAAACAGAGGCTCAGGAGGTCTAGCAAATTTTCCAAAACTAAAGAGAAAAGTACAAGAAGTGAGTTGAATCCAGTTTTAAATCACTGTAAACCCTGTGCTTCCCATAGGATGCTAAGATGGGCCTTTTCAGGCATGACAAAGCCATGGGTTCTTCACAGTTGGAAGTAGGAGGTTAAACTTTAAGAACCTTGGATTGCTCTCTGCCCTTGGAATAGTAGAGTGGGGGTAATACCTCTCTATGTTGTTTCTGGCTCTCCATCTGGTAGCTGTGAAGTAGCCCATGTTAGTCATCACAGACAAGGAAAAAATACTGTTCTATTTCAAATAGTTAATATTCATCAAATGTTAATGAAAATACATAACAAATAATTACCACAAACACAGTGTCTGATTAAGATGAAAGGGATGACAATCCTGTGAATTTTTAATCTGAAAAATAAAGAATGTTACATTAATAAGACTTAATTATATCATTAAATATTTAAAATTACCTTCCTTAATAGATTTTATTTTTATTTAAAATATTTCATTTTTAAATGTTTATAACACTTTCATGAGACTGGTACATAAAATCCTATCAACTGTGATGGCAAATGAGAATTTTAACTTAATATATTCATCATATTGATCTCACAACTTCCACTTTATTTATTGTTCAGAAAAGCTAATAACCCTTTTACACTTTATTATAATTGATATTTTCTCCACAGAGTGATAAATAATTAATACCATTACAGGCACATCATGTGCGGTACACTTATTTGGGAAAAAAATACAACAAACCATCTGAATAGTGTATTATACATTCCATTTTAATACTCTACACTTACAATTAATGCTACATTTTACAGGAAAACATAATTAACTTTGGGAATCTGTCTTGAAATGACCACATTTAGGCAGCTGAAGCTAAGGCAGGGGATCTAATCTAAGCCAGCTCTCTGGTTTTTCCACATTTCAGCTGCTTCTAAAGGATCAGTAAAATTATATACCTATCGCCGAGTCTTTTAACAACTTGGGAAAGGTGTTTATAAAAAAGAAAGGATAGCTTTTTTTAGCTCTGTGCTCTCTACACAAAAATTGAATTTGATTTTTAATTTTTGCACAGTTTTTATAATTGTCTTTTTAATGAAAATCAACACCTCTCTCAAAATTGTTAATAAGATAATAAAACTCATTTGATCTTTCTCCTTCCCCTACCCCCCATCACAGGAGCCTTTTTTGGGAGGAAGGAAACTGTAGTTATTCCTTCCATATTGCCATGGGTGACTTGATTGTTTACTTCTTTCAGGGAGGCAACTGGATACAGAGTACTAGGTACAGGGCCTGGAGATACAGGTTGAGATGATGGGTCTGCCTCTTCCTAGCTTTCTCACGTAGGGCAAGTCCTTTACCTCTCTGCACTTTAGCTTCTTCCTATTAGATTCTAAGCTTCATGAGGCAGGGGCCATGTTGGTCCTGTTCATTTTACTCCTCAGACAGTGTCTAACACATGGTAAAATTCAACAACATTTGCGAATGAAAGTATGAATGATGCAGTTATTGAATTGTAGAACTCTCATGCAGAAGGAAAATTACTTGGGAATTTATGTAATAAAGTCAATCAGATCAAGCCACCTAATTAGTTTGTTCTGGTTTTGTACCTGTGGCATAGACAAACTCAATCATGCTCAGCAGGCTCAACCAGTAAAAAGGAAGGCTAGACTATCTGGCCCGATCATGGGCTATTTCTGAATTCACCTGCACCCTGACCTCTGGCTTTGTCTCCTACCATTAGCCTTGTCCTGGCCCCTTGAATCTGACATACGGACACTAAATTACTCTTCTCAGAGCCCATGGATATTTTTCAGATTTCTAGATGCCCCTTCCTCAGCTTCTGTGTGTGTTTTGCCTCTAATGACCTGTACCTGGGAATGATTCACATTGGAGGCTTGTCTGCAGGCTACTGTAGCCATTTTGCCTACATGAACAGACTGCGGCTGTGCATGTAGGAGTTTGTCTTGCACTGGCGCTTGGTTGCTCCCTCTCCACCAACAATGACCAGCAAGGATAGGAACATAAAAGCCCAGTTTGCTTGCCATGAACTGGGTAATTTATACTCCAGAACTCCCCTGTGAGATGAGACTAAAGATGGTACTCTTCTTGAAACTGTCACTTTGATTGGCTGCTGCTTCTTTCTAATGCTTCCCTGGAGCATTTTCTTAATAAATCCCTTGTATGCAGATCCTCATCTCAAGGTCCCCTTCATGAAAGTTGACCCAAGACACACAAATACAGTTTAGGTTTCCATATTTGATCAATGGTACTTCTTTATCTCACCTTTATGTTTCAACTGCTGGTATCAACTTCATGTAATAATCCAATCTCAAAGAGCCCCTAGGACTCTACTCTAGCATAAGCTGTGATGGCCAGTCTCTAATTACCTGATGTATTTGACCTGGCTCCACTTACAGAGAAATAGGGCTTCTCTTTCTATACAGTCCCACATTTATAAATCCTGGATAGTCTCTATTTAGTTCACGGCAGGTTATAATTAAAGAGGTATCTGTGAAAGACATGTGTTGGAATTGTTGTTTTTAAACCTGTAATCTCTGTAGAAAGCATGAACATGTTACAATAACTGGGTTATATTTTGTGGAACCCATCAAATTAGGGAAGTATGAGATAATATTCTTGTAAAATCTGGTGACAGAGAGTTAGACATTTGTTAAGAGAACAGTGTTCACCGAGTGTCCTCAGGGGATTGGTTCCACGATTTGCTCCACTACCAAAATCCACACATGCTCAAGTCTCATATAAAATGGCATAATATTATATAACCTGTATGTGTCCTCCTGTAGATTTTAAATAATCTCTAGATTACTTATTATAACTAATGCAATATAAATGCTATGTAAATAGTTGTCGTACTGTTAAAGAAATAACAAAAAGAAAAAAGAAGTCTGTACATGTTCAGCACGTTCAGTAGAGATGCTTTTTTTTCCCCCAAATATTTTTTATTGTAGTTGGTTGAATCTACAGATTCAGAACCCATGGTTATGGAGGACTGACTGTAGTCTGCACATAGCATATTCTCAGTAAAGTATAGCCTATCCTATGTGTGTGAATATAAGTGAAGCAATTTTTAAAGCTTCAGAGATGGGAGGGAAGCCTGCAAATGGGGTTCCAAAGGCAATCTAAATTGAATTGCTCAAAAGGAAGGACAAGTAGGATAAGAATTAGAAGTCCTAGCCCAAAAGAAAGCATGCATTGAAACTGAAGGTTAAGAAAAGTCAGAACAGATAGAATAGTGACATTATAGACTTTATTCATTATGATATGCAACACTAGCTGCTTAAACAGACACCAACATTTCAGTGGTATAACACAATGAAAGTTTATTTATTTTTTGTTCCAGTGGAGTCTGACGCAAATGTTCCAGATTGTCAAATATCTTATCCATGGGCCCAACAAAAGACTTAATGGCCCTGCTTTATATCATACAAAAAATTAGATGCAGGTGGATTGTTGATACCAATGTGATAGTTAAAACAAGAAAGCTTCTAGAACCAGTGTTGTCGAATGGATTTAGTTGCACTGGTGGAAACATTACTGTCACCAGCCACTGGCTACATACTGCTATGGACCACTTGAAATATGGCTTGTGCAACTGAAAAAGTTAGATTTTAATTTTATTTAATTTTTATTAACCTAAATTTAAATAGTCACATGTGGCTACTAGCAACACTAGTGAATAGCACAGTTCTAGAAGATAATGTAGGACAGTATGTTCATGAAATTAGGGTAAACAAAGCTTTCTTAAACAGGTTGCAAAGAGGACTAACCATAAAGAAAAGACTGATACACTGGACTTCTTTAAATGAAGAATTTCTGCTCATTAGAAGACATACTAAGAAGGTCAAAGGTAATGCAAAATTGCGATGCAAAATATGGCAAAGAATCATAACCAAATATATTTAAAATCCTATAAATCCAATAAAATCCAATAAAAAGGTAGCATAACCTAATTTTAAAATGACAAAAGATTTGAACATGCTTTATAAAAAATTATCTAAATGGTCGGGTGCTCAACATTAATTTGTCATCAGGTAAAGCAAATTAAAACTACAGTGAGATACCACATATCCATCCAAATGGATAAAAACAAAACAAAACAAAACAAGAACTGACAATGAAAATGTTCGCAAGGACAATTGGAACTCTCATTCACTGCTAATGGATATGTAAATTAGTGAAACCACTTTGGAAAACTGGCAATTTTGAATCAAGTTTAACATTCACTTATGGCCAACATTTTTACTTCCTGGTATATACATCAAGGAGAAATGGGTACACGTCTGCACCTAGAGATATGAACTAGAATATTTATAGCAGCAAACTCAAATGTCCCTCAGTGGTAAAATGAATGAATAAATTGTATGTATCGGTGTGAAAGTGTGTGTTTGCATATGATGGAATACTCTACAGTAACAAATATATGCAATCACAGGAATGAATCTCACAAATAGAAATTGAAGTAAAAGAAACCAGATGCAAGAAAGCACAGTTAATAATTTACCTAAATAAAATTTTAAAAACAGGCCAAAGTAATCTATAGTGATAAAAGTCTGAATAGCACTTTGTGTGTGCATGGTGTGGCGGTGGGTAAAGGTAGAGGCATAGGGAGGCACCTGAGTGCTAGTAATCTCTATTTCTTAATCTTGATGGTGGTTAACCAGGTATGATTGCATGGTAAAAACACTTTGAGCTGCACCCTTATAGTTTGTGCACTTTTCTGTCTGCGTGCTGTATGTCAACAAAATATTTACTTTAAAAAATACTCTATTAAAATTTATGAAGCAGGTCAAAGCGTGATAGCAAGAACCTTAAAGTGTGAATGACAAAGAAGGCCTAGATCAATCATAAAAGATTTTATTTTGGTTTGTATGGCATGTTGCATGGCAAAGTAATGAACTAGAGATTGGGACACTTCATATCTGCATCTGATTTCTCACCTCTCAGAGATGGATTTGCCTTTTTATATATTTGTATGTATAGAGTGTTCATTTATCCATTTAACGAATGTTATTGAGCATCTCTACTATGTGCCAGGTTCTAGTTTGGAGGTGCTATGTTGGAGTAGCCAGTTTCTTAATTATTCAGAGAGGAACAAATTGGTTGATGAGACTTTTGAACTTTCCATTATCTCTTCCCCTTTCCTGGCAGCCCCTAAGGTTTCTTCTGGCTGCAACAGTGTATGGAATTCTATGTGGTTACATTAAGGCAAATCCAGTATGTTAGTTAGTATCCAGTACGATTAATTCAAGGTTTCTAGATGAATGATTCTGTAGCTGAATCTGTGAACTCTTGTGGACAGAGGCTTTGCCTGTTTCTCCTATGAGTCCTTATGCATAGAACAGCACCAGCATAGAGGTGAACTCAGCAAAAGATAGAAGGTGTGGAGAATGAAAGACTCTACCATTACCAAGCTAGCTAATGGCAGTTATCTGCTTTCATTCCAGTGTAGTTTTCCTTTTCACTCAAGGGGGGAAAACATTTCTGGATTTTTATAACTCAACAAATAGTGACGTGTAATGACAGCAATCTTCCTCACCAAAGTTCAGATGTAGACATTGGCTACCAGATTCCCAATTTCATCAACTTTTTAAAAAAAATCTCTCTATAACACAGCTGTCCCATAATAGCTTCTGGGGAATATTCTGTGGATTAAACAATTTCTCCCCTAAAGCGTGGACTCCCTATGTCAAAGATTGGTAGTATATTGATAATGGAAAACACTGGTATTTTCGTATTCCCTCATGCCAGGTTAATAAAGAGGTACAGTATGACTTCCCTTTTGAATGATCTGGGATCTTTATCAAGTGAGTTCATAAAGGGGTTGGAGAAGTGTGTACTTTTGTCCTTAAGAAGGAAGTGAGATGTAGAATCAGATTTTCAACTGTGCTGTTTCCGTGTCGTTTTTACTTAACCATTAAGATGCTCTTCCTGGGAACACTGGAGACTTGATTCTGATGATCTCAGTTCCTTTGAATTCTTTGATGTTTTGTTTTCTCTGCCTGAAGTATTTTACTGCGGTGCTAGTAAAACCACAGAGAACATATAACTGAATGGCTGTCCCTTGCAAGCCCCATGGATGTGGTGGTGGCAGGAACAATTCTTGGCTTTGCTCCGAGATATTGGAGCTCATTGGAAGAAGCTAAAAGGCTAGCTGCCTGAAGGCTCCTTTTTGTTTTCCTAGATGTATAGGCAGGATGATAGGGTTGGATTAGTCAGTTTATGAATTATTCAGAGACGGATTAGCCAGCTGATGGATTATTCAGGCCTGTGTTCCTTTTCCATTTCTCTTACCCTGCCAGGCTCCTGTTCATTCCATTCCAACCTGGCTGTTCTCAAGGGCATTAGAAGAAGCAAGAAAAGAAGATATGGTGACCAGTGGTTCACAGCAATGCCCAGAGGAGTTAAAAGTGGTCTGATGAAGAGTGTCTAGCCCTGCAGGGTTGGGAGATAGGAAGCAGGATGTTGCAGAAACTCAGCAGCCTGGGTGTCAAGGCACATAAATCAAGAAGGCCACTTTGGGGAGCAAATAAAGAAACCAAGCTGACACCCAGATATGGATAGTGAGTAAAGCTACTGTTAAGTGAAGTACACAGGACTTTGGGACGTGGGTGCCCAACCCAAGCACACTTTTCAGCTAGGTTAAATTTAGGCTTTATAACGGGCATCTGAGTAAAAGTATACTCCTTTTACTCGCAGTTTACTGTATTAGTAAAATATTCATACTTGTAGGTAGGTTGTTGAATGTCTTAAATATTAACTGAAAAAAAATGTCTACAAAAAGCCTACCAAAATGCTTGGCACTTAATGGAACTCACAGGTTAATTTTTATCCTTTGGAATTCTCTCTTGTCTTGAAAGTGCCTTCTATCTAGCAGGTAAGTACTAAATGAATGAATGAATAAATGAGTGAATGAATGAAATTAATAAAAAGCATCAGTTTCAAATGAATATGCTTGTTATAAATTGTGTTCAGTGGAATAGAGAATCTAGAAATGAGGCTGCACACCTATAGCCATCTGATCTTTGACAAAGTAGGGAAAAATAAGAAATGGAGAAAGGATACCCTATTCAATAAATGATGCTGGGATAGCTGGCTAACCATATGCAGAAGAATGAAACTGAATTCCTACCTTTCACTATATACAAAAATTAACTCAAAATGAATTAAATATTTAAATATAAGACTGCAAACTATAAGAATACAGTGGGGTGCAGTGGCTCATGCCTGTAATCCCAGCACTCTGGGAGGCTGAAGCAGGAGGATCACTTGAGCCGAGAAATTTGAGACTAGCCTGGGTAACACAGTGAAATCCTGTCTCTACCAAACAAACAAACAAACAAACAAACAAAAAACAGCCTAGTGTGGTGGCATGTGCCTGTAGCCCCAGCTACTTGGGAGTCTGAGGTGGGAGAATGACTGGAGCCTGGAAGGTAGAGGCTGCAGTGAACAATGATTATGCCACTACACTCTAGCCTGGGCGACATAGGGAGAAGCTGTCTCAAACAAAAACAAAAGCAAAATCAAAAACAAACAAAAAACAAAACCAGAAAAACCTATAAAAATCTTATGAGAAAACCTAGAATCACCATTCTGGACATCAGCCTTGGGAAATAATTTATGACTAAGTCCTCAAAAGCAATTGCAGTAAAAAGAAAAATTGACAAGTGGAATCTAATTAAACTAAAGAGCTTCTGCACAACAAAAGAAACTATCAACAGAATAAACAGACAAGAATGTGGGAATGACTCGTCCTTCCGTTCTACAGAATGGGAGAAAATATTTGCAAACTATTCATCTGACAAAGGCCTAATATCCAGAATCTATAAGGAACTTAAATATTTCAACAAGCAAAAACCAAACAACTCCATGAAAAAGTGGGAAAAAGACATGAACAGACACTTCTCAAAAGAAGACATACAAGCAACTAATAAACATGTGAAAAAATGCTCAGCATCACTAATCAGAGAAATGCAAATCAAACCACAATAAGAAATCATCTCACTCCAGTCAGGATGGCTATTACAAAACAAAAAACAAAACAAAACAAAAAACCCCAAAAACCCAAAACCAGATGCTGGTGAGGCTGCAGAGAAAAGAGAATGCTTATATACTGCTGGTGGGAATGTAAATTAGTTCAGCCACCATGGAAAGCAATTTGGAGATTTCTCAAAGTACTTAGAACTATCATTCAACCCATCAATGCCATTACTGGAGATATATCCACAAGAAAATTAATAATTCTACAAAAGACACCTGCACTCATATGCTCATTGCAGCACTATTCATAACAGCAAAGACATGGAATCAACCTAGGTGCCCATCAATGGTGAATCGGATAAAGAGAAAGTAGTACATATATACATGGAATATTATGCAGCCATAAAAAATGAATGAAACCATGTCCTTTGCATTATCCCAAGTGAATTAATGCAGGATCAGGAAAGAAAATACTGCATGTTCTCACTTATAAGTGGCAGCCAAACACTGCATATGCATGGAGATAATAACGATAGACACACGCAACTAGTAGAGTGGGGAATGAGGGAAGGGGTCAAGGGCTGAAAAAATTTCCTATTGGGTACTATGCTCACTACCTGGATAAAAGGAACGAGTTGTACCCCAAACCTCAGCATCCTACAATATAACCGTGTAACAAACTTGCATATGTACCACCTGAATCTAAAATAAAAGTTGAAATTATAAAATAAGATAAAAGTGTAAAAAATAACTTGTGTTCAGGAACTCACATCTTCATATATAATTGTTTCTCCTATCCTTAGATCTGAACTTTCCTTCTTAACTTTCCTCATAGGAGAAGTGTTACCATCAGATGAGTAGGCAGGGTCAATTTTAGTCTTTATTAATGCTTAATGGATATAAATATGTGACAGAATTTACACTTTTGTGACTTCCCCTTACTTATAAGGGGCTTTCTTGCCTTAGCACAGGGATGTGAATTCAAATGTCTACAGAAGCCAAGCTATTATTAATGTAAATGATTGAAATGTGATCAATGTCAAGACAACAGGGAATGATGGGCATTTAGGTAAACTGGAGATCCCACACCCAGCATATGGACACACAAATTTAAATATTTTTATACTTCTGTGCGAGCCAAACAAAACAAGTCTTGGGCTGGGTTTGGCTCATGGGTCCACAGTATTTAACCTTTGCCTTTGTAATGGTAAAAATCATGAACTGGAGCCAACACTGGTTTGATTTGATATCTAGTTTTTCCGCTTAACAGCAGGTAGCCCTAGCAAGTTACTTAAGTACGCTGCAAAATCCAAGAGGTCGCTATGATCCCCAGAGGAGGTGGCTCTGGGTGAGATTGGGAGCAAGTGCAGGCATACCTGAGATGAAATGTTAATCCTCAGATAAATCACCAGGCAAGGGAGTCAGAGACCATTTTACTTGCCTCTTTTCCTTCCACATATAGGACTGGAGAAAGAATTCTCCATCTTATTATTGGAGACCTCCTAATACAATAACTGATTCTCAATCTTGACTGCCCATTGGAATCACCTGTGGAGCTTAAAACTCTTGACTCCTGAATTCTAAGCCTAGATACGTTGATGTAATTGATCAGGAGCATGGTCATCATCAGGTGATTCTAATGTGCAGCCAGGGTTAAGAAACATGTAAATTATGAATTATATGTTTACATTGTATGAATTATATGCTAAAAGATGCCATGAGGAAAAAATTATATGATTTTCAGCGACATTATGTGAATTGCTTTTATGTACCATTGTAGCTTGCGGTTTCCTTTGACAAATGAATGCACAAAAGCTATTTCCACTGAACTTCAAATATTTTTAAAAACAGCCGTAAAATATCCAAACTGCTTTCTGTTAAAAAAGGGAATTCTGCCTTCATGGGACATGTAGAATTACGTGTGATTGTTACTTTAAGACATGAATATTCCATCAATTATCTCTTGCTCCCTGAATTCTGCCTTGCCCTGTATACGAACTCCCACCAAGAAAAAGCTTAAATGTTTCACCTAATTCGCCATGCGGCTGCTTACCTATTTAGGTTAGGGTACAAGAGTTGATGAGAAATTCTTTGGGAAGCCAAGCACAAGTTTTTGCTTTCAACTATTTATAGCAATCAGCTGGCTTTTCCAGTCCCTCATTAGATCAATCATGGCCATTGTCTTACAGTTGAGTGGGAAATCGTTACAGGTGGAAGAAGGCACGATGCCTCTAATTCAGCAGAGGCCCCCCCCCACCCCAACAGGAAAGCTGCAAGGAATTACAATCAAATAGGAGACTTGTCAGGGGAATGGGGTTGCTTCCAAGACAGAATTTCTGAAGACTCT
Source organism: Pongo abelii (assembly GCF_028885655.2). Lineage (NCBI taxonomy): Eukaryota > Metazoa > Chordata > Mammalia > Primates > Hominidae > Pongo > Pongo abelii. The sequence goes on along the minus strand of NC_085928.1, from coordinate 136,112,082 downwards.
CTGGATTCTGGGTTGAGCGTAAAATAAAACATAGAGAGAAATTGCAACAAACCTACATATACATAAGAGAAGACCACCCTTTTTTTCAGGCACAAAGTCTGGTGTTGGACTTTCAGCATTAGCTGAAATGCCGCTTGGTACTGACACACTCACATTTGGCGGGGGCTTATCTTTTTTACAGGCCATTTATTTGGGAATGGGTTTTACAGGTGGCTCTGCTGTGGGGTCCAAATCTTGGACTTATGTAGCATAGTATGCTGCACATCTTTGCGGCTGAATCAAGTGTCACATGTTATGGGCTGTTGCTGGCCGACAATTTGGGAAGTTCTTTTACCCTCTCTTTGCTTTTTCCCTGGCCTATTGAGCAACTCTAGTCAAAGGCCAGCTGAACCCATCATGAGTGGGAGGCAAAAGAGAAATTGCTGGTGTCCAGATTTTTTCTTGGGCCTATATATGGGCTCTGGGGTGACCCTGGGAGCAGGTGGGACTAATTTGGCACCCTTCCCAATAAAACCTGCCGCAAAAAATCAGTTTATTTGAAGGAGTTAACGAAAGTACTAGATATTTTTTACCCACTGGCAGAGGGAAAACTAGTGCACACGTCTGAATAAATAACTGAAAATGGCTTCTCACTGTTCAGGAAGTACAATCAATTTGAAATTAGGATTATGGAAACATCTGCGAAAATTCAAGTGTCATCTCAATTTGGGCTCATTCAGATCCTGTATTTTTCAACTTCCCAAGCAGTGCATTTAAAATCTAATCCTAATTAACACACATAGTTTAATTATAGCCAACAAAATATTCTACAAAAATTGTGTGTGCTGGTTGGGGGGATGGGTGGAGAGGGAGGAGGCGAGGGGGAAGCCAGACAAATGTTCCCTGATTGTAAAAATTCTTGTTTGGTTAATAATATAAATCCCCAAGATTTTAAACACACACTGAAGTTTGCTTAACATGAATCAAAGTAACATAAAAAGCGTGGAGCCTGAATTCTGTTCTAGTTCTACTTTTTGCTTTCTTCCTATTTCTTGTTAACCTGGAAAGAACAAAGAACTTGTTCATTTGGCTCTGTTACTCACTTTTGTGAAGAACTTTGTTGCTTTGTTTATTTTCTTTCTCTGATCAGAAGATAAACCTTTATGGTTGTGTGTGAGTACAAATAAAGGAATAAATCTACTTGCATAAAGCAAACTTTATGGTCTGTTGTTTTAGTGATGAGAAACACCTCTAAGGATTTAAGGTTTAACTGAGAGGCACACCAATACGTTTTGATGCTTTATTGGAACCTCATCCTAATCAACCAAAACAAGCAATCAACCATCTTGCAGAATTATCGAAGCTTTTCCCCTCCCAAACCTGGCATAAGTGGAATGTGCAATGGGAAAATAAATTTTAAGAAAACAAAACAAAAATCAAGTAAACAAGAGGGAAAAAGTCCCCATGTAGAACCTCAAAAATCATTTTAACTAAAATTAACTCTGAGAGAAAGCTTACAAATTCAAGTAGACTTAGTCTTGGTCATTTTGTATTATTATTTTGGTCAATAATAAGTCTAAGAGAAAAAGTAAGATTTTCTTATTTTCTTACGCATTTTGCTCCTCCGTCACGTAGGTTAAAATACAGGGGACTGACTTCTGTTCTAGATTCTGTTAGCAGAATTTTATTGTACTGTTATTGTTGGAAAATGAAAAACAATAAAAGAAAAAAGTAAAATTCTGAAAATTTTACTGTGGTGTTTGCTGTTAATTAAATTCGACCCTCTGTTAGTATTAAACTAGTCTATATTTCTGAGGATAAGGAGGTGATATTTCTTCTTAGATTAACATTACTGCGATTTCTCGCATATAAGCCCAGTCTTGAAGACAAAATTCATTTGCTTCAGTACTTAATGGTCTATACATTTTCTTTGTCTATAAATCAATTCCATTCCTTTGTTCATCATGATTTCCAAAAATTTATAACAATGGAGGCAGTTCGTAGTTGGCTAATAGTAATGAATTAGTTACAGAGAATGTGCTATGATATTTTGTGGAAAAGAACCCTAAATTTCTCTGCAGAATCCAGTGGCTCAGACAGGCCTTAATCATAGGAATGTCAGATATTTCCATACTTACAGAATAAAATTTATAGACTAGAATAAATCTTGAAAAGTTGTCTACAGTGTATATTTTGATTAAATTTTACCTACTGACCTATCGTGTAGTAAATATTTGTAATTTTTTGCCAATTCTTTTTCTCATTTTCTTTTTCTTTCTCTCTCATTGTCTCATCTCTTTTTTCTAGTGTCTTGCTCTCCAAACTCCATGAACAAGGGACTACTAATTTCTAGCTCTATCATAGAGCCTAGCAAAGGGTCTCCCACATAATAAGCAAAATATACAAATTGAATGAATGAATGAATTTTACCATTTATTAATTTCCATGATGAAATCAGAGATATGATTTCTGTCTGGAGGCTATAGAATCAATCATAATAATTTAATGACAGAAAAGATAGAAAACTATTTCAAGTCATTTAACAAAATAACATTTTATAATAGTAGATTATAATATGTTTTTATAATATAATTATATAATGTGATTATATAATAACAGTAGCATAATGGTAAAGCAAGTCGCAAGGTAGGAATGAAAAATCTGTAAGGGATTTAGAGCTCAGGAATTGGAATCAGAACACCTGGATCCAAATTCTATAGCTTCCTCTTCACAGCTGTGTGGCCAATCTATCTGCTTAACCTCTAAGTCTTTATGTCTTCATCTATAACATGGATTTTGGAATTTAGTAAGAATTCAGTAAGATAGTGCTTTTTAAGTTCTCAGCAAAGTACCTGGAAATTAGTTAAGGATAATAAATTGAAGTGATTATTACTAGCTAGGAATGTTTTTTTATTTTTGGCACAATAACTTAAAGATCTGAAGAAGAAAATACCCACAAAAACTGAACTGTACAGAACACCATGGATTAAAATGCCCCAGACTCTTTCAAACTACTTCCAGATATTCTGTGGTAGAAAGCTCTATGATCTCTCTGGATTCTGGGCCCTGTCTTCTGTTATAATGTGGAAGTTCTTGGCTTGTGGAAAGAAACAGGTTGTTCTGGGCTGAGGAGTAGAAGTACAGAGGGGCAGAAATGCAACTACAAATTAAGGAAAACAGAAAAGTGGAGTCCCAAATTTCCAACCTTCCATAGTTCATATATATCCAAATACTTTCCCAAAGTTTCTGACTCCCAATGTGATGAGAACAGAAAGCACGCTGTACCCAAGAAGGTAAAGTTTATCAGGCATTCCGTTATTGTGCTGACCAGAAATTAGTGCTCACATCCTAAAAATTATTGTAGAAATAAGATTAAGAATATATTTATAAAACAAAAACTAATAAGAATAATTATCCATTTTGCATTAAAATTGAGTCATGACACTAAAGCTATATTTTTAGTCATGGAAATTGTAAAACAGGTACATACAAAATTGAAGTCATGAGAATGAATTTTATTACTATGGCTAACCTACAAACAAGCATGATAATTTTGCTATCAACATATTTATGTGCAATTATAGGTGGAGTGGGCAGGGCTGATCAAAGATTATGAGCATAAATAGGTCATGTGATCAAAAGATTAAAGATGGGTGGCAAAGACAGTGTATTCTATTCCCAATAGAAAAGACATGGAATCAACCTAAATGCCCATCAGTGGTAGACTGGATAAAGAAAATGTACATATACACAATGGAACATTATGCAGCCATGAAAAAGAATGAGATCATGTCCTTTGCAGGGACATGGATGGAGCTGGAGGCCATTATCCTCACCAAACACAGGAGCAGAAAACCAAATACCACATGTTCTCACTTTAAGTGGGAGATAAATGATGAGAACACATGGACACATAGAGGGGAACAACACACACTGGGGCCTATTGGAGGGTGGAAGGTTGAAGAAAGGAGAGGATTAGGAAAAATAACTAATGGCTACTAGGCTTAATACCTTGGTGATGACATAATCTACACAACAAACTCCTATGGGGCAAGTTTATCTATATAACAAACTTGCACACACACCTCTTAACTTAAAGGTTAAATAAAAAAAGACAGTGTATTAAGGAAATAGGTAGAAGGGGTATGGAGTTGAATGTAGGAGGGTAGTAGAGGCATTTGGAACTTTTAACAGTGCCCTTATTTGTGTGTTTAGGGGGCTATAATAGAGGATTAGAAGAAACACTAAATATAGAATTTTCTTATTTTAAAGCCAAAATGTCACAAATGTCACAAACACAAAATGCAATGTGTGTCAGGTAGAGTCAGTTGGAGACAGAACATGGCTTGGAAGTGAAGCATTCCACTTATGTAGATCCACCGAGGTGGCTACCTGCTTTATGGTTTAATTTCATCTGTGGTTGTACAATTGCCACTAGTTTTGTTCCATGGCCATAGATGATAAATATAAAGGCAGAAATGCCTGCTCCAAGAAGAGAAAAGATATTCTCTTTCCAAGAAATTTAAAGTATTAGTTGAGCTACTTAGAGGAAGATGCTTTGAAGCTATTGTTTCATTATCAATGTCCTGTTGCACAGGTCTGCTTTCATCCCAAGGCATTATTTAACTCTTCCTTAGTTCTAGAGGCAATCTAGTACTTTTCTAATAAATATTTCCCCTTCTTTACATTAGCTCACCAGCAATTACCCACTACCCAAAAGACCTTATGTGATTTATCATCCATGTCTTTCTGTTCCCCAATGATGGTGGCTGAAGGTTAAGAGGATTGGACAGCTACGTACAAAGAAGTTGTTGGTCATATAGAACAAGTTATCCCATGATTTATAAAAGACAAACAGATTTTGCAGCAGCTCATTTCAATTTCCAAGCTTGGGGAAAATTAAGCCATATATAGTGATTAACTAAGCAGGCTCTGGAGTTTGAATCTTTCTTCTGTCGTTTACTATGGGACCTAAACTATTTAAGCTCTCTAGGTGCTTGGTTTCCTTATCTGACAAAAGGGAAATAATGTAGGTTTGTGAGGATTAAATAAAGAGTAGGACATAAAGCACTTAGCTTAATATGGTACTTATTAACAGCTCAGTAAATGTAGTGTTTTTGGTTGTCTTATATTATTATGAGATATTCCTTAAAACAGGTAGCATAAACATTGCTTTTTCCATTTTATATTTTCAAAAGTTGAGGCTGTAAAAGATTAAATGGTCAACATCACACAATGATAGAGCCAGGGCCATATTCCAACGTTTTGATGTCATTCACAAATATTTACTGAGTGTCTACAATGTACAGGCATACCTCAGAAATATTGTAGGTTCAGTTTTAGACCACAGAAATAAAGTGAATATTGTCATTAATTGAGTCACACAAGTTTTTTGGCTTCGCAGTACATATAAAAGTTATGTTTACTCTGTACTGTAGTCTGTTAAGTGTGCAATAGCATTATGTCTAAAAAATCGATGTACATTCCTTAATCTAAAATACTTTATTGTTAAAAAATGCTAATGATCATCTTATCCTTCAGCAAGTTGTAGTCGTTTTGCTTATGGAGGGTCTTGCCTTAGTGGTGATGGCTTTTGACTAATCAGAGTGGTGTTAGCTGAAGTTTGGGTGACTGTCACAATTTCTTAAAATAAGAGAACAATAAAATGTGCTGCATCAATTGACTCTTCCTTTCATAACAAATTTCTCTGTAGCATGCAATGCTGTTTGATAGCATTTAATCTATAGTAGAATTTCTTTCAAAATTAGAGTCAATCCTCTTAAACCATGCTGCTGCTTTATCTACTAAGTTTACATAATATTTTAAATCTTTTGCTTTCATTTCAACAGTCTTCACAGGATCTTCACCAGGAGTAGATCCCATCTCAAGAAACCACTTTGTTTTCTCATCCATAAGAAGCATCTCCTCATCTATTTAAGTTTTATCATGAGATTGCAGCAATTCAGTCACATCTTCAGGCTCCACTTCTAATTCTAGTTCTCTTGCAATTTCCACACCATTTGCCTGCAGTTACTTTTTCCACTGAAGTCTTGGTCTTGAACCCCTCCAAGTCATCCATGATGACTGAAATAAACTTTTTTCAAACTCCTGTGAATGTTGATATTTTGACTGCTTCTCCTGAATCACAAATGTTCTTAGTAGTACCTAGAATGGTGAGTCCTTTCCAGAAGTTTTTAATTTATTTTGCTCAGATGGATCAGGTGAACACTGTCTTTGGGACCTATTTAAACTTTATTATTGTCTTATTTTAAGAAATTGCAACAACCACCCCAAGGAACCCTACAAAATGTGTTTCTTCAATAATAAGACTTGAAAATTGAAATTACTTTTTGATCCATGGACTGCAGAATAGAAGTTGTGTTAGTAGGGATGGAAACCGCATTAAAATCCTTCTACATCTTCACCAGAGCTCTTGGGTGACCAGCTGCATTGTCAATGAGCAGTACTATTTTGAAAGGAATCTTCCTTTTTCTGACCAGTAGTTCCCAACAGTGGGCTTAAAATATTCAGTAAACCATGCTGTAAACCAATGTGCTATCATAGAGGCTTTGTTGTTCCACTTATAGAGCACAGGCGAGCCTGTTTAGCATATTTCTTAAGTGCCTTATGATTTTAGGAATGGTAAATGAGCATTTGCTTCAACTTAAAATCACCAGTTGCATTAGGCCCTAACAAGAGAGCTAGCCTGTCTTCTGAAACTTCGAAGCCAGGCATTGAATTCTCCTCTTTAGCTATGAAAGTCCTAGATAGCAACTTCTTCTGATAGAAGGCTGTTTCATCTACTTTGAAAATCTGTTGTCTAATGCAGCCGTCTTCATTAATTATCTTAGCTACATCTTTTGGATAACATGCTGCAGCTTCTCCATCAGCACTTGCTGCTCCATCTTATACTTTTATGTTATAGAGATGCCCTCTTTCCTTAAACTTTATGAACCAACTTCTGTCAGCTTTAAACTCTTCTGTAGCTTTCTCATCTTCCTCATTCTTAATAGAATTAAAGAGAGTTTGAATACTGCTTTGGATTAGGCTTTGGCCCTTAAGGAAACGTTGTGGCTGGCTTGATCTTTTATCCATATCACTAAAATATTCTCCAGATCAGCGGTAAGGCTGTTTTGCTTCTTATCATTCTCTTGTTCACTGGTATAGCACTTTTAATTTTCTTCAAGAATTTTTTTCCTTACATTCACAACTTAGCTAACCTTGTGGCACAAGAGACCCAGCTTTTGGCCTGTCTTGGATTTCAACATGCTTTCCTCACTAAGCTTGATCATTTTTAGCTTTTGACTTGAAGTGGAAGATGGGTAACTCTTCCTTTTACTTTAACACTTAAAGGCCATTATAGGATCATTAATTTGCCTAATTTCAATATTGTTGTCTCTCAGTGAATAGGGAGGCCCAAGGAGAGGGAAACAGATGGTAGAACAGCTGGATGGTGGAGCAGTCAGAACACACACAACATATATAGTTTGTTTGCCATTTCATATGGACACAGTTCATGGCACCCTGAAACAATTACAGTAGTAACATCAAAGATCACTGATCACAGATCACCATACCAAATTTAATAATCATTTAAAAGTTTGAGATATTGTGAGAATTACAAAAATGTGACATAGAGACAGGAAGTGAGCATATGCTGTAGGAAAAATGGCACCGGTAGACTTACTTGACTCGTGTTACCACAAACCTTCAATTTGTAAAGAAACAGAATATCTGCAAAGTGCAGTAAAGCGAGGCACACTAAAACTAGGTATGTTTGTCCTAGGCCTTGGGAATACAGGCTCTCTCCTTCATAAAACTTATAGTCTAAGGCAGAGGTCAACAAAAAAACACCTGTTGGACAAATGCAGCTTTTTTTCTGCCTTTGTAAATAAAGTTTTAATGGAACACAGCCAACTTCATTCATTGTCTGTGGTTCTTTCCCTCTACAATGGTAGAGTTGAGCAGTTAGCACAGATTACAACAAAGCTTAAAAATTTACTACCTGATCCTTTACGAAAGAGTTTGTCAAGCTCTTGTCTAGTAGATTTATGACTTACTTTTCTAGAAATGTTTTTCTCTAACAGTAAAGGACTAATTAGGACATGAATAAAAAATTACTGCAGAACGGGAACAAGTTTTAGTCTTTATAGCTTCCATCATTTCCCTATGCAACTTCTTCCCTCACTTTCTAAGAGAAAGATTATCTTTTTGCAACTACAGGACTTTGTTTCTGATAGCTCCATATTTCTATTGCATTGTTCTCAACACTTAATCCCAGATGACCCTCCCAGACCTGTAGCTTTCCATATTGTCCTTGCTTTTCTAACTAGAAAGAAGAAACATGCCATGTTACTCAACATGGCTAAATTACAATACTCCTTGACAGACAAACCCTTCAGATGTGCCACCTAGAAACTTCTCCTCAAATCCATTCCTTAGTAATAATAATAAAAAAATCTGACACCTACATTTACTTAAAATATGAAATCATCAACTCATTTCAGCTCTCTGGTCTCAAAATTTTGAGTGTGTTTAATCTGGTTAACTGCGTTAACCTTTCTCATTTAAAATGTACACAGTACAAATGTTTCAGAATTGTTTCTTCGCAAAGTAGACATCCTTCCAAAAAGGATGGTTGAGGACAGCAATGTCATTATCTGATAAAACCCTCCAGCCTTACTGGTGGCGAACAAGTGGCCCTTGGAACAGGAAATACTGATTTAAGCATCTGGCTTCCTGGCTAAACACTGTGATATGCATTCTGAAAAAGCTTTGCTTATGGAGGGAGTAGAAACAAAACTAATTGCAGATGGGCTGTCTTGTTGGAATGCATGGGGCATTAATATCTGATTTTGAAGATACCATTTGGACTTACTTTCTGGAAGGGCAATGGCTTGGGCAAATGCTGTGGAGAAGGGTTCTAAGTCTTGCTGCTTAGAAAGGGATAGGCTGGAATAACCATCAAAATGATCCCAAGCAGGAACTTCTGAAACCTGTTGAGAGCAACAAACATAACTCTGAAACTTCATCCACCTTGGGTTCCAACTGACTGGCTCATGTAAGCTTCTTGTGGGAGGAGGCACATACCACTTGAACAAAACAAAAGTGGTATTTTTGAAAACGATGCTCAGGTTTCTCATTGCATTGTGAGAAAGGAAACATCTGAATACCAGGCAGCTCCAGAAATTGCATTCAAGGATATTGAATTCTGATAGTGAGGAGAAACTTGGCTCTGTCACGTACAGGTGAGCGAAGCCTACCTTGTCAGTGGAAAAAAGGATTTAACTGTGTGTCACCACCAGGAAGGAAGTTGTGGGTCAAAACCAGGAAACATCTAACTTAACAACTTGTTATGAGTTCACTAAATTTTTAGGAAAAAAGTAGAGAACCATGTTGTGATTTAAGGTATTCTAGAGCTATTTGGAATTAAAACTTAAGTCAGAACTGTTATGCCAGCAGTGTGTAGTATCAGGCCAATTAGAAGATTGTGACATGACACCTTAGGATTTTAAAGACTTTTAATTTTGAAATCTCGGTAGCATTTCAGTCTTAAAAATTGAATGTGTACATTTTCTTAGTCTCCTCTATGCCCATTCTCCACCGATCTTGCTACTTAATCCTAGAGGTATTTGATTAAGGAGTACGTAGGACTGGCCCAGTGTTTGCTTGTTGCTTTAGTGGCTGTAGTGGGGCTGGGTCCACACTGAACAATGAAATACAGCAAAGGTGGTTGAAGCCTCTTGGGTCAGTGGTGACAGGAAGCTAGTAATGATCATTCCAATTGAATAAATTAGGAGCCATGTTGAGAGATTTTCTCATAAGATATTTTTTGTGCCTTTCTCATAAGATATTTTTTGTGCCTATCTCATTGCATACCTTAAATGTCCCATTTAGCCTTCTGGCTCACCTTTTACCTAAATATTGAAATAAATTTATTTGAGGCTCTATCCTGCTTTGAATAAAGACATTCGGCCCTTTCTCTAATATATCTGGGGACTCCTCGCTTGGGAGGCAAATGCCTACAGATGCAGTTGCATCCTGCCAACTCCTGCTCCCAACTCTTACTCCAGGATCTCCTTTGACTACCTGTGGCTTCCAGGACCCCACTGTCTCTGGGGCTTCAGCCTTCTTTTTTATGCTTTGCATTGCAAATGTGGATCCAACCTGCATCACATTCATCAAGGTAGCATTTTCCAGGGCTTGCACTTATCTGTGCTACTTATTGCCCTTCACTTAGGGACCTTAGGAGTGGGGAGCATATCAAAGAGGGGCAGTGCCCCACAGGAGGCCACATCAAACTGGGAAGCAGGCATTCCCTTCCTAGTGTCCATCACAGGGAGGCTTCTCATGGTGGTTTCTCTCCCGGGAGCCTGTTCTGCAACTGCATCACTGGGGGCCCAATGCTTTCTTCTATTTTCATCTTCCTCCGTTCTAGGTCCCACCTCTCTAAACCTCAACTGGGTCATTCAACCTCCCAGAGGAAATCTAAAAATTCCTTAAAGGACATACATAGACCTCAATGGCCTAGGTAAGACATTCTTTCCCCTTATCAAGCTAAGTATGTTTATACCTTCTTTGTCTCTTTCTCTCCCAGACCAGGGTTTAAAGTACTCTTAGGAATAAAAAAACCTATAGTAACCAAAAAAAAGGAAAATGTTTTCTGTTTAAGATGAATCCTTGCAGCCATCTTAGGTCAACCTTAAATCAATAGCCATATTATAAAATAGCAAATCTGAGTTTCTTCCCAGTAGTTAGTGGAAAGAGAACCTTGGTTGGAAGGCTATGAAGCCAGGGTTATTGTCTCAACTCCACCTCTAACAATTGTGATGACCTTGGAAAGGACCCCTGTCCTCTCCAATCCTCAGGCTTCTTTTCTATAAATAGATTGGGTAGGTTAGAACAGCATTTTCCCAAAAGAGTGCTTCATATGCTAGTTTGGCAAGATGTTGATGGGTGTTCCAGGGAAAGTGTGTTCTGGGCTTAACTCTTGAGGACCACACACTCCAACAAGATGGAAAACGTTTATTTGCTGCAGGACTTCCCAGATCTTTCAATAAGCTAATGTGCACTGTGACTATGCAGAAGAGAGATACAATATACAGAATTTCCCAAATGCATTTGGAAGATCTTCCCCCAGCTTTAAGTAAGAAACCTATTAGTATCTTGCAAAAATGCTGTTTGTTGAACACTAATATCCTGGAGAACAATTACAATCTCATGTTACCCTCTTCATGTTCACGTTCAGTTGCAATTGTTTCTACCTGTTCAGCCTGAATGAAGCAACATCAAATAAGCATAAAGGGAGGACTGGCTATTTCTTGATGGCTTTGTCTCACTCTCTTTTTCGGGTCAGTCTTTAAAAATTGCGGAGAATCGGAGGAGGAGCCAAGATGGCCGAATAGGAACAGCTCCGGTCTACAGCTCCCAGCGCGAGCCACGCAGAAGACGGGTGATTTCTGCATTTCCATCTGAGGTACCGTGTTCATCTCACTAGGGAGTGGCAGACAGTGGGCGCAGGTCAGTGGGTGAGTGCACCGTGCGCCAGCCGAAGCAGGGGCGAGGCATTGCCTCACTCGGGAAGCGCAAGGGGTCAGGGAGTTCCCCTTCCAGGGGTGACAGACGGCACCTGGAAAATCAGGCCACCCCCACCCGAATACTGTGCTTTTCCGAAGGGCTTAGGAAATGGTGCCCCAGGAGAGTATAGCCCGCACCTGGCTCAGAGGGTCCTACGCCCATGGAGTCTCGCTGTTTGCTAGCACAGCAGTCTGAGATCAAACAGCAAGTCGGCAGCGAGGCTGGGGGAGGGGCGCCCGCCATTGCCCAGGCTCGCTTAGGTAAACAAAGCAGCCTGGAAGCTTGAACTGGGTGGAGCCCACCACAGCTCAAGGAGGCCTGCCTGCCTCTGTAGGCTCCACCTCTGGGGGCAGGGCACAGACAAACAAAAAGACAGCAGTAACCTCTGCAGACTTAAATGTCCCTGTCTGACAGCTGTGAGGAGAGCAGTGGTTCTCCCAGCATGCAACTGGAGATCTGAGAACGGGCTGACTGCCTCCTCAAGTGGGTCCCTGACCCCTGACCCCCGAGCAGCCTAACTGGGAGGCACCCACCAGCAGGGGCAGACTGACACCTCACACGGCCGGCCAGGTACTCCAACAGACCTGCAGCTGAGGGTCCTGTCTGTTAGAAGGAAAACTAACAGAAAGGACATCCACACCAAAAACCCATCTGTACATCACCATCATCAAAGACCAAAAGTAGATAAAACCACAAAGATGGGGAAAAAACAGAGCAGAAAAACTGGAAACTCTAAAAAGCAGAGTACCTCTCCTCCTCCAAAGGAACGCAGTTCCTCACCAGCAACGGAACAAAGCTGGACGGAGAATGACTTTGACGAGCTGAGAGAAGAAGGCTTCAGACGATCAAATTACTCCGAGCTACGGGAGGATATTCAAACCAAAGGCAAAGAAGTTGAAAACTTTGAAAAAAATTTAGAAGAATGTATAACTAGAATAACCAATACAGAGAAGTGCTTAAAGGAGCTGATGGAGCTGAAAACCAAGGCTCGAGAACTACGTGAAGAATGCAGAAGCCTCAGGAGCCGATGCGATCAAATGGAAGAAAGGGTATCAGCCCTGGAAGAAGAAATGAATGAAATGAAGCGAGAAGGGAAGTTTAGAGAAAAAAGAATAAAAAGAAACGAGCAAAGCCTCCAAGAAATGTGGGACTATGTGAAAAGACCAAATCTACGTCTGATTGGTGTACCTGAAAGTGATGGGGAGAATGGAAACAAGTTGGAAAACACTCTGCAGGATATTATCCAGGAGAACTTCCCCAATCTAGCAAGGCAGGCCAACATTCAGATTCAGGAAATACAGAGAACGCCACAAAGATACTCCTCGAGAAGAGCAACTCCAAGACACATAATTGTCAGATTCACCAAAGTTGAAATGAAGGAAAAAATGTTAAGGGCAGCCAGAGAGAAAGGATGGGTTACCATCAAAGGGAAGCCCATCAGACTAACAGCAGATCTCTCGGCAGAAACCCTACAAGCCAGAAGAGAGTGGGGGCCAATATTCAACATTCTTAAAGAAAAGAATTTTCAACCCAGAATTTCATATCCTGCCAAACTAAGCTTCATAAGTGAAGGAGAAATAAAATACTTTACAGACAAGCAAATGCTGAGAGATTTTGTCACCACCAGACCTGCCCTAAAAGAGCTCTTGAAGGAAGCGCTAAACATGGAAAGGCACAACCGGTACCAGCCACTGCAAAATCATACCGAAATGTAAAGACCATTGAGACTAGGAAGAGACTGCATCAACTAACGAGCAAAATATCCAGCTAACATCATAATGACAGGATCAAATTCACACATAACAATATTAACTTTAAATGTAAATGGACTAAATGCTCCAATTAAAAGACACAGACTGGCAAATTGGATAAAGACTCAAGACCCATCAGTGTGCTGTATTCAGGAAACCCATCTCACATGCAGAGACACACATAGGCTCAAAATAAAAGGATGGAGGAAGATCTACCAAGCAAATGGAAAACAAAAAAAGGCAGGGGTTGCAATCCTAGTCTCTGATAAAACAGACTTTAAACCAACAAAGATCAAAAGAGACAAAGAAGACCATTACATAATGGTAAAGGGATTAATTCAACAAGAAGAGCTAACTATCCTAAATATATATGCACCCAATACAGGAGCACCCAGATTCATAAAGCAAGTCCTGAGTGACCTACAAAGAGACTTAGACTCCCACACATTAATAATGGGAGACTTTAACACCCCACTGTCAACATTAGACAGATCAACGAGACAGAAAGTCAACAAGGATACCCAGGAATTGAACTCAGCTCTGCACCAAGCGGACCTAATAGACATCTACAGAACTCTCCACCCCAAATCAACAGAATATACATTTTTTTCAGCACCACACCACACCTATTCCAAAATTGACCATATACTTGGAAGTAAAGCTCTCCTCAATAAATGTAAAAGAACAGAAATTGTAACAAACTGTCTCTCAGATCACAGTGCAATCAAGCTAGAACTCAGGCTTAAGAATCTCACTCAAAACCGCTCAACTACGTGGAAACTGAACAACCTGCTCCTGAATGACTACTGGGTACATAACGAAATGAAGGCAGAAATAAAGATGTTCTTTGAAACCAACGAGAACCAAGACACAACATACCAGAATCTCTGGGATGCATTCAAAGCAGTGTGTAGAGGGAAATTTATAGCACTAAATGCCCACAAGAGAAAGCAGGAAAGATCCAAAATTGACACCCTAACATCACAATTAAAAGAACTAGAAAAGCAAGAGCAAACACATTCAAAAGCTAGCAGAAGGCAAGAAATAACTAAAATCAGAGCAGAACTGAAGGAAATAGAGACACAAAAAACCCTTCAAAAAATAAATGAATCCAGGAGCTGGTTTTTTGAAAGGATCAACAAAATTGATAGACCACTAGCAAGATTAATAAAGAAAAAAAGAGAGAAGAATCAAATAGATGCAATAAAAAATGATAAAGGGGATATCACCACCGATCCCACAGAAATACAAACTGCCATCAGAGAATATTACAAACACCTCTATGCAAATAAACTAGAAAATCTAGAAGAAATGGATAAATTCCTCAACACATACACCCTCCCAAGACTAAACCAAGAAGAAGTTGAATCTCTGAATAGACCAATAACAGGAGCTGAAATTGTGGCAATAATCAATAGCTTACCAACCAAAAAAAGTCCAGGACCAGATGGGTTCACAGCCGAATTCTACCAGAGGTACAAGGAGGAGCTGGTACCATTCCTTCTGAAACTATTCCAATCAATAGAAAAAGAGGGAATCCTCCCTAACTCATTTTATGAGGCCAGCATCATCCTGATACCAAAGCCTGGCAGAGACACAACAAAAAAAGAGAATTTTAGACCAATATCCTTGATGAACATTGATGCAAAAATCCTCAATAAAATACTGGCAAACAGAATCCAGCAGCACATCAAAAAGCTTATCCACCATGATCAAGTGGGCTTCATCCCTGGGATGCAAGGCTGGTTCAATATACACAAATCAATAAATGTAATCCAGCATATAAACAGAACCAAAGACAAAAACCACATGATTATCTCAATAGATGCAGAAAAGGCCTTTGACAAAATTCAACAACCCTTCATGCTAAAAACTCTCAATAAATTAGGAATTGATGGGACGTATCTCAAAATAATAAGAGCTATTTATGACAAACCCACAGCCAATATCATACTGAATGGGCAAAAACTGGAAGCATTCCCTTTGAAAACTGGCACAAGACAGGGATGCCCTCTTTCGCCACTTCTATTCAACATAGTGTTGGAAGTTCTGGCCAGGGCAATTAGGCAGGAGAAGGAAATCAAGGGTATTCAATTAGGAAAAGAGGAAGTCAAATTGTCCCTGTTTGCAGATGACATGATAGTATATCTAGAAAACCCCATTGTCTCAGCCCAAAATCTCCTTAAGCTGATAA
Source organism: Pongo abelii (assembly GCF_028885655.2). Classification (NCBI taxonomy): domain Eukaryota; kingdom Metazoa; phylum Chordata; class Mammalia; order Primates; family Hominidae; genus Pongo; species Pongo abelii. The sequence continues at coordinate 136,096,581 of NC_085928.1, read as the reverse complement.
GCAACTTCAGCAAAGTCTCAGGATACAAAATCAATGTGCAAAAATCACAAGCATTCTTATACATCAATAACAGACAAACAGAGAGCCAAATCATGAGTGAACTCCCATTCACAATTGCTTCAAAGAGAATAAAATACCTAGGAATCCAACTTACAAGGGATGTGAAAGACCTCTTCAAGGAGAACTACAAACCACTGCTCAAGGAAATAAAAGAGGATACAAACAAATGGAAGAACATTCCATGCTCATGGGTAGGAAGAATCAATATCGTGAAAATGGCCATCCTTCCCAAGGTAATTTACAGATTCAATGCCATCCCCATCAAGCTACCAATGACTTTCTTCACAGAATTGGAAAAAACTACTTTAAAGTTCATATGGAACCAAAAAAGAGCCCGCATCGCCAAGTCAATCCTAAGCCAAAAGAACAAAGCTGGAGGCATCACACTACCTGACTTCAAACTATACTACAAGGCTACAGTAACCAAAACAGCATGGTACTGGTACCAAAACAGAGATATAGATCAATGGAACAGAACAGAGCCGTCAGAAATAATGCCACATATCTACAAGTATCTGATTTTTGACAAACCTGACAAAAACAAGAAATGGGGAAAGGATTCCCTATTTAATAAATGGTGCTGGGAAAACTGGCTAGCCATATGTAGAAAGCTGAAACTGGATCCCTTCCTTACACCTTATACAAAAATCAATTCAAGATGGATTAAAGACTTAAATGTTAGACCTAAAACCTTAAAAACCCTAGAAGAAAACCTAGGCAATACCATTCAGGACATAGGCATGGGCAAGGACTTCATGTCTAAAACACCAAAAGCAATGGCAACAAAAGCCAAAATTGACAAATGGGATCTAATTAAACTAAAGAGCTTCTGCACAGCAAAGGAAACTACCATCAGAGTGAACAGGCAACCTACAAAATGGGAGAAAATTTTCGCAACCTACTCATCTGACTAAGGGCTAATATCCAGAATCTACAATGAACTCCAACAAATTTACAAGAAAAAAACAAACAACCCCATCAAAAAGTGGGCGAAGGACATGAACAGACACTTCTCAAAAGAAGACATTTATGCAGCCAAAAAACACATGAAAAAATGCTCACCATCACTGGCCATCAGAGAAATGCAAATCAAAACCACAATGAAATACCATCTCACACCAGTTAGAATGGCAATCATTAAAAAGTCAGGAAACAACAGGTGCTGGAGAGGATGTGGAGAAATAGGAACACTTTTACACTGTTGGTGGGACTGTAAACTAGTTCAACCCTTGTGGAAGTCAGCGTGGCAATTCCTCAGGGATCTAGAACTAGAAATTCCATTCGACCCAGCCATCCCATTACTGGGTATATACCCAAAGGACTATAAATCATGCTGCTATAAAGACACATGCACACGTATGTTTATTGCCGCATTATTCACAATAGCAAAGACTTGGAACCAACCCAAATGTCCAACAATGATAGACTGGATTAAGAAAATGTGGCATATATACACCATGGAATACTATGCAGCCATAAAAAATGATGAGTTCATATCCTTTGTAGGGACATGGATGAAATTGGAAATCATCATTCTCAGTAAACTATCGCAAGAACAAAAAACCAAACACCGCATATTCTCACTCATAGGTGGGAATTGAACAATGAGAACACATGGACACAGGAAGGGGAACATCACACTTCGGGGACTGTTGTGGGTTGGGGGGAGGGGGGAGGGATAGCATTGGGAGATATACCTAATGCTAGATGACGAGTTGGTGGGTGCAGCGCACCAGCATGGCACATGTATACATATGTAACTTACCTGCACATTGGGCACATGTACCATAAAACCTAAAGTATAATAATAATAATAATAAAAGAAAAAAAAAAAGAAAATAAGAAATGAAAAAAAAAAAATTGCGGAGAATCTTCTTACTTTCTCAAAAATTGTAAAGTAGAGTTCTGTGGAAGTTGATAATTGCAATGCAATCTGTCGAGAGGGCTCTGGATTCTATTATGGCTTCTGCTGTAAGCCTGCATCTACCTCATTGAGCTGCTCTTGCTCCCTGTTACCTGCAGCTCAGGGTTTCCATTTGAGGCATGGTTGTGATTAAGAGACTAAGGAGTCAAAGTGCTAGAAGGGTGAGGTTACTCCCTTGGCTCAGTGCCACTCTCCCGCCTGATAATTCGAAGTACAAAATTTTATGTTTTGAAATGATTCAACACTTTTGTTCATGCTGAAATGAAAATAGCTCCTTTCTAGATTTTCTGATTGCAAAATTCTAGGTAAGTTTGTCAAAGTGGACTTTTTAAGATGAATGAGGGTATGTGAGGTGCATAGTTTTTCCTGTGGGGCTGGTTCTCTAAGAATATACTTGTCTGCTTGTTGGGTAATTCAGTATTAATTACAGGCAAGGATCAAGGTGGATCCCAGGAAATATTTTGAAGCTGGTACGCTGCATAATCCTGACTTAATACCAATGACCCAGCAAATGTTCCCTTCTTAACATGTACCAAGTTGCTTTCAGAGCTGCTTTCTTCTCTCTCATTCCCTTATCAATCCACCCATTCCTGGTGTTCTCTTGCCATTAGATCTCTCTGGGCTCAAGAAGATATCTGATATACTCAGCCAGTCTAAGGAGTGAGGAACTATGGTGAATGCTGTGATATGCCACCCAGATTTACCTTCAGGAATAACATACACCCCCAGCTTCTGGAAGTACTGACAGCAAACATCACCCAGTACGCAACCCCTAAAAGACTTGGCTTGGCTGAAGAAAGCCTTCTTGCCCATGGTCGACTGCCTCCAATGCCTGGTAGATGAGGAGATAAGGGCCTCTGTGCTTCAACTTGGAAAATTTCTGAGGGGCCATTCCAGCTTCTGAACTACCTGTGGCATAGGGTGAGGCCTCCATTGAGACTGCATCACAGCTCAACTTCTCCCTGTCTAATCCTATTTCCTTTCCTTCCTGTCAGTGGCATTCCTCCATAGCTGTTGATTTCAAGATCCTCCTTTAAAAAAAAAAACACACACACACACACAAACAAACAAACAAACAAAAAAACATAATTTCTCTATGCTAATCTTTGTCTTAGAGACTGCTTCCCAGAAAATCCAATGTATAGCGGAGACTTAATATATTATCAATTTCTAGAGGACACTTGTGTTTTAAAGGAATCCCATAGTGTTAGGGTTAAGTTTAACTAAAAATAATGAGCTACTAATGGTTCAATTTCTTGGCAGTGTAACATCTCAGAGAGAATGGGAGAAGACATTGTTCATGCATGAGAAGAGGAGTTCTTATTTTTTCTTTTAATCATTAGTGATTTTGGTGTCTTGTTTAAAACATCCTTTTCTAACTGGAAGTTGTAAAGATACTGTCCTTTATTTTCACCTCAAAATTTGAATATTTTGCCATCGGCAATTCCAGTTAGAATTGATTTTGTGTCACTGGGTTTTCATTTTTATAAAGTACAAAATGTCTGGTAAAACTAAGTACATGTTGTTTAGGAATACAAACATTTGTGACAAAACTATGTATAAAAGAAAGGGAACGATGAATACAAAATTCAGGTGACTGCTTTGGTGAATGGAGGCAGGGAGTGGTATGGAGAGTGATATACAAGTCATTTCAATGGAATTGGTAAGGCTCTAATACTTAGGTGGAACACTTTTGGGGTGTCCACTTTTATCATCAAGGTTAATAATATACCTATACATCACACATATTGCTTTGTGTACTCATATTATGTGGCTTCTCTATGAGAGAAAAAGGAAGAGAGAAAGTGGAGATAGTGAGAATCACCAACTCAACATTTTTCTGTAAAGGATACAAGAGAAATGGGCAGTAATTGGAGTGCAATGTGGAAGTCATACAAGGTTATTTTTAAAGACATGAGATATGACAACAATTTGTAGGTGGATAAGAAAATCCAGCAGAGCAAGAAAAATTTAAAATGCAGGAGAAAGTAGGAACATTTAAAGGAGCAATGCTTGTCTTCTTTCCCAAAACACTTTTCCTGCATTTTAACATTTGCCTAAATTATATCATTGGCCCTTCTGAATTGTATATCTCACCCATTTATTCATTTTTCCTTATTCACAAATATTATTCAGCTCCTCCTAGGTGCTAGGAGCTCATTCATAAATGCAGTTATTAGTGAGATTTGTTTCAGCCACCTATGTTCATGAGCTTGCTGCTGCAGTGTCCTGCCCTTTCCTCTCTAAGTTGTAACACAACTACTTTGCTAAGAGCCAAAGTCTGGCTCCATCTACCTTCCCAGCCTCTTTAGGAAGCAGCCCCCTCACTGAATGGCTCCAGTCAAACCCACCTTCTCTTGGTCTCTTTGACTTTCCAAAGTACCTTCTGACTCAGGCTCATTGCACTTCTAGTCGCTTATGCCTGTAGTTTTCTCTCCCCTAATTATCTCTTACTCTCAGCTCACATATATTCCCTCCAAGAGGGTATGTCTCCTGTTCGACCCACTTCACTTTGCCTTCACCATCTAAGTTTTAATATCCATCTAGCCTGGCTCATATAGTCCTGATTCACAATACTTACTCCAATTGCAATTATGTTTGTTTGTTGAGTTCCGTGGTAAAATGAGGAAAATCCACAAGAGTGGGGGCCATGACTGCTCTGTTCCCTCTTGTATGATTATCTGAGTGCTTCGTGTGTGCTAACTGCTTAACACACATGCTGTGGTCTCTGTCCTCCTGCTGCTTCCATTCTACACTGGAGAAAACTGAACTCAGCAAGTAAAGAAAGTTGTACATAGATGAGGAACTAATTCTTAATCCAGTTTTGTTTCTATTTACAGTTACAGGATTTGGTTTAGTGGCTACTCAGCAGTTTTTTATTTTTTTTTTAGAAAGAACTAATTGTTAAATCAGACCATGTTGAAGCTGGAAGGGACCCAAGAAGGCCTCATGGAAATATTTCTAGGGTAGAGAATGACAGACAAAAGGAAAAGGAACAAACAGCAAAAGCTACAAACAACTATTTATGAAGCTCTTAATATGCATTAGCCTTGTGCTAAGAGCTTTACCTACATGACCTAATTTAATCCTTTTGAATTTTTTGAGAGAAGGTTCTATTAGCCTTGTTTTACTGTTAAAGAAATTGAAACTCCAAGAAGTTATGTACTTTGCCTAAGATCATTTCCCCTAGTAAGAGGTGATGCCAAGACTGTAAGCCAGGTCTGCCTGAAACTAAAATAGTGCTTTTCCAAGTTTAATGTGGATACAGAACACCTGGGGATTCATTAAGATGAAAATTCTGGGCCAGGCGCGGTGGCTCACACCTGTAATCCTAGTATTTGGGGAGGCTGAGGTGGGTGGATTGCCTGAGCTCAGGAGTTTGAGACCAGCCTGGGCAACATGGTGAAACACTGTCTCTACTAAAATACAAAAAACTAGCCAGGTGTGGTGCTGCATGCCTGTAGTCCCAGCTACTCAGGAAGCTGAGGCATGAGAATTGCTTAAACTCTGGAGGCAGAGGTTGCAGGGAGCCAAGATCGTGCCACTGCACTCCAGTCTGGGCAAGAAAGCGAGACTCTGCCTCCAAAAAATTAAAAAAAAAAACAATTCTGATTGGGTAGACCTGAGATTCTGTGTTTTTAACACACTTGCTGGTGATGCAGATGCTGGTCCTGGAGACACACTTTGAGAACCACTAGTCTATCTCAGCACTTTTCTAACTTTAATATACATATGAATCACATGGTCATCTTACAGAAATGCAGATTCTGATCCACTGGATCTGAAATGGAGCTTGAGATTCTGCATTTTTTATAAGCTCCCTGTTGAGGACAGTTCTGCTTATCCATGTCCATGCTTTGAGCAGCAAAACTTATATAACCTGAAATACAAATTGTGTGTTGGGGATGGAGACTGGTATGGGTTTTGGAGCTTCCTTTCCACTACTCACAGTCAGAGCATTCACTGAGGATGATTATGCTATCAGGTGGTAATGGAAGCTGCCTTTGAAATAACAAAGTCCACCCTTGATTGTTGACCACCTCTTAAGGGGTAGAAGGGCAAGAGTGGCCTAGAAGGCTAATGAGGCTTTGAATGAGGATGAGGTTTTGTGTGATGTCAGTGGAGAAGCCTGTAAGACATGCCAAGTTCACGTGAACATTGAGCATGGACACCAGCCCCCATCTTTTTCAACCTTTCAAAGCAATGTGATGTCACTAGCTCTAAAAAACCCAAGGTTCATAATGAAACTTGTAATCAGGTGAGTCTTGTTTTGTTTTGAGTCCATTTACACTGTTTCTCACAGTCCCTCACTTGATGACTTCAGGGGCACACTCTGGGGGTGAATTCTGGGAACTCTAACTGATCTTTCAGGTTTACATAAAGTGGGTTGACTCCCCTCAAAGAACATCACTGGCTTTCTTGTAAATCTTCTCTTTTGCTCAGAGAGGGGGAACCTGGCTTTCATGACTGATTTATACTTTTAGGGCCTGCAGGTGTTGTGCATGCTAGAATTTTGTTTCAATCTCTCCTCTTACATAAATGTAGAGAAGATGATGCTGAGAGAACTGCCCAGAGCAGGGGACGGACTAGTCACACTCTTGAACTTCATATCGTAGTGTTCTGCCCCCACTCTCTACAAAAGTTGATTAGAGAAACTGTTTGATCATTGTCCAATTGAACCTAGCCCAGCTTTTCACTGGAGTCTACTTTTCAAATAAGATGCATTCTCCTTCTCGTATGGTAGGGCAGACAAGTTGAAGGACACTTGCTGAAGGACAGCTCCACTTGAATACTTAGAAAGCACCAGATGCAGAGAGACTCTAAAATCTGGATAAAGGAAGTGTTTTCCCCCTGATTTGTACCACAATGTGGAAATAAAGGAAGTGGAAAAGTATGGACTTAGGAGTCTAACAGATCAGGATTGTCATTCTGGTTCCCTCACTTATTAGCAGTGTTGCCTTAGGCAGGCTATTTCACTTCTTAAGATTTGGTTTTCCTATCCGTAAATAGGAATAAAGCAACTAACATGATATTGTGAGTATGAGGATTAGATCCCATGAAATAAGCAAAGTCCTCTGCACCTGGAGTGTAGGATGTGCTCCATAAAAATTAGCCCTTCTTCCCCCTCTCTTCCTTTCCCTTCCCTTTCTGGATTCCAAGTGCAACAAACAAAAATTATCAGACTCTGCAAAATGGCAGTTTCAAAGTGTTTTGTGCCAAGGTCCATTTAGGTTCCAAAATATTCCCATCCCACTGCTTATTTCTGTGTTCTTGCCGTCTGATGTGTATCTGCGTGTCTCTTTGATTATACACTGCTGTCACTCAGAGCGCCGGCAGACACCAACAGATTCTGTTACAACAGCTGATTGTACAGGCCTGCCTCAGCATTTGATCAGCAAAGATTCCACTCAGACCCCAAAGAAACCGTACTACCAGCCAACTTTATTTTAAGAAATTGGTTGCTTTATTTACAAAGAGACCCTTCCAAAAGGTTTCCCAGCAGAACCTAAATTGGCGTTTTTATGTAAAATAATTAAAAACTAGGTTCCAACCGTGTTGTTTATGGAGGGTCTGCCACATGTGCAATGCAGACAAAGGAAGGCCTTAGTGCTTTATTAGATTGGAATCATTTCTAGTGCTTAAGCATTTTGATGAAATTTGCTCAATTTTCTGGGTGTGTTTCACATGAAAAAATTAAATGTCTTTTGGCAGTTCCATTAAATAGACACCGGCAACATCTCTGGATTGTTTAGTGCTCAGAAATCAGTGATATAACATTTTGCTTAATCCACCAATTGAGAAATGTATTGCAGCAACTTTCTTTTCTTCTGGTCCATACATCGTTACTGTATATGAAGAATGAACCTGTAGCAGGGGCATTTTCTTTTTAGTTAGGTAAACAAGCCAACACCATATACTATGTCATTGTGTGAATGAGTAAAAGTTGTCATCTCTGGGCAGATGTGGCCCATAGGCTCTCTGGCAAAATCCCAGACCAGGCAGAATCTCGGTACCAGCCAGTCTCTCAGGACAGTGCACAAACGGAGGAACAAGACACAGGATATGTTAATCAAGCTAGGGGTGCCTTTTCCTTGCCCAGATAAGAACGGTGCCTCTACTTTGGGCATCTTGATCTCTCTGCCTTAAAGCTTTAGCCTCGGAGTTAGTTGTCTTTTCCCCACAAATTTGTCAAGGCTACCTTAATCCTAAAACAAAATATTTTTTCTCTGCTCCTCTGTTCTTAATTTGTATTTATTGGGCATCTCATGTATGCTAGCACATAGAATGTCTTTGATAAATGTCTGTTGAATGATTAATTGTGTATTTATCTTGCTCACATGGATTGAAAGATCACAGCAAGAATGAATACAGTCCACTTTAGGTCCTAGAGATGACATTTGTCGTTTTGTGGGCAGAAGGAAAGCAACCTTTTTTTTTCCTTCCATCTCGTTCACATTTCCCTAGTGTCTGGGAGGGTAAGTATATTTGTTTCATAGTCTATGACTGCAAGGTAACGATTTTCTACTGGGGATAGAAATGCCATTGGTACAAACACAAGAGGTTGAATTTTCAGCAAATTTAGTGAAGGGCTATTCATAGGTACAGTATGTGGATTTGAAAAGCCCTCAAAGGCCACTTTGTTCCTAAAGGTCTTTCTCTCTCTGGAGTTCTATTCTTGAATCCCTTCATTAGACATGAGTTTGAGATACTTTAATGTTGAGTTGACCCTGAAAAGAATTTGCCCTTATATTTCCACCCTCAGCCTTTTAAATTAGAAAAAGAGAAAGTCAGATGCCATGGTAGACAGAGAGAAGGAGGGAAAAATGTAGAGAAGGCTCCAACTTTCTGAAAGCTTTTAAAGAAGATGTTTTAGCCTTTGGGACACACCTAAGCCCAAGTGACCAAATGACCAAGAATTGAATGACCTGTCTTTTTTTCATTTTCATCAGGCAAGATCTACCAATGGGCAAAGAACTGGAAAAAAATAGAAGTCAGGACATTACCTAAACTTTGCCCCTAAAAAACATTTCTCAAAAGTTGACACAGGATTTCCTTCTTTGGGATGGGATGATATAAAGGGTGAAAGATACCCTTGTTGCACTTTTGAGCGTGCAGGGCTAGCAGAACATATTTGTTCCATTATTGAAAAAGGGGATTAGTTGAGCATATTCTTCTAGTGGTTCCTGGTCATAGTCTATGAATTTTAGAACCACTGACACTGCACTTTTTATTCTGTCCTATTCTGCTTTTAACTCGATGTCAGTTACCTGTCTCCATTGTTCCCTGCACCTTACATATTGTTCCATTACTTTTCGTGAGTCATGACTCAGGGAGGAGGAATGAGAAGGGCCAAAAAACACACTAAGAACATCTTTCATCACTGGATTGCAAATTAAACAAGGTTAATGGTCACAACTTCCCTGTGAGTTTAGGAAGCTTATTAACACCTTTGACATCCTGGAGGACACAGAGGCTTAGTGCCCTTCTGGCAGGGCACAGAGCTGGCTTCCTGACTTCTCTAATCATTCAGCACCTCACCCTAGCATTCCCATTCTCTTCTCCTCCAACATGTCTCCTCTAAGAAGGGAAGCTGACCCCTTGCCTTCAGTGGCTGGCATAGAAAGGTTCACATGAAAAAATAAACCGCAAGTCTCCTATTCCTTCCTGTGGAAAAGCCCTGGATTTGCAGTCAGAAATGCCAGGTTCAAATCCTGGCACTCTGACTTATTACGAAGTACTTGTGTTTTCTGAACCTTGCTTTTCTCATCTATAAACTGGGATCAATAGATGCAATTGGCATACACACGAGAGGAAGAATTTTGAAGAAATTAGATGAAAGGCCATCCACAGTGTGTGTATCCACAGAGTGCGGACTTGAAAAGTCCTCAAAAATCTACCCTGTCCCCAAGTTCTTCTGCAGGTTCACTTCTTGGGGTTGTTCTGGGAATTAAAAAGAAATAAGATAGATGTAAGGCCAAGCAGAGTCTTGGTACATGCTAGGTACCCAACTAAGAGTCATCAGTCAGAAAAAAAGATGAGTGAACAAGATCTCAGAAGGGAGACCAGGGAAGCCTTTTCCTAGGCACATGGTGGAAAACTACTTACTAAAAATAGTTTTAAAATGTTTTTAATTTTTAATTTTATTTGAAACAACTGTTGTGCAAATTTATGGGATACTGTGTGATGTTTCAGTACATGTATACATCATGCATCATGTAATGATCAAATCAGGGTATTGAGCGTATCACCTCAAATATTTAACATTTCCTTGTAGAGAGGACATTCAGAATCCCCTCTTCCAGTTATTTTGAAATGTACACTATAATATTGTTTACTATATTTGTGCTACTGTGCTATAGAACACTAAGACTTATTCCTCCTCTCTGACTGTAATTTTGTACTCGTTGACCGATTTCTCCTCATTATCCCCTTCCTCCTACCCTTCCCAGCCTCTGATAACAACTATTCTACTGTGTACTTCTATGAGATAAACTTTTTTAGATTCCACAAGTGAATGAGATCATGTGGTATTTGTCTTTCTGTGCTTGGTTTATTTTACTTAGCATAATGCCTTCCAGGTTCATCCATGTGCTGCAAATGGCAGGATTTCATATTTTTATGGCTGAATAGTATTCCATTGTCTATATATTTCTTTAACTATTCTTTATCCATATTTTCATTATCTATTCATCCACTGATGGACACTTAGGTTGATTTCATATCTTGGCTATTGTGAATAATGCTGCAATAAACATGGGAACACATATGTCTCTTCAATATACTGATTTCATTTTATTCAGATAGGTACCCAGAACTGAGTACCAAAACCAGGCAAGAATATAACCAAAAAATAAAACTAGAGGTCAATATTTCTGATTGACATAATTGCAAAAATTCTCAACAAAAACTAGCAAACTGAATTCAACAGCAATTAAATAGATCATTCACCATGATCAAGTGGGATTCATCCCAGGGATGTAAGGAAGGTTTAAAAAAATCAATAAATGTGATACATACATATATCGATGGAGTTTCACTCTTGTTGCCCAGGCTGGAGTGCAATGGCACGACCTTGGCTCACCACAACATCTGCCTCCTGGGTTCAAGCGATTCTCCTGCCTCAGCATCCCGAGTAGCTGGGATTACAGGCATGTGCCACCGCACCTGGCTAATTTTGTATTTTTAGTAGAGATGGGGTTTCTCCATGTTGGTCAGGCTGGTCTCGAACTCCCGACCTCAGGTGATCTGCCCGCCTCGGCCTCCCAAAGTTCTGGGATTACAGGTGTGAGCCACCGCGCCCAGCCATGAAAGTACTTTTAATGGAAAGGAACGCCTTCCTAATATCCAAATACCCTTTTCTCCCTGCCCTCCTGTGACTAAAATGCCTTTAGTCTCTGACCAAGCTTATCTTGTCCTCCGTCCATGCCCCAATTTTAGGGAGGTATCACAAGAGTAATGAATAATAGTAAACTCACTGCTGGAAGGAGAGAGGAAAAATACAAAGAATTAGTTAAGAAGAGAAACACAGGAGAGAAGCAGAACACAAGGGAGGGAAGTCTAGTGAGGGGTGGGCAATTTGGTAAAATCTGCTCCATTACTTCACAGTACTTCCCCTGGGCTGGCCTTAAAGACAGCAGTGAGGATAATGAGTAGGTGCAGTGGATAAGGCAGCTATTATAGTTTAACTTTATACCAGTTTTGTAGACATCAAGGCATTATGTAGCAAACCTTTATACTGGGACCTAGTTATATCCAGTAGGATTAGTGCATTTTTCTACAAGTACAGGAAAACAGGCAAAGAGCAGTTTAAATGAGTAATAGCTTTATTTGTCCCATGACACAAAAATTCACAGGTTGGCAGTCCAGGATTAGTGCAATGGTTCCAGGTGTGCTAGCCCTTTTACCAACTTTCTGCCCTGCCAATCTTGATATAAGGCATTAGCATTCAAGGTGGTTGCTACATGTGCAGATTATCATTTACACACCCATAAAGAAGAAAAGCAAAAGAGGCGAATAGGAAATTGGGTTCCATATAAGAAATAAACTCTCTCAGTAACCCTCAGCTCTCTTTGTATTGGACAGAATTGTGTTGTATGGACACAACTAGCTGCAAGGGAGCTTGGGGAAGAGAATTCTGTGGTATGTGCAATATAAACTTCTTCCATTTATGCTATTACATCTTTGGTAAAATCCACATTGTGTCTTTAGAACTGTACTGCACAGTATAGCAGTCAAAAGTCACATGCGGCAATTTAAATTTAAATTCATTAAAAATTAAATAAACTTAACACATTATTTATCCCGTAGCACTCGCCCCATGTGGCAGGTGGCTACCATATAGGACAGAGCTGATACAGAACATTTCCATCATCACAAAAAGTCCTGCTGGACAGCACTCTTTAGCTAAAGCCGAGGATTTGCAGAATCTTGCATAAGAGTTGGTAGAAGTAGAAAACATTACATAAAAGACAGCTGAAATTCTTGGCAATGGCAAAGGCTCCAACTGCTGATGATATTGGAGGAGGGTGGCTGAGGAACCAGGATAAGGACTGGATTTCAGAATATTTGCTGTTAGTTGGTGGCAGAAGCAAAGCCAGTAAAACCTTTTCACAAGGAAGATCTCTGGCCTTCCTTAAAAATATCTGAGATTGTGTCCACATTTGGAAAATTGAGTCAAGTATAGCCCCTTTTCTCACAGTATTGACAGTTAGGGAGTATCTCCCTTCTCTGAAATGATCATGAAGAATATATTTTGGATTTAATTTTTTCCTACAGCTATCTCAGTCCAGTTTTTAGAAGCTCCTGGAAGCTGAGGGGTGGAGACATGGTCTGATTCCCAAGAATTTAGCAGCATTATTTGTCTAAGCATTAGGGGGAATTATTCAGCTAAGTCCCAACGACTTGACTGCAAGTTTACCTCTGAGAGTGTATTTCCCCTTCCTTCATCACTTCAGTCTCATTACTTACACTACATCTTTTGCTTGAATCATACAAGATGCTCATCTGTCCAAAGGCTTATGAGGAGGCCTCACTCTGAATGGCTTCAATTTGAACTTTGCTTTGAACTTACTAGCTTTACTCTTCCTGCTTTTCCTGGGCCACATGTACAGTTAAATCACATGCTTATTTCTGACACTTGGAGCTGAACCATTGCCATGAAAACCATGTGACATTGGTTTTCCTCTCCTGATTCTTTTTGAAATGGCAGCCTATTTCATATCTGGGAATCAGTGGTAGGGGCTCTGCTAGGAGAGTGGCTCTCCTGATAAAACGCTATGTATGGTACCACAGCTGAAAGTTTTCCTCTCCCAGCTCTGATTAAAATTAATTATACTTATTGCTTCCCTTCTCATTTATCTTTGTGTCTAGAAAGTGATAGAAAGTTTTGATATTCCTTTTGTGGTTCCAGGGCAGTCACAGTTACCAGTAATTAAAGACGCAGGGCCCGTTGTAGTCAAGAAATCAGAATCGAATTGTGAACCTAGTGAACAGGGACCATTTGCCTCTGCATGAGGCTTTTATAACTTTTTCTCTACAGTAGGGACCCAGTTGGCACCCAGTAAGTAATAAATAATAATGATAAGTAGTCTAGCCTTGTGCTTTCCAGAACGGTGCCTTGCTTTTTCTAATTTTGTCAAATGGCTTCTTGATGAAGTGGAATGTCCATGTCACGATTGTGGAAAATATGGATTGGTATTCAATGAAATATTAATGATTATCAACTTACTGGGGCTTTCGTTTGTGAAGATCGAAGTAAAAAAGGAGCTAGATTTCTTGATAATGAGTTAAAATATGATTGCTTCAGTATTAACTGTGGCTGATACATGCCTTTTTTTTCTTTTTCCTCTTATTCTACCTCGTTCCGTCTCTCTTCTGAGTGCCCTCATTTTGGGTATTTTTATTCTTTACTAAGAGCTTCAGACAGATAATGACATGGTTTGAATGGGCAGGGTGTATGATGTTAGAATGTACCAGAAATCAGTCTTGCCTCCATCATATTGCAATTTTTAAATTTAACATTAAGAGATCTATTTAACTGTAAAATGGCAATAATGATACCTACTTCATAGGTTTGTGGTGAGGATTAACGAAAAAGTAGCTATGAAGTGCTCTAATGTCTGGCACATAGTAAGACCTCAAGATAGCTTGATTTAGCCATTCTACAATATATAGATATTTTAAAATAATGTGATGTACATGAAAAACAATTTTTAATCGTCATTTTAAAAAAGTACCTCAAGAAATGTTAATTTTTGTCATTTGGTGGTAGTGGTGTAGAAGAAGACAGAACGGAGGTAAAATCCCAATCTGCCCATTTGCTTGTTAGTCGCTTGGGTGAGGGATGTGGTGGAGCAGCTTGTCACAAGGAGCGGCTGTCATAAGATTTGGGGATTATCTGTGGGTTTCTGCTTCCTGCCCTCTTCTGCTTCCTGATAACATTTGAGAGTGGTTCTGCTGACTTTGAGCATGCTCTGGAGCTTCCTCCACACCTTTGATGATGCTGTCAGGATTAGCAAGAGTCACTCAGTCTTTCAAGACCCACTAAAAGAAGAGATGCCTCTGAGTTCTGGAAGGAATGGGTGTTGGCTTTGGAAGGGGTTCAGACTCTGGGAATTCACTGTGCTGTGCTTTTCTTTCTCAGCAACTGCACCTGCAGCCACCAGTGTGGGCTCCCACTGGTACTCCCTACTCCCCACCCCCTCCTTGGGCTGTCTGCAGCCTTATCTGGAGAGTCAGAGAAGGCTGAGGTGAGATGAAGCGATAAGCAGGAAGTGCAGTGGAATTTCATTCCTGGAAAAAAAAAAAAAAAAAGGGACCTTGGCATGAGTAGCAGAATGGAGGGTTTGGGATGTTAATCACTGCTCCTTTTATCAGACAGCTTTATTAAGATCAATGTTTTTTGTTGCCAAATTAGAGTGGACCTAGAGCGAACTTCCCAGCAGTTATTAACAGAAGTCCACATTTGCTGGAAGGATTGGGTACCTCCACGTGCTCAGCCATAGCTGGAAGTTACACAATATCTATATCATTTTTCACAGCTTTGTCATTAGCTGGTAATGATTTGATTATTTTGCAGATGAATCACAGTATAAATCTCTTTCACAAACACTACCTCCAAGTATTAATCAAAACCATTAAGGCAAAGCAGTCGGTGCAAATTAAAAAATTTGCATGTCTAAATTAAAAATTACAGTAATACATCATAAATAAATCTTTTAAATTCTCTATGGCCTCTATGTACATCCTTTCTTTGGTGTGCATATTCTATAATGAGACCATGAATACCAAGCTTTTCTCATATATATATATATATATATATATACACACACACATACATATACACATTATTTAATTCTAAAGGTAGAATTTAGGTCCTTAGGTGGAACCTGGTATTAGAGCATGAAAGGGAAGGGAGAGATTTTCTTTTCCTTTTTCCCATTTCTTTCTTTCTTCCCAACAAAAGATTCAAAGACAGCACAAAAAAACAAGAGAATAGGAGCTATTGCAGATAATTTGCAGCGTCTCCCGTTGTCGCAAAGTAAATATTTGTAAAAGGTGATGCTTCTTTTTCAAATAACTTTGAACTGTGAGGAAAATTACCAAGTTGTGTTTCAGGTAATATTTCATTTTGGAACTATTAACACATTACTTGCAATAAGGGAGGAAATTAGAGGGCTTTGAGTGATGAAAGCCACCTTTGGCATTAAAAAACTATTATTATTCCCTTGAAACACTGAAGCAAATTAAAACAGGAAAATGAAACTTTCAAGTGCCCTGGATTTGAAAAGGCATTTTTCCCCCTTTCATTCGTCAAAAAAAAAAAAAAAGAAAAAAAATTTAATGACTTGTTTCACTGGAAACCTGGAAGAAATAATTTATTAGGCAGAAAGCACTCTTTTCAAAATGCCTTTGCCAGGAGTTTAGGGGAGTGATACTGCCCTGTAAGTCTCCACCATGTACTGTGCTTAAATAGGCCTCCTGTGAGTGGAATATAGACTAGTGTATGCTAAAGATCCATCTCAGTTCCAGGTAATGGAATGGCAGCAGCAATTAGAAAGCACTTTTGCTCTGCCCAGGATTTAACCCAATTAACCTATCTGTAACCTATTAACCTAATTAAATAGAAGAGCTTCTCAGTGAGAAAGGTATGCAGGACCCTACCCATTTGTGGGTAGAGGGTGGAAGGAGGGCACGGTTTAGGGAATATTATAATTTGAAGTCCGATTTTTTGTAACAGAATTGGGGCATCAAAATACAATTCCAAAGTGCTTGGTGTTTCCCTCACAGAAGGCCATGGAATTAGGCAGCAGGTTAGTTTTATACTTACTTATGCTTCCCTGCCTTGTGGGAATTTTACCTTAAATTATTTTTTACTGGTACAGATTTGGCAAGAGGCAAGGAAAGCCATTCTGCCCAAGACTCTGTTTATCTTGTGTTCCTTACTTCATAAAAACTTCAAAAAGAGTAAAGAGAAAATCCTTTTATCATTTTTTTTTTCAGTTTAACTCAATCCCATGCAATTAACACCATGGCTGGAAATTTAACAGCATAGCTTAAAATTCATTAAAAGGCAAGATTTATAACTGGCTCTTTACTAACTTGAGTGACCTTACCAAATTGTGTAATCTTGCTGAGTCTCAGTTTACTCATCTGTGTAAATGAGTGGGCTGGATGAGATGGTCTCATAAAGGTTTTTTCCAGCTCTAAATACTTTGTGATTTTATATGATTACTTCTCCCTCTACTTCCTCTTCTTTTGATTCCATTTCACCAAAAATAAATGCTTCTTGAATGACTTTGGTTAGAACTGCATTGTCTAATATGAATGATAGCCATTTGTTTATTTAAAATTAAATAAAATTAAAATTAAATTAAATTAAAAATTCAGTTTTTAAATCATACTAGTCACATATCAAGCACTCAGTAGCCACATGTGACTAATGGTTATTTTATTGGACAGCACAGA
Source organism: Pongo abelii (assembly GCF_028885655.2). Classification (NCBI taxonomy): domain Eukaryota; kingdom Metazoa; phylum Chordata; class Mammalia; order Primates; family Hominidae; genus Pongo; species Pongo abelii. The sequence continues at coordinate 136,079,630 of NC_085928.1, read as the reverse complement.
TGTAGAACATTTAGATCAATGCAGAAAATCCTATGTGCTGAATGAACCTGAAACATCTCTTTTCTTAGATTTTCACATTTGCTTGGTTGTGTAATGTCCAGTCTTTTGTTTATGTATGACAAGGGAAGCCAGACTCTTATGGAAAATTCATCTTTATTCAGTTTAATTTTAGAGACATTCTGTCACATCCATAAGGCATTTAACTAGACACTCAGCTGCTTACTAGCTGTAAAATCTTGTGCAAATGGTTCAGCCCTTCTGAGCCTCAGTTTTTCTACCAGTAAAATAGGTGTAATAGTACCTATTCTGCAGGGTGTTTTTTAATATTATTATTATACTTTAACTTCTGGGATACATGCGCAGAACGTGCAGGTTTGTTACATAGGTATACACGTGCCATGGTGGTTTGCTGCACCCATCAACCTGTCATCTACATTAGGTATTTCTCCTAATGTTATCCTTCCCCTAATCTCCCACTCCCCAACAGGCCTTGGTGTGTGACGTGCCTCTCCCCGTGTCCATGTGTTCTAATTGTTCAACTCCCACCTATGAGTGAGAACATGTGGTGTTTGGTTTTCTGTTCTTGTGTTAGTTTGCTGAGAATGATAGTTTCCAGCTTCATCCATGTCCTTGCAAAGGACATGAACTCATCCTTTTTTATGCCTGCATAGTATTCCATAGTGTATATGTGCCACATTTTCTTTATCCAGTCTGTCATTGTTGGGCATTTCAGTTGTTTCCAAGTCTTTGCTATTGTGAACAGTGCCTCAGTAAACATACATGTGCATGTGTCTTTATAGTAGAATGATTTATAATCCTTTGGGTATATACCTAGTAATGGGATTGGTGGGGCAAATGGTATTTCTGGTTCTGGATCCTTGAGGAATCGCCACATGGTTTCCCACAATGGCTGAACTAATTTACACTCCTACCAACAGTGTAAAAGCGTTCCTACTTCTCCACATCCTCTCCAGCATCTGTTGTTTCCTGACTTTTTAATGATTGTCATTCTAACTGGCGTGAGATGGTATCTCATTGTGGTTTTGATTTGCATTTCTCTAATGAACAGTGATGATGAGCTTTTTATCATGTTTGTTGGCTGCATAAATGTCTTCTTTTGAGAAGTGTCTGTTCATATCCTTTGCCCACTTTTTATGTTTTTTTTTTCTTGTAAATTTGTTTAAGGTCTTTGTAGATTCTGGTTGTGAGCCCTTTGTCAGATAGATAGGTTGCAAAAATGTTCTCCCATTCTGTAGGTTGCTTGTTCATTCTGATGATAGCTTCTTTTGCTATGCAGAAGCTCTTTTAGTTTAATTAGATTCCATTTGTCAATTTTGGCTTTTGTTGCCATTGCTTTTGGTGTTTTAGTCATGAAGTCTTTGCCCATGCCTGCGTCCTGAATAGTATTGCCTAGGTTTTCTTATAGGGTCTTTACGGTTTTAGGTTTTACGTTTAAGTCTTTAATTCATCTTGAGTTAATTTTTGTATAACGTGTAAGGAAGGGTCCAGTTTCAGTTTTCTGCATATGGCTAGCCAGTTTTCCCAACACCACTTATTAAATAGGGAACCTTTTCCTCATTGCTTGTTTTCGTCAGGTTTGTCAAAGATCAGATGGCTGTAGATGTGTGATGTTATTTCTGAGACCTCTATTCTGTTCCATTGGTCTACATATCTGTTTTGGTAACAGTACCATGCTGTTTTGGTTACTGCAGCCTTGTAGTATAGTTTGAAGTCAGGTAGTGTGATGCCTCCAGCTTTGTTCTTTTTGCTTAGGATTGTCTTGGCTATATGGGCTCTTTTTTGGTTCTATATAAAATTTAAAGTAGTTTTCTAATTCTGTGAAGAAAGACAGTGATGTGATAGCTTGATGTGGATGGCATTGAATCAATAAATTACTTTGGGCAGTATGGCCATTTTCTCAATATTGATTCTTCCCATCCATGAGCATGCAGGGTGATTTTATGTAAAGCACTTGTCACAGTGCTGGGTAATAGTAGATGACCAAAGATTATTATTTTAAACATTCATTCATGGAATGACAAAGCCTCATCACTGGACTGCTGAGGAACTGTTGTTTGTTGAAAAATACTGAATTGGGAATAAGACTTGTAGAAAAATATCATAAATACAAGTATTTTGCTTCTGATAGGAATGTTAGGTTGAAAAAAAATTAAATGGAAGGGTGTCAAAAGTCATACGTCTCCTGTGGTAGATGAAGGAGAACTGGACATCTAAAAAGGTGCAGTCCCTTTATTTTTACCCTTTAGTGCTTGGGGTATCTCCTCCTTTGTAGCCCCAGCCCAGTATGAAGGGTTGGAGCGAAAGAGGAGGAGATGCCCTTCTCTCAGCAAAGGAAAAGTGAACATATTTAGACCTCCCCTCACTCCCACATTTGATTCTTGACCTAGTTAAGAACAGAATATCCTTAGTTCTGCTGGTGATTTACACTGGCTGGCTTCTGTGAGAGAGCTATCCTTTCAGTAGGTTTCTAGAAGATCTTCACTGTGTCACTGGGGAAGGCCTCTATTTGCCAGTTGTAACTTCAACCTCTCGCGGCCACCTTTTCAGAAAGGTACTATAGATCAAATAATTTGGTCTTAGGCATAACTGTGGCTTTTATGCTTTAAAGGAATGATACTAGGAAAGTCTCCATAGAAATAGGGGCCTCTTCTGTTTACTGAGGGCCAGGTCTAAAGATAGAGGTGGAATGGATAGTCCAGGCTCTTTTTTGAATATGTTGACATCCATCATGGAATGTTCTCTGCTTCCACAACCCCTTACACATATTTCTGTCATTCTTTCAGTAAAGGGCAACAAATGGCATCTTTGTAACTTCAGTATTGTAATAAACATTTGGGCCAATGGATGGCTCAAGTGCTAAATACTTGGCAAAGGAAGGGATTTATGTTTCAAACTCTTTCATAGTTAATGGAGGCAGTATGGTTTTCAAAGTATGGAATTTGTCTTGACTTGGGCTTAACATTTTGTTTTCTCCACACATAGCTTTCTCTACCTTTTATAATATTTATTACAGTAATCCCACTGCACAGATAACCTTTGTTGACATTTTAAAAATTTATGATAGGAGCACGTGAACATATTTAAAAAATTCAAACAAGGCAGAAAGGTACAAAACAGAGAGTAAAAGTCTCCCCCACCCCCAGTTCCCCCACTCCTTCACCCAATCCCTCTGACAAAGACAACCACTGGTAATGCTCTCTGGTGTGATCTTAAAAACCCATACATAATACCTGCTAGTACCTTCTTAATAATATGCAGAATAAAAACCATGGTAAACACAATATTCTGACCCCGCTTTTGTTTGTTTGTTTGTTTTGTTTTATTTTTGTCTTACTGATGTCTGAGATTTTTCCATGCCAGCACACACAAAACTTCCTCAGTTTTTATTTTATTGGCTGCACATTATTTTACCATATGGACATTCTATTCTATAATATATTTAATCCTTCCCCAAATAGTAACCATTTAGGTTGTTTCCATGTTTCTTTCTGCTGTGAAAATCTATGGTTCATATTTCTTGTATACATATATTTGCTTTTACACGTGAATCTATCAGGTCAATTTCTAGCTGTGTTAATGTGAGGTCAAAGACAATATGTTTTTATTTTAATACCTGTTGCCTAATGGCCATCTAAAAAATTTAAACTTGTGGATATTCTTATCATCAGTATTAAGAAAGACTGTTTTTCTGCAGGCTAACTAATATCAGATATCTTCACACTTTAACATTTGCCCATCTATTTAGGTGAAAAATAATTTCTTGTTTTGATTTAGATTTGTTTAATTATGAGTAAAATTGCACATCTTTTTGTGTTTTTATTGACCATTGCCGTTTGTATTTTCCTCCCCTATAAGCTGCCTATGCAGCTATCCTTTGCTAATTTTGGGGCGGTTCATTTTTTTCCCCATTGTTTTGTTCAAGCACTTTCTAAATTGACCAAATTCACCTTCTATCTCTGTATTGCAGGTATAACTTTTGTTCAATTTCCTGTTTGGTTCTGCAGTTCAGTTACTGTATCTCTGCTCATCCTCTGCCCCCAACATTGAGATGTTTATTTTACGTAGCCAATTCTCAATTATTTCCATTACTACCTCTGGTCAGTTTGAACTTGTGGTCTTCCTAGAGCACAAAGGAATGATTTGTAAATATGTTGCCCCAAAGCAATTGTTTATATTGCCTCCCAAGAGTATCCTAGCTTGCATGATAAGTTGTATGGTCGCCCTCAGTTTCTGTCCTCCCCCACCTCCACTTCAGTCACATGAATTTCTCTTTGACTTACATACAATATTGAGAATTTGGCATACAATTTAAACAATGCCTTTTGAAGCCCCCCAAAATATGGACGCCCACTGATATAGGGGCTTCATTTATTTGTTTAGCAGGATTTGTTGAAACATAAGAATTCAAAATCTTGTTCTGCAATATAAGCAGTTCAAATATAAGTTTATAATCTACTAAGAAAGGCATGAAAACCACTATAGTGAAGAGAAAGTGTATTTATCTGAAGATTCTCAGTTCAGTCCACTCTTGTGGATATATAAATGCAAATTTTCCTTTTATTTAAGTAGCAACTAATAAAAAGACCTCTTAAAATGTATCACATGAAGTAAAGGACTTGTTTAACAAAATAATTATGGAAGATCATACCTTCAACTTTTTTTTTCCCCAAGAGGATAACATAAATTGTCAATCAGCCTTTTCCAACAGAAAACAAGTAGAAGAATGGCAGAGGCAAAATCAGTTGGCGGCTCTTAAATACGGCCACATATAAAAGATGATTGAGCGATTAAGAATTGGTTGGCTAGGCTAGGCACAGTGGCTCACGCCTGTAATCCCAGCACTTTGGGAGGCCAAGGTGGGCAGATCACTTAAGGCCAGGAGTTCGAGACCAGCCTGGCCAATGTGGTGAAACCCCATCTCTACTAAAAATACAAAAATTAGCCAGGCATGGTGGTGCATGCTTGTAATCCCAGCTACTTGGGAGGCTGAGGCTGGAGGATGACTTGAAACTGGGAGGCAGAGGTTGCAGTGGGCTGAGATCACGCCACTGCGTTCCAGCCTATGCAACAGAGAGAGATCCCTGCCAAAAAAAAAACCAAAAACCAAAAAACAAACAAACAAAAAAAAACAAGAATTGGTTGGCTAAGAATAAACACTGAGTCTTGCACATAACTGCTTTTAAGAGAAGCCTTGTTCAGAATTGTCCATCGTGTTATACATCAGAACTCTCACAGTTATCTTCGTGTTTTTTGTCTCCCGTTAACCAGGACCAATCATGATCTTTATAGAAAAATTGGAAAGAAGTACAGAAACGTGTGAATGGGTAAAAACAAATTGATTTTCTGTTTTTAAAACTTATTATAAATATTTTTTGATGTCCACAGAATATTCCTCTTCTTTGGACGCTGCATAATTAAACCAATAACTTTTTGTTAATTATGTAGTTATGTCCGTTTATTTTATATTTTGTTTTTCTTTCAATTACATATAAAACTAAGATGAACATCTTTGCACATAAATTTTTCTATGTATTGACAAACAGTCCATTAGAAGAGATTCCTAGAAGAGGAATTATGAGGTGAAAGGATATGAACTTTGCTAAGGCTCTTATATCCAGAAGCCAGTTCTGGGTAGAGAATTGTCTATGCCTGCTTCTTGAACCATGATATCTCTTGCTGCAGCCCCATTGTGCAAATATCCTGGCTCCAAAGAGGAAGAAATATAAACCTCTTTGGTGGCTTTAACAAAACAAAACAGTACCCCTGTAAGAATGAAGGGAACAGCTCTCCGTTCGTTGTTCCAATATTGAGAGTACTTGTCCTGGTGAAGAAGAATTTCATTTTTTTCTTTCATATTGTAAATCTTCATTGTGTGGTACAAACAGAAATTTCCTAACTATGCTTTCTTACCTGTTATTTGTACATTGCTTGGATAGCACCTGCTTTCCTGATCTAGGTTCTGGGTCAACAAGGATAAAATCATTCAAGTTCATCCTTCCAAGTCATGCTTGAGAATTCCCATTTACTGCCTCTGTGGTTTGCCCCCAATTTACTTTCTACTTTTCCCCAATCCCTGGAGAAAAATTTGGCCACATTCTTTGTAGTATTCAAAGAAATGAGAAGAATCTGTAACAATGCTAGCCACTTTATATGGTGTGGCATATAAAGCACATGTGGCATTTTTAATGGTGAGCCAGGACTTACATAGGTAAGTATGACTTGTATTTAAACAGGAATAAATGACTGAGTCACTTGGGATGAAAACCTGTTTGGCAGTCCTCAGGAAGGGGCAGATTACTTCTGACAGGTCTAAACAGCCCAGGTAGATAGGATCATTTAAATATATTTAACGAACACTGACAAAGGAATGCTTGATTAATGTCTCCCACCCAAGTATCCAGGGACTGGCAGGTCACCTTCTCAAACCAGTAGGCAGTTGAAGCTACTTCAGAATTTTCTTTCATTATGCATGATTGCAACATGCTTTAAACTGTCTGACGAGGACATGCTTCACCAAGATCTCAGTCAGTTTCCTCGGTTTTCTTGACTGGGGTGGGACGCTGTCTTCAATTTTGTGTAGGCATTTGGGGGGTCCATTTCGTAGGACACACAACTATGCTAGACCAGTGTTATATTAATGATTTAAACACAAAACAAGTTAATAAAAATCAAAACAACCTTGCCCTTCAATATTGTTAGGTATTGAAAATTCCTTTGATTTTTTTGGCTACAAAATAATTGAATTAAAAAATTATTGGCCAGGTGCGGTGGTTCACGCCTGTAATCCCAGCACTTTGGGAGGCCAAGGCGGGTGGATCATGAGGTCAGGAGTTCGAGACCAGCCTGACCAACATGGTGAAACCCCGTCTCTACTAAAAATACAAAAATTAGCCAGGCGTGGTGGCATGCAGCTGTAGTCTCAGCTACTCAGGAGGCTGAGGCAGGAGAATCACTTGAACCCGGAAGGTTGAGGTTGCAGTGAGCCGAGATCACGCTACTGCACTCCAGCCTGGGTGACAGAGCAAGACTCTGTCCCCCCAAAAGAAATTCTTGTAGGTGTTTCCACAGAACCTTAATAGTGTTTATGCCAAGCTCATTTGTGTGGTGCCATTTGTTTCTGTTATCTCTTCAACTATCTGTGAGTTTCACACTTTGAAGATTTAAGATAAAACCTATTCTTAAGTCTTACCACTAGGATTTCAGGAGGAGCCTACTCCAATTGTAAATCCAGAGGCTGATCCTGTGTAAACGTTGGCACTTCCAAGAGCCAGAGTTGTGGCTCGCTGCAGTTCACATTGCTCAAACAATCAGGTAAAAACTGGGAAACAGCGAAATCAATTGATTCTTCTGGCTGTCAAGACTAAATTACCAGGGCTTGCATTTTTTTATGGGGTCTCTATTGAACTAAACTTATTTTATCTTGGCACTTTCCAAACTATAGCACTTTCTAAGATTACACCCATTTTTCCATGTGTGGTTCTGCTTTTCAAAAAAAATTATGATCAAATCGAGTTAATCTTTTGCATGAAGATGAACTTCAGTTATATTTCACCAACAGGAACATTAACTTTTTATTTTGTTCACTGCTATACCCCCAGCATCTAGACAGATATTGGTACAGAGTAGGTGCTCAATAAATAACCTGTTGAAAGAATAAAGCGTATACTGGCATTTACTGTGGGAGTATGGTGGCAAGTGGTCTCAGTCTCAGAACTACCTAGCCCCATGGACACTGTCAGGAATATGACCTCCTGGACCAGCTATTTCAGGAAAATCTACAGCAGCCATCTGTGAGGAAGCCATGGACCTTGATGCTGGGCTGTGGGGTATCAAGTGAGGAGGGAGGGACGGGAATTCATGGGTATGGCACTCTGTTTAACTAACTCCAACTCACCAGTTAAGTTTCAGTTAAATTCCTCAGAGGCTTTTTCTGTCCCTCTCCTCTTCTTGCCCCACTAAGTTTAGGACTGTGTGAGTTTTCTACGGCTGCCATATTATTAATAAATTATCACAAACTGAGTACCTTAAAATAACAGAAATCTATTATCTTACAGTTCTGTAGGTAAGAAATCAGATGTGGGTTTCACTGGGTTAAAATCAAAGTGTCTGCAGTCTGCTTTCGTTTCTGGAGGCTCTAGTGGAGCATTTTCTTTCTTTTTTCAGCTTCTAGAAGCCACCTGCATTTCTTGGCTTGTAGCCCTCTCCCCTCATCTTCAAAATCAGCAATGGTAGGTTGAGTCCTCCTTATATCATCCCTCCAACCTCTTCTTCCTGTAGTCAAATCTCCTTCTGTCTTCCTCTTCCACTTTTAAGGACTCTTGTAATTATACTGAGTTCACCTAGATATTCAGGCTAATCTTCCCATCTCCAGATCCTTAACCTGATCACATCTGCAAAGTCTCTTTTGCCACGTAAGGTAACACATTTACAGGTTCTGGGGATTAGGGCATGGATATTTTTGGGATGGCTGTTATTCAGTCTATTATAGGGTGAGTTTATTATATACTTCTATAGCATTCTGAACTTTATATTCTTTATATTATTTGATAAATGTTACTTAGCTCATTCTGTGACTACTCGTTTAATGTCTGTCTACACACAAAAACCTATGAGCACATAGCAGTGTCTGTTTTGTTTACTCTTGTATCCCCAGTGCCTGGCACAGTATTTAGTATATAGTAAGTGTCTGGATATTTTTTATTAAATGAATAAACATTATTTTATTATGTTTCAATGCCCTTGTGAGACAAGAGTACCATCTCATTTTATAGAAGAACATACTGAGGTTCAAAGAGCAAATAACTTTCTAGTTTCTTCCTAGTCAGTGCATGTCCCCCCCCTCCACCTGCTTTCATATCTAATTTGTTTAATATTCTGGTATGTTGTAGGTGGTACTAGCTACCACACCCCAAGCATGTCAAAAGACAGAAAGCAAGCTTCCAAGCAGGGCAGCTGAGATATCATCAAGTGCTGATGTCATTGCCAGGGTCTGCTTGACTCTTTTGACTGGAAATGGTTGACTGTGATTTAGTAAACATGAACATTCACTACCAAACAGGATCTCTTGATTGGGCAGGTTTGGTGTCAGCTGCTCTGAGTAAAGGGCAGATTAACTGTGCAGTTAACAGAGTTTTAATCATACCCTGGTACCTTGCTGCTGTTTGTATACATTTAAAAGATCTCAGTGATTTAAAAACATGTTTCTTTTTCAACATCTTCAGAACTCTAGTTTGTTCCAGCCTATATGGGGCTCCTTGTTCTTTCTTAATTTTTATGTTCAGCCATTAGGTCTATCTGTGGCAAGCATCTGTTTAAAAGCTCTGTACAAGTGGCTGGTCCACAGTAGGTACTAGATAAATATCTGCTGAGCTATTTAAATGACTATTGATGGTAGCTGATGTTCCTTGGTGACTATTAGGAAGTTCATATTGTGGGAAGATAATGCAAATATCATTTTATTTATGTTGTTGATCTCCACCTTATTCCAGAAAGTAATTGACAGAGCTGTGAGTGTGATGGTAAGCTTGTGAAATCTAAAACCAAGAATGAGTTCTAAACCAGATGCTTTTCATAACAATGCATTGGTGGCTTCAAGAGCTACCAATTCTACCAGCTAATTGATGTTGGAAAAAGGCAGCACATCGATGGAATGAGGTTAGACCTTGAAGCAAAATTTTGGTTTGTATTCCTGGATTTACCACTTACTAGCGATGAGAACTTAGGTGAGTCACTTAATTTATCTGACCCTCAGATTTAGTCTATGAAATGGGTATGTGATTTGAGCTTTGAAGTAAATACTTTATGTGGAAATTATCTAACACAGAGAATGACTTTAAAAATATCATTTCTCTTTTTTCTCCATCTTTCAAAGGGTTAAAGAAGGTTAACGTTTTTTCCTTTCAAACATTTCTTCAATGAGCAACTGCTAGTCTAGACCAGTCCATGTCAACATAATTAAAAGTAGGCAATTGATAAATGATAATTAAGTGTTATCCTAAGTTATTGACCACATGGACAATGAAATGAATAAAAACTCCAAATAGCCCTGGTGTCATATGCCTTACAGAGTAGAACAGTGTGGTCAGCAGGACTTTTCCACCAGTGCAGAGGTGCTACAGTCCAAAAGGGGTTGGAGAGAGAGAGAGAACTGTATCTTTGGAATCAGAGTCAGGAAAGACACATTCAGTTTTATTTAGTGGCTGTCACTTACCCAGCAGGATTTTGATGTGTTTATTGATGTGGTTACCTGTATAAATCAGGATTTGATAAGGTTTTAGGGTCTTAAATGAGCTCTTTGTCTACATTCTTGAATAGGTGAACACATGCTCGTGGCATCAAATGAGTTGCTGAGGAAGTTATTACTCACATAGTGAGGTGCATGACAATGAGAATGACTGAATCGCCTCTAAACTTGTGTGAATGAAGAGAAAAAAAGCCATCAATTCCTCTGAGTTGAACTTCACATCTACATTGAGGTGCCCTTGAAAATTAAGAAAGAAAAGCAATAGATGAGAGCAAATCTTGGCCTAAATGGATTGAATGGACTGGAGACGAGGCTTGCAAAACTCGAATACAGCCTTATTAAATAGACTTAGATTTCCAAAGAAAGATTGTGTTCACAGTAAGGGAGGATGACAATGTAGTAAAAGGAAGATTACAAAGGCAAACCCTAGCAATGCCTATCCACACACTGTGGAGGAACCTGTGGGCTCTAGAATTGTGGCTCCATTACAATTCAGTTCGGCCCTTCCCTCTGAATCTGTGGTGATCAAGCGATCTTCTGAATGTGAGTTTGACTTTGATTGCCTTTATCGGGGTTAAGTGAGGATGGGATAGTCATGTGGTCACAATGGTCTGATAAATGTGATATACTTTGCATACACATTAATTTCATGATGTTTAATCAATTTTCAGTCCAACCTTGGATGATCTACTCCCAGGAGTAGACTGAATTGGGAGGTTCTGTCCATAAAGATAAACTACCTCCCTAACTAACTACCTAATTACCATCCTGTGAGACTTCTTATAAGGTTGCTAGCCTATTTTCCCAGGTAAATGAATACTGCTTGCATACCTTTTTGCATTTCTACCTGTGTTGAATTGCTGTATGAATCAAAAGAGTCGGCAGACTTTTTCTGTGCATGTCCAGATGGTAAATGGTAAACACTTTAGGCTTTGCAGGTCATCAGTCTCTGTTGCAACTACTCAACTCTGCAATTATAGTGGAAAGCAGCCATAGATAATACATAAATTAATGGGCATGACTGTGTAGCAATAAAACTTTATGCATCCTGGTATCGACAGACTGAGAATGAATTTGTTGAACAGCAAAATAGAAGCACCCCCCAAATTTTTTTTTGCAAGAATGTGTTGTTGAAAGAAAAGCAATAAAGTGATCACCTTGGAGAAAAAATCTGGACATGGCTGGAATTCTTTAATTTAAAAATCATTAAGTACTATTTTGTTTAGAACTACGTGTGGCGGTGATGAAGGAAGATAGGTAACACCATAAATCTCTTTGGTGATTAGGGCCTCTAAAGATCTTAACCTGGCTCTGAATTCTGGATACCCACCTTCTGTTTGCAAGGCATCATTACAACTTGCGATCCTAGTGCACCTCATTATTGCTTCTCTATAGACTCTCATCAACTCCCTCCCTTCTGCACCAATGAGACCTCATAGCTTCTATCTTGTATTACAGTTATTGTTACATTTGTCTTACTTTAAAGGATACATTCTAGGAAGACCAAATTTCTTCAACTTTCTCATACTCAGTTTCTTCATGTATAAACTGGGACCAGAATGCAGACTTTACAGCCCTCGAGGGCATAGCCCATGTACTATCCTTCCCCCAACCACTCCATAATACCAAGCATATAGTCTTGTCTATAGTAACTGATTAATACATTATGAATGAATGAGTAAATGAATGAATGAATTTGAGTTAAGGTCTCTGCTCTATTTAGGTTTGGACTTTGGCTTTTCCGTTTCTTCAGGTGAATGGCCCTCTGTCTTTTCTCTTTTCATCTTAGTGTTCTCAGTTTCTGCACTAGGTCTCTTCTTCCCCAGAATTTGTTCAGTCTCTGCCTATCTGTCTCTGAAACCTAAAGAGAACTTAGGAATTCTGCCAAAGCTCTGGGGTTATTTGAATTTCTGGTACAAAAAGAGCCTGCCTGGGATTCCCCTTTCTTGTAGTTTCATTTCGAGTAGAGTATAATGTTAGAAAGATAATTTACAGAAAATGTACTTTAAAAGGAAGAGATGAAGGATGTTTCAAAAGAGGAGTGATTCTTATATTGGCAAAATGTGCAACTCTAAATAAATCATTTTAACTCCATGTGAGGGTTTGAGCATTATAGTGATAGAACAATATAAATCCATGTTTATAAACTGTGTATATGTATGTAAACAAAATAGACTGCCTTACCAGCCTGGAGGTGCACCCAAGGTCATATATTTTGCATTTTTCCAAATAGTGATTCAAACACTCACTTTTCCAGATATATATATGTGTGTGTGCATGCACATATGAATATACACATATTATAAATGCATGTATATTTATATATGTATATATGCATATATAAAAATATATGTATGTATGTATGTATCATCTATATGTCTGTCTATAGGGGTTGGGGGAGAGAGAAAGAATTTATTTTAAGGAATCAGCTCATGCAATAGTGGGGACTTGCAAGTCCGAAATCCATAGGCTGGCATCCTGGAAACTCAGGCAGGAGTACTGTGTTACAGTCTTGAGGCAACATTTTTTCTTCTTCAAACCCATTTTTTTCCCTAAGGCCTTCAACTAATTGGAGGAGACCACACACATATTATTGAGGATAATCTCATTTACTTAAAGTCAACTGATTATGCATGTTAATCACAACTACAAAATAACTTTATAGCAACATCTACACTGGTGTTTGACCAAACAACTGGGCAGCATAGTCTAGCCAAGTTGACACCTAAAATTAACCATCGTATTAGATTAGGAGAAAATTCAGCAATTGTTTGTTCAGGCCAACTCTATCCCCAAATTGTTAAGACCTCCAGGGATTTCCATTCCTGAAAGAATTCATCTTGCTTCCCAAGTGCACCTTTGAGGATACTGGAGAGGACTGTTGGACTTATCCAGTCCACTTTTAAGCAGCTGCTCATTCTGTTGCAGCCTTTTGGTCAGCTGGTTGAACACTTCTCACTCACTGGCTCCCCACTGCAGTGCAGACGTCCAGCTGCTGCACAGGTAGCATGATTATGTTATGCTTGCATACTAGCATTACAGCTCTTTTAGTTCATTCACACTCTTATACTGGACCATTGCCCAAAGACATCACCTTTATGCCTAAGGAATCTGCGGCTCTGGACAGATGCTGCATGAAACCCCACGGACCAGCAAATCCCAGGTATTATGTTGTCCCTTAGTTCAGCATCCCATTTCCATTACTTTTCTTTCTGTAAAACTCAGCTGTTACTAAGCTAACAATTTCCAGAGCTTCTTAGAATATCTACTCTTCAAAGGGAAGGGATTGCTGTCCTCCAATAAGCTTCTTGCCCTTCAAGCCAGAGTACCAGCTTCCTTTCCAGTTCTGAACTCAGTATTCCATGTCATATTGAGGAGGAAGCTACAAAAGGATGTTACAACAGGGCAAAGAATGACTCCCAAACTTATATTTGAGTAATAACAAAGACCACTTTTGTATTTAGGGAAAAGACAAAGATCTGCTTCCAGCTAACTTCTCAATACAAAGCTTGACTGGTAGCTGTGCCCGCAGAGGTTTAAATTTCATCTCAACAGGAACTTTACTCCATGCAGACACATAAGTATATATGTGATGAATATTATTGATCTACTTTATATTTTTGCATTTTACAATCTCCAATAACATAGATCCTTTTCTATCATCACCGAATAGTCAGCCTGGTAGGGAGAGTTGATGTTTTGATGCCATCTCATTATGAGATATTTTACTACTCCAAGTTCCAATGTGGAACTATGTATATAAATAATATATACAAGGATTTCATGCTTCTAAATGGCTCCAACAAAATCTCTAAATTTGATTCACCTCAGTTAATGAGTCTCTTCCCTATCCAGATTGTTCTTTGTGTGACATTATTTTAAAGTTTGCTAAAATCCTTATGCCTCATGAAAGAGCCATGACATTTCCAGCTTAGGTGGTTTGTCCTGTTGTCCTTGGCTAAATTTTCTTTGTAGCCTAGTTAAAACCTGGACACCTGGGAGTTTAAATTATCCCTGTAGGATATTAGTATATTAGCTACCTATAAAAATGAAATTTATATGAGGCATCTGTTTACATTGAGCATCCCATAAAACTGTGCCAGAGAATTCAAAGGAAAAGGCTTTCAAATGAAGGTTTCATAGCCAGGAGCAAAAGGCTTTTGAGAGTGGCATCTAATGAAATTAGATAACTAATTTTCATTTTATATATTTAAAAGAATTTTTAATAGACATAGGATCTTGTTTTTTCCCAAAATGGTGGTCTAGAATACACAAATGATTTCAAGAATTCTTCTATGTTCACATTAGCTGTTTCAGTTTTATTTATTTTATAATTACTTGATTCCAAGTGAAAATAAGGGAACAGAGTTTTAAGCATTAATCTGTTCTTGTGCCATTGAGGATTTGGTGAGTAGGAGAAGCAGAAATTCCAGTTGTTATCAAATAGTGAGAGATCTTATCAAGTCAGTGTGTAAAAGTAGTGAAAGGAGTAAAGTTGCACGCAAGGACAGGTCTCAGCCTAGGAAAGGGTGTGTTAAAAATAGGTCATTTTGAAAGTCTTCAGTAACAGTCAGGTTTCCAGACTAGTCCACTCTATTTCTAGCATTCTTTGGTTGCAAGTAGCTGTACCTGACTTCAAAAGGAAAAAAGGAGTGGAAGGAAATTCATTTTTAAGATGTATGATAACTCACAGATATAAAGGAAGAGCTGAAGAACTGAGCCTTGAAATGGACAGAGGCCAGGGCAATGTAGATGTCATACACAAAATACTTAACAACAGGTACGGTGCAGATACTGACCAAATGGAATGGATACCTATGTGAACAATGAGTACAGTCATAGCAGAGCATATTGACTCAAGATGAGCCCTGCATTTGGGAAGTTGGACCCAATAGACTATCTCTTAAGGGAATTCTCATGGAAAAGAGACAATGACAACTCTTCTTTCCTGTTGCCACTTCCTTCAAGATGAAGAGTTCATTATTTCAGCTTGGGTTTTTGCTTACAGCTTGTCAAGGAGAGGGCACGGCAATTAGATCTACATTTCACCAAATCTGTTGGTGATAATGGAAAGATAGTTTTCAAGGGAAAAATCGAGGTGCAACTATCAGAAAACTGAGATTGGACAAAACAAACACCACCAAATCCTATATAAACTTCAATAATTGTAATGGAATTACTTGATCTTTCCCATTTAGCTGAATCATCTACTGTCACCTGTATGGAACTCTTCTCCTTACTTAATCACATTATTTTTCCTCTTGATCTAACCTTTCTTCTAGTCTTTCCCTTCTTCTTCTTTCCATAGTATTCCAACTGTACTGTGAACTGAACAGATTTGAAGAGTGCTAGAAGTCTTAAGCTAAGGATATAAGCATCACTATGACATTATATCTCTGAGAAAATGTGTTTTGTTTTATAAATAACAGAATGAGGTGTTTCAGGAAGATCATGTGTCTCTTGATGCAAAAGTGATGGCTCCAAAAAGGTTACAAAAAAACATGGTAACTCTTCTTAGTATTTTTCCTTGAAATCGTGTGATTGTCTTGAATGTAGTGTAGAGATTTCCAAATCAGGGAAAGACTTTTCTTTCCAGTTGAGTTTTCCCACCTCTTTCAAGCATAGGCCGATCTTGTCACTTATATTCATAGGTACTTGTATGTTGGAAAGTATCAATACATAAATATTTTTTGATAGCCAGGGTTATTCAATTTAAGAACTGGTACAGGCCGGGTGCGGTGGCTCACGCCTGTAATCCCAGCACTTTGGGAGGCCGAGGCGGGCAGATTACGAGGTCAGGAGATCAAGACCATCCTGGCTAACACGGTGAAACCCCATCTCTACTAAAAAATATATAAAAAAAAAAAATTAGCCAGGTGTGGTGGCGGGTGCTTGTAGTCCCAGCTAATCAGGAGGCTGAGGCAGGAGAATGGTGTGAGCCCGGGAGGCAGAGCTTGCAGTGAGCTGAGATAAGTGCCACTGCACTCCAGCCTGGGTGACAGAGAGAAACTCTAAAAAAAAAAAAAAAAAAGAACTGGTACATAGGGAATATAGATAATACTAGCTGCCATGGGGCAAGCCTTTTTACAGGGGCTTGACATATATAATGTCAACACTGAATCTGCTTTAATTTCGTCCACCTCAAAAAGCCTTCATTTGACTCTACTTTTCACAGCATTTATCACTTCATTTTTTTTTTCATTTTCAGCAAAACTTCTTGATAAAGGCATCTATTCTTTTCTCAAAAATTTATCTTATTATTGCCTTTTAAACTTGGCATAATTAGGCATCCTCCGCCCCCATCACCATTCCACCAAAACTGCTGTTATCAAATTAACAATGATCTTTATGTATCCAAATCAGTTCTCAGTCCTTTTCTTCCTATACAACCTACTGGCAGCATTTGTAGTCACTGCTCCCTCCTTTCTTATAGATATGCTTTCTTGATTTGGCTTCCAGGGGTGTTCCCTTGAATTCTTTCCTGCTTCACTGGTTACTTATCTGTTCTCCTGATCTGTGGTCCTCTTCTCTCTCTAGCTCTACTCACTTGCCTGTTGATTTTATCCAGTCCCATGGCTTTAGATATTTCTGAATGCTGATGACCCCAGAGTTGAAATACCCAATTCAGACCTCTTTTTTGAGCCCTAGTCTCATAGATCCAATTGGACCTTGCACATCTTTTCTTGAGTGTTTAATAGACCTCTGAAACTGGTTATGCCTAACTTAGTTCCTAATCTATCTGCCCTGAAACTTGCTTAACCCATAGTCTTCTTCATTCAAGCTAATGGCAATTCCATTCTTCCAGTTGCCCAGCCACAAAATCTAGAGGTCTTCATTCACTCCCCTGTCTTTTACATGTAATATTCAATACATCAGGAAATCTTATGAGCTTTACTTTTAACTTAGATCTACATTTTTACAGCTTCTCATCATTCTACCGTTTTTTGCTTGCTTTACTCCTCTTCTATATTCTGCCTCTAAACCGGTTGTTCCACTACTATCCTGCGTCCTCCCAGTTGAAAAAATTTCAATACAGCAGTCAAAGGATTTTCCAAAAGCATCAATTGGATTACAACACTGCCTTGCTTAAAACCCTACAAAAGGGTCTCTGTTTCCTTCAGAATCGAAGTCCTCACAATGGCCTTTAAGGCCCTATGTTATCTGGTTCCTATTGCCCTTCTCATCTTTTCCCTACTAGTTTCTTCAATACTCATTTATTTCCAGCCACACTGGCCTCCTTGCTGTTAGAGTTTTTACTTATCTGATCTTGATGCTTGTAATGCGCTTCCCCTCCTATTCCCACTTGACTGACTTACTGACCCTCCTCAGGATTTTGCACTAATCTCATGTCTCAGTGAGCCCCACCCTGATAATCACATTTCACACTGAAGCATGGTCTTCCTTCCTTTCAACTCAAAAAACTTCCTGCCAAACTTTCAAACCCCTTTCTTTTTCTTTTTTGCTACAGCATTTATAACCATTTAGTGTGCCATTCAAATTATTTATTTTAATTATTATCTATCATTTGTCTTCTCCCACCACAACTCCTCCATGAGGCAGAGATTTCTATTTGTTTTGTTCACTAATGTATTCCCATGTGCCTAGAATGGTGCCTGGGACTATCCAAAAATATTTCGTTGCATGAATAAAACAAATACATCGAACAAATGATTTCAACTTAAAGAAATCCTAGTGGACATGAAGTACTATCCTCCTTTTACAAAAGAGGAGATTTAGATTCAGAGAGATTAAGAATCAAGAAAGTTCACAGTGCTAGTAAGTGTGGAACTGGGATTCTTAACAGGTTTATGTATCTCTAAAGTCCTTGCTTTTATTCAGAAAGATTTTCTTTTACTCACTTTTTGACTTAGTTCTCTCCAAGGATTGTTTAAGAAGGAGTAGGCAGAGGTGAAGCTAGCCAACATTTAGTCTAGTATCTTTTCTTAAATTTAATTATTATATCTCAGTTAATCCCCAAAATATCTCTTCAAATTATGAACTTATTCCTATTTGCAGATACAAATCTAAAGTTCAAAGAACTTAAACAATTAAATGACCTGTATAATGCCACTCTATTAATGGCACAGCATTTTGAGTTCAGGATTTTGATTCCAACACTCTATCATGGGACATTTCCAATTTATGAACTTGTAAAATAAAATTGTGGGACAGGATATCTGAATTGCAAGGAATGAGAAATACTTCAAGAAATGAAAAATGTAAAGCCTTCTCCCTGAAGCTTCTATTGGGCCAGAGGGAAAAATGTGAGCCCTGGCTGGAGGGTGGACATAAGCTTAATAAAAAACAAAATCAAAGAAGTTATGTTGCAATTTGTTGTTTGAAAGCCAAGCTTCAATGTTGCAGGCAAGGCAGTTTGGAGTTAATTCTTTTTATTAAAAAACTGAACTGCAGCTATGTTTTCTCCAGAAATTTTGTAGGTTCTAATGCTTTCAACTATTTCTAATGACGGCATTAAAGGGGACAGGAGAGAAAATATCAGATCTCATTTAGACCTCAAGCGGTAACGTAGTAAAGTGAACTTGCTTCACATTTGCACTGTGGCTTCCTTGCTTTGTCTCTCTCTTTCTTTCTCTGATTCTCAGCTGTAGATGACATTGTCGTGGCCACACTGAAAATCTTCACCTGCTCTGTCATCTCTGAATTTATGTTGCACTTTTTGGTATCAGCCCCAGTGATCTTCTCTCTTTCTCTCTCTCTCTCTTTTTTTTTTTTTTTTTTTTTTTTTTTTTGCCTTTGCACCTTTTTGCTCATTCACTTCCTGACAACATAATACTAATTTTCATTCTGAAACTGTATTTAGCCCTCTTCACTATTGCCAGTAATTCAAAACCAATAATTCCCCAGACTGTTTAAATTCAAGGAACCACACTAAATTTCCAGGTTGCTATAATGATTTTCTTTGAGAAATCCAAAATAAACCTTCTCACCATGTTTCTGCACATAGAATGGACACTTTATAGTATCTTCCATCTTTATGAACTCTCAGGATCTCCATAGGTCTGTGTATGGCAATCACAACTCTTAGTTTATTTTCCTGATAGTGACCTCAATAATCAAAAACTCCTTCCATTGTGGAAGCCCAGGAAAACTGCAAAAATAGTCACTTTGCTGAATGGAAATAATTTACATTTTAGACAGAATTGAGTGAAAGGTTACATTTGAAAATTTGCCCTGTCTTTAAATTTTGCCACCACAGCTGTAGTACTTCTGGCTGGGTAAGATTTTAGTCTATGAGGATATTTCCATATTGTATATTTGAACAAACCACCAGTCGTGAACATTTAGTTGTGCTGAATACACTGGAGCTATCAGCATGCTGTCTGAGCCAGTTGGAATACTTCTTCACATTTTATGTTAATAGTGGTTCTGGATTAGCCAGACATGTTTTGAATTTTTAAGAATTCACGTATGCAGAACTGGACAACCATAAATTCAAAAGTACATAGAAATTATAAAATTAATTGTGAATCCCAACTTGAAATATGTGCAGAATTCCATTACTGTGTAGAGTACAAAAATAAGTAGGAGAATAATAATTAGGATAAATATTAGTTGCATCATGCTCAGCAATTTTTAAATGGTTTCATATAATTTTTTTACTTGATTTTTCAATATCCTTAGATAGTAAATTTGACATGTTTTTATCAGTTTCTTCATTTTACCAGTGAGGAAATTAAGAATAAATGAGTAAATAAAAAAACCTAAAAGTCACAACTGTGTAAGTAGAAAAGATATACACAAATATATATGCCCTTGACTCAAATTAAATTCTCTTACTATTACATAATATTAGGACTTATAAACTAAAATCAAACAACTTTAAATGAATAATGATAACAAATTAGAATAGATATTAATAATCATTATATTAAATATTATGACTACAAGCCAGAAAATCAAAACATTAACATTAGTCTTTTGAAAAGACTGGCTTCAAAATGAACTTAAACAATTTGCTTTCTATGAATTAAACATTAAAGTGTACAAAACAATTTAAAAAATGATCATAGCCGTTTTTTTACAGATTAGAGAAAAGATGCAATCATGTTCCTTTGGCCTTTGGAGGAGGAAGAGAAAAAAACTGCATTTTTCCTATGGCTAGCAAAACTGCTGAAAATGGATGAGTCGTCAATTTTGATAAGATCCATGACTGGTATCATAATTTGCAGTGATTCATCTGTGATTTTTTCCCCTTCCAAAATAAGGTCTGAAACAAAACCAAAGCCTTGGGAAAAAGATAACAACTGGCATTTTTATCTCTTTTGTGTGTTCGTATGTGTATAAAATGGAACTTATGATAGATTTAGAATACATTTGATTCTGGCACAGTAAGCGATCTTAAAGATCATCTGGTCCACCCCCTCACCGCCCTTCCCCCAAATTCTAGGTTGAAGAAAATAAGGCCTCAGGGAAAGTCCTTCCAACTAATTCTTGATAAACCTAGGAACAAAATTCAATGCCTGTTCAGCTACACTAACTGTTCCTGTGATATAATATTTCTTCTTCATGGCTTATTTTTAAAAATTAGAAAAAGAACAAATGTTATCCCTCTACCTTCCATCATGTTTAGCCATTCTTCTTTAATGGTATGTAATTTGACATTATAGTTTATAGATAAATGTATGTTTCACAAACACTATAAATTGCTCCATATTATGATGCTTTATTCTCTCTCTTTTATTTGTGCCTGCATTTCTTAGTAAAACCAAAACTCACATCCTCATGTGAGCCTACAATCCCCAGGCATTCAACTCTATACTACCTAAGTTCACTAGATATATTTTTTAAAGTTTCTCCTTTATTAAATTTGCAATTAAAAATCAATTCTGAATCCTTCAGTTTTTTCAAGAAGGAAGCCCAAAGATTGGAAGGAGAAAAACAATAGTGCTGTTTTTGTTTTTCTCTCACTAGCTTTTAGGCATTGTTTAGACAATGACCTAGAGGAATTATTCTGACTACTGGTAATTTTTGCTATAGCAAAATTTCTCGAATGAACGTCTCTGTTGAGATTTTTGTTTCTCAGTTCAGTTGCATTTCTGAGCAGGATATATTATCTGTTTTCATCATATTTGGAGATACCATTTTAGACGGATGCAGATCTCAGTAGACACTGAAGAATTGTTGACACTTTGGATTTGTGTGTGCACATGCCAGTTACCCGCTCTTTGCCCACCACCTCTGTTCTTCATAATAAGAAAGGATAAAAGGAAATGAGAAAATGAACAGTGAAAATAATATTTTTTTCTTCTGTTTCCCTTCTTATTTGGTCTGTGGCTTTTTAGAATGGTAGTTCTTTGTAATCAGATATCACACCTTTCTAGACATTTCATTCATCACCAAGAACCGTGTAGATGTCCAAAGCATAACAACAGCAATTATATAATAATGCTAATACTTAATTCTATATAACTTTGTGACAAACCAAATTCCCAGCTCCAAATTTCTATTGGTTAAAGTTTTGAACCCATGTTTGGAACTACAGGCATGCACCTCAGAGAAATAGAGGGTTTGGTTCAAGACCACCACAATAAAATGAATATTGAAATGAATCAAATCACATGAATTTTTTTGCTTTCCAGTGCATATAAAACTATATTTAAACTATCCTGTAATCCATTATGTTTACCATAGCATTATACCTACAGAAACAATGTATGTCTCTTAATTAAAAAAACACTTAGCAGCTAAAAATTGCTAACAAACATCTGAGCCTTCAGCGAGTTGTAATCTTTTTGCTGGTGAAGAGTCTTGCCTCAATATTGATGGCTGCTGAATGATGAGGATGGTAGTAGCTGAAGCTTGGCTTGGCTGTTGTAATTCCTTAAAATAAGACAATAATAAAATGTGTCATATCGATTGACTCTTCCTTTCATGCAAGACTTCTCTGTAGCATGTGGTGCTGTTTGATAGGTTTTTACTCACAGTACAACTTCTTTCAAAATTGGAGTCGGTCTTCTCAAACCCTCCTGCTGCTTTATCTGTTAAGTTTTTGTAGCGTTCTAACTCCTTTGCTGTCATTTCAACAAGGTACACAACATCTTCACCAGGAGTAGATTTCATCTCAAGAAACCACTTTATTTGCTCATCCATAAGAAGTGACTCTTCATCTGTTCAAGTTTTATCATGAGATTGCAGCAATTCAGCCACATCTTCAGGCTCCACTTCAGATATAGTTTGCCTCTCTGTTCCTACCCAAATCTCACGTCGAATTGTAATTCCCAGTGTTGAGGGAGGGAACTGGTGGGAGGTGACTGGATCGTGGGGGCAGATTTCTCCCATGCTGTTCTCTCATGATAGTGAGGTCTCACGAAATGTGATGGTATAAAGATATGTGGCCCTTTCTCCCACACTTTTTCTCTCTATCCTTCTCCATCATGGTAAAACGTGCTTGCTTCCCCTTTGCTTTCCATCATGATTGTTAGTTTCCTAAGGCCTCCCAGCCATGCTTCCTGTACGGCCTGTGGAGAATTAAATCTGTTTTCTTCATGAATTACCCAGTCTCAGGTAGTTCTTCATAGCAGTACGAAAATAGAGTAGTACAGAAAATTGGTACCAGGAAAGTGGGGCACTGCTATAAAGACACCTGAAAATGTGGAAGTGACTTTGAAACTGGGTAACTGGAAGAGGTTGGAACAGTTTGGACAGCTCAAAAGACAGAAAGATGTGGGAAAGTTTGGAACTTCCTAGAGACTTGTTGAATGGTTTTGACCAAAATGCTGATAGTGATATGGACAATGAAGTTCAGGCTGAGGTGGTCTCTGATGGGGATGAATAACTTATTGGGAACTGGAGTAAAGGTCACTCTTGCTACACTTTAGCAAAGAGATTGGTGGCACTGTGAACCTGCCCTACAGATCTATGGAACTTGGAACTTGAGAGAGATGATTTAGGGTATCTGATAGAAGAAATTGCTAAGCAGCATGTGACCTAGCTGTTTCTGAAAGTATATGCTTATATGTGTGAACAAACAGATTATCTGAAACTAGAATTTACATCTTAAAAAGAAACAGAACATAAAAGCTTGGAAAATTTGCAGCTCAGCCATGTGGTAGAAAAGAAAAACCCATTTTCTGGGAAGAAAGTCAAGCCTGCTGCAGAAATTTGCATAAGTGAAGAGGAGCCTAATGTTAATAGCCAAGAAAATGAGAAAACTGTTTACAGAGCATTTCAGAGACCTTCATAGTAGCCCCTCCCACCACATGCCCAGAGGCCTAGGAGGGAAAAATGGTTTCATGGGCCAGGCCCAGGGCTCAGCTGCTCTGTGAAGCTTTAGGACATGGCACCTTGCATCCCAGCTGCACTAGCTCCAGCTGTGACTAAAAGAGACCAAGGTATGTCTCAGGCCATGACTTCAGAGAGTGCAAGCCCCAAGCCTTGGTAGCTTCCACATGGTGTTGGGCCTGCAGGTGTGCAGAAGGCAAGATTTGAGGTTTGGGAAGTGCTCTGCCTAGATTTCAGAGGATGAATAGAATTGCCTGAATGTCCAGGCAAAAGTCTGCCGCAGGGGCAGAGCCTCATGGAGAACCTCTACTGTGGTAGTATGCAGGGGAAAGGTGGGGTTGGAGCCCACACACATAGTCCCCACTAAGGCCCCGGCTAGTGGAGCCGTGAGAAGAGGGCCACCATCCTTCAGGCCCGAGAATGGTAGATTCACAAACAGCTCGCACCATGTTCATAAATAATCCACAGGCACTGAATGCTAGCCCACGAAAGCAGCCAAGGGGTCTCTACCCTGCAGAGTCACAGGGGCAGAGCTGCCCAAGGCCTAGGAATCCCACTCCTTGCATCAGAATTCCCTGGATATGAGACATGGAGTCAAAGGAGATTGTTTTGGTACTTTAAGATTTAATGACTACCCAGCTGGGTTTTGGACTTGCATGGGGCCTTTAGCCCCTTTCTGTTGGCTGATTGTTCCATTTTAGAATGGAAGCATTTATCCAATGCCTGTACCCCCATTGCATCTTGGACGTAACTAACTTGTTTCTGATTTTACAGGTAATAGGCAGAAGGGACTTACCTTGTCTCAGATGCGACTTTGGACTTGGACTTTTGAGCTAATAATGGAATAAGTTGAGACTTTGGGGGACTGTTGGGAAGGTATGATTGGTTTTGAAATGTGAGAAGGACATGAGATTTTTGATGAGCCAGAGGAGCAATGATATGGTTGGCTCTGTGTCCCCACCCAAATCTCATGTTGAATTGTAATTCTCAATGTTGGCGGAGGAACCTGCTAGGAAGTGGTTGGATCATGTGGGCAGATTTCCCCTATGCTGTCCTCTTGTGGCAGTGAGTTCTCATGAGATCTGATGGTTTAAAAGCGTGTGGCTGTGGCACTTCCTCCCATGCTCTCTGTCTCTCCTGCTCTGCCATGTAAGATGTACCTGCTTCCCCTTTGCCTTCCACCATGATTATCAGTCTCCTGAGGCCTCCCAGCCATGCATTCTGCACAGTCTGTGGAACTGTAAGTCAGTTAAATATATTTTCTTCATGAATTACCCAGTCTCAAGTAGTTCTTTATAGCAGTGTGAGAAAGGACTAATACAATTTCTAATTCTAGCTCTCTTGCAATTTCTACCTCATCTGCACTTAATTTTCCACCAAAGTCTTGAATCCCTCCAAGTCATCCATGATGGTTGTAATTAACTTTCCAAATTCTTGTTAATATTGACATTTTCACCTCCTTCAATGAATCACAATTTTTTTTTTTTTTTTTGAGATGGAGTCTTGCTCTGTCATCCAGGCTGGAGTGCAGTGGCACGATCTCGGCTCACTGCATGCTCCACCTCCTGGGTTCACACCATTCTCCTGCCTCAGCCTCCTGAGTAGCTGGGACTATAGGTGCCTGCCACCACACCTGGCTAATTTTTTTTTTTGTTTTAATTTTTTAGTTTTAATTTTAGTTTTAATTTTTTTTGGTAGAGATGGGGTTTCACCATGTTAGCCAGGATGGTCTCGATCTCCTGACCTCATAATCTGCCCACCTCAGCCTCCCAAAGTGCTGGGATTACAGATGTGAGCCACCACGCCCAGCCACAAATGTTCTTAATGGCATCTAGAATGGTGAGTCCTTTCCAAAAGGTTTTAAATTTACTTTGCTTGGATGGATCAGAGAAATCACAATCTATGGCAGTTATAACCTTATGAAACGTATTTACTTGATAATAAGACTGGAAAGTTGAAATTACTCATTGATCCATGGACTATAGAATAAATATTGTGTTAGTAGGCAGAAAAACAACATTAATATTTTTGTACATTTCCATCAGAGCTCTTGAGTGACTAGGTGCATTGTCAATGAGCAGTAATATTTTGAAGGAGTCTCTTTTTTCTAGTAGTAGATCTCAACAGTGGACTTAAAATATTCAGTAAATCGCGCTATAAGCAGATGTGCTATCATTAAGACTTTAGTGTTCCATTTATAGAGCACAGGCAGAGTTAATTTGGCATAATTCTTAAGGGCTCTAGGATTTTAGGAATTTCAAATGAACACTGGATTCAACTTGAAGTAACCAGCTGCATTAGGCCCTGACAAGAGAGTCAGCCTGTCCTTTGAAGTTTTGAAGCCAGGCATTGAATTTTCCTTTATAGCTATGAAAGTCCTAAATGGCATCTTCTTTAACTAGAAGGCTGTTTCATCTACATTGAAAATATGTTGCTTAGTGTAGCCACTTTCATCAATTATCTTAGCTATATCTTTTGGATAACATGCTGCAGCTCCTCCATCAGCACTTGCTGCTTCACCCTGCACTTTTATGTTATGGAGGCAGCTTCTTTCCTTAAACCTCATGAACCAACCTCTGCCAGCTTTAACTTTTCTTCTGCAGTTTCTTTACCTCTCTCAGCCTTAACATAATTAAAGAGGATTAGAGCTTTGCTCAGGATTAGGCCTTGGCTGAAGGGAATGTTGTGGTTGGTTTAATCTTCTGTCAAGACCACTAAGACATTCTCCAGATTAGCAATAAGGATGTTTTTGCTTCCTTATGATTCATGTGTTCACTAAAGCAGTGATTTTAATTTCCTTCAAGAGTATTTTATTTGCATTCACAAGTTGTCTAACTATTTGGCCATGAGGTCTAGTTATCTCAATTTTGACAATCTTTCCCTACCAAGTTTAATTTTTTCTAGCTTTTGATATAACATGAGAGATGAATGACCCTTCCTATTACTTGAACACTTAGAGGACAATGTAGGGTTATTAATTGGCCAAATTTCAATATTGTTGTGTTTTAGAAAATAGGAAGGCTTGAGTAGAGGGAGAGAGATGAGAGAATAGCCAGTCAGTGGAGCAGTCAGAACACAAACAAATTTTCAATTAAGTCCCCTGTCTTATATAGGCATGGTTCATGGTGCCTCAAAACAATCACAACAGTAACATCAAAGATCACTGATGACAGATCACCACCATAGATATAATAATAATAATACAAATGCTTGAAATATTGCTAGAATTACCAACAAGTGACGTGGAGACAGGAAGTGAGCACATACTATTGGAAAAGTGGTGCTATAGACTTACTCAATGCAGCACGGCCACAAACCTTCAATTTGTGAAAAGTGCAGTAACTGCAGGGCACAATAAAGCAAAGTGCAATAAAGTGAGGTATGCCTGTATTAATATTTATCTTCATTGACTCACTGAAGTGTTTAATATCTTTCTCTTCTGGCCTGTGTGGAAAGGATTAGGGAACTTCTCTTATCAATGCTTATTCTTAAGTACCATATGTAGTGTTAAGTAATTGTAAGAAATTTAACTGAGTATGGGCAGTGAATATTAATTTGCTGCCTAAAATGTCTTCATTTTTGGATCTCAGTGTTACCTTGACAAACATGTCTTTTCTTTTAGTATAGGGCTGACAAGGTCTAAAATACAAATGCAGAGAAAATGGGTGTTGGTGAGTGGGATGCTTCTTGGGTCCTAAAAACATGAGAGAAATTTGCAATCTTAAAATACAGGCTCATAAATGAACCTCAGGAGGCTTATGGTGACCTGTTCACAGTCATAATCTGTAGCCAGTCATGGCTTCAATCAGCACTTCGAGAAGTATATATCCCTACAATATTAACATGAAAAGTAAATAATTTGTACTGTGATGCCCAGGATGGGAGGCAGCATTGTGTAATGGACTATGGCAGTGAATACATTAGACTTCCTTGCCCAATTAGACTTCCTTCCCTTCCTTGCAGGATTGGACCTAAGGCTGAGACCTCAATCTTTGAGTGACAGAAACAGCAATGTTTCAATCAGGGTCTGGGCAAGAAAGAAATAGCATACTCAAGCATGGTAATTAAGAATCATTTAATAAAAGGACTCTTTACTGAGACACGGGCAAGTTTAAAGGCAACCAATAAGGGGTAGAGTATACAAGGGCTAGCAACACCAGAGAGACATTGCCACCCCTTGATCTAAAGAGACAAATGGAGGAAATGGTTAGTGGGATCCAGAGAGAGCAACTGTAGCTGTCTAAGAAGTCTACATGAGAGAAACTGTGGCTTTTCACAAAAGGATGCAACAAACCTGTGGTGACCCACAAGTCAAGGGACTCCAATCTCCTCTTGTGCCCTCCAGTCTCCCAGTGGTGCCTCCTATTGGTCAAACTCAACTTGAAGCCAGGAGACAAGGGAATTAGTTGATGTAATCTATACAGGTCAGCCTCTTGGGATGCAGAGCAGGGTAGAGGGGACTGGAGAGTGAAACTGAGGCGAAAAGATAGCATGTCCAGATGAGCTCACAGCTGCCCTGAATGAGATGGTGAATTCAAATGCAGGCAGAGTGTGTTTTTATTGATATCAAATATTTTACGTATTTATAGGGTACATGCGAATATTTGCTACATGCATAGAATGTGTAAGGGTCAAGTCAGAATATTTGGGGTATCCATCACCTTGAGTATTTATCATTAGTATGTGTAGGTATCATTTCAAGTCCTCTCTTCTAGCTACTTGGAAACATACTATAGGCTGTTGCCAACTATAGTCACCCTAGTTTGCTATCGAATACTGGGGCTAATTTGTTCTGTATACCTGTATGCTTGTACTCGCCAACCAACATCTCTTTATCCCCCACCCTACCACCACACACCCTTCTTAGCCTCTAATATGTCTACATATCTATGAAATCAATTTTTTTAGCTCCCACATATAAGTGAGAACATATGGTGTCTGTCTTTCTGTGCTTGGCTCATTTCACTTAACAACCTTCAGTTCCATCTATGTTGCTGCAAATAATATGACTTCATTATTTTTATGGCCAAATAGTATTCCATTGTGCATATATACCACATTTTCTTTATCCGTTCATCTGTTTATAGACACCTAGGTTGATTCCATATCTTTGCTATTGTGAATAGTGCAGTGATAAACATGCAAGTGCAGGTATTCCTTTGATATGCAGATTTATTTCCCTTTGGGTAAATACCCAATAGTGGGATTGCTGGATCATATGGTAGTTCTATTTTTAGGTTTTTGAGAAACTTTCATGCTGCTTTCCATAGTGGTTGTACTAATTGACATTCCCACCAACAGTGTATAAGAGTTCCCTTTTCTCCCTGTCTTCACCAACATCTGTTGCTTTTTGTCTTTTTAATAGTAGCCATTCTAAATGGGGTAAAATGATATCTCACTGTGATTTTGACATACATTTCCCTGATATTCAGTGACGTTGAGCACTTTTCATACACCTGTTGGCCATTTGTATGTCTCCTTTTGAGAAATGTCTATTCATGTCCTTAGCCCACTTCTTAATGGGCTTATTTATTTATGTATCTATTTATTTGTTGAGTTGTTTGAGTTCCTTGTATATTCTGGATGTTAGTCCCTTGTCAGATAAGGGGCTGAGTGCTTTGACAACTTAGATCATTCAAAGTTATAAGCAATGGCAAGGTGGGTCTCCACTTCTTGTAATTTAGGGGACTGAATCAATTATCTGCATGCCTTTGCTAACTGCTTTTCAGGTAAGATTTATCCAGGTGTTGGGTAAGCAGCCATTTTATATAGAAGAGTGGTCCCCAAATTTTAGTGTTATATATTCCACTTATTTTTTCTGCCATGATTCCTGAATCTTATGAAGACTAAGGAAAAATGCCCATTTATGCCCTAGACATTTTCATATTCACTGATTTTCTGCTTTATATTGATCACTTATGGCAAATTTTAAGTTAAAATATACAGCATTGTTGAGAGTCCATTTTACTAGTATACCTTAAAAACACAAGCAAAACTAACAAAATAATAGTTAAAAATTGTTAGAATGCTGCTGAGTAGTTTTTACCTCTCTGGTATTAAAACTCAAAGATGATATATAAAAGAGAAGTTGTATTATTGATAATATATTGTTATTAATAGACTAAAATCTAACAAAAATAATAATTGTATGATATATGAACTATAGTCATTAAAATAGGACATTAAAAATTGATATAATGACTGCTCAAGAATCAGAGTTCTCAGTAACATTTGTCATTTACATTTGTCATCATTTTATTTAAATTTTTAATTTTAATTGACACAGGATAATTGTACATATTTGTGGGGAACAGTGTGATGTTTTGATACATGTATACATTGTGTAATTATCAAATCAGGATATTTAGCAAATCCATTACCTCAAATATTTGTCATTTATTTGTGGCAAGAAGATTCAGAATCCTCTCTTCTAGTTATTTTGAAATATACACTATAATATTATTTGCTATAGTCACCCTACTGTACAATAGAACACCAGAACTTATTCCTGCTATCCAATTGTAATGTTGTACCCGTTGACGTATCTTTTTTCATCCCTCTCTCTCCCATAGCCTCCCCAGTCTCTGGTCACCACTATTCTGTAGTTCTATGAGATCAACTTGCTTAGCTTCCACAAGTGAGTGGCATTATGTGGTGTTGGTCTTTCTGCACTTGGCTTATTTCACTTAACAAGATGTCCTCTAGACTCATTCATGTTACCATAGAATTTCATTATTTTTATGGCTGACTAGCATTCCATTGTATATGTATATCAGTAATATTTTAATAAATCAGATATAATACTCATCCAAATACTAAAAGTACTTCTGGTAGATTTATCAAACATTTATAGTAACAACTATTTTTCACTCAAAACAATTAAATGAAATTTAAATTACTAGGTTTACTCCCAGATGCCTGGGGAAATTTGCTGCTGAATGAAAGATGGGAGGCACATATCCCTAAATATAAGTAATTTATATCTGTTTTATCAACTGAAATATATAGAGGACCCAATTAACAACAGTCCCTAATACAGAGATTATTAGGGCAATGTGGTGGTAGTGCCTCAAATGATCTTACATTTAGTAGGAAATTGAATGTTTATGCCTTTTATCTTTCAGGTTATATTAAGAGAGTTTTCTGAGGAGTGGTTTGAGGTTAAAGGTTATCATTTGCAAAGAGTACAGCACATTTCTGTCTCCATTTTTAGAAAGACCCTGTATGGTTTAAGGGAAAAAGCAGAAGGAGCAGATGTTTGGGAAACTGCCAGGGGTCTCAACTTTTAAACAAAGATATCATAGGTCAAATAAGTGAGCCTGATCAAAGATTGCCAGGGAAATAATGATGAAGACTCTACTGGTGGAAGATAGGATGTCAGTGATACCAGTAGATTGAGGGAATGCTAGAGGAGCAGAAATTGGAAGGATTGTCCCAGGCAAGTAGAGGAAGTGATGCTTCAAAGGTGCATGTTGTTGGCAAGATAGGCAGATGGTGGGAAAGACAGTGCCTATGTTTGCTTTCTGCTGGTCTGCTGAAGTTGACAGGTGGATAATTATATGCAGATATAAGATTTTTAGGTGACCACTGGAATTAGATAAGAGGAATTCTTCATCCCTGTTAAAAGGTGAATGAACAAACCAAACAAAACTGTGTTATATTTTTACCATTTGTCAAAATTAATGCCTTGTTCTTTTCCATTGGCTGGGTATAGATAGAAATTGCTCTTTGCCATCCACTCATTACCCTCTTCTCCCATTACTTAATGAACTCCTAATTATTCTATCTCTCTCCACAAATTACTTTTTATGACTACTTTCCTTGATTCTCTAAGCCTAGAGGCCATATTACAATACATCCTCTTAGTGTCTTACTCTATTTAGCACCCACCAGTTGCAATTATTTATTTCTGAGATCATTTATGTATCTGCCTTCCCAATATGCAGTATCTCAGTGAGTACTGGGGCCAACTCTTCTTAGTCTCATTATAAAACTCACACTGTTGTTGGGAATGTAAATTAGTTCAACCCACTGTGGAAGACAGTGGTGATTCCTCAAAGATTTAGAATGAAAAATACCGTTTGACCCAGCAATCCCATTACTGGGGTATATACCCAAAGGAATATAAATTATTCTATTATAAAGAAACATGCATGTATATGTTCATTGCAGCACTATTCACAATAGCAAAGACATGGAATCAACCCAAATGCCCATCAATGATAGACTGGATAAAGAAAATGTGGTACATATACACCATGGAATACTGCGCAACCATAAAAAGGAACGAGATCATGTCATTTGGAGGGACATGGATGAACCTGGAAGTCATTATCCTCAGGAAACTAATGCAGGAAGAGAAAACCAAAGGACATATATTCTCACTTTTAAGTGGGAGTTGAACAATGAGAACACATGGACACAGGGAGGGGAACAACACTCACTGGGGCCTGTCAGGGGAGGGCCGGGTGGGTGAGAGCACTAGGGAAAAGAGCTAATGCATGCTGGGCTTAATACCTAGGTGATGGGTTGATAGGTGCAGCAAACCACCATGGCACATGATTACCTATTTAACAAACCTGCACATCCTGCACATGTCCCCAGAACTTAAAAAAATAAAATAGGCCCAGCCCGGT
Organism: Pongo abelii; assembly: GCF_028885655.2. Lineage (NCBI taxonomy): Eukaryota > Metazoa > Chordata > Mammalia > Primates > Hominidae > Pongo > Pongo abelii. The sequence goes on along the minus strand of NC_085928.1, from coordinate 136,047,488 downwards.
GGCTCATGCTTGTAATCCCAACACTTTGGGAGGCTGAGGCGGGTGGATCATGAGATCAGGAGATCGAGACCATCCTGGCTAATACGGTGGAACCCTGCCTCTACTAAAAATAGAAAAAATTAACTGGGCGTGGTGGCTGGTGCCTGTTGTCCCAGCTACTCAGGAGGTTGAGGCAGGAGAATTGCTTGAACCTTGGGAGGTGGAGGTTGCAGTGAGCCAAGATCGTGCCACTGCACTCCAGCCTAGCAACAGAGTGAAACTCCGTCTGAAAAAATAAATAAAATAAAATAAAATAAAACAATTTAAAATAAATAAAACTCAGTGCCTTATGAATAATGGTTACTCTTCTCATATTTATTAGATTATCAGTTAAAGAATTAGGGTGACCAATAATATTTCAATCCTAGAGTCTTTTCTCTTAAACAGTTTATCAGTTGCTGTTTGTACACATATTCCCTCAGCACATTTCTAGACCCACTATCTGACATCCAAATTCCAGCAGCTGCAACTATTTGCGTGAGTACTTTCTTTCTTTAGTTGAGATCATTCCCCTTGAGTGTCAGGTGCTTGGAAATTAATGCCCCTCTGAGCATCCTTCAACAAAGGTTGGTGGATAACTCTGAGGATATGTCCCACATTGGCTCCCAGACTTCCCCAGTGGAATTAAGCTCCAACTGACCCAGCAGGAACTTGTTCCGTAACCCTCTATTGGCTCTCTAACTTTTGTCTCTTTCCCCGTTTCCCTTCTGTACTTTCCTGGAATCATCGCCCTAATAAATTATTTGGACTTGAATCCACGTCTCAATATCTTCTGAAGGAAAATCCAAACTAAGAGAGTTTGCTTCATAGAAAGAACCCGAATGAGTCAAGCCAGTGAATGAAGACATGTACACAGGTGTGTCCATGCATAGACATTAAGACTTCAGTGTTAGCTTCTGTCTTTTTGGTCTCTTAAATACTTTTCTTTTATATATTTCTAACAGCAGTTTGCTGTCAAAAAGCTGAAGGAGATGCATAAAGCATCTTCAATCCAAGACAAGATCTAATAATAAGCATAGTTTCAATTTCAGCACACCTTACCTACCCCCCAAACTTGATTGTACTATACACTTTACCAGTCTCACCCCACGTCCTGTTGCTGGTCCCAAGACCTTCCCCTTGATCTGTGCCCTTATGGCTGAGAGGACCAGTGGGTAGACTAATTTCAATTTAAATACTTTAGAGGCACAAATTATTGAATTACAGGGTGTGTCAAAAGCACAGTTACATTGTTAACTTTGCATGACTGACTGGTGTCTAGTTTCTCTGATTTTGACTGGTTTCTGAAATGCATGCATGACTTAAAGTCTTCTTTAGGTCTTTGCTCAAATTTGATCTTGTTAGTGAAACTTTTTCCGAAAACACCTTCAGAATTTTAAATTCCAAACCATCCTCAGTCCTCTCTACTCCCCATTTCATTTTCATTCATAGAACTTGTTTGCAGTGGACATTTTCTATGTTGTTCTTTTATTTTGTTACTGTCTGTCTCCCTAATCAAGAAGTAAGCTCTATGAGGACAAGGATTTTTGTCTGTTTTATTCACACCTATGTTTCTAAAGCACATAGGAAGCATTCAGTCTATATTTGTTGAATAATCAAGTGAATAGCTTTGGATACTGAATACCATATATGTTAAAATAATCATAGCTACACATTCAGAAAATATGAAAGGCTGAATAGTTGGTTGTACTTATAGCCAATTTTTTATTTGTTAGACCCTGGAAACCTGAATTCTGGCTGGAAACTATAGTCATTTTAGAGGTTGAGAATCTTCCTAACATCCTAACATGGATATTGAAATTGGGCAGATTAGCAAAGAGGCAACTTCTGTGGTTTATTAAATAATTGATGATTTTTAAAGATTTTATAAACTTCCTTGTACTTTAGTATTTTCTAAGACATTCAAGAATTCCCAAGTACAGCAAATAAGCAAACAAATACAGGTTGAGTATCCCAAACCTGAAATGCAATCCAGAATTTTAGACTTTTTGAGTACTGACATGATGCTCAAAGGAAATGCTCATAGGATCATTTTTAATTTCGGATATTTGGATTGGGGGTGCTCAACCAGTAATCCAAAAAAATCTGAAAACTGAAACACTTCTTGGTCCCAAGCATTTCAGATAAGGGATTCTCAACCTGTAACAGCCAACAACAACAAGAAAACCTCCTCTGTTAACCTTTTACATGCAAGATTTCCTCTTTTGTCTTTATATGTTACTTTTATGGTCTGATTTATGAATTTCCTCCAGCAACCTGTTGAATGCCTCATAATAAATAACGGTGCAGCAAAGTCAGGCTGCAATGGTTACAGGGAATAAAAGAGAACAGAGAATCCCACAACCTGGTATTATTCATCATTTATCACTATTTCATCGTGGTGCAACTGCTAGTGTCAGAAGCATACATGAGTACACATTCTTTTTGTGAAAAATCATGGACAGCGAGAGATTAAGCATTCCATTTGCACACTAATGAATCAATTAAAATTTACTATTTAAGTGATAATTAAGAATTATCACTTTTCTTTCCTGATCCTTATTTTTTTTTCCTTTTCTTTTCTTTAATAGCTAGGACCCCAGTAAAATGTCAAACAGAAATAATGATAGCTCACCTTTTCTTGTTCCAAATAATGACTCACCATTAAGTGTGATGTTCACTGTACCTTGTTTGTACAACCTTTTATCTGGTTAAAAAACAAAAAGATTGTTTCTATACTTATTTTGCCAAGTTTCTTTTTTAAATATAAATTAATGTTAATTTTAGCAAGGTTTTTCCAGAATTTATTTTTTTTAAATTGGGTTATTGTATTAATTTATGTGAGCTTATTTTCTAATATTAAAGCACCTTTATAAGCTTGAGATAAATGTAACTTAGTCATCTGTTTTATCCTTTTATGTACTGCTGGATTTAGTTTGCTAATATTTGGTATAGAGTAGTTTCGTCTAACATCATGAGAAAGTTTGTAATGCAATTTTCCTTCCTTGTTCTGTGCTCGCCATGTTTGGGCATCAAGATCATGTTAGCTTCATAAAATGAAGAGTGTGTCTTCATTTATTGCTTCTCTAGAAGATTTTGTTTATTGTTGAAATTACTTGTTCCTTGACTGTTTGGTAGAATTCACCAATAAAATCATACCACTACATACCTATTAGAATAGGTATAACTTTTTTTTTTTTTTTGACAAAATGACATGCTAAGCACTGACAAGAATGTGGAGCAACGGGACTGCTAGCGGGGGTTCAAATTGATACAGCCACTTGGAGGAACACTTTGGCAAGTTCTTACAAAGTTAAACTTACACTTCCCATGTAACCCAGAAATCCCACTTCTAAGTACTTACCCAAGAGAAATGTAAACATATGTTCACACAAAGAGCTGTATAAGAATGTTTATTGAAACTTTATTCATAATTGACAAAAAAAAACTGGAAACAATCCAATTGTTCATCCACTGGTGCATAAACAAATTGTGCATCCCTACAGTGGCATATTCAGCATTAAAAAGGAATGGACCAGTGATATACACAATGACATGAAGAATCTCCAAACCTTTATGCTAAATGACAAAAAGCCAGTCTAATGGCTACGTGTTGTCTGATTCCATTTGTATGAAATTCTGAAAAAGACAAAGTTATAGGTTCAGAAATCAAGTCAGTGGTTACCAGGAGCTGGAGTAGGGAGAAGGGAGTGTACTACAAAGGCATGTAAGGGAACTTGTGGGGGATGATGGAAATATTTGTATTTTGATTGTGGTAATAGTTACATGACTGCCTGTGCATACCAAAACATATTGAGCTCATACGGAGAAAGTATGGATTTTACTCTATACAAATTATATCTTAATACATCCAATAAAAAACAACCCCAGGACTGCGGTTACTTTACAGGAATATTTTTTAACTACTAATTTAATATTTCTAATTATGGGATTATTCAGGCTTTTAAATTCTTCTAATGTTTTTTCTAGGAATTTGGCCTGTTTTTTAACTTTTTGACATAAATTATGTAATATTTGCGGAATACGTAGTTATGTGTTCCTTTTCATTTCTGAGTGCTTATTTGTGCCTTCTCTTATTAATAAATCTGAAAAGAGATTTTCACATTGTATTAAGATTTATATGTAACTACTTTTTTGGTTGCTTTGATCCATTCCATTCTAGAATTCACTTGTTTTCTGATTTGTTATTTTCCACCTTATCTTTTTTCTTTTAATTTATTTGTGTTTGTCAACTTCTTGAAATAAATCTTATCTTGCTAATTTGTAACTTTTCTTATTTTCTAACATAAGCATTTAAGACACTACAAGTCCCTCTAAATACTACTTTTGCTGCATCTCACAATTTTTATTAGGTAGTATTTTAAAATTCTTTATTTCTAATAATTTATAATGTATACTGTAATTTCTTCTTTGATTCTTGGTTTACTTAGAAGTATGTTCCTTAACATTTCAACTTATGGAATTTTCATAGTTATCTTTTGATTATTGATATCTAGATGAATTGCATATTGGTGAGAGAATGTATTCTGTTTTATTTCAGTCCTTTGAACTATGTTGATACCTGCTTTATGGTTCAGTATATGATCAAATTTTATAAATGTCATATAGGGTAAAAAATGATGTAGTCAGTACATATGCTGGTTGCAGAGCTTAATATATGCTTATTTCATCAAAATTACTACTTTTTTGCTTGTATGGCTTTATATTTACTGAGGGGAGTATAGAAATATCTCTCTATGAGGGTGGATTTACTTTATCAATTTTTTATTTAAGTGATGTATTAGATCCTTTCAGATTTAACATCCTATGCCTTGGTGAAATGAAACTTTTTAAAATTATGATCTGACCCTTTTAAAATCTAGTAATACTTTTTACTTTGAAGTCTGTTTCATCTGATATTAATGTAATTAATTACTCTGTTTTCCACTTATGCCAATATCTTTTTTTTCCTCCATATTTTTCTCTCTGGTTTGCATTTTTTTTTTGCATATTTTTCTCTCTGCTTGCATTCTGGATAATCTATTTTGTCTTATCTTTTAGTTTTTGTCTCTTGACACACCTGCAGGGTCTATTGGTTCTACTATTAAATGTATCCATTAAAAATATAATTTCAATTTTATTTTCAGTTTATTGAAGTTCTATTTGGCTCTTTACAAATCTACTTCCCATTATATTTTTATCATATTATAAGCCTCCTTTTATTTTGAACCTTATTAAATATATTTATTGTACATTTTATGTCTAATGCTATACTTCTATAGCTTCTGTATTTCTAAAATTGTTTAGCTTTTTTATCAGTCTCATGCTATGGGCCTGGTTTCCTTGCAGGGTTAGTAAATTTTAACTGAAAGTTGCTCATTTCCCTTGGAACTTTATCTTTGGAAATGTTTTGAGGTCTCGGATGAAAATAGTATCTTATGTAAAGAGCTTGTATTTATTTTTGTTAGGTGCTTGAAGCCATTACCAGTCCAGGACCACTTTAAGCTGAATCTTCAGTTGAAAATGTTCAGATTACCCAGTTAGTAAGAATTTAGGCTATAAACTTTTAGCAGCTGACTTGTGATTATGAATTCTCAGGAAATATATTTTCCCTTTCTGCCTAGCACCAAGATTTAAGACAGGCAATATTTTGGATGCTTTGAAGTAGATGGGATTTTATTACATTAAGTGTTTAAGCCTCGGTGGAATTAGTATGGGAATCTTTTTGTGGACCCCTCATCCTGGGTAGGCTCTAGGCTTCGTTTTCTCCCCCTGAAGTCATCCTACCTTGTGAAAAGCCAATGGTTAAGTGTGTCTGGTTTGGTAAATGATTTTGAAGAGAAAATTGGTTTTGGTGCCTTTCTTACCTCTCTAGGGTCTCCCTTCTGTCAGTTTTAAGCCAGGAATGTTCACGCTTTTGCTAGATCATGGATGCTTTTCTACACTTCATTCATCGTACTTTAGTTGTTTTCAGCAGATGCGCCAGTCCTTTTTCCCAGTTTTCTCTGTACCTGAAAATGGAAATAATAAATCATTTCTTTTCAAATTCCAGACGAGTGATGGCAAATGAGTTTTATCCTAAGTACTAACTCCAGTTAATTGGAAGAAGTTGACTACAGTCTTTAGTTGAGAAGGGTTCTGACTCCTTGTTCAGACTCAGAGGATAAGAATGCTATACTTTTTTTTGTGATGTGTTGGACTGGGCTAATGTGGAAAGTGAGGATCGAAGTGGCATATATGCAGTGTTTTGTTCATCCACAACCCAATTCCTGATTCTTTTGAACCTTCCAGAGAATAGTCATTGGACTGTTCCTATGTTGTTCTTGATTCTGAGTTCCAGACTCGGTGAGTAGCAGAGTCTTCCTGACACATTTTATTTGAAGCTTGCAAGGTTTTAGTATTTGAATAGATTTAAAAATTAAAGGGAAAAAATTAAGGAGCCTATCAGGGAATTTCAGTGGGCCATCAGATCAAGGGTAAAGCAGCCACATAATGTTTTAGATGGTGCCATGCATGGATAGTACAATCTGATTCCATTTGTCTTCTATATTTTCTTCTTTTCAGTTCTTAAGACCTGCTATGAAAAATGAATAAGGATTTTGAAGTTATCCATGGACTTTTGGAGGTAATATCTAGTAAAATTTTTGTGTGGTTACATTTTTGGGAGATGTTATTAACCATGATTGGGAGAAAGGCTAAGGAAAGATTTACAGGAAAATGAAGGTGATGGTAGTGGGCAATCAGAAAAGGAAAAGTTTGAGTGTCATTGACTTAGGTGTTGTCAACTTGATTATCTACAGTAGAAATCAACCAGTATTCGACCAGGATATGTCTACCTTATCTTTGTCAAAAATTGATTCATCACATTTCAAAATCAAATGGCTTGTCATCTGGAGATCTTAGTACAAATAGAGCTCCTGTTTCTGATGAGACTTTTCTGTTTTTAAATGGCTGTGTTACTAACAACCTTCTCATAATCTAATAATATTAGTAAGTACCTAACATAGGTCTGGAATTGTTTCGGAATCTTTGCTGATTGCATAGCAAAGAAAATACAGGACTTTTCCTTACTTCAACATTAGCAAAAAGATTTTTTTTTTTAAATTAAGATTTTTCCATTGTGGTAGGACAGAAGCAAAAGTCTTTATAACTAGTATGAATAGACACTTTTGTTAGCTGAGTCTATTCAATACTGATACGGAAATTATTGGTAAATTCAGATTAGGAAACTGAAGATACAATCAAAATTAAAGGAGAAAATATGAGAGAGAGAGAGAAAAAAAATGTGTGTGTGAGAGAGGTGATCAAACCCTTCCATGGCTATAAACTACTTAAAAAGGAATTGTTTCCCCCAGCTCTGGAATTTACCACTTCTTACCTTGTAAAATAGCCCCTTCTGTTATCTTCTCTCCAGAATCTCCTTTTATCTTTCCTGCCTTTCAGCATGGAAATAAGCTCAAGCCTCTTCCATATTAAAGATATATAAGCAAACAAGCAAGCAAAACTATGTCACTTGACCTTAAATTCTCTTCTATTTCATGCTTGATCTTTCCTATAACTTATTCTAAATGAGTATATCCTTATTGTCTTACTTCTTATTTGTATGCCTATCCACAGTGATCAGCTTCCCACCTCTACCACCACATTAAAGTCCTCTGCCACCAAGACCACCAAATGGTCTTCCTAAATCCAGTGGACTCATGGCTCTGTCTTGATCTTGCTTCACTCTCCTCTTCTCTAAGTCATGCTGGACGTGCCCTTTTCAAAGACCTGATAACCCCACTGCCTGCACTAAATATTTTCAAAGTGGTTCCATTCAAGGGAGCAATTTCTTATGTTCCTAGTTTTCTCAGACTCCATTTGTTGTCACTGCAAGCAGAAAAGAACCTCTTAGTGTAGTTTCCTCATAGTCAGGGTTGAGGCCACTGAATCAGTTTTTAAATTGCTGCTTAAATTTTATTTGTTACATTTACATATAATTTTTAAAGATAAATTAAACCATAAAGCTCATAACAAAAGCCAACAGTCTTTTATCTCATCTCTTCCAATACAGCTGCTCTCAAAGGCAACCACTTTCACCCCTTAATAGTTGTTATTTTACATTTAATTCCATATTTTCAGATAACATGTCTTTACATGTATTTCCTGATTTTTCAGTTTTGGACATTTTTTACTGAGTTTATACTGTGATAGATGAGGATTTATGTCCTGTACTTCCTTTCTCCCTTATTGAGGCATCAAATCAATGTTCATCATTATTTACATTTTAGTGTTTTTCAAATAGTTTTCACTACAAGACCAAAAGGTATCACATAATTCAATTTTCTTACTTTTATCAGGTTTATTTTCTCAAGCAAATAATTGTATAATATGCTTGCATTCTTGCTTTGCTTGTACCTATCGGTAATTCTTTTTCAACATGCCAATGGAAACGTACAACTACTCTCAATACTTTTTTCCATTAGTTAAATGAATCAGGTGTTTGTATCTATTTTTAATTTTTTAAAAATTTTCTTACTGTGTTTATATAGTATTTAGCTCTCTCTGGGAACCTTTCATCATGTTTCTCTAATTCTGATATATTTTTCTTTAGGACAAACACACTCATCCTGGGACTTCCCTTCACTCTCATCCAATGAAAATTTTTTTCTTTCTTGAGTGTGATGCTCTGTTTTAGATGTAGCACTATTTTCAAGTGTTCTCTTGGTTTTGATGGAGAAGAAAATAGAGGAAGTATAAAGGAAATATAGAAAGTATATTTTACAACTTTTTCTATTTCTGATGACATGCTTATTCTACTCTGAGACATGATTGATGATTGACAGAGCACAAAATTTATGTTAGAAGTTATTATTCTCCAGATTTTTAAAGGTATTGTTTCATTGTCTTTCTGCTTCCAGTATTGTTAATGAGAAGTCCAGAATCATCATGATTTTCAGTATTTGATATGTGACTTGTTCTTGCTAGAACCTTATGGTGAGTACCTTGCTTTGGATCACTTTTCGTTCATTGCATTGGGTAGTGGGTAGGTGTTTTTACCCTGGTGCCTGGTAGGAGAAGGGAGCTAGTGGATGGATTTTGTGCCTATGGTTTATCTTAATCTCCTTATTTTTATTCTTAAGCTTCACCCCACAGGTTTTTGAATCTGGAAATTCTCAGTCTCAATTTTTTCACAGATTAAATTTCTGTTCTCCTGCACAGTGTTCATCTGGTTATATGAGGTGGGGAGAGAGGGACCAGGGATCTCGTTGAATAGTATTGAGACTTTGGATCAGTTCTCTTATTTTCAGTTTTGTACTTCACCTTCCTTTCACCTATACCTCCAAATCTGAGTTTTCTTGGATTCTGCAAGGCAAAACTGTTTGCTCCTCTTTGGTATTCTCCTATACCTGAAGGATTCATTTTTCTTTTCTCTGCTAAATTAATAACAACTTGCTGTAGACTGACTATCTGTACACCCCCAAAATTTATTTGAAGATATAGCCTCTAAGGAAGTAATTAAAATTAGAAGAAGTCACAGGGTTAATCCAGTAGAATTAGTGTCCTTGTAAGAGGAGACACTAGAGAGCACACACACTTAGGAAAAACCATGTAAGGATGCAGTGAGAAAACCCCTACCTATAAGTTAGGAAGAGAGCCCTTACCAGAAACCAAATCTCCTAGAACCTTAATCTTGGACTTCTAGCCTTCTGAAATGTGAGAAAATAAATTTCTGTTGTTTAAGCCACCCAGTCTGTTTTAGTCCATTGTGCATTGCTAAAAAGGGATACCTGAAACTGGGTAATTTATAAATAAAGGAGGTTTATTTGGCTCATGGTTCTGCAGGCTGTACAAGAAGCATGACACTGGCATATTGTTCTGGCGAGAGCCTCAGTAAGCTTTCAATCATGATGGAAAGGGAAGGGAGAGCAGGCATGTCACATGGCAAGAGAGAAAGCAAGAGTGAGGAGGAGGGGTATCACACTGTTAAACAACCAACTCTTTTGTGAATGAATAGAGCAAGAACTCACTCACTACCTCAAGGGAGGACACTAAGCCATTCATGAAGGACTCACCCCTGTGACCCAAATACTTCCCACCAGGCCCCATCTTCAACATTGGGGATCAAATTTCAACATGAGATTTAGAGGGGACAAATATCCAAACTATATTACATGGATAATATTTTGTTATGTCTGCCCGAGCAGACTAATACACAACTCCTCCCATGTACTTTCCATTGGTTGTTTCTATGTGGTGCTGTCTCTATTTATTGTTGCTTTCTTTTAAGATTTTTTTGTTACTTGGAGTTTATAGACTTTATTTTTCTCCTTTACTATTATTTTATGTGGTACTTATTTGGAGGGAGCAGAAATAAATATTGTTATGGTTAATTTTGTCAACTTGTCCAGGCCATGGTACCCAGAAATGTTTTCTAGGTTTCTGAGGTTTCTGTGAAAGTATTTTTAGAAGATTAACATTTAAGTCAGCAGGCTTTGAGTTAAGTAGATTACCCTCTGTAAAGTACGTGGGCCTCATCCAAGTAGTTAAAGGCCTAAGAAAAAAGATTGACCTTCCCTCAGGAAGGAATTCTGCCAGTAGACTGCCTTCAGGCTCAAACTGCAACCTTGGTTCATTTGTGAGTCTCCAGCCTGCCAGAGTATCCTCCAGTTTCCAGAAGTGTATGAGCCAATGCCTTAAGTCTCTCTCCGTTTCTTCTCTCTTTTAGATGTTTCTTTACTTATGATAGGGTTACATCCCAATAAAACCAAATAACTTACAATATTGTCAACTTACGATGGTTTTGTTGGGACGTAACTTCGATACAATTTGAAAAACATACTGAATGCCTATCACTTTTGCACCATTGTAAAGTCAAAAAATTATAAGTCAAGCCATTGGGGGACCACCTGAAAATATATGTCTATGTATGTATTTATGTTTTACATAGTTTTGATTTAACTGGAAGTCACATCTTACCTTCCTTTTGTATGATAAAGATGTCCGTTCTTCCTTATTATATTTGTTCTGTTTGTTATATTCATATAGCCCAATTTTTTACATCAAAAGTGGAATATTTAATTTTTTTTAGTCTAAAAATATGTCCTGAAGATCATTCAACGTATAGTTATTTTTCTCATTCTTTTTAAAGGCTGCCTAGTACTTTATTGCATAGATGTCTCCTAAAGATGGACATCTGGGTTGTTTACAATCTTTTGCTACTATAAAATTTTCTGTAAGGAATGACTTTGTGCATAAATAGGCTTGTTTTTGCCAGCTTACCTTAGGGACAGATTTTTAGAAGTGGAGTTACAAGATCAGAAAGGTAATTTATATGTAATTTTTCTCCCTCCATTGGGCTTTTACCATTTTATATTCCCATCAACAAGATAAAAAACTGCTATTTTTGCACAGCTTTCTTTTTTTTTTTTTTTTTTTTTTTTTTCTTTTTCTTTTATTATTATTATTATTATTATTATACTTTAGGTTTTATGGTACTACCAGACCGACAAAAAAAAAATAAATAAATAAATAAATAAGATAATAATTGACAACTTACTCCCTTTTGCACAGCTTTCTAAGGGGAGTAAGTTGTCAATTATTATCTTATTTATTTATTTATTTATTTATTTTTTTGTCGGTCTGGTAGGTGAGAAGGAGAACCTCGTGTAGTTTTATTTTAACTTCCCTGAACAGGTGAGGTTGAGTATCTTTTCATATGTTTGAGGAGGTGATTTTACTTCTTATTCTGTAAGCTGTCTGTCATGTCTTTCCTCATTTATTTATTAAGTTGTTCATTCCCTTCCTCAGGTTTTAGGAGTCCATGGCATACTAAATTTTCTTTAGTGCTTTTTGTTTTTTATATTTGCTGTCTTTATTTTTTGCCTTTAGAAACATTTTATGTAATAAAATTTACCTATCTTCAGTTATTTATAGATTTGAGTCATAGAAATAATTTCCCCATTCCTAAATCATAAAATCCTCTTCTATTGTTGGTACAGTTTCAAAATTTTTGTTTAGTACTGTAGTCTGAATGTATGCATTATGTATATTTGAGATAACATCTACTTTATATTTGCTTATTTTCAAAATGACTATTCAATTAACCTAATATTATTTATAAACATTCCCATCTTTCTTGCACTGATTTATGTTGACATCTTTAGAAAACACTTCATTCCCACTATTATTTGTATCTTTTTCTCTATTTGTCTTTCCATATATTGATGCAACAATATTTACTATACTGTTTTAAATATAGATGTTTAAAAATTTACTTTTAAGTTTTAATATCTGGCAGAGCTGGTAGTCCTATATTGCTTCTTTTTGTATTAAAGAAATATCCAGTGGCTCTTATTTCAGTAAACCTTTAAGCAAGATTGACTTAAATTTTGTCAAATGCCTTTCCACATGTGAATATGATCATATAATTGCTTTCCTCAATTCTATTACTGTAATACATTATTTTAGAGATTTCCTAATATTTGACAATCCTTGTATTCCTAGAATGAAATTCTCACTTGTTCATATGTATTGTTTTGTTTGTTTGTTTGTTCTTTTTTTTAAAAAAAAAAACCTTTTTATCAGAAAATAACTTCAAATTTACTTTTTATTGTTGTAAAAAATAATGTGCAAAACATCTTTCTACTTCTAATTAAGCTTTTCAATTTGTTAAGATGTTACTGCATTCTTGTATCATTCTCTCTGTTTATGTTCATTTCTGTCCCTCTTTCTTTCTGTACACACACACATAAAGTTGTTTACCCACACAAACCAACTCTCTCTCTCTCTCTCTCTCTGTCACACACACACACACACACACAGTTTTGGGAACCATTTCAGAGTATTATATTATGTCTCTTTACCCTTAAATACTTCAGTGTGTATATCCCATGAACAAAAAACATTCTCTTACATAACCTTATTGTCGTTCAGGAAAAATAACATTAATACTGTTATCAAACTATTCTTCAAACATTTGGTATAATTCACTAGTGAAACAATGTGGGCCTGTGCTTTTCTTTGTGGCAATTTTTTGTTACTAATTCCACCTCTTTATTTGTTATTAACCTATTCAGATATTCTATGTCATCTTGAATCAGTTTCAGCAGTTTCTGTCTTTTTAGGAATTTTCCTATTTTATCATAATCTATTTTTTCCATACAATTATTTACAGCATACCTTTATGATCTTTATTATTTATGTAAGGTGTGTAGTGATGTCCCCTCTTTCAATCCTGCTTTTAATAATTTAAATCTTTGCTCGTTTACTTTTGGACTTGTAGCTAAAGTTTTGTCAATTTTGTTGATTTTCTTCAAACAGCTAATTTTTTGTTTCATTGATTTTCTACTTTTTTCTATTCTCTATTTCATTAATTTCCACTTGAATCTTTATTATTTCATTTTGTATCCTTGCATTAAGTTTACTTCCCTTTTCTTTTACTGGTGCCTTAAAGTGAGAGGTTGGGTTATGATTTAAAACTTTCCTCTGATTCTATCAGGAATATGGTGATTCATTAGGGAATAAGGAATATCTTGGCCAGCAAGATGCTGGAATAGAAGTTTCCACCAGTTGTCTCCCCACCACCAGCACACCAGTTTAACACCAATCTACACATAAAACACTCCTTGATAGGAATAAAAAAATCAGGTAATCCCTGTAGTACCTTGTTTTAACTCAGCGTCACTGAAAGAGGCACAGAAGAGAGAGAAAAAACTGTCTTAAATCATTGATGACACCCTTGCCCCACATCCAGCAGTGGTGCCTGCATGGTGTGGAAAGCATTGCTCGGCCCTGGGTGCGGAAGAACCTGTCAATTGTGAGGCATGAAACTCAGTGATGTTCTATCAGGGCAAAAAGGAAAACCAGAACAAACTCAGCTGATGCCTGCCCACGGAGGTAGCATTTAAACCAGCTGTAGCTGGAGGGGAATCTCCAGTCCCAAATTTAAATTCCTCCAAACCTTGTCATTATGAGCTAAAGTTCTCAGAGTCTGTAAGTAAACTTGAAAGGCAATCTAGGCCATAAGGACTGCAACTCATATGTGAGTCCTAGTGCTGAACTAAGCCTAGAGACAGTGGACTTGGGAAGCACGCAACCTATTGAGACACAAGCTAGGGCAGCTAAAAGTGCTGGCATCACCTCTCCCAAGGCTGCACAGCTCATGTCTCCAAAAGAGACCCCTTTCTTCCATTTGAGGAGAGGAAAGGGAAGAATATGGAAGATTTTATCTTGCAACTTGGATACCAGCTCAGCCGCAGCAGGATAGGGCACCAGTCAGAGTCAACAGGCTCCTGTTCCAGGCCCTAGGACCTGGATGACATTTCTACATACACCCTTGGTGAGAAGGAAACCCAATTCCTTGAAGGGAAGGATCTATTCCTGGCATCATTCATCACCTGCTACCTGAAGAGTGCTTGAGCCCTGAATAACCAGCAGAAATACTCAGGTACTACATCGAGGGCCGTGAGTGAGCCTCTGAGACTTGCCAGCTTTGGGTGAGACTCAGCCTATTACTAGCTGTTGTGGCTGTGGGGCAAAACTTCTACTGCTTGAGAAAAGCAGAGGGAAAAGTAAAGGGGACTTTATCTTGTATCTCAGGTACAGAATGGCCACAGAGGGATAGACTACTAAGTGGACTCTTGGGGTCCCTGATTCCAGGACTTGACTCTTGAATGGCATCTCTAGACCTGCCCTGGACCAGAAGGGAGCCCACTGCCCTGAAGGATAATTCCCAGGACAGGTAGCATTCACAAGATGACCTAAGAGTCCTTGGGCCTTAAGAGAACATCAGCAGTAGTCTGGCGGTACTCCCCATGGCCTACTGGTAATGGTAGCTATGGGGTGAGGCTCCTCTGCCTTTGGAAAGTGGAGGGAAGAGTGGGAAGGACTGTGTCTGTGGTTTGAGTGCCAGATCAACTGCAGTACAATAGCATACCACATAGACTTCTAAGGTTTTTGACCTTAGTCCTGATGGCACCTCTGGACCCACCCAGGGACTGGGGAACCTCACAGCCTTAAAGGGAAGGACACAGGCCTGGCTGGCTTTGCCACTTGCTGATTGTAGATCCCCAGGGCATTGAGTGAACATAGGCAGCAACTAGGGAGTTGTTACAGTAGACCTTGGGTAAGACCCCATGTTTTAGTCATTTCAGATCTGATCCATTTCAGTCATAGTGGTGGTGGTGGCTACAGTAGTGCATGTGTCACTCCACCCCCAGCTTTGGGTGGCTCAGAACAGATAGAGACTCCATTTGTTTGAGAGAAAGTAAGGTAAGAGAACAAGAGTCTCTGCCTGGTAATCCAGAGAATTCTACCAGATCTTGTCCAAGACCATCAAAGTGTTACCTCTGTGAGTCTGCAAGAACCACAGTGTTACTGAGCTTGGGGTGCCCCCTAAAGCAAATACAGCATAGATCACAACACCCAAGCCTTTTCAAATATGTGGAAAGCCTTCTCAAGAATGATGGGTGCAAATAAGTCCAGAGAGTGAAGACCACATTAAATAGCTAATTCTTTTTTTTAATTGTTATTTATTTTTATATATCAAATTTGTCACAAACTAAGGGAAGAGTTAACTGTGTTAACTATGCATGCAGTTTTGTCAGTTTCTCAGAGATATTTTTTGTTTGAATTTTTTGAGTTTTTATTACTTTTACACTTATTATTTACGTTTTAACCTTCAAAGTCTCATTGCTTTAGGTATAGTCATGCATTGCTAAAGGATGGATATGTTCTCAATGCCCAGACACCAAGAACATCCAGGAAAATATGACCTCACACCAGATGAACTAAAAAAGGCACCAGAGACCAATGCTGGAGAAACAGACATGTTACCTTTCAGACAAAGAATTTAAAATAGCTGTGTTGAGAAAAATCTATGAAATTCAAGATAGCATAAAGAAATAATTCAGAATTATATCTGAATTATTAAATTAAATGTGTTATTAAATGAAATTATATCTGAATGATTAAATTAAATAAATTAGTAAATTAAATGAAGAGATTGAAATAATTTAAAAGAATCAAGCAGAAATTCTGGAGCTGAAAAATGCAACTGTTATATTGAATAATGCACCAGAGTCTTCCAATAGCAGAATTGACCAAGCAGAAGAAAGAATTAGTAAGCTTGAAGACAGGGTATTTGAAAATACACAGTCAGAGGAGACAAAAGGAAAAATAATAAAAAATAATGAAACACACCATAGGATCTAAAAAATAGCCTTAAAAGGGCAAGTCTGAGTTATTGGAGTAGGTAGAGGAAGAGATGGGGCAGAAAATTTATGGAAAGGGATAATAACAGAGAACTTCCCAAACCTAGAGAAAGATATTAACATCCAAGTACAAGAAGGTTATAGAACATCAAGCAGATTTAACACAAAAAGACTACCTCAAGGCATTTAATAATCAAGCTCCCAAAGATCAAGGATAAAGAAAGGATCCTAAAAGCAGCAAGAAAAAAAGAAACAAATAACACACAGTGGTGCTCCAATATGTCTGGCAACAGGCTTTTCAGTGGGAACCTTACAGGCCAGGAGAGAATGGCATGACATATTTAAAGGGCTGAAAGGAAAAAACTTTTACCTAAGAATAGTATATCTGGTGAAAATATCCTTCAAACATGAAGGAGAAATAAAGACTTTTCCAAACAAACAAAAGCTGAGGGATTTCATTACCACCAGAGCTTTCCTATAAGCAGTGCTAAAGGGAGTATTTCAATGAGAAAAAAAAGGACACTAATGAGTAATAAATAATGACCTGAAGGTACAAAACTCACTGGTAATAGTAAATATACAGAAAAACACAGAATATGATAACATTGTAACTGTGATGTGTAAACTAATCTTATCCTAAGTATGAAGGATAAATGATGACCAGTGAAAAATAATAACAACCACTTTTCAAGCCATAGACAGTACAATAAGATATAAATAGAAACAATAAAAAGTTAAAAACCAGGGAGACAAAGTTAAGGTGTAGAGTTTTGATTAGTTTTCTTTTTGCTTGTTTGTTTGTTTATGCAAACAATGTTATGTAGTTATCAGGTTAAAATAATGGGTTACAGAATAGTATTTGCAAGCATCATGGTAACCTCAAACCAAAAAATATACAATGGACAGACAAAAATACAAAGCAAGAAACTAAGTCATATCACCAGAGAACAATAAAGGAAGACAGGAAGGAAAGAAAGAAGGAAGAGAAGACCACAAAACAACCAGAAGACAAATAACAAAATGGCAGGAATAAGTCCTTACTTATCAATAGTAATATTGATCATAAGCGGACTAAACTCTCCATTCCAAAAACACAGAGTGGCTGAATGGATGAAAAAACAAGACCCATTGATCTCTTCCCTACAAGAAACACACTTCACCTATAAAGACACACATTGACTGAAAATAAAAGAATGGAAAAAGATATCCCATGCTAATGGAAACCAAAAGAGAGCAGTAGAAAGTACAGACAAAATAGATTTCAAGACAGAAACTATAAGAAGAGACAAATAAAGTCACTATATAATCACAAAGGGGTCAATTCAACAAGAGGATATAACAATTTTAAATTGTTTACATTTTAAATATGCATCTAAACCTGGAGTACCCAGATATATAAAGCAAATATTACTAGAGCTAAAAGCAGAGATCAACCCTCATACAATAATACCTGGAAACTTTAACAACTCATTTTCAGCATTGGACAGATCTTCCAGACAGAAAATCAACAAGGAAGCATCAGACTTAGTCAACATAATAAAAGCCATATAGGACAGAACCACATATAGTATCATACTGAATGGGGAAAAACTGAAAGCCTTCCCTCTAAGATCTGGAACAAGACAAGGATGTCCATTTTTACGCTGTTATTCAACATAGTACTGCAAGTCCTACCTAGAACAATCAGACAAAAAGAAGAAATAGAGACCATCTAAATTGGAATGGAAGAAGTCAAATTATCCTTGTTTGTAGATGACATCATGTTTGGAAAAACCTAAAGACTCCACAAAAAACTATTAGATACACAAGTTCAGTAAAGTTTCAGTATCCAAAAATCAACATATGAAAATCAGTAGCATTTTCATATGCTGAGAGTGAACAATCTGAAAAAGAAATTTAAAAAGTAACCCTATTTACAGTAGACATAAATAAAGTTAAATATCTAGGAATTGACTTAACCAAAGAAGTGAAAGATTTCTATAAGAAAAACTATAAAACACTGAGAAAAGAAATTAAAGAGAACACCAACAAATGCAAAAATATCCCTGTTCATGAACTGGACGAATCAATTATTATTAAAATGCCCATACTCCCCCAAACAATCTACAGATTCAATGCAATCTTTATCAAAATTTTAATGAAGTTCCTCACATAAATAGAAAAAACAATTCTAAAATGTATATGGAACCACAAAAGACCCAAAATAGCCAAAGCTATTCTAAGCAAAAAGAACCACATTACCTGACTTCAAATTATACTACAGAGCTATAGTAACCAAAACAGCATGGCACTGGCATAAGAACAGACACATAGACCAAGGAACAGAATCTAGAACCCTGAAACAAATCCACACACCTACAGTGAACTAATTTTCAACAAAGGTGCCAAGAACACACACTGGGGAAAAGACAGTATCTTCAATAAATGGTACTGGGAAAACTGGATATCCATATGCAGAAGAACGAAACTAGGCCCCATCTCTTGCCACATACAAAAATCAAATCAAAATGGATGAAAGATTTAAATCTAAGACCTCAAACTATAAAACTACTACAGGAAAACTTTGGGGAAACTCTCCAGGACATTGGTCTGGGCAAAAATGTCTTGAGCAACACTCCACAAGCATAGGCAACCAAAGCAAGCATAGGCAACCAAAGCAAAAATAGACAAATGGGATCACATCAAGTTAAAAAGCTTTTGCATAGCAAAGAAACAATCAACAAAGTGAAGAGAGAAACCACAAAATGGGGGGAAATATTTGCAAACTATTCATCTGACAATGCATTTATAACCAGCACACAAGGAGCTCAAACAACTCTATAGGAAAACAATATAATAATCAGATTAAAAATAGGAAAACTATTTGAATAGACACTTCTCAAAAGAAGACATACAAATGGCAAACAGGCATATGAAAAGGTGCTCAACACCACTGATAATCAGAGAAAAGAGCATCAAACTGCAATGAGATATCATCTCACCCCAGCTAAAATGGCTTTTATCCAAAAGATAGGTAATAACAAATGCTGGCAAGGATCTGGCAAAAAGGAAACCATGGTACCGTGTTGGTGGGAATGTAAATTAGTACAGCCACTGTGGAGAACAGTTTGGAGGTTCCTGAAAAAAACTAAAAATAGAGCTACCATATGATCCAGAAATCCCACTGCTGCCAGGTATATACCCAAAAGAAAGGAAATCAGTATATTGAAGAGATACTTGCACTCCCATGTCTGTTGCAGCACTGTTAACAATACCTAAGATTTGGAAGCAACATAAGGGCCTATCATCAGATTAACTCATACCTATACACAGTGGAATATTATTCAGCCATAAAAAAGCATAAGATTCTGTCATTTGCAACAACATGGATGGAACTGAAGATCATTATGTTAAGTGAAATAAGCCAGGGACAGAAGTACAAACATCACATATTCTGACTTACTTTTGGGATCTAAAAATCAAAACAGTTAAAATCATGGAGACAGAGAATAGAAGGATGCTTACCAGAGGCTAAGAAGGGGTAGTGGGGTGCTGGAGAGGAGAGGAGGATGGTTAATGGGTACAAAAAAATAGTTAGAAAGAATGAATAAGAACTACTACTTGATAACACAACAGGGTGACTATAGTTAATAATAACTTAATTGTACATTTCAAAATAACTCAGAGTATAACTGGATTGTTTTTAATACAAAGGATAAATGCTTGGGGGATGGATACCCCATTCTCCATGATGTGATTATAATACATTGCCTGCCTGTATCAAAACATCTCATGAACCCCATAAATTTATATACCTACTATTTACCCTGTAAATTTATATGCCTATTATGTACCCACAAAAATTAAAAATAAAAAGAATAAAAATAGAAAATAATTTTTTCCTCTTTTTAAATACAACATTTACAGCTATTAATTTTCCTCTAAGCACTGCCTTAGCTGTATTCCTTAAGTTTTGGTATATTGTATCTTAATTTTTCATTCATCTCAAAGTATTTTCTAATGTCCTTTGTGATTTCTTTCCTGACCCATTTTTTAATAGTATGTTTCATTTCCACTTATTTATGATTTTCCTATATTTATTTATGTTATTAATTTCTATGTTATTACATTGAGATTGGGGAAATAATTTGTATGATTTCAATCATTTAAAATTTATTGAAGCTTGTGTGTGGCCTAGAATATAGTCTATCCTGGAAAATGTTCCATTGTACTTGAAAAGATGCTAATTCTTTAGACAGAAAAACTCTTCAGATAGAAAACATATAGAAGGGTGGGAATTGGTAAGGTAAAGTGGAGGAAGACACAGCTTAGTATTTTTTGTAGTAGGGGATACAGAAAAGAAGGAAGAAGAAGTTCGCTATAAGCTCAGATGCATCAATAAGGTGGGCAAGCAAGAGCAAGTTGTGGGACTACAAACAGGAGGAAATGGGCTGGGCATGGTGGCTCACACCTATAACTACACCACTTTGGGAGGCCAAGGCAGGAGGGTCACTTGAGTTCAGGAATTTGCGACCAGCCTGGGCAACATAGTGAGACCTTGTCTGCTTATACCTAGCTTCACCTTAGCTAATACAGCATTTTTTTCTGTCTTCTTGTTCATCTTAGCAATGAAAAACATAAGTCCAGTGGCACCAAAAGAAGTACCATGAAAAACGATGGCTTTACTTTGACTCTTTGTTCGCTGGTAGATAAGCAACTGGCTGTTCTATGCACTGCAGGGAAAGCCGTGGAATGTTTCAAAAGACCACAGAATGCTCATTTCCAATAAGCAATGGATAAAAGACAAAAATTGGCTTGGGAAGGTAATGTGTGCCTGTAGTTCCAGCTACTTGGGAGGCTAAGGTGGGTAAATCACTTGATCCTTGGAGTGCAAGGCTGCAGTAGGCCATGATTGTATCACAGCATTCTGCACTCCAGCCTGGGCAATAGGGAGAAAGACCCTGTCTCAAACAAACAAACAAACAAACAACAACAAAAAAGAAAAAACAGGAGAAAATTTGATGAAAATCTCTATTTGGAAGAGCTAACCTCCCTACCTCCCACTACAGCAAGCAGATCCCAGGTAGCCCGCTGTTTATCTCCAGGTTGGATACTGGAGCTTTTTAAACTCAATAGTCCCAGATAAAAGATATTTGCATCTGCTTGCCTGTTCTGCATCTAGCATTTTATGATTCACTACCAGAAACTCAAAA
The DNA here is from genome assembly GCF_028885655.2 of Pongo abelii. NCBI lineage: Eukaryota > Metazoa > Chordata > Mammalia > Primates > Hominidae > Pongo > Pongo abelii. The sequence goes on along the minus strand of NC_085928.1, from coordinate 136,026,085 downwards.
GCTGCTTTAAGAGAGCTCATACGGACTTTCCTGAAACAATAAGGAGCACCAAAAGAAAAAACAAAACTCAACCCTCCATGTGTGGTCCAACTTGCAAGGAGTCGTTCGATTTGCTTGCACTGTGCTCTCTATCTACACATAAATGTCACTTTCTCAGGGAAATGGTATCTAGAGGCCCCCCATGTGTTTTGACCCAACACTCCAACACTTGAAAACCAAGTCTCTGAAGTCTAGTTGTTCAGGTTCCAATCCTGTCTTCACTGCTTACTATATTGCATTTTCCAGATTCCCTATGGTTAAGTTTGGCCAGTTAATGTGAGTAGAAGTAGTCTGTGCAACTTTAAGACCTCCCATGCATGCCCTTTCCTCCATTAAGCTGGCTGGAATGGAGTCAGTCACCAAGTTGGACTTGGTAGCTTCAAGATGGAAGGCACTTGAGTCTGTTGGTTAGTGCTTGGAAGAATGTTGTCTGCTTCCTAGAAATACCTAGCTTCACCTTAGCTAATACAGCATTTTTTCCTGCCTTCTTATTCTTCTTAGCAATGAAAAATATAAGTCCAGTGGCACCAAAAGAAGTACAGTGAAAAACGATGGCTTTACTTTGACTCTTTGTTCCCTGGTAGATAAGCAACTGGCTGTTCTATGCACTGCAGGGAAAGCAGTGGAATGTTTCAAAAGACCACGGAATGCTCATTTCCAATAAGCAATGGATAATAACAACAATAACAGTAATACCATTAATGGTAATAATAATAAACATTAATCTCTCTTCAGCAGGCCCTAAATGTCACTCAGTGGCCTAAGGGCCATTATGACTCCGGTGTGACTAGGCCCCTCTGTGGCCTTTTCTAAGGCAGAGGAGTTGTAGGGTGGGGGACAAAAACCTCTAAGCTTGGTACACAATAGAACATAACCTCCTTCTCTCCATTGATTTTCATAAGAAGCCACTGGAGATCTGTCAGGGCAAAAGCTTTCTACAGAGCCTCCTAGAATGACAACGCCTGATGCCTAACACTTTTACTGGAGAGCGCCCGGCAGGCATAATGAAGTCAGTAATTTTTCCTGCTTGCAGCCTTGAATTAGGGCACATGGTAGAACTTTCTAGGCTGGTGAAAAAAAAGTACCACAGAACTTTAGAAAAATGGTAACGCCTTATTAAATTATTTGAAATCTCTGGAGTTGCATCTCTTTTATGGCTCCAAATTGGTATACCTATTAACTTAGAGTGTTCAAATTTTTCTTAAATATTATTGTATTTAAGACATAATGCCATTCCCAAACTGCACATGAATTACAGAGCATCAGGGAAAGAGAGAGAGACTCACCATTTCCAGGCTTAAAAACCTTTACCACAATTAGTAGTTAGTAGCTTTCAGAAACATTTGCTGGATAAGTAACCACGGTCAAATCACATAATTTTACCCCACCCCCTCCTCCTCTCTTTTCTTTTATTCCAGGGTTTTGAGTGCTGGTCTAAGAGCTATAATTTCATCTTTAGGCATATTTCTGCAGGCATCTTTAATGAGGCATTTGATTTGTCCAGTCCTGCTTCCCTGAATTCAGCCATTTAGGGATTTAGGGTTGGGAGAGTGTGAGAAAAAGGCAACATGGAATACCACCATGATGCTGAGAAAATACAATCTAAGGATTCAAAGAGATCGTGAATTATCTTTTTTCCCCTTTGGGCAGGGCTACATCTAATAGCATTCTAGATAGATAATTTTCCATTTTCAAATATTTATTGCAAGCCTATTGTGTGCCTTATATATTTTCAGCATGAGAGGTACAAAAATGATTTTATCCTATTTTTTGAAAGCTTTCAGATATGTAAGAATTCCAGTAGTTTATGAACTCAATCTAGGAGTAATTAAATACCCTACTTTTATTATTTAGCAACTTTGGACCTGAAAATAGGAACAAAGGAAAAGACACAGTTTATAAAAAACTGAAGTTTCGCCTATCTTATTCACTTAGTTCTGGACACCCTTAGTATGCACTTAATAAGTATTTGTCCTATACTTAAAAACCTTATGGGAAAGAAAGACATTTAGATAATTCTGTAATAATTGAAATAAAACAGTTGTGCTGAAATAAATAAAATATTTATAAAAAATTAAATATTTCTATACTGAAAATAGGAATTGTTTTCATTGTCTGACTGTGTGTGTACAGAGTCACCAATGGGTTACTTTGCTAAAATTTCTAAGTGGAACTTGAAGCTCATTGTGTCTGAGAAACAATGTTATTAGTGGTAGTTAGGTCTCTAATCTATTCCACAAAATCCTGTAATACAGCTTTTTAATGTATTAAGTACTTTTTTTTCCCACAAAATGGATATGTTTTTAAGTTAAGTAAAAAACATTGTGTGTGTGTGTTTGCGTGTGTGTTTTTTTTTACTTAACTGTTACTTGTGAACAGTTACTTGAGGAAAGCAAGTTTAATTAGGAAGTATATGAGGATATAAGTGCATATGAATTCAGCAGAAATTTGGAAATGGACTTTTCAGCCCTGTTACTGGCTTGAGTAGATAAGAGCATTTGTTTGTTTCATATTCTTTTTGTGAGGGATCAGTGGACAATAGGATTCCTACCTTAAATGTATTTTGTTTTCCTTTACTTTATTCTGTTATGTTGGTAGAAATACCCTTTTATTTATCAAGTAATATTTTTGGTTTACCAATGAAATAAAAGGCAGAAAAATGAAGAAAAAAGAGAAAGCCTCTCTGAGAAGAATAGGAAATGATTGGAATTAAGAGATCAAGATGAAAGAAAGAAACTACGGAGGAAGTCAGAGTAGTAAGTGATGAAAATAGTCAAATGTCCAGTGTTTGCACCCCATCTCCTAAGGGGGCAAAAGAACAGTAGTAGAGAAAAGAACCTACTGAAGTGACTGCTGGAAACACTCTAGGTAAGCTCCATTGGAGAGTGGTCAGCAGGGCCATGTGCAAAAAGGAAAGTGCATTCAGTGGGAGAAGATAACTTGTCTGAGAAATGAATGGCATTTGCCATAAGTGTGGCTTATAAGCTCATTGGGGGAAAAAAAAAAGAGATCGTTTTGCATTTTTTCTTTGAAGGTTGACAGAGCTTACTGTTCTGAGTGCTGGCTTCCCTTACCCTAGAGGAAATAAGACGCCTTTAGTTTGTTAAGCTGGTGACTGAGGACTGTATTGCTCCAAAGCTAGAGGTTGGCAATGTTGAAGGAGCAAAGGGGAGGTCTAACTTTAGGAAGAATTACATTTCCTGGAACTGGGAGGTTGGAGATTGTGTGTGCCAAGGTCTGGGACTTCTGATGAGGAGGCGCTGTGGATGCCGGGCCTTAACACAAGTGGTGGTGGCACTGAGAGCTGTGACAAGTTCTGGAGGCACATTTGGCATAAGGGAGCAGATACTGCAAAGATTCAGCCTTTCTGCTCCCAAAGGGTCTTTGTCAATTCAGGCAAAGAGCATTTCAGTTGTGACTCCAATGAACTGCAAGCTAGAGGTTCCCTCCAATGTCCCTGGGTTGCCATAGCAGTAGATTTCTTGTAAGATTTCAAGTGAGGGGAAAAGCCACACTCCAAAATGACTGAGGTGTGATTTCTCAGAACCCCTATGTGTGGGTAATGCACTACATTTAATGTAAATTAGAAAAACAAAAACTATATTTTGCTGTTGGCGTGTCCTGACATGCTTGTTTTTATAATTTTGCTAGATGTGCAGTGGTCCATTGAAAATACATAGAATTGTTTTGAGTATTTTGGAATTTTATATAAATGACATCATACTGTTAAGAGAAATGGGGTGAGGGAGTAGAGTGTGTGTACTGTGTTATGTATTTAGAAAAAGATCAGAAGTGAATATAGTAAAATGTTAACATTTGTTAAATCTGGATGGTGGATATACAGGTGTCTTGCAAGTTTTTATTCCTGTACTTTTCTGTATGTCTGAACATTTGGTTATTTTTTTAAAAATAAAGAAAAAAAAGAGAAAAACCAACATAATATTTCTGGACTCCAAGAGTCATGGAATGTTTAATACTAGTTTTACTTGAAATATTTGTAAATTGGTTTGTTACAAGTCTTGAGGTACTTTCACAGCTTGAGTGGAAGCCTTGCCTATTTGATGATATACTAACTTTACCAACTGAACATGTCCCAAATAGAACTCTTGAACTTTTACTACCATACCTGGTTTCCACTTCTCCATTTCAGTAAAAGTTTCAACTATTCATTCAATTACTTAAGCCAGGAATCTAGCAATTGTCCATGATTCGTCTTTTCCCCCAACTTACCAAATTCAAGTCATTGATTCTGCCTCCAAACATATGCATCTGATCCAAAATTTTATCCTGACCTCTGCTGTCACCTTCTTATTTCAGACCATCTTCTCTCCCCAGAATACCACAACAGCCTCCCAACTAATATCTCTGATTTGACTCTTTCCATACCAATTCCTTCTCTAGACATTGGCAAAGTGATTTTCTTTAAAACATTGAAATTAGATAATTGTATTCCTTGCTAAAAGCTTACAATGACTTCCCATTGTGTTTGGGGTAAAATACAAATATCTAACCACAGCCTACAAGACCCAGTATGATCTTACTCCTGTCCATATTGCCTCACTTATGCTCCAGCTCTTATTAGTTACAGGAACAAACCAAGCTCCTTCCCATCCTACGGACTTTTACTCTGTTCTTTCCTCTACTTGTAACCAGACTTTGCATAGCTAGGTCCTTCCCTTTCTTAGGTCACAGCTTACACCTCTTGCTGACCACTGTATTTCGAGTAGATTCCTCTTCTTTTATTCTTTATTAAGCCTTATTTTTTCACAGAACTTATCACAGCTTCCAATTATTTTATAGTATCGATTGCCAATTGCCATTAGTTTTTGACCATCCAGGATCTAAATTCCCATATATTTAGAGATTCTCCCATATAATGAATCTAAGCCTATCCTCAATATAGAAGTCACAAATGCAAATACTGACTTTCTCAGAGTCTTCTGCATCTTAGACACATGACCTAGACCATACCATTCAGATCATTTTTCCCGAACTTTGACTTAGAAGCTAGTGTTCTTATGAATTTTGGTGAGAGAGGTGGCAGCAGCAGCAACAACAGCAGTTAAATCCATTTTTCAGAAACTGCAGAGCCTGTGGTTATGATGAAATTGGTACACTGTTCAGTTTTAATGTGGTGAGAAGCTCAAGGCTGGATATGTCTGTTCAACAGTGGCAACTGGGATGCAATCACTGGATCTGTGGCATGAATGAGGGCCTATTCCTCATTGTGTATTATCCAATCCTGTTTTCTTAGCACTCTTTGTGATTCTATGGGTTATGCAAACAAATGCTTTTTATTTTCATTTTTAACAAATACCTTTTCTGCTTAAGTTAACTTTCATTGGTTTATGTTTGCTTTTCAAGATTGGGACTAGACTGAAACACATAGGCACAAAATTTGAGAAGGCACTCATTATTTACTATTTTGTCACGAAGTTTCAAACTTGTGCTTGCACGTCTCTGAAAGTGAATGCCTCCTTAAATTTTGTGCCCCAGGTGCCTCACTTACTTTATTCGAGATCCAGCTTTGTGCTTGCAATGATAAGAAGTTATGAAATCCAACTTTTCTGAATACCTGGAGTTTCTGGTTATAAATGATGGGTGGTCTGTCTCACAAAGCTAAGTAGTGAAATATTTCTGCGGGAGTAGCTTTGGGTTCTTCCAGAATGAACACATCACTCTCTTCCAGCCTGCATAAGAGAAGGCAAGGAATAAACCAGAATTTGGAGAGGTTAGTAGGGAGAATCGTTTTTTCATGAAATTTTCAATGTGCTACAAGTTTCTTTTTCCCCCAACTAATAGGGAAGAGTCATGCTTCCTTTTCGCTTCAAAGTGAGTGGAGCTTAAAGAGAATAATCCATAGTGCTTTGCCTCGCAGTAAATCTTGATAAACCCACACTAGATCTTAGCTCTTTCTTTTCTCTTTGGCCTCATGTCTTTCTACTCTCTTCCCCCCATACCACACCTATCACTCTTGTCTAAACAAACTGTCCTCCTTACGGTTTTTCAATAAGACAGGCCACATCCTGCTCTAGAGCTTTTACTTTTATTATTCTCTGGCCTGGAAACTCTTCCTCCATTTGTCCACTCCTTTACCTCCATTTCTACTTAACTGTTACCTTCTCCGGACACACCTACCTAAATAGCACCTCTCTGATATTTTCCATCCATTTTTCCTACTATGTTCTTTATTCTAGAGCTTATCTGTCTCATATATTTAATTTATCTATCTAGTAGAATGCAAGCTCAGTGAAGATAGAAACCCTTGTCTATTTTGTTTGTTGCTATATCCCAAGCATCTAGATCAGTGTCTGGTAGAATAGGTGCTTAATAGCTACTTGTTCAAAGAATGACTCAGTAATGAGTGGAAGTGGAAGTTTATCCAGAAAGAGAAAAAGCTAATCACGCCCCCATCCCTTGTATATGCATACTCCTGGAAGTCTTCCAAATCCAGCACAGGACACAACTGAGTATGTGCTGAGATTTTAAGCTAGGTGGAGTTTGGAGTTCAGTTCTCTGCTTTCTGGGCACAGAGAAGAATTTCACTTCCACTTCCTCTTTTGGCATAATCATATGGCTTTCTTTGCCAATGAAATGTGGGTGGAAGTGACAAGAGTCATTCCAGACAGAAGCATTAAAAGCTAGTGCACATTCTCTTCCGACTGCTATGATGATCGTGAAAAATTGTGTTGTGATACATGTCTTAGTTAGCTTGGCCTTTGAATGACTCAGAGGAGGAAAATTCTGCTGCCAACTTATGATGGACATTCAATTGGAGTAAGAAATAAACTTGTGTTGTGATAAGTCACTAAGATTTTTGGATTGTTTGAATGGGCTGAATATTTAGTGGACTATGGTAGTCATTAATGCTGTTCATCAAATATTTTTAGCTTTCTGACTTCCATGCATGTGGTAGATTTGAACGTCTTGCCATCTGATATCCATGGTTAAGTTGAGCCCTATGACTAGCTCTAGTCAACGACCTGTGAGCAGAGAGGACATGAATGCCTTACAGACTGGTGCATTCAAGTGCCAGATGAACCTCCAGAGATATAATCCCGTCTGATGAAGGGCCTAGAAGTTAAGTTTTGCAACTAAGATCCACTGAAATCTAGAGACCTAACAGAAATCTTTGAAATACTACAATTATTTACAAAGGGTGAGCTTGTAAAATGAGAAGACTAATTCTAGTTTTAATTCTAGTTTGCCCCTCCCTTCCCTTCCCTTCCCTTTTCCTTCTTTCCTTCCTTCCTTCCTCTTTCCTTCTTTCCTTCCTTCCTTCCTTCCTCTTTCCTTCCTTTTCTCCCTCCTTCTTGCCTTCTCTTTTTGCAGTACTTATTGAGGCTAACCCCTCATAATTCATCCTATTCCAAATGATTTGTTTTAGTCAGTTAGGGTAATCCATTTCCCTTGCCAATGGTTGGTTTTATAAATAGCATATGACCCAATCCTGCCAATGAACCATGACTAAAGTCTTATAGGGACTTTCTGTGAGAGGTTTTCTTTCTTTGAAAAGAAAACACAAGAACAGTTTCCTTCTGCTTAGTTTGATGCCTAGAATTACCACATCCATTTTCTTACTGGCCCAAGAAACAAGCAAACACAGAGAAGAACTGAGCAAAGATAATTGCTAATAAGCAGTTATAGAGCTTATCCTAACCTTTGGACTTTTATTATGAGAGTTCATAAATCCCCATATTATTTATATCAGTCTGAGCTACAGCTTGCTGCTGGTCACAGGCCAAAACATTCTGATACACCTTTATTCCATAATTTCTCTCTCATTTTGTTCCAAAAAACATATTTGCATCCAAATTAAAAGTAAGTTATTAAGGAAATACAGCCAGGTGGTTGGTAGACAAATACAAGAAAGTATCTTGCTAAGGACTCAAGGAGAAGGCCGCGAGTTTGGAAGAATGGAGTAAGATAAATGGAGCCAAAAGTAACCAATAGATTTGAAAACCAGAGTTTTTCTTTGGTAAGAAACAGAGAATAGAGAAAATGTATTGAGAAGAGCAGAGGTAGATGAAGAGAGTGGTGCAGGATTAAACACTGTATGTGAAAGCTATTGGTATGTTTTTTTACCTAAAGCCCCAGATATCATCAGTCATTAGGGCTTTCAGACTTTAAAGGAAATGACAAAGACCTACATTATTTTCCATCTTGAGCATACTTGTGTAAGTTATCTAATATAAAGAACATAATTTAAGCATTAATGCAGCAAAAGTCCTCTTTCAAAAATGTTGTGTCATGTTATAGAAGAAAATAAAACAAATAATCGTATACTTGAAATTTTGTAGTATCTTTTAGTCCTAGTAATTGCTAAAAGTGTTGGAAAGTTAGTCAATATACTAAATATTTATTTAGTATTTATGATATTTAATGCATTGAGGTTAATGCTGTAAATATAAGAAGATTAGTATCTACTGCAGTCCTGTAAGGAGCAAGCAGTCAAATCAGGGAGATGGTTCATAAGTCATTAACTTTAAGTCTCCATCAGAATGGGAAAAAAAAGTCTGAAAAAAAGAGTTCTTAAAATGTGCTTAAGGACCCCTTTGAAGCTATCATTTCGTTCCAACCAGGTGAATGAAGACATACTTGAAAGAGAAAGGAATACACCTAGGTCGAGTCTTGCATAATAGGTAGGCTTTCAAAAAATAGAAAAATATTGACTAGTTAGACCATGCATAGAAAAAGAAAATTTCTAGGAAAACAAGAGATCTGGTTAGGCTGAATAGTGTTATATATGAGGGGGTGCACTGGCACCTGACAGCACCTGAACATCATGCAAGAAACACAGCTCTACCCCACAGACTTTCCAAGAAAACCCTTTTCAATCACGGGAATAAATAAGGTCTGTGAAAGGCAAGCTGGGAGCAGCGTAGAGGATATATCTACAGGTGTGGGAAGAAAGAAGATATTAGTCAAGAATACCTCTGCAGGAACTATTTTGGTGGTACAGATAAAATATTAAAAATATCTGAGAAAGAACAATATCAATGGGGGTGGAAAAGAGAAAAAAATTTTAGTTGCCATTGAGATAGAATCAACAGGTTTGGGGTTTCTGATGACTCAGTTCTGGCCAATGTAATGTGGATAGAAATGAGATAAACCACGGATGGTCTTGGTCTTTTAAACATGATTGGTAACCTCCAAGTCCTCTTTTCCCTTCTGAAATGACCTTGGAAATCTTACCAGATGGGGTACCCACACAATGGAATGAGCCCAGATACTCCATTGGACTGTGACATGAGGTTTTGGTCTTATTTGTTACTAAAGCATAGCCTAGCTCATACACTTGTTTTGGGAGAAGTCTATGAGTTTGGTTTCCAGTGTGATGAGTTGATGAAACCACAGTCTGAGGCATTAGCAGTACCTATCAGGCAGTTGGAAATGCATGTTGAAGCTCAGGAATATGTTAAGACTAGAGTTGTCAGGCCAGGCATGGTGGCTCACGATGGTAATCCCAGCTCTTTGGGAGGTCAAGGTGGGCAGATCGCTTGAGTCCAGGAGTTCAAGACCAACCTGGGCAACGTGGTAAAACCCCGTCTCTACAAAAAGTACAAAAGTTAGCCGGGCATGGGGGTGCATGCCTGTATTCCAAGCAACTCGAGAGGCTAAGTTGGGTTGACCCTTGATTGGGAGGTCAAGGTTGCAGTGAGCCGAGATCATGCCAGTGTGTTCCAGCCTGGGCAAAAGAGCAACCTCCTGCCTCAAAAAAAAAAAAAAAAAAGACTAGAGTTGTCACCAAATTTATCTACATAAGAATTCCATACATAAATAATTAGTATGCACAATTCAAAGGGACCAAGAACTTTTTTTTTACTTTGAATAAAAACTGCATCTGAAATTAGCTCCAAAACTAGAATTCTTTTAAAAAATATTCTAAAAATCCTTTACTGTTTTACTTTTATTTTTTTTACCCCCAGCTTTATTGAGGTATACTTGATAAATAAAAATAATGTATATATTTAAGGTATACAACATGATGGTTTGATGTAAGAATGTATTCTGAAATGATTACCACAATCAAGTTAATTAACATATCCATTATTTCATCATTTATCTAAATAAACTGCCCCACCACTGCACTCCAGACCAAAACTTTAGAAGGAAAATCTACTCCGTCCTTACAACTCTGGGACAGTAGGATGTAAGATCAGGAGAAATCTATTTGTGTGATGTGGAGGTCACCAAGGAGGGCTAAAAGCTTCTAAAACCTCTCCATCAGAAAAGATTAAATTGGCATCTGAACAGAGCTTTATATCATCAGGCAAACCTCCTCCTCTAGTGATAAAAGCCCGTTCAATCAGATATGTGTTCACCCTTCTGACTAAGAGAAAAGAGCTTCTGAAAAGGAGATTAAAAGGAGAGGCATAGATTCCTGGCGGCATTTATTTGGGTATCACACAAGTCTGATCACTCCGCCCCTGCCCCTAATGGGAAAAACGTTATACAGTCAGGTCATAGGATTAAGGGATTTCTTAGTCTATAACAGTCTTCATACAGTCAAGTCATAGGATCAAGGAATTTCTTGGTTTATGACAAAATACCATAAACAGGGTGCCTTATAAACAACATAAATTTATTTCTCAGAGTTCTGGAGGCTAGGATTCCAAGATCAAGGCACAAGCAGATTGAGTATCTGGTGAGGACTTACTTTCTGGATCATAGATGACACCTCCTCACCATGTCCTCACAGGCTGGAAGAGGCAAGGCTGGGGCCTGTTTTATAAGGGCATTAATCCCATTTATGAGAGCTCCATCTTCACGACCAATCACCTCCCAAAGACTCCCTCTCCAAGTATTATCACGTTGGGGATCAGGTTTCAGCATATAAATCTTGGCAGGAACACAAAACCCATTAGCAAGGGCTTTCTTAAGGTTCATAATAATGACAATAGCAAACATTTATGAAGAACCTACTATACCCCAAACCTCTGACCTTACACTTACTTTTTTATTTAATTCTCACAATAGCTCTCTAAGTTAGATTGTAATAATATTCCTATTTTGCAGCTGAAGGTACTTAATGGTTTTCCAAAGGTCACAGAATATAAGATGCCCTGGAATTCAAATTTAGGTAATCTGAGCTCAAAGTTCAAGCTCTTAATTACTATATTCTATTTATTCAAGAACTTATTTTTTAAAAACGTAATATCTCTGAATTGATGGCATACCATATTTTTATTAGGAGTGTTTTTCTCTCTTTTTGGTACATAAAATAATAGTACATCTTACAATTCATTGCGTCTTAGACTCCATAAATATAATACAATGCTAATCGGCCTCTACTGACTGCTCAAGCATGTGTAATTAGGTGGGAGAGTGGGGACTGACTTAGTAAGAAGCTATATTTAGGGAAGAGGCTTTCCAACTTTTTCACAAAGCAGAATACATTATGCAAACAAAATCTGACATAGAACTCCAATATGCAAAGCAGAGAAAAGTGGTATTTTATTAGTATAAATGCACTTCATGTTGAAATATATATGTATTTATTAAATGGTTAGTGACACTACTAGTTAGCACATTGGAGATTGCTAATGGGTTGAATTGCCACTTGAATTTGCTGGGGGTTTTTTTTATTTTTTATTTTTGAGATGGAGTCTCACTCTGTCACCCAGGCTGGAGTGCAGTGGCGCTGTCTCAGCTCACTGCAACCTCTGCCTCCTGGGTTCAAGCGATTCTTCTGCCTCACCCTCCCAAGGAGCTGGGACTACAGGCGCATGCCACCACACCCGGCTAATTTTTGTATTTTTAGTAGAGACGGGGTTTCATCATGTTGGCCAGGCTGGTCTCGAACTCCTGACCTCGTGATCTGCCCGTCTTGGCCTCCCAAAGTGCTGGGATTACAGGCGTAAGCCACCGCACCCGGCCTTTTTTTTTTATTAATGTTTTAGAAATATTTGAATGCATATGAAAGCCATTATATTCAAATCAAATATGAAGGGAATCAGGACACATCTTTGTGAATCCATGGCTGGAAAACTACTTTTCCAAGGTTTATAAATCACCACATGACAAATGTCATCATAAAATCAAAAGATTACCCCAGTTTCTTTTTTTGTATGGGACATTATGCATTGAAAGTTATTTGAAATGACTTACATTCAAGGAATAGCCTTGAGGAATCATAGAGCTTGAGTGAGCCAAAAGAAATACCTGCTTCAAATTCTCTGACATCATCAACATCACTTCTACCATCATCTGGCATTTTTAGTAGTAAAATAGTACCTCCTAGGGCCAGCCTGCCATGTTTGAGTCCCAGCTCCATAACTTCCTAACTACATAAGCCTGGACACATTGTTTAATCTTTCCAATCTTTGAATTCTTCATCTGTAAGTAAGAATCAAAATATCAGTAGCTATTTTATAATATTGTTTTAGGAAACAAATGAGATAATATGAATTGTTTACCTGTAGTAAACAATTAATGAATTTTAGTTTTTATAATTATTACGGCGCCTAAACAAAGGAAAAATAACCATGCTGTGGGATGGGGAGAGAAAGATGCTGAACTGATGATTTATGATATTCGGGAGGTCTCATCTCTTTGAAAAGATTAAAAATAAACATGAAAAATAAATAGCAATGAAAGTCAACACAAAGTCAGAGCTCAATGAATGATAAAGATGAGGGTATCAAAAGTCACAGAAACAAAAGCACCTTGTTTTCAAATTATATTTATTAAGCAAGTTTCTAGACTTCATGGTTATATAAAAATGTATTATGGAAGTTGTAATTTGTAGGGTATGTGGGATATATCTGGGCCACTGATATGCTGATATTGGTCTGTAATATTCAGAAAAGTTTTCAACCAATTTTTAGGTATAAGGATATTTCATATAAAAATTTGGAGTTTGATTTTTTCCCCCCTTTTTAATCAAGACATCTTACACACTGTTTCTCTAACTCTGCATGTCAACCATTACTTGGGACAAGTAGCGACTACCTTTCTTACAAAAGTGAATGGTCTCTCTGATTGACTACAGATCTCATCACTCCCTATTGCTTCATGAATACTGTGGTTAATTACACATCTCTATTAGCACTGCCCTTGTGCTGTTGCTTTTCTTATGTTACATAAGTGTGTGTGTTTTTTTAAACCTCTTTTTTTGTGGAAGTAAAGAGCATTACTACATGTTTAACATGTGTCTTAGTCCATTTTCTGTTGCCATGACGAATTACCTGGGACTGGGTAATTTTTAAAGAAAAATGTATTTAGGTCATAGTACTAGATGCTGGGAAGTCCAAGATCAGGTGGCTACATTAGGTGAGGGCTTTGTGCTGCTTCACAGCATGAGAGAAAAGCAGAAGTACAAGTGAGCACATGCAAAAGGAAAAGAAACAAAGTGGGGTTATCTGCTCTGTAACACTGCTCTTGTGAGAACTATCCCCATCCTGAGAGAAGTGCACTAATCCCTTTCTGAGGCCTAGGCCCCCATAACTCAAAAACCTCCCACCTCCCACCAGGTCCCACCTCCCAACATTGCTGCATTAAGGAATAAAAGTTCCAACATATAAACTTTTGGGGGAACACATTCAACCCACAGCACCATGCAGACAAATGCCTCTTATTCCTGGTTTGCTTTACTCACTTATCTGATTGTGTCCTGTAGGCTTGTGAGTGTCTGTCCTGAATAATTTTCAAAGATTTAGATGTGAAATGACACTTGAAGAATGCTTCATTTAAAAAAATGTGCAAGGAGGTAAGTGATACAGGAGCGAAAAACAAATGTGACAAAGATCAAAGGAGGGGGTTGATATTATCAGATAATTTTTCATAGGGAAGGTGTGTCTGGAAGGACACATAGGTCCTCAGGCTAGGAGGATGGCGTTGGACAAGCAAATGTCTAAACTCCACAAAATAGCTGTCTAGAGACCCTCAACATATTTTTCTCAATCACCAAATGTAATCACAGTGCTTCTTTACTTAAAAACTGTCAGTGGCTTCCTATTGTCTTCAGGATAAAAATCCAAGCTCTTTAGATTGACTTAGGAAACCTTTTAGATGTGGCCTTTGGCTACCTTCCTATGCTTGTTTTGAAAGGCAGCCCCAAATCTCCCACGTTAGCCCCTGTGAGCTAGCCACACTCAAGGACTTGCCGTTCCCTCAAAGTATCAAACAATTTTACATTTTGAACTTACTGTTTGTTTAAATTTACCCCTGCCCCAACCCACTGTCACCTCTTCTGAGAAACTTTCTCTAATACCGTCTTACTCCAAAGCTGAGTTTGGGACTTCTTCTCTGGGTTCATGAAGCACAATAAACAGGGCTGTATCTTCCATTATGCCTTCTGAGCTGTAAATCTCTTAATTAATTCATCTCCCTCGATGGATTCTGAACTCCTTGACCAGGGGGATCAGAGTCCAGCCCTGTGAGGATGGTAGGGCTTTTTAGCCCTGAGGCAGGAAGTAAGTATAGGAGATAGGGAGTCACTTTACTAGCTAGGAGAGCATTATAGGAAAGTTCTTTCTGTTGAAAATGAGCTGTCAGCCAGGGCTTCCCTGCCTCTCAGGGATTTGTCAGTTCACTGTGAACTTCTCTGGAAATTCAGAGCCCCCCTTCATAATTTTTGCAAATTCCTGATAGTTTGCTTCCTCATGCATCTGTCCATCAATGTTCCAGCTGTCGTGTTAGTCCTTGTTTTCATCCTACATTGTCCTGGAGGCAACATTGAATCCCTATACTAGTTCATGAAAGATCCTCTAGAAATTAGCTTTGTGCCGGTTTACTTATTTTATTGAAAATTTGAGGGGTCAAAGAATATGTCACTATACAAAGAACATACTCTCCAAACCTAATTCAGCATAATACTCATCTTCTTTAAGACATTGTCAGGGTATGTCTGTAAGCAAATGTTCTTCCCTTTTTAGGAGTAAATAGGCTGCCAGCTGTTAATATAATGACATTTCTACATCCTAAACTCATGTTGACCCAAAGTCACTGGCTTAATATCTTTCTATTCATTTGCCTTAGTTCTACACTGGGGAATAATAAAAAAAGAACTTATCTTTTACAAGACAGATTTCAAATCTATCATATAGTTCTAATCTTTCACAGGTCAAGCATCCGTCGTGTCTTTATCTAGAATTGGGGGCCCTGAGAGGCAATTATTTTTTTCAATGAGAAAAAAGTTCACAGATTTTCATAGTAATATTTTTGGGAGTTTTTATGTGCAAACCTTTTCTCAAGTTCACCCTAAATTGATTCTGTGAAATCTCAGCTTTCTGTCGCCTTTAGGTGGATGAACACTTTCGTAGGCAAGTAAAATAGATTATTACACCTGACTTATTTACACAAAGTAAAAAATAGGTTACAGCCTTTTAATTTAAGCTGATCAACTTTATTATTTCTCTTTGGATGAAAGCATGTGCAATGTTTTCTGTGGTTTGGGTGTAATTTCCTGCCAGAGGGGGATGTGGAGGCGGAGGGGAAAGGAGGGGTTGCTGAGTTTTGGCATCAAATTCTTAAGTCCAGCTGCTCTCTTTTAAGTGTCAATGACCTTACTCTATAGCATCCAGACTGGTCAAGGTCCCTATAACGAGAAAACCAAATTACAGGTATGTAATTTTCACAGTTTTCTGCCGGGATCTCCAAGTTGGTGACAAATTGATATACTACTGTCTGTACGGAAGACTGCTTTCAGAAAACAGGCCACTCTCAGTTGAAACACTATGCCTGAAGGATTGCGCAATTTTAAACTTCCGAGATATAAAAAACATCCTTCACCCAAGTCTCTTGTAGAATGTTGAACTATAGAGCATATTGTTTAAACTTGGAAAGCCTTGCCAGAACAACAAGATGTGAGAAAAATCTTCAGGCACCAGGCACAAGGAGATCATGGAAAAGCAACTAACAATGGGAAGATAACGTATGTCATGGGACTAGAATCTCAAATTGTGAATTTTGTTATACACTCCTCTGCCAAACTTTTAGACATTCACTGTTAGTCAATATGTCCCTTACAGTTACATATTTTTCTAGAAGGTAATTTCCTAAGATCATAATAAAAAACAGTAATGATTATAGAAATAGAAACAAGTAACATTTATTGAGATTTCCCTATGTGTCGAGTTCAGTTCTAAACACTCCCCATGCATTCATTTATTTGATTCTTACAACCAATGCATGAGGTACAAATTATTATTGTCCTCATTTTGCAGGTGAGAACACTGAGGCACAAAGAAAGATGTAAGTTGTCTAAGGTTGTACTGTCAGCAAAGGGTTGGGACCAGGGGTCAACCCAGGCAACCTGTCTCTGGTGCTCTCATGCTGTTACCAAACTGGATCTCTGGAAGGCACAGTATCATTTTCCATAGCAGCAGAGAAATAATTGGGTGGTGTATTCCTGACCAAGAGCTTAGCCATGCTTAAAAGCAAATGATCAAGCTACAGTGACCCCTTGGTATGTGTGAGGGATTGGTTCCAGGACCCCCATGTATACCAAAATCTGCACTTACTCAAGTCCCTCATTCAGGCTTGCAGAACCTGCAAATGCTGAAAGTTGGCTGTCCATGCAGGCAGGTTTCGCATCCCACGAATGCTGTATTTTCCATCTGCATTTGTTTGAAAATTATCCATGTAAGTAGACCCCAGAAGTTCAAACCCATGTTGTTCAAGGATCAACTGTAATGTCAAAAAACTAAAAATGTAACTAAATGGATCTCTTCTCAGTAGAAATGGTTGATAGTCAAGCCGAGATTTTCGTCAGCAGTTCCCAAAGGTGGCAGAAATGGGCCCTAATCCTGGAGTTATTGAGTCAGAGGTCAAGAATGAGAATTTACATTTCTAACATTTCTCCAGGTGATTCTAACGCAGATCTGTATTAAGAGATCACAGATCTAAGTTTCATTTTTAAACACCTCTTGAGCCTAGATAAACAAAGGTTAAAAAAAAAAAAGAAAATTATTGCTGTATAAACAGAGGTGAAAAAACAGCCATGACTTCAAGGTGTTCAAAAACAACTCACAGTTTGCATAGGATGAAGGGAAATAGGCAAATGAGCTGCTATGATACAGTTTAACAAAATTTCTTATAGAGCAAAGAGAACAATAGCAATTCCAAGAAAGGAGAAAGGACAAAGAAAATCAGAAAATGCTTGGTAGAGGAAGTGACATTCAGGCTGAATTATCTGAAAAGATGAGGATGAAGTAGTTACTCAAGAAAGGGAGATAAGAGGAAGAAGGGCCAGATACAAGGACACATGTTTTTTCAACAATAACTAATGCATATTTGCCACGTGCTAGGTATTCTATCATGTGATGGACACAGAACATGTGCAAATGAACATAGAGGTTAGAGTTTGTGGCTTATTCAAGGAACTGAGAGTAGTCAATTTTGTTTAGATGTGCCACAAGGTAAAAAGAAGAATGGTAAAAGAGGTCACAGGTTGTGTTCCCTAGGAAGCAGACTCTAAGGGAGGATTAGCAAGCAGAGTATTTATTAAGGAGTGCCCTCAGGATCAACATCTGTGGAAGTGCAGGGGGGGAAAGTAGATTGGGCAGAGGCAGAAGATGAGCTGTGATGCAGCCCCTACAAATGTCTCACCCTAACCCACAGAGACCTCTGTATCTTGGGTAGCCAGCAACTTAAAATTCATTGTGTTTAGAACAAAAGAACGAACGCTAAAAATGGTAACCAGTTCATCTTGAAGTGGGAAAAGGGATGGGTAGGTTTCCTATATGTTGCCATAATCGGAAGAATGGAATAATTTCTATTATTCTGTTTCAGATGCTTGCTCTTCTCTGAACAATTTGACCACACCTCTTTATTCCCTCCCCAACCTCCGTACTCCTCACAGCCCCCAGTTAATAACCCAGGATCCTGGGCTGTGAGACAGAAGTGGATGTTACTTATGAGCTAAATGCAGAGTCCCCATGCAGGGTACTCCTCTTGTCCCATGTCAAAAACACAGCATTTGCCCTACAGTCATGAAGTCAGCAAAGAGAGCCATTTCCTAATACAAAAGTGATAGTTAGAATTATGTACAACAATAAGTAGAATCACTCCAAGTGAGTTATCTATTTATAACTGGAATATTGATATTACTGCTGATATTAACAACAATTACATAGGATACTGCTTGCAAAAGCACTCTAATCTTGATGAGCTCATTTTGCCCTCAGTATAGTCTTAAGAGCCAAGTGACAAAAAAATTAGTTCCATTTTGTAGAGGGGCAAATTAAGGCAAAACAACATTAAATGTGTTACTCACCCTGATTTCTTTAGGTTGCTGGTATGATCCTCCCTCTCCTGGACACTTTTGGCTCCTCCTTGCAGTCTTGGATGGCATTCCTTTGTGTGTGCGTGTGTGTGTGTGTGTGTGTGTGTGTTTGTGTGTGTGTTTCTGTACCATTAGATGGTAAATCCTTTAAAAGCAGGAATGTGCATGCCACAGTCACCTTGCGTTCCTCAAAACATTTCTTGCAGTTCTTATACGCTCCCAGTGCTTATTTGGCTGGCTGACAGGGTGAAGGAAATAAGTGAATTGTGAAAAATACCATTTGAATTCAGCAGGAGAGGTGGACCTGGAGCCTAGGTTGTCTGCTCATTCCTAGATTCTCTGGTGACTCAAAATATGGTCTGTAGACTAGCAGTAATGCAAAGACATAGGTCTAACCAAGACCTACTAAATCAGAAGTCTGCATTTTCATAATACAATTCCGAGACAATTCCCATGCACACTAACATTCGATAAGCATGGTTCTAGAGGGTACTTTTTCACTTCTGCAAGTACTGAGTGGTTTACCACAGACAAATGTATGTCCACTGGCCTTGATTCTTCATGCAACCAAATCACATGCATTGTTCTACCATGACCCAAGGGTACTAGAAGACCAGGAGTATATATAGCAGCATCTCAGGACACTGAGATGAGATAATTGGTTGTGTAAATTAATACTTCATTAAACATGTAATAGCAGCAATAATAATAATAAACATAAGAGATAAATTTATTGAGCAGTTTCTATGAGACAGATACTGTCCTAAATATTTAACATATATTATTTCAGTCATTGTATGCCTAGTAGTTTTCTAAGTTTATATGCATGTGGATATATAGAAGAATTTATTATAAGTTTTACCTTGGTTCTCATTTATTTTTAAATGAGACTTTCCACATACACACAGCCATATGAAGTAAGTTCTATTGTCCCCATTTCACAGGTGAGGCATGAGGATACTGGTGTTCTAGATCCCATGGCTAGAATGTGGAGAAGCTAGGACTCATACCCAGGCAGTATGGCTTCTGGGCCCATGCCTTTAAACACCAACTGAAATAGATTTAGAATTACCTTGGTCCACAAGTGTATTTTTTTTCTCTGTTCCTAATGTCTACAACAATGAAATAGCTTTGGCAAGACAGTCTTCATACATAGAAGAACATAGAAGAAGGGGAGGGGAATACAAGCTGAGCGATGCAATAGGTTCACTCTGCATAGTTATTTGACATCAGATCCTTGATTAAACATGGGCCTGGCTCTCCAGACTCCAGCATCAACCTCCCATGAATTGAGCAACATCCTGTTTCCTTAAATTCCTATTACTAACTGAAAAACTCCATTTGGTCTTATTGTGTTTCTCCCTTCCCCTTGACCCTTCATGCTTATGTATCTATATAAAACTAATAAAAACTTGAGCAGGAAATATAAAATCACCATGAAACCAAACCAAACCTGCAGCAGGACCTCAGAGGGCCCTATGCAATCAGAGCTGTGTGAAACTATTTTTGGGGAGCTGTAAACCTAATAGCTTGCTCTATTCAAGGCACAGCTGCAAGGCTCCCGGGACAGATATGCCCCTTGTTGGAAAACAGAAGGGCTTGTAAAATTATTTTCACAAATTTTTTTCCTTAATATTTTCCCAGCTACCTCAGGCACTCCTTCCCCTCTGCCCTACTTAGCTAAATAACTGGAGTCTGAGAGAAGCAATGACAAAGGAATAATGGTTTTCCCCCATTTATCGTTTATTATTATTGATGGGTAGCAAATCATTTTAATAACACTTTCTACTCAATTTTTAAATAAATCATTTAAAAGCATTATTTTTAGATTTAGGGATTTTCCTTCTTTTTAATTTTTATCTGTGCTATGGGTATGTTTTCGGTGTGGGTCATCCTGAGTCTGTGGCCTTCATTATGCCACAGGAATATTCTCCTGGTTCCAGCAACATCGTTTATACCCAGGGCAGTTGAGCTTTGCTTTGTACCAGTGCCCTCTCCTCGCCTCACACAGATATGGCTCCACCTGGATTCTTTTCTTTGGCCCACACTCACAAAAGCCTATTCTCCTCTGAACCAACATTCCTGCATAATTCTCTGTATCTTTGATACGGGATTATCTCTTGGTGTGTGTTCTTAAGCCTGTTGTCCTGCTAAAAGAGACTGGATACTCCTTTTCTTTGGCTTGTGTTTTTACTCCCTTAGGCTCTGAAGCTTTGGAATCAGCCATAGACAGCCTCAACTCTTGTTTGGTTGATTCCTATGTATATAAAATAGCTTAGAATGAATCATTCAATCTTTCTTACACTCAATCTCTTCAATTACCATATGTAGTCAGCTGTATGCACCATTTTGATAAGTATTTACCATATATTCAGTTCCTGTCCATGTATTAACTCATTTTATCCTGATATAACCCTCCAAGAGAGACATAATCAACATCCTGTTTTATGAATGAAGAGAGGAGAGGGCAAAAATTATGCCCAAGGTCACAGACATAGTAAGGGAACACCTGGAATTCACTCATGTATGTGATGACTCAGGAGTCCTTGCTTTTAACTACCTGCGATGATGTTTTTCAGACTACAGGGTTATTGTGAAAAATAAAGAAATGACTTCTGCTATATCCTCAGTAGTTTAGAACTTGGCTCTGAGATAGTGTATAGTCAGTGTGTCATTTTTCTTTGATTTAGACACTCAGGTCTATAATCACTGTTTCATCTGCCTCTTGGTTCACTCCAACACTGAGACTTATGGCATTTTGTTGCTTCTGTAGAAAGCTTAGTTGGTTATTCTGTAAGATTATGTTATCCTAAGCCCATAACCTTCAAAGTTCACATTAAATATCATACACAAATATGTGTTTAGGTATGAATATGTGTAAATCTTGTCTAAGATGAGGTTAAAGCTTGTCACAAGTAATGTATCGTCAAGAATGAAGAAGGAACAGTCACGAAGGGATGGAGTAAGGAGTGTATTGTACTGAACACCTATTAGCCTCCATAGGAAAGTCACCAGTTTTCAAGAGACAGAAGAGACCCGGAGCCAGACAAGGAGACACATACAGGGGATAGAGTCCAGTGGCAGCAAACTGGAGAGGAGAACTGGCTTACCTACAGAAGTGGTACAGTGGTGGCAGGCTTGGCAGGAAAACTGCAACCACTTGCAAAGAGCATGAAGTTTATGTAGCATTTTCACTCTCCCCTTGAAGACCTCCACCTGGCAACCTTTATTTAACCCAAAATTCAGGGTCTCAATCCCCTGTACTGTCTGTTTTCCATGCAACGGGGGCTCAGATGTTTCTTATAGAAGAGGGACGAACCTCCCAGTTGGCCACGCTGGATTCCTCAGCTCCGAACACACATTCAGATCGGTCTGCCATACAAAACAAGGTCATTCTGAGGATATGCTTAAGTTATTGCAGCCAGGGGCGTTTACCCTACAAAGTGGAGACAGGAATTCTAAATCTGTGTTCAGAACTCACTCTAGCACTCCTAATCACGTCTCCCCTTCCCTTTGTTTCTGACCCTCACAACTGCCTCCAAGCATGATCCAAAGTAAGACAGAGGAAACGAGAATAAAAATTAGACTTCAATTGAAATTCTCTGTGGGGCACAGTGGCTCATTCCTGTACTCCCAGCACTTTGCCGTGGCTGAGGTGGGTGGATTGGTTGAGCTCAGGAGTTTGAGGCCAGTCTGGGAAACATTGGGAAACCCTGTCTCTACAAAAAAAAATACCCACAAAACTTAGCCAGGTGTGGTGGTACGTGCCTGTAGTCCCAGGTACTCTGGAGGGTGAGGTGGGAGGATCACTTGAGCCTGGGAGGCTGAGGTTGAAGTGAGCCGAGATTGTGCTACTGCACTCCAGCCTGGGCAACAGAGTGAGATCCTGTCTAAATAATAATAATAAAAATTCTCATCCAGTAAAAAATCTCATCCCAGGATGCTTTAGTTCATTAAAAATGTGGTAAAATAAATGTTGGTCTTTAGAGTGGTGTTCTACCTTATAGTCAGCAACTTATGTCCTGTATGCATAGAGCAGTGGTACTCAAAGTGTGGGCCCTGGTTTCAGCAGCATCAGCATCACTTGGGAACTTGTGATGAATGTAAATTCTTGGCCTCATCCCAGACCTACTGAATCAGAAACTCTGGAGGAGGGCCCAACAATCTGTTTTAACAAGTCCTCCAGTTGATGCTAATTCATGCTCAAGTCCGACAATCATTGTCTGAAGTTGTGGAGGTGGGGGCAGTTCACAAACTACAGCTGCAAGCTAAAAGCAACCCAACACCTGTTTTTTGTTGTTGTTGTTGTTGTTTGGGTTGTTTTTCTTTTTTTGAGACGGAGTCTTGTTCTATCACCCAGGCTGGAGGGCAGTGGGGCAATCTTGGCTCACTGCAACCTCCAGCTCCCGGGTTCCAGCAATTCTCCTGCTTCAGACTCTCCAGTAGCTGAGATTACAGGCATGCGCCACCACACCTGGCTAATTTTTGTATTTTTAGTAGAGATGGGGTTTCACCATGTTGGCCAGGCTGGTCTCAAACTCCTGCCCCAGCACCACCTGTTTTTATAAATAAACTTATGTTGATAAACAGTCACACCCATTCATTTTCTTATTGCCTATGGCGGCCTTTGTGTTATAATGGCAGTGTTGAGTTGTTGCAACAGAGACTGTATGACCCCACAAAGCTAAAAATATTTACTATCTCTACCTTTTTTTCAGAAAAATTTTCTGAATCCCAGCTTAGAGAACTATGAGAACAGAGGGTTCCAAGACAAGCACTTAGAAGTGCCTCTGCCACGTATATGCTTTGTGACCTTGGAAAATTTCCTTCTGATCTTGATTTTTTCTCTCAAAATGGAGCAAGAATAACTATATCCACCTTTTAAGTTGTGATGATGAGTTAGCATATGCAAAGCCATGAGTATACTTCCTAGTACTTAACAATCACTCAGTAAATGGTACTTATTATTATTGTAACAGTACTAGATAAAATTTACTGTTAGTTTATATTTGAATCTGAACCAAAGTAGAAAAAATTACCTGATTTATCACCTAAACTCATTGGTTTGATGGAGGTTAAAGAAAATGTTTAGTCCTACAGTCTTTCATTAGGAAACACAGTTTTCAAGGTAGTGAAATGTATTTAGGTTTACACTTCAGTTTTGAAACACATTTATATATTTAATGTCTTTAGTCTTGAGTACAGCCAACCAATAAACAAAAATGTCCATTCATCTGTCAATACTTTTATTTATTAATATTATTATTATCATTAGTTTTTGAGATGGAGTCTCGCTCTGTTGCCCAGGCTGGAGTGCAGTCGTGTGATCTCTGCTCACTGCAACCTCTGCCTCCTGAGTTTTAGTGATTCTCCTGACTCAGCCTCCCATGTAGATGGGACTACAGGCACGTGCCACCACACCCAGCTAATTAATGTATTTTTTTAGTAGAGACGGGGTTTCACCGTGTTGGCCAGGCTGGTCTTAGAATTCTGACCTCAATTGATCCGCCCGCCTTGGCCTCCCAAAGTGCTGGGATTACAGGCATGAGCCACCACTCCCAGCCAATCTGTCAATACTTTATAATTTAAGAATTCTTAGTTGATGCTTTTATTTTGACTACAAGCATGGAGTCAAAGTGCAATTTACACTTGACAGTTTTTTTCCCTACTATGGACATTAGAGTTTGGACTTTTGGGAATCAGAAAAAACAAGAAATGACATTCATATCAAATTGTTTATACACATTATATTATATGTTGTGGTATATGACACATGAGATACATTCATTTTTTATGAACTGAAACACTAAGTTAAACCTATATAACTAATGTTTAATTACTGTCACTTTACCTAGAGATTTGAAACAATGATACTCTGTTATTACTCTTCATTCTGTGGGTTGGCTAAATTGAACTGGCATTTTTCTATCCCACCCGGATTAGCTGAAGTCACCCATTTCATTGCATTCAGCCTGGAGCTTCGCTGGGGGGCAAAGATTTCCAAGACATTCTCCCGTCTTCCAGGGCCTCCCTCCACAACTCTCATCACTCAGTAGTCAAACTGAACTTCTTTTGGTATAGCAATTGGTTTCCAAGATGGAACATTCTAAGAGGATAGAAAGAACACTTATGAAGCTTCTGTTTGTATCAGGCTTGCTAAAAACAGGCTTCCTTGGCCAAAGCAAGTCACATGCCCAAGCCTAGTGTCAAGGGTTAAGGAGCATGCATATACAAGGACATGAATACCAGGAGGCTTGCTTGTTGGGGATTACCAGTGCACCAGTCAGCCACAGGCAATATCTTCTGAATAAAAAGAATTTGGTGATTCTGGAAGACACATTGATTGACTGCTTCCAGCTCGGTGGGTATTGGAGAAGGGCTATGCACCCTTATTTATCTATTTCAACATGTGCTTGGAATTGATTATAGAAGACAAATTTGTTTCTGAATGTTTGTTTAAGGCCCTAGGTTTTGAATAAGTAAAGCGCAGAAGGCAGACCTTCTATTTCCCATTATCTTATATCCTCTTTTAGGGATTTTGAGCACAAAGTGCAGGACAGATGTTTTGGATTAGCTTATACAAGGCAGTCAGCGTTTGGAGTGCAGTTGTATAATACACAATTTATGCCAGATTTTTCTGAGACTTTAGTGCTAATGTCTGAGACAAAAGCCAGACTTTAGTAATGAGAAACCAAGGTGGCATTTGGTTGGTATTATTGATACAGCTAAAAAAAAGCCTCCCACCCAAACCACCTGACAATAAACAGGATCATAACTACAATCAAATGCTACAGGGACAGCCAATTTTTAATCCATGGGCAAAAACCCCTCATTCCTTATCAGTTGCGCTAAGTACTTTAGGAGCTTTACCCTTTATTTCCCCTCAAGTGATACTGGATTCTATTAAGGTTATTTAGTGTTCAAGGTAATAAAAATGATAAGAAAATAGAAAGATAACTAGGAAAAAGGCCTAATGTCTTAAATAGAGCCAATTAATTTGAATGAGTTAGGTATCGTCATAATACCTTCTGGAAAACTACCGAAGTAGTGGCATCAGTTGGGGTTCTTGAGGGAATCTGCTCAGATATCCATGAGTAAGAAGCGCTCTACTCTTTCAGGAGAGAGCATACTCTTTGAATTAATAGAGAACTTCATGAGCGAGTACATGCCAGCCTGAATAGCTGAAGAAAGCTGGGTGATCAGTGAAGTGATTGACATTCCAGATCATTCTCACTTCTGTGCATCCTTGATCTACTTTCTATAGAGCATGAATCAGTCCTTAGAATTAATAATACTATATACTTTGCATATAACTTAACAATAAATGCAAGTGGATATTTATAAATTATTTATGGTGACATGACAGCATTTGTGAAGACAGAATATGTACATGATGTGATAGATGCAATTCATTTGCTCACTCAAGGAGCATTTTGGGGTACCTATTGTGTGCTCATCCTTGGCACTTTGAAAAATTTCCCCTTCTTATAGAATAACAGGGGAGGGGTTTCAGGATTAGGGAGGGGGGGTTAGAGTCAGGGCAGAAGAAAATGTCTGTGAATGCCTAAATTGTGTCTCAAATTTGGAAACATTATCATTTGTTCCTTAGCTTTCATTAGATTCTCAAAGGAGCTCAATGATCCCCCAAATGTTAAAAACAGTAGAGCATTAGAAATGGAAGTAATCATGACTTTTTGCCCTATGGCTCATTTCATAGTCGAACCCCCTCATTTCATAACTGAGAAAATCCAAGCCCAAAAACGGACATGAGTGCTTTGTTCAAAAATCACTCATCTGTTTACTGATAGAGCTCTGTTTAAATTTCAGTGGGTTTCACTTACCTCTTGGGGGTTCCACTTGAAATGATAACCATAGTTTAACCAAATGTCATATTGATATGAGCATCCTAAAACACAGAATGGAAATGCAGTTCTATAGCAACAGCAGAAAATAAACATTTTCCCATGGTTTTCTTATTCTCTACCACATTATTCCCAGGCAAAGAACAGGGGTGGGAGACAGGACTCCTTGCATGGCTAAAGGCCATGGAAACTTGAGAGAATGGCTTCAGTGAACTAATATTCTAGGAATCTTGGACACGTGAAGAAATTCTACCCATTGATCTCAATGAAATGGCAGCTGAGAGTGAGACTGGGTCTTCTCATTTAAGTTCCTCTTTCCTGGTATAGTGCATTGTGTTTTGTTGATTAGAAAATGATTCACAATACAGTATTAGTATACTTAGTAGACACTGAACCTGTTAAGTCAGAGAATTCAGAGGGATTCTGGAGGACTCGGGAGAAACAGACAAGATGTGAGGAAGGAAATGCAGACTGTATACATTCCTAGAACCACAAAATAGTCCAACGAAGTAGAGGATACAGTTGTGACTGAACTGCCAGGACCCATTCCCATTGACATAGCTACAGGGCCTCTCCTCAGATGAAAGAGGTTGTACAGACAAAAGGCCATACATCAATTAAAACATCGTTATGGATGAAGCAGCATACTAGCTCACCAAGAGTTTGAGTTTAAGAGTTTGGGAGAGTTCCTTGCAGTTGACAGTGGGACGATCTACTTGAGTTATCAATGAAAGAACTTGTATTAATTCTGCATGAACTGGAAATTCTTGGGGACTGAACATATTTTTCCTTGACTGCTGATATGACCCTGGTGAGTGTAAGAAACCAAGTGTGCATCCACCTGGCCTCTCCTTTCTGCTTCGGTGGTTACCGCAAGGTGAGAAGATACTCAGATGAGGAAACTGTAGAGCTCCTTCTCCTCGTGGGCTGGCTTTTTTGGACTGGCTTCATTAATTTATGTGAATTGTCTGGTTTCTTTTTGTCTCTTGAGCCATCTAGGACGGAAAACTGTTTCAATATTGTTAGTGAATTAATGGTGAGACTATAAAGACCTAGGCATGTAGGATATTTCTCTTGAAAAATTCGACTTCTCTAGTCAGAAGACCAGTTCCACCCATTTGAACCCTTGTTCAGCCTAATGGGCAGCACGAGAGAAAGAGAGGGGCTCACTTCCAGATTCTGTTCACATAACTGTGAGACTATGGCAAGTTCAATCATTATCTCCAGGTTTCTGTGTTTTTGTCACATAGGAAGAAGGATTTTAAAACTGCATGCTAATTAATGCTTTGAGAACTCTGGCTACAAAGCTGCTTCATGGTGTAATATTAATGCTGTTGGCACTGCTTTCTTTTACCTTTGCCAACACCAAGACTCTTTAGAGCACTAAACTCAGGAGACTTCTTTTTTCTTTCTTTTATTTATTTGTTTATTTTTAAAAACTTTTTATTTCCATAGGTTTTTGGGGAACAGGTGGTATTTGGTTACATGAGTAAGTTCTTTAGTGGTGATTTGTGAGATTTTGGTGCACCCATCTCCTGAACAGTATACACTGAACCCGATTTGTAGTCTTTTATCCCTCACCCCCTTCTTACCCTTTCCTCCTAAGTCCCCAAAGTTCATTGTGTCATTCTTATGCCTTTGCATCCTCATAGCTTAGCTCCCACTTATGAGTGAGAACATATGATGTTTGCTTTTCCATTAATACACAGGAGACTTCTTTTGAGGAACAAGAAGGTTAAGCTGTAACTGCATTTTCTAGACCCTATTGCTTAAGGAAATTTGTCCCAGGAAGATTCCTGTAGGGCAGTTTAATTAGCCCTAAGGTAGAACAGTGGCAGAAAAATTGGGGCCAAACTGGTACTTTGCTCTATCTTAGGCCATCATATTTATCTGACAAACTATAAACTCCATGAAAAAAATGGAGCAACCCAGTGATAAAGTCATGTTTGTGTACATGTCAACTTCATTTACCTTCCATATAGGTGAGCAAGGAGCAGTCTTTCTTTCTAAAATACTAGTCTGATTCTGCTACTCTCTGGCTTAAAACTCTCTGGTAAACCTGTGTTGCCTAGAAAAAGGCCCAGTCTTCTTAGAATAAAGTCCAAAACTTTTCTCTTTCTTACTGTAATCTTTTTTTCTAGCTACTTTTCACCCTCTGTAGTACATTTTCTCCAGCCATAACTGAACAATGTCTTTCTGACATTGCAACCTCTTTTCACACCTCATACTTGTTTCTTCGACTGGGATAGTTGATGATCTGTTACAATCTCACAAGTGTCTCCTTTCTTTAGAAATTTGTCCTGGCCAGGCTTTCCCAAAGTTAGAATTATTTGCTCTCTTATTTGTGATTCTTCCAGCCCTTTATAAATGTCTTATTGTGCGTTTCTCTTACTACTAATGTTTGAGCTTTTCAGGAATCAAGATTAGTTGTGGCTGCATTCCCACAACTGGCACAGTGCCTAGGACAGAGTGAGTGGTAAGTTGTGATGAGGAAGTACCTGGATGGCTATGGCCAGACCTTGGATAGCACTGCCAGTGAGGGTGTTCCACAGAATACCTTTGACTGAGTGGGAGAAATGCAGGTCAAATCTTTTTTTTTTTTTTAAATGTAGAAATACAGACAGAATCTCTTTTACTATAACAACTATAATTTCAGTGTTATTCTTATTCCATAGCATCAACTCCTTTACAGAAAAAAGACCGATGACACCCTTTGCCATTTAAAAATTCTCACCACATATTGAACAACCCCAAAAGAATACTCATTTGCATTGACTCAGAGGGTGCCAAGGACTGATACCGAAGCTTTTTATGTTGAAAAGCAACAGAGAGTAGTGGCTGAGATCATGGATTGAGTTGAAATCTCAGTTTTGCCACCTACTAGTATGTGACCTAGGGGAAGTAGACTAATTTCTTTCTGTCCATAACCCCTTTCTGCCCACATATTAAAAAACGAGGATTATAATTGTACTTACCTCATAGGCACCATGAGACGAGGAATAAATCTGTTAATATTAAAAGCTGAAAACAATATCTGGCACAACATCCTAAAAAGCAGTGTAAAGTACTTATCAAAACACTATTTTGTGGAAGATATATCTGACTCTGAGTTTTTATTTTTCCATTTACTAGCAGCGTAATCCTAAATTGTAAATGTCCATTGTCCTTAAACCTTAGTTTTCCTTCTCTGTAAGTTGAAGCTAATAATTATGCTGCTTTTAACCTTCATCCGTTAAGTGAGATACCTCACTCAAAGCATTTAGCATAGTAAGTGTTCAACAAATTCTACCTACTGCCATTATTTCATGAGATAGACTGTCAACAAATATTTGGGGCTAAATCTTAATTGATGAAATCTCAATTTCTTTTGCCGTTAACTTTTTAATAATGTTTTTAATAACAAATGAGAAAAATTTCAGTTTCTATCTCCTTTTCCTTACTGGCATGAGTTAAGGGTTGAAAAAAGAGGTCTCTTGTATCAACAAATTGCCTGTAAATCTAGAGTCACAGAATGTTATGTCTATGAAATTTCAGAACAGAATCTTTATCTGTCATAAATTCTATCACAAATTTTAACTGCTTTATTTTAAATCAGTGGTTCCCAATTGAGGGTGACTGTGCCCTCAGCTTCTTCCTTAGAGAACAATGGAAACTATCACAACCGGTGGTAGGTGCTACTGGCTTCTAGTGAGTAGAGGCCAGGGATGCTACTAAATATTCTACAGACCATAGGATAGTCCCCTACAGCAAGAAATAATCCATCCCAGAAAGTCAATAGTGATGAGGTTTAAAAAAAACTCTATTTTAGACTTAAGGAAACTGAAGCTTAGAGAGGCTTAAATGACTTGTCTATGGTTGTAGGATTTGATAACATTATTTCTTGCTCCATTTGATCTATCATGACATCCTAAACAATCCCAGCAGATAGAAGACAGCCTAGTATTCAGACTCCTTTCCCAGCATTCCGAATCCCTCTACTCTGAGTGTATAGAATCTCTATTTTCTCCACAGATCAGCTTTCACCCCGTTGTCCCCAGCTCACCAAAACACACATATGTGCACACAATGCCATCATGGAAAAGTAATGCAGAGAGAGTTCACCACAGAAGCAAAGGCAAATTATTTTTCCTGGGCATATCTGTTTCAAACCAACCAATTCTATTACACAGTTAGCCCAAACAGAAGCCTGGGTGAAAATGCAGACCAATGTACAGGTCTTTGTTGCTGTAGGACTAGAACCGGGCCAAGGTTCCCATGGGTAATAATCATGGCTTTGTGCTCAGTGAGGTCCACAGGTAACTGCAGAAATACTGTGACTACAGAATAAAGAATAAGAATAGAAAAAGGGGCATGACTTGATGAGCAAACCACACAGATTCACAGGAAGCAGACTTCAGCAGTTCTAGTATCTGTGGTTTTCTTGAATTCTTTTCAGATCTTATTCTGGGAAAAGAAAGTTATCAGGTCAGTAGTGTTAATGTGCTTTGTTTTGTTTTGTTTCTGCTCTGTTCTACATGGGCAAAACACGAGGAGATAAACATTTTCACGGTAGACTGGGAATAAAGAAGAAAAAGTGATCCTGAGAAGAAACCCCTGATGCGGTTCAGGGAGGGGAACAGGTACAGAATGAAGTGAAGAAGATGCATATAGTTTTTCAACACGAAAAAAATGACTGAAAATAGTTTGTTCTCTTCTAATATCATTAATGAAACCACATAGTGATGTCACTTCTGATCACGCTGAAATTTGAGTTGCTGATCTTGCGATAACAAGCTTCCTCTTTGCGCATTCACAGCGTGTCTACAGTGGAAAAGACCTTCAGGTTAAATGTGAGTGGGTGGAACTTGTCAAGAAAAATAACTTCACCACCACAACAACAAATGACGGGAGAGACAGAAACTTCTCTGGGAGAGCAGAAGGAAAAAAGCGAAGTCTAAGTATTATTAAACATGTGAAAGAAGAGTCATTTAATAGGAAGTAACTCATTCACACAAATGTAACTTTGTGGTCCCTCAGAAGTACGTAAATACTACCAATCAGTCCACCACAGATTATCATCAAAATTTCTTGGGAAATGCCTCATTAAAGAGTCTTTATAGAATAATATGAGTGTGCATCAGTCAAATAATTTCAAAAAGACGTTAATCACTAGCTCTTAGAGATGTAAATTTCCTTTTCTTCCTTGGGTACTACATTTTGCCGTTGTGAGTTTTAAATTGAGGCTAAATGTGAACCCTTTGAACCATGCTCATCTTCATAGGAGAAAGCCATTTCTTGTTTTTAAGAGGAAGGCCTTAAATGGACTGAAGAATAGTGATTTTGGCATTAAATTGCTCTTCTCAGATGTATTTATTACATGATGAAATTACATTATTATTATTACTTGCTGAAATAATTCCATAGCATAGGACTTGATGAATAATTGGTAAAAAATCTTTCAGAATTCATAGTTCTCAGACTTTGAAAAATATTTTTTAAAAATTGATATCCCCAAGCCCACCCACCTCATTACACAATCATTTCTATCACTTTTTAACCCTCATGCTGTAAACCCTGTATCCCCTCCATTAAGAGAGTGTTGGTGTGCTTTGTTTTGTTTTGTTTTGTTACGTAACAGTTTCAATGAAGCATTTAATCAGAAAGATCCGTATGTGACATATTTTGAGTTGCGAATTGGTTTATTCTCTACTCTTTACTGAAGTTTGTTTCCATTGACTGGTGGCCTGTTGAAGATCATAAATGTCTTTCTTTTGATTTTAGGGCACTGTGTTTCTTAAAGTTGGAGTTCCTGGACCACCTACCTCATAGGTCTCCAGATGTGCTCATTAAGAAATGCATATTTCTGCGCCTAATCCCAAGCTTACTAAATCAGAAACTCTTGGCAAGGGGGAGCCTGAAATCTACATTTTTGCCTGTTTCTTGACTGACTCTTGTCTGTGTGGGGGTGAATGTTAAAAATTTAAAGGAACGAGAGACCTATATGCAACTTACAAATAGAGACGGAGAGAAATGACAGTAAGGTAGCATAAGGAGACACTTTGGAAAATAGATTTTTTGAGGAGGAAAAAAATTATATTGCAAAATTATTTTTACGTACACATGTTATTTCTATATTTTGTCCTTTATCCATGCTCTTTATTTAGCTAATGTATCCCTCTTTTCTCAGATTTTATTTTTTTCATTTAGTCTGTTTTAACACCTCTGTTAAAAAAAAAGAAGGGAAACAAAGAGGGAAAATAGGTGAAACTAAGGAATGTAATATGCTCTTAAAAGCAATTTAACATTGTTTAAATGTATCTATCTTGACCTTTTCAATGCCATCTGACATTATTTAATTTGTTATTTGTATATTATCATATGTTGGGAAGTGAAAAATAACTGGAATTATTTTTCAGACCTCAGTGTTATTTACTATATTAAATTTATTTATTTGTTTATTTTAAAGAAGACCACATAAAAGTATAGAACACTTTTTAAATGTATGCAAAGAAACATCTATTGTTAAAGTGTACCTTATGCTTGACACTCTTGGATGATTTTAGTACACTTACTATTTTCCATGCCATAATAAGAAACTGTAGCACTTTTTGTAGCCTTTCAATGAATTGAATCCTCTGAAAATTGCTTCTAATAAAATAAAAAAAAAACCTTTCATATCACCAAATTCCAGTCACAATAGCAATCTTGAATCTGTTTGCCACTTAATTTCCAGCATGAGAAAGAAATAATGTTTTGGGGACCATTATGTAGACTATGCCTCTGACTTCTGGGCCCACATTTAATTTCCAGCCTGTGAGGATTAAAACCTGAAATTATGTTGTTATTTTAGTTGAGAATTCTTTGTATTTTCATAATCATCATTAGCAAGATTCAGAGTTATTGTTATAATCAGCTGTAATGACAGCTATAATTATTAACAATGCAGGGCAGACAATAAGATTTGGACTGAATCTGAGGCTCAGTGTGTATATCACTGTGGTCATTGTGCCAAACTGCACCTGAAAATGGAATGGATAGCTGGTCTAGCATGGTTACACTTGCTCAACATCTTGGAAAGACATCAGTAGAGCAGACAGTTTTGAGCCTGGTCCTTCAGTGACTTCAGAAGAGAGACCTTTTGACCATGAATGTGTTTTTTTTACCAGAAGGTGAAAAACCAAGATAGATTCAGGACATTCCTTGAAATGTTGGTGATGAATAGGTGAAAACTCAGGTAGGGATTAAAGAAAATTATAAAGGGGAAAAACACAGTCTACAAAGAATGATGAAAATCTCTTACAGATTATTTTCAATGGAAGTTGTCTACTGTTCTTCCAGTCCTCATTGGCCATCTTTGCAGATGCAAACTTTCCTCTACCCCTCTGCGTGCTGTCTCTTCCAGCCTGAATCACAAAACTCATTAACAGCAGTTTTACCATAATTTCCAAGTGACCTAAACATATATTAGTTCCCCAGAGGCATGGCACAGTGCTGGGAGGAGATGACAGGGGCAGGCTGCAGAGGACGTTGTGAGAAGGGAAGCCCAAGCTGAGCTGCTTTTACTTTCACCAAGCTGCATTTTGGGACAGGTTTAGTCAGGGCAAGGCTAAAGCAAAACTAACCTCTAGTCTCTCATCTGGAGCCCTGCTAACCTTTCTGTAAGCACAAAAACTTCAAAATTCATTTGGAGTTTGTCCTTCACCTTTAGTAAAATTTAGAACAGCATTTCTGTCTTCATAATGATATTTAGCCAAAATAACAATAATTCTAAAATTGGCCTTCTTACCTGAAAAATTTAGAAATGTCAACTATTCTTTTAGATATTGAATGAATACACACATACTCTCTTTCCCTCTCTCATAAACACACACACAGACACACACTCACACTCACACAGCCATAATAATTATTTTACTTTCTCTCAAGTGAAGCTACATTTATTCCACTCCATTTTGAGGGGAAGAGGCAGCAAGAGATTGGGGCTAAAGAGCCTGGTTAGCAGAAGATGATAGAGAGTTGGGGCTGTGGGAAGAGCAAGGAAAAAAACCACACCTTGCAACAAACACTCAATGCTGGGTTGATGGACTAGAAGCTTTTTCCCCCCTTTTGAAACAAAAGTGAGAGCCAAGTAACTAATGACAAGTGATATGAATTACCAGTATCAGGACACTAAGTTCTGGCCCCACTCCACTGTGACCTTTGATATGGCTTTAGGCAGATCACTTTGCCAATCTGTGCTTTCAGTTTTCTCATCTGTGAAATATGTTTAATCATATTGACTTGTTTCCCAGGGAAGTAATGTGATATATTAATATTTGTGGAGCACTTTGAGATCTGATGATAAAAGGTGCATTATACTAAGTAGTGTTTGCTTCTCTCCTCGTCCCCTTACCCCCAACAGATAATCTATACTCCTATCACATGCATATTTTTGCAAAGTTCATGTAAATGACTCCAGGCTGTTTTATTTTTAAAAAATTAATGCTGTGATATTTCTCCAGAATCTGACAAAACCATAAAAATAAAAAGAGTAGCAGTGGCATACTATGAAGGTTAAAGTCTTGTAAAAATCCATAAGAAAACAGATTTCTGTTCTAAGCTTGTATGGCATTATTATAAGCAACAGTGAGTAATAATGATTACAAAAATGAGGAAAAATACATTGACAGTGTCATTTGAAAACAATTGTGTTAAGAGGCTTTTTACACTCATTTTACACAGTGTAGGTATCCAAAATGGGTTTCAGAGGATATTAAAAGGATTGTTTTTCAAGGTATTAAGTGTGCGAAGAACAAGAATGAAAAAGATAGAGAGTTGGCTGGTAGAATTCAGCTCAGAGAAATGACCTAGCCACACAGTGTAGAGGGAAGGTGTAACAATTACTTCCTCTCTGGGCTTTTAGCAGTTCAAATATCTTTAAACAATAAGAAATTGCCTTTTACATATATTCAACCTAAAATATTTTCTTTGTTTTTCCCTTCTTGCAGTTTCTGTAGACATTCGCAAACTCTTGATATTGGAAGTGAACTACATTTCATTGTTATTGATTTGATTGGCAAAAAGTGTGAGCAACATAGTTCCTCTTTTCCAATCCCTAATATCTTTCTGCTTCTCTCTCATCCCACTTCAAACAATGTCCTCATCTTTCCTTCCGTATTTTAGTTAATGTAACTATCCTTCTTCCAGTCAGCCAGACTTGAAACCACAGCCTTCTCTGACCTCATCGTGATGCTATATGTCATACCTAATGTGCCAACAGTGTCCTTAAATTACCACTTCTCAGAATTTAATACAGCACATGTGAATGACCTAAGGATCTTATACGAATGCAGATTTTGATTCTGGAGGTCTTGGATGGGGCCGACAGTCTGCATTTCTAATATGCTCCCAGGTTGTGCCCATGTTGCTGGTGCATGAACCATAATATGACTAGCTAGGCATTAACCTTCGTTTTCAGGCAAGACTTTGGCTGTCTACTGATATAATTCTCTCTTTTTTTTTTAGAAAAATATCCAACCCGGGCAGGATAATACTGATCATCCTGAGGATATTGCCCTTGGAGTTAATTTTTTGAGAGAAATAAAACAAGAAACATCATAAGACACAAACCCCAAGCAACTGGTGAGCAAATGGAGCTTCTCTATCACTCATATTCTCTTCTCGGACAGCTGTTTGCATTCCACTCCCTTACACATTGTTGTATGTTCCGTTTTGTCATACTGTATTCCTTCAACCATTTTTTTGAGAGTACACTATGTGTGAAACACTAAACTACACTCGAGGAATAAAAAAAAATGAAATGGTATGATGTCCCACCATCAACAGGCTTATAATCTTACAAACAAAAGAGCCAAGTAAGCAAAGAAATACAGTGAAGTGTAATATTTCCCTATGCCTAGAATATTCTTACTGTTCTGAACTCCTTTCCCTTCCCCAAATCCTCATTGCCACACATACACTTTGTACCATAGCAACATTAAACTATGTTATGTAATACTCTAATACAAGTCATAATTTTAATCCCGAGAAATGTTGCATTATCAATGATCCAATTTCTATGCATTATCAAAAATTGTGATATAATAATTGTTCTAATGAAAGGCATTATGGTTTTGAGGCTGGATTGTTTTCAGGTTTATAAGGACTGAGAATTCCATCAACAAATATGACCCTAAATATATATTACAAAACTTAAAAATTGCTGAGAAAATGTAGTTAGTACAACACTATAGTAACTGCCCTGGTCATAAAGAAAATTCAAATGTAGTATCACTGGTGATTGGTTTCCATTCTCATTCCATTGCCTGTTCTCAAATGGAGAACAGTGGGGCATGGATGGAGGTGGAGGGTGATTCTTGGGTGGGAGGCAAACAGCAGCCAGGGAGATCCATCTTGGGAAGTACAGAGGCAGAATGTAGGCTCCGGGGAGTTCTAATTCCTCTTAGCCCACTTTCTCCAGAGTGGGATGGTGAAATTGGCATTTGCTGCTCAGAAGATTCCTGGAATCTGTTGCGCTTCTGAATGTTTCAGGTAACCCTGGGATATAAAAACATATCCATTGATATTTAACCTACCACAGATTGGCACTAAATATAACAACAGTAGGACTAGGACAACTTGGGATCATGTGAACAGACCAGAAACTACAGACTGCAAGAGAAATGTGCAGATTGCCCAGGTGGTTTCTACAACCTTGCAGTGATGAAACCCCATGTCTTATATACTTGATGTTTCCTCTATTTGATTCTAGTGAGCTTCTAACCTCTACTGATGGTGTTTCTCTTTCTACCTCATCAGCCCAGGGCTCATTCATTTTATCCTGTTTCACCTATGCTACAGATAATAGAAAACCCAAGGCCACTCAAACATAAGTAGCTTGATCAATTCCTGATCAAGTCAACCCAATATCCAGCATCAATTAGATAATGTAAATTGTATTTCCTCACTAATTTATTATAAATTATATTAAAATATAAAGCATAGTGTTTATAATATGCCAGACATTATCCTAACTGTTTTGCATGCATTGACTTTTTTTGTCCTCATAGCAGCCTCATGAGCTGTTTACTACTTTCATTTCCATATTACAAATGAGGAACTTGATGCACAGTAAGGTTAGGCAACTTGCCCAAGGTCACACAGTCGGTAAGTGTTAAAGCTAGGATTCAAACCTAGACAGTTCAGAGTTCAAACTCTTTATTGTATCTGAGTCATGAAGACTCCCACAGGGAATAGAAGGTTATATTTGGATATTAGATATTTTATGGAGCTACTGAAGGCTTTTCAGAAAGGGATATGATCAGATAGAACGTCTGAAAAAGATCATAATCGTGGCTGGGGATATTTCCAGATTTCCTGTGTAATTATTTCTCCCTCAGCCTACCCGGATAACTCTTTGTGGTTAAAAGCTTGGGCCTTTGAGTCAGAAAAGTCTTGGAAAAAAATCCCTGTTAATTATAATAACAAACGCTTTGAGCATTACTGAGGCTCTGCGGTAACTTTCATGGACCATGGTTTTTAACCTTCATAATAATCCCTGAGGGAGATACTATTACTCTCCCCCTTTTCAGATGAAAAAACTGAGTTCTCAGATTGGTTGTAAAAATATGTCCAGGATTATATCACTAGGTATGGAGCAGAAGTTAAAAAACCATTTTGTCTAAATTGCAGAATATTAGTTACTGTTGTGTAACCTATTGTAATAAAGATTGCTGGTTCTTACATTTGTTAGTGGTGAGATACTTGGCATTATATTATATTATATTATATTATATTATATTATCTTATCTTATATTATATTATATTATATTATATTATACGTTTTGAGACAGGGTCTCACTCTGTCACCCAGGCTGGAGTGCAGTGGTACAATCATAGCTTCATGGCAACTATGCCACACATTTAGAAAGTTAAAAAACTCAACGAATAAAAAATATTCTTAATGTTTTATTTCCTCATTAAAAGAGTTTCCTTTTGTTCTTCTGAATGAAAACTGTGACTTCCCTTTTTTCCTAAATGTATACTTGAATCTTTTGCGGATGTATATTTTGCCTTGTTTGTGGAGATGTTCCTTTATTCGAAATATGTAAGAATTGCTTTTTAGATGTTTATTATCAACCTTTGATGTCAGTTTCCTAGTAAGTACAAAAACCTCCCTTTCCAGTGGCTCTCCAAATAAATTTTGGAAGAGCTATGTTTTAGAAATTTCAGGATTTACTCATATAAGAAAGAATCCCTAAAAGTTAATATATTAAGATATGAGAAGTGATGGCCTCTGCTTTTGGTTGGTGGGCAGTCTTCCTCATTTCTTCCTCAATTAGGAGTTCACGTAAACAAAAAAAATCTATGTTTATGAGTTTGTGGTCTTATTTCTACAATTGTAAAGATGATTAAATATAATAATATCAGAAAACCATATCTACATGGTAAGTTTTCAGTATTAGTTTGCTAGTGTTAATATTAGAAATAGTAATAGTAGTAGTGTTTGTGCTACTGATATTAACCTTGTTATTAATCAGATTGTAGCATGAATGACCAAACTTTTTAAAAAGGGAAAGAACTGAGATTCCAAGGAGTTGAATGAGCTGCTCGTAATTATGAGAGAAGACACTGGCATAACTAGGTTAGAAATGGATGAACAGAAGCCTGACTCCTGCTTTCTATGTATTAAACAATTAATTCTAATAAAAGAACTCTTAATCATTGCCTGCATAATGACATATTCAACAATACCCTTAATTGCAAAACAACTTCCATGTTTTTGCACATAGCTGTTCACCAAAGGGCAAGATGTACACCATTTCCTTTAGCTTTAAGTTCCCATCATTTGTTACTTCATTCATTCATGGAGTAGATGTTTCTGAAGTCTGTTTGCTGTTTTAGGCACCAAGCTAAGTACTGGAACAATAAATGAATAAGTCACTGTTCCTCAACACAAGAAAGCAGAAACCTTCAATATTATTTCACAGGATGTTTCTCAGTTTCCATTTTGTCTTATCGCCATCTTTTTAAAAGTAGCTCCAAGTGCTTATGGCCACTGACCCACTTCATTCATTTATTTATTCAGTCATTCATTCAGTAAATATTTATGGACCCTCATTATATGCTATGGGGATAAAGTGATAAATAAAAAAACACAGTCCTTCCCTTTCATGTACCCTAATTTTTTCTGGTAGAATAGACAGATTAAAAACAAAGAAACAAAACAATTACCAACTGTAACAAACAATATAAAAGAAACAAATATAGAGAGAATAATAAAGGGACCAACTTCAGAAGGGATGGGTAGTAAAGACCTTTGAGGAGGTGACATTGATTCTGGAATCTGGAAGCTGAGAAGTAACTAGCCATGTGAAGAGTGTAAAATCATTTTAGTAAAATAGCAGAGCATAAAGACCTCGAGGCAGAAATGAACTAGGAGTTTTTCTACACAGAAAAGAGACATGATCTAATTTTATTTTTAAGAATACAGTTTTGGCTGCTGCAATAGAATGGGCTAGAGCAGAGCAAGAAAAAAAGCTGGAATACTATTGCATAATGGAGAGACAGTCCTGATAGCCCAGGTAAGACATGATGGTGGTTAGGTGGTGGCAATGGAAATGAAGAGGAACTAGAAGATTAAAGATAAATTTTGGAGGTATAATCAGTAGGACTTGTTGTTGGACTGAAAATGCCAGAAAGACAAAATTAGCAATCCAGATTAATTTCCAAATTTCTGGTGTGAGAAATTGGATAATCATTGTTGTCACTGACTGACATGGAAAATTCTGGATGTTGGGAGGCAGAATTGAGAGAGAGGGACAACAAAGGAGTTGAATACAAAGAAAGAAAACATCTTAAAAGCATCCCTCATATTAATAGTTGAGAAATTCAATCATACACACACACACACACACACACACACACACACACACACACACACGGGAACAGCAGGATCTCTGAAAGAATATTTTGATCTCATTCTACAAGTAAGATGCTTGTGCAAATCAGCAAGATGTCATTGGTACTGTGTGACACCATCACCACAGAACATTTCTTCACTGGCATGGTATTGATTCCAATTACTCATTTGATGCTTAAATCTCCTTGGCGTATCCCTGTCAAGGGATCACACAGCCTGTGGTAAAATGGCAATAGTTACAATGGGTGGAAGGTAACAATAATATTTGATTCTTATATGTGTCAGGCACTCTTGGAAAGGCTTAATAAAATAAAAAGAATACTCATCAAACATTTTTTCCTAATACACAGTAGGAAGCTGTTTCCAAGTCTACTCATTCATTAATGTAATCTTTGGCACTGCCCCCTGACAGCATGGTGCTAAAAGAGTATATTCACAGGTGCACCTGTGGGGTTAGGACGTTTTCCTTGTTCTCATTCTGGCCCCCTCACACTCTTAGCGCTGCAGCGTTTTTTGTTTTTGTTTGTTTGTTATTTCTCATTGTCTCACTGATCAGTGACAAGGCTGGATGAAATGACCTTTGAATTCTTCTCTAGCTCTAAGCTTCCACAGTTCCAAAATTTGTTACCTTCACTTTTAAATAGACAAAGGATACCTATAAGCTATGACAGAATGAAACTAGTAAAGAACTAAAATGATCCAGCTTTAATGTCCTATGTATGGAATTTTGTATTCAAACTTGTAATGATGAATGAAATCCTTAGTCATTTTAAAGAACAGAAGTGCCATTTATTTTTGTACAATTTTTTAGGTTGTTTTTTGTTTTGGTGGCCCAAATCCAGATTAAATATATTGTTTACTATCAAATAAAATACCTATTTTCAGGAATTCATGTGATAAATACTTTCCTGAGTTCTAAGAAAAGTTTATCTCTGCCAGCAAAAAAAAAAAATATGTATTTTTCATGCTAATTACAAGTGTTGTGCCCTAGTTGAGTGTTATCCTGGGAGAACTTCTGATGTAGAAAGGAGAGGATAGAAACAAGGCCATCACAGTGTGGAGGTAAAAGAAACAAATCCTCTTCCACTTACCCACTCCTCCACCCCTCTCTTGCATCAGCAAGAACAAAGGAGACGTATGATGAATGATACCCATAAAGATACCCTGGTGTCTGGAGACCTAACATGGGAACCCCAGACTAATACCATGATTTATGCCACTAATGAGGAATCTGAAAGAGGACATAGTAACTCCACAAGGCCCTTTCTCCCGACATTTGCTGGTGGTGAAGACATACATAATTTATCTTCAAACTTAGTTATCACTGGCCGAGAGCCAGGGTGAAACTGAACCTGCAGGTGGCTCTTTTCGTTATGGTCGATGAGGTGGAACTCTAGCAGTAATACAACATGTTTCCCTTTTCCACTTTACTGCTAGGGCACTCAAGGCCCTAATCCTGTAAGCAGGTCACCTTAGGTGCCCAGTAGTACTTATACCTTTAATCTGAATAGTCCTATTTTATTTATGATCATTTTGTAATTGTTACTAATTACCTGTTAATAAGTCTGCTGCATTAATTGATGTTCTAAAAATATATAGAAAGGAGTCAAAATTAACACATATATGCTTAATGAATCTAATATCATTATTTCAATTTGACCAAATTATCTTGGTAATGAAGTGATGAGAAGGGTATATGAGACACATATTCACTTACCCTGGCATTATCTTAGAGAAGAACTGTCTTCCTATAGTTAATACAAGGTCACACAGCATTTGGATGATCATGATACAGGCTCAGAGCTGTAATTACAAACATTTCCTGAGATTGTTTTCAGCAGCTTGCTGGAGTAATGAAAAGATCCTGGGCTTAGGAGTTGGTCTGACACAGGTTTCATGGCCTAACTTCACTATTGACCAGCATGTGATCTTGGTCAGGTCATTTAACTTTATTGAGCCTTGGTCTTCTCAGCGGTAAAAAATGAGACTAATACTTCACTTCTCACAAACTCATGAAGTGAATTAAGCATAATAACTGGGTACAACTATGTAGCATGGTAGCAGTCTTCAAACACTCAGTAAGAGAGCCTTCTTCTCTTACTTGTTTTCTGCATCTTCCAAATGCAAAAATGAGCATTTGGGGTTATGGGATACATACTAAAACCTATAGGCTATCCCCTTGTTACTCTCTCTGTTGTTTTAACAGCAGAGCTTGCATTTGTTTATTCTGCACATGTAAACATTCCACTAAAGAAATTCATCAGCTACCAGCCCTTTTGTACCTCACAATATTTAAAATTCCTAACTCTTTGAAATGACATAAAGATATCTCTTGACAGCTGTTGCCTTTGACTCACTCACATAATGTTGCAGACTCTTACTTATCAATCAGTTTAGACGACAAATGGGAAAGGCCCTCTGTTCTTCTTCTCTAAGTCTACGTGGATAAATGTGGTAAACTAGCACAAATTTCTTTCAGGGCTTAGACTCAGCCTGAATATCCATAATTACTGGGCAATATTTCAACATCTTGATATTTAAATTTACACAAATCCCACATGCACCCACCACCTTCTTTAAAATGAATTTGGAATTATTGTTTAAGTGTAGAAACAATGTTTTAAAAGGCCCATACACAGGACTTCACGGGGCCCACTGTGCTTTGGGCTGCTGTGGTTAATCTAGGCCAGTATACTGCTCCAAGTAGTTGACAAATTCCACTGTTGCTTCCTTTTTTTTTTTTTTTGCCTTCCATGAAGTTTAAAATAAACAATTAACCTATTTCCAACACAGTGTTTGGTATTGATTTAATTTAGCATGTGTTATTCATCTGCATGCCTCACAACGGTTGCTTAATTGTCTAAATCTTCCCGTGTAGAGTGCTGCCTATGGAATCTCTTTCCACAGAACACTCTTAGCAGAGTGTGGCTTACTATTTCCATAACATCTGTCTTTTCTACTAAAGAGCAGATTAACAATTATGCTTCTTTTAAAGGTGTGTGTGTGTGTGTGTGTGTGTGTCTAGGGAGGGTTGGGCAAGATAATTTGCTTCTTGTACAAT
Organism: Pongo abelii; assembly: GCF_028885655.2. Classification (NCBI taxonomy): domain Eukaryota; kingdom Metazoa; phylum Chordata; class Mammalia; order Primates; family Hominidae; genus Pongo; species Pongo abelii. The sequence continues at coordinate 135,983,015 of NC_085928.1, read as the reverse complement.
TTTGTTTCTGGCACAATAGTTTGCAGTCTTATCACCAGGTCAGGGATTTTGCCTATACCCACAATGCAGCTGGCAGGATTGCCCTTTTCTTTTGCCTTATTATGCCACAGAATGCCACATTATTTCCATTAAATATAATTGTCTTCAAACGAGACAACATATGCAACCCCTCCTCCTGCTCCCACTCCCCATGTCTGTCTGTCTCACACACGCACACATACCCACATACACATACACACAAACGCATGCACACATGCACACAAAGCTCCTTTCAATTGTGTTAAGCAGTAAAGCAGAAGGATTTTTTAAATTAGTGTTTTGTTTTGGCAGTGGTTGCTGATGTGTTCATGTAATACAGTTTTAATCAAATCCCCAAAGCTGAAGACCTTTCAGCATATCTTAGGCTGCACTGTGCAGGGCTTATTCCACTTGAAGTGGCCACCAGGGAGGTACAATTAGCTGTTCCCATGGAGAAGTTTGTTATAGTAATAAATAATAAGTAGCATAGGTAGCGATGGAATCAATTGAAGATATTTTTGACCGTCTAATGGTTTATGGGAATGCTAAATAATTGACAACAAGTTTTAGACTGTTTTCTATCTGCATGTCTCCTTGTAACTAAACATTGACCATGCACATAGGACAGTGTCCGAGGTCACTACTTTTTCTTTTGTAAAACCCTATTGTCAAGGGTATTCTATGAAAGACAGTTGCAGCCCTTACATAACCAAGCTGATTTTGAGAGGGTTAAAACTCTGCTATAGATATTTGCTGCAGGCAGAAATCTAACATATGAAGCAGGAGAACAAATTGTGTTATCAGTTTCAAAAACAATCTGTTTCGCCATTCATTTACTTATTTCTTTTAACTAGTGTAAAGCAGAACAATAGGAGTTGGGTAGCTAAGAGGGCTTTGTGTTTTGTCTCTGGGTTCCTACTGCTTTGAAGTTAAAATGGAAATTTGGCAAGTGGGACATTAGTAAAGTGCTCTAAATGCTTTTGGCATCTTGACAGGCAAAAAAAAAAAAAAATCAAAATGGTCAAGCTACCTTGGTTCAAAATTAGTGAGTGTATGTTCATGAATTCCTTTATAAATAAAATCCCAGAAGAAAATAAGATGGGTGGGTTTATTGTGTGTATTTGAGGATGAATTGATATGCCACACATCAACTAAAACAGGTCAGTGATCCATGAGCTTTGCAAGATTTACATGAAAAGATACAATTGTTCCTTCGAAGTTATTGGATAAGTGACATATGGTCTCAATGCCAATGTGGGTATCAATGGGAATTAGTCAGACTAAAATTTGGGCTAAATAAAGCTTAAATCACAATTATCATCATTTGATTAGAAAAAGTAGTTCTATTTTACAAATGTTTTTTACATTTTACATTTTACAAATGTTTTTCTCTAATTGTAAAAGCCCACTCTGTGGATTTATCTGCAGAATGAGCCCACTCTATCCTTAGGGTTTCTATGAAGTCAATATGAGCAATGCAGTATACAAGAGCAACAGAAACTGCTTCTGTAAGCTGCTGGAATGCGGAATTTGTAAGTGCATGTTCATGATACCTCAGGTCAAATATATTTAATATAATAGTATCTTGTACTTTAGTAGGGGTTGGTAAACTACAGGACCACGGGCCAAATATGGCCTACTGCCTGTTTTTGTAAATAAAGTTTTATTGAAACACAATGATGTTCATTCTTTTATGTATTGTCCATGAATGCTTTATGGGATGATGGCAGAGTTGAGTAGTTGCAACAGAGACTGTATGCATGACCTGTAAAGCTGAAAATACTTATTATCTGGCCCTTTAAAGAACTAAGTTTGCCAGTTCTAGACTTACAGAATTCGTTAATCTGATCATTTAAAATTTACTTGTTATCTTCATCACATTCCTGAGAGGAAGTTTTTCGTTTCATTCCTCCCAGCCCTGTTTTTCTGTACTGAAGACTGTAATGCAAAGAATTTGAGAATGATCAGAGGATCAAAAAGAATACTAAAATGATTTATACTTCTTTCCTAACCATAGCCATTGTGTCAAGCCAAGAGCATTAGCATTATTGACAGAGTGACATGGCCAAAAGAGAGATACCTCCTGTTGGAAAGATTTCAGCCAATTGCCTCAACTCAGTAGGGTTATCACAGGTGACAGTATCCATTGGAAATTTATCAAAATGGTAAGGAACTCCAAAGCATCGAAGTGGAAATCAAACTAAGAGCAAAACTAAAGAATAAAAAACAGGTTGGCTCTAGAATTCAGATCGAGTGAGAAAATGTGCAGGAACAAAGCAAAAGGCTCTAAAAGAATTGCTTGAATGTGGAGAGGTGACTGGGGTTTCTTTTCATTGGATGATGTCTCCTTAATAATTATCCTGCCGAGGGTGGACAATTTCTTCATTTTCACGGTAGCTATCTTCTGTAGGAATATGTGGGCTAGTTTTTTTCTCCTCTATCGCATTTTGGATGAGCTGCAGAGAGCTAGTGAAAAGAGATAACATGAGACTTAGAAGGGTGGTCTTCACTCAGAGCCAGGAAATCTCTCAACTTCCACTTACATGGTATGAACAAATGAAAACTACCCATATTTCCATCAAGTATCTGACTCTAGCATCTAGAATAGTATATGTTTTAGAATTGTCTCACTTGTCACTTTTACATCTTTTTTCACTAGGGAGAATTTAATAAATGTGACCTGAGATTAGGATGTCTCCACTGAAAAACAAAAACAATTTTATTGGTACTGTTTTTATTGTTAAGAGTTACTTGGTAAATAGAGAAAGAAATAAATAAAAGGAACAGATTGAATGGCTCAATTCTTACCTTCTTTAGGTGCAAAAAAACTGAAGGTACCTGTTCACCATGCTCCAGCCACTCTGGACTTGTTTTAGTCCTTCAAGGTTACCCTGTCCTTTTTCTCCCTGCCCCAGGGTTCTCAACCCTTTTGGTCCAAATGCCTTTACTTTTTCTCGTTATTTCTTAGCCTCAGTTTCCTCTGTTCTTTCTCCTCTTTTCTTCATTCCCCTTATTTTTATTGTTTTGTCCCTTTTTCTACTAGCAAACCTGAGATCTATGCAAAGCATACCTAAGCATTCTTTATTTTGACTATGACCTCAGAAGTTGCTGACCTCTGCTTTGTTTACTGGAAATAGTATGTCTACTTATTCTACTTCTTCCTAGTCAAGCCTATGCTTTTTCAACCACCTGAAATGCTTGCAAACTGGTAATTAGGTTTTGTGTAAACATTTAAGAGTTTTATTTTCTTTTCAGAAAGGGCTGTTAAGTATGATTTGGTTGGGGATTTTGGCACATCCAATCTTTATTTTTTCAAATGACTTATTAAAAAGCAACAACCCACATATGTTTTATGTAACACAAGTAAGAATTCAGTTATCCAAAGTCATCATCTCTACTCAATGTTCTATAAAATTAGTAGAAGATTAGATAAAATTATTAAAGAAATCAAAATGAGAAAAGCAAAATAGGTGTTCGTTCACAGTTGTTTTGCCTTTGTTGTTATCTAAAGAACCCACAGATCTGCTTGTCAAGAAATTCTTTTGAAGCCTTTCTATGAACCAATTAATCTTTAAAATTAAAGCTTGAAGAAAGAAAAACTACTGTTGGGTGTCAAGATAAATTTGAAGTTGAAATGATCTTTGAATATGCCGTTTAATATTTGAGAAATGTGCTACCTAGTAGTTCATATCTACAACTCTTCTGCTAATAGGTGAAATAACCTTTCTGAAGGAATGGGATCATAGATTTTTTAATTTCACCTTTATTTCCATAGTCTCCTTCATGACACACTTGTCAGCAGGTGTGTCAAGTGTAGAGCCTGAATAAGCATCAAAGTTTGAACAAGCACTTGGACAAAGAGAGCCCTGTCCTCTTGATTCACTCTGTTATCTATCCCCACACCCTGGTCGATGATTCTCCACTACCCTTGTCCTATACCTGCCCCTTCAGTTTTAGCTCATAAACCCCCTTTCACACTATTTTCCAGCAACACAAAGGAGAATTACCCAAATACATTATTCATTTTATGCCTTTATGCCTTTTCACATCTCTTTCCATTTTTACTGAAATCCTTCCTTTCTCTCTTATTTATTCTTTAAAGCCGTGTTTAGGTATTAGCCTTTTTTATAAGCCTACCTCAATGCCCTATTTCAGGTGAAGTTAATTTCATCTTATCTAAGCTACTTCAACATTTCTTCCACATTTCTTGTGTTGCATGGGCCACACTGTTCAGCAACTGTGTGTTAAATGTTTGTCTATCCAAAGGTCAAGTGCTGGGACCTATCTTTATCCCTACTACCTAACTTTGGGGCTGGCATATAGAAGGGATCCTGGGATATCTGTAGAACAGATAAAAGCAAAATTCTATGATTCCTGGGAGATAAAACACAAAGCTTGGACCTTCTAACCAGTGTGAATTAACCTATCATAGACATTTTAAAATTTCAAAATAGTTTGCTGTTAAGTCTGTAAGAATTATTTTTGTAACGCCTATAAAGTTGACGGTTGGGCTAAGATTATTGGAGATAGTGATTAGGAGATAGGGTGAAGTTTAATTCTTCACATGGCTGAACTTCAATCAGATTCACCAAGAAATTTTAGGCCACATTTATTTATTTCAAAAAAAAGATAAAATCTAGTATCTGCAAAACCACAAAATACGCACAAGTCCCTCCTTTTAATGAGTCACTTGAATGCAAAATCAACTGTAATTAAGAAACCAAAAACAATAAAAGAAGTGAGCTTTGTCAGACTGGACCAACTTGTTCTACCTGTTACAGACAAAGAAAGGTCTGACGAGGTCCAGGAAACGGAGTTAGAGCTTAGATTGCAAAGGAGTATTCTGTGTCTCCCCCTACTGGTTGGTGGGATAACGAAATGGAACAACCCCCCCAGGAATCTAAATGGCCATGATCTCCTGACAGCTTTGTACCATCTGATCACCTGCCTCTGTGAACTTTCAATAAGGAAGGTTAATCAAGAGTTCACTTCAGGATATTTTCTGTCATCCCGTTTTCTAACTCTGGTTAATTAGCATTCTGCACTTCTTAACAATTCTAACTTCACATCCCATTGAAATAAACCATGAAGAAACCTACTCCTCGCATATTTTAATTCCAGGCTATCACTACATTCTGATTACATCAAACTTGTTTTAAAAAGGTTTTGTTTGAAAATAATCCTAAGTGTTACCACAAGGGATACCATTTCCTCTAATCTTCAAAGGGTTGTGTGAGCCCGCCATTAAATATGGGAATACTAAAAACAAATAACAGTAGTTCTTATAAATAGCAACACCAGATAAGATAAATCCACAGAAAATTTTGGGAAAAAGGAATTACAGAAAATTTATTTGCATTATTCCGTTACCTTTATTTGGTGATTATATATCTAACAGATTCAAATTCTAAAATAATTTGAAAAGCTTATTATTGTGCGTATTCATGAAAAGAGTTGAGACAAGCCAAGGACCCACAAAAGAAGATATTGTATGATAGATAATTTACAAATCAGAAAATATCCTCATTCTGTGGTAACAGTTAAATCATCCCCAAGGTTTGTCATTATCAGCTATGAAGTATAGGCTATTCAACAAATAATAAGAAAAAATGAGAAGAGCAAATTAAAAATGGGTAGAAGTGAAGATTCTCATATCTAAGATCAGATATGAGAACCAACAGTGAAGCACCAAAAAGTCAATGCAGCACTGAGTAAAGAAAAACAACACTAGAAAAGAGAAAAGAAAATAAACCACGAGGAGGAGAATGGTTTCTGAAAAGTACAAAGGGCACAAAGGAGCATACATTGCAAAAGTCTTTGTAGGTCTGACTACTTAGAAAGACATAAAAGCTAATGGTTAAAATATATTCATTATATTTTGTTTACTACGTTAGGGAACAATGTTATACCTTATATGGAAAGTTAGATTAGAAATAATACAGAATTCTAAATTTATTCATAAATATTGATTGAGTGCCATATTATTTTGGATATGTTAATTCATTAAACAATTCTAAAAATATCAGTCGCTTGAGGTGAGGATTTGTTTCTCACTTGTGCCTCAGCTCACTGCCGATCATTCGGGACCATGCTCCTTCTACCATAAGGTGCTACCATCTTTAACAAACGGCCTTCAAGTTTGCTGAGCAGAAGGAGAGAGAGCATCATTCATGAAAGGTTTTTATGCACCAAAGCTGGAGGTAGCTTATTTATGAATTTTCTACACACATTCCATTGACCAGAAGTCAGACACAACTCCACTCTAAATGTCAGAAGGTTCTGGAAAATGTTGATTTCCTACTTGCTCAAGAAAAGGAACATGAATATTGATTAGCAAAAACATTTTCTGTGTGAGGGTCTGGAGATTCATCAGTGGTTGGCAGGTGGAGGAAACAGACAAAAAAAAATTCCATCTTTAAGGTCAGAAGATAGACAACAAATGAAATGGAGAAGTTAAATGCACAGTATATTAAATGGAGATGTGTGAAAACTAAAGCACCCGGGTAAAGAGGATAGACAGCATAGCAGGAGTCAGTTCCTACTATGTTACAGCCTTGGGAAGGAGATAAGGGAGCTAGTCGATATGTAGGGGAAGAAAATTTCAAACAGATGATACTGTAAGTCCAAGATCCCTGACTCAGGGGGATGGCTGGCATATTAGAGAAACAGCAAAAAGCCCAATGTGTCTGGAGTGGGATGAGCTGCTGCTGTTGGGGGCATTAGTAGAAGATGAGAACAGTGAGATAATAGGGAAGGCAGATTTTATGCTGTTTGTAGACCATTGTGAGAACTTTCAGCGTTTTTTTAAAGCGAGGCTAGAAGCATTGGAGGGTTTTGAGAAGAGGACTGACATGCGCAGATTTACTTTCTGTGGTATCACCCTGGTTGCTGAATTGAGAATAGAATGTAAGGGACAAGTGTGGACATAGGCAGACTAATCAGGAGACCATTGCAATCATCACAGTGAAAGACAACTGAATCAGACTGGTAGCAGTAGAGCTGATAAAAAGTGATTGGATTGTAGATATATTCTGAAAGTGGGGTCAACAAGATTTGTTGATTGAGTGTATGTATGGTGTAGAGAAGACGAATCAAGTATAACTCCAAAACATTGTGCTTTAGCAAACAGATGGATAAAAGAGTGTGGGAGGGGCACATTTTTTACAAGAAAATAATGATCTGACCAGGAAGTAAGTTTTTGACATGTTAAAGTTGAGAAGGTTATTAGTTATTCCAGTAGAAATGCTGAGATGACCCTGAAAATAGTGTCTCAGGATTTCAGTGGAGCAGTCTGGCTGGAGAGAGAAATTTATTAGTTATCAGATTCTAGTCAGATGAGATCATGAAGGCAATGAGAGAAGAGCTCCACAGAGCTGAACTTTGAGGCACTGAACATTCCAAGGTTGGGTGCATGAGGAGGACCCACCAAAGGACAGGAAAACTTTGTGGCTAGTGAGGTAGAACAAAAATCAGTTGGAAGCTAAGGGAAGAAAATGCTTCAAGAAGAATAGAGAGATCAAATGTAACAAATGTTGCTGATAGATCAAGTGAGAGATAAGACATGAGATGAGACCATTGGATTTAGAACATGGAGGTCATCTATATTCTTGAGAAGAGCTTTGTTTCTATCAGATGGTGAGAATGAACTTGGCTAGAGTGTGTTCCAAGAGAATGTGAGAAGATGAATTGGGGATTATGAGTGTAGATAATGTTTGTTTTGCTGTAAAGGGAAGGAGAGAAATGAGGTACTGGCAGGAGTAGAAAGTGGGTTTGAAGAAGGTTTGTATCCATCTATCTATTTATCTAAAGACAGGGGACATAGGACACACAGTAAAATTTAAACTTCAGATAAACACATATATTATATATATATATAATATATATATATGAGATGATTCTGTAGACAGGAGTTGCTTTGGACAAAAATGATAAATTTCTAGAACAATTTCCTTGAGTCGACAAAGGCAGATGGGATTAAATGCACAAAGAAAGGGAGGCTTTTCCTGGCCAAGGGGACATCACATCAGTAACAGGGAAGAAGGCAGTGACTTGACCTAGATAGAGGTAGGTGGTGGGGGTGGGAGTGGGAGTGGGAACTTGTGGAACTTCTCATCTGATTGCCTCTGTTTTCTTGACAAAATGGAAGGGAGAACAAAGGAGGAACTGTTACATATTTGAAGAGAGCAAAGGTACAAAATGACGACCTAGGAAAGCAGGAGGGTGACTGGACTGGGGAAATGTAGTGTGATTGTCTGTCCACATGAAGGGCTCTCTGGTGGAGAGTGAACAGGAATTGCAAGTGAGGTGAGTCAGCAGTCCTGTGTTTATTTCCAGCTTCATTAGTTTCACAGGTGCAGGTGAGGAACAGAGGAGAGTTGGATTTGACCAGAGTTGCATTTTTCAAGTGAGTAGGCCAACGAGAGAACAGAGAAGATGAGAGCATTTCAAAAGAAATGATGCAAATGATTGGCTTCAAAACTTCAGCAGGATAAATAGTGAAGTGAGGATGTAGGGTTAAGAGGCAGTTTCAAACATGGGGTCAATGCAGCGTAGATGCCAGTACTGAGTCGGGGTACTAGGGGGTATCAGCAGGGAAGATTTAAAGTAGTGAACAGAGGGAGGTGAATTTAGAAACTATTACAACTTTTGGTAACAACAAAGTCTAAGGCCTGACTACAAGGAGAGATGACTGAAATAGTGTGGAGAAGAGTTCAAGAAAGTTAGAAAGCAAGGACTTGAAATTATCATCTTCATGGACATTGAAATCACTAAGAATTATAATAGGGATTGTTTTGAGGAAAATGACACTGTGTCAGGAACTAACATCTTCAAAGAACCAAGAAGGGATGGACCTGAGCCCATAGGTGCATAGAGAAAGAAGAGATGATCAATAACATAATCTGCTGACAGTGGATTCAGGGCTGGATAGTGTCGGGAAGTGGGAGGCAACAAGGATTAAAGAGGATGCCTGCTTCACAGCCAGCCTAGTGGTAATGCAGAGGGTGGGAAAGAAATGCGCTCAGGGGGAACCGTGTTCTTAGGAGACAGACTGGTTTCAATCTGAAAAACAAGATAGGTGAGAAGAGGTTGAAGATGTTGGAGATTTTGATGATGTCCACCAGTGAGTTTCAAAGGGCCCTGTGAAAAGGATTCAGGTGATGAAGAGAAGTCAGAATTGTGTTCTCACAGAGCTGTATGCAGGTTAGAGTAGGGGACATAGGACACAGAGCGAAATTTAAACTTCAGATAAACAGTGGGTACTTCTTTGCATTTGCACCCAAGCCTGCGTCACCACCACCCTTCCCTCACCCTATCCCTTTATATCCACTTGTCTTTTCTTCATCTCTATAGTTTTGTCATTTTTGAGAATGTTATATGGATGGAATCATACAATATGTAACAATCCGTGATTAACATTCTTCACAAAACAGAATTCCTTGAAGTCCATCCCAGTTGTTGCATGGATTCATCATCCATTCCTTTTCATTGCTGAAGTATATTCCATTGTATAAAAAGCCAGAGTTTGCCCAACCATTTGCTCATCTAAGGACATATGTGTTGTTTTCAGTGTTTTGCTATTACTAATAAAAGCAACCATAAACACTTCATGTACAGGATTGCTACTGTCTTTGTAGGTATTTTTGTTTTAAGCTTCTCTGAAATCATAGGTTTTGTGTTCTTGTTGTGTTCTTTTGTCTAACTCAAAATAAATAAATCCTAATTGTAATTGTAAAACAAAAGTCCATCCATGGAAACAACATTCGGACAAGGCCTGTAGAATGAAACGAACACAGAGAACAGTATGGATGACTCTTGCAAACAGTGCTGAGTGGTGCAAGCCAGTTACAAGCTTGATTTTATTTATATAAAACACATACAGCAAAATTAATTGATGCCATCGGAAATCTAGATACTGGTTATTCTTGAGAAGAGGTCATGACTGGCTTCTCAGGTTCTGGTAATGTTCTGTTACTTGATCTGGTTGACAGATTCATTGGTATGTTAAGTTGGTGAAAATGCATAGAGCTGTGTATGTATGAGAGGTGCACTTTTCTGAATATATACATATACACATTTAAGGTTTAAAAAAATGAATTTTATCATATGTTTCGAGGGCTTCTCTAATGTGTTTTTTTGTAGGCTGGGATTCACAGTTCCATTTAAATTTCAACCATCAATAACATTGTATTTTGTAATACTCTCAGAGAAAAGGGGAGAGAAGTGTTTCAAGCTTGGTGGCTTGAACAAACTCTCACTAATTTACTTATAGTGGTAGCATTGATTTCATCTGTACTCCTTTTTTTTTTCTTTCCTGTAATCGATCTCACTGTCAAAATCCAACCTGAGAACAATGGAATGGGTAAGTAGAATATTTATTTATTAAAAGGGCAACATCTCAGAAATGAAATTACAATTTAGTTGGGATAAATTGTCTTATAACTTCATTTTTTTACATTAAAGCTATAATTGAGGGGTATTATATGCTGTTTATCACTGCAATGAAAATGTAGTCAGAATGAACTTATCGAGGCTGTTAAACTGCCTCTTATTAGCATTGAAACTATATTCACAGCCCATTATCTTGGGCTATATTTTTTGGTATAAGGGAATTGCTATCAAAGTGTACTTAATCTGAAAGGAATTGGATTATAATTGGAGTCTTTGTGAAAGGGGAGTTAAAATTATTTGGTATTGTCTTAAGGTAACAGTATACTGTTGGAATATTAAAACGGTATAGCAGCGGCACTGGAAAGGCACACTGATTATCATCATTTGATGTCAAAAGATTTTCTGCATTTTTACTCCTAATCAATCTGGGTACCAAAAGATAGAAAATGTTTATAAGTTCATCTCAAAAAAAAAGAAAATGTTTATAAATTCATTTGATAGTCCTGGTGTTTCAAAGAGGGTTGTCAAGTTTTTATCATGTTCTATTACCCATCCACAATTATCACTTGGCATTTCTTCACAAGGAGTATCAGAATCTAAGAGTAATAATTTCTGTATTTGAAACATAGTAGGTATTTCCTAAATGTCAATTAAATTAAATCACATTGCCAACAGCCCTGAGTAAAGGAGAACAGAATATTTCTTCCAGTGGATTATTTCAAAGGCAGCAAAATAACAAATGTGGGATGATTATTATAATTTTTATACTATGATATGCCAGTCTAATTGCTGCCAGGCATGCTTGTCATAAAGAAAAATTTTAAAAATTAAACACCGTCATACAATCTAGGACAGAGGTTGGCAACTTTCCCTGTAAGAAGCCAAATAATAAATATTTTTATCTTTGCAGACCATACAGTCTTTGTCACAACTCTGCCATTGTAGTGTGAAAGCATCCATAGATGGTACACAAATGCATGGATGTAGTTGTATTCCAGTACAACTGCAAAAAGCAGACAGCTGGCTGGATTTAGCCTATGGGCCATAGTTTACACAACTCAATCTAGGTGATTGCCTGGTAACTTTGTGATTGTAAAGAGGAAAGAAAACCCATGCACTGAAATCTCATGGCTATATTTGGTTGTAAGTTGGCCAACCGGATTCAAAATATGACATTAATTGTTATAGTGATAATTATCAGACTATAGTATTAAAATACAAAGGTAATTATAATATAATAATTTAATTATACAAATAACACTGTTGTCGTCAAAAATAAATGGCATTTTATTTTTTTATCTTTGGAGACATTGAAATACATCGTCTCCTACTCCTAAGTAGAAACATATAAAGCAAGTCGGTATAATTTCTAAACAAAGAAAGAATGCAAAAGTCCATTTTTTAACTTGTACCTTCTCCTTCCTTGATATAACACACCCTTCTGTGTGTGTGTGTGTGAAGCACTGATTGAAATGTATGGCTCCAACTGTGAGTGTTCCTCGACTCTCCATTGCTTTCCCAGCATCTTTAAATAAAACAGTCTGAGAGTGGGTTGGCCCCTCTCCTGATTTATGAGCAATTTGTTGCGCTACTGAAACAGCAGTCATGACAGAATCCTGCATATGCTTTAAAGCATTGAAAGATACAGAAATAACTAGAGAGGACTCCTTCCACCAGGAAAAGACACTTGCAGTCTCTTTGCTGACCCCTGGGCTAGAGTTTAAAATTTACTCAGAAATAAGCCATGAGAGGGTGGGCTCCGTGGCTCATTCCTGTAATCCCAGTGTTTTGGGAGGCCAAGGCAGGAGGACTGCTTGAGGCCAGGAGTTTGAGATGAGCCTGGACAGCATAGTGATTGCCAGTCTCTACCAAAAAAAAAAAAAAGTCCCAGAAATTTGCTTGTGTCACCAGTTTGAGAAGGGCGCAAGTCATCTTGTGGTCAGTAACTTGATCTAAGTGCCAATTTGCTCATTTGCAAAACTGAGATAATATCCACTGCCCTCCCACCACTACTTTTCAGGGCTGATATGAGTATTAAATGAGATGGAATACATAAAGGTGCTTGGTATACTCAACCAACAGCCATTTTATTACTCATGTGCTCTCTCAGTTGTTACTGCTTCTTTTGTTTATGACTAGTACTGGGTGAATTGCAGGCACTGACAAACAATCACTGACTTATTTTCCTACCTCCCAATTTGTATTCCTGTTAGAAATCTGACAGACTGACACCAGAATGCCAAACCTGAACTGAAGTGCAGTGACATCTTCATATCCTTTAGCTGCACAAACAATCTAGGGCAGCAGTTGCAGTGCATTTCCCAATACTTATATTTCAAGTATTTTTTTGACATTTAACACCATTAGAACATACAGCAGAATCCAAGTACAGTTTCTCTGAGGTAAAAATGTGAGTGTTTTTTCATCTCACTGTGTTGAATAACCTTTAGATGCAAAGTTAGCACAGCAAACATTGACACGATGCAGGCAGCTCAGTGCAGAGTGCCTAAAAATAAATATAAGAAGTTCATATGCTACCAAAAAAAAGAGTTAAGAATTTAAATGGAAAAACAGCTTTGAGTCTTATGATTCACGAGATCTCACTATTGTCTTTGATTCCATGGATGCAATTGATTGGAAGACACTAAATATAGTTTTACCTATTAAATATACATAGCTTAGATAAACCCATCATTTTACTTTTTGGTCTATTGTCTTAAAAGTTTTCCGGCAGTTGTGAAGTGTGATTATTTCAACTGCAGTCTCAATTTGTGTGACTCTGCAAGACCATGTGATTTTGGAGTCAGAAGTTCTAGATTTGAGTCCTAAATTTATCGTTTTAGGTCAACTTGGATGACTTTTCAGCTCCTTGGTTTTCTTCTTCATATGACCATTAGGAAATCCTTTAAGGATGTTTTAATTACACAATATTCCTGCAAGGTGACACTACTCTTCCTCTTCACCCTCACCTTCCAGTGGGTGTGGTTTTTGGATTAAGTACTAGAGACTGCATTCAATACTCCTTGAAGATGAGGTATTTTCTCAGGATGCTTCCTGGTCCTTCAAGCACCATTGTTTTCTGGCAAACATCTATTCTCTTTCTTTAATGGCAACAACATTTCTAAGGTTTTTGGAAAACCTGCCTCCCTTCTTTTCAGCCCTGTAGTTTAATGAAGTTGACCTTAATTCTGGTTTAACTGGTAAATCCAGATTTGTTTAAGCAAATCAGTATATACTGTGTTCCTGATCACAGTGATTGATTAAAAGACACTAAAATGTCCCATTATCAGCTCTCATTTGGAGAGTTTGAGTCACATGTCCTTTCTCTGAGCCATCAAAGTGCATGTGAGAACTTTGGTTTGAATGCTCAGATAAAGACTTCCTCTTTCCTGCTGAATAGAAAGGCAGATACAAAAATCCTTGAGAGCTTCTGGAAGTCACTTTCAGGGTTATGTCTAAATGTAACTGGGCTCTTTGTGGCATTTTAGAACCATAGGTTCAAGCTTTGCTTGAAGCCAATGTTACCTGACTAATGTAGTTATATGAGTCAATAAATCCATTTTAGTGTTTAAGTCCTGTGAGTTGTACTTTTGTCACTTGCCAAAAGGTCCAAACTGAAGTACATAGGCCCTCTAGATATACTTACACATGTCTGAATCTGAAGGTGAACATGAAATAAACTCAAATAAAACCCTAGTTGCTTGTGAAAGCTTAGAATAATGTTAAAAACTGTACTGATACCGTTACTCCTCTATCCTTCCGTTACATTCAACTTCCTGGGTATTTTTCCTTCTTTCTTTTAAATTCTAATACTTTTGGTACTACGCATAAAGAGTGCTATTCAATCCCACTGGCTAACCAATTTTTGATAATAACAAGAATATTCCTTACATAGTACCTACTTTGCTGGATACTGTACTGATTGATTTATATCAATGTTTAATCTATAAGAAGTTTGTTAAGTAAGATTTATTATTCCCATTTTAAGATGAGAAACCTTTTGCTTAGAAGGACTAAGTGACTTGCACAAGGTTACATACTAGTAAGTGGTGCAAATAGGATTCAAGTCCAGGCATCCTGACAGAGTTTGTGCTGTGTCACTATGTTGAGCTGACGATTAGTTTATGGGTGTGTCCTCAGGACATGAAGTTGACATGGTCCTCCACCCTTCCATGTTTATTCAATTCAACAAGTATTTATTGAATGTTTAATAGGTGCCAAATACTTTGCTGGGTGATGAGTAGATAAACTGTAAACAAGCCAAGCACAGACTCTGCTCTCCTGGAGCTTACAGTCCAGTGGGGTTCACATGCCAGATAGACTGTATGTGGTAAGAAACACCGTAGGGGACGCTGCTAAGCAAGCACATAGCAGTGTCACCTAACCCATCTAATGGTATCAGTGGAAGCTTCCAGGGTCATGTGCAGCCTGCACCATGACTCAATAGGAATTGGCCAGGTGACAGGTGCTTAAGCAGGGAGAGTGAAAAGTACTTCAGGGAGAGAAAATAATGTGAATAAAAGTTTGAAAAGAGCATGGTGGGCTCAGAGATCCAAAAGAGTTTTGAATCTTATAATAGAAATTGGCCATAAAGAGAGGCTAGTAGGTAATCAGAAGCTAAACTATAGAATTCAATCTTCACCTTAAGAATGATAATTGGGCCAGGAGCGGTGGCTCACACCTGTGATCCCAACAGTTTGGGAGGCCAAGGCATATGGATCACCTGAGGTCAGGGGTTTGAGACCAGCCTGGCCCACATGACAAAATCCCATCTCCACTAAAAATACAAAAATTAGGTGGGTATGGTGGCACACACCTATAGTTTCAGCTGCTCAGGAGGCTGAGGCAGGAGAATTGCCTGAATCCAGTAGGCAGAGGTTGCAGTGAGCTGGGATTGTACCACTGCACTTCAGCCTGGGCGACAGAGGGAGACTCTGCCTCAATTAAAAAAAAAAAAAAAGGAAAAAAAAAAGAATGATAATGGGAATTAAGCGTTCATGTCTTGATCAGAAATATTGTGTAGGAAAATCACTTTGGTCATTTGGGAAACAGATTAGAGAACATGGGGACTGGGAGACTATATGGGAGGCTATGCAATAACATGGATGAAAGGCGCAATGGTCTCAGCTGGGGGTGGGAATGTGGGGAGAAAGAGAGAGAGGGAGAGAGGTGAGGAGGATGAATATGAGACCACTTTAGAAAATATAATTTGTCTGACTTGGTGACGTTTGAGGAAGAAGCAACATTAAGAATGATTCTGGGTTATATCTAGGATAACTGGGCAGTTAGTAACCAATTTCACTGAAGCGAGGAATTCAAGAAAAGCAGGGATCAAAGTGAAGGGGAATTAAATCACCGCCCTTACTAAGTCAGTGGTTTCTGAACTTTTGTTGTAAGGAGACTTCCCAATTTAATTTTTGATTCTGCTCTCTTTCCCTATGCTACACACAGTATTGCTACACTTGGTTAAAAATATTGTCTGACTTTCTCAGAAAACAAAAATTTGGAAAGCTGCTACCTCCAACACATATGAAAGCCACTGCAGTAAGTAGAGTATAGGTAGGTACTCTAGACCAGAAGCCCAACACCCCCAATTATATTATACAAATTTTCTATGGGACAGATTTAAAACAACAACAGCAAAACAAACAACTTGTTGGTGCTTGAAGGTTTAAGTGAATGCTGGAAGTAAAAAATAGATTTCATAGAGGAGTTCCAGTAGTGATGCGACAGGAAAAAAATGTGTAAGTCAACTGACTCTATGCCAGTCATTTTCTTGGACTTTTAAGCAAATTATCAATACACTTTAATGAGGGGCCTACATAGAAGAAATCCTTTGATGAACCCAAATAATGGGAGAAAAACATGGACTTTTTGAAATCAATTTCAGAGACAGCCTGCAAAATTAAGCTCCCCAAAGCATAATACACTCAATTCTCCCAACCCCAGCACTTATTTGCCACCGTTATATCCTCCTTGATAGTCTCAGTTCTTAGATTAGGAAAACATAAGCATCTGGTTATAGCAAATACAGCCAGTGGTCTCCAAAACATAGCCTTTGGAAAAACAAACAAACAAACAAACAACAAATAAGAGGCATAGGGTACTAAATCTATGACAAACTTACTGATCAGTGATTTTCCTAAACTCTGGCATTGTTGACAAATATTTACTTTCTTGATTCCCCTGATCTGTTTTTAACTCTTTCTCTACAGCTTTCTCTACAGTTTTTCATTATGTATCCACAGACTATGTTAGGAATGGGAAATTAGGGTGGCCCACTGTCTCAGTCAGTTCAGGCTGCTCTAACAAAATACCTTACACGGGGTAGTTTATAAACTGCATAAATTTATTGCTCAAAGTTCTGAAGGCTAGGAATCCAAGAAATAGGCCTCAGCAAATTGTGTCTGGTGAGAGTTTGCTGTCTGCTTCAGAGATGATGTCTTTAAGCTGTGTCCTCACATGGCTGAGGGTGGCGGGGCGGTGGGTGGAACTCTCTCAGGCGTCTTTTTTAAGGGCACTAATCCTATTCATGAAAGTGGAGCCCCATAACCTAATCACCTCCTAAAGCCCCTCTTCTTGATACCATCACCTTGGTGGTTAGGTTTCAACATATAAATTTTGGAGGGATAAAAACATTCAGGGCGTAGCACCCAGTTTTCAATAAGCCCAGTCAAAACCCCAGAATCCTCAGAGCAATGTTCCAGGTGGGCACTGACAATTGGTAGAAATTAGCCAATGCAGTGTATTCAGTCTTTAGTGCCAAGTGCTTCCATATATATATACATATATCTTTTGTAAAGTAATTTTGCATTTCCTCCCACCTCCCCTTTTCTTGACTTTAGGATTGACCATGTAACATTTTTGGGCAGTAAAACATTATTAACCAGATGTAAACAGAGGCCTGAAATGTACTTTTGTGATTATACTTCTGTCTCATTTTGTTGCCCAAAGCAAATCACAAGGGTCAGGTGAAAAAAGACTAGAAAATTACACAGAAAAGAACATAGATATTGGCAGAGGGTGAAGAATTGGGGTGAACAATCAAATCTGCTATTAACCTAATCCCTGCTTTGTTTTGCTGCCAAGAATTAAGTAGTGGACTGAGATATAGTATAATAGAAAGTGTGTGTGTTTGGGTTAGGAGCATGTTGCTTTCAATAAGATGGTCAAGGAGGGTTTCTCTGAGAGGTAAGATCTGAAAGTTGGAAAGAAACCACACTTGCTACAGGCTTGGAGGGTGTTTCAGTTACAGAGGCCTCTGCCAGCCCACACAGAATCTCTGTATAAATTGCAAAAAGGCTCCCTCTCCAAAGAGGTGAATTTCAGGAGAGCTACCTGGCTTGGCAAGCTAAGCTAGGGCTATATTTTCATCCCCTTTGGTTGAGCTGTCCTGGTTAAGGTCACAGATGGGGAAGTCTCATGATTGTTGTGAGAACTATCAGAAGGCCATCATTGTTTGCAAGCATAATCACTAGGAGTGATTATTTATATCACAGAATCATCCATTATATCATAAAGATTAATCCTAAGGGCACATAAAGATTAATCCTAAGGGCACTATGAACATCTAAGTTTGTTAGACTAAGTATGTGTCACAGCCTGAGTAGGAGGCATTTACATTTAAAATGCTAAGAATCACTGCCCAGTAATCAATCAGCAGTAAAATCAAATAGTCTTTGAATTAAAATTGTACATTCATGAGAAAATACGATTTTTAAAGGTTTACATTTGTTGCTTTAAAACTGTATCTGTGAGGTAAGGTGAATCACGACTCAAGTCAAGGCAAGACAGAAAACTATTTTTGTGAATGAGGCACTCAAGAAAGCAAACTGAAATGGGAAGAAAATGAACTTCGTAATAGGGTTCGTAAGATGATGAGAGGCATCTCTGAATTCATCCTGCAGTTGGAAAATGGAATAAGGTAAGTTCATGAGGTTGGGTCACAGCTCATCCATTCTGTGAAATGTCCAGAATCATCATTGTCCCTAAGCACTAAGCAGAACCTGCTGGTTCTCCCTCGTATTTTAGAAATGTTTGTCATTGCATCATACTAGAAGCTTAAGAGAAGGATTAAAGGGAAGGCTAAAATTTTATGATCTTTGTGGAAGAGCCCCAAATCTTGGTTCATGAGTTCATGGGGGATTCTGAGATTGTGTTAATGGCTCCGTTTTCATGAAAGAAACAGAGAGGAGGGAAACCAAGAGAACAAACATTAAGAGAGATGAGGGAGTTGAAGTTGAGCATTCTGCAGTGACTAAGCAAGCAGCTGGTGTGTGGCTGGACAGCTTGAATTCTCTGCGGGTAGATTGGATATTTGGATGGAAGGGCATGAGTTGCTTGGCTTGGGCTTTCATTGTGAGCAGCAGGTGTTATAATGGGCAGCCTGGATACTTTTTTTTGAGAGCCTGGAGAGGGAACCAGACTTTTGCCATTGCTACTTTTGTAGCAAAACATTTTTTGCTATTGTTTCTAGTACATCCATTCTGAATTTCATCTGATGGGGTTGGACAGAATTAAACCATTTAACAAAATTGGGCAGAATTGGATATTTTAGGAGGGTCACGTTTGCATATTTGAACACTTGGACTCCATTTCATCTTATAGCCAGAGGCTTTGAAAAGAGCAGCATTCTTTTCAAAGTACTATCATATAAAAATGTCTTCATGGCTTTTGCTTTAAGAGACGGAGAACCTATGCTTACCTATATTGTTACCACTACTATTGGCAGATTTTGCAGTAGAATCTACTGCTATTGTGGAAAGTGTTTTTGCTACTGAGGGTAGCTATTACTTTATTATATTTATCTGCTTTCTTGCAATCCACACACACTTACACTAGCTCCAAATTGTATAAAACAAAAAATCCAATAGTTTCAAAGTGAAATTCAAAAAAGGAAAGATGGAAGTCTCTCCCACCACTCCTCTTTCCCCCAGGAGGCTAGTTGTCCACATGGTGACCTCTGCTGAGACACACATTAAGTACTTCAAAGTCCAGCTGGCTTTCCGTGGGATGCACAAGAAGGTTCTTGCACATCTCACTCTTGTTGTCTGTAAATAACTGTTTTACTGCACTGACATTTCCCCCCAGAATCAGGTGGAAGGGGTTTTCCTATTCTGCCTGCACCCTTTTGAAAAGAATCCCTTTGCAATTATTTGTGCAGTTGCCCATCTACAGTGTGAGCCAGGCAAACCAGCAAAACATTGCTTGAGCACGAGGACAGAATGTCTCACTGGTTGGGTAATGGTGACAATCTGGGAACAGGCAGTGACTTATGTTGATCAGGATCTCTCCTGCCCAAACTGATGGCTGGGAAGCAGGCCCCTTGGCCCACAGAGAGGACAGCATGTTCTCTCTCTGGCTGGCTGCAGGGTGGGAAGCATTGCTAATCTGAGCAATGTGAGCCCGTTAATCTTGGAATTATCTAAGAAAAGGCAATTGCCTGGCACTTCCTCAGCACACAAAGCAGGGGCTGCTATCACTACTGCCATCAACAAGGTCTAATCGGACAGAGGCTTCAGAACAGCTGAATAATGTACACACAGATATCTGCTGGTCCCAGAGATGCCCACTCTCTGAGCTCCAGATGAAAGTGGAAATGCACAGAAACGCATGAAGGCTTCTGGGCTGATTAAAAACTCAACACAAGTTGTTCTCACACTTTTTGGAGAGATTGTTAAAAACACATATTCCCAGTTGCTTCTATATGAATTTTGAATTAGTGGGGTCTGGATCAGGGTCTGAGCCTTTGCTTTTCCAACAGACTCCTGGGGGATGCTGATGCTGCAGGTCCAGGGACCACATGTTGAGTTGTACTGCTCTATACTCTTAGAGGCTGAAGGCTTGGTTTTCTGCGAAATTTCTGCTCTGCATCTAATGGTTTGGAACCTCTGGAATTTATGACTACTGATCTTTGAGTTCTGATTGACCTACATCTTCACAAATGGCCCAAATATTATTAGATTCAAAGTCAAATGAATTTGATGAAAACACGTCAATTAGGCACCTCTATTGTTCTTTCATGACAGGACTTGTCCAGCCTAGCAAGAGGAACCATTATTAGGGGTAGAGAAAGGAAAAGAGAGAGAGAAAAGGGTGAAAGTATGTAGCTGTATATGTATTTTGTTGTTTTATACAAACAAAGTGGAGTTTTAAAAAGTTATCTCTCAGCTTCTTGGAGAAGGATGTTGGTTTAAACAAAAGTAATGAGAGAACCCTATCCAGACCCCTGAGGTGCTAAAGAGAACCCACTTTGCTACACACTCTATGAATGTTGGTGATTTTGAGATGATCCCTTGATGTTGAAAACAAAGGTGTGCATTGATTCCTGCTGTGACCAGGCTGCTGGAACGTTTGACTGACTCAATAATAATTATCCCTGCAGTGTTCTCAGGTAACTATTGTGGAACTGCTGGCTCCACACTCAGTTCCCCCTCTCCCAATTAGTTTTACTCTCAACACTATTTAACTGATTTTTAAAGAAATACATTTGTAACCAAATTAAAATATTAATGACCAATGTTATATATGTAACTACTGCACAATCCAGACAAATAATTATCTCTAGTCAAGCAGAGTTTCCAAAGGTATGTAATAAGATTGTTAGATGAGTAAATAAGTTTGATTGTGCTTTTAAGCTATGAAAGCAGAGAAAAAAATGTAACAGACTCTTATCTTGTCTGAATATGCATCACTTAACACATTTCTTTGTCTACCTAAATTTTATGTGTGTGTTTTCAAATCTCACAACAAATCAAGGCAAGTTTGATTTGATCAAATATTATTGTATTAGTCAGAATAGTTTCAGTAATTTTGCAGCAACAAATGGCCATCAAATATCTGTGACTCACACTATATGCCCAACATCAGTCAGCTCTGCTTGTTATAGTCATGCAGGGACCGTGTTAATGGACAGTCCATTTTTATGCATGCTGTTTGTCCTGATTGGAAAGGTAGAGAAAGGGCAAGGTGCACACTAGCAATTAAATGATTGAGCCCAAGTGTGATACATGTCACTTCTGACCACAATCAACAAGCCCCTTGACTGTCGAGGAAGTAGTCATAACCTTGTCTGTCTTCAAAGAGATAGTGAAGCACAGCCTCTCATGAGGGAAACTGGATATTGGTGAACAGTGGGAGGGTCTGCCTTAGGTAGAGTATGCACAACAGTTTGAATATGAAAGGAAAGAACTTAGGAATTTTTATTTGTCTGCAAACTACAAATGCATGTCAGTTTGTGGCATGAATCCAGGCTTGACTAGAGCCTTCTTAGAGAAGGTCAGATCTCCTTTTGAAAAATGGTGTAATTAACATTTATATCAATCACTTTAAGATAAAAGATTTAGACCACCAAGTTAAACTTCCTGTGCTATTAGTCTGTAAGATGTAGTGAAAAGTGCATGGCCTGGGAATGAGACCAGGATTCTAGCCTTGGATCTACTGCTCTTTAGACAAATTGCCTTACCATCTCTGTAGATGAAGTGGTCAGACAGAATGATCTGTCAGCTTCCTTTCAGTTCCAAGATTCTGCGATTCTATGAATTATAATCTTCACTTAGATTTATATAATATTGACCAGAATGTGGTGTGGTGGAAAAAAAAGATACTAGAAAGTATTAATAATAGTGCTGGCCTTATAATGGAGCATACATAAGTCATGTAATGAGCTCCCTTTAATATCATACATATATCCCGTTGGTGCCAGAGTTGAGTTATCATTCTCAAACCATCTAAAATGCCAAGATTACAGTCTGGTTGGAAGTCTCTTCTGCCTGCTGGGAGGGAGCAGACCAGTAATGATTAATTGTAAAGGACAGGGACTCTGGCTTTTCACCTGCCTGGTCTCTGTAGCTTTCAGGGTCCTGTCTATTTGGATCGATGGTTTGCTAATTACAAACTGTCTTTGGAAGGCTCCACCATACTCTCTGGTGATTCATGTTTTTGCATTGATTTTCACATAAGCTAAGATGCAGTTGCACCATTTAAGCACTTGGAAATTGGTCATCAATGAACTATTTTGGACTTAATAGATTTGATAACACTCAAAGACTCTTTATGTTTGATTTTTGGATTATACTACCTAATATATGTCCTATTTATCTGCTTTTTAGAAGGACTCTAGTAAGGATAGGCTCTGATGTATGGATCGGCCTCTATAGGCAGCCTGAAATGGAATAAAGTCTAAAATTTACTTTAGTATTCCCCAGGCTACTTATTCAGTGAATGTGTACCTCATTTAGACCTGAAATTTTTCCTGCTAGTGAGGTGATCTTCATTTTAAATGAGGAGTTATTTTCTTCTGCACCATGATTGGATCTCAATTACCAAATTCTAGGTTTAGAGCCACATCCAATCCTTTGGATCATAAGTACTAATTCAAGAAAAATTATACTTATGAGATTGTCTGGCAGATACCTGGAATGAGTTAGCTAAACGGTGGTTTTATAATTTTTGAAATAGTAGAAAACAATATGTATATGATTAAAGTGGTCTGCGATTTAGCCAATGTGAGTTTCCTGTCTTAGCACTTAAAGCTTCACAGCCTTCTTCTGATCTTCCCAGCCTGTCCCTAAGGCAACTCAGTGGCATGCTAAGGCACGAAAGAGCACATTTAGGGACATCTCCAGAAACAATGGGCTTGCAGCTTTGGAACCGCACTTTAGCATATTGGTCAAAAGCATGGACTTTGGAGGCCCTATCTTGAGACCTAGATCCACTTTGAAGCCTTCCATTTTTTATTTCTGTTCTGCCTACCCTCTTTAATCCTGCTTCCTTATATGCAAAATCAAGATAATTATACCTAACTTAAAGAGCCCTCCTGAGGAGAAAATGAGAGTAAAGAAATTAGTAAGATGCTTTGGCATGTAGTAAGCACACAGTAAATGTTAGCTTTTCCTCCTCCTCTTAATAAGCTACATGCCTTACTTAGGAGTGTACATTATGATAAATTAATAGAAAAATTGATTCTGCCTTTGATCAGTCATTGATGTGTTGATATCTGGTTTTATATCCTAATTTTTTTAAATAATTCATATGCAAAAGAAAAGAATCAGAACAAAAAACCCCAGATATAACAGATGGAAGAACATTATTTCATTCCTTCTGAATGTAACTTAAATGTCACTTACCTGGGAATTTCCAAATCTTCCAGTGTTGTTGGGTCACTCTTTCTTGGTTGTTTAAGTAAAAATAAAAATAGTTTGAACTCATCCCATGAACACTCAAGCCCCCATAGGGATTCTCAGGCTCTGATCACGTTTCCTAAATAATTCCTATTTTCTGTTTCTACTGAATCTTCCAAAAAACATCGTGTCTCTCTTCCTGTGGTTGTCTCTTCTCTCTATTTAGAATTAACCCAAACTTCTTATCCTGGCTATCTCTAAGGCATTACTATGAAAAATAGATGTGTGAAGGGATGAAGATAGTGCAATACAGCAATCAACTTAAAACTATGTTCAACTCATCCTTATTGTTACATGTCATTACTTAGCCCCTATACTGGTTAGTTTAACATGTCAATTTGGCTAGGCTACAGTACCCAGGTATGCAGTAAAATACTAGATATTGCTGTTCAGATATTTTGTAGATGTGGTTAACTTCTACAATAATTGACTTTAAATAAAGGAGATTTTCCTCCATTACACGGATGGGCCTCAACCACTCAGTAGAAAGGTGTTAACAGCAGAACTGAGGTTTCCCTAAGGAAGAAGAGATTCTGCCTCAAGACTGCAACATCAACTCTTGCCTGAGAGTATAAATTTGCCCATCTGAGCCCTATTGTATAAGCCAGTTCCTTGAAATAAATCTGTCCATCATCTATCTATCTATTCTACTAGTTTTGTTTCTCAAAGAACCCTAACTCCTGATACAGACCTTTTCCACACTTGGAATTTCTCACCCATCTTATTTTCTCTAATAAAGTAGATTTAAAGGGTGAAAAACTGATAGCAATAATTTATTACACTTATTGTTATAAACAATACTGGCTGATATTTAATCAGCACTAATATGTGTCAGGCAGCCATTCCTATACTCTATTCAACCCCTTCTCTGTAGGATCCTAATACATAGAGCCCAGGTGGATTTTAACCATATCATATAATTTTGAAGGGACCTACATCAGGATCCTCTACTCCTGACAAAAAATCCCTAAGTGGACTGCGCCAGCACCAGAAACTCTACACATTCCTTTGGGCTAAAGATTTTGTTATAGAGAATTCTTTGCTTGAAAGAAGTGTCCTAGGAGAAAAAGGTGATAATAATTTAGCTGCTAGGAGACCCAATAAAATATCAACATTTTCCTGACAGATAAGCAAAAAACAACAATGGCCTAAATTTTTAATAAGTACAGTCTTGAGAATTATCCCCAGGGAGCAGACCTGGATGTAGTTCCTCAGTTGGGGGCCACTGGCACCTGCAGGATGTGGTAGAAAGAAGAGGGAGAAGAAAGGTGGGAGACTGCCAAAGGAAATGTCTACTCCTTTACACTTGAATTGGTTCCAATCACACCTGCTCCCTTTAGGGGAAGCCTTTCCACTAAATAATGATTGTGATGACTTGGCAGGCAGACTGAATTTGGATGTAGGTAGATTATCAAAAAGATATTTTTTGCCTAATAACAATACCCTTTTCTGAACTGCAAAATATGTTCTCTGCTCCTCCTTTCTTTTCCAGGGTCCCATAGGAAGGAAAGGGTGATTATCTTGCAGTCTACTCTTGGTTTCTCCAATTGTTCCTTTAACTTCATCATGTTCTCTTGCTTTCTCAAGAACTTTGTTCCATCTGTATTTATTCTCTCTGTCTTTGTCCTAATCTTGAGTCTTTCTGCTCTAGTGTACCCAAGTCTCCTCCAACTTGAAAAAAAAACTTTCCCACATCCTGTTACCTCTCCTCTTAGCTCACTATAAAGTGTCTATATTTCTGTCTTGATTTCTTCACTGTTCTTAACTCAAAGCAATGTGATTTCTATACAACTCATTGTATTAGTACTCTACAACACTTTCAATCAGTTGTGAAAAGCAAGTCTTTTTTTTTAGTTCTTGTCCTCCTGGACCTCTTTTTGGTACTCAGTACTACTGGCCAGAATACATGGCACCATTTCTCATTTTGACTTTCTTAACACTTGCTGATTCTTAAAAATTTCCCCTTTACTGGTTGCATTTTCTCTTCCAATCCCCTAAATGTTGATTTACTCACAAGTTTAGCTCTTACTTTTCTGTAATAGTATTTAGTCAAGATTTTTACCCTCCCACAAGATATTTTTCTGTTCCTTCTATATACATAAGACTCTTACTATTGATCCAAACCATTCTCCTTAATCCATTTCTACAAAAATCTCTGGCTACCTGCTAGTCATTTCCATCTGGAAGCTTTTATATCCTCTCATTTTTAGAATATTTGCAAACAAAGGGCTTATCCACATTCACAAACTAGTGCTTCTCTCTCAAATATTCTCATTTTTTCCCCCTAGTCACTGGGGTTACAAACTTTGGAGTCCCTTTATCTTTACTCACAAAATCTTATTGTGCCTTCGTGAAGATGTTTGCAGTAGATTCTTTTAATTCACTTCCCTATTACCATCCTATCTCCAGGCTTCAGCATTCACATCTGGATTATAGTCCTCCCCCAATCCTTCACCTCCACATTGCAATGACCTGTAATCTGGAATGTGACATTTTTTAGCTCCTTTGAAATGCTTTCCTCCTGTTCTCTTCTCCTACTCTTCCTTTGGCACCCACCTCAAATTTTGACACCTATTTGTTTGTTTCAGTTGCCAGTAAATCCCATCTTTTCTGAATTTCCAAAACATTTTAAATCACAAATATATCTTTATTTAAATATATTTATGTCAATGTCCTCCTGTCTTGCGAACAGACCTTAAACTATTTGGAAGTCAGGGACTAGTTATTCTAATTCTTATATTTCCAATAGTTTTATTTATAGTCTTCAATAGTTTTATTTCTACCACAAAAATGAAGCAGTATTCCACAGTATTAATAGTTAATAGCGGAAGCGTCAGCCTTGGTTTGCACTTCAACTCTGCCAAATACTAGCTGTGTGACCTTGGCCACATTGTTTCAACTTGCTAAGCTGTACCTGAAAAAATGTAGATAATAATAGTACCTGCTTCAAATGTTTATAAGAATGAAAAAGATTATATATATATGTTTGGCATACTGCCTGACACATAGTAAGGAGACAGGAAATGTCAGATATTACATAGTGGGCACTCGATACATAACTGATGAAGGATTGAGTTAATACCACACTGCTGAATTAGAAAATTTTATACTTTTATGATTTTAACATATTTTTCAAGTCCTATTTCTGTATTTGTTTATCAAAACCTGAAAGTCTCAAATGAATTAAATGTGTATTACTGAATTGTTTTTTACCAGGCTTGGGCTGGGAAAAGTTAGTAATATTTATTAAGTGACTGTTGAGTTTACAGAGCTGTAGGAAGCTGATAGGCCTTTGGGTATAGATTAGACTGACTTCATATTTCAGTAGAAAAGGCAGATAGAAAAATTTCATTCTTGACTCTATTAGTAATTAGCTATCTGATTTAAAATATGTTGGTTTACCTCAGCTAGTTTTTTAGCTTTTCTAAAATGCAGTAAGAATTAAGTAAAAAATTAATATATTTAAGTATTATATTCTGTAAATAAAAATGCTATATAATAAATACCCTTACTTGAATATTTTAAATGATTTCTGTATAATTTTTAAATAGTCTTAATTATTTTTACCAATTTCTTTATTTGGAAAATATTTTTTCTTCTGTTTCCTAAAAATGCTGGGCTTTCACTTACTTGGAGCCTTTTTTTCTGGATAGTGAAATATGAATGTATTAATTACTTACTATGTGTCAGCAACTATGCAAGGCATACACAAATACATACGCACGTAGGCAATGTAATAGTGTTTAATAAAGTATTACTAAAGTGCTAAGTGAACACAGAAAAAAGGAGTAATTAATTCTTCCCTTTGAGGGTGACAGCAAAACTATGAATGAAGATTGGACTTTTTTTTTTTTCTGAGCCTTGGAGGTAAAGTAGAAGTTTGCCAGTACACATGTGGGTGGGTATTCTTGGCAGTAGTAACAACATAAGCAAAAGCAGACCGGCTTGAGAGTGCTACTGTATTTATAAAATCATGGATACCCTGTTATGCTTATAACATTGATGTGTGTATGTGTGTCAGAGGCAGTAGTTTGCTAGTGTCAGTTCACTCATGAGAACCAACTGTGCGTATCTCTTCCTGTCTGCATTCACTGGTATCTTATAGGTAGCTTCAAATTGGCCATTGTGGGAGTATTTGTACCCCCACAATTGGCAAACACAACAAATCTGGGTGTTGATGGTGGTGGTGATGGTGGTTGGTTTTCTCCCCCCCTTCAGAAAGCTGATCACTAAAGATGCATAAGCACACCTCTTGTAAGAAGTAGCAGTTTGACAAGGTTAGTCTGAAAGGATAAATAATGTGAGATTGTGAATGGCTTGGTAAGATAAGCTAAGGAGTTTGAATGTTAAATAAGTTCCATTTATGACTTATACTGATATGTGACATTTTGTGGGCAAAATCTCCAAAGAAAAATGAAATTTTGCAAAGTGGTAACACAAATATATCTAAACAGAAACTTGATTTTGAGGACAAATAATTATAAACTGTGTGAGTAGATTAGCATTGGCAATGCTTAGAGTAAGGAGTAGAAACATTTGGAAAATACTTGGTGGTCCTGTCAGCCAAAATAAAATGTTCTCTGCAGTTGTAAGAATTCTAAGAGTCATTTCTACTATGTAAACATTCGTTGGGAATGCTAACATTTCCTCTTGACTTCATCTTTTAGGAAATAACAACTAAATACTAAACCTATACAATTATTCATTCAATACCCTTTCTCTTTGTGTTTCTTTTAAAGAAAAAATGACCAGTGAAGACTTTAATGTGTAATAAGGAAGTAGACTAAAGGGTAGAAGGGGCAAATTAGGTAACTTCCTTTAAATAGATGGTCAATCACAATTTTGTGGGGCTTTGCTGTTTTTGAAATGAAATAGTCAATGAGAGCAAGCTAATTACTCAATTAATCTTAACTCTGTTTCAATTATATGACACAACCTGAAAGAAATCAAAGAAGTAAGCAGAAGAGTCCTAAAATTCCTGTGAAGGAAAGATTCAAGCCTGTACATGTTTATATTAATTTTTGTTAATAGATAATATCTTCCAAAGCCTAGGTTACAGTAAACAGTTTGTCAATAAGGACAACTGCACTAATTGAGTGCTTATTATATTCCAGAACTGTTCTACAGGCTTTACATGGGTTCTCTTGTTTGATATTCTCAACAACTCTCTTCTGTAGGTTATTTGTATTATCTCTATTTTACCAAGGAAGTAGAAGCACAATGTCAAAAAAGAGTAGTATGTGATGGAGCAAAGATTCACATCCAGGTGGTCTACAGCCGCAGCAGCTGCCCTCCTAACTGCCACCGTATAATACAGTGGTTTTTAAAATGTGGACCTGGGAGCAGCAGCGCAGCAGCACTGCCTGGGAACTTGTTAGAAAAGTGGGTTTCAAGGCCCCTCTCCAGGACTGCTGAATCAGATAATATGGGATAAGGCCCATAGTCTGGGTTTGAATAAGCCTGCCAGGTGATTCTGATACATGCTAAAGTTTGAGAACTGCTAACCTGTACTGTACGATCTTTACAGTCAGGTCTAAGAATATCCAATATCCTAATGAAAATGATCTTATAACATCGAAAAACATGTGGATGCATGTTGCAACAAATAGAGTGAGCAGGAAAGCCTTCATGTGTGTTGGAAAAGGAAGAACTGTCAGTTCATTCTGTTTCCAGTATGAGTATGCACATCACCTTGCACAGTCAGAAAAAATAAATTGTATTCTGAGGCAAACTAAAACAGGGTCACACCGATGAGTAAAATCCCCAATATAATAAAACCTTTACATAAGCCTGGGATCCCTAAATAAATCATTTGATACCTTACCTCCTTTTAGCTATGTTGATATCTGAAGATACGTTATAATCTTCCTAAGTATGATAATCATCTGAGAAAGTTGCTGTCTTTTCCACCGTGATTAGAATGAAATAAATTTGTTGCATTGGTAATTTTGTCCGCATGTGTGCTTTTAAAAATAGCTGTTGTGCATTTTACTTGATGACCCAGGCCTTCTGAAATCTGATTCTGATTCTGCTCCATTTATCTACTGCTTTATAATAAACACCCCAAAACTTAGCAGCTTAAACAATGTATTTTTGTCTTTCATCATACCACTGGTGGACCAGGATAACTCGGAGACTCTCACTTGTGGTCTCTCATACAGTTGTACTCAGGTGATGGCTGGAAAGGAAGTCACTGGAAGGTGTGACAGGGCTGGAGGACCACAGTGGCTCAATTACATGGATGATATTTGATCATGGTTGTAAGCTGAGAGCTCATTGGCAGCTGTTGACCAGAGCTCCTATATGTGGTCTCTCTTTGTGGCTTAGATTTCTCCCATTACGGTATATGGCTGACAAGAAGGACGTGTCAAAAGCAAGTTTTTAAGGCACCTCCATGGAAGCTGAAAGCCTTCTAATAATCTACTTTCAGAAGCCCCAGAACACAATTTTTGCTACACTAAGGCCAGCTCAGACTCAAGGGGATAGGAACTAAACTCAATCTCTTGATGTGAGGAACAGCATTCATGTAAACTAAGGAAAGGAATAAACGAGGCCTTCTTTGGAGACTACCATATGCTCTCTTGAACTCTTTAAAGTAAGCATTTTCTTATGCATCTTTTTCTCAGTTTTCTTTTGGCAATATAATAATTTAGTTGAGTCTTAAAATTAAGGAAGGGTTTGCCTTTATCACGGACTATGTAGAATCTAAGATTTTACCCTTTTGGCAAGCTAACAAGTTATTCTGCCACAGTCACAAGGATGATGGTAGAAAATACAAGATTCCTGGATCAGAGACAAATTATACCTTATTACTCACAGTGATAGAAGTAACCAGCATATCAGCATATTTTTTGCCAAGGTTCCCTGAGCCTCAGTTCCCACAGGAAGACAAGAAGAGGGTGAGATGACTCTTGAACACACAGTAGGTGTGTCAAGGAGAGAGATCCTGAGCTTAGGAAACTCAAGTCTATTTTATAATGAGCAGTAAGAAAACCTCTTCTTTGCTCCAAAGGGAGACACTGTCTCTATCTTCCAAGGCTATTCTCTATATAAGTACCCTGAAGGGATAGCCCAGAACAAAGGCAGACAGTATCTCACTTTTAAGACATGCAGAAATGAAAGAGATCCATAGACAATTGTCCCCAAACAACCATGTGATGGTGGTCATGACAGGTGTGGAAATGAGGGGAAAAAGATGGATCATCTAGATAGGAAACAGAAGCAAGAGAAGTTTTATATTTTGAGAATTGTGAGGAGTTCCACTTAAAAAGGAGTAGAGAAGTAAATGAGGATACAAGAACCTCAAAGAACTGTCCATAGCATGTCTAAGAGTTTTGAATTTCTTATGTAAGCAATACCAAAATGCTGAAAGGCTTTTATGAGGGAAAAGACATGATCACAGCTGGGGTATTGTAAGCTTACTCTAATAGGATCTGCAGAGTATTTAAATTTCTGGAGGAAGAGCACTTATTTAGAAGGAAAGTAGATGAAGAGATCCTGAGCTGAGAGTGTGGCATTCGGAGTGGAGAATCAGCAGTACCTACATATGACAGATATTAAAGAGATAGACTCCATAGACATAGACTGGGCCACTGCTCTTACCTCTTAGCACAATCCATTGCCATTATTTGATTATTTGTTTCTCCCATTAGACTCTTACCTTTTTCAGGGGAAGAACCACATTATATTTTTCTTTATACCCTCTATGTCTGGCTCAATTTTGGTTTGGTAGATTGGTTGATGTAGGATAGGGTTTAAAGTGTATCAAAAAATGTACAAATTAGAGGCAAATAAATGAAGTTCCTAATCCTTATGGAACTTACATCCTAGTGGAAGAGATAAATAATAAATGAATGAACAAGTAAGCACCTATTCTTACGCCAAGTGGTGATGAATGCTACGAAGAAAAATAAAGCAGGACAGGGCATAGTGGGGGCGGGGGCACTATTTGAGATAGGGTGATCAGGAAAAGCCTCTTGGAGACAATACTCTCAGAACTTTTGTCACCTCTTTGCTAAAACTGTTCAGCAGCGGCAAGTGGGTATTTTGGATATGCAGAGTTAGTCCTGAGTCCAGGCGGAAGTGTTTACTGAAAGTTAATGAAGCTGCATAAAAATGTCCAGCAGTGTTTCCCTGCGGATTCACCCTGAAGCTGACTCTGAGACAAATTTAACAAATAAATAACAGCATAAATACACATGTAACAAATTAACAAATTTATTCTTGAGGTGGTCTTAAGAAACACCGGTTGGCAAAGTGAGGAAATGAGACCAGGATATGAAGGTAACCATGAGTGTGGGTAACGAGCTGAATTGCACTAGGAAATTCTGGGAACCAGTACAGAACATGCACCTCAGCAGTATCCGGGGGTGGACTGGTCAACATTTTACACTCTGGGAATAAAAAGAGTTCTGATTTGTAGTGTTTCCTGATTCCTTTGGTGTAAATACTCCCACATAGTTTTTTAAACTGTCTATGTGATACAACTAAACATGGAGTTTGAAAGGATGCACAGTAGCAAACCATTAGTTACACTGTATTTCCAAATAAATGTAGTAAAATCTTTAGAAGATGATGCATTTGAGTATTTAGCGCCCTTGTTTTTCATATTGTTTACTTAACTGAAATGTATACAATTAATTTTTCATTTTTAAATTTTAAATGATGACTTGCCAAATTCCTAAGTATTTAGTATCAGCCCTTGGGAGCTGGTGTGTACTGGCTGTAGCACATCACTGGAATATTTCACCTGAGAAGTGAGGAGCCTAGGGTATTTCTCTGTAATGGATAATGGCTTTTCCTAGAAGATGGGGAAGGGGAAAAACTTGATTCTCCCCCTCTTCAGGGTTGTGCCTGGTGAGAGCAGAGCACTGACATCCAGAGAAAACTCTCTGAAGGAGACACTGGTAAGACCTGAGGACTGAGTGAAGGACTGACGAGGTGATCTAGTTTGGTTATTTGTCCCCACCTAAATCTCATGTTGAAATGTAATCCCCAGTTTTGGAGGTGGGGCCTGGTGGGAGGTATTTAGACCATGGGAGTGGATCCTGCATGAATGGCTTGGGCCATCCTGTCAGTGGTAAGTGATTTGTCACTCATTGTTTAAAAGTGTGTGCCCTCCACCCCCTGCACTCCCTCACTTGCTCCTGCTTTTGCCATGTGATGAGCCTGCTCCCCCTTCACCTTCTGCCATGATTGAAAACTCCCGGAGGCTTCACCAGAAGCTGAGCAGTTGCCAGCGCCGTGCATCCTATAAAACTTGCACAACCATGAGCCAATTAAACCTCTTTTCTTTATGAATTATACAGTCTTGGGTATTTCTTTATAGCAATGCAAGAACAGCCTAATACACAACATCTTCTGCAAGTAGGTAGAAATGATCCTGGGTCCTGATAAGATGAAAGCAAGTGAGCTTAAGAAATGATATCTTCTGTGTTTGGGCTGGTAGTTTTGAAGAGTTTGGTGTTTACCTTTATTTTGGACCTGGTTTGGTGCCACCATGTCTTATCTTTGTAGTGAAAGCCTAATATATAGAGCAGCCTTGGTGTGTTTGAGGAAACAAAAGAGATAGTAGGCATTTGTTGGCAGACACCAAGACAGGGAAAGAATAGTAGCTGTAGGAATAAAGATTGAGATATTAGTACCTAAAAGTGAGGAGCAGCAAAAAAAAGATGCAAGAGAATGTGACTCAGAAGCAGCCATATCCAAATACCCCTTTACCCCAAAGACTCCAGAAAAGGGAAATGCTTGTAAAGCATTTTGGTGAAATCTTGCTGTTCTGTAGATGTAATTAAAATGGCAACATCCTGTGTAATCTCTGCATTTTTAAAAGATGTAGAATTGGTGACCTTAGGCGTATTTAAAAACTCCTTTGAATTTACAACTAGACTGGGCAACATAGGGAGACCCCGTCTCTCATAACATAACATAACAACAACAACAACAAAAAAACAATTCGCCAGGCATAGTGTTACACACTTGTAGTTCCTGCTACTGAGGTGGGAGGACCTCTTGAGCCCAAGAGGTTGAAGCTGCAGCAAGCTGTGATCGTGTTACTGTACTCCAGCCTGGGTGACAGAGTGAGACCTTGTCTCTTAAAATAAAAAGATAAAAAGAAAGAAAACAAAAGAAAGACAAGAAATGAAACTCCCTTGGTCAGCTTTTTTTCATTTTTAAATACTTACACATTCTAATTATTACTGATATTTTAAATATATTTATTAAACACATATTTATTGAATCTTTCAATATACCACACAGTAACATGGAATTGTTGCTACATCAAGAAAGTCAGTCCAATCGCTGTGCTGATTAAAAATATTGCACCTTAGTCAAACTTGAATAACAGCAAGACCTTCATTGTCTCAAAGTCTGTTTCTGTCCTGTTTCCTTGTCATCCCCAGGAGATGCCGTAAACCCCTACAGAACTGATTGCTTGCCTAAAGATATCAGGATCTGCACTAAGGACAATTTCAGATTTGAAATGTGTCCCAACCCTACGTCAAACCAAAGAATATAAATCATTGTTGTATTTAATGCAAGGCTACTCTAGCATCTCAGGAGCAAGTTCCCTTCTCCTCCTTACATTACAAAATGAATTGGGAGCACACAGAATTTCAGAGCTGGGTAAATGAAATTTCAAAAACCACTAATTCTAAGGCTTATCTTCAGTTCTACACAAGACAACCACGTCTTTGATTTCTCTTTACGGGAAAGCTGAGAAACCTCCATGGTGGAAAAAGTGTGGGATTTGCATATGAAAATCAAAGTTAATTACAGCAACACTTTTGTTAAATATATAAATATATATAATATAATTATATTCAATATATTATATATGAATATATATTATAAATATATATTCAATATATTATATATAAATATATTATATATTATATATTATATATAATATATTATATTTATATATTATATATTATATATAAATATATTATATATTATATATTATATATTATATTATATTTTTATATAATATATTTATATATTATATATTATATATAAATATTATATATTATAAATATATAATATAGTATATATAATATGTTATATATACTATATTATATATTTATAATATATTATATATTTATAATATATTATATATTATATTTATAATATATTATGTTATAAATATATAACATAATATATTGTAAATATATAATATAATATATTATAAATATATAATATATTATATATAAATATGTATTATATAAGAGATATATTTGTATATTATAGATATATATTATCTATATTATTATAGAATATAGATATATAGATTATATACAGAATATAGATATATAGATAATATATATCTATATATAATCAATATTCAATATATCTATATATCTATATTATATATTGTATATATTATATATATCATATATAATATATAATAAATATAATATATAATATATAGATATATTTATATATAATATATGTATTCATTTTGAGACAGGGTCTTACTATATTGTCCAGACTGGCCTCAAAAAATACATAGTTTAAAAATAATACTTATTGATCATTTATTCTCCCAGGCCATATTCTAAGAAATTAGGCTATAATGTTATCCATGGATAGAAAAAGTTTCTGGCATCATGGAACTCACTTTAATTTTTGATGGAGGATAAAATACTACTACTACCACTGCTACTACCAGTACTACTAAGCAAACTGATAAATAACCAGGGTAATTTTAAATAGTGATTATGCTACTGTAGCCGAGATGGCTGCCCACTAAAATCTGTTCTCTTTATATATTGCTGGGAAGTGGCTAGACAGAGAAATACTGTAATGTCCTTGTAGCTAATTGTGTGGTCATGGGACTCATTCTCCCCAGTGGAAAGTAAGAGAGAACATTGCGTGCCACTTCCAGGCCAAGTTTCTCTTTCTTTTCCCGGCAGTTGAATGGCAGCCTTAGAGAAGGACAGAGACACCACATGGAAGTACCCTGGGTCTTTGCATTATTCCAAGTAGAAAATTCACCCTTCAGAAAGGAATACCCATCTTGGCTTCTGTTGTCTTGGAGTCATTCCACATTGCGGGGGTGGTGAGGGAATGTGAGCAAACCTTCCCTAACTATTACAATAATATAGCAATGAATAAAATATAACAGAAAAATATGATACAGCACAACAGGAGGTTAAGCTGAAGGCAATCTGAGAGTAGAGTGATAGTGGAAGACCTCTCTGAGATGACATTTGTGCTAAGTCCAGCCATGTTAAGATCTGGGGGAAAAGCATTTCAGACAGTGGGAACAGCAAGTGCGAAGTCCCTGAGGCAGGAAGAGATTTAACATGCTAGTGGGACAGAAGGTTCATGTGACTGGAGTAACATAAGCAAGAGAGAGACAGTTTTGAGAGGAGGTGAGAGAAGTTAAGTAGGGATGAGAGCATGTAGAACCTGCCTGGCCATGGTAAAGAGCTTAGATTTTATCTCACGTGTGAAGGAAAGCCATTGGTATTTTAAGATGGAATAGGGGGTCAATGATAAAAACAAAACAAAACAAAACAAAACAAAACAAAATGCATTCTGAATACTGGGTGGAGAATGAGTTCTCTTGGGCCAGAACTAGAATGGAATTTACTCTTGGAAGAGCACAAACTCTTTAACATGTTTTGTAAGGTCCCCCATAGTCTGGTTCTTGATTCCATATTCATTGCTCACCATTATCCCTCATACTTGGCTAGTGATAGTCAACTTTTTCAGTTCCTGCTCTGCTTTACTGTTTGCCTAGAGCACCTTTTCTCACAGCTCTATTTCTTTCCCTACTCCTACATGGGGCTCTAATCAACATTTCCAGTCATATTTTGAGCCCTACTCATGTTGATCTACTTTTAGATCTGGTATTATGCCATAGCTTCTTTTACTCCTGGGCCTTTGCGCATGATATTTCTCTTTATCCTGATCTTGTTAACTCCTATTCATCATTCTAGTCTCAGCTTAGCTGGTAATTCACTTTAAAAAGCCTTCTCTTCTTTTCTAAGCATGAGTAAGATACTCTATGCCCTCAGACTCCTGTGGAGCTTTGAGGTTTGCACTGCATTATAACTGCCTATCCATTGGAGTATAAACTCTGTACACCCACAATCTTTGTTTCTACAGTGACTGTCACATAAATCAGGCATTCAACAAATAAAGGTTGAATGAACAAGTAAAATCAATACCAAGTCCAAAGGGCTTTTTCAAGGCTACAGATGAGAGATGAATCCCTGACTTAGAAGTTGAAATGGGATAAGATCAGGGATAAATGGAGATTCATGAAAATGCTCTCATATGATGAGGCACCTCCTTGCTGGTTGTTGTCGTAAGGACATACTGGCTTCCTTCAAGGTACAGAGTCAAGCTCATCACTGCCTCAAAGAGAGGACAGCTCTTTGTAAATTAGCATTATATTAACATTAAATAATATTTTTAAAATATGCAAACATATTATTATTATTATTATTTTTACAGGCACTTGTGATTGACTCATTTTTATGTCCAACAGAGAAAAACAGCTTGCGAATTTTCTTAAACATGCAAACATTCTTGTCTGGAAAATGTTTGGTAATAAAGGTCACTGTGAACTTCTCAAGGAGCTCAGTGGGACAGAAACAGCCTTTATTTATGTGTATTTGTGTGTTATTCACTGATGGCTTTGCTGAGGAAAGCTATATTGTCAAGTGCCCTAATTAAGAAATAATAATGTAATTGATTTTTTATGGATTATCTTCAATTGAGTCCCCTTACAACAGCAAACTCTCATTGACTACTCGGGATAATTGATGGCTTCTCAGCACAATGCCCTTGGCTGATTGCAGAGCCATTGATGCAGTGTCTGACAATGATCGGTTCTCAAAACGGAGACCCTTAGAAAAGCAGCAAGCTGAAGTGCAAAGGGTGTTAATTCACTGAGGGACACAGGTCAAGTCACTTTCATTTTTGCAAAATAAGGGGGTTGAACTAAATCAACAGCTTGAAAACCAAACATAAAAATTCAGCAGAACCCCTTTATCACACACATTTTCTGTAGGAGCCACATCTGTAAAACAAGTCCAAGTGGTTTTAACTTCGGTTGAAGTGAGGTTGGGAATGCAGAGCTGGATCTAGCTCCTCACTTCCTCCCACCAGAGCAGACGCTAAAGAATTCCAATATGCACAGTTTGAAAACTCCTGGACTAGATGATCTGTAAGCGTGACTCCAGTTCTAAAATTCTAGGATTCTGTGATATGACTTCAAGGACTCCAGGATAAACCAAAATAGCCATTAGTCTCAGCTTTGGAGTAGACGCATCACGAAGCCTGTGCATCACAGTCAAGTCAGAATATCAAACTTGGCTCAGAACACCCAGGCTGTGCCGCAAGCAGAGTGGAGCAGTTTGTGCCTCTGATTTTAGTGATTTCATGCTGTTGTGCGTGTATATGCCTGTGTGCACGTGCACACACACACACACACGTTGAGTTAGTCCACGATGTTACAGGAGCTCTGAGTTTTCTTATTTTAGCAGATTTTTGTGGGGTTGTGAGGGGGCTGTAGTTGTTGAGGAGAGGGAAGCAACAGCTGTCAGGGACCAGTGAGTATTGTGCTAGACATTTTATAAAAGGAGATGTATTACTCACATTCATTCATGAGAAGATTAAAGTTCTGAAATGTCAACCAAGGCTACAGTAAGTCTCTATGACTCCAAAGCTCATACTTTTTACTACATGTGATTTCTTCTTATACTGAGAGATCCAGTTAGATTGTTGTGGAAGGAGAGTGATTAATACACGCAATCATTCTGAAAAACTCCTGTCAAATGTAAATAAAATGTTACACTTTTATTCTTTGAGGGCTTTAAGGAATGGGACACCTGAATCAGTGCCATTTCAACTAGAGTGTCCTAATATATGTAGAATAGTGTTTCTGGACAGAGGATGATTTTATCCCCTTTCCCAAAGGTACATTTGGAAATGTGTGGAGACATCTCTGATTGTCACAATTCTGGGGTGGGAGGTGTCTATTACTGGCATCTACTGGGTAGAGGCCAAGAATGGTGTTAAACATCCCAAATCTATCCCCACAACAAAGAAGTATATGGCCCAAAATGTTAATAGTACCAACATTAAGAAACCCTGATCTAGAGGTATTAAAGGAGGTGTTACCAAATAAGATGATGAATGGCAAGTATGGGAATGCAGATATAATTTCTAACTTATTTGATTCGTTTAGAATTTTCTTGAAAGTCCACTCTAAAGATTCTTAGTGAGACAATGATACCTTGATTAATAAGTCTCCTGGGAATGAAGATTAAGCCCTGTGTAAAACACTTACACATACAAGACACATTTTCATAAATCATCTGGAGCAGAAGTTACTATTATTAGGGTTCCAGAAACACTGACCTCCAAACTTATATTTTATCTGTACCATTCATAAGATCCTCCTCACCTCATATGCTGAGGTGACACTTTTTGGTCATCAGATGCCAAGGCTCTTCTATTCCCTTGAAGATAATCTTCTTTAAATTTTCAATAATACATGCAATTATTTTAGGTTGATTAAATGAAGCTTTGTATATATGGTAGGCAGAATAATGTCCTTTCTGTCCCCCAAAGACATCTACATTCTGATCCTGAAAACCTGTAGTAAAAGGGACTTTGCAACTGTGATTTAAGTTAAAGATTTTGAGAAGGGGAGATTATCCTGGATTAAACATGTGGGTCCAAAGTAATCACAAGGGCCCTTAAAAGATGAAGAGGCGAGGCAGCAGCAGCAGTTAGAGTGATATAATGTGAGAAGGACTCAATGTCTTTTTGCTGGCTTTGAAGATCGAGGAAGGGACTGTAAGCCAAGGAATTCAGGTTGCCTTTCGAAGTTGAAAGAGACAAGGAAATGAATCTTACCCAGAGTCTACAGAAAGAAACACAGCTTTGCTTTTAGTCTACTGAGACCTGTGTCAGCGTTCTCACCTCAGAACTGTAAGATAATAAACTATTTTTGTTCAAGCCACTAAGTTAGTGGTCATTTATTAGAGCAGCTACAGAAAACTAATATAGTATGTTACTCCCACCAGGTCCGACATGATGCTCTTCTTAAGCGTTAATGAGCTCTGAAGGTATTAAGAGGTTGGTAAGGGACCCACTCCCAGACATGTTTTAATTCCTTGATAAACATGGAGAAATTAGATTCCTGCATGAAGTTGGAGCAGGAGGATGCTAGAACACCAGTGTTTGGGATAGAGACAAAAGGAAGAGAAAAAATTGAAAACATATGTATTCAACCAGCCACTCCTAGGGTCTAGATCTGGTATTCTAAAGTAAGAATGTCCAACAGAATGTTAATGCAAGCCATATGTGTAATTTAAAAGTGTTTAGTAGCCAATAAGAAACAGGTGAAATTAATTTTAATAATTTGTTTACCCCAATGTATCTAACATTATCATTTCAATAGGTAATCAATATAAAAATTACGGATGGAATATTTTACATAATTTTTCATGCTAAGCCTTTGAAATCTGGTGTGTATTTTACACTTGCAGTACATCTCAATTTGGACTAGCCACATTTCAAGTGCTCAGTTGCCACATGCGGCAGCTACCATATTTGGCAGTGTGTCTCTACAGAGGTAAGAGATGCAGGCTACACCTGAAAAGATTATATTGACGGAAAAACTTGGGAAATTCAAGGCATTTGAAATCTTACCTTAGCAGCCAGGTGACAGAGGTGCCATAAGTGGGATAGAGAATACCTGTCCACATTTTTGTGTAACTCATGGCAACAGAAGCTGGAAGGAATTGTGAAGAGAATGATATTGAGAAGATCACTGCAGCAGCCACATGATCCAAAACCCCCCCCACCCCAGCATGAACAAAAGACAGTCTATTTCACTGGGCCTTCAGAGCGGAATAACCATTCCAGAGCTTTGTTTGGATGTGTGAGTTTCTTGTCTGTCATTTCAGCTCATAGGTTTTAACTGGAGATCCCTGAATGAGCTTCTAAAACATTTTTCTCATGGTAGGTGGTCTACAAGTATATCGTCAGTGAATGAATCATTAAACAAATGATTTATTTAAGCCGACTAGGAGGATTTAATCATTTTCTTAGCATAAAAACTAACAAACAGCCAGTCAAAGGAATGCTTTTGGAATTTTGTATTATATAACCTTGTATCACCAATGCCTGGCACATAGTAGGTGATATTTGTTTTTAGAATGAAATACTTGGCTTCTATTTAGAGATCATCCTAGTGCTAAAACTAGCTAAGCAACTTATTCCATGTTTGGCTAATAGGATATCAGCACAGCATATTTTTTTGTTGTTAATGAGAAAGGCAGTGGTTCTGTTGCGCCCATGGAAAAACACACCAAAACAAAAATATCTAATGCAACATAACTTTTTAGATTTTTTCTATTATTAGCCCCAGTGAGTGCCGACAAATGCTTGTAGTTTACCACAATGCCCAAATCAAAATCCTCAAATGGTATGACCACAAAGGCTGTGAACTCTCAAGCCAGTAAGCTAATGGACAAGATGCTAAATATCAACTGAGGATCAAGATATATTTTTAATTACAGTTGGCATTTTGCTTCTGCTTAATCCATTACATAGGAGCCAAGACCATGCCTTTTCTTCCAATTTCTGACTTCATCCATTGCTGGAGCTCAGCTTTGGTCAGTAACATTAGGTAGGAGGCCAACCACTAAGGAGGGGTGAGTGATTGACCTGGATGACACATTTGTACCACAGAAAAAACCAAATGAACCCAAAGAAGCATACAGACAATGTCCTTAGATAATCACTGCTAATGTTTTGCAGCATTTTATGGTTCTTAGGCAGGATACTGTATTGAATTCCAGGTTAGCGTAAGGACTTTATTTTTGCTTTCATTTTTTTTCATGATAAAGTGAGATAAAAAGCATTGTTATGACAAAGTCCAGGCCTAGAAGACAAAAAACTTAGAGTCAAATCTTTGCATTAGATGACAATAGATGAGGCATTTCACCTTTCTGAGCTTTAGTTCACTGATTTATAACATGAAGATAAAAAATATCCTTTCAGTTTTCTTAAATTGTATTTTGTGAGAGTCAAATGACAAAAATTACTATATTTGAAAGGTATTATTTTTAGTAAAAGGAATATGATCAATATCATTATCAGCTGATAACATCAGTTATCATGAGTTAGAATGGGACTTTGTTTACTTGGTGATTTTCCTTTGGTTTGTTTTTCTGAACCCTCTTGTCCATCTCCTAACACTGGTCCCAGTCAGATTTTTTTTTCTGTCAGATGTTTAGATTAATTCCTCCTGGCATTTTCTTTCTGTTTAGTGTTTGCTTAAATAAAACCAGAAACCAAAAGTGTAAATACAAAGTATTCAACTTATGCTCTTGAAAAATACACTTGTCCCTTTTTCCTAAGATATTCTAAGAAGTAGTATCAGTTAGACCTTGCTGTGTAACAGAAGTTCACATATTCACAGCAGCATACACCAGAAGTGCACATTTCTCACATGTTTGTGGGTCAGCTGGGATTGATACATCCAGGCTGGGCTCTGGTAGGTGGGTCCTGCAACAGGTCTCGC
This sequence comes from Pongo abelii, assembly GCF_028885655.2. NCBI lineage: Eukaryota > Metazoa > Chordata > Mammalia > Primates > Hominidae > Pongo > Pongo abelii. Next base: position 135,940,871 of record NC_085928.1, on the reverse strand, counting down.
TAGTTTGGTGCTTTGCTATGAGCTAGTCTTAGACCTTCTCTACATTATATTTATTCTACAGCTGGGGCTAAAGGGGAGGCACCTTGGTGAATTTCTTTCATGAATATAAAAGAGGCATAAGACGGCAACCACAATCAAACAAGGCACCACAGTAGATTTGGCCTCAAAGGATGTTCGGCAAAATACTCTGAAACTAAATCTAACCTAATAATTCTCTCCCCAAGTAAAATGTTTATTTCATCAAAATTTAATCTTGTGTTGCCAGATGAAAGTTATGTTTGCTTTCAAAAGTCAATGCTTGTAGTGACCACAATTGCAACTTTTTACATGGTTGAAGACACCATGCTATTAAAACTTTGGTGTTTGTGCACATGTGAGCATTAATTCTTTTGATTACTTCTTGTATCAGGTACATTTTCATCAAATGTTTTATTTTTAATTTTCAAAACTTTGAAAAGTTAGAACATTAAAATAATGTTTTAAAACACTAAGACAAAATACTGTTGAAGTAGTATCTGTATATAGGAATAGTTTTTCTCTGTACGTGAGTCAATGAGAATGAAAGTTTTGTGAAGGGAGGGTTGTACCTTCTTGAGTCATATTCGGATCCAAGTTTGCAGTGCAGTACTAATGGAATACTATCATCAGTTTGTTTTGATGATTAGCATTGTAATGAAATTAGTTTATTCTAATGAGAAGCTGTTTTATCCATTTCATTTTAAAATACTCATTAGTTGAATTGTATGTTTTACTATTGCGATACTATGTTTTGTACATGGGCATAACAAAGATCCTAGGATAAAAACATGGGGTTCAATTTTCATGACAGAGGTGTTCAAAATGATTTCTGATAAGATCCACTTAAAAGCTATCTTTTTTCTTTGATGAAATGTTCAGTTAGCATTACAAAACTTACTAAGAAAATCAGACTCAGTTTAGATAACTGTAATCATCACACACACATGCATGCATGCCCCTTATAAATGCCTACTTTGTAAATGAGGCTTTTTGTTTCGACTATCTCCACATTAAATAAATAGCTGTGAACAGTTGATAAGTTTTAGGTGATTTATGTGGATCTTTATTAAAAATTAAAACATTGCTTATAAAATAAAACTAAGATTTTTTGAGCATAGATGTTCAGTTTAAACATTGTATCTAAGTGAACAGTGTTACTGTTCTTGGCTTTAGGGGGCTTCTTATGTCTCAAGAGTCAAGGGGTCCATCAGCGGGCCATATTTGAGATTGAATGCTTTCTCATGATCTCATTTCCATTGGTGAGTCTATCTGAAGTCTACCTGAGAGCTGGCATCCAGGCTGCTCAAAATATAATCCCTGGAAGCATTTCCAAAAACAAACATTCTCACCCTCTCCCTCCCTTTCTCTTCTTTTCTCCCTCTCTCCTTGAGTAAGTATGATCACACGGTATAAAATCTTTTAAGAGATACATAGTAACAAGTATCTCTCTCATTTGAGTTTCCTATCCACCTTGTGCCATCTCCCAATATACCTGTGTTTACTGGTTTTTAAAATAAAAATGCAGTGCAATGTTTCATTAAATTTTTATTTTGCATCACTTCTCTTAAAATTACAAACATATGTGTGTATTACATATACATATGCATGTATATCCAGATAATCTGTGTAGATTATTTGTTGAAGAGTACAAACCACCTAAAGACACAGTAGCTTAAGCAAAAACAATATATTATTTTAACTATCCGGTAGGTTAGAAATTTGGCAGGATTCTTCTGGGTAGTACTTCTGCTACATGGTGTAGCAAGGGTCATTCATTTAGCTGCATTCAGCTATTGACAGGGCTGAGCCAAAGTTTCTTAGGTCTCATCTTTAGGCTTTGGGCTGAGACCTAAGAAGCTTTGACTTATATATTGGGCACCACAGCACTTTCCCAGGTAGCTTCTGTCTTCCTAAGTGACTTGGGCTTCCTTTCAACATGGTGAATGGTCTAAGGGCAGCTGGACTTCATGTGTGGTGGCTGGCTTCCTAGGGGGAGTGTTCCAAGAGGTAAAGGTGAAAGCCTTAGGGATCTAAATTCTTTTTTTTTTTTTTTTTTTGAGACGGAGTTTCACTTTTGTTGCCCAGGCTGGAGTGCTGTGGTGTGATCTCAGCTCACTGCAACCTCCACGTCCCGAGTTCAAGCGATTCTCCTGCCTCAGCCCCCTGAGTAGCTGGGATTACAGGCATGTGCCATGACACCCGACTAATTTTGCATTTTTTCAGTACAGACAGGGTTTCTGCATGTTGGTCAGGCTGGTCTTGAACTCCAGACCTCAGGTAATCCGCCCGCCTCGGCCTTCCAAATTTCTGGGATTACAGGCATGAGCCACTGTGCCCAGCCTCTAAATTCTTATGTGATCGTAATCAAATGACCTAGCAAATATCAATAGGCCATATTTGAGATTTAATAATTTCTCATGATTTTCTTTTAATTGATGAGTCTATTTTAAGTCTCTTAGGACTAACATCTTAAGGCTCAAGCAGGAAAATTAATCAGAATCACTCCTAGTACATTCCCTTGGACAGAACAAGTTACAAAGTCACCCAAAAGTCAGAGAGAAGGAAGAAATTCTGCCTCTCAATGGAATGAGTGGCAAATAATTTTCAGCCATATTTAATTCGTGACAATATCTGTTTCATTTTATATGTTTTAAAGCCCACAGACACCAGCCAATCAGTGACTGAAAGATGTTTGCTAATATGCTATGGAAAATTTGATTCTGATTCTGAAAAAATAATTAAGTTACTGGAGAAATATTGAAGGAAGAAGTGGTGCTTTTAGAAATAAAAGTAATTTTCTTTTTTTAAAAAAAATAAACTCTTTTTCAGGAGCTCATAGGTTTGTTTTAAAAGCCCGCATTTTTGTAACACAATGTGTTGTTAATAAAAAAAAATACAAAAAAACTCCCCAAAGTATTTTTGATCACTTGGACACATCTAGACTGCCAATTTGTGGACAGGCTAGTTCTTGATGCATGCTTTGACATATACATTAAACCTTCTCATACTATTCCCTTGATGAATCTAATTCCCATCAAACCTGTGACATAACCTATAACTATCACCAGCTTCTTTGTGGGAGTTTACGATCTTCATGATATATGCCTTCTGAAATATATGTCTGTAGGCTTATGGTAAAATTAATAAAACCGAAATTAAAACTGACAGCTCTGAAATGATATGCTACCCTTAGCATATGGAATAACTACCGTGAACACTTATGGGGTTTGTTGCAAGAGTATAGACAGTTACCCAATGGGGGATAACTTCTGAACTGTGTTGCTAAATCTCATTTGACAGGTTTTGGATTTGGTATAATTTTTCTATAGCATTTTAGTGTTGGGTGAGCAATATGTTAGCTATGATTCAGATGACATTTTATTTCTAAGCCCTTTAGTCTTTCCCCTCCAAGTCCTCCTTCACTTCCCTGTCACACCCTCCTTTTTCTCTTCTTTCTTTCCCTCTATATATACTCCATCTTATCTAAATATTTTAGCAGCTAGTTCATGGCTAGAAGATCCTTTATGAAATACAAAAATAAAAAATTCTTTTGTCTGGCTGCAAATCTGAATGTGCACATCTGCAAATCTGAGAGTACATGTCAGAGTTTTACTCGTCTGTCTATGGATTTATTATGTTTTTATTTCTTATATCCTAACATTTATACTGTTATTTTTTCCAATGGCAAAAATGTAAATTGCAAGGATTTAGTCCTGTACATTGTGTTGCATGATCCAGGCTTTTATAAAATCTGTCTTGGTCCCACTTCATGCATGCACATGTGTGTATGCCTACACATTTCTTTTTTTTTTCTTTAATCTTTTTTATTTGATGAGTGAAGCGCTGCTAGCCAGAAGTTGACTTTGTGAAGAACAGCAGTATCCCTATAAAAGAAAGCCTTTTGCAGTTTGGAGGGAAAATAGGTAAGAATAGGTTGTTATAATAACAAAGCAATACTCATATATTGTAATTATGCTGAAACTTCAGGATTCCATATGCTGGAAACTATGTAGGATTATTCAAAAGATGAAAATAGTCAGAAAATAGGGCCAGAAGGAATTTGAGGTGCATTAGGTATGTTCTTTTTCCTTCCCTTACCCTAGTTTTACCTTGAAAGCATAGAAATTTTACAAACATGCTCCAAACATGATACATAAAAATAAACATATATTAACAAGTGTATAGTGCTTTTGCATAGGAATATGACTCCCCAAATCATGGATATGGGCCTTTCCAAAATTTGTTCAAAATAAAATAGACTTTTGTTTCTGAGACAGGTTCGCTTGTGGCTGCCTTTAACAACTTTTTAATAATTGCCCCTAAATGATTTTTATCCCTGCAGTCAGGATCATTCTTTGGTATGAAACTATTTTATAAATAAGAAGATGCTATACCAGTGCTATAGACAGTCTTGGTTATCTGCTCAAAATTCAATCCACTGTTCTTTCTTGGTAACAAGGATGCAATGAGCCCTATTAAATGTTCATGTTCTAAGCCTTTCTTTTAGCTAAGACTGAACTTGGTTTTAAGCAATGGGTTTTGTGAGCAGAAATTCACAGGTAGTTTCTTGGTAAGAATGTTCTTCTTTACAAATGGGATGATACCACTCTTCTACCAGCTTTCCCTTCTTCTTTCTTTCTTGAATAAGGATGTAATGGCCAGATTTGTAGCAGCCATATTGTGACCACATGGAAAAAGTTAATATATTTCAGAGTTCTTGACCCTGACAACATATAGCTGCTGAATCTATGCTAGCAAATGCAACTGCCTTCCTCCATGACTTCTTGTAAACTAAAAAAAAATTTTTCTCCCTGTGTCAACTATCATGTCAAGTATTTTGTTACTATTAGCTGATTCTAACTACTTTAAATTGTAAATAGATGTAAAAAGCTCATTTGTTTACATTAAATTTATAATTTTGGTTTTCTGTTGCTGTTATTGTTGTTGCTGTTATTTTGCCTCTATCTTCTTTCTATTTTTTTTTTTTTTTTGAGACAGAGTGTCACTCTGTCACCAGGCTGGAGTGCTGTGGCACAACCTTGGCTCACTGCAAACTCCACATCCTGCGTTCAAGAGATTCTCCTGCCTGCCTCAGCCTCCTGAGTAGCTGGGACTACAGGCACGCACCACCATGCCCAGCTAAATTTTGTATTTTTAGTAGAGATGAGGTTTCATCATGTTGACCAGGATGGTCTCAATCTCTTGACCTTGTGATCTGCCCACCTGGACCTCCCAAAGTGCTGGAATTACAGGTGTGAGCCACTGTGCCTGGCCTTTTTTTCTATTCTTGAAACAGGTCCTGTGCTCTTTGCTTTGATGCCTGTTTGCAATATACTTCCTAGGTTTTTCATCAAAAGCTTATATTAATTGAGGAGTTTGGAGTTGAAGGAGGTAGTCTCCCTCAGTTAAAAATACATTCTCTGGATTGAGGGAGTCAAGAGAGCTCTGTGGGTCTAATGAACACTGAGGATCAATTGCTGTGAGGATGTGGCTTTGTAGAACATCAGGAGGCTACATCTGGCCCAGGAACTCTGAATTTCACTAAGGCTTTCTGTCTCCGAAGCATAGTGCAGCAGCAGCAGAGACAGGGCCTGTGCTAAATTGAATCCCTGTAAATCAAGGTTTCATTCGTCCTCCTTCTACTGAGCTAAAGTCCCCCATCTGACCTTACCCTGAAGCTTTTCCCCATATCCTTACCACATGTTTTGTTGGTGTCCACTGTCTCTTGGAATGACATCCTACCTCCATCTGGCTGCTTCCCCATGACCAGAGGTGTCACAAAAGGCCTCTTCAAGGGGCTGCTCAGGCCTCTCCACCTAGGCAAATCAAATGCCCTTCTTTATGCTTCTGATCTATGAAAGGAAGAAGGCATTCTGATGAGACTTGATTTCACTTGGACGATTAAAGCAGAAGTAGGACCCAAGGTCCCTCTGCTCTCAGATCTACAAAATTATGATTCTATTTTCCCTCCTCTTTGGAGATAACTCTGCAATGGAGGAAGCAGTTCATAAGTTAAGAGCCTTTGTTAGAAATATTGGCTCATGTTATATTATAAACCATAATCTTCATCAGTAACACATGGGAATTTGGACAACAAGATCTGTAATATTCACCTCATATCAAATGCAGAATTCTTATATCAAAAGTTTCTTACAAATTATAATGTATACTTGGCTTTTCAGAGGATGCAGTGGGGATTCTGGTGCAAATTTGTTCTAAAAAAATTGTAAAACCAAAATATTTCAGAACTCTTCTACTTCTTAGCAAATGGTGCATTCTCCATTAGAATATTTGTTGGAGCATAGCAGGCAGTCAATAAATATTTACCAAATGAAAGAATGAATGAATGACTATCAACTTGGGATGTTTTATACCCCAAGATCTAAAACATTAAGCACATGTTTTAATGATAGCAGTTCTCATTTGACCCTTACCATAAATCCCTGGTCTTTACAGAAGCCAAATGCAATTTTTCAAACATGTCAGCTTCTGCATCTGGGTGATTCAGAACAGAAGGGGTTAATAAAGAATTGGATGCATCCATAGGATTTCTGTGAAGCACAAAAAGTACAGTGCCAACAAAATCCCCTGAAGAGTAAACAAAACTTGGAACTGTTGCAAACAATAAATTGTCAATACCTTATAGAAGAAATGGATAATGAAAACTTATCATGCCTATAGTTAGTATCCTCTTTAAAAGAATTTACAGAGCCTACGAAATTAAATTCTGTGCACAGTTCTCTTAATTTGTCCTTAATTAAACAATACTCCATAAATGGTGCATTCAGTGACCAAATGTTCAGAGACAGCAAAATGGTGGGTCCCAAGCCATTAGGAATGAAATAAAGGCAGTCCCTGGAGAGTCTGCAAGAATCTGGTCTCTCTAAGTGACAACTGATGGTTTAGGAAAGATAATTAACTTTGCAATTACAAACTGCAGCTTTCACGAGTGCTGTTTTTCCCCCAGCATAATCTTTTAAATGTTGGATTATTTCCTATAATATGAAATAGTTTGCTTAGAAAGGGGTAAAGCAAACAAATGCCCCACTTTGGGCTGCTGAGTTCATCAAGAATTAAGTCCTTATTGATTAATTTAATGGGTATTGTTTTTATTTCTAATGTTAGATCAATATCCATTTAATGTGCGATGGCTATGCTGATTTTCAACACACTAATTTCATCAGAAAATTTATACAAACATCAAAACAATATATTGATTCTATACAAACCAGAAAAATAGAACTTTTATTTTTTATCAGAAAATAAATAAAATTTCTGTTCAGTAAGTTATGAGATAAAACTTTTAAAGAATCCTTATACTGCTATAGATTTAGTAACTGTATGCCATTTTTTCCTCCTTAAGTGATTCTCTGAAAATCTCATTACTTTATTTATTATGGATTTTTAAATTACCTTAGTACCAGAATAATCCAGTTTTCTTTCTCCTCCCTCAAAGAATTCAGTCTACCCTAACTCTACCTGAACAACTTTCCTTAATGTCAACTGACACTATGCATTAGGCAAATGTTAATGACAAATAAGAATTGCTTTTTTTTCTTTGAAAATCTGATCGCAGGAAGGCCACTTCATTGTGTCCATGCAGACAGAAATTGTGAACTGTATAAATATCCTGAACTAATTTTAGACCCAAAATACCCATCTTCTCCTCAATATTATCCAGTTCATCCGATGGCCATGTCTTTCTCTTCTTTGTCTGATTTTCTGATTATTTCTATTTCTACATAGATGTGCCTGTCTGTACGTGTTCAGAGTGGTCCTATCACTCACAGCAAATACACCAGCAAATAGACTTTGAAAGTTGACTCAGTCGTGGAAATGCACAAATTGCCTTTTGTTTACAGTATGTAATAAAGATGAAGAATTAGGAAGCATCTGAAAGATAAACTGGTTTTTATTTGGTGCCTCAAAAACTCAAAGAAAATTTGTAAGACCATCCCTTTGTCATTAGGCTTTTACATAATGTACTCAGGTTTTATTAGAAACCCTCGTGTTGTTAAGTAATCTTTATATGTTCTCTGAACTTGGGCAGGATCACCCTTTCTCTCTCTCTTCCTTCTTTTCTTTTTTCCTTCTTTTATTTGAGCATCAAATATTTATTGAACTCTTACTACATACTAGTACTAAGCCCAAATCTATGGCTACAGAGATCTACACAAGGAAGTGGCCATTAACTGAAAGTTGAAGTTCTTTTGCTAGCAGATCTCATACAGATACAGCCACTGGGGACTTAGATAAATATAGAGAAGTGGGCTGCTTCTCTTCCTGGAGGCTAGCTTCTACACTGGGACAGAAAACCCAGGCAACTTTCCATGTCTAAGTCCATTTCCATGTCTGCTCAGCAAAATTCCCATCTCTTTCTAAGGAAAAGAGTAATGAATACAAATTATCCACCAGGCTTCTTGACAAAAGCCCATTTTCCTACAAGACTGTGTTTGTTTCCACCTTAGTCAGCCTCCAGATTATAAGGATGCTCCTCCTTAATGCCTTTAACCTCTGACTCCTGCATTTGTCCCTTTAAATTAACCTGGCCTTGGTCACTACATTAAGTTGTATCCTAATAGCATCTGTGTATCTCCTGGGCCCCCCAAGACTATCTCCCACTTGTCTAAGCTGTCACTTCTCATTTCTTTTCTACCTATTTCCTTCACCACTTTTTGTTTTGCATCACACCTCATCTTCCACTTGAGTCTTCTCTTTTAGCCCTCTTATGTTATCACCTGGTTTAAATTCACTCTTCCAGCTCTGACCTTCTAACAGATGCCCTCATGTCTCAAGAACTGTTTAGAACTACTCAGGAGGCTGAGGTGGGAGGGTGGCTTCAGCTGGGAAGTCAAGGCCTCAGTGAGATGAAATCACACCACTATAATCCAGCCTGGGTGACAGAGCAGGACCCTGTCTAAAAAAAAAAAAAAAAAAAAAAAGTTCAGAAAGTATAGCATCACCCTGCCTTCAGGTTTCATGGAGTTTCTCAGCTGGCCTGGGCCAGATCATGAGTGGGGAAAGGGGATGAAGGAATGCATCATGCATTCAACTGTTAACCCATAATCCAAAGCTTCATTGTCTTCTTTTCAGACAAATATAGAAGTTCCAACACTAACATTTATTATTTGCCATTTCAAGATGAATATATCTATGGACTTAGTTTGGAATACATTGTTTTCCAACTCTAAATCATGCTACAAACCTTGTGCTTTATTCACTACATAAAGTAAGAGGGCTACGTCCCAGATGATCAGGAATGTATCATATTTGTTGTTGTATTTCCTTGGCAACTACCGTAGGATGTTGGTGGAGTGTTCTCAAACTTTATCCAACAGATGCTAATTCTGCTTGATATCACTGTGCATTTTGCATGGAAAACTTTCCATCAGCAAATATGGGAATCATACGCTAAACAAAACTAAATAGGTTCCTTTACTTCAGGACTCCCTGAGTCTTAAATATGGTAATGTACTTACAGTATTCCAAGAGGAAGATAAGGGATATGGTACTTGACCATGAATGCTTTTTTTTTTTTGCTAAAGTGTCTTGAATAGCTAGTGTTAGTGCTCTGTGGAGCGCACATTTAGTGAAATACTGTTCCACAAAATGAAATTTTAAGTATTTAGAGAGTAATTAAAAGGCTTTCATAATTTGGTCCTCACTTTCCTTTCTATCTTAACTTATTTAACTTCCATAAATTTCTTGTTAAGAACTTTATATTCCAGGAAAAAAGAAAAAAGGCCATTTATTATTTCAACACAACCTATGCTTTGCTAAACACCTGCTTTGCTCCTCTTTTTTTCCACTCTTCCATCTAGCTTTCTCCAGTTAAAATTGTTGCCCCTACAAAACATCTCATTATCCACAAAACCTTGGTTTATTACTTAACTACATGTGACTTTCCTGTATTCTCAAATTCTATAGTACTATTTTTTATGGCATATATCACAATCTGTTGGATATTGTTGCTAATGATGACCTCATTTCCACTATCAGTTTCCAATTTTTTTAAAAAGAATACTATTGTATGTTATCTCCATGAACTAGCCATTCTTTGAGGAATTTTATTCATTTATTAATTTAGTCATTAATTCACGTTAGGATGGGTTCAATCAGCCAAGCTAGATGGCTTCAATTTCAGCCAGCCATCATATTTGATGAGTACCAAGGCATGTTCTAGAGGTAAGAACATGTGTTTTCTGATACTGCTGTAAACAAGGTAGACAAAACACTTTCCCTCATGAATTTTACATTCTAGTGGATGCAGATTATAAACATGTAAACAAAGGAATAAATAAATGATTTGGAGAGTGGTGATATGTACAAAATAAAACAGAATAGGAGTATAGAGAACAACAGAGATGGGATGATTACATTAAGTTAGAGTGGTCAGGGCATTTTATCTATGTTAGCAAATTGAAGTTCCATATGAGGCAAAGTTCCATAGATTGACCAAGATCATTTAGATCTTAAGTATTAGAGCAGGGCTAACATATATGATTGCACAGGTCGTGCATTGCAAAACTCTAAAGAACAGCATTCTTATCATTGTCCATGTGAGTAATGCCTCTGTCAGTCTTTTTTTTTTTTTTTTTTTTTTTTGAGTTGGAGTATCGTTCTGTCGCCCAGGCTGGAATGCAGTGGCAAGATCTTGGCTCACTGCAACCTCCGCCTCCTGGGTTCAAGTGATTCTCCTACCTCAGCCTCCCCAGTAGCTGGGATTACAGGAGCACACCAGCACACACAGCTAATTTTTGTATTTTTAGTAGAGATGGGGTTTTGCCATGTTGGCCAGGCTGGTCTCGAATTACTGACCTCAAGTGACCTGCCCGCCTCAGCCTCCCAAAGTGCTGGGATTACAGGAGTGAGCCAACATGCCAGGCCTCAGTCATGTTTTTATAGAGAAGCAGAACCACTAAGAGTGATGTGAAATAAGGAATTTATGATAGAAATTATGCCTTAAGTACAGAGGAGAGCTTATAAAGAGTTCTACGGAAAGTCATTGCTTCTTTGAGTATGGGATGGAAATCACTGTAGGTAATAAGGGACAATGGTGCCTAAGAAAAGATTACGTAAAGTGGGAGAAAATTAGGACAGATAGGAAGCCACAAACCAAACGGATCCCATAAAGACAAATTAGAATTCATGTCTGTGTCTCATACTGCCTCCAACCTGAATGAAGCGAGTAGTGTGCTGACAAAAAGACCTGGAGCTTTTCACCATGTGACTGTACAAGCACCTGGGCCAGGTCTTGGAGAAGCTGAAGGAAGAGATTGCATGGAAATTGGAGGAGCTGCAAACTGGCTGCTGCCTATTCTTATGAAGTGGGCCACAAGATGAGTGACATGTGAACAAGCTGCAACAGTTGCCCTACAGCAAAATTTGAGTGTAATGGCTGCTGCTTCTACATCTTGCATGAATTGCTTTTGTGACTAACTCTAACCAGAATCAATGTCTTAGAGCAGAGGTGGGTTTTCACTTTGACTTTGGGACTTCCAGAGTTACATGCTTTTGACAACACAGTATTGCCTCTTTCATGGAGGATATGTCTCATATAAATACATCTCATAATACCTACTGCAGAAAGTAAGTGCTTACTAAATATTTATTGAATAAATAATTCCCCGACCTGAAAGTGACTCTAGAGAATAAAATTCTTAAATTTTCAGAGTTACTAGACTGTATCAAAGTGTACAGGCTGGAAAAAATAGTCATTTACCAGAAAAAAATAGAGTGATCTCTTTGTCACTGAAATACTTTGCTTTTAGGAGAGCAGGACTAAAGATCTCATTTCCAAACCTAAGCATTTGTGTGGTGGCATTACTAGACCAGCATTACCTGGGGAAAGAAACTGCTGGGAATTTGTTAGAAATGAAAATTTTCCAAGTCTACTAAATCAGAAATTCTGGAGATGGGACCCAGCAGTCTGCATTTGAATAACCCTTCAGGTAATTCTGAGATACGCTCAAATTTGAGAATCACTAGTCTAGAGATGCTAAATTCCTGGGCAAGTGAATAAAAGGAAAAGTTGAAGCAGGCCCTATTTGGTGAATCTGCAAGTTTGGTGGGTAAGAGGAATGATAAGAGGAACCACCAAGTTGCAACTTTAGACAATTCAGGAGTCAGGCAAAAGTGGAAATGGTAGCAAGCAGCCTTTTGGAGCAAGTGCATCATGAAGTTTCAAATAAGAAACAGAGTCACTCATTGGCAATGCTGGGGATTTCTCCAGTCATATATGGCAGCACCTTTTCCACCCATGCTCATGGCAGGTGGGTTGCTGATTGCTTGTTACTTGGGAAATTTCTGGGTAAATTAATGAATCACATCATGGATTCCCACCCTTTTAATCATGCAATTTGATATAAATGGTGACACAACCACACTGCCCTCTCCAGCTATGTGTGTTTGTGTCTCTCCTTAGGAACTTCTCCCCAGATCAATGTATGATGGTAGGATAATATTTTGAAATGCTAATCACCATAAGGGTTGTTTTTTACCCTTTATTTTCTACTTGCTCCTGTGTCACTGTGCTCAAAGTTGAAGCCCTAATTCTCTGTGGCTTTTCTGTTCCATTATCCTAAGACTTTAGGGCACCTTAGCAGATATGTTAAACAGTTGATAAAGATGACTGAGACATAGGCAAGGTATCTTAGTAAAAAACACAAAAACGAAAGAGATATTCCTTTGACTGAAGGTTGGAGATTTAAAAGGGAAGAAAGAGGAAAGACTGGGATGGAATTTTCATGTAGCTTTGATGGTGAAGAAGAATCTCATAAAGAAAATGGTTTGAGTCTATGGTTAGGTCTATAAGTGCAGGGGAAGCCTTGCAGAAGTATTCCAGGCCCCAAACCTGAAATAAAAAGAGCAGAGAGGTCGGGCCGGGTAGCTCATGTCTGTAATCCCAGTACTTTGGGAGGCTGAAGTGGGGAATTGCTTCAGCTCAGGAGTTCAAGACCAGCCTGGGCAACATAGTGAGACCCTGTCTCTACAAAAAATTTAAAAAGTAGCTGAGTGTGCTGGTGCATGCTTATAGTTCCAGCTACTTGGAAGGCTGAGGTGAGAGGATCACTTGAGCCTAGGAATGCGAGGCAATAGAGAATTATGATCACACCACTGCACTCTGGCCGGGATGACAGAGCTAGACTATGTCTCAAAAGAGAGAGAGAGAGAAAATAAAGAATACAGAACTTCTAGGACAGCAGAAGTGTGAGCAGTAACTCTCTAGACAAGTGACCCATAACTAGTTCCATAACACCCCCACCAAATACCTTGCCACTGTGCAAAACTCTACAAGTAGAACTCAGAAAATGGCTAAGTTTAATTTTTCCTCTAAGCCTAGGAAATGAGTTGATTTATGGCAAAGGCAGTACAATTTCTTTCAGATATAAGTATGTGAACTGAAGCTATTACTTCCTAAGACTGTGACTCTTTTGTCACTAAGATTATGTCTTCTCCATTACTTTATTTTGATAAACAGTGTGCTGTGTAGGGAAGACCCATTATCCCAAAATGAACTTAAAATTGCTAGATCAGCTGATTTTAGAGGTGAATTGCCAGAAACGGGGGAAAGAAGAAAGAGGAGAGGCAAATGTAATCAGATTTCAGACTTAGTGATGATAACTGGTATATAAATTCTTATTTGGAAGGGCTGGATATCACTGTTACTTGGTGGTGCTCCTGCAGTGGTTTCACTTGATATTTGTCTCCTCTTAACCTAGTAGGTGAGTCAAGCTGTGAATACCATTACGTGTACATAGTGCAATAAAGTATATTTGTTTAGATATTAACAACTTCCTCCTTAGATACTAACAACAATCCTCCACAGGTAGGATAGAGAAGAAAGTGATTAAATTTGGGGACTGGAGGATGTATGAGTCAGGGTCCCAGTACAAAACAGATGGGTCATTTAAAAGAGTAGCTCTGAAACAAACAGAAGGATGGTTGTAAAGAAACACAGGGTAAAGAACCCACATCCATGGCTCAGTAGAACCTGAGCTATTACACTCAAGATCCAAACAGGAAAGAAAGGGACCAGACAAAGGAAAGGGTCCAGGGCCTGAAGGGAAAAAGATGTAGAATCAGAGAACTTGAGAGGAACATTAAGCTTCATATGAGAGACAGAGCCAGAGATGAGTTCACAGGAAGGATGCTGGGTGTACATCCTTAGGCCTTACCCCCCTACCTATTTCAGTCTTCTCTTAGGGGTCCCCATATGCTGAACCCAGCCTGAAGCTAAAGGACTTAGGAGACCAGGTTGATGTAGCCCATGAAGTCAGCCTTTTCAGGCTGAGGCCAGGCAGAGTTGAAAAAGGTGGATCTGGAGGAACAAACAGAGATTACATGAGTGAGAAATGGTGTCTCAGAGAAGGTGATGCCTGAACAATTTGAAGGAGCCATAGGAGTCTGCCAGATATAGAATGGAAGGAATTACTTAGGTTTGCTTCCCAAGTTGGTTTTATGTTGCTACAATTCTGACATTTTCTAAACACATTTTCACTTCTTAGAATAGGATGTAAGCAGTATGCTGGGTTTTACCCAGCAACATGTAATTTCTTAAGTTAGTTCGTATATCAATATCTTGTCACCTGTTGTAATGGGTTGAACTGTGTCCTCCAAAATGATAATGAAGTTCTAACCCCTAGTACCTGTGAATTTGACTTTACTTAGAAATAGGATCTCTGCAGATGATCAAGTTAAGATGAGGTCGGTAGGGTGGGTCCTAATCCAGTATGACTGGTATCTTTACAAAAAGGGGAAATTTAGGCATAGAGACAGAAATGCATACAGGGAACACTAGATGAAGTTGAAGGCCGAGATTGGGGTGATATGTCTACAAGCAAAGCCAGAGATTGCCAGTAAACTACCAGAAGCTAAAGCAGGAGGCATGGAACAGATTCTCCCTCACGGTCCCTCACGGCCTCAGAAGGAACCATCCCTGCTGACCCCTTGATCTTGCCTCCAGGCCTCCAGAACTATGAGACAGTACATTTCTTTTGTTTAAACCACTTCGTTTGTGGTACTTTTTTATAACAGCACCATCAAATTAACGCACCTGTCAGTAACATATCCTCTTATTCCCTATAATTCTTCTTCTCCGCTACAAAACACATATGTAAATGATGGAAAAACTGCTCATCTTTATACAAAACAATATAAAGTATCAAAAGATATATTATATTTAACAAGGTTATATTTCCAACAGAGGTCAATTTATTATGAAACCAATAAAACTTAAGCCTGGAGACCCGCAATTATCTCAACCCCTTCTAAGGCCAAGTATCTAATTTTTATATTCTTAATTTAAACTATTTTTCTAAAAGAGAGTACCCTGGTTATTTTGACTCCACAGAACCCGTGTCTGCCCTTTATCTTAACCTCTGTTGTTGTAACTCCCAATCCCAGCTAGTAATGCAACACAGTTGTGTATGTGTTTGTATCCTAATTCAGTTCTAATATGCTTTCAAATTCATTGTTCTTATAATCAACAACCATTAAAAATAAACTAAAAGGAAGGAATAACAAACAAAAAGAACAAACAACTTTGAGAGTCCTTGAACACACAGTGTTCTAGGCCCAGTGGGATTCCAAAATGAGGACAAGAATCCTTCTCTAGTCTGCACCAAATGGTGGTTTACAGTTTTAATTTTTTTTTTTTTTTTACCTGAGGGTTCTTGTTTCAGGTCAATTACCTCAGGGAGAAAGCCCATTTTTGATACTCCTAATCTCCCACTATTTTTTCTAGGTTGTGAAACCTCAATTGCTTTGGAGAGAAGATGGATTAAAATTACAATTACATTCATTAGCATATCTAAATGGAAGCATCCTGCCTTACTGTATATACTCATTAAGAGTGAGCATCAACAGCATTTCAGAATTGGCTGCATTAATTAGATGATGGAATCGTGCACATCCTTAGAACTTCTGCACAGGATGGAAGGAGCCTGAGGGTTATGACCTGACTTGGCCATGGCTCTGGGGGGTTTTCTGTCTCTGTAATTTATATACCCCTCCACAATATAGGCCCTACTCTCATCTGTCATTAAAATAACCATCTTCAGGTTTCATAAGTATGTACTCAAACTTAAATCCTATTTTAGAAGAAGAAGAACAGATATCTCTCAAGTAACTCCACATGGAGTTGAGCACATTGGCTGAGGTACTGGTGAGATCATCGCAGAAAAAGAAACCCCATTTATTTTTTTCCTTTTGCTCTGGACAGCAACATCCTGGCACTTTTCCAAGCCATGCTGACTAATGGGAAGTTGTAGAGTTCATGGACACCTTCTAATATTTGGCTTTGCAAATGTTCTGTGTGACTTCTGCTCAGCATCGTGGTGGACCACTTATTCCTCAGTCCTCATGCTTCCATATGAACAGCACGCTGCTTGAGAAAACCTCTAGTCCCCTTCCCACTCCCTTACTCCTTCCTACTCTGGGGAGGAGAACTCATTTGATTGGTGAACTTGGGAGAAGGAACGGAGAAGTCTTGGAGCAGTGCCTTCCTTCGTCTCTGTTTGGAATCCACTTATCTATAGAGGGTACTTGTTCTGTCTGTTCTCTGCCGTGCAATCAGTATCCGCGGGTTATAAAGACCTGATGTTTTCAGCTATATCTATGACTACATGTATAAGTCTGTTTGGAATCATCCCCCAAAATAGGCTGCCAACAATTCCTCCTCTTCCTGCACATGCTTACCTATTTTTCCATCAAGAAGTAAAATCTATTTACCTGCTTCTTAAATCCAGGCTGGACTTCTGATTTATTTACACCAGTAAAGTACCATGGTACTAATGCTTTACGAGTTCTAGGTCTAGACCTTAAAAGGCCTGACAGCTTCCATTTTTCCGCTAGTGGAACTAGTTGCCATGTTGTGTGGAAATCCAGCCTGTCTTGCCAAAGAGACAAGGAGTGTGAGAGGAAATTCCACATGAAGGGACCACGTAGAGGACAACCAAAGCATCAAGGCCAAATCCAGCCCTAAGGCTCCAGACATGTAAGGCAGCCCTCTTCGACCATACAGCCCAGCCTGCCTGCCACCTGAATGCAGCCAATATGAGTGACTCCATCAACACCACACGGAGTAGAAGAACCGCCCAGTCAACCTATGGAGTCATGAGAAGTAATGAAACATTAACACTCTTAGCTTTCGAATTTGTTACATAGCAATAGATAACTCATCGTTTTTGTAAATTCATGAAATTTTAGAGGTGATGACTCAGCAAGCCCAAGTGGGCACACACATAAATCATATTCTCCAAATAGCTTTATGAGTAATTAAGATGATAGTTTCATGTCCATCTTCTCCTCCTGGGTCTGCTTATCCATTGAGTCAGAACTCTGGAGAGGAGAACTGACTGGCTAAGACTCCTTAACTAGAAAATACTTTTTTTTATCTACCTAAAAACCTATGTGTCCTCTAAGAGTCAGCCCAGCCCAAATGTCACCTCAAAAAGAACTTACTTGATGCAGATCCCTCCTGTCTGTATTTTCCCGGAGTATGACTTCATCACAGCACATGTTTGTACTTTGTGTTTGACATTACTCCACACTCATTGAAGTCAGGGGATAGGTTTTATCTGAATTTACCTCACCACCCTCACAAACATGCCTAATCCAACATTACAGTTAATAAGCACTTCTTTTATGTAATACCTGAGAAAATTTGTTTGGTTTGCTTCAGCTAAGAGTATGAAGCTGCTTCACTCTCCCAATCCTTGTTTTTCTAAAAAGTTTTTTTTTTCGATGTTTTGGTCTCTATACAAAACAATATAAATTCTCAGAAGATATATTATATATTTGGTGTACAGTTTGGAGAGGTGGAAAGAGCACTAGCTTTTGGATGGAGTTAAGTTTCAAACTTATTTCTGGTAGTTTTTGCTTATGTGGAATTGGGTGACCACTTTCCATTTCTGAGCTTTAATTTCTTCATTGTAACATAGGAATAATTATTGATAGACTTTCAGTAATAGAGTTTTTAAAGTTTTATTGAGATATACCTCAAATACAATACAATTTACCCATTTGACACACACAATCACCACAACCTCACAATCTGATTTTGAAATACTCCTGTAACCCTATACCCATCAGCAGCCACTCCCCATTTCCCCATTTCTCTTAACACTGAGCAACCACTAATCTACTTTCTGTCTCTATAGAATTGTCTATTCTGATAATTTATAAACATTCAATCCTACAATATATGATCTTTTGTGACCATATTTTTGGGTTTTTTTAATCTTTCTTTTTTTGTTTGTTTGTTTTGATGTAGTCTCACTCTGTTGCCAGGCTGGAGTGCAATGGCATGATCTTGGCTCACTGTATCCTCTGCCTCCTGGGTTGAAGTGATTCTCCTGTCTCAGTCTCCTGAGTAGCTTGGACTACAGGCATGTGCCACCATGCCCAGCTAATTTTAGTATTTTTAGTACAGACAGGGTTTCACCATGTTGGCCAGGATGGTCTCAATCTCTTGACCTCATGATTCGCCTGCCTCAACCTCCCAAAGTGCTGGGATTACAGGTGTGAGCCACCACGCCCAGCCCTGTGACCATATTTTTTCACTTAACAGAATGCTTTCAAGGTTCATCACATTGTAGCTTGTATTAGTACTTCATTCCATTTTACTGCTGAATAATATATTGTTGTGTGGCTATAGCACATTCTTGTTGTCCATTTATCAGTTGATGGACATTTGGGTGGTTTCCACTTTTTGGCTGTTATAAACTGTGCTTCCATGGACATTTGTGTATAAGATTTTATGTGTACATACGTTTTCATTTCTTGTAGACATATACATAGGGTTGTATACATAGGAGTGGAATTGTAGTATATGAGTGTTCCCATTTCTCCTCATCAACACTTATTATTGTCTGCCTTTTTCCTTTAGTCATTCTAGTGGATGTGAAGTGGTAGAGGCACACCATCAAGATAGTGTGGGTTCAGTCCCAGACCACCATGATAAAGTGAATATTGCAATAAACTAAGTCACACAATTTTCTTGGTTTCCTGGTGCACGTAAAAGATATGTTTACACTATACTGTAGTCCATGAAGTGTATAATAGCATTATAGCTAACCCTTTTACTTGAACACTGAGAGGCCACTGTAGGGTTATTAATTGGCCTTGTTTCAATATTGTTGTGTCCCAGGGAATAGGAGGCCTGAAGAGAAAGAGATATGGATAATGGCTTGTCAGTGGAGCAGTTGAACACATACAACATTTGTCAATTAAGTTTCCTGTCCTGTATAGGTGGTTCCTGGTACCCCCAAACCATTAAAATGGTAATATCAAACATGACTGATTACAGATCACCATAACAGATAGAATAATAATTTAAAAGTTCAAAATATTGCAAGAAATACAAAAATGTGATACAGAGACATGAAGTGAGCACGCGCTTTTGGAAAAATAGTGCCAATAAACTTGCTGGATGAAGGCTTGCCACAACTCTTGAGGCAGCATAAAGCAAAACACAGTAAAATGAGTGAGGTATGCCCTCTATTTTATTGTGGTTTTGATTTGTATTTCCATAATGAATAATTATGTTGAGCATCTTTTCATGTGCCTATTATCATTCACAGATTTTTTTTCTGGAGAACATCTATTTGTATCTGTTGCCTATTTTAAAAATTGGGTTATTTGTTTTTTTATTGTTGAGTTGTAAGATTTCTTAATTTATTCTAGATATAATTCTCTTATTAGAGACACAATTTGCAAACATTTCTTCACAATCCATAAGGTGATCTTTGCACTTTCTTGATGGTATCCTTTGAGGCACAAAAGTTTTTAATTTTGGCAAATTCCAATTTGTATATTTTTTCTTTTTTCACTGTTGTTTTGGTGTTTTATTTTGCCTAACTCATGTTCATAAAAAATTATTTCTCTGTTTTATTCTAAGAGTTGTATGGTTTTAGCTCTTAGAACCCATTCTGAGTTAATTTTTTGAGGAAAGGGTCCAACTTCATTCTTTTGAGTGTGACTATCCAGTTATCCAACACCATCTGTTGTAAAGATTATCATTTCCTCATTGAATTATCTTAGCACCCTTGTAAAAAATCAATTGACTGTAAATATTAGGGTTTATTTCTGGACTTTCAATTCTGTTCCGTTACCTGACTCTATTTTAGATTTATACTGACATTGTTCCTGTGAAATTCTCTTTTCTTTTCTGTGCTATGATTGTTACACATATTATGTCTATATATGTTTTAAGCACAATACATTGTTATAATAGTGTTTTCTAAATAAATTCCAAAGAGAAATGAGAACAAGTATATATTTGAGGAGATTGTTATATTAGTCTTCTTCTTTTTCTTTTTCATACCTTCATTTATTCCTATGGATATTAGTTATAACCTGGTATTATTTTCTTACTCCAATATAACTATGCTCCTGCCCACCTCCTTTGTGCTGCTGTCATCAAGTATATTATATATGCTGTGGGCCCAACAATACAATTGTATACATATTGCTTTATGCTACATCATTATCTTTACTACCATGCTTTGTTTTCTCATGTCTGAAGAACTTTCTTTAAAATTTCTTCTAAGACAGATTTGCTAGCAACAGATTTTTTCAGTTTTTGTTTATCTTGGAATGTATTTGTTTCACTTTCATTTTTTAAAGATAATTTTGCTGGAAATAAGATTCTTGGGGTTGAAATTTTTTTAATTTTTAGTAATTTTTTTCTTTTTTTGTTAAAGTTGTATTTTAGGTTCAGGGGTGCATGTGCAGACTTGTTATATAAGTGAACTCATCTCATGGGGGTTTGTTGTACAGATTATTTCATCACCCATGTACTACGGCTAGTATCCAATAATTAATTTTTCTGATCCTCTCCCTCCTCCCAGCCTTCACTCTTATGTAAAACTCAGTGTCTGTTGTTGCCCTCTTTGTGTCCATGAGTTCTCATCATTTAGCTCCCACTTACAAGTAAGAACATGTGGTATCTGGTTTTATGTTCCTGCATTAGTTTCCTAAGGACAATGGCCTCCCCCTCCATCCATGTTCCCATGAAAGACATGATTTCACTCTTTTTTATGGCTGCACAGTATTCCATGGTGTAGACATGCCACATTTTCTTTATCCAATCTGCCATCGGTGGGCATTTAGGTTGATTTCATATCTTTGAACTTTTAGCATTTTAAATTGCCTTTTGACATCCATTGTTTCTGATGAGAAGTCAACTATTAATCTTTAGGTATCACTTTTACATGATGAACACTTTTATCTCTTACTCTTTTCAAAATTTTCTCTTTGTTTTTAATCTTTCAACATTTTAACTATGATGTATAGATATAGTTGTGGCTATATAGGTGTGGATTTCTTTACATTTGTCCTACTTAGAGTTTCTTGAACTTTGGGGTATGTGCAGATTAATGTTTTTCATCAAATTTAGGAAGATTTCAGCCTTTATTACTTCAAATACTTGTGTTTGTACTTTCCCTCTCCCCTCTCCTAGTGGTATTCCCATTAAGCTTATGTTAGTGCACTTGAAAATGTCTGATATTTCTCTGGGACTCTGCTCATTTTTATTTATTCTTTTTTTCCTCTGTGTTCTTCAGATTGCATAATCTCTATTGATCTATCTTTAGGCTTTCTAATTCTCTTTTCTGCCAGCTCCAATCTATTGTCAATCCCCTCTAGTGATTTACAATTTTGCTTATTTTACTCTTCAACTACACAATTACCATTTGACTCATTTAAAAAAATATAATAGTTTTATCTTTTTATTGCTATTCTCTATTTCATAAGACATTATTATCTCATCAAGGTATGATGAGATATACCTTTCTTTTATGCTTTAAGCACAGTTTCCTTTAGTTCTTTAAACATATTATAATGGCTACTTTTACGTCTTTTTAAAATCTGACATCTTGTTCCTTTCACAGGCAGCTTCTGTTGGCTGCTTTTTTTCTGTGTATGGGTCATGCTTTCCTATTTATTTGTATGTCTCATGATTTTTTTACTGGAAACTAGACATTTTAGATAATGCATTGTAGATACTTTGGTTGTTGACTTTCCTGCTCCAGGAGTTGTTACTGTGTTTGTTTGACCCTTTGTTTATTTGTTTAGTAACTTAGATGAACTGAATCTGTGAAGTCTATTTCCACAGTGTGCAGTCTTATTTACATGTTTCTCCTCAGAGGGTGCAGGCTTGGGCATGTGTACAGTCATGATCCTGCCCGCCACACCCCCATGCCTTCAGTGGTGATGTGATTTTATCCTGGCTCTTTGATTGTCTCTTTGCCTGATTTTCCTGTTAAGCTTCTGGCTGGTCTGCCTGTATTGGTATCACACCCAGCTCTTAGTGTCCATGAATTGCTAGCTTATTGCTCTATTGTTTTCAGCAATGCCTGGGGCATAAGTTGCTCCATTGTCCAATCCAATTAACCATGGGTTTGCACACATATTCTTCGTGGCCTGTCTTTGAGGCTTTCTCAGATCACTAGAGTGTTCTTCTTAGTTAACTATTTTCTTATTAAGCTTCTGGCTGGTCTCCATTTCACTTGTTGATATCATGAAGCTACTAGACTTCTTTTAATTTCTCATCACTAAAAGCTCCACTGTTTTCAACAATGACCTAAGTTTTGAACTTCCCTATGCTCTAATCCAAATAAAGCTGGTCACTTTATGGAGAGCTATGGACCTCTCTGCTCTTACAGCCTGCTCTCCCTGTGGCCAGAACGTCAGGATTATTGCTCTGGAGTTAAAAAATGGAAAGTGGCCAGCTTCTTTAAGGGTGACATCCCTACTCTATTAGAGGGTCATTGGTTCTAGGAGGTATCTCTATTGGTGAGCTGAGGTAAGAGTAAAGAGGTCTCAATATTCTTAAGTTGCACACATGTTGGACAAAGCTCCACCACACAAGTGGGGACTGGGCAGAAAAAGGGAGCCCTAAACCTCCAGGCCACACTTGTCTTGAACACAGCTTCTGCCAGCTAAAGCTTGGAGAGAGGAAAAATACTGGTGTCCTGATGCTCCAGGGAAGAAGTCATGGCCCTAGACTGAGAGCTAAGAGGAGGTAGAGCCCTTTGATTTTGTTTAAAGCCACCAGGAGTAGAGCTTCCACCACACTCAACTGGAGTCAGGTGGGGCTGGGGCAGGGAGGAGATCTGGTCATGGTTCAGTGTCACAGACTTACTAGTTTTACCAAGATTTGGTAATTTTTTCTTGAATAAAATGTTTCTCCATTTTCTGCATGCCCTTAGCATAAAATTTCTAGAGACTTTAATTTTTTTCTTAAAAACCTTTGACCAGGTAGGTTGTTCCACTGAGGAGGGCATCTACACAGCTCCTCACATTGCCACTTCAATTTTGTAATAGATTTATGTTTAGCTTCGTATAAGTTCAATATTTTTCCAAAGCCTTTCTCAGAATGGAAATTTTGTATTCATTTAAATCTTAATGCAAATATGATGTATTCTTTTTCTTTCTATCTATACATTGTTAGAGTCAAGAATATGAAATCTTCAAAGATCATAAACAGATTGACCAACTAAAAATTGGGGAAATTTAGCCAGGTGTGGTGGTACATGCATGTAGTACCAATCACTCAGGGGGCTGAGGCAGGAGGATCACTTAAGCCCAAGAGTTTGAGGCTGTAGTGAGCTATGATATTGCCATTGCAATCCAGTCTGAGCAAGAGATTGAGACCACATCTCTGAGAAAAAAAAAAAAAAGAAAAAAAAACACAAAGCAAAAAAAAACCTGGAAGGGAATATCCAGAGATATATAGAGGAAGAATATCATTATCCTCACAGAAATGATGTAATTTATAATGCCAAAGTAAACTACATAAAACTGAATTAATCTATGTTCCAGTCTAAAACTGAGATACACTTTAAAAATTAATCCCACATTTAATTTGAAATGCAATTTAGATTGGAAATGTGGAAAGAGGATATCATTTGATATCATCATGTTTTTAAGCTCTTGTACCTTAATATCTTTTTCTTTTATGCAGGTTAGGTTCTCAGTCTCTCTGGGACATTCTCTGAATGTCCTCCTTCTTACCCTTTATTTCTCCCCCACCACACACACACACACACACAACCCAATCTGCATTGGCTTTTGTCTTCTCCAGTCTGATTTTTTCCTATTTGTATCTGTTAATTTCTCTTCTGCCACTAACCCTCTGTTTTCAATTTTCAGTGACTTACTGTTCTCTCTCTCAATTACTTTCATGATTCTCCACAAGAAACACTCAGAATCCAAGTTAGCAGACACAGATTTCTTGTTAACAGTGTTGTGGGAAAAAGATATTTTGAATACTTAGATGTTAAGTTTTTGTTTTCTATTCACTAGAAGAAAAGACTGCCAACACTAAAATCCTTCTGTATTAGTAAAAATGGCAATCATGGAATAACGAGCTGGTACCCTCACACGGAATACTGAAAAAAATATCTTTGTTTTAACCTTTCTCACTTATTCTCTTCTTAGCCATTTTGGAAAACTAAGACACTTTACCAGACACTTCAATAGTACATATTTTATAAAAATTAAATTAATGAACTAGCATATAAGTCACTTCTTTAGTAGCTGCTCAATAAATGTTAATTTTCTTTCTATTTTCTGCTTACTACTGGGCAATTCATCCTGTTCATACAGAATGGGAAAGTGCCACACTCCCTTCTGTAGGCTTCCACTGGTTCCTTTTGATTTTCCTGGACATATGAAAATATGCCTAGAATGCTGGCAATGATTTTCTAGGATTAGCAGTTGAGAAAAGAATCTTCTGACAGTGGCTTAGGGTTATTCACTAACATATTTACTGTACAGATGTACATTGGTAGATTTCAAGCAAGAACTTATGCAGTGTTCTACATTTGCACTAATTAACACAACACTGGCAAGTGGCACTGTGCATAATTTAAAAAATATTTTAACTTACTATTGTTTACATCGACCTCTTAAAAATATAAAATGGAAATATTTTCCTTACCAAGATAGTTTTCCCTCTGCATTATGAGCATTCTGTTTTTTTCATTGGAGGTTTTATCCTGTTTTCTGTCTCATAAAGTTAAAAATTAAATATAGAGAATGATAGATAATAGATAGTTAGATCATAGGTAGATAGACAGATAGGCAGACAAACTTATTTTGAAGTTCTGAAACACTATTTTTATATAAAATACTGGTATCTAAAATATAGTCTGGGCTGTAGAATTTCTGTTCCCCAAATGTACACAGAATAGTATCTACGAAGAAAGTTAGCCTAGACTTTACAGAGCTATAAAAACAACCCATTATATGCAGACCATCACCACTACCATTATCAATGCTACTGCCACTGGCATCACCACCACCACTACCCCGAACCCCTATCTCACACCAAGTAAGTTGCTGCATAAAGATGACTTAAGGGAAGCTCTCTTGTCAAATGCATAGTCTGTATCTATCTAGCTCAGCTAAAATGGAGAAATGCCAATTATCTGGTTAAATTTGATCAGTGGAGGCAATCAAATACGTATTATATACATGTCTGAAGGATCTTGCTTGGCTTTGATAGTTGACATATCTCTATTTCAATACAATATAATGTGCCATGAAATTTTCCCCTACATATCTTCCAAAATATTTCGAGAGAATATTGGAGAATTTATGAAAAGAAGTTTGGATTAAAACGGTATATTCTATCTATATGTAGCTGGATGGTGAAGGAGCTATCAGGGAAGAAAATTAGAATCTAGGATAGAAGGAATAAAAAAGGAAGGTGCTGTGAAAATCTTAAAAGATTGAGAAAACAAAGGATCATAAGAACAGAGTGGAAATTCACAGACGAAAAGGATCTGGCAGGTCATAGAAATAATCTCATCCATTGAGTCAAGCAACACCTTCAAATTTGCATATTACCCTAGAGTAGCAAAGAGGACCTGAAAGTGTGCAAGTAACCATGGAATAAAAATTCTTATTTTGTGATAACTTTGTGGGTTTGTGCTGTCTTGTCTTATGTCGACATGCATAGATACCCTATGTTGTAAAGGAACATTTAAAGAACTGTTTGGCCAAACACTAATTTTGCTGGACATATATAGTTGTTTTACTAAAAGAGTGAAATCATCAGAAAAGTTAGTGAAACCCTTAAACAAGTGTAATT
Organism: Pongo abelii; assembly: GCF_028885655.2. NCBI lineage: Eukaryota > Metazoa > Chordata > Mammalia > Primates > Hominidae > Pongo > Pongo abelii. The sequence continues at coordinate 135,914,752 of NC_085928.1, read as the reverse complement.
TTCTGCAGAAAGTCTCAGGGCCTTGTGATTAATGAATTTTCTAAAAAGAATTGGGAAGTAAGTACGTCGGGTATCTTTGACCAGGAACATTTTTTTCCTGGAGCTTCTCCTCATAGGATAAAAGAACATTGTCTAAGTTGCAAAGCCTGAACAGGGAGTGTTTATTGAGGTACAGTATTCTAATATTTTAAATAAGTGAGAGCAGGATAGTACAGTAGGTTGCTCATCAGTAAGCAGGAGAAGGAAAAAAATATACATCATATATACATACATATGTATGTGTGCATATATATATTTTTAATGTGGATGATCTAAAACAAAAATACTGTATTAGTCAGGGTTCTCTAGAGGGACAGAGCTAATAGGATAGATATATATGTAATGGGGAGTTTGTTAAGGATATTAACTCACAGGACCACAGGGTCCCACAGTAGGCTGTCTGGATGCTGAGGAACACGGAAGCCAGTCCAAGTCCCAAAGCTGTAAAGCTTGGAGTCTGATGTTCGAGGGCAGGAAGCATTCAGCACAGGAGAAAGATGTAGGCTGGGAGGCTAAGCCACTCTAGTCTTTTCATGTTCTTCTGCTTGCTTTTATTCTGGCCATGCTGACAGCTGATTAGATTGTGCCCACCCAGATTGAGGGTAGGTCTGCCTTTCCCAGTCCACTGACTTAAATGTTAATCTTCTTTGCAATACCCTCACAGACACACCCAGGAACAAGATTTTGCATCTTTCAATCCAATCAAGTTGATTCTCAGTATTAACCATCACAGATACCTTAAACAATTTGGCCGTGACCCATCATTGCTAAGGGCAATATACATGTGGGACCTTTTCTTTCAGACTTTGTCCTTTGAAGGAATAGCCTCGTCTCACAGCAGGGGCAACTTTAAGAAATGATGGAATGCCTAAGGAATTTTCTTTAGTGGACATTTTCCTCATCCGTTGTCACTCATTCATTCATTCCTTCATTCAAAAATTTGTAAGGCACTTCCTTTGTGCCTGAGAGTTAGTATAGATATTTTCACAAAGTCAGTCTACAAATTTAGGAGTGACAGATCCTTGTGATGCATGAAGCCGTATCTATCTAGACACTTGATTTCAGAGCAGTTTGGACTGACAATTACCAGCATCCCATTTAGAACCTGAGTTCTAGTGACAGAAACCTGGTTGCTTACAGTTGGAACCTTCCTATCAATGTACTTTTTTTTGTTTTTTTTTACTTTCTCCCTTTCCTGTCTCACTTTCTCAACTCCCTCACAGTGCTTCCTAACATCACCTCTCAAATTAACTACTAGCAAGATGCACTTTTGAGTGAACAGAATTAAGGCATTATGCCATGATTGAAGATGTTTTCAGTGACCCTGTTTCTAAACAAGGTCACATTCTGAGGTACTGGGGATTAGGACTTCAACATATATATTTTAGGGCATACACATCAACCCATAACAGTCCACCTTGTGGCCCCTCAAAATTTCTGTTCTTCTCACATGCAAAATACGTACACTCCATCTCAGCATCCCGCTAAGTCTTTACCCATTCTAGGATCAGCTCTAAGTCTAAAATCTCATCTAAATAACATCTACATCAGTTATAGGTGAAACTTGGAGTATGATTTATCCTGGGGCAAAATTCTCCCCCATCTGTGAACCTGTAAAACCAGGCAATATCTACTTCCAAAATTCAGTGTTGAGATAGACACAGAATTGCCATTTCCATTCTAAAAGGGAAAAATCAGAAGGGAAGAAGGGGTCTTGGATCCCAAGACCAATGAAGCTTAGTAAGGTTCATTCCATTAGATTTTAAGATTTTAGAACAATCTTTTTTGACTCAATGCTTTGTGATACAGGCCTATCAGAGTGGTGGCCCTGCCCCACTCAGCCCTAGGTGGTAGCCCTGCTTCTCATATTTGGGCAGTGGCCCTGCCCTCTACAACTGAGGGTGACTCAGTCCTCTGAAATAGGAGGATCCAGCCCTTGAGCAACCTTTGGCATCATTATTTCTTCATTTTGTCCCATCTCTGTTCCGTTCCATCCAAGCTGACAATGTTTCTGCTGGTATAAAATTCTCAAAAACTTTGTTGGCCTCCTGTGCAATTCATGGGGGTCCAAGCCATCAGAAAAAAAGAATCCTCTACAGATTATTCCTGGATAACTGCACCTCTATTTCTGGCTTCTGCTGAGATGGTTGATTGGATTCATGAGTCACAAGCCTAATTTCTTTAGCAAACGGTTGTCTAGCCACATCCTTGGCATTCTCTCCAAAGCAAGCTTTCTCATTTCTGCAATATGGATAGTCTGAGAATTTTCCAAATCTTCAAGTACTGGTTCCTGTTTTCTTAACATTACCTTCTTCAATTTATCTCTGTCCTCTCACATTTTACTATAAGCAACAAGAAGAAACCAGGCCACACCTTGAACAGTTTGTATAGAAATTTCGTCAGTTAATATCCAAGTTCATTATGTTTAAGTTCTACTTTCCACAAACATAGAACACAATTCAGCCAAGTTCTCTGCAACTTTATAACAAGGATCTCTTTTCACCCAGTCCACAATAACATGTTATTCATTTCCATCTGAGACCTTACAAGAAGTACCTTTAAGGTTCATATTTGTCCCAACAATCTAGAGCAGTCTGGGCTTATTCTATTGTGCATTTTTCTTCCAACTTCTACTCTTTACTAAATTCCAAAGCCATTTCTACATTTTTAAGTCCTTGTTACAGCAACACCCATTTCTTAGTACAGAAATCTGTGTTAGTTTGCTAGGGCTGCTGCATCAAAGTGCCACAAACTGGGTGGCTTAAACAACAGAAGTTTATTGTCTTATAGTACCGGAGGCTAGATGTCCAAAATCAAGTTGTTGGCAGAGTTGGTTACTTCTGAGGGGTGTGAGAGAAGAATCTGTTCCAGGCCTCTCTGCTTGGCCTCTAGATAGCTACCTTCATGTTCACTTGGCATTCTCCTGGTATATGTGCTTGTGTCCAGATTTTCCTCTAAGGGGGTGACACCACTCATATTGCATGAGAAATCCATATATTCCAGTGTGACTCCATATTAACTAACTACATCTGCAATGATGTTATTTTCAAATAAGGTCACATTCTGAGGTATTGGTGGTGAGAGCAGCAATATATGAATTTTTCATAAGACACAATTCCACTCCTAATAATGTTGATGACTGAAACTGTTGTGAAGATCACCAAATAATTCTAGCTGTCCTTTTTCCTAGAAACATGTCAGATTTATAATTCTAGCCCCCTTTTGACTGGATGGGACTACATGACTTGTTCCAGCCTGTGACTTTTGAGCAGAAGTGATTTGTGTCACTCCTGGACTGAGCATGTAATTGTCAATACAAAATACTCCAGAACTCTCTTTTCCTTTGGGTAGAGCAGCCAACAACGTTGCAGAGAACGGTTGCTTGGCTGCTTGGGTTCCTGAGTAACTATTATGACCAGAGGCTTTCTGCTCACATATGATTGATGTAGAGGGGGAGTGGAAAATAGACCTTGTTAGTTGTAAACCACTGATATTTCTCGGTTATGTGTTACTGTAACGTAACTTGGTCAATCCTGACTAATGCAAACTCTTTACATTCTATTATGCTCTAGTACAGTGCAGAGTAAGTGCCTAGTTAAATCAACAAATTTTAGTTTGGAATTTGTATTAGTCAGGGTTCTCTAGAGGGATAGAAATAATAGGATATATATATATCCCAAAGAAGTGCTTGGCCAAATACTAATTCTGCTGGACATATATAATTGCCTTACTAAAAGAGTAAAATCATCAAAAAAGTTATATATATAGGATTATATATTATATTATATACAATATATTTTTTATATAATTATTGATAATATATAATATTATATAATATTATATATTATACAATATTATATAATATTACTGTTATATTATATATTATATTATATATAATATATAATATTATATACTATATAATATTATATTATATTATATATAATTACATATAATATATTATTAATAATTATATATAATATAAAATATAAATTTATATATAGTATATATAATATATAATACATATGATATTTAATATACATATATGAAATATATTATATATAATACATATTATATATTTTATGTTATATATAATGTATTTTATATTATATAATATATAATATATGATATGTTTTATATATTATACATTATATATAATATATTTTATATGATATGTTTTATATATTATACATTATATATAATATATTTTATATATTATACATTATATATAACATGTTTTATATATTATACATTATATATAACATGTTTTATATATTATACATTATATATAACATGTTTTATATATTCTATATTATATATAACATATTTTATATATTCTATATTATATATAATATATTTTATATATTCTATATTATATAATGTATTTTATATATTATATATTATATATAATGTATTTTATATATTATATATAATATATTATATATAATATATAATATATTTTATATAATATATTATATATAATATATAATATATTTTATATAATATATAACATATTTTATATATAATATATAACATATTTTATATAATATATAATATATTTTATATACTATATAATATATTTTATATACTATATAATATATTTTATATATTACATATAATATATTTTATATATTACATATAATATATTTTATATATTACATATAATATATTTTATATATTATATATACTACAGTATATATTTTATATGCTACTGTATATATTATATATACTACATCATATATTATATATAATATACAATATATTATATATTATATTATGTATAATATATAAATAATATCTAATACATATTATTTATTTATATATTATATTATGTATAATATATAAATAATATCTAATACATATTATATATTTATATATTATATATAATACATATTATATATTTATATATTCTATATAATACATACTATATTATATAATATATATTCATATTATATATATTTATATATTACATATATTTTTATGTATATAATATATATAAATATAATTATATACATTAAATATATATAATTTATATATTATATATTATATTTATATATTATAAATATGTATTATAACATATATTTTATATATTATATATAATATAATATATAATATATAACATAAGATATATTATATATTATATATAATATGTTTTATATAATATAATATATCATATATGATATAATATATGTAATATATTATATTCATATAATATATTATATGAATTATATTACATATAATATATTATATGAATTATATTACATATAATATATTATATGAATTATATTATATTCATATAATATATCATAATCATATATGATATATTATATCATATATGTAATATATTATATCATATATTATGTATTATTATGTATTATGTATATGTATATTATGTATTATGTATATATTATGTATAATTATATAATATATGATGTAATATATATAATATAATATATGTAATATCATATGTATGATATAATATATGTAATATATTATATCATATATTATGTATGATATAATATATGTAATATATTATATCATATATTATGTATGATATATGTAATATGTAATATGTAATATATAATATTATATATATTACATAATAATATATAATATGTAATATATTATATCATATATTATATATTAATATATATATAAATATATTAAAAACTGTATATAGAAAACTATTATATATAAAAACTATTATATATAATATAAAAACTATTTTTATATTATATATAATATATAAAATATATTATTTTTAATTGTGTATATATAAAATATAAAATATACATTTTATATAATATATAAATTATAAAATATATAATATATAAAGTATAAAATATACATTATATATAGATATTTTATAATTATATATTTACATATAATATATATTTACATAATATTTATATAAATATATAATATATATCATATATAATATAATAGATTCATATATAGAGACAGATATAGATATAGATATATGAATTTATTAACTAGTAACTTACAGGATCACAAGGTCCCACAATAGGCTGTTTGCAAGCTGAAAAGCAAAGAGAGCCAGTCCAAGTTCCAAACCTGAAGAACTTGGAGTCCGATGTTCGAGGGCAGGAAACATCCAGCACAGGAGAAAGATGTAGGCTGGAAGGCTAGGCCAGTCTCATTTTTCACATTTTTCTGCCTGTTTATATTCTAGCCATGCTGGCAGCTGATAAGATTGTGCTCACCCAGATTAAGGGTGGATCTGCCTTTCCCAGCCCACTGACTCAAATGTTAATCTCCTTTGGCAACACCCTCACAGACACACCCAAGATCAATTCTTTGTACCCTTCAATCCAATCAAGTTGACAGTATTAACCATCACAGAGTGCCTACTATGGGTGAGGAGCTATGAAGCATAGATGATACAAAGAGAAGTAAGTACCGTGTTGGCCCTGAAAGAACTCACATAAAAATGAGAAAGAGAGCAAAAGTGAGAGCGGGAGAGAAAAAGGACAGGAAAATAAAATACAGAGTAGTTGCTGCTCTGATAAAGGAAGACACAGAGAATAGCAAGCAGAATGACATAAGTCAGGAAATGTCATATATTGGTGGGGAGTGAAAACTTAACACTTTCAATACATCTAATGATGCATTAGCTAGAAAGGAGGAGGAGCAACACTATGCAAAGTCAAAATAGTGTCAGGGGAGGTAAGTATCTGATTTGGAATGGAGGGTAGGGTTCCAGAAGAAGAGAGGTGGGAGATAAGGCTAAAGCCACAGCATGAAGGGTCATGTGCTTGAACTTTATCTTAAAGACAATGGGAAATCACTTAAAGGTTATAAATTGAAGAGGAATAGAATAAACTTTTGGTTTGGATAGATCACACTGGTCATGTAGCTGTTGTTTTGTGCCTTGCACCGTATTCACTCCATCCACATGATTTTAGCGCAACCAGGATACTAGTTCTGTGCATTTCTCCAGGCATAATACTTCAATTCCACACAACAGTTTTTCTTCACTTTTCTGCTTCACAATTTTTTCTAAAGTCAAAGAATGCACAGATAGGCAGTACAAGGGAGTTAACACCCTAGGGTAATCTTCCACCTATAGGAGAGGGCAGTTGGCAGGAAAACATCCCAGCCTCTTATCCTTTGGAGGGATAATTCTGAGGCATGTGTTCTACGTGGTTCCTCAAAGGGCATCCTACCAGCATTGAATACCAGCATCCACACTGGTAACCAGCTCAGTAACATACCCTTTATTGATTTTCCCTTCTTGCCTGTATTGTTTTTCCCACATCATTATTATGGGTCTCTAGGGTCACTTTCCAATAAATACTTGTGATCAAATTTGTGCTTCAGTCTTGAATTTCTGGGGAATATAAATTAAGATAAACTATGATGTCAAAGATAGATATGTTTAAGGTTTTATTTTAAGGTAAAACTATGACTCTCATATGAATATAAGATGAACACATGCCAAATGTTTTATTTAACTTATTAATTAATGAGGAAACCACTAAGATGTTAAAATTTGTTGAAAGGAGAATTCAAAAATAGATTGGTCAACAGTACTGAAATAAATTTACAAATATACTTGTCCCTCAGATGACTCCTCCCCCATGAGAGATTGAGTCTAGTACCCCCATGCATACCAAAATCTATACATACTCAAGTCTCTTGTATAAAATGGTTCAGTATTTGCATATAACCTATATACATCTTCCTGTACACTTTAAATAATCTCTAAATTACTTATAATACATAATACTCTCTCTATATGTATACATATATATAGTATATGGTTGTTATACTGTATTGTTTACGGAATAACAACATGAAATAAGTCTGTACATGCTCACTACAGATGGAACCATCCATTTTCATTCTGAATATTTTCTGTCTGTATGAAACTGGTTGGTTGCAGGAACCCACAGATGGGGAAAGTTAACTGTAGATGTACCACTTGTTTTTTTTTGTGGAGAAAGGAGAGGTCAATTGTTCCTTCACCAAGCAGAATTCATTTACATGTGTGTAGACTGTATCCATTTGTATTGCTACCAGCTAGCTACAATTTAGAGTTATAAGTAGATCAAAAGCAATGGAAGGTGGAAATAACCTGGGTGGCACCAGATAGGACACACAGCAACTTATTTGTTTATTTGTTTGTATGGTGTACTTCAAAGTCTCTCACAACTTTTTCTTATAGATAAAAGTAGAAAAGATCATCAGAGAAACCTCATTAGGAACTAGTACAACACCCACATGACAAATTAGTACCTCAACTAATGGACAGAAGGAATAAACTAAAGTACTTCTGAACGATAAAAAGAAAAGCCCTTGTCAATTGTCTGAATGTGGGAAATGTGAAATGAAGGATTGAAAGATTCAGTTCAATCTGACTCTTATAAACAACCTCATAAACATGAGGTTTATCAGGCTAGGTGTGATAGCTCACACCTGTAATCCTAGCACTTTGAGAAGCTGAAGCAGAAGAATCACTAGAGGTCAGGAGTTCAAGACCAACCTGGGCAACACAGCAGGACCCTGTCTTTACAAAAAAATTTTAAAAATTAACTGAGCATGTGGCACATACCTGTAGTCCCAGCTACATGAGAGCCTGAGGAGGGAGATTGTGTGAGCCCAGGAGTTCAAGGCTGTAGTTAGCTATGATCATACTACTCTACTCCAGCCTGGGTGACAGAGCAAGATCCTGTCTCTAAAAGAAAAAACAAAAAACAACATGAGGTTTATGAGGGCAATTGATTGTTCCCATTTATTAAACTAAATTGAATAAATGGAAAATCACGGCAGTAGAAAAAAGTTGAAAGCATTGTAGGCAACACTGGTTGTCGGTTATCAGATTTGGTACTTTCAACTAGGTGAAGAGGTTATGAAGTGGGAGGCAGTGTAGCTTGATAGTTAAGAACATGGGACTTGGAGTCAATCAAGCAAGGGTTGAATCATGGTTTACAACTTCCTGGCTATGCGATGTGGAAAAGTTTTATTGTCATTTCAAGGTGCAGGAGCATTTTTTTTCAAAGATGATATGAGGATTAACTGACCTAGTGTTTGTAAAGATTTTACTTTGCTGCCAAGCACATTTTATCTTTTAGTATATAATAGCTCTTACTATTTAATCAGAATTGGAGGAGTATTTTGGGCTCTGCCTTTACACATCAAAGGTCTGGAAATGTACTACTGCAGGATTAATAATATTAAGCCCGTTATGTGAATTTTCTATCTATTGAACTTAGCCACAGTTATAAACTGAACTACATTTGTCTTTGAATGTGTTTACCTTTCATTAGTTAAAGGGGATTTATATGAAGTTAACATTTACTTGAAAATAGAGGAAGGACCTATCAACAAGATTCCTAGTTTAATGTGGATTATTCACTGTCACTTGCTCACGAGAAGTCACTAACATTTAAAAATTTAAGCTGAAACTTCAGTGGTGAGCTGACTTATACAGTCTTCCTGATAATATTTTCCTTCCCTTCATATATCATGCTAGTTTACTGTTTTGCGTTGGAAGAAGATTAGACTTGGTGAAATCACTGTGAAGTATTGCATAAAGGGAAGGGATTTATTGGTATCTAGATATGCATTAGACAAAAATGGATGCCTTTGAGGTTTAAAGTTTTGCATTGTTGGTCTATGTGTCTCTTTATCTTCATAAAGTGATATCGTTTGGCTGTGTCTTCACTCAAGTCTCATTTTGAATTGTAGCTCCCATAATTCCCATGTGTCCTGAGAAGGACCCAGTAGGAGGTAATTGAATCATGGGGGCAGGTCTTTACCACACTGTTCTTGTGATGGTGAATAAGTCTCAAAAGATCTGATGGTTTTATAAAGGAGAGTTCTCCTGCAGAGGCTCCCTTTGCCTGCTGCCATGTAATACGTGCTTTTGTTCTTCCTTCCCCTTTCACCATGGTTGTGAGGCCTCCCCAGCCATGTGGAACTGTGAGTCCATTAAACCTCTTTCCTTTATAAAGTACTCAGTCTCGGGTATGTCTTTATTAGTAGTGTGAGAACAGACTAATACATAAGGATAGAAAAATCTTCCAAGCTATTACAAGTCTGACTCATCTTTGTCTTCTTTTAAGATTTGCCGAGTGATGAGACTCTAGAAAAGAAGTTCTCGGTATTGGTAGCATAGGTAGTGATGATGATGATGATGATGGTGATGCTGCTGTGGATGGTGGTGTTATTTATGGCAGAAGATTATTATAACATATATATATTACACTTTTCACTCACTCATTTCTAGGTGCTATTCTCCTTTTTATCAAGGTATGTGTGTATTCTTTTAGTATTTCATAAGGTCCTGAGTATTCTGAAGTGGGATGGTAGGAGAAGCATGGAGTTGAGGGCAAAAGTGAAGAGTAGGGAAAGAGAGAAAATTTCCCCAACCCGGGAAAAAGCTACAGAATGACAGGCTTCAACAGAAGGTGTGCCTGCTCATTACTCTGAGTGGATACTCTGGTCTCAGGCTAAGTTGCATAGGTTCCAAGGATGGGAGCTCTCATTATCACCTAATGTCTATGACCTAAGTAAGACCCAGAAACAGGAGAGCCTTTGGACCAAGGTATCCAAGAAGCTGAGACAACCATTAACAATTGGCCAGTAAAGGCCGGGCACAGTGGCTCATGCCTGTAATCCCAGCACTTTGGGAGGCTGAGGTGGGTGGATCACCTGAAATCAGGATTTCGAGACCAGCCTGGCCAATATGGTGCAAACCCGTCTCTACTAAAAGTATATATTTAAAAAAACTAGCCAGGCGTGGTGGTGGGTGCCTGTAATCCCAGCTACTTGGGAGGCTGAGGCAGAAGAATTGCTTGAACCCAGGAGATGGAGGTTGCACTGAGCCGACACGGTGCCACTGCACTCCAGCCTCGGTGATGAGTGAGACTCCATCTGAAACAAAAACAAAAACAAACAAACAAACAAACACAAACAATTGGCCAGTAATGATAGAAGGATTTTTCCAAAGCTTTAGTGCTGGGAAGATCCAAAGTCCTTTAGGTGCAGCTTTGGATGTGTATGTGTGTGTGAATGTATGTGTGTATACAGTGGAACCCCATCGTTTATTTAAATTGAGTTTATTTATTTTATCTTCTGGTTATTATTTTTATTTTTTTTTCTTTAGAGGCAGAATCTTGCTCTGTGGCTCAGGCTGGAGTGCAGTGACGTGATCCTAGCTCACTGCAGCCTTGAACTCCTGGGCTCAAGCAATCCTCTCCCCTCAGCCTTCCAAAGTGTTGGAATTACAAGTGTCAGCCACTGCACCTGACCAAATTGAGTTTATTTATATCAAGTGAACAAGTTTGACATTTCCTCCAGAATATGTAACTGCCCAATGGGTTCACCTTGCCCACTGCCTAGACAGAGCTGATTTAGCAAGACAGGGGAATTGCAACAGACAAAGAGTAATTCACACAGAGCTAGCTATACGGGAGACCAGAATTTTATTACTACTCAAATTAGACTCCCTGAAAATTTGAGGATCAGAGTTTTTAAGAATAATTTGGTGGGTAAGGAACCAGTGAATCAGGAGTTCTGAATGATCAGATGGGAGATGAAGTCATAGGAAGTTAAAGCTGCCATCTTGTGCTGAGTCAGTTCCTGGATGGGGGCCAGAAGACCAGATGAGCCAGTTTATTGATCTGGGTGATGCCAGCTGATCCATCGAGTGCAGGGTCTGCAAAATATCTCAAGCCCTGATATTAGATTTTGCAATAGTGATGTTATCCCCAGGAGCAATTCGGGGAGGTTTAGAATCTTGCAGCCTTCAGCTGCATGACTCCTAAAACATAATTTCTAATCTTGTGGTTAATTTCTTAGTCCTGCAAAGGCAGTATAGTCCCCAGGTAGGAAGGGGGCTTATTTGGCGAAAGGGCTGTTATCATCTTTGCTTCAAAGCTAAACTATAAACTAAGTTCCTTGCAAAGTTAGTTCAGCCTACGCCCAGGAATGAACAAGGACAGCTTGGAAGCTAAATTAGAAGCAAGATGGAGTTGGTTAGGTCAGATCTTTTTCACTGTAATAATTTTCTCATTTTTTAAAAGAGATTTTTGCAAAGGCAGTTTTACCTTCAGGTTTTGACTGACAGTCAAGTGGCTATACAATGATAATGATGGTGGTAACAAAAAATAAGAGGTGTGACTGGCTTCAGTGGCTGTTTATCCCAAGAAAAAGTCACATTCTTCCAGCACTCCCAAGATAGATATTACATAAGAATACCAGAAACTGGAGAAATTAAGTAAGTTGTGCAAGGAAAAGAAGCAAAGAAGTTACACAGCCAGGACTAAAGCATGAGCCTATTTGACTCCAAAGATTATCTTCTAACTACTGTAGTAGAGAATTTCACAACTGACATCAAAGCTGGCTTTTTAGGGAAGACAAACCAGACAGCCGGCATTGCAGTAGGCATTTGAGAGCTGAGAAAAGATACTCCTGAAGGAAAGTATTTCCTTTTGAGGCTTATAATTTTGGGTAATAAATATATTTCTGAGGAAGGAGGGTATGAAGTGCTTTCTTCTAATTAGCCGCAATTCAATGGAGATGGACACCATCAGAGATAAAGACTAAGTTTCTACACCTAAACAGAAAGGTGAGCTGTGAGGATAAAGAGGACTGGGGTGGAGTGAACGGTGAATCCAAAACAGGGAGTTGTTCCAAGAAACTTTAGAGGCTGGATAGGTTACTGGAGTGAGGAATCCAAAGAAAAGCAGGGCCCTGTCTACATAGAAAATGGAGATCAAGAATCATATGTTTGCTTCATAGTTTTCAAAAAGCTGACTCTGCCCTATAACTGCCTTGAAATTTCCTGATGCCTCAGACAGCCTGATGGTCTACCAAACTAAAGTTTGGAAAACTTTATTTTCTCTCATATTCCTGACAGAATATGAGAGCTGGAAGGAATCTTAGGATCATCTTGTCTAGTGGTTTGCCAAGTTGTTATAGATGCGAAGCTTTTTCAGCTAACCAAATCCTATCTGGAAGCCAGGTGTGTAGAAGAGAGAAAAACAGCTCTTTTGGTTGAAGCTGGTTTGGGAAACTAGTCTCCTGCTCATTCATTTTTCTCCCTTTCCCTTCTCTTTCTAAAGTGTGGGTCTGTTTTTGTTTACCTATATACTAGGGAGATTTTCTGTACACGTGTCTATCTCATGAGTCTCTCAGAAATGACAAGTGGTCATATAATGTCTCTTAGGTGCCAAGATATGGGGAACAATATACCAACATTATGATAACCCCACAACCAAATTAAGAACTAAGTTTTATTCCTACATTATTGACAGGGAATCTGGAGCATGGATAAATTTACTAGCTGAAGATTACAAAAGAAGTCAGTTCAGGAGCCAGAATTTGAACACAATCTGTCTGACTCCAAAAATTGTTATTCTTCCCACTGTGCCTCACTTAGATTTTCATGGAGAGTATTTCCTTTTGTGTTCCTAGTTTACCTTCCCCAAAGTGTATCTGAATAAAGAGTACCCTATACCTCTGAAATCCAATTCATGTTAAAAAAAAAAAAAAAATACACGTGCACACACACACCCCTCCACCCCCAGTGATCATACAGGTCTGTACAGTATATATTTAAAAAATCAATTGAACAATTTCAATTTCCTTAATTAAATTCACTAGACAAGGCTGTCAACGTAGTTGTACAGCCCCTTGAAACCACAGCTTCTGTACGTGACTGGACGGTGATCAAAATTCTAGTGGGAGGCAAAGGACAAGACAGAGGTAACAGGAGGGAAGACACCGCCTCTGAAAACATTGCAGTTCTGAGCTCAGAGCTTACTCCACAGGGGTGCCAAGCAAGATGAGAAACTGACCCTATATGTTCAGTGGGAAAATCAAAAAGTAGGCCAACTGCACATTAGTTAATATTAAAGTGAGAGTCTCTGGAATTGTTTCTGCAAATCCCTCACTCACTGGTCTAATTAGGGAAAATGGAGGATCCCAACGTATCAGTAATTTCACACCAGTGGAAAGCATTGGAGTTACATAAATGTTTACCTCAATAATCCAGGCATGGGGCTACGGCTGCCTCTGAACAGTATGTGAAGGAGGAGGGCACATAAGCAACTGCCGGAGGCTGGTGGAGTTGATCCCAAAATAAGAAAATAAAATCTAGCCACTGGTCATTGGTCACTCTCAGCATGGTATAAAAATATGACTCCTACAAATTCCATTTTCCAGTTACCACTTAGCAGTCTGCTTCTTTCCCACATAAAACCCATCCTTGTATTGGGCAGAGGCATGGATGTAGAGCAGCCATCATCTATCATTTCTGGCTAGGCAGCTCCAAGATGGAAGAAATGAATTGTCCCCTCTGTCTCTTTTTCCTCTTGTTTATACTTAATTGTCTTAACGTACTACTGGAAACACATGTGATAAATGAGGACAGGAAACAGCATCACTCATCATCCAAATGTTTTTCGTTCCCAGCTTTGTGCAATAATAATACATATTTGCATAGCTCTTTACACAACTCACTCACCAGCATCAATTTATTACATTCTCATATGAATACCGCTAGAACAACCATGGTTTTTCAGCTGGAGATACAGAAAGCAGCTCTCAGATAAGTTCAGCAGCTTTCCTGAGATCACACGGCTAATGAGTTGAGAAGCCAGAGTTAGAACCTCAGGTGTTTTGACTTTGAATTCTGCTGTGTTTGCCTCCTCATTCTTCCTACTTTCTTTTCTCATGATAACATCAGCGTTGCCTGTCTTCCTATTAAATCGCATCTCTCCTCATTAATCTTTATCTCTTAGCCAATGACAGTGTAGTGCATTTATTTTCAAAGCTTACTGAGAGATTTCCCAATAATTTAAAAATACTCATCAGCAAAACATTTCTACAAAGTTATTAAGTCCTTCACAAGCACGTTAGAGGGCCACTTTACCAGCAGCCAAAAAATGCATTAATACATTCTTGTGTGTGAAGTAGGTTAAAAATAATATGCACACCAGAGATAATGGAAACATGTTGACATTATTAAGTTTATAACACATTTGAAGCTACCTTAATTGTAATATTGAGCAAATTAAAGATTATCAAGTACAGTGTCCCTGAACATCCTGGAGCAGCATCTTTCCCCATTTGACTAATTGCTGTGACACTTGAGATCTCCGTGTGATGTTTTCCTCCACACGAGTGCACAAGTGGAGGCCACCGCAACTCTTTAAATAAACAGGCAGATGTGCTTAAATAATAAATTAATTTATTGAGAAATGTCAGAGTCACAGCCTTGATCCTTTGGCTCTGCCACAAACATCCTCTACCAGGTGAACAAAAGGGAGGTAGCTGCAATTTTTGCTCCACTGAGCACATGTGAAAGATGGAGGTTTTTCTAATGCTTTATCCATAAGTGAGCTCTGGAGAGTGTGATACCCCCAGTACTGTGATGATAGAGTACAGGGGTCAGCAAACTTGCTCGCAGAGGCTTTGTGAAATTGGTGATCTCCACTGCGCTGAGCAAATGAGAAAGCAGCCAAAGACAACAGGTAAACAAGTGGGCGTGGCTGTGTTCCCATTAAACTTTATTTTCAAAAACTCGTAGTTGCCAGATTTGGCAGATGGAGGTGCTATGGATTGTCTACTCTGAGGCAGGGGATGGAACACTGGACGGGGTCAGGGGAAACAGATTCATTCATCTTTGATGCAATCATGCTGTGTGGCCAAAGGCAATTCACTTGCAGTCTCTAGGCCTCTTCCTTCTCTAAAGTGATTTCTTTTTCTCACAGTCGGAGACTATGAAATTTACTCTTGAAGAGCAGTTAGCACACAGAAGGTGGTCTAAATCAGGGATGATAGATTTAATTGATTGCAAGTCCTGTCATAGTTTGAGTTCCCCTCAAACAGACCCTCAAGACAAGGATTTGGATGCAAGGAGCTTATTTTGGAGAGAATCCCAGGAAGCCTGAGAAGGAACAGGGAAGTGAGTTAGCAAAGTAGAGAGTTAATAAAGTGTGTTAATGAGGGGGGCTACCACAGTAGGCAAATGGGATTCAATCCTGCTGAGAACTCTCTGAGAGACTACCTGGAAATACCTCAGAATTGTCTCGCTGAGATGTCAAGGAAGCAGGAGTCTTTATCCAATAACTCCCATTACTCATTGGTTGATGGTTACTAGGAAGGAGAAGGGTAATTCTCTGGCACCTCCAGCCTGGTCCACAGCTATGCCAAGTGCATTCCAGCAGGAAGAGGACAACCTCAGCAGAGCACACAGGAAGCCATCAGAACTGTCTGAGGATTAAGGGTAGGACTTTGAAAGCATCTGCTCTATATAGGTCCCATTCAGGAAGCACGAATAAGTGAAAAAGGCCTGTCAAGGAGGCAACAGGGAGTGGTAAGATTTGTACCAAATTAGAGAGCACAAGTCCTATGCAAAGGGATTATGGATTTGGAAGACATTGGCAGATGTTTCAACAGCAGTTAGAAATCCAGATTTTTATGTAATACACTTGTCTTTTTAAATGTTAGCAACTAATTTAAAATTTTAAGCACACAGTGCTGGCTAAAGGAAAAAAATATGTCAGGGCTAGCAGGACTATCATAATGAGAAGATCCATCTCACATCAATAAAAACGCAAAGGACCAAACTTCCAAAGTCAATAAATGAATGAATATAGGTTTGGCTTTTTCATAAATTTATTTTCTCTGTGCTTTGCCTACAAACCTTCTGGCCCCTATTTATTTGGGTTATTAGCACAGATCCTCACCCACCCACTTACTAAAGCCAGAAGAGAGAGATTCCAGATTTTTTCCTAATCCTGGTCTCATTGCCAATTATTTTTTGTTTTGTCTTCTGGGTGCCCTTGAATTCTTGTCTAACATTTCTATTTCCAGTGCCTCAGTGACCTTAATTTAAGATCTACTCACTTTTTTTTTTTCTATTTTATGGCCTTATCACTTTTATTACTGGCATAGACTGTGAGCACATCACCCTGCAGCTAGTATTGTTGTCTTTAACCTATGTTTCAAACTGCAAGTAAATTACTTCTATAAAAGACTGATCCTATCATATGGCTTCCCGATTTAAAACCCATGGGGAAAATCTCCATTTTCTAATTATTAACGAAAGTGTAAATTCTTGGCATGGTTTATAATGTGCTTGCTTATATCTGGCTCTATTTGCTATTTCTCTGCCATGGCAAAGGACCACACTAAGCTGTTTGCTGTTCTGCAAGATCTTTTGCCTGCTGGTCTGCAATCTTTTCCTAGAACCAGGATTCCCTCATCTTTACTCCACCCAAATTCACATACACGCACTGTCTCCATCTCTTCAGGTAGTCCTGAACTACTAGGGTTTGCTTGATGCCAGAGAAGAGAAAGACTAGTTTTCCATGTAGAATTTGAAGAAATATGATGTCTACCTTTCCCATAGCTTTAGGGAATAGAATATTCCAAGCCAGGTTCAAAGGAGTAGTTTCCTAGATGCTTATATGTATGCCAGGCACATTTTCCACATTCCACTGTCTCTGTCTCTGTGTCCCTCCTAACTTAACCCATTCTCATCATTACAACAATCTACTTTTCATAATAAACAAGTAAGACAGAGACACCCTGAATCTTTTTCTTTAGGGATCCCTTGAAGTGGTTATTTCTTAAAGCTTGGAAGATCTTTGTACTTGCAATGTACAACACCTGACAATTAGCTCTGTAACAGTCCCCAGATGCACCCAGGTGCTCAGACATTAAGGCACCAAGAGTATCACTTTAATCTATGCATGTCCTCCCCCATGTCCAGCATCCACACATCAAATTAAGAGGAGCATTACAGTTACATAAATCGGACATAATAAATGTAGACAGAGAGAAAGATCTCTCTATCTACTATATTCTAATCACAAAGGAGACTGACTATTCAAACAAACCAAGGCAAAGGAAATGCAGAATGCTATCAGATATTCAGCTATCAACGTTAAGTTCTCTTCAGCTTATAAGACAACTGTAACCCATCATAAAGGTCCTAACTAGGTGGGGGAGGCAAAGGTTCAAATTGAAATCTAAACAGGCTAGGCAGATTTACAGCATCTATCACCCTAAAGAAATATATATAGCATGTGAGAGAGAATGTAAGTAAAGAAACCTGAAAATAAAGAAACAAGGAGGAAGTCAAAGTGGGCCTGAAGTCCTTCGCTCCTGAAGTTGGGACCCACTAGAGTTCCCCTAGTTCCATTTGAGTGTTCCATTTATTTAGAGAATGCAAATGCTATGTCGTATACCTAGAATGCCCCATTCCATTCTCCATGTAAGTTGTTATTAAAGACTTATCTCTGGAATTTTAATAATCTGCCTGAGATGACACAGGTGAGGTCTCTCTGATGTTTCCACAGTTTGTTTCTTTCCTCTTTGGTCTTTTTGAGTCTTGTTGGGAACGTTATAATCCTCACCACACTACTGTTATGCTTACATTTGTCTCTCCACTAGATTTTGAACCCTTCCAGAGGAAGGACTTGACTTTTATCTATTTATGAGTTTCTAGTCTTATAAATAACTGACCAACAATAAAAGTCTGTGGAGTAAATGAGAAAACAAGTCAATAGGTGAAAGGCTAGTGGCCCCTCAGGGCTAAATTACCTGGGAGGAAAATAATCACATGTTTAGGATACCAGCAAAGCGGAAGCACCAAAAAAATTGGAAAGATATTTTGAAAGATTTTATTGTATGATCTTATTAAAAAGTACCATGAGAGAAATCTCATGTTATTAGATTTCCTTACTCTTGTTTTACAGTTCAGAATTGCTTTTATATTATTTTGAATTACATAGGGAGGCCCATCATCTTTTCAAAGCCTAGGGTCTTAAAATCTAAATTCATCCCTGAGTCTCTCTTTTTTTTATCTTTCCACAGTTTAACCCATCCACAAGGTATCAAGCAACTACTGTGTGCCAAGCCTTATGCTGAGTGCTGGAAATTTAAAGAAAAAAAAAATGCTCACCACTTTCATTTACATCTGCTTCAATATTGTACTTCAGGTTATATTTTTCTCCTATCCAATATTTCTAAGAAGACCCTCAAACTGTTTCATTTGGAATACCAATCTTTCAAGGGTAGGTTCCAACTCTGAAATTTTGTCTTGTAAAGCAGCCAGCCCCTAACCAAACAGGCATTGCAAGTTTTTTAATGTATATGATGGTGATCACAACCTTTCCCAAGATATGGGAATACAACTGTCATAAGAAAAGCACTTAGAAACTCAGTTTGGCTCTCTGAAATATTTATAGCAACAAACCTAAACTTGTCCAATTTTTTTGCTTCTAATTTTGCTTCCCAAGAAGCATAACCATTTGCTATTATTGCTGAGGAGAAAGACTATGATGCAGAGATACCAGCGGAAGGGATTTATTTCCTTAGGTGCCTGCAGCAATGAAAGGAAGATCTGAGATAGTCATCTATGACCACAATGCTCTTCAGCAAGCATGTGAAGAATGTTAACACTTTTGTCAACTTCAGTTGATTAATGGACCTACCTCTTTTCGTTGATACAATTTCTTTAAAATGTGCAGGTGTTTCTGTATGGGAAAGTGTTGTGTTTTGGTGCACAAGAGAGGTCCTTCAGAGGAGGTTTCTTTGATCCCTAACAATGTGCCCAAAGGCACAAGCAAGAAAAGGGTACCCAGCCCTATTCTTTCTTCACAATAAAGGGACCTGGAGTGTGAAGCTGAAGTATCAATCATGGTTCCCAAGTTGTTGACCGCAGTCTGAAAGTCTGAGTTTCCTCCGTAGCTGTGTCCCTTACTAGCTCAGTTCAATTTCAGCTGGTTCATTTCTAAGTCTTAATGATCAGGGCAGAAGGTATGCATGCCCAAGCTATCCACGGTTGAGGACAGTGAGGCCTAAATCATAGTTTAATGCCTTTTTAAAATAAAACCCTATTACCAACACTGGATTAATGAAACATGTGCATACTCACATGAAAAAAATGTAGAACAGAATTTTAATTCATTGTGCTTATGGTAAAAGCTGGTAGTTCCTTTAGAATGGCCATTGTTCAGCTCCTATAGTCATTAGATTTATTTATCTCAAGATATAGATAAAGAAAATAAGACAATAGTCTTATTTTCCTATGTGGTCCACTCCTCTAATATCCAGAGGAAGCTATAACTGGGGAAAATGCATAATAGTGGTCATGGAAAAAAGAGAAGAAAATAAACATTTTTAAATGCTTACTATGTGTCAGCCCCTGTCCTTCGCATAGTTTCTTAACAACCATATAGTAAAATTAACCCTATTTTACTGTTGGAGAATTGATATTGACAGAGATTAAATAACTTGACCAAAGGCTCAGAGTAACCTGCCAAGTGAGAATTCAGATCCAACGATACTGTTTTCCCTGCATCTACACCTCTTCTGAGCCACAAGGGTGACAGTCATGTTTATGATACTTAACTGAAACAAAACAAATGGAAAACTAGCATTCAACTGAGCTCTTTTATCTTGAGTCTTTTTTTCCTTCTTCCCTTCCTGTCTCTCTTTTCTCTTCACTGTTTATATTTGAAGTATATCATTCCTGTTATAAATGCCAATAATACACCAAAAATCTTGACTCTATTCTCTCATAAAAGATGAAATGACTTTTTCCAGACGCATTAAGTTAGATGCTTGGCAGTCAAGAAAAGTGACATAAGATTACATAAGCTAAGAAGAATTGCAGTGTATCATTGGTATCTATATTATATTATTTTTTTTGGGGGGGAATGGGGCTACCTACCAACAACTCATTTTTAGAATGATGTTGGAATCCTATCATATCTTCTCCAAAAATTTAAGGTTTCTATTCTGACATGCTTGGCAGGAAGGGCAATTTTGCATGCCAGTAATAACAATGAGTTATTCAAGGTCACATAGCTTGTATGTGGCAGAGCCAAAGACTCAAATTGAGGTCTGCCTTATTCTAAAGACATGCTCCTAACATATTTCGCCATGTTGATGATGAATCTGGCATTAACCACTTATAACACATACCACACATACTTATACATATGCACATGCACATGTATTTTTCCCTTGAAAAACATCAAGCAGTACATTTTTCTTTCTTCTTTTTTTCCCCTGGGAGTATCTCTAGATCTATGCTGTCCAATACAGTAGTTATGAACTACATGTTACTATTTAAATTGTTAAAATTTAAAAAATTAATATATAGTTCTTCAGTCACATTAGCTATATTTCAAGTATTTAGTAGTCATAAGTGGCTAGTGGCTACTATAATGGACAGCACAGAAATAGAACTTTCTCATTATTGCAGAAAGTTATATTGGACAGTGCTGCTCTAATTCTTTAGTCTGATAGTCTATGTAAATAAAACTGGTAGTAAAAGTTTATGTAATATATTTGTATCAGATGCCACTATTTAAATACAGCACCTTTCTCTATAAGCATGCACCTGCTTCAGCTGAAAAAGAGTTTTAATTTATTCACATACATATGTATTCATTTAACATTTTTCTTCAGTATCTATTATTTGCTTGGTACTGTGCAGAAGCAAGAGAATACAAACGTAGTACCTCTCCTGTGAGTAACTCACAGGCAAATGCTGAAAACAGATATAGAAAAAATGTAATTTCTGTATAATCTGGAGAGTTTTGTAACAGAATTGAATGCTGTGGGAGCAGGACTATGGTTAATACCACTGTCACTGAGATTGGTGTCAGTAGGGCTAAGCTTCTGCTCTTTGAACGATCCAGCAGGACAGTCCTTCAACAAATAACCCCATGAGAATTGCATAAATCTACCCTGCCAGTCAGTGATTTAGCTGCTGTCCTCTGACTTGACTCTCTTTCTTTTCATTGTGGCTGAAAATGGTACCAGGAAGCTGCATAAAACACCAGCGAGCTGTATCCCAACAGCAGGTGGGCATTTCTGTATTTCCTATCCCTGCTTTACAACATAAGATATCTTCTCAAAATCACCCCTGAGACACGGGGAAGCCAAATACAAACAGACTTAGATCAGATGGGCCTCCTGCTTGTCCCCAGTAAATCATTTGAAATTAAGAGCACTTCCATTTGGAGCCAAGCAACATAGGAATGCTAGAGGGCAAATGCCAGGCTACATGGGAGAATGTAAGAGCTGGCCTACAGGCAAGGTTGAGGCTCCACAAAGCTCTGCATTAAGATGCCACTTTTATTATAAGGGAGAGTGAGCAATCTTTATCCAGAATCTGTGTGTGTTGGTTTGTGGCTTTAAATAAATAATTCCTAGCTCAGTGTTTCAGTCTCCCTTGTCTAGTTGGAGTTGCAAAGGGGAAAATTAAATGGCAAAGTTGTACCACTGGATTACTCCAAGGAATGATCTTAATATTTGACTTGCAAACTGTGATTAATACTGCATAGGTAATGCTTTTTATGGAAGGATGGGATAGTGATCCACATGTTGTTTAGTGAAAGTCGAAGCCAATTACATTTAAAAGGAATCTGAAGAGTTCATCCTTTGGATCAAAGAGCCAGGGGATATCTGAGCATTCTAGAATTCTTCCCCTGAGAGAAAGAAGCCAAGGGAAGCAAAGAGAAGAGAATGATCCCATTGTTTAGGGAGGGTGCTCAGGTGGGAGTATTTCCTCCGACAGATCATGGCTCTTCTGCTTCACATTTTAGTTGCCACCAATTCTGAGGCTCATTTGCATATAAAGCATCTGGAATAAGCAAAACTAATTTGAATCTTCTTTGATAAAATGTTAGCTGGATTAAAGGATCAGGTAGCTGGTTCCTTTACAAGATTCACTGGAGGGAAGTCAGACAGAGAATGAGATAAAATCATTAGGCCAGTACCACACTGGCAACTGTTCCTCTGTAAACTCAGTCTCTGAAAATGGTATATTGATCTGGCAGCTCCCTTTCTTCCCCTCCGGACTTCATAGTGATCTAGAGCACAGAATTGTTTCACCAGAGATACACCTGTGGCATTCTTATCTTCCCCAAATTTTTTAGTTCCTTTGATAGTCAGCTTTACCACAGGGCTGGGGGACACCCAATAAAGTGTCCTACTTTAAACACCTGGGTAGGTCATTGCTACAGTTTCTATCAGAACCTATTTTAGGTGGCTTCATCCCCATCCCCCACCCTTTTGGCTAAGACAACATCTGGCAAAAACAGCAATGACACCATTCCTGTATCTAAATGAGAAGTCATTTTTAAGTGTGTCTTTTAGAATTCATAACAAAACACAGACTTGTAGCTGGAAGCGATCTTAAGACCTCACAATTAATTCCAATTACTTAATTTAATAGAAAAGGAAACTGAAACCCAATGAAGCAGAAGTTTCTACAAGATCATATAACCAGTTAATGACTGAGTTAGGCTTAAAATTCCAGACTTCTTATTTCTAGTCTGTGGTCTGTTCCGTCTAATGCCAGTTTATTCAATTTTATTCAACAAGTAGTTATCAAGAAACACCTAGGAGAAAACATCTCTCGTCTAGGCTCTGGGGTAAAACAAAGATGATGAATACACAATTATATTCTCAAGGAGCTTACAGTTGAATAGAAGGACAAAGTTATTGATATAAATAAAAGAAAAGTGGCCTAAGAAAGAGAAATAAAAATGCTATTGGTGTTCAAAAGAAGGGGAAAATGGAGTTCTGGAGCTATAGAGAATTTTCTAAATGAGGGTAAGCAATTGATTACAATATTGGGTAACTTTTGTTATTGTTTCAACCTTTCACATTTTGAATTAATCTATTGGCCCACTGTGGTGAGAGTGAGGATGTGCCTTAGGACAAGACCATGGCATATATATCTACATGCTAATAAGGAGTGATGCAGGCCAGCTTAGTGATGCCTGCCATTCCTGCATGCCTCCTTTTTTTTTTTTTCATGCTTCATGGATCTGGATCTTCATTATCATCTCTCTGGGACCATTCAAGAAATAAAGTACCTTGAGGAAGATCTCTTCTATTTTGTTTGCTGAGCACTTTT
Source organism: Pongo abelii (assembly GCF_028885655.2). Taxonomy (NCBI): domain Eukaryota; kingdom Metazoa; phylum Chordata; class Mammalia; order Primates; family Hominidae; genus Pongo; species Pongo abelii. Next base: position 135,890,796 of record NC_085928.1, on the reverse strand, counting down.
TATCATGAATAGGTGTTGGAGTTTGTTAATTAACTCTTTTTCTGCATCTATTGAGATGATCTGATTTAATGATTTTTCTTTTTTTAGTTTGTTAATATGGTGAGTTACATTGATCAATTTTTGTTCACAGTTCATTTGCAGAAAATGAATATTTTTCTCCCCCCCCCTTCCTTTTTCTTCCTCCCTCCCTCCTTCCTTCCCCCTTCTTTCCTTCCTCTCTTCCTTTCTTCTTCCCCTTCCTTCTTCTTCTACTTCCTTTCTCTGCTTTCATTCTTCCTTCCCTCCTCTCTTCTTCCTTCCTCCTTTCCTTTATATTATTTTTGAATGTAGAAAGCAGAAACATGCATTTTAAAATAAGTCCCTATTGTTGGTGCTCAGAAACAGATACTGCAAAATATGGTGTTTTGACATGCTGGACTGAAGAGGCACTCAAGGTCTCTCTGACCTTCCCAGCCCTCGCTCCTGTCTGTCAGTCCTCTTTCTCTCCTGATGCACAGGATGAAGTTGTCCTCTGAAGTTTTCTTATCTGCCTGAAGTCCAGATTCACCCAAGAAAAAAACAAATCATCTCTGTTCCCTTCCCTGAGTTTTCATTAACTCACATCACCAGAAGAGTGAAGTCGGTCAGCATATGTGTACAGACTTTTGTTACAAACTACTATCTGCTCTGTGGGCCCAATAGACTTTGTCCCAGGCCATTTTATATTCTCCAAGTCCATTTATTGTCCTCTGAAAATCATTTGCTATCACCCAAATTGCCACCCATTTTCCCATCTCTGTTCCTTATGTAGAAGGGTACTATATGCATCTGTACCCCACTGGGTTATTGGGTAATCATTCCCCTGCACTTCCCCCAAACTATGCATGTTAAAATAAAATATTGTACGCATTTTTTTCCTATTAACCTGCCTTTTGTAAGTTGATTTTTAGCAAACCTTCAGAACACAAAGAGAACGTTTTCCCCTCTCCCCATACTATCCTTAAACAATTTAAAGCTGGGCACGGTGGCTCACGCCTGTAATTCCAGCACTTTTGGAGGCCGAGGCAGGTGGATCACCTGAGGTCGGGAGTTCGAGATCAGACTGACCAACATGGAGAAACCCTGTCTCTACTAAAAATAAAAAAAATTAGCCAGGCTTGGTGGCGCATGCCTGTAATCCCAGCTACTCTGGAGGCTGAGGCAGGAGAATCACTTGAACCCGGGAGGTGGAGGTTGCGGTGAGCCGAGATCACGCTATTGCACTCCAGCCTGGGCAACAAGAGTGAAACTCCGTCTCAAAAAAAAAAAAAAAAAAATTAAAATAATACGTGAACATTGCTAAGTAGAACAGAAGGCCTTGTAATGAAAACATAGGTTTTTCTACTTTACACTCCAAGAGGTAAAGTGGGTTTTTTTTTTTTTTGCATTTTCTGAGTTTGTTGATTTCCCTCATAATATTTAATAATAGCATTCTACTGTTCTTTTTGATCTATTAAACTTGCATAACTATTGACTCTTCTTTCCAAGTGAGCCCCTGAAAAGAGAATGTTTCTAATGTCAAAGTTTAATGGCATCTTTCCTTAGATTGCACTCTCTAGAAGAAAATTCTGAGAAAAAAATTCATATGCAAGAAATTTACTGGGGAGTGCTCTCAGACTCTGAAGTGTGAAGAAAAAGGATTGGTCAGGTAGATTTACTTTGTACTTTTCTTTTTTCTTTCTTTTTTTTGAGATGGAATCTCGCTCTGTTCCCAACTCGCTCTGTTACCAGGCTGGAGTGCAGTGGCACGATCTCGGCTCACTGCAACCTCCACCTCCTGGGTTCAAGCGATTCTACTGCCTCAGCCTCCAGAGTAGTTAGGACTATAGGGGCCCGACACCATGCCCAGCTAATTTTTGTATTTTTAGTAGAGACGGGGTTTCACCATGTTGGCCAGGATGGTCTTCATCTCCTGACCTTTTGATCTGCCCGTCTCGGCTTCCCAAAGTGTTGGGATTAGAGGCGTGAGCCACCACACCCGGCCACTTTTGTACTTTTCTAAACAAGTGCAAGAGACAAGTGCAAAGTTACTTTTTTATTATTATTAAATGAAATACAAACGCATTTTTACCAACTTCCAGTGGGCATTCAAAAATATTTTTTGGTCATGTGACCATCACATTTAAATTTTCTATAAATTTTTCCTTTTTTTGTATTATTCTTTTCTCTGTACTTTTCTCTTTTAAGTAATGATAAAATATGTCAAATAGATTATGAAAATCACTTTGTAGCTATAGATTTTTCTCCCTCTTGGCTTTGGCTACTTTTTCCTAATTTCTAAGAAAATTTGGAGATTGAACTACAGTGTTTCCCCTTGTATATAAGGGTATGGTCATCAATAGATTTTAGAGAGAAAAAAAATACGCTGGATGCTGAAACCAGACCTGGGCGTTACCTTCTGGATACGATGGCCTTCCACACTAGTTTATATTTGACATACCTCTAACTACCACAAGGTGGCAAAACATATAATTGACTTGGATCATTAAGATCTCATGAGATCTGGCTATTGATAAACAAAGGCAAGTATTCTAAAGAAAATGAAACTTGGTGACCTGTTTTTTACTTTAAGGTGTATCTTACAAGCTTGGATCTCTTCTCTTTTATAGAAAAACAATAGTATGTATAATTAAAATTTATCATTCTTAACTAACCATTGGAGCCATGAAAAATAACTAATTGTTCATTGTGGGCAATACTGCAGAAATCAGATCTGCTGATTAACAAGTAAACTTACAAAATATTTCTAAAAGGTTTTCTCATAAACCTGCTAAGAATTCATTTAGCCTCAGAAATCCCTCCAGATCTGGAAGTTACTCTGAGGCCTCTAAAATAATCCCCTTGAACACACTCTTAAGATCCTTCAGCTTGCATCGGTACTCATCAAATGTATTTAAATATTTGGCAATAAAATTAAAATATGAAAACTAATATAGCAATTTCCCCCAAACACACAATTTTCCAAGGAGATTTTGATGATTTAGAAAGAAATCTGTGGAGGATTTTTGGTATTTAAATAAAAGGGCTGCATTCTGACAGTGTTTTTTATAAAAATAAATTGGTCCAAGAATATGATAAAAAATAACCTGTATAAACTAGCTAAACTTTAAAAGACAGGAAATAGGGAGAGCAGAGTTACCTGTAGGGCTATCTTCTATTAAGTAAAGCTGATGTATAAAATTCATACTTATAAGTCAAGCAATTTATGGAGCATAATTGTACTTTGTAGTGCATTTAAAATATGATTCAATTATTTCAACTTTTTAGGAATGTAGATATTATATGTAATTAAATATACATCATTATTTTAAACAGTAATTTTTAATCAAACAAGCTGCATTCACATGTGTCTAGGTATGCATATACAGAAATGTGAAAATGACAATATTTGTGTCAGCATTTCACGAAATAATCTTTGAGATCTTTAACTAATTTCTGTGAATATAAGTAACATAGTTAGTTCTGGTTGCAGAACAAATAACCTCTATTTTACTTTTTAAAAATTGAAAAAGGTACTTTCAATTACAAAAGTGCCACTTAACTACATGTTAAAGAATTAAATAATACAGACAGAATCATATGTCACTTGTAGTCATCACTTCTATCCCTGTATTTTTCATAACAATAGAAAGAATTTTTTCTTCACTAAATCAGTTCAGTATAAGCATTTCCTGTATGCATTTGCACACAGTACATTCAGTTGCATGCAATTTTATCTTGTGTGAGTTTTTTTTACATGGTCTAATACCATATATATTCTTCTTTAGCTTGCTTTTGCAATTCAACAACATGTCCTGATAATCTATTTATATCATTTACATAAATTGACCACACTCAGTCCAAATTACACACAGGATGCCATTGAATGATTATATATATTTTCCTTCTCATTTGGATGAACACTTTAACTCTTAATTTATTTGCTATCACAACAATGCTGCAGTAGACATCATTGCATGTGACCTTTTGTGCATTTGGATATGTGTGTTTCATTTTTATTAATTTTAATGGTTTTAAAATATATTCTGATTTCCAATTCTTTTCAGTTATAAACAATGAAAAAAATTATCCCAATAAGCACTTATAAATTTTTTAGATTTTGGTGTTTTGTATCATTTGTCTTACTGACATTTTCTTCAAGTATAAAATATATGGCATTTTCAATGTATGTCTTGTTTAAGAAGACCTATCTATGTCAAACATTTTGCCCAAATTCCTTTAAGTAGATTTACTATTTTAAAGTAAATTTAGAATTTAAATCCACTTGGCATTTTATTTTATTTAGTAAATGGTAAGTAGATACCTAAGGTTATTGTTTTTTTCCTAAAATAATAGCCAATTGTTGTAACACCATCCTTTTTTCATTACATGTGTAATATACAACATTTCCATATATATTTAGATCTGTGTCTGAGATCTCTACAATCTTCTACTACTGATGATACTTTTATGTATCAATATTATTCTCCTTTAATTACAACTTTATAATATAGTTTAATATTTGTAAAAATTGAAACCCTCAATATTTCCTATTTTCTAAGAGATTTTGGTTATATTTATATACATTTTCTTGCATTTTGGTGGAAATGAGATTACTTTTATCATTATGTTGAGGATAATTGGCATTTTTCATTGTCGTATCTTCCCACTAACTTGATATATCTCCTCCTTATCGGGGGCAGTTCTTTATTAACTTTTAGATTTATTTTTGTTATGTTTGTGGTTCAGTGATTCAGATTTTCTTCATCTTCTTGAGCAAGTTTATATTTTCCCATTATATTCTCTATTTTATCTAGGTTTTCAAATTTATTACCACAACGTTTACCTCTGGATGTACACTGATGCCCCTAACATTGTTGTCCCGTGCAACTACATTTTCTTTTGAAGCAGACATGGCAAAAATGTGTTTATCAGTCTCTTCAGAGAACAAGTTTTTTATTTTATTGGTTAACACTTATGGATTTTTTCTTTTTTTTCTGTTTTGGCTGTTGTTGTTTTTCTGTTTCTCTAATTGCTGCATTTATCTTTTATTCTTACTCCTACTTCTTGGAACTTGTTTGTACTTTTCTACTTTATTTCATTGTTATTTAGTTCATTTATGTGAATACTTTTTATATGCCCCTGAAGTTATAAATTTCTCTTAGGCACTTCTTCAGTAACATATCCATTGTCATTTATTTATTTTTTTCTTTTATCTGTTACTTTGTTTTTATATAATTTGAAACTTTCAGAAAAATTACAAAATAGTACAAATAACTCCATTATGCTTTTTATCCAGATTTGCCAATTGTTAACATTTTGCCCCATTTCCTTTTTATTCACTATCTAGATGTATCCATATGCAAACACATATATGTCTTTGTGTATATATATGCATATATATTAAATACATACATTTTTCTGAAAAATTTGAGAGTAAATTACAGACATTTTTGTTCCTGTACTCCATATTTCTTACATAATCAAAACTGAATTTTCAAATCTTGAAATATAACATTGATACAATGATATTCGCTAATCTAAAATCCATAATAATTTACACTAATTGTCCAAATACTCTTCTTTTTCATAATACAAAACAAATACCACCTATTTCATTCAGTTGTTACATCTCTTAAAAGTCCTTTAATCTGGAAAACTTTTCTCAGTTTTTCTTTTTCTTTCATGACCTTGATTTTTTTGAAAGGTAAGGATCTGTAAACAAATAATAAACCTTAGTAGATTTGTTTCTCACAGAAACATAGAAGTTCTGAAATCACTTTTAAGCTTGAGGACCTGAATTATATTGAGGATAAACAGAATTAGATTTCTCACTGATAGGGAAGGGAGTTACACATGTGAAAAAGCAGACTACAGTGAATTCTGTCCTGTGGAAGGTGCCAGAAGCAATTGTACTCCTAGAGTAACGAGCCTAGCTAAGCTTGCGATCTAAATACTGTTTCTCATTAAAAGGAACCAGGACTCCTGAAGAAATAGCTGGTTCCAGAGCTAGAACAGGAAAAGTATAAAATAAGCCAGTAATACCTTATCTCAGAGAGTAATATTCAAAAAGTGATGGTCATGTAAAAAAGACAAAAGAGCCATTTTGAAAGGGTTCTCATTAGCCAAATTTGAAACAATTTTGAGGTCAAAATACACAATGATTATAGTAGATCATATTCTATTGAATAAAAGAGTTCATGAGTCCATAGAGCTATAGATAAATTAGATCGATTGATCAATAGATAGATAAGGAGATGGAAAACTCTTCTACTAGAATGTCACTCATAATTATTTATAATTTGAACCTTACTTTTTCTTTAATTCAGGAGTTCTTAGAAGTTGTGATTTTTAAATTGAATAAATTTGAATGGTAAGGTGTGCTCATGGTGGTAATGGTGGGGGATTCTTGCTTATTGTAGTTAGTCTCTGATTGTATTCAATTGAAATCAATAAATATGGCCCAAAGAAATTTTGCTTTTTTGATTATGTTGAGATAGCCTCTGTGGAAAAATGCATAATCATTTTTTGTGAACATTCTATCCATGTTAAATATAATTATCTCATTTAAATTGGTATGCTCTCACTTAATGTATAAAATTATATGCAACTATACATATAATACTCTCTGTACATACAATTATACTTAAAACCAAGAAGGAGAATTACTTTTCTCACAGTATAAGAGATCTAGGGCAAGCAGACACAACTCATACAGTAATTTCGCAATTTCATAAAAGTCCCAGGCTCCATCTATCAGTCTGCCATTCCATTTTCAGCAGGTAGTTTTCTTCCTAATGGCTACCTCTTGTTCACAATCTAGTCTTTTTACCCCCACTTATCATCTTCTATACAAGAAGAGAAAAGCATGGTGCTTTGGCACTTATATCAGAAAGGCTGGGTACGCTAAGAAATCCCTAGTAGCCACCTGCATGTATCTCATTAGTTAGCAGCATGGCGAGTGGCCACCCCTACATATTGGTGTGAAGCTTAGGAGTGAGATTGCACATAAAGAACTGCTTGGGCAGTCATCAACATATGGATGTTACTTGCAGCTTTGTGGTGGATGAAATAAGATCTCCCAAGGACAGTGTGCAGAGATCAAATGACTTAGGGCCTAGGATCAACACCAATTAAGAAATGAGCAGAGGAAAAGCCTGCAAAGGAAGTTGAGAAGAGCCAGCCAAGGAGATTGGAAACAAACCAGGCGACTCTGGGTCATAGCAAAGCAATTTATTTCAAGAAGGTCCAGGAATCAAATGTCAAGAATTGAACATCAAGAATTACAGAAGGCTGGGCGCGGTGGCTCACGCCTGTAATCTCAGCACTTTGGGAGGCTAAGGCGGGTCGATCACGAGGTCAAGAGATCGAAACCGTCCTGGCTAACATGGTGAAACCCTGTCTCTACTAAAAATCCAAAAATTTAGCCGGGCATGGTAGCAGGCGCCTATAGTCCCAGCTACTCTGGAGGCTGAGGCAGGAGAATCGCTTGAACCTGGGAGGCAGAGGTTGCAGTGAGCCGAGATCACACCACTGCACTCCATCCTGGGTGAAAGAGCGAGACTCTGTCTCAAAAAAAAAAAAAAAAAAAGAATTGCAGGAAGATAAGGATAGAATTATATATTTTGTCTACAATTGCCTGATTTTTCCCTTCTCTTATTTTTCTTCCTGCTGCAACAAGGCATGAACAAGAAATCACCTTTCCAAACCCCTGCTTACATGCTTCCTGACACATGATAGGTCCTCACTTAGTTGTCATTAGCCCTCATTCTTTTCATTTGCATACTTTCCTCAAGGAACTTAATGAAAATGTCATAATAGAATTTTTCAAAGAACATGTCTAAACAGTGGCTCCTCAGGGCCAGGCAGAGTGCACCATCCCTTTGCTATATTCTGTTCTCTTCCTATCACACTCAGTTCAACAAAAACAACAGCAAAAAAAAAAAAAAAAAAAAAAAAAAAAAAAGAAGAAGAAGAAAAAAAAAGAGGGGGAAAAAGGGAAAAAAAAAAAGTCCTTATCTGCACAGTTGTGATGAATAGACTTGATTGGGCTCTCACACAGCAGGCAGGTGATGGCCATTGCCTGTCTATTTCAGGACTAAACTTTAGACTGGCCACAGGTGTTTTTCCTTTTTTGGCTCTGCGGCCCTGCCATCATTAAGTTTGCCTGAGGCAGCAGACAGCTTCTGGGAGACCAAAAGATGGGGGGAGGCAGGGTGCAGAGACAATCCAGCTGACATTTTAAGCAGGAAATGCAACCATCTGAATGTAAAGAAGATAAACCCTGTCTCTACACAGACTGTTCACTCAGGGGAAATTGAGGTAAAATATAACAGGATTTAGAGAAGGGAAATTCTAGAGAATGTGCCTTTGAGATAACCCTTGCTCTTGCCATCTGATTACTAGTAGTCCTTTCCCATTATCTAGAAAAAAAATGAAAAAGAGGAAAATGAAATTCAGAGTTATGACTGGAAATCTATAATGTGGTGGGAATGCTTTTCCTGTATCAAATTTAATAATTAGTTTAAATTATGTACTCAATCTAACAACACAAATATAAAACATATATGTATAAAATGAACTTCATGGGGTTTCTTCTTAGCTCAGATAGATTGTTAGTTTTTATGAAGTATGATTTCTAGGATACTGAAGAAGTCTTCTTGCCCCTGCTTCTCAACTCTTACACCTAGGAATTTCTTATCTACCAACTGGTGGTGCTCTAAATTTCTTTAACAGGGTGCAAATATTTCAAATTTGAGTTTAGGTTTGACATCCAAGGTCCCTAGAGGAAAGCGAATGCTATCTTAAATTTACCTTAGAATATAAATGTATGATATCATAGCCTGGTGTTAGGTTTTCATAACGAGGCTGTCACTAGAGGTAGAAAGGACAAGATGAAATGCGGAAGTGACAACTGTGAAGGCAGTATCCCTAAGACTTTTACATCAGCCTGGATTGTTTTTTTTCCCTGATGAGTTTATAAACTTCACCCTGGAGTATATATGAGTAAATATATGCAAAATGCAGATTGCATTTCTGCATATGAAGACTTTTACACCAGAAAAGGAAAAATTATGTGAAGTAAAATGAACACCATTGCTTACATAATTTCTAAACATAGCCTAAAAGTACAGATTCATAGATTTTTAAAATATAGGGATCATGGGGAAAGTTAAGAGTTTTGTTTGCTTGTTTTTCTTTCTGCCTTTTAAACAGAGTAGATGGATTCTTCTCCAGTTGTTAAAAATCCGATTTCTGTGGAATATGGAAACACATTTCTAAAAGATTATAAAATCTTTTATTTAAGATGATCTTAAAATTTCATGAAAGCCCATTTGTTTTGTAATTTAAACGTATTATTAAGAAAATTATAAAAACATTATCCAGACATTTTCCACTATGACATTCTTGTACTTTTAGGAAGGAAAATGATGCCCTATAACAGAAAACATGCTTTTCAAAGATCAGCCCAGCAAATCGGCAGCATTGCCAAAGTTAGAGCTGTGAGATTTGTCTTCCAGGTCCCTGTTCTAATCTGCTGGATGGTCTTCTCTTTTAGTTATCACATAAAACCATCCATGTAGCTGCAGAGAAAGGATAATTTTTTCATCAAGTGAGCCAGAGACATTCTGGCAGCCATTTTCTAAATTACTACCAAGACTCTGTTATTTCTAGGTTTCCCACCTCCATCCCATCCCCAGTGGTTGATTTAAAAAACACATTTATTGCTGTTATAAAAGGAGTAAGTGATATTTACATGACTTTGTATATTTGCATGTGTTGTTTCTTTTACAGAAGTAATGCTCCCAAGGGGATCTCATAAATGTAGACTATTTAATCTACTCACATGCTGCTCAAGGACCTCCACATTTGGAATCTGGGATGAGTTTCCTCAAGCTGGAATAATTTAAGGATGCTCTAGTGGAAATCTGGCTGCTGATGGGCTGGAGAAGCTGTAGTGAACAATATCTGGACTTACATGTAGATCATTGCTTGGAGGAACTAATGATGATAAACAGTCATTGACTTTGAGCCTCATCCCAGAATATGTGTGCTGGGCTAATGGATAATGGGAAAGAATTAGACAGTTCAACTATGCATTCCAATGGGCAGACACATAGGCTTAGTCTATTAGGAGACAATGCTCTGTACTTTGTGTTTGTCACTATGATATTTACAAGGATACACAAGACAGTCATATTTCTTGGTGCTTTAAATACCCATATGTATTTGTAAACCATAGAGTTGTAAAATCCAGTCCCTTTGGATGGATTAAGAGTAAAACTGAAGTGAAAGAAGTAATGGTTGTAAGTCAATGTTTTTCTTTGTTGTTGTTAACATAATAATAGGGCTACAGAAGAAATATCTCTTGCAGGTGGGGCCTTGGGAGGTAATTAGGCCATGAGAGTTCTTCATTAATACTTTTGCAAAAGTATAATCTTCATTATGGTGAGGTTCTCTAGCATTAATAGAAGAAAGCTTCAAAATTATGGAAAAATAATCATGTTTATTAAACAAGCCTGGTTGCAGCTTATGCCACTCAAGGTACAGCACTAAATTCTAAGGAAGACAGACAGTGAGAGAAGTAATGGCTCTGCCTGCCCTTGAGGAGCTTAGAGTTTACCAGGGAAGATAAGGAACACAAATATAAACAATGATAGTATAGGATAAAGATCAGAAAGTTCTACAGAAAAAGTTCAGGAGAAAACTGTGGGAGTGGTGAGGAAACAGGCTCTACTCAAAGCTATTGGCAATCAGGGAAGAATTCCTTGTGGCAGTGACATAAGATTAGGGCTTTAAAAGATAGGTGGAATTTGAGTATTTAGAGATGAGAGAGGAAGGAATTCTAGGAAGAAAAACCAATGCAATCAAAAACTTAAAGAGCTATATAGAAAGACAGTCAAGTTCTGAAAACAAGAAAGTTAAGATTGACTATATTTTTATTAATCAGTTCATAATTGGATTTGTTTAGAGTGCCTCGCAAAATGAATCTAGTTTCAAGAATATTTTTCACCTATTTGACATACCTTGGTGAGAGAAAACTAGTGGTTATGGAAAAGACCATATGGAAAGATTGAATTTAGTTAGCTACAGAGACTCATTAAGAAACAGGAGAGTTAGCATTTGCTTGAGTGGAGCATCTCAAGGAAACCCTATTTGGAAGTGAACAAGTTTATTAAGTAGGTGAAATATTCCATTGCCTAGCATTTGTTGGATAAATTATTTTTGTTCTCAGTTTTACCGTTAACATTCATTTCAGGAAGACGTGTCTATTTTTGGTTGGCTTTCTATCATATCCCATGGGTCATTTTCAGACTAATTTGTGTTTTTCAAGATTCAGCAACCAAAGCTATCTTCTCCATGAAGTCTTCTTTCCTCAACACGTGCCTGCAAGTGTTTATCAGACACTAATATAATCTTTTCTTAGCGTATCTGCTACACTTTACCCCCATCCTCCACCCAAGAAAGTGTCCTCAAATAACAGTATTGATTGGCAGAGAGAAAAAGAAAAAAAAGAATAAAGGAATATATTTTAAAATTGATGTAGAGTTTGCTATCTTACTGTGAGCCACTTGTGAATATATTCCCTTTTTATGAGTAAGTGTTGGTGTGACTGGCTAACTCTTCTGAAGGAAATAGATACCTGCAGAATCCATGTCATCTGCAATCTCACCTACCACTTTGAGCTTTCATATCAGTGTACTGAGTGTATGACTGAACCCTAATTCTTCACACAGCAAGGGCCAAATAAAAGTAACTATCTACTTACAAGACTTGGAATTTTGGTGTGTGTGGAGGGGGAGGGGTGTACTCAGTGCCCCGGAAATCGTGATTTCAACAGTAGCATGTTCATTATTTCAGAAACGTTTCTAAGGTTACCAAAGACAATTTTTATTTACTCTCTATAATTCACTTCCTCCTCCTTTCTTTCTTCCTATTTGGTTTTTGTGATTCTTGGTCTGTTCTTGACTTCAATAATGCTGACGATCTACAATTTCCTCCTCTATTTTTTGAGTATCTTTTTTTTTTATAGTAGCCTATAAACTACCTCGTTAATCAGATAGTGTAAAATCCAATTAGAGACATTAGAATCCAGAAATATAAGTGTTAAGGAATGTATTTCTTGATTGACAAGGAAGCCAAATTGACCCATCTATTTAGAATCTTAGCAACAATTAGCTGCCTTAGTTTCATTTATTGTGACATAAAAAATCTGGTTTATTGAGAGCTCTATTGAAGAAGATTTCTATGATATGCACCATGAGAAAATATCTTCAAACTAAAATGATTGTTTTGCTGTAATAAATTGAACCATATGTACACTATGTTATTCAATCTTTTTTCTTCAAGGCATAAATTGATATTAAAGAACAGTTAAGTCATAACACATGGTTATCCAGGCATGAACGAGGCAATAACCCATATAAGTTGTCAAGGTGAAGCCAAAGCATTTATTAAAGGTTTGTGTTGTTTTTGAAAAGTGCATGGTTGGATAAACATGGATTAGTGCTATTATGCTGCTACGATGACTCAAGTGTGTTTTTACAGTGTCAGTAATTTTTATGTTTAAAAATCACTGGTGCAGTATATTAGCTATAATTTATGTTTATCATCTTGTGTACTCTAATAGGTTTCAACAAACCATTTAACACTTCAGCTTGTGCATATACATTACTTAATAGGTATTTATCTTAAAAAAGAGATACTTAACGGGACTTTCAAAGCTTGCAACTGCATTCTAAGAGAGAATACTGCAGTGTGTCACATTAACTTTCTTTTTTCCTGTTTGCAGTCAACTTTGAACATTCTGACCACTTACTTCTTTGTTCAATGTGCCTCAGAATGGCACAAGAAGAACATAGTCTGTTAATGTCCTTGTCAGCAGGAATGACATCAAGTTCTCCCTGCATTGAGTGTCCGTCACACTTGCTAAGTAGGGTGGCTGCAAGATACAGCCAGCACAGCTGAAAATATGACAAAGGCCCAGAAATCAGTTTGCCTTATTGGGGTGCCCTTTCAGAAAGTACTGGTTTATTTCTGACTGTAGTAGTATCTGTGAGGCAATTTTTGATTTATGTGACCTAGACACTTATTTTAGAAGAATCTAAGAGAGAACCCTAGGGCCTGACTGTATGGGAGCGCGGGTTGGTGGGGAGTCAGTTGCAACTTCCCAGTCACAGGAGGTTTGTTGCAGCAACACAAGAGGGGCACTTCATTTATCATGACACTATTGATTCTTCCAAATAGTGCTAAGCTTATTGTTTTTGCTGCAATGATGACCTATTTCTCTTTTGGTTATTCTAGGTAGATGAATTACCAGAGTTTAGTTTTTTCATAAAGGAGATTGATTCACTTTTAAACTATATCCAGAGTTGGTGATATGGAATGAGGTGTTCGTCTTTAAAAAAATAATTAGTTTAGCTTAACTACATTTTGACTTACTGACAGGCATGACGGAGATGGATTTGGAGGGGAAATACTCATGAAACTCTAGTTACCACTCAAATAAATGATGCCACTTTATTTCTGAGATGGCTGGATAAGACTTTGTTAGGGATCCTGAAATTATAAATATACTAATCCACTCAGTAATAAATGTTTAGAAAGAGACTATAAATTCTCTAGGGCCAACCAAGCACATCAGTTGGCTGAGTTAGCAAACAGGGAGGATTTATTACTCATCGGAGACAAGCTGACCAAGATGAACTGTTTGGTATTGTGAACAACCTTTTCTCTTATAAAACTTGTGATGTCACTTTGACACCATATCAGAGATAGCCATTTTATCTTGATCTTTTCAGAATTAGCAATCTCTGGTAACTGGACCAAAATAGTTTCTTAAATATTTCATACTTTACTATTTTCATAATACCATTAAAGTTATATGCAAAACATCATGGACAGTTTATATAAAAATGCATGTAGATAGTGTTTTCCATGAAAATAATTAGAAGGAAAAACTCATTAGCATCCAGCATGAGTAGTTATAGTTTCAAAAGGAACAATAAGGATAATGGTCTAGCCCAAACTTCCAATAGAACCTTCTAGAATGATGTAGAACTTTGGGAAATGATGCACCTTCCAGAATGCATCATTTGTATAAGCTTCAGTTCTTTAAAAGGAAGGCCAAAGTGTTAACCTTCTCTAAGTATGAAATGTAGAATCAGAATTGAATTTTTTGGAAAAAGACCAAAAAAGTTAAGCATTTGTATGATTTGGACAAGTCAGTTAACCTCATTGTATCTCCATATCCTTGCTATAAAATGAAAGAGTAGGAAGAAAGAGTAAAGCCCCTCCAGCTCTAAATTTTATGATTTTCTGAAGTCTAACAATAATTAAAAATTGTGTGATAAACTAGTTTGTTCATACCTGTGGCATACATGGTGCTTCTCTGAGAGTCATATGGTTGTAACATTAAGCAAATATCTAATTTCCACCTTCATATTACCTAATCATAGTCATAGGAAGGTGAGCAGGCAGGACATTAGATGACTGGTGGTTGGGGATATTGGCAAATCTGGTTGAAAAAAATTAACTTTGGTCAGTATAACAGGTATGTTAGCAAAGCTTAAGTAAACAGCTTAATTTATTCCTTCATTCACCAACTACTTATTTATCCCTTCTATGACTCAGGAACTATGTTAGTAAATGAGAATACAAAAATTAATAAAACCCAATGCCCTCCCCCAACAACTATACAGGGTAAATGGCTAAGACAGATAAAGAAGCCCAGAATGGCCCATTTGGAAAGATTAAGAGAAGGCAATGAATTTTAACGAATGTGATTAATTTAGCCAGGAAGAAAAAATTATGTAGAGGCAGGTAGTGGGATTGGGGTTGGATAAGATTTGGGGCAAATTTCAGGTGGAGTCTTCAGTATGTACAGAGGTGTGAACATGGGAAATAATGTATTGCACATTATGATCTAAGAAGAAATACGGCTTCAGAGTTGTAATTTGCAATAGCTACAATCTTCCAGGGAGCTAGAGCAAGTGAGAGTAACACAATAGCGAGTAACGGGGGGCTGTGCTCAGCTGGAGGGCACAGACTCTCTCTAAGGGAGAATGTCAGTACTCAGCCCCAGTGGACTCCTATCTTGGAGAAGACAGAGCTGCTGTTACTACAAGGCTTTTACCACATCTGTTGAAAAAGTGATCACTTGGTCATGTGAGAAAGGCTATAATACATGATAGACATGTTTAAATCATTGCTTAAAAGAAGCAAAACGTGGTTTCAAGGCTACATGTGTTAAAGGCCTTGTGGGATATATTGTTTTACATTAATTACAATCAATATTATTACTGCATTAAATGTAAGAAGTTTTCCTTTCTTATAATCTAAAAATCTGTCAGTAGGAATTGACAGTATTTTAAAAACTTTTTAACTGTAAAAAGTTTTAAACATACACAAAATTAGAGAGAATAACGTAATCTAGGTACCTGTCATCCAGTTCCAACAATTATCAACATTTTACCATTCTTGTTTTATCAGTGTATTCACTCTTTAAATCCCTTCATTTCATTCCTTCATCCATAACAACCACTATTTCTCCAAAAGATAAGAATTTTCAAAACATTATCACACTGGAAAATATTGCAATAATTCATTATTATTATCTAATACCCAGTTTATGTTCAACCTTTCCTGATTATTTCATTAAATGTCTCTTTTTCTTTCAGTTTGTTTAAATCAGGATCCAGACAAGGTTTTAAGTCCATTTGCAAAGCTCTTCTCAAAAATGATTTTGCAACAGACAAAGCTATTTACTTTAAAGAAACTGTGTTGCCCTTAATGATAAACATATAAAAAGTGGGCCATGATTAATGCTCTTGGTAACAATTTTACTCTTCCGGGCTCAGTTAATTATTGTTGTGTGACCTTGATTTTAACCTTTTGCTTAAATTCCTTCATCTGTAGAATAGGGATTAAAAAAATCTATCTCGTTGAGTCCTTAGTAGGATTAAATAAACCAGTATTGGGGGATTTAGAATAGCGCCTAGTACAAGGCAAGCCTTATGTAAGGGTTTGTTAAATAAATTTTTTTAAAGTAATTCCCTTCCCTCCCTCCCCCCCACTGCCTTCCCTTCTCCTCCCCTCCCCTCCCCTCCTTTCCCCTCCCCTTCCCTTTCCTTCCCAATGTTGGCCAGGCTGGTCTCAAACTCCTGGCTTCAAGAGATCTGCTCTCCTCAGCCTCCCAAAGTGCTGGGATTACAGGCCTGAGCCACCATGTCCGGTCATTATGACCCCCCCTTATCAGAGATAAAAATATATATAAATATATATATATATTTTTTTCTTTTAGACTGGAAGATCCCTGCCCTCATTTTCAAGTGACTTGTGTGATGTTCTCTATTTTGTGCAGTGAGTTAGTCTGCTATTTAAAAATAAAGCCCTTAATGTTTAAAAAGAAAAATACAAAATAGGATAGATAGTTAGTTCTTTTTTCATTGTCAGAAAGGCAAGTGTCAACAACATCACAGGGAAAGTTGTGGAATCTCCCCTGTTTGTATATTGAATGAATTATAATAACATTGATAACATCTTAAATACCAGAAGGCTTATGATTCTTTTATTTATATATGTGGAAGAACTTGGGAAATTTGGCTACAGTTTTCTTGTTGTTCTATTGTAAGAAGAAAGGGGGTTCTTTGTGGCATTACTGCATTTAATATGCAGATAACCTTCTGCCTTGCATGACACATAAAGTGATGCTCAAATTCTAAGATCCTTTTTTATCATCCCAGAGAGAATCAATTTGTACAAACTTGATAAATAACCATAGTCCCTATTTTTTGTTTTTAAAGTCAAAGGAAGCCAGTAAGCTGAAGAAATCATGGGAAGAGTTGGGTCAAGCAATTCCAGACAGCATTCCAGACTGCTTCCAACTTCAGAGAAATTTTCTGACCACCATCTTAGACTTTCCTTATCTATGATGTCATACTAAAAGAACACTTTGACTATGTAACAACAGATTATAAATACATAACCTACAATTTGTATTTTTGCCTCTCAATCCAAGACACCAAAAATTATATTTAAAAAAATTAGATGAGTCCTAAACTTCATATTTATAGGATTCAAACAAGTTTAGTAGCTATATCCTCACATTCTTCTTTAGTGTGGTTTTTTTTTTTTTTGTATAAAGTTCAGAAACGCTGCTTAACAAATACAGAAAATGCTGCTGTGTTTTACTGTTTTAATTTGAACTTTATATATCTCTTAAACTATAAGTATCCTTAGCAAATAGTTGGCAGTCATAGAAATTATCATCTTTACGTTTAATCCCTCTCTTTCTTTCTTTCTTTCTTTCTCTCCTTTCCTTCTTTCTCTCTTTCCTTCATGCCTTCCTGCCTGCCTGCCATTATCAATCACTTGAAACTCAACATATGTAACACTTGTAAAGTCCTGAGAATGTAAAAGCAGACAAGACATGCTAGCTGCCCTCATGATGCTCATAGTCTAGTGGGGAAGACAGATTGTGTAAACAATCAGTATTGTCATGACTTAGAGGTGCCATGA
Organism: Pongo abelii; assembly: GCF_028885655.2. Classification (NCBI taxonomy): domain Eukaryota; kingdom Metazoa; phylum Chordata; class Mammalia; order Primates; family Hominidae; genus Pongo; species Pongo abelii. Next base: position 135,873,279 of record NC_085928.1, on the reverse strand, counting down.
TTGAAACTTCATGGTGAGAACATGCAGAGCCATGGAGATATAAATATAAATTTTCCCCTCTTGGCAAAGGTAAGGCCTACATAACAGCTAAGTTACAGAGTGGATCGAGGTAGGGAATGCTAAGGGGGAACAGGTTGGATGAGGAAATTTGAAGTGCCTGCAATATATCCAGATGGCAGTGCCAGGTAGGTTGTTGAAAATGGGGGTTTAGAGTTTAGAAGAAAACACCAACCTGAACACTGGTGAGCCAACAGCATTCAGGCAGAAGTTAAAGCCAATGATGTGGAATAATGTTCTACAGGAGTGCAAAAGACAATCACCTCAACATCCCCAAGGGAAACTTCATTCTGTTAGAGACAGAATGAAAAGGAATCTACGTTTTCTAAATGCATTTTAAATCCTTCCCTGAGAGCCAGCTTTGAAAAAGCATCTTGGCTATAAGGAAGCAAGAGAAAGTATAATGGAGGCGAGAGAAGAGGAGAGGGGGAATAAAACTGGTTTGAATTGTTCGCATTCTCTAAGTAAGAAAGAGAGCAGGTATTCAAACCTAGAATTCAAAGTTCATTCTGTTTCCCAATGAAAGCCATGGGTCAAGGACTCAGGGAGAATTTCTGGATACAGCATATTCTCAGCTGTGAGAGGCAGAATAAGGGGTTTTGTGAATTTAAAGATGGGTTTGAGACTCATCTTGGAGAGTGATTTGTAAATATATAGATTAAGTTTCCCTGTAAAGTTAGGTTGGGAACCAAAGATGAAAGCGTTTACTAAGAATGCTGATGCAAAACGTCTTGGAAAGGAAAAGAGTGTTATTTAAGCACATAACTACGCCTCCAGGTTTATCTCCTCGCGTTATTATAGGTAGTTGTTAAAGAACTTGTGTAACAGGTAATCAAGCATCTTGAGGACAGTAGCTTTGACGAGTTGTCTCTGAGTATGAATCCCCTGATTTCATCTCCTGTGGGTCTCTGCTGTCAGCCACTCTAAAACCTTGCAGCAAGGCCCAGTGGACAGGGGGTGTGGGCTAGGATGTAAGCCTCATGAGGAGACCTGCGTGATTCTCCACATTTCTTTCCATGCTGACATACCACCTCTGTGACCTTGGGCCAGTTTTGTAGCATGTCTGAGCTTCAATTCTCAGATCTGTAAAATAAAGACAAGAGTCCTTACCTCCTGAAGACTCAACATGATAATCTAAGCATTATCAGAATGGGGGGTTGGCCTTGTTCTAGACCAATTCCTACCTCGTAGAATAATAAGCATTTCATAAATATTTGTTGAATGAGTAAAAGTACGTAAAGTATGTGTGTCTAGCATAAAATAGGTGCTTAAGAATTATTTACTTCTTCTGGAAGTTAGTATGGGCACTCACTCTTCCCATCTCCCAAGCTTAGGTAAATACACTTCCATCTCATCTGCCTATACATATTACAGATGTGCTCAATTTCTTAAGGAAACACCATTGATGTACTTCCTTGGACTTAGACTTCACCTGAAAATCAACAGAGAAAGTATCACAGGATGAAATACAGTTGCAAAGCAATATTTCACAATGTTTCAAGTGATTTCCAAAGACTGTTAATGGGAGCTATGTGGGAGTAAAAACATATCAAATATCAAGTCCAAAAGTGTTAAGGGATCACTGCCTTAAACAGGTTTCTTCATTCTTGGACTTTTCAAAGCCTTTATTTTTCGAATGCAAATTGTGATTCTCCAAGAGGTGAGTAAAATACACAACTTCCCAACCCTATTTAATCAAAGGACCCTTTTGTCATAGAGAATATTTCATTTTACTGAGATAACTCTTTGGGAAATGTGGATCTAATCATTAGCTAGAAGAGTAGACACAAGGCAAAAGAATTTATTTTTATGGGGTAGTAAAACACTTTTTTAGGTCAGGGAAGGCTTATTTAGGATTGAGATGTGGAGTTCTCACAACCCAAGACAGTCACCGAGGAAATTTCCTTCCAATGAAGCAGTTAGGTGAGTGAAAACAAACGAACATAAAATAAGTATACAATAACACCTTGGGAAAATTAAACATCTCTCCATTTAACATCTGTCACATAGATAATTGTAGCAACTAGATTGATTATGAGAGAGGAATATGGAAGTTCAAAAGGGAAGCAGCTGAGTTTGCTTATATCATCTTCAAAGGGACTACTTTCTTTGGCAGATTGATATTGCACAAAGGTTTGAAGTTTCATTAAAGATGCATGGTTGGATACTGTAACAGTATGTTACAGAACGTGTGTGTAATCAGACAATACGTTGCATCAGACTATCAGAAAATATAATAGTATTATACATGCATCCTGGACTGTGCTGTGCTGTACATGACATCCTTATATAAGGAAACTATACAACATCATGTCATATCTGAATAACAATAAAAATATGATCAGCACATTAATTATAAAATGACAGGTCAATTCCTCCGAATCATGATTTAGTGTCAATTGGGATTTTTTCCCTTGTGCAATTTTATAATACTTCAGTGTCTATTATAATTTTGAAAAGCATAGATGTTTGCATTTTCTGAAAGTCCTGGTTATGTAAAATGAAAGAATTCAAAAACAAAAACAAAACATGAACAAGGACAAATAGCACAACAGAATTGTTAAGTTAACCATGTCAAGGGGGGCATTCACACCTGCAGATACTACTCTCTTCTTTACATGTAAACTTCCTGCTGAAAGCAGGTCAGAGTTAACAGCTGAATCAACTTGGAGAGTTTTAAAAAAAACAATTAGTTTTATGTTCCTTTAAATAATTGCTTCATTATATTTTGTACATCTGTGCAGGGGTCTGATGATGACATTTGGTAAATTTCCAAATAGCTATAAAACCAGGGGAATACCAGTTAAGCAATAGTATAATCCACCTGTAGGTTAGAAAGAGGCTTTATATAATAGCTAAAACAAAACAAAAAAATCCTTAAACAAAAGAATTGATTCTGCCCTGTGAGGAAATAATTCTGTTTCAGGTAATGATATCAGATACCGTATTTTTTTAAATAAAATTGTCAGTAGTTCAGAAGAGACCAACAAAAATGATAAAAGGTTTGGAAAACAAGACCTGTGAGAAATAGTTAAGAGAATGGGAATATTCATTCAAGTCAAAGGAGGCTGAGGGGAGATATAACTGTCTACCTAAAAGTTAAATGATGTTACAAGCAAAAGAGGCATTAATTATTAGTGGTAGTAGAAGAAGGTAGTTAGAAGAAAAGAGCTGCGCCCATTTTATTTAGTATTAGGAACAACTTTTGTAGCCAAAAATCATTCATATGATAGAATTAACCGCCATTACTATTTCTACAGTAATTTGTTATGATAAGAAAGGAAACGTATATCAAAGCATTCATGGATCCATAAGTCAACCTATAATAAATGAATGAGCATCACAATTCACAATAAGAATATTCTTAAATATTTAAATCACAAATGGCTGATGCTTTTAGTAAAGAAGCACAATTAGCAAATACAAAAATTTTACATTTGTTCTTTGAACAATCTGATAATAAATTTTTTATAAAGTTATAATTATCAAAGAATGGAACTATCGTATGAACTGACAGAAAGGGCTGAAGAAACAGAAGATGAAACCTAGAAATGCATTCTTACTTATTGCATAGAGTAATATACATTCTTACATTATCATATAGAGAATTAATATATGACAAGAAAGTAGGAAAATAAATTACAGTTTTAAATTTGTCAAGAAGAAAGGGGAAAAGAAAATTTTATTTTATAGATTAGGCAAAACAATTGATTAATGATTTGGATAAAATTAAGGTAACAGTCACATGTTACACCAAAAGGAAGTCTTGCTGGATTAAAACAAGATTTTCAACAGATGGTAATGGGAGATGATGGGGGGTGTATATGACAATTTTTTCAAGGTTTTGTGAACTACAAGTGTTTTCCCCACTCTGAGAGTCTGCTATACTTCCTGGGAGTTACAACCCTGTCCTTGGTGAGAAAATTGAACTTGAATGGATATAGTGATTTGCCTAAGAATTAATTGAACAAGTATTTATTTAGGATCTGCTATTCACCAGATATTATGCTAGGCACTAGAAATAGATAGATGAAAGGGTAAGATCCCTGTTCTAGTGAACTTTAGTGTACACCTGCTGTTTTAGTCTGTTGAGACTGTTACATACTATAGGCTGAATGGCTTAAACAACAAACATTTATTTCTCACAATTCTAGAGGCTGAGAAGTCCAAGATCAAGGTGTCACCAGATCCTGTGAGAGCCTGATTCCTAGTTTGCAGATGGTCATCTTCTCATTGTATCCTCACACAGTGGAGAGAGAGAGAGCAAGCTCCCCTGTGTCTCTTCTAATCCTGTTCATGAGGACTTCACCCTCATGACCCAATTACCTCCCAAAGGCCCCACTTCCTCATATCATAACATTGGGGATTAGGTGAATTTGGGGATAGATACAAATATTCACTCCATAGCACCTGCTGTTCTCATCTGCCAAACATCCACACACTTATCTTCTGATAGCAGCACCCTGATTTTCCTATGGGAAACCATAATACTTCCAACCTCAAATGACGGGGTTTAGATAGAATTTCTTCCACCCCCAACCCCAGGCAGGAATATGGAATTTTACTTGGCTAATGAGTGTGCATTACACCCTGGCCACAGTGATTGGTTCAAGAATAAACATTGAAAGACAGTCTTGGCTCTGATGTTGGGACTATTGGTTAGATGATATCCTCCTTGCTTTGGTATTTCTAGGCTAGTAGAAAGTAACCCAGAGTTACTATAGGTCATTTTGCCACTAAGTAGAAAAATTTGCCTTAGGATGAATGAATTGAAGAAGTAAAGCAGAAAAACAAAGAAAGAAACAGCATATTCTTATTGTATTATTCGAACTGCTGGATACAGCCTTGCCTTCAGGTGACCATTCCTGAACTTTTAAATTGTGTAAACAAATAATTTTCTTTTTGTGGTTGTTTTCTCATTAGTTTTTTTTTTGGTGGGGAAGAGACAGGTAATCAATAAGCATGTTTAAACAGTAAATCAAATCAAATGGTGGAAGGTGATAAGTTTATGGAGAGAAGACTAAAGTAGAGCAGGGCATGATGTGTATGTGTGGAGGGGAGCAAAATTTAAAAAAATGAGTGGCCAAACTAGGACCTTCTGAGAAGGTGACGTCTGCACAAAGACTTGAAAAGTTTGAGGGACATCTGGAGGAAGAGTAGTCAGAAAGTCTATATCCTAAGACAGGCGATTAATAAAGAAATCTAACTTCTACAAAAAAATCTCTGCCCTACCTTCCTCTCTATGATGGAATCCTATTAATTTCTTTTCAACTGCTGTATTTCAATTGATCTTGGACAGTTATTTGTTAATAAGGAATACAAATACTACTCAAGAAGCTCTAGATTTTAGAAGCTGAAATCAAGAGAAAACTGTCTAAAATTGGCTGTGTATTATTATATGTATATAATTATATATGTATATGTATGTATATAAACTTTTATTTTTTAAAAATTCTACTTATGGATAAAGTTTTCAAATGTAAGTTATTTGTCCTTTGCTTTACTTTTGAAAAGTAGATTTAATAAGCTAATATTTAAGCCTGTGTACAATGATTCCACAATCAGAGTTTAGAATATTTTCTAAACAACCACTTAGAACAAACTATACTAAGGTACTATCAGCCTTAACAAAAGCAATACTGGCAAACAATTATTTTCATTGCAGCACTGACAATTATGTAAATGTGTCTGGAACAGCAATGGGCACCTAATTATGACATCTAATTATGCCAATTTATTTATATACCTCCTTGCACATTTTATTTATAACTCCCTCACTTATTCAAAGACAAGATAAAGTAAAGAGACATTAACCATAGACAATTGCTTCATCTTTTCAATATGAATACAACCTAATCTATTGGAATCTCAATAATCTGGTATATGTCCTCTTCATGTGAGTTTGTTTTTCACTCAATCTCTTTTGAATTTCATAAGGTGAGCAGAAATGAATGTGCTCTAGATGAAGAATTGATAGCATTCATTTTCTCTTCCTAGCAGATGGAGCTATCCCATTTCACCTTACTTGAGCAAAAAATCAACATTGATTACTCCTTCTACTAAGCATGAGAAAATGATTCTACCCTCAACCACAAACAGAATAACTCAAGAAATACATATTATCACCATATCAGCATTATTTCCTCTAATTTAGATGTTTTCATTTAGGGTCTTTTTTTCTTCCCTTTTTCTTTTCTTTCTCTCACTCTCCTTTAAATTCTTTCTTTAAAAAACAATGGAATTTCTTGGAATTTGATAACATCTCTTGACTTCTACAGAGGAGTGTTATAAGCTTTGTCGGATATGTTCTCTAGAAGCAGAGTCTAAGATGAGGATCATGGTGCTAGGTGATGTACTGGCAGACTGCTCTCAGACAAGGGGAGTAAGTGAAGCACAGTATGGCAGGGCAAGGAACAGGCAAGAAAGTGTTCAATTGGAAATTAACCCCAGACTGAGCCTGAAGGGAGCTCTGGAACATGAGTTGTGCTAGAGAGTTGGGCCCACCTTGAGGCAGGGAGCTGGTTTTCATATCACAGAATGATTTAGTCATTCACCTATTATAGTATATCTGTGCCAGTAAAAGTCAGAAAATATTTCATTCATTTGCATGTGATTCATGCCATTGAGCTGCCAGAGAGTGTAGATATGTTGTCTCTCAGTTCTAACCCTTTTGATTCTAAATTACATTTGAAGTACTTTTTGTTTTCTTCTCAGAACAAAACGTACTTACTCTCTTGTTCCAAAACATTACATTCTCCCTCCATATTATAGTTCACAGACCCTGATTGGCATAAAAGGATTAACCCAGGGCTGAAGAGTTACATCTAGACACTTGGTAAAGTGTGGCCTGCAGGCCAGCAACATCACCTAGAAGCTTATTAGAAATGCAGACCCCAACAACTCCAACCCATAAAATCAAAATCTATTAACAAAGATCCTATGGATCTTTGTTAAAAAGTTTGAGAAGCACCAAGATATAGAAATCTCATTGGAATAAACTGATAGTAACTTAAAGAGCCTTTCAAGTTTTGGATCTTTTGTCTGGGAAGAGTGCCGAACTGGTAGTTAAGAACTGAGCTTATTAAAATCTCCAAAACAACTAGAATTGAACCATTTTCTGACCAGGGAGAAACAATTCAGACAGACTTGAATTGGTCTGCCTAAATCACCCAATAAAAAAAAAGACAAATAATCCAGTATTTTTTCATCTCAGTGTTCAAATGTGAAAAAATCTGTGTAAATGTTTGTAACCTGTCATATGTCTCTTCTGGTTCTGTTCTACCAAGTCATCTGAAGGTACTATAGGAAACTCTTCAGCAGTTTCCACTGAAACCTTAGAAAATCTTACTTTCATGGGTTACAGAAAGCAGGAAACCAAATTAAGTTTTGACTGCCAAGGAGGGAAAGAGTGAATCATTTTCATTTGATGGTTGCCAAATCATCAATCATTCTAAATTAATTCTCATTCCCTCTGACACTTGAGAAATACCAAAATGCACTTGAGAAAATGTCCTGAAGAAAATCTGGGATGTAGGAGCTGTGCTTCTTTGTATTTGTAAGGGCTATCACCTTAAGAATTTAGTATTCCATACCCATGATGGAGCTTAGGATTGCCAATTGAGTTGGAGTTCCTTAGTGTGTAATATTTGGCAAGATTCATTGGAACTCTATAGGCCTGAGGGCACCCATATATTCCACACAATTCTTTTCAAAATATTGTCAACTTTTTAAAAGATGCAAATATGTGTGAGAGCTATAAATTCTCCTATTTTAAATATCATGCTGTCCCTTTGGGAGAATCTCATGGGCATAGATAATTACTTCTATATGAGGAATAATGAATCACAACATTTTTTGATTCATATCTACACTCTTCTGGCAGGTCGTTGGCATGAATCACATGCAAATGAATGAAATGTTTTCTGAATTTTACTAGCACAGATATACTATACATCATACTCTAAAATATATGTAAGATAGGATAAAATAGAATATTTCTGTCCCAACCATTCTTCTCTCAAAAGGATGATATAGAACAAACCAATCTCCCATTTCACCTGAAAAAGTTGTCAAAGAACAGGGCCTTCCACTGTTCAGCAGCCTAGGACAAGATCTCTTGGGGAAGGAAGTAGAAAATGAGGATTTTAAAATATCTCTATAGTCTCTTTGAGGTTTTAGATAAAAGCGTTGGCTTACAATGTAATGTAACATGTGTCTTCTAGTCAATAAATAATCATTTATTGTGCCTCTATTAAATGCCTAGCACTTGACTAACTTTCTGGGGACACTCTCCCCAATAAAAGACTTTGTGTGTGCTCTTAATAACATTACAGTTTAATGGGAGAGACAAACACTCAAACCAATCAGGCAAATCTCTCTAAAATATATGAACAAAGTACTATTGGTAAATAGAGAAGGTATAACCGTCTGCCAAGTCATAGCTGGCTACCCAAAAAGGATAGTCTTTTTTTTTTTTGAGGCAGAATCTTGCTCTGTCACCAAGGCTAGAGTGCAGTGGTGTGATCTTGTCTCACTGCAACCTCCGCCTCCTGGGTTCAAGCAATTCTCCTGCCTCAGTCTCCTGAGTAGCTGGGACTACAGGCGCATGCCACCATCCTGGCTAATTTTTTGTATTTTTGGTAGAGATGGGGTTTCACTGTGTTAGCCAGGATGGTCTCGATCTCCTGACCTCGTGATCCGCCCGCCTCGGCCTCCCAAAATGCTGAGATTACAGGCGTGAGCCACCGTGCCTGGCCAGAGTGGTCTTTAAGAATCAAATTTCTCCAGGAGGATGAGGGGTAAAAACTTCCTAGACTAAAAACAATACTTGGTTCATAATCACAGCAATAATAGCTAACTAATACCTATTGCAAACTTGCCATGTGCCAGAACCTGTTCCAAGCACTTTACATGTATTAGCTTATTTTAATCCTCCCATCCATATAAGGCATTCAAAATCATTAGATGTATTTAATAAATAAGTAAATTGGTATTTGTAGAGATTAATTTCTAAACAAAATTGCATTCATAGTGATGGGCATATGAGGAAGTCACATTTCTAAGCACAGCATCATGTCAAGTATGGTGGAAGCAACTTCAGTGTTATCTTAGTCAGCTCAGGCTGACTGGGTGACTTGAACAACTATCATTTATTTCTCACAGTTCTGGAGACTGTGAAGTCCAAGATCATGGCTCTGGCAGATTTGGTGACTGGTAAGGACCTGCTTCTTGATACCCAGATGGCTATCTTCTCGCTGTGTCCTCACATTGCAGAGTGCAGAGAGAACTTTAGTCTTGTCATCTCTTTATAAGAACACTAATCACATATGGGCACCACTTTCACGACCTCATTTAAACCTAATTATTTCCAAAAGCCCAATTCCAAATGCTATCACATTGGGCATTAGAGCTCCAGCGTATGAATTTTAGAGGGATGCAAGAATTGGGTCCATAACAAGTATGGAGGTGTGTTGGGAGACAAGAATGTAAGAGCTACAATGAGCAAGATCATAAGGGACCTTGTCATCATGTTAACTAGTTTGGACTTTATACTGCCAGAAATTGAAGCAGGAAAATGACATATAAGATTAGTTTTCAGTAAAAAAAAAAAAAGCTAATGACTGTGTAGAGAACACATTGGGAGAGTGTTAGACTTGCTGCATCTGCTAGGGAACAATAGGCATAGCTAGACAGGAGAGATAATAAAGGTCAGAACTAAACGTAATGAAATTGAGAAGGAGGATGCTTTGCTGAGGCAGTATGCATAAGTCTTGAGGACTCATTGATTGGAGGGTTCTTTGATATAGACAAAGGGGTTCAAGATCACTTTTAAATTCTGAGTCTGGGTCTCTCAGTTAGGCAGATTTCTAGATTGCATAACTATGTTTCCCTAATAGATATGATACTAAAAAGAAATCAGTTTTGGGGAGACTATGTATATTTTTGTAACTTTGTAGTTGTTATAACTGGAATTACTTTGGGATATTCAGTTTAAGATTTCTAGTAGGCAGCTGGCGGTAAATGTGTGGTGTGTACTTGAGTATGCACACACACATATACAAATACATTTGGGGTTTGGAAGTTCTATCACTTATTTAGTCAGTTATTTTGTTGCAAAATCTGAATGCTTTACGCATTGAGTACCCTAAACAAATCAACAAGCATTTGTTGAATGACTGATTCAAAAAGTTCTACACAATTGATGTAGGCTTTAATCTACACCACCACAGCTCTCCTTAATATTTCAAGAAAAAATTATGGTTGCCCTCTTTTCTAAATCCGAAATGCAGCATTGGTAAGTGGTAAAAATTGCTGCTCTTCTCTTCATTCCATTTTATGTTTTGCAGGTTGTGGGCAAGGCAAATAAAAGAAATTTATTTTCATCGACTAGCTTAAAAAACAGTATTCAGAGGGTGGAGAAATTAAATCTACAGTTGATCTAAGTTTGATATAAACATTTAAACTAATGCCTATGTTAGAAAATCTGTTGTATTGCTTATGATTATTTTAAAATTCCTTGAGCTACCTTTGTTTTATTAGAATAGTCACAGCCGTATCCCAGAGCTTCCCATTTCTTCCTGAATCAAGGATGGAATGTGATTATAGATCAAATTTTAACATGCAACAAATATTTTTATATAAAAGATCTTGCAGAGAAGTATCTCTGCAAATTTTAAGGGCTGATTAGCTCTTTGGATCCTAAAGATGGTGAATCTCATGGTAAAAGTTAGTTATGACATTTTTAAAAACCCATTAACTTGTACTAAATATAGTTTAGCATGGGGACAAGGCTTGTTTATATTATGCATTTCACTATTGTCAAATATTAATTGAATATCACGCACATAGAGAAGGCAGAACAGAAATTAAAACCCAATATTTCAATGCAACATTTTCTTCTCCCCTTTTGTTATTCCTCCAACTCAGTGTCTGAGAATAGGTAATAAATTAAATTACTGAAAGATGTAGTTCTCCAGCTTGATTGCTATAAGAGAGTAGTGAGAGCAAGGCCCAGGAGAAATTGAAAGGAAAAAGAAGAGGAAGAAAATGGGGTAGGGAAGAAACTGATTCAAATCAATGCCAACATCAAAAAAAAGAAAAAGGTAAATCAGAGAAAAAAAAAAAAAGCTTCCAGAAAAAAGGAATGTCTATATCCTTAAAACAAGGCAGAGAGACTTCTATTAAAACAAATGGCATATTGCAACATTCATATAAATGAATATAAAAAGAACAAAGAGGAGAGAGCATGCTTCAGTTGGATATTCAAGGGAATGCTACTCCCTTCTGAAATGGTGAGAAGAAAAAGAATGTACTCTCTTTAGGAAGAAAATTTAGTATTCTTATAAGGGATATGCTTACTGAGTTCTCTGTTGAATCCAGTTTAGCATTATTTTTGTCAGAGTTCGTTTCTTAGCAGGAACTACATGAAGAAGGATTTGCTTTTTAGATTTTCATCTTAAGGAAAGAACAAAGGTTTTGAATGAGAGTATGTAGGATCAGCATCTAAAGTCTACCACTTGATATGTGTGTAATCTTGGATAAATACCCCTGACTCTTTAAGTCTCAATTTTCTCATCAGACCAATGAAGAAAGTAAAGCTCATAGGCTTCTTAATGAATCTTAAATGAGAAAATGAAAGGGGTCACGGCCAGGAGAAGGTACATTTTGTCTCATCGAGTTCAGTTTTGAAAATGTTATCTCAAGAGCCCACTTAGACAACTTTTGAGCTTCAGAATCTGAGAAGCTGGCCTAAGGAATTTTTCCAACGAGCAGTTTATAGAAGGGTAGGCTAGGAATACTGTAGGAGCACCTGAAGAGGAAAGAAAGCATGTGGGAGCCTGTTCCTTGTTCCTTCTGTTCAGATAAACTGCTGAATATGTTAAGCTAGACTAGAAATTGATGAAACAAGAGTTTTTCTTCGGGTCATCTACAACACAGCTTTTTACTCTGAAAGGTAACAAGATAGAGTGTGCATGAGAGCACTTGGAAAACGATAGCTCTATTTAAATAAAAGGCATTGTTATTCTTTCTAAAGCTTCTGGAGCAAGGTATGCATGTACCGTGTTATGTTGGCTTTGGGCAGTGTGCGTCTCTTAAATGGAGGTCAGGTGCCTGAACCCCTACTTAACTTGAACTACTGAAGCTTCCATTATCCTCTTCATTGATCCGGAGAGGCAAGCGCAAATAAAACCCAAATGACTGTCTCCAACAACAAGGAATCTTTAAATGTGCATCATTTGGCAGTGGCATTATCTTAAGACAATTATCCAGTGTATAAATGTTTATTGCCTTGCTTTAAGATGCACAATGTAAGATTAACAATCATGGTGTTTTTCGTATAAATGCAATATTTCTGCTATTGTGTTTGTGGAATTCAGCTAGATAATAATTGATTCCGTGACAGGGATTGGCTAATTTGCCAACAGTATAGTATAAAACACATTTATACAGTCAATTACACCCAAGTGCATGGCCTATTTGCTTTATAATTTCATAAACTTGCCAGCAATTTAAATAAAAAAGTTCCATTAAATTATCATATCATGTGATGGAATGATATTGCCAAGTATATTAAACCATGTGTGTTCAGCCAGAATTAATTAAATATTATTACTTTTTTCTTATTAACACATTGAACTTACCCTTCCTACTCTCTACTCGAAATAGAAGCCTATTAGTGAACAAAGTAAACTTAAGGGCAAAGTTTAAACATTTTCCTGAGGGTGTTTCATTAAGAACCCTGGTTCTTTTGTTTAAACATTTGCTCTTGGTAAATGTACTTGTATTGTGAAAATATTTTATGTTCTTAGATATGAATACTGGAAAGTTTAAAGAATACTTTTACTTAATTATTTGGGTATTCAAGAAGGAAACATTTATGTCTTCAGCTTAGAGAAAGTCACGATATAAACTATATCCCTATTATTCCAATATTATTTATTTATGATAATATTATTTGTGGCACTATGAATCTATCTAATCTTAGTAAGGGTAAGATGCAAGTCTGGATAATTTAGCAATTCAAAAATGAATAAAATACAATATTTTCTAACACAGAAGATACCTGTTTCATATGAAATAAATTAACCAGGCCTCCCCAAGGGACTCATAGTTCAATAATTCTGCAGTGAACAATAAGAATTAAACTCTTAATATTGTCCTTGTTTTATTTTATTAAAAGTAAAATATAGAGGTGAACTTCTCCCTGACATATACTAATTATTCTAATTAGGTGCTCAGGGTAACAAACATACTTGACCTTTATTCTCACTCTTGTTTTTTGTCCATATCATAATTTACCAGGTTGCCCCACACTTTATCAATTTGGAATTACAAGGTATTTTTTGGCTTCTTCCTCTTGCTGTGTGTGTGTGTGTGTGTGTGTGTGTGTGTGTGTGTTTTGATTTTTATTTCTAAATACAGTATTTCTTTCATTTCATAAATAGAAACAGTTTCTTTTCTCTTACTAAAGCAAAACATATATATCAGTCAGAAGCAGACTATGGCCATTAAAAGCCAAAGGGAGATTAATTAGGAGCATAGAATGGGCTCATGGACTTGGCAGGTGGCCGAAGGAAGAGGTTTAGCAAATGACAGAAACCAGGAATATTTCCAAAGCTGGGCATGCAGCAGGATCCACAGCAAGACCACTCCATTGGAATGGTTGGATTTCATGCTACCTCTTTTCCTACATTGAATCTTACAGCAAATTCCTCCCATACTGTGAGTTCTCTGTATAGCATCAAAGTCCTGGGGGAAAAGGATGCCATGAGTGTGCCTTGCAGCTCTAGGTGAAAGGAGGGAAGACCTGGTTTCTTCAACATCTTTTATGGGAGGTGGGCACTGTCCTCAGCCAAGCTGTACAGAGCAGGAACATCCTCAAAGGGAATAGTAAGGTGAAAGAAAACAAATGAGTGTGATTGTTACAACTCAACCCCCCAAAAATAAATAAATAAAATAGAAAATTGTTGACCAAATAGCAAAGTAAATTAAAGTGCAAAGTGCAAATGCCTTTATAGACTACCAGATATTAACAATATTAATAGCTTAATTAGACCTTTTCAATCTTGTGTATTTACATATGAAAACACATCTTATTATATCATACCATGTATATTATTCTGTAACTCTATGTAAACTTTGAATATTAAATGACTTAACCTTTTTATTTTAATATGTAGAGATTTGTCCAAATTTTATGGTTTTCTAGTATTCCATTGTATGTATTTTCATAATTTATTTAGCCAAATTTCTATTGATAGGTATTAAGACTGTTTTCAATTCTCTCACTATTATGAACATCTTTACAAATTTATCTTTGCCTTCTTCAATTATTTCCTTAAGAACAATTTTCAGAATTGGAACTTACAGGCCAAAGGTTATCCTCATTTGAAAAATATTGCCAAATTGCCCTCTAGAAAGACAGTGACAATTTACACCCCCACAAACAGTATATGTGATGAAATCATTAACATCATCAACTTCTTCATCATTTTTCCTTCTTAATCACCAGAAAGGTGTGAAAAAACCCTTACGCTTAAACATAAAGATTTATAATTACTAGCACTTACCTTAATAAGACAGTGCTTACAATTGGGTAAGCATAGCTTTCACAACAGTCTACTCAGACTCAGCAGATATTTAATTATTATAGTCAAAAGAATTTACCTTGAATAATGGTGTAGACAGGAGTCTAACAGACTGTATATTTTACTTGCTTCCTGTGTACTTTGTTACACATAGTGTTATTTATTCCGTGTAGGTGACTTTAAATTTATGTAATTGTACACATCAGATCTATGAGTCAACCAAAATTCTACTTATTTGCAGTGATATAATGAGGATAAAGAGACTTTGCCCAAAGAATTCAGGTTTTGATAGTCATCCTTTTCCCTTTACAATGGTAACTGAAAATCCACCTTATTTTACTAATCACATAGAAAAATTCTCACATTTAGGGAATCCTTGTCCTTGAAGTTTTATTTACACTGATGTTGAAAATATACAGTATTTCCAAAGCATTTCAAAAATCAGGGAAACTATTTTGACAAGAGGAGACTGTGTTAATGCCAAACTTGAAAATGTGAAGATTTTGCTTATTCGAGTGAGTGGTGTTTTTGAATAAGACAAAATCTATAATCTTAGTAAATATTACACACTATTATTAAAGAAGCAGAAAAGAATTGTGCTAGAGTTAATTAAGGCTTTAAGAAATGCCTGCTTTTATTGGCAAAAAAAAATTTTGTTGCAACAAGAAAACTAAAAATTAAGAGGATGGTTGGCAGCAATATTGATATGCTAATGGATAAACATGCTAATTTAGAAAAAAACTAATCAGCAAAGACATTACTAATGGAAATGTACAGGAAATGGCTAATGCTGTATGCAAACCTGGTATCTACAAAATTAAGAAGAAACCAGTTTTGTTTTCATAATTGTAACTTGAGAGTCAGAATCTTCTCTAACTAAGCTTTGCTACAGGAAGATAGTGACAAATTTGCTGGGTGCTAGCAGAGCTAATTCATACACACACACATACATGTATATATGTATATATTTATATTACACCCACTTACATACAATAGGACACTAAGGCCTCTATTATCCCAGTCTCATAGGTACTAGATGGCAACCTCCACATGAGAAAAGCATACAATGACTTTTCAGGTAAAACAGTCTCTGAATTTGATGGGCATGAAGTGGTAATTTTATTGACAAAATTAACCTGATGAATATAATTCTTCAAATGTACATATATTCTGAGCAGTTCCTTTCCTTTGCTTTGTTTTCTAAACTCAAAGATAGGCACTTAAATACCTACAGGACCCAGGACAGTAATTTAAATGCGTAACGATGTAATACACTAGGTGTAATTTACTAGGGAGTAGTAGGGATTGAGGCAAACTGAAGAACTAACTTTACAAGGGCAGATAATACTCAGTCCAGGGGGTGAAATGTCAGGCCAGAATGAGTCCCTGATGTCACCAGATCTAATTTTTCAAGAGAAGCTGGAAATACAAGCTTTTAAATAAAATCTCTTCAAATTGTAAAATGGTGAATCAGCCAATTTAGGCTTAAATTGACTTAATAATAAATTTTTCTCCTCCTGCCATCATCATCCTTGATTGACATCCTTTCACCTTATATACCCTTGCTGTTATGTACAATTGCATTTAGTCCTCAGCATGGTCAGCCCTCCACATTGCCATCTGAGAATGAAAGTGAGAATACAGCACCCCTTTTTAAAGAGAGCCTTCAAACATTTAATTAACTTTGCTTTATTTCTGACTGTTCTTTCTCCTCTGGCTGAAATGTGGAACCATTATCAGTTTGGGCCAGTGGCAACAACTTATTCTCACTGAACATAATGTCCCTTTGTATCTCAGGTATAGGTCAAGGTCTTGGAAACATGCTCAAAAGATATAGACTCTGGCCCTTCAAAAGAACTGTTTTTCTTCAAAACTGTTGTGTGTTTGCCTTGGTATTACATCCATTTAGAAGCTCATGAGCTTAACATTGCCAATTTCTGTTTTCATTTTTGCAGTAGCAACCATTGTTCAAGGACAATGTGGGTCAATGTTTTGGAAGCCATTTTGGGAGAGGATATTAATTGATACATGAAAATATCTCAATTCATTAGCTATCATTATAATGATTTTATTTTACCTTAGAAATTCAAACATCTTATTGGTAATTGATAGTTACTTGTGAATCTTATGGAGGAAAGGCAATTTGTTTAAAAAATACGTATTGGTGGAGTTGAGAACAAAAATGTAGACAAGAACCCAATTAATAAATATAAAAATTGTTCCTGTGTGATTTGTGTATATTAGGTTTTACTCCATTCTATAAACATACCATATCTACAAAAGATCTTCCTGTGGAATATGGAATTATTTGAGAATATACCCTAAAACTGCCAATATAATTAAAAATATCCTCATTCTGATTACATTCTGAGAGTTACGCTTAATATATCACCTTCAACTTTAAGAAGAATGAACAATTCTAAATAAAGCAATTGTTAACTTTTGTCATTGGTGAATCAATAAAGTTCTTAGGGCCAACAGCCAATAATTGAAAGTATTTTAGTTGCCACATTGGCTGGATGGAGAGAGATTCTTACTGTTCAGGATTAAATATATTTCTTTTATGTCAGAATTTTTGTCTGGGAGCTCTGTAACAACTAGAGGTAACTTTTGGGTTTTCAGAACTAAAAGGGATTTACCACTCAGAAACACAGAGGCAAAGGAATGAAGCAATGTGGAGGGAACTGAGGCCCAATTAACAGGCAGAACAGATATGAGGAAGAAATTCATAGTGGCCATTGCTTAGATAAAGATCAATAATATCCAGCCAAGATGTCAGGTGTTGGGAAGATATTGGAGCCAAAGTAAGTAGTGGACAGTCAGAAGGAGGAGAAAAAGAGAGGACCTAAAGAACTACCTTGAACTCTGTCTTAATTTGGGTTCTCTTGAAAGCAGAAGCCAAAAGGGTTGGATATAGGTTATTTATTTGGGAATTGATCCCAGGTAGCAGGGAGTAGGGAACAGGGAGGGTAAGATGGGCAACTATCAAAGGTAATAAACTACATTACTGAGCTGGTTATTGCTGTGAGCAATTAGGGCTCAGTCCAGCTGGGGAAATGTGGGGAACTCTGTAGAAAGGGCATCCAAATTATTTCTCTAAGAACCAGAGGTCTGGGGAAATATCCACCAACACCCATCCCTCACTGGTTGAGGGATTTCTCTGAGAGCGTTAACTCCTTTCATTCACAGGGATCATCTACCTGCCTTCTGAGAACAATCTTTTGGCTTCATGTAAAACCCTAGGAAAGAAAAGCAGAGTGAAGCTGAGTTGGCTGATTGAAGTGGGATAATATCAGCATGTACAAAACTGTCCATTACAGCTGCACATAATATGAGCTGGGCTGAGGGGATGTGACACAGAGCACAAAAACAATTTGATGCAAGCACCACATAGTGCTTGGGTCTTAGCCCTATGGAATGGCAGATTTGTGGAGTGTGGGTAAAGTGGGCTAACTAACAAAGAAATGGATATGAAGAAATCCTCCAAACCTACTGGCATCCTGAGCCAATATCTTTTTATTTCTGTATTTCTTCTTTAAAAAATGGGACACATGTGCAGAACGTGCAGGTTTGTTACATAGGTATGTGTATGCAATGGTGGTTTGCTGCACCTATTGATCTGTCCTCTAATTTCCATCTCCTCAACCCTTATCCCCCAACAGGCCCTGGTGTGTGATGTTCCCCTCTCAGTGTCCATGTGTTCTCAATGTTCAGCTCCCACTTATGAGTGAGAAAATGTGGTGTTTGGATTTCTGTTCCTGTGTTAGTTTGCTGAGGATGATGGCTTCCAACTTTATCCATGTCCCTGCAAAGGACATGATCTCATTCCTTTTGATAACTGCATAGTATTCCATTGTGTACATGTACCACATTTCCTTTATCCAGTCTATCATTGATGGACATTTGGGTTGCTTCCATGTCTTTACTATTGTAAATAGTGCTGCAATAAACATATCTGTGCATGTATCTTTATAGTAGAATGATTTATATTCATTTGGGGATATATCCAGTGATGAGATTGCTGGGTCAAATGGTATTTCTGCTTCTAGATCCTTGAGGAATCACCATACTGTCTTCCACAATGGTTGAACTAATTTACACTCCCACCAACAGTGTAAAAGCGTTCGTATTTCTCCACAGCCTCACCATCATCTATTGTTTCCTGACTTTTTAATAATCACCACTCTGACTGGCGTGACATGGTATCTCATTGTGATTTTGATTTGCATTTCTCTGATGATCAGTGATGTTGAGCTTTTTTTCATATGTTTGTTGGCTGTATAAATGTCTTCTTTCGAGAAGTGTCTGTTCATATCCTTTGCCCACTTTTTGATGGGGTTTTTTTTTTTTCTTGTAAATATGTTTGAGTTCCTTGTAAATTCTGGATATTAGCCTTTTGTCAGATGGGTAGATTGCAAAAATGTTCTCCCATTCTGTAGGTTGCCTGTTCACTCTGATTACAGTGTCTCACTGTATAGAAGCTCTTTAGTTTAATTAGATCCCATTTGTCAATTTTGACTTTTGTTGCAATGGCTTTTGGCATTTTGTCCTGAAGTCTTTGTCCATGCCTATGTGCTGAATGGTACTGCTTAAGTTTTTTCCCTATGGTTTAGAGTTTTGGGTCTTACATTTAAATCTTTAATCCATCTTGAGTTAATTTTTGTATAAGATATAAGGAAGGGGTCCAGTTTCAGTTTTCTCCACATGGCTAGCCAGTTTTCCATTTTCAATAGTATGCTTTCAAGTGGCTTCATATTCAGGTGACACAATTGCCTCCCCTCCATTATGACTTTTTTTGTTACTGTATCACATCAGATGATGAAACTCTTCCATGATCCCCTAACTCAAACAAGAATTTAGGATCACTTCTCAAAATCCAGTCAGTCTCCAAACCATGATCTACTAGCCTGCATATATCAAGAAACCCTTTTTTGCTTTTTTTCCACAGTCTGGACACCATGGATGCCTGCACTTATCTATCTACCTTTATCACGTGCCCTTTCTCACCAGTCAGGTCTTGGCTGTCTAGTTCACTACCGCAGCACGAAGCACAGAGCCTGACCCACAGTGCCCCACTAGATAAATGCCAGAGGTTTTTGTCTCTGCCTCTTGTGTTATCTTCTTTGTCTCTCTCCACAGGACAAGCCACATCTCAGTCTTCGTTAAAGCCCAGATCTCTCCAGAGTGTTGTTCAATTCTATCTTTTCTTCCCAATCCATCTTCAGAAGCCTTGTGCAGTCCCTCTCTGGCAAATATTCTCGATACTTCATCTGTTTAATTCCAGCATTTCTGTCTTAAAACTCTCGTAACCTGGCCATTAATCCTGACTCACGGCTAGGCCATTGTGGGGTCATCATTTTTACAGCTGTTGAATTTCAGAAATGTAATTAAGTAACTGAACCATCCATTGAAGCAGTTGACTGCTATTTGTCCAAATACAGAGCTCCTATGATTCTCCATCTATTACCCTACCAAGTTTGTCATAGATAAACATAATTTTTCCAGTTCTTTGTATTTTTCTATTTGCTTTTACCCAAAGGTAATATAACATGTTTTGTTACATTAATTTTTTCTATAAATAAAACTTATATTAAAAGCCATTTCTTTCTTTTTAGACAGCTTCACTGTTCCACCTCCAAACTGTATGACTATTGTAGTTTACTACTAAGTACTTTATACAGTGCCTCTTTTGAAATGTGACTTGAAGAAACTTAGGACAAAGAATACGCAATTGACCCTTAAATAACCTGAGGTTAGACTGCATGGATTCACTTTTATGCAGACTTTTAAAAATAAATATATTGGAAAAATTTTTGGAGACTTGTGACAATTTTCAGGAAAACCTCATAGCCTAGGAATATCAAAAAAATTAAGAAAAAGCTAGGTATGTCATGCATGTATAAAATATATGTAGATACTAGTCTATTTGATCATTTACCTGCATAAAATATATACAAATCCATTATAAAAAGTTAAAATGTATCAAAACATAAACATACAAACAGATCTTATATGGTGTCATTAGAAATCAAGAGAAGTGTAAACAACAGCAAAGATGAGTATTAAGTCACAACTGCATAAAATTAACTGTAGTACATAGTGTACTACTATAAACATTTTGTAGCCATCTCCTGTTGCTATTGTGGTGAACTCAGTGTTGCAAGTATCCAACCACTGATGCTAATTATCTCAATGTGAGCAGTTCCTCTCTCCAGTAAGTTGTGTGTAGCAATAAGTGATCTCCCCCTGTTCTCCTGTATTTTTCATCATGTTTAGTGCAATACCATAACCCTTGAATAACACTATGGGACCCGCATGAAGTGCAACTAGTGATGCTTGAAGTGCTCCCAAGAAGCAGAGAAAAGTCATGACATTACAAGAAAAAGTTGAATTGCTTGATATGCACCATAGACTGAGGTCCGCAGTTGAGGTTGCTCGTCATTTCAAACAGATGATATAAATTTACAGTATTGATAAATACAGTACAGTACAGTAAATGTATTTTCTTTTCCTTTTGATTTTCTTAATAACATTTTTTCTCTTCCTTACTTTAAGAGTACAATACATAACACACATAACATACAAAATATGTATTAATCAACAATTTATGTTATTGATAAAGCTTCTCATCAACAGTAGGCTATTACTAGTTAAGTTTGGGGGGAATTAAAAGTTATACATAGATTTTCAGCTGTGTGAGGAGTGGGTGCCCCTAACCCCTGTGCTGTTCAAGATTCAAGTATATATCCACGAAGAGTACGAAAGCAAAAGAGGAAACCAGTTCTGTGGAGAAATGAAAGAAATGATTAAACTGAGCATAAAGATCAATACAGTTCTAATGAAGGAGCAAATTTAGCTAAGCTGTCTAGCATCTGTGCGTAAAGAAAATATGATGGTTGGTCTATCCTCTATATTAGCTGAAAAAAGAAGGCATTTTAATTCTTCAGGGGAAATATAGGTTTTCCTGGCTAAGTTCTAATAAATATATGAATGTAACACAAGTCAGAGAGGTACATGATAAATAATGTCCTGACAATCGCTCTATAGGGAAAGCAGACAACTCTTTCTTGTGATTACTTTGGTAGAAGCTGAGGATTTAGCATTAAATTAGTATGAAGGAACAAAGAGCAAATACTCTGATTTCAAATAATTTTCTCTTGGTTTAAGTTCATCTGCATATAGAATTTAGAAAAATTTCAAAAGTGTTGTGTAACGCACACTTTTATTTGTACTATTTTTACAGCAAATGGTACATGTTTATGTAAAAAAATAAAAATAATTAAAATTTAAATTGCATTCCTACTGACATGTCCCCATACCACCATTTAAATTTGTTATGTATCCATTCCTTCAGATTGTCTTCAATTTTTTTCTCAACCCCTTACACATATATAAACATTGAGCTTTATTTTTATAAATATTATACTATACAAATACTCTTTAATTTGCATTATTCCTGCAATATATTATTTCTCTCTTATATTCTAATTTCCAATGGCATTATTTTTTCTGGCAAAGCTTTTGATAGAATCTAGAGGGGAAAAGGTAAAGATAAACTATTTTGACAAGTGGATAAAAACATGGGCTTTAGAATCTGACCTTCTGGCAGTTGTGGCTTCCAGGATCAATAATTGTGTAATCTTGGACAAATAAGTGTATCAAATTAAGACTCAATTTCCTCATCTGTGAAATGGGGGTGATAGTAGCACATAACCTCTCTACAGTATATTCAATAAGATTAAATAAAATACATACAAAGTATAAAAACAGCACCTGCACAGAGAAAGAGCCCATTTTAAGGCCTTTCAATGCTGACCTTCTAGATTATTGACTTAGGGGAGCACTATGTTTTAGAAGCCTAACTATTTGATGGTAGGTATGATGTTCTATTGAGAAACTTGAGAAGGGCACTCCACCCCCACACAGGTTCCTCAAATAAAGCTCCATTTTATCCTGAAGGGAGACTTGGATTTTCTCCAGAATCTTTATAAAAATTTTGCAAAAAGACTCATCACCGTAAACCACCAAATATGGCACCAATAGTTCTGAAGTGAACAATTTTCCGAGATACTCGGCCCCAGTCTGCCGCAAAGTGCAAATGCAGTGGGAGTCGTCCTCTCACTGGCCTCAGAGGACCTCTGGCCCAGCCCAGGTGGCTCAGAAGCCAGTGAGCACTGGGCCTAAGAAGACCCCCACCTGCTCACCCAATGGCAGCTCCTGCCAGCTCAGCTGGGCTGGGTCTGGGGTCCCTGGGTCACCACATGGCCCCTTCCCACAGGGCATTAGAGGCCACTTCTGCATCTCTGGCACTTTCTGTTAGAGCAACACGGGTTCCTCCATGGGTGGCTGGATGCAGCCACCAGTGTATTCCCTTCCCTAAGAGTGGGGCCTCCCCAAGAGCTGACTCTGCACCTCCTCCTTAGCCCTCATGGGGCCCCAAGACATCTGAGAGTGTTGGATGTAAGTGCGAAATAAAGAAATCCTCCCAGAAAAAAAAATTATCGGCCTCAGAAAAGGAAATCTCAAAATGGCCCCATGGGATTACTAGTCACAGTTGGTTAAGATTTTATACAGAGATGATCTCATTTGACCCCTATGAAGTCTCTGTAAGGTGAAAATTATTTTATAACGAATTTTAGCACCTCCCATGCCCTTTATGTTCAGTTTGACTTATTGAAGCTTTTGGACTCTAAGGACATGGAAGTAATAAGACATCCAATGGACTGTCAGGACTCTGAGCTCATTTGAATCCTGCTATGCTCAATCTGGGAAGCTCATACTGGTGTACAATGCAGCAGTTTACAAAGCAATCCCAATGGGGTTGTGTACTAGCTGCTTGTTTGTTTGCAAGTGCAATTCCAGATGTTGATTTTTCATCTAGTCATCCCTTGCTAGTTTGGTGTCGTGTTGCCTTAGAGACGGTTTTCTCTATGTGTTATCCCTTGACAATTGATGTCAACCAGAGTCTTCCTTATCATCATGCGGAGATGGAAGACAGAACCAACAAGCAGTTGGACATTTTCTTAGCTCGTCCTGCTTGGAATTTCCTTCTCCAGAAGCTTCCTCAGGCCGTGTTTTAACTCATGCTAAGACATAGCTCATGTCAATTTAAAAAAAGAAAGCTCAGACATCCAGAGTAGAAAGAGTATCTGATAACCTTTTCCTCCTTACTTTCTGCATTTTATCCTTCTCACTCTCCTCCTCTCTTCTCTTCACTTACCCTCCTCTCTTCAGTCCATTCCATTCCATTCTAGTTTAATCTAGTCTAGTCTAGTCTAGTCTATCCTCCCTCACTCCTCCCTTTCCCATCTGCCCCCTCCATCTCTCTCCATCTTACATGTTAGTAACACACACAAACACACACACACAAACACACACACTTAACTTTTCCTCAGAAATCTCAGAGCAAACTCGTTGGAAATGCTTAAGGCTAAATCAAAAGTGAATAAATGTTTCCTTTACCAGGAACTTTAACTTTTTCTTTGAAGTTTAATTTAGTTCCTGAATGTTAAAGATGATATATTTGATATCTGTAAATCTGTCTGTACTCGTCTGTGCATGTGAATATATATACATGAGCAAAAATGAAAAAAAGAAAATAAAATCCCCCCAACTTCTGCTTTGACTGCAAGATTAGAGGTTCTAACTTCTTGATTATTCCTTAACAAGAACATTTTAGAGAAATCAGTATCTTTTGTCCTCATTCCATATAGATTACTGCAGTTTGCAGACAGCCCTTTTTGCATATTATGTAAATAGAAAGTTACATTAACAACACTGTAGGTAATGTAGGAACATTTTTTTTAATTTCTCTTTTTTTCTTGTAAAAAGAGCTTCTGATTAAGAGCTGTGAATGCTGTTCATATTTAATTCCTTGCTGACTCCCCAAGTACTGTCTGGGATGCCTCAAATACTTTTTGTAAAACCATTAGTATTTGGCACTACCCATCCCAAAAAGATCACAAGTTAGCCCAATGGACAATGTAGAATTTTGAATATATCCTGCTCTGAGTTACCTAGGTGAGAGTTAAAGTGTGTATGCTGGCAGGTGGGTTATCAAAATAAAATCTAACATCCATAGGTAGCATTTTTATGTAAGTGTTGGGAATATGAGAGGTGGTGGGAGGAAGCAGAATCTCAGAGCACTTCAGAGCTGGATAAATAAGCTCTAACTTCAACAGAGAACAGGAGGGAGTGGGAGAGGGAAAGAGAGCCTCGATGCTCTTTACAGGGTGTGTCAAGTTATACAGACACAAATAGAGTCAGCGTTTTGGTGATGCATGCTATGAATTTTGAAAAATATTAGAATAATGAAATGCTGCTCGGTAGCTGATTACAACACATGATAGGTTCACAAAGAGATGCATAAACCTATCCTAAAATTTATCCCAAGGACAATGCAACAGTAGTTAAAAAAAATCTTCACCTTAGAGTGACCTTAATTGTTACTGGAAACAAAATATTCAGCCTTCAAAGTACATTGGTGGCCCCGGCCCCTGACTCAACAGAAATGCTAGAGACAATGTCCTGCCCCACCACTGACTTTCTCAGGTCCCTAAAATCTATAGAAGTGAATAATCTACCAGCTTTCCTGCAAATATGACTTCCACCTTAACACAGAGAAGAAAATTGCTCTGTTGAATTCAGAAGAAGTATCTGATTATAGTTCATAAAGCTACAAAAAATTATATGGTTTCATCAGTTTATGAGACTGTCTCACCTTAAGAAGTCAGTAAAATTTCTCTCCTTGAGAAAATAGAGTTTATAATGTTTCTATACAATCAGTGTTGAATGGATTCCTCCATGCTCTTTTTGGAAATGTTTGTTGTGATAGCATGTGACACAATTTACTTATTATTGTGGCAGTAGGAGTTTAATGTGATTGAAAGCCATCAAAAGGCATAGCATCTGAATGTCAAACATGACTTGTATCTATAATTCCAGACGACGATTTGGATGCCTGTTGATTCTCTTCCTCATTCACAATGATTTTTCCCCCCTTTCCACTAAGTGGCACTGTGTTATTTGCATTTTTCTGTTCAGGTCAAAATACCCAAACATTTGGAACGCTGGTGTGAAAACCAGTTTAAAGCTTTGTTGTAAATTTCTACTAAATAGATTGGGATAGGAAAAAAGCTGCAATTAAATTTTTAAATTTTTATAAGAAAAAATCTTCTATGAAGCTTTCTCTTTTCTGTATTTAACTCTTTCCCACTTTTTCTTTCCAAATTCATTAGCCTCCAAATAAGCACACCATATTATATATGTCGAAGGAAGTTTTATTTAGACTTATAAGGGCTGATCTATTCCCATACTGTTTAAATTAATGTTCAAAAAAGAATTCAAACCACATTCTAACATTTGGACTATGTAAGAAGGAAACAGATTTTTTGGGGAAAAAAAGATGTTGTTTTAGCTAGGCAGAATGGGCTGTAGGAACATAGACACGTGCAGACTGAATTTCTAAATGTGTGTATTATCTGATAAGATCTGTGCTGCTCATGTGTCAATTCAGAAAGTAAATGAGTACACGAGCAGATTTTTTTCTTTCCTCTTTTTTTCTCTCTATCCCTTCCTTTTTTCCTTCCTTCCTTTTTATTTTATTTTATTTTTTCACTTTTTCCATTCTCCTGCTTCCTTTCCTCTAATAGTATAGGATTTACTTTTATCTCAGCCACCTGCAGCCTAAGGCTTGGAAACATTCTGGTTCTTCACTAACTGGTGACATTTCAGACCAAATTAGCCCCAGAAATGCAAGGTGACTTTAATAATAAACTAGAGCTTTGAAATAGAATAGCCTGGATTTGCATCAGGTGTAACATTTTGAGAATTCAGTTCTGATTGCCCCCTCCAAATACAACACACCATTGACAGGCAGAATGCTTTGTCAGGTTGGCATCTATACAATCAGGCTATATTTAAAAAATCATGAACAAAAACAAAGTTACTGACTTTGTACGTGAGTGACCACCTTTAGTTTTCATTAGAACAGATTTTTCCAGCTTCTCAAGTGCAGCAAAAACACTGCTAGATAAAGAAGGACAGATACAACCTTAGAAAGAACTGTGAGGCCAGAATTCTGTGCATGTATGTGACTGTGTGTGTGTGTGTGTGTGTGTGTGTGTGTGTGTGTGTGTGTGTGTTGCGGAGGGTTCTTTTTGAAACTAATATATTACATTCCAATTAGCCAGCTTTTAGCAGTTACTTTCTTTGGTGTTTTGGCTTCTATTTGTAGCATGTATGGTAATATACTTTTTCTCATAAATGAAGTGTATTTTTTAATTAGAAAAATAAAAGAAATTAGTGAGCCAGAAAAATGTCAGTCTACCTTTTTTAAAAATACATCACCTTTTAGAGAATAGCACCACTCTGTCTTCTTTATACAAGCTATCATAGCATTTTCCTTTAAAACTAGCTAACATTCAAGAGCAGATGAATTTGTAGACTTCCTCAGACAAATGGATTGCAGAGAACCTGGAACAGCATTGAAACCAGCACCATGCCATGAGCTAGTGTTACTGGGGAGGGGGAACTGTCCCAATGTCTTCACATGAAGACAAAGGCTGGTGAAGTGGTGGCGAGTTGGCATGCTTTCCTTAGCATATATTAATCCTTTGGAATAATCTGTAAACCAAAAGAACTGTATCAGGGACATTTTGGTTTATTTACAATAGACTTGTGAAGAGTCGCAAGCCATTGTTGGATTCAAACGAACCCAAGTAACCTATATGGTTTTCTTCAAGTTAGCTTCTCCCAAACTTGCTTGGCCTTGCATCCCTTTTTGTTAACCACATGTATTTCACTCCCAATGGACTAGTTCGACAGTCAAGGTAGACTATATTATGCTGAGGTAATGAAGAGCCTCCCAGATGTCAATAATTTATTTCAATAAAGATTTGTCTATTTCTTACATCATGATCCATGTTCAGCATGTCCTTAGGGATCAGCAGGAGTGCTGTGTTCATGGACCAAAACTGAAGAAACAGCCATCATATGAAGCAGGCCAGTTGCTGTGCTAGAGGGAAAACAGAAAGCTCAAGAATATTCCACCCAAACACCAACCTCTAGGTGCCCTGAATCCGATGCGACTCACAGCACTTCTGATCACAATTAATCGTGCAGAACTAGTCATATGGTTTCATCCAAACACAAGAGGACAGGAAATGTAATCCCAACATATGCCCAAAAGGCAGAGATCCTAAAATAATTTGGGAACAGTACTAATGACTACCATACATAGTATTTTTCAGAATATATTTTAAGACTTCCTGGACAACTTATTATGTCTCTTACATGCTCCAAATCTCATTGTTGTGCATTTTTCCAAGATCAAGTAGAGTTTTACCTGAAAGAAAGAGGAGATATGGCAATCCACCACACTGAAAATACTCCAATTACATGTGAAAAATACCTTTTTACATTTGAGCTTCATAAAAACCCTATTGTATGTGTTGGGCAAAGATTATGATAAGCCATTTTTTTCATGAGAAATTGAAAGGTGAGTGAAATGACCCTTCTGAGTTGATATAGTATTCAAATGGTTTTTGTAAATCAGAAGGAAACACTGGGAGATGGGAAATGTGAACAGGTTCAAATCCTGAGACAGTTGAGCTAGCAAGAAGTATCACTGCAATTCAGTGTTATTCTGAATTCAACCAGATTTATCCAGGACTGGTACCAGGGTTGGAGAGATTATTGAACAAAAATATAGTGAGAAATAAAGCTCACTAACAAAAATGTTAAAAAAAAAAAAAAAAACAAAGTTTTGGTGAGGTGCCAAGAGGTGACAACTTGCTTCATAAATATCTTGAGAGCTTCTGGCCACTCAAAGCAACGAGCACTGAATCATTAAAGAAAAAATTCATGCAGTGACATCAAAAAGAAGATTTTAACCTGTCATTTCAGCCTCAAAAAGGACAGTTAAAAGTCAAATAAAAAATAAATTCTGCATTTTTAATGTGCTGTTGGGCTCCTATTGAGGAAGATAAATTCTGATTTATTGTTGTCTGCCTCAGAAAGAAGATGGCAGCACAGAATGACATTTTATAGCTTTGTTTTGGTTTGATAGTGTAGGTGGGGGTACCAGGCTGTAGGAGAGGGTATGCCATGACAGACACTAGCAAGCCACAAGCCACATCTCATTACCCATTTCCACGTCCTGCCTCACCTCCATCTCCCCCAACCCCTAAATCTACCATAATTAGTCTTGTGATGCTTACATTGCACCAGCCACACGCCTGAGGCATTATCTCCTATCTGTGGTATTATGTGCTGCAATCCCACAGCTAAATGTGGTAACCCAAATTTCACAGAGACGCTGTAGCAGGCTTGCTGAGATAACCCATCTTCGTATGTGGAGTGCCAGGTCACACGGAGCCTGTAGGCTTGGAGTGCTATGGATGCTTTGTGTAGCTTCTTCCTACGCACCCTATAGCTTACCCATCCTTCCAGAGATCACAGGAACCCTAAATAGCAAATATGGCATCCTAACTAGAACACCACCTGTTTTGTGCAAGTGTACATGGGCTTCTGCCACCCGGCTGCTTCTCTCTCCCTCGCTCTCTCTCTCTCTCTCTCTTTTGGTGGAGAAGAGGCAAAGTTTAGGGTCCATCTCTGTTGTCTGCTGACTAAATATACATAAAACTGGTAGATATAGGCGCATTGTCTATCCTCAGGCCAGTAGTACCTGTGCCATCTACATAAACTCAGTGACCTACATATATCTCTCACATATGTTCCTTTGAACATTTTACATATGCTTGCAGGTGCTGGGATCCTGGGCAATAAAGATCGTTGTTTGACAAGCCTCTTTGTTCCACATTTCAGAATATCTGTGGCTTTTTGTTGTCAAAAGAGATATATTCTTTTGTCTCTCTCTCTCTCTCTCTCTCTCTCTCTCCCCGTCTCTCTCTCTGGTGTGGGATTGCTTAGAAGCATGCAGGTTTTGACATATGCTTTTACCCGAAAATGTATCTGCTCCTGCTGCTTTATTGGACCCCCTAATTACCTGTAAAAAAAAAATAATAAATTGGGCAGGTGTTTGCTCTTCCAGTTGATTAATTGACAATGATTTCACTACAATTGACGGCAGAAAGCTAGGAAGCTGTGGGTTGGGGTTCATCAGCTTGAGAGGACAATTTACAAAAAGCTAAAATTGCCGGAAAACTATATGTTTTTCATTTCAGGCTTGGAAATGTCTTAGTCCCAGTATTGAGCCCTGTCACATATATAATTCTCTGTTTTATATACATGAAACTCTGGAGCTGATAAAATGAGCTTAGGAATATTTTTTTTTCCCTAAGTGAAAAAGATCACCCAGATCAGTCACTATTATGTGTTGAAAGAAGTGCATTGCAGCAGGAACAGTTAAGTCTGATGTAAACTTGACCATGCTTTTTCACTATGTCATTGGTGTTTTGCTTTTCAATTTACCAGTATCAGCAGCAGTAGCAGCCAGCCTCAGATGGTCTCTGAGGACCATACTTCCTAGAACATTAGCATAGTGAGGTTGGGGGGATTCCATATTAATTTTTTTATAGCTTCAAAGAAAAACACACGGTATTTTCATACTGGTGAGTGAATAAAAATACACTAAAAAATAAAGAGATTTAAATTTCAGAAACAGACAAAACCAAGCACACTCATATTTGATCAATATTAAAACTTTCCAGGTCTTTCAGGGATCCTAGTAACATACAGAATACATGAAATATTGAGATTTTATTATTTTAATTAAGAGTCCTGGGCATAAAGCATAATTTCAGATTACCAGGTTTTTAGGATAGGAATAGATTGGCTAACAGAATTTTCCATGAAAAAGAAAGTGGTGAACTATGTAAAATAAGTTAGATTCAAGGTTTGGCTGGAGTTCAGGCCATATTTTTATGTTGATCCTTAGAACTCATTCATTCACTCTATTTTTATTTTACAGCTGAGCTTGTAAGCATGAATAATGTAGATACACAAATAGCATAGAAAGTGACTGTAGCCAGGAGGTAGTGAGAGAGAGAAAAGAGTCCACATTTCCTGAAAACAACTCCAAACAGGAAAGACATTTCATGCTTTTTAAAAGACAATAACAAATAAAGAAGGCTTATCAGTAATGCTTATCAACTCAATGCATCCATTGGAATATTTTTTTTCTAAACATAGCTATTAGAAGCCAACTTACAAAGAATTAATTTGACCTTTTAATGGTATTTTTTAACTAATCAAATTTATAAGAGAAAAATAATGATATTCTAGAATCATATTACTGAAAGCACAAAACTGATGTCCTCTCCTTGTCTTTAAAGAACCCCTCAACATATGATATCAATTCAAAATATTTTAAAGAAACATTTCAACAAGCCTAGCAGGTTATTTAATAAACAATGAGTATAAGAACTCTTTCTTAAATGTTTACATAGAGAAATTATATTATCCTTCACTATAATGAAAAGGTACAAAGTGGGGATTTTTAAATATTGTGTATTTTCAGCAAATGGCTTTGGGCACTGTATCTATTATTTGAGATAGCTATTCTTGGCTATAAAACTTCCTCATGTTATTTTGATATTCTGATTTGCCAAGTAGATAAAGGGTCCAATTCTAACTTGTCCTTTCATAAGAAAGAATAAAAAATACACAGAAGTACTTCATTGAAAATTTTTTTTATGGAGAGAGCATGAGTTTCCTTCCCTTGCTTTAGGGAAAAAAAAAAAAAAATATATATATATATATATATATATATGCACACATTAACCTTACTGAAGTATTTGTATAGTCAGTTTCTTTTCAGCTTTAAAAATTCAGATTGAATATGCCTCTCTCTAATAACTTTATAAGCCACCTCTCTGCTGTTATAACATTGGTTAAGTAAAACAGACATTTGCTGTAAGCCTGAATGATCTGAGGGCATTAGGCTTCTGTGCCCTAGTCCAGTGTGTTCTTAAAAATTAAGACTTTCCTAAGGAAATAGCAACAATTCCCAAACTCTAACAGTAAATTACAATACTAACAATAATGTATTTTATACAGGGGAATTAATCTAACTGTCTCAAGAACACACACACACCACACACACACACACACACACACACACACAATGACCACTCACACAGCTTTCCAAAGGTGGCACAAATCAAATTAACTTTTAAAAAGGCATGGAGAGGATGGCAATCGAGAACTTCTTAAAGAAAATATAGGCTTCTTTTTAATAAAATTCTCCATTTCCCAAGTTCTACCTAAGCACCTTGATTGCTTTATGTATTAAACTGTGTATACTCAACTCCTGCTCTGGATAGGCTGTGAGTCGGGAAAGACACAAAGCAGACGGGCATATCCCAGCTGTAAAATTGCACACTGTATCATAAGTGAGCAATCTAGACTACCTACTTCATCCCCTTCTGCCAAAATATTGCACTTTCTCTTTCAATAAAGATGTTTTATAATGGCAATGAGGTGCTGTAACTCATGAAGTTTCTGCTGCTTACTTGCTCTCTGTGTCCTCTAACTCCCACTCTATCATGAGAGCATATGTTGTATCTCTGTCATGAATTATTATTTGACGATTCCATGTTGAAATTTGCACTTGGAAGGCAGTTTCCCCACCCTCATTGCAAAGATTCCTTCTTATTCTTAGAAGGTCCATATTGTCTAATGGCTTCCATGCTGTAAAACAATTCCTCAGGTGCTGCATCCAGGGACTTGGTCTCCTAAATTCTCAATTAGCAAAACCATCCTGAACTTATATAGGTACCTAAGGTGCTGTGCCTCTTTGTTTTGAAATAACCATTTGTGTACACTATATTCAAGAATGAGATTTGCTCTTCCATGAGCGAACTCAATTGCAAAACATTTCAGTTGGCAATGATAAAAATTTCACTGGCATGAAGTGGGGGAAGAGGCATCTAGTTTTTCATGCATTGCCTTCTACCTTTCTCCCTAATAATAAATTTAGTGGATGGAGAGTAATAATATGCATTTTGTTTTAGTCTTTGTGATTCTGACTTTCATCAAGAGGATTCCAAACTATTCCCTGGTGGGTAGATTTTTCTTTCAAGTTAACATTTGGTGGTTCTCTCTTAACAGTGGTGTATCAGAGCTGGTTCATACTGGTTCACGAGAACCAAACAGGCACACTACTTCTCCATTGTACTTTTGGTAGACAGCTAGTTAGCTTGAAATAAGCTATTGTGAGAGAATTTACACTACAGAAATCAATAAATGCCATAAATCAGGGCTTTCTTGGGAGACAACTGGGGTTAGTTGCTAAACAGTTACCAACACACCAACACCACCTACCTAGTAAATAAGGTATTCTAAAGGTGCCAAAAGTACCATAAATAGCAGTCCTAGAATGAAAGTGGCTAACCTCTAGTTGTAAAGGTAACACATAAAATAAGGTAAAAAATAGTTTAGGTAATTAGCAGAAAAGACGTTATGTTGGCAGTATAACTTATTAGCTAAGGACCCAGGCTTGCTTCAATTTGCATTGGTCCCCTTGCTAGTTGAATACCCATCAGCAACTCACTCACTTCTCTGAACCTCAGTTTAATTTACTGTAAAATGGAAATAAAAGTTAGTTTCCTCATGTGGTGGTTTTGAGGATTGATTGAGATGATGAATGTATATACTGGTTGCTTGGCACATACTGAGGGCTCAATACATTTTGGCCATTATTATTAAAGACAGGTAGTTGAAAAATTGTCAGCCTCATCTTAGTTGCAGTTGCTTATCTACCTAATTCCAACTATGCATGCCTTCTTTATTGTCATCAGGTGTACCAGGTTTGTTCTGGCCTCAGCCTTTGAATCTGTTTTTCCTTCTGACTGAAAATCTCTCCCGTGGAATTTTGCCTGGTTGGCTCTTCTCATTATTCTAGCATCAATTCAGATGTTAACTATTCAAAGAGGACTTCCTTATTCACTCTTCCTTGGCCACGCACTCTCTCACCCACCTGGTCATCATGTCCCAGATTTTCCTGTTCCATACTTCTATAGAAGTTATCATCATAAGAAGTTTCTGCTTTGTTTGGTTGTTTTTAACTATCTCTCTTACTGAATCAAAGACCCATGAAAGCAGCAACCTCATTCGTCTTTTCCTTTGTGTAATCCCAAGCACCAGGAATAATGCCTGGCATGTGGTAGGCATGCAATAAATATCAGTGAATGAATGAACAAATAAATGGTGACTTTGGAGCCAAAATGGTGAATTCACTACTTAGGTGGCAGGCTGAACTACAATTCTATTTTTAGTCCAATTAAGGGTTGTTTTAGATAATAAAATAGCAATATTTATGGATCCACAGGAGGTAAACAAAAAGTTCATTAATGCTCTGGATAAATAAAGGAGTGAGCAATAGAAAATCTATTGACATATTTAATCAGGAAACTGTGAAAACAACTAGACATAGCTGATTTTGTGAGGCATGGAAAGATTGGATTCAGAATAACTTGATTGGGTAGATTTTTAAAAATATTATATACACACTGCTAAAGGTTCATTTCTGTGATTTTAGCATAATGATTGGAAATAAGAAAGTGGTATTTAAATTCCCAATCATTAACCATCCTGATTATTATATTTTGAATGGGAGGGAAGATATAATGTGAACTAGCCTTCTTGGTATGCAAGAGTTTCCATAGACTTCTGTGCAGGTGTGTGAGTGAGACTGTTTTCTCCCTCATGGTATTTGTCTGAGCATACAAAGAGGGGGTGAGGAGTGCTGAAGAAACAAAGACAGAATAAACCAGTTAGCACAAATATTTTTAATGCTTGTGGTATCAAATAATGAATTAAGCATTTCTATGTGAAGGGATATTTTTTAAGGATCATGAGAGGTTGGAAGAGCTTTAAAAAATACCACTCTAAAAGTGAAGGACTTTAATTAATAGAAAAAATATTTGCTATATATTACACTTACACATAGGATTAGGAAAAGTGTTACGGAGTAAGAAATAGAATTTTAGCATAGGCATGTATTTCTTGCCTTATTGAGGAAAAGACATTTTATAAGTGGAAGCCAAACTATAAATGCAAGGTATGTGGATGTAGAGCTCTTTATCTTATATCTGGATTAAATGCTCAAGGTCCTATATTTTTCTTTATTTTTTAGATTAGCTCGGATAGAGGAGGAGGTGACATGCATAATGTTGATAGCATTTTCAATTACATTGTGGATATACAGTAAGATTGAACATTTGAAAGAATTACAGAAACTCCCAGGTATCAGTTGCAGGAGATTTAAAAGGCAGTTATTTAATGCTTTCATGTTTGTGTGTGTGTGTTTATATATGTATATACATACATAATCATCATTATCATCATTCTGAGGCAAATAATTCAGATAGGTACATAGCTATGCATGATTGTTTGGACCTATTTTAATATCTGCATTTAGAATTTTAAGAATTAGTTTCAGATTCTTAAAAATATAAAAGCTCTGGATTTCCTCTGCCAAGTATGTCACAATTGCGCTTACATGGTCTAAAATGCAACAAATTTAGGAGAATGATATTTTATATAAAAACAAACAGGCACTTAACATATGTAATCTATTGTTTACCAAAACATGTAAGCCCATACCTCATACAAATTCTCATGCCCACACTTGTACAAAGGCTACTTCTTATCGTTGTTAATGTATGACACTATGTAGCCAGAGATTGATCTTAAATTAGAGTACACTATGGAGAAACGGCATCTGGTAACAACTTGCCATATGCTAGAAATTTTTAGGTGCTATGTATATTTTATTTCATTTAATCCTCATAACAATTTATATATATAATATATACATATATTATATTTTTGTTTTTTTCCCTCTGTTATCTCCTTATCACGTACATAAAATATACTGACTTTATTATCATAGTTTTTAAGTTATAGGATGTCAAGTAGAAGAGTAAACATTATTCAAGGACTTTGTGTCTTCTTCTGGGGTAAGGATTAGTGCATCTTCTGTTGTGGTTGTAAGCAAAATAGTTGTGTCTTGTTAGGTGGAAGTATGACCTTGTTATTTTCCTTATTTGGAGATTAAGTATGGTTTTAGGACATGTATATGGTTGCCAAGTTAACAAGGGGTAAACTCGTGGTGGTTAATTTTATCTGTCAACGTGACTGAGCCATGGTGCCCAGATACGCGGTCAGACATTCTGAATATTCCTGCTAGGGTGTTTTGGATGAGATTGACATTTAAGTATGCTGACTTTGAGTGAAGCAGATTGCCCTTCATAATGGTGGTGGGCTTCATCCACTCAGTCGGAGGTCTTAATCGAACTAAACACTGACCTTCCCCAAGCAAGAGACAATTCTGTAGCAGACTGCCTTCAGACTTAAACTGCAGCACGGGTGCTTCTGTGGGCCTCCAGTCTGCTAGCCTAGCCCGCCTAATTTAGACTGAACTCATGAGCCTCCATACTCATATGAGCCAATTTATTAAAATAAATCTCATCACACAAACATACACACACACACACCCCCACACACACACACATCACACATCTTATTGGTTCTGTTTCTCTGGAGAGACTGGAATAATAAACAATCCAGTGATGAAGCATACAGAGGTTTAATTGTCCAAGATCATAAAACCAGCAAATAGTGGAATTAGAGTCTGAAGCCACATCTTCTGATGTGAAAGCCAACATTGTTTTGCATCTTTCCCATGATTCTCAGAAAAGGCTTCTAATAATCAACATTTCAACAACTTATTTATTATTGAGTATGCTACTAATTATGATCATTTATTAACCTATAAACACTGGAAGGACAAAAAATATGCCTTAGATATCTTATTTTTTAAGACTAGCACAATTTATAAGGCAGGAACCACCAGAAAACACACGCACACATGCATACAGGGACATACCTCCACCATACACATACACAGGCATATCACACACCCCCGACATTTATCATATCACAAGCATGTATACACTTCCTACAGTATAAATTGTTTAATTCAAGAGAGTCTACAATTTAGGTAAACTTAGGCAATAGCTTATTCCTTTTCTTCAGTGTTTGATCCCATGAGTACTATTGAACAAGAGAAGACATTTTAATGCCTCTGCGTTTCCATTTCTTTATTTATAAAACCAAAATACCTGACTCAGATTTTAGACATTTGCAAATCACCTTCTTGTTACTTGCCTTATTCACATACCACTAACAGTGTAATATGCTGCGAAAAAAATGCAAAGATGGAGTGGAGACACTACTTATGTTAGTTTCAACCTAAGGAGTAACTATTTTTAAGATAAATTCAAAAATTTTATAAAATTTAAATTGTCTGCCTGCAAACTAAAATCATTCAGTATTAGCAATGAAATGAGGGCCAAATTTGGGAAAATAGGTCTAAATTAGAATTTAAACTCTTGTTTAGTTCTCTCTCTCTCTGTTTATAAATTGGCTACTGAATGAACATTAGATAATTCTAAAACTTATCCCAGATATAATCTTCCTAATTCTCCAAAATCTAAAATAATCTAAATGTGATAAAAAATGTTCTTGGTCTGCCAGCTGCAGTGGCTCACACCTGTAATCCTAGCACTTTGGGGGACCGAGGCAGGCAGATCACCTGAGGCCAGGAGTTCAAGACCAGCCTGGCCAACATGGTGAAACCCCATCTCTACTAAAGATACAAAAATTAGCCAGGTGTGGTGTTGCATGTCTGTAGTCCCAGCTACTCAGGAGGGTGAGGCATGAGAATCACTTAAACCTGGGAGGCAGAGGTTGCAGTGAGCCAAGATTGTGCCACTGCATACCAGCTTGGGCAATAGAGTGAGACTTTGTCTAAAAAAAAAAGAGAGAAAAGAAAAGAAATATTCTTGGTCATCAATACAGATGCTCCTTGACACACACCAATTTAACTTAATGATTTCTCAACTTCATAATGATGTGAAACTTTCACAATCTCAACATAATGTACAGTATTCAATAAATTACATGAGATATTCAACACTTATTATAAAACAGGCTTTGTGTTAGATGATTTTTCCCAACTGTAAAGTAAGGTTAATGCAAGTGTTCTGAGCATGTTCAGGTAGGCTAGGCTAAACTATAATGTTCAGTAGATTAAGTATATTAAACGCATTTTTGACTCATAATATTTTCAACATATGATAGGTTTATTGGGACATAATTCCATCGTAAGTTGGGGAGCATCTGCATTTTTGCTTTCTCACTGGCTGCTTATACAATCCTGAAGGAATCACAGGCCCTGTAAAGTTTTCATAGATATGAGAATATATACGTTTAAAACTTTAAGAGTTCTCGTGTAGGCTTTAAGTTTTTCTCTTACTATAACTCACATTATGAAATACTTTTTTATTGTGACCTAATATGGACATATAGATGCAGTATAATTGAAGTAAAATTTTAATGAAAGCTGCTGACACTTAATTCATTCTATTCTATCCTATCCTATCCTATCCTATCCTATCCTATCCTATCCTATCCTATTCTATCCTATTCTATTCTATTCTATTCATCTGTTCTATTTCTTTCTTTAAATTGCAGACCACCAGTTACCAAATTTATTTTATAACACATTATATTAATTATCTATTCCTGTGTAACAATACTGTAACAACCTTAGAAGCTTAAAACAGCACTCATCTATTTTCTCAGTTTCTGTGGGTCAGCAGTCCATGCTTGGCTTAACTGTGTTCTTCCTCTGCGAAGCTAAACTCAAAGCGTCAGCCAAGGCTGTGGTTTCATCTGACATTTGACTAAAAACAGACTCATTTTCTTAACCCAGTCTATCATTGTTGGACATTTGGGTTGGTTCCAAGTCTTTGCTATTGTGAATAAAGCCGCAATAAACATACGTGTGCATGTGTCCTTATAGCAGCATGATTTATAGTCCTTTGGGTATATACCCAGTAATGGGATGGCTGGGTCAAATGGTATTTCTAGTTCTAGATCCCTGAGGAATTGCCACCCTGACTTCCACAATGGTTGAACTAGTTTACAGTCCCACCAACAGTGTAAAAGTGTTCCTATTTCTCCACATCCTCTCCAGCACCTGTTGTTTCCTGACTTTTTAACGATTGCCATTCTAACTGGTGTGAGGTGGTATCTCATTGTGGTTTTGATTTGCATTTCTCTGATGGCCAGTGATGGTGAGCATTTTTTCATGTGTTTTTTGGCTGCATAAATGTCTTCTTTTGAGAAGTGTCTGTATACACCATGGAATACTATGCAGCCATAAAAAATGATGAGTTCATGTCCTTTGTAGGGACATGGATGAAACTGGAAATCATCATTCTCAGTAAACTATCGCAAGAACAAAAAACCAAATACCGCATATTCTCACTCATAGGTGGGAATTGAACAGTGAGAACACATGGACACAGGAAGGGGAACATCACACTCTGGGGACTGCTGTGGGGTGGGGGGAGGGGGGAGGGATAGCACTGGGAGATATACCTAATGTAAATGATGAGTTAATGGGTGCAGCACACCAACATGGCACATGTACACATATGTAACAAACCTGCATGTTGTGCACATGTACCCTAGAACTTAAAGTATAATAATAATAAATAAATAAATAAATAAATAAATAATAAAAAGAAAATTAAAAAAAAAACAGACTCATTTCCTTGCTTACTTGGGTTT
Organism: Pongo abelii; assembly: GCF_028885655.2. Taxonomy (NCBI): domain Eukaryota; kingdom Metazoa; phylum Chordata; class Mammalia; order Primates; family Hominidae; genus Pongo; species Pongo abelii. The sequence continues at coordinate 135,834,028 of NC_085928.1, read as the reverse complement.
TGGCAGCATCCAGTTTTTTGTGAGCTGCACTGGACGGACAGCCCAGTTTCTGGCTGGCTGTTAGATGGAGACTGCCCTCGGTATCTTGCTACATGACCCATTTCATAGGGAAGCTCACAACATGGCAACTTGCTTCTTTAAAGCCGGAAAGGAGAGACTCTCCTTACAAAGCAGGTACTGAAATCTCATGGAATGTGATCATGTACAAGTAATCATGTATGCCCTGTTACTTTGACACATTGTAGAATACATCACAGGTCCTGTGTACACTCCAGTAGAAGCAATTATGCAACAAGTGAACATCAGGAGGAGGGGACCTGTCTGCCACAAAAATTAATGTATCAATTTCTGAAATTTGAAAACCACTGGTCTAACAAGTTAACTCTCTTCGTATGATAATAATTCTGAGTATCTGTACCCCAACAAGGCCAGAATTATCGTTCATACTTTTTCCAACTCATTAATGAAACCACAAGAGCTAAAGGGCTTGCTGAAGATCATATAATTCTTTAGTGGCAAAAGCAAAACTAGATTCACTTTTTTTTGACCTCCAGTCTCAAGATGTTTTCATTATATCCAGCACATAGCAGAATATCTAGCACGTAGTAGTCATTCAATATATGTGTTTTGAATAAATGAATACATAAGTAAATTGCTATAAATCATAGTATCTTTCTTGAAATTCTTGAAACTAGTCAATTAGAAGTGCCACTGAATATAGAATATTATCTTGGCTTCTTAAGAGATCATTTAAAATCCTATTGATTTTCTCTCTGGTCTTTGACATTCTATATAATCTTATTATATGGTGTATATACTTTTATTTTAAAAAGTTAACACCAATCTAGAATACATCTACTTCTCTACATGTTCAAATGCGAATGTTCTCACAATCTAGAAAGATGGACTTGACATAAATTCTAGGCAGTGATAGTTAAAGAAAATTTGTAAGTAATTTAAGTACATATTATATTATTCCACATGCTTACGCATAGGCTAATGATGGTTCAATAATTTTGATTGCATCATAGTTGTGAAAGAGTTAAGAAGTGAAAAATAGTTGTCAATTTAAGTATAATTATTTTGTCATTCTACATTTTCAGGCAATCTTACTATTTAGAACAATGTTTATTATCCATCACTACTGCCCCAAATAGGGCCAGCTCTGAAATGAGAGTTTGAAGAGCTTTTAATTTATAAATTAAGAATCATAACAAGTAACAGCTTCTCTCTTTGTCTTGCTTTTCCAGATAATGGTCATTTCAACTGTCTTTGAGTCTGGAGGGTGCTGTTAACAAACTGAATTGTATTGCTGCTGGGCTAGTTAACATTCATATTAGACTTTCAAAACAGTGTGGAGAAAACAGTCAGCTCTTTGATGGCATTTATGATGGACACACAGCTGGGCTAATGAAGACAATATGTCAAGGCTTGAACAGCAATGATTTTACAGATTTTTGAGACATCTATTTGGGTTTATAGAGCTGATTTCCTCTTTGGAGGCTGCATTCTGAATTAGTGATAACCACCTTTATAGAGAAAACATTGAATATGAAGAGTCCAAGGAATTTAGGCTAAAGAAGTAATTCTAGGACTAGTCAGACAAAGAGAAATACTGTCTGAAATGACTCTGAATTTAAATTAAAAATTGGGTGTGGCATTTGGGGTGAGAGTGGGAAAGGTTAGGAAGGGACAACGAGGCACTAATAAGAAATAAACAAATACCACACAACAGGCATCTTTATGAAGGTCCTTATTACTCATATGCAACACGCGTGAGAGCTTCCACTTTGAGAGAAGACAAACTAAGTGACAGCCATTTCTTCAGCCAGTATTTAGTCATTTCTTGTTAAAGATCTTTTAAACTAGCCACTTTTTCCTTAAACTCCAATAAGCCCTGCTCCCCAGAATTTATTTTCTTTTAACTTCTAAGCGCTCAACATTACGCTTGCTTATTTTTATGTCTAAGAAACACCTTTATTTCTGTAAGAATAGTCTTAGAGAGAGGGCGGAATTTCTAGAGTGAAATTGATTTGAAAATTACCTAATTTAAAATATTTTAAAGTCCCACAGAGCTAGGTAGTCACTGCCTGCCTCCTAATAAACTATTTCTGGATTGTGGGTGGATTCTACTTTCCAAGAAGACAAAAGACAATTCATATAGTTATTCAATTTCCTGATCATAATTTTTGTAGGTCCCTTTGTGGTAGAGCCCTAAAGCTTTGTCAAGTTACTTTACTGGCAAAAGAGTGCCCCGTTTATGATCCTAGCAAAGTCCATGAGGACACCACTCAGCTTTAGGCCCAAATTGTTAACCAAAAAACCTACTCAAAATTTGAAAATCATCAAAGCTTGCAGTTAGCACCCTGACACTTTCCCTTTCTAAGCTCATTTCTACTATGTGCCTTGTTTCTTTACATTATCTTTTTCACAGTCATAATTACTATAATAGCTAACATTTATTGAGGATTTACTATAAGCTGGGCACGGTGCTGAATATTTGATGCAGATTGTCTCATTCATATAACAACCATAGGAGGTAAATATTGTGATCATTATCTCCAACTCATAGATAAGAAAACCTAGGGTTAGAAAAGCTAAAAATCTTGCCATAAATCACAAAGCTATAAAATCAGAGACCTAAGATATCAATCAGGCAAAAATCCCAGGCAATTTGGTCTGCTCAGAGAATGGTCTTGAAGGCAAGTACTTTCTAGATTTGGGCAAGTACACCTCTTTAGTATTTTTCGAAGACTTCTATAAGCATTCCAATTTGGAAGAAAGACTCAGGAAATTAAAGTATTAGTCTACATTTGAAACTATTACACAAAAAATTCTTTTTTAATTGAGAAAGTTTTGATGATTATCATTAATTAAAAAATCAAACTTCAAAGATTTGCAGTTATATGAAATTTCAGGTCTCCATATGAACCACTGAAAATATGGCAGTTAAATAAAACTCCAGTTTTGACTAACACTTCTGTGTGTCATCTCTGCAATTAAAGTTCTCCTGCCCTCCTTTGAAAACAATTTTAAAATCTTATGTTCTCCTTTAATTTTCTTTATAAATTAAAAGTAATTATTGTTCTTCTGTTTCTGGCCAAAATAGAGTAATAGGGACAAAATTCACCTGTCTACCTTGTTCACTGTCTTAAAAAACACTGTTTCAAGTATTTTGTCCCATGTTTATTTTTTCAGGTACAATTCTTTTGAAACATAGTTTGGAATTTTTTTTAATTCCATATACACCTACCACAGAGTTCAGTCATTTTGATCCTATTTATTTACCCAAAAATAACGAAAGTATATGTCCACACAAAAACTAATCAGCTATGAGCTATTCAAACATGCAACAACCTGGAAGAATCTAAAAATAATTATGCGTAATGAAAGAAGCCAGACACAAAGAGTACATACTGTATAATTCCACTTATATATAAAACTAGAAAATACAAACTCACTTGTAGAGATGGGAAACAGAGAAGTGGTTGTCTGAGATCAGGGTGAGGTGTGAAGAAACTATTGGGGATGATGGATATGATATGTTCACTGTCTTGCTTTTGGTGATAGTTTCACAGATATAAATCTGTGTGTAAAGACAGGTCAAAGTTACTAAACTGTATATCTTAAATATGTGTACTTTATTGTTGACTTTTTCTAACAAAGCTTTTAAACTTTTTGTAAGTAATTATTGACTAAAACTTAATCTAAGCCATGGGACAGAGCACTGTGTTCCTTTCCAAGTATTCTTACCTTTAAATTATGATACACAGCCCTCCAGGACCACTCCCTCCCTCCCATCCCATCCAAATCCCTCATAAAACATCAAACTGCAAAAAATAGGAAAGGGCAGCATCAGCAGAAGTCTGACTCTCAGGAGACAGTTTTAATTCTCTATGTCATTTAGCTATTTTAAAAATGATGGAAAGTTGCCACCTTAAAAAAAATCAGCTTTCTTTTCCACAGGTAAGTATTTTTAGAGGAAATTTTACTATCAATATCTGATTAAGCATATTTCTATTCCCCCTAGATTTAATGTTTTCTATCTACAATATAAGAGGAAGATAATGCACAATTATGCTAGTAAGACTCTCTTTTCCAATAATGTTTGAACTTCTCAATACTACATTTAAAAAGGAAATAGTAGTACTTGAACAGTTAAGTAAGAAGATGAACAAAATTGAACAGAGGAAAAATAACTGTCTGAAGACATGTTGAAAATACATTTAAAGACAGTCTGTCTGAGACAGGAGCTGAGCTGGCCAATCCATCTTATAAATAACTGAACATCATTCAGGTGTCAAGTATTTGACCTGGAGACTGGAAGGGGAGGAGAGAGTCCAAAAAAAGTCAAAATATAAAGAAAAAAAATTAAAGAATTTGTCTCACGAATCGGGCAACCAAGGTCTAAACTTCTACCCTCTGCCTGGGTAAATTGTTGTTGCTTCTTTCTGTGAATCTTAAAAGACGTACAATATACCTCATTTAATGACTTTGATTTATTCATGAAAACTCTATCCTCATGGGAAAAGCTGTTAAATGAAAAAAGATTTCTTTTAAGTAGAAAAATTATGAAAGGATTCCTTCCAACCCTCCATACCCAAAATATATCAAATGAATTATATATATATCAATTATCTATACATGTCAAAATATACCAATTAAAAATATCAGTTAAACAATACATCAATTGAACTATGAAAGCAAGCTTATTTAAGTAGCAAAGAATAACGTGAAGGTTACTAAGTATAGCTTATACTTAAAATACAATGAATTGAAAGCTCATGGCACTCAATATAGTAGGAAGAAGAAACTTAATAGAAAGTGGTAGTTGGGGGAGAAGGACTGCAAGGGAGTTATTTGAAAAATGCGTTTTTTATTTCTGCATCATTTTATTCACAAATTATTCTTAATCTTTTGTGAATTTGTGGATTTCTTGAACTCAAACCAGACTTAAAAATACAGTTACAGCACAGAAAAAAATCTTTAACGGCAAAATAAAAGCTAAGCAAGAGAGCCTTTCAAAACACATGAAAATAGCACACACATACAAAAAAAAAAAAGAATAAAGAGATGTACAAGTGACACCTCCTCAACCTTCTCACTTGGTGTACATATGCACAGTAAATTATTTTGGGCTCAGCCAAGCATGGGAGCAATTCAAATAGATCCATATGATATTCTCTGATTAGAAACTCTTGTGGAGTAAGTTGGTGAGTGTATCTTTGCCTAAAACAGTCATGTCAAAATATAGCTTCCTATAGCATATTTATTTAGTATCATTTTGGTGAAAAAGTGGTTATACAGAATAGAAAAGTGTTGTCCAAAAATAAGTGGTTGACCTTTCCAGAGCCATTACCTGCAGAATTGTTATGTAAGTCTGTTCCATACTCATAAAGGAATACTCAGCTGACCCAACTGATTTTCTCATGTTTTTTCCTTCAAGGGCTAGTAGAAGTCTATATGTTGTGGTGGAAAACAACCTCAGCCCTGTAATCCAACATTTGCCTATCAAAACTTGTCCTGTGATTTACAAAACTAGAACCTCACTGGTAAGTCACATTCCTAGAGTCTCCCCCATCCCTAACCCCAGTCACGGAAAATAAATCAAATCATTGTCACTCTTTCTTAACAAAGAGTATACATTTAAAACTTGAGTAAAATTACAGGTACTGTCTGTGGCCTTCAAGGGGGAACTTGAAGTCTCAATACCGCAGTTGTCTAATCCGAGGATCCAAGATGAATATACTCAAGGACTTTATACTTGGCATCCTCTGGAGACAGTACATAACCACCATCTTGGTTTAACTGGAGATTCATTTGGGTTAGGAGAAATTATGTAGGCAATGTACTTAGTCAATGGAGGCCTTATGCCTGAAGACTTACAAGAATCTGAATTCGTATGTTACTTTTCCTTTAATGGAATGGAATTCCAAATGAAAAAAATCAAACAGCATGTGCATAAACATTAGATATAATACCCAAATTTACAAAGCCTTTATAGATATGCAAGTGTTACTGTGTCTGTCCCTAGCTTCTGTACAGAATTTAATGGGTAGCTGTTACTATTTTATTGTTGTATAAAAATGAGGAAACTGATAAGTTGTCTAAAGGTGCACAATCAAAACACATCAAAGCTATTGCGAAATACAGGTCCCCGGATTTCAAAAACAGATCTTCTGCTTATAAATTCAGTCTTTTTCATATTGCCATAAACTCCAGAATGGGAAAACAAAGTTACTATCAGAAAAGCTTCTTTTAGCTGGGCGTGGTGGCTCATGCATGTAATCGCAGCACATTGGGAGGCCAAGACAGGCGGATCACTTGAGGTTGGGAGCTCGAGATCAGCCCGGCCAACATGGTGATCTCTACTAAAAATACAAAAATTAGCTGGGCATGGTGGCGGACACCTGTAATTCCACCTACTCGGGAGGCTGAGGCATAGAATTGCTTGAGCTGGGGAGGCTGAGATGGCTTAGTCATCCGAGATGGCGCCACTGCACTCCAGCCTGAGTGACAGAGTGAGACTCCATCTCAAAAGAAAAAAGAAAGCTTATTTTTTACCCTAATCACCATAATTTTCACTATTAAGTGATGGAAATAGAAATAATTTACTTAGCAAATCCTTTCTAGTTCAAATAATTTGTATACAGGCTATGTAAACATAATAATGAGAGATTCTTTTTAGTCATCTTGCTTTATATCACTAATTACACTATTATTTAATGATATTTTAAAGAAAAACGTGTTTATTTTCAAGTAGAAAAGTCATATATGTCCACCAAGGAAAGCTGTAACAAATGTAAAATACATAAAAAAGATAACAGCTAAATTTCTAAAGCATTAAAAAAAAGACAAATAGAAGGGTGTCAGATTGGGAAAGTATGTCTTGTAAGGTGTAACGGACAGACTAATTAGCTTAGAGATGTGGATCTCAAAGTGGTTGTCAGAGCAACAGCATCAGGGTCACCTGGGAACGTGTTAGAAATGCAGATTCTCAGGTACCATCCCACATTTAATGAATCAGAAGCTCAGAGTAGAGACCAGCAATTTGTTTTAACAAGTCCTTCAGGGATTCTGATACAGCTGATGTTTGAGAATCACTAGCTTTGAGTAAACATAAGAGAGTCACATTAGTATTTTTAAATCACTGGAAGTTGGTTTGTTTTGTTTTTTCTTAAGTGGGACTCATTTGTACTTCAATACACAGAATGGATATTTAGAGGAAGTCGTTTTTGACCTAACACAGATGAGCACTTCCAATTGAATAGCGCTTTCTGATAATGGGGCTGCCCCCTACAAGTGAATAACTGGGTTTCTCTAGGCTGGAGCTGCAGACAGGTCACTATGTGTATGGAGGATTGTATTAATATGATCGTGGCTCTTTATAGCTCTGCCTTACTAATATTCTGTTTTAAAGTCTCTCCTCAATATCCAATGTCTCTGTGTTAATGACGGTAAAGACTGGGTAACATTAACAATCATCCTGTTGTTGACAACAGATGATAAGAGAAAGCCCAGCTTTACACTCTGTATAATCTTACACCAATGCCCCATTCCTCGTCTATTTTTTTTTACATATTAACACATGACCTTGGCATTACTAAACAAGAAGCCCTCTCACTTAGAACCCAATGCAGTATGATAAAAATTATTTTGAGAACAATCAGGAGCACTAGTTTTCAATTCTGCTTCTCTTCTCAAGTAGTTCTGTGCCTTAGTTTATTCTTTGTAGATTTAAACGGTTGGAATAGAGGATCTGTTAAGTGTGATTCAAGCTGAAATTGTATGTACCCCACACTGAGTTTCTCTGCTATACCCCTAACCCATTCAACAATCACACCACCAGTTTTCAGGACTCACAGTAGGATAGCCATCTATCATTTGTTAATAGGTATGCTCTTTCATCCAAACAAGAATCTCATGATTTCTGCAGTTTTTTATTCTAGCCAGGTTCTAGGTGCTGGCCTGGAACTATAAAATGAACATTTCACAAAAAGTAATGACAATATACAAAGGAAAGACAATTTCTTTGAATATCCATAATCTCAATATGGAGTCTGGCTGTGGATGGCCAAGAGATAGTTTCCTTAACTGGAAAAAGTTTTTAAATGAGGCTTGGTGGACGATATATCTTTGCATCGTTACAAAGAAGATAAAAGAGAAATCTCACAACTGAAGAAAGTGAAATCCACTTTACTTAATGCGGACCTCTGTCTCTGGTGTGCAGGTCCTCTGTGTCCAAAGATAATTAGCACTTTATAATGCTAATTATTATAATTATGTCTGAGAAAAAAATCATTAGGGGGTAGGTCCGTTCACTGATTTTCAATTGCCCTCTCTGTTTAAAAATAAGGTCATTTTTCTATGAAATAGCTTTAGGAGCTCAAAGCAGAAAGAGGGTTATAGAAAATCCTGTGTAAGTATAAGCCTGAGTTTTTAATATTCTTATAATTCTGTGATGTGTCTGGAAACTGAACTGGGAGGAAAACAGTGAATCTATTTAGTCTAGGAGACTAGAAATCAGGACTCAGAAGAGTAAACATTTCTGTAAAAGTTAGTCCTCAAATAGTCATTTATTGACCATCCACTGGGTGCCTGGCAATGTGCAAGCTGTTTCTAGCTGCTACCTCATGTAATAACCATCACAGTTGCACAAAGCAAGTACTAGTACTCCATTTTCATAGATAAAGAAGTAAAATCTTAGAAATTAGCTGCCCAATGTCATGTACGTAGGAAAGGAAAGCTGGATTCTGATTCATATTTGCTGGCTCCAAAGCACTTGTTGTAAATACTTCACCATCCTGTGCCTACACGTAAATGTACCATTTCTGTTAGGGGTCTTGAAATACTGAACTAAAGAATGGTGTAGGGGAAGGGTAGTTTAGAAATACCTGGAAATTTGGTTGTTTGAAGGAAGCCCACTCTCAGATGGTAGGAGATCAAGCTAACAGAATAGCTGAGAATATTTTCTGAGAGCCCCAGAAGTATAAAAACAGTCTGGGGGAAAAACTTGGGACACAGAGTGAAAATAGCCTGCCTCTGAAGACCAGCTTCATTTCTTCCCCTCTGGGTGTTAATGAAAGAGCCCTTTAACTTTGCCAGGCCTCAGTTACTAATTTCTAAAACAACTCCTGCTACTGTTACTACAGATCTTACTGCTACTATTACCACCACCACCACATCAGTTACTGAGAACTGAACTAGATGTCAAGCAAAAATGCTAAACACTTCATATACATTATCTCTTTAAACACAAAATGTACTATTAATCCAGTTTTACATATAAGAAAACTGAGGCTCAAAGAGGTTAAGTAATTTGTATGTGAACATGCTTTACACTATGTAAAACACCTTATCAGTAGATATCACTATTATTAAGAACCTATCAGCCAAAGAGGAAGAATTGGCCTTTTATCTTTCTAAGATGAACAGTTGTCTTTCTGTTTAATGGTTTTTTAAAAATCCCCCTGTGACATGCTCCAGAGGACAAATAATTTATTTCTTGTGGTGTATGGCTCTCTAAATGAATTAATTGATAGGCATCCCATTGTCAGTCTCAGGGATGTGGAAATAAAACAGGCATGAGATGTTTTTTACCAAACTAATTTGTGCTTTAAACACATAAATAATAAATATATATATATTAAAGTAAATGTGTATTTACCGTCTCTCCTGCTCCACTTTGAATTCAAGAACCTGTGTCTTTGTTGTGTCATTGCACTGTCAATTGAGAAGTTTGGTTTTGTTTCTTTGAGTATTAGTAAGTGGAATTAAATAGTAAATATTGCCGGGGGAAAGAAAGGAGAAAAACAGCTCTTCCAATCCATCCCTATTTCCATTCAATTAAAGGAGGGTAGAAAGAATACTTACGATAATTGTAATAAGTATAATAGAATAGCAGGAGCCACTCTTTTCCCTTCAGTAGGCCATTAGGTCAGAACTATTTTCATAGTAATACTAAGATGATATTTGCCTTTTCACTGTGTTGGCACTTGTATTGATAATGCAAAAACAGTGGAGTCTTAGCAAAAATTAAGACCATGAAAACAAACTGCACTAGGAATAATTATCTTCTTCATTACTATTTACTTGCAGGGGGAAAAAACATTTTCGTTTAAGAAAGTCCTTGGTGAAGTAGTAAAAATATTAATTTTATTAAATCTCAACCTTGAGTACAAGTCTTAAACATTCTGAGTGATGAAAGAGAAGAATATTTGAAGTGCTTCTACTGCATACCAAAGTATGACAATTGTCTCAAAAAAAAGCACTTGTGTGATTGTTTGAGATGCTAGCTGCACTAGTCCCTTTTGTTTGAGAACCATCATTTTTACCTGAAAGAATGTACAGACAAACTATGGGTATTCAAAGCTGAATATTTTGCAGACATTTTCTTGCAAATAAATAAAGGGGGCCTGTGGCTTCAGGAAAAACAACTTACAGTATTTTCAGCCGATTATAAAATTAAATCTTTCAAGAGATCATGCCTTGACAGCTCCCCAATACTTCCAAGAGATGGAAGGTAGCATTAATAAATATATTTTTTGATGTTATGTAACAGAATGTTTTAAAGATTGTAATATCTGTATAACCATGGAGAACAGTATTTTTCAAATGACCAACACACGGTATTACATAATCATGAGTGGGTAAAAATGCAACATACAAGAATGGATTTTAATGCAACAGAGTACAAAACATTCACTTCCCATTTCATATTGCAACTAACCTTTAAGAAACTACAACTTGTTGAGTTCTGGGTTTTATCAAAGAATGTCTACAATTTATATGAAGAGTCTATTAAAATACTTCTCTGTTTTTCAACTTCATGTCTGTATGAGTCAAGACTTTCTTCACGTATGTCAACCAAAAGCACATTGAATTATAGAAGTAGATATGAGAATCCAGTTGTCTTCTGTTTAGTGAGATATGAAGGAGATTTGTAAAATGAAAAACAAAGCTACTCCTTTCAGTACATGTCTTTTGGTGTGGAAAATATAATTATCTTTCATAATTTGTTATTTTTATTAACATGTAGTGTTTATTATTGTTATTTAAAAATCAATATATACACATTTATAATATTCTCAGCTTTAATTTCTAATATGATAAATATCAAAAATATCCATTTCACCAAAACTCTTAGGGGAATTCAACTCTTCTGAGCGTGTAAGCGTCTGAGACTAGAATGTTTGAGAACTGCTGGTATAGGGTAATGAACAATTATATGTACTGCCCTTGGTTTTGTAAGTTGGATGCAGCATTTCCACAGAGCAACTTGTAAAACTGTCAAAACTATTAAAATTTGGCTAACTTTTGACCAACAGTTTTGCCCTTTAACAGTTTATCCTTTTAAAAAATGTGGATTTCTACAGACATTTATTTATCAGAATTTCATAATAATTTCTATAATGCAAAATAGCACTTATAAATATGCAGGATTTGTTTAAATACATTTTGATGTCTCCTTAAGATAGAATATCATGTAACCATTAAAAATATGTTGTAAAAGACTAACTGATGACACAACATTCATTAATAATAATATTAAATTTAAATGATATAAAATCATAGCTGTAAGATAGATTTATTTTGAAAACTAAAATGAAAATGCTTTCTCCTCTCCCTATATATTTAAAAGTTTTATTTCTATATTTGTCTATGTATCTGGAAGTTTAAATAAATAATGAGTAATTCATTTTTCAGGGATGATGAATGATGGGTTATTAGTGCTTTTAAAAGTCTTTTGTGTTTTTCTACCTTCTACAGAATGTGCATTACTTTTTATCACGAAAAACAGTTGACAAAAATGTGGTAGACGAATCACAACTTTCAGATTGACAGTCTTTTATTTCTGAGCTTCAGTAGAAAAGAGTATATTTAATACATGAATATAATTAGGAAAAAGCAGAGCAGGGCGTTACTGGGGCACTGGGTGAATAGTTGAATAAAGAGCAGTTTAAGACAATTGACTTTTATTGATGACCTATTCTGGCTCATGTATTATGTTGGGGCAGAATTGAAAATATGAAATTGCCATTTTTATAGGTTAAAAATGTTGAAAATCAGCATTTATAGGTTATTCAAACTATCTCATTTAATATAATGGATATTATTATTATGCCTATTACACAGTTGAGGAAATGAAGCTCAGAAGTTAAGTAACTTACTTGGGATGACAAGTTGTTTCTAAAGCATATTTTCCTTTCTTCAAAGTTCTGCTCTGGATCAAGTTGAGGGTAAGATCTTTTAAGTAGACAAATAGGATATCTTCATTAAATTACATGCAATTTCACTCTAGAAAACCTATTTCTACATATGTATGATGTCTTTAGGTCCCCTACTGAGTATTCTGCCCTTGGATGTACAAGGTTATTAAAACTGTTTGGTATGCCTTTAATGTGAATAAATGTGTTATAAATAAAGGACAGATGAGTTATCAAGAGCTCCTCATCTGTCTTCTTCTAAAAATAATTTTGGAACTCTGCTGAGAGGGAAAAGTAGTATGATAATCTCTGAAGCTCACCATCTACTGCCCCCCAAAACAGCTAAAATAAATCATAAGTAAAAATGTCTACTGCAGTTGGGTAACAAAACCAAACAGAAGCCCCATTTACACTAAAGTGAAGAAAATACTGAAGGCAAAAAAGAGCTGAAAGCAAATACTAAATAGAAAACAAAAAGGGGGTGGGAGATTAGCTCAAAAAACATCTCAGAAAAGGTTAAAGCCTTCCACAAAAATTCTAGAACACAAAATCAAGAATACGCAGTTCCTACTTTAATATGAAAAGTTATAATGCAGAAAATAAAGTTGAAAATAGCAGAAACAGACTCTAAGTGTTAAGTTGAAGAAGGCCCAGAGTAAAGGTGACCTTGAGAAGGAAGAAGTCTAAAGAACTTGGATAAAGCTGCCCCAGTACCACCTGGATAATATATTCTTGGATGTAACTTATCCTAAAAATAACCAGGAGAAGCAAGAGCTGGAAAGAAACCAGTATGGATATAGATGGATGGAAGTGGGGTGAAGGAAGCATACATATTTGGATCCATGCAAGCATTCAAATTAGGGGACCAGATTTGCCCTGTCAATGTGAAATGTCAGAAGAGACATCCTTTATTTTGGATGTGGCAGATTTGACACAATTGAACAATTACATAGGAATTCTTTGAGGCAGAACTCTCTGGGGATTTCCTATTCTGATAAGTTGTGTGGATTCACCATACTCATCAGTGGAAGTTTTTTTCTGCTTGAAGAATAGCATCTCATAAAATAAGTATTTTGTGGAACTGGTCTGGTCCCCAAACATCATACATATATATACATTCATTTTAGAGATGGGCTCTCACTCTGTTGTGCAGGCTGGAATGCAGTGGCACTATCATAGCTCCCTGCAGCCTCCCACTCCTGGGCTCAAGTGATCCTCTTGTCTCAGCCTCCCAAGTAGCTGAGACTACAGGCTCATGCCACTGCACTCAGCTCCCACACATCATTTTATGTATATGTAAATTCAAATTCAAAGAATGTATTTTTTGTATATGTAAATTCTATGTATATGTAAATTTTATGTATATGTAAATTCGAATTCCCCAAAGAATGTGAATGTTTCCAAATTAAAGATCAACCCAGGTCTCTTGTGTGCCAGTTCACTGTTTACATGTTTTAATTGAGTGAGATATGAGTAAACCTTTCCTAAACAAGTGCTTTTCTAAAGATTTTCATTCTACTTGTCTTAGTGGTATGAGTGAAGAGTGGAGAAAGAAGTACTGTTAGTGAGCATTGGTGTGGATGGCTTGTGTGATTCTATTTGGGGAAGGTGGAAGTTGTATGGGGGTTACTGATTTATTAGAGGAGATGAGGGAAGACTTGGACAGTCCGTGGAAATGCAGACTCCAGGTGGCATGCTAATCAGTAGATAAATATCATCTAGGACTCTGCTCAGATAGTATCTATGGCAAAATGTAGAATATAACATTGACAATGCTGGGAGCCTCCTTATCCTTTGGACGTCAGTTGAACTTAGCTTGAACCTTCAATTTTACAGCTGTGAAATCTAGTACCTTCCCCAAGATATCTGTGAATTTTCAAAATTAGTGCCACATAACTCCTCAGATTTCCTTTTTCCACTGCCATCTTGGAATGATTTCATTCCAACTAGTATAATTACTTTATCCATTCACTCTTTTCCATAAGAAATTCAATCACACGTATGATTTCATTCCATTAGTAGCTTTAATGAACACATAAGGTCTTGGGAAGAAATCACTTTGGGCAGCATACAGCCTCCTACAACTTCCTAGTTCCCCTCCTCACATTATCTTCTACCTTCCCAAAGCCTGGCCTCCAATCAATAAAGTGAACAAATAATTAATATTGCCCAAATCAGGACATTCTAAAATTGAAATAGGGTGTTATTAATAACTATATTGGAACCACAAGTTTAAACGAGGACTATATGGAAGAAAACTATATAATATCCTACCAACGTAGTAATACGACCAGTCCCCACTGTAAGAAGCCCTATGGAAGTGTAGCTTCATCTCCTCATCTTTGAGGGCTTCTTTGACTGGGACAGTAGACTTTCCTTAGGACCCCAGGGTATTTTGAAGAATAAGTTTTTCTCCAATCCATTATAATTGTTTGGTTGTTTAAGTTCTTATCAATGGCTTTGCCCTTCCTTAGCTTTGTTTATGCTCCTTATAAAATTTTTTAAAGCAAAACATAGTTAACCTCAAAATAATCATTTATGTACACATCTATTTTTTCTGCTAAACAGTAAATTCCTATAGGGCAAAGACCATATCAAGTTCATTATAGCAAAATGTTCTAGTGGTTCCTCACTATGTTTTCTCCTTTTTCTATCATAAGAGAACTTTGTTTTAACTTTAAAAAAAGTTCACTCAGAATTAAAACACATTTCTCAGCCCCCTTTGCATCTAGGAGTGAGCATGTAGTACACATTTATACAATAGAATAGGAGTACTAGTTATGTATATACTTTCTGGACATGCCCTCTTTTTGCCAATTCATTATTCCTGCTAGAAGGCATATGCATATAAATATGTTAGTGTGGCAAAGACACTTAGCCTAGAGTAGAAGAGAACCATTTTAGGCCATGCAGTCAATGTCAACACCTTAGAGAGGAGAGAGTCAAAATATCAAAAATTCCTGGGTTCCAGACATTGTGGAGATAACATCTGACCTCTGAAATATTTCCTCTTGAGCTTTATGTGAGAAACAAATGCCTATTTTGTTTAAGCCACCACCAATTTGGGTCAACTTTGCAGAAGCCTAATCCATTCTCAAAATAAACTTATGTTTGCATTTCTCAGGGTGTCTCATAAGGTATCTCATCCATCTGAGACGCTCAATGAAACATTTGGTGAATTGAAATAAGATAGGTAAGGAGACCCTGTGAGAGGGTAAATGATATTTAGTCAAAAGTAAATTCAGTAGAAGCCCAAAGAAGAGGAAAAGCTATTTTAAAAGGTTTGAACTTCTGGACAAAATTTCCTGGCATTTCCTAGCATAGCAATTGGGAAATAGAGTCCCAAACCAGAGGCAGCACTCTGTCAGCCTATGGGTCTAATCAAACTCACAGATGGGTTTTGTTTGGCTTGCATTACACTTTTTAAAAAAAAATATGAGTTAGTTGCCAACATTCACAAATAGGAAGAGTTTACATGGAAATCCAGATTTCTGGCTTCTTTTGAAAAATCAAAAGACCTGGCAACTTAGGCCACATATTCTCATATGGTGACAAATTGGCTAGGACTATGGCATCCCCCTGTAGTCAGGACATGAGTTAATCAGCTCATGATGACAATGACATTGTCTCTCTGACATTGAAACTGTGTGTCAATTGCCATCTATATCACAGTACTTGCTTTCTCGCTTGTAAAAACTTGGCCTGCTTCCATAAGTGACCCTACAAATAATTGAGATTGAGAGCCTTACCCAAGATGATGATGAGACCCCTGTCTTATATATTGTTTTGTGGGGAAAGTCCTAGAGTACAGGAGTTGAGCAGCAAGAATTAAAGAAATTGGGAGATACCAATAGAGCAGTACTAGCAACAGGGAAATCTTAGGCAACACGAATTTTAATGGCAGAAGGCATTTATTTGAGCAGGTGTGATGACAGGCCAGTGATCTCAATAGACATATGACCATCATATTCTCTGCTGTTCTTTTAGCCCCACCAAAAGATGAAGTGGCCCCCAGACCCCAGGTCTAACATAAGAACCATATGCTATTGTGCTCTTTCGAGCTCTACTCCTAGATCTTGATAGAATTCTTGACAACTTGAATGGTGATTGGTGCTTCTCCAAAGACTTGAAGATTGAGAGGTAAATAGATAGTCCATACGTCTCCCCCAGCTTATTGTGGTTTCAATAAGAAATGTGAAGATGCAAGACGAAATACAAGCAGAGATAAAATGAGGTTGTAAATCAAATACTATTTTGCTTCCCTTGCTCAGAAAAGCGTGTTGAGTGCTTCAGAGAGAAAGATAAAGCTCACGATGTGAGGAGGGAGGGAGGAGACTTGCATTGAGACGAAGGGAAAAGTTGTATTTTTGTGTTTCAGTTAATCTCTTGATGTTGGTGAGTGTAGAGCCCCAGATGTTAGAGCTAATGCAATATGCATTGGTCTATCACATTGGAATGGGAAATCTCTAGTCTCTGCAACAAGGAATTAATAAATCTAGTAATTGTGTCATATCTGTAGTAAAGGCTAGGAAAAAAAATGTGTAAACCATTTGATAAATGTGCATGCCCAGATAGCATGTGTTTCTGAGGCCCTCCACGGGGATTCACCCAAAAGGTTGCCCAGGCATTCTTTTCTTCCACTGTGTCCTCTGTAGGAGGAGCTGGCACAAAACAGAATGGCTGTTTATTTAGTGTGGCATTGGCATCTAATTAATAGCATCCAAAATCGATTCTTTATGCTTTGTTTCTTATCAACACCCCTCCCCAGAACATGAGTTCTCTGAGGCAATTAGAAATAATCATGGGCTTGCCAAAATGCTCTTTTCGATTTTCTAAACATTATAACTAGAATATGCTTCAATTTTAGCTCTTAAGAGGCTCTTTTTTATTTAAATAAAATGAACAACTAAGCAGTTGTCTGAAGCATCAGGACACTATATATGTATCCAGAATGACATATGCAGTATGCTTTGTAAAACATTTCTGAATTTCCCTTTTAATTTTTCTGCAGCATGTTGAAGGGTATGAATTTAAAAATAATTGTGATCACATCGTCATCATTGATTCTTGTACCTCTTCAGTGTGCTAAATTCAACACAGAGGTATGGACGTGGGAGAAGTAAAAGGAAACTGAGAAGTAAAAATTTGCAAAGGATGTCTCTTGAGGACAGACTCATATTTACCATGATTACATCCATCTCTTTGCTGCTAGAAGATTTCCGTGCCATTTATGATGACAAGGTATATATGCTTGAGTAAACCAATGAATAATAGGAAGCTATGTTCCCATGTGTACCCAAGGTGATTAACCTCTTAAGCCTGAGGACAAAATAAATTTGAAGGTGCCACATGTCACAATTAACACAAGTGATTATTGACCACATTTACCTGGACGGAGTGTCTCATGCCAGTCAGAAAACCACTATACTCACATCACTGTAAATATACCTTGTGCTGTCAGTATGTTTTGGAAGCAAAATCTACCACCCACAGACTTCTGTAAATAAATGATTAACATTAGCCTCATTTCATCTCTTTCTGGACCCAAGAAGATTGGGTTATGGGTTGCCAAGAAGATTATGAACCCAAGAAGGCAAAGATTTTATTTTGTATATCCACCTTGATAGATCTTTTGGTTGTAGCTACTAGGGCACTGTGTTGAGGCTACTTGCAGCCGCAATGCCATGATTGATTAGTCATATTTTCCACGGATAAGGAAAACAGTACTGTGACACATTGTCTGAATGTTTGCCAGCCTTGTTCTAAATCTTCACATTTTACTTTCTAGAGAATCTGCAGTTGACTCTAGGCTATTTTCTCAAGATTCCCTTTGGTGTGCAACATCTCTTTGTAATTCAACAACACTTTCTCCTACAGTAAGATGGAGCATAGAATTGTATCAGAAAGACTGACTCTCCTGGGTCAGAAACTTAATATTTCTGGGTAATTATTGTGCTTTATTCAAACAGCAAAAGATCAGCTGCTATAATAATGTGAAATGTTATGCTTTCTAAGAAAACTAAAAATGAATGAATGGATAGTGTGAGTCCAGAAAATAATTTTATCACTACTGTTTAGGCCTGATTAGAGCTAGAAAAAATGGCAGAAAAGTAAAGAAGCCAAGAAAGTGAGAGAGGAGTTGGCTGGACTTCACATGTGAAGTGACAAGGAAGCCAATAAGAGATTTGATTATAAGAGTGAAGAGAAATCTTCCAATTGCAGTGACATATGAAAGGAATAAACTAGATGCTGGAAAGGGTAGGATAGATATAATATTAGATGTTAAAGAAATAAAGTGATCAACATCCTAGCATAAGATATACAACTGTGATGGTTTTAAAACATGTCTGCAAATGTTTTGACACTTCCATTAAAAAGTAGAATAATGTTTCACCATTGAATAAAAACTGGTCATGGTTTAGAGACTTGCTTTCAGAGGCTAGCTCTTGAAAGTTGATATAGCTAATGCTAGCTCTCTTTCTCTCTCTCTCTCTCTCTCTCTCTCTCCCTCTCTCTCTTTTTCAGCATGTACCTTTGGAGTCCTGAGCCACAAAGTAAGAAACTCAGCTACCCTGATGCTGTCATATTAAAGAGACTATCTGGAAAAGCCACAAAAAGATAGAGAAAGATGCTAAAGGGGCCTCTGCTGTTCTGGCCCCCACCTAATTGAGCCATCAGACAGCATCAACCATCGGATATATGAATGAACAAGCCTTCAGGTGATTCCAGTCCCACCTACAATCTGATTCAGCCATATAGAGACTCCAAATGAGAACCGCCTAGCTGAACCCAATCAACTCCAGGACCATGAGAGATAATAATGATAACAATACCAAGCATTATTATTGTTTTAAGCCACTAAATTTTGGGATCATTTGCTACACAGTTATAGATAACCATAAGTATATCTTCTTCTTTTCATCAGGGATAGAAGTAGGACCTTTAAATGTTTTTACAATTCTAAAATATAGTAAGGAACCTAAGTTGAAGTTGAGGCTGATGTAGCTGGGTAAGATTTGAGATATATTTCAGAGTTATATTATCCTCATGTTGTGCCTCTTTTCCTTCCTCCTTCTGAAAGCACAGACTTCTTTGGCATTGTCTCAGGAGGGGAGGAATGCTGTAGGACTAAAACCAGAAGATGTTTTGGCTTTGTTTCCACACCTAAGCCTGTAGAAAACCACATGCATTTTGTAGAGGTGGAAGAAAGGAAGCAAGGTAACATGCAAGAAGAAGCAGCGTAGCTTTGAAAAAAAGTATAAGATAGGAGCAGGGAAACTCCCAGCCACCTCAACTAGAAGAATATTTTTATGGGCTGAGGTTGGAGTGGGAAGAAAGAAGGGAAAGATCTGAGCATCGTGCAAACAGAGAGGGCTGTGTGCATCTCCCTGGCAGCAGCCTAAGGAAGCAGTAAGTTTCCAGAGAAGAATAGTATGTCTGGAGAGTGGGATTCTGGGAGCTCTTGAGATAGTGTCCTGTGTCCCAAACACAGCATGACATTGTTGACTGAGATTTTTTTTCCTCTCATATGAGCAAAGTAACTTTGCTGTAGAAAAAAACTAGGAGTCAGCACCACTGAGGGATCAATGAGGCACAAGCTGCAGTGACAAGGGGAAGTCCTACTTTGTGAGGCTTATGGGGCTATGGACCTCAACAAGAGGGAAAGGCAGGGCAGAAAAACTTGAAGAGGTTTAAGTGTTCATATGAAACTTTCCCAAGGATGTTCAGAAATATTTAGATGAAATTTTTGAGGTACTGGAGTTTTTAAGTAATACACACTGAGAAAGATATCAGGGATGTCTTATATTTACTGTGAAAGTGAACTCTCTTATCTTTAGAATGAGAAAGTCTGGGAAAACTCAGGTTCCAAATCAGTTCTTTGGAGTCCAGAATAAGCATTCTAAAATGATTCTGTGATCTAATTGGCAATAACTAAACCTCTGATAGACCACTGTGCAAATCTAATTCTATGATTCTTGGTAATTGTAAAATTAAGTTTACTCAGAAAGCTTCATTTGCTTCTATTTCTTAAACAATAATCTAAATAAATACTGCCTTTTAAGATTAATCTCTTTTTCCCTCATGTGCCTATAGAAATTATAGGCACTTATCTTGTTTCTCTGTAGTTTCTCTGTAGTAGCAATTATCTTGTTCCAATTTGGGTTATTCTGTTATTTGTGGCAATCTCCCCATGAGAATGTGAGCTCCTGAAAGGCAGGAACTTTGTCCTGTTCATTAAGGGACTCCCACAATTTCTCTTACAAAACTCTACATGTAATATTTCATTTATTGAAAACATATTTATAGAACACTTGTGTTGTGCCCAGGACTGTGCTCAATAAATGGTTCAAGGAATTGAAAATAAAAAGCTTCTCATGTGAGGTAACAAAGCTATTAACACAGCTAAGAAATGTCTTCAACAATATATTTAAAAGAAAAAAGCAGTAATAAAAGTCCATCTGCTTTGTAAACAATTTCTTTTGGACATTTTCCTCTATATGGCCCCAAAGTTTTCAGTTTTTGTGCTAACTTTGTCTGGTATTTGTATAAAGGTTATAAGAACTTTGTACATTATATTGAAATCATAGCATATGGTCCTATGATCTGCAATAATCTTAATACCATTGGAATCTGTTCTTTTAAGTTTAGTAGAATTTATCTATAAAACTGTCTGGGTTCAACATGTAAGAGTTTGAAAGCCACCATTCCCATCTTTGCAAAAACAAAAATAAAATTGAGCAAACTGAATATAAACAACTCCTCTTACGTCCATCAGAAAATTGAGGTCACAGGACAAATCACTGCCTTAAAAACTGGAGAGACAGGTAGGCACATGCAGAAATCATAGTGTACTAGGAGCAGAACCTGCTGAAGCCAGCAACTGGTAGAAGCAAGTAAATAGAAACTAATTGTGAGAAAAAAACTCAAACTACAAATAAATTTCTACACAGCAACATAACTAACTGCCACATCAACAAGGCTCCTTTATAATAACAGGAAATTACAGCTAAAAGAACTGCAAGCCTCCAACTCTATTTAAGAAGGTGTCTCTAGAGAAAGCCAAAGACAACATGAAAGATGAAAACAAGAAAACAGAGAAAATTTTAATCTCTGACACCTACAGCAAACAGTAAACAGAACCTAACCTCACACTAAATACCTATTTACCCCAGTTTCTTTTACTTAACACATCATGTTCAGATTTTAGAAAAAAATGAAAAGGCATGATAAAAGGCAAAAAGCACAGTTTAAAGAGACAAAGCAAGATCAGGGTCATGGCAGAGATTTTGGAATTATCAAACTGGAAATTTAAAATAACTATTATTACTATGCTAAGGGCTCCAGTAGAAAATACTCTCTGGTGGACAACATACAAAACCAGTTGGGTAATAAGCAGAGAGATGAAAACTGTAAAAATTAATTCTCCCTAGGAAAGAAAATGCTAAAAACTCCACGCCTGTAATCCAGCACTTCAGGAGGCCGAGGCAGGTGGATCACGAGGTCAAGAGATTGAGACAATCCTGACTACCATGGAAAAACCACGTCTTTACTAAAAACACAAAAATTAGCTGGGCATGGTGGTGCACACCTGTAATTCCAGCTACTCGGGAGGCTGAGGCAGGAGAATCACTTGAACCCAGGAGGCAGAGGTTGCAGTGAGCCGAGATCACACCATTACACTCCAGCCTGGCAACAGAGTGAGACTCCGTCTCAAAAAAAAAAAAAAAAAAAAAAAAAAAAAAGTTAAAACTTAAAAATAAAGAATGCTTTTGATAGGCTCATAGGGACACTGGACATGGCTGAGGAAAGAATCAATGAGCTTGAAGATATGTTAATGGAAATGTCCTAAACTAAAAAGCAAAGAGAAAAAAAAATAAATGAAACAGAATATCCAAGATCTGTGGGACAATTTAACCAGTTTTAAGACACATGCAATATAAATATCAGAAGAAAAAGAAACAAAATTCCTACACATAGGAATATCATATTCAAACTGCAGACAACCAAAGAAATAGAGAATATTGTGGAAAAGGCCAGAAGGGAAAACAAGCTTCACATACAGAAAAACAAGAATAAGAATTACATTAGACTTGCTTCCCAGAAACCACACAAGCAGGAAGAGAGTGAAGTGAAATATTTCAAATGTTGAAAGAAAAAAACACCAACCTAGAATTCTATATCCAATGAAATTATCCTTTAAAAGTAAAGCAAAATAAAAGACTTTCTCAAACAAAAATTGAGATAATTTACCATCAGTCGACATTGAAAGAAGTTCTTTGAAGACATGATAAATAGTGTAGGTCAGAAAGTTCTATCTACACAAAGAAACGGAAAACATTACATAAGGAACAAATAAAATCAAAAAACTTTTTATATTTTCTAATTCTAAATTGGTTCTACAGACAACTGTTCAAAATAATAATACCGACAATATCTGAATGATTATAGAGTTTAAATAAATGAAATGAATAACAGCAATGTTATGAGACATGGGAGGGAAGAACTGGTAATACTCAGTTATAATGTACCTACACTAGTTGTGAAATACTATAGGGTTATTCAAAGGTGAACTTAGATTAGCTGTAGATGTATATTGCAAAGTCTAGAGCAACCACTCTAGGAGTGGTGAGAAAGGGCATCCCTGTCTTTTGCCAATTTTCAAAAGGAATGCTTCCACTTTTTGCCTATTCAGTATGATATTGGCTGTGGGTTTATCATAAATACCTCTTATTATTTTGAGATACGTTCCATCAATACCTAGTTTATTGAGAGTTGTTAGCATGAAGGGCTGTTGAATTTTGTCAAAGGCCTTTTCTGCATCTATTGAGATAATCATGTGGTTTTTGTCTTTGGTTCTGTTTATGTGATGGATTATGTTTATTGATTTGTGTATGTTGAACCAGCCTTGCATCCCAGGCATGAAGCCAACTTGATTGTGGTGGATAAGATTTTTGATGTGCTGCTGGATTCAGTTTGCCAGTATTTTATTGAGGATTTTCACATCCATGTTCATCAGGGGTATTGGTCTAAAATCCTCTTTTTTTGTTGTGTCTCTGTCAGGCTTTGGTATCAGGATGATGCTGGCCTCATAAAATGAGTTAGGGGGATTCCCTCTTTTTCTATTGATTGGAATAGTTTCAGAAGGAATGGTACCAGCTCCTCCTTGTACCTCTGGTAGAATTCGGCTGTGAATATGTCTGGTCTTGGGCTTTTTTTTTTTGGTAGACTATTAATTATTGCCTCAATTTCAGAGCCTGTTATTGGTCTATTCAGAGATTCAACTTCTTCCTGCTTTAGTCTCGGGAGGGTGTACATGTCCAGGAATTTATCTTTTTCTTCTAGATTCTCTAGTTTACTTGAGTAGGGGTGTTTATAGTATTCTCTGATGGTAGTTTGTATTTTTGTGGGATCGGTGGTGATATCCCCTTTATCACTTTTTATTGTGTCTATTTCATTCTTCTCTCTTTCTTCTTTATTAGTCTTGCTACCTGGTCTGTCAATTTTGTTGATCTTTTCAAAAAACCAGCTCCTGGATTCATTGATTTTTTGAACGGTTTTTCGTGTCTCTATCTCCCTTAGTTTAACTCTGATCTTAGTTATTTCTTGTTTTCTGCTAGCTTTTAAATGTGTTTGCACTTGCTTCTCTAGTTCTTTTAATTGTGATGTTAGGGTGTTGATTTTATATCTTTCCTGCTTTCTCCTGTGGGCATTTAGTGCTATAAATTTCCCTCTACAAACTGCTTTAAATGTGTCCCAGAGATTCTGGTACGTTGTTAGACTCAATATTCTTGAGATGTCAGTTCTTCCCAATATGATCTATATATTGAATGCAATCCTCCCAAAAATCACAAGTTGTTTTGTGTTTATCTGCAAGCCAATTCGGAAGTTCTTATGGAAAATCAAGAGTCAGAAGAGACAGCACAATATTAAACAACAAAGTCAACAGACTAACACTACATGATTTCAAAACTTCCTATAAAGCTAAAATAATTAAGTCAGTATTAGTATTGGCAGAAAAAAAAAGAAGACAAATAGATCAATGAAACTGAATAGAGCCAGAAATAGGCCCACATAAATATAGACTAGTGATCTTTGACAAAGAACAAAAGCAATTCAATGGAGAAAGAATAGTCTTTTTAACAAATATTATTGGAACAAATAGATATCTGCAATCCTCTCCTCATCCTAAAATAAATCTAGACACAGATTTGACATATTACACTTTCCATAAAAATTAAGTGAAAATGAATCATAGACTTATATATAAAATACTAATCTATAAAACTTCTAATAATAGAAAATAAGAGGAGAAAACCTGGATGACCTTGGTTTTGGCAATGACATTTTAGATACAATACCGAAAGCATGAGCCATGAAAGAAATATATGCAAAGTTGAACTTCATTAAAACTAAGAACTTCTGCTCTGAGAACTACCCTGTTAAGATAGAAAGACAATCCACAGACTGGGAAAAAATATTTGGAAAACACATATCTGATTAAGAATTTATATCCAAATATACAAAGAACTCTTAAAATTCAACAATAAAAAAATGGCTAAATTAAAAAATGGGAAAAAGAACTGAACAGACACCTCACCAAAGAAGATACATGGATGGCAAACAAACATATGAAAGGATGCTTAACATCATGTCATTAGGGAATTGCAAATTAAAACAACAATGAGATACTACTACACATCTATTAGAATGGTGACAATCTAAAACACTGACACCAAATTCTTGTAAGGATGTGGATTAAAGGAACCTTCATGGAAACGCAAGGTAATACAACAAGTTTGAAAGACAGTTTGGCAGTTTCTTACAAAGCTAAACAGAGGTTTATGATGTAATTCAGTAATTGCTCTCTTAGGTAATTACCCAAATTATTTGAAAGCACGCCCACACAATAGCTGGCATGCGAATATTTTTAGCAGCTTTAATCAAAATTGCCACAAACTAGAAGCAACTAAGATGTCCTTTAATAGGTGAATAGATAAACAAACTGTGATACACTTATACAATGGAATGGTACTCAGCAATAAAAAGAAATGAGCTATAAAGCCACAAAAGACATGAAGAAACCTTAAAAGCATATTGCCAAGTGAAAGAAGCCAGTCTGAAAAGATAACTTACTGTATGATTCCAATTATACAACATTCTGAAAAAGGGAAAAGTATAGAGATAGTAAAATAGTCAGTGGTCTTTAGGGGTTCAAGCAGAGGGAGAAATGAATAGGTGGAGTTCAGGAGGATTTTACAGTGGTGCAAATATTCTGTATGACACTGTAACAGTGGATTATTCATTTGTGAAAACCAGCAGAACTGTACAACACAAAGTGAGAACCCTAATGTTAATTATGTGTATTTTGTCAATAATGATGTATCAGTATTGATTCTTCTATTGTAGCAAATGTACCACAGCAATGCAAGGTGCTGTTATGAAAAACTGTGTGCAGGAGAAAGGAAGCATAGGGAAGATCTACTTTCTTCTCAATTTTTCTGTAAGCCTAAAACTGTTATAAAGTATTAATTTTATAAAATCTTACTGGTATTAATATCTTTATAAAGGGTGATAGTTTTAAAGATGGTGATAGTTGACTGTTTTTAAAATGTTATGATTTTCAGTCTATTCATATCAACATGAGGAACATCAAACTCTATTTCAACCCTGTGAAAGAGAAATTTATAATAGAGTCTTCAAAAAGGAAATGTCAAAAAAAGCTGGATGTTTCAAAACAGGTAAAGTGTGTACTTCTTTGTATCATTTGCAAATAATAATAACTGTTTTCTTTGTAACTAAAGGAATCTATATCTTAATAGAGAAATTTATCACATTTATGTTTATTGTAATGTTGGAATTAATCCTGTCACCATATTAAATATTTTCTATTCATTACACCATCTTTCTTTCCTTTTCATTTGTTGAATCGATTAAAGTTTACCTTTGAGCCATTTTTCCCCTCTTCTTTTGACTTGGAAGCAATAAATTTAATTATTATTATTTTCTGCTTCTATTTACTTTGTATTTGTATTTTTTCAAATTCACACCTGCACTAGTAACAAATCAAGTAGGTAAAAAGGATTTCTGAGAAAAAAAAGCAACATCTTTTATCTGTATTTCTTGATTCATAAATTTCAAATAAATATACACATTAAAAATGGTGGCATGCACCTGTAGTCCCAGCTGCTCAGGAGGCTGAGGCAGGAGAATCACTTGAACCCAGGAGGCAGAGGTTGCAGTGAGCCAAGATCATGCCACTGTACTCCAGCCTGGTGACAGAGTGAGACTGTCTCAAAAAAAAAGTCACATTGAAACATTCCCTTTATTACTTTACACAGTAAATATAAGGCTTTTGGAAAGGATAATATGATAAAAGTAATATAGATTTCTTAGATAGGTATTAAATAACTTAATGTACATTAGTTATAATTTACATTAATTACATTTATAATTTACAATTACAATGTATAATTTACATCATACATTACAATATAATTTTAGTTCACTGTTGACTGTTTTATGGACTCATATGTTCCTCTTTCTTAGTTTATTTGACCATTTTAATGAACATTTCTAGTATAGAAATATGGGTCTTTTTCTCATGTCATTCTTCAACACTAGAAAATTCTTCCCTAGGTGGGACGCAGTGACTCAAGCCTGTAATCCCAGCACTTTAGGAGGCTGAGGTGGGTGGATCACCTGAGGTCAGGAGTTTGAGATCAGCATGGCCAACAGGGCAAAACCCTGTCTCCACTAAAATACAAAAATTAGCCCGGCATGGTGGTGTACATCTGTAATCC
The DNA here is from genome assembly GCF_028885655.2 of Pongo abelii. NCBI lineage: Eukaryota > Metazoa > Chordata > Mammalia > Primates > Hominidae > Pongo > Pongo abelii. Next base: position 135,807,021 of record NC_085928.1, on the reverse strand, counting down.
CAGCTGCTAGGGAGGTTGAGGCAGGAGAAATGCTTGAACCTGGGAGGCAGAAGTTTCAGTGAGCTGAGATCACACCACCACACTCCAGCCTGGGCAACAGAGCAGGACTCCATATCTAAAAAACAAAAAAGAAAAGAAAAAGAAAATCATCTCCTATTATTGCTTCAGTAATTCCTTCCATAATATCTTCTCAGTTCTCCTGTTTTGAGGTTCCTGCTATTTGCATGTTAGATCTATAGAATAGGTTTTTATGTGTCCTATATTTTCTCTCAGATTTTCCTTCTTTTTCCCCATTCATTCTTGGAGACTTTTGTCTCTATCACATTGTTCTAGTCTCCTAACCCCTACCACAATACATGTTAAGATCATTTAGGATTTTAGATTCTAATGGTTATTATATTTTTAGATTCTGCACAAATATTATTTAGAATTAACTAAATGTTTTATGAGTTTCTTTGGATGACAACTCTGCTTTTATTTTGCTTGTTTTTTGTGTGTCATGGATTTTGCCATATGCATGTATTTATTTATTTATGGAAGTCATTTTTAACCATTCTTTACATAAAGTCTATGTATGGTAAATATTTTGAAACTTTTTTATTCTAAAATGTTTTTGTAAGGCCTTTCAAATTGAATGCCACTTTCACTGTTCACTGGGTATAGAATTTAGGTTCAAAATCACTTCAGAATAGTGAACATTTTCCTCCTGTGTTTTCTAATGTACATTTGAGGAAAAGTGTGATGTCAATTCATTTTCATATCTTTGTAGAAAATCTGCTTTTGTTTTTCTGGAAACTTTTAATTTTTTTATCTTTAATTTTTAAAAATTTAATCCACAAAGTGTAATTATTGTATACATTCTGCTTGTCACCAAGTATATTTTGAAAGCAAAATAATCATTTCTTTATTCAACTTTGGAATTACTTTCTGCGTTTTTAAAAATATTTTTGTCTCCTCCATTTTTCATTTTCCCTTCTACTAAAATTCCAAATTTAGACAGAATTTTTCTTGAAATTTCTAGATCTCTTGTCCATGACTAATATGACTTTTCTGAAGTATTCTACAATTCTTTGTTGAGAAGCATTTTTGGAGAATTACTCTGGTCAACTATCCTGCTTCATAGGTATCTCTCTACCAGTTATATGAGGATTGGGTAGGATGTGTTTCTGGTTACAGAGTTTCTGAAATTGCTTTTCTGATATTTGAAGATTCCAAGGCCCTCCTGTTGCTATGCTGACTAGCTTTTCCCAAACATTTGCTATTTTAACTTGCTCCAATTAAACAAGTCAGTAGGAAAGAGTTGGGCCACCTAGGCACCCAGGGTATATTTCCCCAACTTGTCACCTTCACCATTGTTCTTGTGCTCCCTTTCCCTATTGAATCCTTTTACTCTTAGCTTTGAAATTCTGTGGAACAACTGCCAAAATGTCTGTAAAGGTCATGACCTTCAGTTACTGCCATGCATCTAATTCTGTTTGCTTTCCAGTTGTTCAGGAATTTTAAAAAATTCTTGCTGCACTAATGATATTTTTAATATAGTAATTATTTAATTAAAAAATTCTTCTATCATTTCAGAAATTTTGAGCAGGAGGAAAGATAGCTGCGTGCTCTCAGTCTGCTATCTTCATCCCATTTCCCCAGAAAAAATTCAAGAATACTGCCTGTGCCTGTCCATTTTACATTGCCATACAGGAATACCCGAGACTGGGTAATTTATAAAGAACTAAAAGTTCTGAAGACTGTACATGAAGCATGGTGCCAGCATCTGCTCAGCTTCTGGTGAGACCTCAGGGAGATTTCACCCATGGTAGAAGGTAAAGCAGGAACAGGCACATCACATGGTGAGAGAAAAAGCTAGGGAGTGATGAAAGGTGCCACACTTTTGAACAACCAAATCTCACATGAACTCAGAGCAAAGACTCACTCATTACCACGGAGATGGCACCAAGACATTCATGAGGGATTTGCCCTCATGATCCAAACACTTTCCACCAGGCCCAACCTCCAACATTGGGAATTATATTTCAACATGAGATTTGGAGAGGACAAACATCCAAATTATATTATCACTTTTTAAGAATTAGATTACAGACACCAAATTAGAGTAAATATATTGCATTATTTTTAAAGTCCTGGAGTCTGACTAAAACACTGTAAATGTGATGGTCGAAGAACAGAAATGGCTGACATTGGAAAATAACTTTGTCTGAATCTGGGACAACATGCATGCTATTGCCCAGAAAAATTCAATAATTGCTTTCATAAAGTGAATAGTTAGCTCCTTTAAAATACATTGAGTATTAATTGAAAAGTCAACTAATTTGAAGAAGGAGATACCATTTGAAGGAGAAATCATTTAATTGCACACAAGTTAGTTGCATCTGCAATTTGCATCTACAAATTTTTTTCTGAATTTCAAACTGATAAAAATCAGAATCACTTTGAAAACTTCGGGATGTCAACTTCTCTCTGATAAATAATAACACTTAAAAAAACTAATTAAACCAATAATAGAAATAAGGAATACTATTTTAAAGCTAATTGGTTTGTTCTTATGATGGTTTCATCTTCTACTATTTCAAAAAAAGTCAAGCGGCAGTAAAAAATCAAAATGTTATATGACTTTGTCTGGAAGGATAACAGTGCACTGGGGTCAAAGAATAAATTTTCAAAGGTGAACATGTTGGGCTAAAGTCTTACATGAGTTTATTTGCTCAGTAAAGATAGAGGAATCTTTTTTTCTCCCTTCTTCCATTACCATTAACTCAGAAGAAAATAGAGACAAAATTCAAATCAGACTCTCTTTTGTCTCCATAAGTGAGACAGAAACTACAGATTTATGACCAGAACTAAGAGGTAGAATTATATGTTAAAGAATATTAATGATGGAATCCACTTTACAGTTTGAGTATCAGAATACTTGCAGTTAGACAGTGATTCACATATTTCTAAAGAAGAGAGTGGGAATGTGACCAAGTAATAAGTGGATGAAAAGGAGACCCGGACCTATGTTTAGAAATTATTTATTTCAGAGGCCCCTAACCAGTGGTCCATGGATTTTTAGTGGAAGCACTTCTAAGGTCTGTGACTCCTTTGATTTTGAATGCAAAATTTTATAGATACATGTGCATATCTAACTTTCATCAGACTCACAAAGTTTTGGTCTTATAAAAAGTTTGAGTCACAAATGTAATTTAATCTTCTCATTTTACAGATTAAAAAACAGAGGCCCAGACAAAGGAAGTGACTACACTCAGTCCAAGCAGCATTGAGCAGCACAGTCATGAGTCATATGGGTACCTAGATCAGAATTCATCTAACTGTCTTTGGCCACTGTCCTTCGCCTCTACATAACCCCTGACAGCACCAATTCCTAAAAGACATGCAATCTATTTTTCTCATCACCAAGGTTTCATTTCATATCATAGCAACATGAAGTAGGGACAAATTTAGCTTAAACTGGGATAGGCCTTAATAATCTATATGTTTGTTGACATTAATGATCAATGATATCTATAAGAAATAATAATAAGCTTGTAGAAATCTGACAAATGACTGAGCTATGATGGTTCTCAAAGAGCCATGGCCAGTTTATATTAAGACCATGTAAGTGTTTTGTGTTTTACTTTAAGCCATTATTTCACCCTAAAGATTTTATTTACGGATCTATAAACATAAAACAATGCAAATTATACCGTTTTACCCATATTTTAATGAAATATATCATACCCAAACATTAGATTTAAAAAGAACATGAGTCCCAGAACCAGGGAGGGAATGAACTCTGAAATTGCACTGTCCATTTTCAGTCTATTTTACCTTGAAGGTTTTATATTAACATTACTGTTAATTTTTCTAATGCCAAAGAAATGCACTTGAAAAGTGCACCATCTGTGCTTTGTCTGATTAGCTGGTCAAAACAGAATGGATGTCAAATTCTGAGTCCCTTTATTTTTATGAAAATAAAAAGAGCTTCACTTCTAACTCAGCTTCATGAGTGAATCAATGAGAAGTCATCTACTGCATAATCTTCCCCTAGAAAGCGATAAATATTTACAGTATATAATGAAATTTCATGTCAAAAATTGATGGTATTTATTGTGTTTTAATAAAGGCAGACTTGAAAACATTAGTTTTATTAAACAAAAAACAGAATATTGTTTTAAAAATTGCCATTTTCATATTTGCTTTTCCTGTGGAGACCTTATATGCAAAGGCAGATTTTTAGCTAACTGTATTACTATGGAAATCAGCTCCGACTGAATAGAAATAGTACAAAATAATGAAAACACTAATACATCTTTACACATTGTATTATTCGCCTATCAATTACTTTCCCTTTTGTGGGGCTCACTCTTCTAGGTTTGGCTGTTTAACAGTCATATTTTTCCCAATATTATTCTCAGTTTCTTTTCTCAATCTTGATCCTAAAAATTTACTAAGAAAGAATATTTAAAAGGTCACATTGTCTTCTTGTGTAAATCAGAGAGATAATGCTGTTACTAACCCATTTTCTAATTATTTAAGTAAATGTTAGGAGGAGCATTTGTTTTCTCATATGAAAAGCTTTTCACAAACAGGTCAAATCTGCTATAGGTGGCCGAAACACAGATTTTCTTTTATGACCTTGCTAGATCCTCTGACTCCTGAAGAAATTAGTTCAAAGGGTCATCTCTTCAGATTTTGACATTTAGAAGCTAGTAATTCTCCTATGGTGGAAAAAACTCTCAGAGATTGATCTGGAGAATGTATCATTCCTACAGCCCATAATGAAAATGCCATTAAAGATGACCCTACGTTCAAGATTATAACTCAAATGCTTATCAGTCTCTAGTATAAAATAACACAGATCATTAGTGACCATAGTAAACTAAAAAGTGCAGACCCACATAGATGCTAAGATTCACACTTTAAAACAATAGTGTGCTGGCCAGAAAAATCACACATCTGAGTGTTAAATTCAGCCAGTGGTTACCAGATTTTGGTGCTGAAACTACACAGTAATATGTCAAAGCTACGGGGCTGATTTTATCCTTTCCCCTTTTTTGCTCATCCATTAGTCTACTTCTTGTAGTTTGATGTATTTCTCCTTATCAATACTTTGCTGGTTGTTATGATTAATCCTTTACTGAGGTTTTTTTCCTAAATAGATGAATTGTGGTTCAAAAATGAAGAGAAAATATAAAATGATACACAATGAAAAGCCGTACTTCCACCCCTACCTCATTCTGTCCATTTCTCGTTCTGATTCCCATGTTCTGACAGATAACTTCTGTTACTGGTTTATGCATTTTCACCAATGTTATTCTATTTGTTGAAAGCAAAACAAATATATCCACAAACACACACATATTCTTATGCCTCCCATTATAAATAACACATTGCATACTATATATACATTTTTTTTCTTCTTAAAGTCAATCATTTGAAAACCACTTCTGATATGGTTTGGATTTGTGTCTCTACCCAAATCTCATGTCAAATTGTAATCTGCAATGTCAGAAGTGGTGCCTGGTGGGAGGTGATTGAATCATGGAGGCGGATTTCCTCTTTGATGCTGTTGTCATGATAGTGAGGGAGTTACTGGAAGATCTGGTTGTTTAAAAGTGTATAGACCCTCCCCCTACTCTTTATTCCTCTTGCTCTGGTCATGTAGGTTATGCCTGCTCTTCCCTTCTCCTTCTGCCAGATTGTAAGTTTTCTGAGGCCTCCCCTGGCATGCATCCTGTACAGCCTGTAGGACTGTGAGCCAATAAACCTCCTTTCTCCATAAATTATTTAGTCTCAGGTATTTCTTTATAACAACGTGAGAACAGACTAATACAACTTCTTACTTAAAAATAAATACATAAATAGGTTTTCTTCTAGGGTTTTCATGGTTTTACGTCTGACTTTTAAGTCTTTAATCCATCTCGAGTTAATTTTTGTATAAGGTGTAAGAAGGGATCCAGTTTCAGCTTCCTGCATATGGCTAGCCAGTTTTCCCAACACCATTTATTAAATAGGGAATCCTTTCCCCATTGCTTGTTTTTGTCAGGTTTGTCAAAGATCAGATGGTTGTAGATGTGTGGCATTATTTCTGATGCCTCTGTTCTGTTCCATTGGTCTATATATCTGTTTTGGTACCAGTACCATGCTGTTTTTGTTACTGTAGCATTGTAGTATAGTTTGAAGTCAGGTAGCATGATGCCTCCAGCTTTATTCTTTTTGCTTAGGATTGTCTTGGCTATGTGGGCTCTTTTTTGGTTCCATATGACCGTGTGGCAATTCCTCAAAGATCTAGAACTGGAAATACCATTTGACCCACCAATCCCATTACTGGGTATATACCCAAAGGATTATAAATCATTCTACTATAAGGACACATGCACATGTATGTTTATTGTGGCACTGTTCACAATAGCAAAGACTTGGAACCAACCCAAATGCCCATCAATGACAGACTGGATAAAAAAAATGTGGCACATATACACTGTGGAATACTATGCAGCCATACAAAAGTATGAGTTCATACCCTTTGCAGGGACATGGATGAAGCTGGAAACCATCATTCTCAGCAAACTAACACAAGAACAAAAAACCAGACACCGCATATTCTCACTCATAGGTGGGAGTTGAACAATGAGAACACATGGACACAGGGAGGGGAACATTACACACTATGGGGGGTCGGCGGCTAGGGGAGAGATAGCATTAGGAGAAAACACTAATGTAGATGACTGGTTGATGGGTGCAGCAAACCACCATGGCACGTGTATACCTATGTAACAAACCTGAATGTTCTGCACAGGTACCCCAGAACTTGAAGTATAGATAAACAAATAAATAAAATACACAAATATATAAGATATATGAATACACACACAGTGTATATCTGCACTGGTGTCATATATATATATATATATTTACATAGTGTTTACTTATTCATTTATACAGCAGCATATTTCTTTGTAAGGATGTATAGTACAATTTATTTGACTCTTCCAATAATGGTTTTCTAGCATTTTCTATTATAAACCACTGCATGCATTATTTTGCACTGGTACAAGTAAATCCATGAGATAAATAGCATAAATTAGTTGGCTAGATCAAAGGGTGAATTTATTTATACTTTTGAAAAATATTGTCAAATTATCTTTAGAAATTATATTAGTTTGAATCATTATCCATTCTCACCATATCCAATCCTACTGCTTTGGACATGAAGGAGCTATGAAACTTATGTTATTTTTGCTAATATTAGCTAAAAAATGATATTGTACTGTAGTTCAAATGTATATTTTGAATGTAATAAGTGAGATTAATCATTGCAATGCTTAATACTTAGTGTCAACTTGATTGAAGGATAAAAAGTATTGATCCTGGGTGTATCTGTGAGGGTGTTGCCAAAGGAGATTAACATTTGAGTCAGTGGGCTGGGAAAGGCAGACCCACCCTTAACCTGGGTGGGTACAATCTAATCAGCTGCCAGTGCAGCTAGAATATAATCAGGCAGAAACATTTGAAAGGAGACTGGCCTAGCCTCCCAGCCCACATCTTTCTCCATATGATGCTTCGTGCCCTCGAACATCGGACTGTAAGTTCTTCAGTTTTGGAACTTGGACTGGCTCTCCTTGCTCCTCAGCCTGCAGATGGCCTATTGTGGGACCTTGTGATTGTGTGAGTTAATATCTAATAAACTCCCATATATATATTCAATTAGTTCTGATCCTCTAGAGAACACTGACTAATACAATCGTCTTCTCATATGTTTCAAAGCCACTTATATTTTTCTTTTACATAAAATATCTGTGCATATCATTTGCTCATTTTTATAAAGTTATTAATCTTGTTTTCAATTTCTAATTTATTATGAATTAAGGGTGTTTGCTCTTTGTACAATCAGACATAAATATGTCTCACTTTGTTGTTTTTTTTAACTGTTGCTAAGAGTGGTTTCATTTTTTATGAATAGGTTTTTTTTTATGCAGTTGAATTTATCAACCTTTTCCTTTATGAGTTCTCAGATCTTTTTCACTCTAAGGTTATAATGAAATTAATGTTTTCTTCTAGCATTTTTATTATTTCATATTTTTACACCTAAACCTTTGATTCTTTTTGAATTTACTGTAGTATACACTATGACAAATGGATCTAACTTTAAGGGAGAGTTCACCTATGTCTCACAGATTTAATATGCCATCTTTATTATACAATGTACTTGCATATGTGCTGTGATCTATTTACTGAATTCTGTTCAGTTGATTTGTTTTTCTGTTTACTCATAAATATCACAGTGCTTTAATGATGTTTTCATATATGGTAGGGCTTAGTGCACTCCCAGTCCTCTTCCTTATTAGCTTTCTTTGAATATTTTGGTTTTGTTTCATTTTTTTCCATATGAATTTTATGAGATTTTCTAGCTTTATTTTTATATAATTTTAAAATATTTATATCTGTATTGGGATTATAACAAATTTATTAATTAACATGGGACAAATGAATATATTTATGATGTAAAGTATCCTATCAAAAATGTAATTTCTCTTTCCATTTTTCAAGCCTTTTTGTGTGTCCTTCAGGAGTTTTTAATATGTACTTCATGTATATTTTGCACACTTCTTGTGAGATTTATTTTTAATTATTACATTTTATATTAATTAATTAATGTTTCTTTAGTAAGGTGTTTTCTTTTTAAATAAATTGTATCTGTTTTTTAATGCATAAGAAAACAATTTTCACAGTAAGTAAAATGTGACTTTGGAGCTGATATACATACAGACAGAAATAGCTGTACATATACACGTGAGATTTTCATTTTAAAGAAACTTGTATTTATTTTTATGTTGTTTATTTTTTAATCTAAAATGAATATTGAACTTTGTCAAATGACTTTTCAGGAGCTTAGATATGATTCTATTATTTTTCTCCTTCAATTCATCAACCACATGAATTACATTAATAGATGTCCTAATATGGAACCATCCTTGGATTTCTGGAAATGAATCCAGTTGCTTTTCAGTGTATGTTAAAGTTTAATTGTTACTGAAATCTATTTGCTAATATTTTATTTAGAATTTTTGCATTGATATACATAAGTGTATATCTTTAATATTCTTTTGTGTGCAGTATTTTGATAGATTTTTGCATCTGTATTATATTCATTGCAAAATCTTATTTGGAAATGTTTTTCTTTTGCTAATGCTCTAGGAACATTTAAATAGCATTAAATTATCTACTTATTAAGGTTTTGTAGAATTCCTTTGTGAAACTATCTGTTCCTGATGTTTTGTGGGAGTTGGCTAATTCTTGTATGGAATCGGTCTGTTTGAATTTTCTATTTCATCTGAGGTAAGTTTTGGAATTTTTTTATTCCTAGAAAATAACACATTTCATTCAGGTTTTCAAATTTATTCGATATTAGAGCAAAATTATTTTACTGAGCTCTAAATTACCTCTATTTCTGTGAATATTTCCCCATTAATTAATATTTCTTACTTTTGCTATTAAATGCTCTCTTTCTCTTGATGAGATTAACAGTATATTAGTTTTTTAAAGAAATAGAAACTTATAAATCAAACTCAAATAAATTAAAAAAATAAAAACTTATAAATAAAATTTAACATTATTCTTTTTTCTAGTCCATTAATTCACATTGTCATAGTACCATGTAGCAAACAACCACAAAATCTCAGTGGCATCGTCTCACTCTTGAACTTCCACATTTGCTGGGGCAGTTTCTCTCCCGACTTTTGTGGCTGAAGCAGTTCCTTTTTATGCTGAATTGGCTTGTGTGGCTCTCCTCTAGGGGTCTCTCATCCTCCTCCTAGGACCAGCAGGCTAGTTTAGGCGTGTTATTCCCACAGCAATGGCAACAGCACAAGAGGGCTTCCTCAACTACTCAAGCACGTTGTAAGCCTCTACTTGCATCACATCTGCTGGCATCCCGTTGCCAAAGGAATCCACATGGCTGAGCCCAAATCAGGGGTAGAAGACATAAACAAAAAAAACCTGAAAAAGTGGGAACGGTATTCATATACCAAATTTTCTCTCCTTTCCTTCAGTTTATTTCATTTACCATTTTCTAACTTTTTGAGTTGAATATCTATTCATGACAAGGATTTTAAGATTATAAATTTTCTTCTAAACCCTGTTTTATCTACATCCTATAGATTCTAAAGTGTCTTTATTACATTTTTTCCTATATATGCCCAATTTTTATTTTCTATTTTCTCTTCAACCTAGATTTTAAGAAAATCTTTTTACAAATTTCAGGAAAAGGAAGCTTTTTCTTTTTTTGAGATGGAGTCTCACTCTGTCACTCAGGCTGGAGTGCATTGGCGCAATCTCGGCTCACTGCAACCTCCACCTCCCGGGCTCAAGCAAACCTCCTGCCTCAGCCTCCTGATTAGCTGGGATTATAGGCATCCACCACCATGCCTGGCTAATTTTTTTATTTTTAGTAGAGATGGGGTTTCACCAATTGGCCAGGCTGGTCTCAAACTCCTGGCCTCAAGTGATCTGTGCACCTCAGCCTCCCAAAGTGCTGGGATTACAGGTGTGAGTCACCACACCCTAGTTTTTGTCTAGTTTTATTATTATATGGTCATTAGAGAAGCTTGCACCTATGATTCTTATTTATTTTTAATTCAGAATGGATTACGGATTTTCTGGTGGTTTAATATACCATCAATTTTCCCAAATATTCCAAAGTTTATTCAAAATTAATAAGGTACAGAATTGCCTTATCAATTAGCTCTATTTATTATTTATGTTATTTTGATATCCTGTATACTTAATAGTTTTCATCTACTTTATCTGACATGGACCCAGAAAGGTGCAATAACACCTCATTAGTGTTTTCGTGTCTATTTCAGCCTCTATCACCTGTCTTTTATGCTTTATGAATGTTTGGCACATTTATGCTTTATGAATGTAACTGTAATATGTCCATCATGAACATTTCTGCTATTAGCTTTCCTTTTTTCTTTTTTAATGCTCTTTGGCTGGAGAGCCTTGTTTATTTTTGTCTTTTCTGATATATACTTTCACATTCTTTGATTTTCATTCTTACTGAAGTACTTTGTTTTAGGTAAGTCTATGCCATAGAGTATAGAATTGGGTTCACTATAATCCTCCCTGAATTTTTTTTTCTTTTGAAAGCTAAGTTAAGCCTTTTAATAGGTTATTTACTGATACAAAAATTTACTGATACAAAAGCAGTGTTTTTTCTTTCTTACATCATATTATTTGTATTGCATATTCTTTGTGGTTTTAAAAATAGTATTTCATTATAAGTTTTGTTTTCTTTGCCTCTTTTGTATTGTTTATCTGCTAATGAAGTTATGTGTATTTTTCTTTATTACCTTTATGATAATAATTTTACATTAGACCTTTATTCATGTACTTCTTTTGAATACATCGCTCTAAGTTCCCTCTTATGAATAATAATTAAAAATTGGAAATTTCCTCTTCCTTTTCTCTCTTCTTCTTCCCTCTTACCTGACTTTAGTTACTAATGGTGTTTACTTTTAATTAATTAAATGAGATTATGAGTTTATTTAATTTCTGACGCCCTTTCTTCCTTGCCTGTCCTTTTTTTTTTTTTTTTTTTTTTCAGGCTGGATTGCAGTGGCGCAATCTCTGCTCACTGCAACCTCTGCCTCTGGGGTTCAAGCAATTCTCCTGCCTCAGCCTCCCAAGTAGCTGGGACTACAGGTGCCCGCCGCCACCACATCTGGCTAATTGGTGTATTTTTAGTGGAGACTAGGTTTCACCATGTTGGCCAGGCTGGTTTCAAACTCCTGACCTCAAGTGATCCACGCACCTCAGCCTCTCAAAGTGCTGGGATTACAGGCATGAGCCATCGCACGTGGCTGCCTGTCCAATTTTTGTTAAATATATCATTTCTGCATTGGCAAGGAATATGACATTTATTTTCTATTCTGACATGTCAACTTCCATATTTGCTTTCATTTAGGTTCTATATATTCAGTATTTATTTTCAGTCATTTTGCCAGTGTTTGTCTAGTTATTTCTTATTTGGCCCTAATTCACTCTCTAGTGATCCTTTCAAAAAGAGCTCAATGGCGCAAGATTCTCTGAGCGCTTGCATGGTAAAAGTTGTTTGTTTATGGGTATTATATATTAAATCAAATTTGAGTAGCTACACCAATCTTTGACTCAAAGTCATTACTTCGTGTATTTTGCAAGTGTTGTTCTACAGCCTTCTCATATTAAGTATTTGTAAGAAGAAATATAAGACTAGCATTTTGTTCTTCTCTTAGGAATTTTTATTTTTATTTTTTTCCTGGTTGCTGCTGCAACTGCAGCTCCTCCTCCCTTCTCCCGTTCTCTTTCTCCTCCTCCATCACCTCCTTCTTTGCCTTTACCTTTTAAAAGCAAATATAAGTCTTAGAGTTGACCATACTGGATCACTTTTCCTGGTCTGCTGGGTATCCATTGACAATGTTGAACTTTACTGAAGCCTGGTGATCCTGGAAAACAGTACATGTTAAAGAAATTCCCCACTGTTTCCTATTCTGGGAAGCTGCTGACTGCAAAGCACCATACTTTCACATTAGACTTAGATAATACTCATGGATGCCACCTTGTTTACTTATGACAAGGGATAAACAGACTCTCCAGATTCTCATTGTTTGCCTCATAAATAATTAGCTTAACTGTTTGCTCCCCACCCCCATCAATCAGAGCAAAATTCTTGTTAACTAAATTTTGATTAATTTTCTCTCCTTCCCCCAGGAATCTTAACTTTGACCCACCCTCTGCCTAAACCAGCAAATAACCCCTTGTTAACAGCCCCTCCCCAAAATAGGCTGATTTTAGGGTGGAATATTTTCTGATTTATTGTCTGACCATAGCTATTTCTTCTGCTTCTTCATCATTTTAGACACATTCTTGCCTCCATCCTAGGTATTGCTTATGAAAATTTGCATGATTCTTAATATTTACATTCAAATCCCCATATTCTCTGGATATTCTTTTATCATCCTGTGAAATTAAACATAGTTGGAAAATAAAGTATCAAGAAGGCAGAGTGAAGGGTGCAGGGCTCCTTTGATGGGATCCATTGTCTCCAATTTTCTTTTGTACCTTCTACCTCTTCTTTACCATTCCTCCTGAATCTGACTGATCTCTTATTCTCAATCTTTTTACCTTGAGCCTAAAATAAGGCTTTTGAAAATCAATCAAATCTGTTTTTTGTATGTTTGTTTTTGGTTTTTTGTGGGTTCGTTTGTTTTCTTTTGCTTTGCTGCACCATTTTCCCTTACAGTAATCAATATGGAGTGCAGAGTAAGGAGAAGGAGACAGGAATTACAGAGGAATGAAACAGAATAGTACCCTACATTGATATAAACTATTTTCCTTAATATGATAGAAGTGCCCCTGAGTCAATCACAGTCTTGTTAATGCTTCCTCTTACCCCAAGGCCCCAAAATCTGCAAGATAACTGGGTGAATTTGGGAAGGGATGTTTCCATTACCCAGACAGAGCCAAGTAACATATTCAGACACCTCAAGTCCAAGTCCCATAGGTAATAAGGTGTTGAGTTAACCTATCCCAGCCTCCTTTGATACCATCTTTTACTGAGAACATTTGACTAGATAATACCCAATTATATTTCTTCTCATCTTTTTTTATGTTTTCAAATACCCACCATACAACTAGTTTACTGCCCGCTCAACTTTGTATGTTAATATCTCTTTATTTTTCAACCCAGAATTACATAGTTATTTTATTTTTACAATGAAAAATATTTTTACCTCTCAAAGTCTCTGTTTCTTTATAAAATGGGGATTATTATATCTCTTTTAGAGGAGTAATTTCTATGATGCTATCAAGAGAGTGTGCTGAAATTGGAGATCTGATCCTATTGTGTAGATCAGAAATGACTGTATCAATATTGGTTATAATTAAATGTTTATAATATACAGTAATTTCCATGATTGTAAAAATATTAGGGGGTCAGAAGAAGCCTCTAAAAATCCAAAGAAAAGTACTGGAAATGGAAGTCTTCCCATGGCCTCTCAGATGCTGCCCTTCATTTATTGGGGCTGTGCAAACCTGTGCATACCTTCAGTAAGTACATGTTCCTGGGGTTTTGGCTCAGATAGGTGCTCACGTAGCCCCAGTTTGCCACTTAATTGTCATTATAATAATATGATCAGGCGCATCTGGCTGAAGGAGTTGGGCTACAGTGTTTGTATTAATATCTAGCAAAGCAAAAATATAGAATGACTTTTCACTTAATGAGCAGGATGGTGGTAAAATAGTATCTGTAGTATCAACTATTTTGCCTGGTCTGCTCCTTAAAGTTAACTCGCATTGAGGAATTCCCTACCCTCCTCAGAGGGGGTTTTGCTTCTGACACTTATTTTTGTATATAATCTTCAGAAGAGACAATTGGTGGCAGAGTTGTGTTATGTGGCTTATATGAGTTTATTTTATCAGGTGCTAAGGAGAGGAGAAGGCAGGCTTGGCATCCAGCATGAGGTTTCTTTCTGATCCTCAGTGAGTGGGCATCCAAATCCCTCCATGGCTCTTGGACGTCCACGATTGTGGCAGATCACTGTGACTCATTTGGCCCAACTGGCTGACAGACCCATCTGTCGTTAAGGAACCCAACTCAGATCCGTGTAGTAAGGGAGCAAAACAAACCACGTATCTGAATCACAGGACAGAAGGAGAGCTACAGTCATGTGCTATTTTTTTTTTTAGTTAAATAAGGTTTTCCCTTCAAGCAGGTGGAGGGATGTACCTTACAGGGCTTTTGTGATTGGCTCCCAGGCAGTCTTCTGTATTTTTCACAGCTGGCATCAGGATAAACTAATTTTTTTACTGAATTGATCCTCTATTACTTTCATTTTCATCAGCTCACGACCAATTGATGAGATACAATTTAATACAATGCAATTAATGTTACTGGATTTTTCATAGCAAAACATCAAAAAATGAGTTAAAACCTAAATGCCAACCAGTGGGAGTTGGAGTATAGGAATAAGAAACTTAGAAGACAATGTAAACCTACGAGAGAAGGAATTTCTAAGAAATATAAAAATAATGTATGCTGCCAATGCTGAGAAAGAGATTATGAAAAACAAGCTAGACAACAAATGGTTAATAATTACTTTACTAAGATGCTTCTAAGGATTCAAGAAACCTTCCCCAAAGAGGTGACCTGTAAATTGGGATTTGGAGGAATGGGGGAAGGAGGACATCAAGCCGGTGAGGAAAAGAAAGGCTATTTCTAGTAGATGGGAAAATATGAATGCAAGCAGAGAGCTGTGAAAAAGCATTCATGGCCCCATGAGATTTGGCACCTCCCTTCACCTACCTGTCATTTCCCACCAACACCCTACCACCTGAAGTATTTACTATTTGTATAAATTCATTATAAAAGCTTTGAAGGTGAAGTTAGGCTTATGGATTTTTATTTTATTCAATGGGTTATAGTTCATTGTCAACATTATTTATGTTGATGTTAAATTGTACCAGATTTTGGACATTGGTTGTCTCTTCAAGGTGGATTTTGTGTCCTTTTGACATGTCTCTAACATTCTTTGAGCATTGTCTTGCTTTTTTGACAACTCGTTGTGTATGATTTTAGTTGTAGCTCTGAAATTAATCTTTCCTCTAAGGAGCCCTGATGCCTTTTAGTGGAGAATGGTATTTAGGAACCAATATTTGAGTACTAGCTGTGCTCATTGCTACTAGCATTTCATTGCTTGTAGCCTATCTCAATGTTCAGAACTAGGAAAAATAACTGAAAATGCGCGCGCGCACACACACACACACACAGAGAGACACACACGTACACATATTTTTTCTGTATCTACCTGATTATATATTAAAAACAATGAATTTACCTGATAATTACAATTCCAGTCACCTGTGTTTATTCCAACTATACTCCCTTCCGTGTTTGTAATCCCCTTCTCCAATAGTGAAAAATTTGGCATCCATTTTATCATCAATATATTTACTTATTTGCCCACTCACAGAACACACCAGGCATGATTTCGGAATTGTTTGTAACATAGTGCAAATCAGTTCTATTAAGTGGAATTTACTATTTGTCTTTTTTTAGAGCAAAACTTACAAATAGTAAAATATACAAATCTTTACAATTCATTGAGTTGTGATAAGTGCCTGCCTTCATGAAACTCACACTGGTTATTAAGATATAGAAAATGTCATCATTGTAGAAAGCTTCCCATTGCCTCTTCCTGGTAAATTCCCTCATCTAATAGGTTAGAGTTTTCTCTTTTGAATTTTTATGTATATGAAATCATGTAGTGTGAATTCTTTTGGGTCCAGCTTCATTTGCTCAGTCTTTCATTGTCTAAAAGACTCATCCATATTATTATATGGATAAATAGTTTTTCATTTTTATTGCACAGTATTATTCCATATCGATATCAAAATCACTTACCTTTTCTTTAGTTGACAGGCATTTGTGTTGTTCCCAATTTTGAACAGTTAAAAAAAGCTGCCATGAACATTTTCTCTAAAGTCTTTTGTAAAAATGTATTCTCATTTATGTTAGGTAAATTCATAGGAGTAGAATCGATATATCGTAAGGAGGATATATGTTCAATTTTTAAAAACTGACAGGTTTCAAATTGATTGTATAATTTTTACTCTATCATCAAAGTATAAGAATTATGGTTGCTCCATATCACTGACAATATTTAGTGTTGATCTTTTTTTATTTTAACCATTCTGCTAAATACGGAGTAGTATCTTTTTAGGATTTAATGGCATTTTCCAGCTAACTAATGATGTTGGATCCTTTTTCATGTACTTATTGGTCATATATACTTATTTCTTTGTGAATTCTCTGTTCAGGTCTGTTTTCATTGAATTGTCTTTTTATTACTCAATTATAGGATACAAGTTTCTTTGTCTTTTGCCAGATATAACCTTAGGTTATAAAGATATCTTAGATTTTCTTTTAAAAGGTTTTAAGTTTAGCTTTTAAGAATAGGTCTATGATTCACCTCAAATTAACTTTTGCATATTGCATGAAGGACAGGTCAAGGTTCATTTTTTTCTATGTGGTTATCCACATAGAAATCCTTCAGGGCCATTATCAAAAGTTAATTGACTGCACAATTTTGGGTGTATTTCTGAACTCTTTGCTTTATTTATCATTTTATAAATATTGCACTGTTTTTATATTGTAGGTTCATAGTAAGTCTTGAAGTCAGGTACTGTTAGCTCTCTTCCTATGTGTATTATTTTCCTTTTTCAAGATTGTTTT
This sequence comes from Pongo abelii, assembly GCF_028885655.2. Taxonomy (NCBI): domain Eukaryota; kingdom Metazoa; phylum Chordata; class Mammalia; order Primates; family Hominidae; genus Pongo; species Pongo abelii. The sequence continues at coordinate 135,789,758 of NC_085928.1, read as the reverse complement.
GACTATTCTAGATCACTTGTACTTTGAGAGAAATTTTAGAATCCACTTGTCAATTTTTAAAATAAAAAACATATTGCAATTATGATTGGGCTTATATTGAATCTGTATATCAACTTGGGAAGAGTTGACATCTTGATAATATTGAGTCTTCCAGTCCATGAACATGGTCTATCACCCCATTTACTTGGGACTTTAAAAGTTTCTCTGATTAATATTTTGTGGATTCTGTACAGAGATTTTGTTTGCATTAATTTATATTAAATATTTTACATGTTTGGAAGCAGTGGAAATAGAACTTTTAAATTTTTATTTTAACGTTGTATATTGAGACCTTGCTAAATTGCTATGTAGTCTAGTGGATATTTATATATCCTTTAAGATTTACTACAGAATCATGTCATCTGCAAATACTGACAGTTTAAATTCTTTTTTTTTTTTTTTTTTTTGGAGACTGTGTCTCACTCTGTCGCCCAGACTGGAGTGCAGTGGTGCGATCTTGGCTCACTGCAACCTCTGTCTCCTGGGTTCAAGTGATTCTCCTGCCTCAGCTTTCTGAGTAGCTGAGACCACAGGTGCACATCACCACGTCCAGCTAATTTTTGTATTTTTAGTAGAGATGGGGTTTCATCATACTCTCTAATTTTTATGCCTTTCTCTTGCATTATTGTACTTTCTTAAACTTCTCATTTAATGTAGAGTAGAAATAGTGAGAGAACATCTTTGCCTTGATCATTGTCTTAGAGGGAAAATTACTGAAGAGAAAATGTGAATCTCTTTATAAAATTTTATGCAATCCTTGTACAGTATTCATGCTAGTCATCTCTGTACTGTTCCAATATTAGTATATGTGCTGCCAAAGCAAGTACATATTTTCTCTGAAAATCTGTGACTTTCTTGAAATCAGAATTCGTGATTTAGTTATCTTTCTAGTCTATGAACCTAGCATAACGCCCCAAACATGCAAGAACTGCAGTAAGTGTTTTTTAAACAAATGAATAACAAACAATTTCTTGAAAGATTATTTTGAAGAAATAACCTAATAATATCCTAGGACCCTATTTTCCAGAGGATGTTCTATGTAATACTAATTCTAAGAGATGATATCATGTATTAACGTATTTTTTTATTGACAAATAAATTTGGGAGATTCTGGATCTAAAAAGGAAAAAGATTTACCTACATAACAGAATAGACAATTCATATTTACACCCATTTGTAAAAATTTTTCTAATATTGCTAGCTATGTACCTAAATTCCTTTATGATCCCCATTTCTACTGATGGTTGGAAAGTAATGTAAACTTTCCAGTTACAGGTAACTCAATATTTTCCAGTATAAAATCTCCTTATTTAGTAAATGTTCACTCAGTTTAACTTCTCCAGGTGATACTCACCATTTCCTTTTCCAAATGGTGTCTGGAATTGTGCAAATGTCTTCTGGGGCTTACTCTTAGTGAACTCCGATTGAAGTGTAGCTTGTCTCACCTTACTCTGGGCAATGGCCTTTTTTCCTACTGTTTCTGCTGTTCAAGTGACTATAACAGATATACCTTATTATTTGTTGTCACAGAAAAATCAAGTCTCAAGGTATCTATCCTTATAGTTATGAGTTGAATTATATGCCCTCAAAATTCATGTGACAAAGTCCTAATTCCTAGTAACTCAGAATGTGATCTTATTTTGAAATAAGGCCATTGCTGATATAAGTAGTTGAGATGTTATTAAGATAGGTCCCAATCCAATGTGACTATGTCCTTACAAAAAGGTGTAAGTTTGGAGAAAGACATGCAAACCAGGACTACGCCATGTGAGGATAAAGGCAGAGTTGGGGGTGATACTTCTACAAGCCAAAGAACAGCAAATATTTCCAGCAAACCACCAGGAGCTAGAAGAGAGACATGGAACAGATTCTTCACAGTCTTCAGAAGAAAACAATCCTGGTGACATCTTGATCTTGGACTTCCAGCCTCCAGAACTGTGAAACAATAAATTTCTGTTGCTCAGTTTGCAGTATTTTGTTACTGCAGCTTCAGTAAACTAATATATACTCATCCTTTCTTCTGGATATTATGTTTGTACTTGGTTTTCACTGACGTTCTAAATCTTCTGATTTTCAGCTGTAACTTCTGCTTCTTGCTTAGATTGCCCACTCCACTGTATCTCATATGTGATCACTTTGCAATTTGCTATATTCACCCATGGAAGACCAACTGTTTTTACTTCTCAGGTATTTCCAGTTACCCCAGTGAGAGCATGAAAGAAATTTTGAATCCCTTCCACATCACAGAGCTGTCAAGGGATATTCCATTGGCAAAATTTCCTGCTGTTTCTCTACCTAAATATGTCTATAATATTTTCCATTCCACTATAACCATCTCATATTAGCACAAGAAAAAAATCTTGGAAGTCAGTCTTAGTTCAGAGTTACAACTGGGAAGGAAAATACATGCACCTTAGGGGTTCAACTTCGCTTCCAACTTCCCTGGAATTTTCCTCTCCCCTCTCCTGTGCCCCTTGGATTACAATTAATGGAGGTGAGTTGACTGGATTCCTGCAAAATCCAGGCTGCTTTTTTACACTATGCTTAATCCTTCCAAATGCTCTTCTTCCTCTCATGAGTGGTGTCTTCCTTCCTTTTTCTGATTGGCATTCCCCATATAAGATTGCTTTCTAATTTTCCTCTCAACATTATTTTTTGGTAAAACTTAGTGATCTACAATTCCACCGAGCCTGATTTTTGATAAGCAGAAGGTCTTCAACAATTAGAAATCCATCTCTCCCAGTAAAGCTAGGGTTTCAATAATTTTTCTAGCCTTCGTATTCATAGTCCTCTTTGGGAAGTTGAATGCTGAATACTGACTCTTTCTCTCCAAATTCCTGTTATAAACATCCTAATTATCTCTAAGGCATTAGGTGCCTCAGATTAAACAAGGTGAGGATCATCAGTAATGCAGAAAAGAAACACACATTAATGTCTTCATATTACCCAGGACTTCTCAAAGCTTTTCATGCACTAACAGGTGTTATGACTCTACAAACATGGAGGATATGGTATATATAACACTTTACAACTTATTTGAACACAGATCCTTTATCTTCAGAGAACATCTGGCTAGACTAATATCCCATTGGAAATGAACTGATGAGCAAAATGATGTGTTGCAAAACAGGAAAAACTGGAAGCAGGGAAATGAATTAAGAGGATACATCATTTGTCCAAAAGAAAAGTGACGAAGACCTGAACTGGAGAAATGGCAGTGATCATGAGATTCAATAAGGATTTAGATTTATTATTTACTATTTATAAACTATGTAATATTGTCAGAACACTTGACTTACTCTAATGAAATTGGATTCTAGATGTTTCTATCTAGCAATGTTTGTAATTTGTTGAATTTCAAGAAGACAACTGGTTGAAATCAGAGGCACATGTATTTTAAATACATGTTTATAAAACAGATGTGGAAGGAAGACATATTTCTTTTGGGCTGGCACTTAAGGAAAACTTTCTTAAGGCATCCAATTACATTTTATTCTGCCTCTCTCTTAGTTCATGAAATGTATTAGAAAGGTTCTCCTTGGTTTCTCAAGGTCTTTGAAAACAGACTTACCAATGTGATGAGAAAACTTGAAAAAATTCCCCAAATTGCTAGTCAGTAAAATTTTAGATCCAAAGCAATTTTAGTGTTCTAAGCATTCATTTTTTTAAGTTGTATTTTATAGACCTCATCTTGCTCTGTCTCCCAGGCTGGAAAGCAGTGGCAGGATCATGGCTCACTGCAGCCTTGACCTCCCAGGCTCAAGCAATTCTCTCACCTCAGCCTCCTGAGTACCAGGGATCACAGGCATGTACCTCTACACTTGGCTAATTTTTTTTCTTTTCTTGTAAAGACAGGGTTTCACTATGTTGCCCAAGTTGGTCTCGAACTGCTAGGCTCAAGCAATCCTCCCATCTCAGCCTCCCACAATGCTAGGATTACAAGTGAGAGTCACTGCACCTGGCCTACCAAATATTTTTAAATAACATATTGGAATATCTTTCATGGGCCTCCACTGATTTATACTTTTCACTAAGACTAGAATATTGTGTTTATTGTAATATAATTTAAGCACAAGAGGAAAAAAAGACAAATTCAGTTATAAAATTAAATTAGTTCATATTAAATATGGCTAGAAGATTATATCTATTTAGGCCTATTAGAATAGAACTGAATCATCAAAATAGAACTGGTGATTTTTAACTAAAAACAGTATTGCGGTTCTTCCTTTTAGCAATAAAGGTAACAATTAGATAGAGATTACTAATAAGATCTGTTTCACAAAAATGGCTAATTTTTCTATGGTGTTACTATAGTAATAAAAATTTTAAGAAAGAAAAAAATAACAAAGGAAGTAATAATTTGGAGAGTGTGGCAGATTGCTGAAAAAAATGAACATAACTATTTTCATCTCTTCCTTTTTTCACGCCCCTTTGCACTGTCACTTGCAGTATCTTGAATCAAAATGTAGGCTTTGCTTTTCCACCCCTTATATATGGTCTGAACTTGTAACTTGCTCTGACCAATGAAATGCAGTGGAAGTGCCATTGTGGCAGTTGTAAACCTAGGTTTCATGTGCCCTTGGCAATTCTATTCTCTGCAGAAACTCTTTGAAGCCTCCATGTGTACAAGTCTAAGCTAGTCTGCTGGATGATGAAAAACCACATGGAGACCACATGTGCCATCCCAGTTGAAGCCATCTTAGATCAGCCAGCCCTACTAACTGACTGTAGTTACATGGGTGAGGCCAGCTGAAACCAGAATTGCCCAGCAAAGCCTAGCCCAAATTACCAACTTGTAGAATTGTGAGATAAATAGATGTTTGTTGTTTTAAGCAACTAAAGCATTCCGAAACTGTTGTTTTGGAATGGTTGGTTATTCAGCAACAAATTTGGTGCTTCAGATTATTTCTGTGCTTAACTATTTTAATCACCTGTCAGTAATCTTCCTCTTTTAATAGCTTCTGATTGCCCACACAGTAAAGTCTCCATAACTTTAATCAGATTTTCAAGGCCTTTCATGATTTCTCCACAAGATAAATTTGAAGTAGAAGTTTCTGCTACTTTTCTCCATTCACCCTTGAATGATTTTGCCAAAATGAATTATCAATAGTCCTTGACTGTGAAACACTGTCAATTGAAAAGTCTATCATTTGTTTAATACACATTTTACTTCACATCCTTACAGATGGTAAGTTTCCTTCGAAATTGATTCTAAGATAAGTCATATTTTTATAGACAGTAAAGTCTAGAAAGATAATGTGACTGAGAAATAAGAAAGCAGAGTCCTTATTATTTTCTACATCTTAAGTTCTCTGCTGCCTGTCCCTGTCTAGAACCATTCTCTCTGTTTTGTATGCTCCAGGTCTACAAATTCTGCTTATATATATCTACATATCCTGCTTATCTAAAAATCTATGCAAATATCTTCCCACTTAGAAATCATTGAGGACCTTTGACTTCATTGAGCTAAATGTAATCACTCCTACATGAGCTTTCCTCTCAAATGATTAGAACTACTCACAGGCATTTTCCAATTTTATTGGCAACTTTTCCTTTGCTATTAGACTGTGTGCAGGTTGAGGGCAATACAGCACTTATTGAATATTTCACACTCTCTTTTTGCCACTCCAACAAAAAGTTCTAAGTACAGTGTCTATTCTGCCTTTCTCAATATATATTTGTTCAGCAAATAAGTCAAAAAAAGTACACATTTAACAAACCTCAAGGTTTCTGACTCTTCATATTCGTTTTGTCACTAACCATGAGACCTCAGGCATTTGCTTAATATCTTGGGGCTGATGCCTTAAATTACGTAAGAGATGAGATAGTAGATTTGTGAATATTCTACGTAAACTGGGAGATCAGTTTGGTGTTTTAGCATTGTTTCCTCTTCTGAAAAATGAGGCAGTTGAACTTGATCTAGTTTTTAAAAGCCACCTGTAAGTAGCATTCCACAATGATAACATTGCCAGTTGTTGCTTTTTCTTAAGTGTGTTGGCTCAAAGTGTGAGATGACTTTTAAAAACGAAATACAGAACTTGTTTCCTAAAAGCTTATCTTGGTAGCTGATGCACTAGTGAACGTTCCCACTATTATTATTATTCCAGACAACTTCGCACCACGTGGACAGGTCAAATGAGAGCAGAAGTATTATGAACCAATGCTAATCAGGACTGTTTCCTGCACTCGGAGACCAAAGGGGCCATTCTCAAAAAGAAAGAGGTAGGTATTATTACAGCAATATAAATCACCCAAGAGTTTGGTTCAAAACTTTTTTGATTAACTAAAACTTTTATTAATAAAAGTAGATTAAAGACATATTAAGAGTTCAATATTTTAAAGAATCACCCTTAGGAAATAGGCATATAGTGACTGGTGTTGGATGTAATGATATACCATAATTAATGTGAGCACTACAGAGTCTTGAGCCCCACATCTCTGCACTGTGATGAATTTTCCAGTTCAATACTATTCATTTCAGTTAACTTTGACTCAATTTACATTTGTATCAATTCAAGGTAGCATTTGATATTGTGGAAAGAGGGTTGGCTGTTAGAATTCATGAACTTTCATATTAACTACTACTTGTGTGATGTTTAGCAACTCACCTATTGTCTCTAAACCTTAGTTTCCTCATCTGCAAAATGGGAATATTATTAGCCACCTCATATTCTATATAATGTCCCTAGCACAATGATTATATCATCTTCCTCCCACTCCTTCAATTCATGCCAGTTCGATTTGACTTAATTTAACAAACATCAACTATTTTTCAACTATATTGCTGGAACACAACCATGCATATGTTGCATCATTGCAAATACGGGCTTCTGGGAAGCCTCTGTAATTGAAAAGTTTTTCCTCGGGAAAATATGTATTATTTGATTATGTAAGGAATCAGTTATTGTCATGTTTTATTTATATCTAATCCAGTGAGCTTATTAATGCCTAAATCAATGGGAAGATCACAAAGGTAAGCTTGATATTTTCTCCAAAAGTTTGGTGTCTACACCCTATTTTTCTATAAAATGAACACATTTTCTTGAATTTTAGGAAGACAGTAGTCTTCTACAACCAGGTCAGTGGACATGGCCTTACTGAAAGGCATAAGTGTAGCTAAGCACTGCAATGAATAAGCTGCCTCTGACTCCTCTTGTGGCCCACTTTCTGCTCAGCCCTATTACTTTCCCAGCCACTGCTGTAATAACCAGTTCAACATGGGCTTTTCCACTCAAAACTCAAAATACACGCAACCCAGAAATGTGAACGAATTAGGAGGCCAATAGTTAAATTATTCCCTTTTCTATCTCCCAGGCAGATGGGTCTAAGATGTATTTTATAAGGCTTTCCAGAAAATCCCATGTGATGAACATCAGTCACACAGTAGGGGTCAACTCGATCATGCATCCTTGTCTTAGTTTTTTCTCCTTTCCTGTTTCACTCTACCTATCCCTCATTCCTGTTGCCTCACATCACTTTAGGGAGAACTTCAGCTAAGACTGAGCACAATGGGCCTATTTTTAAGGCTTAACTCCTCCCCATTCCATAGCTCTTAGCATGGTAAACTGGTAAGGGTGGTCAAGTTTGTATAAGGGATCAACGAGATTCTAGGAAAGAAAAGATTAAAATGTCCTTCTTTTTGGGGTTAAAGATTATTACAATGACTCTGATTTATTAAGATTGTCCCAAGTGAGGCTGTTCAGCAGCAGAAGACACTCAGGGCCCTTAATGTGAAATTTGTCATGAGAGTAAGAGTGGATTTCAGTTGTTGCCATAGACCAGGGTTGAGCACAATGTGAGGATCAGGCTGGAACTGCCGTCTAACCTGGACTTTGTGAATGCACTTGGGGCAGGTTACCTGTGCATGTGAGTACTACACAGAGAGCTGTAAAAATGAGAGCCCAGTCCTCAGGCAGTATAAGCCATTACAGACAAGGGTAACCCTGAGGGGAGGTGCTTCTGTTTTCTGCTTTCCCTGTAAGCTGCTGTGCTGAGCAGCAATGTCAGAACAAATGCATGTGGTCAACAGTGGATGGGCAGGATTACATAAGGCCTTTACTGTGTGTAAAACAAGATTCTGCCGTTTCTTCCTGCCAGAGACTTGAAACCAGGGGTGAGGCCTAAGAACAGAACAAATGTGGCAATGGTAACGTCAGTGGCTGCTGCTTGGATGGAAGCATCCTTACTCTGAGGGGAGTGGGCCTGGAATACAGATGAGTCAGTGCCTCAGAGCGCTGGAACTAGTTGACTAAGGCGGGATTGAACCAGGAAGAAGAGAGATAGGTTTGTGGTAGTCAATCAAGATAGAAGCTGGACTTGCAAAATGAGTCTTTCAGGCTTTATGTAAGGGTAGCAGACAATTAGGAGGCACTATCCTATGAATATCTCATGACCCAAGTTCCATGGATTCTTCCAAGTCTCATCGAAAAACAAACAAAAATCTTGGCATGCTTCTGATCCTTCTGGTGACTCAAAGGTGGGAAAATGAAGCTATCAAGGCAAGAGATTATGACAGTTAAGATTTCTTGACTCTTAGCTATTGTGGCTCTATGGTTTTTGGTTTTTTTTTTTTTTTTTTTTGGTTTTTTTTTTCTTTTTTCTTTTTTTTTTTTGAGACGGAGTCTTGCTCTGTCGCCCAGGCTGGAGTGCAGTGGCGCTATCTCGGCTCACTGCAAGCTCCGCCTCCCAGGTTCACGCCATTCTCCTGCCTCAGCCTCCTGAGTAGCTGCGACTACAGGCGCCCCTCACCACACCCGGCTAATTTTTTGTATTTTTAGTAGAGACGGGGTTTCACCGTGTTAGCCAGGATGGTCTCAATCTCCTGACCTTGTGATCCGCCTGCCTCGGCCTCCCAAAGTGCTGGGATTACAGGTGTGAGCCACCACGTCCAGCCCCGGCTCTATGTTTTTTTAAAATTTAGCTGAACTGCAATTACAATTCCCAGAATCTCCTTCCTTTTATGGTTCCAAGCTACCAATTGGCCATAAGAAAATTCTGCATGGGGCTAAAAGGCAGTAATAAAACAATGGTCATGTTTATGCTTGAAGGGTTGGTGCAGAGTCAGGATTGGTTGTAGCTCATGCACCTTATCACAGGTATGCTGGCTTGCCTGGTTGGTGTGAGGCAGTAGTCGAGCACTATTCTTCCAACTCTGGCTAGGTCTCATCTTTCACCTTCAGTGAACCCTGGGCGAGGATTCTGTTTATCTCCATAAGAGGACTGGCTTCTCCAGCAGATCACTCTCATTAACCAAGCAGGAAGCATGGAAGTGAGTCCCAGAGCTCCTCAGTGGTTCCAGCTGGTCCTGCTCTTCCTACTTAACAGCCACTTTTCTTTTTTTGCACAGCAAGCCCTGCTGATATCAGGCCCAGAACTAGATGCAAACACAATAGCCCCACATCTACTGTTTCACCAGCTCCCACAATATTAAATGGTAAAATCTCTATGAGAAGCTACATATTTTCAGTCACTCCTGGAACATTCACTTCTCTGATCAATTCCTGCCTGATACCATGGACAAAAAAAAAAGGTTTCGATTTCACAACTTTGGGCAAGAGGCATTTCAGCCTGCTTTGGCCTGATTGTACTTGTGCTGCTATATGGGGGTATGGGTGGGGACAGGAGGGGCTAAGGTAAGAATGGTAATTCATGAGGAGAAGATTCTCCAAGGGGTGTCCCTTGTGTGAATACAGCAACATTACTAAAAGAATATAAAAACACTCTTCAGGGAAATGAGAAGTGAGGAAGGTAAAGGGAGCAGACTGGGGACAAATTGTAGAGTCTGCCTCTTTAAGAGGAGGCAGCAAATCTGAAACCTACTGTTATTAGGTGAGAAGAATGACATTCAGATTGCTGGATCTGATTTCATAAAAGGTTGGAAATTGAAGTTCTTATACAAAATTTCCCATTTTTTTCATTGATTTTATTTAATTTTTAATTGTTATGGGTACACGGTAGGTGTATATATTTATGGGATACATGTTTTGATAAAGGCATGCAATGGAGTAATCACATCATATGGGGTACATCTTTTGATAAAGGCATCCAATAATAATTACATCAGGGTAAATGAGGTATCTTTCACTTCAGGAATTTATCTTTTTTTGTGTTAGAAACATTCCATTTCCACTCTTTTTGTTATTTTAAATGTACAATAAATTATTGTTGACTGCAGTCACCCTGTTGTGCTATCGAATACTAGGTCTTATTCATTCGTTCTACTATATTTTTGCACCTATTAATCATCTGAAAATCCTCCAAGTCCCCCGTTACCCTTCCAAGCCTCTGGTAGCCATCATTCTACTGTCTATCTCCAAGAGTTCAATTGTTTTAATTTTTAGCTGCCACATATGCGAACATGCAAAATTTGTTTTTCTGTGCCTGGCTTATTTCACTTAACATAATGTCCTCCAGTTCCATCCCTGTTTTTGCAAATGATAGGATTTCATTATTTCTTATGGCCAAATAATATTATATTGTGCATATATATCATGTTTTCTTTATTAATTCATCTGTTGATGTACACTTAGGTTGATTTCAAATCTTTCTATTGTGAATAATGCTGCAATAAACATAGGAGTGCAGATATTTTTTGATATAATAATTTTCTTTCTTTGGGATATATACCTAGCACTGAGATTGCTATGTTATGTGATAGTTTTCTTTTTTTATAATTTTTTGAGGAAACTCAATATTGTTCTCCATAGTAGCTGTATTAATGTATGTTCCCACCAACAGTGTGTGAGTATTCTCCTTTTTCCATATTCTTGCCATGATTCCTCATTGTCTGTCTTTTTGATAAAAGCCATTTTAACAGGAATAAGATGATAACACATTTTAGTTTTGATTTGCATTTCTCTGATGATTAATAATGCTAGCACGTTTTTATATACCTGTTAACCATTTGTATGTCTTCTTTTGAGAAATGTCTATTTGGGCCTTTTGCCCATTTTTAATCAGATTATTAGATTTTTTTCCTATTGAGTTATTTAAGCTCCTTGTAGAGTCTGGTTATTAATTTCTTGCCAAATGGTTAGCTTGCAAAGGTTTTCTCCTATTCTGGGGATTGCCTCTTCGCTTTGCTGATTGTTTCTTTTGCTGTGCAGAAGCTTCTTAGCTTGATGTGATCCTATTTGTCAATTTTTGCTTTGGTTGCCTGGGCTTGTGAACTATTACTCATGAAACTTTGCCCACTCCAATGCCCTGGAGAATTTCCCCAATGTTTTCTTTTAGTAGTTTCATAGTTTTAGCTCTTAGACTTAAATCTTTAATCCATTTTGATTAGATTTTTATATACAGTGAGAGAGAGGGGTCTATTCATTCTTCCATGTATGGATATCCAGTTTTCCTAGCACTATTTATTGAAGAGACTGTCCCTTCCCCAGTGTATGTTCTTGGAAACTTTGTCAAAAATGAGTTCACTGTAGGTAAGTGTATTTATTTCTGGGTTCTCCATTCTGTTCCTTTGATCTATGTGTCTGTTTTTATGACAGTACCATGCTGTTTTGGTTACTACGACTCTGTAATATAATTTAAAATCAGGTAATGTGATTCCTCCAGCTTTGTTCTTTTTGCTCAGGATAGCATTGGCTATTCTGGGCCTTTTGTGGTACCATATAAATTTTAGGATGTTTTTTGTCTTTCTATGAAGAATGTTATTGGTATTCTGAAAGGGATTGCATTGAATCTGCAAATTGCCTTGTGTAGAATAGATAGTATAACAATATTGATTTTTCCATTTCTCTGTGTCCTCTTCAATTTCTTGCATCAGTGTTTTATAGTTTTCACTGTGGAGATCTTTCCTGTTTTGGTTAAGTTTATACCTTGATATTTTATTTTATTTATAGCTATTTTTAATGGGGTTACTGTCTCAGTTTTTTTTTTTCAGATTATTTGCTTTTGGCGTATAGAAAAGTTACTGATTTTTATGTGTTCATTTTGTATCCTGCAATTTTGCCCAATTTGTTTATCAGTTCTAATAGTTTTCTGGTGGAGTCTTTAGGTTTTTCCAAGTATAAGATCATATTATCTGCAAACAAGGATAACTTGACTTCTTTTATTCCAATTTGGTTGTGCTTTATATCTTCTCTTGTCTAGCTGATCTAGCTAAGACTTCCAGTACTATGTTGAATAACAGCAGTTAAAGTGTGCATCCTTGTCATATTCCAGATCTTAGAGGAAAGACTTTCATGTATTCCACATTTGATACTAGCTTTGGGTCAGTTATGTATGTCTTTTATTGTGTTGGGGTATGTTCCTTCTAGAGCCATCTTTTTGAAGGTTTTTATCCTGAAGAGATGTTGAATTTTATTGAATGCTTTTTCAGCATTGGTTGAAATTATCATATGTTTTTGGTCCTTCATTCTGTTCATATGATGTATCGTATTGATTGAGTCACATATGTTGTAACATTCTTGCAGCCCTGGCATAAATCTTACTTTGTTGTGATGAATGATTCTTCTATTGTGTTGTTTAATTTGGTTTGCTAGTATTTTGTTCAGAATGTTTGCATTAACGTTCATCGGTGATATTGGCATATAGTTTCTTTCTTGTTGTGTCTTTGTCTGGTTTTGTTATCAGGGTAATACTGGCCTCATAGAATAAGTTTGGAAGTGTTCCCCCCTCCTCTATTTTTTGCAATAGTTTGGGTAGGGTTGGTATTGGTTCTTCTTTAAATTCTTGGTAAAATTCAGCAGTGAAACCATTGGGATCCAGAATTTTCTTTGATGTGAGACTTTTTATTGTAGCATTCATCTCATTACTTGTTATTGATCTATTTAGGTTTTGAATTTCTTCATGATTCAATCTTGGTAGGTTTTATGTATCTAGGGATTTATTTATTTATTCTAAGTTTTTCAATTTATTGGGATATAGCTGCTCATAGTTGTTGCTTCTAATGATCCTTTGAATTTCTGCAGTATCAGTTGTAATGTCTCATTTTTCATCTCTGATTTTGTTTGTGTTTCTTTCTTTTGCTCTTCATTTGAATAAAAGTTGCCTTTCAAAAACTTGACTTTTCATGTTTTTCATCTTTCATATTTTGTTACAATTTTAGCTATTTGTGCTCTGATATTTATTACTTCTTTTATCTACTAATGTTCAGTTTGGATTGCTCTTGCTTTCTAGTTCTTTAAGATGCATCATTAGGTTGTTTATTTGAGGTTTTTCTACTTTTTTAATGCAGATACTTACTGCTATAAACTTTCCTTTTAGCAATGCTTTTGCTGTATCCCATGGGTTTTAGTATCCTGTGTTTCCATTTTCATTTGTTTAAAGAAACTTGCCTTATAATCTCTTTATTGACTCACTCCTCATTCAGAAGCATACAGTTTATTTATATATGTTTGTATAGTTTTCAAAGTTCCTCTTCTTGTTGGTTTTTACTTTTATTCCACTGTAGTCAGACAAATTACTTAATAAGATTTCAATTTTTTTTAGTTTTTAAAGTCTTGTTCTGTGACTTAACATATGGTCTATTCTCAAGAATGATCCACGTGCTGCAAAGAATTTGTATTTTGCAACTGTTGGATGAAATGTTCTCCAAATATCTATTAGGTCCATGTGGTCTATAGTGCAGATTAAGTTTAGTGTTTCTTTGTTGATTTTCTATATGTCCAATGCTGACAGTGGAGTGTTTAGTTCTCCAGCTATTATTGTATTGAGGTCTAACTCTCTTTAGCGCTAATAAAATTTGCTTTATATATCTGGGTGCTCCAGTGTTGTATATATATATATTTAAAATTGTTATTTCCTCTTGCTGAATTGACCCCTTAATCATTATGTAATTACCTTGTCTCTTTCTATAGTATTTATATTAAAATATACTTTATCTAATGTAAGTATAGCTACTCCAGCTTTTTATATTTTTGGTTTTCATTTGCATGTTATATCTTTTTAATTCCTTTATTTTTAGTCTGTGTGTCTTCAGAGGTGAAATGAGTTTCTTGTAGGCAGCATATATTTGGGTCTTTTTTTTTTTTTTAATCCATTGAGCCATTTTATGTCCCTTGATTAGAGAATTTAGTTCATTTATATTCAGTGTTCTTATTGATAGGTAGGAATTTACTACTTTCATTTTGTTATTTGTTTTCTAGTTTTTTATGGCCTTCCTTCCTGTCTTCCTTTGTGGAAAAGTGATTTTTCTCTGGTGGTATGTTTTAATTTCCTGCTTTTCATATTTCATGTATTTACTTCTATTTATTTATTTATTTAGGGCCACCACAATGCTTGCAAATTGTATCTTATAAGCCATTATTTTAAACTGATGACAATCTAACTGTGATTCTAAGAGAAAAAACAAGCAAAGAGAAAACTAACAAAAACTGTGTAATTCAACTTCATCACCCTACTATTTAACTTCTTGTTTCTATTTGTCGTTTTTACTATTTTTGAAAAAGTTTTTGTAGTTATTATTATTATTATTTTTTGAGACAGGGTCTCACTCTGTTGCCCAGGCTGGAGTGCAGTAGCATGATCTCAGCTCACTGCAACCTTCGCCTCACAGGTGCAAGTGATTCTCCTGCCTCAGCCTCCTGAGTAGCTGGGATTACAGGTGCACTCCACCATGCCCAGCTAATCTTTGTATTTTTAGTAGAGACAGGGTTTCACCATGTTGGCCAGCCTGGTCTCAAACTCCTGATCTCAAGTAATCTGCCTACCTTCGCCTCCCAATGTGCTGGGACTACAGGCATGAGACACTGTGCCTGGCCTAGTTATTATTCTTGATAGGCTTGTCTTTTAGTCTTCATACTCAAGATATAAGTAATTTACACACAATTGCAATGTTAGTGTATTCTGTGTTTATCTGTGCACTTACTGTTATCAGTGAGTTTTGTGCCCACAGATAATTTCTTATTGCTTGATAACACCCTTTTCTTTCAGATTGAAGAACTTTCTTTAGCATTTCCTGTGAGACAGGTCTGTGTTGACGAAATTCCTCAGCTTTTATTTGTCCCAGAAAGTGTTTATTTCTGCTTCCTGTTTGAAGGATATGTTGGATATATTATTAGATATAATATTCTAAGACAAGATTTTTTCCTTCTGCACTTTGCATATGTCATGCCGCTCTCTCCTTGCCTGTAAGGTTGCCACTGAAAAGTTTGCTGCCAGACATTGGAGCGCCTTTGTATGTTATTTGTTTCTTTTCTGTTGATGCTTTAGTATCCTTATCCTTGACCTTTGGGAGTTTGATTATTAATTGTCTTATTTAGGTTACATGTTCTTGATGTTCTATGGCTTTCTTGTACTTAAATATTGATATCTCTCTGGATTTGAAAAGTTCCGTGTTATTATTTCTCTGAATAAACTTCCTACCCCAGTCTCTCTTTCTATTTCCTCTTTAAAGCCAATATCTCTTAGATTTGTCCTTTTGAGGCCATTTTCTAGATCTTGTAAGTGTGTTTCATTCTTTTTCTTTTTTCTCCTCTGACTGTATTTTCAAGTAGGCTGTCTTCTGTCTTCAGCCTCGGTATTTGTTCTGCTTGATTAGATCTGCTGTTGAGAGACTCTAATGCATTTTTCAGTTTGTCAGTTGAATGTTTAAGTTCCAGAGTTTCTGCTTGACTTTTTTAAAATTTCCATCTCTTTGTTAACTTTGATAGGATTCTTAATTCCTTCTCTGTGTTATTTTGAAGTTTGTTGAGCTTCCTTGAAATAGCTGTTTTGAATACTCTGTTCTGAAATGTTACATATGCCTGTCCTTCTGGGATTGGTCCCTGGTACCTTATTTTAGTTCAGTTGGTGAGGTCATGTTTTCCTGGATGGTCTTGATGCTTGTGGATGTTCACAATGTCTGGGCTTTGAAGAGTTTGGTACTTATTCTTATCTTTGCAGTCTGGGCTTATTTGTACCATCCTCCTTGAGAAGGCATCCCAGGAATTCAAAAGGAATTGAGTGTTGTGATCTAAGTTTTTGGTCACTGCAGCTGTATCTGCACTAGCGGGAACCCCAAGCCCAGTAATGTTGCAACTCTTGCGGAATCATATAAATATCACCTTGGTGGGCTTGGATAAAGTCTGGAGAAACTTTCTTGATTACGAGGCAGAGTCTCTTGTTCTCATCCCTCAGTTTCCCCCAAACAAATGAAGTCTTGCCATGTTGAACTGGAGTTGGTGAAGGGTGATGCAAGCAGTCCTGTGTCCACCACAGCTGGGACTGTGCCAGGTCATTCCTGAAACCAGTATGGTACTGAGTCTTTCCTAAGGCCTGTGGTGACTACTGCCTGGCTACTGCTGATGTTTATTCCAGGTCTAAGGGCTCTTTAGTCAGAAAGTGGTGAATACTACCAAGACTGGATCTTTCTCTTTAGGGCAGTGGATTCCCTTCTGTCCCAGGGTGTGTCTAGAAATTCCATCAAGGAGCTAGGGCCTGGAATCAGAGGCTTCAGGTGCTTGCTGCCTTATTTATTGTGGCTAAGCTTGCATCCAAGTTGCAAGACAAAGTCCTCTTTACTCTTTTACTCTTTACTATCCTCAGGCAGAAGGAGTCTTTCCCTGAGCTGCACTTCCTGGGGTTGGAGGAGGGGTGATACAAGAACTCCCTTGGCCACCCCATCTGGTGTCTCACTGGGTCACATTCACCCCAGGTCCACTGGCTCTGAGCCCAGTGAAGCACAAGGACTTGCCAAAGTTCTGCAGTCCTTGTGGACTGCCTTTAATATTTATTCAGGACTCCATGGCACTTTAGTTTCTGGTGGTGGGGCTAGGCAGAACTCAGGTTCTTCCGCTGGAGTGGAGGAGTACCCTCTGGCTGGGACTGGTTTAAATGCTTCTTCCATGGTCACTGGACAAATTCTGCCCTGTGCTGTGTTCCACTGTGACAGGGCAGGACTGAGTTTCAATACCAATTCCCACATCATGTCTCTCTCCCTCACCCAAGCATACAGATTCTCTCTTCATGAGCTGCCAAAGGATGAGGACGGAGTGGTGTAGGCAATGCAAGACTGTCCTTCCTGCCCACTTCAGTGCCTCTTTCCTTGATATAATGTTAGAACCAGGTACCATGATCGCTTACCTGATTTTTATATCTTATGAAGATGCTTTCTTGTGGGGATAGTTGTTAAATTTGGTATTACTGCATGGGAAGAATTGCTGGATTGTTCCATTTGGCCATCTTGCTTCCCCCAAATTTCCCAATTTTAAGTGCCTATAACAAAAACAGCAAAGTAATAATAACTTTAGAGAAAAAAATCAATGTCTAAACTTAACAGATTCTTTCTGTAGGCCAGATTTGGTCCAGTGTAAGCATGAACTCCAGTCAAATTATCTGGGTTCCAATTTTTGCTCCAGGATGTACTAGATATGTAACCTCACACGAGTTAGTTCTGTACCTCAGTCCTTAACATATAAAGTGAAACAAATAGCACCGGGAAAACTGGCTAGCCATATGTAGAAAGCTGAAACTGGATCCCTTCCTTACACCTTATACAAAAATTAATTCAAGATGGATTAGAGACTTACATGTTGGACCTAAAACCATAAAATCCCTAGAAGAAAACCTAGGCAATACCATTCAGGACATAGGCATGGGCAAGGACTTCATGTCCAAAACACCAAAAGCAACGGACAAAAGCCAAAATTCACAAATGGGATCTAATTAAACTAAAGAGTTTCTGCATAGCAAAAGAAACTACCATCAGAGTGAACAGGCAACCTACAAAATGGGAGAAAATTTTCGCAACCTACTCATCTGACTAAGGGCTAATATCCAGAATCTACAATGAACTCAAACTAATTTACAAGAAAAAAACAAACAACCCCATCAAAAAGTGGGCGAAGGATATGAACAGACACTTCTCAAAAGAAGACATTTATGCAGCCAAAAAACACATGAAAAAATGCTCATCATCACTGGCCATCAGAGAAATGCAAATCAAAACCACAATGAGATACCATCTCACACCAGTTAGAATGGCGATCATTAAAAAGTCAGGAAACAACAGGTGCTGGAGAGGATGTGGAGAAATAGGAACACTTTTACACTGTTGGTGGGACTGTAAACTAGTTCAACCATTGTGGAAGTCAATGCGGCAATTCCTCAGGGATCTAGAACTAGAAATACCATTTGACCCAGCCATCCCATTACTGGGTATATACCCAAAGGACTATAAATCATGCTGCTATAAAGACACATGCACACGTATGTTTATTGTGGCACTATTCACAATAGCAAAGACTTGGAACCAGCTCAAATGTCCAACAATGATAGACTGGATTAAGAAAATGTGGCACATATACACCATGGAATACTATGCAGCCATAAAAAATGATGAGTTCATTTCCTTTGTAGGGACATGGATGAAGCTGGAAATCATCATTCTCAGCAAACTATCACAAGGACAAAAAACCAAACACTGCATGTTCTCACTCATAGGTGGCAATTGAACAATGAGAACACATGGACACAGGAAGGGGAACATCACACTCCAGGGACTGTTGTGGGGTAGGGGGAGGGAGGAGGGATAGCATTAGGAGATATACCTAATGCTAAATGACGAGGTAATGGGTGCAGTACACCAACATGGCACATGTATACATATGTAACAAACCTGCACATTGTGCACATGTACCCTAAAACTTAAAGTATAATGATAATAAAATTTTAAAAAGTGAAACAAATAGCGCCAACCTCCTACAATGTTTATGAGATGAAATGAGTTTCTAATATATTTCCATGTTTTTAAGACACCACTGAATATAAGATGCATCATTATTCTATGTGCCCCTAAGAAAGAAAAGATGGCTGCTAATTAACCTATGACACACTGCTTTCTTATCACTCGGAATTGTAGTTTTATTATTATTTAAACAGCTCTTTCAGAGTTATTTTCACAGTAATTTTTATCATATGTCACTCATGGGCATATATGTGTGTCTGTGTGTGTGTCTGTGTGTGTGTGTGTGTGTGTGTGTGTAAGAAATACTAAGTGAAATAATTTGGTTTGTATTCTTTTTTTTTCTTTTATTATTATTAGTATTATTATTATTATTATTATTATTATTATTATACTTTAGGTTTTATGGTACATGTGCGCAATGTGCAGGTAAGTTACATATGTATACATATGCCATGCTGGTGCGCTGCACCTTGTATTCTTAAAACCTCCCCACATTATTAGTCTGACATGAATTAGTTTTCCATTGTGATTTAAACACAGTATTATTGTTGGTGCTATTAGCAGTACTGGTGATGTAGCAGTTAAAAGAGTGCTCCCCATTGTCTCCTGGAATTTTTTCTAAGTCACTGACACCATAACAAGAGTTTTCATGTTGGCACTTTCTTGATCTTACTAGAAGATGTCAATGGAGAATTTTCAAACAGAAAGACTTGTGTTCTCTCTTTAAATGGTCCTTAAGTTAAAGATTGTTGACTAAACATTCAAAGGATTTCAATTGTTCAGCCACTCACCAAGAATAACAACAAAAAATGTTTGTGCATATACAAACATCAACAGCTACATAATCACTGCTGTTTTTCTGAGAATGACTGTCAAAATTTTATTAATTATAAGATATTTTTTATTTTCCTAGTTGATAAAATGTAAAAAAGTTTATTTGAAAAGCTTTAAAGAAATCAGTGTTTGATAAATAAAAATAAATTTTTATAGAGAAAAAAGCTAGTCTTTTTACTTAAGTCTCAGCTCCATCATATATTATCTATATGGCCTTCTTTAAGGCATTGACCTCTTTATCTATAAAACAAACATAATTTGACTTGCAATCACTGCATGTGACTGTACATGGGTGAATGGATGGTCACGTGTACAGCATCTTCTATATGTCAATTCAGCTATCTGAGTCTGAGGTTTGAAAGAACCAAAATTGGGTAAAGAAAGGAACATCAAAAGATTCATGAATTAGATCCCTTTGGAAAAGGCAGACCAAATTTAAAAATTTCATCAAAGAAAATATGGATATGTAATATTGGTTTTGGCCAATAAATGTAACCTGTTGAGAACAGAGGAGAAAAGTTGATGAGGAAAGAGAGAAAATAGCACAAAGAGAGAAGCATATGCCTACATTGGACATTCTGGTTGGGTGATCTCAGAAAGTTTGTGTCAAGGTCCATTTGTCTGACCTGGGATGTGTGGACACACAAGTCCAGGAACAGTCATTGTTCGTGACGCTGAAGACTCAGGGGCCTCCTTTTTCCATTAAACTGGATTCCAAAGTCCCTCCGGTCAGAAAAAAAAAGAAACACTACTTCAGCTTTTTTGGTTCTTATTTACAAATTGGCCCGTTGGTCTCTTCCTTATCCTAAGCTCCTGAAAGTATCTGGACTTAGAAAATGAGGTCAGTGCCAGAGAAAATTAAGGCAGAGGGAGCAAGCTACCTCCCTCCTGCCCCAAATCCAAGGATCACAAATGATTTGGAGAGCTGAATGAGGCATTGTATATTTCATTTACAATGATTGTACAACAGCTGTATAATCGATGTTGTTGAAGATATGAATGTTGCTCAGAGTGTAGCATAAATGTCCACAGTGAGCTGCAAATGTGAATAAGAATGGCCCTGCCTGCATAGTAATTGGTATTATTACTGGAATGAATGGAAAAGCCACATATGGATGAATGGGTGGGGCTACAAAAGGGTACAGCCTGAGAGACAAATGGTAGCTTTTATTTTCTCTTATCCATGCCTGTTATTTCAAATAACCATCCACAGTGGGTGAAGGAAAAGGGATAGGAAGTAGGAATATAGTGGAGAAAGAGTGAAGCTGCTTATCTACTACTTTATATCATGCCCCTTCCTGTCTGCCAGTGCCCACACTTATTAATTATAATAGAGTATATCACACATCCCCTCCTGGAAAAAAGAAAATCTGTCTGTTACAAAGGGTGGAAGGATAGACTCAGGTGAAGGGTGTGGGGGTGGGGGGAGACATAGGGAAGAGAAACACTTCAGGTTAATTGGAGCTGAGAATATAAAATACTTGTCTTAAAGTGTGTGCTTCAGCTATGAGAAGGAAAGTGTCGAGATCATAATGTTTTCTGTGCAAGATTCAACACAGCATGGGTGTTTTAAAACAAGCAGTAATCATTTCTCATGGAGAAATTATAAGCAGCAGCTCCAGGCTCAGGACAAGCGCATGGGAGAGCCGTTCTTTTCATTTCTCTAGAAAGGCATGAGGAGAAACACGGTAGTTAGCAGATGAGTCCCTTGAACCAAATCGCAGAGTTAGTGATGAAGAGAATTATATAGTTCAATTTACTTATTGCTTTATTCATTCAGAAGGAAATGACACTGAATTCTCCTGCAATTTTACATATTAGGAGGGAAGAAATTTTGGTTTTAAAAATCAAACTGTCTGGCTTCTGCAGAGGTTGCAAAGCAAATTGGTCAACTTCATAATCAGGAAATAACAGAAAATTGTTAAATGATTTATTTGGCAAAGCTGGCTATGTTATTTCTTTTAGAGAAGAGACCTTTTCAGCCTGATACAAAAACAGCCTCTGCCCTGATAGACACAGTTTTTGTTTGCTTGCTGTCATCCTGGGTGCACCTATGTGGCATCTGAATCACTATTAGGTCTCTGTTTAAAGATTCATCTTTTTACCAGAAATAATTTCTCTAAAGTAATAAACAATGCACTGCATAACACCACTTTAAAAATTCTTAGAAATAACTGCAAGGAAATTAGTTACAATTATTCACATAGTTCCTCAAAATGGTAGCACACGAGAAGAAAGAGGGGTCCCTCTCACCCGTTTTTTGAAGACCATCTTTGTTTACTTCATTCCCAAGTATTAAGAGATTGCATGATCCATTTGCATAGGATAACTAACATATACCACATCATTTGCACGTCTGCAAGTACACGTGAGTAACCGTAATTACACGTGACACCAATTACTCTATTACTTTGTATTAAATTATAATGGAAAATTCCACTAGAGAATTGAAGCCTAATTGCATCTTAATTTGCATAATTTTGCATATTAATTACATCTCAGATGAATAATAAATTTCAGCAGATTTTTAATTTATGCATAGACACAAAAACAAGTGGAGAAATAATTTAGAAAAAAATACCAGCAACTATTACTTAGGGCATTCAACTAATTTTGCTTAGTTTAGCAAAACAAAACTTGGTTTGTTTAACATAGCATCTTTAGACTGATTGCTGTTTATTGCACAATATGTCAGTCTTGAAACATAGGTGCAGGCATGATTTTTATTAATTAAAAAAAGTGTTCAATTGTAGCGTTTTAAGTTCGGTTTTTTATATTTTGATAAAACTGTCTCGGAGATAATATTGTTTCATTGGAAATATCTTTAGTTGTGATACATTTTGATTGAGACTTAATTTATGTTGCAGTTATTTTAAATGCAGGGGATTATAAAAATAGAATATAAAAATATCTTTGTGAAGGAGATCACTAATAAAATATATCAAGTGTTTTGTTTCTTGAGTTTACTATGAAGTCACTCAAGATTGTTTTAGTGATTTTTGCATGAATGATTCAGAGTGAGAAATTCCATGTGTTTCGTTTTGTAGCATATAACAATTTAGAGGAATGGCTTTCAAAGATTACTACTATTTTCTGACTGTTTTCTTTGTTTCTCGTTGCTTGCATGGTAAACAGTAACATTTGTTCTTAATTGCTAGAGACCTGGGTTTTAAATTTAGTCACCTTTACTTTGGATTTATTAAATAAACAGAAGGTATATTTCTCAGAGTTAATTAATGCATTTTAGTTACGTAGCTGTATCTAGGTTGACAGTTGTTTAAAAAAAAAGAAAAAAAAACACCAACTTAGTATTCCTCAAATGACAATATGTAACTGAAAATTCACTCAGTGTTCCTCTAATGACAATATGTAACTGAAAATTCATTTCATCCACTTCTTGCCTAAACCCAATCCATATTGCTTTATACCTGCTGCCACTGTTAAAGGATGGGCGGAAACCTTTAGCTCTGCCTCCACTAAGTCTAATACTATGATCATTTGCCAAATTATACAAAAAGAGAGGATGACACGTCCTAATAAATCAGGAAACTGTCAGGATTAATAATCTCAGCCGTCATCTGTTTTCCTATAAAAGCCCTACTGGCATCAAATATTTTCCAGTTTGTTTTGCAGTTCTGTTGGTGCAGAAACTGGACCTGTGCCAGCCTGGTGCCGTGCAACCTCCAAGAAGCCATTCTATATGTCTTTTATCACATTAGTCTGAATTTCACAATTGTGCTAGTTCACAAGGCAGTGAGCAAGAAGTCTTTACAACATATGTTCCCCTTCTCCGGTTACCAATCATTGTTACGATTTGCTATTTGATAGGCAACACTTTGAGCTTAAAGGCTTAGATCTGTCTTTGTTTCCTAATGTTTCAATATTTTCTGTTTGCATCAAAAAAGTTTGCCTCATTCTTAGGCAAGCTAGAACCAATGGGAAAAATAAAAACTCACCAGTGCTTTCTTTATTACATGAATTTCTATTAGGTGTTTGACTCTGGTCTTTGGTTTCTGTTGCCAGGTTACAGCCCTAGGAACACCTTTGATTATTTGTATGTTTAAAAGCAGAAATAGTTCAGCTATCTAAAAGAACCGAATCGATGATTGCATCTGTTTTTTTACTTTTTTTGTTCAACCCTTTTAACCAGGTTCTTATATTAAAGAGAGATTTGAGCTGGATGAATGCCTCAAACCAATCCAGTCTTTCCAACATTTAAACAATGGTTCCCTCTTGTGGCTATGCTTCAATAGTGAGATTTAAGAAAGGAGGAAAGTAAAAATCTCGTGACTATAAAACAGACTTTGACACAGCATACTGTAGTAATCTAATTGCACCTTGTATTTAGAGGCATTCCCAGAACTCTCAAGTCTTTCTGATTTATTTTCAGTAAGGTATAAGTTTTGGTGTTTGGGGTGAAAGAATAGCAAAGCATCCTGATGCTTATTTCCTGGTGGTATCAAAAAAATACTCTCCTATGGGGGATAGAGTCCACATTTTGGGACATTTTTGAATATGTTAAAGTGTATGTTGGAAAAAAGGCAGTTTAGGCTGTCTCTGTAGCTTTAGAAATAAATGTATAACTTCACTATTAAAAATATAAATGATTTCCTAAAGGAACATCATAAGTGTACAATTAAATCTAGATTATGCTTGTCCTTTCAGATTTTATCCTCAAAGATCACCTGAGAGGGGGTAAAAATCTTACAATTAACCAGCTCCTCTAAGATGATCTTTCCAAGCATCTTTGATATATGCTTTTAGAAATTTATTCTGAGTCACATTTCCCCAGGGGCCACCGTCTTACACTCTCCAAATTACTGTGATAAAGAGCATTCTTCTGACACCGCAACTGTAAACAGCCCACAAACACTTTCTGTTTTAAGCTATGTTCAGAACAGCAACAGCCAAGAGATGTCCCTTAAGTAGATTTTTTTTTTCTTAAGACTGCGTTTAATGTAAAAATAAAGTGTCGTTAGTAACAGAGACAAGAATCTGCACCACGGTCATATGACTGTATCTACAAAAGACTGCAACCATCCACGCAAGTCGGATGCGATGTGTTTCAGTACACTTCAAAATTCTGAGTAATAAAAATGCCAACTTTCAGTTCTACTTTAAGGATCCTTTTGAAAGAATGAAAGCATTCGTACTTGTCAAGCCATTTTCAAGCCACAGTATTTCTTATTCACCACAGAGTTTATTTATTTGGAAGTTTAACATGGAAAATGAGGTTCGGGATGGAAACGGACATGATTTCTGTGTGTCGAAGGAGGGTGATAGAGAGCTAGTCGTCAAGAAGCAAGAGTATGGCGATAATATACTTACCGACAGCATATCACTTACTCTTCTGATACCAGATGAACTCCTTCCGTTCCCTCCCTCATTTAGCACAGGCTCAGGCACCAAGTTACAAGTCTCTTCACTTCATTGCCAGGGCAGCTCCGCATGTTTTGCTCATGAGCCTCCATTTTGTTTAGAAGTGCATACCTTTCTATTGTTAATAAAAACACAGGCAGTTAATTTTTAACTATTCACCTGCAAGATGAGTCACATCAAAAGCTCTCATAAGAGAGGAAGGTTATATATTAAGGAAATAGGACAAGCATCAACTTAAGTTTTAGCACAGATTCCAAAATTAAGAAGAATGATTTTCCCCCCTTAAAATAGTGAGCTTAAAAAGCAAAGTTATTTCCCATTTTGGTTCTCTGATGCCACTTTCTACCACGACTGGGCTTGGGAGGCACCTTTGCACATGCATTTCCTTTTGTCAGGTTCAACCCAGGTCTGGTCTGAAGCTTCCTGTGGAGTTAATGCCGAATCCACTATAATTCTTTCCCTTGGACTTTTTCCCTTTCTTTTGTTCATTACAAATTTATAAGACTAGGCTGGGGGTAGTGGCTCACGCCTGTAATCCCAGCACTTTGAGAGGCCTAGGCAGGCGGATCACCTGAGGTCTGGAGTTCGAGACCAGCTTGGCCAACATGGTGACACCCTGTCTCTACTAAAAGAAAAGATAAAAAATTAGCCAGGCGTGGTGATGCGCACGTGCTGAGGCGTGAGAATCGCTTGAACCTGGGAGAGGGAGGTTGCAGTGAGCCAAGATCATACCACTGCACTTCAGCTCTGTCTCCAAAAAAAAAAAAAAAAAGATATGATTAAATGAAACAATGATCAGGAGATGTTCCTCCACAAATGTGTAGTGATTATCCTCTTGTGGGTATTAAAAAATGTCCATCAACTGGTTTTTTATATGATCTGTACCGTCAAACTGTTAATTGCTCCTTGCATTTGCTCACTTTTTGTCTCTGCTTCTGTCTCTCTCCCTCTCTGTTTGTCTGTTTCTCTCTTTCTTGATGAGATTATCAATGTAATTCACTTGCACAGGAAAAATAAAACCTAAAAAGCCAATTGGCTCCTTACCTTCCTCCTTCATTCTCTTAGGAAATCACAGAGGCACTTGGAAGTTAGCAAAACAAAGAAGGAAATAGGGGAACTGTAACACGGAGGAAACCAGAATTTAATGATCCAGTAAAATGTCAACCAAATATTCAGCTTTGAGACTGACACTTATTTGCCAGGTTTTTATTAATATTTTGCCAAAAAAAGGTGAAAGAAATCCTGAGGATTACCTTATATTCTGACCATTGTTTAATAAAAGAGACTTTAGCAACAAAAGAACAGGTAGAACATAATCTCAGAAAGAAAAAAAAAAAGACATCCTTTTCTATTAGCTATATTTAGTTTTTAAAAATCATTGCATTTATCTCATTTTTCTTCTTTTTCTTCTTTATGCTTTTATCAATTAGATCAGCTAAACTTCAGTATACGGTAGTGCTAGTCTATAGACCAAAATCTGGAATGCACAAGCTCACTATTTGTTGTTCTTTAGAGTCCTGGTCAAATTTACCTCTTTCAAGAGATTCTCCTTGATTTCCCATGTAAAAGTGAACAGTTGTTTCATCTAAGCTCCTATTCATTATTTTATTTTCATCTGTTTTATTTTGAATTTGATTGATACTGCACTTACCTCCATCTCCAGATTGTAAACTCCATGAAGTCAGGAATTCTTACTACTTATTCATTTTTTAAGGAGCACTCCATAAATGTCAGTCAACCAAATGAACCCAAATCTGACAGAAAAATATATGATTTATGCAAGAGCTGGTTTTTCCTTCCACGGAGCAATAATTCCTGGTCGGCACATAGAAGTGGGGTTAGGAAAGTTAGGAAGTGAAATTGATCATCATGCTGGCAATGGCACAGTGCCTAAAAGGAAGATGTAAATTCTCCAAATTGTTCTCTCTATTTATATATGTGTGTGTATGTGTGTGTGTGTGTATTGAGGGTTTAACTTCCAACCCCCAGATACGTACACACATATGTAAATATGCACACACACATTACACATATATACATCAAGTTACTGGAACTTTGCTCTAATTAAGAACACAACCTGAAGTTTCAATATGGAGAGGAAGATATGTATTTTTTATTGGCCTTGCTCTTGGCTAACCACTTTTATTTTTCAGATTCTCTTTGCTAAATCTGATTCCTGGTGTGCTATGATACAAAGATCCGTGGCTGTCATGGGGTTGCAGATTTTAGCATTAGAAAGGTGTTAGAATTTATCTGTCTCAACTTTCCAAATGTATGGAAGAGGAAATTGAGACCTAGGAAGACAAAACATCTAGGTCTTCTGACTTGCCAGCCAGTGCTTTTCCCACTCAAACTATTAAATTGACAGAAGGGAAAATCATGTGGCAATTTGTGCTTTTAAAACAGAGAATTTTTAGAGGCAATCTAATTATTTTTATATTACATTAAGAAAGGAAGAAAGGGAAGAAGAGCGAGGCACCAAAATCAAGAAGGTAAGCTCTTTGGAAAACCTGGTTTTCATCAGCTGGTCATAACCTCTGGAGCAAAGACTAGGCCCAGAGGAATATTCCGGACTGATCTACTCTTGGCAGAAACTGCTTTTTGGGTGAGTAAGCCGCCCACTAGCCTTTTTTTTTCTCCCATCATCTAGATAAAAATGAGTGTTTAAAAACTGTGCTAAAATTTTCAAAAACACCTAAAAAGATTCCATTACTTAAAGTGATTTGGATAATTGTGTTCAATGGTAGCCATTATTTAAAAATATAATTAGTTGCTGAACTCAGAGAAGGAGGGAAATTTCTGCAGGTGTTTCTCATTATTTGCTATGCATACAAAATATCTGCATAAATTACCATTATTATTCCAATGTATACTAAGAGACAATAAAGCATTAGCAAGCAAAGAAGAACGTTGTTGACCCACAGACTGTGAGAGAGAGGCCTGGATACACAGTAATAGTGTGTTGGCCTTCAGTGCTGTTGCTGCACATGTGCAACCTCATTCAGGATTAAAAGAAACAATTTTGCACCTGTAACAATGTTTCATATGGAATGTAACTCCATCAGAAAGATATTTAAAATAGGGGAGGGGGCAGGGAGAAACAACAAAACAACTGGAAAAATATAAGGCTATAATTGTTTCAAAAGGTTGACACACACTTAAACTAGGTATCTTGGATTTCTTTGAGTTTAAAGCCCTAGTAGAACAGACAACTGAATGTTTTTAAGTATGTGGTGCATTGCTGTTTTTCTTTCATTATTGTTAGGGTTTGATGGCAATGTTATTAGCAGTATGGTCCAACAGAACTCTCTACAATGATGGAAATATTCCATATCTGCACAATCCAGCAGTAGCCATTAGCCACATGTGGCTATTGAGCCCCTGAAATGTAGCTGGTGCAACTAAGTAATTGATTTTTTACAGTTTAATGTTAATTAATTTAAATATAAATAACCACATCTGGTGGCTAATATAATGGACAGCATAGGGAAGTTAATTGCATTGAGTTGTCCTTGTCAATAAATATGGTAACTAATATCTTTTGAGTACTTACTACATACCAGGCACCGGGCTAAATATTATCTCATTTAATTAACTCCACAACTGTATGAAGTAGGTGCTTTTATGCTTGAGAAGACTGAGGTCCATAGAAATTAAGGTATTTGTCTTGATGTCACCAGACCAGCATATGAAGGGGTCAAGATATAATCTAGGCAGTCTAACTCCAGATTTCTCCCTATGAACTCTTGTTAAGGTGGCATCAAGAAGCAACACACTGTTGAATTTACTCTAATAATCCACAATAAATCAGCTTCTGTCAGTCTCTAATATGAAATCAAATGATAAATGAATATGTGTCACATTGGAAGTAAAGATTATCCAGTGATCGATCCAACTCTTAGCATTGACAAGAAGGAGGCCCAAAGCAGATGAGTTCGAATGTGTTAGTCCTTAGTAAGCTTAAAACCAAGGTCATTGTAATATATGCAAATGTAGTGAGTGTCCCAAACTGCACATCACATAGCAAACACTCAAAAAATGGTGTGTGTTCATCTTCCAGGGAAATTTGATACAGTGACCAAAAAGGAAGATTTGGAAAAGATGTTGGGGCCTGATCATTTGGTGATGAAAAGCAAATGAAAAATACTGCCTGGAGGCCGGGTTCAGTGGCTTACGCCTGTAATTCCAGCACTTTGGAAGGCCAAGGTGGGTGGATCACCTGAGCTTAGGAGTTCAAGACTAGCCTGGGCAACATGGTGAAACCCCATCTCTACTAAAAATGCAAAAAAAAATTAGCCAGGTGTGGTGGAATGCACCTGTGGTCCCAGCTACTTGGGAGGCTAAGATGGGAGGATTGCTTGAGCCTGGAAGGCGGAGGTTGCAGTGAACAGAGATTCAGATTGTGGCAATGCACTCCAAACTAGGTAACAGAGTAAGACCCAGTCTCAAAAAAAAAAAAAAAAAAAGAAAAGAAAAGAAAGAAAGAATGAATGAAAGAAAAGAAAAATACTGATTGAGAAATGAAAGTAAGCCACTAACAATTTGATACATCATTCTGCTTTTCATTTATAATTCTTGCATGGTATGAGTAACACTCTGCCAATATAGTATCCTCAGCCTCTTATAGTTCAAGAGTTCACAAACTGGTTCGTGCTTAAGACCCATCCAAATGAGAGAGTGCTGCTAAGGGATAAGTCAAAGGAGAAAACAAGGCAGAAAATTGGTACATCTTATTTTTAATAACTTCCATATTATAATGGATATTAACAAAAACCTGTTTTAAGTCTTGCTGCCATAGCCTTTAGAATATTCTTAAAATTCATGCAGTCTTTGTGGGGGTTCTGTACTTCTACATATATTTTGACTAAAATCGACTAGAATCTTTTGTCCAGATGGTGGAAGAAAACTTTCTTTTTGCCTTAGCTAGGTGCTTTACATATCTTAGGTAGGCAAAATTATTCACATTGGACTTCAGAGAGATTAAGTAATTCACCCAATGACATCCAGCTAGTGAGTGAGAAAATCAAGATGTGAACTCAGATCTATCAAATTCCAAAAATTGTCACTCTCTACTTCTCTGACCTGCTCCCCACTGCCATATAGTATTGTGTGTGATCTGGGCTTAAAATTATGAATATAGTTGTATTAGTCCATTTTCATGCTGCTGATAAAGACATATCTGAGACTGGGCAATTTACAAAAGAAAAAGGTTTAATGGGACTTACAGAACCACATGGGTGGGGAGGCCTCACAATCATGGCAGAAGGCAAGAAAGAGCAAGTCATATCTTACATGGATGGCAGCAGGCAAAAAAATCTTAAGCAGGCTAACTCCTCTTTTTTTAAAACCATCAGATCTTGTGAGATTCATTCACCGCCACAAGAACAGCACAGGAAAGACCTGCCCCCGTATTTCAATCACATCCCACCAGGTTCCTCCCACAACACATGGGAATTGTGGGAATTACAAGATGAGATTTGGGTGGGGACAGAGGGCCAAACCATATCATTCCACCCGTGGCCCCTCCCAAATCTCTTATCTTCACATTTCCAAACTAATCATGCCTTTCCCACAGCCCCCCAAAGTTTCAGCTCATTTTGGCATTAACTCAAAAGTCCACAGTCCAAAGTCTCAAACATGACAAGGCAAGCCTCTTCTGCCTACAAGCCTATAAAATCAAAAGCAAGTTAGTTACTTCCTGAACACAGTGGGGGTAGAGGCATTGGGTAAATACAGCCATTTCAAATAGAAGAAATTGGCCAAAACCAAGGGGCTACAGGCCCCATGCAAGTTCAAAATCCAACAGGGCAGTCAAATCTCAAAGCTCCAAAATGATCTCCTTTGACTCTGTGTCTCACATCCACGTCACACTGATGCAAGAGGTGGGTTCCCATGGTCTTGGGCAGCTCCACCTCTGTGGCTTTGCAGGTTATAGATCCCCTCCTGGCTGTTTTCATGGGCTAGCATTAAGTGTCTGTGGCTTTTCCAGGTGCACTGTGCAAGCTGTCAGGGGATCTACCATTCTGGAGTCTGGAGCACGATGACCCTCTTCTCACAACTCCACCAGGCAGTGCCCCAGTAAGGACTCTGTGTGTGGGGGCTCCCACCCCACATTTTCCTTCTGCACTGCCCTAGCAGAGGTTCTCCACAAGGGTCCCGCCCCTGTAGCAAACTTTTGCCGGGGTATGCAGGCATTTCCATACATCTTCTGAAATCTAGGTGGAGTTTCCCAAACCTCAATGATTGACTTCTGAGCACCTGCAGGCTCAACATCACATGGAAGTTGCCAAGGCTTGGGGCTTCCACCCTCTGAAGCAACAGCCCAAGCTGTATGTTGGCCCCTTTTAGTCAATGGCTGGAGCATCTGGGACACAGGGCACCAAGTCCCTTGACTGCGCACAGCAGAGGGATCCTGGGCCTGGCCCACTAAACCATTTTTTCCTCCAAAACTCTGGGCCTGTGCTGTGAGGGGCTGCCATGAAGACCTCTGACATGCCCTGGAGACATTTTCCCTATTGTCTTAGGGATTCACATTCAGCTCCTCATTACTTATGCAAATTTCTGCAGCCAGCTTGAATTTCTCCTCAGAAAATGGGATTTTCTTTTTATCAAATTGTCAGGCTACAAATGTTTCAAACTTTTATACTGTTTCCCTTTTAAAACTGAATGCTTTTAACAGCACCCAAGTCACCTCTTGAATGCTTTGCTGCTTAGAAATTTTTTCCACCAGATACCCTAAATCATTGTTCTCAAGTTCAAAGTTCTGCAAATCTCTAGGTCAGGGGCAAAATTCTGCCAGTCTCTTTGCTAAAACAGAGCTGGAGTCATCTTTACTCCATTTCCCAACAAGTTCCTCATCTCCATGTGAGACCATTTCAGCCTTGATTTTATTGTCCATATCATTATCAGCATTTTGTTCAAAGCCGTTCAAGTCTCTAGGAGGTTCCAAACTTTCCCACATTTTCCTTTTTTCTTCTGAGCCCTCCAAACTGTTCCAACCTTTGCCTGTTACCCAATTCCAAAGTCACTTCCACATTTTTGGGTATATTTTCGGCAGTGCCCCGCTCTACTGGTATCAATTTACTACATTAGTCTGTTTTCATGCCTTATGTCATAAAGACATACCCGAGACTGGGCAATTTACAAAAGAGCAAGGTTTAACTAGACTTACAATTCCACATGGCTGGGGAAGCCTCACAATCGTGGTGTAAGGCAAAGAGGAGCAAGTCACATCTTACATGCATGGCGGCAGGCAAAGAGAGCTTGCCCAGGGTAACTCCCATTTTTTAAAACCATCAGATCTTGTAAGGCTCATTCACCACCAAAAGAACAGCACAGGAAAGAACCCACCACCCCCCTAAAAAGAATTCAATCTCCTCCCACTGGGTTCCTCCCACAACATGTGGGAATTGTGGAAGTTACAAGATGAGATTTGGATGGGGACACAGAGCCAAACCATATCAATAATCCAGTCTCATTTTTGGTGTTCCACAAAATCAGATCTTCAAAGACACAAACCAATTCATCAGATTTGCATGACAACATGCCTCAAAATCCTTGCTGATTCTGTTCCTTTCAAACTAAATGAAACTTCACACTCTTTTCCTGCCCCCAGCCTGTGCCATCTCCCACAAAAGTTTCCTAATTTCTAATTCTTCACAGGAATTTTACTGCACACCTGCCCCAACTGCTTTTTAGGATCAAAACTAATTACCCCTCCCTTGAGCTCTCACAGCCATTCCTCTGTGTTTACATCCATTACACTGTATTATGGTTGCTATTTAAGTGCCTGTGTTCTCCACTTCACCACTCAAAGGTGCATTTTACCCCCTGCTCCCTTTTTGTGTGTGCGTCTTCAGTAACTAAGTGTCTGCACATAATAAATGCCTAAATATTTGTTGAATTCAAATGAACTAAATAAAAACAAGCAAGTTCACACAAACTCCTCCAAATATGAATTAAACCAGGGTATATATTCTTTTCACACTAATATATTGCTATCAAATGAGCTAATTATAACAATGATCTCTTCATGATTGTATTTACATACTATTTTATAACAGTTTTGTTCTGACTTTGTTTCCCAACAAAACTATGAGCCCTTTAAAGTTATTATTTATATTAGTATGGCACATATGTTAAGAGCACAAACTCAAATTTATAAGTGAATAGTGCTCAGCTCTTAATTTAACAAGGTGACTGATGGATGACATAAAGACATCAATGCCACTGAAAGAAAAGTTTAATGTCATTCACACTTTGAGAAGCAAGAAGCATGGCATACCATGCAGGGCATACCATGCAGGGCCACAGGAAGAGGCAGCAGATTTGGACAGGAGACAGAAACAGGGCTGTAGAGGAAGCCTAGGCCGGAGGTTTTATCAGGGTTTCTGTAGGAAAGGCAAGGTGGAGTAGAATAACCTGTTCAGGATTGACTAGTTTGAATAATCCCAATGGTCTTTGGGCTATAGGAGTGGTCTCTATTGCCTGATATCTGGCCCTGGAATAATTTAGGTCAGGGGAAATATTGGCTTGGTGTATGAGGATACATAAAGCAGGTGGATGGAGATTAGTTGGTTTGGGTATGAAAGGTGTGCTCATGGCCTAGCCCTTTGTTATCTCTAAAGACTGGCTCATCCTTGGAAGGACAGACTTCCCTGACCACCAAGATTTTTAAGATTTCAAAACATTATAAGGTACAGAAAATGAAAAACATGATTAATACAATGACCTTGAACAAGCGGCTCAACCTCTCTGTCTCATTTTCCTCATCTGTAAACTGGGGATAATAATTACAACATCATAGGGTTGTGGTGAGGATCAAATGAATTAATATATATAAGACAAATAGAACAGTATATGACATATAAAAATGATGTAAAAATTAGCAATAATATTTGTCACTACAACACCTCCCAAAATGCATCCCACAAGATAGGAGGTGCTTGAAAAGTACTGAATGAATGAACGTAGGAATAAATGAACAAGTCCTCAGGATTACACACCTTTGTGTTAAGCAACCAACATTTTCAGTTTCTTAGAAATAGAAAAATAATTTAGGGGTAAAGCTTGTACTGGAGTGAAAAGATGAACTGAATCTAGAGAAGGAATAAGATTCTCACTAACTAAAGCTTTTGCTGCTGTTTTCCTGTGGTGCATCTTTTAGTCCATCTATCTCTGTCTCAATATTTAAGGCAGGCATTTGTCTTTCACGTTTCTTTTGGCATCACTGCAGTCATCAAATGAAACATAATTTCCTCCATCCATAACCCAGTGAAGTTTAGTTGGACTTGATGTCACTCCCAATTTTAAAAAGAAAATTTGCATCTTCAGACATCAGCAGCATGAGGCAACCTAAGAAATAAGTGTGCATTAGGCCTCTAAATAGACTTTTCCTTTATTATCTGTATGTAGCATCTACCTAATGGAAAGTGAAGCAACAACATCCATCTCCTTCTACTGGCATTACAATTTAAAGGAATCCAGTGAACTGTCCTTGTTACAAGCATAGGATCTAGTACCATTCTTTACTTCTAATGAACCCAGCATTTCAGATGCACAGATCTTTAGAACTGGAGAACTGGATATTTTTCCACCCTCTGGATTTCCAAAGAAGAAAACAGATTCCAAGGCCCCATCTGCCATATCTTGTCAACAGTCCTGGAAAAAGGACTCATTTCTATGTATTTAGGACACCCAGAATAATGTCTTATTTTTTGAAATCAGCATGGTATCCAAATGAAGGCAGCCATTTTACTAATATTAATACAAAAAACTTACTTCAGTGAACAATGAGGACTTGAAATATCTATCTACTATATCCCCAATGCCAAGAGCATGGAAGAGATAATCTATGTTACAACATGCATAAGTAACTAATTTTCTTATTCATAGGTACAAATAGCTGTGTTGGAAACAGCATTGGCTGGAGACTTTGGTGGCCCAAATCTGCCAACCTCTAGATATGTGACTTTATGTAAACTATTTAAATACTCAAGGTCTCTGTTTTCTTATCTGTAAAATGAGGGGATTAAATCAGATGTTAAAGATCTAACATTTCCTGATTTTATGAGAGGATTTATAATCAAACTTTATGCTACTAATTACCTACAGGTCACTTAAGTAGGTCTGATTATCAACACTAATTCACATGGACTTAATATAGAATTAACCAGACCACATGATAACCTCATAAACATACTCTTTATACACTTTTAATCTTTTGGGGTTATTTCCTATAACAAGAGCTCCAATTTAAAAATGAGTTGAGTTATAGGTCTTTATATAGTATTCATTTCTACACACTTAAAATAGAAAATGTTAGCTATTTAATCAGTCAGGTTCATAATTTAGTTTGTAAACTCAGAGACCATATCTAGGTTTTACATAATATTGACTACATGATCAGGGCTCATTAAAGGATAATAATTTAAAAATCACTTCTAAGTGTTAGCTTTTTCTAGCTAATTTCCTTTCCATGTGAATGCTTCATGTTTTAATATATCATCCTTTTCTCTTATTTATTTATTTATTTGCTCTAGAAAACCAGTGAGAATTAATCTAGAATGATGACAAAATTAATGGGAATTTAAATGAAAGTGTAATCTTATTGGAATTTCATTTCTGATGACATAATAATAGGCTTATATAGCACCTTTCATCTATGGACCTCTAAGCACTTTACAAACATTAGTTAATTCGCACAACAATCCTGTGAGGTTGGCAATTATAATCAGCCCCATTATGTAAATCAGGGAAGTGCAATACAGGGAGGTTAAGTTCCTCAGGCAACAGGGAAGCCAGTGGCAGAGCCAGCATCAGACCACGAGCATCCAGATGCTTACAACTGCACACCCAAAGAACCTTGTGGAAAGCCTACCATCTTGGTTGTTTGCCAAGAAAAGACCTCTTTCCAAAAGAAAAAAAATCCCAAAGAAATGTCTAATCTTACCATTTTTTTAGTATTCCACACTGGAGGTGAAAGAACTGGAAGGGTAGGGCAGTATAAAGGAGATTCGCCTCAAAATGTACTCTGTCAAGCATTTTCTCACCAGGCCAAGACTCCAGCCAAAAGGCTATGTGCTATCCCTTTTTTCACCAGCAACATTTGAAGGAAAAAATAACCCAAATACTAATGTGAACATTGTTTATAATAGCAGAAATTATTCATTGAGTGTTTAATGGTTGATGGGCATTGTATTAAGATGGTTTATATATGTCACCTCATTTAATCTTTATAGCAACCTATATATAAGTATATTAATTATTGCTGTGTAACAAAGCACCCTAACACCCAGGACTTAAAAAATACATTTATTTTTGTTCTATCTGTGGGTCAATGGGGGGGGTTGGTGATGTAGGCTGGACTTGACCTCAAGCTGAAGGTTGGATCCAGGTCTGCTCAACAAGCCTCTCCTACTCCTTAGACATCAGGGTAGCTGGAGCATTTTTTCTCATGATAAGCATGTTTTAAACTGTTACTGCATCACATCTGCTGATAACCCACTAGCTGTGCAAGTTCAAGGCCAAAGCCAAAATATGAAGCACTTCCTGCCCAGGATAAGGTCAACCCAGATACGTGGCTAAACCCAATGTCGATGGAATAGGAAAGTTTATTCCTGATATGAAGTTGGTAGAAACAGTGAATATTTTTGAATAATTGAATGTACCATTATAGCTATTCTTCTTTTACTTCTTTTTTGTTTGTTTGTTTCTTGAGACAGGGTCTCACTCTGTTGCCCAGGATGGAGTGCAGTGGCATGATCATGGCTCACTGCAGCCTCTCTCTATTTCTTGGCCTTAAGCAATCCTCCCACTTCAGCATCCCAAAGGGCTGAGATTGCAGGCATGAGCCACCACACCCAGTCTCGCAGCTATTCTTGTTCCATTTTACAGATGAGAAAGCAAGCTGGAAGAAGGGAAGCCTTGAGAATTTGAATATCCGTATGTCTCCCAGCCCTGCTCTGACTGCCGTTTCTCTTTTAACAGCAAGTGTATTATAGGTTGCCTTCTCATTCCTCAGATTATCCACTCAGAAGTGACATAAACCCACCTTCTCTTCTTCACTGGCGACTGATGATTTAAATTACAGGGCCAAGGACTTCTATATCCTGGTTATGGCTTAAGCAGGGGCTAAATAGTCCTTTTTGCTTCTGTGCCTTTAGTTCCACATGGGACCAAGAAGCACTGAGCCCTCCTCAAACCTTCAACACCAGTGCATTTAAGCCATTAAACCGTCCTGCTGCATTTCAAAGAATGGATGCTGACAATTCACAGAAAGCACCCTTTAGCTGTTGGATGTATGAATAAATCATTCCAGTTAACTAGATACAAAGTTCACCTAAGGTCTCTGACCTTCTGAAGATAAATATTAAACACATCCAACTTACTCAGTAGAAACAATGCAAATTACCAACAGTCCCTGGGTCAAGGATCTGAGAGACAATAAGAAGTTCAAATAAATCAGACCATAAGGGACAGACGAGAATTTTATTACTGATGTGAATACTGCACATCATCCACATACAGTTCTCTCTTGCCAGTATCAGCAGGGGCACCAGAAAGTGTGAGATGGGCTGGCTCAATTTTTGTACTTTTGTCAGCTGCTACGTCTTTCAACTTTATTTTTAAGATGTAGAATTATGAACACAAGAAAGGAGAAAGGCCTGCAACTTTATTAGTGTATGCCTACCAGTTTAAAAGGAGTTAATAATATTTAACACCTATAAAACTATGCAATGGATAGAAGTTGTAGCATTACAACGTTTGCTTTTCAAATTCCATTTTGTGGAATGTAAGAATTCCTTGGCAGGGCTACAGGAGCAGCTGCAGGAGAAAAAAGACAGGCAGAGGTACAGTGCCTTTGGTCTCTCCTTATTCTACTGGAGCAGCTGCATTTTTATCTGCTTTATCAATTGAATTTCATGTACAATTACACTGGAATAAAAGCATTCTGCTGTTTTAAAAATGGTTTTAAACCATTGGTTTTGATCATGTCTTTCTCTGCTATATTATCCATTTTTCTATACCCAACAACTGTGCTTATCTTGAACATGGCCTTAACATTTATTTATTTAAATTTTGGCTCTTTGCATATCAGCAAAGAATGGTATTCTCTTTGCCATGTTTTTAGCCTTTTTCAAAACATGCCCCATTTTGTTTTGATTGCTTTAATCTTTTTGTTCTCTTCTCCTTATGTTCAGCATCAAAATTGCTATTTTACTCCTAGCCTAGGGACAGGCATATTTGATACCATTTCAAATAAATAATCTAACTGGAGATTGGAGAGAAAAACAACGTGATCTCTGAGGTCTGGGAATGGTTGTGTTACATTTAATTTATGCAAAACCTTCTGTATCACACTCTCTATAGGATTTTCTTTGAATTCCTGACCACTACCTTTCAGATAGTGGAGTTTTGTGGAGCACACGGCAATGATCAGTATAACCCAAAGGGTTCTTCCCAGTCACTTCCACTCTCCATCTCTTTTTTTGAAGTGTCACGTATGGATGAGCTGAGAGACCACAGGCACACTTGGGCTTCTCTCTGAAAGCCAGAGCTGCTTCATATCTATTTATATGCAGACATGGTGAGACCTCTTGGACAAACATAGCAACTCTTCATTGAAAATGTCTCAGTTCTCTTTTTTAATGCAATATTCCAACCCTCCCCTTTCTCTTACCGTTAAGGGTACTGCCTCACATTGCACTATCCCTCAGCTTCTTGGTCCTCTGAACTGTGCTAACACTGTAACGGAGAGAGAAGAACAAATTTAATCTCCAGTGATATCAAGTAACTCCTGTGTCTTTGGCACCATTGCTTGTGGAAATTTCTGATCTATTTAAATTACTGTGATTTTAGATTTCAAGAAAAACTCCTCACTGATCTTTCCTAAATGTTCTCTTTTTTTATTTTTTAATTTATTTATTGTACTTTAAGTTCTGGGATACATGTGTGGAACGTGCAGTTTTGTTACATAGATATACACATGCCATGGTGGTTTGCTGCACCCATCAACCCGTCATCTACATTTCTCCTAATGCTATCCCTCCCCTAGCCCCCTACCCCCTGACAGGCCCCGGTGTGTGATGTTCCCCTCCCTGTGTCTTGTGTTCTCATTGTTCAATTCCCACTTATGAGTGAGAACATGCCACGTTTGGTTTCTGTTCCTATGTTAGTTTGCTGAGAACGATGGTTTCCAGCTTCATCCATGTCACTGCAAAGGACATGACTCCTTCTTTTTTATGACTGCATAGTATTCCATGATGTATATATGCCACATTTTCTTAATCCAGTCTATCATTGATGGGCATTTGAGTTGGTTCCAAGTCTTTGGTATTGTGAACAGTGCTGTAATAATCATATGTGTGCATGTGTCTTTATAGTGGAATGATTTATAATCCTTTGGATATATACCCAGTAATGGGATTGCTGGGTTAAATGGTATTTCTGGTTCTAGATCCTTGAGGAATCACCACAATGTCTTCCACAATGGTTGAACTAATTTACACTTCCACCAACAGTATAAAAACGTTCCTATTTCTCCACATCCTCTCCAGCATCTGTTGTTTCCTGACTTTTTAATGATAGCCATTCTAACTGATGTGAGATGGTATCTCATTGTGGTTTTGATTTGCATTTCTTTTAGCCAAGACAATCCTAAGCAAAAAGAACAAACCTGGAGGCATCACGCTACCTGACTTCAAACTACACTACAAGGCTACAGTAACCAAAACAGCATGGTACTGGTACCAAAACAGCATGGTACTGGTACCAAAACACAGACATAGACCAATAGACCAGAACAGAGGCCTCAGAAATAACACCACACATCTACAACCATTTGATCTTTGACAAACCTCACAAAAGCAAGCAATAAGGAAAGGACTCCTATTTAATAAATGGTGTTGGGAAAACTGGCTAGCCATATGCAGAAAACTGAAACTGGACCACTTTCTTACACCTTAACAAAAATTAACTCAAGATGGATTAAAGGCTTGAATGCAAGACCTAAAACCATAAAAACCCTAGAAGAAAACCTAGGCAATACCATTCAGGGAATAGGCATGGGCAAAGACTTCATGACTAAAACATGAAAAGCAATGGCAACAAAAACCAAAATTGACAAATGGGATCTAATTAAACTAAAAAGCTTCTGCAGAGCAAAAGAAACTATAATCAAAGTAAACAGGCAACCTACAGAATGGGAGGAGATTTTTGTAACCTATCCATCTGACAAAAGGCTAATGTCCAGAATCTACAAAGAACTTAAAGAAATTTACAAGAAAAAAACAAACAACCCCACCAAAAAGTAGGCAAAGGATATGAACAGACACTTCTCAAAAGAAGGCATTTATGTGGCCAACAAACATATGAAAAAAAGCTCATCATCTCTAAATGTTCTTTATATTGGCAATCACTTTCAAATAAAACCCATGATAATTCTTAGTCACATTTTGGGGTTATTGATGAAAACTGGTTGTAATATTCATTATGAATCAGTACTAGTATTCAAAATGGGAGAGGTATATTGATTTCTGTGAAATAAAACATATTTCCCTTCCCTGTAACACAAAGGTAGGCCCAGTTGAGGTCCTAATAATCTTTTAAGTTCTTCCACCAGCACTGTAGTATGGGTTAGTGTGCAAATTCTGATTCTGAGAAATACCAGTTACTTAAGTCTTGGTAGTCAATGTTTCCAGTATCCCACCCATAACTTCTTTGGAATTAACACTTTTGGGCACCTAGCACTACTAACTGTTGTCCCCTGTCAATCGTTGTCTAAATGTTTCTTCTGGTGACTGGATAACATGTTCAAATGTACAGTAGGCTGAAAGTACAGATAATTAGCACCCTTTGGGAATAGCACCAGCCTATAACTGATAGGAGTTTGGGGTATGCATATTCCATTTCTGTAACCCCTCAGTGAGATAACTCTGAGGGTCATGCTTCTACACTAGCTTCTAGAATTCTCCAGTGGTATTAAGCTCCAGTTGTCCACAGTGATAGTTGTCTTGAGATCTCATCATTTTTCTGTTCTCCTCCTTTCCCTGACTCACTTTCCACATTTCCTGCTGGCATCTTCTGCAATCAGCTCCCAAATAAACTACTTGAACTCAGACCCTTTGTTTAGGATTTGCTTCTTGGGTAACTCAAACTAAAATACTATTCTAAGCCTCAAATTCATCACTGGTAGGGGAGTGGGATGATAATAACTCCCCCAAATGCTTGTAAAGATTAAATAAAACAGTATCTTTATACCTTACCATTTCTATGGCCACAAAGTAGGCATTTAATAAATTATACTAATCCATAGTATGTATCCTCCCATCTTGCCTGTATACCTCCATTACCTGATTCCCTACCACTGTATTCCTTACTCTTTCCAATGAGGACACAGTGGTCTTCTTGTTCTTTCTCAAACATGCCAAGCACACTTCTTCTTCAGAGTCTTTGCACCCTCAGTGTCCTCTTCCAGATATCTGCATGACTTTCTACATTACTTCTTTTTAAACCTTGCTCAAATGTGATCTGATCAATAAGAATTTCCCTGATCATCATATACAAAGTAGTACTTCCTGTAAGATCTCAGTGCCCTCCTTGCCCCACTTTATTTTTCTCCATTATAGTCATCGTTGTCCGCTAGATCAGAAACACCATAATGGCAGGAGCCATGTTTGTTTTGTTTCTTGCTCCATCTCCAGCACCTATAAAAGGACTGGGCACATAGTAAGAGAAAAAATAATACTTGTTGAATGAATAATCTTCATAAAATCCTAAATTTTAAAAGTTCTTTTAAGTGTAAAAATACTTAAAGATATACTGATTAGGATAATCTTACCAGATTATGCCAACGGTGTGTGGGAGCTGGCTTATATATGCTCAAAATAGTGAATTAAATATTCACCAATTTTCTTGACCAGTTGTTAAAGTGTTGCAGCTTGAAATTGGCCATGATGAAAATGTTTACACCATGGAAATTAGTAAATGCTATATATCAAGACTTTATTTGGGAAGGGGGATCCTGTTTGTCACCACACTACTGATGACAGCTAAAATTCTGGAGCAAACAGAATTTTTTTTAAAAAGTGCTTTTAGGCTAGAACATAGCTTTGGAGTAGGGATAAAGGATAACATTATTGAACACTGATATCATCCTTTGGGCCTTATGTTGAGCTTTATGTATGAGAGATAGTGCAGAATTATCCCCCAGGCAGATTTAATAAGATTTTCTTCTACGTTACATTGCATCATGCATACATTTCTACTACAGTTCATATGACATGAATTTTTCATTGTTAATATATAAACAGTTGGCTCTATGACGACAAGACACTGTTCATCTTAATAATCCCTGGAGACTAACGAAATTTGCCCACACAGCAGCCTGGTGAATGTTTGAACCACACAGTGATAAGAGTCAGGATTATGATGACTGACACAAAATGTAAGGCCATATATAACTGACCCCACAGTGCTTCCTTTCATAGTATCTTAAATAATGAAGTTGAGCCTAACCTCACCTTGAATTTGCAGTCACTTCTATTAAAATGATGAAAACAATTCAATCAGCTCAGTCCGTTTTTCTTTTCCTTTTTTTTTTTTTTTTTTTTTGTGAGATGGAGTTTCACTCTTGTTGCCCAGGCTGGAGTGCAATGGTGCTATCTCAGCTCGTTGCAACCTCTGCCTCCCGGGTTCAAGCAATTCTCCTGCCTCAGTCTCCCAAGTAGCTGGGATTACAGGCATGCGCCACCACGCCCAGCTAATTTTGTATATTTAGTAGAGAAGGGTTTTCTCCATGTTGGTCAGGCTGTTCTCAAACTGCTGGCTTCAGGTGATCCATCTGCCTCGGC
The DNA here is from genome assembly GCF_028885655.2 of Pongo abelii. Lineage (NCBI taxonomy): Eukaryota > Metazoa > Chordata > Mammalia > Primates > Hominidae > Pongo > Pongo abelii. The sequence continues at coordinate 135,747,041 of NC_085928.1, read as the reverse complement.
CTCCCAAAGTGTTGGGATTACAGGTGTGCGCCACTGCACCTGGCCTGCTCAGTCCATTTTTCTTTGCACAAATAAACTCTGCTAAGGATAGGGGTTCTCAAGACATAAATTCTAGTCAACTTGTAAATATATGCTGACTTCTGAAGCCACAGAGATACATCATGAAGAATGAACAAAGTTTCAGTTTTGACCTTGCATGCCATTCACAAAAGAAGGGTTATTGAAAGTCTGAGAAATATTTTTCTCCTTAGATGAGCATATTAGGTGAGGCAGGAGAGATTATGCTACAATAACAAAAAAACTTAGAAATTGTAGTGCTAGAAATCAATAAAAGTTATTTTTCATTTGCATCTTAGTCTTATGTGAAAGATGTGGCTTTCTCGGGTAGATCTCCTCCAAGGCACCTCTACACACTTTCCATGGTTGGATGTCAGTCATAACAGCCCACTCTAATTGGAAGAGATGCTGGAAAAGGTAATCTTTCTGTGTATCATGGAAGAAGTTATTCTGATGAGTATCTGTTCAGTCTCTGCTACAATGTGTCTAAAAATTAGCAGATATTCTATACATAAATGCATTTTACAGGGAATCTCACTACGTCAATTTACTGATAATGGCCCACTTTTCCTGTGAGTAGAAGTCTCTGTTTGCTGCCTAACCAATAGACTCCTATTTCTCTGCTGTTTGGGAGAGCCTGCATTTTTCACTTAAAGCCTGGTTTTCCTAGCTTCCTGTCTTTAACTTTATGAATAAGAAAGACAAATCTGGTGGGAAGTGCTGGGAAAGACTTTCTTCCCTAATAGAAAAGAGAACAGAAGTAAATTTCCCTATCTCCTTCTATTGATGTGGCTGTGCAGTCTATTGCATTTGAAATTAGGACTGCCATCTCGTGACAATGAGAAGAGGCACAGCAAAGATACAGATGATGGTTGAGTTTGAAAGATGGAAGTGACATGCCTCTTGAAAACAGCAAAGAACCATTGAATTAACTCTGGAACCCATATGTGTTGGGACTCTTATTAATGGAGACAATTTTCTTTTTCATATTAAGATATTTTTCAGTGTGTTTTTTATTTAAATGGTTTTAGGATATTTATGGCACTTCAATAGGTGTTTTTAAGCGCCTAATTGATACAAGGTACGGTGTTAGCTGCAGAAAGATGTTTTCCACTCACCTCAAGATCTGTTCCATTATTTCACCCAAAATGCTGCCAGACATCTCTTTCTAAAAGGCAAGAAATACTCTCTGATGTTGAAGTTTACCTAAATATTTACTTGGAACCTCTCCATTCCTAGAAGATAGACTACAGTTTCAGAACTGTTAAAGTTTGTTGTGTACGTCAAGATAGACTTTCAGGGTGGGCCACCCTTGTTATTAAAAACAACAACAAAACTTGGCAATGAAAAGCAAACCTCAGAGAATGGTCTCTAGTAAAGAGATGGAGACTAGGGGAGTTAAGTTGTTCTTTATTTCAAAGTAACAGCAATTTTGGGGTTTTTCTCAGGTAGATCACGAGAAAAGAACTTTGTGGGGAGCTTGGGACTCGGAAAGAAAAGGAGATGAGAGAAAGTTTTCCATGAAACATGTCAGTAAACCAAGGCTAAGCATAGGGAGGACCAGGCACCTTAGCTACGTTGATGTCTGATCTTTTCGTTTACATTGTTTTCTCTTTCTGCTTATATTTCACCTTCATTATTCCCAATTCTTCAGAAGTTGTTACACATAATAGAGTTACATACTGGTTTCTTAGAGAATAAGGTGAGCACGGTGTTTGAGTTTGCTTAGGACTTTTCCAGTGTTAGCCCAGAAAGTCCCACATTCAAAGCAAACCCAGATGGCTTGTCATCCTACTTAGAAAACAAAGGCAAGAGGGTGAGAGCTGTGAGTGGGAGTGGTAATTAAAAGGTGAAAGCTGATCAAAATTGAGATGGGAGTAGCCTTCTGACCAGGAAGTGAGGGATCCCAAGAGAATGTAAATTTTACTTTCATGGGAATTCTGAATGATATAGGATAGGTTGTTACACTTACCTCGAGGATACAGGAAGTCAAATTGACTATATTAATGGTAAAGAAAAGAGTAACTCCAGAGGATTGGGGATTTGGAAACATAGAGATCCTGGTGTTGCCAGCTTAAACTAATTTCTATAATTGTGGCAAATGCTGAGAAATTCAGGGCTCACTAAGAACGTATAACAAAGCTACCTCTCTGGAAGCATCTGCAAAGTCCTCCTTGAAGACAAGGTCCTGGCTATGTTGAATTTGAAGTCTTCCAAGCAGATTCATTTTCTAGCATCACTGACATAAAGTAGTGACTTCTAATGAGTACAATTAGTAGAGACTTTTTGTGACTGCACAAAGAACTTGGGAACTAGTGTGAGAATTACTATAATTCTGATTTTAGCTGCTTCAAGCAATCTTTAATAGGCCTTTTCTCCTTCTATGAGGCTATCCCATCCTCAAAATGTGCCAGACTTTAATCTCTCTACTTCATTTCTACTCAGCTTTGTCTAAAGATAAAATTTGGACATAAATCAATTCTACCTAATGTATTATCTAGTTAGAGAGTCAATTCTCCCAGATACAGTCACATCACGTGAAGGAGTGATGATAATGCTGGATCACTTCAGCCATCAGTGTAAGGTGTTGGGACATACAATTTTGACTCCAGGAATCTCAAGATCTCTCCTGAGTAAAGCCAGTTTCCAGAAAGAATAAAAAAAAACTTCTCTCTAACTATATGTACCACATTTCTCAGAATCCCACTGAATTCCTTTACCTAGACAGCTTGTTGTCCATGTGGGAAAATATACCATGCAACTTTTTCAATTATACAGAAGACAACTTTCTCCAGCATGTCAATAAAATTCAGTGTTACTGGCTTCATATTCCCACTAATATATTGTAATCATATACTTGCTATTTCTGATTAGCAGTAATATCATTGCAGCTTATTAGGTCAAAAGACCACTAAGAGAAGTTCTCTACCAAAATAGAATGTCTGAAAGGCATTTTTGAAATTCATTTTGGGAATGAGGTCATTGAAAAAACAGGTTGCAATGAAGACTGTAAAGCAGACACTTGTTCTTTGGTAAAAACTTTCATACATTCTGACCTGAATAAATCTAACTTATTTTAAATATTATATTGTTTTAAAAAATAATAAACTGTCAAGTCCTGCTATTATCACTGTGTGATCTTAGGCAAGAAACTGGAACCATAAAAGAAGTATCTGTAAACAGCATATGTGGCAGCATTCCAAAGGGCAGTCCTCTCTCACACTTTGGTTTACATGTGTATATCTTATTTTTCCCCAGCCTAACTGTAACCACCTTGAGGCAGAACCTCTTTACTCCCCCAAAGACAATCTGCACCAGAATGCACACAGTAGAAGTCTAATATATATCTGTAAGATATAAAGCTAAATCATTGATTGTAGGTTACTCATTATGCTGTTCTAATCTTCATTGCACTTTATGATGTATAAAACAGGAATATAGTTTATCAGCTATAATCTATTTTTTGAGGCTCGGAATGATTTTTGAGATCAAATAGGGCAGTGGGAAGAATTGCTGAGTTTGAATACAGCCTCTACCACTTACTTGCTGTGAGATTTGGACAAATTCCTTATTTCTCTGCTTCAGTTTCCTCATCTGTAAATAAAGACAAGAGTATCTATGATCGAGTAATTATGAAGAGTAAATGAGTTAATAAATAAAAAGGGCTTAGAATTGTGTTTGGTGTAATAGCAAGTACTTTATGATTGTTTTTTATTCAAATAAATTTATAAAATCATATGATTTACAGAATTGATCTGTAAAAAATCACCACATCTACTTTCTTTCTGCCCAAGCTATTACTAAACCTATGGTATACCTTACAATCAATGATATCTAAAAACAAACAAACAAACAAACAAATACAGTTGCTAAAGAAAAGCCAAAGAAGACACAATGAGAAAAATGACTAAGGAAAATGGAGTCAGAGAAGTGAGATAAAGTGATAAGATGCACGGAAACCAAACTCAAAACCTGGCCCATTGCTGTCCTCTGGTTACCAGATTTTGAAAATGATACGGATCTTATAATTTTACTTGGATAAGAGGACAAAGTAGCTGATAAGAACTAAACATTATTTCAGGTATAGTTATTTAGTCGTGTCCTGACATATAGGGCTGGTTGAAAGGATTTGTTCACCTTTCCCCATAGCTCCTCCTTTCCGATGTTTGCTTTCCCTGGGGTGGTTGGGGAGGAAGTTGTGGCAACAACAAGGAATGTGAGAAGTTCTGACTGTCTCCTTGCCCTTTACCTAGAAACATCAGTATAAATATCATGATCATAATATTTAAATCGATGAATGGAAAGCCTATAAAACTTGGTGGAAAACAACATAGGGTGCCTTTTTATTTCATATTGACACGATTCAAGCTTTAGCCTAAGAATACATATATAAAAATAAGCAACTTTTCTTTTAAAAACTATGATGTCTTCACATTTCATTTCAGGGTCACATTTGAAATAGTTTTCTACCCAGCTTCTTAAATTATGCTTTATAGAAAACTGGTTCCATGAAACATTTGTTGTTGTTTTATATTTTTATGTCTTTTCCCCTCATGGCTAATGCCATTTTTTTTAAAAGTTCAGTGGTCAAAGAAGTAAGGAAAACATTGAATTAACCAAAATTTAACAAATGTCTTTTTGATAGGAATTTTCAGAATCTTCATTATGCCAACAAGCATCATCCATCTTTTAGAAGAAGATACCATAGGCAGTTTTTGCCAAATGTATTCGATCATGTAACATTTATAGCATTTTTTCCCATGGTGCATTGCGATGGTTGATGGACATGCTTTAGGAAGAACATTATGAAGGGCTGACTTAATGCAATGATGCAATGCGTTTGTTTAACATTCTGTATTTTTCAAAAAAAACAAAACCCTTTCACATATATAGTAATAATTCTTCATCACAACAGTCCCTGGGAAGCAACAGAAAAATAATTAATACAGCCATTTTATGGTTCTCGTAAACAGAAGCCTTAAAGGTTGAATTATTTTCTCAATGTCATGTCATATGACATAGAGGACTGAGGTCTCTTGATTCTATGCCTTATCCTATTGAATGTCTTATTCAGGATATATTTTTTACCATTGTAGTCTTACACCAGCTCTCATCTATCTGCTGCAAACCCAGTGAGGAATTATGACATCTGAGGGCACATAGTACTCTGGGTCTTGGTCCCTGGGTTAAACTGGAAAGGGATATTTCTGAGAAGCCAGTAGTGATTGCAGGCAGCTATGAAGCAACCATAAGAGAAGTTAGAGCAGGCCTTCTGATACTGATTGACAAGAGACTGGTATAGGGCTGGAAACTGGAGCTATGATAATCAGGTTATTGCTTAGGAGGTGATGAATAAGAGTCATGTTGGCCAAAACTCTGTCTTATTACTTGTTGGCCATAAGGCCTGTAAGTAGATCATCATATAATGTCAAAATCTGCTAATATGATGCAGGGTGGACCTTCTGCTTATCAACTCCCAGGTCTGGAAGGTCAAGAATTGCTGAGTGAGGCCAAAAGAAAGAAATCATGGTGCTAACTACTTTGACTTCCATTTGGAGCTTTAAAGGTAGAAGACATTTTTGGTGATGATACTTGGTTTAGCCCAGCACATCAAGATGAAAAACAACAACAACAACAACAAGAAAAAACAGACTTGGAATTCAACACCAAACACCATTATTATAGGCAATCCACTGCTATGGTTTGGATGTGGTTTGTTCCTGTCAAAATTCATATTGAAGTTTTATTGCCAGTGTAGCAGTATTGAAGGTGGGGCCTAGTCAGAGGTGTTTGAGTCACGGGGGTGTATCCCTATGAATAGGTTAAGGTCTTCTTGAAAAGTGAGTTCTTGCTGTCACAGATATGGATTAGTTCCCACAAGAGCAAGTTGTTATAAAGCAAGTTTCCTTTACCTATTTGGCCCCTTCTTCACATCCACTCCCCTGTTGACCTTCTGTCATGCTGTGATGCAGCATGAAAGCCTCTCTGGAAATCAGCACCATGCTCTTGAACTTCCCAGCATGCAGAACCATGAGTTAAATAAAACTATTTTATTCATAAATTACCCAGCCTCTGGTATTCTGTTTTAACAATACTAACCGGACTAAAGCATCCACCTTCTCATCATTCAAGTCTCCAAAGCTGAAAGGAATGTGCAAAGTTAAGTACAAACCACAGCTTCCCAGGGAAGAGAACTCTATTCAGCCAAAAGTCAGTTAATCTCATAATGTGTTTTTGTGTGCTAAGTGGTATTTCACTATATAAGTTGTCTAAGCAGCACACGCTGAATTGTCACCAGCCTCCAGAGCTGTAGGAAAAGAAAATGATCGCTTATGTATCTTGGTGGCTTATCAGGGAACATGGAAGAATTAATGTATTTATTCTTTCTTCTGAGATTAAATGTAATTGCTTTAAAAAGATAATCATGCTATTGTTTGAATTGTATGCATTTCTTATGAAGCACTAATACATTTTCCTGTAGTCTGACAAAGTGTATGGTCTCTTATCCTCATTTCCCTGTGGATAAATACTTTGTTAATTAATAAAGTATTATATGAGCACTTAGTGTCTGCATTTAACTGTGCAAGGATTTCATTCAGATTATGTTAATAGATTGTTCACATTATTCCTTGCATTAATTACAACTTCTTTCTGTGGTTTCATCATAAGAGCATTGTCATTGTGAATACAGGGGGCTTTTTGGATTATATTCTTCTTTGACTGCTGAAGTAATGCTAGGAAAATATTATTATATTGAGCACTACTCTCTAGGACTTGGCAAAAAGCAAAAACAGATTCAATTATTCTCAAATCTTAGAGGGAACACAATTAGTTACAGTCTGGCCTACCTGAATCAAAATCAAGCAATTTGGGAATTTCTCTATTACCTACAATATCTTAGAAAAAATTTATAAAATTAGTATTTCATATCATGATACCTTAGGCATAATTATCAGAAAAAAAAAAGGTTTCCTCCTAGTAATTGGTAAATGTAGAATTCAAATTAAGCAAATATGAAGCATGGGTATAAATCTTAGGCCACACGTGTGCAAGAAATTTCACTTTCTTTTTCTCAAATCAACTTAATTCTGACTCATCTCACCTTATCTAAATAAGCTCTAGATATCCGCTGTGCTGGTGGGAAACTTAATCAGAGGTATGTGGACCACCCTCTCTGCCCAGTGTTATGCAAAGGTTCCCACGTCTTAGGTAATATCTGGAAATGAGGAAGCCCCTGGGTCATCAGCTATCAGTCTGTCATGGTTACTACTGAGGCACAGCAGGCCTAGTGCTCAGGCTCCCTTCATGTCTACCTGTGCTCCATTTGTACTTGAGCTGTTTGATGTACTTTGGAAGGCTGGGGATCTCTATGTCCGCCCTGGGGATAAGCCTCCCCAAGCCATATCTCAAGGAAATCATTAACTCACCAGTCTGCAGGCAGAGTACTACCACAAGGAAATATGCCAGTCCTCACCCTCCCGTTCTCCTCCTCCATCTCTTTTTCTTTCCTGGGAAATATTTTTCTTCTTCATGTCTGTTGCTCTGATAGTCACTTACTTCCTCTGTCTCTAGTCCTCATAAGCAATCTTAGCATTTATCTTTTTAGGCTTTTCCTAGCCAGACAGAAACTGAGGATTCATCTCAGAGGTCTATCTGCAAAAGGGTCAGCTACATGCTTAGAATACAGGTGTGGGGAATAAATATACAGGACAAACCCTATAAATTATCTTGAAACAAATCCTAGAACATAAACTACTTTCCAAAGACATGCAATTTTACTAAAAACATAAACTTTACAAAACACGGTTCTGATGTTACTATTTCAGATAAAATGAGAAATGATTTGTAAAAATAAAACTAACTAGTTTGAATTCAGAATTTATAAAAGCCCACATTTGGTGTCTTATATGGGAATGTGATAAAACATTAACATTTGATGTTTTGTCTATTTGTTTATAAAAATGATTGTAATTTTCATTTTATTTCTTAAAATATTCTCATGAAGTGTAACTGTAGAAACTAAGAAGCAGGTTTTCTTTCCTCCCTTTTTATGCTCACCCCATAGTCATTCTTGCCTCTAGACTCTTCCTGTTCCAACTCCTTCCAGATGTACCCAGCTCCACATGCAGTTTTTCTCACTCATGACCACTTCCTGCCCTTTGTACCAAGACTTCTCCCATATCTAGGGCTGCAGATTTAGCAAATAAAAATACAGGACAACAATTAACTTTGAAGTTTACATAAACAGTGAAGAAATTTTTAGTATAAGTATGTCTCAAATATTGCATGGGACATATTTATAGAAGAAAAAATTTCATTGTTATCTGAATTTCAAAGTTAACTGTGCGTTCTGTATTTTATCTGGCAATTCTACTTATATTTCCAGGTCACTATCTCCCTTTTCTCCAACTTTTCCCACCTCCTATCACAGAATATTGTTCCATGTAACTAATCAATGGGTATGAAGTTTTAATTAAGCAAAATAAATAAGCTCTAGATATCCACTGTACTGCATTCAACCTACAGTCAGCAATAATGTATTATACACATAACTTTATTAAGAAGATTGATCTTACCACAATAAAACAAAATTAGAAAAAGAAAAGGCATTGTAGTAAATATGAAAGAAACTTCAAAGAAGAGGTACTTTGATTGAACACCCCATAATCTTCGATGAATTTCTCAATCTGTTCTCTTAGACCCTGAACGGTCTTAGAAATAGGAAACTGGCCTCAAAAAGTATAATCTAACAGCCTCAGAATTCCACACTTAACGGTGGAAACAGAATGAAGATAAAGAGTTACAATTTAAGTCAGAGGACTTTGTGTGATGTAAGATAGAAAACTTGAACAGTTTATAATAATCAGGCATTCTGAATTCATAAAATAAAAAGAAAAAATCACACTGCAGTTAGAAAAAGAAAAGGAGACTTTTTTTTTTTAACTTGATAGCACTAGAGTTAGAAAAGTAAGCTGATAGAATGGTTCTCTTTAGAAACCATCCATTTGGAATATGAAGACCCTTGTTGTAAAGAGAGGAGTGGCTGGGGAGGCAAAGCCCATTAAAGTTGGCAGTTGTGCTTTGTCAACCATTTAGTGTGGTTGAAGCAAAGGTAAAGTAGCAAGGATTGTTCCTGCAGGAAAACATATTTAAGCTTATAGGCCAGGCTTTACAAGTAAGAGTGCAAGGACAAGAAAAGTAGAGGTTTTATTTCAGGGCAAAATAAGAAATGCGCAGGATATGGTCCTTCTGGTTCAACAAAGTCTCCAAGATGCTTTCAAGTTGAACATGTTTCTGAGCATTGCAAGGATAGCTCATAAATGGTTATTCTTAAGCCGTTGCTTATTAAATCAAATCTGAATCTGGCAAAGTAACAGCAGAAGCCAGGGGAAAGCCAGTAGATGATGCATTAATGCATCCTTGAAAATTATTTTCAAGTCTTACTCAGCAATACGATTTGGTTATATCCTGCTTCATATGGAGTGATTTCATTCCTTTGTTGGTTTTTTTTTAACGGTCGGCCTTCTACAATAGCTATTTAAATTAAGCATTAAATTTATCAAAAGTGTATTCTTTATTGTAATTAATTCTAAAAGATAGACGAATACCATCTTCTTCTGCAAACACAGAGTGAGCACCTATGGAATTCAACAATATTTATGAAGAAATAAATTGTATTTATACAGGAGGGAAAAAAAGCAGTAGATTGAGGCAGATCTGTGTTTAAAACACAACTCATATACTAGCTGTGTGGCTTTGGATGGATCCATTAACCTCTCCGAATTTCTTTCCTGTATTATAACATGCACTAATAATGCCTTGCCTACATGAGAGTTACGAATTAAAAATAATATGTGTAAAGTGTTTCACACACAATAATAGCTACAATCTAATGAGGCCTATTAAGATATCCTGAGGCTCATAAAGGAGAATTGCTGAGACCTCTTGAATAACATTTCTCAAAATGCGTTGGGAAAACATTAGTCCCTACTGATGGGTCTGCTATTATCAAATTTGGGAAATGTGTTTTATAGGCTTCTATTAGAAATTAGTAAAGACTCTGAGAAGCTCTGCAACTAAGAAATCTGCTTCAGTTCAACACTGAGTTTTCCAGGCCTAAGAATTCTGCAACCTTTTATTAGGCATCAACAGGAATTCCAGTCTTGGGTGAACTTTGCCCCGACATCAAAAAAGAAAGCCAATTCATTACAGTTTGTTCAGCTAAAGATGTGTTTCTTACTATGTTATTTTGACATTGTTACCTTTCTTTCTCACTGATTTTTTAACCTCCAGTTTTAATTCATGAAAAGAAATGTGGAGGAAATGTCATTTATTAAAAGTATACCCTTTGTCAGATAGACAGATTGCAAAAATTTTCTCCCATTCTGTAGGTTGCCTGTTCATTCTGATGATAGTTTCTTTTGCTGTGCAGAAATGCTTTAGTTTAATTAGACCCCATTTGTCAATTTTGGCTTTTGTTGCCATTGCTTTTCGTGTTTTAGTCATGAATCTTTGCCCATTCCTATGTCCTGAATGGTATTGCCTAGGTTTTCTTCTAGGGTTTTTATGGTTTTAGGTTTTACGTTTAAGTCTTTAATCCATCTTGAGTTAATTTTTGTATAAGGTGTAACGAAGGGCTCCAGTTTCAGTTTTCTGCATATGGCTAGTCAGTTTTCCCAACACCACTTCTTAAATAGGGAATGCTTTCTTCATTGCTTGTTTTTGTCAGGTTTGTCAAAGATCAGATGATTGTAGATGTGTGGTGATATTTCTGAGGTTTCTGTTCTGTTCTGTTCCATTGGTCTATATATCTGTTTTGGTACCAGTACCATGCTGTTTTGGTTACTGTAGCCTTGTAGTATAGTTTGAAGTCAGGTAGCGTGATGCCTCCAGGCTTGTTCTTTTTGCTTAGGATTGTCTTGGCTATACGGGCTCCTTTTTGGTTCCATATGAAATTTAAAGTAGTTTTTTCTAATTCTGGGAAGAAAGTCACTGGTAGCTTGATGGGGATAGCATTGCATCTATAAATTACTCTGGGGATTATAAATAATTCTACTATAAAGACACATGCACACATATGTTTATTGCAGCACTATTCAAAATAGCAAAGACGTGGAGTGAACCCAAATGCCCATCAATGATAGACTGGATAAAGAATATGTGGCACATATATACCATGGAATACTATGCAGCCATAAAAAATTATGAGTTCATGTCCTTTACAGGGACATGGATGTAGCTGGAAACCGTCATTCTCAGCAAACTAACACAGGAACAGAAAACCAAACACTGTATGTTCTTGCTCATAAGTGGGAGTTGAACAATGAGAACACATGGACACAGGGAGGGGAACATCACGCACTGGGGCCTGTGGAGGGGAGGGGAGGGGAGGGAGAGCATTAGGACAGATACCTAATATAGATGAGGGGTTGATGGGTGCAGCATACCACCATGGGACGTGTATACCTATGTAACAAACCCACACATTCTGCACATCCCATAACTTAGAGCATAATAAATTTTTTTAAAAAGATGTACCAATCTATTTTCTTACTACGGGACTTTTCTTATGCAACTTTCAAGTTTAAGCTTTTGTTATCTGACCTAATTCATTTCTTTAAGGAACTATTATATTTACAACAAAGAAAATGCACTGATCCTTTGTCTTATGAAGATCTTATGAATGCTATTTCCCAGCTTCTGTAGATACAGATCCTGAATTGCCTCAGCTCACATACTAAGCCTTTCTCCTCACCTCATTGTATCAAATTCCACTGGTTTTTGCCCTCACTGTTCTTTCCATCTAAGGCAATACTTCACCATCACAACATAAATATAATCTCCACTCTTTCACTTGTTTTGCTCACAAACTTCATCTCTTCCCCAACTAGGCATCTTATTCCCATGAGAAACTGGGAAATAGCATTTCTACAACAGCTGTACAGAATGTACATGAACCAGGCCATTTACTCCCACCCTGGGCTTTCAATTCCATGATCCATCCCTCATCAACTTGACTCCCCTGCTTCCTGGAGCCTCAACAGAAACAGTCTCACCTAATCAATCTCAACTTCAACCATTACATTTAGACATTTTTAGTAACTCAGAAGCAAATTGTTGGTAACTACAGAATCAAGTATTTTTGGCAATAGATATATAAAATAGCAGCAACTATTATATGGCTGGGAAAGCACATATGATTATCTTACAAGTTAAGACTTATCTATAAGCAGGCTGATAACACAGTCTTACTTAGGTACTGTTTTTGGTCTTTGGATGAAGCAGTCTATTAGTAATACACTGTAATCTAGAAGCTGACAAAGTTGCTCCCATCTGTCCTTTTTGAGCATTTCATATGTGGCCATCATGCAATGAGCCCAGAGACCAACAGATCCAATCCTACAGGCCTTGTAAAAAGCACTAGTTGTGAGATGCAGCCAGAGAACTCATCGCATGATCTCAATTCCTAAAACACTGCACCATCAAACAGACATGCTGGATTGGCAATGGCTGGCTCAGTGATGTCCAAGACCACAGTCATGGCAGTGAAAGGACTGAGGTGTTTTGGCACCAAAGGTGATGAATGGTTCCTCCACGGTATGCTTCCTTCCAGGCGCTATGATAAAAACCTTGGCTTTTTTATGACTTCCTAAAATTATTCCTCTACCCAATATAAGACCATAAGCAAAAAGGAATATGGATGAACTCCCTGGATGGTGAAGCATAAGATCACTATTACGGCAGAATGTTATACACCTACTTATAATCTATCTTTAGTTGTATTTTTAATATAGTTATTTTCATGCATATGAAAACTCACTGTAATAAAATTCCAGTGTAAGGTTTTTTTTTTTTTTTCCATCAGGTTTCACCTTCCCAGAGCAGGAGGCTTTTGAATAAAAAAATCTAATAATAATATCCAGCACACATAGCATTTTTCCAATACAAACACTACTCTAAATATTTCACATGTATTGACTATCTTAATCCTCACAACAATACTATGAAGTAGATACAATTATTATTCACATTTTAGAGATGACAAGTGAGGACAAATCATTCAAATTGTGTAGACTGAAGCACTGTGATTGATTGTGAGCATTTACAGACCTCACAGCCCTGTTGGAGTTAGGCAACAAAGGTGAGCATGAGAAGGACTTGAGGTTGACATCGTCCTTGCATAAATGATGACTATAGGAATCATTCTCATCACAGTTGCCTCAGTTTCCTAACCTGTAAAATAAATATATACTTATCTCTCCCCCAAGAATATTTTAAAATATACTTACAAACCTCATAAAAACCCATGACAACCACTACCAATAGCATTGGAACCATTATTAATAAGTAACCTAAGACTATGGAAATGGAAGAACCACCATTTGAGCAACAATTGTCCAAATCCCTGTGCAATACTATGTATCCTACAAGGAGAATTATGAAATAAAGAGTGTATTATCTGCAACCATTCAGAGGTCAGGATTCTGGGGTAAATTCTTAGGGAAGAGAGGCAGTTATAGTTAATTCAAGTTATTTTTCTAGTTAGGGCCAAATATTAGGATGAGCCAAATCAAATTATCTATATGCAACCACTTTTGACTTAGAAAAATGACAACTTCATGTGGGTCAAAAGAACAAAATGTCTTACCTTACAGGGGATCTTAGGAAAAAGGATGTAGATTAGAAAGAAATCTGTAACAAGACTAAGCTGAAATATCTAGCTGAAAACAACTAATCTATATCAAACCTGTAGCAACTTTGAATACATGATGGAGTAGTGGGTATGAGAACTATACTTATTCCTATGCAAATTTGAGTCAGCCTATGAGATTATAATTAGCCCAGGTGACGCACCTGGAAATCTATAATTTTTGTCTTCATGTCTGGTATTCCAGAAAACCTGGTGTAACTGCACTCCACCTTTCCTGGCAGGAAATTTTAAATGCAAATTTTCTAGAAATTCTCTTGCAAAACAACAAAATAAAATAATAAGAACTCCTCTTCTTATGATTTTTTTTAAACAATGAGGTAATATAATGGAATTCTGAAATATATTCTGTAACTGCCATTGTGTTCTGTGAGATATCCCTACAGAAACAGATTTGGAGTCACTCCAGTTCATGCTGTCAGTTTGGACTCAGACAGGCAGTACGAATGGGCAGACAATTTTTTTGATAATGAAATCTAGAAATTTGTTTGGAAGACCCTGAACAATTTCACTGGTACTCTTTGATGCTGCAATGCCGTCGGCATGAAATGGAATAGTTCTGCTTCAAAGTGCCTGGCAAAAAGAGGCGCATGTCTCTGCATCGCAGAAGCACAAGGCATAAACATCATGTTACCGTAAATTCCATTTTTTACAGCAGAGATTAGTAATGTATGAGAGTGCATTTCTTATTGCCATTCCAATGAGTTTCCTAAAGACTTTTAATTCTAAATAAAAGAAGGCATGTTTATGTTTTCTGCATTGTCATGTGTGTGTAGTACATATAGTAAGAGCTACAGACACTCAGAGAAAAGGAAAATCATGAATCTTGGAAGAATCATCTTTCTATTCATAGGCAGTTTTTGGTGTGTCTGGAGAGATCAAAAGACTGTGTACATATTTTGGAAAGTAAGAAAAGAACAGAAGCATAATGGTGTTATATCTTCCTGGGGATTTCATTACTTGCAACAAGTGAATTTTGCAGGTGAGTACAGGGGAATTGTTTCTCAGAATTCCCTCTAAATCCCTTAGAAATTGAATATTAGTATGAGGATTGACTTCAGAATATTCTGACTTTAAAAAAATGCCATGTATATGAGGGTGCATACATGCATACACATACACATGCACACACAAACACAATATGTGCACAAATAGAACATGATGGCTAAGACAGTTTTTCTGAAGTTGAGATTTAAGATGTTAAATTGAGGACTTCAATTTTCATTTTATAAAGTCATTCAACCTCATACGTAGACTACAGAAGAGAAATTATGCTCAGAAGGTCCACCTGAAAGCTCTTCTGCTTCCTGCGATTAAGCCTAATCAGCTATGCCTTTGGGTAAAAAGTACTGTCCTATTGTTTGGATTGTTGCATGAGCTCTATACCTTCTTGTCTTTGTGTTTCTGGCTCCTTCTCTGTTATGTTATCGTGGGTTTTTAATTGATTTCATTTTTATATTGGTCACATATTGGCATACTGTTAGATAATACCTACCTGCCTCTCCAAATACACACACACACACACACACACACACACGCACACACATGTATCCACCATGTAGGTAGCCCTCTAATTGCATGAAAACACTGGAATAGTCACGCACTCATCCCTAGGGTCCAGTCCTCGGGAATTGATTTTACAAAATGACCTTAGAGAGATGCGCAAACCCTAATGTGAAATAATTTGAGTTTTACTTGTGTTCACTTTATGTGGCAGAAAGTAATTGTTGACTTACTATTAATTCCTAAATCCCTTCTTGCTTATTCAGGGTGGTAATGTACCCAGCTAACAATAGTCTATTGCATATATAGATGACCATAAGACATAGTTCTAGCCAGTAGAAATACTTGAGGGTTTCTGGGAAACTTTAGATTTCCCAGCATAGCTATGATGCCTTCCTGTTTGACCTCCTTTCTGCCTGCAATAGAAGTGAGATGAGGGTATGTCAGCTATAATACAAACAGAAGATGGCAAGCATAAGTACAAAAGATGCTGAAACACAAAATTAGACAATGTCTGGGTTCTTGACGTTATTGTTAAGCAGTTGGAAGAGACCTGCATTCACTGCCTCATATTTTATGATGTGATAAAAGCAAATCATTCAAGTGACTGCAGTCAGTTTATTTGCAGCTGACCCCTTCTCCAATTGACATAGCTTATATTGTAGTAACAGTTTCAGGCAACCAGATGTGTTCTCTGTGGGTTATTTTGAGGGTTGGGTAAGTGTCTGATGGAGCGAAATGGTCAGAGCCTAGCTCTTCTTTCATAGTCCTCCTTTCTGAGCACGTGAACCCACAATACCTCTGGAGAACACTCTGTGTGTGGAGTGAAGAACGTCCCCATTTTCCCTTCCATTCTTTCAGTTATTCTGTCTTACTATTCTTCTCTTTCCCTCAATGTCTCTATCTCATTTTAAAAGAGGAAACACGAAGTCAGAGGTTTGATTCAGAGGTAGAAATATTTTTATTTGGGTTTCCCCAAAGCAGACATTGGGTCAATGATATAGTACAAATAGTGTATTTGGGAGATGATTGCAGAAAGCACCTGTAGGAAAATGGGGAAGTGAGCCAAGGAGAAGGAAGCAAATAAAGGGTGTGTTATTGTGCAGATAACCATCAGTGGGCAACTGAGGCTTAGGGACATAGTGTAAAACGTGCCTCAGAGTTAGCCCAACATGCCTAACTACTAACCCCAGCAAAGTACCAGGAGCATTTTATGCACCAATTCCTGTCAATCATTGGTTGAAGGCTGTTGAGGAGGTGGGCTACTACCTGATATCTCTAGCCTGTGGAATGAATGGCTCCAGATAAAGAGCTGCAAGGGTTTGTAGCTGGAAGTTATTGGGTTGGTGTGCTCATGAATAAGTGCTGGAGGGATACTGAAAGAGCATCATCAATATCAGCTATACTTAAACCCTTGCCCCATTCAGATCCACTTGTGCCCCGCTTTAAGTTCACTGTGTTGAGTTAATGCTTCAAGGTGGTGTCTAGTTTTAATTTTTTTAAAAGGAAAACTTTACACAGTAGGTTTAGTAGAACAAGTTACTATCCTTGTTGCTTCAGTTTATCTAAATATTTCTGTCTCCCATCTTTCTCCTCTACCACCCATTCCAGATCCTTTATCTAGCATGCTGCTTGCATTATGGGGTAACTCAGGCCTTTATTCCTATGTCGTCTAAGCCTCTAGTTATATTCTTTTGTAAAGTTATGCTTGCTGTAGTTGCCCGATCATAATTATCCCTGGGCAAGAAAGCACCAGGAGATATCCCAATGGACTCCGTGAGTTCAAGACATTCTTCTTTTTACCTTCATTATGTAGCATTATGTCCTGAGTATTTTCTCTCCTCAGGACAATCAGGGACAATAATCCCTGCCAGCATAGTAATTTTGTTCTTTTCCTGTTTCTGCACTCTTGTGAGGGACTTCATAACCAGATGACAGCTATAGCTTTAGGTTTATTAGACTCTTATTGTGTCTTCTGATAGAAGAATCCCTACACAACCCAATTCTAAAAAACTAGGACCTCTAGTTCCTCAGAGGCTGAAGTTTTGGAGATAGAAAATACACACGTACAAGTGGATCATGGGGGACTGGTGGTAAAATGGGTCACTCTAAGTTCTATTTCTTAGTTTCTGTATCTGTGTTTTCTAGTAGTTCAGAACTGTGCTGCGCACAATGGCTCTTGGTTCAAAGTATTGCCATGCTTTCAATAATAGTGCTTCAACAGTGAGAGATGTCATCCCCCTGCTGGAACCTTAGCTGTGCCTACAAGATGCCATTCCATTGTTCTATCAGATCATCAGCTTCTGGGTGATGAAAATCTCATGGTCACGTGCAGGACACTTGTTCCAAGGAGAGCTCATCATGGTAAGTCAGAACCACCTTGGATGATGGTGCTGAGTCACCGTGGGCAGAAAAGACTAATCCATACCCTAAATACACATTAATTTAAATATTAACAAATTACTGTTCTTTCTGGGATAGAAGAGGTATAATATATTAACTTTCAAAATTTGGCTGGTTTTTCTCCTTGGAGAACAGTGCCATATAGCGGTAGAGGGCTTAGCATCTGACTCTAATGCTAGCAGGTAAGACATTTAGCAGAAGCAGTAGCTAGTTCAACTTTGGTAAAAGGAAACCCATATTTGAGGACCCTTCTCTGCATTCCTCTCTGTCAACATGGCTATTATGCACACTAAATGCCATCTAAAGAATTACCCTATTCATCTTGTGGTCAATGCCTGCTCTGCTGTACACTAGTGATAAATGACATGGGAACACCAAAATTTGCAAGACTTTTAGCTTAGAATAGCATAAAATTGATACCACCCATTCCCATAGGTCTACTCACATCTTGCTTTCCAGACCTCTTTATTTCTAAACCGCCAATCTTGTTTCTTGTAGCCACTAACAAAGCAACGAAATCATTTGCCTCTCCTCAGGGGTCCATATATATTCTTACCTAAGGCCACTTCTATTTACTGACCATGTTTAGGTACAGATGTAACTTAATAGTATACTTTCTGCTCACTGGGAAGTTTTTCCTTCACCTTTGGTTTTTTTTTTTTTTTTTTTAGGAAAACTTCCTCCTGAATGGGGCTGTAGTAAAGCAGCATTCCAATTTAAACCCACATCGATTGTAATCAGCTTGTGATGATTAATTTTATGGGCCAACTTTGTGAGATGAAACTAACATTTAAATCAATGAACTTTGGGTACTGCAGATTGTCCTCTATAATGTGGATAGGCCTCATCCAATCAGTTGAAACCCCAAATAGAACAAAAAAAAAAATGGACTCACTAAGCAAGAGAGAATTCTCCAGTAGATTGCCTTTAAACTTCATCTGCACCATTGGTTCTCCTGGGTTTCCAGGCAGGCAGCCTTCAGACGAGAATCGTACCACTGGCTCTGCTGCACCTTGGTCCTGCCAGTCTACATGGCAGATATGAACTTGCTAGCCTCTAGAATCATGTGAGCCAATTTCTTATAATAAATTGTGTTTTACATATACATACACACACATACATACACAAGTCTGTGTGTATATATGTATGTGTATATATGTGTGTATATGAGTGTGTGTATATATATGTGTATATATGTGTATATATGTATATGTATATATGTGTGTATATATGTATGTGTATATATACATGTATGTGTGTGTATATATACACACACATATGTGTATATGTGTATATATATATACACGTGTGTGTGTATATATATACACATATACATATATATGTTCTATTGGTTTTGTTTCTCTGGAGAAACCTGATTAATACATAAGCCAAACTAGTTTGTGAATCAGACCCAGGTGTTTTCCTTTTCCTACCATTTGGTATATTCATCCCAATAATGCACTTACAGATTTTTTTAAAAATCACAGGGTGTTATCTATGAACACACTAGAATCTCTCTGAGATAGACTGGTACCAGGACTCTATTTATCACCTTTGCAAGTTTCTATACTATCAAAAGGGCCATGTTGCCATTTTTGAGCCATCTGATTATAGTGTCATCTGAGATTATGTAACTAATAGCCATTGAAAGATCTCAGTGTTCCACTTTCCAGAGTTATTTGGCAATTAGCCATAAGGCCCTTCAGGGAAAGACTGGGGAAATTGCTACTACGTATCCCTGCTGTGGAATTGCAGGGTTCTTCCTCAAGGGGACTTGAAATGTCCTTTCATTAAAGGGAAAAGCTGTCTCATGTCTTGGTCAAAGAACTGGCTCATGACTGGAAGCTAGGTGAAAAATTGTAATTTTTAAATTTTATTTTGATGGCTCTCATCAATCTGCTTGGTCACTTACTCTTGATCTTTTGTGGTTTTAGTAGGCAAACAACATCATCGTTGACTACTCATCTTTCTCACCCCTAGACTCACCATGCTTTAAATGCCTTTGTCACAGATTGCTGCAAGTCAAGGCCCCTTGGCCCATACTGGCCTTAATGCCAACCAGATAATTACATCTGCCTTGCCTTTGATATCTTGGTGCTGCTGTCAGTTTTCTCTCTCCTGTTTATTTATTATTCCCATTGACAGAAGCAAGCCCACTTCTATAAGTATCAGGAAACTGCCACTACTGAGCTTCTCAATGATGCCAGTGTTTCTCTCCCTAGTGAATGCCTTACCACTTTCATGATGGACGTGTCCCCTAGACCCTCTCTGGAAACATAGTTAGCTAGTGGTTTCACTTATCTTATAAATAATCTTACTTAATAAATTCATTTTACACACTCTTCCATACTTTAAAATCCTTAGTCAAGTCTATGCCATAGTATTCTGATGTCTATACATTTACTGGCATTTTTTCTAGCCCTAAGGAACTAACTCAGCTCAAGAATCATAAAAACTAAGGGGTCATTTACAGGGCACCAATAACAGGTGCTCCAAAAACAAAAAGAGAAATCCTTTCCTATTTTTGTTGTCTAGTATATGGCCCTAAATGCTGTACTGCCCAATACAGTAGCCACTTGACACATTTGCCTATTTAAATTTAAATAAATTAAAATTAAATCAAATTTAAATGTCAATTTCTCACTTACACTAGCCACATTTCAATTGCTCAACAGCCACTTGTGGCTAATGACTAATTTCTTGGACAGGGCAGACAGAAAATATTCTTCCTCACAGAAAGTTCTATTGGAGAGTACTGCTTTAAAGTATCTCATATTTCTTCTACCTAAAAATATCATTAGCTATCATTTTAATTTATTTATATACTACACTATTACAACCTCTTTACAATTATTTCTTACAGCAAGCTTCTGAGACAGCTTCTATTTGTATCCTCACCATCAATATCACAGATGACAATCTCTAATGTGTTAAGATATGAGTTTTCCTAAATTTATGTAGCCAAGAAGTTGTGGGTCTGGGAAGTAAACTCAGATCACCTGTCTCCAAACCCGCTTCATAATGGTGCTTCCAGAGATCCTATTTTTCTTCTGACTTATATTTATCACTATTATTTGATGTTAATATATACATTGAAGAGGAGTCATGGATCCTGGTACTGTGTGCTGTGAGAAGACGATAAATTTAATGTTTATGTGTGTGTGAGAGAGAAGAAAAAAAGGTGACACCTAGAAGTAATAACTAATAGAAAGTAGAAAAATGAATACAACCTCACAGAAATATGAGACAACTTTAAGTACACCAATAAATATGTAATGGGGAAATCAGAAAGAATGGAGAAAAAGAAAGGAATATAAAAATATTTGCAGAAATAATGACTAAAAGCTTTCCAAATTTGCAAAAAAAGACATTAATCCACACATTCAAGAAGCTCAACAAACTCCAAGTAGGATAAATTGAAAGAAATCTACACCCAAACACTTCATAAAAAAATGTTGAAAGACAAAGAGAAAATCTTGAAAGCAACAAGAGAAAAATGACCCATCACATACAGGAGAGCCTCAATAAGATTAGCGGAGGATGTCACATCAGAAACAATGAAGCCCAGAAGGCAATAGGACATTCAAAGTGCTGAAAGAAAAAAACAGTGCATATTTGTCACCCAAGAATCTTATTTCTAGCAAAACTATTTTTCAAATAATGAAGGCAAAATAAAGACATTCCAAAAATGCCAAAGCTGAGAGATTTATTGCTAGCAGATCCACCTTACAAAAAAATGATAAGAAAGTTTTTCAGGCCAAAAGTCTATCAACATGGAAATTCAAATCCACATGAGCAAAAAAAGAGCACCAATAAATTTAATAATGTAACTATGAAAGGCAATATAAATGCTATTTTTTATTCTCTTTAATAATTTACAAAGTTATTATATAAAACAATATGCAAAGAATTATATTGTGGTGCTTATAACATATAGAAACATAATATGTTTGACAAGAACAGAAAAAGGAGCTGGGTAGAAGCAGAGTTGTGCTGGAGTAAGGAAATGAAACCAGATGTTAAATCCACAGGAACAAATAAAGATAAACAGAAATGGGAAAAAAGGAGGTAAATGTAACAAGTTCTAGAAGTATGCACTTGCTCTTTATTTCTCAGTGTTTTTAATAGACATAAAATTATATAAAGTAATAAGTTTTACAAGGTATTATTGGGTTTGTGACATAGACAGGTGTAATACATATGACAGCAATACCACAGAAAGAGAGAAGAGGGAATAGAGCTATATAGAAGTAAAGTTTTCATATTATATTGAAATAAAGTTAGTACAAATTTGATAATAGATCCTAATAGTTAAGATGTATATGGTAAGCTTGAAAGCAACTACTAAGAATATAGCTAAAAATTTTAGTAGAAAACTATTACAGGCATTAAAATGTTACAATAGAAAATTTTCACTTAATGCAAATGAAAGCTGGAATGGCTATACTAATGTCAGATAAAGTAGACCTTAAAACAAAAAAGAGATAAAGAGGGGCATTTTATTACAATGAGTGACATTGGAAATGAATTACAGAAATACATTTGGGAATTTCACAGATATGTGAAAACTGAAAAACATACTGCTAAATAACCAATGAGTCAAAGAAGAAATCACAAGGTAAAGTAGAAAATACTTAAGATGAATAATGAAGACACACGTATTAAAACTTACAGAATGCAGTTAAAGCCCTGCTAAGAGGTAAATTTAGGGTTGTAAACACCTACATTAAAAGAGAAGACTGACCTCAAATCAACAACTAAGTATCCCTGTTAAGACAATAGAAAAAGAACAAACTAAATCCACAGCAAGCAGAAGGAAAATAATCATATGTATTAGAATGAAAATTAATAAAATAGATGATTGAGTAACAATAGACAAAATCACCAGAACAAGGAAGCAAGATAGGTGAATAGAACCCTCCAGTGATTGTACCCCTTCAGGAACACCATATGGATAAACTATCCACACAAGAAAACACCTTCGTAAGAACCAAAAATTAGGTGAGTGACCACAGTGCCTGCTTTTAACATCATATCAAGGAAAGAGGCACTGAAGAGGGTAGAAAAGATAGTCTTGTGTAGCCAACATGCCGTCTTCCACTTCCCCTGGCAGTGCTCCATGGCTTAGGGAGAAAGAGTCTGTGTGCTTCGGAGAGGGAGAGCAAAGTGATTGTGGGATGTTGCATTGGAACTCAGAGCTCCCTTGTCAGAGCAGACAGCAAAATAGGGCAGAATTCAGAATGCACACTTGGAGGGAGCATCTAGATCAGCCCTAGCCAGAGGGGAGTTGTCCATCCCAGCTGTTGAAAACTGAGTTTTGACTAGTCCCACCACCATGGGCTAAAACGATCTGGGTCCTTAAATAGACTTGAAAGATGGCATAGGACACAAGGACTGTAATTACTGGGAAGTCCTGGTGCTGTGCTGGGTGCAGAACCAGTGGACTTGGAGTGCATAAGATTCAGTGAGACACACCAGCTGGGATAGCCAAGTGTGTGCTTGGGCCACTGCTCCTCCAATTCCAAGCAACATAGCTCACAGCTTCAGGAGACACTCCTTCTGCTTGAGGAAAGGAGAGGGAAAAATAAAGGGGACTTTGTCTTGCAACTTGGATACCAGCGAGGCCACAGCACAATTAAGCACCAAGCAGAGTCACGGAGCCCCCATTCCAGCTGTAGCTCCTGGACAACATTTCTAGACCCACTCTGGGCCAGAAGGGAACCCACTTTCCTGAAGGGAAGAACCTAGTCCTGGCCTGTTTTATTACCTGCTGACTAAAAGTCCTTGGGCTGTGAATAAACATCAGTGTTAGTCACAGAGTAGTTGCCACAGGCCTTGGGTGAGTCTCAGTACCATGCTGGCTTCAGGTGTGACCTAGTGGATTCCCAGCTGTGGAGACCTTGAGGAGATAATCCTTCTGCTTGAGGAAGAGAGAAAAAAGTGAAGAGGACTTTGTCTAGCAAAGTGGGTACAGTTTAGCCACAGTAAAATAAAGTACCAAGCAGATTCCTAAAGTCCCTTATTTCAAGCCACATCTCCTGGACCACATTTCTAGACCCTTCCTGAACCAGAGGGGAACCTAATTCTCTGAAGGGAGAGACCCAGGCCTGGCAGGATTTACCACCTGCTGACTAAAGAGGCCTTGGGCACAGGCTCTGGGCAAGACCCAGTACTGTGCTGGCTTGAGTGTGACCCAGCATCATCCCAGCAGTGGTGGCTATAGGAGGACTTGTGTCATTCCTCCCCCAACTCCAAGCAGCTCAGTATAGAGAGGCAGAGACTCTGTTTAGGGGAGAGTTAGGGAAAGGACCAAAAGACTTTGCCAGGGAATTATCCTGACTCTTACGGAAGATCATCAAGGTGGTACGTTTATAATTCTGCAAGAGTCACAGCATTACTAGGCTTGGGGTGCCCCCTAATGCACATAAAGCTGCAGTGAGCAAAGATTTAAACCACAATACTCAACTTGCTTTGAATACTTGAAAAGCCTTCTCCAGAAGGATGGGTACCCAGACTCTGAAGGTTAGAATATATACTTAACTCTTCAATGCCCAGACATTGACTAACATCCACAAGCATCAAGACCATTCAGGAAAATGTGACTCACCAAATTAACTGAATAAGGAACCAATGACAAATTCCAGAGTGACTATATTTGGGAAGCTCAAGGAAATTCAAAATGACACAGAGAAAGTATTCAGAATCCTATCAGATGAATTTAACAAAGAGATTGAAATAAATATTTTAATCAAGCAGAAATTCTCAAGTTGAAAAATTCAATTGACCAGCTGAAGAATGCATCAGAGCCTCTCAATTGATCAAGCAGAAAAAAGAATTAGTGAGCTTAAGAGAAACTCTATAAAATACACAGAGGAGAAAAAAGAAAAAAGAATAACAGAAAAAAGCATGCCTAAAATATCTGGAAATAGGCTCAAAAAGTCAAATGTAAGAGTTATTGGCCTCCTTAAAGAGAAAGCAGAGTGAGAGAATGGAGTAGAAGGTATATTCAAAGAGATAATAACACAGAATTTTCCAAACCTATATAAAGATAACCAATATTCGAGTACAAGAAAGTTATAGAACACCAAGCAGATTTAATCCAAATAAAACTACCTCAAGACATTTAATAATTGAGCTACCAAAAGCAGGCATAAATAAAGGATCCTAAAAGCAACAAGACAAAAGAAACAAATAGTATACAAAGAACCTCCAATATGTTTCAGCCTTCCCAGTAGAAATCTTATAAGCCAGGAGAGAGTTGCATGACATACTCAAAGTGCTGAATGAAGAAACCTTTTATCTTAGAATAGTATATTCAATGAAAATATTCTCCAAATAAAGGAGAAATAGCAATATTCCCAGACAAACAAAAGCTGAGGGATTTTGTCAACATGAGAACTGTCCTACAATAAATGCTAAAGACAGTTCTTCAGTGTGAAATAAAAGGGTATTATCAAGCAATAAGAAATCATCTGAAGGTACAAAATTCATTGGTAATTGTAAGTGCATAGACAAATACAGTACATTATAACATTGTAATAACCAACTAATATCTTATAGGAAGACTAAAAGAGGAATCTATGAAAATAAACAACTATAACAACGTTTTAAGAGACAGACAATATAAGAAGATATAAATGGAAATAAAAAGTTTAAAAGTAGGGGAAAATAAAGTTAAAGTGTAACATTTTTATTAGTTTTGTCTTTGATTATTTGTTAGTTTTTTTTTTTGGCAATCAGAGTTAAATTGTCATCAGATTTAAATAATGAGTTATAAGATGTTATTTGAAAGCCCCATGGTAGCCTCACATCAAAGAACCTACAACAGATACAAATACACACACACATGCAAAAACAAAAAGAATTTAAATTGACTACCAGAGAAAAATCGTATTCACAAAAAGGTAGACAGGAAAGAAGAACGGAAGACCACAAAACAAACAGAAAATAAGTAACAAAATGGCAGCACTAAGGCCTTACTTATCAATAATAACATTGAAAGAAACTGGACTAAACTCTCCAGTCAAAAGACATGGAGTGGCTAAATAATAATAATAAAAGACCCAACTGTCTGTTACCTACAAGAAACTCACTTTACCTGTAAAGACAGACATAGAGTGAAAATAAAGGGGGGGAAAAAGAGATTCCACGCAAACGGAAACCAAAAAGGTACAAGAATAACTATACTTAGATAAGACAGATTTCAAGACAAAAACTATAAAAAGAAACGAAGGCCATTATACAATGGTTAAGGGATCAATTCAGGAAGAGGACATAAAAATTATAAATATATATGTACATAGTACTGGAGCATACAGATTTATAAAGCAAAATTTATTAGAGCTAAAGAGATAGATCACAATGCAATAATAGCTGGAGACCTAAACACCCCTTTTAGCACTGGACACATCATCCAGATAGAAAATCAACAAAGAGACACCAGACTTAATCTGCAGTACAGACCACATGGACCTAATAGATATTTACAGATCATTTCACTCAATGGCCGCATAATCCTCCTCTGCACATGGATCATTCTCAAGGATAAAGCATATGTTAGGCCACAAAACAAGTCTTTAAAAAATTCAAAAATGTAATTATATCAAGTAACTTCCCTGACCACAATGAAATAAAATTAGAATTCAGTAACAAGAGAAACACATGGAAATTAAATTATATGCTCCTGAGTGACCAGTGGGTCAATGAAGAAATTAAGAAAGAAATTTTTAAAATGTCACAAAACAAATGAAAATGGAAACACAACATTCCAAAACCTACGGGATACCGCAAAAGTAGTACTAAAAGGAAAGTTTAAAGCAATAAGTACCTATGTCAAAAAAGTAGAAGAACTTTAAATAAACAATCTAATGATGCATTTTAAAAATTGGAAAACCAAGAGCAAACCAAACCCAAAATTAGTAGAAGAAAAGAAACAATAAATATCAGAGTAGAAATAAATGAAATTGTACCAAAGGAAAATATAAAAGATCAAAATAAAAAGTTTGCTTTTTGAAAAGATAAAATTGCGAACCCACAGCAAGACTAAGAGAAAAAGACAGAAGACCCAAATAAATAAAATTGGAGATGAAAAAAGAGATATTACAAGCTGTAGACAGTGGCTCACACTTGTAATACCAACACTTTGGGAGGCTGAGGTGGACAGATCGCTTGAGTCCTGGAATTACAGACCAGCTTCGGCGAGATGGCTAGATCCCATCTCTACAAAAAGTGAAAAAATTACCCAGGCATGGCCGGGCGTGGTGGCTGATGCCTGTAATCCCAGTACTTTGGGGGGCTGAGGCGGGCGGATCACGAGATCAGGAGATCGAGACCATGCTGGCTAACTTGGTGAAACCCCGTCTCTACTAAAAATACAAAAATTAGCCAGGCGTGGTGGCGGGTGCCTGTAGTCCCAGCTACTCAGGAGACTGAGGCAGGAGAATGGCGTGAACCCGGGAAGCGGAGCTTGCAGTGAGCCTAGATCCGGAGATCGCGCCACTGCACTCCAGCCTGGGCGACACAGCGAGACTCCGTAAAAAATAAATAAATAAATAAATAAAAATAGAAATAAAAAAATTACCCAGGCATGGTGGTGTGTACCTGTAGTTCCAACTACTCAGGAGGCTGAGGTGGAAGGATCGATTGAGCCTGCAAGGTCAAGGTTGCAGTGAGCTATGGTTGCACCACTGCACTCCAGCATGGAGGACAGAGCAAGACCTTGTCTCAAGAAAAAAAAAAAGAAAGAAAAGGAAAAAAGAAAAGAAAAAGGAGACATTGCAAGTGACAATGCAGAAATTCAAAGGATCATGAGAAGCTATTTTGAGCAACCATATGCAACTAAATTGGAAAACCTAGAAGGAAATCAACAAATTCCTAGACATGTACAACCTACCAGGATTGAACAATGAAGACATCCAAAACCTAAAGAGACCAATAACAATTAATGAGATAAAAATATATTAAATAGTCTACCAGCAAAGAAAAATCTGGGACTCAATGGCTTTATTGCTGAATTTTACCAAACATTTAAAGAACTAATACCAATTCTACTCAAACTATTCTGAAAAATAGAGAAAGAAGGAATACTTCCAAACTCATTCTACAAGGCCAGTATTATCCTGATACCAAAACCACAAAGAAACCTCAAAAAAGAAAACTACAGGCCAATATTTCTGATGAACATTGATGCAAAACACATCAACAAAATACTAACAAAACGAATTCAAGAACATCTTAAAAAGGTCATACATCATCATGACCAAGTGGGGTTTATTCCAAGGATGCAAGGATGATCCAATATATGCAAATCAATCAATGTGATATATCATAACAGAGTGAAGTAAAAGAATCATATGATAATGCAAATTGATACTGAAAAAGCATTTGATAAAATTCATCATTCATTCGTGATAAAAATAAAACCTTCAAAAAACCGTCTTTAGAAGGAACATACCTCAACCCAATAAAAAACGTATATGATTGACCCACATCTAGTATCAAATGAATGCCTTTCCTCTAAGATCTGGAACATGACAAGGATGCTCACTTTCACCGGTGTTATTCAATATAGTACTGGAAGAGTACTAGCTAGAACAATCAGATGAGAAATAAATAAAGAGCACCTATATTGGAAAGGAAGAAGTCAAATTATCTTTGCAGATGATATGATCCTATATTTGGAAAATATCTAAAGATTCTACCAAAAAACTGTTAGAACTGATAAATTAAGTAAAATTCTAGGATAAAATATTAACATCAAAACATCAGTAGCATTTCCATATGCCAAGAGCAAACAATCTGAAAATGAAATCAAGAAAGTAATCCCATTTTCAGTAGCTATAAATAAAATAAAATACCTAGGAATAAACTTCACTAAAAAATTGAAAGAGCTCAACAATGAAACGTCTAAAATGTTGATGAAATAAATTGAACGGGACACAAAAAAATGGAAAAATATTCCATGTTCATGGTTTGGAAGAATCAATATTGCTAAAATGCCCATATTATGCAAAGTGATCTTCAGATTCAATGCAATTCCTGTCAAAATGCCTATAAAATAATTCATAGAAATAGAGAAAAATTCCTAAAATTCACAGAGAACAACAAAAGACCTAGAATAGCCAATGCCAATCCTGAGCAAAAAGGATAAAACTGGAGGAATCACATTACCAGACTTCAAATTATACTACAGAGCTATAGTAACCAAAACAGCATGCTACTGGCATAAAAACAGATACCTAGACCAATGAAACAGAATTGAGAATCCAGAAATAAATCCAAACACCTACAGTGAACTCATTTTTAATAAGAGTGCCAAGAACATACATTGAGGAAAGGACAGTCTCTTCAATAAATGGTACTGGGAAAAATGGATGTGTATATGCAGAAGAATGAAACTAGTTCCCTATCTCTCACTATATTCAAAAATAAATTAAAATTGATTAAAAACTTAAATCTAAGACCTCAAACTATAAAACTGTTAAAAGAAAACTTTGAGGAAACTATCTAGGACATTGTAGTAGGCAAAGATTTCTTTAGTAAAACCCCATAAGCACAGGCAACCAAAGCAAAAATGGGCAATTGGGACCACATTAAGTCAGAAAACCTCTGCACAGCAAAAGAAAAGAAACAATCAACAAAATGAAAAGAAAACCCACAGAAGGCGAAAACTATTGGCAAACTATTCATCTAACAAGGGATTAATAACAAGACTGTGTAAAAAAGTAAAACAACTTAGTAATGCAAAATCTGATAATCCAATTAAAAAATGGACAAAATATCTGAATAGACATTTCCTAAAATAAAACATAACAAAGACAAAGAGGTATATGAAAAGGTAATCAATATCACTGACCATTAGAGAAATGCAAATCAAAGCTGCAATGAGATATTAATGGTATCCCAGTTAAAATGGCTTTATCCAAAAGGCAGGCAATAGTGGATGCTGGTGAGGATGTGGATAAAAAGAAAGCCTCATACACTGCTGGTGGGAATGTAAACTAGAATAGCCACTTTGAAGAACTGTATGGAAGTTCCTCAAAAAACTAAAATAGAATAGCATATGATCCAGCAATCCTACTGCCAGGTATATACCCAAAAGAAAGGAAATAAGTCTATCAAAGAAATATCTGCACTCCCATGTTTATTGCAACACTACTCACAATAGCCAAGATTTGGAATCAACCTGTGTCCACTGAAGGAAGAATGGGTTAAGAAATGTGGTACATAAACACAATGGTGTGCTATTCGTCCATATAAATAAAGGAGATCCTGTCACTTGCAACAACATGGATGGAACTAGAGGATGTTATATTAAGTGAAATAAGCCTAACACAGAAAGATAAATTTTGCATTTCCTCACTTATTTGTGGGAGCTAAAAATTAATACAATTGAATTCATAGACAGAGAGTATAGTATGATAGTTACCAGAGTATGGGAAGGATAATGGCAGGGCAGAGTAGACATTGTTAATGGGTACAGAAATATAGTTAGAAAAAATGAGATCTAATATTTGATAGCACAATAGGCTGACCTGGTCAACAATAATTTATTGTACCTTTTAAAATAACTAAAAGACTATAAGCATAATGTTTATGACAAAAAGAAATGATAAATGCTTGAGATAATGGACATCCTATTTACTCTGATATCGTTATTACACATTGTATGCCTGTATCAAAATATATCATGTAACCCTAAATATATACACCTACTCTGTACCTATAAACATTAAAAATTAAAACATCTAAAAATAATAAAAATAAATGCCATTAATTAAAAAGTAAATACTATTTTTAGAAACATTTCTAACTAATTGTGGCTGGTGAATAGAAAAACAATTGACTTCTTAATATTTAGCTTAGTATCATCCAGAAAAAGTGCTACATTCTTCTTGTTTTCTATGTAAAGAACTGTATCATTTCTGAATAATGACAGATTTATTTGTTTCTTTACAGTTTCAATAACTTTAGTAAATATTATATTAACTAAAAATGGTGATAGTAGAAAAGAAAATCAACAAAACCAAAGTTGGTTATTTGAGGAACTAAACTTATAGGAATACAAAGCATTATAAAGGAAAAATAATGAACAATTATAGGTCAAGAAATTAGATATATTTAATAAAAAGTACAAACCTCTAGAAAAACAATACAAACAATGGCCACTTTCTTTAGAATAACAAACTCTGAATACAATCATAACAAGTAAAGTATTTCTGGTTCTAGGTCCTTGAGGAATCGCCACACTGTCTTCTGCAATGGTTGAACTAATTTACACTCCCACCAATGGTGTAAAAGCATTCCTATTTTTCCACATCCTCTCTAGCATCTGTTGTTTCCTGACTTTTTAATGATCGCCATTTTAACTGGCATGAGATGGTTTCTCATTGTGGTTTTGATGTGCATTTCTGTAATGACCAGTAATGATGAGCCTTTTTTCCTATGTTTGTTGGCCACATAAATATCTTCCTTTGAGAAGTGTCTGTTCATATCCTTTGCCCACTTTTTGATGGGGTTGTTTTTTCTTGTAAATTTGTTTAATTTCCTTGTAGATTCTGGATACTAGCCCTTTGTCAGATGGAGAGATTGCAAAAATTTTCTCCCATTCTGTAGGTTACCTGTTCACTCTGATAATAGTTTATTTTGTTGTGCAGAAGCTCTTTAGTTTAATTAGATCCCATTTGTCAATTTTGGCTTTTGTTGCCATTGCTTTTCATGTGTTAGTCATTAAGTCTTTGCCTATGCCTATGTTCTGAATGGTATTGCCTAGGTTTTTTTCTAGCATTTTTATGGTTTTGGGTTTTACGTTTAAATCTTTAATCCATCTTGAGTTAATTTTTGTATAAGGTAAAAGTAAGGCATCCAGTTTCAGTTTTCTACATATGAGTAGCCGGTTTTCCCAACACCATTTATTAAATAGGGAATCCTTTCCCCATTGCTTGTTTTTGTCAGGTTTGACAAAAGTCAGATGGTTGTAGATGTGCGGCATTATTTCTGAGGCCTCTGTTCTGTTCCATTGGTCTATCTATCTGTTTTGGTATTAGTACCATGCTGTTTTGATTACTGGAGACTTGCAGTATAGTTTGAAGTCAGGTAGCATGATGCCTCCAGCTTTGTTCTTTTTGCTTAGGATTGTCTTGGCTATACGGGCTCTTTTTTGGTTCCATATGAAATTTAAAATAGTTTTTCTAATTCTGTGAAGAAAGTCAATGGTAGATTGATGGGGATAGCATTGAATCTATAAATTACTTTGGGCAGTATGGCCATTTTCACAATATTGATTCTTCTTATCCATCAGCATGGAATGTTTTTTCATTTGTTTGCAACCTCTCTTATTTCCTTGAGCAGTGGTTTGTAGTTCTCCTTTAAGATATCCTTCACATCCCTTGTAAGTTGGATTCCTAGGTATTTTATTCTCTTTGTAGCAATTGTGAATGGGAGTTCACCCATGATTTGGCTCTCTGTTTGTCTATTATTGATGTATAGGAATGTGATTTTGTATCCTGAGACTTTGCTGAAGTTGCTTATCAGCTTAAGGAGATTTTGGGCTGAGATTGTGCGTTTTCTAAATATACAATCATGTCATCTGCAAACAGAGACAGTTTGACTCCCTCTCTTCCTATTTGAATACCCTTTATTTCTTTCTCTTGCCTGATTGCTCTGGCCAGAACTTCCAATACTACGTTGAATAGGAATGGTGACAGAGGGCATCCTTGTCTTCTGCCGGTTTTCAAAGGAATGCTTCCAGTTTTTGCCCATTCAGTATGATATTATCTGTGGGTTTGTCATAAATAGCTCTTATTAATTTGAAATACATTCCATTAATACCTAGTTTGTTGAGAGTTTTTAGCATGAAGGGGTGTTGAATTTTATCAAAGGCCTTTTCTGCATCTGTTGAGATAATCATGTGGTTTCTGTCATTGGTTCTGTTTGTGTGATGGATTACATTTATTTATTTGCATATGTGGAACCACCCTTGCATCCCAGGGATGAAGCTGACTTGATCA
Organism: Pongo abelii; assembly: GCF_028885655.2. Classification (NCBI taxonomy): domain Eukaryota; kingdom Metazoa; phylum Chordata; class Mammalia; order Primates; family Hominidae; genus Pongo; species Pongo abelii. The sequence goes on along the minus strand of NC_085928.1, from coordinate 135,714,362 downwards.
TGGTGGATAAGCTTTTTGATGTGCTGCTGGATTCGGTTTGTCAGTATTTTATTGAAGGATTTTCACATCAATGTTCTTCAGAGATATTGGCCTGAAGTTTTTCTTTTGTTGTTATTGTGCTCTGCCAGGTTTTGATATCAGGATGATGCTGGCCTCAGAAAATGAGTTAGGGAGGATTCTTTCTTTTTCTATTGTTTGAAATAGTCTCAGAAGGAATGGTACCAGCTCTTCTTTGTACTTCTGGTAGAATTCGGCTGTGAATCCGTCTGGTCCTGGGGTTTTTTTGGCTGGTAGGCTATTAATTACTGCCCAGTTTCAGAATTTATTGGCCTATTCAGGGATTCAACTTCTTCCTGATTTAGTCTTGGGAGGGTGTATGCAACCAGGATTTATCTATTTCTTCTAGATTTTCTAGTTTATTTGTGTAGAGGTGTTTATAGTATTCTCTGATGGTAGTTTGTGTTTCTGTAGGATCAGTGGTGATATCTCCTTTATCATTTTTTATTGTGTCTATTTGATTCTTCTCTCTTTTCTTCTTTATTATTCTGGCTAGCAATCTATTTTGTTAATCTCAAAAAATCAGCTCCCAGATTCATTGATTTTTTGAAGGATTTTTCGTGTCTCTGTCTCCTTCAATTCTGCTCTGATCTTAGTTATTTCTTGTCTTCTGCTAGCTTTTGAATTTGTTTGCTCTTGCTTCTCTAGTTCTTTTAATTTTGGTGTTAGAGCATTGATTTTAGATCTTTCCCGCTTTCTCCCATGGGCATTTAGTGCTATAAATTTCCCTCTGAACACTGCTTTTCAGAGATTCTGGTATGTTGTGTCTTTGAGACAGGAAAACATAAAATTAAGAAAACAATTCAATTCATAATAGCATGAAAAAGTGCTCAGGAAAAATTTTTTTAAAAAGAAATGCAAGACTTACACTCTAAAAACTTTAAAATAATATTGAAAGAAATTAAAGATGACCTAAATAAGTGGAAAGATATTATATGATCAATAATCAGAAGACGATATTGTTAAGATGGCAGTACTCCCCAAATTGATTTACAGACTCAGCAAAATCTCTATCAAAATCCCAGCTGTCTTCTTTGCAGAATAAATTGGAAAGCTGTTGCTATAATTCCTACATAAATTCAAGGAACCTAGAATAGTCAAAACAATCCTGAAAAAGAACAAAGTTTGAGAATTCACATTTTCTGATGTTAAAACTTCCTATAAAGAGACAGTAATCAAGACTGTGTGGTATGGCTACTCTGTGTGTGTGTTTGTGTGTGTGTGTGTGTGTGTGTGTGTGAGAAATAGAATTGGGAGTTTAGAATTAAACCCTAACGTTTACAATCAGTTGATCCTCATCAAGGGTGGCAAGAGAATTCAATGGTGCAATAATAGTCTTTTCAACAAATGATGCTGGGAAAACTGATATCCATATGCAACTGAAGTTGGATCCTACCTCACACCATATAAAAATTAATTAAAAATAAATCAGAGACCTAAAAGTAAGATCTAAAACTATGAAACTCTTAGAAGAAAATTTAGGCATAAATATTTATGACATTGCATTAAGCAGTGTTTTCTTAGATATAATACCAAAAGCACAAGCAAAAAAAGATAAGATATGCATCATCTACATCATCAAAATTAAAAACTTTGTGCTTCAAAAGTATACCATCAAAAACATAAAAAGGCTACCTACAAAATGGAAGAAACTTTTTTACAAATCGTATGTCTAATAATAGCAATGTGATACTACTTCACACCCACTACAATGGCTATAATATAAGAAATAACAAGTGTTAGCAAAGGTTTGGAAAAATCAGAACCTTCAAACATTGTAATGTAGGAGTATAAATTAATGTAGCCACTTTGAAATCAGTCTAACAGTACTTCGAATATGATACAGCAATTCCACTTTTAGGTTTATACCCGAGAAAAATAAAAGCATAGGTCCACACAATGTGTACACACATTTATAACATTTATAGCAATGTTATTCATAATAGTCAAAAGGTTAAAACAAGTCAAACGTCCATCATATGATAAATACATCAGCCAACTGTGATATATCCATACAATAAGATATTATCTGGCAATAAAATGAAATGAAATACTGACATGGGAGAATCTTAGAAACATAATTCTAAGTGAGGAGATCAGTCAAAAAGGATCACATATTGTATGACTCCATTTATATGTAATATTCTAGTGTAAGCAAATCTATAGAGACAGAAAGTAGATTAGTGATTGCCTAGGGCTGGAGGGTTAGAGTTGGGGAGTATTGAGGATTATAGGTGACAATTAAAATGTGTAGGATTATTCTGGGGGGCGATGAAAATATTCTAAAGCTGATTATGGTGGTAAATGCACAACACTGAATGTGCAAAAAGTCCTTGAATTGTACACTTTAAATGAGTTAATTGTAATAATATTTTTTATAATATAGAAAATGACATGTTGCATGCTATGGTACCAATAAAGCAGTTTAAAACAGAATAATAGCTAAATGCCAGGTTCTGTGTAAAATGAGAAAACTAAGAGCAAATATAGGAATATATAAATCATATAGACTTTCTCTGTCCAATACAGTAGCCACTAGCCACATGTGCCTATTGAAATTTAAATTTTCATTAATTAAAATTAAGTACAATTAAAAATTAAGTTATTTACTCACAGTTACCACATTTCAAGTATTCAATAAACACACGCGACTAATGGCTTCACTTTGAAAAGTGTATATATAGCACACATCCATCATCTCAGAAGGTTCTATTGTACAATATTGATGTCTACAATCTAAATATCATAGACTTATTTTTACATTTCCCAAGTATATTATCTACTTAAGAACTGTTTTTTACTTTCAGACTTTTGTCCTTTTTGATTTAAAATAAATTTTCTTAAACATATATATAATTTTTTAAAGATGTTTTTACCTTGAAAAAAACATGGTTAACCTATATTAGCTCCCTGTTGCCATCTCCATTTCTCACAAAAAAAAAAAAAACAGTCTGGATCACTGAAGTATAATATTTTCAATAGCACTCAGTTTGAATGTTTACACAGAAAAAAAGTAGTTTATAAGACTGAAGGTAGAGAAAGATGACAGTCTGGCATATTATGATGAATCTTATTGGTATGTAAATATTGGGTATTAATTTAGAAACAAAGGTGGTTATGACAGTGAAGCACTAATATTTCAACCTCATTAGAGGAGGAAATATGCGTTTGATTGAATCAAAAGTGTTCAAAAGGAGGGTTATTTTAATTGCTATGTCACTGAAGAATAAGAAAAAGGTAAAAGAAAATACTCTATTGATATGTGTTGTCATCTGGATTTGCTTTCCTGTAGTCATCTGTGCGTGCATTTGATTATATTTTGTCACCCTGGTGAACAATACCACAATATGTCAAGACCATTTAGAATTCAACTACAAAGGAGCTAAGAAAAGGGTTATGGTTTTCATGTTGATCAGCATCTTCTGCTTAGACTGGAAGGCCTTAAAATTAACTCCAGTAATATAAAAAAAATCAGACACAATGCAAAACAGGCAATCTCACAAAAGACTTCCTTTATGGCTCATCAGAGTAAATTTCCTGTCAAAATACTCTTTGCGCTAAGTAAAGGTTATCTATTCATATGAACACCTGACTTATAAAATCAATCAGGGCACAATAAGAAAGATGCCTGCTTTTTGCATGCATTCAAATTGTTGTTCCCATTAACTTAACTTCCTAAAAATATATTTCATTTTTTCAGTCTGCTCTGCATAACTCATTAACATCATAATCGCCAGCAATAATTGCCTAAAGTAAGTAAAGAAAATTGCTAAAGATGAAGAGTTGAATTACCACTTAATGAAATAAGAAAAAAAGAAGACAATTTAAATCAACAGTCTAAGATGCTGCAACCACTCCCTTCCTTCAGAAAATGTATAGTAATTGTGTTTTTTTGGAGCCTGTTGTGTTTATAAATGAGGATTCTCAGACAGTGAATTCTCAAAATGATTCTACGAGTTTAATTGAAGATATGAATCAGATGAACTTAAGAATATTTTCTCAGCAATCTAAAGCTGCATTTTTATAACAAGTTGCAAAATAAAACTATTTAAGATATTTTTGAAATCATCTCTATGCTAATTAGAAGGCCTGACCAAAATGAAGTGTTTCTTCTAGACCTCAAAAGGTGTGGATTCTCTCAAAGAAATGTTTAATCTATTTGGGGATTTGTTGGTTATCCCTTTTAACCAGTATTCTTCCATTGTAGTTGATTTCTGCTCCCAGAAAACATTTGACAATGTATGAAAAAAATTTTATTATTCACAACTTAGTGATTGCTACTGAGATCCAGGACAGGTCCCTATAATAAAGAATCACCTGGCTCAAAATGTCAATAGCAACAAGGTGGAGAAGCCCTGATTTACACCAACAAAAGGACCTAAGAGAGTCTTATAAAAGGCAGTGAATCAAATAAAAAGATAATGTCTCAAAATAACAAAAAATAATCTGTTCAAAGTCAAAATAGTAATGCAATGTTTTACAAAATGATAATTTATTTTAAAATTTAGAGAGCAAACTGGAGATAGGGAGACAGGAGAAAGGGAATGAGGATACATTCCTCCAGCTGCCCTTATTGGCCAAAACTTTAACTCATGTCAAATAATCTGGCACTAACTGTAGTAAAGGATAATTATGATTTATCATTTTTATATTTATTTATTGACTCTGTAAGCATATGAGTTATTATGAGAAACAGATTAAGTGGGTTGACGGCATCAGGCAAGTACACATGTAAAAGGATAGTAAAGTGGAATTTTGGCAGATGCTTTAATACAATGGTTATCCAACATTACCATGCATCAGAATTAACTGAAGGATGTGTTAAAAACACAGACTAATGGCGGCCTCATCTCTATAATTTCTGACCCAGTAGGTCTGGGGTGGGTTTTAAGAATTTGCAGCACTTTTAATAAGTTATTCAGTGGTGGTGATAGTGCTGGTCTGTGGCCACTTTGAGAACCGCTTCCCTAATTCAGTAGATACTACATCCTAAAATGAAGTGCAGTACAACTATGATGCAAATTTCACTTGCAATAATAATATAAACAGTTACATATTAGGAGATGAGGAAAGTGGAAGTTATTTTAGAGAGAACTCTAAAATGTGCGCTGTTGAGTCCTGTCCCCTCACAAGTGGTAGAGGTGGGGTTGGAGAGTGCAGGCAGCTTCCATCAAGACTAGGGAAAGACGCTTCAATGCAACCACTTGGAGAGATATGTTTCTCATAATTTGCAACATAGAGGGGAACTCTGCCTCTCACTTAAGAAATCTAAAGAACAAGAGAGACTGGTTGACTAGCTGATCAATGGCAGGGAAAAATGTTAAGTTTCTAATATGGTGGAATTAACCTGCATAGTTGGAATTTGTCAGGGAAAAAGATGAATGAGTGTTTCTCACCTGGAGATCGTGCATGGCCTGTGTGCAAGGGACACAGTGTTGGGGCAATCTTTTTTTTTTTTTTTTAGATGGAGTCTTGCTCTGTCACCAGGCTGGAGTACAGTAACACGATCTAGGCTCACTGCAATCTCTGCCTCCTGGGTTCAAGCTATTCCCCTGCCTCAGCCTCCCGACTAGCTGGGACTACAGGCACATGCCACCATGCCCGGCTAATTTTTTTGTATTTTAGTAGAGGCGGGTTTTCACCATGTTGGCCAGGAAGGTCTTGATCTCCTGACCTTGTGATCCACCTACCTTGGCCTCCCAAAGTGCTGGGATTGCAGGTGTGAGCCACTGCACTTGGCCGGAGTAATCTTAAATTTTGAAGACTACAGGGAGTTAAGGGACCTTAACAGAAAAGGCTGGAGATATTGCTGGATTGGTAGGGGCTGGGAGAAAGTAAGAATATCAGCCATAATAGAGATGCCTTTGCAGTAGAGTCAACAATAGTAGCTAGTGTTTGGATAGATATTTAATCATAACCTCATTTATATTTATGCCATGCCAGAGAAGAAACATTCTATCAAAGCTGCCCATTTAGAGATTGTATTAGTCAGGGTTCTCTAGAGGGAAGAGTCACTAGAGTCTCAAAACTGAAGAACCTGGAGTCCGATTTTCGAGGGCAGGACTCATCCACCACAGGAGAAAGATGTAGGTAGGCTGGGAGGCTAGGCCAGTCTCGCCTTTCACGTTTTTCTTCCTGCTTTATATTCGCTGGCAGCTGATTTGATTGTGCCCACCAGATTAAGGGTGGGTCTGCCTTCCCCAGCCCACTGACTGAAATGTTTCCTTTGGCAACACCCTCACAGACACACCCAGGATTAATATTTTGTATCCTTCAATCCAATCAAGGTGATACTCAGTATTAACCATCACAGAGATATTTATGCCTCCTGGAAAATTCCTTCTTATGTTAGAATACAAATTAGAAGGTATAGACCAGTGTTCAGTTTCAAATTCATTATAAAGTGACGGTGGTACCATTATAATCCATTACATACATTGAGTTCTTGTTTCCCACTTGTTGAGACATGGATTGCTCATATATGTGACTGATCAATAAATCCTCCACAGATGAAAATATATCCTGGAGAAGCACAAAAGACAACTTCTTGTGGGATACCTTTCCCATTAGGGGTCATCAGTAAGAAAGCACTAGTAGTATTTATTCAACGCTCTACTACTGAATTATTGCATGGCTGAAAACTACTAATAATTAGAGAATTAGGGTTACAGACTTGACTACAAACTGTTGAATTTGTTTTCTTTTGGTTTTCTGCCAATTTTAGTGTCTAAAATAACATTTGTCCTTTCAGTGTTCCCAGAAGATTGAAGATGATAGGGACAGTGTTAATGCCATTGTGATTGTAATACTTTATGTAGCTGTTTTATAATATGTATAGTAAAGTGAGTGCCTCTATCATCAGAGACTTATCTGAGAACATCTTATAAAGAAAACATATTTACTCATGATATTTTAGTTACTGGTATAACATCAGCCTTCCTATATAGGAAAGCTTCTGTTGAACCAAATAACATACAGACAATTACAAGAACATTTTGGTAATCCATGGAGGGTGGAAATTGAATGAAATCCATCTTTAAGTGTTCAAATAATCCAGTAGGTGGCAGAAATGTAACACTTGAGGTTTTTATTATTTTACTAGGATTAGGAGTTTTCAATCCAATCAGTGGTTGTAGACCATTTTAGAAATTCTTAGAATAGTTTCTATACTAATATTTTTTGTATCATTTTGACTACTCCATCATAGTCGCAGGGTGCAGACCTCTTAATAATGGAAACTTTAAAGACTCAGGAAAGAACAGGCAATCATCAGGGCCCTCTATGAGTCCACACTCAATTTTGAATATACATTCTTTTAAATACCAATTTTGATTCTCTAATTCTGGTGCACAGCACACAGTGCACAACACTGTTTATTAAATAGGTTATCTTAGGTAGTTTGACTTGGATCAATCCTGTGGAGTTTATTCAAATTGCATATTTTGACAGTTTCAGTACTAGCTGGTTTAGCATGAAAATCTGCCAAAGTGTTTATTTGGTACTCAATTAATTCTTGTCCTTCTTGTTGTTAGGTTAGCAGTTTCATGAACCAATCAGTTTCTTCATTAGAGTTATAGCAATTATCATCCAGTTTAATAGTATGATCTTAAAGTTATCAGAAATGTATACTTATCAAAGTCCGTCCCATGAATTTCCTTAAAGACACTTTACATTTATAGTTACTTCAATAGTGCTCAAGAAAGTACCAGAGTAAAATTATTAACTCTATTAGAAGACAATACTTAAAGTGGCCATGCAAAATATATGATGACAAATTATTATAAAGCAATTTTTGGGGAAATTACATTTTTTCTGTGATATACAATATTGTAGGATACTAACTAGAATTATGACTGACAGCATTATTGTAGGACCATCAGATTTATAGGAGTTTGGTACAATTTCTGGAATGTAGATTAATAACATTTCCATAGCATGGTTTGAAGAAGGTTCAGCATCACATTATTTCACCATGCTTCCCATGCAATTTAACATATCATGTAAGACAATTAGTTTAACACATTTCCTTTTATAAGACAAAAATTCTTGGGAGAGGTGGGGATAGTTAATGCGTACAAAAAATAATGAAAGAATGAATAAGACTTATGATAGCCGAATAGGGTGACTATAGTCAAAAATAACTTAATTGTATATTTTGAAATAACCTAAAGAATGTACTTGGGTTGTTTGCAACTCAAAGAAGAAATGCTGAGGGGATGGATACCTCATTCTCCATAATGTACTTATTTCACATTAAATTCCTGCATCAAAATATCTCATGTATGACATAAGTATATACATCTATTTTGTACACACAAAAATTTAAACAATAAAAAAAAATTTTTTAATTCTTTTGAGATATTCCAGGGGTCCATCTGAAAACTCCCAAAGTTAGTTTGAGATCAAAAGATCTTAGTTTACAATTTGATTTTGGGAAGTTGTCAAAAATGTTAAAAGATTGGAAACACTTTATTAAAATAGAATCACAGATCACTGTGAAACAGTATATATTCATTTAACTGTAGAGATTATTAAATGACTTCAATGGCAAATACAGAAAACCACACACTTCTAGGAAAAGGCTTAGCTTTTATTAAAGAGGACTCAGTTTTCTTAAGTAATCAAAAGCCTAATAAAGCCAACATGAACTACAGGAAATCATCTGGATAAAACACAGAATCTTTTTTACCAGCCCAATTACTAAAGCTAAAGAAAAACCTTTCACAATTTATTATTAAGAGCAGACCAATACTAAAAATAAACACAAACAAAAACTAGGCCGGGCGCGATGGCTCACGCCTGTAATCCCAGTACTTTGGGAGGCCGAGGCAGGCGGATCACGAGGTCAGGAGATCGAGACCATTCTGGCTAACACGGTGAAACCCCGTCTCTACTAAAAAATACAAAAAAAAAATTAGCCGGGCTTGGTGGCGGGTGCCTATGGTCCCAGCTAGTGGGGAGGCTGAGGCAGGAGAATGGGGTGAATCAGGAGGTGGAGCTTGCAGTGAGCCGAGATCGAGCCACTGCACTCTAGCCTGGGCAACAGACCGAGACTCCATATCAAAAAAAAAAAAAAAAAAAAAAAGAGCGATTAAACTAAAATCTAATTTCACATTAGTATACTTTTGACATTAAAGCTACATTTTAAAAACTTACAAATAATTTCCCTTCAAATCTTAGCCAACTTGAGCACACATAAAATTTCTTTATCAGACTTCCTTTTCCACAAACCTATAACTTTCTCATATCTATTCAATTTTTGTCTTTATGTTTTTCGTCTTTCTCACTGTGGAACAGCCAGTCCTTCTATTTTGGGACAAAAATTACTATTTTTCTCTTAACTAATCAAAACACACTTTCATACTTTATAGGTTTTCTAACAAAATACACACCTTACTTCCTTTGTATACACGCACATAGAGTTGTTTCCTTTATTACGTAAAATAATTTTAGTTATTTATGGTTGATCTTTGAATGGCACGAGTTTGAACTGCACAGGCCCACTTCTACATGGATTTTCTTCTGCCTCTGCCACCCTGAGACAAGCGAAATCAACTCTTCCTCTTCTTCCTGCTCCTCAACTTACTCAATGCATTGACATTGAGGATGAAGACATTTATTAACGTATAGTAAATATATTTTCTCTTCCTTGTGATTTTCTTAACGTGTCTCATTTTCTCTAGCTTACTTCATTGTAAAGATATAGTACATAGTACATATAGCATATTAAATATGTGGCAATTGTGACCGGGCACGGTGGCTCATGCCTGTAATCCCAGCACTTTGGGAGGCCGAGGAGGGTGGATCACGATGTCAGGAGATCGAGACCGTCCTGGCTAATACAGTGAAACCCCGTTTCTACTAAAAATCCAAAAATTAGCCGGCCTGGTGGTGGGCGCCTGTAGTCCCAGCTACTCAGGAGGCTGAGGCAGGAGAATGGCGTGAACCCGGGAGGCGGAGCTTGCAGTGAGTCGAGATCGCGCCACTGCACTCCAGCCTGGGTGACAGAGCGAGATTCCATCTCAATAAATAAATACATAAATAAGTGGCAATTGTTTATGTTATTGATAAGGCTTCTGGTCAACAGTGGGCTATTAGTATTGTAGTTAAGTTTGGGAGAATCAAAAGTTATATGCAAATATTTGTGCATGGGGAAAGGTACCACTAACTCCTGCGTTATTCAAGGGTCAACTGTAGATCAATTTGAATTTTTAACCCTTAGAAACTTCAATTTCTGGTGAAAACTAAGAAGTATGCAATTGTGAACTGCCTGTCACACCAACATTCTATAGATTAGCGAACCTATGAATCAATTTCTTGAAGCATGTGCTTTCTCATAGTATAATTTTTCATTTTGGCACAGAATATATTTACTAACAAACCCAACTATCTTTAGTCTCTGTGCAATAAGAAATTGTAGGGGAGACAACATTTTTATCTCTATCTTCTGTCTTCTTAGGTTTTTCTTTTTCCCTTTAACTCAAAATAGACAATATGTCAAAGCAAGGTATTTGAGGGGGTATCTTATGAACTTCAAAGCAAAGAGTAAATAAATTTAAAATTATGTCAAGAAATAAATGTTTTGGCACATTATCTTATTGGTAAATGATTGAAATATTCAATGAATATCCATTATTTAATTTAATTTCATATAACTTTAGATGTGTAAGTTGCCAAAGAGATTTGGGAAATCTTTTTTTTTAAGTAGGCATTATAGAAACATAATTATTGTGAAGAGCTTATTTATAAACTATTATCTTACATATATTTAATTCATTTATTTTTAACAATATTGCCTGGATTGCTCATAAAAATGAGACATTAAACAACTAGTCATCATCTCAAGTTAGTTTTCTTGCTGATAATTTTATAATGTAAGAGATAACATCAGTTTATTTTATTTGTAAACTTAGGTAGGAAAAGTTGTGTGTCATATTATATTTAATGCTGACAATCCTAAAGACATGCCTATTTTCATCAAACTAACAAACTTGAACTAGCTTTTATTTACTGAAAATTGTCGCAGATTACATGAACTTGAAAAACATTTTAGGTTAATTTCTATCTTCCTAAGAGTTTAAGGAATGCTTAATATTTATCAATACTTATTTTTCTTTAAGCCAACTAATTAGAGCTCTTTTACGATTTAATTTTGGTGATACCATCCAGAGGTGGAAAATGTATCATGTATACATATATAAACATGCAGATAGAAGCAGATCTTACAGCTTTCATTCTAAAATTTTAGCCATGTGCCTTGTGTAATAATAAAAGCTCACTATTTTATTAAAGAATATCTGGAATTGATATTTTTCTGGCCAATGAGATAAGATTACCTGCACATATAGCTAAACCCTTTAATTAATATTGGAAAAAATCTTTAAAGCTTTCTCATTTGCCTTTTATAAGAGGTCATTTAGAGGGGCAGCTTTTGATTCATTTAGTCTTTTGGAAGCCTCTACATTTCAATAAAATATGCATCCTATTGTTTTTGAGGCATTTTAGATTCTTGTTTTTCTAATATGACTCAAGAATTAAAACTTTTTCGTTGTGGCCACTGTATTTCTCAGTTGTTCTTAGTAAAGTCAAACCATTTTTGTAAAAATACACAGGTTTTCAGAGCGTAATTTTTTAAGATAAGATTAGTTGGCATTCCAGAAAGTGAAGTACTAGAATCCTGGAGTCCTTAAATTCAGAGGAACTTATTTTCAGAAGGTACCTATCTGAGACCTCTAAGCCCAGTCAAGTTAGTTATCAAATCCAATCTGATTCTGAACCCAATCCAGTTTTTTTTTAATGCTGAATAAAGTCAGAGGGCTCACAAGGCAAATTTGCCGACTCAAATCTGGCATAGTACTCACCCACAACCTCCATTTGCAGTGAGAGAACAGGGAGTACAGTGGGCTAGCATGTACCTTCATTTGGTTACTGGGTGTTTCTAGGGGTCACTGAAGGTCTCCTCTGAATCCCACTTCTAATGACAAAGATTGTTAAAGACAAACTTTAGGCAAATTAAATTTAAAAGAGTTAATGTGAGCAAAGAGCAAATTCATGAATCAGAACCAGAACCAGAAGAGGTGCAGAGAGCTGTGAGCAGTGAGCTTTTATAGGCTGAACACAGAAGCAAAGTAGATAAATTATTTGATTGGCTATAGCTAAACATTTGACACAGTTGGACATGGTTAGATCAGTTAGCTGTTTATGGTTGGCTAAAGCTTTATTGTTTGTGATTGGCTAAAACCTGGCTGTTACAAAAATTATACCTCTAAATTAGGTTACAGTTTATAACGTAGGAACCGAAAGTATGGGAACAGCCCAAAGCTAATGGCCTCCTACTTATTTAATTTCACACAAAGTTTGTCAGTAGATGGAGAGCGAATAAATTATGGAAAAGATGCCAACTATACCCTCATCCCTGACAACAGGATGTCCTATCTACAGGACAACTAACCAACAGGAGGACGAGATATTTTTAATTACACATGAGACTGGACTTTTAAATTACTAAACTGAGGATATGTTTGTAATTTTGATTGGCTATTGTTAATTTTACTGGAAAGGAATCAGAAAAGACAAGGGACTACCTGCAATTTGATGCAAAGTCAGGGGAAGAATTGCCACACAATTCTTGGACTGGTAAGATTTAAAATGAGAATCAAAAGCTAAAATTAAAGTTGTGCTGCTTTGTCATTGCCCCCATGAGTGAGGCATCTTTAGTAATGGCTATACACACAGAATCTATTATGCCTTCCTAAGATCTTTGAATGAGATTTTTGCTGCAGAAATTCATGTCTAACTCACTGTTCCACATTTGTAATCAGTTTCCTTCTTTGATAGAAGAATCGAGGATTATTGTATAAACTGTGGCTAATTGTAAACCAAAGAAAATCTGATAAGTGGTTGTTTGAATAAAGAAACACCGTGCTACTTTCCAGGATAGATAAATAGCCCAAAGAATTTACCTGAGATGTATTTGATAGGAATTCAAACACTTCTGATAATCCTAATACTTGAACCATCAGTTGGGTAGACCATTTCTAAACTTAGTTTTAATTTATATAGACAATTACAGACAAGAAGGAAAGAACATGTGAGAATTCTAATAGATACACATTGTCAACTAGATATGAGTTGAGTATTTGGGAGTTCATTGTGATCTGTGACAGTGAACTCCTCATCAGGCTCCCTGATTTCTTCATTCATCTTTGTTGTAAAACCTACTCACAGTAACCATATCAGTGTTATGGATGGAAATGCCATTCTGATGGTATTTCTCGGTTAAAATACCCCATTAAAAAAGTCAATGGATCCTCATTTCTAAGGAATAATAATACTCAACATTAGTATTGTGCTGAGTTAGAATATGCTGAGTAAGACATTCTTATAAACTATTGATATAATAATTCTGGAAAGAAATTGGCTACTGTATCAGCCAGGGTTTCACTACAGAAACAGAACCAATATTACATATGTAGTATATGTGACATATGTTTATACATGTATGTAATGTGTGTGCTACACATATATGTATGTGCTAACATATATGTATATATTTATGTGCATATGTATGTATACATATATACACAGAGAGGGAGAGAGAGCAAGAGACAGAGAGAGAGAGAGAGAGACAAAGCAAAGCATTGACTAGCTGGACAAACCTGAAATCTGTAAGGCAGAAGACCATTAGAAAAGGGGAGGCTGAACATTCTAGGGCAGGAGCTGAAGCAACAGTCCACAGATAGATATTCTTCTTCAGGAAAGCCTCAGTTCTGTTCTTAAGGCCTTTCGACTGATTGGATCATACCCACCCAGATTATTAAGGATAATCTCCTTTACTTAATGACAACTGATTAGAGATGTTAGTCACATCTACTAAATACCTTTGTAACAACACCTAATTTAGTGTTTGAATAACTAGAGACTATAGCCTAGCCATATTGACAAACAAAACTGACCATCACAGCAACATTATCACAAGGCTTAACAGATTCATACCACTTGATGGTGGATTCTAATTCCCAAAATCTTTCCTAAAGGAAATATGAAGAACTGTGCACATTTTATATCTGTTAGTAGTCACTCCAATTACTATAATGAAGCAAAGCTCTGTTCCACCAGCCATAGGCACAGACAATTCACTCAAGAAAGAATACTAATTTGGCAAGTTCAAGCCAAAGTCATGATTGAGTCACTGAATAGTAAGTTGAGATTTTGATTGAAATAGAAAAGAGTTTAAACTATGGTAAGTCTGTGTACCGTTGTTACTTACCTCTTTACACTATAACATTTTCCAAATATTCTATAGTAAGCATGTACATTTTACACTCTGAAAAACAAACACTTTTATATATGTTTTAAATAACTGTGAGACATTTTAAAGCACCAATAAAAGCAAAAAAAACAACTTTGTAATTAAACTAACTACAGCACTCAAACTATGACAACATAATTTCTGTTTATCACAATGTTATGATTTTAGTTCAGTGCCTAACATACCACACAGTGTCTAATATTAGGGAATCAAAACTGGATATTATAAAATTGAGCTGAAACACCTGAGATCCACTGTGGGATAAGCCAGTGATAATTAAAACAGATAGTACAATGAAAACAACCTTTCAGTAATTAGTGAAACTTAGAATCTATTGCTCCTTGACATGGTACCCACCAGGCCAAGAACAAAGAAAACCTAAGTACCAGCATAAGCAGCTGCTGCAAGTCACCTGATCTGTTCTTTGCCATTCAAAGGTATGTTTACTGTAGTTAAGCCACCTCCCAAAAGAAAATAGGCCACATTTTTAAAGCATTTCTGGGCCCTCCCCACTAAACCAGAGAAAAATAAATCTGCCCATCATCTTACTATAGGCCTTCCTAACTTCTCCCACTACAAGAAGAGGTCACAATTGACCATAACTCAGGGTATTCATTGAATCAGGCCATATATAATAATAAAAATGGCTCCCATACATTAATTTTATGAGCTCAGTTTTCATCCTTTATTCTGACCTTCTGACCTTACCCTTAGGGTAAGACAAATCGTTTAGTCTTTTGAACTTCTTCTTGTATTCCATGTGTCTGGTTGAGTGGACTCAGAGTCTTTCTTGGTTCTTTCTCTTGCTCTCTCTCTTCAAAGTCGTTTGGCCACATTGATTCCAATTATGTAATTTGAAGCTGGGAGTGGAGAAGAAATGTCAGGGGTTAGAAGCTTCCACATAGACCTCAAGCTTTAGTACCATTTTCTCATTCAGCATTTATGAGATTGCCTACAATGTAGTATTGGATATCCTAAATATCAATGAAGGGCTACTTTAATTCTACATTTTGCTATTGTGTCTTTTAAACATAGTTCTCTTAGGAAGTCAAAGGGATTTCAAGTGATTGTCAAGGCAGAATTCAGATATCTGCAAATTCCTTACTCTTATTCAGGCATATTTTATTTATTGGAATGAAAATATCACTCTTAACCCCTAACGGGCCTTAAAATTTGGCCCTCGCTTTTATTTTTTCTATCGTGTGTACATGATACTCTGTTAAGCACACATCATTCTTAATACTGGATAGAAAAACAGACACTATTCCTCTGTAAATTACAGTGATTCCTATTATGTTAATGCCTTGCTCTGTTCTAAATTTCAAACCTGAAGCTTTTCTGTGCAAAATTTTGATCTTTCTGAGTTAATCTTTCAGTCTCATCTCTGTTCAAGTCAAGCCTTGTTAT
Organism: Pongo abelii; assembly: GCF_028885655.2. Taxonomy (NCBI): domain Eukaryota; kingdom Metazoa; phylum Chordata; class Mammalia; order Primates; family Hominidae; genus Pongo; species Pongo abelii. Next base: position 135,698,587 of record NC_085928.1, on the reverse strand, counting down.
TCAATAATGAGTCGCTTCCTGTTATATTTTAGTGTTTACCTTCTTTATTCATCCTTGACTTTAATGATTTACTCAGCTAGCTCATACTGAGACCTGTGGTAGGCAGAATTATAAGAGAACCCGCAAGATTACCACTGATTCCTGATGTACACACCCTGTATAATCCCCTCCCATTGAGTGTGGATGGGGTAAGGGAATATGATGGACATAACTCCATGGTTAGCTTGTGTCACATGGCAAAAAAAGGATTTTGCAGGTGTAATTAAGGTCCCAAGTCAATTGATTTTGAGAAAATCAAAAGTAAGATTATTCTGGGTGAGTTGGCCTAATATAGATCAATTAAAACAGAGTCTAGAGGTAAGAAAAAAGGCACATATACACCATGGAATACTATGCAGCCATAAAAAAGGGTGAGTTCATGTCCTTTGCAGGGACATGGATGAAGCTGGAAACCATCATTCTCAGGAAAGTAACACAAGAAGAAAAACCAAACACTACATGTCCTCACTCATAAGTGGGAGCTGAACAATGAGAACACAGGGACACAGGGAGGGGAACATCACACACTGGGGCCTATCAGGGGTGAGGGGCTGGAGGAGGGATAGCATTAGGAGAAATACCTAATGTAAATGATGAGTTGATGGGTGCAGCAAACCAACGTGGCACATGTATACCTATGTAATAAACCTGTACCCTAGAGCTTAAAGTATAATAAATTTTTTTTTAAAAAAAGTATCAGAGATGCTCCCATTCACCTTGGAGAAAAAGCTTGCCTTGTTAAAGACAGAACTATGTGGCAGATAATGCTGGCTGACCTCTAGGAAATGGAGATCTCAGTCCTTCTACCACAAGAAATTAAGTTCACCCAGTAATTATGTGACCTCTGAAGAAGAACTCAAACTCTAGAAAGGCATGCAGCTGAGTTAGCATCCTGATTGCAGCTTTGTGAGATCCTGAGCAGAGAATCCATCTAAGCGCCTAGACTCTTGACCCACAGAAACTGTGAGATAATGCATGCATGTTGTTTAATATTACTGTTTGTAATGTGTTTTTACACAACAGTGGAAAAGCAATGTAAGTTCTCAGATTGTTGCTTTCATTAGAAACATAACTGAAGAATGCAGTACTTTGAAAAATGTAATTCCAGGATAAGCAAGGAATTCCCTTGGCAACCTCAACTGTCAACAAAAAAAAGAATCACCCCGCCCACACACATATACACAAATGTACTTCTCCCTCTTGAAACTGCCAGTATTTCTTCTCCTCTAGGAGAGGATGGGTCTAATTTTAGACTCAGGTTCCTCCCCACCCTGCATTTGAGTGATACCTGCAGACTACCCATCATGACTTTTCTCTGAATCCCGAGCTAAAACAACATTGCCCTTGGGGACTCACAGGCTCAGCTGCGGAAGTTGTTTCTATTAATTACAGTAAAAAGAAACCTCCTGAATATGGTATTGTGAAGTTTGTTTTGAAAATCATATTCCTTTTAAAAATCATCAGTCATTATGCTTCATAGAAAAATCATTTTACTTAGGAGCAAAAACATGGTTTTCTACCAGCTGAAGGGTCTCTCTACAATGAAGCTAGAAAATCATTACTTAAGCAAGACTGTTTCTACTAAAGCTAAGCTATTCTTGCATGTGAGGGGGGAAATGAACAAATCACATATAAATAAAGAAACAAATCTTTGAAAGCAAGAGAGACCTTCTTTTCAGTTCATTTCTGTGTGTATCCTTTTCTTGTTTTGCTTATGAAATGATAAACAATATAACTATTTGGTGTGTGTTTGTGTGTGTGTGTGTGTGTGTGTGTAACTAATTCATCACTTCAGAATTCTAATCTTTCTCTCTGATCTGTAATTTCTCATGGCCTCTATAATAAAATCAATCAACTCAGTATGTCTTAACTATGCCATACTTTGTGATAGTCCTATTTAAAATCATTTTTGTCTTCTTGATGCTGTAGTTTCTTCATATATGCAATGCCATATTTAAAGCTATGTAATATATTTACTGGATAAACTCCAGTGATTTGTATAGTGATTTGCAATGTGTGTTCCTGAAAGAAACCATACAGAAATAAATAGCATTATAAAAACCACATTTGATGGTCCTATTCCTTATAATTGTGAAAATTCTACCACACATAGGTCAGAGATACTGCTTTGCATGCATCAGTATTTCCATCCTCATGGATTAAGAATTTCTGATTTTTTATTATATCCTAGTCCCAACTGAACACCAATAATAAAACAAAATTCATAGCAAAATAGCTTATCTGATTGTAAATAAATAAAACTAGTCTTCTGATTAGGACCCTTGCATGGGTACATAAGCTCCAGTAGGCAACTTATTGAAGAGAGTGAGAGCTTGTCACAGAGACAAAAGAAACAGCAAAATTCCTTTCTTTTCTTTGCTTTTGTTTCATCAAGGAATAAAAACAAGGGCTTAGTAATCCACCATGTTAGTCACTGACAAATGAATATGTAAATAAATAAAAAACAAACATGTCCTAAGATACCATGACTCTCTTTTGCAACAGCAATCATTGCCTTCAATATTTCAGAATCTCACTAGGTGTTTTAAGCCATATCTAGGGAAAAATCGTCTTGATATGGCCAACAAAACCAAGTTTTTTAAAAAGAAAAAATTTATATTACCCCTCTTCATATTTGCCTCAGTCCCTGAATATGGATTCCAATGATTTTTCTCCCTTCTTTTATCATGCCTAGGAAGTTGCAATTTCCTAGGAAGTAAAAATGTTGACTTTCTTATTCATGTTATTTTTCCACAGTTTAGCAAAGTGTCTGATGCATAGCAGGACCTTTATGAATAATTGTATGTGAATGTCTCTAAGGATTTAGAAATGCAGGACTCTAAAATTAGAAAATTAATTGGATAAATCATGTTAAGATAGAATTTTTACATCACCCCTTTAATATTTAACTAATCACTAAACTCTGCTGACCCACATGAAAAAAGTCTTAAAAATAGAGGCAAGAATTAAGGTTTTTTTAAAAAAGAAAGTAAAGACACCAGTGGTCACAGCCTACGGGGGCTTTAAACTCTATAAAATTAGTTTAGGAAAATCACTTAACAAATACACAAGTTAAAAACAACAACAACATTCACAACCCCTGAAAGAGGTGAAAATCAAAATCTAGAGTATAAAATATATTATCTAAAGTATTCAATTTTCAACCAAAATGTTATAAGGTATGACAATAAATAAGACTATGTGACCAATACACAGGAAGAAACTGTTTCTGTTTCAACAGAAACTCTCTGAGGGAACACAGATGTTGGATTTAGTAGACAAAGAAAACCAGCTATGTTCAAAACCAAAAATAAGCCATGCTCAAAAAATTACAGGACAATCCGATGACAATGGCTTATCAAATAGAGAATATCAATAAACAGATGTAAATTATAAAAACCAAGTAGAATTTCCTGAATTGAAAAGTAAATTTAAAGCAAAAAATTTACTAGAATATCACAACAAAAGATTTGAGCTGGCAAAAAAAAAATCAGCCAACCAGAGTGGGTGAATGAAGATTGTCTAATCTGAAGAACATAAAGAAGAAAGAATTAAGAAAAAAAAGATGGAATAGACTTAGTCACATGTGAGACAAGATAAAGCATACTAACATAGGTGTAAAGAGAATGTCAGAAGGCAGAGATAGACAGGGGAAGAGAAAATATATGAAGAAATAATGGCTGGCCATTTCCAAAATTTGATTACTTTGTCCCCAGAAAGAAACTTTAATCTACATATCCAGGAAGGCTAACAGATTTCAAGTAGGACAAATACAAAGAGAGCCACATCTAGAGCTAACACCAAATAAACCAAAGAGCCAAATGAAAAATCGTAATCCAACTCCAAAAAAACCCATATTCCAACTCATCATGAACAAGAGAACCACATTAAAATGAACAGATAACAGAAAAAAATTGAAGACAGAGGCAGTAAAGTGATATAGTCAAAGTGCAGGAAGAGTAATACTGTCAACAACTAATTCTATATTAAACAAATCTATCATTCAAAAATTAAGGCAAAACAGAGACATCTCCAGATACAAACAAAAGTTGAGAGGATTCACTGCTAAGCTACTTTCAAAACATGAAATACAAAGGAAGACTTCAGATGGAAGGGAAATGACATCATATGGCAACTAGAATCCATGCAGAAATAAACAGTACCAGCAGATCTAATTATGTAAGTAAATATAAAAGAGCAAGTAAAAGTATATATACCTACAAGTAAGTAGAAATGTAACTAAAAATACATATATAAATTATATATATGTCTTTGCTCTTTTCTTAATTGATTAAAAACACAAAACACAATTGCATAAAACAGTTATTATAAGACTGTATTATCAGGCTTATTACATAAAGATGTATCTCTATGGCAAGAATAAACTTATTGGATAAAGTTTCTATATGCTATTCCAATAGCTAGGAAATAGTCATTTGTAGGCTGAATAGGGCAGTAGCAGTAGACTGAAGAAAATTTGAATAGGTTAAAGAGATATAATTAGCATAATGTAAAAATGACTTTTGGAACAATGATGCACGCATAATTAAAGAAAATTTCAATCAGGCTGAAAATGAGGAAGGAATATCTATCGACATAATTGGACATACTGATACTTTATTTATCTAGATTATTTATTTATTTAGATTATTTTTCAGCCTGAGAACTAACCAAAAACCAGGTCCTTGAGGAATGAGAGATAAGTAGATAAGTTTCAATAAGCATAACTCTCCATCTCTCCCCATACTAGTCATTGTTATGGGAAAACACATTCAATATGCCATGCGGGTGATGAGTTGCATACAAAGAGGAAATAAACATAAAGTATGCCAAGCTAGAGCATTAAATCAAAGTTATTCATATTTCTTAGTACTATCTGGCATTGCTGCTGTCGATGAGAATAATTCTATTTCAAATCAGTCTCAATTAGTTTTATCTTTAATAACAGTGTAATAGCTTGATGGTCAATATGAAGTAAACCTCTAAGATTTCAGATTTGGAAGAGGTTGGGAGAGTAAATGAAGAGAAAAGACAGAAAAGTAACTCTATTGACAGGTTGAGGAGAGGATTGGGGCTTCCATCTGAATACTCAACTAACCTTCACCTTTGACTTTGTTCTATTCTGTTACTCTCTACAGGTTGAATGATCTCATTTTTCCTCTTTTCTTCCTAGTATGAATCATTATTTGAATATCTTCTTGAACTTATGAGAACATTAAAAAATTTCAGAGCACATTTTTATTGTACCAAAAGGTAATTTTTTTCTATATTCCATACCCCATTAAGATGACCCTGGAAATTTTGATTGGATGTCTGGATCTCTGGAACCCACAAATCTAAGTAGATAAGCCACTGGAACATAGAAGTCCTGAATCTTCTTTTGGTTTATACTTCCTCACTGCAACACAGATAGAATTTGTGTCAATTATGTTAAGCTATTTTTTTTTTAGGTTAGAGAGATTCTGGGAAGCAGATAATTGTTACAGAACCTGGAGTTTAGACAAGTGAGTGGTAGATAATGCTAGGATTAATAAAAATGGCAAGTGGTATCTCCAAGGAACTAATAATTCAAGACAACTACCTTATATTTGTGTCCTCTTACCTCATATTAAAACTCTTTCTACTCCTTTGCCATTGTTTGCTTATATGGAGAAATAATGCCATTTCAAAAGTTGCTTTGGTTATCAGAAGTAGCAGAATGTACTATGAAGACCTGGCCAAGCATCTTTGAAGTAAATGGTCTCTCTTGTTAAAATGTAGTAGCCCCTAAAAGAAAATCTTGGCTGAGAGAGAAAATTTCAACATGAATTGTAGCCATCAACATGATGAAAATCCTCAAACACTAATCAGAGATGTTTTTGACTCGCTCCTTGGGAGAAACTCAACTTTCCCAACAAATAGATGGCCCACTAAGTATTTTTCAGCAAATACTGAAGGCCCACAGGAGAACCAGACTTTATTATAACCATAGTTTTTTTGTTGTTGTTGTATAAGTTTATGGTGTAAAACATGATGTTTTGATAGCTGTAGTTTTCATGTTATAATAATATGTTAACACTTTACCCTACTGAAAAAGTATGAATGGTTCAGTTTGCTGAAGGTGAGAGAAGTAACCTAACTTGTGTTGCATAGCTATTCTGGACCAAGGACACTATATTTTTATTTAATTCAGTTCTCTCAATCATTCTGTGAGGAAGACACAATTATCTACATTCTATGGCTAAAGTAACCAAGGCTCACAAGATTTAAGTGGCTTTGTCAGTATCATACAATAGGCCCAGAACAGATTAAGGAGTGGGATACATGGATATTTTCTATGTTTCTGTAATTGACATTAAAACACTTGGAAAATTTCTTGACAGTTAATCTAGGAATTCACATTAGATTCCTAGCCATCATTTGAAATATGTAATTAGTCCTCTAGGGCCGAAGGAGAGAAAAACAAAAGGAAGAATATAACATTTCTCATTGGTGTTGGTCCTATCCCCAAGGGGTAAATGCTGATCAAACATTAAAAGAATGTTTTTGTTTTTAAATTAGGACTGCATTTTTAGTTTTACAAAAAACTCCCCTGTGTCAATCAGGCATAGTTATATAGTGTCGTTTTGGTTGTTTCCCAGGAGAAGGACACTGCAATGGAGTTAAAGGGCAGATAATTTATTAGCGCATATTCTCAGGATCAACACCTATAGACAAAAAGGAAGAAAGCAGAATTGTGCCAAGGGAGAGAGTAGGCTGTGGTGAAGATTCAACAAGGGCTTTAACCAACCCCAAGTGAAGCCTTGGAGCTAGGCCCTTCAGAGTTGTTTTGACTTGGGCTGGGATGGCCAGGTCTTTATTCAAGCAAGTAAACCAGCCATTGAATGATGTGAGTCAGCTGCCTTAGGATGGCATGTGACTGTGGGCAAAGGAGTACTGAGGGATCACCGAGAATAATTTCTGGAGATAGCTGACAGCTTAAGACCACTAGCTGACAGACTCCCAACCATTGGGAGAAAACGTCCCTCATCTCTAAATGAAGTTCTAAGTGGATCATCAAATACACGTAACTCTTTAATGATTAAGCTAGTCTTTAAAATCAGACCTATGTAGTTCTAAGCACATGCTTTGTCTCATATTACTGTGCCTGTGTGAATGCACAGGGAACACTGTTTATGACTACTACCAAAGTTTTAACCTCTCTAATCAGACTTCAGAGTATCTTAAAGAACAAAACATATGGGCCTGGTTGCTCTAGTATATGTTTGGTTTGGCTGCAACAATTGTGAACTAGACATGTGAAGGGGCAGGCTATAGCATAATATTTCCCCCCTACTCTCCACTCTGAGAAACCACTCTGAGAAGACACACGAAGGCTCTGTCGCAGGCCCTGGAACCTGTCCTAATCCCTGGGAAGTATCATACAGGAAAAGAGCTTGGTTCATAGTAAACTCCCTCTAGCCTTTGTTTCCCATCTTGAAAGAGATACTTGCAGCTTTGCAATAAAATATAGTAAATACTGATGCACATTTGCATTTATTTCCCTCCAAGAGATGTCAGACAGCCAAAGATTCATTATAGGTAAGCAGGTAAGTTAATAGTGATCCTGGAATATTTCATCTGACCAATGAAGAGTAACTCAAAGCAGGGAGCCAAAAATTATCCAGACTATAATATTGGAGTCTTTACAAGCACAGCTTGAAACAAGGACTCAGATGCAGGTAGATTTTTTTTGGAGAGGTAATTCCAGGAAGCAGGAAGGAAAGAGAAAGGAAAGCTTTTAAAAGTGTCTGTTATTTGAACTGGTTATTGCAGTAGCCAACTGGGGTGCAATCCCTCTAAGGACTTTTGAGAAACCTTGCAGAATGCACTTCAAAATTAGCTGATGAAAAGGTGGGCGATTGAGACATTTTTCTAGTGACTCCAATCTCCCATTGTATAATGATCTCCCCTGGGAAGATTAATTCTCCCACATTTTATGAGTAAGGTCCCTTGGTTTTTGAGAAACTGTTGAGTAATAACATTGGAGAGTCCAGGTGGGAAGCTGTCAGCCTGAACAAGAGCTGTCCACCACACCTGCTGCTGAAATACTCTTGCGCTGTGGGATTGTGACATAAGACACCAAAGGTGTCTGCTATAGCTAATGGTTTCCCAGGTAGTTATCTAGATGGCTTTTGAGGAATTAGCTCCCACAAGAGCAAGAGTGGAGAAGTGATCACCTTGATTGTCAAGCTCTTCAACATTTCTGCTCTCTGGTGTTCATAGGAGCTTTTTTCGGCTGATATTAAAAAATATTTGCGCCCTCAGGAATTGTTTTTCTAGGACATTTCTGGGTTTCTTACATTTAGTCCTGGCTCAATTCTCCAAGATACAAGAGCAATTTACCCTTACTGGGCCTCCCTTCTTGCCCCAAGTAAATATCTGTGCCTATGCCTGCTGAGAAGAACATAGGTAAGGAGATGTGTGAGTAAACAGTATTTGCAAAGCTGGAGTAATTTCTCCCAATTATATATGTTTTAATTAATTGACCTGATCAATGCTTACTAAAAGAGCTAGTTATCAATAAAAATGTCATTTTAGTGACCTTTATTTTGTCTGCTGAAGTCTGTTTTGAGTACTGAGAAGTGCCTCTGGAGTTAGCCTTCAGCACTAACTGTTACTTTTTTGTGTTTCTGTATGTCTTTTCTGTAAATTCTATGATTTCATTATAAGACAAAATGGGCTTCTGTTTCATATTTTTTTCAATGACTCAGGCAGTTGAGATATGACATTTCACTTCATTTTGATTCACTGAATGTAATTCAATAAAGGGTGGAGAGCGAGTGAGCTAAACTCTATGAGCAGACGCTTTTCATTGCAAACCAGTTGGCTTTTCTCCTACTTTTTGAAAAATTCTGATAACATTCATGCTTCCAGATTCCTCTCCCTCCCCTCTTTTTTTTGGCTATTTCCTCGCATTGATCCTTGAAATGCAATTTTTCAGCACAGAAAACAAGGCCACCTTCTTTGGCTGATGTCTAAGAAGAAAAATAAACATAAAAATAGATTTTAGGCTTCCTTCTTTATTAACTACCAACTGTATGACTTTAAATAAAGTGGTGTAGTCTCTAAAACTCAAATTCTGGCTATCCTTGGTTATTCAATAAAGGGCACAATATTTTTTTTTAAAGAAACGAAGTAGATTTCTTTGTATATCATAACTCTCTTAACTTTCACAGCATCCTTGTGACTAACTGCTATACTAGTCCCATCTACAGATGGTGAAACTGAAGTGTGCAGGCATTAGGTAACACTCTCACAGTCTACACAGCTATTAAGCAGGGAAGCCAGCATTTAAACCCAGACAGTCTAGCTTTAAATACCCATGTTCTTTGCCACCATTTTATACTGCCTCTTTGCTAAACCTCTCTTTATAAAAGTCTTTGGTGTGAGTTCACCAATACCTTGTCAAGTCATAATGGAGTTCAGGACACCAACGTTATTTATATAGACTGTTTAAATTTGTTTGAAAATTGTCAGTGAAGCAAGAAAATTTTTGCTGATTCTAATCTTTGTACATACAATCTAATTTCAGCAGTCCTGATTTCTTTCACAAATCAGACTCTAAAGATGTGCATACATATTTTTCTCTGATTCTGCAAAGTACTCCAAATGTGAGGGCTACAGTTTGGAGATATTTTTTAATTATAGTATGTAAAATGTGATGGAAAATAGTAATTCTGTTAGTGAGTTTTGACTGGCCTGCATCTTAAAATCACCAGAAAAACCTCACTAGCTAATCGTAGTGGTGCAATTCTGTTATGATTTTTTTTCTAGTTTCAAGATGTAATGAAGTCTATAACACACTAGATGGTAGCCTTGTCACATGAGCCCCCAGCCACAGAACACAGGCTGAAAACTAAAGTGAGAACAATTCTTCTTTCAAATTAAAACATTTAAAAAGATAGATGTGAACGCAGGGCCAATAATGGGTCTACTTTTTGATTTCAGGGTTGGAGTCCAAGACTTGTGGAGGTGAGAGAATTGTTTTCTGCTCAATAGCTCAGTAGTGTCAACAGGAGTTGACTCAGAGAGTTCTTCCCTGCATGGTTAGGAAAGGTCACTCTCTGCTTCTTGTGGAGTTGGAATTATTGTAAAAAGCTTTTTAGGGAGCTCATCAGAAAAACACAAATAAATAGTTCATTTGCAATTATACACTAAAGTAACTGATTCCTTATAGCTGTTAAGTTTTATGCTTAATTTATGACTATATATATAACTATATGACTATAGATAAAATATATGCTAGACATTGTGTGTGTATTTTTTCCCTCCAATACATAAGAAAGTTGAGGAATGAATAAAAGGCTAATAGTCTCAATATTATTATATACAGTCCATTAGGATCACTGAACATCTCTTATCTTTTTCCTCATCCCAGAAATGATTCCTCTAATCTTTACCCCTGTTAAATTCAGTTCAAGAGCAAATGTTGCATACCCAAATCTTCCAGTTAGCATGTCCTCCTCTCTGCTGAATGGGAATTGAAGTGGTTAGAAGCAAGAAAAGAATTTCCTATCTCACAGAATCTAGAAAGATAGACACAGTTCTAGCATCCCATGCGGAAACCCTGATCACACTGCCCTGTAAGCACAAAGACTTCTTCAGGTGTACTAGCCATTAAACAGGCTTTGGTGGGTTGGCTTTTGAACCAACTACCACATATATACAATAATGTGCTTGTGAGACGTAGATTTGTTGAATAGTACAAATTATTCAAATGATTGGGCTGCAACCAACTTCTCTATTAGAGACTAAAAATAATGTTTATCTGTTTCATTTTCCGCTGGGCTCCTATAGTTTTAATGAGATATCCCAGGTCAGATGGCTGCTGATGTTCTCACTTATCTTGCTGCAACTATTTATTAACAAAACAATAATTATGACATGACATAGGCTCAGTAGGATAATCCTGCATTATGATTATTTTCTTGGTGATAATGACATAAAGCTTTCTGTACAACTGCATTTTTCTGGGCAAAATTTAGATGAGTGTTTTGTATAATGTTGAATAGAGACAACTGATTCTGAAATACCATCATCAAACTCTACTTTAAAGAGACATAACAAATCTTTAATCCACATAACAACATAGTTTCAACTTGTTCTGCTGGCCTTTAAATCAGTTTCTGATTGTATAATTGTTGGTCATTTCATGGTTACTTCTGCTTTCTTCTTTCCTTCTCTTCCTCTTTCAGCAAAAATATAATGAGTACTTGTGTGTCAGTTACTGTGTAAGAGCCAAAACAAAGATACATGTCATAAAGGCAAAGAACTCTTTGCCTATTACCTAGTAGATAAATTGAAACTACAGAAAAGCATTAAAGATAGATTGAAGTAACATTTGAAGATTCACAACATTTCCAGCTCCTTGCTGTATGCTATCATGTATGATATAACATTCAACACTCAGAACAATCTTTGAGTGGGAAACTGAAATACAAAGATGTTAAGAGTCTTGATTCAAGGACGTGGTGAATTCCAGAGCATTCACCACATGTGGAACTGTGAATCAATTAAATTCCAGACAATTCACCACCTGTGGAACTGTGAGTCAATTAAACCTCTTTTCTTTATAAATTACTCAATCTCAGGTAGTTCTTTGTAATTGTTTCGCATTTATGTCCAGTGTACTCTTATTGATTGCAATCACAAATGAATGCCTAGACATGTTCTCAGTTTTAAAACTAAGCCTCACCTAACCACTCTCTAAGTGCCTAAACCAGAAGACTTGGCGAATTGTAGTAAAACCTGTTGTGTTCAGGAGAATCAGCTTCCTATAACTGTGGCTCTATCAGCTATGTGTTTAGCTTATGCAAAGTTTCCCTAATGGTCTAAAAGGAAAACTCAAAATCAAAAGATTAAGGGTATTGCCTACATCATTACAAATAAAGGAATAAGGTATTCCTTAGAATTATTTATATTTATCCCTCATTGTAGAAAAAATTCATCAGAACAAAAATGTTAACCAGAGGTGGCCCAAATATGTTCTACTTACTTTTATTTTTCTTTGAATTCCTTGACCCTCAAAGCTGGATATACAAATCAACTAAGCTATGGCCAAGGCCAGCTATAGTTCCCAAGCCAAGGGCAAGACAGTGTTAGCTGCCTCTGTCCTGTTAGGTACAGGGATTTGGAAGAAAATCCTACTCCCCAGGACCTAAATCAAAATGTTATCATAATCTAAGAAGAATCGAGTCCAGTTCTATGAAAATTTTAACATGAATCTGTTTGAAAGTCAAGTTTTGTCTATAATTTTGAAAGATGAAAGATGTAACAAAGTAAGGATTTCTCTTCTGGAGATGAGGATGAGATAGGGGTCTCCAGGTACCGTAATCAAGAGCAGAGGTGGTCCGGGTGTGGTGACTTACACCTCTAATCTCACAACTTTGGAAGGCTAAGGTGGGAGGACATGCGGTGAATTCTAGAGAAAGTATTTGAATTCAGTTGTCTTTCACTGATGTCCAGTATACTCCTATTGGCTGCAATTACAAAAGAATGCCTGTACATTTTCTCAGTTTTAAAATTAAGCTTGCCTTTAGTCCAGGAGTTTGAATCCCCACGTCTGGGGAGGGACCTGATGGGAGGTGATTGGATCATGGAGGCAACTTCCACCATGCTGTTCTCATGATAGGGAGTGAGTTCTCATGAGATCTGATAGTTTAAAAGTGTGTGGCAGTCCCCCCCTCACTCTCTCTCCTGCTGCCATGTAAGACATGCCTTGCTTCCCCATTACCTTCTTCCATGATTGTAAGTTTCCTGAGTCCTCCATAGCCATGAAGAACTGTGCATAAACCTCTACCCAATCTCAGGTAGTTCTTTATTGCAGTGTGAAAATGGACTAACACAGAAAATTGGTAACAGGAGAGTGGGACACTCTTATAAAGCCACCTGAAAATGTGGACGCAAATTTGGAACTGGGTAACAGGCAGAGGTTGGAAATTTTTGGAGGGCTCAGAAGAAGATAGGGAGATGTGGGAAAGTTTGAAACTTCCTAGAAACTTGTTGAATGGTTTTGATCAAAATGCTGAGAGTAATGTGAACAATAAAGTCCAGGCTGAGGTGGCCTCAGATGGAGATGAGGAACTTATTGGGAACTGGAGTAAAGGTCACTGTTGCTATGCTTTAGCAAAGAGACTGGCAGCATTTTGCCCCTGCCCTAGAGATCTATGGAACTTTGAACTTCAGAGAAATGATTTAGGGTATCTGGCAGAAGAAATTTCTAAGCTGCAAAGTATTCAAAATTAACCTGGCTGTTCCTAACTTCATACAGTTATATGCATTCACAAATAGATAGTGTGAAATTGGAACTAGTGTTTTCAAGGGAAGCAAAGTGTAAAAGTTTGGAATATTTGTAGCCTGACCATGTGGTAGAAAAGAAAAACTCATTTTCTGGGGAGAAATTCAAGCTGATGGCTGCAGAAATTTTTCATAAGTAAAGAGAAGACAAATGTTAATTGCCAAGACAATGGGGAAAATATCTCCAGAGCTTGTTGAAGACCTTTGCAGCAGACCTTCCCATCATAGGCCCTGAGGCCTGGGAGGGAAATGTAATTTAATGGGTTGGGCCCAAGTCACCCCTGTGTTGTGCAGCCTTGACACAGGGTACCTTGTGTCCCAGCCACTCCAGCTCCAGCCATGGCTAAAAAGGGGCCACAGTGCAGCCCAGGCCATGGCTTCAGAGGGTGCAAGCCCCAAGCCTTGGCAGCTTCCACACAGTGTTTCACCTGCCACTGCTCAGAAGGCAAGAATTTGGGAGCCTCCACCTAGATTTCAGAGGATGTATGAAAACACCTGGATGTCCAGGAAGATGTCTGCTGCAGGGACGGAGACCTCATGGAGGACCTCTACTAGGGCAGTGCAGATAGGAAATGTGGAGTTGGAGCCACGCAGAGTCCCTGCTGGGGCACTGCCTAGTGTAGCTGTGAGAAGAGGGCCACCATCCTACAGACCCCAGAAGCCAGTGACAGCTTGCGCCATGTGCATGGAAAAGCAACAGATACTCATTGCCAGACTTACTTGAGTAGTACAACATCTAACGGAGTCCAGAAAGACAGATATATTCCTGGCATCCCATGGGCAATGGGGTTGGAAATTCAGAAAAAAAATGAGGCACAACTTGTCTCTGCTCCATCATGTCTGGAGCATACTTTAGGAAGGCTTTGAGGGGCATCTCGATGTTTGAGGCTAAAATAATCTTCTCATCCAAATGCCAGGCAGTGATTTTGGCTGTTGGCTGAGACCTAAGCTGGGGCTGTCAAATAAAACACCTGCATATGCATTGTCTCCATGTGATCTCTGCTTCTGCGTAGCATGGTGGCTGGATGCCAAGAGAAAATGCCCTAAAAGATAGCCAGTTGGAAGCTGTCAACTTTCATAAATTTGTCTCAGATTTCACATTGTATCACATCCACTGTAGTCACAAATTTGCCCAGATTCAACGGGAGAGAATATAAATCTCCCTTCTAATATTGGAGGAATATTAGAGTCACATTGTATGAAGACCATGTGCTTTGGGAGAGAATGTGGTGATCATTGGAAAATGCAATCTGCCACATCCAGTCAACAGAATTCCCTTTCTCACACTTAGTATTATTTATATGCTTTATATGCTTTGTAAAGTAAACTCAGAATTAATATAATACAAATATAATTTGATTGATTGTATTTTGGGTACATTATTTATTTGGTTGTGTTCTACACAAACAAGCAATATACTGGGATAAGAAGCAAAGTCCTTTTTTGAAAGTGGATATGATACTTATGAACTGAACCATATAATGTGATTACAAATCCTGACCTGCTTTCAATAATTTTGATGTATTGAATATATCTAGAATAACCTTATATGTCTATTCAGATATTTAAAATATTGTATTATACTCTATAATTAATTTTATAATGTAAGGATACATATTTGAAAAATTCTGTTAAATTGTTTTTTTTCCCTAAATGGTTGTGGTAGGGGAATAACATTTTGTATTTTCCCTAAAGACCAGTATGGAATACATAATTATGTAGTGGTAAAATATAATTCAATTATAGAGAATTTGAGTCATAAACTGGATGTATTCCATATCTCTGAGTGATTCATTACTTGCGCCATGCACAGTTCCCTAATTAAGGAAAAGAATTTCCTCTTGGGATTGGATTAAGTCCTGT
The DNA here is from genome assembly GCF_028885655.2 of Pongo abelii. Classification (NCBI taxonomy): domain Eukaryota; kingdom Metazoa; phylum Chordata; class Mammalia; order Primates; family Hominidae; genus Pongo; species Pongo abelii. The sequence continues at coordinate 135,683,368 of NC_085928.1, read as the reverse complement.
TAAAGGTACGACTCAAAAATCAAAATATGGGTAGACTTAACACTCTGTATTGCCTTATTTGCCATCAGTAAATGACAATTCTCCTCTTTGAGGAAATAAACCAATGATTACGGTTAAAAGACAAGACAAGTCTGAAGAAAACTTTTAAACAAACAAATTTAGGTCACTTGTGTAGAATGATAGTAAGCTAGTAAAGCAAGGGACATGAAAAATTTAATCAACAATTCAGTTATGTATTTAAGGAAATATAAACATTTCCATGAAAAGAACACCTTGATATGTATTTATTGTATTTGTTCTTAATGCATAGTTCTCAAATACTACCATAAAAATAAAGAAAAATATGGACAATTTAGATAGGCCTATATCTATCAAAGAAATTGAATTAATAATTAATAACTTTCCAAAACAGAAAGCACCAACCCCAGATGGGTTCACTAATGTATTATACCAAACATTTAAGATATATGTTATATTAATTCTCTACACTCTGTTTTAGAAGATAGAGGCTGAGGGAATATTAGCCTCATTGTATGAGGCCAGCATTACCCTTTTACCAAAACCAGACAAAGATACTACAAGTAAAGAAAATTGCAGATCAATATATCTCATGAACATACATGAAAAATCCTTGACAAAAAAATTTAAAAATTGAATCCAACAATGTATAAAAATAATTATACCTCATTACCAAATGGCATTTATTCCAGGTATGCAAGGCTGGTTCTACATTTTAAAATCAATTAATATAATTAATCACATCAACAGCCTATAAAAGAAAAATGACATAACTATCAAAAGATGCAGAAAAGATATTTGGCAAAATTCAACACCTATTCATAATTTTTAAAAAACTCAGCATGCTTACCTAATTTGATTACTATACATTGTGTCAAAACATCACTATGTATACAATAAATGTGTACAATCACAACGTGTCAATTAAAAATATATCACTGTGTTTAGGAGAGGAAAAGGCCAGTTTGGGCTAAGGTGATCAAGACAGGCTTTAGGGAAAGACAATACCTGAACTGGATCCTATAAAATGTTTAAGATGAAAGCAGACCAATCAGAGAGCTTGTACATTCCAAGCAAGTTTAGAAACCTAGATTTGAGCTCAAACTGTGAGCAGATTCATTTTCTTCAATTTAGAACACTTTATTAATTAAAATATTTTATTACATTAAAAAAACCATCAGCAAACAGTAAGTAGAGCAGAACTCCCTAACCTTGAAAAATAACATCTACACTAAACCTACTGGTTACATTATACCTACTAATAAGAAATTAGAAAATGTCTTCTCTTGCTACTTATTTTACCATTGTACTAGAAGTCCTAGCTGATGCAATCGGACAAGCAAATAAAATAAAAAGTATACAGATTGGGAAGAAAAAGATATAACTGTGTTCAATGACATGATTGCCTATGTATAAAATTTGAAAGAATGGACAAAATTTCCTGGAGGTGGTAAGAAATTATAGCACAGTTGCAGGATGCAAAGTTAATGTACAAAAGTCAATGACTTTCCTATATGCTGGCAATGAACAAGTGGAATTTTAAATGAAAAACACAATATCATTTATATTAACACCAAAGAAATTAAATTCTTAGGCATAAGCTTAACAAAATATGTACAAGACCTATATGAGGAAAACTACTGATTAAAAAAAAAAAAAACAGAAAAGAAAAACTAAATAAATGGAGAGAGATTCCATGGTCATGGATAGAAAGATTCAATATTGTGAAGATGTCATCAGCTCTTCCCAACTTGATCTATACATTCACTACAATCTGAATTGAAATCCCAGAAAAAGTTATTTTGTGGATATTGACAAACATTCTCAAGTTTATATGGAGAGGCAAAAGATGCAGAGGAGCCAGCATAAAGAACAAAGTCAGAGGACTAATACAACCTGACCTCAACTAATACTGTAAAGCTACAGTATCCAGGACACCATAGTACTGGCAAGGGTATACATAGATCAACCAATAGAACAGAATAATTCATCAATAGACAAACATAAATATAGTTAAGTGATGTTTGACAAAGTAGCAAAGGCAGTACAATGGAAAAAAATAGTCTTTCAACAAATGGTCTTGCAACAACTAGACATCTATATGCAAATAATGAATGTAGATGCAGACCTTACACCCTTCACAAAAATTAACAAAGTAAATAATTATCCTAAATGTAGAACACAAAATTATACAACTCTTAGAAGATAACATCTGAGAAAATGTACGTGTCCTTGGGTATAAAGCTAATATGTTAGATCCAATGACAAAAGTATGACCTGTGAAAGGAAGAATTGGTTAAGTGAAACTCCATTAAAATTAAAAACTTCTATTGTGTAAAAAACACTATCAAAACAATGAGAAGACAAGCAACAGACTGGGAGAAAGTATTTGCAAAAGACATATCTGATAAATGACTGTTATTGAAAATATACGAAGTACAATTAAAACTCAATAAGAAAATGAACAACACAATTAAAAATGGACAAAAGATATGAAACAGACTTCTTACCAATGAAGATAAACTGATGACAAATAAGCACATAAAAATATGCTTGACATCATATGTCATTAGCAAATTGCAAATTAAAACAATGAAATACCACTACACACCTGTTAGAATGACGAAAATCACAACATAGATAACATGAAATGCTGGTGAGGATTTAGAGTAACAAACGCTCTCATTCATTGCTGGTGAAAATGAAAAATGGCACAACCATTTTGAAAAGGAAAAATGGTACAACCACTTTGAAAGACAGTTGGGCAGTTATTACAAAACTGAACATATTCTTAACATACAGTTCAACAATTGTGTTCCTTGGTATTTACTCAATGATTTGAAGATTTATGTTCATATAAAAACCTGTGCATAAGTGTTTATAGCAGCTTTATTCATAATAGCCACAACACAAAAGCAACCAAAATGTCCTTCAGTAGGCGAATGGATTAATAAACTGTGGTATATGCAACAATGGAATTATTCAGTGTTAAAAAAGAAATGAGTTATTGATATAGTTTGGATGTTTGTCCACTACAAATTGCATATTTAAATGTAATCTCTAGTATTAGAGGTGGGGCCTGTGGTGGGTGTTTGAACTGTAGGGCAGATCTCTTTTGAATGGCTTAGCACTACCCCCTTGGTAATGAGTGAGTTCTTGCTCTATGTTCATGTGAGATCTGGTTGTTTAAAAGTATGTGGCACATCCTCTTCTCTCTCTTGCTCCCTCTCTCTTGGTTTAGCTCTCACCATATAATAGTTTGACTGTTTAACCCTGCCCAAGTTTCATGTTGAAATGCAATTCCCAATGTTGGGGGTGGGTCCTGGTGGGAGGTGACTGGATTATGAGGGCAGAGTTCCCATGAATGAAGTAAGTTCTCATGAGATCTAGTCATTTTAATGTATGTGGCAACTCCCCTCCCCTCACTCTCTTGCTCCTGCTTTTGCCGTGTGACATGCCAGCTCCCCCTTTGCCTTCTGCCATGAGTGTAAGCTTCCTGAGTCCTTATAAGCAGATACCTCATGCCATGATTCCTGTACAGCCTGCAAAACTGTGAATCAATTAAATCACTTTTCTTTATAAATTATGCAGTCTCCAATGTAGCAACGCAAGAATGGCCTAACACACCATGTGATGTGTCTGCTCCCCTTTCACCTTCCTGCAATGACTGTAAGCTTCTATGACTGTAAATTTCCTTATCAGAAACAGATGCTGGCACTATGCTTCTTGTACAGCCTGCAGAACCACGAGCCAATTAAACTTTTTTTCTTCATAAGTTACCTAACCTCTGGAATTCCTTTATAGTAATGCAAAAATGGTCTAGTACAGAATATTGGTCCTGAGGAGTGGGGCATTGCTCTAAAGAGAAGTGAAAATGTGGAAGCAGGTTTGGAACTTGGTAACAGGCAGAGGCTGAAAGAGTTTGGAGGGCTCAGAAGAGGACAGGAAAATGAGGGAAAATTTGGAACTTCTTAGAGACTGGTTAAATGGTTGTGATCAAAATGCTAATAGAAATACGGACCGTGAAGTCCAGGCTGACCAGGTCTTAGATGGAAATGAAGAAGTTATTGGAAACTGGAGTAAAAGTCACCCATGTTATGCCTTAGCAAAAAGCTTGGATGCATTGTGCACATGTTCTAGGGATCTGTGGATACTTGAACATAAGAGTGATGACTTAGGGTACCTGCCAGAAGAAATTTCTAAGCAGCAGAGCATTTAAGAGGTGGTCTGGCTATTTTAACAACCTATGGTCAAATACAGAAGCAAAGAAAAAACCTAAAGTTGGCACTTATATTTAAAAGGGAAGTAAGGTGTAAAAGTTTGGGAAATTTGTAGCCTTGCCATATGGCAGGAAAAGAATCCAAGCAGGCTGTAGAGAAACCACTTACTAGAGAGATTAGCATGACTAAAAGGGAGCCAAGTGCTAATATCCAAGACAATGGGGAAAAGGCCTTGAAGGCATTTCAGAAATCTTAGAGACAGACGCTCTCAGCTCTCATCACAAGTCCAAACGCAGAGAAGGAAAGAATAATTACAGGGGCCAGGCCCAGGGCCTCATTGCCCTGATCGGCCTCAGGACACTGCTCCCAAGATCCTGGCTGCTCCAGATCCAGCAGTGGCTCAAAGGGCTACAAGTACAGCTCAGGCTGCCACTCTGGTGGACATATACCATAAGTCTTGGTACCTTTCACTTGGTGTTAAATCTGCAGGCATATAGAATGCAAGTGTGAAGAAGGCTTTGCAGCTTCCTCCTAGATTTTAGAGGTTGTTTGAGAAAGCCTGGGTGCCCAGGAAGAAGCCTGCCACAGGGGCAGAGCCTTTACAGAGAATCTGTAATAGGGCAGTGCAGAGGGGAAATGTGGGATTGGAGACCCCAAAACAGAGTCCCCACAAGGGCGTTGCCTCATGGAGGTGTTGAAGGGAGCCACCACCCTCCAGGCCCTAGAATGGTAGGGCTGCAGGAAGCTTGCATCCTGAGCCTAGAAAAGCTGTAGGAACTCAGCTCCAACTCATGAAAGCACCCATGGGTGCTGCACCTTACAAAGTCACAGCTGCAGAGCTGTCCAAGACCTCGGGAGCCCACTCCTTGCACCACTCCATGTCCTGGATGTGGGACATGAAGCCAAAGAAGACTATTTTGAAATTTTAAGATTTAGTGGCTGCCTTGCTGGGCTCTAGTCTTGCATAAAGCCTATAGTCCCCTTCTTTTGACCAATTTCTTTCTTTTGGAATGGATATGCCTACTCAATGCCTGTACTGCCATTGTATCTTGGAAATAAATAACTTGGTTTCGATTTCATAGGCTCATAGTTGTAAGGAACTCCATCCCCAGATGAGACTTTGGACTTTGGACCTTGCCATCTTTGAGTCGGGACTGGAACAATTAAGACTTCCGGGGACTGTTGGGAAGGCACTATTGTATTTTGCAATATGAAAAGTACATGTGATTCGGCAGGTGGGGAGGGGCTAAGTAATATGGTCTGGATGTTTGTTGTCTCCAAATTTCACGTTAAAATGTAATACCTGGCATTGGAGGTGGGACCCAGTGGAAAGTGTTTTGGTCATCGGAGTAGATCCCTCATGAAAGGCTTAGTGCCATGCCCTTGGTGCACGAGTGAGTTCTTGCTCTGTGTTCACATGAGATCTGGTCATTTTAAAGTGTGTGGAACCTTCTCACTCTCTCTCTTGCTCCCTCTTTCTTGCTCCAGCTCTTGCCATGTTACATGCCTGTTCTCCATCTGCCTTCCAACATGATTGGAAGCTTTCCGATGCCCTCACCAGAAGCAAATGCTGGTGCCATGCTTTCTGTACTGCCTGCAGAACTGTGAGTCAATTAAACCTCTTTTCTTTATACATTACTCAGTCTTAGGTATTTCTTTATAGATACGCAAAAATGGCCTAATACAGCTATAACCACGGAAAGACAGAGAGTAACTTTAAATGCATACTACTAAGCGAAGGAAAACAATGTGAATAGGCTACATACTGTATGATTCCAACTACATGACATTGTGGAAAAGGCAAAACTATAGAGACTGTGAAAAAAAAGATAAGTGGTTGCCAGGGCTTGAGGGAAGAGAGAAATGAATAGAAAAAGCACAGAGGATTTTTTAGGACATAGAAACTAATCTGTGTTACTACAATGGTAAATACATGTAATTATATATCTGTCTAAACTCATGGAATATAGAACACCAAGAGTGAACTCTAGTATAAACTATGGAATTTGGGTGGTAATGATATATCAATGTAGGTTCATCAGGTGTAACAAATGTACCATTCTGATAAGGGATGTTGATAGTGGAGGAGGCTGTGGGTGTGTAGGGGGCAAGGAATATGTGGAAACTGTGCCTTTTGCTTAATTTTGCTGTAAGCCTAAAATGGCTTTTAAAATAAAGCCTATTAAAAGTAAAAAGAACAAAACAAAACAAAAAAAAACAAACAATAAAACAGACTACAGCAGTACAGATAGTAACATAATCTTACTAAAATATTTATCCTGTTTTTTATTAAAGGGAAATTGTTGTACTCCCATGAATGGGCACACCATAGTCAACCTATTGGTGATAAACTTAGAAATTAATTTGAAGTCTTCTAACCTCATGTTTTGGTAGCAGTAGGGTATGTTAAATCTAGTGTCTAAAGCCAGGGAGCTTTTTTTTTTACTATTTTTTGACTCAGAGCTGGATGTGGGGTAGATTCATGGTTTGGGCAACGCCAGCTCCTCTTCAACTTCATTCTCTAAGTCATAATTTCCAAGTATGCTGAGAGACCCCGTTCATGGGAGCCTTTGTGTAGTAAGGTTGGCTTGGTAAATGACACAGAAACAGGTATGCTTATCTCATGGAAAAATCTCTACCACAGCAATCTCCCCGTCATATGATGTTTTTTCCTTGAACCCGCAAGGAACATGCATAATTTGATTAGTACACATGGTAAATGTAGCTTAATATTGGGCATTTGAAACCTAATATTCCATTTCTTTGAAAAAAGTGTCTTCTGTATGTCTGTGGTACCTTACAGGAAGAAAGAGCTTTGAAATGAAAAGGGCTAGCAATTCTTACAAAGAGCATTTTCGTTGTATAAAAAAACAGCTTTAGATTTCTGTGTTCATTATTACTTATGACTCCAAAAACATCACTTGAGATCAAAGACATTTCATACGTAGATATTATACTTTAAATATTTCTATAAAATCCAATGGCACATATAAAAAACCCATAAGCAATATATAGAAATAGCATCACCAATTTGATTGATGCTAAGGAAGAATACTGATTTGGAATTTGGCTGGCGGAGCTACACATTATTCTCATTTCCAACTGGGACATTTAATAGCCCTTATTGTCGCTGGAAAATTGCATCCTTTTTGAATGACTAGAGAATGAGCTTGAGTCTTTTCAATCAGGATTCAGGAAGATGCTGATGTATTCTCTTGAGCACAGAAAGAATATATTTTTCTGGGGTCCAAACAATCAGGCTTCCCTTTTGCTAGCTGTAATTTTATGAAGGTATTTTTCTCAAACTAATTTTCTTGACTCTGGCTTTATGATCTTGGGGGTAACTCAAGCGATCTCTCATCTTCATTGTACTACAAGGAAAGAGGCAGTCTAATGTGAGTCAAAGAAGTACAATTAATTGTAAAAGAGAGAGGAAAAACCATTGTTCCCTTTTCCCCAGTAGAACCCCCGCCTTGGCACAATTCTGGGATTGCTTCCCACCACCCTGGCCACTGCCCCTGTGGGTTGCTTTGACTGATCTAGTTTGGTCTGCTCATGAAAGCAGCCCTAAGCTTTGAGAATAGGTTTATGGCTATTTATCTTTTTTAATTAAAAATTCATTCAGTTTCAAGAAAAAAATCTGATTAATCCCCTTCTGACATAATTTTCTGAAGCCTATATCAGTAGACTTAAATAAAATGACATATGTATTTATTACATAGTTTATGAAGCACCCTCACATATTGTCTCCTTGCCAGTGGCCCATTATCTCCATTTATCTTTTGCAGAGGAGGACTCAAGTTCTAAGAGGCCTAACTCAAGGCCACAGGGAAACAAATTGCAGAGCCAGCACAAGAGATTTGGTTCTCCAACTTCTTGTAACTGGTTCTCAAATTTGAGCATGCATTAGAATCACCTGGGGGACCTGTTATTAAAACACAGGTTTCTAAGCCCCACAAGCAGAGTTCTTGATTCAGTAGTTCTTTGATGGAACCAAGCATTGCATTTCAAACAAATTCTCAGGTGATGCTGTTGCTGCTGGTCTGGGAACTACACTTTGAGATCCACTGGTCTAGAACACACTGTAAGTGTTAGTCTCATGTTCCTTACACCAGACCAAGAACAATTTCATGAAATAAAAACAAGTATGTAATACAAAGGACAGGATAATATTATAAAAATATCTTCAGACCTATGGCCTCCCTTCTTCTGACCCCTTACCAAAGAAGTTCAGAGTTTATCATCATTGCTGTCTTACTGTAATGCCCTGAGATTGAAGTGGTAATAGCCTGATGGTATGGAGAGAGGAGACTCTGTGGTCTTTGTGTTAGCAAAATGTGTTTCCAGAGTATGATCATTTTCATCTTTTCTGGTGATTCATCACATGCTGCTCTCTCAGCAGGCTTTCGGCATTTGGCCTCCACAGGAAACTCCAGCTTGACTTAAGGAGTGAGGTAAGTCTTATTTTTAGCAAGGAAATATTCACCATTGCTAAATTAGTTTGGATTTGCTTTAGATTTAAACATGGGTTTATTTTAAAAGACACTGAAGCCAAAGGAAAAACAAACAGCCCTGCATGTGTTGGGGAAGCACTGTCTTATTGACAGAGAAGTTGGCTAGCTGAAATCAAATGTTTTTCAGAACAAAGATATTGTGGTCTTAAGATTTCACTTGAATTTAAATTCTAGTATATTCTAACAATAATGAGCATTTAATATGTGCTAGATTTTTAAAAATTTTACTTTAAATTCTGGGATACATGTGCAAAACATGCAGTTTGTTACATGGGTATACATGTGCCATTTCTGTGACATTCTTAGCAAATCTAAGAAAGAGGTATTTTAAATATCTCCATTTTATTTATGAGAAAACCGAGGCCAAAAGAGATGAGGTGATCTACCTAAGATCACATAGATTATTAAGAGGAGGAATTTGAACCCAAACTTAGTCTGGATTCTGTGTTTGGGCTTACAACCATTATTCACTAAATGACCCGTGATAACTGAAAAGAATCCATAGGGAAAGAAGAAGCAAGAATGAGACTGAGCCCAAGTGTAATACTTTCCCAAGACTGAGCCAGCAAAATGTAATAATTTTCCATCTTAATTCCTTTGACTTACAGCTGGGAACCAGTATTCTGGGTCCAAGACAGACAACCTCAAACCTTGGATGACTCATGGATACTTTTAGCTCATCTAGGTAAATTGCCTTAACAACAACAACAACAACAACAACAAGAAGCAACAACAATAATAAATTAGTGAGTAGTAATGGGAAAGAAAACTAAATGAAATAATTTGATTAAGATACATAGAAAATTAAGGAAGAAAACAATTCTGTTTCACCTGATGGGTCTTAATTTAATCTAGTATCAACGTCTGGTATCAATCATTTCTCTCTCAAAAGAAAAAATAATAAGACTTTTTTTGGCTACATGAGTCATTTTGTGAAACTGATTGACTTCCTGTGGAACACAATGCTCTCCCATTATTTTTTGGCTGAACTATCAGGTGGTTAACTCCTTTATTTATTTCTTCTTTTTAAAAAATTGTCTACCAAACTAAAGTTGAGAAAGAGGAGAGGGAGGGTCAGAGGGTGTCACAATTAGTTACCCTTCTCAACATTCATATTATTACTTGGTTACCAAAGACCTCAGCTTGAAATGAAGGAATATTAGCTCAAGTTATGGACTCTTTGCTGCTTTCAAATTGTTTTTAACTATGCAATTGTCAAGCTTTCTTAGGAGTTTCTGGAGTTCTTCATTTAGTGTTGAGAAAATAAACAACTTGAATTGATATATCAATTTAAATTTATGAGGAATTTCATATATATTATTCAGTTTGATTTTTGTAACAATTCATGACCTAACTCATGTGGGTACTATACTTCTTATTTTTCAAATGCAGAACCTATTACCCAGGGAAATGCATGTGGAAAAAACTCTTCTTTAGTAAATGACAAAATTCAGATTTGAATCCCAGCTTTAAAACAATAAAATTTTAGTTCTTTTTAGTTTTTGTACTATAATGTAATATCAGATTATATAAAATAACCTTATTATAGTTTTTCTTGTAATCACCATTGAAAACAGGTTACGTATATATTTTAAAGGAAAACACAATCCATTTTTTCCCAAGCAAGTTATTAATATTTGAGGGATGTAGAAACTCAAATAAAAGTTCTGTTTTAAATTTTGGAAAGTAATTTCAATACAAAGTCTTTAAACTGCAAAAAAAACTTTGAAAATCATTGATAAACTATTTTGAAAGTGTTATATTTGTAATTTGTTGACAAGTGCTAATTTTCCATTTCAAAGATATGATTAAAAACAAAACGAAGTTCAGTTTCCAGTTCTGCATGCTTGGAAGTTGCCACTCTGTCCAAACAATAGGTAAAAATAAGTAAAAAGCTAAACAAACTAAAAAATAAATAAATAAAAACAACTTAGTTACTTCACAGAAGCAAAGTCACAGGGTAAATCTGCTATCTCCCAAACTGGAAATACAGGCGGATAGAGAGAATCTCCACATACCAGAGAACAAATCTCCCCAGAAATCATTGCTGAAGTAGAAAAACCTGAGCTATAATTGACAAATTGCTGGAGGCTAACTGTGGACAAGTCTGAGAGTTAAAAATTTCAGGCGGACCTAGTCATAGGAGGGTACTGACATGTTTGTGACTCTTATCACCAGGTTCTCACAGAAAACATCAGAAAGAAAGACTTTCATGCTTCCAGCAGGGGAGAAGAGAAAGGATCCATTCTGAATTAAGTGCACCCTGTTCTTAATAAGGTCTGTCCTCAAAAGAAACCAGTAACCAGAGCCTAATTTCCTAGGGAAAGCCCAACTGACTTGGGAGAAGAAAAATACCCAACTCAAGGCTACTTTAGCCATTTTGTTCCACTTAAGGTTTGGGGAAAAGATGGAGAAGCATGTGTAAAGTTCACAGTCCAGAGAGACAAACTCACTAAAAGACTGAAACCTACTTGTAGAACTATTTAATCCTTCCCTTCCCACACACCTCACCACCACATTACTAAAGACCTATTTACAGCAGTTGCTTTGATCCAATGCATCAGGTTTGACTAACAAGAAAAAATTCAAGGCAAACTAAAAGGCAAAAAACAGTATGAAAAGACAGTGAAAGCATCAGAACCAGACATAGCAGGGAATTTAGAATTATCAGGAAATTTTAAAACATTATTAATATGGTAAGAGCACTAATGGATAAAGGAGACAACATGCAAGAACAAATAGGCAATGTAAGCAGAGAAACTGCAATTCTAAGAAAGTACCAAAAGAAAATGCTGGACACAAGAAAACACTAACAAAAATAAAGAATGCCTTTGATGAGCTTTTTAGTAGACTAGACATGGCAGAGAAAAAGTTCTCTGAACTTGAGAATATATCAATAGAAACTTTCAAATCCGGAAAGCAAGGAGGACAAAGATCGGGCAGGGTGGAGAGGTGGGGACAGAGGGAGAACAAAATATCCGCAAACTGTGGAACAACTACAAAAAGTATAACTTACATGTAGTGGGAATACTAGAAGAAAAAGGAAAAAACAGAATATTTGAGACAATAATAATTGAGAATTTTTCCAGATTAATATCAGACACCAAACCACAGATTCAGGATGTACACAGAACTCCAAGGAAGATAAATGACAAAAAGCAAACAAACAACAACAAAAAACTACACTTAAGCATGCCACTTTCAAACTACAGAAAATCAAAGATTTCTTTTCTAAATCCTGAAAGAAGCCAGAGGGGGATAAAACAGCTAACTTTATTGCTTTTAGTTTTTTTTGTTTGTTTGTTTGGTTTTTTTTTGTAGATATATAGTAGGTGTATATATTTATGGGGTACATGAAATATCTTGATACAGGCATACAATGTGCAGTAAAACATCAGGGTAAATGGGGTATTCATTACTTGAAGCATTTATCCCTTCTTCGTGTTACAAACAATCCAATTATACTCTTTTAGTTATTTTTAAATGTAAAATAAATTATTGTTGACTGGAGTCACTCTGTTGTGCTATAAAACACTAGATGTTATTAATTCTATCTAATTGTATTTTTGTACACATTAACCATTATCTCTTCCCCTAGTCACTACACTTTCTCGCATCTGGTAACCATTGTTCTACTCTATCTCCGTGAGTTCAATCGTTTTAATTTTATTTCTCACAAATAAGTGAGAACATGAAAAGCTTGTCTTTCTGTGCCTGGCTAATTTTGCTTAACGTAATGGCCTCCAGTTCCATCCATGTTGCAAATGACAAGATCTCATTCGTTATTGTCGCTAAATGGTACTCAACTGTGAATATGCTCCACATTTTATTTACCTGTTTGTCTGTTGATGAACATGTACATTGCTTCCAAAGCTTAGCTATTGTGAATAATGCTGCAATAAACGTGAGTGTGCAGATATCTGTTTGATATACTGATTTCTTTTCTTTGGGGTATAGACCTAGCAGCAGGATTGCTGAATCATATAACTCTATTTTTAGTATTTTTTTTTTGGAAATTCCAAACTAAAAAACAGCTAATTTTATAGAGAAACAAAAAAGAAATACATCTGATTTCTCTTTGGAGACCATGCAAGCAATAATAAAGTACAGTGAAATATTTAAATTATTGGGGAAAGAAAAACCCACCAACCTAGAATTCTGTACCCTGTGAAATTATCCTTCAAAAATGAAGGAGAAATAGACTTTGGCAGACAAACAAATATTGATGAACTTGCATTGCAAGAAATGTTAAACAAAAAAAAGATTTTTAGAGAGAAAGAAAATGATATAGGTCAGAAACTCATATCTACATAAAGTAAGAAAGAGCATCAAAAAAGGAATAAATGCAAGTAAAATAGAAACTTATTTTTGTTATTCTTCATTGACCTAACAGATAACAGTTTGTTCAAAATAAAAACAGAAACAACATATTAGTTATGCATGCATATGATACAGACAAGAGGCAGGGAAATACTGGGTAGAAAAGGGAAGGGTCTCTGGTAAGGGCTCCACCCTCAAGCCTAAACCCACAGCCCTAAGTGAGAACTTCACATCCTTGTTTTCCCACCTGAATGTTGCCTTTTGGCTCACCATGCCCCTTATTCTGTGCCCATAAGAACCCCAAACCCCAGACTCAGCTCACACACACACAGAAGAGAGAAACATCTGAATGTCAAGAGAAGAAGTAGCTGGATGTTGGACACTACAGTCAGAGAGGAGTTTGCCAGGGATGGTCAGTGACTGCTGGGGAAGTCTGAACTCCAGGGCAAGACTGCCTTCCCACTCAATCCCCTTTCCAGCTCCTCATCCCTCTGAGAGTCACTTCTACCACTCAATAAAATCTCCACACTCACCATCCTTCAAGTCTGTGTGGCCTCATTCCTCTTGGGCACCAGACAAAAATTTGGGATGCGCTGGGTGTGGGAACCCAAAAAAGGCTGTCACTTGGCCCTTTGCTCTCGCTGGCAGTGGGCAGCTGCCCCATACAATGAGGCAAAAGGCTCACTGGGCTGGTAACATGCCCTCTGGGGCTCCGGGGCTCACAGGCACCCCCTCCCAGATGGCAATGCTAAAAGAGCATGGTAACGTGCTAGGATTCTGCCAAGCGGCCTACACAGAGCCTCCTCCCACCAGAGAGGAGCCATCAGCCGGTTCCAGCATTTGTTAGCTTTGTCTCCTGCACCTGCTCACCTGCATGCTCCCCATCCCATGAGGGGTTCAGAGCTGCAGGCTGAGTAAATGAGCCACCCCTTCACAAGTCCCACTCCTGAAGGGGCCAAGGGAACTATCCTGTTTTGTATATATATGTGTGTGTTATACACACTTATATATAAGTGAAATAAATGATAACAATGAGATAAAGGATGAGAAGCAGCAATGAGGATTATTTTGTTATAAGGTACTCAAACTGCCTGAAGCAGTACAGTGTTACTTGAAAGTGGGCTTGAATTAGTTGTAAATGTATTTGCACACTCTAGGGCAACCACTAAAATAAATTTATAAATGAATGTAACTGATATGATATTGATACATTATAATGCTGTATGATATTGATACATGATAATGATATTCATACATTATAAATGAATGTAACTGATATGCTAAGAATGGAGAAAAAATAGAATCATATAAAATTCTCAATTAAAATCACAAAAAGCAGAAAAAGAGTAGAAGACAAAAATAAGAACAAAGAAAAAGGGAACAAACAAAACAGCAATAAATGTGGCAAATATTAATCCAATTATATCAATAATCATTTTGAATGTCCATGGTCTAAATGCAACACTTAAAAGACAGAGATTGTCAGAGTGGATCAAAAAATAAGTCCCAACTGTAAGTACCCACAAGAAATCTACTTTAAATATAAAGGCACATTTAAATTAAAAGTAAATGAATGGGTTGGGCACCATAGCTCACACCTGTAATCCCAGCACTTTAGGATACCAAGGCGGGTGGATCACTTGAGCCCAGAAGTTCAAGACCAGCCTGGCCAACATAGTGAAACTCTATCTCAACTGAAAATACAAAAAATTAGCTGGGTGTCATGGCACATGCCTGTAATCCAAGCTGCTTGGAAAGCTGAGGCAAGAGAACCAATTGAACCCACGAGATGGAGGTTGCAGTGAGCTGATGTCATGCCACTGCACTCCAGCATGGGTGACAGAGATAGACTCTGTCTCAAAAGAAAAAAAATTAAAAATAAAAAGTAAATGGGAGGGAAAAGCAATACCATGCTAACACTAACTAAAAGAAAGCAGGAATGGTTATGTTAATCTCAGACAAAGGAGGCTTTAAAGTTATTAGAGATAAAGAGGGGCATTACATAGCGATAAACTCATTATAAGTTTTATCAGTTCTCCAAGAACACATAACAATCCTTAATATGTATGCACCTACAACAGAGCACCAAAATACATGAGGCAAAAACTGATAGAATTGCAAGAAGAAATAGATAAATCTACTATTATAGTTGTTGGAGACAACAACATCTTTCTATCAGAAAAGGGCAGATCTAGCAGGCAGAATGTCAGTAAGATGTAGTTGAACTCAACAGCACCATTATTCAACTGGATATAATTGACATCTATGGAGTACCTCATCAAACAAAAGCAGAATGCACATTTTTCTCAAGTTCCCATAGAACATTCTTGAAGATAAACTACATTCTGAGCCACAAATTACACCTTAACATATAAGTACCCACAAGAAACCTACTTTAAATATAAAAGCACATTTAAATTAAAAGTAAATGAATGGGTTGGGCACTAAGTAAATGGAAGGAAAAAGCAAATAGAAGAGAAATCATACAATATCAGCTATCAGATCACAATGGAATCCAATTAGAAATCAACAACAAAACAACTGAAAAATCACATATACATAGAGAATAAACAATATGCTTGTAAATAATAAGTGGGTCAAAAAAGAAATCTCAAGATAAATTTAAAAATACTTTGAACTAAGGGAAAATGAAAATACAACTTACCAAAATTTACGGGATGCCGTGAAATCTGTACTTAGAAAGAAATGTATAGCATTAAATGCATATATTATAAAAAAGAAAGACGTAAAATCAATCACCTAAACTTCCACTTTAGGAATCTAGAAAAGAAGAACAAATTAAATCCAATGTAAGCAGAAGAAAAGAAATAAAAATTAGAGTAGAAATAAATGAAATTAAAAGCAGGAAATCAATAAAGAAAATAAATGAAACCCAAACTTGCTTCTCTGAAAAGATCAATAAAAGGAATAAGCTTTTAACCAGTGTATCTAAGAAAAAAGAGAAAGAACAGAAATTATTAAAATTAGAAATGAAAGAAGGAACATCACTACAGATTCTATGAACATTAAATGAATAGTAAAGCAATAATATGAACAACTCAATGCCCCAAAATTTGATAACCAAGATGAAATGGACCAATTCCTTGAAAGACAAAATCTGCCAAAACTCACACAATAAAAAGAAAATCTGAATAGGCCTACATATGTTAAAGAAATTGAATCACTAAACAATATGCTTTCAAAACAGAAAGCATCAGGCCCACATGGATTAACTAGTGAATTCTACCAAACAGCTAAGGAAGAAATGACATCAATTCTCTACAATCTTTTCCAAAAGATAGAAGCAAAGGAAATACTTCCTAACTCATTCTATGTATTGCCCAAAAGCAAAAAACCATACAGAAATATACAAGAAAACTACAGACCAATTTCTCTCATGATCAAAAACCTGCAAGATTAATATACAAAAGCCAATCACTTTTGTATATACAAGCAATAAACAAATGGAATTTTAAATTAACACCACAATATTATTTACATTAGCACCACACAAAAGGAAATATTTAGGTATAATTCTAACAAAATATGTACAAGATGCATATCAGCAAAACTACAAAACTCTGACAAAACAATTGAAATAACTAAATAAATAGGGGAAAGTTTCCATATTCATGAATAGAAACACTCAAAATTGTCAAAATGTCAATTCTTTCCAACTTGATCTATAGATTCAATGCAGTCTCCATCAAACTCCTAGCAAGATATTTTGTGAAAACCAAAAGCTGATTATAAAGTGGAGAGGCAAAAATCCAAGAGTAGCCAAAACAATATTGAAAGAGAAGAACAAAGTTGGAGGCCTGACACTAGCCAAATGCAAGACATAAAACTCCAGTAATCAAGACACTGTAGTATTGGTAAAAGTATACACAGATAGATCAATGGAACAGAATAGAAAACTCAGAAACAGACCTACGTCAATAGTCAAGTGATCTTTGACAAGGGAGCAAAGTCAATACCATGGAGAAAAGAAGGCCTTTCAACAAATGATTCTGAAACTACTGGGTGTCAATGTGCAAAAAAAAAAAGGCATCTAAACACAAGCCCTACTCCCTTCAGAAAAACTAACTCAAAATAAATCAAAATAAATCACAGACCTCCATGTAAAACACAAAGCTGCAAAACTCTTGAAAGATAATATAGGAGAAAATCTAGATGGTCTTGTGTGTAGCAATGACTTTTTAGATATGACCTCAAAGTCATGGTTCATGAAAAAAGGAATTGATAAGCTGGGCCTCATTAAAATTTAAAACTTCTGATTTGCAAAAAACACTCCCAAGAGAATGAGATTACCCTCAAACTGGAAGAAAATATGTTTAGAAGACATATCTTGTAAGGGATTCTTACTCAAAACATACAGAGAACTCTTGTAACTCAACAATAAGAAAAAACAAAAAAAAAAATAAAATGAGCCAAAGACTTGAACAGACACCTGACCTAAGAATTTATGCAGGTGATAAATAAGCATACAAAAAATTGTTTAACATCATGTGTCATTAGGGAATTGCAAATTAAAACAACCATGAGATACTACTATACACCTATTTGAATGGCCAACATCCAAAACAGACAGCACCATATCCTGGTGAGTATACGGAGCAAAAGGAACCCTGATTCATTGCTAGTAGGAATGCAAAATAATACAACCACTTTGGAAGACAGTTTGACAGTCTAATATAAAACTAAACATATTATTAACATATATTCCAACAATTGCATTCCTTGGTATTTACACAAAGGAGTTCATATATTTTGTCTTCAAAAACCTGCACATGGATGTTTATAGCAGCTTTATTCATACTTACCAAAACTTGGAAGCAGACAAGATGTCCTTCAGTAGATGAATGGATAGGTACACTGTGGTACATCCAGACAATAGAATATTATTCAGTGCTAAAAAGCAAGAAGCTATCAAACCATGAAAAGATAGGGAGAAAATTTAAGTGCATATTATAAAGTCAAATAAGACAATCTGAAAAGGGTACATACTGTATGATTCCAACTATACAACATTCTGGATAAGAAAAAAATATGGAGCCAGTAAGAAGATCAGATATATAGAAGAAGCACAGTGAATGTTTAGGGCAGAGAAATCATTTTGTAAAACTCTGTATGGTGAATACATGCCATTTACATTTGTCCAAACTCATAGAATGTACACCACCAAGAGTGAACCTCAAAGTAAGCTATGGAGTTTGAAAGATAATAATGTGTCACTGTAGGTTCATTAGTTGTAACAAATGTGCCACTCTGCTGAGAGATACTGATAGTAGGGGAAGCGATGTGTGTGTGGGTACAGAGGGTATGTGGTATATCTGTTTCTTCTTCTCAGTTTGGCTGTGAACCTAAAACTGCTCTGAAAAAAATTTTTTAAGAAAAGCAATAAATAATGGATACATACTACAATATAGATAAACCCTGAAAACATTATGCTAAACGAAATAACCTAGTCACAAAATACCATATGTTGTATGATACCATTAATTTGAAATGTCCAGAATAGGCTTGTGTACAGAAACAGAAATTAAATCATTTGTTGCCTAGGGCTGGGGTGTTGGAGGAAAAATGCGAAGTGATTGATAACAGGTACGGATTTTCTTTTGTGGGTGATGAAAATGTTCTAAAATTAATCGGATTGGTGGTTACACAACTGAATACACTAAAAACTGATGAATTATATAATTCAGTTGGATAGATTTAAAGGTATGGTATATGAACCATGTCTCAGTAACATTATGATGTCTTAAAACTAAATAAATTGGAAATGTAAAATAATAGACAAAGAAGAAAAAGAAAATCTTGCAAATGGCTGCTGAACTTTATCAACTAAACATATGGAAAAGGCTAAAGACTCAGTGTCAATAACACAGTGGTGGCTGTGGCCAGTATCTTAGAAAAGAGAAATGTGTTTCCCTAAAATACATAATGATATGAACAAAAAGAAATAAAAACAGGAGCTTAATTTAACAATGGCAACTAAATAAGAATATTAATTTCATCCATTACAAAAAGTAATGAAGTAAAAATTAAGTGGAAATGTCTAGCTTGCTTTGTATATTTCCTAAGCCTTCTCTGGTTTTGAGAACCAATAATGTGGACAGAATATGAGTAAAATAAATCCCAAGAATTATTTCTACCAATTAGGAGAAAAAGCAACTGAGAGTGAGAGCAGGCAGGTTAGAGAAGAGAAATGAAAAGTCACTGAAGTTTGGAAGCACCTGCCTTCTACTATAGACTCTCAATGCTGGCAAAAAAAATTGCCAGAAATCAGTATTTTTCAGGTTTTCATGATGAATGGAAAAAATGATCCAAAACCCAAAGCCATATCCCCAAGGAAATAGGTAGCATTGCTGTCTGAGAGGAGTGAACCCAAATATAAGACTTTGAACACAATGCAAAAGACCTAGGACCATCAACAAAGACTATGGTTAGCTCTTCTTCTAAGGCCATCCCAAGCTATGGAAAATTGGGTACAGAATAATTCCCATGCTTCAATATTTACTCAAAGGAGAAGACAAAAAAATTATATAAAGTGTGCAGAATATTGATGATAAACTACTCGCATTATAGTAAATGAAATAGAATACCTAGACAGATAGTACTACAATATGCATGAGAAAGGTGAGAAAAAGGAAGGGATGGAGGGAAGGAAGAAGGAAGGAAAGAAGGAAGAAGGAAGGAAGAAGAGAAAAAATAAACGAAGGGTAAATAGATTTTTTTGTATTTTAAAAGACTTTTTGTATTGAATCAGGAACTAGAAGATGCATGAAGAGGAGGCCTAAACACTTGATTGGAAAATGTATCAAAGAAGAGAGAATTGTATTTTGCTTAAAAACGTGATCTGAGTGTCAGCCAAATCTGTTAACATTGGCTAAATTAGTGAGTCAGTGCTACATAACAATAAACAGTACTCTCAGTGATATGCAACTATCTCAAACTTTAGGTTGATTGAGGAATCTCTGTTGTGCTCAATTGCCTCACTCAGGTCAGTAGGTCAGCTGACCCAGGCTGGGTTAGGTTGGCTTAATTCTACTTCATGTTTCTCATTCTAGGACTCAGCCTGAGGAGCAACAGCCGCACAAGAGGAGCTCTTTTCTCAGTAATGGCAGAGGCACAAGAGTGCTTGACAATAAATGCACTTTACAAATCTCTGCTTACATCACATCTGCTAATCTTCAATTGGCCAAAACAAGTTACATGGCTGAGCCCACAGTCAAGGATTAGAGAAAAAGATTCTACCCATGGTGGTAGGAAAAACTGCAAAAGTACATGGCAACAGACTTGTTTGTGAGAAGGAAGATGTGTTGGGGCCAACAATTCAATCTCCCACTTGTTATTTTAAGCAGGAAACATATACTGTTTTCTCCTCAGAAAAATGGCAATAATAGCAGCAACTTCACAGTGTTAAGAGAAATGAATAAATTGCTGTATAGTCAGTAACTAGAAACCAAAAATGTAAATGAGAAAAAATGAGTATCTATCATTTGTTTAATATTTGTTCCAGCCACTGTGTGATAAGTCCTAGAAATGTTATAGAGAACCACTGGTTAGCTCACAGTATAATGGGAGAGACCAAGATACAAAAATATAAAATGCAATGTCTTTGAAAATTTATAAATCTGTGTACTTTTGATATATACATTTCTGATGTATATTATGTTACAGTAAAAAGTTTTTAAAATAGTAAGTATAATAAATGGAGTGGAAGGAAAAGTAATAGATACAGAAATGACATGAAATACAGACAGTACAACTCTGTTTACATTCTGAAACTTTCCCAGGAGAAATGATATGTGAATTGGGGTTTTAAAAGAAAGAATATAAAAGGGTAGTGGTCCAGGTGGTTGGGATGTAAAGACATGTACAGAGGCCATATTCTAGGAAAAGAAAACATCATTACAAAGTAGATGTGAGCTCACTGCTTGACTCCAGCTGTGGGAATCAAGTATAGAGACTAGAGCAGAAGGCAATACTCGAGCTAGGTCACACATGAGGGAAGAGGCAGTCTTCAGTTCATTGAGCTCATGAATTCAGATAATCTAGACATGAGGCTTAGGGATGGACTTATGTCAAGTTCTGTCTGCCAGTCAGAGTACAGCTTATTATACACTTTCAGTCCCTGTTCTCCTTGTTCCTAGGATTACTAAGAACTGATCTTACTGAGATGTTTTTAGATTTTTTCTCTAGGAAAAAAAAGATTAACCTACCACAACGGATGGGTTATGAGATACACACATTTTCTTGATCCTTAGCAAATCACATAACTGTTTAGAAAAATAAAATGATCTGAGAAGAGTTTTTATGTTAAAATTAAAAAGACAGAAACAGAAATTTTGATAATTTCAGAAAACTAAAAATACAAATCTTCTTACAAAAGGAATCACAGGACAAGACTGGCTTTACTAGAAAATTCTACCAAAGCTTCAAGGTAGAGATAACTTGAACCTTACACAAGAAGTAACTCCCTCTAATTAATTTTTGAAATAGTATAAACTTCATACCCAAAACCAGCAAGGGAAAAATGAAAAAGGAAACCTGCAAATTGATCTCATTCATTAATATGTGTAAAAGAAATCATAAATGAAATATTAGCAAGTCAATTCCAACAACATACAGCAAAGATATATCACAATCAAAATGAGTTTATGCTGGGTATACAAAGTATATTTAAATTAGAAAATCTATGTATTTGATTTATAAAATTAACAGATTAAAGAAAAAATATGATAATCTGAATAGATGCAGCAAAGCATTTAATAAAGTTAATGTATATTCATGATTTAAAAAAAACTATTAGCTAACCAAGGATTGATTGGAACTTCCTTAACCTGATAAAGGCAGAGACTGCTATTTGCCTATTTACTTTCCAATATTCTCTTCTATTTTAGTTAAATAATCTCAATTTTGATGCTATATCTGTGTAAACTGTAAGAAGACCCCACATTTTTTAACTTCACTTGTAGCTGATTACTCATGAAACATGAGAGTTTTGCAAGCTCTTTGAGAAGGCCTCTTAATAGAAACTGATTTTCCCCCATATCCCTACCCCCAACTTCCTCCTTCTTGTTTCCTGAACAGTTGCTGTGAAGACTAGAAATGCACGAGCCATTTTGCATCATGAAATGACCTTAAAAGGACAATTCACATGAAGAATGGTGGAGGAGAAAGATTAAAGAGATACATTTTTGGTGATTTTACGTAGCCATTATATCTTCCTTGGACTGCTTACTTTTATAGTATTTTGAATAATAGAATAGACCCTCATGTAGATGCACTACTTTTGCTTTGCATTTTCCAGGAAAAAAAAAAAGTGACAAATTTACTCTGGATACAATTCTGATATAGAATTTGTCAAAAAAGAAAAAAAATCTCTGGAGTAAGCATCCTACATAACAGTTAAATTTTAAAATTACTAATATTAAATGTTTAAATCAGAATCAAACAAGACTGTTTATGATTAGGACTTCTAATTAACATTGTACTGTCAATTCTAGCCAGTTAGTAAGAAAATAGAAAGAAAAAAATATATATGGCTTTCAAAAAAAGGAAGAAGAAACTTTGTTATTTGCGAATGGGATGATATTCTATATAGAAAACCAACCAGTCTTTAAATAAAATGTAGAACTAAAAGGAACTTAGCATCATTGCTGGATTCAAGCTTAATAAAGAAAAGTCCATTAAACTCCTGTATACAATGTCAAAGTTAGAAAACTTAATAGAAAATAGTATAAAACATAAGGAACCTAGGAATAAATCTAACAAAACATCAGACCAAAGTTAGAAAACTTAATAGAAAATAACATAAAATATAAGGTGCCTAGGAATAAATCTAACAAAACATGTGTAAAAGCTTTCTGGGAAAAATGAGAAAATCTTATTGAAAGACATTATAGAAATTCTAAATAATAAAGCATCATATCATGTTTATGTATAGTAAGGCACAATATTATGAAGATGATCCTTTTTCTCAAATTGATCTATGGTTCAGTATAATTCTAATAAAATTTCCAACAATATTTTATTGATCTTAACAAACAAATTTTACATATACATGGGAAAACAAAAGACTAACAAGAGATAAGATACTATTAAAGAAGAAGAACAGAGAAATTTACATCATCAGATATTATTTATTATAAAGCCATAGTGGTTAACACAACATGGTAGTCTTGGAGCTATAAATAAACAGGACAATGGAAAAGAATTCAAGAAACAAAATAATATAAAAACAGAAATTTTTATAATAGAATTGGGATTCCACATGAGCTAGAACAATTGAAAATTTCTCTGGAACAATTGTTTATTTGTATGGAAGAAAATAAAATAAAATAAATTCAAAATATATTAAAGGCTTAAATGCCAAACTGAAAACTTTTAGTGCTTCAACAGAATAAATATATGATCTCAAGATAAAGGAACAATTATTTAAAAAATACAAATAATGTAAACATAAAGGACATTACAGAATTTTCTTTAATTTTGACTTTTATTCTAGATACAGGGGCTACATGTGCAGGTTTCTTATACGGGAATATTGCATGCTGCTGAGGTTTGGGGTATGGATCCCATCACCCAGATAGTGAGCATAGTACCTGATAGGTGAAATTTTTTCAACTCATGTTGTCCTCCCTACCTCCCACTTCTAGTAGTTTGCAGTGTCTATTGTTCCCATATTTATGTCAGTGTGTGCTCAACATTTAGCTCCTACTTATAAGTGAGAACATGTGGTATTTAGCTTTGTGTTTCTTTGTTAATTTATTCAGGATGATGGCCCCGAACTGCATCCATGTTGCTGCAAAAGACATTATTCCATTCTTTTTATGCCTGCATAGTGTTCCATGGTGTATATGTATGTGGTACAAATACACTATAGAACTTCGTCATTAAAATAAACATTTTTCCATCAAAAGACCTTATAAAGGAAATGAAAAGACAAGCCATAAGCAGAGATATTTGCAACACTTAGAATTGACAAAGGATTTGGTACCCAGATTATGCAAGGAAATCCTAAAAATACAATAGAAAAAAAAGACAAATGACTCAACAGAAAATTAGAAAATATTATTGAACTGGTTTTCATAGAAGAGTTAATATGAATGGTATCAAATCTATGAAATGATTGTAATCTAACCAATAATCAGAAAAATGCAAATTAAAACTATAATGAAATATAATTTTGCTTGACATGATTGGCAGAAATGTTTAACTCTGACAATACCAAGTATTTGAAGGCTGTAGTACAAGTTTTGTTATTTTTGAGATTGTATATTTTCACTACCATCTAGGTAATTAGGCATTGTCTATTACATTTTAAGATGTACACAATTGATTACCCAGAAATTTTCTCTCACATGAAAAACCCAAAACATTTACATGTATATTTTAGGAGACAAGTATGCAATTACTCATAGCAGTTTTTTTTTTTTAAGTAAAATACTATAAATACCCCAAATGCTACACTATAAATGGCCATCAACAGAAGAATGAGTAAATAAGTTGTGGTATATGGTATGGATTGGCTGTGTTCCCACCTAAATACCTTGAATTATAATAATTTCTGTGTGTCAAGGGTCAGAGGGGTGGGGTGGGTGGAGATAATTGAATCATGGGGGCAGTTTCCCCCATACTGTTCTCATGTATGGGGGTAGTGAATAAGTGTCATGAGATCTGATGGTTTTATAAATGGGAGTTCCCCTGCACAAGCTCTCTTTCCTGCCACCATGTAAGACATGTTTTTGCTTCTCCTTTGTCTTCCACCATGATCGTGAGGGCTCCCCAGCCATGTGGAGCTGTGAGTCCATTAAACCTCTTTCCTTTATAAATTACCCAGTGTTGGGTATGTCTTTATTAGAAGAGTGAGAACAGACTAATACAGTATATTTATACAAAAGAATAATGCACAGCAGTGAAATGAGTGAACTACAACTACACAGATTAACATAGAAAAATCTATAATAAAATTTTAACCAAAAGAAAAAGTGTCAAAATACGACAAAAATATGATTCTATTAAAGTTCAAAAATGTGCAAAGCAAATTAATACATTTTAATTATACATACTTATGTGGTGAACAATAAAGAAATGCATGGAAAAGACATGTACAGTTATCTGAATAGTTTTCATCTCTGTGTATGGGATAAGGAGTGGCTAAGGTCACACAGAATCTGCAAACTGGTAATGATCCTTGCCTTAACCCAGACTGTGGATACCAAGGTTTTATTAATTATTATTATTTAAATTTTTAATTTTTATTCTCCTGTATGTGTGAAATATTTCATATTAAAAAGCAAAAACAAACTACAACAAAAAAAAGTAAGAATTACTCAGAACAGACTATCTAGTTCTATGGACATGATTATTTTAAGGGAACCAGTATTATGAAACTGTTGTAACCTCTTCTGGGTAAAAATGATGGCTTCTGATACCATTCAATGCAACCTTACTTTTCTCATTGAGTATAGGGAGGATCAGGGTTGTATTTCCAACCCTCTTCCCTATCAGATTTCTAATAGAAACATGAAGATAATAAGTCAGTGTAATCTCTAGACAGGCTGATTTCTCACAGAAATTTTCATACCATGGTGTGTGATATGGCTTGGCTGTGTCCCCACCCAAATCTCATCTTGAATTTTAGCTCCCATAATTCCCATATGTTGTGGGAGGAACCCGGTGTAAGATAATTGAATCATGGAGGGTTTCCCCCATACTGTTATTATGATAGTGGATAAGTCTCATAAAATCTGATTTTTCTATAGGGTTTCCCCTTACATTTTGTTCTCATTCTTTCTTGCTTTCTTTTATTAAAATTCTACTTTAAGTTCTGGGAGACATGTGCAGAATGTGCAGGTTTGTTACATAGGTATACATGTGCCATGGTGGTTTGCTTCACCCATCAACCCGTCATCTACATTAGGTATTTCTCCTAATGCTATCCCTCCCCTTGCCCCCCACTCCCTGACAAGCCCCAGTGTGTGATGTTCCCTTTCCTGTGCCCATATGTTATCATTGTTCAACTCCCACTTATGAGTGAGAACATGCGGTGTTTGGTTTTCCGTTCCTGTGTTAGTTTGCTGAGAATGATGGTTTCCAGCTTCATCCATGTCCCTGCAAAGGGCATGAACTCATTCTTCTTTATGGCTGCATAGTATTCCATGGTGTATATGTGCCACATTTTCTTTATCCAGTCTAATATTGATGGGCATTTGGGTTGGTTCCAAGTCTTTGCTATTGTCAATAGTGCTGCAATAAACACAGGTGTACATGTGTCTTTGTAGTAGAATGATTTATAACCCTTTGGGTATATACCCAGTAATGGGACTGCTGGCTGAAAAGATATTTCTAGTTTTAGATCTTTGAATAATCGCCACACTGTCTTCCACAATGGTTGAAGTAATTTACACTCCTACCAACAGTGTAAGAGCATTCCTATTTCTCCACATCCTCTCCAGCATCTGCTGTTTCCTGGCTTTTGAATGATCGCCATTCTAACTAGTGTGAGATGGTATCTCACTGTGGTTTTGATTGGCATTTCTCTAATGATCAGTGATGATGACGTTTTTTCATATGTTTGTTGGCACACATAAATATCTTCTTTTGAAAAGTGTCCATTCATATCCTTCACCCACTTTTTGATGGGATTGTTTTTTTTCTTGAAAATTTATTTATGTTCCTTATAGATTCTGGATATTAGCCCTTTGGCACATGAATAGATTGCAAAAATTTTCTCCCCTTCTGTAGGTTGCCTGTTCACTCTGATGATAGTTTCTTTTGCTGTGCAGAAGCTCTTTAGTTTAATTAGATCCTATTTGTCAATTTTGGCTTTTGTTGCCATTGCTTTTGGTATTTTAGTCATGAAGTCCTTGCCCATGCCTATATTCTGAATGGTATTGCCTAGGTTTTCTTCTAGGGTTTTTATGGTTTTAGGTGTTATGTTTAAATCTTTAGTCCACCTTGAGTTAATTTTTGTATAAGGTGTAAGGAAGGGTCCAGTTTCAGCTTTCTGCATATGACTAGCCAGTTTTCCTAACATCTTTTATTAAATAGGGAATCCTTTCCCCATTGCTTGTTTTTGTGAGGTTTGTCAAAAAAAGATCAGACGGTTGTAGATGTGTGGTGTTATTTCTGAGGCCTCTGTTCTGTTCCATTGGTCTATATATCTCTTTTGGTACCAGCACCATGCTGTTTGGTTACTGTAGCCTTGTAGCATAGTTTGAAGTTAGGTAGCATGATTTCTCCAGCTTTGTTCTTTTTGCTTAAGATTGTCTTGGCTGTATGGGCTCTTTGTTGGTTCCATATGAAATTTAAAATAGTTTTTTCTAATTCTGTGAAGAAAGTCAATGGTAGCTTCATAGGAATAGCATTGAATCTATAAATTACTTTGGGCAGTATGGCCATTTTCATGACATTTATTCTTCCTATCCATGAGCATGGATGGTTTTTCCATTTTTTTGTGTCCTCTCTTATTTCCTTGAGCAGTGGTTTATAGTTCTTGACAAGGTCCTTCACATCCCTTGTAAATTGTATTCCTAGGTATTTTATTCTCTTTGTAGCAATTGTGAATGGGAGTTCACTCATGATTTGGCTCTCTGTTTGTCTATTATTGGTGTATAGGAATGCTTGTGCTTTTTGCACATTGATTTTATATCCTGAGATTTTGCTGAAGTTGCTTATCTGCTTAAGGAGATTTTGGACTGAGATGATGGGGTTTTCTAAATATACAGTCACATCCTCTGCAAAGAGAGATAATTTGACTTTCTCTCTTCCTATTGAATACACTTTATTTCTTTCTTTTGCCTGATTGCCCCAGCCAGAACTTCCAATACTATGTTGAATAGGAGTGGCGAGAGAGGGCATACTTGTATTGTGACGGTTTTCAAAGGGAATGCTTCCAGTTTTTGCCCATTCAGTATGATATTGACTTGCACTTCCTGGGTGAGGTAACACCCCACCCTGATTCTGCTCATCCTCTGTGGGCTGCACCCACTGTCTAACCAGTCCCAATGAGATGACTTGGGTACCTCAGCTAAAAATGCAGAAATCACCCACCTTCTGCGTTGGTCTCACTGGGAGCTGCAGACTGGAGCTGTTCCTATTTGGCTATCTTGCCTGGGAGTCCAGTCCCATTCTTTCTTGTCTGCCACCATGTAATATGTGTCTTTCACCTTCTGCCATGACTGTGAGGACTCCCAGCCATGTGGAACTGTAAGTCCATTAAACTTTTTTTTTTAATAAATTACCCCGTCTCAGGTATGCCTTTATCAGCAGCATGAAAATGGACTAATACATTCTTTCTTTTGTGGAAAAAGCAAAAATTATGCCTGAGGAGGGAAATTCAGGATCATAATTATAAATACAGCAATAATATTGTTAAAACTTTATATATCACTCTATATAAGTTGGACAAACTTCTCAAAGTTTTAAATAGATTTACTTATTTGTTTTCAAATTAACCCTATGAGATAGAAATTATTATCCTCATTTTACAACTGAGGAGATTGTTTTTTTCTGAAAATTATCCATGCTCTTTTAGTCCAAAGATTTCTTCTACAACAATGAAGAAGGCTCCCATGACTGATGGGCAGGGACCTAAGCCTGTAAACATGGTTCTCCAAGAATCTTAATCAGTTTATTGGAGGACATTTCATTGCCTGTTGTCTGGCTCCTTTTGTGTTTTCTGTAGCCCTTGCCTTAATTAATGTGACAAAAATATGCACCTGAATTTAATTCTTTTTTATTCTGTTCCATTGTCCTTCACTCCTGAGCACCCACTTCATTCCTGTATTTCAGAATATTAATAAACTACAAAACAAATTTCCAGATATGTAACAAAAGCAACAGTTCAGACCTGTAGTGAAAAAAATGCTAATTTCAATAAATAGTGCTGAGTCAATTGTTTATCCATATGGAGAAAAAAAATAGTAGATTGATTCATACCTCACACTGTACACAAAAGTTAATTCTAGATGGATTGCATATTTAAATATGAAAATAAAACATACAACTTTAAGAGAAAGTATAGAATAACACATTTATGTCTTTGGAATACCCCTGAATTTCTTGAGCAGGATACAAAAAGATCAATTCATAAAAAAAATGATAAATAAGATTATATTTAAGAATTTCCTAAATCAAAAGGTGCTATTCTGAAATCAAGAAGAAAGATATTGAGTTAAATTAGACATTTGGAATACATGTATCCCACAAATCATTTCTATCTTGAACTTATTAATACTTCCTACAAACCAGTAAGAAAAACACAGATGAACCAATAGAAAAATGTACAAAAGATTAGAAGAGATACTTTGCAAAAGAAGATAACAAAATATCCCACATATATTTGAAAAAATGATCCATAGCATCAATCATAAGTGAAATTCCAATAAAACCATGATTAGATACTGTATATACTCACTTGAATTGCCAAAATGAAAAAGACATTATCAAGTTTTGGTCAGGGTATGAAATGATTAGAACCCTTATACCAGTTTGTAGGAGTGTAAATTAGTATAACCACTTGAGTAATTGTCTGGCAGTATTCATTAATCTTATATTTTATGACCCAGTATTTCCACTCTTACTCACACGCCAATAGATGTACACACAAGCTTAACAAAAGATATGTACTAGATTGTTTATAGCAGCAATATTTTTAATATCTTAAGACACAAAACTACAAAACGGTCATCAAAAATTAGATCAATAAATAAGTCATACTCACACAATATAATACTGTATATCATTGAGAATAAACAATTGACAAATAAACACAACCATATGGATGTGTCTCAGAAACATAATATTAAAAGAAAGAAACCAGAAAAAGAGTGTATGTACTGTATGATTCCCTAATAAAGTAAACCTATATGCAAACTATTCTACTTGGTAGAAATCAGGGTAGTGATTGCTTGGACATTGGGAGATGGTATCATGAGTGGAAAGGGGGCTTTCTGGAGTGTTGGTACAAAAATGCAATTAGTTGGTGAAAAATCATCAATCTGTATAATTTTGAAATGTTCACTTTTATGTATACATATTAAACTTTGAGTTAAAAAAAATCCCAGCCCATGATGAACTTATTTCAAAGGTGGGGACTTGCTAACCTGAGACAGAAAAGTAGGATGCTGGAGAGTGAGGTACCAGTTGTGGGATCCTGAGGGAAGTGGAGCAATGTGTCAAGCAGATTTACTGTGAAGCAAATGAAACTTCAACTTCAGGGCCTCAATCCCAGGAGTTCCTCCTAAGGCCCTGGGCAGGGGGTTGAGCAATATGTTGTGTTAAATTTTTCCAAAGCGTCAGCTTTTCACTTCCATTTATGTTACTACCTCTTCATTATAGTAAAAATGTATGTGCCTGAGAAACATTTTTATACCTTCTCTTAAATTATTCACCCAGTCCTGGACCCCTTGAGTCACTGACTGACTTGGTAATTGTTTGGGGCAAAGTGTTATGGGATCTTTGAGGTGTTGCTTTTCTGGACAGAAACCTCTGTGGCCAGTGATGCCTTTGCCCAAGTTTTGCTTGGGCCTGCTGGGCTCATTCTGCTCACTCAGCCTGGCAGGCTGCACTTGGCTCACACTACCAGCCTACCAAGGGCAAGTCAGGCATGGAGCAGCAAGAGGTGTGTGAGCAAGCATGAGGTCTGGCCACTGCACACAATTGGACATTCTGGCTGCTGCCACAGAATGGGTAGCTCGAGGTGATGGCATAGACACTGGCTCTCTGCAAGACTGAGGCTGGACCAGGCACACTGCAAGCAGCTTCCCCAGCTGGCACTGGGGAATTCAGTGGCACCCAGAAGCTTGGAGATGCCAGGAACCACAAGTCTCCAAAGAGGGAGTCAGAGCCCCAGCTCAGGGAGCTTCCAGGTTTGGGATTCCTGAAGGACTGCAACTCTCCTTCTCTTTGCCTGCAACATGGCAAGCAAGGGGCATGTTTCAGCCCTGTTTGTGTTACAGCTCTTTCAGCCTCACCATTCAGCAAGTCCAAAATTCTTGTCCTGTGACCAGGAACAATGAGGTACACAGACAAGTGGAGGGTGAGCAAGATGAAGAGGAGCTTTATTGAGCAATAGAACAACTCAGAGAAGATCCACAGGCAGTAGCTCCCTTCTGCAGCCAGAGTGTCCTGATAAGTGTTCTGTTCCTAGCAGAGAGAGTAGCTCCTTTCTGCAGGCAGGTCATCCCAACAAGTGTTCAGCTATCAGCAGAAAGGGTAGCTTCTCTCTGTAGCTGGTTTTCCTGTCATCTGCAGTTCTCAGGAGAGAGGAGACCGTGGAGTGAGTAGCTCCTGTCTCTGCAGCTGATCATCCCAACATCTGCAGCTCTCAGCATAGGAGGCCCCGGAGTGGGTAACTCCTCAATGCAGCTGGTCATCCCAACATCTGCAGCACTCAGCAGAGAGGAGGCCCTGGAGTGGGTAGCTCCTCTCTACAGGACAGGTGGTCATTCTGATGTCTGCTCAGTTCTGGCTGAGCCCAGGACTTTTATGGGCCTCAGAATGGAAGAATTACACACCAATTGGTCCATGGGCAGCCATGGGTGGGCCGGAAAAGGCAGCACAAGTTCCCACTCCAGTTTGTGGAACTGGCAGCCCAACCCCCAACCTTCAGGCCTTCCCTGGCCTGAAGGTGGGGCCACGCCAAGGACTGCCCCCTTCTGCCCAGGAACCTGTGTCCTGCTGCCATTCATGGCACCAAGGCTGTAGGTGCCAAGAGGTGCCTGCAGGCCCATGCCAAGCTGCCCTCAGTGCCACCTCAGCTTCCCTCCTATGCTCATTGGTGCCCAAAGTCCAGAGGGGGTTGAGGCAGCAGAGGGCTGGTATGTCAGCGCTGCCCTGGGTGTGTGCATACCTGGTGGCCTGTGACAGTGCCTAGCTTGGCCCCAACTTTGCTCCAAGATCAGAGCAGGTGCTGAGAGCAGGGAGAAGACAGGCAGTGGGCGTATGCATTTCTGAGCCTGTGAGGGCAGTGGGGGCCCTCCTAGGTCCTCAAGAGTGCAGAGATGCCTGGATCTGCAGCCATGGGTTGGGCAACTGCACCCACACCTAGGGGGCAGGACTTCTGCCTGCTCCTTGGAGCAGGAGGCCTGGCTCTGCAGCAGTTACTTGGGCAGCAGAGTTGTGCCGGGGAGCTCCCACCCCACTGACTCAGAAGCAGCAGGGCTTTCACTAGTCCCTGGCTCCTGCCAGCTCCCTGAGTGTTGGAGTGTGCAACCCTGGCCACGCCTTCTGCTGCAGCTGGCATGATGGCAGCAGCTGCTCCAGATGGGCCACTGCTGCCATCAATAGGATCCATGTATTTCAGTCTTCCTTGTGGTGCACAAGATGCACACACCTTTGAAAAGGTCTCCATAAAGGGAATTGTTAGTTTGCAGGAGACAAGACTCTTTTCCCCTTATGGTTCCATTCCTTATTTCCTCTAAAAAGACCACCACAGCTGGGTGCAGTGGCTCACACCTGTAATCCCAGCACTTTGGGAGGCCGAGGTGGGTGGATCACCTGAGGTCAGGAGTTCAAGGCCAGCCTGGCCAACATGGCAAAACACTGTCTCTACTAAAAATACAAAAAAAAAAAAAAAATTAGCCGGGCATGGTGTCAGGCACCTGTAATCCCAGCTACTCGGGAGGCTGAGGCAGGAGAATCGCTTCAGCCCAGGAGGCAGAGGTTGAGGTGAGCTGAGATTGTGCCACTGCACTCCAGCCTAGGCGACAGAGCAAGACTCCATCTGAAAACACACACACGCTCACACACACAGTTTTATGAACATGTCAGACTATACGGCAGGTTTAGAAAAAGCTAAAGCAAATTAACTGACATAGAAAGAACTTAAAGCTATGAGCTAAATGTTGTATTTCCCATAGTCAGTGGGAAAAGCACCCCCAAATTAAAATCCTTTGCAGAGAGTATGTTTGTACATGTGACATATTTCCCAGTCTTGTTCTCTTTGTTCTGGATTTACTTTCTTTTAAGAAAGTAATGTCATCTAACCTCAGGTATGAAAATTTGATCTACCTTTTGAGAAACTCATCTCTTACCCACAGGTTGTTAGAGTTACCCTAGTCTTCATCCCCGTACCCCTACAGTTCGTTTTCTCTGTTCTGAGTTAAATCTAGAATACTTTCCTGGAGATGCCTGAAGAACAGTTCAGGTTGACTTTGGTATTCAAGATCCCCCAGCAAAATTCAGGTTGGGCATAGCCCCGTCAAATTCTGTCATTTTAAAGGTGGCCCTGCAACTTAAAAAAGTTGCACTTATGCTTCTTTCATTTTTTCAGGTTTTCAGTGGATAACTGATCATAACACTTGCACACACACTAAAAGCGTATATCTCCCTAGAACAAAGCTTAACACCCAACTTTTCATAATCAATAAAGTTTATACTCAAAACAAAAGTTATTTTCTAACTGCTCCATCATCCAAAAAGCCATTCCAGTCCACCAAAGAGTTTGTATTCACACAGTGGCATAGCACACTTTTTTTTTTTTCCTCCATTTCATCTCCTTCCTACTACAGCTTTCAAACTGTAATCTGCCAGGCCTATTGAAGACTAAGAAACTACCAGGTACTAAGTGAGTTGTTGCTCCACTAGACCTATAAGAACCAAGATGAAATCTCCAAAGGATTCCTCCTAAGGGTCTGCTTAACTTTAGACACAATGCCACACATTCTTTCCTTGGTCAGTTTTCCTGCGAATTTGTATTATAGATTGGTGATGAGGGGAAAAGGAGTCGTTGTCATAGAATTGATACATTTTTGATGTTCCCTTAGCCTGGAAAAGTGGATCTCAAAATAAGATACTCAGACTAGCAGAATTAGCATGACCTGGGGAACTCATTGGAACCTATGACAGATCTACTCAATCAGAAACTCTAGGACAAGACCCAGTGATTTGTGTTAAAATTTGACAACCTCTGGTCTAGGACATCCTCTTCACTTCTTTTCAACTTTCTGCCTGGCGAAAACGGACCCAGATTTCACACCTCTTTGTGAAGTCTTCTCCAAACCCACAGCCTTTTTAACTAAGCAGAAAAGAATTGCTCTAAATCACTCTGTACCCTCTGCTTTTAGAATGTTTTGGACACATGTACAACTCTCCATTACAGCACATGTCACATTTTCCAAAATGGCAGTCTTTCACTCACTACCTGCCACATCTATATCAAGTGACTTGTATCTTATGATGCCAGTTGCAATAACAAAGTGTAATGGAGGAGTCTTATTTTGATGACAACTTTGACCCCATAAGTCATGGCTATTAAAATGAATCACTGGACAGAGTATGAACAACATAGCCCTGGAATTTTCATACAAGTCTCTTCCTCCATTCTCACAGCCTCAGGAGAAACAAGAACTAATAAAGTAGTTATTAAGAAAAGAAAGAACTTGATGAGCCAGAGAAGATTAAAAAGCAGATCAGTGGTCAGTATGAAGGCTGAGCAGTTGCCTTCTTGCTGAGTTTAGACTACTTTGCCACTTTTTAATTAAGCAGTCTTTGTGCTCTTGCCAATCAGAAGGCTTCAGACATCAGTGTTTCTCATACATTGGGTTACATATCTTCACCCCTTAAAGGAATCATGTGGTTAGATGCTTATAAACCAGATGTTTGAGGTGTTTGAGATATACCTGCAAACAGATTTACTTTGTCCTGGTGGAAATGGCTCCTTGATTATAAGTTAGATACTTTGGGGGTACTGCAGAATTCCCTTCCATCTGAGTATAATTAGAACATTCAGTGCTCTGGTAAACTAAACACAATTTTAAAAAGTAAATGCTGAGAATGCAAATTCTTGGAAAATCCCCTTCACTTTCCATTCACTGTGCTGGTAAACTTTAGTTGGATATTTGGAGCCATATCAGAGATCTGTGCAGATCAACAAAGTAATTCCTATTTTTGTGTTGTATTGGGATCGGCTCCATAAAATGCTTTACATATGCTCAGTCTTTTGTGTGGTAGCCAAGCAGACAGATTTTTCTTGCAAACAGTGTTTTTGAAAAATTGAGCAAATGCTTTTTCTGGCTTTTTTCCTCTTATTTTCAAGAAAATGTGATGCCTTCTATGATTGAAGCCTGTTACTTTGAAGTTTAATGACAATGGAAGAGAGCAAGAAGTCCTCGTTGATAATGGACCAGGAAGGAAAGGAAATATATGTATCCCTAAAATATTTATCATTTGTCACATAATTTAGTTTTGATATTATATGCTCCAAACAATAGAAATATTTATAATTGCCTCTGTTCATTTTTTATATACAGTTTTATTATTTTGTAATTAGATAATAAAAAGACATATTCCCATTATGCTATTTTAAAATTAATAATAAAAATAATATATGCATATTTTGGATAGTTAGAAAATACAAACATATAATAAAAATCCACAATCACACATACTACTGTTATTAAGAGAAAATTTATTATTAATATTTTTGTGAAGAGCTTTCCTGTTATTTTATCTATGTATGTTTAATTTGTTTTTCAAACTTGGGAGCATGATGTACTATGATGTTTTAATGATACTTAATATATCTTGAGCATTTATTTATATCATTATCTTTTAAAATTTTATATAGCAACCTTATTGTTTTCCTGGTTTTAAAAGTTTCTTCTACGCTAAAATTAAGTAACCTTAAAGTCATCCAAAAATGATTTAATTAAAAAAAATTCTTGGATAAATAAGAAGCTCTAGCTCAGCACTATCCCAGAGAAAATGTGAAGCAGGTATGTAATTTAAGGTTTTCTAATAGCCACATTTTAAAAAGTCAGAAGGAATTTGAAATTAATTTTAATAATATATTCTATTTATCCCAATATATTCCTGTATTGCCATTTTAAGATGTAATCATTACAAAATATTATTAATGAGAGATTTCACACTTTTTTTATTTTAAATCTTTGAAATCTAGTGTGCATTGCACACACACAGCACATCTTAATTCTGACTAGCCACATGTCCAGTGATCAATAGCCATATGTGACTAGTGGCTGCTATGTTGGATGGTGTAGCTCTATATTGTCTCACATTTTTTACTTGTCATCAAAGAAAGAAAATATTAAAACTAGCACATACAGGTGTATGATTTCCTTTACATGTACCTTCTTTTATAATTTTTTTCATATCACATTATCTCATAAGATTCTAAGAGAAGTTTCACATAAAATTTTTCAATGATCTAAAGGTGAATAATTCTTAAAGACTCCAGCCCTACCTCCTGCCTGCCACTGCCACTCTCATCTCTACTCCCAGCAGTCCAGAGTTCTAGGACTTGGGTACTGAACTGCCTGCTTCAGCCACTTTGTGTCCTTGTTATAAAGCAATTCCTGGATCTCCATGCCTCATGATTTCTTTGAGGTCATGCTTCTAGACTCTAATTTTTATCATTACATTCATTTATCTCCTTATTACATTGGGCATTTCTACAGACTGTTGTCTTAGGCAGCAGTGTTCAAAGTGGGGTCTGGGGATCACTGAGTTTCCAACTTTTTAAAGATAAAGTGCTATGGAGGACATGGAATGGAAATTCGAGATCAAGGAAGAAAAAGAAATATGTAAAGATTTCCAGCTGTTAAAGAAAACGTTTTATGTATGCTTTAAGGACAATAGTGGGGATCAAATAGCTTTTATAGTTATATTGGATTTGTTACATACAAAAGAGTTCGAAATTTTATTATTTTAGAAATCACATTCTTTGTAATTATTTAATATATATATAATTCATTTATATATAAAGTTAAAATGTGCAATGTGACAGTTTTCTAAAAAAACCAGACAGTATGCAAACAAAAGCTTTGAATACCTCTTAAAATTAGCCCAGTTCACTTACATCTGGTCCTGAAAAGAACCCCTCTGGCAAGATTCTTAAACTTTCTGCATTTCTATAATATGGAATAATAATGTTATTTACCTCACAGTGTTGTAAGGTTAAAATGAGATAACTTATGTAAAAGCCTTTTGTAAATTATGATATATTGGAGAGATGTTTGTTATTCATAATTTCTTTTCTTCCATGAATTCCTTACTTTTCTTTTTTTTTTTAATAGAGTCTCTCTCTGTTGCCCAGGCTGGAGTGCAATGACATAATCTCAGCTCACTGCAACCTCTGCCTCCTAGGCTCAAGCGATTCTCCAGCCTCAAACTCCTTATAGCTGGGATCACAGGAACACGCCACTACGCCCAGTTAATTTTTGTATTTTTAGTAGAGACGGGGTTTCACCATGTTGCTCAGGCTGGTCTTGAACTGCTGACGTCAGGTGATCCACCTGCCTCAGCCTCCCAAAGTGCTGGGATTACAGGCGTGAGCCACCATGCCTGGCCCCATGAATTCCTTTAATAAAAATATTTCTTGGGCATCTACTTTGTGACAGAGGCTTTTTTAGGGTTTGTAGATACAGTGATGACATAAAAAGGGAAAGTCCATGTTTTCATAAATCTTACATTTTAGTAGGATTGGCAATTACACAAGTAAACAAATGAACAAAGCAAGATACTTGCAGGTGATGATAGATGTTAGGAAGGAAATAATACCAGGTATTTCAACTGTTGCTGAATTTCCAATTTATAGTTTTTGAAAGAAAAGAGCACTGCCTTCATTACATGGAACATCTCTTTAACAACGTTCTAGGACAGCCAAGGCCTACAGTATTCTACAGGTCCCCACATTCTGACATTATCTCTTCACGTGCTCCTCTGTGTCCACTGTGTTCCAGTCACTGTGACCTCTTTCCTGAGGCTTGAACACTCCAAGTATGCTTCCTCCTTAAGATATTTGTATTGTCTGTGTCCTTTCTCAGGATTGTTTTCTTCATATGTGCACGGATAGCTCCTTCATCCCCTTACCTTATTTTTCTCACATTTAATCTTCTTAATAAAGACTATTTTGGTTATCCTATTTAAAATTGAAAACTGTCTCCTTTTTCCTCCAACTCCATATTATCAATCTACTTTGCTCTATTGTTTTTTCCTGTTTCCCCCATAGTATTTACCGCATTTTAACAAACTATATCATTTACTTATTATTTCTGTCTGCTCCTTCAAGAATGTAAGCTCCACAGAAGGAGAGGTCCCTAGAACTCTAACTCACTGATGCTGCGCAGTCACTGGCAAAATTTGAATTAAATTGGAATATTCCACCTTAGGGTACTAATTAACTATTGCTATCTCATTTAATCCTAACAACCACATGAGGTATATTCTATTTTTGATGCAATTATTTATTGCTGCGTGACAAACCACTCCAAAGATGAGTGGATTAACAAGCAACAATTTATTGTTTCTCACTATTCAGTGGGTCAGAAATTTAGGCATGTCTCAGCTAGATGATTCTCCTTATACACAGATAATCACTCACTTATTTGGCTTCAGCCAGTGTCTCAGCATGGCTGGAGAGTTCTAGAAGTCCTACTCAGATGTCTGGTACCTCGGTGTTCTTCTCTCTCACTGCATGATTTTTCCCCCATCTAACAGTTTCATCTGAACTTCTTAAGAGCACAGCAGCTGGCTTTCCTGAGAGGGAGCTACCAGACTTCTTAAGATTTATTGCTGGATCTGGCACAGAGTCATTTCTTCTACAATCTATTGCTAAAAGGATTTTACAAGACTGGCCTACATTCAAGAAGATGGAAGATAGACTCTACCTCTCAAGGAGTGGAGCAGTAGGACATATAGAGAGAAAAGAAAAGGATGCCAGCCCACTTTGGAGACTATCAATTGCAATTATTCTCATTTTCTGGACAAGGAAATTGGAGCTCAGATATATCAGGTTGACAAATCAAGCTCAGGCTTCATTTATTCCAGAGCCTGCACCTTTAAATATTCTGGTTTATGGCCTTTATTAGAGGGGTTCCCATCCTGGCAGAGAGGAGGTCTAGGACTGATGAGACAGACTGTTAAGACTGTTGGAAAACAACCATGTCATTAGGGAGGCATGCAGTAAGGGTTTCAGAATCCTATCCTTGCTTCAAGCAGAACTCAACTTCAAATTATTTTACCCATTGATCTTGCACATAAAGTTTGATTTGAAGAAGCGATTCCACAGACTTAAACATAGTCAAAGGATACAAAACAAATATATATATCAAAAACTAGTTTATATCTCTATGAATTTAAATCTGACATATTCTATTTCAAAAATATGTGTTTGTTTTTAAAATTGTTATTATTCTTATTTTGTTTACAAAGATAAATCCTAAAGAGATAATAGTTTACCATTTCAAATAGGTATTTTATGCATAAGTCAAGGCTAGTTTTATACAGTGATTTTCAAAATACTACATTTTTTTGGAAGCTTCCCTTCGAGCTCTTTTGTAATATTATAATGCACAATATATCCAATTTCAATCTGAGAGGAAAACTATACCTTTCCACTGTATTCTTTTCAGGAATACAATTTAGGGAGCAATTTTTCATGTAGTTTTTGGGCAGGTTACATTACAATTTTTTGCAAACTTGGCACAATGTGATTGTAAATTATAATAACTGTTTCTTCATAATACAACAAATACTGAAGAAGA
Source organism: Pongo abelii (assembly GCF_028885655.2). Taxonomy (NCBI): domain Eukaryota; kingdom Metazoa; phylum Chordata; class Mammalia; order Primates; family Hominidae; genus Pongo; species Pongo abelii. The sequence goes on along the minus strand of NC_085928.1, from coordinate 135,643,777 downwards.
GGAAAATTGTGAGTAGTCATATTTCCATGCTTTAGCCAGAGAAGTGTTCGTTTTCTTATTTTATATGCTACATTTGTGTGCAAGATTTTGTTTGAAGAAAGGTGTCCACTGCAAAAGAAAAGTATAATTTTAAAACAGTTTTACTAAGCAATCTTTAAGCCATAACATTCAACTACAAAGTCTACAGTTTTCTGGCCATAAGGTAATTCATTTGCCAAGATCTGTACCCAATATATTTCTGGAATGTTTCTGGAATTTGATAAAGTTTTTAGCAGTGATTATATTAATTGGAAATAGACAATATAAAAAAGAATTAAAAACTTCCCTTAAATGCTGCTGATGAGCTGTTATAAATATTTTGTTTTGGTATAATTATTTTATTTAAGACTGCTTGAAGGTAGTTGGGATGCCCACATTTTCTCTAGAGATATTCTTGACTTTCTAGGACACTGCTTTAGATGAGAAGTGCATAGAATCTTCCATCTAAGAAACCAGTGGAATCCATAACAACTGGCTTATCTGTAATTAAGAACCAGAGAAAATAGAAACTATCCTAACTTTCCAATAGCCACAAGCTAAAACATATTTCAAAATTCATTCCACTTTCTTAATTTTTTTTGGTTTCTTTGCATCCAAACCCTATTTTCAATGTGTACTTTTAACAAGCATAATTTTCTTGTAACAATTCACTTTTGTTACTGAAGTGGCAACCTGAGAAGCCTGGGATCACTCTAATTCCACATGGACTGAAAAAGAGCCCAACACTTATTCATCCCATATGAGTGCTAGAAATCAACAGGGATAGTCAACACACTAAAGAAAATATTAAGTTCCTCTGGATCTGATTTGACAGTGGCAATTGCTTCACACTGGATCTAGAAAACACAGCACTTTATATAATATAATCAATATAGAACATTTTCTATAGCCCAGGCATAGACTCTTGCACTGTTAGAACAAATTGGTCACAGTGTTCTAGCAGAGAGATAGCTTTGGTCTCAAGGCAAATCAGATACAGAACTGGTTACAAGAAACATCATTAGAAGTCATGGATGTTCTGGGTTTGTAAACTAGGAAATGATTGTGAAAATTAACAATACATGTGGCCAATGATAAAAGCAAGAAAGTCACTTAGCATGACATCACTACAACCCCAATAAAAATGTGAAACAGCTGAAATAAGCTAGTAGTCAATGGGATAGAGAGGAAAGAAGGTATAAACTATAATAAAGAGTTAAGCTGATGTAGCCAACCAACCATTCTAGGTTGTGTGGTACTGAGCGGTTTCCTGGGATACAGAACTTTTAGTTTTAAAACATGTACAGTCCTGAGACAAATTTGTTGCCCAGCTCTACCTTCCTTCACTTTCTTATAATGACCAAGCTTTTTCTTGCCTCAGAGTCATTGCAGAAGCTTTTACCTCTGCTGAGGACATCGAACCTATCTCTCTAGAACACTCAATTACATCTGGCAGGCTTCAGCTAATTCCATTCGAAATGTTCCTAGAACATCTCAAGATGAACCAGAGAGGAAAAATCAGGTTATATGGATGAACGATGATATGAATTACCACTGACTTATATTAAAATCACTGCAAACCAGAAGACAATGATCTGGCATCTTTAGAAAGAAAACCTACAATTCTATAACTAGCAAAAGTATCCTTCAAAACTGAAGGCAAAACACATTTTCAAATAAACAAAAGCTGAAGGAATGTGTCACCAGAAGATTTACATTATGAAGAATGTTAATGAAATTTCCTCAGCCTGATGGAAAATTATATAACATTAAAAAGTTCAGAGGTACCAAAGAAATCAAGAGCACAAAAAATAGTAAACATGTAGGTAAATATAAATTATTATTTTGTCCTTGTTTCTTAACTTATCTTAAAGACACATTACAACTGAAAATAAAAATAGTTTTAAAAAATCATGATGAGCTTGTAGCTATTGCTCAACATGGAGAAAACTGGAAAGAATACGGCTTCCAACCTTACAACAAAAATTTAGACACCAGATAATCTGAAAATTCCCTGTTTTTCTCAAACCTAGCAGTTAGCTGAGGTTTCAAGGCAACAAATACCTGAGGCTTTAGAGCAAACAACTAACCTGAAGTCTAAGGAAAAACATGTGCTCTTAGGAGAAAGGAGAGAAGAACAATTGCTTGCCTGGATCAGGGTCCTATACAAGCCAATAAGAAGAGTTGAATTATTTATCAAATTACTAAGGGACATGTGTGAGGCAGGAGGAAATTATAAAGCTTCTGAGAACAATAGACCCCAAAGTATTAACACTTATTTTCAGGTTCTTATCAATGAATCTTTCCAAGATTCACTAATGAGGGGCAACGAGGAAGAAAGTCCCACTTGTCCAAGATGGCCGACTAAAAGGCTCCCATTGAAAAGACCCATAACAGCGTACGAATCCTGCACCAGAAACTGAGGTATCCAGGTTCCCTCATCGGAACTGACTAGGTGGCTAGTGTGACCCACAGAGAGGAAGGAAGAGTAGTGTGGCCCACCTGAGAGCCACATGGGACAGGGGAGCCCCCACCTTCCTACTCCCCAGCCGAGGGAGGAAGTGAGTGAGCATGCTACCCAGCCTGGGAAAATGTGCTTTTTCCACAGACAACCCGTGGATTGGAAAAAGATCCCACTCATGAGCCCATGCCACCAAGGCTATGGTTCCAGCCATGGAGCCATGCAGATTCTCAACAGCCACTAAGCTAGAATCTGCTTAAGCCTGCAGAGCTCCCAGGAAGAGGGGCAACCATCACCACAGCTGCGGCTGCCTGTTGTCTAAGCAGTTTGAGCTCCTTGGGGGAGGGGCAACAGCCAATTCTGGGACTGATAGCTGCCTAACACACTAAGCTCCCAGGATGAGGGAAGGGTGGCAGCCATCTCTATAGCTCCAGGCTATGCTTTTCCCCTGCTGGAGTCAGGGAGGTTGAGCCGCTTGGTCCCAAGAGGTATACCCTACAACCCAACACACTGGCTGGGACAGAATGTGGACAGAGTGCATTTTCAGGCCTGATCCTGACCCATCCGTCCTCACTGGGTGGGGCCTCCCTGCAGGAACTCTGACAACTCCAGCCAGAGGCTCAGAAACAGAACTCTGATCTCCCTAGGGCTGAGCCCCCAGGGGAAGAGATGGCTGCAGTCTCCATGGACCAGCAGAATTAGCCTTTCCTCCTGCTAGTTCTAAGGAATCTGGGCAGCCCAGATGAATGGGTTTCCCCCACAAAGCACACCCCCTCCACCAAGGGACTGTCAAAGTGCTTCATTAAACAGGTCCTGCTCTCCATGCCACCCAACTGGATAAGACCCCACAACAGGGATTGTCAGACACCCTATACAGGAACATTCCTAATGGCATCAGGTCAGTGCCCCTGTAGGTCAGAGATCTCAGAGGAAGGAGCAGGCACCCATCTTTGCTGTTCATCAGCCTCCTCCAGGCACGAGAATGAACCAGATGAATAGGGCCTGAAGTGAATCCCCAGCAAACCACAGCAGCCCTAGAGAATAGAGATCTTACCATTGCAAGGAAAACAAACAGAAAGCAACAACAACAGCATTAACAAAAACAAAAAGCCCCCACAAAAACCCCATCCAATGGTCAGCAGCCTCAAAAATCAATACTAGACAAACTCATGAAGAGAGAAAGAAATAAGGAATCAACAACAACAACAACAACAAACAGTGAAAGCCCAAAGGCCAGAGTGCCTCTTCTCCTCCAAATGATGGCAATGCTTACCCAGCAAGGATACTGAACTAGACAGAGGATGAGATGTACGAATTGAAAGAAGTAGGCTTCAGAAGGTGGCTAATAACAAACTCCACTGAGCTAAAGGAGCATGTTATGATCCAGTGCAAAGAAGCTAGGAACCTTGATAAAAGGTTACAGGAGCTGCTAGCTAGAATAACCAGTTTAGAGAGGAACATAAATGACCTGATGGAGCTGAAGAACACAGCACGAGAACTTCAAGAAGAATACACGAGCATCAATAGCTGAATCAACCAAGTGGAAGAAAGGATATCAGAGTTTGAAGACCATCTTGCTGAAATAAGGTATGCAGACAAGATTAGAGATAAAAGAATGAAAAGGAATGAACAAAACCTTTGAGAAATATGGGACTATGTAAATAGACTGAACCTACAATTGATTGGAGTACCTGAAAAAGATGGGGAGAATAGAACCAAGTTAAGAAACACACTTCAGGATATTATCCAGGAGAACTTCCCCAACCGAACAAGACAGGACAGCATTCAAATTCAGGAAATACAGAGAACACCGCTAAGATATTCCATGAGATTTTCAACCCAAGACACATAATCATCAGATTCTCCAAGGTTGAAATGAAGGAAAAAAATGTTAAGGGCAGCCAGAGAGAAAGGTCAGGTTACCTGCAAAGGGAAGCCCATCAGACTAACAGCAAACCTCTTAGCAGAAACCTTATGAGCCAGAAGAGAGTGGGGGCCAATATTCAACCTTCTTAAAGAAAACAATTTTCAACCCAGAATTTTATATCCAGCCAATCTAAGCTTCATAAGTGAAGGAGAAATAAAATACTTTCCAGACAAGCAAATGTTGAGGAATTTTGTCACTACCAGATCTGCCTTGTAAGCACTCTTGAAGGAAGCACTAAATATAGAAAGAAAAAGCCAGTACCAGCCACTGCAAACACACCAAAATATAGACCAATGACACTATAAAGAAACTGCATCAACTAGTGTGCAAAATAACCAGATAGCATCATGATGACAGGACCAAACTCACACATAACAATATTAACCTTAAATGTAAATGGACTAAATGCCCCAATTAAAAGACACAGACTGGCAAATTGGATAGAGTTAAGACCCATCAGTGTGCTGTATTCAGGAGACTCATCTCACATGCAAAGACACACATAGGCTCAAAATAAAAGGATGGAGGAAAATTTACCAAGCAAATGAAAAGCAAAAAAAAAAAAAAAAAAGCACAGGTTGCGATTGTAGTCTCTGACAAAACAGACTAAACCAACAAAGATCAAAAAAGACTAAGAAGGACGTAACATGATGGTAAAGGGATCAATGCAACAAGAAGAGTTAACTATTCTAAATGTATGTGCACTCAATACAGGAGCACCCAGATTCTAAGCAAGTTCTTAGAGACCTAGAAAGAGACTTAGACTCCCACACAATAATACTAAGAGACTTTAACACCCTACCATCAATATTAGACAGATCAACGAGACAGAAAATTAACAAGGATATTCAGGAGTTGAACTCAGCCTTGGATCAAGTGGACCTAACAGACATCTACAGAACTCTCCACCTCAAATCAACAGAATATAAATTCTTCTTGGTGCCACTTATTCTAAAATCAACCACATAATTGGAAGTAAAACACTCCTCAGCAAATACAAAATAACTGATGTCATTAAAAAAAAAAAGTCTCTCAGACCACAGTGCAATCAAATTAGAACTCAGGATTAAGAAACTCACTCAAAACCACACAATTACATGGAAATTGAACAACCTGCTCCTGAATGACTCCTGAGTAAATAATAAAATTAAGGCAGAAATCAAGAAGTGCTTTGAAACCAATGAGAAGAAAGAGACAATGTACCAGAATCTCTGGGACACAGCTAACACAATGTTATAGCACTAAATGCCCACATCAGAAAGCTAGAAAGATCTCAAATTGACACCCTAACATCACAATTAAAAGACCTAGAGAAGCAAGAGCAAACAATTGCAAAAGCTACAAGAAGACAAGAATTAACTAAGATTAGAGCAGAATTGAAGGAGACAGAAACACAAAAACCCTCCCAAAACATCAGTGAATTTAGGAGCTGGTTTTTTTTTTTTTAAATTAACAAAATAGACTGCTAGCTAAACTAATAAAGAAGAAAAGAGAATGATAAAGGGGTTATTACCAATTGCCCCACAGAAATACAAACTACAATCAGAGAGTACTATAAACACCCCTACACAAATAAACTAGAAAATCTAGAAGAAATTGATAAATTCCTGGATGCATACATCCTCCCAAGACTAAACGAGGAAGAAATCAAATCCCTGAATAGACCAACAACATGTTATAAAATTGAGGCAATAATTAATACCCTACCATCCAAGAAAAGCCCAAGACCAAAAGAATTCACAGCCAAATTCTACCAGAGATACAAAGAGCAGCTGGTACCATTCGTTCTGAAACTATTCCAAGCAATTAAAATGAGGGACTCCTCCCTAACTCATTTTATGAGGCTAGCATATCCTGATACCAAAACCTGGCAGAGACATAACAAGAAGACAAAATTTCAGGCCAATATCCCTAATGAACATTGATGCAAAAATCCTCAATATAATACAAACAAATTCAATCCAGTAGCACATCAAAAAGCTTATCCACCATGATCAAATCAGCTTCATCCCTGGGAGGCAAGGCTGGTTCAACATACACAAAACAATAAACATAATACATCACATAAACAGAACCAATGACAAAACCACACGATCATCTCAATAGATGCAGAAAAGGCCTTCCATAAAATATAAAAATTCCTTTATGTTAAAACCTCTCAATAAACTAGGTATTGATGGAACATATCTCAAAATAAGGAGAGTTATTTATTACAAACCCACAGCCAATATCATACTAAATGGGCAACTGCTGGAAGCATTCCCTTTGAAAACAAGAAAAGGATGCCCTCCATTACTACTCCTATTCAATATAGTATTGAAAGTTCTAACCAGGGCAATCAGGCAAGAGAAAAAAATAAAGGGTATGTGAACAGGAAAAGAGGAAGACAAATTGTCTCTGTTTACAGGCGACATGATTGTATACATAGAACACCCCATCGTCTCAGCCTAAAAACTCCTTAAGCTGATAATCAACTTCAACAAAGTCTCAGAATACAAAAATAAATGTGCAAAAATCACAATCATTGCTATACACCAACAATACACAAGCAGAAAGCCAAATCATGAGTGAACTCCCATTCACAATTGCTACAAAATAATAAAATACCTAGGAATACAGATAACAAGGGATACTAAAGACCTCTTCAAGGAGAACTACAAACCACTCTTCAAGGAAATAAGAGAGGACACAAACAAATGGAAAAACATTTATCCTCATAGATGAGAAGAATCAATATTGTGAAAATGGCCATACTGCCCAAAGTAGTTTATAGATTCAATGCTATTCCCATAAACTACCATTGGCATTCTCCATTGAATTAGAAAAAAACTACTTTAAATTTCATATGGAACCCAAAAAGAGTGTGTATAGCCAAGATAATCCTAAGCAAAAAGAATAAAGCTGGTGCATCACTCTATCTGACTTCAAACTATGCTACAAGCCTACAGTAATCAACACAGCATGGTACTGGTACCAAAACAGATATATACCAAAACAGATATATAGAGCAATGGAACAGAACAGAGATCTCAGAAATAATGCCACACATCTACAACCATATGATCTTTGACAAACCAGACAAAAGCAAGTAATGGAGAAAGGACTACCTATTTAATAAATGGCGCTGGGAAAACTAGCTAGCCATATGCAGAAAACCGAAACTGGACCCCTTCCTTATACCTTATACAAAAATTAACTCAAGATGGATTAAAGACTTAAATGGAAAACCTAAAATCATAAAAACCCTAGAAGAAAACCTAGGCAATACTATTCAGCACATAGGCATGTGTAAAGACTTCATGATGTAAATGCCAAAAGCAATTGCAGACAAAAGCCAAAATTGACAAATGCAATCTAATTAAACTAAAAAGCTTCTGCACAGCAAACAAAACTATCATCAGAGTAAACAGGCAACCTACAGAATGGGAGAAAAATTTTGCAAAATACGCATCTGACAAGAGGCTAATATCCAGAATCTATGAGGAACTTAAACAAATTTACAAGAAAAAAACAAACAACCCCATCAAAAAGTGGGCAAAAATATGAATGGACACTTCTCAAAAGAAGACATTTATGCAGCCAACAAACATAAGAAAAAAGCTCAACATCACTGATCATTAGAGAAATGCATATCAAAATCACAGTGAGAGACCATATCACACCAGTCAGAATGGCAATTATTAAAAAGTCAAGAAACAATAGATGCTTGTGAGGCTGTGGAGAAATAGAAATACTTTTACCTGTTGGTGGGAATGTAAATTAGTTCAACCATTGTGGAAGACTGGTGATTCCTCAAAGATCCAGAACCAGAAATACCATTTAACCCAGCAATCCCATTACTGGGTATATACCCAAAAGAATATAAATCATTCTACTATAAAGACACATGAGCACATATGTTTATTGCAGCACTAATTACAATAGCAAGACTTGGAACCAACCTAAATGCCCATCGATGATAGACTGGATAAAGAAAATGTGACACATATACACCGTGGAATACTATGCAATCATAAAAAGGAATGAGATCATGTCCTTTGCAGGGGCACGGATGAAGCTGGAAGCCATCATCCTCAGCAAACTAACACAGGAACAGAAAACCAAACACCGCATGTTCTCACTCATAAGTGGAAGTTGAACAATGAGAACACATGGGCACAGGGAGGGGAACATCACACACTGGGGCTAGTCAAGGGGTGGGAGGTGAGGGGAGGGAGAGCATTAGAACAAATAGCTAATGTATGCTGGACTTAAAACCTAGACGATGGGTTGATAGGTGCAGCAAACCACCATGGCACATGTATACCTATGTAACAAAACTACACATTCTGCATTTGTATTCCAGAACTTAAAGAAAAAAAAATAGAAAGCCCCACTTGTGGTGCATCTGAAGAGAGAGCAAGGCAGCCACTGTGAGGAAGCCAGAATGACTTGTCTTGATGTTTCCCCACTATCTCCCATGCTGAACAAAAGCTTTAAGCTCCTGAAGAGGGGCACTAAATTCTGTTGCCCTTACATCACAGGTGAAAACTTATTGTAGTTAGGGGAAGAGAACAGTAACAACAACAAAAAGCCTTCTACTCTGGGAGGGGGCAAAGAGGCCTGATCTTAGAGATTCCTTGTCACTAGAAGTACCAGATCACAGAGAAGTCTTCATCCCTGAGATCCAGTGTTTTAGCAGCTGCCTAACACTGAGAATAAATCCAAACAATGGAGGACACACTGCCTGCCTCTTACCACAAAGCCAGCAAGAGTTGAGTAGTCAGCAACAGCACTCAACCAGTAGAAAAAATAAAGATACTTAAACAGGTACTTTTCAAAAGAAGATATCCAAATGGCCAATAAATATTTTAAACTATGTTCAACTCATTAGTAATCAGTAAAATGTGACTTAAATGTAAATGAGACATGACTAGGATGTATGAAACTAAAATAACTGACAAATGAAGTGCTTACAAGGATGTGTAAGAACAGGAATTCTCATAAACTGTTGAGGGGGGTGTAAATGATACGTGTGGAAGATTGTAATTTTTAATAAAATTAAACATATACCTGCTCTCTGACCCAATAATTCCAAGGTATATGTTCCAAAGAAATGAGTCCACACATCCACATAGAAACTTCTATGAGAATGACATTGCAGACTTAGTAATAACAGCCCAAAGTAAGAGACAATCCAAATGTCAATCAACAATAGAAAGAGAAAATAACTCATCGTAAAATCATATGATGCAATACTTTATAGCAATGAAAGGAATGAAATACAACTATAGACAACATCACAGATGAGTCTCACAATCAAAATTTTAGTGAAAGGAGCTAGACAGAAAGGAATATCTACTGTATGATTACATTTTTATAAAATTCAACAACAGGCAAAATTAATCCCTAGTGATAAAATCCAGAAAGAGATAAGCTTTATGGAAGGGAGCAGGGTAGTGACTGGGAGGGCATATGAGGAGTGCCCATAATGCTTTATTTTTTTATTTGCCTAGTAATTACCAGTTTGTTCACAATGTCATAATTACTTAAAAGGCACATGTATGATTTGTGAACTCTCCTACACGTCTGTTAGAGTGCAGTAACATTTTTTATTGTTAAAAATAATGAAAATAAAATAAAGCAAAGTAAAGCATATTGAACTCCAAACTTGAGTAAAATCAATTACTGTGTAATTGGCAGCTATTTATTGATCTAAATTTTTTTCCTGGAAACAAACATTCTGTATTGGGTAAGTGGCTGTGGCATGGGTTACATTCTTGGTCTTGATAAGCAGCCCTGTGGAGTCAGTTCAGGTTAAATTAGTCTTTGAGAGAGCAGTGCCCAGTGGGCAGCTTCTCTTTGCTCTTTTCTAGACTTTTTACTTGTTTACTTTATGCTCCCTTCCTGCTGAGATGTTTCTGGTATTAACAACAAATAAATGACAGCTGTAGCCTATGAAAAGTAATACCTTAGGTAATTCTTTTGTGATGAATCATCTGATTTTTTATTAATTCTTGTCCTTTTTGATTCTAAGAGAAAGCAGAGGGCATCACTTGGAATCCTGCCACTGACGAACACTCTTTGCTGTTTACTTGCCAATAATTGAAGTATAACAATAGCAGTTATAACAATAGCAATGCTCATTTGCACAGCATTTTAGAAAACATTTTTAAAATGAATTATCTCATTTGAACTTTATATCAGTCCTGTTAAGAAAAGTAGAGCACATGAGAACACATAGACACATAGAGGGGAACAACAGACACTGGGTCCTGCCAGGGGGTGGAACATGGGAGGAGGGAGAAGATCAGGAAAATTAACTAATGGGTACTAAACTTAATACCTGGGTGATGAAATAATCTGTACAACAAAACCCCATGACACAAGTTTACCTATATAACAAACTTGCACATCTACTCCTGAGCTTAAAATAAAAGTTAAATTAAAAAAGAGTAACAATTGCAGTGGATTGAAATATGTTTAATCCTTATGCTTACTCTGATTTTAAAAGAATAAAGCTCACTGGTCACCCTGAGAAAAAAAGAAAAGAAAAGTGGAGCAGACATTATTTTCTTCATTTTATTCAGGAGGAAACTGAGTTTCAGATATATGTTGAAGAATAAATTCTTTATTTGAGACGAGTAGGGAAAGATGAAGCTTTAATATCACTGAATTTTTGTCTTCTCAGAAGTAGATCCTGAGCCAAGTGCAAAGAGTTTCTTTGGAACAAGAAAACATGACAAGGAAGTGGAGAAATGAGAGCGGGAAGGTAAATCAACAAATAAATAATTGGTTATCAAATCATTTACCACTGTGGGCTAGTGGTATTTAATCCTGCTCTAGGAACAAGAATGATATTATCCTAACCCAAAGAACAAAGGAAGTAGGAGCTAGGGTATTTATCCACCCACATTGAGGCCTATATTAGTCCGTTTTCACATTGATATAAAGAAATACCCAAGACTGGGTAATTTATAAAGGAAAGAGATTTAATTGACTCACAGTTCCACACGGTTGGGGAGGCTTCAGGAAACTTCATGGTGGAAGGTGAAGGGAAAGCAAGGACCTTCTTCACATGGCAACAGGAGACAGAAGTAAAATTAGGGAAAATGACAAACACTTATAAAACCATCAGATATCCTGAGAACTCACTCACTATCATGAGAACAGCATGGGGGAAACGGCCTTCATAATCCAATCACCTCCCTCCTTCAACACATCCGGATTACAATTTGAGATGAGATTTGGGTGGGGACATAGATCCAAACCATATCAGGGCCGTTAACTTTCTTCCTCTTCTGTCCTGTTTGCATAGGTGGACAAAGGGGATTTTGGAGACCAAAAAAATCCTCAGGCAAAGAGATGCAGGTGCTAGCAGTTGGAAGTCAGGCCCAAGAGCTCTGATGCGTGTGATAATATGGGAATTAATAAGCCTGCTATATTTGGTAAATAAGAGAATTGTCTTATCATTTGTGATTGCTTTCCTTGCATCCATTTCCTATCTCTTTCTTCTTGTACAAGAATTTCCTATTACTTTTAGGGACCAAAGGGTGGATCAGGCAACTTAAGCTGGTCCAAAAAGAGTTATATGTTAACTTTTTCTGGATCTCTGGGAGAAAGTTCCCGCTTTATCCTGATGAATGTGGAAAAAGAAGCCTGTAGCCCCAGCAACTGCTGGAGTGATGTTGACATTATAAAAGAAGATAACCTGAAGATGAAGCTTATAAAGGGGAAGATAGAGTGGGAACACAAAACCAGTTTCTTAATGACATTATTCATCCCTGGCTCAAGACTTACCTGAATCAAGCTGAGAAACTTGACTTTATGATTAAGTAAAATAATTGATTCCCTTTAGTGTTTAAGCAAGTTGGAGCCTCTTATGTTTTCACTTACAATGAAAGAAATCTAACACAAAATATATTTAACCTAAAATAGTGTTCATTTAAAGAAGCATTATCATTTTACATACTACTGGGGAAAAATACTTCCAATTAAACTAAGAATCAATGACTTACAATCCCTAAGGTTTTGAAAATTTTATACTTTTTGAAAGATCTCTGTTAGACATTTTTAGATGTAGATTTTTAAAATGTAAGTTTTGGGGATATTCATTAGAAAGAGTATAGGGGTGAGAGTCAAATATGCTAGTTATGAGAATCCTAAAATGTGTTCCCATTCGGAGTCCAACTCTTCTCAAATCATTTCAATCGTGGGCATCATCAGTGCTCATATGTTCTTACTGCATCTTCCTTGGCAACATAACTTTTCTTAAATTGAAAAACAGGAAACCAATCTGTTTTCTGTTACTACAGAAATCTAGAAATGCTAAAATTCTAGCATTTAATATAAATGGAATAATAGTACACTATGTACTCTGGTTTATGCACATTTCTAAGATGTTCCATGTTGTCACATGTAGCAGTAATTCATTCTTTTTTATTACTGAGTAGTACTATATTGTATGTTTATAGTTTTCTATCCATTCGTCCAGTTTGGAGCTACTGTGATTATACCTGCTATAAGCATTTGTGTACAAGATTTTCTGTAGACATGTATTTTATTTCTATTAGGTAAATATCTAGGGATGGAACTGATGTGTCATATAGTACGTATATGCTTAACTTCAACGTTACTGCAAAATTTATTCCAAAGTGCTTGTATATTCCCACTAGTATGTATGAGACTTTTAGTTGCCCCATTTTCTTCCCAAAATGTGATACTGCCGATCTTTTAAAAAACAATTTTTCCTTTCAGGTGAACGTATAGTGATATCTCATTATTTTAATACGTGTGTTCCTGATAATTAATAATGTGCTTATTAGCTGTTTGTATGTCTTATTTTGTGAAGCATTTGTTCAAATATTTTGCCCATCTTTTTTTAAATTGGATGTTTGCCTTTTTATTATTGAGAAACGAAAGTTTTAATGTTTACTGGAGATTTCTCTCTATCAGGCATTTGTACTGTAATTTTTTTTCCAATTAGTGGCTTTTCTTTTGCTTTCCATAGTAATGCCTTTCAAAGAGTAGTTTATTTTTTATGTTGATTACATTTAATTTATAATTTTTTTCTTATATTGTTGGTACTTTTGTAACCTATCTAAGAAATCTTAAGAAATCTTCTTCTTTTTAACTCTATATTAACAAAGATTTCCTCTTTGTTGCCTTTTAGAAATTTTGTAGTTTCAGCTTTTATGTTTAGATCGATGGTCCATTTTGCATTATTTTTTTGTGTGTCGTGTGTGATAAAGGTCAAGATTTTTTTTTCCAAACAAATTTCCAGTTGTTTGAGAATTGTTAGTAAAAGATTATACTCTCCCTATTGAAATATTTAGGTACTTGTATTAGTCAGGGTTCTCTAGAGGAACGAGACTAATAGGATAGATGTATATATAACAGGGAGTTTATTAAGGAGTATCGACTCACAGGATCACACGGTGAAGTCCCACAATAGGCCATCTGCAAGCTGAGGAGCAAGGAAGCCAGTCTGAGTCCCAAAACCTCAAAAGTAAAGAAGCAGACAGTGCAGCCTTCAGTCTGTGGCTGAAGGCCTGACAGCCCCTGGCAAACCACTGGTGTAGGTCCAAGAGTCCAAAAGCTGAAGAACTTGGAGTCCGATGTTTGACGGCAGGAAGCATCCAGCATGGGAAAAAGATGGAGGCCAGAAGACTTAGTCTAGCCCTTCCACGTCCTTCTGCTTGCTTTTATCTTAGCTGCATTGGCAGCTGATTAAATTGTGCCCACCTAGATTGAGGGTGAGTCTGCCTCTTCCAGTCCACTGACTCAAATGTTAGTGTCCTTTGGCAACACCCTCACAGACAAACCCAGGAATAGTACTTTAAATTCTTCAATCCATTCAAGTTGATACTCAGTATTAACTATCACAGTACTATAAACCAAAAATTAAATGAATGTCCTCCAACCATCTGAATGGACTTCCTCCTCAGCCAGGGCTCTTTTAAAATTTAACTTGAAAGATTGGTTCAAGCCATGACAGAAGCGGGGCTGGACATTTCTCTTTATACCTCTCTGGCATTAACGTCAACATAGACTTTAAGTCTGATAAGGGACATTTTACAACCTGTTCTCTGAAGCCTGTTACCTGGAGGCTTCATCTGCATAATAAAACTTTGGTCTCCAGGACCTCTTATCTCAACCCAGACATACCTTTCTATTGATCCCAGGTCTTCGGATAAACTAAACCAATTGTCAAGCAGAAAATGTTTAAATCTACCTATAAGCTGGACCCCACTCCCCTTCAAGTTGTCCCACCTTTCTGGATCAAACCAATGTTTTTCTTAACTGTAATTGATTTAAGTCCTATGCCTCCCTAAAATGTATAAAACCATCCTGCATCCCCAACCACCTTAGGCACAAGTTCTCAGGATCTCCTGAGGGCTGTGTCACAGGCCATGGACACTTATATTTGGCTCAGAATAAATCTCTTCAAATATTTCACAGAGTTTGATGCGTTTCATCGACAGTACAAATATTAAAATTTAATTAACCTTATATAAATGGATCTATTTCAGTAGTCTGTATTTTGTTTCTTTCATTTTTATGTCTGCATTTACATCAGCTCTATACTGGATTATTGGAACCATATACCCTTGGGAGGGGTCTTGGGTGATGGGCTATATCCATATGATAGCTTCCATTTAAAATGCCTCGAAGAGCTACGATTTAAAAGTCCTTGAATAACTAATGTGAAGGTACTCCCCAATACATAAGGGACTGGATTTTGAAGAAAAACAAAGTTTAGTTTAGAGTTACCGAAGTTTACATGTAGGATACAAAATGTATACTTAGTATACAAAAGAGAGACTGTGTGGTCTCTTTTTTGCCATCTAGTGGAAAGCTACTGTGATTCACTTCTGTTTGAGGCCTGTATTTGAAAACTGGAAGGAATCTCAGTTACTATGTAGTAAAGCAGTTCTCAAACCTGGGTTTGCATTGCCTAGGGAAGTATATATTTCCCAATAATCAGGCATTCTCCACCATTTAAACATATATTTTTTACTTTATTACTACCTATCATATTTATACTAATATTTTGTATAACCTTTTTAAAAACAATTTAAAGTGTTATAGGTACGTAGACAGACATGAGCGGGGCAGGAGCAGTCTCTCCCCTCAACCACTAGAAATGTCAGGTGATGGTTCGGCATTTAATCTCGTTGCCTCTCTAAAAGTGATAAATTGGCAGCTGGTGCCAGGGAGAGGCCATTTCCTGATGATTCATACCTGTGAACATTAAAGTGTTAATTAAAGGCAGACCCCAGGGAGAAGCCTCTTCCTGGGCATGCACATTAAGAGACAAAATGGCGAAGTACAATCTTCTGGGTACACTCCACTGGAAAAAGGAAAGAAAGCTTCAGAGAGGCATGTATATAACTCCCTAAACTCACTGAGTATGTTCAGTTCCCAAGGGTAGGAGAGGACCACACATGAGGAAAGCCTACCCTAAGAGATGAATCATGGGAAAGAGGCGAGCCTAAGTCCCAGGATCAAAGGTTAAATGCTCTTCTTTTTTCTCTCTTGGGCCTCAGTGCCCACTTGGATCTCTTCCAAGTGTTCTTTCCTTTCTTTCCTGTTCTAAAGCCTTTTTAATAAACTTCCACTTCTGCTCTGGAACTTGCCTCAGTCTCTTTTTCTGCTTTATGCCCCTCGGTGGAATTCTTTCTTCTGAGGAGGCAAAAATCGAAGTTGCTGTAGACACCTACAGATTCGTTGCCAGTAATGGGGTAATTCAGATCTCTTCTACCACTAACAAAAGAATGTAAACATTAAAGAATATTTTAATCATTAATAAAATAGGAAAATATTTTTCTAATATGTATTTTAATAATAGATAAATGTTAAATAATGTCATCTTGGTATAATCTGAACTCATCCAACAAACAACTCATAGTATCGTACTCTGAAAAATACTGCACTAGAGACCTATAAAATGTATGCTGCATGTCCTTAAGGGAAATTACCACAGAAAGGTGAGCAATATTGAATCTAGTCAATAAGTTTCATTTTGGATATCAAAGATTTTGAATGTTTATGATATGATTTACGTGCCCTAAGAGTTTAAGATTTGGACTCAAACTCAAGTCCCTTGATTCCAAGTCCAGTGATTTTCCAATTATACATTGGAAAAGGTTCCAATGTTTAGAAACCTCTTTTCTCTGTTTACCTTCTGAAACATGTATATTCAAATTATTGTACATAGTTTGTATAAGAAAGGAGCCATTATCCATATTAATATAATAGTATGAAAAAAATCAATTGTAAGTTGTTATGTTTTTGATTTTGTGAATTTATAATCCACAAAAATCAGTAAACTTTATTTTTGTCATGTTTCAGGAAGCAATTAAATGAAACTTGAAACTTTGTACATGACAAAATAAATTTTTAACTTAATGACCAATTAAATTACTTAAATATTAATTTAATTATTAGCTTTTAACTTCTAATTTTACCTGAATGCAATCAATGCAACTAAATACTATTTATCCTTTAAATATAATAATATACATTTAAGTAAGTCATTCAAGGGCCTATTTTTAAAAGACCTAATCCTTTAAAAAAAACAAAAAAGGATCGGAAATAGTGGTGATTTTAGCTACTTTCCCCAAAACTCTTCTGCATATGCTTAAATAACCATTCAACAGCAATTAAAATAAAACTGGTAGCTGTTCTTGTTTTTTTGTTGTTATATATGTGTGTGTGTGTGTGTGTGTGTGTGTGTGTGTGTGTGTGTGTATTTGTCTTTGGCAAAGGAGAATGAGTAAGCTTACAAAATGCTATCAAGGGAAGTGTTTAACTGTTGAAATTGAACTTAATATAAAGGATCTACAGTGTGGGCTTGTTGATTAAAAACATTTCTTTATTTCCAAAATTCAAATAAACTCACACTTCTGCATCATACTCTACAGAAGCAAATAAGACATTGAGGCAAGGGACCTGCTGCCTCATCAAGCAGTACTTCACTCCTTCATTCATTCATACGTTCACTCATTCCTCACTGAGGCAATCACATCTCTGTGGTACCTGAATAATTTTGTGAATTGTTTTCATTTTGAATTATTTTGTACATTAAGCATACCCATGATATTGATCCTTGTGTATTTTTTAATGGAAAGAGTAAGCCATTACAGCCTCACCCTATCAAATATATTTTAGTTTTTGCAGTGATTTGTATAAGTTGTTTCTTTGGATCTACTCTCTAACTTCCCAAAAAACATTGTTATTGTCACATAAAATTATCAGCTGAAAGAAAGAAAGGACTAGTGAAAAGTTAACTATTAATTATATTCTTTTAAAATGTATCATTATTTTGGAAAATAATATCTCTAAAATCTCTGCCCTACAATGGGAAAGTGTTGACTTTTTTATTTTAAAAAAAATCCATAAGCTTAAAGATACAAAATTCTAATAATTTTATTATTTCATTAACTTCATTATTTGAATGTTTTCATTTTTCCTTTTGAGTAAAACTCAAATGCAATTGATTTATCTTCAATGTTATATTTCATGTGCGGCTCTCTTAGAAAGAATAAGACAGCATATAGAATCAGATAACTGTATAATAGAATGATCAATTAATGTGCATGTAGAAGCTACTAAGCTTTTAATTCTTGTTCTTATTATAAACTATGTGCCTAATAGGCTTTATTGAACTTTCCATCTGTTTTCTCTCACATCTGTAATTTAAAATGAAAGTTTTTGTTAAAGAAACCCAGAATTGTTCTTTTCTAATTTTTCTTAGAGCTTAAAATATTCTCAAAGTGTTGTAACTTCTAAATTCCTTGATACTATTTTGTCATATCTGGATTTGCATATTTCCTAAGGCAGAATCTTCAAGTCCTCTAACTTTACTGTCTCAATAACTCTTTGTCATCCTTACTACATATTCTACATTTAATAGGCAACAAATATGTATATGCTCCATGGTTAGTTAAATGGTAGGGGACACAAATAATAAGATTAATAGATAGAAAGTGAAGGTTAAACAACAGGTTATGTAATAACTCGAGGTAGTTTTATAAACTGATGTTGCAGATATTCTGCAATTCAGTAGATACTGTTACATTCTCTACTTCAATTTTTCTTCTTGAGTTCTGCTAACCTCAAGGTAGCCTGAATGCATATACCAGGGAGAATGATCTGAAAGGACAGCCATAACTTTGAATTTTTTAAAAATTCGTTTATTAAAAAGAAATATATCACTGTACATTAATACAAAAATGAAGTTTCTGAAATATGTGCCTTGTTTATCTTATGTCTTCAGAAATAACTTTACCACATACCATGAATTATCAAAGGCACATATATGCCAATTTGAGAAGCATTGAAGGTGGTCTACAAAAGATTAACTGCCATAAATATTTTATCAGAATAATTTAACTCAAAAGAAAAAGAGGAAATTAACCTTCCATGGGCACATGAGAGATTGTGCATCAAGAAGTACACCATGTTAATAGTCTCAAAAATATTGATCCAGGAAAAAGCAGAGCTACGAAAGCAAAGTCACAAGAGTATTCTACTAAGACAATTTAGATCTAAGTACTCTCTCTTGACTTGGCTGTTTGACTTTGGAAAAGTCACAGCCTTTTTTAGTGTGCCATCCCTCCCCTGCTAGAGTCACTGCATAGCTTCTATAGTCTTCTCTAGTTTTGCCATCCTGTGATTTAAAAATCTACTGAATTTCTTATCATTTTACAACATTCCACTTTGAATTAACAAACACAGTAGAGTGGCAATGTTCCCTAAGTGCCAACCTCATCACCAGAAAGTGTTTTGACAGTGTAATTTTAAAACACGTTTTGACTGCCTGCTATTTTGAGGCTGCTGCAAAGGGAAGAAAACAGCATTTATTTAGCTACTATAATTTGCCACTCATTGCATACTCAGCAATAAAAAAGAAATGACCCAAGACTGCTCCTTACAGTTTATTTAGAAGCAGTGTTTTCAGAGTGAAATTACATAAGAAACATTTCAAGATGGCAGCAACAAAGGAAACACTAAATATTCAAGATTTAAATCACTTCAAGTTAAAGCGGGGTGATGGTCAAAGTGGAAAAAGATTAGAAGTAGAAGACTTTTTTTTTTTTTTGAGATGGAGTCTCACTCTGTCGGCCAGGATGGAGTGCAGTGGCGATATCCCGGCTCACCGCAAGCTCCGCCTCCTGGGTTCACACCATTCTCCTGCCTCAGCCTCACGAGTAGCTGGGACTACAGGCGCCCGCCACCACGCCCGGCTAATTTTTTGTATTTTCAGTAGAGACGGGGTTTCACGGTGTTAGCCAGAATGGCCTCGATCTCCTGACCTCATGATCCGCCCGCCTCAGCCTCCCGAAGTGCTGTGATTACAGGCGTGAGCCACCGCGCCCGGCCTAAAAGTAGAAGATTTTTAAAGAAGGTGAATTTTCAGCAAAATCTGGAAAAGAAAATGGTAGCTAAGTAATAAAAAGAAGAAAAGAAAGAACGGATTGAGTTGAAGAAGTAACAAAAAATGTAGTTGAAATGAATCTGCAGTTCAAAGATTTTCAATTAAATATTAGAATGAAGAAATTGGCAATATGGAGGCTCCAGCTAAGTTCACCTCATCAATACACACTGCCTAAATAACCCAGTATGTGCAGAGCATACAAGTCTGTATTGAAAACCTACAAAGAACACTGGTTCAGGATAGGTACTATGAAAGATAGAAAGAATCTAAAATATAATCCTTTCCCCTAAGTTACCTCTGGTCTAGTAGGAGACCTAACATTTACAGCATCGGAAAATAATGAAACTATATTTTATAGAATGAAGTCAAGACATGAAAAGAAGCCTTAATATTGCATGAGACATTACCAGACAGAGAATTTGGGCAGTGCTACTATAATTCTGAAAAGAAAGAGATCATTGAGCTAGTACCATGAGTTAATAAAAAAGAAGTGGATAGCATGATGTCTGACCACTAAGAACTTAGTTTTTAAACATCTACTTCATCAACACTTAGAACTGCTCACATTCCCTCCCCTTGATTTCTTTTTTCTTTTAGCTGAGTGATGACGGCATTGCCATTTACATCAGCACTGAGTATCTATTCTCATCTTCTGCTAAAACATTGGGTTTAAATACATACAAAGGAGCAGCAGGAGACTTAGAAAAGACCAACTTTATATATATATATATATATATATATATTTTTTTTTTTTTTTTTTTTTTTTTTTTTTTTTTTTGCTTGTGTGAAAGTCTAAAAACAGAAACCGGGGTAGAATCTAGGGAAGAAAAGGAGGGTGTGAGAGTCACTCTTTTCATCTTTAATGCACTAGGAAAAACTGAATTGTCTTTATCTGTATGTCAGCAAAGAGATAAAGTTTTTCTTTCAAGTTCTCAGGGTCAGCAAGGATTGTTGCTGGGGTTCAATTTTCAAATGAAAAGAAATAGCTCCCAATCTTATTTTGAAATTTTCTATCTGAACATGGATCATATTAAAGCAAAAGGGACTTCTGAAATCTGAACTTACTCTTCCATCTTTCTTCCTCCATATGAATTTCAGAAATGTTAAGTGGTTTGTTTAAGGTCTCAAAATTAGTTAACAATATGCTTGGAGTAGAGAACATGAGTTTTCATGTCTGGTATTTTGCTATTTCAATAAAAAACAAGTGAGAGTTTTCTCTTGGAACTTACTACCAGGAAATGTTTTGATCTCATCCAAATAATCAAGATGCTAATTTTAACTAGGCCATTTTTTTTTTTTTTTTTTTTTTGAGATGGAGCCTTGCTCTGTCACTCAGTCTGGAGTGCAATGGCATGGTCTTGGCTCACTGCAACCTCTGCCTCCTGGGTTCAAGCGATTCTCCTGCCTCAGCCTCCGGAGTAGCTGGGATTACAGGTTCCTGCCACCAAGCCTGGCTAATTTTTGTATTTTTAGTAGAGATGGGGTTTCACCATATTGGCCAGGCTGGTCTCGAACTGCTGACCTTGTGATCCACCTGCCTTGGCCTCCCAAAGTGCTGGGATTACAAGCATCAGCCACTATGTCCGGCCATCACTAGGCCATTTTTTACTCTCTACGAGAGAGCTTAATTTAATGCTCAGGTGAGTAAACCACATTCCTTGTACAGTGTTCAAGATTTAAATCACTTCAAGTTAAAGTGATGGTCAAAGTGGAAAAAGATTAAAAGTAGAAGACTTTTTTTTTTTTTTTTTTTAGATAGTCTCGCTCTGTCGCCCAGGATGGAGTGCAGTGGTGATATCTCGGCTCACTGCAAGCTCCGCCTCCCGGGTTCACACCGTTCTCCTGCCTCAGCCTCCCAAGTAGCTGGGACTACAGGCGCCCGCCACCACGCCCAGCTAATTTTTTGTATTTTCAGTAGAAATGGGGTTTCACGATGTTAGCCAGAATGGCCTCGATCTCCTGACCTCGTGATCCGCCTGCCTCAGCCTCCCAAAGTGCTGTGATTACAGGCGTGAGCCACTGCCTTTATACTTCCTGATTTTTTCTGTTTTTTCCCAATGTATTTTTAATTTCATTTTTAAAATAATGTATACTCATTATAGAAAATTTGAAAAACATGTCAGAGTATAAATAAGCAAAAATGTCTTATAATCTTATCAGCTCATATTACTTTACTTGAAATAATTTCTATATGTGTTTTGATTCTAAGCTGCCTTGAGATAGTTTACGAAATAGAAAGGAGTTACTTTACAGATAAATTTATTTCCTTAAGCAGAACTTACATCACCTCACTTTTCACAAATATCCACCCATTTATTAATACGCATAGTTCATATAGCTTAACAGGCATCCAACAAATGGGAGCCTTTTGAAAAATATGTGTATGTTGTGCCAGATGCAGTGGCTCACACCTGTAATGCCAGCATTTTGGGAGGCCAAGGCAGGAGGATTGACCCCAAGAGTTCAAGATCAGCTGGGGCAACATGGTAAGATTCTGTCTCTACAAAAAAATCAAAGAATTAGCCGGGCATGAAGGCATACACCTATAGTCCCACCTACTCAGAAGGCTAAGGTGGGAGGATCATTTGAGCCTGGGAGGTCGAGGGTGCAGTGAGCTATGACTACCACTGTATCCCAACCTGGACAAAAGAGCAAGACCTTGTTTAAAACAAATGTGTGTATATATATATATATATATAAAATGATGAGATTGAAGCCCCAGTACAGGACATGGGCATGGGAGATTGGCCTCATAGTGAATAGTTATAGATTTAAGAAACTTTCTATAGCCTTAAAATGTTGTGATTTAAAGAACACACATTAATAGAAAGTGCCTAATTTGAATGAGGAAGTTTGGATCGTATACCAATTCCTTGACTCATTTTTTTCATGTAAATGATCAATTCAGCAGTATGGGGGAAAATGGTAGGTATATTATTTTAATTTCACATTTGCATGATTCATAAATCAATAAATAAAATTTACATGCCTTCACATGTACATATACCCCTACATTCAGGGTATGAAGAAACCAAGGGAAAAAGATTGTATAGAAAAGAGAATTGTATTAAAAGAGACATAAAGTCAATTTTGACACTTGCTCCTGAAAAAGACATGCTATAGATTAATTCTGTTATTCTATATATTCATTTCTAATTCATTAAACATTGTCTCATGCATCCTGTGTTGTAGATAACCTTAAGTAAAGGTTGAACAGGATACGATAATAAACCATATGAAGCTCAGGGTGCCGTGGAACAGACAGAGAGATAAGCTAATAAATATAAAGCAATGTGGTGGTAAAATGATTGAGATAATAATTATGTTAACTAACTTTTCTTTAACAAATATTTATGTGCCTACAATGTACCAGGGATTATGTTAGCCACTGGCGATACAATGGTGAACAAACAGTGGATACTGTACTAATCATTTTCTCCATATTATTTCATTTATCCCTCACAGCTGCCCTGTGAAATGTGTGTTATTATAATCTCCATGAAACTAAGAAAAGGCTTGCCTAAAACTGCGCAGATAAAACTAGGTCAGAAGATATACAACATCTATTATGAAAGCAAATGCTTCTATTTTGAGTGGCATTCAAATTAGGCTGAAGTGGAAAGTGGGTATGTGTGTGTTAGTGATGCGAAGAAGGTCTGGGAAGCACTTTCCATGAAGTGAGGCTATCATAATCAAAGTCATAGTCTCTAGAGGAGCACTGTGTATTTTAGGAACTTCTAGGAATTGTGTTTTCCTTGAGTATAAATTTTGAGGATGGTGAGAAATGAGCCATGGCAAATAAGATGGGCTCATAATCCCAGAGGCAAAATGAAGGGTGGCATGCTCAGATTTGCCTTTTATTAAAATCATGCTAGCTACATTGTAAAGAAAGGCTTAGAGGCTAGGCAAGGTGGTTCACACTTGTACTCCCAGTGATTTGGGAGGCCAAGGCAGGAGGATCACTTCAGGGCAGGAGTTTGAGACCAATATAGCAAAGATCTGTCTCAAAATATATATATATTTTTTTAATAGCTGGGTGTGTGGTGCATGCCTGTAGTCCTAGCTACTTAGCAGGCTGAGGTGGGAGGATCAACTGAGTTCAAGAGTTAGAGGTTACAGGGAGCTATGATTTCACCACTGCAGTCCAGTCTGGGCAATAGACTGGAGCCAAATATGGCTCTTAGATATAAGAATAAGGACTACTTTGGATCTCACATAGATTACTTGGTGGTATACACAGAAGTTTATGTGAAATAAATAGTTAAGGAGTAATATCGAGAGCACAATTAGGTATTGTCAGAAGCTTAGAGGCCTGGGTTTCAGAAAAAGATTAGGAAAATGTTCTCAGAAAGGAAATATTTAAAATATGACAGTAACTGAAATGTAGAGTTTAGTGGCCCAGTTTATGGAGTCTTGAGGGAGACTAGAATATAAAGATTGGCTAAGGGAAGAGGGTTTTTTTTTGTTTTTTCAAGAAACCCAACCATTCAACAGAAAAGACTCTTTCTGTTCAAAACAATAAAGTTTTCTATTTTAGAAATTTAGAAAGTTTTACGAAGGAATTGACAGAGTCAAAGACAACAAAAAATTAGGAATATATGGATTGAAAATGTCCATTATTTTAGAAAATTACGTCATTATTGACTTTGATAAATCTTTTTAGAATGGTTGAAGAAGCAACAAGATCAAAATAATTTTAGATGGATTTTCAGGAAATTTACATGTAAAAGAAATGTGAAAGATCAGATAGATCAAGGAAAGATATGTCTCAGGGTTAGAATAGCTGGAATATTTATAAGTTGAGAGAACAAACAAGTAGCGAGAGAAAAAGAGACAGAAATAAAGATATAGGAGAGAAAGGGAGGACAAATGGAACATGATTCTGGAAACAGATGATGAAAATTTCAGGTGGCTGTGTATTACTTTTGGAGAGAACGCCTAATCTTCTGGAAGAAAAGAAAGTAGGATGGACACAGTTATAAATACACTGGTACAGGAGAGAGCAAAAATGGAAGGTATTTACCATTAAGGTCTGATGAGACTGGGATTCCAGGGTTTGTGTAACAAGCCTGAACAGAGTATTGAAAATTGGATAGGCACTCAGGGACATGTTGTTTCCTGTGGCAGGAAATTTTCAAAACAAGAGAAAGATGGTGAGATTTAATAAATAAATAAGCAGTATTATCTCCACTTTTCACCTTCCACTCTTCCAAAGAGGCTCAGATTCATTGAATGGCAGTAAGATATGGAATGTATTCCTCCTTACGTAACTTGACCACTGTGAAAATTTATAAGAGTTGAGAATACTATTGGTTGAAACCATGTACCTCTTGGAATCTACTACTGAACTATTGCCCAAGGTCTGTTGCAGTGACCTGAATTCTGAAGGTGGGAATATATGCGGAGTTACCTAAAATAGTAATACCTTGCATTTATTGAGTTATTACTGTAATTTGGTCATTATTCTGTGTGTTTTATATTATTCACTCATTTAAATATCACAAAAAGTCTGAATTGGTGGTATCATCTTTTATTTTTATAGAGGGGATTTGGCAGAGTACTTTCCGGGTGCTCTTTCTCATAGGTGGGCAAAAGCACATGAATAATTCTGGTCAGTAAGCTTTAGGAAGAGGTGATGTGTATAATTTCTGGGTTGAATCACAGGATAGCAGGTGACTTTTCTGTTCAGTGATCATGATGGAGGCCTCTGTTTCTGGATGTGCAACTGTAACATGGATAAGTGTCCATCAGCCTGAGTGCCTGAGTAATTGTGTAAAGAAGAGCCCCCTCTATTGCTTTATAAGTGATAATTACATTTTGATGGTTAATTTACTTAAACTTGAGGTGGGGTATTAATTTGCTACCACAATATAATCTAACATAGCCTGACTAACAAGTGATCAAAATGAGAGATATAGCACTAAATCATAGGGTAAGTAAGTACTTCTTCACTTTCCTCTGCAATGGAGAGATGGGGACAAATACGGCTCTTAGGAATCTTCTACACAGCTAACAGCTCCAGGTCTACTACAGTGATCTGAATCCCTAAGATTTTCTACCATGCCCGTGGTAGACATTACTAATTGTTCTTCAACTCTCTCTTGATGAGTCTGGGAGCCACCTAGGAATTATTTTCAATACAGAAAGCCTAGTAGTTGCTATTAATTTTTAAGATTGAAGTGTATATGAAACCTGCATGTCATCCATATTATGGATGTTTGTTCATGTCACACCTTGTTTCTAACTGCCTTTGAAATATGTGGCAGAAGCTCTAGGTAGATTGGTTGACCCACACTCATTCTTAAACTGTTAGACCTTGCTTCTTTCTTTTATAAATCCTGGGTAATTAACTAATTACTTCCACATTCTTTTTGTAGCTAAAGACATCTTTATTACACAGTGTTAGCTAATGAGAAATAGCAGAAATGTCCTGAGAGGAAAAGGAGGTTTTCCCAAGGAAGTTTTAACTTTTCCTAATAAAAAGAGCTCGTTTCAGCCAGCACTACCTGCTCCTCACTTCTGATAGTAGACCAAAGAAGTACTGGATGGAACTTCAGCAGCCGTCTTGCAACCATGAGGAAAAGATCAAGATAACCAGAAATAATGACTGATATTGTTGTGCTTTTGAATTTATATCTGCAACTAACCACCCCAGGACCAGTTATTTTAGAGAAGAATAACCCTGTTTGTTTAAGCCACTCTTACCCACTTTAAGGCAAGTATTCTGTTACTGGCAGACAAGCAGAATTCTAGTTAATATAAGGCACTTATATTATGTAGATATTCAGGCACATACCTATACCTATAAAGTAAGGGTTATAACAGAGGCATATGCGAGTTAATATAGGGACATATACAAAATGAGTACCTAAGTTGATTAGAAAATTCAAAGAAAGGTTTCACTGGAAGTTATGTTAAAGGTAATCTTTGGGTCATGAGTTCAACTGATAAGGAAGTTACCAAGTATGAGATAGTCATTTGAAATAAGGGTAACAGCATGTTAAAGAGATGGCCTGAAAGAAGATATCATGTTCTGGGAATTGTACATAATTGAGCAAGTGTCAAACATAAAATCATGGAGGAGTTAGCTTGCTATGTGCATAAAAGATAAGTCTGGAGGGCTACGTAGAGGACAGTTATTGAATGGCTTTAACTAATAGGTGATATAATTTTGCTCTGTCCTCAAAGATACAAAGATTTTAAGGAAGGAGTACATGATTAATTTATATTATAGAAAAACACCATGCTGGCTGCAGTATAAAGGATGAATTCAAGAAGAATGCTTTCTGGCAGGAAGACCAGCTAAGAGAAATAGTTATAGTAAGAAATAATGAGTATATCAATTAAAAGAGTGACAGTGGAAAATGGAAAAAGGACAGACTCTACAGATGTTATGAAGCTAGAGGTAATAGAAACTAGTGATAGATTATTTATTTTAATGTAAAGAGAGGATAATCAAGATTGGTTCCCAGATTGTATTTTGGGCTAGTGGTGAATCATGGATGAGAAATAGGGAGCAAAGGAAAATGATGTGCTGGAGTGAAGGCAACAAAGATACATGTGAGATGTTTTTTGTTTGTTTATTTGTTTTCTATTCAAGATTCATTGTTAGCTGTAGAATTTAGTAAATCGGCTCATGTTCTTTCTTCTCAGAAAACCTCCCTGATATGCCAGGGTCAATCTGGATCCTCCGTCAAGCAGACACCAAGACAGGAGCTGACACTGAAGAAAGAGCATGTAAAGGATAAAGTAGGTGGCGGGGCAGGAAGAGTTTTCAGACTGTGATGCAGGGTTGACATCTGGGAAGGAGAGGGAAAGAACAGTGGGTAGGAAGAATGGTGCACTACTGAGAAAGTCTTTGTCAAGCTAATGAGGAATCCTGGCACAGAGATTACCTATTAGACGAGCCCCACACAGGATAGAAAGGGCTGAACTTTACTATTGGCATCACGTTTGGTCATCGGCTGGCATGGACAGTGTGGCAGATTTGAAGATGTGGCAACTGAAGACTGTCATCAGCAACACTTTTCCCACCAGGTTCTCTTGACATGAGATCCAAACACTGCACCTCTATTGCTACCAAATGTCTGTTCTTGAATATTCCAGAGTTCCTTTTCTTTGAGGGCAAGGGTTGGATTGTATTTTACCACCTCTTTAAAATTAGGATGGCCATGTGACTTATTTTGGTCATTAAGTTGTAAGTGGAAGTTTGAAAAAACAGTATATGCTTTGCCTGATTATCTTTTTCTCTTCAAAGAAAATACCTTTTGAGCAGAACTTCCATCAATCTGGGCCCCAATAATGAGCAAGCTCTTGCCAACTCAGGTGGGACATGTAGACTGAGCAAGAAATAGCATTATTGTAATAAGCCATTGAGATATTCTGTTTTTTTATTGAGGCATAACCTAGATTACTCTGACTGAAACCATAGCTTTGGAGATTGTGCTGGAGTATTTTAGTTTCTACATACACTGAGAAATAGGCAGTGACCATTGGGGAACAGGCAGTGAACACTGGGGAAGAGGAGGCAGTGAACATATCACTGGAATCCAGCTTGGTTGGATATAAGAGCAGAACAATTTGAAAGCATTAGTCAAAGAAATGAACTGCTTGATTTTCCTTCTGATCTTCTGAAGTCATTTATATTTAGAAGGAAAAGCTCACCAGTCATAGGTTGTAACAAATTATTAATGCATAAATGTGTTCTGAGCTAACAGGACCATAAATTGTCATAGTTGGTCAACAATATTTATTGTGGATAAACAACTTGTATTAGATATGTTAGAACACAAAAAAGAGAACAATGATTATTATCATCCCTTTTATTGTATGCCACATATTATGAGATTCAAAGGCTTTCACAAATATTTTCTTCTACTCAGTGGGAGAAGTAGGGAAAGTATTATTATCCCAGTTTTACAGTTAAGGAAATGGAAACCCACAAACTTTAAATGACAAAGGGGATGAGTGGTTGAAACAAAACTAGAACTCAATACATCTGAGTAGATGCCTGTAAATTAAAATATTTCCTTCTTACGAAGGCTAAAATTCTTGTTGCCAGAAAAAGTTTAAGAATATTTTCAGTGCCTACAGTCAAATACATATGCATCAATAAGGTATTTGCAGCTATTTTGTGTCATGGTATTGGATGAATGCTATAATTAGGTAGACATGAAGCGGACCTAAAACCATCAAACTAATATGGAGAGCCCTGAAGCTCTTTCCAGTTCCAGTCAGTCTGAAAAGACAACATCAAATGCTAATGAGAGAGAGTCAGCCTTAAATAAAATAATAATAAGAATAAAAATTGCTTTATATGTGACTTATAACTCTTAAGTGAATTTAATGTGTATTTTCTCTCTTGTGTGTTACATTTTCCCTATAAGGAATTATAGAGTTGAACCCAGATCTTGAACCTATAAATCTCAAATGCTTATGGAGACATAAAGAATAGGTAAAAATGGACTTTTAATCACATTAAGGAATGCTGTTATGAGGCAACTTCCTTTGAAACTCAAAATACTAACAAATTGATAGGAAGATTTTAAAACATGGCTCCATTTTATTTGATACTTGTTCCATCTAAAGGTTGGACTTTTCCTCCTTTCTGATTAACCTGGGTTCTGTGCCTGCTTTCAATCTGGCCGTTTCTAGATCAAGCCTTAAGAAACCGGCAGTTCCTACTTCCTGTCTCTTCAGACACTCTGGAAACCACCATGCTGTGAGGAAGCCCAAGTAGTTCCTGGAGAGATCTACACCAATAACTGAAGCCCCAAGGCCCTAGCACTGGCTGAGCTCCCAGCTGAGAGCCAGCACCAAATTTCCATCACTTTGAGTGAACCATCTTGGAAGTGTATTTTCCAGTTCCAGGTTAAGTGTACTCAGAAATAACCTGCCCCATTGATCCCTGTAAAAATTGGAGATCTGAAAGCAAAATACAATATTGTTGTCATTTTAAGTCGATAGGGTTTGGGGCAGTTTATTGTATCAGTGAACTTTGCCTAGGTTGGTTTTACCTAAAGAGGCCTTCTATAGTACATAATAGAGTACCTTGGTCTGGATATAGGGATTTTGTGCCTTCCTTTACATTTTAAAGTCAAAGAAAAAGATCTTTTCTGTGAACATGAATTTTTTATTATTATTGTTATACTTTAAGTTCTAGGGTATATGTGCACAATGTGCAGGTTTGTTACATTGGTATACATGTGCCATGTTTGTTTGCTGCATCCATCAACTGGTCATTTACATTAGGTATTTCTCCTAATGCTATCCCTCCCCCAGTCCCCCATCCCCCAACAGGCCCGGGTGTGTGACGTTCCCCTCCCTGTGTCCATGTGTTCTCATGAACATCAATATTTTTAATGAGGGCATTAAGTTTACTCTATTGTGTGGTTATCCTGTATTCTTGTAGCATTGTCTGGTTTACGCCATAGAGAAAGATCACATCCCTGTAGTGTGTGATCTACTATCAAATGAGTTGGGGTTTTTTGTGTCAGTAAGTGGGGACAGTGGGAAAATTTCCTTAAGGAAAGCACATGAGATTTGGTGATTTGGGGCAGATGATAGTGAAAACTCTAGACTCCCATGGTGCTTCTTTCATGGTCTTTGATTTCCAGGTGGCAAAACATGTTTAAAGGAATTTAATATACTTAAACTTGGATGGAGATCATGTTCTAATGGCACAATTTGGCCTCACCGATGCCACAAACCCTCAGAATGAACATTAGGTTTTCAGGCTAGAACTTAAAAAGGGCCTGAAACTCAAGACCAGAGTGGTGATGGCTGTCTTCATTAAGAAAGACTTATTGGTGGGCAAAGGATATAAGAGATAGTTAGGTCCATCTACTGCAGTTCAGTAGGATACAGGGCTTGAATTTGAATTTAGGGCAGGGATCTTGCCATGCCTAGCACAGTTCCTGACACATAACAGGTGTTGGAGGGGAGACAGTGAATGATAAATGCCAGGCTCCTTTTGCCATGAAACTGGGGCTTTCTTTTGGATTGTCATTTTTAAGCCACTGTGTGGCTTGCTTCTTGCAGTGATTTCATATATTAGGTAACATAGATCAGGACCACGAGAAAACAATTTTTACACACACGGCCCTACAGTGCAAATTGTATGAATCCGAGTCATAGCTTACAACTAATAAATTTCATCCTGAACTTCGAGCCAATTCACGGGTGGCGTTTATCTCCGTTTTACATCGGCAGCAACAGCCTGAATTTTCTGGGACACGATGCGCCACCCAAACAACAGGGACTCCCTCATCCTTTTCTCCCCAGCTCCGCCCAAGACTGAGCCACATAGCCACCCGCAGTCGCGATCGGCTCGCCGCGTGGGGAACTCCACCCGCGTGAGCTCGGTTTCCGAAAAGCGAAGCTGGGTTGGGACACAAGGATTGAGGGGAGAACAGGGACGGACCTGCGGCAGAAGCAGGGTGCAGCTGGGCGAGGAACCCCACGTTGGTAGCTTCTCTTCTGGGATGGCCGCCCCGCGCCGCCCACTCCGGAATCCCGTCCCCTCCCCGGCGCGCCCCCGCCCAGCTAGCCTAGAGCCTCTGCCGGATCTTCTCGAATTTCAACACAAAGGGAATCCTCGGCTGCAGGAAGTGCATCACGAGAAAGGGGGCCTGGGGGCGGGGAGAGGGGGATGCCGCTTCTCTCTCTCCTCCCCCTCCCTCCCGGAGCCCAGGGCAGACGTGACGAAACCCGCGGGGTCCCCCTCGAAGCCCCAACAGCCGAGATAATTGAAACAAGAAACCCCCTTACCCACAGTAAGGGGGTTGGGGGTGGGCGCTCCCTCCTCCCGCCACGCCCGAGTTCCTGGAGATCAGAGCAGCCTCGCCGCTGCTCTGACACCTGTTTGCTTTTTCCCTCCTTTCCTTCCGGGTGCACTAGCACCTGGGCTTACGTTTGTTTTTCTACCCTGGGGCTCTCAACTTCCCTTCCACACTCCCCCTCCCCTGCAGAGTTTTCCGTAAAGTTCGGGCTCGGGGTGTCCCCTTGCACTCCCCACAGGGCTGTGCGGCAGGCTTGGGCGACTTTCCCCGCAGAACGTCGGCCGAGAAGGAGTCCCCGCGGGGGGCCAGAGGGGAGGACTGGGAGAGACCACTTTCGTTTTCTGAGACGCCTTTCTGTTCCTGGCCGTCCGCCAGGCTTTCTTCTTGGAGGTGTCAGTCTTTGGGAGTGGGGACTGGGGAAAGGGGGACAGGCTAGGGGATTTGTGTTTGAAGCTATTTTTGGAAGGCAGCCTTACTGTTTTTACTTAGGTGGTATTTTGCAAATTAATAAAAATAGCAAACTTTTCTAGAAATGCTTTATTCACATTTTACCGGAGAATGGGAAACCATCCATTGTCCGTTCAAAAGGCTATTTTTTTAAAGTTTGGGATGGCTTGGGGAGGCCAATGGCAATTTGGGGAGAAGGGATGAAGCACCCCTTTTTGGAGCTCGGGGCCAGTTTCCCGGACTAAAATACCCTGGTGACTGGGGATGGGCCTCACAACTAACTCGGGCTGCCCTGCCCCTGTCGCGTGGGCTCGCAATGGCAGGTGCTCCGGAAAGGGGCCGCCTCCCCGTGGGGCTCCTGGCTGCCTCTGCTCCCTTGGACACCACTGGGGGGCCTCCCCCTCCTAAGTTGTAGGCTGAGGCCGGATACCTGCCCCGACCTGTCTCCTCCCTTTCTCTAATACCACACCCAGGGGACTCCAGTCTCCCCGGGAGTGGGACGGAGAGGGAACAAAGGGGTCTTTGTTCACTGGCTCCCGGGGGGTGGGAGTTGCGCTCGCTCTCCTTTCCCGGCGCCCCTTGGAGACCGGGAGGCTCAGCGCCTCTCCCAGCTCTCAGCGCCGCCCTCCCAGACCCCAGAGACGTCGGTCAGGGCCCGGCGCCCCGGGCCACTGCGGGCTCTTTCCGGGCGGGCGACGTGGGGGGCGAGGCACCGCGTGGCGGCGCCTGGCGGGCACTGTTGCCCGCGGAGGGACGGTGGGGGGGTTTCAGCAGCTGGCAGGGGTGGAGGGGGCGGGAGAGGGAGCCTGCGCCGGGCTGAGCCTGGAGGTGCGGGGCGGGCTCGGGGAGCGCTCTCGGGGCTCCTCCTGCCACAGCCAGGGCGGCTGGAACTCTCTCCCTTTCTCCCTCCATCCTTCCACTTCCCCTGCTCGGCCCCGCCGTCAGGCCGGGTCCCCCTACCCTGCCGTCATCAGGTTCCCCTTCTCCCTTCTTGGCACTTTCCTTTCGAACCATCCTTCTGGACAAACTTTGATGGAGAATTTCACACCACGCTGGAAAAATGCCGGTTATGAAAGGATTACTGGCGCCGCAAAACACCTTCCTGGACACCATCGCCACCCGTTTTGACGGAACACGTAAGTCTTACACTTGGACGAGTGGTATGGCATTTTCTGAGACTGATTTTTCTCGTACACATTACTTTTGCTCCCACCTTCCCTTTTGCACCAGCGGAGTGAATTTTCTTCTGTTCTTGCCAAGGTATCTTTTGTGCGGAGAAATTTGTCCCCTCATGGTTTGGTGTAGTATTAACCCTTTGTATTGGTGTAATAGTTGGCTCTCTTGAGTTCTTGGGTTTGTTAAGGACTGAAACGCAGCCTGAGGAAAGACCGACGCCCGTATTCACTGTGGGACCTGCATTTTGGTGTATCTTTAGGGAATTGGTTGTAATTTTCTGAGGTGAAAAGGGGAATATCGGTGTACCTAATCTTTCTAGAGTTTCAAGGCTCCCTAGATTAAAAGGAGAGCTTGGAGTGTTCTTTCTTGGAGCTTCATTCCGTGATATCTTTCGGATAGGTATGATTTTCTATCTGAGTTTAAGAAATGCAGGATTGCCAAGTGTAAGCTTTCTGTAGAATTTTAAGTATTGTGAGTTTGTCAGAGCCTTGATTCCTGCTTTTGAGCTAGAATAGCGTATCTTTGAATCCTGAAATGAACCTAACACTCAAGCAGAGGCTGTTCAGGAAGACGGACATGAATAAAGACGATTTGATGATAAGAGAAAGTTTTTAGTTTTTTTGAGTGCGAATATTATTGGACATTTAGCTCATTTAAGCTACAGTAGAAAAAAATAGATAGGATGTTGTGTGGTTGCTAGCAGACGGTTCGTTATCATCTGCAAGTTGTTCTCTTTCAGGACCACGGTCAGGTCCCCACTCCTTCTCAGGCTTCTCAAGCTCTCTACTTGACCCTGTGGATCTTCCTAGCTGGCTTTAACCCTGTAATTAGGAGTCTATACTACCACCCCTAACAAATACTCTCAGTTGGTTTCACTATGAATATGCTCATCTTCTTTCTAGCTTATCCTGCTTCTGTGCACTGTCTTCCATTTTTCTGTTATTTGAGACTCAGAGAAACTCATTTATCCTGGAGTCCTTCTTAGTGGTTCAAGTGTCATTGCTTTTACTCTGTATATTTCTTGGAGCTGATATGGGAGAGCAATGCTAATTTCATTTCCACTCCAGTAGTCTAAATACACAGTCTTATCTTTGGGTGGGAAGAAAGTCTTGGACTTATGCTTCAGGGATAGTTGGAAAAGTTTACATGAGAAAGAAATGAATCACTTACTTTAATTTTGTTCAGTTTTTATTTTTGACATCTAGCCTAATCATGGTAGTTGGTGTGGATATTTGGTCACTTCATAAGTGTTTTTATCTTTACATCTAGCCATTCTTTTCCCTTTTATATTCTAAATGTGTTAGATGTTATGTATGAGGTGTAATGTTATTACGTATGTCTTTTTTAGATAATAATGATAAATATTATAGGAAAACTTCAAGTCACTGCCGTTGCCACTACCACACCACTGAAGCTCCACACAAAATCACCACTGCTGTGTTTTACCATGCATGATGGCGGGTACTACTATTTTACTATTCATTACCTGAGGTACTGATCAGTTTCATGTGGATGTTTTTTTTTTTGAAGTTGAACATCCAAAACTAAAAGGCTGTAAACATTGATCCTGAATTTGTCTATTGAAAATGAGGTAATTGGCAAATGGTAATTGTTTATCTCATTGCCACTTAAAGTTGAATGAAGTGTAATGTGTGGTGAATCATCCCAGCACAGCCTTGGGAATTACTACAGTGATACATTCAGGTATCAATTGCTAATGAGAGGGGCTTTAAATCATCAGGGTGGAAATATGTTGGCTTCTGACTCTGACTATAGTGATATGCATGATAAGCAGGAGGGCATGTAGGGAGAGATGGATGTACTTGTGAATAGTTCTTTTTCTATGTTGGCTACATATTAATGCTAATAAGATAGGTTAGATACTTTAAATCCTTATTTTTAAAGAAGACCATCCTGACATACCTGTATTTAGTATAGTAAGAAATCAAAAAGTCTTTTGGAGACCATGGTTGGTCTGTGCTCCACAGCGTCTGGGGGATTCCTGGAGGGAACCAGTTTGCATGAAATCTGACAATCAGAGAAGCAAATTTGAAGGTGATAAGTAACATAAAGGTTGACTTTGGCAAGATTTTGTTTACAAGATTTAGTGAACACCTCTCCTCCCAAGAAACCCCACTCAATGAAGGAGGGTTTTCTTTTCTCATTTTCTTTTCCTTTCTTTTTTTTTCTTTTTGAATTGCAGGATGACTTGAATAATCTGAAACTTAAAATACTTTAAACAAAATTTTAGCCACAAATTTTGGTATATCTAGAATCATGGGTATACCATTTTTCCAGCTAGCTATTTACTTTATCTTCTTATGCCATTGTTTCTTGTTGATACAGTTTTATAATTACTATCTCTGAAACTATTTTCCTATGATAATCCTTACTTCTTTTGATTTTTATAGCTGTCATTTATTTTCTTTTGCAAGAGAAAACTATATACAAATTTTAAATTTACAAAATTGCCACCTACTCAAAAACTTTGCTGGAAAGTGAATAATGTTAATTATACTCAATATATAATATGCTGAGTTGGTATAATTTTTACCTTATTTGTGAAGTATATTTTACAGTCATGCTAGTTTCTTATTTTATTTTGGACAATTTTTATGAAAAAAAATTAGAGAGCAAACAACAACCCTGGCAAACTGCCTTGCTAATGTACCCAACATACAGTATTATTATTAGCCTTATTAATTTATTTTATTGGAAAGTAATAAAACAATGTAAGACATCATCTGAAAATCCTCCCAGGAAAAATAAATATATAACAACATAAAACTCTATAACATAATCCTACTATTTATCAGTGGAGATATTATCACAGGGCAACATAACAGAAGTTAATAATACATTTTATAACTTAGTGACACTTTATTATTTTACATATTATAATATTTCTTTTTAATATTTAAAAAGTGAGCTCTATCAGGATTGAAAGACACTTGTGGATTATTAACTGAGGCTTTTTTTTTCTGATATGCAATATAATTTGCAACCATTATTGAAAAATAAAAATATTATATAAAATTACCACTAAATATATTTACTCTTGAAGTATGTTCTATGGTTTGTGTTTAACTGAAGTGTAATAAGACTTAGAAAAACTAAGAACCTTAGAAATCTTAAATACGTATACCCCACTTAGGGGGAAAAAGAAAAAGTCATTCCAATTAATTTCTTTGAATTATTACACATAGCAAAAACCACTCACTTGTACCACTCTAAGACATACACATACACACATACACCACACACACACTCCTAACGTTATGGCCTGCAACTAGTTCACTTCTCCATAGTTTTTTTTTTAACATATTTACTGTAATTTAAGAAAATATTTTCTGTTTAGACTTTTGCTTTAAGTAAATATTAATTTGGACAAAGGGAAAGTACAAGAAGGGAACACATTGGTATATATTTGAAAAAATATATACCAATGTATTTATATTTGAAAAAATAGTGTTTTTAGTACAATTGTTTGTCACAGGATACCACTTGAGAAAAACAGCTTTTTAAAAAAGATACAAAGCTTTCAGAGGGAAGTATCCATTTTCAAACATAATGGTGGATTAGCCTACATTTTCTAGGCATATCAAAATTTGGTCAGACTACTTCTTCTCTTTTGGGTTACTAAGACAAAAATTTAAGTTTTAAAGGAAGTTTGTAGCCCAGTGGACTCCATCAAGAAGATTCCAATCAAAGTATTCAAAATAATGATTGTTTAGAAACTCATTAATATTTGCATATATTTTATGCACTTCTATATAGCCTGTTTGAAATGGTCCAAAGAAATTTGTTAAAACTGACGCCAGGCGCAGTGGCTTACGCCTGTAATCCCAGCACTTTGGGAGGCTGAGGCGGGCAGATCACTTGAGGCAAGCAGTTCGAGACCAGCCTGGCTGACATGGTGAAACCCCGTTTCTACTAAAAATACAAAAATTAGCCAGGTGTGGTGGCATGCACCTGTAATCCCAGCTACTTGGGAGGCTGAGGCAGGAGAATCCCTTGAGCCCAGGAGGCAGAGGCTGCAGTGAGCTGAGATCATGCCCCTGCACTCCAGCCTGGATGACAGAGTGAGACTCTGTCTTAAAAAAAAAAAAAAAAAGAAAAAGAAAAAAGAAAAGAAATTTGTTAAAATTGAAATACTTCCTCTACAGAGGAAATTCTCAGTGGTTTTTTTCTTTTTATCTTTTTGCTTTCATCAAGGTACCTAGATCTCTTAATGTTAGAAGCATAGGGAGAAGGATAATGTACCCATTATCATACTCTTGACTTTGTAGATGAATTCTGTGCCCTCTAAAGGACTTATCACAGGGGTTCTGATAACTTCACTACAATGAAGAAAGTGTTAGAATTACAGGAATTGGATTTATGTCTTTACTAGAAATGATTTTCTTTTGATTAGTGATATATACAAATAATAAGAAAAGTTGCATTGCACAGTCTTAAAAGCTAACATCAGATAATTTTGACATTATTATATAAAGAAAATGGATATGCAATATGCTGAAAATTGAAATTATGTCCACAATATAGTCTTTCTAGGCTCTGACATTTTTCATTACTTTCAGTTCAAAGGCCATGGCATGAGACCTCTTCTGGCCAATGAGACTGGCAAAGGACAAAAAGTCTTTACAGAAGCATATTGAGGATCCTGAGTTACTAGTTTCTGAGATATCCTAGACTCAACATACTTCTGGAAGAGGCACAGTCTCTCTAAAGAAATGTGTACTTTATTCATTCACTCAATCATTTTTCTTTTTCTTTTGAGACGAGACTCACTCTGTCGCACAGGCTGGAGTGCAGTGGTGCGATCTTGGCTCACTGAAACCTCCGCCTCCCGGGTTCAAGCAATTCTCTGCCTCAGCCTCCCGAGTGGCTGGGATTACAGATGCCCGCCACCACACTTGGCTAATTTTTTTGCATTTTTAGTAGAGACGGGGTTTCACCATCTTGGCCAGTCTGGTCTTGAACTCCTGACCTCGTGATCCACCCACCTCGCCCTCCCAAAGTGCTGGGATTACAGGCGTGAGCCACTGCACCTGGCCCAATCATTTTTCTAATAATATTCAATGAATACCGACTATACACAAAGCCATTATGCTAGGATATTTGGAATAAATCAGGATTATCTTTTTCTCAAATGGGGCAATGTAACATGCACAAATTACTATAATATAGATTAGAAAAAGATAAGTGTAATTCGGAAGGTGCAGACAAAGGGCTATGCACATTTGGGTGAAGGAGGAATAGTTTCTATGCAGGAATGATCTGAGAGGGCTTCATATAATAAATAACTTTGGGTGGGAATGATTGTAACATATATGATAGGTGCAAAAACAATATTCTATTTAATTTGCCATTTTGTACAGTACTTGTCATTGAGGCTGGAAAGAGCCTTTAGTGAGAATAAGAGGCATTTTAAAGGGTGTTAAGGGATCAATGTAGAAGTAAGAGGGCAATGGAAAGTAGGTTAGACCAGCCATAAAAGATCTTTAAACCCACAGTTTTTGGTCATAATAAGCCATTGGAAGTGATAGATCCATATTTTGGTAAAAAACTGTGGTGCCATCTATGTCTAGTTAAAAAACTCCCAAAATGCTCAACCTTCCCATGTTCTACAGTCTAAAGTACACTACAGTAGATGCCAACTTTAGACTTGGGATGTTTCTTTTCAGTATTTCTAATAATGCTTTTTAAAATAAAGGTTCCATAGACTGCAGTGAAGTTGATGTATTCATTTTCTTAGGAATGTTGCTTCCTCCCAGGGAGTTAACTTTCTCTTAAGGAAGTGATAGATTTATTTCTCACCACATAGCTGACTACTCTTCTCCTCCAGGGCGGTTTACTCCTGTGTTATTCTAGAGTTATGTCCTTGGTCAAGAAAGAGAATTGAGGATTTGCTGGAATTCAGTGCCAGTGAACATGATTGGAGAAATCCCAACAGTAAAAGGTAAAGAGTTGGAACTGCTGCAAAGGTAGTATGTTTCACCCTGGCAGTGTATATTTGCTGATCTCGTCTAAATGCTGTGGTTAAAATCCAAAATGCAAACATCAAAGATGAGACTTCAACTTCACCTATGACCTAGTTCATATTTAGCAACTGGGGCAAATGAAGAGCTTTCTCAGTAATTTAAACAGGCAATATAGTTATTGGATTATAAATTCCCTGGAAGATATATTTTGCTTTCCTTTATAGTTGTTAATACAACCATCTTTGTCACATAAACCCTTCAAATGCCACATGTCCCCAAATGAACTAATAATCTTTTCTAGCCTTTGAAACCTATTTGTTTTCTTACATTTTCCAGCCTCATTATTGGCATCACCACCCATCCAGTTCTTCAAGCTGCAAATCTGAGTTGGCCTTGACTTCCTACACATCTAATTAATTATCAAATTTTTAATATTTCACTGCAGAAAAGCCCTAATTTGGTGCCTCATTTCCCTCTTTATTGCTTCTGTTTTAATTTTGATCATCTTTTTCTTATCTCTACAATTGCAGCCTCTCTCTAACTAGACCCCTGTGACCATCAGTCCCTTCTACTCCCACTTGTTCAGTTTCCATTGCTCCCAGAGTGATTTCCATTAAAAACAATATTACCACTTAATCATGTAACACTCCTGCTTAGAGCCATCCATGGGCTCCCTGCTGCCTTTTGGATAATGTCCAATGTCCTTGGCATCATCTGACCCCAAGATGATTCTGCAGAATCTTTTCCAACCGCTGTCTCCCAGGCTACACACATACTCATTCTAAATTCCCTACTCTTTCATGGTTTTGGGACTCTGCTTTTCACTTGAAGAGCAAGATGCTTTTTGTTCGAGATCCATCCTAAAGATCACATTCTATAAAACTCCTTCTCTGAGGCTCCGAGTAAAGTTACATGACATTTCCTCTATACTTCCACGTGGCCTTGCCCATTCCTCTAATCAGCTTTTATATGTGCTATAATTATATGCTTTCATATTTTAACACTCAACCATGAACTCCTTGAAGCCTTAACTATGTCATTACTCCCATTGCTTAGACTTATAGTTGAAATGATCTTGGCTCAATAAATATTTCTTTGAGTAAAAGAATTTCAACTTCTTTGAAGGCCAGGGCTGTATATTAATTATATTTGTCTCCCTTTAGTGGTACCTGGTATTCCTTTTATTCACTATTGCATGATTACCTTTAGTTTTGAGAGAGAATACTGGACTGACTGCCTTCCAGCCTCTTATTTTCACGTGGTTCAAGCACAAATTTCTTTTACAAACTCTAGTAATAATAGTGTCTATCATCTTGGGCATGTCTACGTGCATGCTGTGTACTGTGCTGGTGCTTTTTCTGTTCCTACCACAACCCAATAACCCAGCAAGGTGGAAGGCAGCACCCACTTTTTGAGTCAAAGATGACAAAATTCAAGCCCAGAATTCTATTATATCGTATTAGCCTGTGATTTTTCTACTATATCATACTGCCTCTAAAATGTGCTTGTATAGCAAGTGTAAACAGACTAGGGTGGTTTGTGGTATTGTTTCTAGTTTCTAGCTCTTGCAAATAAGATATTTCTTTAAAGATTTTAGCCATTTCTAGTTTATATGCTGTTTATTCCCCTTTGGATATATTATGCTTTAAATACTTGTCATTTAAGTGATGTTTTAAAATTGGTATTTAAGATTCATAACTGGAACTAGTAAATGCATTCACTGTGCAAAGCAGTTTTGCTCATCAAAGAAAATCTAGTGTCCATTTTTTTAAAAAGGAAATCCATTTTCTTTGAGATTTTTCTGCTTAGAATTTGCTGACTGTAGTACTCTCTAGTGATTTCCTTTTGTTGTGAGGTTAATCTCTCTGTAAAGATATTCTAATTCTCATAGCTATTATAGTGACATCATTTTGGATATTTACCTTGTTAGGGTCATATAGAGGAAATTCTTCCATGTATTTTGAGTCTGCTTTTATTGGGAGGAATATATTTTCCAGTGTCAGGTACTGTTGACATCTTTTAACAGAAATAGTTTACCTTTTCTCCACAATGAACTTGCAGGAAGAAGTAAGGGTAGTTAGCCCTCCAACTCTCAAGTCTATAAAGCCTTTTTTTTTTTTTAAACAAAAAAGGTTTTCTTTTGTTCTATTAAGTATTTTGGACGGACATCTTTATTGTATTTGTCAGTCCAAATGAATCTCGTATTCCAGTTATTGAACTAAAGAGAACAGAGACCAGAGCGCTTACCATGTTTTATTTGATTTTCTGGAAAAAAGGATCCACATAAGAAGTTCAGATTTTATTGAAATGTCAAATATCCAGTTTGACAAGAAGTAGATGGCTCTTACCTGTGGTGTTCTGGCTATTCCTTCAATGGAGAGAATAAAGTAGAAGGTAAAATTGGGCAAGGTTTTCACCTTAACATCTGGATAAATGTTTTGCTGTGATTCGATGAGTTATGGAAAAGAATGAGGGTATTGGGCCTGGGGCAATGAGAAGGAGCTTTTGTGTTGTGTTAATTTGGTACAGTTTTTGTTAGGCTGCATCTCAGTCATCTGAAAATGAGCCTGTCCTTCTCTCTCAACAAATGTGTGATTTTAGGTTTTAGGATACAACATTAATAAAAACTTAGGCCTCTTGTTTATCTGTACAGTACTCATATTATATATTGTATTATTGGTTCTAGCAAGTCAAAAGTTACAAAATTATTTGGTAGATATTAATAATGGCTAATGTTTGTATAGCATTTCAGCATTCTTTATGTCATCACTTGAATTGTTTTCAAATTAATGGATGAAAAGTGGTTTTTTGTGATTGTTAATGTACATTTGTTTACTATAATTGAAGTTCAGAATTTTTTAATATGTTTAAGAGATATTTAAATGCTTTGTTGAGCATTACTTGTTTATATTCATTGTCTCTTATTAATTGAATTGTTGTTTTTCCCTTTTTTGACATCTTTGAGCCATTTATATAGTTTTAGAAATGGAACACTTTATTAGTAATAAGAATTGGATACATTGTCCCAGTTTTGGTTGGTCTTTTGATTTTTATATAGATGGATTAATAAATTTCCCTGTTATGATATCTAGATTTTGTGTCATACTTAGAGAGGCATTCCCTATTTTGAAATTACTATTATTATTATTTCTAATTTTTCATTTTTGTGGGTACATAGTAGGTGTATAATTTTTAAAACATATCCCATACGTTCTACTATAGTTTTATTTTACATATTCAATTTTTTTCTCCTCCATTAATAAGTTCTGTAATTTAATCTACTGAGTGTAATATAGGGATCAAAATCATTTTATTTTCAAATTCCTATCCTAAGAGTTTATAGACTTAAGAATTGTACAAATTTCCTAACAATGTTATTCAACAATTCATCTTCTTTATGTTAATTTGAAATGTCTAGTTTATCATATTTTATATTCCTCTATGTACTTCTATTTCTTGACTTTCTATCCTATTATATTAACTTATCTTTTTCTGTATATTTTAGTACTACA
The DNA here is from genome assembly GCF_028885655.2 of Pongo abelii. NCBI lineage: Eukaryota > Metazoa > Chordata > Mammalia > Primates > Hominidae > Pongo > Pongo abelii. Next base: position 135,601,051 of record NC_085928.1, on the reverse strand, counting down.
ATTTTAATTATAGAATATTTGTGATATGTTCTTAAAGTTCTCATTCCATGATTTTGCTCTCAGAATTTTATTTGACTAATTGTACTTATTTGGAAGTCTATATGACTTTAAGTATCAGATTTTCTAATTGAAAAAAATCCTGATGGTATTTTTAATGGACTAATCTACAGGAAATACAATATTTTTGTGATGTTGAAAATTCATATTCAAAAACTTACTAGGTATTTGTATTGTTTACACCTTTTGAGGGAGTTCTCAATAAAACATTTTGTACTTATTTTATTCCTAGTAATTTTATCTTTGCAATTGCTATGTAAAATAGAAAGTTTTCTTTCATTGTTCTGCTTTTTCTAATTCAATCATGTTTGTTTATTTGAAGGAAATTAACTTCTATATGTTATTAATTTTTTTAACCAGCCAGCTTACTGACTTTCTCATATCCTTTGTAATAATTCTGGTGCTGGATTCTTGAAGTTTTCAGATAAGAAATAATACTGATCTTAAATAATAAAAATTTTGCCTTTTGTTTCTAATTTTTGCAACTCTTACTTTTTCCCTTTTGTTTAATTGCTTTGGCATTTTAAGACCAATGTTAAAACATGGTGACCATAAAGAAAACCCTCCTCCTTCTTAACTTTAAGGGATATTATTTTATTGTTTTTCTAATGCGTGTTTTTTGGCTTGTTGTTTGAGAGGTAAATATTTTATTATATATTTGTGCTTTATTAGAAGACTTTGTAATGTATTCCTACTTCATTAAGCCTTTGTATCAATTGTCTTTTTAATATCTATCAAGGCTATTCTTTCCGTGTTATTGAATCAATTAATATAATGAATTCAACAGGTTTTATAATATTGAACTATCTTTGCATCCCTTCAATAAAAGTTACTTGCTATGTTGCTGGATTTTCCCTCCACTAATAGGACTTTTACACTGAATATATATAGAGAGATATATATGTAAAAATATATATACACACAAATATAATATGATGTATATGTACTATGGTATATATATACACATGTATGATATGATGTGCATATATTATCATATTGGAATTTACATTCTTTTCTTGGACGTGTATATTTGACTTTGGTAAGGAAACTACACACCCATATTTGTGCCAATTATAAGGTGGTCCCACCTGGTTTAGCATTTGTGCAGATTTTTCATATTGTAATAAGGCATTGTTATTCACTGTTGCATGAAAACAGGGCCAAGATTGGTTGGCAGATCTCCAGTTCTTATAGTTTTGGCTATGGCCTTGTCTAATAGTGTCTCAAACATTTGTATAGTGAATATAGTTTTTACTTCAATGTGTGCTTAAATCTGAAAGACGCCCAGCAATATCACATATTTTTCAGACACAAAACATTTGTATCTAAACACTTCAGATATGAAACATTTGTATCTATATCTATATCTGTATCTATATCTATATATATCATCTCCTTTCCTATAACAACATGCACATTGTACACCAACTAGTAATGTCTCATAGTCTGTGAGAACCCAAGGTTACCAGCCCACAAGTTAGTGGAGTCAGTTGGAAATATGGGAAATTATAGTGTATGTATACATGCAATATATTTAGAACTTATCAGTATCTTTGGTATTAAAAAAATCCTACAATAAACCTTTTTGGGGTCAATGACCTAACAAAAATGAAAAATAAGTTTAATGAATTATTAAATTCTCATTTCTAAGAAAATTGATGATGCATAGATAACTGGGAGAAAATGCAGACATTTACATTTGTTACAGGTGCCCACATTGACTGCATTGTAGTCACTCACCACATTAAAATCAGAATGCATAAATCTGCTGAATAAGCATCAGCATGTATTTTAAAAACTAGTAACCGATTTAAGAAGACTGTACTTAAAAATTATGATTCATTCTGCAGAAGGTATCTTGGACATATTTTGTGAAACATGACTTTTCATTTAGATCAAAGGACTGCTCTTCCAAATGAATTTCATTTATTCATTTTTTTGGTAAGGGTTTGTAATGATATAATTTGCATATATTAAATCACTCCTTTTAAGTGTAGAGTTCATTGAATTTTGCAAAATATATGCAATCATGTAACCACTACCACAGTCAAGATTTAGAGCAGCATCCTCAGCCCCAAAGGTCAGTACCCTCCTACCACTTCCAGTACATAGCAGCTACTAATCTATTTTTATGCCTAAAATTTCCTTTGTTTAATACGTAATATTAATGAAATTATATACAGTACCCGGCCCCTTAACAAGCAGCTTTGCTTTCCATGATTTCAGTTATGTTCTGTGAGCTGAATCCCAAAAATATTAAATGAAAAATCCCATAAATGAACAATCCATAAGATTTCAATTGCACACCATTCTGAGTAGTGTGATGATATCTCACGCTATCCCACTCCATCCCACCTAGGATGTGAACTATCTCTTTATTCAGAGTATCCATGCTGTACATGCTACCTCTCCTTTAGTCACATAGTAGGCATGTTGGTTATCTCATCAACTGTTGCAGTTTCACAGTGCTTGTATTCAAGTAAACCTTATTTTACTTAATAATGGCCCTAAAGCGCAAGAGTGGTGATGCTGGTGATTTGGCATCACCAAAAAGAAGTCAGAAAGTGCTTCCTTTAAGTAAAAAAGTGAAAGTGCTTCCTTTAAGTAAAAAAGTGAGAAGAGGAAAAAAATATGCTGAGGTTGCTAAGATCCACAGTATGAATAAACCTATCTGTGAAATTGTGAAGGAAAAAAAATTGTGCTAGTTTTGCTGTCACACTTCAAACTGCAAAAGTTACAGCCACAATGCATGATAAGTGATTAGTTAAGATGAAAAAGGCATTACATTTGTGGGTAGAATACATGAACAGAAACATGTTCCAATTGAGGGCAATTGGGTTTGGTACTATCGTTGGTTTTAGGCATCCACCAGGTGGTCTTGGAACATATCCCTCTCAGGTAAGGGGGAATTACTGTATGTAGCATTCTTTGTCTGCCTTCTTTCACTTAGATAAATGATTTTGCAATTTATTCCTTTTTTTGAGGGAAGCAGTAGTTTGTTCGGTTTTATTTTGAAAATTTTGTTCATTTTGATTCCAAGTTTTCTTCTGTGTGTAGAAAAGAATGAAGCACCAGTGATTAATGTGTTGTTATTAATAACAGCACTTGGCAAGTATTCACGTCATCAGGGTTTCCAGTGGAAAACCAGTTAACTTTAATAATGGTTGAACTTTTGTATCTAATTGAATTGAAGTAAAACTTTTCAAAGTTCGTTCTGTGGTGAATTATATTTCTTTGTAAATGTTGTTGTAAATTCAGTTTAAAAGGTCATTAAAGATAAAGGTATTAATTTTATGGTGACAAAGCTAATGTAAATTTTGGTAGAGCACAACATGGCAAAGACTGCTTTTTAAATTAATAAAATGTATGAAGCATAAATGTTCTTGGACTTGATGCAGTGTACACATAATTCACTTTTGTGTTAATCACTATAGAAGTTGGATTGGTCAAAATTACCACATATTTTTATATTTGGTGAATTAGGTACAGTAATTACACTAAGTGATTAGATACATTAAATACAGAAAAACTATTTGGCATGACACTACATGGTTTCTTTTTTTTGATGCCTGTTGTCAGTCAGTTTTGAAATATCTGAGCCTTTGAATTATTACTTGTAAACAATCTAAGTGTTCAACAAAGTTATTAGTCTTTTCTAAATGAGCATTTTATGTTTTCTTTTCATTTTGTTTGAAATCACTTAAAAATATTTAACCAAGGTTTGTAATTAAACAAAACACTAAAAACTTCAGCTTTTAAACATTTTAACAAATAGCAACTTTTTAAAAACAAAACTTGCAGATAGAAGCACATTGAAATGTACTACTGAAGGTCAGGCGTGGTGGTCCACACCTGCAATCCCAGCACTTTGGGATACCGAGGCAGGTGGATCACTTGAGGCCAGGAGTTCGAGACCAGCCTGGTCAACATGGTGAAAACCTGTCTCTACTAAAAATAATAATAATAATAATAATAATAATAATAATTAGCTGGGCATGGTGGTGCATGTCTGTGGCTGACGCATGGGAATCACTTGAATCTGGGAGGTGGAGGTTGCAGTGAGCCAAGATCACGCCACTGCACTCCAGCCTGGGCGACAGAGTGAGACTCCCTCTCAAAGAAAAAGAAAAAGAAAAAGAAAAAAAGAAATATATTACTAGATAAGGAAGGGAAAAATATTAAACAGTGAGAGCTCAAACTATTTACTAGACTAAATATTAAAATTATTTAATTTTTCTTTGAGATATTTTAACTTAGAAAATAGTTTGGTGGAATTTGTTTTTAATTAGATAAATTTATGTTCCGTACTGATTTTGCAATCTCTAAATCTCGAACAACATTACAAAGAATCATACAGACACCTATTATGATAAATTTTTATATTACAAAAATGTTTTTGAAGGTAGTTACCCTGAATGAGGCAAAATAAGAGGTAATATTTTGACTGAAATGTTTGCACTTTCCAATGTAAAAAATATATAATTCAGAATATTTGTAGTATATCAAAATTTGGGGGAAAAGTAGAATTTAAAATATCCTCTATTTAGCAAAATTTGCTGTATGCCTACAGCTTATTTTAGCAACCACAGATAATATTTTTTCAATTAAAATTTTTATGGTCTGTTGCGAATAGTTTATTGAAGATGTCAACAATTTCAAATTTATTAACTATGAAATGCACCTTTGAGGAAAATTACAGACAATTTTATGAAAAAAATAAAAATAATGATACTACATAGAGGAAAAGCATAAACATAGTCTTCAGAATAACATCAACAACTTGCATAAGAGACAGATATGGCTAAATACATGATTTAAATATGAAAAAATATAATAAAATATTGTGTTTTGTGTACTATTTTATTTTCTGGTAATGTGTATATATAAAATTATATATATATAAAACAGAAATAATTTTACTTTTTAAAATATTTTTGCAAAAAGTAAATTTTATAGGTTTATCAATATAATAAAACTAGTCAAAACTAAAACCAAATACTTAAAGAATTATATTATTTTATTCTTTAATACTTACTTTCACTCTCAAAGCAGTCCCTAATTTATACCTTATTTTATACTCACTTCATAAAATCATTTTCAAAGCCATTTGAACCAGGCAGGGGTTTTGGGTGTGCCTCAGATTGCCAAGCACAAATTTCCAAAAAGTAGACTTTTAAAATAATTTAATTTTTATATTATCTTCTGAGGTAGATTGATCAAATTGACAAAAAATTATTCCACAATTTTAATTGTTAATACACAGTTGGCTCTTGAACAACAGAGGTTTGAATTGCGCGAGTCCACTTATACAAGGATTTTCTTCCACCTCTGCCTCCTCCCATGAGACAACAAGACCGACCCCTCTCCTCTTCCTCTTCTTCCTCAGTCTACTCAATGTGAAGATAAGGATGAAGACCTTTATGATTATCCACTTCCATTTAATGAATAGTAAATCTATTTTCTCTTCTTTATAACTTTCTTATTAACATTTTCTTTTCTCTAGCTTAATTTATTGTAAGAATACAGTGTATAGTACATATAACATACAAAATACATGTTAATTGACTGTGTCATCATTAAGGCTTCCAGTCAACAGCAGGCTATTGGTAGTTAAATTTTGGGAGAGTCAAAAGTTATATGCAGATTTTCTACTGGAGGGAGGTGCCCCTAGTTCAAGGGTCAACGGTAAATATTAAATATTCAACAGCTGATATACCACTGATATCTCTTTAATTTTCATATGCTAGAAACATTGACAGGCAAATGACATGTGTCTCTTTTGACCTGTCATTGCTCCTAGACATGTTTATTGTGCTCACTTGAGAGACAAGGAGCCAGAGAACCCTAAAGAAGCTAAGTATTTTTGTCTCAAAGCTAGAACAGGAGAAGGCTTGTCTGTTATTCTCCTCTTAATTGCAAAACCCATGCTCTTCCTTCAACTTTACTGTGCTTTTAGTTTGAAAAGAGGAAAAGGGAAGAGAATTAACATTTAATAAGCAAATTTGGACCTAATGCTCCACTTGATATTTTCACCTTCATTAGTTAATTTAATCTCAACAACAATGCAAGTTAGATGTTCCTGTTCTGACTTTATGGATTGGGAAACTGAAGCCTAGAAAGGTTTAATAAATTGTCAAAAGTCACACATTTTGTAAGTAGTGAAGCTGGAATCTATACACATAGTTTTGACAATAGCAGGCCCTGTTTAATGAAAGGCAAAAATTGGATCTAAAGTGTAAGGCATTAAATTTATGATTAAGAACTTGATGATCATACGTGACTTCACTGTGAGATACTTACAAGCTATTTTTATGTTTTTTAAGAAGACATTATCTGGGAAGCTCAACCTATAAAGTTGCCAACTGGCAATATTTTATAAACAGTATTTAGTAGGTTACTCAGGAATTTACCTCTCTTGTTAGAATAAAGTACCCAAAAGGCTGTTTTTACCTAAGGAGTAAAACCCACTGGTGTTGGAGGATTGAGAGCTCTGCTGTAAGTCCAAAGCTTGTTAATATTATAATATATTCAGAGTTATCTGTAAAGCAATGTCACACTAACTTGAATTTTAAAATGCTTCTGGCTCATCAGTGGTTCTTTAGGGGTGGGGGTCAGGGTCAAGAGGGGTAGAATTACAAAGAGACATGAGGAAACTTTTGGGGGTGATGGATATGGTCACTGTCTTGATTGTGGTGGTTTTGGGCTTACACATCTATTAAAGTTATCAAATTGTACACTTTGTGCAGTTTATTGTACATGAATTGTACTTCAAAAATGCTGTTAAAAATGATTTCTGGGGTGGAAGAGAGAAGGGTAGAGTTAAAACTACAGCACTATTAGGTTGGTGCAAAAGTAATGGCAAAAACAGCAATTACTTTCACACGAACATTATAGAATGACACGTCCTCTGCATTCAATTTTCTCAACTCTGATGAGCAGCCTTTTCTGGAGTATTATTGTTTGTGCAGATACAAACTATTGAATGTAAACTATTACTTGAGAAACAAGTAATGTTAACAATGAACATAGTCAAATTAATAATACAAACTTACTATTTTAACAGTAAAATTAGATTAAAGTTAGTGTTGATTTTTTTTGGTCATTAACAAGCTTTGGACTTACAGCAGAGCTCTCAATTCTCCAACACCAGTGGGTTATTACTCCTTGGGTAAAAACAGCCTTTTGGGTACTTTATTCTATCAAGAGAGGTAAATTCCTGATTAACCTACTAAATACTGTTTATAAAACATTGCCAATTGGCGACTTTATAGGTTGAGCTCCCCAGATAATGTCTTCTTAAAAAGCATAAAAACTACAGACTTGTTTTCTATATTAGTTATCTACTCACTTGTTTGTGAGTTGGCTGGGGAGTAATCTAATCCAAGTTGGGCTTAGCTGGGTTGCTCTGGGATCTTGGCTGAACTCACTCATGTGTATGTAGATTGTCTACAGGCTCTGCTCCTGTGTGGGCTTGGCTGGGGAAGCTTAACTAGGTAGGGCATTTCTCCTCCAGATGTCTCTCCTGAAATGCTGAGCATAATCCTGTCAGCAGAAGTAGAACAAAGCCAGCCCAATAACACAAATGATTTTCAAGACTTTGCTTGTGTCATGTTCGTTAATATCCCATTGGCTAAAGTAATTTACATGGGCAAGCATGGGCTTGGGAATGATGCCCCCCCTACAGTGAGTGGGCGCTGAAAGTTATGTTTCAAAGGATAATTGGAGTCAATAATAAAATCCATCATATTTGCCTTATTATTGTTATCTTTGGGGGAAAAATAACACGTTTCAAAAATTAAAAGTTATTTTAAAAAAGGTTAGACATCTTTTTTTGTAAAATGAGAGTTTTGTATCTTAAAATGGCTTTTTTATTTCCTCACATACACATGCAGTTAATGTTTAAAATGAATGACATAGAATACAAAATTTATGATGCTACCTGTGAGATACATAAAAATGTTATCAAAAAGGAGAGAGTTCTGATATTTCAGTATGATTAAAAACTGCACATGCAAAAAATATACACTTTTGTATAATGCTTTGCACAGTCAGCCTACTTTTACAAGAATATAAGCTAAAAAGGATGGCAGTCAACTCAATCCTGTTGATCAGTGTATGCTTTGCCCCCAGCATTGTTCGTAGTACACAGTCCAAACTTCAAATATGTGTTAGATGATTGAATTTGTAAAATATGAAAAAAAAACTTGCCTGCCTCATTGGAAGCTTTCATAAAGTGAAGAACTTTTCTAGTTACAGGAGGAAAATTTGATGAAATTGTTGGAATGCTATCCAAAAATGGACAGTAGGCTTGGGGACAGCAATAAGAAAATCAGTAGGTTCTTTGAAAGTCAAATCAAGGATGGTGATGGTATGTAATCTTAAACTCTATGCTGCACTGTAAAGCAGCAGGGATATCTAGTACCCTTAAAGCAAGTTTTACAGATTTATCCACTGAATAATAAATTTTTAAATGTTCTGTGACAAAGTCATCAATGTGAGCTATTTGACCCAAGGTGACAAGGCCACTAATGGTTAGTATACAAGGATTGCAGCTCTGTTTAAAGTATCTCAGTTGCGGTGCTGTAATGTCTGCTGTTAATAACTAGCTGAGGTTATATCCAGCCTCCTGCTAGATATTGTGGTATGTTTGTATAATATTTCCAAATGTCCTCTGTCACAAGTGTCTCCTTTATTTGTTCTTCATAGCAAAATGAGAGAGACATGGAAGACATGTTATTCCAGTTCTACAGATGAGGAAATTCAACATTATTTGGTTTATAGTCATTAGCAGGTAAATGACACAGACAACACTGGGGCCAGTTGTCCTAATTGTCAGACTTGTGTTTTAAGTTGTATCATATTGTTACCAAAAAGGGTTGATGAGGGAATTGAAAATATTTAAATAATTGAAATCTCATAGGCATTGAAGCAATGTTGGTTTTGCTAACGTAGATGTGTCATAGTTTATTCAAACCATTTCTTCTTATAAATCCAAGCATTTGTAAGATTTCCCCTATTTAAATGTGAATCATTTTATAAAATGAAGATTCCTCTTTCAATTTATAATCTGAAAATTTATCAGTAGGGAAGATTATCTATTGAATCATATTTTTTTGTAAATCTGAGACCAAGGAATGTGATTCTACTTTCCCTCTCAAAATAAGGTATTCCTGCATTGCTTTTTAAGACTTTTTACAAGTCAATATCCTTTTATTAATGAAAATACTTAAGGCACGAGAATCATAAAAGTGAATGGCAATCCAGTTACTGTACACAGATTCTGGTATTTTTCTATTCTAGTTTTTATAGATAATTATAGATTCACATGCAGTTATAAGAAATAATAGAGAAATTACAGATGCCCTGCATCCAGTGTCTTCCAGGATATTCAACTATAACACAGTATCACAACCAGAAATTTAACATTGAAACAATTCACCTACCTTCTTCAGATTTCACCAGTTTTACATGGAATCATTTGTGTGTGTTTGTGTGTGAGTGTGTGTGTTTGTATTTAGTTTCAATGCCATTTTATTATATGTGTAGTTTTGTGGAGCAACCGCCAAGGTCAAGTTACAGAACAATTTCATCACAAGAATCCCTCATGCCATAGTCACCTCTCTACACTTCTTTTTTTTTTTTTTTTTTAAGATGGAGTTTCACTATTGTCGCCCAGGCTGGAGTGCAGTGGCGCGATCTTGGCTCACTGCAACCTCTGTCTCCTTGGTTCAAGCGATTCTCCTGTGTCAGCCTCCGAGTAGCTGGGATTACAGGTGCCTGCCGCCATGCCCAGCTAACTTTTTCTTTTTTTTTTTTTTGTATTTTTAGTAGAGACGGGGTTTCGCCATGTTGAGTAGGCTGGTCACTAACTCCTGGCCTCAGGTGATCTGCTGGCTCAGCCTCCCAAAGTGCTGGGATTACAGGTGTGAGCCACCGCGCCTGGCCCTCTGTTCCCCACTTCTATAATTCTGTCATTTCAAGAACATTATATAAATGGAATCATATAGTAAGTAGTTTTTGAAGTTGACTTTTCCACTAAACGTGATTTCCTTGAGATTCATCCAAGTTGATATATGCCTATATCAATAGTTTCTTTTTAATTGCTGAGTTGTATTCTACCCATTCATTTTTATCTCCAGTTTCTTCCTCTGTAAATTGTACGGAATGGGCTCTCAGGACTTGCAGGTCTCAAGGGCTAAGATGATTTGTCTGAGCAAATGTGATGCACCCCAAAAGAGCCAACAGACTTGGGTAAATGTGAGCAGCTATAAACCTTAGAATGAGGGCACGTACCATCTGAGTGTTTGAATGTCTTCCCCGTTGTGTAACTATTGTTTTCAAATATGAAGGACGAAGAATAACAGCTTTCAGGAAGTGTTTAAAGGATTAAAAGTGTTTAAAGTATGAAAGTTCATTATGAAATTTCCTCAGAAAAATCTGTGGATCTACTAAATTTTCATCACTCCAATAAAAAAATTAAAATCCAAAGGTGTTGAAGACATCTCAGGGTCGGTTTTCAAACTATCCTTCAGCACTCTTAGGGGCCTGCCACATACCTCTCCTGACTTTCCTCCTCACCATCCCTCCGCCAACAGGAGCAAGTCTGGGATCATTAGTTTTCCTTTGAGGAAGGAGTTCTGTGGCTGAAAAGAAATTTGAAAACATCGAATCTGTCACCTAAACATTATATAATTGTCACTGTTTTATTAAATGAGCACCCAGTGACTCAACTGCCTGCTCAAACTCATTTTTGTGGAGCCAGTCCTTTCCTTCCACTTGGATGACATCTAGGCGAAGTTTCACCACCTGCCTCTTAGTAACTCCACCCCAAATCTCCAAATCTCCTCATCTCACTCTTTTGTTTGTTTGTTTGTTTGTTTCTTTTTTTTTTTTTTTGAGACGGAGTCTCGCTGTTTCGCTCAAGCTGGAGTGAAGTGGCCCGATCTCAGCTCACTGCAAGCTCCGCCTCCCGGGTTCACGCCATTCTCCTGCTTCAGCCTCCCGAGTACCTGGGACTACAGGCGCCTGGCTAATTTTTTGTATTTTTGGTAGAGATGGGTTTTCAGCGTGTTAGCCAGGATGGTCTTGATCTCCTAAACTTATGATCCGCCCGCCTCGGCCTCTCAAAGTGCCGGGATTACAGGCGTGAGCCACCGCGCCCAGCCTAGTCTCACTCTTTTCTAACATTGGAATGAAAGAAGCGTTGTTAAGAGTATGCATAACTGGTTTTTGTTGACCTCATCTGAAAATCCTGTGTGTAATTTCTCACCTCCCTTTGGACCCTGGAGGCATTAGCACCTAGTATTTTCAGACCTCAACAGAAATGGAAACTGAAATAGATACATTATATTATCCTGTTTTATAACAAAGATAACCTAGCACGTAATTGTCCCTAAATAAACGGATAGCTCCAGCTAAAGTGAATTTTTTGGAACATATCAAGGATCCATACATATTCTTCTAATGACTGAGAAGTTGTGTATCATTTTTTGTTTTGTTTTCAAGGAACTCAACATGATTTTATCAGTAAGATTACATTCAATGCTTCGTTACAAAAAAAAGAAACCACGTATCTTATTTATTTTTCACAAATACCAACTAGTTTGGGAAGGAATCATGTATGTTCCCATTTGAGATCTGTGGAGGAGATCCACATCCCTGTGTTCCAGCCTTATATCCTTCATTCTTCCCTTATTTCACTTTATGTTAATATTTCATGCTGTGAAATTTTTGTGACACATTTAAAGAAATGGCATCATTCACATTTTACACACATGAATATTGAGGGAAAAAACATTCTAAGTATGTCTCTAAAATTGTCCTAAGTAAATTTATTGTTTTGTTTTTCACATCCTATTTTTACCCCTTTCTTAACAGTTCCCTAAGCTCTATGTTTAACACACACAAATGTATACACACACTTGCACATGTATCCACACACATGCACACAGCTATGTAAAATGTATTACTACTTCAACTGAATGTTCATTGCACCCAAAGGGTTATATCATATATGACGTAATAGTGTCTCAAGCTTACAGAATTTAGAACATTTTACAGTATCAAAGAGTTACATAGGGAAGAGATTTGGGGAACAATGTGAAACTGATCATGACTCCTCCTTACACAGGCTTAAGGATGTTCCAACTTCAATGTTCAGTCTTCCTTCAGCAAGTGCCCCACTTCTTGGGGCATATATATATATACACACACATACACACACACACATACGTATATATATATATAGTTTTTTTGAGACAGAGTCTCGCTCTCTCGCCCAGGCTGGAGTGCAGTGGCGCAATATCGGCTCACTGCAAGCTCCGCCTCCTGGGTTCATGCCATTCTCCTGCCTCAGCCTCCCGAGCAGCTGGGACTACAGGCACCTGCCACTGCGCCCGGCTAATTTTTTGTATTTTTAGTAGAGATGCGGTTTCACCGTGGTCTCGATCTCCTGACCACATGATCCACCCGCCTCGGCTTCCCAAAGTGCTGGGATTACAGGCGTGAGCCACCACGCCCGGCCCCTTGGGGCATATATTTTGAGTAAAGATAATATCCTTGGCCACATAGTCTCTTTCTTATTCTTACTTGTTCTAATTTCCTCACTTATATATTTTTTGTAAATTATGTATATTTTGTGAGCAATATGAGCAATTTTTCTGGAACAATTAATCATATAAATAAACATAAGTTTTAAAAAAAATCAATTTTTCTACTTTCTGAAAAGCGTTCTCACTTGCCAAGTTTTCTAGGTTAAATTAGGTCCCTTGGAGAATACAGCTTATATTTTTGCTCCTATTCATTTATCTCTCTATATCTATTTATTTCTCAGTGACTAGAGGTATAAAAACTAAGATTCAGAAAAAATGAATTATCCTTACTTACAATCCATTTTTTCAAGTTGTCATCTGTTAAGGGTTGATGAACATGGTAGAGGTATGTGGCTTCTCTTCAATTCTTCAATTTTCGAGTAGATATTCATTAGTTTGACTCTACAAATAAGTTAGCCTATCAAGACCAAGAGGCTGTGAATGACAGCTCTGCTCCTCTGATTACTAGATCCACTTAAATGATCTCATGTATACTTTTAAAATTAGTATCTGTGACATTTTTGAAGGGAGCAAGGAAACGTGCTTATTACCTTCACTTCTAAGTTTATAGGTAAAATGAAAACTATCTCATTAATCCAGAGTGAGACATGGCCCTGGGTTGACGATATAAAGTGAGAAACCGAGATTAGTTTTGAAAACAAGTCACATGCAATTTTACTATGTTGGTGTTGGTTAGCTTGTTGGGTTTTCTCTGCTTACTCAATTGTCAAGGATCTTCATTCTGAATGAGGATAAGAACTTGACGGTGTTTGCACTCATTGTGTGACAATGGCGTAATCTCATCTGAGTATAGTGATTCCCTTTCTCAATCATGTAGGAGGAAGTGACAAAGACTCCCACTGTGTAGATAGTTGCTGTCTGTCAGTGGATTTTCTCGGCAAAAATGTCTTTTTCTTCTGACATCTGTTACTTCACAGTAATGGGAATACTTTGACTACCTTCCTGGGTTGTACAAGTAACAAAAGAGCAAATATTATTGTAAATTTTGCTACCTCTTAGTATCTAGGTTATCTTTGCAAAAAAAATTGTATTTGGAACTATATATACCTCAGAGAAAGAGGGGGGCCTTGTTTGCACTCATTATGGCATTACTTTGGTATTATTATTTTTACTTATATACTTCTCTTCTCCATAAGAATACATACCCCTTAAAGACAGTCTTGTCTTTTTAATGATTTTTTTCTCCAGTGCCTTGCAGTGTCAAAACACAGTAGATATAAAAAAATAAGTTTTTAAACTGATAAGTGTGAAAGAAGAATAATAGAAAGTGTTTTTCTATTTAACTACCTAGAGTTTATAAAACTCCTTGATCACTTATATTCAGGAACCATCATTACCAACATTGTTGTTTTCATCACTATTGTCATTTTGGCATCATCTCACCTCCCATTTATTGGTCTCTTATTAAGTACCACTCTCTCTGTTAAGCAAGTTTTATACATAACCTCATTTAATCCACACAACAGTCTTATGAGATATTGACCTCAGCTCCATTTTAAAGCTGAAGAAGCGGAGGTATGGAGAAGGCAAGCAATTTGTCACAGCTGAACAAGTAGCAGAGTCATGATTCAAACTCTTGTACTTATCTTATTTTAGGTCCAAGCTCTTATCTACCTTGTGGTTGTGGCAGAAGTTACCTTTCCCCTTCCTCCCACCAGTCTTCTTGATTGTACCATAAAGTTTTTGTTAGTTTTTTAATTGCTCTAATCCCATCTCCTGCTATCTGCTTACCTACATGCCTTCTTGGATGTATGTTATTGAAAAGAAAAAAATCTGAGTTAGGTTAATTAAAGGAACAAAACTGAGTTAGGTTAATTAAAGGAAAAAAACACAATCCTATGTATGGAGATTCATTTCATTCTAGGTGGCTGTCAACTCAGGCTACATATCAGAATTGCCTAATAAGTTTTTGAAAACTGCAGATTCCCAGGCTCTGTCCAAAAACTGCTGAATCAGAATCGCTTAGGAGAGATCCTGGCATCTCATTTAAAAAAAAAAAAAAAAAATGCCATGCTGTATTTCTTATGTGCAACCTGGTTAGCAAATCAGGGCTTAGGTCTGTGAGACAGTGACTTGAAGAAGTGATTTCTCCCTGAGCAGTGGACCGGCAATGTGAGTGCCTTGGGCAATGGTGGTGGTGGTGGGTTGAGCAATGGATGCCTGGACAGTGCCCAGATTTTTCCTAGTTATTTTTTTCAATAAATATTTATTGAGTATCTGCTATGTGCCATACAATATGCAAGGGCTTACACTTCTGCAAGTGTAAAAACAGGAAATAATTCAACCAATAGAACGATTTAATTTTTCTTTATAATTAAAATTTTGAGGTATATCCACTTTGTTCACAACATACTCAGCTCTAATGTCTTAGTTCTGTGCCCAGTTTGTAAGTTTCATAGAGTAAGGGATTTAGAGAAGTCACTGCAGGAGAGAAAGGCATAAAACTACACACACAGCCACACACACACACCCACAAATAAAATGTCTGGAGAACACACTAAATCATTAATACAAGCTACTCATAATTTATTTTTTATGAGAAAAATGAGAGAACGTTTAGACCACAATTTAAATAAATTCACATAAGAACAAAGGAGTTATGACTATGATTCTCTTGATTATTGCATATTCTACATCTTCACATTTATCCTCAAAGTAAATAATTCTCTTTGTGTCCCCAGGACTCATCTAAGCATAAATTCTTGGTAACTGTGCTTATCAGGTTTGACTTTGACATCTGACTGTTCTCACAGGTGTCTTTACTGGTTTTTTAATCTGTTGTAGTATCTAGTATCTGTGTGTTATAATCACATTCCTTTTTTTCTCCCCTGTTACCACACTGACCTTGCCTCCGCAGCTCACTACCCCCAGCACTTAGCCACTCCCACTCTACACCGCTTGATTCTCTTTTGTCTCCTTTACTGATAAAAAGAAGTAAGAAAAAGATACCCTGTGGCAGGTAACATTTTCCCCCTTGCTCTTCCCACAGCTCACCACTAGGCCCCGTATCTACAGAAATGGATTTCTTCCCTTTTTTCAGTAATGTTCTGGAATCTCTACTTCTTGCATTAGCTCCAGGCCTTAGAAAGCAACTGTATTTCTAGGGATTTTATTTTTCTGAATATTTTCAAATACATTTGAATAAAATAAATTTTTAAAACACAAATATGGCAGTTTCCTCAAAAATAGTATTAAAAATATCTCCAAAGGATCATACGGACGTCTTGACAAGTTCACGTATCTTAGTATTCTGTCTATCTTTAGGGAAATGGAAAAATAAATAGAATGGGGTTAAGCAAACTAGTGAATAGTCAAGGATTTATTTAAAAAGTTCTAATTTGGACCTCATTCAAGTTATGAAGGCATATTAATTATATTTTACATTCTCAATCTTAAGAACTAAATTAAAACTGAACTTGCAAGTTTTTAGTGAGTTTATTTTTGCATTGTGTCTGAAAACATGTTCTTTATTCAATTAGGCATCTACTACATGCTTTTGGATATAATTATAAAAGTAAAGAATAAATAATCACTATTCTCCTAGTGGTGTCTAGCATAGGAGATGGATATGACTGTTAAAGTCTGGAGGGTTAAAAAGAAGAAATATATACAATTTAAAGTATTTTTATTCCTGAATAGTAAATAGTATGTGCCTGTTTTATTTCAGAAAAGGAATATTTGAGTCCATCCATGGTTGTTTTGTTTCTATTAATGAAAATCATTGTAAATGAAAGGAAGAAATACGCCCTTTTGAATTAGGCACTAATAATTTTGTTTTGTTATGTAAAATCTTTGACCAATTAGTCAAAATATAAAGTAGTATTTTTTTCATTAATGAATTTGGCCTCTTAACCTTGGATGAAGTGGCATGAGTTTTAGAGGATATTTTCACACCAGAAACCAGTATTTTCTGAGTCCAGACTTTTGCTAATAGTTTGCCTTTGTCTAAATATAGTAATATAGAGATACTCTGTTCATATTTACACATTTCTCTAAGAAGTTGTTGACTTGAAACCTCCACAATAATTGTTTTGTAATTTTATCGGTCATGCTTTTTTGTACTATTTCTTTTATTTCAAATTGCTCCATAGAATGGCAATGAATTTGTCATATTTTATGTGACTAAATAGTTAAAATACCATTTTATGATTATATTTCCATAAACTCTACAAAGAATACAATGACTAGTTCTTATACACTTCCTTATATGTTTCTTTTGGAAATACTGTCAAATCACCTCCTTTTCACAGCTTCTAAAATGAAAATTGATTTGTCGTCTTGATTCTTCTGTTGATCATATATTTATAAAGTGTAAAGGCTGAATATAAACTGGGTATCCTAATACTGTCTATGACTTTTCAGAGGGGCTAAAAAAAAAATCTGTGAGCTATTTATATTTAGATTTGAATACAAGTCCAAGTTCCCCTATGGCACTCAGATTTCACATTTTCCTCAACTAATAAATTTCCAGCAGCTGTGTGGGAGTTTAGGATCAATTTAGCTACTTTAGCTTGTTAGAAATAATGCATACCAAAATGATAAAAATTCAAATTATGATGCCAGTACTGTCTCTAGACTTGTTTCCTGTTGTTAGAATTTTCTCAGAAAATTTGTCCAGCTGAGTTTGAGGTGAAATATTTGTTCACCTCTCGTCCTTTAATATTTTACTCCAGTTTTACTCTCAAATAGATTCAGGATTCATTTTTTGTTAACACCCTGAAAGAGACCTGAATAATTACCTTGTTCAGCTTCTTATTTGAAGGTAAGGAAACTGGAGGCTTAGAGAGGCACAGCTGTTTAGGATAGAAACCATTGTCTACATTGTGCCCTTACTCTACTGAAAATATTCAGCTAAACAGTATGAGGCTCTATAAACATGAGGTAAGAGTATTCTCATTCAACGGAGACCTTTCTAGTTTAAGTAAGAACATTACCAAGACAGAAAGTGTTGGATATATCTGAAAATGCTATGAGATTGAGGTTAGTAGTGCATTCAGCATAATTTTAATATGGAAGACACATTCTTTTTTCCTAAGATTGTTTTAAGACTATCATTATCTTTAAAATTATCAGAGAAGTTAATAGAAATATTTTCTTCCTTTAACTGAGAATACATACTCAGTTTGACCAGAACATGCTGATTTTGAGCACGCAGTGTTATATAGTTGAAAAAAGTAGTTTTTCTGACATTACCTATCTTTTGATTGTTTAATTTCATAACTGTATTTCAGAGTATTCTATTCCATTTATGGTTTTGTGTGTATATGACATACAGTTGATTCTCATTATTTGTGTTAGTTATGCTCTATAAAATTGTATAAACACTGAATTAGCAAATACTTGACCATTTCTCCTAAAGGAGATATAGGAGTTAAATTCTTGTGAGCCTCTGGTCACAATAATTTTGTCAAACAATCAATACATAACCTTGTTTTATGTGTATTTCTATTTAAGGCAACTTTAATATATATTTTTGATTTATTACCAGTGAACTTACAACCAATAGCACTATAACTCATGCTTGAACAAAGCTTATCTAACACATGCGTTTTCTCCATAAGTCACATCACAGTCTTGCTCTTAGCAACACTAGACAGTACTTCAGCATTATACTTCGGAGCAAATTTAAAAAAGAAAATTATCAACAAAAAGCACAAAAATGCAAAAAACATGGCACTAAATAGAACACAAAAAAGACACTTGTTTTTACAGTATGAGGGCTAAACCAAGAAGGCAGAGCATCACTTTGTTCAGCCACAGGTGGGAATGTGTCAGGTAATTCAAATATTTTAATGCTTTGTGTGTGTCTGCAAATAATTGTAAAAGATTCATGAGTACTGATTTTGTGGTTATAAATAAGTTTTAATGAGTAGTCAAATTCACAAATAAGGCACCCAGAAATAATGATTGTCATGCATCTATGACGTGTTTTGCTTAATATACAATAGGAATTATTTTCTATTATGTTCTATCTTTTAATTCAAAATACTTGGTAGACAGCAGCCTCCCCCATTCTGTACTTCTACTTATTATTGGTTTTAGGGAAGTACCTCTTTGTGTAATATTTATTATCTTTTAAATATATATGTATTAAAACTTGAGTATTTAAATGCATGTATATTTAAATACATGTGTATTATTTTTATACACCTACAGAGACAGAGAGTGAGAAAGAAAGAAGGAGAGAGAACAAGGATGTGTTGATGTGCAAAAGAAAGTCATTTTAAAGAATCATGGATGAACTAATTATTCATGTGTTAATGTAGCAGCCTGCTTAAAAATTATTTGATATACATGAAATTGACTTAACCTCTTCTGTTTATAGACAATTAAAATGAAAAGCCTTCATAATTAATATAATCTTAACACTGTTTTAAAATGCAGTTAATGGGAAGTCATCCATCTTCTGACATAGTTAATTCAGTTTTTGCCACACTTCTAGCTACTAAATTTGAACATGTCATTATATATTAGAAGGTGATGCTTTGCTTCACTTTTTTTTCTTAATATTAAAGTCAGTGGAACATTTGTTTAGTATATTACCAACTCAGTTCTTTATTCATTTATCAAAATTAATTTATGCCTTCTAGCAACAATGAATAGCACAGGGAAGTAAATGCAGTAATTGGGTTGCCAATTCCAGAAAATTCTGCACTGGATTGTTAATAAGATTTAGAATTGAGGCTTCTGAAATAAAAAAAATTTACTTATTTGTATTATATTTTATACCTGGAGATTTTTTTTTATTGCTCTATCTTTGGAGAACAGAAATCATTAGTCATTTTAAGTTTTTGTTCATTAAAAAAATTGTGAATAGCTAATAAAGGGCTAGTGCTCTCTTTCAGTCTCTTAATCTTTAGGCCCTAACTCAGTGCTGAAAACATAAGTTCAAAAATTACTCTGCAAATCATTGTGTTACATATTGCTAAGGGAGCTACTTCAATAGAAGGATGAATTTTTCTTTTCCTCAAGATACACTACAGTAAGAGAGGGAAGACTGGCATTACTATAACACAGTATAAAATGGAAAGATTATACAAAAACCTAGCAGCAAAGAATATGAGTGGGCAAATGGAAAGCCTGCTTCATAAGGGGAATAGAGAAAGGAGAATTTAGACTGAGATTTGAATTCTGAGTAGAATCTGTTGGCTAGAAAGGGAGTGTGGTCCTCCAGCAGGTTTTACTGGAGCAGAAATTCTTGAAGACAAACATAGGGAGGCAAATTTCAGGAAGGCTGAAATGGTAATTTGGACTTATGGTTCAGGTCTTGCATGTCAAGTAATATGGTTAGACTTTAATAAATAGATAACTGGAGCTATTACAAAATATTGAACTGGCAGGGAGTCTTGCTTTTAAGAAGTTGTCTGTTGGCTGAGCATTCTGTTCTCACTTAGGCTCACTCCTGAGGCAGGAGGCTGTGCGTTAGATGGATTAGGTAAGATGCGACACTAAAAGCAAAGAAGCAAGGTAGGAATTGTATTCATAGTATTACGGTACCTGAACCAGAGTGGGAAATTTGAATTAGGAAGTTGGGGATAAATATGAGATATATTGTTGAGAAAGGATATATTTTTAGTGTAATAAACATTTTTTTTTTTCTTGGCTGAGAGATTATTTACCCTAAACTAGAATTCTTTAGTTTTTGTAGAGAATTTACTCCTGGTAAATTATTGTTCTTGTTGTTGATCTGGTTTTATTTGGGATGGGAGAATGTTTATTATTTGTTTCTCTAACGCTTGCCAAATATGCGTATCTGTGGTGATAGTAAAATACCATATATGAATTATCCATTTTGAGTAATAAAGACAAAATATTTGGCTTAATGCTAAAAAACTATGCTGATTAACAATTTAATCTTTACTGATCATTTGAAAGATAATTAATATCATGGGCCTTACTGTCAACATTAAGAATATCAGTTATGATCCGTTTTTGTTGTAGTTATTTCTTTCCAAGATGAATGTTAACAGGGACAATGAAAATACTTCTGGCAGATATTTTAGTTAAAAGTAGAAACATTCTAACTCATCTCAGGGGCTTGAAAGATTTGGTAGTATTTCAGAGCAAATTTTGTGAGAAAGAGTTAAAATATAAGTATTTTTGAACAAGATTTGCAGAGAGTTTAACAGAATGAAATAATAGTAACAGCTACAATAAAATCATTCTCTTTATTGCTTCCAAAGAAATACAATAACAGATAGTGTTATTTAAGTAAAGTCATAGGGGAAACAGGATATTAATGCTTGTTGAAAGATGCTGAAACTCTAGGTAGAGGAGAAGTGTGTATCCATACACATTGCACTCTATATTCTTGCTGTAATCTCAGTAGGGAAGATTATAAAGACGGAAATTATGTAAATGACATTTGTGGTGGTTTTGCAGTAGAGTTGGTAAGTAGGAAGAGAAGGACTTTTTCAAGAGACACCCTAGTAAAAGTATGATTATTTAATAAAATGCAGAAGGGCAGGTTTTCTGATGTAAGACTGATGCTTTTATACATGGCCAGAATCAGAGTACGTAGGAAAAACAGAGAAGCTTTTGTACCAAGAAGTTTTCTTAAATTTGTACTGATTACTAAAGGTTGAACCCTCAAAACATTTAAAAGTCAAAATCATGCTTCAGAATCAATATTTTCTGCTGAAAAGTTTAGAGAAAATATGCTAGGATAGCCTAGAATGTATTATAAAACTAACTATTTCAACCCTTTACCTACTTTGAGAGTTTTGTGAAGGCGATCTGGCATGACCTACATTTGTTCAAAGGGCCACGACAGACTTTTCCAATCAGAGCTAAAGGAATTTTGAAGTATTATTTCAAAGTATTCACAGAGACATGCTTCTTGTTGAAACAATTATGAAAGCTACTATTGAACTGCCTGATATTTATCATGGAATAAACAGAAGGCTGTCAAAATGGAAGATTAGCTTTGACTTTAGGAATACTACACTTTTGGAGATTAGGAATTGCCAACGTTATAACAAGAATAAGCCATTAGCAGTTTCATTAAGTTCGACTCTTCCAAAAGTTGCCTTATTTCGGGCAGGTTCATATATTTTCTGAACTTGACTTCAGGCATTCAAACTTGCTATTGTGGCTTTACACTCTGGTTCACTATACTTAGAAAGCAAATCAGTACAAAGTTGTATGGTTTTGTTTGTTTGTTTGTTTGTTTGTTTCTTTGGTTTGGTTTGATCTTTTAAATCTCCCCAAAAAGACTATTTGATAGGCTATGAGGATATACTCTTTGTGAAATATTCTGTGAGAACATATTTTTAGATGATTACACAAAGTTTAAAAAATACATTCCATCTGATACTTCTGCTGACAAGTAATTGTCATATCTAATTGCATAGGGTGATCACAGAGAAAGGACATTGGTCAGAGGAAATAAAATAAAATAGAAATTAAATTCTTTTGGTAGAATAGAGACAGAAATATAACATGGTAATATAAAAAGGCATGCAATTATCATAACAAACATAAACAGTTTTAGAGAGGATTAACATTTTTATGAAGTTGCTTTCTTTCCAGTAACATGATATATTTTTATTTGTCAAAGCCTATTTGAGTGGCAAGACATTTTTAGTCATACTGATACTGAAAGAGTTTATCCCCAATAAACATTCAGAAAATAATTTTTAAAAGATATACTTTATCAAGAGGAAAATTGAGCCCAGAAGGATTGTGTGCTGGTCTTTGCTGTTTCCTCTCAGATCTATTCCTTGCCCTTCTCCTGCTTTGTTCTATATTTCATTTCACTCCAGAAGTTAGAAAAAGAAAAATGGAATAAAATTAAAGAAAGTAGCAGAAAGAAAGGAGGAGGAACAAAGATAGATCAGAAATGTTCAATATAAGGGAAAGAAAGAGATAACGACAAAACAAGCTTGGGTTTCTGAATAAATTAATGATATGTAAATATCTGTCAAGATTAATCTAAAAAAAGAGAAAGGACATAAAGAAATGAATTTGTAATAAATAGGAAAACAGATATTTTTAACACCCTATGATTACCATGAGCAAATTTAAGCCAATATAATAACTTATATGTAATAGATGAATATCTATAAATTGTAAATTTCCAAAATTGACTCAAAAAATAGAAAAGTTGAATAAGCAAATAGCAAACAAACAAATTTAAAAAATCAACTCAAAAATGTTTATAGTTTGTCCTCATTGTCACCTGTCTTGCACAGACAACAGAAAGATGATGAGCATACATGTTCAAGGAACTGATGATCCCTAATCTTGGCTGACAGTTTCAACAAACAGAGAAAGAGTGAAATATCCTTGATCTAGAAATCTTGTTACAAAACTGGACAAGAATAGTAATAAAAATAAAATTAGGGGCCAATCGTTTTTGCACATACAAACATATACTAACAAAGTGAATTCAGTGTTGTGCGTGACATTTGTATAGAAAAGAAAATTTATAAGATACCCAAATTCCTGGGTATCTATAACACAGGAAAAGTACAGTTCCTCATCAGAAAAAAAAAAAACAAACCCAAAACTGTTCTTTTTTTATATGCTATACTAAAAAAGAGACTGGATTGTAAATAGAGGCCATATATTCTTTGTTATTCTTCTCATCAAGAGATGGAATCTGCTTCGCTATCCCTTGAATCTGGGTTCAGCTGTGTGACTTGCTTTGGCCAATGGAACATTAGCAAATCTTATTAAAGAAGAGGCTTGGCCGGGCGTGGTGGCTCACGCCTGTAATCCCAGCACTTTCGGAGGCCGAGGGGAGCGGATCACGAGGTCGGGAGATCCGAGACCATCCTGGCTAACACGGTGAAACCCCGTCTCTACTAAAAAAAATACAAAAAAATTAGCAGGCGTGGTGGCAGGCGCCTGTAGTCCCAGCTGCTTGGGAGGCTGAGGCAGGAGAACAGCATGAACCCGGGAGGCAGAGCTTGCAGTGAGCCAAGATCGCGCCACTGCACCCCAGCCTGGGCGACAGAGCGAGACTCCGTCCCCACAAGAAAAGAAGAGGCTTAAAAAGTGATTGTGCATCAAGCTTTCTGCTTTTTTTTCCTGCTCAGAGCCCTGATATAATCCTGTGAAGAAGCATGGACTAGCCTCTAGCACAATGAAAAGACAAATAGGGAAAGAGGCCCCAGTAGTACTAGCTGAGCCCTAGAAGGCCTGTTTACTGAGTATATTCTGCCTTATGAGTGAGCGTAAGTAAGAGCAGAATGGTCAGCCAATACACAACTATTTTTTTCATGAGAAATGCATATGAAAAATATTGAGAAAAAAATAGTTGTTTTAAGCCACAACAGTTTTGGGCATTTTGTTACATTTAGCAAAGGCTAAATGACACATTAATGAATGATCTTGGATACAGAAAAAACTTAAGTAGTTTTCAATGCTTCTTCATTATAAAACTTCATAGCAAAATAGCAGTAGAAGTTTCTCAGCCTGATTAAAGGTATTTATCTAAAATGTACAGTTAATATATTTAGTAGTGAAGCTTTAGGCATTCCCATAAAAATTTGGGACCAGTGAAGAATTGTGCTATTACCTCTCCTATTTAATATTGTACAGGAAGTTCTAGCCAATGTGATATAATAATAAAAAAGGAAATGAGATATGTAATTAAGAAAAAAATAGTATTTTTATTTGTAGATGATATCATTGTCTATGTAGAAAGCCCTGGAGAATGTAAATGCTGTTAGAACAAAAAACACACTAAAGATAATGTTAAAGAATAGCAAGGTGTGGAGACCAACTCTACCAGATGGCAAGGTTTATTATACATTAAATTGTAGTAAGTAGGTAAGAAGGTATCGTGCATGCATGGAACAATGACAATGGAATAGAATAGAGAGCCAAGAAACAGAATTAGATATTCACAAAAACTCATATGGGGAGAGTTAACATTACAGATGAGTTGGGAAAAGATGAAGTGGCTATTCTAAGTGGACTAAAGGCTTAAATAAACAAACAACTTTAAAATTTGACTAACTATAAAGAAAAGATTTACAAATGCCGTTACATTAGAATTGTAAAAGTATTTAACAACCACAACAAAACCTGTGGTAAACATATTTGACATGGAAGATACAGACTGGAAGTAGGTATTTGTCACACGTGTGGCTGACAAAATATGGCATACAGAATTTTAAAAGAACTTCTGGTTAGTCTAAAAGAGAAATGGACAAACGCAAATCACAGAGAAGGAAACTCTAACGATAAGTCAGCATAAGAAAGAGAAAGATGCTGAACCTGATTAGCAAACAGGGAAATGCACACTAAAACATTTCACATTTATATGGCCAGTGTGTTTTTAAAAGTTTGAATGTAACATTTATGGTATTGGCAAGAATTTAGAGAAATGGATTTTAAACATGCTTATGTTCATATGAATTCAAACAGCCACTCTGGGAGAGCAATTTGTCAAGTTACAGTAAACTTGAACATAAGCATGCTCTTTGACAGAACAATTCCAATTTTAGAAATATGTTCTAAAAAACCATCCACTACAAGTACACAAGAAGATATGTTCAGAGTGCTTGTTGCATCATTATTTATAATAGCAAATTTTACTGTAAATTGGATAAGTAAATTATCAATATAATCATATAATTAAATACTAAGCCCTTATGAAAATGAACCATCTAAATATGGCAGAATCTCAAAAACATAATTTTGAGAGAAAAAATGCAAGTATGTCATTGCTTAGCTAAAATTTTAAAGCATATTAAAAATACTGTATACTGTTTATAGACATAGCTATGTGATAACAATATAAAAAGAAGCATAGTAATAATAAACACCAGCTTAGGATAGTGGATCAGCTGGGAAAAAGGATGGAATTTTGATACATAAGCACTTCAACTGTACATGTAATTTTTCTAATTTAAAATATAAAGAAAAACTGAAAAATCTTAACATTTAATAAGGCTGGCTGACAAAAATACATTCTTTATAACTTTATGGATGATAATGATATTTCATTTTAAAATGGTGTTAAATAAAGTTAAATTCTATTGTAGTTGATGTTGGATTTCTCAGACCCTAAGATGCACTGTGACTCTCTAAAAGGTAAAAGTAGTATTTGGCATTTTTCAAATGCATTTGATCAGGGAATGAATTTTGAGGATATGTATGGAGACACTAGATTATTGCAGAACAACTGGGAGAAATGCAAATCTTGAAATAAAAAATGATGTGAAATTATTTTTTAGTGCGAGTGCCTGAGGTCTAGAGCATCATCTTTTGTGAACATTTCATACATACAGAATCATACAATATGTAGTCTTTTATATCCAGTTTCTTTCATGTAACATAACATTTTGAAGTTCTTCCATGTTGTAGGATGTATCAATATTTTGTTATTTTATATTGACAAATAGTAGTGCATTATATGGATATACCATACTTGGTTTATCAATATACCAGTTGTTGATTATTTGAATTGTTCACAGTTTTTGGCTGTTAGCATTATTCATAATACTGCTATGAACATTTTTTGTATAAGTCTTTTGTAGAGATG
This sequence comes from Pongo abelii, assembly GCF_028885655.2. NCBI lineage: Eukaryota > Metazoa > Chordata > Mammalia > Primates > Hominidae > Pongo > Pongo abelii. The sequence goes on along the minus strand of NC_085928.1, from coordinate 135,574,885 downwards.
TATTTTTATTTCTCTTGGGTGGATTCATAGAAGTGAAATTGTTGGATCATTGTAAGCTTATGTTTAACTTTCTAAAGTCCTGCCAAATTATTTTTTAGAGTGGCAATACAATTTTACATTTCTATCAGTAATATTTTCAGTTTCTCTGCATCCTTGCCAAAACTTTTCATTATCTGTGTTTTGATTATAGTCATTCAGGTGAGTGTATAGTGTTTTTTCATTGTGGTTTTAATATGCATTCTTCTAAAGATGAATGATGTTGAACACTTCATGTTCTTATTAGCTATTTGATGCCTTCTTTGATGAAATGTTTATCCAAGTCTTTTGCCATGTTTTAAACTGGATGATGATGATGATTTACTGAGTTATGAGAGTTCTAATATGGATGAGTCCTTTACCAAATGTAGGATTTGCATATATTTTCTTCCTGTAAGAAATAACATAATTTTAAGTGGGACTTGATTTTCATGTGTTTCATATCTCTCACATGATATTACTTTGGACAGAAAGTACTGCTGTAAAGATGATTTACAAGAGGACCATTTATCACTGTAATTGATAATTTAGATAGTTAGCATGCTTATGCTCCTATGATTTATTTGCTGGGGATTTAAATCTTATGAAAAATACTAATTCAAATGTATTAGAATTCCTACATTCTAATTACTGGTAATTCTCTCAAAGCAATGGTCTTATATTTACTTTCCACATTTATTCCCCCAAGTAAATATTGTTTAAAACATTCTTTAAAGTTTTCTTCATGATTTGCATTCTGAGTGGTAAACCTCTGCATTCAATGTACATACACACATGCACACACATTCATTTTCTCTGCTTCAAAATGTGAGTTAATATTTTACCAATTGCAGATGTTACCCTCGTAGTTGTTGGACAAACTTTAGTGTCTCATGGAAAATAGGGATTTAGTTAAAAAACAATAAAAATTATTACTAAGTATGCTTTAAAAAACAGCAGTAAGAAACAATTTTAAAAGTCAAATGTTTCCACAGGAACTAGTTTAATCAGCATTAAAACCTTCTGGAATAGGTAAGTCTACTGAATCACCTCTCTGATTGTCTAGGAGACATTGCTGCATCGCACAATTCACAGGAGTGTATTTTCCCATAGCTTTATTTTACGTGGAATGCTCCTCTTTAAAAAATGTAAAAAAAAAAGAAAAAAAATTGCAACCTACCATTACTGAGCTTGAAATGAATGTCCTTTACACTTGCACATGCCTTTTGTTTCATTTTCAAAAGTCTTTCCAAAAGAAAACCTTGTTGAAACACCTGGCATTTCACAAATTATTGTGCTGCTTAAGGGCACTTTTTCTGGCCCTTGTCTTTTATTCATATATTGAAAGGGCAGAGCATAAACAGATCACCTTTCTGTGCCCTGCCCTCACGTGATGTAAGAGATGGAGGCAGGGAGAATAAGACATATTCTTTGATGTGTTTCTTTGTTTTGTTGAGAGATAAATTTTAAAAAAGAAAAATCGTAACTTTCATATAGATATAAAATAAACATGTTAAAGATTTTGTTTAATTCATTATTAAAAAGGGAACTAGGCAGATGTTACAAAGTTCAAAGGAGAAGCGAATGAATCCCAAGTTTTTATGGAGCAAAGTAATGTTGAAATCACTGTACAAAAGGAGATAAAACTGGCTTTTCCATTAGAGAGGGGTGAAGGAGGACAATGTGTAGTTTTTCACTGGAGACACCCAGTAATGTTTTCTGTGTCTTAAGCAAGAATTGTCAAACATTTTCTGTAACATGCCAGATAGTGAATATTTTAGGTTTTGTGTGCCTTATGGTCTCCCATTCAATTCAGCTGTTGTAGCATGAAAGTAGCCACAGATAATACATAAACAAATGGGCATAATTCTGTCAGAATAAAACTTTATTTATGGACATTGGAATTCAAATTTCATATTATTTTCATGTTACAAAATGTTGTTCTTTTTGTTTTTTTGGTTTTCAACCATTTAAAAATCTAAGACTAGTCCCTGCTGTGAACCATACAAAAACAGCCTGCAAAGCAAATTTGATTAACATTTAACCAACAGAGAATATACTGAAAAACTCATAACTAAAATCAGCACAGATTTGCAAAGTATAAGATTTATAGTAGTAAGTCATTATACATAATAAATGTAATATTGTTACATATGTACATAGTAGATATGCATATATATATACTTATGTACATACATATCTATCTATGCGTATATATAATATAAATAAATAATTGTCATAAAATAACAACAATGGAGCCTGTGCTAAAACAGTTGGAAAAACCAAGGTTGTCTAAATACAGATGACCATACCTTGTTAACGTGTATCACTGGGGTTATATCACCTCAGTTGATCACTCACTTCACTCATAAGACTAACATGACCTGATGGAGTAAAAAATACTGTTCTGTGATCAGTTACCCAGAAGTATTCTCTTTCACAATTGGTTTACCAAACTCACATGGAATTTCAAGCATATTTGAAACAGATAGGTTTCCTTGAATGCACGGGGAACATAACAAAACTTAGAACCTGGGTGTTAACAAATGCATAAGATACAGAGCCTCTTTATGTAAGTTAACTATATAAATATGAGTATTTTCATTTTATTAAATATGTTTTAAATTGTACATATAATGTAATAGTTTTCCAAATAGTTTAAAAAGTCCTTGTGAACAAACTTTTATCAGCCTTCATCTACTTGTTGGCTGAATACTCTGGTAAGATTTCATGAATTGGGTACAGGTATAAAATTATGTCTTTAATATGTTTATTGTTACATTACTTATTACTGTGTTTTGTAACCACTATATACGTACCAGCGTCACCAGATACATTCTTAGGGTCCATGAGCACTCTAAGGTCTTCAAATATACATTTTTATTTTTATGAATTAACTGGATGTAATCAGCCCACCACACGTTTTTGTTAATAAAGTTTTCCTGGAAAATAGCCCTACTCATTTGTTTACATATTGTCTATGGATTCCCACTTTATGACCAAATATTGCTGCACAATTTTTGTTTCTGTAATTGTGTTTATTTCTTTAGTGGGCTTTAGATGATGTTTAAAATGTAACTTTTATGATAATACTTGTCTAGCTGTGACAGTTGGCCTCTTGTTGTAGAGTATGCAAATATATTCTAGAGCAGAGATATTGGCAATCTTTCTGTAAATTACCAGAGAGTAAATATTCTAGCTTTTGCAGGCCATAGAATTCCATCATAACCATGCAACTCGGCAGTTGTAGCATGAAAGCAACCATAGAAAATATGTAAACAAATGAATGTGGTTAGTTTCCAGTACAACTTTATTAACAAAAACATGTGGTGGGGTGATTATGTCCAGGGGGCCTTAGTTTGCTAACTCTTGTTGTAGAACATCTGGTGATTCTCAAAAATTTAATAAAAATCGATTTATAAATATATACTCTTTAACAAATGATTCTATAAAGCATCACATTTGCAGAGGTAAATTAGGAAGCCATTATTTGCTTAGCTACATAATGCTTCCATTATACAAATACAATATAAAATTACATTATTTTGAATGTTTTATGTTAAAATAAAGAACTAGGTTTTTAAAGCTTTTTTAAAAAAATAAATAGCATATTCCTGAAGAAAACCAGCCTGTATTCCACAAGTGTTTGTTTGTTTGATTGATTTTGTTTCTAGATAGAGGGTCTTGCTATGTTGCCCAGACTGGATTCAAACTCCTGGGTTCAGGCGATCCTCCCACTTCATTCTCCCAAGTAGCTGACTGCAGGCGTGCATCACTGCTTCCAGCTCACAAGTTTGTTTGTTTTTTTAACACAAACTATGGGTAGTTTTTCTTTTTGACTTATAGCCGTAACCCATATATATATATGAGTTACTAAATAAACTGCTTCTAAAACCCTAGATATTGGTCAGAACTTTTCATCCTCAGCTTACAAGTGCAGGAATTTTAGATGTCAGCTAAAACAAAGGTGTCTGGTTGAAGAAACAACAACAGTTAAGATACCTTCTCTGACAGGCCAGAAAGGAAGTTTAAAAGCTGGCCAGCAAAAATCTAATTGTTCTTGAACATATTCAATGAATATTCAATACTGAGTTAATTTTTATGAATACGTTTTATAAATATATTGTTTTGTTTACTATTTTAAGTGAATCTAACAAATGTTTCATATGAAAATTAGTATATTGTGATCTTTTTCAAATTCTTTTAAGTCAAGTAACATTGATTAGATTTATTTTAATTATTTATAATTATATAGCAGTTCATATTGTGGGGCTAAATTAACGGTTTCTTAAAATTTCTGTAAGTTTCAGTTTTTTGGCGTTTTTGGTCTTCATAGCAATATTTTAAATAATTCGTTTTTTGAAAGAGGATTTTTAGAAGGTCATAATATGACTTGGTTTTCTTAGGAAAAATTTCTCATTTAATATTCAGAAATATGTGATTCATATTTAGTAACCAAAATTTAGAATAAGATTTAGCATCCCAAATCTGACCTATGATCACCTTCAGAAACATAGCTTTATCTAGAAACACATTAATGTCAAATGTTAATGATCTTCCTATTAATTACAAAATTATGACTGGTATGCCATTTGGTGAAATCATGACAAACTTACATGAAATAGTAAAGAATGTGTGCAAACTGAAAACAGCCCAAAACAATTCCATCACATATCAATTGCTGAGATTTTATATTTTAATTGCTATAAATACAAAATTAAAACTGATGCTACTTAGACAGATTCATTAAAAATATATAGCTATTGACTATAATTTTAAAATTCATTAGCATACTTCTTTCCCCATTGCTTGTTTTTCTCAGGTTGGTCAAAGATCAGATAGTTGTAGATGTGCGGCGTTATTTCTGAGGGCTCTGTTCTGTTCCATTGATCTATATCTCTGTTTTGGTACCAGTACCAAATGGTGCTGGGAAAACTGGCTAGCCATATGTAGAAAGCTGAAACTGGATCCCTTCCTTACACCTTATACAAAAATTCATTCAAGATGGATTAAAGACTTAAACGTTAGACCTAAAACCATAAAAACCCTAGAAGAAAACCTAGGCATTACCATTCAGGACATAGGCATGGGCAAGAACTTCATGTCTAAAACACCAAAAGCAATGGCAACAAAAGCCAAAATTGACAAATGGGATCTAATTAAACTAAAGAGCTTCTGCACAGCAAAAGAAATTGCTATCAGAGTGAACAGGCAACCTACAAAATGGAAGAAAATTTTCGCAACCTACTCATCTGACAAAGGGCTAATATCCAGAATCTACAATGAACTCAAATTTACAAGAAAAAAACAAACAACCCCATCAAAAAGTGGGTGAAGGATATAAACTGACACTTCTCAAAAGAAGACATTTATGCAGCCAAAAGACACATGAAAAAATGCTCATCATCACTGGCCATCAGAGAAATGCAAATCAAAACCACAATGAGATACCATCTCACACCAGTTAGAATGGCAATCATTAAAGTCAGGAAACAACAGGTGCTGGAGAGGATGTGGAGAAATAGGAAAACTTTTACACTGTTGGTGGGACTGTAAACTAGTTCAACCATTGTGGAAGTCAGTGTGGCGATTCCTCAGGGATCTAGAACTAGAAATACCATTTGACCCAGCCATCCCATTACTGGGTATATACCCAAAGGATTATAAATCATGCTGCTATAAAGACACATGCACACGTATGTTTATTGTGGCACTATTCACAATAGCAAAGACTTGGAACCAACCCAAATGTCCTACAATGATAGACTGGATTAAGCAAATGTGGCACATATACACCATGGAATACTATGCAGCCATAAAAAATGATGAGTTCATGTGCTTTGTAGGGACATGGATGAAATTGGAAATCATCATTCTCAGTAAACTATCGCAAGGACAAAAAACCAAACACCACATTTTCTCACTCATAGATGGGAATTGAACGATGAGAACATATGGACACAGGAAGGGGAACATCACACTCTGGGGACTGTTGTGGGGTGGGGGGAGGGGGGAGGGATAGCATTAGGAGATATACCTAATGCTAAATGACGAGTTAATGGGTGCAGCACACCAGCATGGCACATGTACACATATGTAACTAACCTGCACGTTGTGCACATGTACCCTAAAACTTAAAGTATAATAATAATTTAAAAAATTCTTTAAATTCATTAGCATACTTCTTTTGAGTTGATACATTTGGTAAAGGTTGGTGATTATTTGATCAATTGATTTTGGGCAAAATTGATCTAGTGCTAGCAGAGATGGCCTAGTTAAGGGAGATAAAATACCTTTGCTTGCTGAGGGGGGAATACTTAACGTGAGACGTCAGAATCAATATGTTTATAAAGTCCAGTAGTTAAGTAAACATGTTAAAACTGGTGTTCACAGGTTTTCCATTGCTTCAAGAAACTATGGAAACTAATAAATGATTTCTTTCATTTTTTTTTCACTTACAGAAGTTCTAAGGGAAAAATTTTATTCACTTTCTTTTTATTGTATCAGCAGCTGTTCTTCTTGGTAACAAATCAGCTTCCCTTTAGTTCTCTGAGGAGATCCAAGGTCTTGCCAAGAGGAAAAGTTGAACAGATGCCTCAGTAAATGTAGTCCTATTCTTGGCTAGTCAAGGCCACTTGTCTTCAGCAGATTGAGTTTTTTATTGTTTTTGTATTTTATTTTATTTTATCCTAGAAATATTTTGAAAGCTGTAACAGCCCAGGTGAAATTAATTTGACTGTTGATGCGTTATAAGGAATAAAATATATAAACCTGGCTGCTTTGATGGAATATTTCTCCTGAAGTAGCTTTGTGGGAATAATACGTGTCCAATGTATTTATAGGCAAAGAAAAATGAGCTGCATGGACAAGAAGCCTGATGGATTTAATGTGGAAGAAAATAGGATGCTGTTGGAAATGAACTAATTTACTAAAGCAACAAGTGGGATTGATAATGTTGCAATAAGTTGGCTTTCACAATGTGTAATGGATGGTAGAGTTTAGGACTGTGCACAGGAAGAAGTATTCATTTGTAGCTTTCTGTTTCAAACCTCCACTTAAAATCCCTCAAACACGAATCTCACGAAGGTAGAGTAGCTTCTACAAGTTTGTATGGCCTTATTTCAAGTATGCTGTGTTAGTTTCATTTTTAAGGAAATGAACATATGTAATACTGCTTTTGATATGTATACTGTAGTAAAGTGTTGGTCACATACTTTAATTGTTCTTAATTTTATAATATTACTTTCATCAACCTTTTGAACTAGATTATTTTGAGGAATTAACTTTAAGATGCTTAATGTCAGTTTAAGATGATCACATCTTGAAACTTTCACAGAAACTTTTATCTTTTTTGTTTCAAAAATGGTGCCATAAACCTAAGTTTATACATTCTAGTATATGTGTATACTTCCACAAGATAGAGCCCTAGAAATGGAATTGATAGGTCAAAATATATTTACAGTTAATATTTTAATACATTCTTTAACTTTCCTGCTAAATTAATCATGATCCCACTGTAGTTGTGTGAGAACATCCGTTTCCCCGTAAGCTTGTCAGCATTGTATTTTATCAGCCTTCTAAATATTTGTTAATATTATGAACAAAAAGTGATGTCATGTTGTTATGATTTTGATATATCTGATTAGTAATGAAATTAAACATCTTTCACACGTTAATTGTGTAATTAGCATAGTTATTATCAGTTTAAGAATTAACTAATGGGCAGATTTTGTTTATTTGTATGCATGAATTTTATTTTATAGAGTCTTTCTAAGGCTTAGGGAAATTTTCCTTTTTTGTTTCTTTACTATGATTATTCTTTTTTCTCTGTCACCTTTCTCTAGAACTCCTATTAGATGCATGTTAGCCTTTCAATATCTAATCAATACACCTTTTAACTTTGCTCTCTCATACTGTTAAACTTTTTGTCCTCTACTGTCCAACCCTAGTCCACTGCATTCTGCGGGGAGGTCCCAATTCTCAGTCTTCCAGATTACTACTTTTTGTCAGGGTTCATCCTGCTATTTAGTGCTTGATGTATTTTGTTTTGATTTTAATTATAGTGTTTATGATTTTTATAATAACCTATTTATGTGGTTGTATAATTTTTTGGTTTTTGTTTATTCTCACTATCCTTTTGGATATTCGTGATTAGGACATTAGTTCTACCCATTTTTAATCTTCCTTTTAATTTTTTTTTTTAGTCTGTTTATTCAAATTTCCTTGGGGTAGTAGATTGGTATCTCCTTTTCAAGTTGATGGTTTTCTCCACTGGTCTCAGGTTGTACAGTCTTAGTAGCTTCAGTATAATTCCAAAGACTGGATGATAATTCCTTTTTGTTTGACAGCAAATGCAAGTTCTAAAGACAGGAATTTTCCCTCTTATTATTGTTTGGGGGGAACAATAACCTTCAACCAGTTTATAGTTTTCTTGTATGTCCTAGAAAATGTGTTACCTAGGATTTTGTCTCATATTTCTGGCACTTTTGCCCACTCTTGGAATCTCTCATGTAAGAATTCCTACTTTGATAGAATGTACTCATGTTTGTTTTCATTTTTTGAGGTAGCAAACATAGTAATTACCAACCTTAAAGAGTCAGCTACTCTCACTGGGGTTCCAGCATGCTTTTATTTTTCTCTTGACTGCTTATCATCCAATCTTTCTCCAAGGAATGCCTTTATCTTGGGATTGTTTAAGGCCTTATCTGATTGAGATAGTCTTAATTCAGTTGAATTTTGATATTAGTCTATTTCCATCTGCTTTATATCTTCCAGGAAATTCACAGTTGTCCCATATTACCAGTGCTCTTTTGTATTTACTTTTGTTTTTTCACTTGTCCTTTTCAAAGATATTTGGGAAGCGAGGAGATTTGCTCAGTCACTAATCTTCTATTTGAACTAAGACCACAGTTCTTTTATTATTGACATAAAATGTCTTGAGTTAAACAAATGGTATTGTCATTTTGAGTAACTGATTATATTTTTTTCAAGTTATTCCTTTTAAGCTTCCTATGGAGTTGGCTTGGATTTGTGATTCAATTTGATCCCATTATATTTATTTTCACTCAGTCTGATTCCAATAAAAGAGATGACTACTTATCTTGCTTCAGTTTGAAATTCTTGTAGCAGGTGTATTTAGAAAAGGTCTACAAACTTACTGGAAATTTAACCCAATCAAATATTATTAGAAGCATTAGTGTTCTTTTAAGGGCAAGATTGTCAGTGATTTAACATTTTTACATAAATTTTTAGAAAGATTCATTTATAGATGCATTGAAACTTTCTTATTTTAAAACATTAGTAATGAGAGAGTTTAATTTGAAAGCTGAAACTGATCCCATTCAAGGATTATTTTCATTTTTTATTATACTTAAAGTTTTAGATCTTCAAATACATGCCATTTAATACTTAAAAAAATATTAAAGTAAACATTTTCTAATGCCGATATTTAATAAGTTCTTTCTTTGCAAGACCGGTAATTTGGTGCTCAACACAAAGGTTGTGTGTAAGAATTGACTATGAATGTAAATTAGCAAAATTTCTGCATAGATAAAAAGAAGAACAATCTTATCTCCATGGACACTAATATTTCCTTGTCTTTCAGTCATGCCATTCTCTCCCTTTTCTCCCTGCTTCTCTTCATTTTGTTCTTTTATGTTTAATTTAACAAACATTTATGCAGTATTTTATATGTGCCTGGCACTGTGTTAGACCCAAGAGATACAATGATGAATAGATAAGACATGATTTTTACCTCATATCTTGACTTTTGTTTCCGTGCAAAGATCAAATGAGAAAGGTATAAAAATATTCTATAAAATTGTCTTATAATAGAAGATATTGTAAAAGGTACAGGTAGATATACAGTATCAATTTAAATTTTGAATAGAGGGAAAATGCTATAAAATTAGGCTTAAAAACTTTCAGATTGTTGTCTTAAGTACTGAGTATTAAATTGGAAATAACTATATTGCAGAAGGAGACTCCTCAAAGCAAGCATTGTTTCATTGAAGAAATTTCTTTTTAACTTGAAAGCTTCAGACATCTTGGGAAGCTTATTAAGTATTAGCACTTCTCTCTTGTAGTTTTTGTTTGTGTGTGCAAAAATAAAAGAGACAGTAGGTGTGAATGTTTTTTTGTAAACCGTAAAGTACTTCATAAATATAAGGTGCTATTATTGTGAAGGGAGGTGATATTGAGAGACTATGGAACAATTTTGATAAGGTGTAGAACCGACCATGTTTGGAAAGGAAAAGACAGTAAATTTTAAGCAAAATTATAACTACCTAATTGATATATTTTGAAGTATGCTTGAATGGACTTCATTTCCAGAAACATCTTCTGTCTACAACTTGTTATGGCATTTAAAATTCTGCTAGAGAAATTGCTTCCGTTTGATGCTAATAGTAGGTAATAGTATGCATTCAAAAATAGTATTTTTAAAAATGCAACAGTTTCACTTTTGAAAGTGCTTTGCTGTATTTTTATTGGCTCTTGATAACATTTTGTGCTAGCTGTTGTTGATGGTGTTGTTATCTTCATCATCTTTATTCCTTTTATTTGAGCAAGTGTTAGTAGATATTGTTCCTTTTTTATTGGTGAGGAAGTAAGGATCAAAAGTTGTATGAATTATTTATCCAAATTTTAATGACAGGCTTAACCCACACTATCTTACTTCTGTTTTCTTTCTGCTCTACCGTGATTAAATCCCTAATGAAAGAAGTGCTTATTATGGACCTATTATAGGGCTAGAACATTTCAAAATCAGATAGTACAGTTTCTCCATAGGGTGCACAAGTTAATTGGAGATATAAATCTTATGGGTTAGAAACAATAGACAATGGGGACTATTGGAGGGGAAAGATAAGGAGGGGGTAGGGGTTGAAAACTACTTATTGGGTACTAGGTTCATTACCTGGCTGATGAAATCAATCATACCCCAAACCTCAGCATCATACAATATATTCATGTAACAAATCTGCACATATATCATCTGAATCTAAAATATAAGCTAAAAAATGATAGAAGGTCATAATACAGTGTTTCATTTCAAATACTAAGTGGTGTGATAAAAGCTTTGATTATTTAGACAATCGAGAAAACAATATGGGTTGGTTTAGGTCAAGGAATGGTTTGTTAAGAGGTGGAATTGCCCAATTAACTAAAAGTTATAAAATATAGTTAGATAAGGAGTAGAAGGCCCTTTCAGGGTAGGTTAAAAGCATTATGAGCAAGGCCATGATAACTGAAGTGACAGAAAAAAATGATTAATAAGACATGATATGTTTTAGGGGAGAATACCAATAACTTCCATAATCAAATTTTTCCCTGACCCTCAGCTATAGTATAGGAACACTTGAAAAAAACCTCTTTTGCCAGCTTGAGGCTTGCCGGGAGTCTCATAACCCCATTTTTCTGCTGTCATTATCTACATCTGTGTCCTAACCCCTGTTCCAGTCATGAGCTTTGCCTGGGCTTCCTGAAGTTCTAAGATGCCAGTGTGTTAATAATTCCCCTTGCTGGTTGTCAGATTCTTCCTGTCTCTATTCTATTCTGACTTTTTAGAAGGGATCACACAGCAGAACTTCTTGGCTCTGGTATCATAGGCTTTTCATTTTCCTGATTCCCATACCCCTTTTTTCCCTCACAGTATATTCATGTTGACAGGGCAGATGAATCAGAGAGGAATTCATGTCTCATCTCTTCATACCCAACAGAGAACTTCTTGGGTCTCAACACCCAGACAGTTCTGGACATCTGCTTTATCATTTAACAATGGAACATCTTTTACTCCCTTTATATTTTGGCAGAATTTGGCCCTGTGTATAGGATTGATGTGCTGCAGTTTTTTGCCTGTCACTACAAAAGCAGAGGAGAAGATACTCCATCTACTTGATAATTACCCAGGAGTCAGAGCATGGCCTGTGACCCAAGCTCAGCCAATCAGATGTTTCAGCCTGGAACTGATTCTAGAGCAAGTGACTCAAGAAAGAAAGATCAGTTAGAAACTATTGGTGGTGAATGATGTAGCTTCAATGTCAGTGGTTTCCAGTACCGGTCATTTCTTTCAGAATCATCAGTCTTGTAATTGGATTTTCCTGTTCCTTGGTCCTCCAGCTAAGATCTTTCCTGTGTCCTGGTCTTTCTTCAGTTTGCATCTTCTTCTAGCCTTCTTGCAGATTCTGTAAATCTAATATCTGTCTATCAACTTCCTATGTTTTGTTCATTTCCTTTTTTAAAAAAATTAAAATAGCCCAAGTTAGTTTATTTTTCTTACAAGAAAGTACTCTGTCTGAAACTCAAAACCCTGTTGCCAAGTCTGGCTTATTGGGCCAGGCTGACATTTCTTTTCTTGTGCCAGATTCTCCTTAAGAGACTCAAGTCTCTCCTTTGTTCAGTTATTGTCTTCTTCTACCACTTCAAAAGTGGCCAGGATACTTGCATATGCCAAAACCTCATAAAAGAAATAGCTCTACTCTTTTTCTGAATCTTCTAGTTCATATATATATTGATAAAATGATTAGGTACTATTTAGGAGGTGAGGAGAGGAAAAGTGACATCTAATCCCATGTGTTAGGAAGTTTCAAATTTCTGCTCTAATCCAATATCATAGGTATTATCACTTAATGCTCAGCACCAATGTAATGAGATGGGTACTTTTACTCAGTGAAAGACTGAAATGAAAAAAAAAAAAAGATCTTGGCTTCAGTGCAAAACTAGATTTTCTTTAGAACATCCTTCCTGGTTATGTTTATATGGAGGTCTCTGTACTGTTTATTGTCTTTAAAATAATTACAACTGTAAACTGTGGAAAGTGGATAGAAGTGCACGTGATTATTGTCTGTGGATGTGCGAATACATCGTGCTTGGTGGAGGCTAAATTGACTTCCTTTCTCTGCCGTGGAAGAACCCAGTTTTTAGTCTATTTGTGTGGTTCTCCGGATTCTCCTTTCAGAATCCAAAAAAATCTAACTAGTTGACTGATTATCTTGTTAATTAATAAATTAAATAAAATGTTTGATACCTATATGCTCTATGTTTGTTTGAGGGATTTTATCTTTTAAAAAATTATCCTTTAACAACTTGATTTTACCGAATAGGAAATATTACACTTTTAGTATCCAGTAATGTAAACATAGCTAATAAATAGCAGAGGTGGAATTTAAATCCAGATTTTCCAACTTCAAATTCAGAATTTTCCAAATTCAGATTTAGAGAGGAAAGAAGTGATAGGTAAAACAGGGGTCCTATTACTTCTGTCCAACTCTGTACATTAGTGTTCAAGTGAGCTCATTTTCTCCAATCTGTTGCCTTTGATTTTTGCTTTACAAGCTACTGAAAGATTATTATTCTGAAAAAAAATGCTTTATTTCTCTTTGTCCTTCCCCTCAGTGACTTCCATGGTCAGTTAGAAATATTTTGAACTATTGACTCCAGAATTTAATCCACCCCCAACAATTTTGCCCTCTATACCCTCCAATATTATCTCACAAGCAACACGCCTTATTCTTACTCATCTTTGTTTTCTCAGATTTAGTTTTCTCTGTTATGAGGTCTTCTTGTACTCTGTTTTGCTGAACCTAATAAACCTTGAAAAATCATTTTCAGTGAATTTTTATCTCTCCCATAAAGTTTCCCCAAATCTATCTGGCATTGGAGCCATTGTTGCCTCCTCTAAAAGTTAGCACGTGTCTGTTTAGACATTTAGCAGTTAATCTTAACAATTGTCTTTGGGGTATGTAAGCATTTGTGCATCATGTCCTTAAAGGCAATTTAGTGCGGTAGTTAAGAATACAGGTTTTGGGGCTGGACTTCCTGGCTTCAAATCCAAACTTTGCCACTTCCTTTCTCTACAATCTTGGGCAAGTTATATAAATTCTCGGTGGTTTGGTTTCTTTATCTCTAGCAAGACCATGAGAGTTCCTATGTAATTGGATTGCTGTTGGAATTACATAAGTTAATACATGTCAAGTCCTTATAGATATATTTGCTTCAAAGTTATATAAAATTGTACTGTTATTGTTGATATTATTTCTATTTTACTATTTCTTGGCTTACTTTTTTCCAACTAAATTTTAAGTTATTTGTGGAAAGAAATAATTTTTTAAAATTTGTGCAGTATTTTTTACAAATCTGATGCCTAATCACTGGGTAAAGAGGAGCTATTGACAAATGCTTTTGAGCAGGGTTTTGTGTATCAAAGGTAGTGTTTAAACAGTTGCAGCAAGGTGTGGGAAAGGTTTTTGGAAAGGTTGGATTAAGGACTGCTGCAATAATTCTAACACGTTATAATTTTTTATAGGTCTCCAATTGCAAACATTTATTGAGTACTCGTCATGTGCCTGACATAGAGATAAAACCTATTGATTCATAATGGACAAATAACCATTCCAATCTTCAGAGCATTTAACACCCAGTACAGAAAAATTAATAAATGAATAAAGAGGGGCAGTCCATTGCTGAACTTTATGTGTAGGGACAGGTTGCAGAGAGAGAGTCAGATAGTGGTGGTTTCTTGAAGGAAGTAATGCTTAAGCCTTGAACTGGAGGAGTTGGGAGGTAAAAATGGGGTATTATTCCAACCAAGCAAGTAGAGCAAACAAGGCGGAACCAACATTGCAGTGCAAGACAACCACAGTGGGTTCAGGTTTGGCTGTGGCACAAAATAAAGCTGGAGAAGTCACAGAGGTCCATCCTGCCATTTAAAAAAAAGATTTGGACCCCTTCCTACAGCCAATAGAGAATGTGTGCAGATTTGAGTTTCTAAAATAAGTCATCAGTAACTTTTTCAGACTATTGTGATTCTGTTTTGCCTCATTTTAATATTATAGAAGTAAGGATATATTTTGCACAGACAGAATTAATATGATAGTGACCCTTCCTTACCCCAAGAACAAAAAAATTTTCCAAAAACAATTGTAACAACCAATGCCAATACCTACTCCCCACTGATGTTTTCAAATTTTTCTTAACACAAAGGAATGCACTATATTTAGTTTCTAGGGTATCTCTTAGAATGTTGAATTCCATTAAGCATGCCACGGCTTTTGAGATGAATTAGCTGTCTCACTAAGAACAGGATTTGCAGAAACGAGATACATGTTAGTAAATATAGAAAGAGAATGGATGAGAAAAGAGGGATTTCAAACAAGGCCACTGCCTGGAAGAGCCACAAACTAATCAGAACCTCAAACAGTGGCAGGTGTCAGGTGAACAGATGATAAAGACTGACTGGCTGACCAAGAACTGCCAATAGCACCTTCATATTTATGGAAGAACATTATAAAATAGGAAATATGCTGTGAGAAGAGATAGTGTGATATTTTCAAAGCTGTTTTTACCTTCCCATCAAATACTTAACTTTTACTGTGCAGCATGTTATCACACTCATTGTACTGTGTCATCCTACTAAATATATAAAGTCTGATAGTTATTTGTGACTAATCACATTTAAATAAATCATGTTATGTGTTGAACTGAACTTAATTCTACCCTTTGTTTATCTGACAGGGTGCTTTTAGAAAAGTAAATTCCACAAATGTCAGAGCATAAACTTTCATTATAGAAGCTATTCACTAATATTACATAAATCGTAATCAGAAACAAAGGGCATCACATCCTAAGAAGCATCCTTTTTAATCATGTAACAAAAGAACACTACCCTAAATTTGTAAATATGTATTTCATCTTGTATTACCAAAAATTCTTGTGGTGACAAAAACTGCTGGACAAAAACTGCTATTCATGTAATTCATGAAGCAGAAATGTACTTTGATCATTAATTGCTAGAATCAACTCATATATAATCATTATATATTTAAATTTTATATAAATAAAATATATGATGTATTAAATATTTTTATGTTATGTACATATAAATATATATGTACATAATGATATATGTTTTTAAATGTCTTAGCAATGAGTACCTAAATTTTCTAATTATAAGGGACTAGCTCTCATCCTTATAAACAAGATATTTCTTTTGGATATATTGAGTAAAATATGTATATCACTGAGAATTATATTGATAAATGGCAGGTAGTGTTACTGAAACACGGTAATATGTGACATAAATATTACTGTTTTAGTTTAAAAAGTGAGTGGTCCTTTCTATCCATATGAACTGGGTTTTATTCAGCAAATTTCCTGATCTAATGCCACAGTTCATTATGAAGAAGTTCATAGTAGGATTTCTTTTTAAACTGCTCCGCTATAAATTCCTATGTGATGTGAATATCTTGGTACAAGTTTTTATTGTGATACTGAAGCATATAATATCTTGTTCAATGAATTCCTAAGCCTGACAAATAAGTGATTAAAAATAAAATTTACTTTTATTAAGTGATTAAAATAAAATTTGATTTTTATGTGATTAAATTTTTTCTACATAAAAATAAAACGAGAGGAAAAAATGGGTGGAAGTAAGAGTGGTGAAAAAAGTAAAGTTAAAAAATAAAATGAGTTCCAAGATAATGTTGACATAAAAGATGGTCTTGAGAAGTTGCTAAATGTGGCTGAAAATAAGCACAAATAACTGGTGGTTTATTTGTTTTTATGTGTCTGTTTTAAAAGAGAATTAAGAGATAACTAATAATAGTCTATTAAATGAATAAAGTTTATAAAATTTTATATTGTAAAACAAAATTGGCATGTCTTCAAAATTTACTGAAAGCCCTGAATATTATGCCACCCAACCAAAATTGTGAAGCTTTTACTACATAGACAGTTGCGATTTCCACCTTTTTTTTTTCCTGGAAGAATGTTTTATTATCAGGGCATAATCAGTGTGATCTTTAGCTAACCATGGTTTTCAATTTTGCCTATTTTTTAAAAAAACTTTTAAATTAACATCAGCTCAGCTTCATCTTTATTAACTAATTTTTGTTAAAGACTTGATGTCTTCCCATGGTATATACTATTGTCAATTTATAGCAATGGTAGCTTTGACCTATGAGTCTCCCAAAATCAAACTTTGATCAAACTTTAATACATGAAGTTCTCCCAAACCATTGCTTTTATAGTGAGAGTTCATTAGTAAATTTCTGTCCTTAAAGTTTTGCTTTTTTATTAATTTTGAATGTATTCTCAGGATAAGCATACTAAATCATTGGGATATTTTCAAGTATGTAAAAAACATATATAAGTAGTTATTCTCTTAAAATTATAGTAAATACAGCCGGGCGCTGTGGCTCATGCCTGTAATCCCAGCACTTTGGGAGGCTGAGATGGGCGGATCACCTGAGGTCAGGAGTTAGTGACCAGCCTGGCCAACATGGTGAAACCATGTCTCTGCTAAAAATACAAAAATTAGCTGGACATGGGGGTGGGCACCTGTTATCCCAGCTACTAGGAATGCTGAGGCATGAGAATTGTTTGAACCTGGAAGGTGGAGGTTGCAGTGAGCTGAGATCATACCACTGCGCTCCAGCCTGGATGAAGTAGCAAGACTCTGCCTCAAAAAAAAAAAAAAAAAAAGAAAAGAATTATAGTAAATACTTATATACGCTGCTAACATTTTTAACACCACGTTTCTTTTGTTCCTTTTCAAGTTTCAAGTTTTCATTTTCATCTAGTTGTTTTCTAATATTCAAAATTTAACAAATGTTTTTAAAAGGTCAATTATGTGCCATTGTGTCATTTAATCCCACAGCCTTCTCTCCTCCAAGGATGCTGTGTGTTCATTTTATACATAAGAAAATAGTGGTTTAACAATCAGAAAGGATCATAGTAAGTGACAGAGTAGGGGAACTTGAACATACTTTTTTTGACTTTTTTTAATATTCTACTCCACCAGCTGCTACACAGCTCAATGGCCCTTAGATATGACCTTAATGAATGCCCTATTTAAATCTGATTTTTTCTGTCACTAACCTGGGCCCCCCACCTTTATTTAATAATCTCCTGGGTACCTTGAAGAACTCTCCATACTGATATTATCCATTGAATTATCAGTCCAAGACAGAATAAGTACATGGTATCTCAACTCACTCACATGAAGACGTGAGTTTTTGCTTCACTAAGTTCCATTCTAATTTATCTTTAAAGGTTTTATTAATACTTATGTTATTACTCGGGAGATAAGTTGATGGCTTTCACATTTCAGATCAAAACCATTAGATGTTAATTTCTACTGCTCTGAAAACAATGTACTAATTTCCTTTTCATTCTAAAAACAAAATAACGCTAAGAAGTAAAACTTAAGGTCAATTGATTGAGTTTGGCAGATTTTTCACTAATTTTAGAGATAAAATCCAACAGTATCACTTCATAAATGTATTTGCAGCACCAAATTCATTGAGTTAGGAGAGTTGGGTTTAAAAATGTCCTTCTTAAGTTAGGGCTGGCAGTGAAAAGGGACTTCATGAGGAGGGTAATCATATGTCCTGGTTTGCTTAGGCCGGTCCTGGCTTATGCCTGTTGTCCCATCATTTTATCTGGTTTAGCATGTATTTGAAGTTTTCGGTTTTTAAGGACAAGTTATTATTATTTATTTTATTAAGATGAGCTGGGTTGGGTTTGATATATTTCTACTTTGTTTGCATCTCCTGCGATAATTTGAACTAGTAGTTTGTGATTCCCATGTGCAATGAAGTCATTTCTAATTTTAACATGCGGTTAAATCTGATAGACAATGACCAGCCTGTCCCTCTATTCTCAACCCTTTCCAACTCCAGTCTCCCTCCAAAGACTATGTGAATTGTGTTTGCCGATAATACAAAGACCTCTCAGTCCTCAGGGGCTGAGAACAGCTAACTCCTGCGCCAGATGCACAAAGCTGCCAAGCCACCAATGATTGCAGTTAGGAAGAAATATGAGAAGTTATGCTTTTGGTATGGGAAATATGTATGGAAAAGAGAGATGCCCAGTCCTGTTCTATAGAGAGTAGTCTGCAACTTTTTGTTATTGTTTGTATGTTTATGTCTACAACTATATTGCATTGTTTGGAAAACCTTTTTTATTTTGGAATCAACCCTTTTGGCTTCAATAACAGAGTAAAAAAAGAAATGTGTTTATTGAAATGTTAGGTACTAAATTTATAGTTATTAAAAAATGTTGATGATAACATGTAATGTGCACAAGAAGTTTGTTGACATTTACCACCCATTATGGGGACCATACACATATCACTAACCACCTGACCACCCGACGATACAAATTTGCTGAAGAAGCATCAGTGTCCACTTCAAATACTGTTTGCATTTTGTTCAAAATTAGTTAGAAATTTAGAACCAAACTATTCAAATAATGGATTAGCAATATATTTGTATTTTGAATATGTAATAAGCTATAATTATTGTGAACAATACTTGCAAAAAGGAACATATTAAAATGGATCATTACAAAAGGAGAAACTAAGCAAATTAAATAATGAGAGCCCCCCTTGTGTAGAAGACTTAATTTGAAAGTTTATAATTGCATTTGAAAGTATCTTGAGTAATGGGAAGGATGTTTTGTTAGAGCTCCCATCTTTGAGTTACTCATATATTTGAAGCACTTAAATTTGGCTACAGATTCAAAATAATCAGAATAGAGACAAATTGTTGATGCTTTTTTGTTATAGAATATTTGTCAAAGGAAATATTCTAAATAAAAGCAAAAAACCTATAAGAATATTTACATATTTCAATATAGAAATATTAAAATTGAGAACATATTTTATGTAGCATAATTTGTTTTTTGCTTATCAGACAACTCAAAGAAAATTTTGCAGTTAAAAATTTTATGGTTTACAAAAAATGTAAATTGAAAATGTTCACAATTTCTAATATGTTATTCATAAAAATGCATCTTTGAGGAAGTTTGCAGGTAGTTTTATAAAAAAGCAAAAATAATATCACCACATTGAAATAACAAATTTTCAAAATAATATTAGTGACATGGTAGTAGGGATAGAAATAGATAAGAAGCTCTTCAAAGTACATAAAGGTATGCAAAAATGCTTCCTCTGTTTATGTTTTTTCTAGACTAATTTCTTACACTGTATTTTGAAAGGTTTTACAATGCTTTTTAATATTTTCTAAATATTTTAGCATTCTTAAAATCTAAAACATCTTTGATAAAATCAGTGCAATTACTAGAAGCAGAAAGTGACTGTTATGCTATGTTTATTGTTCAGATAAGATTTAAGAAATATTTTAATGTTAGTGTACTATGTAAAATAAGTGCCAATTTTATCTTTAGAATTTCATTTTGAGAATAGGTATTGAATAGTACATTTTATTGCTTCACCAATATATTTTAAAACCAAATTTTCAATTTTTAATCATTTCAAAAATTATAATTTATTTGCATTGCTCCCATTCACTGTTAAATATCATGTTAAATATCATCTGATTTGGATGATAAATCACATGGCCTCCCTGCTCATAATGGCTAGGACCAGGAACTTGATTCTACCGTCAACTGAAGCTACTACTTTGTGTCTCTGTCCTTCCTCTGTCATAAGCATGTGCGATCTTGGGAATGAATTACATAGACTAATGTGTCTGTGAGAGCCCATTTCTCTGTAATGGAACAGTTCTTAGAGGTGGCTGGATAAGAACCCCTACACAGCTGTCTACTGCTAATTGATTTGAAGTTGAAAATAGTAGCTTTAAACTATGGTACTCTCTCTTGCTGGGAGTGGGGGAAGAGAGAGAGAGAGTCTGTGTGTGTGTGTGTTCTGAACGCGATTTAAAAATAAACAGACCTACTTTCAGGTAAGTGGTTATCAGTTTTTCTTTCCTTCTAAGATTCATATTTTAGCCAAAATAGTTTTTAAAAAGCATGTAACAAAAACATTTTAAACAAGTTGGGAGAAAAAAATATCAAGGTTGGGGAGGGAACCATAATGTATTGTAAATGTAAAAAACTATAATGCACTCACTTGAAAGATGTTTTCTTTAGCCTGAATTATTTTTATGATAGCCATAATTGGAATCCAAACAATGCAGAAAATTATTATACACCAGCCTAGAGCAACTCCCCAGTCAGGGTATGGAATTGTAAATGAAAGACCTAAAGAGATCTTAGCTCCATTCATTATAAATGAAATCAAGATGCTTTTAACAAACTCTAAATATTGAACTGTTCATTCAGATGCTCTCAGAAATCTTTGCGCTTGATCTTCCTGAGTCTTGTCAACATGGAGGACAAATACATGGACAAGGATGTCAAATAAAGAAGTACAAAGAGTGTTTCCTATACCTATTAGGGGGCAGATGGTCATAAAAAAGAAACCAAAATAGAGATCAAAAGAATACAGTGTTTATGCTGTCTATTCGCTCATTCATCCACCCACCCACCCACCAAACCAGCCATCTATTTACCTGTTTGTTCAGCTACCCATCCACCTACCCAACTATCTATCTACCTATCCATCCACTCACTCTTTCATATATCTAACTAATAGTTGATAAACGCATATTTTTAATATATTTCAATGGCAAAAAAATGAGAACCTGGCCCTGATCTTAAGTTATTTATAGTCTAATGTAGAGATTTGATGCCAAAAAATATATTTCAATATAGCTAGATTTCTGCTCATATTCCACTGCTTTGGGCAAGATGAGTTCTTTTCTGAGAATTTAGAAAATATCCTAGAGTTACTCATATGCTAATAAAGTTCTGATCTTCAGGTGTATATAGTCAGTCAAACTCTACTTAACTATTCTAGTTAATTTTAACAAATATTTATTGAATACTTAGAAGCCAGGCACTGGGGTACAGAGAAAACTGATAAAACACCACCCTTACACTCAAGCAAGGGGGTATAGGTACACATAGATTTGTTGAAAGCCACCCCACCAATTTTCTGATAGAAACATACTCAGTGTACTACAGGAATACATAGAAGTGGCATCCACCCTGACCTGAGGTGGTGGGGAGCAGTAATAGTATCAAGGAAGATCTCTGTGAAAAGTCTAAAAATATGTATGAAATTAACCAAATAAAAGAAGGGAGGGAAGGGCATTCCAGGAAGCACAAAAAGTATGAGCAGAGGCATAAAGGTGACAAACAGTGTGGTCGGAAATTATTATTTATTTTTTATTTCCATAGGTTTTGGGGGAACGGGGGTATTTGGTTACTTAAGTAATAGTAACACAAATAGTGGTGATTTGTGAGATTTTTAGTGCACCCATTACCTGAGCAGTATACACTGAACCCAATTTGTAGTCTTTTATGTCTCACGCCCTTTCCACCCTTTCCTCTGAGTCCCTATAGTCCATTGTATCATTCTTATGCCTTTGCATCCTCGTAGCTTAGCTCCCATTTAGGAGTGAGAACATAGGATGTTTGGTTTTCCATTCCTGAGTTACTTCACTTAGAGTAACAGTCTCCAGTCCCGTCCAGGTTGCTGTGAATGTCATTAATGGTATATATATATATATATATATATATATATATATATATATATATATATATATCTCACAGTTTCTTTATCCACTCGTTGATTGATGGGCATTAGGGCTGGTTCCACATTTTGCATTTGCAAATTGTGCTGCTATAAACATGTGTGTGCAAGTATCTGGGCTGCAAAAGCATAAGGGGAAAGGCATCCTGGGCAGTAGATGAACTGGAGTGGAAGGCTGGGATCTGTCATGCAAGGACTTTTATGAAATTTCAAGAAGGTTGAAAGACGATTGAAATGGTTTTAAGTGGTGGGGATGATAATGACATGGTTAGTTTTTATTCTAGATAAGGTTTTTCAACCTTAGCACTATTAACCAGATAATTATTTGTCATCTTGTGGGGGCTGGGGTGTTATCCTGTACATTATAGGATTTTCAGCAATATTTCTAGTCTATACTCTGTAGATAAGAGCAGCATTACCCAGTTGTGACATTCAAAATTGTTCTGGACATTGTCAGTGTCCCCTGAGGAGCAAAATGCCCTAAGTTGAGAACCAGTGTTTTGGATGAATCACCCAGGGGATGAACTGAAGGAAGAAAGACAAGTGGTGAAATGGGAACCAAATGCAGAAAGAATTTAGAGAGAAAAGTCCGCCAGATATGGCAGATAATTTGAGAGATACTGGGATGGAAAATATCGGAAGAAGAGAAAGAGCAAGACAAAGACAGGGAGACTGGAGGAAATCATGGGTTTAGTTTTTGAACTTGAAATTTGGGGTGCCTGAGTTACCTCCAGGCAAATGGGTCTGGCAATCAGTGGAATATGCATACCTGAAACTCCATGAAGAAGTTTGGTCTTGAAAAAAAGATTTGGGTGTTGTTAGTCAAAGTAAGGAAGGAGGTGTATAGAAAAGCAAAACAAGTGGGCCGGCAATTGAACTTTTGGGAACATAAGTAGAAGAGTATACAGCAGGAGAGAAGCTTATCAAAGATAACGAAGGATCAGGGGTTAAAAAAGAGCTGGGAGTATTATCTCAAGCTTTTTGGGAAGGAAGTGTCTTAGTAACAATGGTAAAGAAAGGGGCATTCAAATAGGAAATAAAAAATATTTTTGGAGATAGCAGTTTGAGCAGAAAATACAATACTATATGAAGACTGTTATTTTTGTTTGTAGATTTGGTGGCTGACACACAGTGCGTATTTAAAAAATGTTTGCCAGATGAATGAAAGAATAAATAAATGAATCATAATGAATTATACTGAATAAAGGATCTCTTTTAAGAAAACAAACCGGATCTGTGGGCCTAGATTATTCAAATAGTCTTTGATTATAATATTATATCAATACCATACCTAAGAAAGTGGACATAATTAATGCTTCTTCTTTGATCACTTTATGATAATACAAAATAATCTGTTAATATATATGAAGTCTTTTGAGACTCTCACAAATAGACATCCCAGGGCTATATTTTTATGATGTTCCTTTTCATAGCAGTATGCACAAGTAGATAGCTGAATTAAGCCAGTGACAAAATAAGTGCAATGTGTAATTGGACTCATTTAATTTATAAATGATCATTTGTGTGTCTTGAAACATGCCAAGTTGTGTCTAGAAGACTGTGAACAGCTGTCTCATACAGTTAATGGCTTTTCTCACCAAAAATGTAAAAAGTGGATATTAAACTCATCACCAGCAGAATGTGTTCTAGATATCAAAGAGGGAAAAAATGTTTTCTTGTGTGAAATTTTAATGTAATTGGTATGGATTTCAAGATTTAAAAAAAAATGTATTTCAGGGTGCTCAGTTTAGTTAATATCAATTGGCAATTCTAAGAATTATTAAAATAAGATGTTAATTTCAGTTGAATTAATAAAGCTCTAGCACTTATAGCCTTTGCCTGTTTATCTGCTTATTCCACAAGTTGAGAGTGTCATGCTAAATACTACAGAAATTCATTTCCCAAGATTCAAGCACAATTTAAAGAAATTAGTCATGTACTCTCCTTGTCAATGTTGGGAAAAAGGAGCTAAGCAAAATGCTGGCAATTTACAAAATACTGCATTATGTTTTATTCCTAAGAAGATATTTATTATTTGTATTTACTATCAGAAAGTACACATTTAACATTTCAAATGTTATTATGTTTATTCCTATTGCACATCTTTGATATATAATAAAATATATGTAATCTGTTCAGAAGTTGTCTAGGTCTTACCAAAGAATAAATTCACTCTCTCTTTGTAATTAAATTAACATCCTAACTCCATTGGGATATATGTTTTCAACAACTTTAAAAAATTGAAAAGAGTGGTGTGTGATTCTCAATCAAGATATTATGATTTGATACTATTAATCAAATACTATTAATACACCACTGGCTACCATAAGGCATAAATAATAAATTATAGTCCTTATGCTCAGATATTTCCAAGTCCGTTGGTGAGAAGGATCCCTATATAAATTAATAAGAGGACAATAAAATGCTGAGCACCATTAAGTTCGGTGCAAATGTGGAAAGCATTTAAGGAAAGGAGAGACCCATGGGAATTAAGGAAGCCAAAAGAGACTTATGGCAGATATGGTGTTCTTCCTATTTTTGTTGATGTTGGTAATACTCCAAAGAGAAATTTTTCCTCTGTATGGGTAGAAAAGACAGGAAAAGAGGGGTTGAATTTGCCTTTCACAGGAGCTCAATGTTAAAGCAAGGGATCAAGAGATGTCAGGTCTTTAATATTTCTGGATCCCAGGGATATTTTTCATACTTTCCTTGTTCAGTAAACAAAATCACAGGGATATATGTATGTCTATATCTATCTATATTTATGTCTATAGCTGTATCTGTCTCTCCTGTCCATATATAGTATATAAATATAGACTACACACTTCACATATATATTCATATTATAATATTCATAAATATATGTGTGCAAAGTATAAATATATATGTATAGCCATAAAGGAGTAAATAAATATGTAAAATATATATTACACCTTCTCAGTTCCCATCCCTTAGCTGCTTTGGCAATAGCTTTTAAAGCAGTATGCATTTTTTACTTAAAAAGATTCACGATGATTGCCCTCACATGCAAACCAAGTCTTTTTAGTGCTTAGAGGTTACTAATGAAAATAAATCACTAAAACATGCTTTTCTCATTTAGGAAAATAATTTCTACTTCTTAAGGAAAATGTTATTTTACTTTCTGAGGCCAAGGAGGTATGTTTATCTAGAAAGTAATGCTGATAAATTTAAGAAAATGCTTGGATCATTTTAAAATGAAGTAGGTTCTTCTAAACAAAGCTAATTTAGTCTTTGGGATTTTCATAGGGTTTCTAACACTCACTCAGAGATTGACTATTACATTGTAAACATTGTAAAGCATTCAAACAAGTCATGTAGACTACCTTAAATTATCCAAGATATTTGAATTCTCCTGCAGAATTAAGCAAATGATTGTGCCTTCACATCTGCTATGAATACACAGCACAGCTCCGTTTACTAGATTCTGAACAAAAATCAGCTTTGCATAGAGGGAGGTGTATTGTCAATGGTAGCATGAAACTTAACAGGGAGGCACTGCCTGTTCACTCCTTTTGCCAAGAAGAGAATTCAGACAGGATTCATGTGCCTTTTAAAGATCTGGCAGGACCATTCCTGGGAGAGTTATAGGTACCTTTTGAGTTATCCTTCCTCAGTGTAATGTGTAGTCCCTAGGTAAGCCCTCAAGTGGGCTTTGGGAAGAGATTTTTTTGGGGGGGTGAAATACTGCATAAACCAAGGCTAGATATTTGGCTTGAGAGGCCTGCATTTCAGAGTTCCTTTTGTCAAAAGTCACTGAGTGACCTTAGACAATTTATATACTCTTTTCTGGTCTTCTCTTTGTACAATGTGAAGTTTAAATTAGGCAGTCTGCAAGATCTCTTCCCATTCTAATAAAATGTTATTTAGAATTTCTTATTTATTTCTAGGAAAGCCATTTAATTTCCATTTATTTCTAGGAAATATTTTGTGAGTGAAGAGATTTGCCATCACATTTTAAAATTAAGAGAGAAAGATCAGAGATGGACCAGCAGCACAAGGCTCTCAATGTTTTTTTTCTTTCTTCTACTTTTTTCTTTTTCAATTATGTGATTCTCTCCAAAGTGATATTACCGAAATGCATAAAATGAAATTGTATCCTTCCAATTGTATACCTAGCTGTGGGATGATTAACATCCTAATTGTTACATAGGACTTAGTAAGAAAATAACACAAAAACCCTACCACCAGGGTGAATAAAGCCTTCTTTTTGGTGCTTCAATCTCATTGAAGTGTAAGATGTAAGAGAATTCATTTTCATATTTTATCTTCTTGTGCATCACACTTTCTGAATGCCCATTTAAAAAAAATACATTGCTTTCATCAAGATTGTCCTTTTACTCCTGAAATTCTGTTGTGGAGGGTTCTGACACATTGTAAAATGGCTGCTTTAGTGTTACAGCAGGTTAAGTTTCATAAACCTATCAGTAAAAAAAAAAATTTGATTAGAAAAACTGGGCTGTCACATATGTTCAAATAGGAGTCATTCATATTTCCCAGTGAATCAAATGAGAGATAAAAATGAAGGATGATGGTGAGAATACAAAGTAGATTCCTCTGACAGCACCATCTGGGCAGAGCCCTGTTAATATTGGACCCTGAAAGTATGATGACCTTTTTGCATTAGTGCTGACAGCTTCCTTCTTCACATCCATGTGAAACTGAAATTAGGAAGATGTTTGCATACTATCCAATATTCAAATATTTTTATTTCAATAATGCCTAGTTGATGCCACTATCCTTAGCCTTCATCTAGGTTGTTTCAGTTCTCCTATACAGTCATAAATGCATGATGTCCCATTGACCACATATTTTCATTAGTTTTCTACATACGTTTATGCTTCTCATTTTTTAAAGTACATGAGAGAAAGGTATTGTGGGTGAAAAGAAAAGACATAGTTTCCACCCATAATGACTTACACTGGGGAGGCAGGAGAAAAACATATACAATGATAAAAATGCAAGAGCAAAATGTGAGTATGACAGTCACAGAACAGACGCCATGTAGAAGTGCATGATTTATTTCCAAATAGGTTTGCTAACACCAAGTATTTTGATTTAAAAGATGGAGAGCCTACTTGTCTGTTGATTGGAATAGTCAGGGCAGGCTTCATGGAAGAGGTGGGGCTGGAGGAAGCATTGAAAGATGTGAAGGATTGGGATAAACTAAAGAGGCAGGATGGTGTGAACAAAGGCAATATTTCTCAAGGCGTAGTCTCTGTACCACTGCTGATATGCACAGTAGACAGATGTAACATTAAATAATGTTGAACCATCAGTGAGAAAGTTTTCTCTTTCCAATTCTCTTCAAAACTTCTTTTACTCAGGAAAAAATAGACCTCAGTCTGATATTTTAACTCCTTGCTTTACTTGCTAACTAGCCAGTTCCTCCTCATTCCCCCTATTCTTTAACACATAGCCAGTAGGCCTCAGGCTCCAAGACTGTGTCAGACAACAGTAACTATAATAAAATTGATTTCAGGTTGCATTTATTTTTTAGTTCTCTTAATCTTACGGAAAGTCATGCTGGATTTCCATTTAAAATTGTGGTATGAAATCTTTTAATCAAATAAATGTATTTAAGGAAAACCTTAGGCAACTTAAGGAAAAGTAGAGACAAGTAATAGTACTAGTGTTAGGACAAAATTTGTTTGGGTAGTATGTTAATCACTGAATTTGGGAGAACACTGAGGATGGTAGGTAGCTCCATGTGATAACAAGGAGAGTCATGATGGACAGTAGCCAGAGTAAGATCAGAAAGACTGGTTGGTTGTGAATAGGTCAGAAGATCAGGGAATGCTAGACTCATGAGCTTTATTCATGGTGTTCCTTCTCTTGGGATTACATTATCACCTCTTTTATCCAGATAGTAATAGCTGTGGTTTATTGATTCCTTCTCAGATTTCACGTATTTATTAAGCATCTTAAATGTGATTATTACATCTTTCATCACAACTACATTAAGAGAAAGGTATTAGCTTGATTTTAAGAGTGAATATTTTCACCAAAGGTCTCACAGCTAATAGCTAATAGAGCTGGGTTTGAAACCCAGACCCACTTGACTCCAAAACTTCTATTCTTCATCATGCCTGGCAACCCTCTTTATCTTCAAGCCCCAATGTAAATACCAGCTTTTTCTGTGTGAGCCCCACTTTCCAACAGATGGTTGATGTCCTCTTTGGCCTTCACGCAGCCAGCACTATGTATTTATGGGTAGTAATTTATTCTTCTCTTCATTAGAATTTACTTGGCCATTTACTGACTAGTTTATAAATCCTGAAAAGGCCTGTTCACATGTCTCAAGGCATCTAGCACTGTATTTGTCTCATGGTTGGGGCTCATATTGTTTGAATTGAGCTAAATTTTCTTCTTTTGCCTTAGCTTATCACAGAAGTACAGAAGTACAGCTGCACCACCTCGGAGTGGAAGTGGGAACAGGAGCTCTGGCAAAGATAATTCAGGAACTACTTGGAAAGGATTTGCCTTTGTCAGACTCCAAGAATCTAATTAATTAATTTTGAGCATATCAGCAATTCTTCAGTTAAATCACGTTGTATTTTTTGTATAGCTGGGTTTTGTAACATCTGGGTTAAGTAGCACAAAAATGGATGCCTAATAATTATAGACTTTTGGGGTCTCATAAGGGAATCTTAAAGAATATCTCATCCAACTCCTTTATTTTTTCAACGAGAAAACTGAAGACTAAGGGAGTTTCATGATTTGATAAAGCCACAGAGCAAGTTTAGGGCAGGTCTTTAATTAAAAGTCTCTAAATTTCTCATTAATTATCTTCTATATTGATGGCTTTGAGCTTGGAGATCATAGACTCCTTCTTTGCACCCAATGTAGGAATCTCTACAGCATCCTTTACTGATGTTAACAAGTGCTGCTTGTGCACATGGAACAGGAACTCATTGCCTTTACGAGTAATCTATTTCTCTCAAATTAAAGAGGATATTTCCTCTATTAAACCTAAGAGAACATTGCAATCCTATGTTTTTTAATAGGAGTGTTCTAGGACTCTGTTTTTGAACTTGTCCCCTTTTCCATCCATATGCACCTCATTCTGTGATCCCATCAGTCTCAAGCCTTTAAATACATCTCTAAACTGAGGACTTTGAAATTTGTATCTCTGGAACAGCCTCTTCTCTTTTGAACTCGAGGCCCATGTATAACTGCTTACTGGGTATTTCCCCCCTAGGATGTCTAGTAGGCATTTGTGATTAATATCAAAAAACAAAGCCTTGATTTCTCTTTCCGACCAAAATGCTTCCCCCATCCCCCAGTTTTCTTCAGCTCTTGAATTGAGACTTTATTTTTTCTAGTTGCTTGGGCCAAAAACCAGAAGTCATCTTGATGTGTCTTTACTGGCCTGGGGTACTATTTCAGTCATCTGTTTATTGCATCTCAACTCAGAATGCAGTCTTCAGTATATGCTCAGTGATAATGGAATTCCTTTAAGTATTTCCCCTTTAAAGAGAGCATAATGTTAATCGTTCTCAGTAGAGGGTGCTAGAGGGACAGTAGAGGAGGAAAAGGCTTTGCAGCCTTTTTCAGAATGGTCCTGGTATTGGCCGCGTGGGTAGGAGGACATCTAGTGAAGTCTACTCCAGTTTCAAGCTCAAAACATAGTCCCTCTGCAAGCCTGCAGCTTCAGCATGGCCACAGCCTCTCCTCAGCCTTCTTGACACAGAAACCAGAGGTAGGCATGGCTAGCACCCACTGAAGTGCTCCTATTGCTGACAGCACCTGGGCTTCTACCACCCCCGCCTGCCCATGGGATTAGTTGCTGATCATCTGCTCTGGGCTGGCACTCAGCACTCTAGAGGGTGATGGCCTATTGCTGGCCCAGTAACTCCAGACCACCTCTGGCCTGGCTATACCTATGTAATTCTCTACGACGTTGGGAGCTGAACTGCACTTTCTCTAAGTTTGCCCTTCCTTGGATTTTTTCCCTAAGCCCTAGGATAATATATAGTTACTCTTTTATCAGAGTTAATAATTCTCTATATTAAATGTTGTCTGTTTAATTTACCATGTGATATCTTTATCCAGATTGGATCTAGATTGCTATAGGACCATCCCATAGCTGCTAGGAGCATTGGCCACAAAACACATAGCTGTCCCCTTCCTTGGATAATTGCCCTTCATTAGTGGGTGCTGCCTAGCTCAGGAGGTTAGCCACCTTTTCCTCCTCTCCCACCTATGGGCTAGAGCCAATGACTAACCGATAAAAGCCAGCTCCTTTGACTTAAGGCAAGGACAATTCTGTGGGTACATTTTGCCTCCTAACTTCCCCTGTGGATCAGGCCAAGGCTAAACTTTACCAGAAACCATGTCTTTTCTCAGCTTTCTCTCTCCTTCTCAATCCTACTTCCCTTATTCTCTTATGTGTCTTTCCTGAGAGTATTCCCTCAATAAACTGGGCATATCCTAGCCTTTGCCTCAGGCTTTGCATCTGGGGAACCTGACATTAGACATGTACCAAGGACACAGTGCTAGAATATAGTGAAGTTAGTAATTATACCAAATCTGTCTAACTCCAAATCTCGTGCTCTCTAACCAGCATTGTCTCATAGTTAAGATAATCTTTCACCTTCAACATGTTCTCCCGAATCCAGTATGTCTTCCATGCTGAGCCACCTTGGCCTGGAGAAAGGTCTGCCATTAGATCAGACTGAAATGTGTGATTATTGATGCAACAATATCTAAGGCCTGTGCCCACTGTTGCCATAGGTCTGCATGCCCATTATCTATTTCATGGAGGCTTACACATACCCTGTTGTTACTGGCTTGGGCCTGTATCTCTTCCCTAGAATGTGGGCCAGCATTCTAATTGGAGCTCTACCTTTCCAGTTCCTTGAAGTGAGTCTGCATGTCTAGCTAAATCGCACTGCTATTCTCCCATCAGGTTTATTTGGGGTAGACTAGTTCTCCATTTCCTGGGAATTGTGCACTGGCATTTACTAAGGTACAGAAACTAAGATGATATCTTGACACTTGAATGCCTTTTAGGTAAATATTCTATGAGTGGGGGCCATAACAGTTTATTTATAATTTCTGCCACCACACACTAGCACTTATTGGGGAACGGGGTAGAGGCAATTGAAGTGTTGCTCAGAGACCTGGGAGAACCATGAGGACCTAGATTTATGAGAGATTGAAAGATTGAAAGATTGAAATATAATTGGGCCAATGCTATGTGAGAACAGCTTCTTTCAACCGATTTCTATTTTCAGATGCTCTAAAACACAGTGAAAGATTCAGCAGACAAGTCAACAGGTCTTGGATCTAATTGTCTCTTTTCCATGATCCCAGCTTTTATTTTGATTTTGTGGTTTGTTTTTGACCATTGCATGCAGATCCCTTTGGGGATTTCTTAGCCTACTCAATGCTATCTACTAGAGTATGACTCCAAATTTCCCATATGACTCCAATTACTTGACAGCCAACAACTTTTTCTCTCCCTTTCTCAAAAAAACAAACAAACCAATAAATGAAAGACTGGTATTCTTGCTAGTAGGCTCTCCTTTCTGCAGAGAGACAATTTACCCACGTGAAAGGTGATTACACTCTTCGGCATAGCCATGTTTTCTTTGTGGCTGGATGAAGTACATCTGTAGCTAATTCCGTCACATTTTTAGTGTCCCACAGTTAGATGAAGTTATTAGCCATTTCTACAGAGTGTCAGCAACTGCAAATAGAAATGTGCCTTTGAAGGCAGCTGGATCCAACTGGGAATTGAAAAATTAATAGGAATTTAGAATAATGGGCATGTTTGCAATGAACCATTTATGGGTCCAAGAAACCTAGTTCCTCTGGTAATTTGAATAAGTAGTTTTGCTAACAAAGTTTGTCTATTAAGTGAACCTGCTGGATGTACCTATCATTCACAAACAACTCGAATTATCACTTTCCCATTAAATTTTACCCTTTCCCCTTAGCTTGCTGGTTTGTGGAATTGATTCTCTCCATTCTAGGCAGGGAATGGAGAGAGAAAAAAATAGAAACAACTTACGGTGCTAGCAGAGGCAGGCTGGCCTACATCTCCATCAGGGACGAAGAGTGTTTGTGTTACACACGTAACTTTGGATGAAATTCATGTGTATTATGCAGGTAACTTTGGACGAAATTCAAGTGGTGCCACATTTATTTGAAATGGCAGACATTCTCAATAGAAATTCTCAGTTATGATCAAAATCTACTAGTAATTCTTGATACCTCTTCTTAATAGATCTCCAGTATCATGGTCCTTACCCCTCTAACCATAATGGATTTTAACCTCAGGAAAATAAGCAAGTGTCACCAGCAGCTTCAAAATGTTTGTAATCATAATGATTCCTCATGCTACTAAAATGTGTTAGAGTTTCCTTGCCACCTTTATTTATGTGATTTTAGTCCCTTCTGTGTAACTTCCCTTTCCCCAGTGGAAATGTGTGTCCCTCAAGGAAATACAATGTGCTGCTCACTCATTGATACATCAGGTACCCCTTTTATGTTCTCTTCAGTTTTGTAGCAGTTAGAGTACTGTTCTCAAGGAAACAGTTATCAACAGGATTGATTTTTCCATTTGGCTCTGAGATTGCAGCAGTATGGCAACAGGCCAGATCCAGGGCGCCGATGCTTGCCAGGAAGGGTGAGGAAGGAGCCAGGGATCTCAGAGATCAGGTTGAGCAATATGAGAGCAGGACTTTGGTGCAAATGAAGCAGCACACATTTTAGCTGGTGTGAAGGTAGAAAAGATATTTAACCTCTTTGAGATCATTTCTTCATCTTTCTGTAGAGGATGATAGCAAGATGCACCTCGTGAGGTTATTGTAAGAATTAAAGGAGGCGTTCATGTGAAGTCTGAGCACAGTCCCTTGCGCAAGGCTAACATTTTTGTTTGGGTACACTGATCATCACTGCTAATTCAAATTGAGGAGAAAGCCGTCTGCTTTGCTTGGAAAGTGTTCTATTTCAGTTTATTTAGATACATGGCTTAAGCAATTTCACCTTACATTTCTATAGTTTATAAAAATCTATTATGTCCAAACTTTCAAAGTAGGTGACCCATTCTGTGAGCAGGTGCACACACAAGCATAGTTATGAGTACTTATGATTAGCATACATATTGTTTTCTGGAGGCAAACATTCTAAGAGCCTGAAAAGTTTGGCTTTAATATATGAAGTCTCTTCCTTTTTAGCCATTTTTATATTTTTTATTTGTTCATCAATACTCTTTCCTAGGAAATATATAATTGTGCATTTAACAAATACTTACATAATATTTACGGAGTGCCAAGCATTTCCTAGGCCTATTGTAAATATTAATTAATGTAAACCTTATGAAGTTGGTTCTATTATTATTCATGTGTTACAGATATGTAAACTGAGGAACAAAGTAATTAAGTAAGTTGCTCAAGATCTCGTAGGTATTAAGCTGTCCAGCCAGGATTCTAATCCAGGCAGGCTGGCTTCAGAGTCTGTACTTACAGGTATCAAGCTAGACCAATCTAGCCCATTTGTACAGTGGCAGCTTTTGAATAACTGGATTTGGGATTATTTAACTTGTTTTGTGTGTCTGTATGTCTAGGCTTTCTGAGTTAACTTAGAGTTACCTTATTTAGTTTGTTTGGGACTATGGTACTAACTATAAATTTCCCTTTTGCATAAGTCCTACAGGTAGGGAGTTTAGGGATGCAGGAGGATGCCAGGGAGTGGTGTTAAGGACTTCCTCTAAAGAACCTGTGTCACATAAACTAGCAGCCATGGATTTGACTGACTTAAACTGTTTTCTCAATCCAAACTAGATCCTGAGACCTCTGTCATTTTAAATTATCTTAGGAATCCCTTCTTAGTAATTCAAAGTAGTTCTACTCAGCACAAATAGAAGACCTATGTACTGAGACCAGGATTTTTATTTTTGTTTTTAATTTTCTTGCTAATAAATTAACTCAATTTTAAGATATTTTAAAACTCCACTAATCATAATGAATCCTATGAATTTAAGGAATTTTGAAAATTTTCCAACTAGTTTGTGTTTGGTTTCGAAGAAGTTAGTGAACTTGTTTGATTTCCGTCTTAGTACTTGTCCCTGATCTACCAGCGGTGGTCTGCTTTTATAATACCAACTGACCATATTTTTAGTTTGAAAAACACCATGAGCTTTCTTTGCTGTACGTGCTCCTGGTTTTCCTGCCACATCACTGGTGGCTCCTTTGCCATGTCCACCTATGTTCTGTGACTTCATAAAGTCGAACTGCTCCAGAACTCAGGCTTTAGTCAGATCATATCACTCCTTCACTCAAAATGCTGTAATAACTCCTTGTTTAAAGTCCCTGTGGTAAGACTCTTTATCATCTGGTCCTTCACTTTCTCTCTGGCCTGATTGCCTATTGATTTGCTATGGCTGCTGGAACAATGTACCACAAACTTAAATGGTTTAAACAACAAAAAATTGTCTCATGGTTCCAGAAGCTGAAGTCTGAGATCAAGGTGTCAGCAGGCCCTGCTCCCTCTGTCGGTGCTAGGGAAGAGCCTGTTCCTAGCTCCTCTCCTAGCTTCTGGTAGCTCTTTGACTGGCAGAACAACTCCAGTCTTCATATGGCATTCTCTTTGTGAGTATGTCTATCTCTGTGTCCAAATTTCCTCTTTTTATAAGGACACAGTTATATTGGATTAGGGGCCCACCATATTCCAGTATAACCTCATTTTAACTAATGGCATCTGCAATTACTCTATTTCCAAATCAGGTCACATTCTGCAGTACTAGGGGTTGGGACTTCAACATGTGAATTTGGACAAAATTCAGTCTGTAACACCTACTATGCTTCTTCCTACCCACTGTGGGGCAGCCATACTACCCTCTTTGAGGTTTTTTGAGTACTTGAATGTGCTCCTGCCCTAAAGTCTTTGCCTTGGCTATTCCCTCTGCCTAGAAGACTTTCACCCTCACCACCACTATCCTCGTGGATTATAAACTCCCTTCTTTAAGTATGTCTTCAAATATGCCCTCCTCAGTAATGCCTACCCAGATCACCCTATTTAAAATATTACCCCAACTCCTCCTCATACCCCTCAAACTCTCTTGTCGCTTTTCTTTTTTCCATGGTATTTATCACCTTATAACTAAAATGTTTATTGTTTGTCTTCTGACCCTGACACTGGAGTGTAAGTCCTCTGAGGGGTCTTTGTCTTTTTTTATTCTGTTGTAATCCAAGCGCCTACAACTGAACTTGAGATTTAACAACAGCTCAAAAAATGTGTGTAGCATTCCCATTTTTCTTTGTTGCTTTAATTTGAGAGATGCAACCCTTTAATATATTGGAGTAAGGCAAGTGGGAGAAAGGCAAAACATATCTGAAACAAGTTTCTTGCACACTGCGACATGGCTTTTCCATGCCATACATTTGAGGCTTTTAGCTAAATGCCATCTTCATGATGACTGCAAATCCTTGTGGGTGCTTGCCATGGCTCCCTTCTGAGAGCTCAAAGCATTCTCTTCCTACAGAGTGGAACCAAGCTCTTCCAGAGATGAGAGAGGCCTCATCTGACTAGGTTCTGCCATCACTTAGCATGCGGAGAAGCAATCACTGAGGCTTCTAGAAGGGACCTATTACTCAGGTCAAGAACTCAGGCATCATGACTTGCTGTGATTTTTCCTACTAGCATCGAAAGCAAAAAGCTCCTAAAGTAACCACAAAGTACTCTGAGAGACATTTCTCTGGCTTCACTGGAGTGGATAAGGTTTAAAGGGCCACAGATGTTACATCTACTTGCCTTAATAATCACATCAAAGTCTCTCATGGTCCTCTGGTAGCCAGTGTGTCAGGAGAGATTCCCAGCAGAACTGCTGAGCTAGCCAAGCCACCATTTTATATTAAAATTGTCTATTCGTTATCAGCCTCTACCTCATAGAATGTGCAGGCTAATGAGGGCAAGCATGTCTTGGCCATTGCTGTTTTTCTTTCTGGCGCCCAGCATAGATACTGTATATAGAAAATGCTTGGAAAATCCTTCTTAAACCCCAGCTGAAGTACAGTCTCAGAGCTCAGCCCACACAAGCTCATGCAGGTTGTATCACCACCCAGCTACCTGGGTTAGGTATCACAGTGGCATGGTCCATGCCTTTGTTCTTTGGTTTAGTTTCTCCTTAAACTCATGAATGGCTTGCAAAAATAAATGCTGAAACACTGCTTAAGCGGTTCTTCTTGCAGAAGTAAGATTGGTGACCTGTAGGAGAGCCTGAAAGGGTGTTTCTGATATGCCCCAGGTGGTGAAACCTGTCAACAATGCATCTAAAATGGATGAGTCTTCAAAGAGGAAGGACTGCCTACACAGATATGCGAAACGTGACACTGATTTTTTTTTCAGCCATGCTCTTTCATGGATGGCAACATTATCCATGACTAACCATAAAACAGGAATGGTATCAAAAGACGTCACTGACCAAAGCAGCACATTTGATCCCTCAATCCACAGGTAATAAACCCATCTTATTCCTTATTTGGCCATCCATCATATACTTCCTGAACAATGGCACCTTTTTTTTTTTTCTTGTCCTATCAGTGTTATCTACATTAAGTCCATTTAAAAGAAAATGCTAGGCATGTTTTAGTGTAGAGGTAGTTCCTTTTGATGAGGATGGATTCTTTCTGCAGACAAAGCTTTATCAAGAACCTAATGAAGCCTAAGCTTTGGGGCCTTTTACTTCCCCTAGTGGGAGCCTTACTATATGCCGCAATCATTTTTGTTTGTAAAATTTTCAAAAGGAATATATTTTAACCACAATAGGTTTGTTGTACTGTCTCTTACCATTCTGATTTTCCTTCTGCCACACTTATCTTCATATGGCTGCAGGCGATTTTGAGGTTCAGCTAAAAGGGAATGATGAGTTGAGAATGCATTTATTTAGGTTAGATTGAGCAGTATGTATTTAAGTAGTTTGCAGTAATTTCCAAGTATAGCTGTTGCTAGTCATCCTGGTGTAGGAATAAATGGGCTTGCAAGAATACTTAAGTTACCTGCTTCATGACTCACTGAGTGTTAGGACACTAAGTTGCAGGGCCTGAGATCTTGCCCCAGGATGGATAGCTCCTACAGTGCATTGCACCAGAATTGTGTGAATGGGGAAGGTGAAGGAAGGCTTGAAATAGCCAAAAACAGATCTGTGGAAAAGTATTATAAGAGATACATTCGGCAGTCAGTGATTAATAAAGCCATTATGTTATTTTTCTGGATTTCATGTTTGTGTTTGTCAACTTTTTGTAATTTGTCACGGGTGATTTTTTTCTCATCTTAAATGAATGTTCATCTTCACTCCTAATTTATTTGTATTTTTTTCTTACAGAATTTTTCCTATTTTTAAAAACATTAAGACTTCCAAAACATGGAATTTCCCTTCTACGGCCTTATCAATTCTCTTTAATTTGTTAAATTTTGACAAGTCCTCTTGGTCCTAATGTATGAAAATGTCATTTAAAGTTTAATGTCATTTGGTGGTTATTATTAGTAATTTCGCTGCTCTCAACAACTTCTAAAAACATACAGATATTAGATAACTAGTCCTTATCAAGTCTCTAAGTGCAAGAAAAAAATAACACTAGCATCTTTTTTTTTTTTTCTTCTTGAGACGGAGTCTCATTCTGTTGCCTAGGCTAGAGTGCAATGGCACGATGTTGGCTCACTGCAACCTCTGCCTCCCAGGTACAAGCGATTCGCCTGCCTCAGCCTCCTGAGTAGCTGGGACTACAGGCACGTGCCACCACACCAGGCTACTTTTTTTTGTATTTTTAGTAGTGATGGGGTTTCACCATGTTAGCCAGGATGGTCTTGATCTCCTGACCCCGTGATCCTCCCGCCTCGGCCTCCCAAAGTGCTGGGATTACAGGTGTGAGCCACTGTGCCCGGCCTAGCATCCTATATTTATAGAATAAGTGGAGTTGGGCAATATGAATAGATTTTCATAGCTCAAAAGCTCTGTGAATTACCCAGCGTTTTTGTCTTTTTGCCTTCTACATGGGGCTATGCCCTTCTACATAAAACATGGTTTTTTTTCCTAATTATTTGCAGATAGTATGAGAGAATTCCTAAATGTTATTTTTGCTGAATGCCTTTATTCTACATATATAATAGATACTTCGGTGAAAAATGAATGTTTTGGATAGCCACAATATTCTGAAATTTTCTGTGAGGAAAGATGGTAATGAAATGTTTAAGCATTTCTACTTGAACTAGAGTTGACTAATTAGAACAGGTCAAAGCATGTGCATTTGTATATACAGAGGATAATTTTGTTTGGCATTTCCAGTCATCAATCTAACTGCAGTAATGGATTTAGAAGATATCAGTAAAGCTTTGAAA
This sequence comes from Pongo abelii, assembly GCF_028885655.2. Classification (NCBI taxonomy): domain Eukaryota; kingdom Metazoa; phylum Chordata; class Mammalia; order Primates; family Hominidae; genus Pongo; species Pongo abelii. The sequence continues at coordinate 135,536,112 of NC_085928.1, read as the reverse complement.
ACTGTAGTGTGACAAATAATACAAGCTCACCCTTTAAATAAATTGTACCACCAAGAAATAGAGTGATAATAAGTTTTGATAAAAGTAATTCAAAACTTTCCAGATCTAGTGTAAGCCAGTTGTAGCGCCTTTGAAATCTTCGGAGTTCTGTTTTGACCACAGATAAATCACTAATGTCTGGTTCATTTCAGGATATTTTTTAGGATGAAGCCTATAGGAGAAATGAAAGAAAGCCTCTACATTTTACTTTACTAGTGAAGAAGTATTTGCATTTCCTGTCCTTAGAGATGTACCAAGTACTCTAAGGTGCACAACCCCATGCTAAGTGTAGACCTTTACCAAATCCTTTAAGTCCTTTAGAGCTCAGTTTCCTTATTTTATCTATTTTGAGCTCTGGCACAAATATTCTATGGGGTTTTGTCTTTATTCATATATTAAGTGGGTCAGATCCATAACAGAGTAGAAGAGTAATTAGCACTCTAGGTATAAGAGAGTACTATGGGAGTTGAAGATATCACTGAAACCCTTAGGATTCCACTGAATTATTGTTTAATACTTGGGAAAAAGTTACTAGAGGGGATAATCCTGGCTTGAGGTCAGCAACTCCAAATTTGGGCATTAGAGCAGAGTCACGCATTACTCAACAACTCTGTACTAAGGTCTCAACATAAAATTAAATTTGCATTTGGTCAAAATTACCTACCACTCTCCTTTATGAAGTAAGTCTATTGCAGACTGACATTTTTGTCTTTCATTAATGTAGTCAGATTTTTCCGCAGTATTGGATAGGTAACTAACCCTTGAGTTCAGCCTCTAATAAAATAGTTGCCTTATGTTTTGAGGACATATTATATATTTTTTAAAAATAAAGTTTATCTTTAAATCATTCCAACGGTTTTCCTCTCTTTTTAATTATTTGCTTATTTATTTACTTATCTATGTGTTCATGCTGAGCTTGTATATTAAGTTTGTGTAAGTTAAATGTGCTCTTTTGGGCCTGGATTCCACTGTGCTTTCTAGGTTTACTGCTAATGGTGAAGGTTTCTCTCAGCCATTCATTACTAAATCACACTGCTAGAGTGGACCATTTCTGTGACATCATCTTTGTCTCCTATTCTTATTTTACCATTTGAGACTGCAAAACCTCTAACTTCTAGCCCAGTTCCTCAATGCTTTATCATTGACACCACTTGCCATTTTCTTCTATTTTGGGGGGGAAATTTAAAAAGTGATGGCTGCCTTTTTAAAGGTTATATAGATATTTCATTTTCTAGCTTTATCTCAAAGACTTTAATCTTTAATTTTTTTTTCTGAGATAAAAAGGTATTCAATGTCAGGGAGGGAAATATGTAAAATAAGTTATTTGAAATCATATTTGGTATGTACAGAGGAATAAATACAGACAGATTAAGATCTATCGTGACACATCTTATATTGATTTGTGCTTCCCTATAAGAGAATGTGTGTGCATCTTAAAAGACAGAGCCAAGATTTCTGTTAAGATTAATTTGCATGGAGTGGTTTTTCTCTTAATAATTTCAAAGTAAAGCTTTTTTTCTATTTTTGGCATAAATAGAGTAGCCTAACTCAAACAGACCAACTTTTCTTGAACATTAAATAAAGACAAATTCTGACATTTTTAAATAATGAGTACATTATATGTTCCAACTTAGAAAATATTTAACTTTATTTCAATCATTAGGCTTTTGGAGCACTTGAAAATGTAATTTATTAAAAGTTGCCATGGAGCCTGTGAGAAATTAGTCTAGTGATGGTTAATTTGTTTACCTAAACCATACTTGTTTTGAAAATTATGAAACCTAAATAGTCTATGTTTAAAGAGAAACAAACCATTTTTAATGATTTGAAGTGTAATTTTTTCTCCCTCCTTTCCAATAATTTATTCCTATGAGGTTGAGAAGAACTAACTTTTATTAAGGAGGATGTACTTTGTTTGAACTTTTTTTTTTTTTTTTTTTTTTTTTGAGATAGGCTGGAGTGCAGTGGCATGATCATAGCTTACTGTAACCTCAAACTCCTGGGCTCAAATGATCTTCCCACTTTGATCTCCCAAAGCGCTGGGATTACAGGCATGAACCACCTCACCCAGCCTGTTTTGATTTTTGACAAAATGTGTCATTGATTATACTGGAATCAGATATTTTGCTGTTTTCTGTTACCAAGATTAGAATTACCAGTCATTCCCAAGGATATGTTTTGGACCAGGTGTTAATGAGTACTGTACAAACAGATGACACCTTGCATAAAGCCCAGCCTCCATCATATAGGGGCTTGTAGTAATGACAGACATACAGAATTCTAACACAGAGATGGCTTTGGCAAATGCTAGAATGAAGTAAAACAGTTAAGTTGAAGGAGAGGAAAGAAAAACAGAGGCAACCGTGATGAAGACTGAGAAAGAAAAAGGATATGAATGGGATGTTGATACGGTTTCAGGAATAGAATGAGATAAAAATTAAGACAAAGACTGTAGTCAAAACATGGAATACATTGAATACTAACCTGAGGGATTTAGACTTTACTCTCAATACCTGAAATCGAATGGTAATATGAAGGAACACTTGTAGAGACATAATAGAGTAGCAAAACTCTAATATGGATTGGATTTTTATGGACCCACAAAAATCAGAACTCTATTATGGAAGGGTCCATAAAAATCCAATTCATTATTTTATAGATAAGGAAACTGAGGCACAGAAGTGACTTTTGGAAGTGACTTACCAAAGGTTGCATACAATATCAGTAGCTTAGTGGGACCAAAAACCCAAGTCTGCTGACTTCCAGCCTAGAAATCTTTCGATCACATTAGGCTATATTGGGCTATTCAAGGTCAAAGTCCTCAGCAGTTATTACATCTTGAATATGTAGATATAGGCCTAGTTGTCATTGTTTTTTAATATCTGTTCTTCTATGGGCTTCTAAGAATGAGAATCTTTTGGACGTATGAATGTGGTATGTATGCTAATATATTTGCCCTTCATATAAAAATTCTTATAATTCCCTTTTTAGGAAATTGTTGACTCACTCCATGACTTGTGGAAGGTAGTACATTTTGTTCATGTGAACTTGACAGTTTCTTGTAACATTTATTCTCTAGAAATTGGCTTTTCTATCTACTCTGGGGTTATTTTATTTCTTGGTTTCCCGCATTCATAGATGGCTGATTCGGATAATATTTATGTCCATAATATGGGCCTAAAATTCCAAAAATTAAATGTATTCATTTAGAATACTTGTGAGTGATATTTTCCTCCATAAGCTATTTTGGCTGGTGTGCTAGGTCAGGTATACATAACATGCCAGTGATTTCAGAAGTAAGTCTTATATTCATAGGTGTTTATTATGAATTCAGTGTTTATGAAAAGTGATATCATTAGCAACGCACATTGTTAGGAACTGAAAATATGTATTTTGAAGTAATTCTTTTGATATGAAATTCTTCTTGACCATATGGGGCTTCCCCTAGTCTTAGATGTATGTTCCAATGGAATAAATATTGAATGCTTGTCTTGTAAGGCATAATTTGAAAAATATTAAGGCCTTTATATTGAGAATACAAATTTTATTGAGCAGTGCTTCAACTGCCAGCAGGGTTGGCAAAACAGCTTTGGGCAAAAGCAGTGTCTACCACAGTTAGCTATTTTATATGATGTCCACACATATTTGGTATAATTATATATGTTTGTATGTGTATACATGTGGATAAAATTTTCCATTCTGAGCCCTATGAAAGGTAGTTTTGATCATTAGTAGTAGTAGTTAACAGAGACTCTCTGCCTTGAACATTCCAAGGGCATGCTTGATATTTCCTGGATAATAAGCAAGGTCATCAGAAGAAAGTGTGGTTTCTATAATCCTTGTCTTGGTAAGGTCTTGACAGTAAGAGACCAAGTTACATTTTGGAGGCATCATACTTCTTTGGCATCAAAGTATTTGCTCCACCATCTCTCTCTCTCTCTCTTTCTTGCAATCTTTCTCTCTCTCTCTCTCACAGACACACACACACACACACACACACACACAGGGGAAAATTCACTCTGTAGGAAAGGCAGCTGTTAACTTACTGATGTTTAGGCTATTCAGGCTGTGCTCTGGCAAGCTCAGTTGGGTGCCATTCACAAAAGACCCCCTAGGATATGGTGCCTATAATTGGCCTTCTGGGGCTCTGCAGTGCTCTTCAAGAGCAGGACATGTCTTAAAATGTTTCCAAAAGATTTTCAATAACAGGAAAAAACACCCATATACATTAGATCTATGGTTTGTATACAATTCTGCAGATCCACAATTTCCCAGTCTCTTATCTCTGACTTGTCCACTAGACCTCAAGACTTAGGGTCTGTTTTTGGAGCTGTGTCCCAAGTCTTCACCTGGATTCTTCACTGGACTCCTTTTGCCTGGATAGGTCCAGTGACACTTTCAAATCACTGCAATCACTGGAATTTATTGTTTATATTCAGGCATAAATATGGGAAATATCACTGTTACTCTCCAGAGCCAACATTACTCTTTGGGCACTTCAGTCTGGGTTTCCTTCTAATCTTGAAAACCAGACAAGACATCTGCTCCCCTCCGTGCTTTCTTCTTTAGCAACTCTGTTGTCCTTAATCCCTCCTTTCATTCATTTCTTTCCACCTCGGGCCAAGTTGCTATTTTCCATAGTGTTACTAATCTGTACATCTAATGAGCCAGTATTTTATTATATTCTGATATCTCAGAGAAGGGGGATGATTGGGAGTAAGATAGTATACATGACACTTTTCTCTTATTGAGAACTTTTATTCCTCGAGGTGACCCATTGTCTAGATTGAAGATCAACATATACAAGATAACTCAAGAATTCCCAACATCACTATGGATTAAATTTGAATATCGGTGCTTTATTTCTGTGAAAGTGTTCTCAGTCCAGAGCTTGAGAAGGAGTATACACACACAGAGGGACACATAGGTTATAAATGATACAAAGATATAAGACATATCAACTACCTATGGCCTATGAAGAATAAGAAAACGAGTTTAATGTAAAACAAAAGTAACCAGAATTTTTGAACATCTTGTTTATGCTATAGATTCAGGGAAACACTCAGTATCTGTTATGCACCATGCAGTCGCAGCAATTGTGAAGTATAGATAATGTTGTAGGCCCAGTGAGCGGCAACAGGGGTCAAAGTTGGTGGTAATGATTTGGTTGCAAGTCTGTCTGACTTCAAGGATCTTGTGTTTCCACTATACATGATGCCTATGAAAATAAAGATGTTTCCAGGGGAAAGGAACCACCCTTTTGGTGGTTATACATGTGCTCTTCATGTATAATGTTATGCACTTTCATGCATTCCTCACTGAGACCACATAATAATCATGTAAGTGAGGTGTAGGTTATCATTCCTACTTAGATTCCAGAGCCGAGAGAGGAGGCTAATTTGTTCAGGATCACATAACCACAAAGGCATAAACCAGAATTGGAATCCAAACAGTACGACTCTAGGGCAGTACCCTGTGCATACCCTGTGGGCCCTATCTGGCTCACCTCATGTTTTTTTGAACAGGTGAGCTAAGAACAATAGTTATATTAATAAATGTTCAAAAGAATGATATTATTATTTAATGACAATAATTGTTTACATATTTTCTGTGGCTGTTTTCGTACTATGAATGTTGAGTATTTGTGACAGACTATATGGCCTTCAGAGCCTAAAACATTTAGTTGCTGGCCTTTTACAGAAGAATTTGCTAATCCCTACTCTAAAATCTACATTCTTAGCCTCAGGGCTGTTCTTTTTTCACAAGCTCATGCTAGGCTTATATTGAGCACTTTTATAATTTGTGGCTTATTTTGTAACATATGAGAGTTTTAAAATAAAAATAAACATCTGAAACATTTTGGATGAATGTGGGCAGCTCAGGGGCAGCTCAGTAAAACCATAAGATAGATTCTATAATGTATTGTGGGAAAGCATGATAAATGTTTTACTCACAGCATTGCTAGTTCTGTGATTCATTTAAAAAATGTATCTATGTTGACAAATAAAATGATGTTTATTTGTGTGTTACATCACCAATATATTTAGCTAATTTCTATTTATTTGTATTCATCAGGTTATTTTCCAAAGCAGATAAAAAGCAGAACATTCACTGGAAACTTATGAATAAAGCTACATGCTTAATGGTTTAGCTAATAAGGCCAGAGAAAAAACAAATATGTCTACCTATGAAAAAAATTATATTTAAGACACCTACTATGTGCTGTGCACTAGGAGGTAACTCATTTTACTCTTCAAGGCTTAGAAGTAAAATAACCACTGCAAGTCATGCAGCCAAGCCGGATCTTGGAACTCCAAATCAGGATCTTTTTGTAAAACATTATAGGACATTTATAATTGCAAGTTGTAAATTAGTCTAGAATTACCCATCCAGTTGGACAATGGATTCTCTTTCTATTTATTTGATTCTATTACTTCTGTCTGTTATTAGTTGTTCTAAGTATTACCCATTATTTGACTTTATTACTTCTGTCTGTAGTTTACTAGATGTTCAAAAGTAGCTGAAGACATAAATGATATTGCCACTACTTCATATCTCACAAAATAGTTGAAGATGCCCTCTTCTCACAGCTCCACTAGGTGGTGCCCCAGTAGGGACTCTGTGGGGGGAGGGGGGGCTCCAACACCACATTTCCCTTCCATGCCCTAGCAGAGGTTCTCCATGAGTGCCCTACCCCTGCAGCAAGCTTCTGCCTGGCCATCCAGGCATTTCCATATATCTTCTGAAATCTAGGTGGAGGTTCCCAAACCTCAATTCTTGACTTCTGTGCACTTGCAAACTCAACATCACATGGAAGCTGCCAAGGCTAGGGGCTTGCACCCTCTGAAGCCAGGGCTTGAGATCTACATTGGCTCCTTTCAGTCACTGCTGGATCAGCTGGACACAGGGCACCAAGTCCCTAGGCTGCACACAGCATGCAGACCCTGGGCCCAGCCCAAGAAACATTTTCTCCTAGGCCTCTGGGCCTGTGATGGGAGAGGCTGTGACATGCCTTGGAGACATTTTCCCCATTGTTTTAGGATTAACATTCAGCTCCTTGTTACTTATGCAAATTTCTGCAGCAGGCTTGAATTTCTACTCAAAAAATGGATTTTTCTTTTCTATCGCATTGTCAGGCTGCAAATTTTTCAAATGTTTATGCTCTGTTTCACTTTTAAAACTGAATGCTTTTAACAGCACCCAAGTCACCCCTTGAATGCTTTGCTGCTTAGAATTTTTTCCGCCACATACCCTAAATCATCTCTCTCAAGTTCAAAGTTCCACACATCTCTAGGGCAGTGGCAAAATGCTGTCAGTCTCTTTGCTAAAACATAACAAGAGTCACATTTTCTCCAGTTCCCACAAGTTCCTCATCTCCATCTGAGACCACCTTATCCTGGACCTTATTGTTTGTATCACTATCAGCATTTTTGTCAAAGCAATACCAGTCTCTAGGAAGTTCCAAATTTTCCCACATTTTCCTGCCTTCTTCTGAGCCCTCCAAACTGTTCCAACCTCTGCCTGTTACCCAGTTCCAAAGTTGCCTCCACATTTTTGGGTATCTTTCCAGCAATGCCCCACTTTACTGGTACCAATTTACTGTATTAGTCTATTTTCATGCTGCTAATAAAGACATACCTGAGACTGGGAAGAAAAAGAGGTTTAATTGGACTTAACAGTTCCACATAGCTGGGGAGTTCTCAGAATCATGGCGGAAGGTGAAAGGCTCTTCTTACATGGTGGCGGAAAGAGAAAATGAGGAAGATGCAAAAGTGGAAACCCATGATAAAACCATCAGAGCTCATGAGACTTATTCACTACCACAATAACAGTATGGGGGAAACTGGCCCCATGATTCAGATTATCTCAGGGTAATTATGGGAGTGGGAATTATAGGAGTACAGTTCAAGATGAGATTTGGTTGGGGACACAGAGCCAAACCATATCAGATGTTAAGCAAAAAGAACTTGTTTTAATAATTCAAGGGTTTCAATAAATCTTATTCCAAGTTTGTATAAAAGTTGGAGAGATGACTTTCTTAATTTCCAACCACTCATTTTTTGGTGGTTATCTAAATTTTACAGTTGCAAACAGTAAACATAGAAGTTTAAATAAAATCTAAATAAGCAGCAGACTCTTTCATCTTACTCAGAATCAGATAGCATAAATACCAGACTTGATAATGAGAGAAGATAAAGATCTGCTACTATGCTATCTTGAAAGATAGTTTTAGATATTTGTGATAAATAGTTATAGGGAAAATGCATACTATGTCATTGGTTGCATAATACCAAAGCAGTACCTTAAAAAACTTTGAAATAGGTATTTTTTGCATTAAAACAAAATCAGTTATCATCTCTAACTCTTTATGTACTGTAAATATTTATTCCCTTGTGCTCAAGAAAAAACAGGTTGTTGCACTTAGAAAACTTACAAACTGAAGAAAACAAGGACAGTGTGATTTATGAGTGTGTACTTGTGTATCTTTCATAACGTTCCATTCCTGGTGGGCATGTAATTTGGGACAATGCTTTTGTTCTTTGGAACGCAAATTTGCAATATGTGCCAAGAGTTTTGGAAATGTCCTTACCATTTGAACCAAAACTTTTAACTTCTAGGAATTTTCCTTAAGAAAGATGTAAAATGCGTTCATCATCATGTTAGATATGAATGAAAAATTTTTAAAAATCTGAACAAATAAGTGTAAGAAAATGGCTAACATACTATATCCAATTATGTTACTATAGTATATCCAAGGTGTGGGCTATTTTGCAATCAATAACATGATGTTAAAAATGTATATCTGCTATCTTGGGGGAACATATTACATTAACTGAAAAAGAAGAACTATTTTCTTAAAAATTTGATTTATTAATATATAATATGCATATATACCTCTATACTTCTATGATAACACTGATTAAAATGTACTACATTTTCTTTTTTATTTATGCATGTTCCCCACTACACCAAACAAATCCAAGGGAAAGGATTGTGTCATTCACTCGTGTAGTGTCCTTATTGTGCATAATGCTTGGAATGTTGTAGATAAACTGTAACTTCTTTTGAATAAATAAGAAAGATGAGAGAAAATCTGGTGGTCTTTGTATAATGGAATTATACTTGTTTTACATTTTGTATTTTATTTAGTACTTTCTTATTTATATAATCAGAACAGACAATTTAAAAAGTAATAGTAAATTTATATATTGAAAAAGAGAGGATGGCATCTTTTCTCCAAAGCTGCTGGCTTAGATATATAGTGTTGAAATGGTTCTAATTTGGCTCTAGTTTAAATAACCCTCTCTTAATGGGCCAGCCTACAAGATCATATCTGTTGCTTGGCTTCCTTTCTACCCCATGGTATTCTTTTACAGAATGAAGTATCCAACAGTGCAATGCTGAATCATTATTAGCTCTAATTTGGGAAATTGAGCCTTGAAGTAATAAGTGTTTGGGGTCTGATTCTGTGAACGCTACTCACTCTCAACTTTCCTTTCATCAAAGGAGCTTGTCTTCATTTGCAAACATTTCTTTTCTCTTCAAAACATCTTCCACAGTGCCTTTGCCAGGTAAATACATTCCTTCCTGAAATATTAAATCAATACATCAAATTAATTGCCATGAATTTTGAGACCTGATACCAAAAGTGAATACACAGCCTCTAGCTCAATTCAGAGGTCACTATGCTGAATTGCTTTCACAATCTTTGAATTATGCATTTGAAATGTTTACTGCTGTATCTTGATTGGAATGTATTTTTTAGTGTGAAAATAATTGACAGGAATTAGTGTTTTTTTCCTTTTCAAAGAAAAATTCAAGATCAAATGGAAGCCTCTTGCATGATTAGCAAACAAGACACACCTTCCAGATTTATTTACTTCAATAGATTGCAAATGTCCTAATGTAACTTGAATACGTCATCTGTGCTTGGTTGCCAAGAAGATAATCTGACTCTTGGTTTTATTTCCTCAACCATATCCTTCACTGAGAATCCGGAAAAAATCCCTCAACATTTTCATCAAAGGGATGTTTGATGTAGAAAATCTTAGCTACGAGAAAACCAAGGATTCAATACAATAAAGAAGAGTTTCTATTTGCACGTGTTATGAAGGTTCAGCCCACTGTTTTCTTACCTAGCTAATCTTATGCTTTAATGTCCAAGCTTGTATAGAATTAAAAAAGTGATCAGGAATTAGCCTATAGGATGCTTTTGTAAAAATTAGAAAAAGGCACTCCTGGTGGACAAATCAGTTAGGAAAAAGAACCTCCTTGAGTGGATCCTGGGGTGCAAGGTTAGTCACTGGCATACTGTTTCCAGTTTGGCTTAGATTCTTTGTGAAATGCACAAATGCACAACCCAGGATAGCAGCCCTTGGGTAAAGGATGAGTGTATGAGAATTGTATGAAGCATCTGAGAGGCATGGTATGAAAGATGCCCTGTAGCACCTGGGAACACATCCAAATCTCAATTGGCATGGGTCACGTGTAGCTACAGGTCTCAGAAATAGTTCTTGGCCATTTCAGAGAATGCTATTCATGCTGTTGCCAAATTCAAAGCATGAGAAACAGCTGATTTTTATATATTGCTGATGTTTGACACACAAAATGGCAATTTTCTATGATTCAACCTAAATAAGTCCCCTATTAGTAATGCTTGGCCATTTTCTGATGTTTTGATAAAAATGCTACTTGTCTCTTATCCTTACACCTCAATGTCTTGATATTCCTCCCCCCCGCCCCCACTACATAAATTGAGCTGTTACCTTAAATGGCAGCCATCTCTGTCTGGAGCTGTTAATTCTTGATACTGTTGAAAATAACTTTGATTTGATCTTATTGCTACTGTCAGCACACTGAGTGGGTGCCAGTTTCAGGACACAATAGTAGGTGAGGGACTTTTTAATCAGTGAAAAGTTTGTAGCAGAAGAGTCACTAGTATTATTTGTTAACTATACCTAGAAACTTGAAACAATTGGAATAATTACTGGACAAATATTTTACAAAAATGCATGTAGTGTTTTTGTAGGTTATAATGCTTACAGTGAGCTTCAAGAAACTCTAGAACTTATGCTTCTGTGCTTTGCTGCTTTATTATAGGGAAAGAAAAGAAGATAGGAAGGAAGGAAAGAAGTTAAATATTCTCTCATGAATGGATACACAGAGTTTATCCTACAGTTGAGTAGTTCAAATGGAGCAAATAGATGTACAGCAGATCCTTGAATAATATTGTTTCATTCAAGTCATTTATCATAACATTGATGAGAAAAAAACATCAGTTCCCAGCTTGGGCAACTGTCTGTGTGAAGTTGGCTTGTTCTCTTATGTGGATTTTCTCTGGGTACTCTGGTTTCCTCTCACGTGTCAAAGATGTACACACTAGGTGATTTTGTGTCCGGAAGTGGTGGGTTCTTGGTCTCACTGACTTCAAGAATGAAGCCATGGACCCTAGCGGTGAGTGTTACAGTTCTTTTTTTTTTTTCTTTTATTATTATTATTATTATTATACTTTAGGTTTTATGGTACATGTGCGCAATGTGCAGGTAAGTTACATATGTATACATGTGCCATGCTGGTGCGCTGCACCCACCAACCCGTCATCTAGCATTAGGTATATCTCCCAATGCTATCCCTCCCCCCTCCCCCCACCCCACAACAGTCCCCAGAGTGTGATGTTCCCCTTCCTGTGTCCATGTGTTCTCATTGTTCAATTCCCACCTATGAGTGAGAATATGCGGTGTTTGGTTTTTTGTTCTTGCGATAGTTTACTGAGAATGATGATTTCCAATTTCATATCCTGCCAAACTAAGCTTCATAAGTGAAGGAGAGTGTTACAGTTCTTAAAGGCGGCGTGTCTGGAGTTTGTTCCTTCTGATGTTCGGATGTGTTCAGAGTTTCTTCCTTCTGGTGGGTTCGTAGTCTCGCTGGCTCAGGAGTGAAGCTGCAGACCTTCCCCGTGTTACAGCTCATAAAGGCAGTGTGGACCCAAAGAGTGAGCAGCAGTAAGATTTATTGGGGACCTGAGCGGGTTGCCACTGCTGGCTCGGGCAGCCTGCTTTTATTTTTATCTGGCCCCACCCACATCCTGCTGATTGGTAGAGCCCAGTGGTCTGTTTTGACAGAGCGCTGATTGGTGCCTTTACAATCCATGAGCTAGACACAAAGTTTCTCCACCTCCCCACCAGACTCAGGAGCCCAGCTGGCCTCACCCAGTGGATCCTGCACCAGGGCTGCAGGTGGAGCTGCCTGCCAGTCCCGCGCTGTGCGCCCGCACTCCTCAGCCTTTGGGTGGTCCATGGGACTGGGCGCGGTGGAGCAGGGGGTGGCGCTGATCCGAGAGGCTCCGGCCGCACAGGAGCCCACGGAGTGGAGGGGAGGCTCAGGCAGGCAGGCTGCAGGTCCCCAGCCCTGCCCCGCGGGAAGGCAGCTAAGGCCGGGCGAGAAATTGAGCACAGCAGCTGCTGGCCCAGGTGCTAAGCCCCTCACTACCCGGGGCAGTGGCGCCTGCCGGCTGCTCCCAGTGCGGGGTCCGCCGAGCCCACGCCCACCCGGAACTGGCGCTGGCCCGCAAGCACCGCCCACAGGCACGGTTTCCGCCCGCGCCTCTCCCTCCACACCTCCGCGTAAGCGGAGGGAGCCAGCTGCGGCCTTGGCCAGCCCAGAAAGGGGCTCCCACAGTGCAGCGGCGGGCTGAAGGGCCCCTCAAGTGCGGCCAAAGTGGGAGCCCAAGTAGAGGAGGCGCTGAGAGCGGGCGAGGGCTTTGAGCACTGCCAGCACGCTGTCACCTCTCAATTTGACCGGCATAGATGATTCCAGTCTGAGTGAGTGTGGGTGGGTGTGAATGCACCCTGCAATAGAATGATGTCCTGTCCAGCGTGGGTTTCTGCCTTGCACCCCGAACTTCTGGGATAGGCTCTGGCCACTCTGTGACACTGAACTGAAGTAACTGGGTAAATAATTATCTTACTTGTTTTTTATTAACCTTTCTTAAATTTAGTGTGTATAGTTCGCACTTATTTCAGTGTTTAATATTAGAAGTGTTTTGGTTTTTATTTAGAAGTTTGGTGACATTAGGAGAAATGTGCCATAGGAACTTAACTCTTGTTTGTATCAGGTAGCCTATGGTAAAATTGGTTTTATTATACCTTGCTTTGCTTAAAGTCACAGCTTCCAAAAACCTATCAATGACATTAGGTGAGACTTACTATATAATTATCAATGTGATAGATTTCAGAAACAAAGTTCATCGTGAGGGGGTAACTTCAAAATAATCCATATAGAATGATACAATTTATGTAAATTTTACAAGCACATGAAAGATTTTTAAATGCTGTTTACATACACAAAAATATGATGAAAGTATAAAACAAAGGTGATTAGATTACATGTGCACTCCAGAATTATGTGTGCCTCTGGGGCATACATATGTATCTTCTGGGGAAAGATGAGAGAGACTAAAATTGAGGAAGCAATGTTGGCTGCATCTGGAATATCATCAAATTAGAAACAAATATGGAAATATGGTTAATATTTGTTAATTCTGAACGATAGGCCCTGAATGTTGGTCACATTACTCTCTTCAATTTTTATGTTTGAATACTTAAGAATAAAGATGTAACAATGATCATCTATGTAAGTCTGTTTTACGTGGAAAATTTAAATACTAACAAATTAGTTGCTTTTTCTTAAAAAATGCAGATGCTGTTACCTTTTTAATGCCATCAGAGGGTCTCAGGCACTTCAAATTCACAGAGTTACAGCGATCTAAGGTTCTGAGTGAAAGACATCCTAGTTGAAATGACTTGATTTTCTTAAGCAATTATTTTAGAAAAATGGCCAAAATTGAAATCAGGAAAACTGACTTTCAGCATAGATTTGATTATCCTTACTTGGAAAACAGCCATTGTGCATTTGTTTGGTAAAACAGATTTCAACGTAGGGCCTTGTAGTTAGAGATAATTTTTACATAATGTCATCAAATAAATGATAGTTTTATGTATAGTTCTGTGTAACTGTGTGTATATAGTTTTATGAGATGGGGGAAGGCAGGCAAAAGCTTGGTAGCATAGTCTCAGACCTTTAAATAGTATATAAAAGGCTCTGCAGATTCCCTAGAGGGATTTTCAACTCCATTGCTCCACAGTACCAATAAGCAGTGCAGAATACCAGGGCTGAAAGAAACTTCATTGAAGTTGTTAGTCTCTCTTTGAATCCTGGAAGAAGTCTTCATTTGAGTCTTTGAAGAAGTCTTCATCTGAGTCTTCCTCTGTGTGGGGATGCGTACATGCAGCTTTTTGGTTAACAACAGAGACAACAAAAATGTGGACAGTCATTATCTAGATAAATTATATACTATCTCTTCTCTTCTTACGTCATCGTGTACTGCCTCCCTTCTCCAGCCTGTTAATATGCTTAAGATGAATGACTCCAGTGTCTTTCACGGGGAGGGAGGTAAGAAGGAAAACCCTGGTATGTACGGTGCATGGTGTATGCTTTTGAGAGTTGAAGGTGGAGTAAGAGGGCACTGGTTAAAATCTTATAATTTGTTATTCTTGTAGTATTAGGTAGAACTGTGACACTCTAACCATTTTATATGCCCTTTCCTGAGAATCTGGTAAAGGAAGATGTGGTATAAGTTTAAGATGAAACAAAGCATAAAATTATTCACTCAAGTTACAGCCTTAGAATGGTATAGATTCCATGAATAGACATTCATGTAGAACATGTGTAAATGAAGATATCTAAGACAAGAAAAAGAAAAGACAAAGGAGTAGATTTTAAACACAGAAATTATTAACACCTTTCTGTAATACTCTAGGTTTCAACATCCTATGTGCCATACATATATTATGCTAAAATATTTTAATGCCATTGTCAAAACATCAGTTGGTTTAAAAACCCAGTTGAACTTGACTTTATTATTCTGTTTTGACCTAATTCCTTTGGAAGTCACTTAGTTTATTTATATGTTAATGTTTTATCTGTAGTATAAAATGGTATGAGATTGTAGGAGGTAAATACAGTTCTCATGGTCAAATTAAATGGCAATACATGTTAATGCAGCAACAAACAGCATAAGCTTTTTTGCTTTGTTTTCTTTTTGAACTTAGTATTTATAAATCCCCTAGGAAGAACCACTTGATAGGAGGTCACAGGTAGCATCTGTAGATGTTTTTAATTGGTGTTTTCGTTGTTGAGTAATGGAAGAGTCTTCAGATATTTTTCAGTCAGTCTGTTGTTCTCAGAGCTGCCCATGAGCTGTGTGGGAATTAGACAAAGGCATCTTTCCTCCAGTGGACATGGCCCAATGCTAGGGCTCATGGCTTGGTGAACGAATGCAGGCTGGATTTCAGTCCTCATACAGCCCTTTAGCTGGGCACTCTTGTTCAAAATATGACCTACTCAAATGTATGTGGCAGCCCTGGTGGTTGTTCTCCAAAATCTGTGATGGTTTATAAAACCTTCTCCTTCACATTAGTACAAGGAATACACACCTGAGTATTAAAGAGCAACTGCAGTGGACACATGCATTGAATATTAGTGTGTTCCTTGAGTTCAGTGATTTACAGTAATCTGTACAGAGGCAAACACAAATGAATAATTAGGGTCATGTAAATGTAGACAATGAAGACCCTGTACTTTACAGACTGAACTTGGAGCAAGTGAAAATAGCAAGACTGAGAAATCTGTGCAATTAGTATATCAGCTCTGATTCACTAAAGTGCATGAACCGCTGAGGGACCCAGAACAGAATCAAAGGATAATGTATATGCAGGGCACACATGTGCACAAACGTGTATATGTCTTTTGTTTCAAAGCAATTTTTATCCAAATTGCATATCCATTGCTTAAGAAAAAATGCGATTAAAGGTCCGTTTTGAAACTATTGGCTAAGGGATAAATATATTTATATAAAATTTACATATGTCCTATAAATTTTATGACGAGATATTTAGCAGTTGGATTTGGAGTATATTTCAAAATAAAGATCTTCAGAATTCAGGGCTTGTTGGGGACACAATTCAAAAAGCATGGCAAGATTATTTCTTAGATTTTTCAAATGGCCTCAGAAGTCATTTAGGCTGTTTCTGCACCTCATGGTAGTCTGCTTTCTGTTGCATTTGTGCGAGTCATCCATCTTAGTATTAGTTCTTTTGGTAACAGGGAGATCACCATATTTAAGGTAGCTTGTGACCTTTTGGATAGCCTTAGTTACTAGACAGAGTTATGTTCATGCTGAGATTAAATCTTTGCCTTGTAATGTCCATCAGTGGGCTCTGCTTCTGTTTCCTGGACAAACCTAGAATAAGAGTGCTCTCTCTTCTATGTGACAATGCTGCAGATATATGAAATGGTATAATTTCCCTGTCTCAAGACTGAGAAAATAGTAGACTAGACAATGGTAAAACAAACTGAAAAAGAAAAAAATATCCAGGAAGTAGAGAGATTATTCCAAGTCTTTGTTTTTGCAGATACTTGCACCCCTTTATGAGATTTTATTTGTATAGAATAATAACTCTGTTTTTGTGATTTAATAACCACATGCTGAGGAAATACATTTTGCTTTCCAAATTGTGGATGAATAACAATGCCAGAAGAGCTTTTACAAAGGCAAAAGAACCAATTACTTGTCCTCCTTGTTTCTAATATTGTAGTCTCATATAAAGTAGAGGGAAAAAAATAAAGCTTACTATGATGTTACTTCTTAGCATATGTTAGCATATGTTTATATCATAAAGTACACATTTTGGGTTTTTTTCCTTGATGAGCTTTTGTTGAAAATTATAGAATTTGGTACAAGTCTTCAAGGTCATTTTATACCAAGTGTCTAGCAGTGAGCAGGAGAAGTGTACCTTACAGTTTTTTAATTCCAGAGGATATTCCAAAATAGTAGCTTTAATTTTTATTCACACTAAAATTTTACAGGAGCAAACCTAGAAAGTTTCCAGAAAACGTATGTAATTATTAGAATACAGGACTAGCTAAGTAATTTTTGATATATTGATTCTTACATCACGATTCAAATTGTAAAGACAGGAATAAATAGGGAAATACTGATGATACTGTGTGTTTCAGTTAGGAATGCTTTCAGCCTAAAATACAAGAGAACCCAAATATCAGTGGTTTAAACTTTTTTTTTCACCTAATGAAACATCTGGCTATAGGCTTTTGCTGGCCTATTTTACTATGAAATGATATTATCAAAAATCCATATTAAATGATATTATCAAAAATCCATATTATCTTGTCACCTCAAGGTCACAAGATAGCTAGTACAGTCCTGGACACCACAATCACATTACCAGGCATGGATGAGGGGCAGAAAAGGTAGAAGAGCATAATGGCCTGGATGGTGAGAACATTTCTCTTCTCATAGCTCTCTTTTAATAGAAATAAAAATATTTTAACCTAGATACTTTCAAACCGACTTATCCAAATATCTCATTGGACAGGACTTGTTAACTTGGCCACATAATGGCAAGTGAAAATATCAGTTTCACAATTATGGCTATGTTATGATAATATTTATTTAAAGTATTAATGGAGAAAAATTTTAGAAACTAGTCTAAAATTATTACCAGTAGCTGAGGAAAGTAGAATGATGCTATCTATCTATCTATCTATCTATCTACCTACCTACCTATCTATCTAAGCTGTCTATCTGATCTAGTTTCCTAATGCTTTATAATGTGGCTACCTTAGTTAGATAACTAAATCATGCATTTATAATAAAATTAAATTTATTTAACCTTAAAGATATTAGACTTCTACTTGACAGATTCATTGGTTTATCAAGTATCTCATTTGACATCACATCCACACACCTATACTTAACCAAAGCAGGAACGGAGCAGGGAAGCCATGCTGGTATCTTTATGATCATCCTTTTAGCTAGAACATATTCAGTATCACAACCAATGCCTTCCCCAGTGTTTACAGACTCAAAACATGATTATATTGATTTCTTTAAAAATCTCTACTGCAGATCATATTTAAACATAAAATATACTTAGTATTGGCATGGAAGCATTGTGATTAGTTTCATCTGGTTTCATGAGTGCTCTCTTTACTCACTTTCCGCTTTCTTGGCTACTCTTTTCAGGCTCATTTGATGGTTTCTCCTGATTTTTTTCAAGTTTAAGTTTTCTGGATTCAGTATTCAGACTTCATTTTTGCTCTGTTTTTACTTACTCTCTAAATTATCCAATTTCTGCTAACTCCAAATTTCTATCTAAGCATAGCTATCATCCTTAAACTTCAGACATTAGGCCAGGTGCAGTGGCTCATGCCTGTAATCCCATCACTTTGGGTGAGCAGATCACCTGAGGTCGGGAGTTCAAGAGGAGCCTGACCAACATGGAGAAACCCTGTCTGTACTGAAAATACAAAATTAGGCAAGCATGGTGGCGCATGCCTGTAATCCCAGGTACTCGAGTGGCTGAGGCAGGAGAATTGCTTGAACCCGGGAGGCAGAGGTTGCGGTGAGCTGAGATCGTGCCACTGTACTCCAGCCTGGGCAACAAGAGCGAAACTCTGTCTAAAAAAAAAAAAAAAAAAAAAAAAAAAACTTTGGACTCTATTCAACTGCATACTTTATATCTCCTCTTGGATGCTTAATAGACTTCTTAAACAGCATATATAAGACCAAACTGTCAAAATCACCCAGACCTGCAGGGTTTTTGTTCCATCTCATAACATACACCTCTACCTTTCTAGTTATTAAGGCAAAAGCATTGACATCATTCTTGAACTCCTTTTTTTTTCTCTCCAACTGCAGTGGAATCCATAGGCAAATTTTTCAGCTCTTCTAAAAATGCCTCAGATATGACCACTTCTCACCACATTCATTGGTATCACTCTGGTCCAAAATCACCTCATTTTTTTTATGGACTATCATGATAACCCTCTACTAGTCTTCCTAGTGTGGCTCTTGTTCTTCTATAGCCTGTCCTATTTTGTTAAGTGGAAGAAATTTAGGATTTGAGATATTTCTTGCTAATTAAGATACCTCTGCTGGATCTTAATATTCAAGCTGTTTTCCTTTTGTCTGTTTATATTTGTCTTTTTCTTTCTTTCCTCTCTCCCTCTCTTCTTTTCTTCCTTCCTTTTATTCTTAAGATTAAAACTGTATGCAGTTTTAATTGTTCGTTATAGTCATTAAGTTCTAGTCACTGTTCATACATAATTTCTGTATCCATAATTCATTGACTCACCACCTGTCTGAGATAGAAAGGATCTTGGAGATCATACGATTCAACTACTTCACCTTACACATGAGACAAGTAAGGTCCAGAGAGGAGAGGTGACTTGAGCATGATCATACAGTTTTTTATTGATTGAATTGAAACCCAATTCTAAGATACCTCATGTGTAGACTAGTGTTTTTCCAAAGTAGAAAATATCTACTAGATATAGTATATCTAATATGTAAACCTCCTCATGACTTAGGTCTAAAAGGTGCTCAACCCGAAATCTAATCATCAACAGAAATGAGTTTTCTCATGAAAAGACAATTTTGTAAATTGCAGATTAGGTGGCTTCCATGGTGTCATATCAACATAACTCAGGTATATTGACAACATTGCCTTGGAAAAATGTGTGTGTGTATGTGTGTCTTAGGTAATATTCAGTTATAAAAATACACACAGACACACACACACATGCTTGATAGAAGAGAAACCATTCCTGATGGAGCAAGTATACAGTTGAGTGTGCATTAATAATTTTGTGTATAAGGAGCTCAGGTATGTGTGGCTAACAAATCATAAATAACAAAACTACAATATTGAACATTGTAATAGTCTTAATTAAAAAATAGGCCATGATGACAGAGAATAGTTGAGAGAGGGACCTACTTAGGGAAGATGATCAGGGAAGGACTCTGAGAAGTGTACATTTAATCTAAGACCTGAAATATGTAAAACAGGGAGAAGAAACTGCATGGGCAAAAGCCTTGAAAGTGGAAAGAGCTGGGAAGAACATTCTTGAGTGTAAAATACCAGGTGTGAGGAGTGAGAAGTTTTAGGCAGGGTATTCCAGGCCATGAAAGAGGTAGTTTAGATCTCATTCCAAGTGCAATGGAAAATCTTTAAAGAATTTAAAACAGGAGGGTGATAGTGTGATTTTTCTGCAAAGCTTTCTAGGTAGTACGACCAAAAAGCAGGTGTTAAATCCACATGTGGATTAGGTTAGCACCATTCCACGGTCATACCATTGACATCACTAACTAATGAAAGAGTGAGATCCCCATCACTAGGGTACTGGTGCAGAGGAGGCTGGGCAACCACTTTATGTGAATATGGTAGAGGGGGATTAAAGGATTATAGATTGGGCATGAGGTTATGTATTGACCTTTATGATCCTCTCCAAACTTTAAGCTTCCATAGTTCTGTGAACTAAGCTAATAATTGAAAATGTCTTTAGGAATAAAAGAAAACCATAAGATCAAAGGGGTTATTATTCAGAAGAGAATTCCCCCTCTCCCCCCAAACCATAGAAGTAAATTATATACTTATCTAGAAAGGCGTTATCCCCCTTCCCACGCTGGAGCTTCGGAATATAATCTGAACCCCCTTCCATTAGAGCAGAAGGTCTTAATTTTTTGTGTGAAATCACTCACTGAGTAATCTTGTTTAAAATGAAGGTCACCAGGTCCTATACCTTGGAGGTTCTGTTTCAGTAGACCTGAGGTAATGTTTGTGAAACTACAAATGTAATAAGCAACCCAGGAGATTCCAATAGGTGAGGTGGATGAAGTGAACAAGGACTGTACTTTGAGAAACAGTGGGTTTGGTGACAACAAAAGAAAAAACAAAACAAAACCCATTTAGATCCTAGCTCTAGTTCACCTCTAGCCATCCTCCACTGAACTCAGGAGTATTACAGCTCTAAGGATGGTTTAACTTGCTGTTTAGCATTGTTAGGTTATGCAAACTTTCTGAGCCAAAGTTTCTTCATCTATAATGACACTTACCGTAAGATGCTATTGTGAGGGCCACAGATTCAAAATACAGAATGCTGACCTGAGCGTCTGGCGTATCACAGCTGCTTAATAAACAAAAGCTATTATCTGCTTTATTTCAGCCTAATTTATTTGGCTTCCTTCTTACTACTCATCTCCATTCTGTAATGCAGAGTCAGCATACACCTGTGTTGGTTTGTTTCTCAATTATTGTCTTCTTCTTGCGTCGACCTCTCTTGCAGACTCCCAGAGACTTGCCTTAACCAAGTATCACCTTAATTAAAGTTTGTTTTTTCCATCTCTGCATTATTGTAATGACTCTAGAAGAAAACTCCGATATTACAGCCATGGAATAGCTATGACCATCAAATTAGTTTAGTCTTGTGTTTCCTGTTACTTAACTTACAATTATCTCTTGTAAAGCTACTCATCTTTCCTGTTTAATCTAACATGAGTACTGCAAAGCAGAGAAAACTATTCAGGAGACAGATGAGGTTCTGGAAAATGCTACCAAATTATGGAAAACATTTGAATAGCATTAGCTTTTGCAGAGTATAAACAAAACTTAAATGGAGAAAGGTCAGTCCACTCTGATGGATTGGGCATACTAATTTGTATATGTTGTCTTCAAAAATTCAACTTTAAAAGACCTATAAGTGTAAAATTAATAAAACGACTAAAACATGACTGAATTAACCATTTTTTTCTTCAAATCTTCATGTATGCTTGAAGTAAAGAGGCTGTTCCAGTCTGTTTGAAATTAAAAAGAAATATTCTTTGAATTAAATATAATTGCAAGTAAAGTCTAGACTGTGCTTCGGGAGAATCAGGGGACAAGTTAAATTAAATATTTTGGGAATCTTAGTATTCATAGAATATGGCTGGTTTCATTTGCTAGATTCCACTTAACTTGCCTTTCAATAGTAGGCCAGATAAGATGTCAAGATAAATAACTGTGTTTTTTGAATAAAAACTATTGTCTTGTGGTCTTATTTTGTTTTTAAATAAACTTCTAAAAGAAGTTTTTTAAAAGGTATAAAATTAAAACCACACTTAGCCACATAAACTTATGTTTATTTAAAAGAATAAAATTACACTAAATGAAAATTGTCCCAGAAAATCCAGGCCCTGTCATTTTCTCCTTAACTCTTCACCTTTCCTTTTCCTCTGGGTTGGGAAGTCACAATTTTTATCTACTATTCATTTCTGTATGGTGAAAGGGGGAAGCTATGGCAAAGAATAAGCTTTGCAAAGGCAGGAGAAAAGTTTGACCACATTTTCTTTACCCAGTCTACCATAGATGGGCCCCTAAGTTGATTCCATGTCTTTGCTATTGTGCCTAGCACTGTGGTGAACATATGAGTTCACGTGTTTTTGTTTTTGTTTTTTTGTTGTTGTTGTTATAATGATCTATTTTCCTTTGTGTATATACCCAGTAATGGGATTGCTGGGTTGTATGGTAGTTCTATTTTATATTCTTTGAGAAATCTCCAAACTGCTTTCCACAGTGGCTGAACTAATCTACATTCCGACCAACAATGTATGAGCATTCCCTTTTCTTCACAGCTTCACCAGCATCTGTTGTTATTTGACTTTTTAATAATAGCCATTCTGATCGGTATGAGATGGTATCTCGTTGTGGGTTTTGATTTGCATTTCTCTGATGATTAGTGATGATGAATATTTTTTCATATTTTTATTGGCCACTTGCATGTCTTCTTTTGAGAAGTGTCTGTTCATGTCCTTTGCCCATTTGTAATAGGGGTTTTTGTTGTTTGTTGATTTAAGTTTCACATAGATTCTACATATTAGATCTTTGTCAGATGCATAGTTTGCAAATAGCTTCTTTCATTCTGCAGGTTGTCTGTTTACAGTTTATTTTGCTATGGAAAAGCTTTTTAGTTTAATTACGTCCCACTTGTCAGTTTTTATTTTTGTTGTAATTCCTTTTGCGGACTTAGCCAGAAATTCTTTGCCAAGGCCAATATTGAGAAGGCTATTCCCTAAGTTTTCTTCAGGATTTTTATAGTTTGAAGTCTTACATTTAAATCTTGAATCCATCTCGAGTTAACTTTTGTATACAGTGACTGGTAGGGGTACAATTTCTTTCTTCTGCATATGGCTAACCAGTTATCTTAGCACCATTTATTAAATAGGGGAGTCCCTTCCCCATTGCTTGTTTTTGTTGTTCTTGTCAAATATCATATGGTTGTAAGTGTGTGGCTTTATTTCTGAGTTTTCTGTTCTGTTCCATTGGTCTATGTGTCTGTTTTTGTACCAGTACCACGCTGTTTTGGTTACTATAGCCTTATAGCATACTTTGAAGTTGGGTAGTGTGATGCCTCTGGCTTTGTTCTTTATGCTTAAGATTATTTTAGCTATTTGAGCTATATTTTGTTTCCATATGAATTTTAGAATATTTTATTCTAATTCTGTGAAGGATGATGTTGGTATTTTCATCAGAATAGTGTTGAATCTGTAAATTCTTTTTGATGGTATGGACAGATACTGATTTTTTCAATCCATGAGTGTGGACTGTTTTTCCATTTATTTATATCATCTCTGATTTCTTTCAGCCAAATTTTATGGTAGAGATTTTTTTTAACTCTTTAGTTAGCTGTATTCATAGGTATTTTATTTTCTTTGTGGCTATTGTAAATGGGATTATGTTCTTGATTTGACTGTCAGCCTGGACATTGGTGTATAGAAATGCTATTCATTTTTGTACATCTATTTTGTATCCAGAAACCATACTGAAAGTGTTTATCAGTTCTAGCAGCCTTTTGGCAGAGTCTTTAGGGTTTTCTAGGTATAGAGTAATATCATTAGCAAAGGAGATAGTTTGACTTATTTTCCCATTTGAATAACTTTTTATTTTTCTCTTGCATTATTTTTCAATATGAAACTTATTTATTGAACTCTAAGGGACAATAAACCTGACAAGAATTAGTACAATTCAACACTAAAGCTCATATAGGTGCAAAAGTGAAATTTACAAAATTTATTGATGGTTTTGCTAATTCTAAATTATGAAAATATATAAATTTGCTTCAAGTTTGTTTATCTTAATGAGCTTTCACCTTTGTTTAATGAAAGTTTTAAAATTTGTTAATATAGGGTTTTCCTTCAATAAGATTGCTGTTCTTAAAATTATTTTTATTGAACCATTCAAATGAATGATTAAATAACTTTAAGAAGTTTTTTTTTTTTTTCTTTGATGGAGTCTCACTCTGTCACCAGGCTGGAGTGCAGTGGTGCGATAGCGGCTCACTGCAACCTCTGCCTCCCAGGTTCAAGCGATTCTCCTGCCTCAGCCTCCCGAGTAGCTGGGACTACAGGCACATGCCACCATGCCCAGCTAATTTTTGTGTTTTTAGTAGAGACGGGATTTCACCATGTTGGCCAGGATGGTCTCGATCTCTTGACCTCATGATCCGCCTGACTTGGCCTCCCAAAATGCTGGGATTACAGGCGTGAGTCACCACGCCAGGTGAAGAAGATATTTTTGAGTATGTATTACGTGCATATAACAGAAAATTCAAAAGTTAAAATGGGTATACAATGAAAATAAGTCTCTCTTATTTTTTTATCCTCAGCCGCATACTTTCCTTCAATCATTTACTGTCACTAGGTTCTTGTAGATCTTTCCAGTGCTATTCTAAAGAATCATCTCAAACTTTACTCTTTTTTTTTTCTCTTTTTATGTTTTTTTTTCTTTTTTATTATTATTATTATTATTATTATTATACTTTAGGCTCTATGGTACATGTGCGCAACATGCAGGTAAGTTACATATGTATACATGTGCCATGCTGGTGCGCTGCACCCACCAACTCGTCATCTAGCATTAGGTATATCTCCCAATGCTATCCCTCCCCCCTCCCCCCACCCCACAACAGTCCCCGAAGTGTGATGTTCCCCTTCCTGTGTCCATGTGTTCTCATTGTTCAATTCCCACCTATGAGTGAGAATATGCGGTGTTTGGTTTTTTGTTCTTGCGATAGTTTACTGAGAATGATGATTTCCAATTTCATCCATGTCCCTACAAAGGACATGAACTCATCCTTTTTTATGGCTGCATAGTATTCCATGGTGTATATGTGCCACATTTTCTTAATCCAGTCTATCATTGTTGGACATTTGGGTTTGTTCCAAGTCTTTGCTATTGTGAATAATGCCGCAATAAACATACGTGTGCGTGTGTCTTTATAGCAGCATGATTTATAGTCCTTTGGGTATATACCCAGTAATGGGATGGCTGGGTCAAATGGAATTTCTAGTTCTAGATCCCTGAGGAATCGCCACACTGACTTCCACAGTGGTTGAACTAGTTTACAGTCCCACCAACAGTGTAAAAGTGTTCCTATTTCTCCACATCCTCTCCAGCATCTGTTGTTTCCTGACTTTTTAATGATTGCCATTCTAACTGGTGTGAGATGGTATCTCATTGTGGTTTTGATTTGCATTTCTCTGATGGCCAGTGATGGTGAGCATTTTTTCATGTGTTTTTTGGCTGCATAAATGTCTTCTTTTGAGAAGTGTCTGTTCATGTCCTTTGCCCAATTCAAGATGGATTAAAGACTTAAATGTTAGACCTAAAACCATAAAAACCCTAGAAGAAAACCTAGGCTTTACCATTCAGGACATAGGCATGGGCAAGGACTTCATGTCTAAAACACCAAAAGCAATGGCAACAAAAGCCAAAATTGACAAATGGGATCTCATTAAACTAAAGAGCTTCTGCACAGCAAAGGAAACTACCATCAGAGTGAACAGGCAACCTACAAAATGGGAGAAAATTTTCGCAACCTACTCATCTGACAAAGGGCTAATATCCAGAATCTACAATGAACTCCAACAAATTTACAAGAAAAAATCAAACTTTAATGTGTATATGAATCTTGTTAAAATGTGGGTTAAGATTCACTGGGTCTGGAGTGAAGCTTAAGATTCTGAATTTCCACCTGAGGCTGATGTTGCTGGCCCAGGACTATGCACCCAATGGCAAGGTTGTGAAGGACACTTGTTTCCATTTGTCTCTCTGTTTGTTTATTGGACTGAAGGGAGCAAGATAGTCTCATAAACAGATGAAGTTTTCTGCTTTCTACTACTACCTCAGCACTAGAGTTCCAGCTTTGAGCTTTGCATTGTTACAAAGCTTTCTTCCAATCTTTGTCTTAAGTGATAATCTATACAGTATTTAAAAAATCCTACCATAAATGAAGAATGAAACCTAGCAATATGAAGCCTGATAACAGATGATGTATAAATTACAAGGACTATGAGAAATCTTTTTTACAAATTTTTAATCTGCTATTTAAGCAAGGTTAGAAAAGTTACCAAATAAAGATAACCTCCTAAATTTTGGCAGAAGTCATGCTGTAAACTTTAGCTTGGAGCCAGTACTATTAATCGAACAAAGATGCTATCATACTTGGAAATGATGCAGTTAAGCTCCCTGAAAACAATATGAAGTGCAAAGATCATTTAAATATTTTAAAGTCATAAACATTAATATTCTATCTTCCTATACAAAGCAGTTTCCAGAAATGACTGTGTTCAATATCACAAGGGATACAAACGTTGTCTTTGTTGAACCTGCATGTAAAGGTAATTCTGAAAGCATAGGGGGGCAACTCAAAAAACAATGTCAAAAGTTCCTGTGTGTTTCTTGCTCTGTGCAGGAAAGTGAAGGATGGAGGACTTATATTTGTCTACCTTCCTTGTCAACAGCATATGTTACTATGAGTACTTGCTAACTCAATACAAGGATTCTTTTTAAAAAGAGAACCAGTATCAAAGATACTCTTCAGAAATAAAGATTTGAACTATAAATGTCTCAATTTCTGCATAATTGGCAGAAAGAGCCAAGAGAATACAGGTTTCTGTATGATGCCAAGTCAGTGTGTATCAGTGACCCTATTGCTTTGAATGGCTCCAGGGATCTGCCATATGGAGAATTATTACACTTGGTGCTGAGATGGTTATTTTTAAGTATTTGAGGCTACAAAGGGAGAATGGTTTGTATCTGCCTAATCTTCTTGAGCATACACTATTCTACTTAGAGTTGTGATTCTCAAACCTAAATTATGTAGTAGTATACTAAATGATATGCACAAGTCATAGTAGAAACAGCACAACCTTTCAAAGTTTCAATTGAATTAAAAGTTTTACAGGCCCATATCAAAACAAAATAACACTACAACAAGCAATATTATATGAAAGGATATAATGAAAAATTCTGATGAATTTTTAAGTTAAACTTAAGATTTGAAAACAATGTCAGGCTTAGGGATATGCTTCTAGGCCCCGTGGAATACAAATTTATTGGCCAGTAGGAGGATATTTCAGTGGGAAACTTTGAAGTACTGCAAAATACATTAAAAGCACGTGAGATTAGAGACCAGATTATTTGAGTAGAAACGACATTTCCGTGCTGCCTGTGAGACTCCAGAGTGGCTGCATGCAAAACATTTTGAGACCACAGAAGTTACTGTCCTATTTCTGAAATACTGATTTTCTGCATGAAATTAGAAAGTGACATAGAGTTTGCTAACACATCCAGACTGGTTTAGGAGATGTCATCAATGAATTTTTAATGTATAATGTCTAGAGAGAAAAATCCATGTCTTTGGGTTTTTTGGAGACTGAAATAGGTAAAAATATTTTTTCTACTATTTACCCATTTCTCCTGCTAGTAGGGAGCAAGTCACTTCTTTACAGAATGTTTGGTATGGTAAAATAAGTCACATAGACTGAGTTTTAATCTCCAGCATTGGATCTTAGACAGGAAACTAAAGTTCTCTAGGTCTGTGTTCTCTGAAAAGTGGGACAAGTACAAAGATGAAAGAAGCTAATAGTGGATCAATGTTTATGCTCTTCTCTCTTTTTTATTTTCATCTTTTATACCTTTCCATTCCTACCCCCATTCTCTTTGGGCTTAAGAAGTTAACAATAAACAGTACATCTTCATTTGAAGGGGAAAGTGGTGCTCTATATTAGGAGATCAGACTCAGTGACCTGGGTGTTTACTGATCATGAGATTCTCTCTGAAGATTCATGAAAGCTTCTTGCTAAGAAAGCATTTAGAGAAATAGTCAACTGCCTAGTGTATAAGTACATTTATATCTTACTGTTTACTCTCACTTTCAAACTGAATATATATATGAAAATGACCTAGAAACAAGCAGAGAAAAGCCGTGTGGCATTTAGATGCATATTGCATATGCATAATTGATTTCTTAGAAGGTTAAATACCCTTAGCATATGTATGGATAGTGATATACCCATGATGATTTCATAAGTATTATGGCAGTGGCTTTGTTTTACATAATTCTAAAGTAAATGTCATGTTTCTTCTTTAGGGATTCCAGGACTGGGATTCAGAAAAGCATGTTTCCAAGTAGATAGCTGGGCAAGAGAGGCTACTCTCCCAAATACAAGGACCATTCATGTAGCTAGTACACTGAGCTTTATGAAGCTCAGACTGCCGCTAAATTCTCTTTAGAATTGAAATGCAATTACATATCGAGGACAAGTGCTAAATGTAAACAGAAAAGACCAAATACATGCCTTTATTTTTTCCTTTGTTTTTGCAGTATATTTGCAGAAAGAATTAACCACCTCAAACACACTATAATCCTTAATTGAAACACACAGATCAGTCAACTTGGTGAATCCTTCAGCATCTTTTGTCAAAAGTTTATTGTAGCTCTGAGGGACTGGTCTTTTCTTATACTCATAAACAATTATAAAGATGCTAAGGAAATTAATAAATGAAGCAAGTAACTAAGAAATATACCAAATGAAGCATCATTAAATATGTCCTAAACATTTAAAAATAGGCACTGTGTTGCTTGAGGATACATAAGTAAGGGGTGAAAACTACATAAATGTGAGTGATTATTACAAAAATTCAAGTTATGGGCTTCTTCTTTGGGGAAGGAAGGAAATACAATTTGTATGGTATACCCAGGGGTTTTCACTGCATGAATGATCTACAGGTATTTATTATTGTTTAATAACATTATACAGTCTTTATGGGGTATCCTATATTTCCTAATTTTTAAAAATGGCAAAGGCAAGCTGGGTATGGTGTCTCATGCCTGTAAACCCAGCAAGGCCAAGGTGAGTGAACCACTTGAGCTCAGGATTCAAGACCAGGCTGGGCAACATGACAAAACCCCATCTCTACAAAAATTAGCCAGGTGTGAATTTTTAATGTATAATCTCTACAGAGAAAAATCTGTGTGGTAGTGTGTGCCTTTAATCCCAGCTACTCTAGTGGCTGAGGTGGGAGGATCACTTGAGCCCAAGAAGTTGAGGCTGCAGCAAGCTGTGATTGTGTCACTGCACTCCAGCCTTTCTTTCAAAAAAAGAAAAAAAAATAGAAAAGACAAAATGACAAAACATAGTGAAGAGAATGCAAAAATTAAGTTGGTAAAAAATCCAATGTAATATACTTATAATAATAAAAGTAAATATATCAATCTTAGGTTGAAGAATGTATTTTTCTATTACACTTAAAATAAAACTTGATATATGCCATGTGCAAGATAATACTAAAACATAAGTCCCTGAAAGTAGGAATATGGGAAAATATATGCTAGACAAATACTAACAAAGAAAGCTATTGTATCTATATAGTTTAAGAACCGGACTTCAGCATAAAATGCAATGTTTATTCTACCTGCAATTCTTGTTTCCTTATTCATTTTCTGAGCCTACTTCATCCAAGCATCTGCTTCTAACATTCTAGGACTTATGATAGGCCATCTCGATCTATTTTTGTCTTATTCCAACCTAACCATTTCAAAGCCCAGATGTTTGGTCTCTCAACTCTAGTAGTACCTATTATTTGTGGACCACTGATTTGGTACTTATATGATGTGTTTTAGTGTTATTTATGTACATGCATTTCTTTAATTAAATTACAATATCTTAGAGCTAGAGATCATGCTTATTCTTCTTTAAATACCTCCTGTCACCTCACCCTAGGACTTGCCATCTGGTAAAATGGTGTTACCTGGCATTATCATATAATAGAAAGTTAATAAACATGTCAGCAGTCAACTGAAAAATGGCTTCTGAAAGTGCATTAAAAGCCTTTTTTAGGATGTTTAGTACTTTGTCAATGCTATGTATTTACATTTTCTAAGTAATCTTCCAGCCAAAATTACAAAATGGAGTTGGGGAGAGACACACACTATTGTTAAAGTGACCCAAAGCTGTGCCAAGTTGATGAGACTGAGACCACAACCCCCAGTAGGAGGGTGCCCCCCTCTGGAGACTCCCACAGGTTTATGACTATGTGATCGTTAAGGACTGGGACCACATCTAATGAACTTTTTGCATCCACACCTGAAACAAAGTCCAGCATACAATGTATAGTCAGTAAGTGATTCTGTAAAGTGTGAGAGAATTAATTATGAGTCTAGGGTAATGCAACTCACTCCTGTGGCTTCAAAACAATGTATAATTGGAGTTTCTTGGTGTGTGTCTCTAGCTCATGCTTTCAGAGGGGGAGAGTGGCTGGGAAGGCAGAAGAGCCAGCTGGGCAGAGGCAGGATGCTGATGCTTACATTACACTTGGTACTCTTGGGTTAGGCGCTGATTGGAGCAAAGCTGAGTAGTGTGGATTTTGTTCTGCCAGCCGATGGTGGACTATGTTTGGAAACAAACAACAAAAGCTTAAAAGGAGATGGAGAAACACATGGAATAGATTTTTAGTGCTTCTCCTGCTGGCCATCAAGAAGTAGCTGGAGTACCTTCTTTCCCATGGCAGGAAAGATTGTCTGTCTGCTGCAAACCTCATTTAAACTTACTGTTTTTTGAATAGTCAATATATAAAGCATGTGGGATAAAATTCAAAAGGTATAGTAGGGTATATGGGAAAAATAAGTGTTTTCCCACCTCTGCCTATAGTTGCTCTCTCTAGAGATAACACAATTACCAGATTCCATTTATTTTTAGGTATACAAAAACATTTCATGTTTGGTATGCATACACATGTGCATATATATGTATTTATTTCAGATAAATAGCTCATATAGTAACATACTATACTGAATCTTGCTTTTTAACAAATTAACAGCTTATCCTGTAGTTTTTCCATTTTTATCTTTATCTTTAAAATCCCAATCTCTAACACTGTTGGTATACCAAGTGTCCAACATTTGTTTCATGTATGAATGAATGATTAATTTGATAATAGTATCTAATTCATTCATAGTGAACCTAAAAGTCACCCACCAACACATTTTATGAATGCCTTATCTTAAACCCCATCTCCAACATGCATCTTTTTTCTCCCTGTCAACATTATATTCAAATTAAATCTCAAAAAATTTATCCCATGGAAACCTTCTCTGAATATTGACTGTCTCTCTCCCGGGAGTTATTTCTAAGCACTTAATAATAGTTTACTGTTACTAATTACTTAATAGTTTACTATTTTGATTGTCCTCTAAGTCTTTTGTGTTAATATTATAACCATAAATATGTGAATAGCACTCTTTTTTTTTTTCTTTTTGAGACGGAGTTTCACTCTTGTTGCCCAGGCTGGAGTGCAGTGGCGCGATCTTGACTCACTGCAACCTTCGTCTTCTAGTTTCCAGTGATTCTCCTGTCTCAGCCTCCCGAGTAGCTGGGATTACAGGGGCCCACCACCACGCCAGGCTAATTTTTGTATTTTCAGTAGGGATGGGGTTTCACCATATTGGCCAGGCTGGTTTTGAACTCCTGACCTCATGATCCACCCACCTCGGCCTCCCAAAGTGCTGTAATTACAGGCCTGAGCCACCACACCCAGCCTGAATAGCACTCTTAACAATAATTTTTTATTGAGTAGTTGTTTGTGCCAGACACTTCACTAAGCACATAATATGCATAATCTCATTAATTCCTACAACACACCTATGAAGTAAATAACATTATTATTATTGTAGCATACCTGTCATTGCCCAGCCAATATCACCTGGACTCACCTAGAGATCGTATCCAGACCATTTCCTTATATACCACTGTTTTCTGGCATCTTGCTGCCAGAGTAATCTCTGGAAGTGCACTTAGCTTAAGTGGGTAGGTCAGAAGTGCCAACATATTGACATCCCATGAGTGAACTTTAACCAATTATGTGTGGACATTAGTGGATAAATACTTCTGCTTTCTCTCCCCTTTGTGGGACAACCTTTAGTTGTACTCCTCACAATTATTTCAGGACCCGTGTATTTTGCCCACAGCAGTGAACCCCTTTTTAACTTACCCTTTATTATCTTTTGTCTCTTCCCTATCTCAATTTACTACTTGCTTTCTTCCTGGAATCACCTCCAAATAAACTAATTATGCTCAAATCTTAGTCTCAGGATTTGCTTTTGGGGAAAGCAGATTTAAGGAAATTGAGGTTTAGAGTTCTTGAGTAACTTTTCCAAGTTCACCTATATATTACATGGCAGATTCAGTATATGAAACCAGAAGCCATGATCAAAAGCATCATCCCTTACTGCCAACTAGATGGTAGGTGCCACAAAGCAGACCAGTGAACATGTATGTTTCTTCCACAGTGTGTTTCAAAATGCAAGCCTAAGTCAGAACTTAATGCATACTTCTGCTGGTCAAGTCCATTTTATGTTTTGGAGTGTCTCTTTTCCACTGCAGCACATCAGAACGTGCCTTTTGGCAGTTAGCTAAACACATATGCCGAATAATTTATACAGGAATTGTGTATAAATTCTCACACTTATCTAGTTGCTGAGTATCTTCTCCTTGTTTTTCTATAGATAGTAACTTCATCCTCGCCAATGCCCAGGTGGCTAAGGGTTTCCCCATAGTCTACTGTTCCGATGGCTTCTGTGAGCTTGCTGGATTTGCCCGAACTGAAGTCATGCAGAAGAGTTGTAGCTGCAAGTTCTTATTTGGGGTGGAAACCAATGAGCAACTGATGCTTCAAATAGAAAAGTCACTGGAGGAGAAAACAGAATTCAAAGGAGAAATTATGTTCTACAAGAAAAACGGTGAGTTGGCTTTCTTTCGTGCTCACTGGAGAGTAGTGAGAGGCTGTCTTCTTTCAACCTAGTAATTGCTCCCCAACTCCCATTAAGGCTTAATGGCATTTCACATACATGCAGGCTGTTACAGAAGTTCCACAAATGACTTGGATGATAGCCTTGTTTTAACCATTAGCAGAATAAACTGCCTAGAAATTTTGAATTAGAATTATAACTATTCAATGTCAATGAATAGTTAACATATATTAACTGAGTTAATATACGTTAAAATAAAGTATGTTACTATTATATTTTGGTAATTCTTAAAATATACATTATGTATAATAGTTATTTGTATACTAATAACTTTTATCCAGGAGTATTTCTCAAATTTTATGCCTTTAAAGAGCTATATCTCAATTCCAGTCATTAAAGACAGAGATCTGTGTGTTCCCTGCAAAAAAGGAAGTCAGT
This sequence comes from Pongo abelii, assembly GCF_028885655.2. Taxonomy (NCBI): domain Eukaryota; kingdom Metazoa; phylum Chordata; class Mammalia; order Primates; family Hominidae; genus Pongo; species Pongo abelii. The sequence continues at coordinate 135,502,653 of NC_085928.1, read as the reverse complement.
TAAAAAAAAAAATCGGCATATGCATTTTCTTTTCCAGTTACCTAGCCACAGAGCCTTTCTCACTATGCTCTTAAATTCTAAACACAAAACAGGAGACACATAGCATCTCATGTTAGAGTAAATTTTCTTGGGCTCCAAACTGCCTCTGGGGAAATACTAGGTCTTTTCTTGTGGCTGCAGTTTTGTGACTCTCTTTTAAATGAAAGAGGATCTAGGGGTGTGTAAGGTGTCCTCAGTCCTCGAGTTCTATGTAGGAATACATATCATTAGCAAATGGGCCCTGGTACTTAGGGTAAATTCAAGAGGGAGAAATGGGAGAAACGCTAGATCAAAAATTAGAACAAACTATTATTTTCCTGGTATCCAAATTTCTCATTTTTTCTTCAGTAGCTTTCCTTTTCCCTTGTAGTAACATAATCCCCTGAGTTTTAGCTAGTGCATGGCTACCAAACTAGAAAAAAATATTTCCCAGCCTTCTTTGTAATTAGGTTGGGCTTATGACTAAGTTTTAGGCCAAGATATATGAGAAGGAGTATTTTGTGCAATCTCTGGGTAAAATAAAACTGAAAGTGAAATTGTTTGTTCTCTAATTTATCTCCTTTCCCTTTTCCATGGTGTGTACAGAACTGTGCCCTAGAAAGTAGGTATATTGAAGTCATAACCCCCAATATGATTGTATTTGGAGATAGGGCCTTTAAAAAGATAATTAGTGTTAAATGAGGCCATAAGGGTGGGGACCTAATCCAATATGACTAGAGTCCTTATAGGAAGCAGAAGAGGCAGTGAGGGTGTGCACACACAAAAGAAAGACCACATGAAAATACAGCAGGAAGGCAGCTGTCTGCAAGCCAAGAAGAGAGGCCTCAGGAGAAACCAAACCTGTCAGCACCGTGATCTTAGACATCTAGCTTCCAGAGCTGTGATAAAATAAATTTCTATCGTTTAAGCTACCTAGTCCGTGTTATTTTCTTATGGCAGCCCAAGCAAACTAATACACATATGTTAAAAAGTTAAGACAGCTTAAGATGCTTTTGGGCGGAGACAATGGGGTTTTCTAGATATAGGATCATGTCATGTGCAAACAGAGACAGTTTGATGTCCTCTTTTCCTATTTGAATACCCTGTATTTCTTTCTCTTGCCTGATTGCCCTGGCCAGAACTTCCAATATTATGTTGAATAGGAGTGGTAAGAGAGAGCATCCTCGTCTTGTGCTGGTTTTCAAGGGGAATGCTTCGTTGATAGGTGCAGCAAACCACCATGGCACACGTTTACCTGTGTAACAAACCTGCACATCCTGCACATGTATCCTGGAAGTTAAAATGAAATAAAATTAAATTAAAAGAAGAAAAGGAATTGTATATTTGAAATAGAAACAATAATGGCTAAGATGTTGCTAAAGTTTATTTACTGGCTCTAAAAAAAAAAAAAAGATAGTTCCAGTTTCGTTCGTTATAACAATATTACAATGATGTTTATTCTTTCCCTTAAAAAGAAAAAGTTAAGACAAGGCTAGAAAGCCAGTTTCAACCCTTTGACAAGGACAATAACATAATGAAATGCAGAGCAACAAGATAGAAGGAACCTGGGTATGTTTAGAGATCCAGTTTCCACTCCAGACAACAAAATTTCTATCTTGTTTTGTTGCATTTATATCTTGTTTGAGTCACTTATTTTGGGGTCTTGTGTAACAATATTTAAATTGCACTCTAACACAGGGTTTCTCAACCTTGCCACTGTTGACATTTTAGGTCAGTAATTCTTGTGGTAGAAGGCTGTCCTGTGCAGTGTAGATGCTTAGCAGCATCCCTGGCTTCTATATCTTACTCATTAATTACTTTGAGGTATTGAGATCAGTGTCAAGAAGGAGAGCCTGCATATGGAAATGTCATCCCCTTTTGTAAGTTATTTTTCCTTGGAGGATATTCCCTGATGATGTGGATTTTGGATATACAGTAGTTATGAAGTATTGGAGACAGTCTCTTTGGGACAGGATACCTCAAAACACAGTTCAGACCATTGTGTCCTTCCCAGTGTCAATACATAAGGCCTACATAGCAAATACGATAAAACAAAAGGATTCCAGCTCTATGTAATTATACCATAATCATTGAAAGGAGGCCTGAGATAAAAGAAAATGGAGGATGTTGCTGAGAATGCAGACTGTCAGGGAGTGATAAAGCTGCCATCCGGTAGAACAAAGGGGAAAGGATTTCCTTTGTCTGAAATATCCGCTGACTGCAGACTTGTCCTTCTTAAGATAGGCGCCTTGTGTAGGTCACTCCAAATCTATATGAGTATTTTTCTTTTTAAGCCTCTTCACAATATCCGAATCTAGGTGTCAGGACCAAACAATGAAGACTTATAGGCTAGATAGGTAGAAAGTATGGCATACAGGTTGGGAGCAAGAATTTCTTGAGCTCAGTTTTTTAATCAGATGTCTCTGCAGCCTTAGACACACTTGGGTAGAAATCATTAAAGGCACCAGTTCCCTTTAAGCTAGTCACCATGGGGAATTGCCTGACATTGTAAGAAAACTAATTGATCCAGTTACAAGATTGAAAATTGCCATCTACCCTAGGCTAATCATACTGCATCATAGCTATTTATATAAATATCTGTCTGTAGATACAGTTGTGAGCTTTTGAAGGCACACTTCTACATCCCCAGTGCCTGAAGCCTGGGGTCTCAGTGTTCATCAGATGGTAGTTTCTTAGTAAATACTTGCTGAAGAGAATTGAAATTGATTATTAGCCTATGGGTACTTAAAAATATGTCTGGATTTCTGGTTTTAAAAAATATGCTTATGACTTCAAGTGTCCTCCTTCCTTTCTTCAAGGATCATTTTCTTTTAATATGCTTTAGAAAGCAGATGCTTATCTTATCCTCCCCAGATACATTTTGACATTCTGTGATTGTGCTGCTTTGCCTATTTGTTCCTTAATGCTATGATTGCTCTCCTGACCTTACAGAAAAAGTGGTAGGGAAAAAACTATCCAACACAATTTCTCCATGCTTCAGAGCTATAAAACCACATAGTGAGAGATCATCTCTGGTTTTCCCTGTTCTTTCTCGTTATCCTTTAAGCTGAGATGGACACACTGAGATGTCATGTCCTCTTTGTTTTCTTTCTCACTCTAGCTTGTTGGTAGAACTTTAATATCAACAAGTTGTGTCTTCTCTAATAGCATGAAAGACCATCATGATTGGATCTACCAGCCTTAGCTTTTATATGTTTATCTTAACATATCTATCCTCTCTACAGAAAGCTTATTTTTCAAACCTATTTGCATATTAGTAGATCCAATATCATCAGTTTCCTGGAAAGAAAAACAGAGAACAAAGATTTAAGGTTGTTCTTAGGATAATATTCCCAATTCTGCAAAAAATATTATTGTAGTGTATTAGTTTGTTAGGGTTACCATTATAAAGTACCACAAATGGAGTGGCTTAAACAACAGAAATCTGTTACCTCATAGTTCTGGAAGCTAGTAGTTCCTCTAGATGTTAGCTGGGTTGGTTCCTTCTGAGGGATGTGAGAAAGAATCTGTCCCATTTTCCAATTTCATCCATGTCCCTACAAAGGACATGAACTCATCATTTTTTATGGCTGCATAGTATTCCATGGTGTATATATGCCACATTTTCTTAATCCAGTCTATCATTGTTGGACATTTGGGTTGGTTCCAAGTCTTTGCTATTGTGAATAATGCTGCAATAAAAATTGGAAATCATCATTCTCAGTAAACTATCGCAAGAACAAAAAACCAAACACCGCATATTCTCACTCATAGGTGGGAATTGAACAATGAGAACACATGGACACAGGAAGGGGAACATCACACTTTGGGGACTGTTGTGGGGTGGGGGGAGGGGGGAGGGATAGCATTGGGAGATATACCTAATGCTAGATGACGAGTTAGTGGGTGCAGCACACCAGCATGGCACATGTATACATATGTAACTAACCTGCACATTGCACACATGTACCATAAAACCTAAAGTATAATAATAATAATAAAAAAATAAAATAAAATAAAAAATTAAATTAAACTAAAAAAAAAAAAAAAAAAAAAAAAGAATCTGTCCCATGCCTCTCACTTTGCTGCTGGTGGTTTGCTGGAAACCTTTGGTGATCCTTGGCCTGTAGAGTGTCACCCAGATCTCTGCCTTCATCTTTACATACAGGTCTCCCTATGTGGTGGTCTGTGTCCAAATTTTCCCTTTTAAATGAGGATATCAGTCACATTGGATTTGGTCCTACTCTAATGACCTCCTTTTAACTTGATTACCTCTGTAAAGACCCTATCTTCAAAAAAGGTCCCATTTTGAGGTACTGGGGATTAGACTGCAACATATCTTTTGGGGAAGATAAAATTCCACCTAAAACATCTAGTTACATTTGTATTGAATAGATTAGGAGTTAAGTCATTTGCCCAAGATTACAAACTAGTAAATAAAAAACCCCGAATGCATAAACATTCTTGCTTGACTTCAAGGTCCTTGTTCTTAAGCCACTGATTCTCCGTGGAGGTGGAGATGCTACCATCTCCCAGGGAAGTTTGCAAATCTCTGGAGGTTTTTGACTCCGTAATTAGGAGAATGCTTTTGTCATTTATTGGGCAAGAGTCAGAGTTGCTAAATATACGGTAATGTGTGGAATGGTCTTGCAATTGAAGAATTGTCCAGTTTCTTGCATGACTTTCTAATGCCCAGTCAGACTTTCCAGGAGGTGAAACACTGGATTCTAATAACCTGAATCCTGAACTTAACATGCAAAGTGCTTTTTGAAAGGATTTATTTCCTACTGAATTTTCAAAAATAAAACCATAGTGTAAATGAGTGAAGATTGAACTTTATCACGTTCAGAATTTCACCATGTAAGAAAATCTTACTAGTGGCTCACAGCACTTGTTGGTCTGATGGAGCACATATTCAGGTGTTCTGCACTCAGAGGCATAGCATTTGCAGTGATTCTATATACTGGTCCAATTATGCAACTGTTTTATTATATCTTCTGCTCTAGTTGGTCATACCTGAGCATTTCTTGTTGAGATATATATTACAGAGTAAATAACTTCATTTTTATTTTCTGTTTCTCTCTCTCTCTCTCTCTATATATATATATATATCTCTCTCTGAAAATAATGTGTATAGGTAGGCAAGTTTTGTTATGATGATTTTTATTTCTAAATAATAAAAAAGGAAATACAACTATTTATTTTAAAAGAGAATCTTGAGTTTTGATAAGGTTGTGGATAACTGTACTCACAAATGCATTCATTTTCATGTCGCCATCAAGGTTTGCCATTTCCATGTGTATACCTCCTGAGCTATTGCTTACTTGATGTTTTTCTTTATTCTGATTCACTGTTTCATTTTACTTAAATAAATTGTAAGCAAAAGAAAACTAAGCCACTACCATGAATACAAAACCAGGATCACTAACTTCAAATAGAAGGCAAACATAAATAAATATTAAATGAAAACATTGGTTTTAAGCTTTTTTTAAATTAGAAAAGTAAAAAGTATACTGGGAAATCCAAGTAATAATAGACCTAATCAATTTTATTATGCCAACCAGTATATATGTTACTTTATTTAATTTTCCCAGTAACCCTTGAAAAAAATATGGATTATCTCCTATTTACAGATGAGGAAACTATGATGTAGAAAAATGACTTAAACATAGGTCTAAATGTTATGTCATGATCAGGTCCCAATTTGTTGCCCCAGTCATTGTCCCTTATTTTATTTATAGATTGATGCACTTCAATTTATTTATTTTTACATTTTAAAATTTAATTATCTGATGACATAGTAAAATGCCCCAAAAAGCCCAATTCTTTTTAATATGTTAGGTTTTCAATTGTTCTTGAAATGGATATATGGATACATATACACATATATGTACATATATATATGCATATATGTGTGTGTGTTTACACACACACACACACACACACTTGTTACAGCAAAAATAATTTATTTACAATTAACTGCGTTTCTTTTTTAAGGGAGAATGCCTCCAAAGGGGGAACCTCTATTTACAAGCTGGATATGTATGAAGCAAATCTCAAACTGACCTAAGCTGTTGAATAAATAAAAACTGTTGTGTGGAAATAGGGAGGGCTGAAGAGGCTTATTTAGCATTGGGATGGGTAGAGGAAAAGAAGGAAGAACTGTGAAAGATAGGAAGAAAAGAGGAGAAAAGGGGAGAGAGCAAAGGAAATAAATGGAGAAACGTGGTGATCTCGTGGTATTTTATCCATCAACATGTCTAAAGGTAAACTTGATATGCTAGCTGCATATTTTAGCTTCAAATACACATTTTAACTAATATGTACATATTCAAATGTAAGACATTTATGTTTTCCCCTTAAAATAATCTTGTGTACCACCAGCATTATTCATACCACTATTTGGGCAACACGCTATGTTCATGCAAGTGTACACATAAGCTGTCTGAATCAGGTATATTCATATTCAGTCTTACGATTTCAGATCATGATAAAAGCAAAAAGGAAGCAAATTTTTTCATGACCTTCCTCTTTTGCAATGAGCTATTCATGACAGATAATTACAGTCAGAAACATTACTTACTTAAAAATTTTTTTATTGTGTATATTTAATATATATATTACTCTATAGGATATATATTATATATATGTATAGTAAAATGGTTACTGGGTGTAACAAATTAATATATCCATTATCTCACATAGTTACCCACTTCCACCCCTGTGGCAAGAGCAGCTGTAAGCTACTCATTTAGCAAAAATCCCAAGTACAACACACTATTATTAACTATAGTCTTCTTGTTGTACATTAGATCTTTCAACTTGTTCATGCTGCATATTTGCTGTTTTGTATACTTTGAACTGCATCCGCCCAAATTCTTCTCCCCACCCCAATGTTAACCACTGTTTTGTTCTCTGTCTCTATATATTTGATCTGTTTTTCACCTTATGATTCCATATACAAGTGAAATAATGCAAGTTTTCTTTCTGTGTCTGGCTTATTTCGCTCAGTATAATGTTCTCCAAGTCACATCTATGTTGTGACAAATGGCAGGATCTCCTCCTTTTTTAAGGCTGAATAATATTCATATATATATATATCGGTTTCTTTATCAAATTTTTCTATTGATGGACATCTAAGTTTTTTCCATATCTTGGCTGTTGTGATTAGTGCTGCAATGAACATGGGAGTGCAGATATCTTTTTCTTTTAATATATACTCAGAAGACAGATTTCTGGGTCATATGGTAGTTCTATTTTTAATTTATTTAGGAACCCCCATACTGTTTTTCATAATGGCTTCACCAATGTACATTCCTACCAACAGTTTAGAAGGGTTCCCTTTTCTCTGCACCCCTGCTAACACTTGTTATCTCATGTCTTTTTGATAATAGCCATCCTAATGGTGTAAGATGATATTGCATAGTGGTTTTAATTTGCATTTCCCTGATGATTAGTGATGTGGAACACCATTTTATGTATCTATTGGTCATTTTTATGTCATCTTTGGAGAAGTATTTATTCAAGTCCTTTGCTTATTTTTTATTTGTGTTATATGTTTCCTTGCCATTGAGTTGTACATGTTCTTTATCGATCTTGGATATTGACCTCCTTTCCAATGTGTGGTTTGAAATTTTTTTTCTCAATTTGTAGGTTACCTTTTCATTTTGTTGACTGTTTCCGTTGCTATGCAGAAGTTTTTTAGTTTGACATAGTCCTGTTTATTTAATTTTTGCTTTTGTAGACTGAACTTTTGGTGTAAGATTCAAGAAATCATTGCCAAGACCGATGTCTTGGAGAGGAGCTTTTCCTCCTCTGTATTTTCTGCTAAGTGTTTTATGGTTTCAGGTCTTATATTTAGGTTTTTTTAATTGATTTTCAGTTGAATTTTGTGTATGGTATATGATATAAATCCAATTTTATTCTTTGGAATGTGGAAATCCAGTTTTTTTTTCCAGTATCATTTATTGAAGAGATTTTCCTTATCCTGTTGTGTCTTTTTGTTTCCCTGTTCTTTGTCTGTTTTTAATGCCTGCACTATTACATTTTTATTACTATAGCTTTATAATTTTAAATCAGGAAGTCAGATGCTTCCAACCTTTTTTTTTTTTTTTCTTTAATCAGAATCATTTTGACTATTTCGGGTCTTTGGTGGTTCCATATGAATTTTAGGATTATTTCCTGTCTGTGAATATGTCATTGAGATTTTAATAGGATTTGCATTGAATCCATATATTGTGTTGGGTAGTATGGACATTTTAACAATATTAATTCTTCCAATCCATGAGCATGAACTATCTTTCCATTATTAGTCTCCTCTTTAGTGTCTTTCATCAGTGTCGTATAGCTTTCAGTGTAGGTATCTTTCTCATCCATTATTTTGCTTCTAACACTAAGAAGATATTCTTAATGAGTTCTTTTACACTTAGTTATTCAATATGACTCTGGAAGATTTTTAGAATATTTGATTATGTCATCTAGTTATTTCTGAATTGGAACTCAAAATAGGAAAAGAGACAATGATTTGGGTTGTAAAATTTCAGAGTATTCCCAAAATAACAATTTTAAATTTGAAGCACATGTGACTTTCCCATTTGGCTGTTAAGTAATGGGCTCGTAGCATTGCATATGGAATGTTTTCACTTAACATACAAATTTCAGAGCAAAAGATGTCTTGCCCACCCATTTAATAAATGAAAAACAGCAAGAATGTACTTTTAAATAGAATGTGTTGTATCCAAATGAGTGTTTTTGTGAATACCAGAGTTCCCAGCATGGACAACACTTGTAGTTGCTTTAGAATTTCAACACGTCTAAAGAACCAAGAATTAATTTTATCAAGAGCTAGTGAAACCAGGCTTGAGATCACACAAAATAAAAAGATAGTTTATTCTAAGATTGAGTGAGACCTGGGGAAAAAGGAAAGATCATTCTGAGCAAAACAAAATTATCTTCTCACCTAGCCCTCCCATTGATTCAAACCAGAGTCCAAGCCAAGAGAAAGGCAATACAACAGCAAATGCAATTTTTTTTATAAAGTTCTCCTCAGGCTGTTGAGAGTGTTAAAGTCATTAGCACCATGAGCATTAGGCTTATATAAATGGTAGCCTTGGCAGCAACTGAAAGCATACAAGTGAGCCTGGAGGACAGCATAAAACTTAGATTCTTACTTCTTTGGAAGCCAAGAGGACTAGATTATAGGGACATTTCCTCTGAGTGTTAGAAGTACTTGTGAAGAGCCCCAGGGAGACTTGGTTTCCTGAATATGAGACCTTGTAATATTTTTCCTGTGTAATATATATACCATATTTTTACTCACTGGGTTGTAGAGTCAAGGAAACTCAAAACAGTTTATCTAGTGTTCCAGTTATGACAAACTACTTTAGGACCTAGCAACTTAAAATAACAATAACTATATCTTACAATTTTGTGGGTCAGGAATTTAAGTTGGCCATGGGTGACTAATTCTTCTTCCATGTGGAGTTAGCAGAGGTTGGTATTTGATGGTGTTCAGTGGGGAAATGCACCTGTTTGGAAGGTATAAGATGGCTTCACTCATGTATGGCATCTTGAAAGGCTGAGATCAGCTGAGACAGTGAACCAAAGTGCCTACCCAAGGCCTCGTCAGCATGGTGGGTTTGGGTAGTCACTAGTCTGGTAGTCTAGTGTTTCATGAACCAGGCAGAAGCTGCAAGAATTTTTGTGACCTCATCTAGGAGGTTACATAGCATAACTTCTGCCATACCGTATTTAGTGGGGCAGCCACAAGTCCACTCAGATTCATGGGAAGGAGACCAAAATTCTACCTCTTGATAAGAAGAGTGTCAAAGAATGTGCAGTTGTGTTGTACCACTTCAATATCTAGTTTCCTAGAAACGCATTTGGGGATGAGTGTGTGTGTAGCAACAGGCAAGAGAACATTTGGTTCTGAAGCTTATAAAATTTACAGTTTTCATAAAGTCTATAGGGCCACCAAACAGTTACCATGCTTCTTTCAACTAAGTGTATTCGAAAATGTTGGATCAGATTATTGTGACTACTCTCAGTTGCTTTCTCCAGCTTGATTCATCTGAAGCCTTACCTGAGACTTTGCATGCCCTCAAATAGAAAGCATGCATTGTTCTTTATGTTTTGGCAAAAGATTTTATGAAGATTCTCCAATATATATTTTCAGTCTTGATAGGAGATTAATATTTTATATTTGCCTCTTAGGCCTTTTGCATTCAAGAGGTGAATCTCACAAATGCATTTATGGAAGACAACTTCAAAGTCATGGTAGCAGGAAGGCAAAGGGTTGAGAAAGTATGTGCACTGAAGGTAGCACATGCAGCCTGTATGGAGAGTCCGCCTTGCAGTTTATCTTTCTATTTGTGCATAAGCTTTGTATTGGTAAACGTAGGCAGTCTTTCTTTTCTTCTTTTCGTCTATCTGAACAAGCTACTCTGAGAGAGACTATTCTTTTCCTGTGATCATGACTAAAGTTGCATTGCTTAATCAATGAGCAGGATTTTTACGTAAGTCCAGTTTTTGAAGTGCTCTTCACTGACCCACGCTCTGCAGCCAGAATGATGAGAAGAAAGTGAGACAAACGTAGAGATCAGGTCGTGGTGCATTCATCAGAAACTGCTTAGCTTAGCTTTTTCTGCTTAGATTTAGTGTTCAGTGATACTGCCTAACTAGATTCCTCCATACTTTCACTTCTTCAAAGTCAGCCTTAGCACCTACCTGACTTAGCACAGACAACTTCATAAAATAGAAATAGCTAACATTTACTGAGCATTCACTGTAGGCCAAATTCTATGCTCTGCTCTTTGCCTGTGTTGTTGCTTCAATTTAATCCTCTCATCACCCTTTGAGGTATATCCTATTACTATCATATTTCACAGTTAAAGATACTGATCCACAGAGAAGTTAAGTGGGAGGGCTGGGATCCAAGTCCTGGCAATTCTGCCTCCTGACCCCTTATACTCTGAAATACTAAGTCATGCTCATGCACCTGGCAAACCTAAGCTTTCTACCTAGGAAGCCCATGACACTCCCTCACCTGCCCTTAGTCTATGACAGTGGATGGTAGGCATGCCAGGCACTATACATACCCCTTGGGGTGAGTGACTGACAAACTATCAAGGAAGGACTAGCTCAATAATAGCTACAATCAGAAAGTCTTGGAGTAGAATCTCAGCTCTCTACCGTTCAGTAAGTATGTATTCTAGTTCAGTGACTTTGCTTGTTTGAGCCTCAGCTTGATCTTTCCTAAAATAGAGATCCAATATCATCCTTATAGATGTCTTATGAAGGGCCAAATGAGATAACCACTTTTCAGCACACATTATCAGGAACAGCCACATAATGTGCAAATGAAAGTGCAGATGCCTTTGTTAAAAAGTTGCTAAAAATTTCAAGACAGCACCAGCAGAGCGTTAAATGAAAGCATGGGGCACTTCTAAGCATGCGGTCTTTGTGACTCCACAGACCGCATGCCCATGAGGGTGGCCTTGTACATCATAGCCATTTAATGAATATTCTTTCCGCCCCCGATATTCTTCCCACCAGAAGAACCTGCCTACTCCCATTTCCCAGAGTGCTGGATCCTCAGAACCTCACATTAAGGAGCCTGGAATCTAATGCTTGGCCCTTGGCTAACTCTGAACCCTGGCCTGTGGGCTGGTTTCTAGTTTTCCCTTACCTTATCAGAAAGCCATGAATATCTATCCATCTTCAACGAGATCCCACAGAAGTTTTGTGAGGTCTTAGCTAAGAGGATCTGTGTCTCTTGAGTCGGACAGGAATTATAAAATTAACACAAAATTTACATCATTTACACATGCTTAAACTATACTAGCAACATGAATAATTGTATAATAGCGACTGGCTACAATTATATTAAAATAGTGCTTTATTTTTCAGTGATGAGCCTTTACTCTATGTCATCCATCAAATTTACACAATCACTGGCACCAGAAATTCATGCTTCCTGACACTGTCTTAGGTCAGACCCTCACAATTTTGGTCCAGAGCTACAATAACTCATCTCAATCTGCAGACCAACCTCCAGTTCTGCACCCTCAAGTCTTTTCTCCTCACTGTCTCCAAAGTTGTCTTCCTGAAGTGTGTCCTGCAATCCCCAAGTGTGCCTCTCCACGAAACACATGCTACTGTCTTATGACAGAGCCTTCAGGGGTGCCTCATTGCCTTTCAGGATAAATAAAAACTCTTCACTCTGGCATATAAAGCCATTCATGAGCTAGTCCCAGCCTACAATCTCTTTAAACTCATCCTTCCCTGTTTCTGTCCTCCCTGTTCCCTTCATTTGTCATCATTCCCATGTCAGCACATCCCAGACTTCAGCCTAATTATTTTATAGTTTTGTTTTTTAAAAAATCTTCCATATTCTAACTTGCTTGTGCCTTTGTACTCGGTGTTCCCCCTGCCAGGAATGCTACTCCCCACTTCCAAATTCCATCCTCATATTAAGCTAATAAAACTATTGAGATTCAATTCAAGCCTATTTCATCTATGAGGCTTTCAACTATGACCTTCTGTTTCACACAGTGTTTCCATGCGTCACAGTAGGCACCACCTTGTGTTATAACTTTCTTTATACATCCCTGTTTCATTATGCATGTTTGAGGGTGACATTGGTACCATATTAATCTTGTTATCTACAGTGCCTAGAATAGTTCCTGATACATAGTAAATGCTATTTGCTGAATGGGTGAATGAATAAATAGTTTTTCTTGCTGTTTCAATTGAAGCCCTATATTGCTTCCATGTTAGAGTAGCCTTGAAATGTTGTATACGTCTCCCTATATTCTCACATAAACTCATTTTGCTTTTCTATTTCAACTTTGTGGTTACCTTTCCTCCCAAGAAAGACCTCTGACCTCATCCTTCACTTTTCTTTCTATTTCTAGACATTAATTCCTTTGCTGGAATATTTTATTTTTCTCTCCTTAGAGAACATATTTCAATTCTCTGTCTTACACAGAGAGAGGGATTGGTGTTCTGGAGTTTTTTCCTGGGTTGATAAATTAACATCTGTTTGTATGGGAAGTGACCGGGGTTCTAAGGCATTTTAATTCAGGCTTGTAGACTGCGGTCTGAAGGATTATTCATTGACATCTCTCTGCTCTGCCTCAGTCCTGTCTGTCACAGCTGCCTCTGGGAGGTTGGGCCAATAAAGGCACAAAGGAGGTAGACAAAAAAGGCAGCTGAGAGAAGTGAGTGTGTCCCCTGAGCATGCTGGCAAGAAAAGGCCAGGGGAAAGCACCTGAGAAGACAGCTGCTAGAATGCAGCTGATGCCAGCAACTTGCACACAACTCAGAAATCCCCGTGCCTGATGATGGAGACAAAGGGACCACTCTGAATGTGAAAAGAATAAGTATTTTACTCTACCTAGAAACTCTGGCATGTAAATAGCTCTGAAGGCTGAAAGAGCTCTCTAAGAAGTCGTTCAATGTTGGCCTTTAGCAACTTTGCAGGGTGTTCGAAGGAATTCACATTTTCAGATGCATAGTTGAGAAGAAAACTGTAGTAAAAATTATCTTATCATAGAAAGCATTTTAACCATTTCTAGTGGGTTAGAATGGAAAAAAATATGACCTTTGTGTGTGAAGGCTCTAGTTTGAGTCCTTGCACAGTCACCAAGGTGCTGTAGGTGATCTTAGCCAAGCTGATTAACCCTACAATATCTAATCTTGCCTGTAAGAGGCAAGCAGAAATATTTAGCTCTTAAAAGCATTTAAGAGAATCGGATAAAGAAAGTAAGCTATAGAAAATATAAAGAAACACATAAATGCTTGTTGTATTGACTCTCAGAGTCTACATTCATATCTACCAGACCAAAAGGCTTCTGTCCCTTATGAACTATGTGATTTTGAGCAATTAACTTCAACTTCCCGAGCCTCAGTTTTCTCTTCTGTAATATGGCAATAACAGTAATAGCATCTGTTTCATAGGCTTAAGTGAAGTGTAAAGTGCCTTGCACGGTGTCTGATACATAATATGTGCTCAGTAAGTGTTAACTGTCACTCTTGTAACCAATAGTATTACTATTACAAAGTTTGAATTCATCTTACAATAATTTAGTTCATTATCTGAACACAGAGTTTAGAGTACCTGTTACATTTGGGTCAGTCCCTCTGTTTTGCACATCAGAGAGTACAAGAAAAGGGAAAACATAAACCTTGCCCTCTTGTACCTGATGGTCTATTAAGAGAGAAGGACTAATCAAATAATCACACAAACATATTAGGAAGTTTGAAGGCAAGTTGCAGGCTCCTATGGTAGAGAATAACAGGGGGATCTGACCAAATATGGAGTTCAAGGAAAACTTCATCAAGGAAATGATATTTGAGTTGACTTTTGAAGGATGAGTAGAAATTGACTACATGGAGGAAAGAATGAAAGCATTCTAGTCAAAGAGAGCCACGTATGCAAAGTTCCTGGGAGAGACTATCTTATTTGAGACATGGAGAGAAGGCCAGTTTAGCTGGAGGGCAGATAGCTGTGTATCACATAGGAGAAGGTAGGTAAACCAAGTTAGATCACTTGGGATTCTGTCGACTATGCTCAGGCTATTGAGAGTCAACTTAGTGCAGTCAAAGTGTTTTAAGCAGGAAAGTCACATGATGAAAATTTCATTTAACAAAGAAGATTTTTGCTGCCATATGAGTAATCCACATAAGAGATGATGGTCATTAAGGCAGGTCCTACTCAGAGTGTGATGTGAAGACCAGCAGCATCAGCATACCCTGGGATTTATTGAGTGCCACCCAGACCTACAAATCAAATCTGGGGATGGGGCCCAGCACTCAGTGTTTTCACAAGCACTCCAGGTGATTCTGATGCTCACTAAAGGTTGAGAAGCCATGGCTTGGTCTAGGATGTAGCCAGTGAAGACCGAAGAGTAAATGGATTTAAAACCAATTTCAGAGGTTAGCTACTAGAATTGGCAAGATTTGGCAATATCTTTACCTTGGGAAATGAGAAAGAAGGAAGCATCAAGAATGATTCTAAATTGTGCATCTAAAGAAACCATCTAATCTGACTTTTTATACTTTGTTGTATGTATAGATATATCTGTTTTGAGATTAGAGAAGATGAAGGACTAGGGCATGGATTTTGGTTTACGTGTGTTTGTTTGTTTAAGCATGTACTAATCCACAGAGCACTGTTGATAAGATCTAAGAAGCATCATTGTAAAAAATGACTTCAGATGAAAAAATAACTTATAACTTGGACCATCTCAACCAATTGGCAATATAAGCAAGTTATCACTGGAGAGCTCATATCCTCTATGATAAGGAGAGCTATTTTTCTTTAAGTCTTTACTTTCCCAAAATTTCTCAATTTTGAGTCCCCTAAATTATCTTTTGAAACATCATGTTCCACTATTTTTTAAAAAATACCTTTTCAGAACTATACTAGGAGTGAAACAGTAAAAGAAATCTTGTTAAAAATGCTACTAAGATAATATACTATTAAAAGGAGAAACATTAAACTCAGAATGTTTTGAGATTAAAAAAGTCGCTGACCACCTAAGATTGTTACACTCTGTATAATGTCTATAATGATTTTTTAAAGGTACCTATTCTTTTTCACACATATAAGAGATAGCCAGAGTGGACATTTCTCACGTTTTTAACTTTCTAGTTGCTTTGATCTGACTCTGTATAGACTCAGACCACAATCTCCATTTCACTTCTTTAGACTCCTGATTTACATATCTTTTGCTTTGTAATGCAGCTGAGAAAGCTCCTACTTAGTGCCATAATTCCCAAAGCAGCTTCCGCTCATGGATTTCAAAGTAAAAGCCTTATCAGAGATCCCTCTAGGCCATTGGTGGCCAACCCTATTTTTCAAGTGAAGGAGAGTTAATTATATGCTCATTATCAAATTGGAAAGAAAATGACTAGCCTTTATTTAGGAAAATATTGTTGTCTGATTGGATGATCTTTTACAAGACACCACTATGACGTAGTCTAGGCTCCTTCTCAAGAAAAACTGTCTATATGATTTTTACACTAACAAATAGTGCTTCTTAAATACTTTGGTAGTATATAGTCTTCTTAAATCTCCAAAGAATCAAGAATTAACTCCTAGTGTACAGTAATCTGTAGGCTTCTACATCAAATATTGGCTAATTATGACCTGTATCTGGCAGGATGCCTGTTTTTCTAAATGAAGTTTTACTGGTAAACAGCCATGCTCATTTTTTAATGTGTTGTCTATTACTCCAAAAGCAAAGTTGAGTAGTTGAGACAGAGACCATATGCGCTGTAAAGCCAAAAATATTTACTCTCTGGTCCTTTATAGAACAAGTTTGCTGACCTTTGAAGATGAATAACCACATCTGTTAGATTGTATACCCAACTGAAACCCTCACAGTTTAGAAGGATTCTGAATTTTCATTTCTTAATGACACATATGGTCTCAAAATGTATTTTTTTTCTGTTGTAGGAAAATGCCTGTAATCATATGGGAAAATGTTTTACACAAATTTATTTTTCACAAAACAATTTCTGTCTTAGAGCAGGTGTCTGGTGAGTAATGCAAGGATAAGCTTATTGGTGCTGATACCTCACCTGAGTAGTCTGAGTACAGTGATGCCTACCTGGACACCGGGTTTTGGCCTCAAGTTCTAGTGAGGTGCCCACTTTATTTTAGGAGAGAAGCAGTAAGTTGAGGAAGATGTCTGTTTTGCCTCCCATGTCTGCCAAGTTGTGACTCAGGGCAATCTGGCACAGTGTTCACAAGTCTTCGTTAAGAGTTGAGTTTGCACAATGGAAGAAATGTTCAGTATGTTTGTTGTCTGCATATTCTTGGAAAGTGCTAAATTGCCACCTAAAACTGTAATCATATATTTATACACTGGAGAATTGTCATGAGATCCTTAACCATTTCTTTTTACTTCTTTTCTTATTTCCAAATTCTCATCTCAATATTTCTGCTTTCTTACATAGAATGTATTTTTCATTCATTTCACTGTATTTGTCTAACCTTTTAGACACAAATTCTAATTCTGAAACTAATTTCTTAAAAAGGACTTGATCAAAGTTGAATTTGTTATATGTCCTAGCTTATGTTATCAAAAAAATAATAGCAATATATAGAACCATAATATTTCCTTTTTAATATATCAAAAATAGATCATTCACTCCTGTGATAATGATTCCTTTGGTAATTTCTTTTAACATATGTTGAAATGCACTGTGTTTTGGCAGAAAGCTCATGAAACTGAGAGTCATATGATTTGAGGTCTAGTCCCAACTCTTACAACAATTAACATTTTTGACTTCAGTTTACTGAACCACTCTGAACTCATGATTTTCATCTTTACAATAAACAGTTCCATCTCATCATCTTTAAGCTCTTTTTTAACTTGAGCAATCTGAAATGCCTTTGTATGTTTCAACTTAATATTATGTTAGATGTTCAAAGAAACACTGAATTCTCCATTTTTAAAGTGGAGTATGATATGTGTTTCCTTCATTTAACAATGAAATGTTTCATACATACACAAAGGAGAAATTATTGGAACAAATATCCACTTTACACCACCACCTAACTTTAAGATATAGTAAAACTAAGCCATAATTGTCCATGATTGTTTTTATGGTTAAATAATAAAGCATTACATATACAGGTAAAGCCCTTACTTTATATAACTATTTAAAATGCATATAATACTTCACAGCTCTTAACCCTGGCCTCCTCAAAGCTCTTAACCATGAGAATTAGCCATATATCCAGTATGCAAATGCGGTATGAACAGGTGTAAAATTATACCTGAGAATATTCAGCAAGTAAATGGCACAGTAAATGACTGTTATTTCCAGTCTTAGAAGATGAATCCAGGGACTTGACCACATGCAACGCCATCTAAATCCTGCATGTTCCTGTTACATCTTGACTCTTTTCTAAAGATACAGTTTTGTATTTAGTGTTCTTTGGAAGTAACACAAATTGGTTCTGATCATCTTAAGCAAAAATAACAATTTACTGAAAAATATATGGCATAACTTATCAAATCAGATAAATTAATGAGAATCTGAGCCTTGAAAAAGACAAAAAGCAGTAGGGTTCTGTAAGTTCTAGGTAGCAAGAAGAATTGGAAAGGTTTTTCCAGGCTTCATTGTTGAATGAACATAATTCCTTCATTTTTGACCTTGGATTCATCAAATCAAGATTAAAATTACCAGAAGAGAAAGACTGATTGCTTCATTTTGGATGGTTTGCCCATTCCTCCAGTGACGGTTTGCAGAGCACCAGATGGTTCTACCAAGGCTGCATGCAGAAAGGAGGTTTGGTTCCCAGTAAAATTTTGAGGTACAATGACAAGAAGAAGGGGTCACAGATGATATTCTGCCAAAAATATGAGAGGTAAACTATACTAATTATGTCACCTCAGAATGTGCCTGTCGTGTCTCTGATTATAGGAGAGTAATTGGCTGATGGCCCCAGCTGCGGTGTTCTGAAACACATCACCGGATCAACCAAAGTTTTCATGGGCTGCTTCCAGCCAATGACTGAGTGAGGCAGGGTTGCTAAGACAGGTCTGTTCCTGGGAAATGAGGAACTGCTTAGAACTGTGCTGCAATCTAGACACTTCTTTCATCCAGTTTTTCTTCCTTCTTCTCTCCTTCACTTGACATCAAAACCGCATCATGGTCTTCTCATAGTTTGCTTCTAAGAAGACCTGGAATAACACACAAATAGTTCATTAATATTCAAAAGCAACATTAAGTAGCATTTTCATGAATAATTCTTTAAGAATGTCATGCTGCAATCCTACACCCTGTTCTCCCACACTTTCCTACATTTCTCCTTTTACCCTGCTCTCCTTTTTCTTTTTTCCTATAGCATTTAAGACCTTCTAATAAACTATATAATTTGCTTGTATATTGCATTTATAATTTATTGTTTTTCACTCCAATTAGAATATAAGTCCTTTCAGGGGTAAGACAGAGATCTATTCTGTTTTGTTCACTGATGTATCCAAACAGTTAACAACAGTGCCTGCCATTGCAGGCACTCAATTAATATCCACTGAATGAATGAATAACTTTATGTCCAATTGCTTGCAATGTAATTTCCAAATGTTTTCTTTTGGATCCTAAACTAGATAATCCCAGAGTCCCAGATCCTCATAACAATGTTGAGTTCATACAGACGTTACGTTTGTTGGAACCAACAATTATTCTCATTGCTCTGCAAAGGCCATAGATTCCTCCAACTAAAGCCTTATGCAATTAGAGAGGGTTAACTTAATCCTCAAATTTTCATTTAAAGCAAGTTATTTCTCACTGAACAATTGCAAGTTTGAAGAAATCTTAAATTGCTTTTCTTAAAGAAAAGTATCAAGAGAGTGGGTTTGTTTCAGTGCCTTGTTCTCACAAAGAAGTGGCAAAGAAGTAGGTTTGAAACCAAACCTGTCAGATCAGACATTTTTCTGCTCACTACCAGTTGTCCATCACATGTGGCCTTCTTTTCTCCAAAGGATCATTGAAAAGATAGAGCCATAACTCAGATGTTAATTGGGGCTCAGTTCTCTTTGCTATTTCCAGTCTTAGCAGATGAATCCAGGGAATGTTGCTCTGCATCCTACACAGAGCTGCCATGGTATACAGATCACCATTTCTGAAGCTTCCTAAGAGAGCAAGAAGCAAAAACATACTGGGAGGCAGAAGCATGCAGCAGCTTTGTGAATGAGGTCAGAATATGGTGCCTCATATGTTAGCAACTTAGGTAACTACACTTAGATACTGTAATCACAAAGCTTGTATAAGTACATTCTCTCTGTCTCAATCTGGGACTGGCAGCAGCACCAGTGGTGTTTTTCTGATCCCAGTCTCATTGGATACTCAAGCAAATTTAAAAATTAACACCACATATACCTTAATGAAGGATGTTTTTAGCTGAATCTTGTTTTAAATAGTGGTTCTACTCTTATTCTTGGTTTGAGAGTGAAATTCTTTTTATTATAAAAAGGCTTTACTGCACTTTTTTCACTTAAAATAGGACATTTTTAGATCATATGTATAATCATGTCTTATAGTATGTGTAGAAAGGAGAATTAAATTGACTCGAAATTCAATGTTTAAAACATTGTCCATAGGAGAGGATCATTCCCAGAATATTACATTAATAGTAAGGCAAAATTAGAAAATCAAACTCAGACTTGTGTTTAAATTCCATTTCTTCACAGGACTGTTGTGTGACCTGAAGAAAATACTACACATCTCAATCTCCATAATTGTAAAATATAGTTCAATGCAGTAAAATGTTGATCAGGTTGATCAGTGGGAAATTTAGATATAATACATGCAAGATGTGTTGCACAATGTTAGCACATAATACACTCTTAATAGAATACAGCAATCACTAGGTCCTTGCTGTGTGTGTTATTTTCAGGGCCTCTTTATCTCCATTTCTCATTGGACTGTACTCAGTTGTTCCATTTCCTACTATAAAACTATCGCTGCTGAATTTGTGTTTAACTGTACATGGAAACTCCTTTCAACTGTAGGTAAGAATTATCTGTGTTTACCGTGGGAACCAATTTGGTTTTCTTAAAGCAAGTATTAGTTCTACTGGTCAATAACCCCAGTTAATTTGTTGAGCAAGGATGTTGGATGTATTGACTAAATCATGTCTTGGGGATATTTTTGCACCTGAAGTTTGCAGGCTCCTCTTGTTCCTAATTATTAGAGATTTCTGAGAGGTGGCTATACATACACCTGGGAAATGAATAAAGTACTTTTATTTAAGGAGAAAGGTAACTTGGATCAAAATGAAAAGAGGATTAAAAACTTGGCACATTTAAATCAGTTAAGCATAACTTGATTTCCCTTCCCTTCCCTTCCCTTCCCTTCCCTCCCCTTCTCCTTCCCCTTCCCCTTCCCTTTCCCCTTCCCCTTCCCCTTTCCCTTTCCCTTTCCCTTCCCTTCCCTTCCCTTCCTCTCCCTCTTAGATATTCTGACTTAACATAGCACTTTTCTCAAAAGTTTGAAATGGAAGTATCCATTAGAACGTATTTCAAATTATCAAGAATATATAAAAAATTATTCCCCAGAAATATGACCTCATCATTCTTACTGCTCCAGTCTTCAACTCTTTACATCTCTACCTCAAATCACTGGAGTTGACAGAATCTCACTATATATTTCTTCATGCTTATTCTAGAAAACCTGAAAATAAAGATGCTGAAAAGGAAATTAAACCATAATTTACAATCCACCATTGTGGATTTTATGTGTATTCTGCCAGTGTTTTTTCAACTCAGTATAGCATGTGTATTCTACCCATCTGTTTTTAACACAAAAAGAAATTTAAAACACAATGTGTTTTATTTTTCATTAAACATTGAAATGAAGGGTGTCCTTAGCCACCGCCCAGTTCAGGGAGCTCTCCAGCTGTTTCAGTTCATCTCCTGTCTATCCCCACGCTGCCCTCCACTGTTACACAGGGAGTCAGGGCACTGGTGCCATTTACTTTGGCTCACTAGTATCCTGGGGCATTTGGAGGAGGGGTATTGACCCGACGTAAATTCAGTGAGGACTGAGCAAAGATTTGCAGCCTATATGAGCTGCACTGTAGATAGATGGTCCCTGGAAGAAATGTTCACCGCCGTTAAGGTGAAGCTTTTACCTCATATTTTCTAAAGAACCATTACTTTCATCTCTTAGTATAGTACAAACATCAGGAAGAGCTGGTGATGATGCTGTGGAGACTTATTTGCCGAGCAGCTTTGGGTATTCCAGGAAACATTCCCCTCCTTTTTAACATGACACCTTTTTTTAGTTTACCTCTTTGCACTGTCCATCACATTCCTGTATTTTCTAGTCCCTTGAAAGACACTTTCCATATTGATTAGAGTCTGGAATGTTGTGCTGATTTGAGCAAACAGTGAAAAGCCGTCAGGTGTTTTTAATCAGGATCCTGTATTTTCAAAGGTTGTTGGCAGTAGCATGGGAGGAAGACTAGAGGCCGGAAGAATACTTTGGAAAACTGGGCAAGAGATGACTGAAACCGAACAAAACAGTAGCAAATATGATAAAGTGGAGGGGCAATTTGGAGCTTTCTGGTCGATTCAGTTAGGACTGAATTACTACCCCACTCTTTCTGCTGAAGAAATGAGTGTCCCTTCACCCAGCCACAATTCATAGCAGCCTTGTTTACTCACCTGCAGCTCTTTCCCCACTCCCACCCCAATATGTATATGTGTGTGTGTGTGTGTGTGTGTGTGTGTGTGTATGTATGTATGTATTTTCTCTGGACTAATTTCTAAAAACTGGCAAGCCTGTTATTTTATCATTAAGTAGCACTGAGACAATGGTTGTAGAGAACAAGACTCGTCAGACTTAATGTGACCTAGGAGTAACACCTGGAAATGTTTAGGTCACATAACCCTGATGCTCTTAACCCTTGGGATATTATGTTATAGTTGCTTTAATTTCAAAAAATAAAGACATTATGTATTTATCATTAAAAATTTATTCAAAATCCTGCTTGATATTAGAAACAAGAGAACATCAAATGTGTCCATATCTCACTTTGACCTATTGTGTTATATTGAGCAATGCACTATTTCCCATCATGACAGCGCAGTCATTAAAGAGAGTGGGAGCACTCACAACTCAGTTTTCTTTATACCTGCACCTCCTCGTATTAAGTTATTAAACCATGAACCCATACTAGAAACATTATTATTAGTTAGCTATTTTGAGTTTTTATCTATTGACAAATATAGTTTAGTGGTGTCTGGAAAGCATATGAATTCTCTAATAATTGTAACTATTAGCGAAAATTAGTACAGCTACTATGAAGAAAAGTATGGAATGATCTTCAAAAACCCACAGATAAAAACTTCCATATAATCTAGCAATTCCATTACCAGGTATATATCCAAAAGAAAGGAAATCAATATATTAAAGAGATATCTGCACTCCTGTATTTATTGCAGCACTATTCACAATAGCCAAGTTATGGAATCAACCTAAGTGCCCATCAAGGTATGGATAAAGTGTGATATATATACATAATGGAATATTATTTGGCCATAAAAAAAATGAAATTCTGTCATTTGCAGAAACATTGATGGAACTGGAGGCCCTTATGTTGAGTGACAGAAAGACAAATATTGCATGTTCTCATTCGTATTTGAGAGCTAAAAAAGTGGATCTTATGAAGATAGAGAGTAGACTGTTGATTACCCTAGACTAGGAAGGGGAGGCAGGGGGATGAAGGGAAAAATATCTATAAAGATATTTATTACCACTGAACTGTACATTTACAAATGGTAAAGATGGGCTGCGCATGGTGGCTTATGCCTGTAATTCAAGTGCTTTGAGAGGCCAAGGTGGCAGGATCCCTTGAGGCCCGGAGTTTGAGACCAGCCTGGGAAACATAGTGAGATCCCCATCTCTACAGAAAAATTTAAAACTAGCCAGGCATGGTGGTGCACGTCTGTAGTCCTAGCTACTTGGGAGGCTGATGTGGCAGGATTGTTTGACTCTAAAGTAGGCTGTGATCATGCCACTGCACTCCTACCTGTGTGATAGAGTAAGACTTTCTCTTAAAAAACAAAAAGGCACAGGTGGTAAACTATATATGTATGTTTTACCTCAATAAAAAGAAATAAACAAAAATATTAGCAAGTCAAATTATCCTGCATCCTTGTTTCCCAATCAAGAAAAAGAAAGTACCAAAATGGAGACAAGGGACATTCCACCAGATTTAAGCTTTTGTGTAACTATTCAATTCCAAAAATAGATTTTCCCATATAAGGTAAAAACCTTGTTTTCTCTCCACAATTGTATTTATCCATAGGAATTAAAGGTGTCATTAACCTAAATCCTGTCAGAGCCTCATCTGTGTTGGCACTCCCCAACCCACATGGTAATTACTGCTGCTATATAAAGAAGGAGTTAAAATTCTCATGAAATGTCTGTCCTCTAACTCTCCTCTTATCATTCACATCTCTGAATTTGAGGCTGTGGGACTTGCAGCCTCCCACTTTAACCCTAAGAGAGATTTGTTGCACTGAGCCTGAACTGCTGTTGACTGAAAGAGTTGATCATCATTGTGCCCACAGGTAAGATAGGAAGAGCCAGATCCTGGAGAATAGCCTTGAATTATTGCGTTCATAAGAGGTGAAAGGTGTCATTAGAAATGCAGGGTGCAGGGCTTGCTGGAAAGATTTAGGAAAGCAGAGAAGCAAAGGATAAGCGAGCATGCTAAGTATAAAGAGTCTTGCATTGAACATGATTGGTAGCTTTTGGCATCTATTATCCTTCTAGAAGAAAATGCAGTTGGTATATGCTTTGCGTTCTTCTAAAGTTGAGAAAGAAAAGCTTAAATATACCTGAATATTCGTAAGATTGTTGGTATGGATAAATCTGGAGGGACAGTTGAAAGGAAAAAAGGAAGGAGGGAGGGAAGGAGGGAGAGATGGAGAGAGAAAGGCAGGCAGGCAGGAAGGAAGGAAAGGGAAGAGGAGGAAGGAAGGAAGGAGGGAAATAAGGGAGGAAGGGAGGGAGGGAAGGAAGAAAGGAAGGAAGGAGGGAAATAAGGGAGGAAGGGAGAGAGGGAGGGAGGGAGGGAAGGAAGGAAATAGTTTTTATGCCCTTTACACTGTTTCTCTCATAAACTTTTTTGTCATATAGGCACTAGGAAGGTAGACATCAGCCTAGTTCATGTAAAATCATTCCAAAGGTTGAATTTAGAAAGATCCGAATTAATGAAGTTTTATTGAATTTATAAAATGTCAGTGATCATGTCACTGTAACTTAAAAGACAAATCTCAAAGTAAACTTTCAGTTATTCCAGAATATAATGTGAAATGATGGCTGTGCCTCAAGGGCTGATCAGTGAATATTGCCATATCAACAGCTATTTCCTTGGCTTTCCCCTCATGTGGTTTTGGCTCTCTCCAAAATATATTGGTGCACTTATGCAAAGGCTCTTTGGAGACAGTAATGATACTTGTCTGAGTACACAGATAAAAGAGTTTCAGGAAAATTAATAGCCTCGGTTATGATTTGGTGATATTCTTGCAAGGTAATTGACAGAGAGGTGCTTTAAAATGTCAGTCAAAATGTCAGATTTCATACCATTCTTTGTGTCCCCACTATTACTTTCTCTAAGGTCTGATTATTAGTTTAGCCTGATGGCTCTTTTTGTTTCTATCATAGCTACAGCATTGAAAAAGGTTCCCAGTCTGAAATGGTGACCATTGATAAAATTTCAATTAAGAACCATTCTGGGATGACGAGGATAGCAGTGTTTGGCTATGAGTATGGCTCATTTATGCTTCTCCATGAATCACAAACACTTGAGTTGATTTATTGTCTCAGCATTTTTGGGGTCACTGTATTCACTACTGGAGTGAAGGATGTGACAGTGTTACAATGAAGGGAACCAAGTTCCAGATGGGTTAATTGACTTCCCTATTGTTCCGTGGCTAGTTAGTGTTAGAACCATGGTTAGATCCCAGCTCTTCTAGAGCCTGGTAATGAGCTATTGAAATGAGATTGCCATGGCATAGATATTGGGGCAGATGAATGAAATGTGATACCATAGGGCTAAAAAAATAAAAATAAAAAAAATAAGGAGGAAATCATGACTCTAAAACTATTGGGAGAATACAGAGGAACAAGCATATTTTATTATATTCCATGCGTAACTTATGAGAGCAGCACATCATACATCATCCAACCATTCTTTTAAACAAATACAGCAGCAGCTACAATAAAATATGACTTTTATATCAGATGGCTCCTAAATATAAATTAGTGGCTTCACCTGGTGTTTAACTGTGGAAAAAAATGATAGATCCCAAGGCTGGATGAACACATATCTGTGTTGGAAATTATGAGGTCTAATACAGTGTATGCAAAACAACTCAAAATATCAAGGATATATCTGACCCTCTTATATTTTTGTCTTATACCCTGACTTTGAAATCAACACCCAAATAAGACAAGAATTCACAGTATTGAAGTCTTTTTCCCCTCATCAAAAGAAAATGAAGGAAAATTATGTATGAATAGATTAATAGTTTAGTTTTTAAGCAACAACAACTTTATCATCATTTTCAAATATTGCTGTCCAGAATCCCTTTCAGTAGGAAATATAGTGCAAGATTTTTTTTACATATTTCTGAAATACATATTTTAAACTATATTTAAAAATTGAAAATATAAGCTTTAGGCAGTACCATTTGGCTACTATATTTTATACTTGAATCTTAATGACATTTCTCATGGTTTTTTGCTCAAAAATTGAATTGAATTTGATTATTTCTTCTTCAAATATTTTTTGAAATGTGACATGCTTACTGAAAAATACACGTAAGCATTTAAGAACTGAACACTACTATGTAAACAGCATAAAGATCATGTAACAAAACTGGACCACCATCCTACAACTCCCAGACCTGAATGCCTTTCTAATCACAATTTCCCCAAAGTAACCGTTAACCTGACTTTTAACATCATAGATTAGTTCTGCCTGTTTTTGTACTTAATGTAAATAAATTCTTATTGCATTCTATTTGTTTGTGTTTAGGTATTTCACTCACATTATATTAGTGATATTCGTCTATTTGGTTTCAAATGATTGTAAGTCACTCATTCACGCTGATGTGTAGTGTTGTATTGTGAGACTAAATTTTAATACTACCTGTGTTTAAAGTAGATGTATTAATTTGAATCAGCCAGCAATGTATGAGAGTTTAAGTGGCTATGCATGCTCCCCAAAACTTGATACTTTTCATCTTTTTTATTTTAGCATTCTGTTAGGCAAGCTTTGATTTCTAAATTGACTAAATAAACCTCTGGCAAATTCATTCTAAACAAAGGTCTTTATTGAAGAACGAGTGTGTGCTGGGGGTGGGAAGGGGCAATCTCTCATAAAGTGGAATGCTTCAGCATCAACAAGTTCAAAGAGGAAATGCAGTTTGAATAATGTAAGCAGAAATGTCTCAGCACAGACAAGTGTTTTTGTTTAAAATACTTCTTTATTTTCAGAAAAAGCATTTCCTTTGGAATGAAGAGAGATGTATATAGGATAGAAATTTATGGAATCTGAAAACTGACGTTTTTAAGATGGAGGGAGTTGTGGGATTGAAGAAAACACTAAAGGCTTTATTTTTATTAATGATTGAGATTTCCATAGAAATAACACAAGGCAATGGTTGATTTGTATTTTTTTTATTTCTTTACTGTTGCAGGGTCTCCATTTTGGTGCCTACTGGATATTGTTCCCATAAAGAATGAAAAAGGAGATGTAGTACTTTTTCTGGCCTCGTTCAAAGATATAACAGATACAAAAGTGAAGATTACTCCAGAAGATAAAAAAGAAGGTTTGTACCCTTTTCAGAAAACATTGACAGATGGAGTAACATTTTGAAATTGTTTACTTAAAAACTCTCGGAGAAAAACATGCATTTTTAATAACAGCAACTGATAAATATTCGTAACTGTTAGCAGTCAGCATTTGGTGCATATTCCAAAATCACAGACTCACATGCATTTACCTTCTATCGTCTTTATAATAAAGACTCACTTGACAGGAACTAGAAGTTCATATTCCTATGCTAATATGATGAGGATGAGAAAACAGTTTATCACAATATAAAGATTAACACCACTTCATTGTATTAGGCAAAAATTAATGGATGGCATAAGTGACTTTAGGAGGATGTGATTAAAAATACATCTCTCCATTTCCTCTAGATTGCTGTAGCTCAAAACTTAGATGTGCAAAGTGTAGTTATGTACAAAGTTAAGAACTCTAGCTTAGTGGTTGTTAGAATAGAATGTTGCAAACAAATGTGAATCCTGTACGTTATCATATATAAAAATATAATACTTTGTTTTAAGACATAAACAAGCTTTTCAGTTATCTTTAAAGGAGTCTGAGACTTTATGTTGTTTACTTTGTATTTTCTAGTTATAATTTATTAAGAAATTCTTTGCATTTTATATAAGCTGACAAAAGTTAACACTGAAAAACTGCTGATATTATTTGTTTTAAACCGAAGTAGGATTCTAGTCACCAGAGAAAAAGCAATTATCTTTTGTGGATTTCCTATGTAGTAAGTTATTTTTTAGAATCAGCTACTTGACATTTCAACAGCTATGTCTTTTTAGGAATGGACTCTTTTATTCCAGCTCTTTTTAAAAATGTGTGTGATTGTTTTCAATACATTATGTTTCTTGAAATGACAACCCAAATGAACAGATATCATAGTTTGGTGCTCTCACTTCTAGCATTTGAAAGCCTTGCAAATGCATGTCTGTTTTGCTGTATATTGGCATGACTAAATTATGTACTGTATTTTACATATGCAAGGGAAGAGCCATATTAAAATTAAAGTTACTTGAATTTTAGAGTAAGCATAGTACCTGTCCAATGTAAGTTCCACAAAGATAAGTATGAAAATTGGTGTGTATAGTTTTTGCTTTTAATATTTTCTTTGTAAGATAGAAACACAAAGGGTAAGGACC
Organism: Pongo abelii; assembly: GCF_028885655.2. Lineage (NCBI taxonomy): Eukaryota > Metazoa > Chordata > Mammalia > Primates > Hominidae > Pongo > Pongo abelii. The sequence goes on along the minus strand of NC_085928.1, from coordinate 135,474,120 downwards.
CTTTGAATAAAATTATTCAAACATATAAGTATATATTCATATTATGTACATTCACAAATATGTGTGGATAAATAGAAATATAACACAATCCTTAGAAAGAAATACATGACTTTTTTTTGCTTGAAAGAAGGCAGTTTGATTAACCTTTAACTGACTTGTTTTGAATATTAGGACCATGCCTAATGGTTTTATACAAATTCCTTAATTATCTTTGTCTCATGTTCCTTATGTCTCGTGATAGGGGAGAAATCCCCATCTTGGTGGACTGCAGTGAATAACAGCGGTGAAGTATGCCTTTTCATTTGGAGTTTGAGAGAGCTCAATAAAAATACTCATTTTTGCCGTCCACAGTCTGAATCAGCTGAAAAAGAAAAATGGGTAGATTGGAGACCAAAATATCACCTTTATTTCTGATGAAACTAATAAAGGAAAACATGAAATATCTCTACCTCCAAGTGGGCTTCCTTCTAGTGAGCTCTAGTTTTAGGCGAAGTTGCCCCTCAGTCATAAAGCAGAGCCTCTCACTGTGTAACTTAATGTCTGGAGAACCAGAGCAGAACAGTTGCTCCCTAAAGAGAGAGAAGACAAAGGGGTCATCCTATACATGTCCATATCACCTTCCACACTTAATCAAATTATATTCTTCTTCTTTTCCTGGAAATAGCTAAGTTAAGGAGCAGAGAGAGGCTAGCATGTCACACTAGTAGAGCTGCTTGCACTTGAAAGATTACACCTGTCATTTGGAAGTGAAGGACATCCATTTGAACACTGTTCAGCCAATAACAAAGTAATCCAAAGTTCTATCTTAATATGGTGTTATGTTTGTATTCCAATACATATATTAAATTGTGCTCAATAATATTTTCATTTTGTTTAGGGAACATGTACAATGTAAAGACTATCTCTTGCAAGATTTAAATAAAAAATATCAACAAAACACTTTTAACATTAATTATATTGTGCAAAATATGATTTAATTTTTTGAAATATTTGCTAGTAAGTCCCTAGATATATTTATCTCGATGTTATTTCATATAAAAATATTACTTCTAAAATATACTGAACACTCAAGAACAGTTTTTTCTATTGCCACCTTATTATAAATGTCCCATAAAAGTATGTAGTATTTTTAGAAAGACAGTAACTATTGTAAGTCACCATGGTTATAAAATGATAATTAAAAATAGCCAACAATGTGGGAGGCCAAGGCAGGAGAACTGCTTGAGCCCAGAAGTTTGATACCAACTTGAGCAACATAGGGAGACTCTGTCTTTACCAAAAAAAAAATAATAATAAAATAAAAAATAAATTAAAAATTAGCCAGGTCATGGTGGTGCACACTTGTAGTCCTAGCTATTTGGGAGGCTGAGGTGAGAGGATCACTTCAGCCCAGGAGGTGAATGCTGCAGTGACTGGTGATTACACTCCTGCACTCTAGCCTGGGTGACAGAGTGAGACCCTGTCTCAAAAAAAAAAAAAAAGAAAGAAAGAAAAAGAAAGAGAAAAAAAATATATTTACCTGCCCTTAATGGAGAAAAACACCTTAAAATTCACCAATTGATGGCATGTCTTGCAGGAAAGGCACACCTTAACATATGATATTTTTAAAACTTCCAAATAAGTGTTTGATTATTAAAATGTCACCATGTAACTGTAGCAGTATTATGTCATAACATTAAAAAAAACTAAATGAGTGCATGACATGACCCAGTGTTGCACCTTCTGCAAATGCATCACTAAAGTTCATCTAAGTTGTAGAAATAAGGTTCATGTTAATTAAATTAATTAATACTGAGGTTCACATGATGGGCTTCACTTAAGAGATATAAATGACATGGACTTCTATTAAAATACTTTAATCATTTTTCTATGTTTTGAGGGAGTTTATTTAAATGAGGAAGAACCTGTTTTATAGAAGAGGCTAACGAGGTGTGGGATATAATGTAGGCCTTTTATCAATGAACAGCATTGGTGGAAGATGAGCACAAAATTCAAACTACTATTTGTATGTACAATAGCTTTCAGCTGGTGGATCTGCTGGTGTGTGTGTGTGTGTGTGTGAGAGAGAGAGAGAGAAAGAGGGAGAGAGAGAGAGAGAGAGACAGCCTTCAGCAGAAATCTGATGGTTTTTATCACCTTTAAAACTACCTTTTTGGCACATAGTTTACTTCTATTCCAAAAATAGTATGTACACCACTTACTTCTATGTTCATGTCAAGTGTTACTTATGGAGTGAATTTAATACGAGGCCCTTTTTATATCTTTCGGTATCAGTTAGGAAATACTTTGATATAAAATTCGGATTTATATGTCAATCAGCTTGGCAATTGAGATTCTTTTGTTGCTGATCAGAAATCTTGGCTGGCAGTTAAATATGTCCTTTTTATAAAAAAAAAGTAAAGAAAAGGAAAGAAAGAAAAGAAAAGAAAAAGAAAGGAAGGGAATGTCTACTTAGTACAAGAAGCCAGGGTAGGCAAAGTCTTTTTGGACACCAGGTCCTCAATGGTGGGGAAGGATTAGGAAAAACATTCACAGGGCTGAGAACGGAGGGCCTTTGGATGGAGTGGTTCAGAGGGAATTGTTTCCTTTGAGTGAAGGAAAATAGCCTCAGCAGGAGGCTTTAATTTTTTTAGTTAATTAAAATTAAATTAATTTAATTAAATTCATTTTAAAAATTATATTTAAAATTTAAGTTTAAAAGTGGATTAATAATATATTAAGTAATTCAAAAAATATTTATTGAGCAGCCACTCTGACCCCAGCATTGCATTCACATTTGGAGATGTCAAAATGGAGACAATGTGCTTGGAAACATCTTAAGTCTCAGCTTAAATCCTTTCCACTAAATTTTGGCTGTTAGTCCTAGAAGCTGCTACTGTCTCAGGAACTGAGTTTCCTCATCTATAAAATGAGGTACTCATACATATCTCTTACATTTGTTATAGGGTTTATAAGAGATAATATATGCAATTCACGTAGCACAGGGCATAAAGAATATGCTCAATAAAAGATGTGGTCATGTTTGTTATATTGTATAGGTTTTTATAAAAATAGCTAGCTCTTATTGAGTCTCTGCTTCATGCTAAGTGCTTCACATAGGTGACTTCATTTACTTCTTATAACTGTGAAATAAGTATTATTCCTATTCCCATTTATTGATGAATTTAAATGACTTGACAAAGTTGACATAGTAAAAAAAAAAAAAAATGGTAACCTAGGATTTTCACTCATGCAGCCAACCTCAGAGCCTACATTATGTTTTTTCTCCCTCACTTGCCCTCTGCAAAGTGCTTGTAATCTTATGGTGGACACAGATCCAGTTTTGCAATACAGTATGTTCAGTAGAATGACAGAAATAATAAATTCTTCTCAGACAAGGAAACAAGATAGAGCGGGTCAGCAAGAGGTAGAGCAGAGTCAAGGAGAACTTCACAGGAGAAATAATATTGAAGCAAATCTTGAAAGATGATTTGTGTGTGGAGTAAGACTGAAAGGAAAGAATGTTAATTTTAGGTGATGAAACAGCAAGTAGTTGACCTTTGTTCATAAGAAAAGTCATGAAGTTGAAGTTCAACCCTAAGGAGTTTAGGTGGTATGCAGATATATTTCAGAGTTAGAACAGCTTGGCCTTGACATAAGAGATGAAGGAAAAGGAGATCTTTTGGGATCCTCTTTCTGGTTTAAGGGCTGTTATGAACTGATTTGTGTCACTCCGAAATTTATATGTTGAAGCCTTAACCCCCAGTTATCTCAGAATGTAACGGTATTTGAGGCCTTTGAATAATTAAGTTGAAATGAAGTTGTTAGGGTTGCCCCTAATCCAGTCCGACTCTTATGAGAAGAGATTAAAACAAACAAAGAGACACCAGGGGTGTGAATGCATAGAGGGACTGCTGACCATGGGAACAGAACAGCCATATGCAAACCAAGGAGAGTCCTCAGGAAACCAACCTGCCAAACCAACCTTAATCTTGAATCTCTAGCCTGCAGAACTGTAAGAAAATAAATTTCTGTTGTTTAAGCCACTCAGTCTGAGGTACAGTCTCCCTTGGTGTCATTGGATTGGTTCCACTACATCCTGAGGATACCATAATCCACTGATGCTCAAATTCCTCATATAAAATGATGTAATATCTTGCACATCCTCCCATACACTTTAAAAAAATCTCTAGATTACTTATAATGCCCAATGCAATGTAAATGCTATGAAAATGGTTTTTGTGTTGTATTGTTTAGAGAATAATGACAAGAAAAAAGCCTATACATGTTTAGAACAAATGAAACCATCCATTATTTTTCTGAATATTTTTGATCCACACTTGGTTGAATCCGTCGATGTGGAACTCGCACATACAGAGGGCTGACTGCATTTTGTTATAGCAGCCCTAGCAAACATAATTAATGACTTTAATCCAGATGGTAAATACAGAAGAGAAATAAGTTTCTGAGGAACATTAATGAATTCAGTATTGGGTCTACTGTTTGAGGTTTCCATGCATGTCTTGTAGGCAAATAGACATGAGGGTCAGGTGATCGAGAGAGTTATGGACTGAAGGCATAGATTTGACAGCCATCAATATATTGATGGTAATGCAAAAAAAAAAAAAAAAAAAGGTCATAGGTGAGATTCTTTAGGAATACTAAAGAAAAACTTCAAGAGGAGGGAGGAAAGAAGTAGGTCAAGAGTAGGACCCTGGATCATATTAACATTTGAGGAACCAGGAGGAGAGTATCATTAAAGGAGATAGGTTAATAGTAGTGAGACATTAGAGAAAAACGGAACCAGACGTCGTAGAGAAATTAAGTCAGATGAGGACAGAGATGGGCCCATTGGATTTTTTAATTGACAGATTACAGGATTGCTGCTAAAAGCAGTTTCAAGAGAGAGCTGGGAGAGAAAGCTAATAATGAGAATCTTACTAACTTTCCAACACTTTGGGCCATCACATTATTAAAATTAAGGAGACACAATTGTAGCACTTTCTTATATGCTCTTAGCTCAAGTAAGTAGATTTTAAGTTCAAATTACTTAAGAATCAGTTTAATAAGCTCCCCATGGTCCACATGTTTTTTTTTTGTTTGTTTGTTTGTTTGTTTTTTTTTTTTGAGATGGAGTCTTGCTCTGTTGCCAGGCTGGAGTGCAGTGGCACGATCTTGGCTCACTGCAACCTCCACCTCCTGGGTTCAGGTTATTCTCCTGCCTCAGCCTCCTGAGTAGCTGGGGCTACAGGGATGCGCCACCACACCCAGCTAATTTTTGTATTTTTAGTAGAGACGGGGTTTCATCATGTTGGCCAGGATGGTCTCGATCTTGTGACCTCATGATCCACCTGCCTCGGCTTCCCGAAGCGTTAGGATTACAGGTGTGAGCCACCGTGCCCGGCCTCACACTCCACTTTCTAACTACCATTTCACCTTCTAACTTTTTTGAAACTTTGGGACAAGTCAAGCTGCCCTATTCATTTTCAGCTCACACTCTTCTTTCTCCTTTCCCAGGAGAATTTTCCCTCACTTGGAATATATCTTTGTCACCTATTCATCATGAAAATCCCACTTCTTTTCTGTATAGTCAGATTTTCCCAATCTACGTTAGCTCATAGTAAGTGTCCTTCCCTTAAAACACTCTATTCCTTGCTGCTGGAGTCATCTTTCTAAACCTTCTTGCACCAGTGTATCAAACTTCTTTTTTTTTTTTTAATTTAAAGCTAGTTTATTTATTTATTTTTTTTAATTATACTTTAAGTTTTAGGGTACATGTGCACAACATGGAGGTTAGTTACATATGTATACATGTGCCATGTTGGTGTGCTGCACCCATTAACTCATCATTTAACATTAGGTATATCTCCTAATGCTATCCCTCCCCCCTCCCCCTACCCCACAACAGGCCCCGGTGTGTGTTCCCCTTCCTGTGTCCATGTGTTCTCATTGTTCAGTTCCCACCTATGAGTGAGAACATACGGTGTTTGCTTTTTTGTCCTTGTGATAGTTTGCTGAGAATGATGATTTCCAGCTTCATCCATGTCCCTACAAAGGACATGAACTCATCCTTTTTTATGGCTGCATAGTATTCCATGGTGTATATGTGCCACATTTTCTAAATCCAGTCTATCATTGTTGGAAATTTGGGTTGGTTCCAAGTCTTTGCTATTGTGAATAGTGCCGCAATAAACATACATGTGCATGTGTCTTTATAGCAGCGTGTTTTATAATCCTTTGGGTATATACCCAGCAATGGGATGGCTGGGTCAAATGGTATTGCTAGTTCTAGATCTCTGAGGAATCGCCACACTGACTTCCACAATGGTTGAACTAGTTTACAGTCCCACCAACAGTGCAAAAGTGTTCCTATTTCTCCACATCCTCTCCAGCACCTGTTGTTTCCTGACTTTTTAATGATTGCCATTCTAACTGGTGTGAGGTGGTATCTCATTGTGGTTTTGATTTGCATTTCTCTGATGGCCAGTGATGGTGAGCATTTTTTCATGTGTCTTTTGGCTGCATAAACGTCTTCTTTTGAGAAGTGTCTGTTCATGTCCTTTGCCCACTTTTTGATGGGGTTGTTTGTTTTTTTCTTGTAAATTTGTTTGAGTTCATTGTAGATTCTGGATATTAGCCCTTTGTGAGATAAGTAGATGGCAAAAATTTTCTCCCGTTCTGTAGGTTGCCTGTTCACTCTGATGGTAGTTTCTTTTGGTGTGCAGAAGCTCTTTAGTTTAATGAGATCCCATTTGTCAATTTTGGCTTTTGTTGCCATTGCTTTTGGTGTTTTAGACATGAAGTCCTTGCCCATGCCTATGTCCTGAATGGTATTGCCTAGGTTTTCTTCTAGGGTTTTTATGGTTTTAGGTTTAACATTTAAGTCTTTAATCCATCTTGTATTAATTTTTGTATAAGGTGTAAGGAAGGGATCCAGTTTCAGCTTTCTACGTATGGCTAGCCAGTTTTCCCAGCACCATTTATTAAATAGGGAATCCTTTCCCCATTTCTTGTTTTTGTTGGGTTTGTCAAAGATCAGATAGTTGTAGATATGCGGCATTGTTTCTGAGGGCTCTGTTCTGTTCCATTGATTTATATCTCTGTTTTGGTACCAGTACCATGCTGTTTTGGTTACTGTAGCCTTGTAGTATAGTTTGAAGTCAGGCAGGGTGATGCCTCCAGCTTTGTTCTTTTGGCTTAGGATTGACTTGGCGATGCGGGCTCTTTTTTGGTTCCATGTGAACTTTAAAGTAGTTTTTTCCAATTCTGTGAAGCAAGTCATTGGTAGCTTGATGTGGATGACGTTGAACCTATAAATTACCTTGGGCAGTATGGCCATTTTCACGATATTGATTCTTCCTACCCATGAGCGTGGAATGTTCTTCCATTTGTTTGTATCCTCTTATTTCCTTGAGCAGTGGTTTGTAGTTCTCCTTGAAGAGGTCTTTCATGTCCCTTGTAAGTTGGATTCCTAGGTAATTTATTCTCTTTGAAGCAATTGTGAATGGGAGTTCACTCATGATTTGGCTCTCTGTTTGTCTGTTATTGGTGTATAAGAATGCTTGTGATTTTTGCACATTGATTGTGTATCCTGAGACTTTGCTGAAGTTGCCTATCAGCTTAAGGAGATTTTGGGCTGAGACAATGGGGTTTTCTAGAAATACAATCATGTCATCTGCAAACAGGGACAATTTGACTTCCTCTTTTCCTAATTGAATACCCGTTATTTCCTTCTCCTGCCTAATTGCCCTGGCCTGAACTTCCAACACTGTGTTGAATAGGAGTGGTGAGAGAGGGCATCCGTGTCTTGTGCCAGTTTTCAAAGGGAATGCTTTCAGTTTTTGCCCATTCAGTATGATATTGTCTGTGGGTTTGTCATAGATAGCTCTTATTATTTTGAGATAACATCCCATCAATATCTAATTTATTGAAAGTTTTTATCATGAAGGGTTGTTGAATTTTGTCAAAGGCCTTTTCTGCATCTATTGAGATAATCATGTGGTTTTTGTCTTTGGTTCTGTTTATATACTGGATTACGTTTATTGATTTACATATATTGAACCAGCCTTGCATCCCAGGGATGAAGCTCACTTGATCATGGTGGATAAGCTTTTTGATGTGCTGCTGGATTCGGTTTGCCAGTATTTTATTGAGGATTTCTGCATTGATGTTCATCAGGGATATTGGTCTAAAATTCTCTTTTTTTGTTGTGTCTCTGCCCGGCTTTGGTATCAGGATGATGCTGGCATCATAAAATGAGTTAGGGAGGATTCCCTCTTTTTCTATTGATTGGGATAGTTTCAGAAAGAATGGTACCAGCTCCTCTTTGCACCTGTGGTAGAATTCGGCTGTGAATCCATCTGGTCCTGGACTTTTTTTGGTTCGTAGGCTATTGATTATTGCCTCAATTTCAGAGCCTGTTATTGGTCTATTCAGAGATTCAGCTTCTTCCTTGTTTAGTTTTGGGAGAGTGTATGTGTCGAGGAATTTATCCATTTCTTCTAGATTTTCTAGTTTATTTGCCTAGAGGTGTTTATAGTATTCTGTGATGGTAGTTTGTATTTCTGTGGGATCGGTGGTGATATCCCCTTTATCATTTTTTATTGCGTCTTTTTGATTCTTCTCTCTTTTCTTCTTTATTAGTCTTGCTAGTGGTCTATCAATTTCGTTGATCTTTTCAAAAAACCAGCTCCTGGATTCATTGATTTTTTTGAAGGGTTTTTTTTGTCTCTATTTCCTTCAGTTCTGCTCTGATCTTAGTTATTTCTTGCCTTCTGCTAGCTTTTGAATGTGTTTGCTCTTGCTTCTCTAGTTTTTAATTGTGATGTTAGGGTGTCAATTTTGGATCTTTCCTGCTTTCTTTTGTGGGCATTTAGTGCTATCAGTTTCCCTGTACACACTGCTTTGAATGTTTCCCAAAGATTCTGGTATGTTGTGTTTTTGTTGTCGCTGGTTTCAAATAACATCTTTATTTCTGCCTTCATTTCGTTATGTACCCGGTAGTCATTCAGGAGCTGGTTGTTCAGTTTCCATGTAGTTGTGTGGTTTTGAGTGAGTTTCTTAATCCTGAGTTCTAGTTTGATTGCACTGTGATCTGAAAGACAGTTTGTTATAATTTCTGTTGTTTTACATTTGCTGAGGAGTGCTTTACTTCCAACCATGTGGTCAGTTTTGGAATAGGTGTGGTGTGGTACTGAAAAGAATTCATATTCTGTTGATTTGGGGTGGAGAGTTCTGTAGATGTCTATTAGGTCCGCTTGGTGCAGAGCTGAGTTCAATTCCTGGATATCCTTGTTAACTTTCTGTCTCGTTGATTCTGTTATCGTGTCATTCCCAAGTCATTATGGGTCTTGAAATTGGCATACAGCTTCATTCTTTGCATTTCCTACATTGCCTTAAACATAATAGAAACTGAGTAAATACCTTCTTATTAATTAATTGTAGTCAATTGCCCTCACCTGTGTGACAGTGGTTAATGTCTTTTAAAAGTTCCTTTCCTCTGCACTCAGTTGCATTTCTGTCAATTTTCCAAACATTTTTCACAGCAGTTCATTCATTATGTTAATTTGGTTTTCCATTCAAACCAGTTGAGTATAATAATACGTGCCTTGTTTTTCCAGGCACAGAGCCCAATGAAATTATTTTTGTTTATTTCTTGTTGAGTGTCCCAGATTTGCTTTGGAATGTTGGTTGATTCTGGCTTATTCATTATGTGATAACAACATCAGTTATCATAGAATGAGGGGATTTCAATTACATTTTCTAAAAAGTGAACACTTCAAATTTTTTTTGAGAATTTAGGGCTTGATGTGTGAAGCTTTTCACATTACCTTTAGTGGTAATACAAATCAAGATTCCAATGCAATGGCATTTCTTGGTAGTCTAAGTGGCAAGCTGCAGCAGGTTGGCATTGTTAATTACACTGGTAAAAATTTTGTGTTGCAGATACCATTGCCTATTACTAAGTGACTTCAGAAGAAATAAAAGAATAAACAGCTATTCTAAACAATTAGATATGCATTGCCTTTAGCTACAAGAAACTGCAAACCTAACTAACACAAGATTAAAAAGTAAAGGCTTATTTTCCTCGTATTTATTTTATTTTATTATTATACTTTAAGTTTTAGAGTACATGTGCACAATGTGCAGGTTAGTTACATACATATACATGTGCCATGCTGGTGTGCTGCACCCACTAACTCCTCATCTAGCATTAGGTATATCTCCCAATGCTATCCCTCCCCCCTCCCCCCACCCCACAACAGTCCCCAGAGTGTGATGTTCCCCTTCCTGTGTCCATGTGTTCTCATTGTTCAATTCCCACCTATGAGTGAGAATATGTGGTGTTTGGTTTTTTGTTCTTGCGATAGTTTACTGAGAATGATGATTTCCAATTTCATCCATGTCCCTACAAAGGACATGAACTCATCATTTTTTATAGCTGCATAGTATTCCATGGTGTATATGTGCCACATTTTCTTAATCCAGTCTATCATTGTTGGGCATTTGGGTTGGTTCCAAGTCTTTGCTATTGTGAATAGTGCCGCAATAAACATACGTGTGCATGTGTCTTTATAGCAGCGTGATTTATAGTCCTTTGGGTATATACCCAGTAATGGGATGGCTGGGTCAAATGGTATTGCTAGTTCTAGATCCCTGAGGAATCGCCACACTGACTTCCACAATGGTTGAACTAGTTTACAGTCCCACCAACAGTGTAAAAGTGTTCCTATTTCTCCACATCCTCTCCAGCACCTGTTTTTTCCTGACTTTTTAATGATTGCCATTCTAACTGGTGTGAGGTGGTATCTCATTGTGGTTTTGATTTGCATTTCTCTAATGGCCAGTGATGGTGAGCATTTTTTCATGTGTTTTTTGGCTGCATAAATGTCTTCTTTTGAGAAGTGTCTATTCATGTCCTTCACCCACTTTTTGATGGGGTTGTTTGTTTTTTTCTTGTAAATTAGTTTGTGTTCATTGTAGATTCTGGATATTAGCCCTTTGTCAGATGAGTAGGTTGCAAAAATTTTCTCCCATTTTGTAGGTTGCCTGTTCACTCTGATGGTAGTTTCTTTTGGTGTGCAGAAGCTCTTTAGTTTAATGAGATCCCATTTGTCAATTTTGGCTTTTGTTGCCATTGCTTTTGGTGTTTTAGACATGAAGTCCTTGCCCATGCCTGTGTCCTGAATGGTAATGCCTAGGTTTTCTTCTAGGGTTTTTATGGTTTTAGGTCTAACGTTTAAGTCTTTAATCCATCTTGAATTAATTTTTGTATAAGGTGTAAGGAAGGGATCCAGTTTCAGCTTTCTACGTATGGCTAGCCAGTTTTCCAAGCACCGTTTATTAAATAGGCAATCCTTTCCCCATTTCTTGTTTTTTTTGGGTTTGTCAAAGATCAGATAGTTGTAGATATGCGGCATTATTTCTGAGGGCTCTGTTCTGTTCCATTGATCTATATCTCTGTTTTGGTACCAGTACCATGCTGTTTTGGTTACTGTAGTCTTGAAGTCAGGTACCGTGATGTAGTCTTGAAGTCTTGTAGCGTGATGTAGTCTTGAAGTCAGGTAGCGTGATGCCTCCACCTTTGTTCTTTTGGCTTAGGATTGACTTGGCGATGCGGGCTCTTTTTTGGTTCCATATGAACTTTAAAGTAGTTTTTCCAATTCTGTGAAGCAAGTCATTGGTAGCTTGATGTGGATGGCATTGAATCTATAAATTACCTTTGGCAGTATGGCCATTTTCACGATATTGATTCTTCCTACCCATGAGCATGGAATGTTCTTCTATTTCTTTGTATCCTCTTTTATTTCATTGAGCAGTGGTTTGTAGTTCTCCTTGAAGAGGTCCTTCACGTCCCTTGTAAGTTGGATTCCTAGGTATTTTATTCTCTTTGAAACAATTGTGAATGGGAGTTCACTCATGATTTGGCTCTCTGTTTGTCTGTTATTGGTGTATAAGAATGCTTGTGATTTTTGTACATTGATTTTGTATCCTGAGACTTTGCTGAAGTTGCTTATCAGCTTAAGGAGATTTTGGGCTGAGACAATGGGGTTTTCTAGATATGCAATCATGTCATCTGCAAACGGACAATTTGACTTCCTCTTTTCCTAACTGAATACCCGTTATTTCCTTCTCTTGCCTAATTGCCCTGGCCAGAACTTCCACCACTATGTTGAATAGGAGTGGTGAGAGAGGGCATCCGTGTCTTGTGCCAGTTTTCAAAGGGAATTCTTCCAGTTTTTGCCCATTCAGCATGATATTGTCTGTGGGTTTGTCATAGATAGCTCTTATTATTTTGAGATAACATCCCATCAATACCTAATTTATTCAGAATTTTTATCATGAAGGGTTGTTGAATTTTGTCAAAGGCCTTTTCTGCATCTATTGAGATAATCATGTGGTTTTTGTCTTTGGTTCTGTTTATATGCTGCATTACATTTATTGATTTGCATATATTGAACCAGCCTTGCATCCCAGGGATGAAGCCCACTTGATTATGGTGGATAAGCTTTTTCATGTGCTGCTGGATTCGATTTGCCAGTATTTTATTGAGGATTTTTGCATCAATGTTCATCAAGGATATTGTTCTAAAATTCTCTGTTTTGGTTGTGTCTCTGCCCAGCTTTGGTATCAGGATGGTGCTGGCCTCATAAAATGAGTTAGGGAGGATTCCCTCTTTTTCTGTTGATTGGAATAGTTTCAGAAGGAATGGTGCCAGTTCCTCCTTGTACCTCTGGTAGAATTCGGCTGTGAAACCATCTGGTCCTGGACTCTTTTTGGTTGGTAAGCTATTGATTATTGCCACAATTTCAGATCCTGTTATTGGTCTATTCAGAGATTCACCTTCTTCCTGGTTTAGTCTTGGGAGGGTGTATGTGTCCAGGAATTTATCCATTTCTTCTAGATTTTCTAGTTTATTTGCCTAGAGGTGTTTGTAGTATTCTCTGATGGTAGTTTGTATTTCTGTGGGATCAGTGGTGATATCCCCTTTATCATTTTTTATTGCGTCTATTTGATTCTTCTCTCTTTTTTTCTTCATTAGTCTTGCTAGCGGTCTATCAATTTTGTTGATCCTTTCAAAAACCCAGCTCCTGGATTCATTAATTTTTTGAAGGGTTTTTTTGTGTCTCTATTTCCTTCAGTTCTGCTCTGATTTTAGTTATTTCTTGCCTTCTGCTAGCTTTTGAATGTGTTTGCTCTTGCTTTTCTAGTTCTTTTAATTGTGATGTTAGGGTGTCAATTTTGGATCTTTCCTGCTTTCTTTTGTGGGCATTTAGTGCTATAAATTTCCCTCTACACACTGCTTTGAATGCGTCCCAGAGATTCTGGTATGTTGTGTCTTTGTTCTCGTTGGTTTCAAAGAACATCTTTATTTCTGCCTTCATTTTGTTATGTACCCAGTAGTCATTCAGGAGCAGGTTGTTCAGATTCCATGTAGTTGAGCGGTTTTGAGTGAGTTTCTTAGTCTTGAGTTCTAGTTTGACTGCACTGTGGTCTGAGAGACAGTTTGTTATAATTTCTGATCTTTTACATTTGCTGAGTAGAGCTTTACTTCCAACTGTGTGGTCAGTTATGGAATAGGCGTGGTGCTGAAAAAAATGCATATTCTGTTGATTTGGGGTAGAGAGTTCTGTAGATGTGACAGCTTTGAAGAGAGCAATGGTTCTCCCAGCACGCAGCTGGAGATCTGAGAACAGGCAGACTGCCTCCTTAAGTGGGTCTCTGACCCCTGACCCCCAAGCAGCCTAACTGGGAGGCACCCCTCAGTATGGACAGACTGACACCTCACACGGCCGGGTACTCCTCTGAGACAAAACTTCCAGAGGATCGATCAGACAGCAGCATTCGCGTTTCACGAGAATCCACTGCTCTGTAGCCACCGCTGCTGGTACCCAGGGAAGCAGGGTCTGGAGTGGACCTCTAGCAAACTCCAACAGACCTGCAGCTGAGGGTCCTGTCTGTTAGAAGGAAAACTAACAAATAGAAAGGACATCTACACCAAAAACCCATCTGTATATCACCATCATCAAAGACCAAAAGTAGATAAAACCACAAAGATGGGGAGAAAACAGAGCAGAAAATCTGGAAACTCTAATAAGCAGAGCGCCTCTCCTCCTCCAAAGGAACGCAGCTCCTCACCAGCAACGGAACAAAGCTGGATGGAGAATGACTTTGACGAGCTGAGAGAAGAAGGCTTCAGACAATCAAACTACTCTGAGCTACAGGAGGAAATTCAAACCAAAGGCAAAGAAGTTAAAAACTTTGAAAAAAATTTAGACGAATGTATAACTAGAATAATCAATACGGAGAAGTGCTTAAAGGAGCTGATGGAGCTGAAAGCCAAGGCTCGAGAACTAAGTGAAGAATGCAGAAGCCTCAGGAGACTATGCGATCAACTGGAAGAAAGGGTATCAGTGATGGAAGATGAAATGAATGAAATGAAGCGAGAAGGGAAGTTTAGAGAAAAAAGAATAAAAAGAAATGAACAAAGCCTCCAAGAAATATGGACTATGTGAAAAGACCAAATCTACGTCTGATTGGAGTACCTGAAAGTGACGGGGAGAATGGAACCAAGTTGGAAAACACTCTGCAGGGTATTATCCAGGAGAAGTTCCCCAATCTAGCAAGGCCAGCCAACATTCGGATTCAGGAAATACAGAGAATGCCACAAAGATACTCCTCGAGAAGAGCAACTCCAAGACACATAATTGTCAGATTCACCAAAGTTGAAATGAAGGAAAAAATGTTAAGGGCAGCCAGAGAGAAAGGTCGGGTTACCCACAAAGGGAAACCCATCAGACTAACAGTGGATCTCTCGGCAGAAACTCTACAAGGCAGAAGAGAGTGGGGGCCAGTATTCAACATTCTTAAAGAAAAGAATTTTCAACCCAGAATTTCATATCCAGCCAAACTAAGCTTCATAAGTGAAGGAGAAATAAAATACTTTACAGACAAGCAAATGCTGAGAGATTTTTTTCACCACCAGGCCTGCCCTAAAAGAGCTCCTGAAGGAAGCACTGAACATGGAAAGGAACAACCGGTACCAGCCACTGCAAAATCATGCCAAATTGTAAAGACCGTCGAGGCTAGGAAGAAACTGCATCAACTAACGAGCAAAATAACCAGCTAACATCATAATGACAAGATCAAATTCACACATAACAATATTAACTTTAAATGTAAATGGACTACATGCTCCAATTAAAAGACACAGACTGGCAAATTGGATAAAGAGTCAAGACCCATCAGTGTGCTGTATTCAGGAAACCCATCTCACATGCAGAGACACACATAGGCTCAAAATAAAAGGATGGAGGAAGATCTACCAAGCAAATGGAAAACAAAAAATGACAGGGGTTGCAATCCTAGTCTCTGATAAAACAGACTTTAAACCAACAAAGATCAAAAGAGACAAAGAATGCCATTACATAATGGTAAAGGTATCAATTCAACAAGAAGAGCTAACTATCCTAAATATATATGCACCCAATACAGGAGCACCCAGATTTATAAAGCAAGTCCTGAGTGACCTACAAAGAGACTTAGACTCCCACACAATAATAGTGGGAGACTTTAACACCCCACTGTCAACATTAGACAGATCAACGAGACAGAAAGTTAACAAGGATACCCAGGACTTGAACTCAGCTCTGCACCAAGCGGATCTTATTTTCCTCATATTTTAAAGAGCATGGGACTGAGCAGCCTGTGGTTGGAAACAGTGGCTCTGCAATACTGGTGGGCACTCAGGCTCTTTTGGCCCTTCTGCTCTGCTGTCCTTTATGTTTTGGTTTTCTTCATCTTGCTTGTCACCTGCTGGTTGCAAGATGCATGCTGCACCTTTAGAAGTCATGTCTGTGGTGCAGACAATAAAATGAGTGAAGGACAAAAGCCAAGGGCCTCTTTCTATGAGGATTCTCCTTTGTTTGTAGGAAAATGTCTTTCCCCTTGCCTCTTTCTCCTTCCAGGGATTTCTGTCAACATGTCATTTACCATAACTTTGTCACATGGCCGTGGCCATTTCTAGCTCCAAGGAATGCCAATAAATCAAGGTTTGGGTTTTTTCCCTAAGCTTTTATATCTCTAAAATAGAAATAGTCAAAAGAGAAAGAGTCTTGGAATGAGATTGGGTCAGGCAATCTAGAGTGTGTATCAAGATACCATTTATTGATTATTTTCTATATGCCAGACATGTTATCCTAGGATCCTACAATGTAGAAGAATGAGACTTAGAGTGAAAAGTGAACTGCCCAATGCCTCGGTGCTGTGCAGAGGTGGAGACAGGGTAAAGTTCAGGGCCATCTGTTCTCAGAGCTTATATATTTCCACTATACCACAAGGGGACCTCCAAGGAAACAAGTGAGAGGAAACTGTAAATGAGGTGGAAAGGTGGGCTTATCTCAGTTTCTTCCCCAAACCCCTACAAGCAATTGTTATTGAAATGGAGCTCCTGTTGCAATTATTTTTACCATTCTCATTTCTTATTTAAAATCCTTACTATTCAAAGCGTGGTCTGAGGGACTGACACATCAGCATCACCTGGGAGCTCATTTGAAATGCAGAATCTCAGGCCCTAGGTTAGACCTTTTGATCGGAATCTGCATTTCAGTGAGCTCAGGTGACTCACATGCATATCCAAGTTTGAGAAGCCCTGTGACATATACATTTCTTAGAAGGCTTCCCCAACCATCCAGATTAAGCTAATCCATCTTCAGTCATTCCATTACATCACCCTGTTCATTGTTTTATAGCATGTATGCCTATCTGAAACAACATTACTAAAAAGTTGGTTTTAATTGTAATTGTTTTCTGTTCCACTAAAATGTATGTTTCATCAGGGAACAGACTTTGCTTTTGTTGAGGATCTTATCTCTAACACTTGCAGATAGAGTGTCTGACACGTAGTAAGTGCTCAATAAATATTTGATAGATGGATGATGAGTATATGAATGCATAAATGATGTCTAATTTAGGATACTTGGCTCTTCAGAGATAGATAACCACATAGCATTCTTGCTGTTTCAAAAGAACCAGATCAAAGTTATAAAAACTGCATGTCTCAGGTGCACATTCTGAAAACTGTATTGTTTGGCTTTGTTCTGCTTGATTTAATTCAAAGACGATTTTTCATGTATTTACCTTAGTCTTAGCCTCTCTAAATGTGTTCTTACTGCTGGTATTGAATGGCCCTTTGGCTTTGAATAGAATCTCTGTTGTTGGTTAATTTTTTGTCCTTATTGACTCTTTGGTTGTTAAGTTTACAAGAATCTCAATTTGGTCAAAATTTTGAAGATAATTGAAGTTATTTGTTATAAAAAATAAAAAGTCACCAAAAGGAAAGACATTAAGAGACTGATCAGATGTTAATTAAATCTACAATGATTGTTATGTACTTCGAATATTTTAATTTTCAATGTGGAACATTGCAATAATGTTCCTTTCACTTGCTGAAGTATTCTGCCTGATTTTCTTTTGTTTGCATAATGGAAAAAAACACATGCAAAATTTCTAGTAAAGAGAAGTTGCCTGATGAGAGAATTATTATAAAAATTGATACTTTATCCCAGGAAATAGATTTCTGCCTCAGGGACATCTATACCAACTCTTTGTCAGATATGTGATGACATTGGAACTGAAGAGCTCATATAGATGCTTAAACTGATTTAAAAATTTTAAGCACATCTATATTTTATTTTATTACCTATGTTTAAAAAATGATCTTTGGAGTTTCTACACATATTTGCTAATGTCTTTTTCTCCCAAAACCTTTTAAAGACAAATAATGCAAACTAGGGTTCATAAACTAAGTTGCCTTTAGAGACCACAGTATGATGTAATGAGAAAGATGTTGCCATAGGCTGTGGTAAGGACTAGGCATAATAGTCATGGCATGCTTCACCAAGTCATTCCATTTGAAAGAAAAATTTAAAATATCTGCAGCCAGTCAAAATACTCTCGTGGATTACATTCGTTCTGATGGTGAATAGCTTGTGATCCTCGGACAAAACTTTCTGAAGGTATTATCTCATTAGCCTTATTTTTTATGCAATATATTTCTAGTTTTATTACTTTAAGATTAAAACATCATTTTTGCCCCTTTTTGGAATTTAATATTAAAAAACTTTTTGCAATTAAATGGTCAATTCATTGAAACACCAGGCAAATATGGTATTAAGAAGATTAAGGCCAGGTGCAGTGGCTCACATGTGTAATCCCAATTTGGGTGGCTGAGGCATGAGGACCGCTTGAGCCTAGGATTAGCCTGGGGAACACAGGGAGACACTGTCTCTACAAAAAATTGAAAAAAAATTTAGCCTGGTGTGGTGGTGCATACCTGTGGTGCCAGTTACTCAGGGAGCTCAGGTGGGATAATTGCTTGAGTTCAGGAGGTGGAGGCTGCAGTGAGCTGTTAGCATGCCACTGTGTTCCAGCCTGGGTGACATAGAGAGACCCTGTCTCAAATAAGTAAATAAATAAATAAATAAATATAAATAAATAAATAAATAAGTAAGGTAAAGTAAAAGTTCAGGCTGAGAGCTAAAACAGCCAGAGCCATATAAATAAATAAATAAATAAATAAATAAATAAATAAGTAAGTAAGTAAGTAAGTAAGTAAGTAAGTAAGTAAAGTAAAAGTTCAGGCTGAGAGCTAAAACAGCCAGAGCCATATAACATGACCCCCTCTATGGATATGCATTCTTGATGATGTTCGCTATATGTTCGCTATATCCAGCAATATTTACCTAGACATTGGTATTAAGGAATATTCCCAGTTTCCCAGTTTGGGGATTACAGCTGTTATGATACTGTCATGGATGATAACAGTGTCACTGAGGACAGGCTGGAGACCTACAGAAATGTCTATAGGTAACTTTTCTTTGGCCTCCTGGCATTTTCTGTGGAAACATGCTGGGGAATGGCAGAAAATACTGTGGGTTTGTACTTCAGTGGGTGGTGTGGCTAGTGTGGAGCTTTTCTCTTTTTTGCCTGAGTTTTTGTATGGGGTTACTGAGGTAGTGACTTTGCCAGTGGGAAAAAAACAGACTATTTGGTACCAAGAGCATAGGTGCCAATTATCTGGAGAAGTGGCTGGGAAACACTAAGTACCCTGAATGGGAAAGATAGGGTCCCCAGTTTGGGGGGATTTTGAGTCTAGTTTCTGCCCCATGCTTCAGTAAAAATAAGCTTTGCATCCCAGCTAGCTTGTTTTCAGACAGTAGGAAAAAATGTCCAGGAGTCACTATGTTATCAATCCTGCTTATCTCTCCAGTGAGCCTCCCCAAAATTCCATGATGCTTTACATATATTTATATATATTTATTTGACACTTTGTGTGGGGGAACAATTTAACTCATGGACAATATAGAAGTTTCAAAGGCAATATCTACTGAAATGTTCACATAGTTGCTTCAGTCTTGTAATATTATATAGCAATTAAATTTTATTTGATCTACTTCAAAAATACATCTTTGAGTTCATGAGAAAAATACATACAAACATAATTAGGGGACTGCTCCCCAATTTGGAGGATGAAAATTTTGCCTAAGTATTAATTTCTCAAAGCAGACATTCATATTAAGAATGCTTTTATGCAATGTGGGAGGTGAGCTGAACAAATATTAACTAGAAAGCTGCTAAAATGACTGATTGCATTGATGCAAACTTCAGAACTTACAAATGGTGCTTATGAGCACACTGGTTTGTGCTCTAGTTTTTTCATGCGTTCCTTTCCTCTTCTAGACTATGAGCTCTGTGAAAACAGATGCCATGTCTGATTCACTTTTGATCCCAGTAATTTAGGCTAAAGTGTGAGAAGTTTATTGAGTGGCATTAAAAGATTCAGAAGTCTTGTGGTTATTTGTAATAAACTATGAGGATGCAAAAGCATAAGAATGATACAATGGACTTTGGGGACTTGAAGGAAAGGGTGGGAAGAGCGTGAGGGATAAAAGACTACAAATTGGGTTCAGTGTGTACTGCTCAGATGATGGGTACACCAAAATCTCACAAATTGCCACTAAAGAACTTATTCATGTAACCAAACACCACCTGTTCACCCAAAACCTATGAAATTAAATATATATTTTTTCTTAAAAAAAAAGACATGAAAAGGAACGACTTCTACTAACTGCAAGTGAAGAAAAGTAGTGAGTCTATTTTAAAAATTAGAAATGGAATATTCCAATTATATCAGATATAAAATATATTATTTATTAATTCCATCTCAGTGCAAAGGTGGAAAAACATACATATCCAGATGGAATATGAAAGCAAACACATTAGAGTACAGTATGAGATAGACACTTGAGAGTATGAAACTCTCAAGAAAATGGTTCAGAGTAATGCGAGCATTAAGAAATGTACTCAAGAGCATGAAAAAAAAATACTGAGATGCCCAGATAGAAGGGAAGAATAGGGCAAAGCTCTTATCACATTGGAGCACAGTTTTGAGAAGCAGCCACCGGCTGAGTATCCCGATTTGATTTTTTAAGGACATGTTCCCTCACATGGTTAGAGTGCTATAATATGAGCTTAAGGAAGTAGTTAAATTATAAAGCCCAAATGGTACTACAACTATATTTCATCTTACAATAGGATTCAGCAATACCTAGATGATACATTGATGAAAATATAAGTTATTTAACAGTTTGTTTACATAAATTACAGGATAAGTACAGAAAATTAAGCTATGCCACTAGATGATGACTTCCTGAATAGATAGTTCAGCTTTTTATTGAGAGAGGGATTGATTGGCTAAATTGAAGTTACAGTGAAATATATTCCTATTAGTGTTCTGTCATTGCCTTCTGTAAAGGAATATGACTTCAGATAAGGTCAAACCTGAGTCTACTGAAGGTATGGCACACCTGGAAAATTGATTTTCAATTTTCTAATTTACCTACAAACCTCTCAGAAGTATGCTGGCTACTGGTGAGTGGAAAAGGGCTAGAAGGTATCTACAACTTCACACATAACCAAAAACAGAGAAGTGGTGAAGTGGTGAAGTGGTGAAAGGAGTTTCTCAAAGCTTGTCTTCAATCAAGTGATTTCATTGGCAGCAATGGGCCAGTATGAGAACTTGAAAGCTGCAGATGCTTATCAAGCTCTCCAGAAGTACCTCTGGCTAGCCATTTTATTCCGTGTAACAATTTCTAGATTTGTAGATAGGGGTTTTATTAATCACCTATGTTAAATAAAAGTGTGGTTTGTCTTTTGCTGGTGTTTTTTTGGTGTCTCTCCATGGTGACTATCACTCTTGTGCAATTGTACATCACCATTGGAGTCAAAAGATAAAGTTTTAATAGGTGAGAATAATAAATAATAGTGCTGAGAAGAAAAATACAGTGAATTTGATTAGCTAAACAGGGATGGCAAAAAAGAGTTACTAGATGACCTAATGTCATGTGGTGGGTAATAGCTACCTAGAATTTTACATTGAAAACCTTTCTAAGGTAACATCTTATCTCATAGGAGAAAGGTGTTATGATCAATTATTGAAGTCTGCCAGGTCACGGTGATGGAAGAATAGAAGGTAATAGTCACAAGCGAAGCAGGTATTTGCCATACCTGCTGTTAAGGAAAGCAGTGTCATTCTTATAACAAGTAGAATGTTGGAGACCTCAAGCCTTCTCTTGTGGGGTTAACTCATAAATACAAAATAGTATATCTTTCATATAGTTTTGAAATGAAGGTAACCCATCCACTGTGGGTTACAGGTGAGTTATCAAAAATCTGTAATTATAAAGAAATCAATTGTGAAAGTAAAAATCATGTGATGAGCTGGGGGTGCAGAAAAGACATACTGATACAGAATTCTTAAAGTTGCTGCATAAAATAAAAATTTTACAGTATGGTTGTGCTGATGGTAAAGTAAGAGAAACAATTAGATCTGAGGGGTAAAAAAGTTATAAATAAGAGGGGTGCTTTGGAGTTGGTGAAGGAAGAGACAAAGCCTATGTTTTGAGCAGAGTGGGAGGTCAAATTGAAGACACCAGCATAAATCTGGGACAACTGAAAGATGACACTGACAGTGTCCCTTGGTGTAGGGATGTAGGGATGTCCCAAAAGAGACTTGCTTATTTAAACCCTGGTTCTGGGCAGTGCATGAGAAAATAAAAAGAAAAATTTCATTAAGAATTTCTAGTCACAATCTCACAGTCGTTTAAGTTTGGGGCCTGAATTCATAATGCATGTGGAATATGGAGTAATCCTAGCTGAAAATTTTAAAGTGATTCTGGCCAGACACAGTGGCTGAGGTGCTCCTCAAAATTTCCGTTCTAAATCAGGAACAGTGGCTCCTGCCTGTAATCCCAGCCACCCAGGAGGGTGAGATGGGAGGATTGCTTGAGTCCAGAAGTTCGAGTACGGATTGGGCAACATAGTGAGACCCCATCTCCAAAAAAAAGAAAACAACAGCAACAAAAAATGTCTCTTCTTGTTTTTCATTTAGCAAGAAAATATAATTTTCATTTCCAAATTAGAGATGATTATTCACATTTTTAAATCTCTACAACAAACCCCCATGACACAGTTTACCTATGTAACACACCTGCACTTGTATCCCTGAACTTAAAAAAAATTAAAACAAAAATAAAAATAAAAAATAAAAAAGTTTTAATGTGACTATGTATGTCAAAGTATAATTTTTCTATTCTAATATTTTCCAAAGAGTAGTAGAAGTCATGAATATTGCTGGTGGTATACCAGTAGTGATTTTGGATGACACATCAATAACTTTATAAAGCTAAAAACCTATTTTAATGTGTATTAGAAAACATTATTATTTTAATGTTTTAGTATTATTTTAATATTTTAGTGCTTGAATATTATTAAAATGATCTAAATAAAATAAAGGAGTGATTTGGAAGTATATATAAAAGAAAATATGGGCCAGCCATGGTAGCTCACGCCTGTAATCCCAGCCCTTTGGGTGGCCAAGGCGGGTGGATCACCTGAGGTTAGGAGTTCGAGACCAGCCTGGCCAACATAGCGAAACCCCATCTCTACTGAAAATACAAAAATTAGCTGGGCATGGTGGCACGTGCCTGTATTCTTGGCTACTCGGAAGGCTGAGGGAGGAGAATCACTTGAACCTGGGAGGCAGAGGTTGCAGTGAGCCAAGATTGCACCACTGCATTCCAGCCTAGGTGACATAGCAAGACTCTGTCTCAAAAAAAAAAAGAAAAAAAAAAAAAGAAAGAAAAAAGAAAAGAAAATATGAACAGGTGTTATATAAGTACGGCAAAATAAGGAAGCTAGTATTTGAATGACCAATTTGGGACACATTTGTCAATTATACAAAGACTCACCATGGGGCAAGTTGATGAATACCGAAAGAAGACAGAGAAACATAGTTAACTTCAAAAGCATTAGAGCTCTGTCTAGATGTTGATCTGTTTACCTATAACTCAGTGGGTCATATATAAGCTCCTGCTTTGGAGTATTTTTATCATATAGCTGTGCTTGATCTCTGTAGTTTAGAAAAGAAAAAATATGCTTAAGGAAACCTAGACCCGTAGGTGCTCAATATTTAGAAATTTAATTTTCAAGGTATTTAATAGCGGAGATTACATAACGTTTTACAGTTTCTAATAAATAAGTTATATATCCCAATGACTCCTTTATGAGAGTCCTGGGGAAACATTTAGGTCAGGATATGACTTTTGGTTGATGGTTTTTAAATTTATAGGCATTTAGGTGTTATATCCAACCACATTTTCTTCTTTTCAATTGAGAGCTAGAAATTTTATATTTATTAAGTAATATTAATTTTTAAAATATTAAATTTTTAACTCCTTTTAGTTTTATTTCACTATTTTCTACCTTTTGCCTAAATCTTTTTTATTTTTTTAAAGCCTTTCTAATATATTTTTTAAGCTACCTGAAATGCTTTAGGGATAAAAAACAATATCTAACATGTATTGAGCGCTTACAAGATATTCTTCTAAGTATTTTCATATATTTATTAATATAATCCTCTCAATAACCCTGTGGTATGAGCAATATTATTATCAGTGTTTTCCAAGTTTCAGTAACATTCCCAAGGTCACAAAGCTAAAATGTGGCAAAGCTAGGACTTGAACCCAAGCCCTATTAAGCTTGAGTCTCGACTCCTACAACCTCTACCCTATAAGGTCTTTGTATCACAGTGTAAAATAATATATATGTAATATCAGGTTGCAATTAAAAATAAAAATAGTGACAATTTGTATCCATTTTTAAAATGTTACATGGTCATTTATGTAAAATTAGGGAAATATAAAGAAAATACAAATATATATAATACATTATATATTTATAAAATAAATATGTAATATTTATTTACATGAGTATAAATATATATAATTTTATATTTATATAAATATAAAATTAGAAATATAAAGAAAATTTGAAGAACTAAGGAAATCCATCATTAATAGGCTTATTTAAGAAAAACCATCTTTCACATAATTTTTTCTTTCCAAAAAAGAAAATATTGTGTCTCTACTCATAGAATACTTCTAATACCAAATGTGTGTTTTTTCCACATCAAGCAATTCTCCAATTCTCTGTGGGCACCAAGTGGGTGTCCTGTAATTTAATTCAATTCTGACACTAACTATCTGAAGTTAGTGAAGATCCCACAGGTTAAGGGCTTACTCCCATAAAACTGTGCCCACTTCAGATGCCACCCACAAGTAGTAAGTCTCAGGTTACACACCCTTCTGTCCAACTTGGCTACAAATGGGGTTACTACAACTACTCCAACACCCTCTGAAGGTTTGATAATTTGCTATAGCTACTCGGAGAACTCAGGGGCACACTTTATTTACGTTTACTAGTTTATTATAAAGATATTGTAAAGGATACAAATGAACAGACAAATTAAAAGGTCCAGAAGGGTCCTGAGCACAGGAGCTTCTGTTACTGTGAATAAGGTGCACTAGACTTGTGGCACATGGGTATATTCAGCAACCCAGAAGGTCTCCAAACTCTCGCATTTACGGTTTTGATGGAGGTTCTGTTATGTAACTATGATTGATTAAAACATCAGCCATTGGTGATTAACTCAATCTCTAATCCCTCTTCTTTTGGGGTGTGAGACTGAAGGTTCCAACCCTCCAATCAAGTGATTGGTTCCTCTGGAAGCCAGATTCCATTTTTCAGGAGTCACCTCATTAGCATAAATATAAATACGATTGAAAGAGGCTTACTATGAATAACAAAAGATACTCCTCTCACTCCATCCCTTTGGAAATTCCAAAAATACTAGGAACCTCTATGCCAGGAACCAGAGAGGAAGACCAAATACACATTTCTTATTAAAATATCACACATCAATTTTTTTCTTTGTAAATTTTAGTAAATTTTAAGGCAATAAACCCATTCTGTAATAAGCTTGGCTTCTAGGAAATTCTTCTTTAAAGCTTTATTTCTTCATGTTGAAATTAAAGACCATTTCATCATGCTTGAATTCTTTGTGAAGAAAACATTAAACGTCCTTCTATCAATAAGTTACTTTCCCTCACCAATCATCCCATTAGATTTTCTCAGAAAAAGCACTTAGGAAGGTGTAAAAGAATGAGTATTTCTTCATATCCTTAGAAATGCCATTAGAAAGCCATCTAATTCTTCTCTTCTGAATAAACTACAGGCTTTTCTGCTTCCTACTTAGACTCTCTTCATCCCCAACCCTTTATCATATTTGTTATTTTCCTTAAGCCCTCTTGAAGTTCATTCTATTCCTCTTGAGTCTAGAACAGTACATGCTAATGCATATTATGTCTCGTCACTATTGACTTTAATTAAAGAATAGCTTTTAAGTGTCTCCATTTTATATATTCTACCCCATCAGAATGACTCTTAAAAATAATTATGACTGTCATTCAAGTCACGAACCACTATAATCCTTGGGATACTGTCCACTTTACAGTTTATAGTCAGTCTTTTATATCACCTTATGATTGCAAAACCTGTAATAACTCCATCCATACTGAACCTCAATCTGATAGCTTCTGACCACTTACTTCCTCAAGGATATATCAGATTTCAAGATATACAACCCCCTTTCTACTCACTTTTCTTTCTTGGATTAGTGCAATCAGAAAGCTTGAATGATGAATATTTCTATTTACTATACAATATGGCCTGCAAATAAAAATGTCAGAAGTTCTAAATGCAGAGTGAAGTTTATATGTGGAAACTGGCAGATTAAATGCATGGATTTCCAAAACATCACTAAAACAACCATGAGGAAATTTTTAAAAAGACATAAACCCACAGGTTAAAAATAATAGAAAAGATAGTAAGAACAAAATTTTAGAAGCTGAAAAGCAAACAGATGAGTGTGAATAGACTTAATAGATCTGAGAAACCTAAATCCTAAGCGGCAGTGTAAAGAGCTAACAAGCAACACGATTTTCACTATAGATCCCTCCAAGAGTTCAAAAATTGGTACCTTTAGAAGTGATTATGACAGGAAGACTAAAACCAGAAAGATAAGTTGAAAGCATGTTTACGGAGTGTCTATATTTATAGATTTACCCCCCTGATATGTGCATTGAGAATATCCTTCCAAAGCTATCACATTCCCTGGAAAGCAAAATTAGTGGGATCAGTATCTTTGTGGGAAAGGAGGAAAGCGGTGCTAAGCAGAAGTCATTGGGTTCTGATATAGTCACAAAAAAAGGCTCCCTGCCAGGATGACCTTTCAGAATGCTCTTGAGATGAGTGAAGGACCTGGAAATTTGTAAACACTCACACTGAACGATCATTGTAGGCAAGCTGACCTTACAAATGGTGCATGATCATGGGCAAGGTGATCCTCTTCAACCAAGGGTGCTCCCAAGAGCTGGGGAAATAGACCCTATCCAATGCATCACTTTTTTGCAGAAAAGTTGAGTCCTATTTTGTGAAGGTAAAATAGAAAGTCTCTGGACTGAAGAAAATCAGGCAGTACTAAAAAAGGAGAAAATAAGCAAAAGTTTATATCCCAAATGTTAAGATCCCCAGTCCTCTTCCTCAACTTGGCTCCTATAATTCTAGCAGCCAAGAAGTCTATACCCTTTCAATAAGGCTTTCGAAGAAGATTTTCAAAATACCCTGGACACCCCATGAGGAAAATTCTCAATATACTGACATCAAACCTTGTCCATCCACATCACTCTATAGCAAAGAACAAATTTGACGCATTTCACACATGTGCTCAGACTTTCTTTTCAGATTTATCTTGCTTCAGTCTTAAATATGAGCAGAAGTGAAAAACTGCCAAGACTTCTACAGGGAGCTTCTTATGGAAAGGTATAAAATCAAAATAAACAAAGAGAAAAAAATCACATTAAATAAAAAGAAACTAACAAAAAATAACAAAGCTAAATATTTAATATCTCTAAATAGATAAGAATAAATATGATATTCATGAAATAAATATAGGACATAATGAAGTAAAGAAGCACACGAACTATAAAATTTTTTAAAAACTCATGAAGATTAAAAGATAATGATAGAATTTTTTAACAGTTGAGAGATTAGAAAATTAAGTTGAGGAATCTTCCAGAAATTAGAGCAAAGTGACAAATATGTGAAAAATAAAAAGAAATAATTAGAAAATTAGAGGACTATCAAAGACTATACTGCCCTAGAATTTTCGGTGATGATGGAGATGTTCTGTGTTTGTGCTGTCCGGTACAGTAACCACTAGGCAGCATGTGGCTATTGAGCACTTGAGATGTGGCTAGTGTTACTAAGAAAGTTTTAAAAATTTATTTTATATCTATCAATTTTTTTTTTCTTGTTTCAAAATTTTATTGGTTATTCTTGTGCATTTATTGTTCCAGATGTAACTTACTTGCACGTTGCGCACATGTACCATAGAGTCTAAAGTATAATAATAATAATATATCTATCAATTTAAAGGCAAATGTGAAAAGCCACATGTTGCTAGCTGCTACTGTATTGGAAAGCAGAGATCTAGGGGGCTAAGCAACTAAATTAAAAAGAGTACCAAAAATTAAAAAAAAATAGAATGAAACTGGTTGGAAAGGAGGAGTCCATTATGCCAGCTAAGTTCCCAGATCTAAAAAACATGAGTTTCCAGACTTAAGCATCATGACACTGTTAACTGCAAACAAAAAGATAATTCGACTTCCAGAAAAAAGGAAAAAAAAAAAAGTGCTATACAAAGCATCAAGAACCAGAATGACATTGGACTTCTCAAGAGGAGTACTGGGAGCTAGAAGACAGTAGAGCAATGTCTTAAAAATTCTAAATGAGTATGGCTTCCAACCCAGAATCTATATCCAGCATAATTGCCAATAAAGTCAAAGGTAGAAAAAATAGATTTTCAGACATGAAACGTCTCTAAAATGTATCTCCCTTTCATGTACCTTGTCTTAGGTATCTACTAGAAGATGTGGTGCATCAAAAGGAGGCAATAAGCTAAGAAAATGTAAACATGAGATTAAGGAAATGAAGATAGAATTCAAGACAGTGCTATATGGTACTGCTGGAATGATGACCAAGGGTCAGCTCAGGGTGAGAGCTATGAACTAGGTTCATCAGCCATCCTGCCCAGAGCAGGCAGAGGCTCCGGGAGTTTTCAAGATTAGTTAATATTCCACTTGATGCATCAAAACCTATTGAGAGAAAATTCCCACACAATTGGAGAAGACTTTGTATTTTTATTAGTAATAATGAAAAACATATTAGAGTAGTATTAGTAGCAATAAACATATAGAAAACAAAGCAAACCAAAAAAATCTGGATAATTGTTAACTCCAAAGAAAACAAAAACTTGTGTAGAAAACAAATATTTATCAGACACCAATGGCTCAGTTGTCACAATATTGTAAACACTGAATATTGATTTAAGCAAGTAACAATCTTACCTTGCTGCAAAACGAAGAGGTGGAAAGAGGATATGTGTGGTTAGGGGGTGGGATATAAGTGAGCCAAAGTCTCATTTGTTATATGGGAAACTAATTGGTAATGCCTTGAAAATCAAAAAATAAAAAATTAAAAAATGGCAACATAGGTATGTTAGTGAAAGAAAGTGATTACTAAAAATAAATGGACAAAACTCTTGAAAAATTTTGTTTCTGGTGTGAAAGAAATGGGAGGAGAGGATCTGGGAGCTTCTGGTTTTCTATGAACTATTGGACAAGTTATGCCAAATGCATGTATAACTTTTATTTATCAAAGAAAAATGTTCAGATCAAATGAATAGCACCAGTCACATTCAGAATTCACCCATTAGGATGGCTATTATCAAACTTGTCCTAATGTATTAGTGGTTGATAATGCATTTCCTAAAATCTTATAAAAAACATAAACTAAACTAAATACAAATACTATGTCTCCTTTCTATCAGGTACTTAAATTGATGAGGTAGCCCTTCATCATATTAGGAAAAAACAACCTATTACTCAAAAGGGAAAATAACATTTAAAGTAGACTTCATATAAAGAAAACAAATGAGGGAAGAGGGTCAATGGTCTTGGTAAGACCAGGAGTTCTCTGCAGAGAAAGAGTCGATGTTCAATTCTTACTGCATGCCAGGCAATATGCTGGTTAGTCTCATCAGTGATCTCTCACTAAAGCCTGACCTAAGGTCCTACAGCTAGCAAGTACCTAAATTTCCATCTAAAGCTGACTCAAAAGACAAAGGAAACAATTCTTTCTAAAGAATGATTAAAATCAGGGCTGGCACAGAGGCAAATTGGTGGAGAGAACATGGGAGCAGGAGCCCCAGAGCCAGAATTATTGTTCCATCTTCCCTGCCAGTAAAATGAAGCAATATGCAAAATGTGAATATGTGGCTCATTTGATTCCTTTCACCTATCAGGAAATGTGATATCATATCAAGGATTAAATAGTATAGATTTATATCCCTTAATTATCAACAAAAGACCCATTTTCTAGGTCTTTTCTGGATACACACAGACACATAAACCCCAAATAGCCAAAGCAATCCTGAGCAAAAAGAAGAAAGCTGGCAATATTACACTAGCAGACCTCAAAGTATACTAAAAAGCTGTAGTAACCACAACAGCATGGTACTGGCATAGAAAGAGACACATAGACCAAAAGAATAGAATAGAGAATCCAGAAACGAATCCACATATCTACAGCCAACTGATTTTTGACAAAAGTGCCTAGAATACTCACTGAGGAGTTCCTTCAATAAAGGATGCTACTTATATAACAGGGGATTAATGTATAGAATATGCAAGAAACTCAAACATCTCAACAGCAAAACAAAAGAAAAAAAAGCAATCCAATTTGTAAATGGGCAAATGATTTCAACACACATTTTTCAAAAGAAAACAAACCAATGGCCAAAAATATATATATGAAAAATGCTCAGCATCACCAGTCATCAGGGAAATGCAAATCAAAACCACAATGAGATATCATTTTACCCCAGTTAGGATGGCTATTATCAAAAAAAGCAAAGCTGTTAAGAAAAGGGAACTCTTATACACTGTTGAGGGGAATGTAAACTAGTACAGCCACTACAAAGGACAGTATGGAAGTTCTTAAAAAATCTGCAAAAAGAACTACCTTATAATCCAGCAATCCCACTCCTGGGAATTTATCCAAAGGTAAGGAAATTATTATATCAGAGACATCTGCACCCCCATGTTTATTGCCATAGTATTCACAGTAGGCAACATATGGAATCAACTTAGGTGTCTAAAAACAGATACATGAATAAAGAAAACGTGATACATATGCATAATGGAATACTATTCAGTCAATACAAAGAAAGAAATCCTGTCATTCATGGCAACATGGTTGGAACTGAAAGACATTATGTTAAGTGAAATAAGCCAGGAATATAAAGTTAAACACTGTGTGTTCTCACTCATATGTGGAAGCTAAAAAAAGTTGATCTGACAAAAGTAAAAAGTAGAACAGAATATACTAGATGTTGGTAAGGGTAGGTGAAAGGGAGGAACAGGAAGAGATTTGCTAAAGAATACAAAATAATAACTGGATAGGAGGAATAAGTTCTAGTGTTCTGTACCACTATAGGGTGACTATGGTTAACAATAATATATTTTGTAGTTTTAAATAGCTAGAAAGACGACATTGAATGTTCCTAACACAGAAAAATGATAAATGTGTAAGATGATGAATATGCTACTCTGATCTGTTTGCTATATGTTATATGTATTGAAACAGCACTGTGTACTCTAGGAATATGTACAATTATTGTCAATTTAAATAAACTAAATTTTAAAGAATTGCTACTTGTATATTAGAAGGTCTAGCCTCTAAAGTTTATAAATTTTCTGAGACATAAAACAGGGAACAGGGAATTGTTCCCTCACTTAAAAAAAAAAAAAGGTGATGATTAGAATTCATATGGCCTACTATCAGTAGACCTCAAACTAATCTGTGCATAGTATCTTTAAATTGACAGCTTCTGCCTAACCTAAGCCCTGAGTAGTTATATTTCCTGACTGAAGCCTGATCAGTTACCTTGGGAAGAAGGATATTTCAAGGTTTGTCAATTCAAAAAAATAAAACTTTTGATGATTCCCCACAATCTTCCACATAATATTTTGGTGAAATCCAGAATGTCACACTAAATTCAGTTCCACCACAGCAGAAGTGTTCAAATACTAAAAGTTTCCAAATGTTTTTTTTTTAATTCCAATGAGCCCACACATGAAAAGACCCTGTGAATGTTGCATTTTTGTCTACAAGAAGGTCAAGACATCAGTGAGTTGGTTTTTCAGCCTGACTTGCCAGTACAGTTTTTCTGCATGAATATGACTCATGTAGACATGACATGAAGTTTCTGTGTCACGTGAAGTTTTTATTTACATTTCAATAGGGAGTTGTGGTCCTACAGTGGCCTTTGGGTGATCAGATAGATTGTATCTTAAGAGAATCTTGTCAAGACAAGAATTATCAAACATCAAAGCACTGTGCTAACTGCTGATATAATGCATCCTCCTTCTTTTTCAAATATCTTCCAATTTTGAGTAGAAATTAGTCACTCTACAAAGAAGGTCATTTTGCTTCTAAGTTTATTGGGAAAAGCAGAAATGATTACTTTCTGTTTTAAGTCTGTAATAATTGACACAGAGAAGTAATTTCAGAATAAATGACATTAGGTGCCAAACAAATTTGTACCACCTTTTCATATGAAAAATATGAATATCTGTAATTTCATAAATGAGCATTGAAAAACATCTTTTTCTTCCAAAGACTAGTTATAAAATAAAATAAAAACAAATCAAACAATAAAATAAGAAACAGAATCACTTCAAATACCTTTAGATAGAATAACTTTTTTTTTTTTTTTGAGACAGGGTCTTGCTGTGTCTTTTATGCTGGAGTGCAGCAGCACAATTACAGCTCACTGTAACCTCGACTTCTCAGGCTCAATCCATCCTCCCAACTCAGCCTCCCAAGTAGCTGGTACTAAAGGCACAAGCCACCATGTCCAGCTAATTTTTTTGTTGTTGTTTTGGTAGAGGTGGGGTTTTCCCGTGTTGCTCAGGCTTAGAATAACTGTTTTCAAGTGATTTTTTTAGATAAGAAAAGATGGAGCTGGGCGTGATGGCTTGTGCCTGTAGTCCCAACTACTGAGGATGAGACAGGAGGATTCCTTTAGCCAAGGCCAGCCTGGGCAACACAGCAAGACTCTAGCTTTTACTTAAAGAAAAAAAAAAAGACCAGCCTGGGCAACATAGAGACACCTTTTCTCTACAAAACTTTATAAAAAATTAACCTGGCATGGTGGCATGGACCTGTAATCCCAGCTACTTGAGAGGCTGAGGCAGGAATCATACGAAGTCAGGGGGTTGAAGCTGCAGTGAACCATGATCTTGCCACTGCACTCCATCCTGGGTGACAGAGTGAGACTCTGTCTCATAAAAACAAAACAAAACAAAAAAACAAGAAAACAACAGGAAAAGAAAAGAAGGAAGAAAAAAATGGAATATTCAAATTACTAATTTGTTGATCCTCAGTGATCTTTCCTACTGCCATCTCTTGAACACAAGATTTTGACAGAAAACAATTATTTAAAATGATACAGTTTTTTTTAATGCTGTTCTGTTACTTAGGTCACTCTGTTATGCTACCAGTCTTCTTCAGGACAGAACTTATTCCCCAGCTTCTGCAAGTGTTGCTGGCTGACCCCTATGAGCTATTAGTCCTCTATAGGAATTATCTGGGCTGAAAAGAGGAGCTCTCCATGGTCACATTCCTTCCCTAGCAACTTTTATCCAGTGACTAGTCAATATTAGGTGTGGAGTTGCAGGTGGGAAAGCTGAGGAGTCTACAAGTATAAAGGCACAATACTCTTCTCCAACTTGAGCATTTCTGAAGGAGCCTCCTAACTCCAGAACGCCCCATGAAACTGGGAGGAGTTTTTGTTAAGATGGCACAGCTCTATTTTTCCCTTTACCCAATCCTGCTTTGTTCTTTTCCCTAAAAGATTTTGACCCTGAGGGCACTCTCTGAAGCTCTGCCTGCAAGCACCTCTTTTCTTTAGTTGGCTTCCTGGGGAACTCAACCTATACCACCAATTTCTCTCTCTCTCTCTCTCTCTCTATCTATCTCTATCTCCTCCTTCTCCCTCTTTCTCAGAGCAAATTTTATTTTCATTACCATGAAAACCGTGGATTAAATTTAATCTGTTTTTAAGGGAGGAGGCCACACTGTCTTAATGTAAATTCCAGTGATGCTAACACACACCAATTAGTAAGGAGAACAACAGCTTCAGGCCTGGAAATAACACCAAATCACAACTCTGTAGTGTTCAAGTGGAATCAGAATGTGACAATAAGACTAAAACTTTATGCCAGCCAAATGCTTATTTTCTAGTATTTTTCTTTTTGTAGACTTAGCATGCTTGGTTGACTTTTGATTATTATTAACTTGAGTTCAGTGGTTTCCCTTTTCAATCCACTGGTGTCCTGTTTTCTTTCCCAGAGGCCCCAACAGCAAGTGCTGCCATTGTCTAAGAGACTGGGGTTTCCCTGTAGCTAAAAGAGAGGGATGTTCCCTCAAAATGCTAGCTAACTTCCATTTTATGTAAATTACCAAGGGATGGAGAAGAACTGCCTGAATAACAAACTTGACTCAGTGGAAAGATTATTTGGAGGTTTTATGGTGTTTCATAAAGTCAGAGAGCACATCTTCATGGGCATGCTATTTAAAAGGTTAAAATTTAGCTGAAGTGTTATGCATAGATTCATTGTTGCACTCATTCATTCAGCAGTCACCAAACATCTACACACAGAAAGGTGAAAAAGGGAAATTGTTACCTTTACATAAACCACTGTCAATTGGAGAGTGACAGTGTCTAATAACTAACATATATTATTCTATATAGTAAGATAGAGCTGTGAAAAAAGTATTTTAAGAAAGTGATGATTATTTCTGAGTAGTAATGGAGGAGGATGAGGGAAATGAAGGAAAGAATTTTCAAAGGAATTGATAGTTTCAGAAGGAAAATATTTGGATAGATACAGCCACAGCAAAACACGAACCAAAAATCCCATTCTTGCACCCATCAGCCATGTCCTTTTTGAAACCACTTAACATAATAGTTGAATGAGAAACTATGTGAAAATCTGCATCCAAATAGAGATGCAATGTGACTATTTGCTTTGGCATAGGGCTCAATTCATTGGTGGGTCAAGTGTCTCACCTCTCCCATCATCTCTGTGTTTCTTGGGCCTTGCTTGTTGCTAGATAACTAGGTTTTTGGATCTTCTACATGCAGGAAGCTCCTGGGAGGAAAAGAAATAGGAACTCTGCATCCCAAAAATATTAAAATATTTATGAAGCAGGGCTATGCCTTTGCATTCTTGCTCCTAGCATTGTACCTGAATATAGTAGTTATGTCTATTTAAAAGGGGAGAAGAAAACAAAACATGTCTTTGAATGCGTGAATATGTGAACAATCAGCATACTGATTACCATGGTATTTGAGATGGAAGAATTTTCCTTCTATTTATTTTTTATCCAAGTAAAATTTCAGTGTTGCCTTACGTAAGTGACTAATAGAAAACTTTTTCATTGTATTCATTAGATCTTTTCGAAGATTTTTTTACTACGTGTTAAAGAATAATGCCTTATTTAATATAAAGCAACTTACAAAAATATTTACCCAATGTGGTGCAGAATTCTTACCCTTTAGCAAATGTTGCTGAATCCTATCCAGGGACAGGTATAACATATCATGAATTGTCAATATATAGGATGTGATTTTCTTTTTGTGTTATTTATGGATTTTCATAACTTGAGAATCATAACAATATTGTTTTTATGAAGTCTCTGAGGAAAGACTGTGAGAAAGAAGTTAGCAGATCTGGAGGAGGTGAGAGCTATCAGTAAGGTAAGAGGCTTTTAAAATAAGAATAATAATCCTCAGATTAACATTCTTTTTGGCAAGATGGATAGCTATTCTTGAGTTCAAAGGGCTGAGTTGTTACAATCTATTTAACAGAGTAATTTTATGAATATATCATAAAATCATATAATGGTGCCTACAAAGCTATTTTTAGTGAATGAATTAAATAAAACAGGAGATTATAACTATTCATAATAAAAGATGATAAACATAAGGTGAAAAAAATACAATTTCTAATAATACTTCAGGATCACAGCCTGGGAGAATTATCCATGCACAGTATTTTTGAAAAAAGGATAGCACTTATAACCCTGTTACATTTTTCCTCTTCACTCCATCAAATTGATTGCTCTACTGTGACTTTTGCTCTTTCATACTGCTACACTTCAGCATAGAGTGTTCCTAGCAACCATAAGGTCACCTTCTTTCCCATCTGCTTATCACAGTTACCCATTCTTCACCATTAAGTGCAGGTCCACAGATTGCCCTACCCAAACTCCCTTTATAAGTTCTTTCCCTGATTTTTTACAGTCCTTATTTTTGCCTCTCATGTCTAATAATAATAATAATAATAATGACAACTAACATTGATTGAGTGGTTACCATGAGTCAGGGACTATTCTAAGCCCTTTATGGTTTTTACCACATTTAATTGTCACAAAATACCTCGAAATAGGTACTCTTATTAACACCATTTTTAGAGATGAATAGACTGAAACCAAAAGAGATTAAGTAATTTGCCCTAGTGGCTAGCAAGTGGTGGAGTGACAACTTGAACCTGTACAGCCCGGTTGCAGAGCTATTAACTACTATAGCTATTTACTCTGCAGCTTTGCCTTTTATTCGACTTTTTTGCAATATACATTAAATAATAATTAAATATATATTTAATTATTTTTACTGTGTGTATGTCATAGACATTTTTTTGCCTCTTGGCCATCTTGTATTAATTTGTCCTACACCCAGAAACATATTTGAGAGGGAAGGATCCACTATTTCCTCACTCTCAGACTGTAGTTTTGGTGGAGTGCAGTTTATCCCTCACAGACTCCAGGAGTGGTATCTGATACAGACCAGGCCAAACAGAGCTGTACACTCCTCTGACATAGAAACTGGTTCAAGGTTAGACACACAACCCCACTAGAGCCAAAGAGACATTATGAGATGCGGACATACATACTTCTGACTACATTTGAAACTGAGATGATGCACATCCTTGGAGCCTTTCTGCGAACTGAGTTAACACAGAGTCTTGACCAAAATTCCTGTTTTCTCTTTTTCAAACAGTTTGGAATTTTCTAGATTTTCTGTCGATTGCTGTATAAAGTATCCTAATTGATATAAGGCCGACAGATTCTCTCAGATTAAATGGTAAAATTTTAGACATACGGATTGCCTTTCTCAAACTCTTTTTTCTGCAGTCTTTTGCACTTATATATTATGTAATATTGATTGAATCCATTTTGAAAATCTGTTGAATTAATATATTAACCCAAAATTCATGCCAAGTATACTGCTGCTTACATACAGACTTTAGTTTAACTTTGTTGTGAATGTGATTTAAACTTCGTTCGAAATTATAATTCTAAAAATGCAAATGTGTATGGGCCAATCAATGGCATAAGAAGGAACTAAATTACTTTTATCTTTACCCCTTCTATTTTTCCTTATTATTTCTTTCTTCATTTCAGAACATGAGGAAAACAGGGTTATGTGATCAGTTTGCTATAAAACTTTCCACGCTGTGAAATAGTATACTATAGTGAAAGGGACACCAACTTGGAAATGGGAAACTTGGCAAGCTGTATAAGCTTGGGTAGGCCTTTAATACTCTCTCAGTCTTGGCCTTGAGCTTCCTCATACATACTCGGAATATATTGGATTATATTACCTCTTGGCATTTAAAAGAATGGGAACTCTGACTACCTGAATGTTTCTGAACCATCAGTCACTTCTCAGAAATTCTTCTGAGCTCCTCAGTGGCCAATCACAGCTTCTGGTCATGTGATATTAGTAAATATTATTCTAAATAAAATCTAGATTAAGAGAGTATGATCTTGATTTATATGGCTCTTACGATGGATAAAATATTTTTATGATGGATAAAATATTTTTCCTAGGTCTTATACAAAATTAAAATTTGCTTAAAGAGCTTGCTCCACTGCTTTTATGGATCATAACTTTCAAACTGTGGAAATCGCTGGGTTAGATGTTCCACAAGATTTCTTCCAGCACCACCTTCTTGTGAAAAGACACAGGTCATTTCCTGGAATAAATTTGAGAGTACCTTGTGTAGTCAAGATGGGCCCATTTAAAAGGATGACTTCCTGTTGTTCTAGATACCTATGATTTCAGAATTGGATAAGTTCTAGTGTCCAGGATTTTCTGAAGATACTAGTTTCTCCATAACTGCTATTGGCTGCTTTGGCCTTCACGGAGATGTCTTGGCCTGTGAGTTGCTCTAGAATTCCAAAACTATGAGTGGTTGCATTGAATGGGGAACACAAAGGTAATTCAGACTTCCAACTGTGGGTTGTGCTAAGGAGTTTGGTCTTTATTCTTTATTATGTGGTGTGTGAGTCCTGACAAGGCAGGCACTCAACAGGGGGCTTAGGATTATTTATGGTTGTCTGAGGACAGCATTTCTCTATTTCATCATTTTATTTGGGACAAGTCAGCTTGCTAGCTCTGCAGTATAGTAAAAAAAATCCCAGGAGTTAGTTTCAAGTCCTGTCTCTCCCACTAGTTAGCACTGTGATCTTAGGCCAGGCATTTTTGCCTCCCTAACTGCAATTTCTCCAGCTACAATATAAAAGAATTGGAATATAACATTTCTAAGGCTTATTTTATTGTAAGGATCTAAAATTCTATAATCACACTATATGACACAAAAGCATGACCACACAGAACCATACTTACAGATTGGGAACTAATGACCCTGTTTTCCAAATCTCCCATCTGAACTCACCAGAGCCAGTGAACATTCAGTGTGTTTGTCACATGCAGTATTACCAGCCAGAAAACATTCTCGTTCTAGCCTAAGTTCTTGAAATTGAAGTATACATTCTTTTTTCTGATGCTCCCTCAGATTCAATTGGAAAAAAAAAAATCAATAACTGTAAATGAAGAAACACTTTCTAAGAAGTGTCATGCATAAGATTATAGATGATCATACAAAGTTTCCATGGGTCCCTGGTTATCTTAAGGTCCTATTCAGGAGAAAGATAAAAGCAGTTGTTAGTATTCTTGGTGAATTAAGTGGGAATTTGCATTTCAATGCCAGTCCTTAAATGGTTTGATTTTCATAAACCCTATATGTTATAGAGTGTTTGATGTTACATAATGGTGAAATGGATAGAAATGAGAAATATTTGAACTTCAAATGTACTTGCAAATGTTCTCCCCCCACCCCTTTAAACCACCTACATATAAAAACCTAGAATCAATTATGTGAAGTTTAATTTCTGAAAGTTTCAATAAAGCTGGGTCATCATATTTTCTCCTCCAAAAATTTAGTTCTCAAATAGGAATATATTTAGCAAAATTGTTTATTTATATTTTCTTTTTCGTTTGTTCTATAATCTAAGTTTAGAAAATAGCAAACTTTTTATGTAAAAGATATGATAGTAAATATTGTGGGCTTTGTGGACCATATAAAGTCTATTGATACTACAGTACTTGGCCAGGCACAAAGGAGCCCAGCACTGTAATCCCAGCACTTTGGGAGGCCAAGTAGGGATGATAGCTTGGGCCCAGGAGATTGAGAGCATGGACAACATAGAGAGACACTGATTCTACAAAAAATTAAACAATTAGACTGGCATGGTGGTGAGC
Source organism: Pongo abelii (assembly GCF_028885655.2). NCBI lineage: Eukaryota > Metazoa > Chordata > Mammalia > Primates > Hominidae > Pongo > Pongo abelii. The sequence goes on along the minus strand of NC_085928.1, from coordinate 135,434,948 downwards.
ACCTATAGTCTTAGCTCCTCAGGAGGCTAAGGCCGTAGGATTGCTTGAGCCCAGAACGTTGAAGCTACAATGAGCCATGGTCATGACATTGCAGTCTGGCCTATGCTGCAGAACAAGACCCTGTCTCCAAACAAACAAACAACAAACAAAAAAAACCCACAGTACTTAACTCACCCGCTGCAGCAGGAAAGCTGCCATAGACAATCTATAAACAAATGCATGTGGCTATGTTCCATACAACTTTATTTACTGAAACAGGTGACCCATTGGTGAGTAAAAGCTGGCAGATACTTGATTTAGGTAATTAACAAGTGATTTCTCCTTCAGTCCTCTCCCAATCCCAGATCATTCCATATTGAAAATAGCATTGGACTGAATAGCTGGATAGCTTTTCTAATTACTGGACATTGACTGCACATAATCCCATCGAAATTCTCGTTGATATGGAGCTTATTTCAGTCATCATATCCAGTTCTTAAATTGTATTAGCTATGAGTTAATAAGACTGTTGTTGTGGTATTGCTTTATATCTGGTGTAATACTTTAATATCAGGTCACAGGAACTTCTGTAACATTAAATGAAGATCAGGTTAGGGTTCTGATAAATCGGGCCATATTTCTGGTCTGGAGGGGAAAGATGTAAGAAAAGAGCTCCTCCATTCTCATCACAAAAGTGATCATGTTCTAGAATCATAACAAAGATGGCCCAGGATTGTGCAGACTTGAAACTGGGGAAGGAAGTGTCAGTGCCAGAACTGGTAAAGAAAATGAAGGTTCTATTTCTGATACAAGAGGTAGGATCACAGGGCATCCAAGTCTATGCAGGTGGTCCAAGGATACCCTACAGTCAAAAAGTAAAGTATTAGGAGCCCAAGAAGCTGGGGGACACAACTAAGGTAATGAGAAAGGAAAGCTTGCCTGCACTCTCTGTGATAGCTCTACAAATGCTGGTCAGCTTTTGCCTTATCGAAGACTTTATTTTAATGAACCGAGGGACTTTTTTTGCTGGCTGTTGTTTCATAAAACTTAAAGGAACCTAGGTACTTCCTGCTACCCAACACATAGTAGATAGAGGTAGAACCATAAATATCGACCTTCAGACATCATTTGTAGATCAGATATCCTTTGTAGATCTATTTAGATGTCTTAAAAAATGTGTTAATAGTCTATTAATAGTTGGCTACTATGTTGGCCCATCTGGAATGCTTAAGTATTCCTCAAAATAGTTCTTTTGTGCACTTAAAATACATCACCTGACCTAAATGAACTATCAAAGTTAGTTCAGCCAGTGCATTTTATCTTAGATATTACTGAGATTATTATCAATTCACAATTTGGATGCAAGTGGTTGAGGCACTATAATTTTTCTTTTAAGGAAAAAAATCAGGAGAATATTTTATAGTTGGCCACACGTATATAAGAATTGCTTCAAAAAATTCTCTAAAGATGTTAGAAACTTAGATCATTATTTGGTGACTTGACAAACATGACTGGAGAAAGATGAATCAATTGAAAGTTAACTGTCCTTAAATTGAATTATGTCTGATTATTACTCCATTTATTGTGTGTGACCTAAAGATTTAAAAGAAATTAAGTCATGTATTAATTTCAAGTCATTTCATTATTTTGGAGAAAAATTAAACAAACCTGAAAATATTTTTAGGAGTAGTTCATCTTTTGTGTATGTATGATTGATTGCATAATTTTTTGGTTGAATTTTATGGAAAGGTTTTTAAGTTCATGTAAAATTGATATTCAGTAGGTTTTCTTAACATTGGCACTATTGACATTTTGAGTTGGATAATTATTTGTTGTGGGGGACTGTCTTGTGCATTGTAGGATTTTTAGCAGCATCCCTGTTCTCCACCCACTAAATGCCCGTAGTACCCACACACAAGTTTAAACAACCAAAACTATCTTTAGACATTGTCAGACATCCCCTTAGGGGTAAAATCTCCCCTGGTTGAGATACACTGGTATACAACAACCAGGCCATAACTCTATAACATACAAGATTAAGGAATAGAAGCAGGATCTTATTAATAATACAAGTCTTTAAAAATTGAATTTTGGTGTTGAAATGTATTTATTTGTGTTATTTAGTATTTCTGAGTGGTGCATTATTACATAAGACTTTCTAAGGAAACCTAATATTTAGAAATAAAGCAATCCTCCATAAAGGCCTATCTCGCTGCTCCTCCAGCTCTTACATGTCATGTTGTCAATATCATGCTAAGGTTGTAATAAGAAGATTGTATTATTGATTCTGCTCTTCAACCAGAGATTGCATGCAGAGCAGCAATGGTGGAGTTACTTCTTAGAATAGAAAATGAATTGGACCTTATCTTGGGAACCCTGTGAATTAGCTGAGTTACCTCCAAGTCTCTCAACACACTTTTTGTCTGGATAAATCAGATTGCCTACTTTTCCTTAAGGTCAAGAAATATGATGTATTTATCTCTGTCTTTCCAGCTCCGTTGCTGTCACAGGATAAATAGATGCTTTGAAATTGGATGAATAGGCAGAATCTATTCGTTGATCTTACAGACAGAGTCAGCATGTTTTCATCTTCTGTTCTTCCTTTTTCCTTCTGTAGTCCTATATTCATTCCTGACTACTTCTTGGTGGCTTGATTTATTCGTAGATAATCTGTTCTATTCTTTCACACTCAAGATATGGCCAAGATTTTGTTGCTTTAACTTCTATAAGCAAAAGGGGGTCCCAGAACCAAAAAGTACTAAGGAGTTTTAATGTAAGACATTGAAGAATACTAGTGGGAAAATATTGTATTATTTCAGTACTTACCATCACTGTAACAAAATTGTTACTGCTACAAATTATTAAGGCTGACTTAACATTTTTAAATTAATTTTCACACTAGAATTGTTATAAACTTGCTTTTCATCTTAATTATTTGTAATGTATTTTATAACTCCAAAACATGGACCAATTTTATATAGAACTTAATTACTTTTCAAAATCAGTTACCAATACTTTTCTTTCAGAACTGCATGATAAAGACAAAGAGAAAATCCTTTCGAACTGGGCAGAACGAGGTGTTAATTGTCATGTGGACTCTTGTAAACATTAATTTGGACATGCTATTTAAACCTACTGAACTTCAATGTTATTATCTTTAAAATGGGCCAATGTCTACCTCAGAGTATAACTATGAGAATAGAGAAAATTAAATTAAATGTGATCCAAGAAAGCAGTTGCATTAAGTAGGTAGTTGTAAGTCAATCATAATCATAATGAATGACATATGCAAATCAATAAATATGATTCATCACATAAACAGAACTAAAGACAAAAAGCACATGATTATCTCAATAGATGCAGAAAAGGCTTAAGATGAAGTTCACCATCCCTTCATGTTAAAAACTCTCAATAAACTAGGTATTGGAGGAACATACCTCAAAATAATAAGAGCCATATATGACAAACCCATAGTCAATGTCGTACTAAATGGGCAAAAGCTGAACACAATCCCCTTGAAAACTGGCACAAGACAAGTCTTCCCTCTCTCACCAATCCTATTCAACACAGTATCATCATTCTCAGTAAACTATCACAAGGACAAAAAACCAAACACCACGTGTTCTCACTCATAGATGGGAATTGAACAATGAGAACACATGGACACAGGAAGGGGAACATCACACTCTGGGGACTGTTGTGGGGTGGGGGGAGCCGGGAGGGATAGCATTAAGAGATATACCTAATGCTAAATGGCGAGTTAATGGGTGCAGCACACCAGCATGGCACATGTATACATACGTAACTAACCTGCACATTGTGCACATGTACCCTAAAACTTTAATAATAATAAAAAAAAAAAGAAAAAGAGGAAAGAAAAGAAGAAAAAAAAAAGAAGTTCTGATGAGGGCAATCAGGCAAGAAAGAGAAATAAAGCATATTCAAATAGGAATAAAGTCAAACTATCTCTGTTTGCAGATGACATGATCCTATATCTGGAAATTTCCATCGTGTCAACCCCCAAGCTTCTTAAGCTGATAAGCAACTTCAGCAAAGTCTCAGGATACAAAACAAATGTGCAAAAGTTGCTAGCATTTCCTGTACACCAACAACAGACAGGCAGAGAGCCAAATCACAAGCTGTATTAGTCCATTTTCACATTGCTACAAAGAAATACCTGAGACTGGGCAATTGATTTACTTTATTTTATTTTATTTATTTCAGTAGGTTTTGGGGGAACAAGTGGTGTTTGGTTACATAAATAAGTTCTTTAGTTGTGATTTCTGAGATTTTGATGCACCTATCACCAGAGTAGTATACACTGTACCCAATGTGTAATCTTTTATCCTTCACCCCCACACCCTGTCCCTCAGGTCCCCAAAGTCTATTGTATCATTCCTATGCCTTTGCATCCTCATAGCTTAGCTTCCACTTATGAGTAAAAACATACAATTATTAGTTTTCCATTCCTGAGTTACTTCACTAAGAATAATGGTCTCCAATTCCATCCAGGTTGCTGCAAATGCCATTTTGTTCCTTTTTATGGCTGAGTAGTATTCCATATATATATATACACACACACACATATATGTACGGTAGATCCACTTTTATTTCTTTAAGGAGTCTCCACACTGTTTTCCATAGTGGTTGTACTGGTTTACATTCTCACCAACAGTGTAAAGGTGTTCCCTTTTCACCGCGTCTATGCCAACATCTATTACTTTATGATTTTTTTTATTATGGCCATTCTTGGAGGAGTGAGGTGGTATCGCATTGTGGTTTTGACTTGCATTTCCATGATAACATAGTAGTGTTGAGCATTTTTCCATATGCGTGTTGGCCATTTGTATATCTTCTTTTGAGACTTTTCTATTCATGACCTTAGCCCACTTTTTGATGGGATTATTTGTTTATTTATTTTGCTGATTTATTTGATTTCTTGGTAGATTCTGGATATTAGTACTTTGTCAGATGTATAGATTGTGAAGATTTTCTCCCACTGTGTGGGTTGTCTGTTAATTCTGCTGTTTATTTCTTTTGCTCTGCAGAAGCTTTTTAGTTTCATTAAGTCCCATCTATTTATCTTTGTTTTTGTTGCATTTGCTTTTGGGTTCTTGATCATGAAGTCTTTGCCTAAGCCAGTGTCTAGAAGAGTTTTTCTGATGTTATCTTCTAGAATCTTTATGGTTTCAGGTTTTACATTTAAGTATTTGCATCATCTTGAGTTGATTTTTGTATAAGGTAAGAGAAGAGGATCCAGTTTCATTCTTCTACACATGGCTTGCCAATTATCCCAGCACCATATGTTGAATAGGGTGTCCTTTCCCCACTTTATGTTTTTGTTTGCTTTGTTGAAGATCAGTTGGCTGTAAGTATTTGGGTTTATTTCTGGGTTCTCAATTCTTTTCCATTGGTCTATATGCCTATTTTTATACGAGTACCAAGCTATTTTGGTGACTGTGGCCTTATAGTGTAGTTTAAAGTTGGTTAGTTTTATGTCTCCAGATTTGTTCTTTTTGCTTAGTCTTGCTTTGGCTAGGCAGGCTCTTTACTTGGTTCCACATCAATTTCAGGATTGTTTTTTCTACTTTTGTGGAGAATGATGGTGGAATTTTTATGGAAATTGCATTGAATTTGCAGATTGCTTTTGGCAGTATGGTCATTTTCACAATATTGATTCTACCCATCCATGAGCATGGGATATGTTTCCATTTGCTTGTGTTGTCTATGATTTCTTTCAGCAGTGTTTTGTAGTTTTTCTCGTAGAGGTCTTTCACCTCTTTGGTTAAGTATATTCCTAAGTATTTTAATTTTTTGTAACTATTGTAAAAGGGGTTGAGTTCTTGATTTGATTCTCAGCCTGGTCACAAATGTGTAGCAGAGATACTGATTTGTGTACATTAATTTTGTATCCTGAAATTTTACTCAATTCATTTGCCTGTTCTGGGAGTTTTTTCGATGAATCTTTGGGGTTTTCTATGTATACGTTCATGTCATCAGCAAACAGCAACAGCTTGACTTGCTCTTTACTGATTTGGATGCCCTTAATTTCTTTCTCTTGTCTGATTGCTGTGTCTGGGACTTCCAGTACTACGTTGAATATAAGTGGTGAAAGTGGGCATCCCTGTCTTGATTCATTCTCAGAGGGAATGCTTTCAACTTTTCCACATTCAGTATAATATTGGCTGTGGGTTTCTCAGAGGTGGCTTTTATTACCTTAAGGTATGACCCTTCTATGCTGATTTTGCTGAGGATCTTAATCATAAAGAGATGCTGGATTTTGTTGAATGCTTTTTCTGCATCTATTGAGATGATCATATGATTTTTGTTTTTAATTCTGTTTATATGGTGTATCATATCTATTTACCTATGTATCCTTAATGTATACATACCTATGAATGTATCCCTACATTACTGATATGAAACCCACTTGATCATGGTGGATTATCTTTTTGATATGCTGTTGGGTTTGGGTCACTAGTATTTTTTTTTTTTTTTGAGAATTTTTGCATCTGTGTTCATCAGAGATATCTGTCTATAGCTTTCTTTTTTTGTTATGCCGTTTCCTGGTTTTGGTGTTAGGGTGATATTGGCCTCATAGAATGATTTAGGGAGGATTCCCTCTTCCTCTGTCTTTTGGGATAGTATCAATATGATTGGTACCAATTCTTCTTTGAATGTCTAATAGAATTCAGCTGTGAATCTATCTGGTCCTGGAATTTTTTTTTGTTGGTAACTTTAAAATTACCATTTCAATCTCGCTGCTTGTTACTGGTCTGTTCAGAGTTTCTATTTCTTTCTGGTTTAATCTAGGAGGGTTGTATATTTCCAGGAAGTTATTCATCTACTCCAGGTTTTCTAGTTTATGCACGTAAAGGTATTCATAGTAGCCTTGAATGATCTTTTGAATTTCTGTGATATCTGTTGCAATATCTCCCATTTTGTTTCTAATTGAGCTTATTTGGATCTTCTCTCTTCTTTTTGGCTTAATCTTGCTGATGGTCTATGCATTTTATTTATCTTTTTAAAGAACCAGGTTTTTGGTTCATTTATTTTTTGTATTTGTTTTTGTTTTAATTTTATTTAGTTCTGCCCTGATCTTTGTTATTTCTTTTCTTCTGCTGGGTTTGGGTTTGGTTTGTTTTTGTTTCTCTAGTTCTCCGAGGTGTGACCTTAGATTGTCTATTTTTGCTCTTTCAGACTTTTTGATGTGAGCATTTAATGGTATGAACTTTTCTCTTAGCACTGTCTTTGCTGTATCCCAGAGGTATTGATACATTGTGTCACTATTTTTCAGTTCAAAGAATTTTTGAATTTACATCTTGATTTCATTATGGACCAAATGATCATTCAAGAGCAGGTTATTTAATTTCTATGTATTTGCATGGTTTTGACGGTTCCTATTGGAGTTGATTTCCAATTTTATTCCACTGTGGTCTGAGACAGTACTTGATATGATTTCTATTTTCTTAAATTTATTGAGACTTTTTGTGACCTATCATATGGTCTATCTTAGAGAATGTTTTGTGTGCTGATGAGTAGAATGTATATTATGCAGTTGTTGGGTAGAATGTTCTGTAAATATCTGTTAAGTCTATTTGTTCTAAAGTATACTTTAAGTCCATTGTTTCTTTGTTGACTTTCTGTCCTGATGACCTGTCTAGTGCTGCCAGTGGGGTATTGAAGTCCCCCATTGTTATTGTGTTGCTGTCTATCTCATTTCTTAGGTCTAGTAGTAATTGTTTTATAAATTTGGGAGCTCCAGTGTTAGGTGCATATATATTTAGGATTGTGATATTTTCCTGTTGGACTGGTCCTTTTATCATTATATAATGTCCTTCTTTGTCTTTTTTAACTGCTATTGCTTTAAAGTTTGTGGGGTTTTTTTTTGTCTGATATAAGAATAGCTACTACTACTCATCTTTGGTGTCCATTTTCATAGAATATCTTTTTCCACCCCTTTACCTTAAGTTTATGTGAGTCCTTAAATGTCAGGTGAGTCTCTTGACGACAGCAGATACTTAGTACATGAATTCTTATCCATTCTGACGTTCTGTATCTTTTAATTGGAGCACTTAGGCCATTTTCTTTAAATGTTAGTATTGAGATGTGAGGTACTATTCTATTCATTGTGCTATTTGTTACCTGAATACCTTTTTTTTTCATTCTGTTATTGTTTTATAGGTCCTGTGAGATTTATGCTTTAAGAATAATCTATTTTGGTGTATTTCGAGGATTTGTTTTGAAATTTAAAGCTCCTTTTAGGAGTTCTTGTAGTGCTGGCTTTGTAGTGGTGAATTCTTTCAGCATTTTTTGTGTGTGTCTGGAAAAGACTTTATCTTTCCTTCATTTATGAAGCTTAGTTTCACTGCATACAAAATTCTTAGCTGATAATTGTTTTGTTTTAGAAGGCTAAATATTGGACCCCAATCCCTTCTTATTTGTAAGCTTTCTGTTGAGAGATTTGCTGTTAATCTGATAGGTTTTCTTTTATAGGTTATCTGAAGCTTTTACCTCACAGCTCTTAAGATTCTTCCCCTTGTCTTGACTTTAGATAACTTGATGACTATGTGCCTAGGCAATGATCTTTTTATGACGAATTTCCTAGGTTTTCTTTGAGAATCTTGTATTTGGATATCTAGATCTCTAGCAAGGCCAGGGAAGCTTTCCTTGATTATTCCCTCTAACATGTTTTCCAAACTTTTAGATTTCTCTTCTTCAGGAACACCAATTATTCTTAGGTTTGGTCTTTTGACATAATCCCAAACTTCTTGGGGGCTTTGTTAATTTTTTTATTCTTTTTTCTTTGTCTTTATTGGCTTGGGTTAATTCAAATGCCTTGTCTTCGAGCTCTGAAGTTCTTTCTTCTACTTGTTCAATTCTGTTGCTGAGACTTTCCCGTGCATTTTGCAATTCTCTAAGTGTGTCTTTCATTTCCAGAAATTGTGATTTTTTTTTACGTTTGCTATCTATTTCATTGGAGGTTTTTCCAGTCATATCCTGTATTTTTTTTTTATTTATTTAATTGGATTTTACCTTTCTTTGGTGCCTCCATGATTGGCTTAATAATTGGCTTCTGGACCGTGCACGGTGGCTCACGCCTGTAATCCCAGCACTTTGGGAGGCCGAGGCAGGTGGATCACAAGGTCAGGAGATCAAGACCATCCTGGCTAACATGGTGAAACCCTGTCTCTACTAAAAATACAAAAAATTAGCTGGGCGTGGTGGTGGGTGCCTGTAGTCACAGCTACTCGAGAGGCTGAGGCAGGAGAATGGTGTGAACCCGGGAGGCAGAGCTTGCAGTGAGCTGAGATCACGTCACTGCACTCCGGCCTGGGTGACAGAGCGAGACTCTGTCTCAAAAAATAGTAATAAAATAAAATATTGGTCTTCTGAATTCTTTTTCTGGTAATTCAGAGGTTTTGTCTTGGTTTGGATTCATTGCTGGTGAGCTAGTGTGATCTTTTGGAGTGTTAAAGAACCTTGTTTTGTCATATTACCAGAATTGATTTTCTGGTTCCTTCTCATTTGGGTAGACTATGTCACAGGGAAGATCTGGGACTCTTGATTGCTGTTCAGATTTTTTTGTCCCACAGGGTGCTCCCTTGATGTGGTGCTCTTCCCTTTCCCCTAAGGATGGGGCTTCCTGAGATCCGAACTGCAACGATTGTTATTTCTCTTCCGGATCTAGCCACCCAGTTGAGCAACTGGGCTCTAGGCTGTTACTGGAGAGTGTCTGCACGGAGTCCTATGATGTGATTCGTCTTCAGGTCTCTCAGCCATGGACGCCATCACCTGCTCCAGTGAAGGTAGCAGGGGAGTGAAGTGGACCCTGTGAAGGTTCTTGGTTGTGTCTTTGTCAAGTGCACTGGTTTTGTATTGATTGGCCTTCAGCCAGGTGGTGGCATTTTCAAGAGCACATCAGCTGTAGTAGTATAGGATCAGGCAGTGGGTGGAGCCATAGAGCTCCCAAGAGATTATGTCATTTGTCTTCGGCTACCAGGGTGGGTAGAGAAAGGCCATCCAATGGGGCAGGGTTAGGTGTGTCTGAGCTCATACTTTCTTTGGGCAGGGCTTGGTGTGGCTGCTGTGGGCGATGGGAGTGTGGTTTCCAGGCGAATGGAGTTATGATAGCGACTGGGCAATTTATAAAGGAAAGAGGCTTAACTGACTCACAGTTCCACATGGCTGGGGAGGCCTCGGGAAACTTACAATCATGGCAGAAGGTGAAGAAGAAAGCAAGTACCTTCTTCACAAGGCAGCAGGAAAGCAAGAACAGTAAAGGAGGGACTTCCAAACACTTATAAAACCATCAGATCTCATGAGAACTCACTCACTATCACAGGAACAGCATGGGGAAAACCCCTTCCATGATTCAGCCACCTTCCACCAGGTCCCTTCCTCAACATTTGGGGATTATATGAATTACAACTGAAGATGAGATTTGGGTGGGGACACAGAATCAAACCTTACCATGAACAAATTCTCACTCACAGTTGCTACAAAACAATAAAATACCTAGGAATACAGCTAGCTAGGGGAGTGAAAGATCTCCACAGGGAGTACTACAAACTACTACATGAAGAAATCAGAGATCACACAATTGGAAAAACATTCCATGCTCGTGGATAGGAACAATCAATGTAATTAAAATGCCCATACTGCCCAAAGCAATTTATAAATTCAATGCTATTCCCATTAAACTGCCGTTGACATTCTTCACAGAACTAGAAAAAAAAAATGTTTTAAAATTCGTGTGGAACCAAAAAAGGGCTCAAACAGCCAAGACAATTTTAAGCAAAAAGAACAAAGCTGGAGGTATCAGGCTACCTGATTTCAAACTGTACTACGGGGGTACAGTAACCAGAAGAGCATGGTACTGATGTAAGAACAGACAAATAGACCAGTGGAACAGCATGGACAACTCAGAAATAAGACCGCATGCTCACTTACTTAAGATCACTAAGCTATGTGATCTTCAAGAAACCTGACAAAAACAAGCAATAGGGAAAGCATTCCCTATTCAATAAATGGTGCTGGGATAACTGGCTAGCCATATGCAGAAGATTGAAACTGGACATCTTCCTTACACCATATTAAAAAATTAACTCAGGATGAATTAAAGACTTAAATGTAAAACTCAAAACCATAAAAACCCTGGAACACATCCTAGGCAATACCATTTAGGGCATAGGCATGGGCAAAGATTTCATGATGAAGACATGAAAAGAAATTGCAACAATGACAAATGGGAACTAATTAAACTAAAGAGCTCTACACAGCAAAAGACACTATCAATAGAGTAGAAAGATAACCCAAAGAATAGGGGAAAATTTTTTGCAAACTGTGCATCTAACAAAGGTCTAATATCCAGCATCTATAAGGAACTTAAACCTATAATGAACTTAAACATATTGACAAGAAAAAAACAACCCCATTCAAAAATGGGCAAGGGACATGAACAGACACTTGTCAAAAGAAGACATACATGTTGCCAACAGTCATGAATAAAAGTTCAACATCACTTATCATTAGAGAAATGCAAATCAAAGCCACAATGAGATAGCATCTCACACCAGTCAGAATGACCACTGTGAAATGTCAAAAAATAACAGATGTTGGTGATGTTATGGAGTAAAATGAATGCTAATACACTTTTGGTGGAGTGTAAATCAGTTCAACCAGTGTGGAAGACAGTTTGACAATTCCTCAAAGACCTAAAGATAGAAATGCCATTAGACCCAGCAATCATCTTACTGAGTACATAGCCAAAGAACTGTAAATCATTCTATAATATTATAAAGACATGCACATGTATGTTCATTGAAGCATTATTCACAATAGCAAAGACATGGAATCAACCTAAATGTCCATCAATGATAGACTGGACAAAGAAAATGTACATATACATCACAAAATACTATGCACCCATAAGAAAGAACAAGCTTATGCCTTTTGCAGGGACATTGTTGAGGCTGGAGGCCATTATTCTTAGCAAACTAATGCAGGAACACAAAACCAAATACCACATGTTCTTACTTATAAGTGGGAGCTAAATGATGAGAACTCATAGACATATAGAGTGGAACAATACACACTGGGGCCTATAGGAGGGTAGAGGATGGGAGGAGAGAGAAGATCCAGAAAAATAACTAAAGGATACTAGGCTTAATACCTGGATGATGAAATAATCTGCACAACAACCCCTGCCCCCACCTGCCATGACACATGTTTACCTATGTAACAAGCCTGCACATGTACCCCTGAACTTAAAATAAAAGTTAAAAATATATATATATAATAAATGATTATGATTTATTGTGGAGGTAATGGTGTTGATATTAACTAGACATGACCAGAGCCAAGGCTCTGCAAAATCATGAAGTGTCTCTGGTACTTTTTAAACTCCTTTTTCTGAGTCAGGCTTGGGTAAAATCATTCCCTTCATTCTGTGCCAAATGTTGGTATTCTATTGATTGTCAACTAATTCCTGCTAAGCAGCTGTTTCTTCCAGAGAGCATTTATATTTTAATAGAAGTAGCTGTTAATATCAGATATAGGCTCAAGTTTTGAATAAAGTTAGAGACTAAGGTGGCACTACCCTCCTGCTATGCCTATATTTTCCTGATGACTTGTTCTCTCCATTTCAAGATCCCCAAACTCATTGTACCAATTAGTCTTTGCTGCATAGCAAATTTCCCCAAAACTTGAAAAATTGAAAACAAAAATAGTTTTTATGTTTTATGATTCTGTGGGTTAGCTACGTGGTTCTTATGTTTCAAATGGCATTGGCTGGATTCATTCATGTAGCTGCTATCAGCTTGGAACTTGGCTGGGGCCAGAATATTCTGAAGGACTTCATTCATATATCTGGTGTCTTAACAGGGCCCTTAACTGGAGAGGGTAGAATCACTGGGGGTCATTCCATTGTCTAAGATGTCTAGTTCTCTCTCTCTGTCTTGCTTTCTCTTCTTATTCAGTAGTTGAGCTTTGAGACTTTATGTAATGGTTGGATCTCAAGAGGGCAAATATGGAAGCTGCATAAGTCCAGAAGTCACACACAGTCTTTTCTGCCATACTTTAATGGTCAAAGAAAGTCACAGGACCAGCTAAAATTCAAGGGGAGAGAAAACAACCTCTATCTGTTGGTAGGAAGAAAAGCATATATGAATAAGAATGTGATGGCTAATTGCTGGCCATATTTACTTATTTAGTTATTTAGTTTTGAGACAGGGTCTCACTCTGTCACCCAGACGAGTGCAGTGGTGTGATCTAGGCTCACTGCAGCCTTCGTCTCCTAGGTTCAAGCAACTCTCCTGTCTGAGCCCCCCAAGTAGCTGGGATAATAGGCACACACAACCATGTCTGGCTAATTTTTGTGTTTTTAGTAGAGACGGGGTTTCACCATGTTGGCTGGGCTGGTCTTGAACTCCTGACCTCAAGCAGTCTGCCAGTCTCAGCCTCCCAAAGTGCTGGGATTACAGGCCTGAGCCACCACGCCTGGCTCCATGGCCGTAATTATAGACAATCTAACCTTTTATTACACTTTCCACCTTTTTCTCCTATCTTTCCTTGTTTATTTTTCATGTCTCTCCTGACAATTTCAGTGATGTCACTGGTTTCTCAGGTTATAAGGAGTGAGTGTTGTCATCATTATTTCTAATTCAATATGCCTAGTGGAAAAGGCACAGGTTTTAGAAACATATAGACCTCCAAATAAATGCCAGGTCTACTTATTTCTAGCAATATGACACTGAGCAAAATATGTGAGCTCTTTTACCTCAAGTCTTCTCTTCTACTAACTAATAGAGGAGACAAAACTTACCCCAAAGGGTTAATATTAGATTTATATTAATATAGTTTATGCATAGTGATTAACTGAAACTTGAGATGCTCAATAAGTGTTACTTTATTTCTTCCTGTTTCTACATGTCTCTCTCTCTGTCTCATTTTTTTTCTGTCCCATTACCTTTTCCTGGAAGAAAAACATTTTTGAAAATTTCTAACCACTGTTTATAACAATCAAACATATTTGTTATAAACTTACTGATAATGTTCAAAAACTGCTTCAAGATTTATTAAGCATTTTGACAATTACTATTCTCTTATGCTGGATGCCTTATTATTTCCTGAGTTTGCCATGTTACTGCTACTACTAAGCCTTGGCTCATACTTTCCTTTTGCCAAATAAACTATCATTGCCTATTCCTAAATCCATATGAAATCTTTTCTTTTTCAGAAGTATTGTCTAATGTTTCTTGTGCTTATTAATAATATTTGTAACCTTGTATTTTAATCTATTTGTTTCCAAACTGTTTCCATCAGTTTTATGCTCCATGATGAATTTGGGGGTCTTTTAAACCATGTATCCCTCCACTACTCACTTTAAATTTCACACACTGTAAATAGAACTAAACAACTGGCAACTTTTCAATAACAACGTGTTGAATTGCACAACCAGAGAAGCAATAAAAATTTGCTTTTAGGGCCATTTTTTCTATGAAAGATTCCAGAGACAGCATTAGTCAATGTCTTCATAAATTCTGTGGAAAAAAATATATAAATAGAAAGTAATAGCAATGATTAGGGACAATTGAGTGATTGCAATTTTTGAAAAGAAAAAGTTGAGAAAAACACATTATCTTTCTTGATTCATACATTATTTTGTGTGATTAGAATTTCCATAAAAGAAACTGCTAACCAATATTTGACTAAGCATTAGAATAAAATAGTGAATAAAAGAATCCTGTTTCTATCATATTATTATACTTGCTATAGATACAATATGCAGGGACTTTTTTTCTTTTGGTGGGTGTTGCTGGATGATTTCTTTGTTTATGTCCTTGATAAATACTGTCAGAAATATGTTCTAAAAAGTAAATAACCAAAGGATAGTTCTTACCAATCCATTAGAGATTTTGTAGCTGGCACCATTTGTTTGGTCTTCTGCTTCTAAAACCTTTCTTTAATAAATACATCACTCCAAATCCAAAAGCAGAAGTCAAACAACATCTTCCTCATCTACATAACCCCAATATTTCTTTTAAGAGTTAGGATTCCAATGTGCCATAACCAGAAGGGCATTCCGAGGCTTCCCCACATTTCCTCTGTTTATGGAGACAGCTGTTTCACTAACTTGCAGCACTTGTAAATGCTTTGAAAGCCGATCACATACTATATTCTTGACTAAATATTTTGGTAAGCCTGGATATATATCTTTCTATAAACCTCACCTAATCTTTGATGTTACTATAACCTTATCTTTGCTTGGAAAGCACACCCAGAAAGCTTCATCACCAAGATTTTGGGAGAGTAAAGCTAAGTATAGTTGATGTAACATTCTAGAAGCAGCATAGGAACAATAAGACAATAGGTAAAGCTATAATTATGGCTTATATTTAGAAATGACTACATTTGATATTTTAGGATATTTTTCTAGTTTTTTTTCCTGTCATTTTATTCTCTTCTAGTTTTGACATTTTATGATAGATTTGCTCTCTAGAAGGGAATGTCTTTCTTTAGGAGGGTAAAAACTTTGGTCTTAGCATTCACTTTTGCTATTCTGACCTACAACTGGAAGATACATAAAAGTGCTTTGCATTGCAAATTTGGGATAACTTCAAAAATCCCATGGTTGATGTTAGAGATAGCGCCAAGCATTTCAATTCCAGGAGAATAAAAGAAATTCTGATTTGAAATGAATTCCTCATTTGGAGGAAAAAAAAGCATGCATTCTGGCATAACAAGATCAAATTACGGAATATAAAAGTGGCTCCTTCCCATGTGCAGTCCCTGTCCCCTGTCCAGTCCTCTGCACACCCGAACTGTTTCTGATTGGCTTTTAGCTTTTTTTTTTCCTTCTAACACTTTTATTTGGAAACTCTTCTGTGATTTTGAGAAGTATGCTCTTGAGTGTTTAATAAAGCTTTTTTCTAAAAGTAAAAAAAAAAAAGGATTAAATTCTTTAGCCTATTATGCAAGATCTCTAATAAATTTTACTGAAAGTTTACTCTCAATTTTGTCTCCCACAGCATCCATTACACACCACCACGCATAATGTATGTAATATTTTTCTCAAATGATAAAGTATTCTAACATATTTTTGTTTAAGCGTTCTCAGTCTAGAATTCTCTTTCTTCCATAAGCTTGGCCAAAAGTATGTTTTCTAGGCTCAGACCAGAGGCCAGTTTCTCTATTGATTTTTTTATTGTTCTTATTCTCCCTTGTAAACGTCTTCCTTATATTCCACAAATACTTCCATTTAGTGCTCATATGTACCACCATATCCTCAATTACATCTATTTTTCCAACCATATATGATCTCGATGAAGTCAGAAATTGTTTATATGAGCTTGGTGTCTCACAGCATCTTCCTTGTAACTGATTGGTTTATAAGAAGACAATGAATTTCTAACACCTATTGTGAAACTGTTGTGGGGGTCGTATTTATTTTTGACATTTAAGTTGAATTGAAGTTATTTTAATTCAATATAAAATAATTCAATATAAAATTTTATATTCAATATAAAAATAATTAAATATTTTAATATTGGGAGCATCAAGTTATCCTGAAATTGTGCCATTTGGGAACATTACAACATAAGATTTGGGAAATACTATCAGGAAGTTAATGCAAGGAGTAGGAAAACCAAAACATTCCTTTTATTCTTAACCACTAATAGGGTGATTTTTGGTTTTGTTTTGGTATCATATAGTACAAACATAGGAGGGTCTTCCCATAGTCAGAACTTCCTAGGCAAATGTTACAATATTTTTGTAAGGAGGAAAACTCTTATTTCTTCATAATTTAACTTTAGAGGATCACCTATAGGCAATGTGCCTAGTTTTTTGAACTACCTTTCAAAGCTGAATTCCACCAGACGTTTTCTCAATTTTTTCTTAAAATGTCATATCCTCTACTGAAGAAGTAAGATTCAAAATTGTAGTATCTGCCGTCTTCCCAGAAGGACATAAATCTCCAACCAATGATACCAAGTGATAATCAGTTCACTGTAGGTAGACTGTTTCTTACAAGGTAGTATAAATAAAGTTTTTTAAAAATCAAAATTCATACTTTGTATCATTTTCTAATACTAGGGGGAAGTTTTTTTGAGATTTTTTCTTATAATCTAAGTTTCTGGCTTTCTGATGTTGGTAACAGTAGCTACATGTTGACTTTGAGAAGATTTAGATTTTGAGATGGACTTCTTTCTTTAATTATTTTTATTTATTTATTTATTTTTATTATTATTTTTTTGAGATGGAGTCTTGCTCTGTCGCCAGGCTGGAGTGCAATGGCACAATCTCGGCTCACTGCAACCTCCACCTTCCCAGGTTCCAGTGATTCTCCTGCCTCAGCCTGCAGAGTAGCTGGGCCTACAGATGCGTGTCACCACGCCTGGCTAATTTTTTGTATTTTTAGTAGAGACGAGGTTTCACCATCTTGGCCAGGATGATCTCGATCTCTTGGCCTCATGATCTGCCAGCCTCAGCCTCCCAAACTGCTGGGATTACAGGCATGAGCCACCGTGCCCGGCCAATTATTTTTAATTTTTATGGGTACATCATAGACGTAGGTATTTATGGGATACATAAGATATTTTGGTACAGGCGTACAATGCGTAATAGTCATATCAGGGTAAATGGAGTATCCATCCCCTCAAGCATTTATCATTTCTTTATGTTACAGACATTCTAATTGTACCCTTTTAGTTATTGTAAAATGTACAATAAATTACTATTGATTGTAATCACTCTGTTGTGCTATCAAATACTAGCTCCTATTTATTCTATCTAACTATATTTGTGTACCACGGTGAGTCTTCTATCATGATGAAACTAACTCTAAGTCAAATACAATGAAATACCCAGACTCTGAACTGTTTTACTTGTGAAGATTCATACTCAAAATGGCCAATATCAGAATATTTGGTAGGAGAAATTTTTTCAAGTATTAGTACTTTAAGGATGTGTATATCACTTATTTTTGCATTACATTAGGTTTGTTTTTTTTTTTTCACATACACTTCACATGTGTGAACTAAACTGACTCAAGATTTCAGGCCTACTTCCTTATATTGGGCAGTTTCAGGTTCACATACAGTCCTCCAGCCCAGCAATAAACATTGCTTTGCTTTTGTTAAAAATTCTATCACTACAAAAATTTCCCTCTTGCTACCCTTTTACAGTCATACCAACCCCATCACCCTCTACCATCCCTAACCCTACTACTGCTAGTCTGTTCTCCATCTACAACATTTAGAGAATGCTATAATGGAATAATGCAATGTGTAACCTCTTGAGATTAGCTTTTTGCACTGGACATAATGCCTTGGAGATCAATTCAAGTTGCTGCCTACATTCATTGTTTATTCTTTTTTAAGTCTGAATTGTATTTCATGGTATAGATAGACCAGTTTACTTAACAATTGTGCACAGGGCTTCATGAGGACATGCTTTCATTTCTCTGGGATAATTGCCCAACAATGCAGTTGCTCACTTGTATGTTAAGTATATGTTTAAGGCTTTTTTCTTCAAGAAATTCCCAACCTAATGTTTAGATTGACTGTTTTTCTTTTTATTTTTTTTCTTTTGTTTTGAGACAGAGTCTCTCTCTGTCCCCTAGGCTGAGACAGTGGCACGATCTCGGCTCACTGCAACTTCTGCCCCCCAGGTTCAAGCAATTCTCATGCCTCAGCCTCCTAAGTAGCTGGGATTACAGGTGCATGCCACCACACCCAGCTAATTTTTGTATTTTCAGTAGAGACGGGGTTTCATCATGTTGAACAGGCTGGTCTTGAACTCCTGACCTCAAGTGATCCGACCACCTTGGCCTCCCAAAGTGCTGGGATTACAAGCGTGAGCCATTGAGCCTGGCATAGAGTGACTGTTTTACTTCACATTTCCACCAGCAATGTGTGAGTGATCCAGTTTCTGCACATCTTCACCAGAATTTGATACTGTAACTATTTTTTATTTTAGCTATTATGTATTGAAATCTCATATGGTGTCTATTGATATCTCATTGTAGTCTCAATTTGCATGCCCCTAATGGTTAGTAGTTTTAAACATCTTTTAATGTGGTTATTTGCTATTCTTATATCCTCTAGTGAAATGTCTTTTGCTTATTTTCTAATTGGATTGTTTGGTTTTCTTATTGTTGAGTATTCAGAGTTCTTTATATATTCTACATCTAAGTCATTTGTCAGATGAGTGGTTGCAATTGTTTTGAACCTAAATCAATAAAAGATTTTTTGTTTAGAATTGCAAACACATGGTAAGAATACAAAGCTGACCAAATGTAGTTGGATTTATTATTGTTTTTAAATTTCTGCAGACAACATTTCCCCTGTTGCCTACACAGGTTTGGAGTGCTTCCCCTGCCCTGACCCTGGCAGTATGCTATTGCTCTTGTTAGACCTAGAGATTAGCAGGTTTTTATAACACTCTCATAGTAACAAAATTCACAATAGACTGTTGTACAGTTCAATACGTGGAAAATGATAAAATACACAATCCACATACTTTAAAAAATGACAATGTATTCCAGCCAACAGAAACGATTCAAAATTGTAAATTTAAGAATGTGGAAGATATAAATTTGTGTCTTTCCTTAACAAATTTGGACCAGTTATATATTAATCCAGAAGGATTCTTCAGTTCACAGTGTAAACAACACCCTTCATCAGTTCCCTACATGATTCCTCTTTCACTTGTAGTCATTTTTGTGTATCAGCAACTAGTTTTTCTGGGGCACACTTTTTTCCCCCACAGTTCATACAGGAAATTTTTTTTAGCAGCACTTTTGGGATAAAAGTTTATATAAAGGAATAAAAGGAAGAAGAGTGGGCCGAGGGACAAACTGGGCTGCAATGCAGTTATAAGATATTTGCTGACTCCAAGTTCACCAGCAGCTAAAACTGGGTGCTCTGCAGAGTTGTCTCGAATTGGGCAGAGGCCCCTCATTACAGTCCCGTATGGACCGTCATTGAATGCAGGATGTTCTGGGAAGAGTCACTCACTTCACCTGAGGGAAATTCATAAGTGGACTGAGGCCTAACAGGTGATGGTTCTGGACAGGTACACTCCCAGCAGCTGTAGACTCCAGGCTTTTAGACCTGAGCAGGCATCTGGCCAGTGTAGCGTAACATGCGCTACAACTCAGCAAGCAGAACCTGTCTTTTTATTTCCCATCACAAAAGCAAAGCTTCAGGAGGTCAAGGCTATAGCTTGCGATGATTGCACCTGTGAATAGCCACTGGACTCCAGCCTGGGCCATACAGCTAAACCTCATCTTTAAAAAACAAAACAAAGCAGGGCTTAATTTGTGGCCATTTGCATTTCAAACCTTTTAATAATGATTACATATATATATATGATGTATATATTCAAAATTGGTATTGAATGAACTGAGTCACAGGCTTTTTTTTAATTGAACAAAACTAAAAGTCCAGTCTCAAGTTCACTGGCAGATATTTTCCCCTTAAATCCTCTTTATATCTAGGATCTATAATTATTCCTGTGTTAATTATGTTTAAGATTAGTTTATATGAGGTCAGTGATGTTAAAAAAAAAAAAAAAAAGAAAGCCTAGAACAAAGCCAAAAAATAAATTCACCAAAACGTTAAATTATTACTGGAAGATGGTATTATGAAAGAGATTCATTTCCTGCTTTACACTGTTTTTCACTTCTAAATTTAGTAAAATGCACATGTATTATTTTTCATATTCAAGGAAGAAATGTGTGTATACTATTTAATTGTAGCTGAGCTTATAAAAAATAAATGCAATAAAAATTTGGAAGGAAATGCATGAAATTCTTGACATTGAAGCCAATCAGGCATTCTTTCTTTTATATTTTTCTGTATTTCCCAATTTTCCATAATGAGTTTAAATTACCTTTATTCTCTCTCTTTAAAATATATGTAATTGTTAGATTTTAGCCTTTTTATAAGTTATAAAAACTGCCACCCCACTAAATAAGGCTGTTCCCTTGGTTACTGTTGAATATTTTTAAAGCAGAGTCCTTCTATTGCTTGTTTATTATAAAGATCTTTTTAAAAAACACAAATGTTTACTGAGTTATATGTAAAATTTGGTATTTACTGAGATGGTCATGTGTTTTTTTTTTATTTACAGATCTGCTGAATTATATTGATTCCCTAAAAGGGAACCACCCTTAGCATAAATGCTACATGAGATTGATTTATTTTTCTTTTACTGTACTTCTATATTCAGTTTACTAATGTTTTATTTAGGATTTTTGCATCTATAAGTGAAAGTGGTATATGTATTTTTTTTATTATTATTATTATACACATCTAGTTTGGTACCAAGTTTTCCAGAGTTGTAGATGTATTCAGAAATTTTTTGGCTCTTTTATTCTCTGAAGTTGTTAAAATAATTATTTGTTCCTTTAAAGCTTGATAACCTTGACTTTAACACCCTCTGAAATAGGCATCAGAGAGGGGTGGTAAGTGACATGAGATGGGCTCTTTCTCTGCTTCTTTCCACATTACCGGTCTATTCAAAATTTTTACTACTTTTTGGAACTATTTTGGTAATTGACTCTTGCCCTCAAAGTATTCATTAAATCTAAAAAAACTATGAAAATATAATTTTCTACAAAATAATTTTATAATTTTTAAAATCTGCCAAATTCATGATCTTGTTTTCATTCTGAATATTATTTGTGTTGGTCTTATTTCTTTTCCTTGAATATAGTTGCCAAAAGTTTAATTCTCTTATCTTCTTTCCATTTAATTGGCCACCTTTTAAAAAAAATGTTTTCTGCTTCATTTATTTTTTTGTTTCTATAACCTAGTTTACTCTTATTTGTTGTTTTCCTATTAAATTATTATATTTATTTGGTATCTTATAGTTCTACATATTTAACATTTTAAATATATAGTTTATTTCATGTATTAGATATTTTTATATGATATATTTTGTAATAGATACATTTTAAGTATAAATTTTTCTCTCATTCATCTGATTACATCCATTGAGTTTGGATATCAAATATGCCTATTAATTATTTCTTTTTAAAAACAGTCTTTTATTTCCAAAAGTCTACAAATTTACTTACTAATTTCTCTTAATATAAAAAATTATACAAAAATTTAATAAATCAAAATAGAGTTTGAGCCATTATATGGAGAATTGTTTTCATACACATGACTTCTATTTTTTGGAATATTTTTGAAATTGTCTTTGCAGAACAAAATCAACTGTTAATGAATGTTCCATGAGCATATGAAGAGAAATTCCTTCTTTGGTAGATACCATACTCATTAATTAATTATAGATCATTATTAACATTAACATTATTAATGTATTAACATTAATAACATGTAAATCAATGTATTAACATTCCCTATAATTTTATTTATTTTTTGCCACCGCAGCTATCAATTTCTGAGACAGATGAAGTTATTTCACTGTGATTTTGGATTTTCAGATTTCCTGTGTTTTTAACGTTTTTTAATGCTATATAATTTAGAACACAAAAATTCACAATTTTATTGTAATTTTTTAAAAAGAACTTTTCCTTTGCATCTTGAACTAGAAGTTTCTGCATTGATATTTAAATGGGAACAAGTGCTCTATTTTTTAAAAAAGCGTGTTATAAAAGTAGTTTACAATGTAAAAGGTATATGAGAGAAGGTGGAAAGGAAATAAAGCCTAAAATGACAACTGGAGAGAGAGTATATTTCAGCGTATGTCCTTTTTAGTGCAAGAAAGAGAGCAGAATAATAGAAGACCTTGTCTAGCAGAGAAAATAATTCCTGCCTAGGAGAGATCCATTTTGACCCAACATGATAACACAGATAAGTAAAAAAATCAGACTGGCTCACAGCTCAATGATCTATTATTTACTATGTTGAGTTGGAAAGAACATGTGATTTCAAGCAAGTTCATTGAGAATTCAAATATCAGCCCTCCCACTTACTGTGTGAATTTGGACAAGTACACAATTTTGATGATCTTTAGGTTTGTTTTATGCTTTTTTTCCCTTTCAGTTAATGGAAAAACTGATGCCTAACAAAGTGAGGATTAAAAAAGAACCAAGACAAAGTTCCTGGCATAATGCCTAGAACATGATGGAGGTTAAGGGAATATTGCTAATACATGATGTTTTGTTCAGAAGTCCTAACTTAGTGGAGTCTAATCATAACTTTAATTTTTTTCCTGGAAATATTCATCTCTCAGTGTTGCTTAGTAACTAAAATGGCTTATTAAATTATCCTGCTTACTGACCACTACCTCCTCCTCTTGTATTTTACTCATTTACCTTCATTGACCAGATGGCAATTGAAATCTTCACCTTTTCATCACTGAAAGAAAAAGGGAGGGCCTAGATTTTCTCCTTTTACTCTGAACACTCTTACTAGATAATTTCATAATCAACTAAGTGACAAAGCCAGGCAACTTTTATCTCTGTATGTATTTCAAATGTGCCAGCTTTGCTCCACGTCTACTGCTAGCTACCACTTTAGTCTAAGCCTACCATGTTTTTACTGATTACTAAAACAGGCTCTTGAGTAATCTCCTATCAACTTCTGTTGTCTCTTTCTAATAAAATCACACATTACAAGTCAGTTTGTTCTTTTGAAAACTCAAATGTTCTCATGTCATTTGCAAGTTTAAAATCTTGCTGTTGCTTCATGTGCTCCAGCACTGTAGCTTGCTAATCTCTGCTCTGTTGTAGGAAACAAGAAGAGGGTGAGGGAGACAGAAAAAAAAATACACACACACATACATGCAGAGAGAGAGAGAGAGAGAGAGAGGAGTGGGAGAGAGAGGAGAAAGAGGGAGTTATCTTCTTATTCAAGTTGCTACAAATATATATTTTAGGCTTTAAAAAAATAATTTAGGCTTTTTTATTTGTTTGTTTCCTAATACTTTTATCACTGCACTTATAGTCAAGAGCAAAAATTCTAGTGTGGCTTCAAAGGTGCTGGATGAGCTGTCTGACTTCTGCCTACCTTCTAGTTTCCCTTTTTACCTCCCTTCCTTTCACCATATACTAACTCTTATGGACTTTCTTCAGTTCTTCAAAGATGCTGAACTCCTTTCTGCCTGAGATCCTCACACCTTGTCTTTGCTCCTCTGACCCTATCTGATTAACAACTATTGATTCTTCAGATTTTAGCCCTGGGTCATCCATCTCAAGCAGTTTGTTCCCTACCACCACCACCACTACCACTACCACTCTGTATAATGTTATCAGGTTTCACTGTGAAATGGTTTGATGTCACTTGATTATTGTCCTTTTTGTGGTGAAACAATTTTACATTAAAAATATATATGAAGTATAAAATATTATTACAAATCATTATATACCCCCAATCCAGTTTAAGAAATACAACTGTACTAATACCATTTAGTAAGACACGGTGGTCAACTGGAGATTCTATTTTCTAGCCTCTTGTGCAGCTGGTTGTAGTCATGTGATTACATACAGTTTTACAGCAGTTGTACATTTCTCTAAACAATATGTTATTTAGTTTTACATGTCTGTGAATATTGTTAAAATGTTGCCATGTTTTCTGTGATCTTTCATTTTTTGCTTTTGTACTCAATATTATGTTTTTGAGATATTTCTGTGTTAACAGGAAGACACTGTTTCATTCATTTCCCATTTATTTCCTACGTAAGTTCAGTTTAATGGAATTATGATATTCTAGGTCATTACTATGCCTGTATGCATTGTTTTATTTGTGGACACTTGGCTTATTTCTAGTTATACATACACAGACACCCATATGTTATGTATATATGTACATACTGATGTGTTTGTGGTTTGTGTAGATATGCAGATTAGAAATATTGCTGTCATGAATATTACAGTAAAGTAGAATGATTTTCAACCCAATCTTGCATGAGGGTTCAATTGTGACTAAATAGTTTCACAGAAAACTTTTTTTCTTCCATTTAGAGTCAAGACTAACACAGATTATTCTTTGACACTTCCCTTTGAGGGGACCTTTTCTAAGATGATAAAATTGCAATCATTTGATTTGGAAAATCTGTTATTAATTAGATGTCTCACTGAGAGGGGAATTGGCTTATTGACTGTTGTAAATATCTAATCTGGTTCATTTTGTAGTTAGCATTGTAATTCCACTTGACATTTTGAAGCCAATTGATATTGTATAAGCAGCCTGTTGGCCATACCTACCAAATTTCTGTAGAGATTGTCTGAAAACTCTGGCTGTTTTCAAGTTTAAATATATTTAAAATTACTCCTTGCTGGAGTAATAATTACATTTTCAAATGTAATTTACAAAGATTCTATGTAGGTCAAAAAATTTAACACACGAAGATATGATCTTAACTTTTTGCAGTAACAATGAAATGCGCCTTGTTCAGCCACAAGTTTTTAAAAAGTGTCCTTTTTGATATTATTCTGGGTGTTTTAAAATCTACTTTTAGTGATTCAAGTCTATAGTAATGTAGCAAATTTTATTTTCAGTATTCTTTCAAGTATGTAGCAAAAGGTGAATGCTTTTTTTTTTTAAAAGTAACATTCGATTAGACTTTTGCGGTGAATTAAACACCCCATTTGCTGGTCATTAAAGCATCCCAGAGTGGTGTGGGAATTTTGGAGGTGGGGTAATTAAAGTCCGTGAAAGACTTGGAGTGAAGTCTCAGATGGGCAGGAATTATAATACCTGTTACTCTATGTGAAAGTCGATAAAAAGCAGCAGTCCCGAACACTGATTGAAGTCACTAAGAGACTTGGTTCTGTGTGTGGAAAGAAGAGGGACTTGAGACCAATCTGACTTCACATAATGACTCTACTCCTGTTACTAGATGTGTGACCATCTAATGTGTTATTAGACCTTCAGTTTTCTCATCTGTAAATGGAGAATAATAATACTTATTTCATAGGATATTTATGAGGATCAATTTTAATAATAAATTTGGAAGATCTAGAACAGAGCCTGGCACACAGTAGGCATCAACAACAGTCATATGGCTTCCATGACATAGCAACTAAACCAAATTATTTTTATGAAGGAGAGATATCAAAGAGCTTTTATAACAGTAGAGAGATTTTATGATGAAGCTTGAATAAACAGATTTTAATGTTTTTATATTTTGCAATAATTGTGACATAGATTCAATTTATTTAGGATGAAATTGTATGCTGACCATTTGATCAAATAATGACTAAATATTTCTTAATGTAACATAACCACTTTATTTTTCTTGAACAGTAGCCCTTTAGAAAGAAAATAATATAGCTAGATCCTTACTTTTTTTTACTAAAATATAGTGCAATTGGATTAAAAATTTAAATGTTAAAACTTTTTAAAGTAAGGGCAAATTATATTGGAAGAAACTTGCATATATTTTTGTGTGACAACAGTTTGGCTATGCAGGGCATAATGTCTAGACACCAGAAGTAGAAGGATAAGTCTGACTAAAACCAGTGGCAAATCCATACAGGTCTGCAGCAAATTCAATGCTTGCCTTCTTGGAGGAAAGAATTCAGCCAAGGGGCAGAAGTAGGTTTAAGGCAGAGGGAAAGACCAAGGCAAGTTTTAAGATTGAGAGTTTATTAAAATGTTTTAGAGCAGGAATGAAAGGAAGCAATGTACACTTGGAAGTGGGCCAAGCACGTGACTTGAGAGATCCAAGTTCCCTGTTCAGCCCTTGACTTGGGGTTTTACACATTGGCATGGTTCTAGGGTTTCCAGTTCTCTTTTCTTGATTCTTCTCTTGAGGTGGGCTGTCCACATGCACAGTGGCCTGCCAGCACTAGGGAGGGGCTGTATGCACAGTGTGTTTACTGAAGCTGTGCACACGTTCACTTGAGGTGCTTTCCCTTACCAGTAGTGCATTCCCAGAGGAAGGTTATATACCGGTTAAACAATACCATTTTGCCTCTTAGTGTGCATGCTTGAGCCCACTCTTTCAATGCGTAAGATCACCAGCTCAGGTGTTTTCTATCTATCAGGAGACTATCTTTCGCTAGCGCTGGCTGTGGCCAATTATCATTTCAGAGAGACGGTTTAGCAACCACCAGACCATCAACTAATGTTTGCTTGACATTTCTGGGGAGGTGGTCCTCTCCTGCACTGTTCATGTCTGACTAACTACATACTCTAACATGACAACAGATACTTTAAAATTTGTAAACTGCATAAACAAATTCCAAAGTCAAGCAACAAATTGGGAACATTTTTGGTGGCACATATGATGAGAAAATGGCCATTACTCTCGTATACAAAGAGCTATTGCAAATAAATTTAAAAACACTACTTTGATTCTAAAATTGACAAAAATGAATAGACCAGAAATATCAATACAAATGAACAATAAATATTTAAAGCATGCTCATCCATACTCATGATTTTTATAATATAAATTAATATGGCATTTTTCAACTATCCAAATATTGGCCAATATTCATTTGATAGTTTATAGTTTTGGTATGTGTGTGGTGAAGCAGGCACATCTATTCACTTGCTGGTACTGTAAATTGCTAGAATGAAATTTGGAATATGTATACCAAAATTTAAAATGTACATACCACTGCCAGTAATTTATTTACTGAATAAACTCAAAGCTGTATGCATTTAAGAGTTTTCTTTGCAGGATTGGCCACACAGATTTTGACAAAAAATCTTAGATAAATCTGAATCTTCATGATAGTGAAATAGTAAAATTAATAAGGTTAGTTATAATCTTAACATAGTATGCTATTAGCCATTTAAAAAATAGGAGAGAACTATAATATGCAAATATGGAACGATTTACAAGTATTTTAATGTGAAAAAAGTAGTAAGTAAACAGTTTTCACTGTAAACTTACATTTATGCAGAGAAAAAATAATTATAAATGTGGATATAGGGTGCATATTAGAAATTTTTCTGGAAAGAATGTTTTTAAATGTTGAGAGTAGAATTAGGGATTTCAGTGTGGAATAGCAGGAAGAAAGGAGTAATACCCATTAATGATTTCCTGAACTATTTGAAAGTTCTTCTATGTTCATGTATATTTTACTTTAATTTTTAAAAATTAATGCAGTCAATATGATGATAAAAATATATAAATCATAAAGGACTAAAATTAAATTAAATGTCATTAGGATCCAGCAGATTATTTTAGGTATTGGAAAACATGTACAATATGCTCTTGAAAGGGAACTGTCAAAATGACATTCTTGAGGTGAAATGATGCATGCATGTGTGTCTAATGAGTTTTATTTTCCCCCAGACAAAGTCAAAGGAAGATCAAGAGCAGGGACCCACTTTGACTCAGCCCGGAGACGGAGTCGAGCAGTCCTTTATCACATCTCTGGGCACCTGCAAAGAAGAGAAAAGAACAAACTGAAAATAAATAACGTAGGTGGTATGTGTGTACAGGATGAATGCTAGTGTTTCCCCTGGTGGCAATGTTTGACTCGCTAAAGAAAGGCCTCAATTACCCATTTATTGGCTTGCCTAGATTTTTTTTCCACTTTGGTTTGTGCTTTTCTATAAAGAACAAACTGGAAAAGGTCAGCAGTCATGAGGCATTTCTATAATAAAAGTGCTTAATCATAGTGTTATCACAGCATAGAGATTAGAATATTATTGCAGTGAAGTACAATATGGTACTAGGGACACTGCAAATGGGGACACACTGGTTACATTTTATGAAACAAAAATGATGCAGCAAGTCATATTACACATTCATAGTTTATTGGTTAAAATTTCTCAAATTTAATTTTAGTTCCATCTGCTTTGCATGTTATCTAGTTCTACAAATGCTTTTATCCAGGAGGAACATGACCAAATCAAAGTCATTACTCCATGAAAAAACTTACATTTTATATAAAACACAGTTGAAAATTTCACAGTAAAACACTGGATTAACAATTGCATACCATACATTAAACAATTTTGGAAAGTCACACTTTTAGTAAATTACAATAGAGTTGCTTTCTGAAATATGGTGTCTTATCTGTCAAAGCCACAACAAATAACTATGCCTGTATAAGGTGATTATTTCCCATTTTACATGACATATATCTTCCAGGATTTCACACTGAATTTTGTAATTGGTTCTTAGCACTAAGAGACTTCACTGAGAAACCTAGAACAATGTCTATTTAGTTGTAGATACTCAAAGTTTTAAAATCATGTTAATGTCATTAATTTGTCATATGGAATCATCAGAACATGTATGGGGGGTTGTGTGACCATAGGTGGCAGATTAAATACCAGCATCTAACTTGCCAATGACAAGAAAAAGTCACATGAAACAACCAGATCTATTCTGGAATCGATTTAAGATCCAGAAGTTCTGGGAGTTAAGGACAGAGGGGGGATCCTTTGGCATTTCATTTTTAACATAGCAAGCTCAAGGACTACCTAATCCGACATACACATGCTTTGATAAAACAGGACCATTCATCAGACATACAAAGTATTCATTTCTCTGATTGTAGTGAACAAAGAAAGATGTATGAACCCAGGGCGAAGAGCGAGATCTGACATGAAAGTGCTGCAAGCCTGGCTCTATTTCAGTGCAACTTTCTGGAAGCCAAAACAAGATGTTTTGAATCATTTGTCCTCCAAGGACCATCAACCATGTCCGTGCTGGTCTGCCATGTACCACTGTGGAGGGTCACGCTTTGATTATTTTTTTTGGTCCTAATTCAATATAAAGTTTCTCTAGGGATAACTGTGCCTTAGTGTTATATTGATTTCCTGGGAATCCAGGGAGAGGCTTGAAACAGTGCACACCACTTGATCTATGGATCCTTCCACTGGTGCCTATTTACATCCCCTTTCAGTTACCAAGTCAGCCTTAGTGACATAAGCAAGTTATAGGAAGAAACAAAGGTAACCGCATCTGGGCTTGATTCCATGCAAATCAACCAGCAAAGCACCTAAACAAATATTATCCACAGATTCTGTAAGGCTGAAAGCTGACACTATCTAGCTTTTAGTGGAGAACTTAAACATAGCAAGTATTAGTGAGCTTTAAAATGCATTTGCTGGGCATGCTATTTTTCCCTTTAGATTCAACAAAGTACAAAGCAGTACTTAAAAATCTGATTTCAAAAAAACTATAACTCCCACTACTTAGCTAATTTGCTTAATTGCCATTTATTTAAGAAATAGAAACATCAGAGTAGAGCGTTAAAATAATACATAGTAATTTAAGATGCCTAACAGCACAGTGACTCTAATACTACAGGTAATATCTTATTCCTGAAGCAAAGTATGGAATCAGGACTTGCCCTGTTCACCTGTTCACCATCTCCTTTCAAGGATAACAGAGTAGAATGGTTAAATGGCAGATAGAAGGAAGGCAGAAGGGAGAAGAGGAAATGACTTGTATAGTTTATTGAATAAACAATAAATTTTCTGGAAATTCTGGCTGTAATAACATTTGCACACACAAAAAATAATTCTTAACATTTTATAGCCCTTTGCTATTTACAAGTTCCTTTTACTTACATCGTATTATTTGATTTTTACAGCAAGCCAGTACTAGGTCTGATTTTCATTAGTCCCATTTTAATGATGGAAAAAAAAACCAACTTATTAGAAGCAAACCTTTAATCTTCTAATTCAAAGCCACTGTGCTTCTGACTCTTACCTTGCTGCTTCTCAGATTCAGTTCTGTGAACAGGAATATATGCTTCAGCCATAGTCAAATGAACTCATCAGGTCATTAGCAGGTTTGGGAATCAGGATGCAACATATTTTAGTCTGGCTCTAACTTTGCCTGGTATACCTTGAAAAAGGTGTTTTCAAATTCTGCCTTCCTTGATTTGTTATTCTGTCAATCAAATGAGAATGATATGATGCAAATGTTTTCGACACAAAGAAATATTAAAGATCACACTAGAGCCTTGGAAACTTGAAAGGAGAGTGCTACAAATGCATTTTTCTGTCGGGGACAGTGGTGATCATCAAAGGCATACACTGGGTTTAGATCACTCACTGAAGTGACTGTAGAAACATTTTCACATTCTCTTGCGCATTCAGATGATAGTTTCAAAGGCACTATTGCAAAAATAGTTTAGGAAACAATTACCTTAATTAGGCACTGGAGTTAACTAGTATGTTTCAATAACTCATAGGTTAGAGGTTAAACATCTAAAACACCATTGGTACTAAAGAAATATGCTTGAAGATTAATAAATAAGATAAACTTAACGTTTAGACTAGGCAAACTCCATGTTTGACAGTTATAAATAACATGTCTTTCCCCCTACTTCCTGCTAAAAAGCATAATTTTACAATTGTGTACCATTTTTTTTACAATTTTAAGAATTTTTTTCATTCAAAAGGATTTTGATAAAACATTACAAAAGCTGGTAGAAAAAGAGAAGCATCTATTTTTTTCACTCAGGTGATTATGTAAAGATGTTTGCAGGATTTGACAACATTTCAAAATTTAAATCTAATCTCAGATGAATTGAATTCTCAGTATCTTCTAAAAATATTTTTAAAATATGTTCTAAGTAGCTTACAAAATGAAACCATGTGATTTGTTTTCTGATTTGTACAGAAAACTAATATATTGCTGAACTTTTGTGACAGAATCACTAATGCTTCATATAATCAGCATAATCAAAGACAAAAACAAAAACTTCACTTTTGAGTTTTCCCAAATCATTACCCTAGATATGGATGTTCCCTCAAAAAACGTAAAATTTTAATTTCTGTAATGTGATAGAAAAAACTTATGTGGATAGAAAATGAGATATTTCCCATGGCTTCTGATAATTCTTTATTGTAGTAAATATTCAGGGAAAATTTGGATTAGAACCAGTCATGTTATTACAACTTGAAGTGTTTATCAGTGGTGAGAAGATTAATGGTTATAGACCTTAATTCCCTCTTCCAATGTAACAGCCTGAATTTTTATGAGAAGCCCAACGGGGCTACTTCATCTCCCCTTCTCTGTTTTATGCCAAAGTCTACCTTTGGAACTGGTTTCTTGAAACCAGAGAATGAGGCAAAGGAGACAGGACACATATGACGGAATTGTATGAAACATAGATGCAGTGGCAGTGGGCATCTAAGGACCATCTGGAAGTAGTTTAACAGTGACCCACCACGAAGTACTGACATTATGAGATGCCTGTGTGGGTTGAGTGAGAATATTAACAGGAAGTAGAAACATGGGTTGAAAATACCTACCAAAGAGAAATGCCAGACAGGGGTGCGTTAATATTAAGGTAGCAAAACTATTCAATCACTGACAGTCACCACTTAGAGCTAAATGTTCCTGATCTTTCTGAACCTTTCTTGAATCCTCAGGTACTTCAGGATCCCTGAACACATCACATTAATCTGCCCTTCCCTCAATGAGTGAGACAAGAACACAACATTGTGACCTACAAGTAATATGTATTCTGGAATTTATAACTGCTCTGTTAATTCAACTAAACTTTCAAATCTAAGTTTCCATTACCTATCTTGTATTTCCCATTAATTGAGGTCAAAGCCAGGTCTGCAAGTATCTGGTCACAGGCTTGTCAAATTTCCACACATGCTATTGTTGGGCCTCCCTTTGTCTTCTAGCAACAAGGGAATTGTTCATCAATTTGAACTGCATTCAAAGTGAAGTGCTTTTGCAGTTATCAAAAGCTCCAGCTATTCTGCATTTAATCAGCTGCACAGTGAACATTGGCTTTCTCCTCCCATGACTTGACTAATAACTCTTAAGTAACTGTTTCTTACTTTACCATCTGAACAATGTCTGGCCCATGTCAGAGTGCATCTGTGCCAGTCAAGGTAATGAGATTTGGGTTCCCAACTTCACCAACAGCCACAATGCAAAAAATGAAAGTAGTTAGCATGACTTGGCTATATTTGGAAAGAAATGTAAACTGTTTACAATATAATATTGGTCATATATCTATTCTTTTTGGAAAGAAAAATACCATTGCTGTCATCATTAAAATATCAGGTCAAATATAGTCTTTAGATAATGACTGTCATCAGAAATCTACAAGTATACAGAATGTTCTTATGACAATAGGAATGTAAATATAGCTTTGTGTTTATAATGTGTTTAGGATTACATGTAACTGAATGTTTTTTGATGACATTTTAGGTTAATGGTCTTTTTTATTTTTTAATGAACAAAATCTGGGTTACTCACTTAGCTTCATGACTAAACTCTGCATATTCCTGTTCCTTATAACAAAGATCTCTGCTCAGTTTTAGATGTTTAGATGCTTTGCATCACCAACTTTTAAAAGTCACTTGTAAGACATTGCATTGTGTAGTGAATGATCCTACTCACAAAAGTGTGTGTTTCAAGCTATGTAATCCTTGTTTCTAATGTTGTGTTTCTCCTTTCTCTCCTTTTTGTCTTCATCCACAGAATGTTTTTGTAGATAAACCAGCATTTCCGGAGTATAAAGTTTCTGATGCAAAAAAGTCCAAATTCATACTTTTGCATTTTAGCACTTTTAAAGCTGGCTGGGACTGGCTTATTTTGTTGGCAACGTTTTATGTTGCTGTGACTGTACCTTACAACGTTTGCTTTATTGGCAATGACGACCTGTCCACAACTCGGAGCACAACCGTCAGTGACATTGCAGTGGAGATTCTTTTCATTATAGGTAAGAACAAACAGCTGCTTTCCTAGGATATTTGCATATGAGAAGTGAAGTGTGTTCCAGATTTTTCTGACATGAATTTGAACTAAGATCCATTTGCATGGGCATGATTCAGCCTCTGATGCAAATTTTGGAGAAGCACATACTGTATTTGGATTTCTGAAAATTGCCTCTTCCAACTTTTCCTGTCCCTTTATTCAAACAGATCTAAACTGATCTCCTGTGTTTCTATACTTATTTCATCCAAAATGGGCTAAAAAAGATTTAACAGCTGTTTTGTTTGTACTCTCACATCCTTCATGATCTCAAACTTGTAGGGTCAGAGATGGGGTTTGACAAAAACCCACCAGTGGTGTTGTGACAGTGGTCCACTCCTTGACGTGTTCTTTCTCCATGCCCTTCCATGCCCTTTCAGCATGTTGATGGTTTCAATAAATGACCTGGTTGCAGAAACAAAGGGTTACATAAGCCTTGCGGTAAATCTGGAGAAGCAGTGAGTATCCGATTTTAATTAAAGAAAAGGCCCCAAAGGATGTTTGTTAAGATAATTTATCACTAGAATATTGTGTACTTCAGTTGAAGCTGCATCTGTGCCAATCTTGTAAGCCTTTTCCTATTTTCCTGTCCCTTAAATCTTCATCTTGTTTAGACGAAAGCCTAGCTCTGGCTTGCTCATTCTAGGACAGATTCCGGGTCTTTAAGTCACAGATTGAGTCCCTGTTGATTTATTGACTGTCATCAGCAGCTGATACCTGCTTCTTTTCTTGGTCATGGTGATAGAGGGCTATATTCTTACTGTAAAGATGAGAGGATGTTTGGAAACATTTTCAAGCAGGTAGGTGAACAAAGGAGTGAGAAATGGATCTTAAAATTTTAAAGAAAAATAAATCAGTGAGGCACATCAAAACCTTGGTTCAATGGTGGTAGTAGCCGGTTTTTTTTTTTAGTTTTTTTGGTTTTTTCTCAGTGAAGCTGTTAAATCTTTGAGGCTAGAGTGCGTTTTCTGGTTGAATGTCAACACGTTTGCTTTGGATGAGTTTGTATGCTGTTGGTATGGCCTGGCATCGTTATTCACATTGTGTCTACTGGGCACACCCTTCAGAGCCTTGATAGGACCTTGATAGGACTTCTGTCACCCCAGAAGTGGTAGCTGTAGTGTGTTTAGGCCACTAGATGGCAATGTTGTCTGGTTAGGCAGATGGCAATTTTATTTTTAATTTTTTTATTTTAAAATATAGCTATCCTTTATTAGAAAGATGTAACCATAAAGGGATCTATTAAATAATGGTTAAATGGAAAATAACATTCCAGTTTGAACAAGAATTTAAAATGAAAATGGTAGACAGATTGGGTGTGTCTGTGGTTTTGTGTCCTTTTACTTTGCCAACATTTGACGTTTCCTCCCACCCACCGCTGATGCACACATAAATTAGCATCCTAAAAACACTCTCCATGACCTGGTCAAAGTTCTCAAGAACTTGGGCAGTCACTCAACATGTCTAAGCCTTCATTTTTTGTAGTCGTGATTTCATAGGGTTTTGTGAAATAATAGATGTAAGTATCTGCTTAACAAATACTTCATCATCTTATTATTGTTATTTACAACTTTGTTATTAGGTCGAGTTATATCTTGAACTTTCCTTTCCATTCTTCCTGGTTCTTAGATATTTGAAATTCTTTGGCCTTAGAAGCCACTTCTGTTACCACATGTTCATTAGCAGATGATGACTTACTTACTCCCATAAAAACTCATACCTTTGACGGAGGTATTTTAAAAGTTTTTGTTTATTTGTTTTAAGGCTGCTTTTCTCTACTAAACCAATGGAGACTCATTTGCTCCCCTGATAGCAACCCCTAAATTCTTCTGTGTTTTTTATTACTGTCATTTCTGCTGTGCTTCAGGCAGCAAGATGGTTCTCCCAGTAGGCAATACCCATCCCTTACTAGCTACATGCAAAGGAATGAAAACCCATTCCAATTTTTTTGCAGTTTACCTTCTGCAAAGAATCATTTAGGATTTGAAATTTTGGTCTGCAAGCAGTTCTAGTGTGACTCCTGCCTGAAATCTCTTGTTGACCAACTTATTTTTATAAGCAGTAAAAACTTTCCTATTGTTATCTGCCTGCTCTTTCTTTTAAATGAGTTTAAGCATATCTACAATTTATTATAGCATATTTAGAAAAATGGCTTAAATTAATATTTCTCTGTTTCCCTAAACCTTTATTCTGTCAAATATTTCAAAAAGGTGGCCTAAAAGTGATCATTGAGAAATAAGTTAAAATACTGGGGACAAAATAGTCGCCTGTAATATTGTATCTTTACAATGTGAAGTTAGTGTTCATACCATTTAATATTTATTAAATTACTGCAGACTTAAACTTCCCTGTCTGACAGCTTTGAAGAGAGTAGTGGTTCTCCTAGCATGGAGTTTGAGATCTGAGAACAGAAAGACTGCCTCCTCAAGTGGGTCCCTCACCCCTGAGTAGCTTAACTGGGAGGTACTTCCCAGTAGGGGCCAACTGACACCTCATACAGCTGGGTGCCCCTCTGAGATGAAGCTTCCAGAGGAAGGATCAGGCAGCAACATTTGCTGTTCTGCAATATTGCTGTTCTGCAGCCTCCGCTGGTGATACCCAGGCAAACAGGGTCTGGAGTGGACCTCCAGCAAACACCAACAGACCTGCAGCTGAGGGTCCTGACTGTTAGAAGGAAAACTAATAAACAGAAAGGACATCCACACCAAAACCCCATCTGCACGTCACCATCATCAGAGACCAAAGGTAGATAAAACCACAAAGATGGGGAGAAACCAGAGCAGAAAAGCTGAAAATTCTAAAAATCAGAGCACCTCTTCTCCTCCAAAGGAACGCAGCTCCTCGCCAGCAATGGAACAAAGCTGGATGGAGAATGACTTTGACGAGTTGAGAGAAGAAGGCTTCAGACAATCGGTAATAACAAACATCTCCAAGCTAAAGGAGGATGTTCGAACCCATCGCAAAGAAGCTAAAAACCTTGAAAAAAGATTAGATGAATGGCTAACTAGAATAAACAGCATAGAGAAGACCTTAAATGACCTGATGGAGCTGAAAACCATGGCACGAGAACTATATGACGCATGCACAAGCTTCATTAGCCAATTCGATCAAGTGGAAGGAACAGTATCAGTGATTGAAGACCAAATGAATGAAATAAAGCAAGAAGAGAAATTTAGAGAAAAAAGATTAAAAAGAAATGAACAAAGCCTCCAAGAAACATGGGACTATGTGAAAAGACCAAATCAACATCTGATTGGTGTACCTGAAAGTGACAGGGAGAATGGAACCAAGTTGGAAAATGCTTTTCAGGATATTATCCAGGAGAACTTTCCCAACCTAGCAAGGCAGGCCAACATTCAAATTCAGGAAATACAGAGAATGCCACAAACGTACTCCTCAAGAAGAGCAACTCCAAGACACATAATTGTCAGATTCACCAAAGTTGAAATGAAGGAAAAAATATTAAAGGCAACCAGAGAGAAAGGTCGGGTTACCCACAAAGGGAAGCCCATCAGACTAACAGCGGATCTCTTGGCAGAAACTCTACAAGCCAGAAGAGAGTGGGGACCAATATTCAACATTCTTAAAGAAAAGAATTTTCAACCCAGAATTTTATATCCGGCCAAACTAAGCTTCATAAGTGAAGGAGAAATAAAATCCTTTACAGACAAGCAAATGCTGAGAGATTTTGTCACCACCAGGCCTGCCTTAAAAGAGCTCCTGAAGAAAGCACTAAACATGGAAAGGAACAAGCAGTACCAGCCACTACAAAAATATGCCAAATTGTAAAGACCATCGAGGCTAGGAAGAAACTGCGTCAACTAACGAGCAAAACAACCAGCTAACATCATAATGACAGGATCAAATTCACACATAACAATATTAACCTTAAATGTAAATGGGCTAAATGCTCCAATTAAAAGACACAGACTGGCAAATTGGATAAAGAGTCAAGACCCATCAGTGTGCTGTATTCAGGAGACCCATCTCACGTTCAGAGACACACATAGACACAAAATAAAGGGATGGAGGAAGACCTACCAAGCAAATGGAAAACAAAAAAAAGCAGGGGTTGGTATCTTAGTCTCTGATAAAACAGACTTTAGATCAAAAGAGACAAAGAAGGCCATTACATAATGGTAAAGGGATCAATTCAACAAGAAGAGCTAACTGTCCTGAATATATATGCACCCAATACAGGAGCATACAGATTCACAAAGTAAGTCCTTAGAGACATACAAAGAGACCTAGACTCCCACACAATAATAATGGGAGACTTTAACACTGCACTGTCAATATTAGACAGATCAACAAGACAGAAAGTTAACAAGGATATCCAGGAATTGAACTCAGCTCTGCACCAAGCGGACCTAATAGACATCTACAGAACTCTCCACCCCAAATCAACAGAATATACATTACTCTCAGCACCACATTGCAATTATACCAAAATTGACCACATAGTTGGAAGTAAAGCACTCCTCAGCAAATGCAAAAGAACAGAAATTATAACAAACTGTCTCTCAGACCACAGTGCAATCAAACTAGAACTCAGGATTAAGAACCTCACTCAAAACCGCTAAACTACATGGAAACTGAACAACCTGCTCCTGAATGACTACTGGATACATAACGAAATGAAGGCAGAAATAAAGATGTTCTTTGAAACCAACGAGAACAAAGACACAACATACCAGAATCTCTGGGACACATTTAAAGCAGTGTGTAGAGGGAAATTTATAGCACTAAATGCCCACAAGAGAAAGCAGGAAAGATCTAAAATTGACATCCTAACATCACAATTAAAAGAACTAGAGAAGCAAGAGCAAACACACTCAAAAGCTAGCAGAAGACAAGAAATAGCAGATCAGAGCAGAGCTAAAGGAGACAGAGACACAAAAAAAAACCATCAAAAAATCAATGAATCCAGAGCTGTTTTTTTTTAAAAAAGATCAACAAAATTGATAGACCACTAGCAAGACTAATAAAGAATAAAAGAGAGAAGAATCGAATAGACGCAATAAAAATGATAAAGAGGATACCATCAGAGAATACTATAAACACCTTTACTCAAATAAACTAGAAAATCTAGAAGAAATGGATAAATTCCTCGACGCATACACCCTCCCAAGGCTAAACCAGGAAGAAGTTGAATCCCTGAATAGACCAATAACAGGCTATGAAATTGAGGCAATAATTAATAGCCTATCAACCAAAAAAAAGTCCAGGACCAGACGGATTCACAGCCGAATTCTACCAGAAGTACAAAGAGGAGCTGGTACCATTCCTTCTGAAACTATTCGAATCAATAGCAAAAGAGGGAATCCTCCCTTACTCATTTTATGAGGTCAGCATCATCCTGATATCAAAGCCTGGCAGAGACACAACAAAAAAAGAGAATTTCAGACCAATATCCCTGATGAACATCAATGCAGAAATCCTCAATAAAATACTGGCAAACCAAATCCAGCAGCACATCAAAAAGCTTATCCACCACAATCAAGTTGGCTTCATCCCTCGGATGCAAGGCTGGTTCAACATACGCAAATCAATAAACATAATCCATCATATAAACAGAACCAAAGACAAAAACCACGTGATTATCTCAGTAGATGCAGAAAAGGCCTTTGACAAAATTCAACAGCCCTTCATGCTAACAACTCTCAATAAACTAGGTATTGATGGGACGTATCTCAAAATAATAAGCACTATTTATGATAAACCCACAGCCAATATCATACTGAATGGGCAACCACTGGAAGCATTCCCTTTGAAAACTAGCACAAGACAAGGATGCCCTCTCTCACCACTCCTATTCAACATAGTGATGGAAGTTCTGGCCAGGGCAATCAGGCAGGAGAAGGAAATAAAGGGTATTCAATTAGGAAAAGAGAAAGTAAAATTGTCTCTGTGTGCAGGTGACATGATTATATATTTAGAAAACCCCATCGTCTCAGCACAAAATCTCCTTAAGCTGATAAGCAACTTCAGCAAAGTCTCAGAATACAAAATCAATGTGCAGAAATCACAAGCATTCCTATACACCAATAACAGACAAACAGAGTGAAATCATGAGTGAACTCCCATTCACAATGGCTTCAAAGAATAAAATACCTAGGAATCCAACTTACAAGGGATGTGAAAGACCTCTTCAAGGAGAACTACAAACCACTGCTCATCAAAATAAAAGAGGACACAAACAAATGGAAGAACATTTCATGCTCATGGATAGGAAGAATCAATA
Source organism: Pongo abelii (assembly GCF_028885655.2). NCBI lineage: Eukaryota > Metazoa > Chordata > Mammalia > Primates > Hominidae > Pongo > Pongo abelii. Next base: position 135,395,101 of record NC_085928.1, on the reverse strand, counting down.
TTGTGAAAATGGCCTTACCGCCCAAGGTAATTTATAGATTCAATGCCATCCCCATCAAGCTACCAATGACTTTCTTCACAGAATTGGAAAAAACTACTTTAAAGTCCATATGGAACCAAAAAAGAGCCCGCATTGCCAAGTCAATCCTAAGCCAAAAGAACAAAGCTGGAGGTATCCCGCTACCTGACCTCAAACTATACTACAAGGCTACAGTAACCAAAACAGCGTGGTACTAGTACCAAAACAGAGATATAGACCAATGGAACAGAACAGAGCCCTCAGAAATAATACCACACATCTACAACCATCTGATCTTTGACAAACTTGAGAAAAACAAGAAATGGGGAAAGGATTCCCTATTTAATAAATGGTGCTGGGAAAACTGGCTAGCCACGTGTAGAAAGCTGAAACTGGATCCCTTCCTTACACCTTTACAAAAATTAATTCAAGATGGATTAAAGATTTAAATGTTTGACCTAAAACCATAAAAACCCTAGAAGAAAACCTAGGCAATACTATTCAGGACATAGGCATGGGCAAGGACTTCATGTCTAAAATACCAAAAGCAATGGCAACAAAAGCCAAAATTGACAAATGGGATCTAATTAAACTAAAGAGCTTCTGCACAGCAAAAGAAACTACCATCAGAGTGAACAGGCAACCTACAGAATGGGAGAAAATTTTTACAATCTGCCCATCTGGCAAGGGGCTAATATCCAGAATTTACAAGAAACTTAAACAAATTTACAAGAAAAAAATCAAACAACCCCATCAAAAAGTGGGCAAAGGATATGAACAGACACTTCTCAAAAGAAGACATTTATGCAGCCAACAGACACATGAAAAAATGCTCATCATCACTAGCCATCAGAGAAATGCAAATCAAAACCACAATGAGGTACCATCTCACACCAGTTAGAATGGCGATCATTAAAAAGTCAGGAAACAACAGGCGCTAGAGAGGATGTGGAGAAAAAGAAACACTTTTACACTGTTGGTGGGACTGTAAACTAATTCACCCATTGTGGAAGACAGTATGGTGATTCCTCAAGGATCTAGAAGTAGAAATAACATTTGACCCAGTGATCCCATTACTGGGTATATACCCAAAGGACTATAAATCATGCTACTATAAAGACACATGCACACGTATGTTTATTGTGGCACTATTCACAATAGCAAAGACTTGGAACCAACCCAAATGTCCATCAATGATAGACTGGATTAAGAAAATGTGGCACATATACACCATGGAATACTATGCAGCCATAAAAAAGGATGAGTTCATGTCCTTTGTAGGGACATGGATGGAGCTGGAAACCATCATTCTAAGCAAACTATTGCAAGGACAGAAAACCAAACACCTCGTGTTCTCACTCATAGGTGGGAATTGAACAATGAGAACACTTGGACACAGGGTGGGGAACATCACACACCAGGGCCTGTCGTGCAGTGGGATTAGGTGGGAGGGATAGCATTAGGAGATATACCTAATGTAAATGACGAGTTAATGGGTGCAGCACACCAACATGGCACATGTATACATATGTAACAAACCTGCACATTGTGCACATGTACCCTAGAACTTAAAGTATAATAAAAAATATATATATATATATTTACCAAATCAATATGTGTGGTAAAATTTACATGTATATTTAACATACTGTTTATTTTCTATTTCTGGAGTAGTATTATTAATTTGGCATCTTATAATCAATTCGGGTACAATTGTTAAAAAGTAGTACAAAAAGGGTCTGGGAAGGAAAGGTGTTCATAGAACTACAAGATGATGTTTTAAAAAATATTTTGGTATTCATGTCGACTCCATACAAAAGTATAAGGCAATATGATTATTTTAAATTGAGAAATAATTCAAATGTTTCATGAAGAAAGGACCCACAGTCAAATTTGGGAGATGATATATCTCTTTTGGAGAGTCACAATACACTTTGGCACTGTAGGTCTTCTAAGAAATTTAATGATAAAGAAATTTATTTAAATATGATTAATCGAGCATCTCTCAAATTTATTTTTACCTGAGAACTCATTCTTCCCCAGACCACTTAGTAATGCTCTTTTGGGGAGATAGACTCAAAAACATTCTTCCCGTATAGATTCACCATAAAGAAAGTATCTGATTGTAATTATGCTAGTCAAAACTTAAATATGAATGGTGAATCTCTACTAGGTTGTACTCTTACTCTTAAATTAAATTCTTTTGTAAGCCACATTAATTATTTGGGATCAACATGGTGCAAGGTTGCCTATTAGTTACAAAGTTTGGCTATATAGTTACCTTTAGTTTGAAAATCATCCTATATAATTAAGCTGCTGATTCAAAGCCTTATAGAAACTTAAAATGAGAAGTGACTGAATAGCAATTAATCAAATCCAATCTTTCTTACACCACAGTTGGAGAACTGTGCATTAGTGATTTGCCTAAGGCCCTATAACTAACTGATGGCAGACTCAGGCCTTCTGGTTGCTGGATCAGGTTTTTTGCTTGAGTTTATGGTCAATATGATTCTATTTTCTGAAAAAATTTCACTCAACTTGCTTTTCTTTATTTATGGCAATGAGGCAGAAAATGAGAAAAAGAAAGACCACCTCCTTTTCTTTCTTCCATGAATATGGAAATTAATAGTTTGAATTTGTAATCTTGGTGGTGAAAACTGCTGTGTATCCATAGGTTCAACAGTTATCTCTCCCATTTTCTTACTGAAAAATTAAAAAAAAGCAATTTTATGTAGGCAGCCAGTATGCCCAGATTCAGGGAATAAATTATGACTGTTCTAAACCAGTGCTAATTTCATTCCCTTTATCTCACTTCCTGGTGTGAAGATCAGTATGTGACCAAGTCTCTCCAACAGGATATAAAGAGATTGTTTTGGTGGGAAGAGGGGAGCTTCTTGGAAATAATTCTTTTCCCTGATAAAAAAAGAAACACATGTAAGGGAAAAATATTTGCATCCCCATTCCTTCATTTCCACTGGGATGTGTAGATAGAAGGAGATGATGTTTGAAACCACTGCAGCTGTCTTGTTGTCATTCAGAGAGATATGGCAAAGAAAATGTGGATGGCCAAGCAGAAAGCTGAGACATTGCATCTGCAGACTCCTTTTTGGATGATATAAAATGTTCCTATTATTGGAGCCACTGTTAACTGGGTATTTTGTTACTAATCATCGTATCATTCTAAAAATACAAAAAAAAAAAAACACTTGATTGTTTGCAGCCCCTTTTACTGGGCCATTTCAAAGGCTCTAAGTTATATTCTTTCAAAGGAAATAGAATGTCCTTTTTTACATCTTGTCATTTTACTGTGAGACTAAGAAGTGATTTGCACATTCTTACTATCTACTATTATAACCATAGAGGCTGAGAGTCATAGATTATGCCATAAAGTTGTATCTCTGATTGCTTTGGTCTAAGAACTCTTCAGAAAGCTAAGTGTCAAAAGTAACATGATATGCAAGTATGCTTTGTTTATATTTACCTTAGTCAAAAAATCACTGAGTTATTTAACAGGACATCTGAAAAAACAGAATAGAGTAATGAGGAATATATAAATAAACGGATAAAGCTGAGAAGCTTTCATAATAGAAGGAATATATATATAAATCCTGAGTCCAAAAGGGCACTTTAGGAACTGAATGGGATAAAAAATATATATATTCCATACCTAAACATGTTACTGTGCAGATTATAAAGGATTAAAAAGAAAATCTTCAAAGCCTTCTGAAAGAGAAAGTTTACTTACCAAGGGATAATAATTAGACTGAAATCAGATTTCTCTGCAACAGTAGAGGCCAAAAGGCAATGAACAATATCTGGCTTACTAGAAAAAAATACTGGCCGGCCTTCCTTCCTTCCTTCCTTCTTTTTTCTTTCTTTCTTTCTCTTTCTCTTTCCTTCTCTTTCTTTCATTCTTTTTTTTCTCTCTCTCTTTCTTTCCTTCTTCTCTCTTTCTCCTCCCTCCCTTCCTTTCTTTTCTTTCTCTTTTTTCATTTCTTTCTCTCGGTTCATTCTTCTTGACGAAAGAGTACACAATGAAGATATTTTCACAAAAAATAAAACAATTGTACCACCCACAGATTCTCACTGAAAGAACTACTAAAATATGTTCTTTAGCAGGAAGAAAAGTGAAGCCAGAAGGAAGGAGTGGATCCAAGATAAAACAAAATTTAAAATGAAAATTGATAAAATATGTTGACAGATTAACCACTGGGTGAAAATAAACAATATTGTTTCAGTGGACTAAATAAAAACAAGTTATAACAGATACTGCTAAAACATGTTGATAAATTTAATTAACTATTGGCTGAAAATATATTAAAGTGTTTTATGTTTTTTAAATATATAGAAACCAAAATTCTAAACAATGATGACCATATAGAGGTGATGGTAGTTGGCTAAAAAGCAGTGTGTCACCTTTTAACATGTTCAGAGTAAATACATTAGAACCTAGGAAATATTGTTAGAAAACTTTGTAATTAGTTGTGTGTATTAAAATTTTTAAAGTAACTGTGCAAAAATAAAAAAAAATTAATGGACCCAGTGATTTCAAAACAACCAGAAAAAAAACCCTAAGGAAAATATGAAATATTACTAATCCACAAGGAAAAGAAAAGGAGAAAAACAAATGAGGAAGAAAAATATGGGGATTAGAAAATGAAAAATAACAGCAGTAAATCAAGATATATGACAAATATTCAAATGTAAACACTTAATGGGTAGTAACTCACATGCTAAAATAAGTGATAGTCAATGGATTTTTTAAATTCAAAAATATGCCAGTTATAGAATTAAATCTAATACAAAACTACTAGAGGAATTGGAAAAAAGATCCGTTATGTAAATACTAACCAAAAGAAAAGAGGTGCAAGAATATAAATAGCTGAGATATAAAATTTAAGACGAAGATACTAATAGGGCTAGTAAGTAATATTACATGTTAATAAAAGAAACTATTAAGAAGATATAACCATAATAAATATATGTACTTATATACATGTGTGTTGTGTGTGCATGTGTATATACATAGAGAAAGAGAGAGAGACAAACTTATTTTAGAAAATAAAAATAGCTATTATAACACACAGTATCAGAAATTGATAAACTAGCACATCAATATTTTTAGACTATAGGAGATTTGAAAAACGTGATTGACACCTGATACAATATCATTTAAGTAGAGTTCCTCAACCTTGGGACGACTGAAGTTTGGGGCTGGATAATCGTTAGTTATGGAGGCTGCCCTGTATATTGCAAGATGTTTAGCAACATCTCTGATCTCTACCCACTAAATGCCAGTAGCACCCACTGCCCAGTTGTGACAATCAAAATTGCCTCTAGACGTTGCCAATTTATGCATTTATTATAATTTCCAAGACATATTGCGAAATGAAATAAGCAAGATTAATTGTGTATATATAGTATGCTAATTTATTTATTTATTTATTTATTATTATTATACTTTAGGTATATCTCCCAATGCTATCCCTCCCCCCTCCCCCCACCCCACAACAGTCCCCAGAGTGTGATGTTCCCCTTCCTGTGTCCATGTGTTCTCATTGTTCATTTCCCACCTATGAGTGAGAATATGCGGTGTTTGGTTTTTTGTTCTTGCAATAGTTTACTGAGAATAATGATTTCCAATTTCATCCATGTCCCTACAAAGGACATGAACTCATCATTTTTTATGGCTGCATAGTATTCCATGGTGTATATGTGCCACATTTTCTTAATCCAGTCTATCATTGTTGGACATTTGGGTTGGTTCCAAGTATGCTAATGTTTATATACAAAAGAGGTGGGGAAAGAGTATGTGTGTATATATTTACTTGACAATGCTTAGGTTGTCTTTGGAGATTTAAATAAGATATTGCTGAGCTTCTTTGCTTCCAGAGAGAACCACAAGGTACTGAGCACAGAAAAGGGAAGATTTTACTGGATACCTTCTGTGAACTTTTGAGTTTTGAGCAGTATAACTGTAATGCCAAATAGAGAATAAACAAAATTAGAGTAAAAAACATATATAATAAGAATTAAGTGATTACTCCAGAATTTTTAAAAAGCATGAGCAAAAGCCTAAAGGAGGTCATAAAGATAAGGACAGAAATTATGCCCTAGATAGCAAACAAAAATAAGAACAATGTGGCAAGAATCAATCAAATTTGAAATGCACATACCCTAGGATTCAGCATTTATTTTTTTTTAGGTGGAGAATCACTTGCAGACATGTGCAAAAGGTTTGCTGGGTTATTGTTTGCAGGGGCAAAATAATGGAAACAAAGTCTATATTCACCAAGAGTAGAGCATAAATCAAGTGTGGTGGATGAGTGGATGTATATAATGAAAAACTACACAGTAGAGAAAAAAGAATATAGAGCAGGGATTGGCAAACCAAGTGTCAGAGGCCAAATCCTTTTCCCTGTTTTTATAGATAAAAGTTATTGTTAACACAATTACTCATATTCTTTTGTATATGTTTTATTGTTGCATTCCCACTATATCAGCAGAGTTGAGTAGTTGCAACAGAGACTATGTGGCCAACAGAGCCTAAAATCTTCACAATCAGTCCTTTAAACAAAAAGTTTGCCAACCCCTGGTCTAGGACAATGTTTTCTAACCCAACATTGCCTTTTCCATAACAAATATTTTACAATGCCTTCTTATTCTCTACCTATTCACCTTAAAAATAAAATTGATACAATTTTATATATCTCTGATACTGTAATATCAGAGACAACATAAAAGAAATCATTTATAATAATTTCTTCTGTATTTCAATTCATAAGGACTGTAGCGTTAGGATACTAAAATGCATAATGAGATAAATACTTGCAGTTAGTTATAATGAACAAACTTGGATTTACAATAATTCCATTGAGGAAGTACAGGCAAATTAAAAGAGTAGAGGTACAAGTGGACATAGAATAAGAACTAGTATTACGATGAGTATTCATTTAAGCAGACATTAATATATGACAACAGAAATTGAGAAATAGCTAACTCAGGTAAGGATAGCATGCTAAGACAAATTTCAGTCTATGAAAATAGAAAAAATGAGGAAACTGAGTCTTCTGGCAAATTTGTTGGCCCTTATCCCTATATGTAGTATTCTAACAATTCCTGTGCTCAGACCTGGAGTGAGATAGTGATGAAATCAAAATAAATAAATAATAACAGGAGAAACAATTGAGTGGGGAAAAACAACAAGAAGAAGAAGTCATGAAATTAAATTTTCCTAATGGTTTTTCAATAGAATCATGGATTTTTTTCTCTCATGTATTTCTTCATTATTTAAAATAAAGGAGATCCCACATTTCTCTGCCCAAACAGTTGAAAGTCGTGTGGAGTAAAGGGCTATCACATTGGGTAGATTATCCTGTCCAGGCCAGAACATCTCATGTCCTTGCCCACTACACACCAGTAATGTTCCCAATCATTATAACTCAAAATACTCCATACATATTTGGCATTTATATTCAATGCTGTATTTTAAGGTTATTTCCTACATCCACTTAAGTAGTTCTAGTTTGCTGATTCTCAGAGGAGCAATACCAACCATGGGAGCTGCTTTAGAAACACATGGGTTTGACTTTAATTCACCAATCAGCATTACTATTATTTGGTATAGCATTTGTGCTTGTAATACCAATTTACATATTTGCAAATGGAGGAAAAATTAAACAAATGAGCAGAATTCCCACTGGTGCAGCATTTCTTATAAGCATATATACATATTTTCATTGTTTGTAATTATTTCATTTTTCTCCTTTTGCTTAAAATGCTTTATTAACCAATACTTCTATTAACTTACAATTACCCAAATTTTTCTGTCTCAGAATCTTTATTTCTGAACATCATTTAATTTTTAGTATAACTTTTGTGACATAATTAGGGCAGGTATATATTTGTATACATAGGGAGAAAGGGAGGGAAAGTAAGAAGTTTATACAAGATCTGGTTAATTACCGACGAAGCTAGAGCTAAAACCCTAAATGTTTCATTTGTAAATGGGCAAAGAAGTAGCATTATTGTGAGAATTTGGTGAAGTAATTATATCAAGAAATAAGCTCACTAACTGTTCAATCAATAATGATGATTATTGTCAATAATGTAGGGGAGGAAAATCTTCTATCTTCTCAGATTTTGTGGCTGAGAATTAAACTAATGTAAGACAGACTAACAGGGAAAAAAAAGCATACACATTTTATTAAATATTTTTCCATACACACAGGAGTCTTCATAAAGAAAATAAAAATCCAGATAAGCTGTTAGGCCCCAAAGCTTCAATACCTTTTTTAAAAATGTGTTAAACATTGTGAGGATGTGACAAGACAGGGGAAGTAAATTGTGGGGCAGTGACTAGGAAATATATGGGGGAAATTAATGGAAGATGAGTTGTTTTAGTAGATTGGTTTGTCCAGATTCATCTCAGCTTCAACTCCCAGTCTCCAGTGATAAGAATGTTCTTTTCTTTGTGATATGGGGAAAGCACCTGTCTCATGGGAAATTTTATGATTTGCATTTAGAAGAAGGTCAGGGAAACTTTCCTGCACCTGCTGTTTCTCAAATGCCTTCAGCTATAAATAATCAATATAACAAAGCAGCATACCTTGAGGTGGCATGTTCAAGGTCATCAAACCTGTATTTCTTCAGTATTTGTTTTTGTTTTTGTTTGTTGTTTGTTTGTTTGAGACAAGGTCTCACTCTGTCACCCAGGCTGGAGTGCAGTGGCGCAATCACAGCTCACTGCAGCCTCAATTTCCCAGGGTGATCCTCCTACCTCAGCCTCCCAAGTAGCTGGGATTACAGGCATGTGCCACCACGCCTGGCTAATTTTGTTGTTTTTTTGTAGATGGGGTTTCCCCATGTTGCCTAGGCTAGTTTCCTGAGCTCAAGTGATCCTCCCCACTTAGCCTCCCAAAGTGCCAGGATTACAGGCATGAGCCACTGCGCCCAGCCTCCTCAGTTTGTTTTAATATCTACTGTTTTTAGAAAATTAGCATCCTTTGAAACATACTTAATAATCCAGCTAATCTTGGGACTAAGATACACCAGAACATTGCACAGCTCAAAGCTTTCAGGAACACAAGTGTCTGAGGATTCATTTACTACTTAAAGGAGCGGAGGCTTTTTCAGGTACTTATGCAGACTTGGCTCAGCATCTTTCTGAAAAGCCAAGAGAAGGTCTCTTAAAGACCATCATCTTATATCTGCCTAAGTCAGGCATCCTTTATCTGCAGTACTCTAGGGACTGACATGCATTGAATGATGTCAAACAACATTAGAAGTAATCATTCCAGTTATCTTCTCCCTTCCAATCTTCCGTCAGCACTTCTGAGAACAAGGAAAAGAGCTGATCAGCATTTCAGCTCCTTCTTTTTTCCTGAACAGCTCTGAAGAGGCCTGAAAGGCACAACTGGGACTTCCAGTAACACAGTCTAGAAGCAAGTCATTAGCTAAAGGCGTAATCACCAACTTGAGTATTCAAGAGATCTCTTAACAACAGCTTCATAATGTTGCTGGATCTGAGTTCAATATTTAGTAGCATTTACAAATACATATTTGCTTCAAAAAACTTTTCTCCAAATCCCCTCTTTATTCTGCATAACCTACATAATCTCACTTTCATGTTAAATAGAACTAAGGGGTAGTACTCTTGTACCATTGAACTCTACTCATATCAATGCTTGTTACACTAGTAGCCCCCAAAAAGGTAATTTAATTCTAGGATTCTTAGATGTCTTTTTCTATCAGGGTAAATACACAAACATCAGTGGGCCCTGAAAGAGTATGGACATTTTAATATTATTTCATTGTATAAGCAAATCCCAATTTATAGTATAGTCATTTTCCTGACAACTGCAAAGATGTCATTTCCTCCTTAGGTAAAATGGCTAAAATTAAAGATACTGACTTGGATACTGAAGGCAAAGACATCTAATAATAAATAAAGTTGAAGTTTTATGATGAGGAGAAAATTAAATAAATTTTACCCCTGAATTGCTTGGACATTCTGGTATACCCTGACTACATAGTTAAGCTTTGATTAGTTAACATCCATTCATCTCTTAGTGTTTGGCTCCCTCTCTCCCTTCCTCTTTAAATCTCATTTTTCCTCCTCCCCTACTACTAACATACTCACATTCTCCCACCTATTCCTAGTACACCTTTTAGATATAAGGTGGCAATGGAGGTCCGTATACCCATATACCCCCAGGTCTTCATGCCCACACCTCCACAACACAAAGCCTTAAGTATGTTGAGGAGACTCCTTCCAGTTATTCTGTTTAGCCACTCACACTAATCTAGGATTGAGTAATAGGGTCTCTCACTAACAATAACTCAATACGGCATTCATGGCTCGGATTTGACCTTTGTCCCACAAAGCTATTTATAATGCAGTTATGAGAATATTTACAGTGTCTATATGTCAAGACAATATATTTAGAACATTTAATAAATGGAATGTATTATACTGAGCATTGATCTCTGACTAGAAATGAACCACTGCCCACTTGGTTACTGGCCAGCTATTTTTTGGTGAATAAATCTAAGCCTGAGTATATAGCAATAATTATACAAAAAACAGAAAACTACACTACCACTTCAGATTCCCAGTGAGGTGTAAGGTAGTAAGTGTCTTATCTCAAAAATGTAGCGATTTTACATGTCAGAATACCTTGGTGGGAAAAGACCGTGCATTGAAAAGTAAGGTACTGTTTTCATCATTCTTATTAAGAGCTCTCAAATTAGGTGACTTTAAAGTACCTACTTAAGCACTTAAGCAAAGATTAAAATTGCATTTGTTTTGCAAACTATCAGTTCAAGTATTGCTTCATTAGGCTTTTCAGAATTCACTATGGTAAGATGAAACACTATCATAAATTAACTATTGAACGGATATCCAGGATGTGTAACCACTACATTTTCCTTAACCATATGAAACTGCAGAGCAGACTATTTTTCATTTGATTGTTTCAAACAGAGCAATTGATGTTTCCTTAGGCAAGATGTAATAGGCTTATGTTTAATTATAAGAATTACTTTATTCACCATCACTTTCTATTAGACAGACTTATGGATTTTTGGAAATAATCCCACCATTCTTTACTGTAAGCAAAATCATACTCAAAGACAGTGTTCTCGATAAACCTACAAATTATATTTTAAGGTATTTTCTTGTGATTTAATTTTCCTCTGTGCATATACTGTGCTAATTATCTAAACTTTAAAATAGAAGCAGTGGAGAAAAACAAATGTCTGTCAATTACAGCCATTCCAAAACAATGTCTGCTTCCATTTTAAATCTTTCTGTTTGTTGTTTTCTCTACTTGTTTTAATGTAGTTGTGCTGGTATTCTATGCAAATTTGGGGAATATTTTTTCTCATAACATTTTAATATAATTATTTCTCTGTGTTTTATAAATATTTATAAACATATTTAATATTTGCATAATATTCCATCATATAATGAATTATTTAGTTTATATAACTGCATCTTAATTGTTACACATTTAAGATGATTTTGATTTTTTGCCACTGAAATATAAAAATTGTAATGAACATCTCTATGAAAAATATATTTATTTACTAACTAAGCAAATATGTACTGAGTGCCTATCATTTGCCATGTGCTGTTCTAGATGCTGGAGATAGGCCAGTGAAGCAAATAGACACAGGTTCTTGCCTTCATATGATTTACATCCTGATAGGAGAAAAACAGTAAACAAAACAATTAATTTAAATATGTGGCATGCTTGATAGTGACAAGTTGCACGTAGAAAAATAAAGCAAAGAAGGGGGAAGGAATGGGCTGCAATTTTAAATCAGTGGTCACAGAAAGTATAATTGAGGATATGACATTTAAATAAAGACAGAAGAGAAATGAAGAAGCAATCAACTGTATCTCTTGATGAAGAACTTTCTAAGCAAAGGGGAAAGCAAGATGTCTTCTCCCACATTTGGAGTTCTTTTAGGAAGGAGTGGAATTATTGGGCCAAAGAATGTTAATATATACAGCTTATAACACATCTTTTTTTTTAAAAAAATTACATTATCCTTCGAGCATTTTTGGTCAGTAAAGCTCTAGTTGAAATGCCATTTGTCCATGCTAATATTTTCATAGTAATAGCTACTGTGAAATATTATAGGTTGCATGCTGCTTTCTGAATTTTTTATACTACTTAAAGTCACTTAATTTGATGGAGTAATTCAGATACTATAATATTCATATTGCATTATTGTTACTTATTCTTATTTTTTCCTTAGGTTTAATGCCACAAGGAAAATGAAGTTGTATTTGTCTGATGGATTCAAAACTTATTTCACAGTGTACCTGAATGTTTAAATTTGAAATATTTGAGAGATGGCAAATATGAAGGAAAATTGTCTTAGCATGTGTCTGAGAATGATTCTGCCTTATGACATATATTACTGTAAATAGACTATGAGAAGAGCATGTGCTCATAAAATATGAAATAGTGGTACTTGTTTTGAACAAGGCAGGGATATTAAGAATGGAATGTTACTAAATTTAGAAACTCAGGAGAAAATTGTGAGTTCTTGATTTAGAAACTTAATGTAATGAAAGGGTTTTTTTCCCTCTTACCAAACATGAGTTCTGCTATGTCATTCTCTCTTCTTTCCACTTTTCAAGTATGTTTTCTTAAAGTTTAAAAAAAAATAAAATAAAATTCTACTCTCAAAATAGAAAAGGCATTATTCACGTGGTTTGTATTTTCCATCTCAGTCCATGGTGTTAGCATTTGCTATTGGAATAACCTCCTCTTCCCGTCACTCCAATAGTTTTAAGATCAGTAAATACATAAGTAATAAACAATAAAAACAAATATATATTGAATATAGTGAAAAGTTACTTAAATATTTTTAGATGACAGAAAACATTCTGGCTACCTGTGTGTGGATGTAAGTCTTTATGTAGTCAATGTATTAAATATTTGTTGAGAACCGATATGATGTCACCCAAGAGAGCTGATGTGGCAATTACTTAGAAGCATAGAAGACCCTTCAGGGTCTTGACTCCTTATTTCTATCCTTTTATCTATCACCACTTGCTCCTCCTTCTTGTGGCTCCAGCCATACTGACCATTTGCACTTCCTCAACTGTGTCATTCTTTTCACCTTGTCTCATGATCTTTGCACTTTCTACTCCCAGAAAATAAAAATGGCAAGACATCTCCTTAGTTCCTCTTTACACAATGAAATTTTTCTTATCCTTGAAGTATCATCTGTGAACTCTTCTATAAAGCCTTCTTTATCCCTTAGTACCCCGATTACCATGAGTCTGGGTTAGGTTTCCATCATGCACTATTTAACTTATTTGCTTCCTCCGCTCTTTAACCCCATATTATAATTGTGTACCCCCACTCCATATATATATGGAAATAAACTTTGAGGTCTCAGAGAACATGGACCAGGCAATACATTTATTTTTCAAATTCCACCAACAAATATAGTATTTAATAACATATTTAATATTTGCATAATATTCTATCATATAATGAATATGTAGCACTAAACATATGTCTCCTGACCAGCATAGTTCAGATAAACAAAATATGACATGTAGCTCATTGAGTTGAACAACAGCCTTATTTCCAAAGGTAGGCTTGCATGTTTGTTTCATGTGGCCTCACACGTAACTGATTTTGTTTTTTAATTTTTAAAAAGCACAGCCTACTTTAGAGTTGCTAATTCTTCACAAGTCATGTATCATTAAACAAAGAGCAGGTAACTTGGGAAATCCTACAGGTTTTGGCGCTGGCCCAGACCCTTGCAAACACATCAAGATCTTGTCAAGGACCCGCTTAGTGTTGGCTTACGAGACAGCATGGGATTAGCCCAGCAAATCTAAATGCTAGGTGTTAGGATATCATCCTTTCCTGGATGACAACCCTAAAAGGGAGACTGATGACCATACAGAGGACCAAGGAGATGCTGCAGTCTCAACTCAGCTAGACATACTGGCCACCAGGCAATTAAAGATCTCTCTTATCAAATAACTAATAAAAATTATCTAATCGTTGCTAAATACTTTAATTATATCAGGCCTGATATAAATCTGATGCCATGCTTTGGGTTATGAAAAGCATATTGAAGAAGTTGAAGACACTCTCCCTGTATTCAAGAAGCCTATACAATGATTAGGGAAATTTGTCTAAGCATGGAAAACTCTTAGTGAATAGTAAAAGAAGAGTGGAAACTTTGTTCAAGTTGTGTAGTATAATTCCATAAGTGTAGGAAAGATAGCTGTGGTGTATTTTGAAATTGATGGAGGGCTGGTCCATACTAGTCACTGAATTTGAATGTATGATCAGAGAAGAGAAATGGATAAGAAAGTGTGATGAGAGACCATGAGTGCTGAGCACCTGGAATGAGGAGGAGCTTACCAAGGTGGCAACAAGAAAGAAGCTGTATTTGTGATTATTTACCCATTCACAATGATACCTAAGACTAGCCTTACTACAGACTAAAGGAAATTCATGGCTGGAGTGGAATGTTTCAAGACACCTTCCTCAAATAAGGCCATTGAATAAAGATTATATACTTAGAAGCATGACTGAGCATAAACATGCTAGATATCTAGTATCTGCAATATAATAGCTGGTCAGTAAATTTATGCTGCGTGTTTGAAAGTTATTGTGTCTTGGAATTGACTGCAATAGTAAATAAGACCCTGATTCCCTTGGGCTGATCATATATTGGCCTAGATAAAAAGATGGTCTCATCAAGAAAAATGTGAGATGCTGTCTAATTTTAAAAATTTACTTTATAGCCACAAAAAATCAAAATGTTTAAAGTTTAGTTACTTATATTTTCTCATTTGAAACATACAAAAACTCTGAAAAGACTCCCTTCTGGTTTTTCTATCTCTTAATATTTGTAAGGCTGACCTTTCCTACTATAGTATAATTAAGAGCCAAATTGCATGATAATATTCGTCTTAGTTTATGGATACAGAAACTGAAGCTCAAAGAGTTTAAATCACTTTTTTTTAAAGGAAATATGTTTGGAAATTAGGTATAAACATATTTTGAACAGTGGAGGTAACAGTATTTTTATATTTATTATTTCCTTTAGTGGTTGTAACAAGGATACAGAAGAATGTTCAGTCACTTGTAGCCTGTAGCCCCTTGTTTGTCAAAGAGTGCTTGTTAGTCTTTATCTGACTAGACCTCTTTCCATATTTGATACTAGTGACCCCTCCTCTCTTCCTTGGCTTCCACTGTATACTGTGTTCTCTTGATTTTCCTTCTCCTTGCTGGATGTTTCTACTCAGTCTCTTTCATGAGCTCCTGCCCCTTTTCCTGTATCCTAAATGATACTCCTCCCCTGAGTATTAACTTTGATTCTCTCCTTTCTCTCCGCTGTATCACACACTCATCATGGGAGATTGTTTCGCCACCTAGCATTTCAATGTTGGTGGCCCCCAAAACAATATCTTGAGCCTGATTCGTTCACTAAATTTATGCAAGTGAATTCAACTATCTATAGGATATTATCATTCCAATGAAACATAGCTACTTAAAATACCACAGGTTGGAAATTGAACTCATCATTTTTTCCCACTAATCCACAACCTGTTTCCTTCCTGGATTTTCCCATATTTGTGAATGATCTAGTAAGTCATAAGTTTAGGGCCCTTTACAGATTTCTGTCTCTTCCTCCATCCCTTGATAAAATCAAACTCGAAACCCTGTATGGTCCACCTCCTAACCACCTATTTTTGCACTCTCCCTTATTATTCTTGACGCTGCTTCTTTAGTTTTGGTCACCATCAGCTCTGTCTAGACTACTACAATCCCTGACTAACTTCCTTCTCTACCTACAGTCTTGGGATTCATTTACTATGCTATAAATAGGTTTTTGTTGCTGTTTTAATAAAATGTATGCCTGATCATGGCATGTCTCTGCTTAAATCCCTTCCATCACTTGCTACTCTTTAACTTTAAATAAATGCAGACTTGCTGCCTCCACCTTCTTCCTCTTTGCCTTGATAACTGTTATTAATCCTTTAGGATATAGTTCGCTTGTTATCTCTTGCCTGCCTGCCTCAAGCTTCACCTCCCAAGTCTGTGTTAGCTATTTTTTCTTGGCATTCCCATAACATTCATCTCATGACTTTATAATTACCTATTTGCTTGCCTGTGTCCTCTACTAAACTACAATTTCTTTTAATACAGAAACAGTGTTTGTACTCCCAGAATTCAGCTAAACATGTACATATTAGGTGCTTCATAAATACTGGTTGAGTAAATAGTTGAAGGGCAACCATTATTAGTTTCGTCTTAATTAAGTGAAAATCGGAACTTAGGAAAGGTAATTAACTTTCCATAGGACACACTGCTACTGAGTGAGAGAGCTGGATTAGGACACATTTTATTTTGTAAATGTTTTATTTTATATTTTATTTTAAAGCCAATATTCATCTCATGACATTTTATCATATAATATTATTACTAAGCTAATTTTAAAGAATAAAATACAAAGACTGTATACATATTTTAAATTTGCTAATGTATTGCCCACAGCCTGATTATTATTGTGGTTTCCATGGAAATCAGTAATTTTGGTGCTATTTCTTTGGAGGAAACTTTGAACATTTTTATTTACATTGGATAATCCAAAAAGTGCAATGGGAAGTGTGAAGAGACTCAAAATACACTGGAGTGGAACAAAATTTGGGATACTAAACAAGAAGCAACTCTCATTCCCCTTTTTGGGAGACCAATAGTGAACAAAGAGGAGATGTCCAAAATTACTGACTTAAAAAAATATATGAAGACATAAAAAGGTCATTCGATGGGTACACAGCAATGCTGTGCACAGGTAAGGGAGAGAATGAGATGGCACAACCATAAACATACATGGAAGAACGTAGACAGAATGTCCTTTATTGTGTATAAGTTGTCAATAGAAACAAATGTCTAGAACACAATGGGAATCTAGAATGTAAGTTGTATACATCTGCTATGCTAGGCAATGATGAACCCTGGAAGAAATAGCAGGGAGGTTAACAGCTGTAGCAGCCAACGAAAATATTGTTTTCAAAGAACTAAAATAAAAGATATTAGTGGCAAGGAGATAAATGAAAAGATGGTATTTTCTGTTGGTTGCTGAAACACATTTCTGCTGTACAGGATCCACATCAGGATCTATCTAGTTATTAACACACACTTTTTTAAGGTTCCTGATCAGGGCATTGAGTGGATTTGTGCACATTTTTGGAGAGATGAGAACACATGGTCAATTTCAGGTAATCTGGATGTATTCTGAGATGATTAAGAGTCCAAGGGTGGTTATAGCCATTTAAATCAGACATAGGGACAATTTCTTTTTATCCAATATATTTATGCTAAAGAATGATCTGGTTTTTCCTGAAGTTCAAAGTTCCACAGCTGTCCTATATTTTATTAGCTAAATCTGGCAAGTATACAGAGGTGACCTCAATGGATCATATTAATGCCTTGGTTTTAGCAAACAACACTAAGAGTTTCAATGCCCAGGAGGTGCTGCAAGAGTGGTATATATTGAGATGATGCTGATCAACATTTGACTGGGCATTGAAAAAGAAAAACTTATTTATGAGTGCTGCCATCCATGGTAGATGGTGGAGAACTGTGTGAATTCCTTGTTCATAATGATAAAAGGTCACATTTTGATTGGATTTTCAAGACCAACCATCAAAAGACTATTCTCAAAAGACTGAGAACCATTAAAATGCTAAGTTAGTGGAAGGAAGAGAACAGTGGTTTTTGCTTTGTTTGTTAGTGTTAATAAGCTGTTTGAAGAAGTGCTCGACAATAATTCAGTGCATTGTGGGATATGAAAATTTATTTCTCTTTATTTTATTTCTTACCTAATGTTCTGGGTAGTGTATTGAAGGCTAATAGGGAGAGGTATATGTGTTGGGGGGAGTTGTGCGTGTTGGGGGCGGTTCTCTTAGATAATCATTTAGGGACTGAGACAGACAGTGGTTCCACCATCTTTAATGGGTGGCTTGTAATGTCACCCTATTTTTCTTCATTGCAGCCAGCAAAAGCGCGTGGAAAAGCAAATGTGCACAATTTTATGGGCAAACCATAAGATTTGCACATATCACTTTCATTACAAGAGCTCAGTCATGTGACCATAATTAGTTGCAAAGATGGCTGGGAAATGTGATTCCAGCTGCAATCCTATTGCTCTGGAGAAAGCAGAAGTGAATTTTGATGGTCAGTTATTTTTTGCCACTGTGTTTTTCATTGTACAACAGAGTTGCATTACAGGACTTTTAGACAGAAGGAAAGGTAGACAAGGAAAGCAAGGGACTGTTTTAAGTATTAGAAGCAATTTTTCCCATCATTTTGACTCAAAGAAAATATGAGGTAAAATGTGAGATAGGTGAGCACCCTCTGCCATGCTCTCTATTTGTTCTTAGTTTCTTTGCTTCTCCCATGGAGTGGGAATGTTATGATTTGAATGTGATTTTAGTATTTTAAGGAACATAACAATATGACCACTGGATATAAGTCAATCACTTCATCTATTATTTAACTGCAGATACCACAATCTATTTTAACACTGAAGAAAAAGGTGATATATTGGATTTAATGAGAAATGATATGTTATGATGATATACTTTATGGTGACAAGTTCTTTGGGGCACAATTTTGACTCTACATGAATTATCCTTTACTCATAAACTTCAGAGCCTAATATCAACATAAAAAATTCCCTTGCAAAACAAATAAATGTATGCTATTTCTTCATAGTCCCTAGGGTTTAGCTGTTGCATGTTTTAAACGTATTTCAAGTCTCATGCATCACAGACACCAAGACAGTTCTTCCCAAGTAGTGAGGTCTATAGGTACACAAGGGCAAGTAATTTACATGTTCATTAAAGGTACCACGTAAAAGTAAGAAGAAAAATAGTAAGCAACTTTGGAGGGTGTATTTGATCAGATCAGGTACTATCTTGGGCAACTTTATTAAAATAATACAAATTAATCTTTACTAATCACGGAGAAGTTATTTCGTAACAGATTGAAAATCTGAATTGACCATACACATGAAAAGCCTCATTACAATTTAAATATACAAAGTACATGACCAGTAGCAATCCTTAAACAAATTAAGAGGAAATTATGTTTGAATCTCTTGAATAGCAAGGGAGATATTCTTGCCTGTATTTAAATAAGTATTTAGCATAGCATTAGTACTGACAAGCGTTCAAATGCTAAATAAGAAGGCCCGGCCCGGTGGCTCACGGTTGTAATCCCAGCACTTTGGGAGGCCACGGTGGGCAGATCACGAGGCCGGGAGATCGAGACCATCCTGGCCAACATGGTGAAACCCCGTCTCTACTAAAGTACAAAAAATTAGTCAGGCGTGGTGGCATGCACCTATAGTCCCAGCTGCTTGGGAGGCTGAGGCAGGAGAACTGCTTGAACCTGGAAGGTGGAGGTTGCAGTGAGCCAAGATTGTGCCACTGCACTCCAGCCTGGTGACAGAGCAACACTCTATCTCAAAAAAAAAAGGAAAAAAGAAAATAACATTATCTTGGTAACAGAATTCATCAAAACCACCCCAAGTCAAGCAACATGCTAGTGACAGACAAATATCACATTTGCATTACTCAGTTTTTGGAGCTATGCCTCAGAAAACAATTCCTTGGAATAAAAGTTTAGGCTTATAGTTTGTGGCAGTGTTCAGTCCTGAGTAACCTAAATATTGTAGCACTTTCTGACTCTAACCCCAATAAAGACAATTTGGTTTCATCCATACTGCTAGGAGAAAAAAAAAAAACAGTAAAACTATCTCAGTGTAATAAAAGGTTATTTTGAGGATAAGCCTTTCCTGAGTATATGAGTAGATCATTTCTGACAAATAGCTGTGTTTATGTAAAGTTTTGCTTATTAATCCTTATATCAACAACCTATATCCTGTGAAGAATAAGTACAGAAACACACAGCATTGGTAAGTTTTGAGAGTTATATTTTGCTGCCTCTGGAATATCACTGAGAAACTCTAGATACTATAATTTATTTATATAAACAGATAGAGGAACAACGTCTTTCTTTCCCTCCTGAAATTATATGGAATAAGAGAATAAACTATGTAAGAACCTAAAAACAAAACTTTAAACATGAAATATGAACAAATAAAAATGACTGGCAACTTCACATTTTTGGAGATTCTGGCTCTAATTGGCGACTCTTTTGATAGTGTATATTTCCAACCCATGAATCTTACCTCCTGAGGCACATTTTCAACCCCAATTCTGACTATAGGCCAGGTGTACTTCGGCACTAACAGGCTCTGTAATTCCTCCTGGCCCACTCAATTCTTGTTATTTCTTATTCAGTTCCTGTGGCTATTTGGATTTTGAATTCTGTTTGTCTTGTTGTTTCTCTTCTTGGCTTTGGTGATCAAGCTACCACAGTGAAATTCTTGGCTCTTAAATACCTAGTGATATTGACTTGACTGGTCATTAGGCTATACCCTCTACTCAAGTAACTCTGGGGGAGTATTAATAAAACGTAAACCCTATTTTGCTTCCCAACTTGCCTTTTGGTTTCAGTGACCTGGATTATAACATAGCTAGAGTGAAGAGCACTCAGTGCCAAGTTTGGCATTATTGCTTGAGCTCATACATTACCGAAATCACATGGGTGTGGCTTGATACTATTGATCTTTTTGTGATTTTACTGTTCACAATTACTAAAAATAGATTGAATTATTGTAACCACAAGTAGAAATAAAATTCTAGCAAAACACAAAAATATGAGCAATTTCTACTGATGGTGTTCATAAAAATAACTATGAAATCATAATATGCTTAAGTGAGAATCTATTTTTCTCTTAATTGAGCATAGTTCTGTTATTTCAAATATAGAACATTTTCTTCTATTTCACTTTTAACAGAACACCTCTTATAACTAAATCATCTTTAAATTTTACTTTTAAAGTCAAATATATTAGTTATGTTTTAAATCTTCTTAAGAGTCCTTAAAAATAGTTTGTGAACACTTCTATTTCTGACCGTGCTGGAAATGTGGAAAAACTAGCATCTGACAAATAAGCCATTGGAACAAAATACAGAGATCATAAATGAATCTGCACATAAATGATCATGAACACCTGATTTATGTCAAAGGTGCCACTGCAATGTTTTGGGGAAATCATGTCTTCAGAAATAGTGCTGGATCAATTGGATATCCATCTGGAAAATGTAAATCTTGACTCTTGCATCACACCATATACAAAATCAATTGTAGTTGGATTGTAGACAAATTATAAAAGTTAAAAAATAAAGCTTTTAGAAGACATCACAGTGGAGTATCTTAATGACCTCAGGGTAGGCAGAAATTACCTGAACGTGACACAATTTATATGAAAATATAGCACAATTCCTGCAAATGAGAAAAAATGCTGGAGGGTGGGGGAGATTTTCCTTAGACAAAAGTTCTGAATTGATACTCACAAAAAAGAGTATATAAATGTGCAAGTAGTTTGTGCTGAATGTTATTAATCATAAGGAAAATGAAAATAACTTCACTACCACAAGAATTGCTAAAAGGGAAAAAAAAGAGAAAAAAATCAGAAATTACCAAGGATTGGAGGAATATACAGAGCAACATGAAATTTCATACACTGCATATAAGAATGTGAATTAGTATTGTCTCTCTATTAAACTCTTTGCCAGTGTCTATTAAACTAGAATATACACATACTTGCTCACCCAGCAATTGGATTAATAGAATCAATGGACATACATACCATACTGATTTAAATGAAATTAATCAATGAGAATCAGGACAATGGTTATATTTTGAAAGTTAATGGCTAGACAGGATCATAAAGGAGGCTTCTGGAGTTCTGGTTCCATTTATATCTCTATCCGTTGTTGGCTACAAAGATGGTTAGCTTTGGGAAATTCTTTAAACTATCCCCTTAAGATTAATGCATTTTACAGTATATATGCTATTCTTGAAATACAACATTTAAAAAAATGTTGAGCAATTTAATACATAGAAACCTATAGTTTAAATGCTAAATACTATCTTTATATGATTCTAAAAATTAACTAAGTTTCAAAAAAACAATTCATAGATATTACTAAAATAACCTCTTTCCTGAGCTGGAAGGAGGGTAAGAATTATAGTAAATAATGTTTTGGTGGCCGTATACAGACAGACTGTTAAAGTATAACTTTTAGCTCTTCCACTGCCTAGTTAGGTAACCTTCAGCAAGTTAAATGTCTGAGTGTTTAATGTATCATTAAATAGACATATTACCTACTTTAAAGTGACTACATGATGACCGAAATAGTTAATACATAGAAAGTACTTAAACAATTCCTGTCACAAAGTAAAAATTTAATACGTTAGCTGTATTACTTTGATGATGATTATTATTTTGTTGTCACTTTAACACCACTATATTAGGTCTGTAAAGTAACAATGAAAATAATACTATTAATATGTGATGCAGTCTTAGATTAAGTCATTCATTGACCCTGTTCATCAGTTTTGAAGCCTATAGAGTAGTAGTAACAACAGTAGTAATAGTAATAATAATAATAATGACAACACCTACCCAGTGATCCACAACCTAGGTAGGTGGACTCGAGATTCTACACTGTTAGCCCCTCTGCTCTATGGCTTTACAAAAACACCTATCAGTCAGGATGGGCTAGGGTGTGCTACAGTAACAAGCAATCTCAATGTCTCAGTGGGATATAGTGTAAAGTTTTATGTCTCACTCATGCTATGTACAATGGGCAGAGCTTTTGTACAGAGGGCAGAACCTCTCAGGCACCTAGGCTGACAGAAGATCCACATCTTGTCATATGCTTCCATAATTATCAAGGCAAGGAGAAGAAAATGTGAGAAATTATGCCCCAGTCCTCAAAACTTTTGCATAAAAGTGTTCCAGGTTACCCTTGTTCTCACAATTTTGGCCAAAGCAAATCACAGGGATGCACTTAATCTCTTCAGATGGTAAGGAAATATAATCTTTCCAGGAGATAAGGAGCCATAATATTTGGTAAAGAGCACTAAAAAGCTACCACAAATGCTAAGAATATTATTTTCCTCAAATGTGAAAATGAACATAATATATATAATTAAAGTGCAAAGAGCTATGTAATTATAAGAGATATTATTTAACCTAAATTTATTTTTGTCTCTATTGAGCATACATGTGGGATTTCATTTTGGGACAAACATCAATTATATTAACACATTTTTTTATTACTCATCTCAGTGTTCGTTAATTTTTTTTTTTTTTTTTTTTTTTGAGACGGGAGTCTCACTCTGTCTCCCAGGCTGGAGTGCAGTGGTACAATCCCAGGGCTCACTGCAGCCTTCACCTCCAAGCGATTCTTCTGCTTCAGCCTCCCAAGTAGCTGGGACTACAGGCGCCCGCCACTACACCCTGATGATTCATGTATTTTTTAATAGAGACGGGGTTTCACCTTGTTGGTCAGGCTGGTGTCAAACTCCTGACCTCATGTGATCCACCCGCCTTGGCCTCTTAAAGAGCTGGGATTACAGGTGTGAGCCAATGCACCCAGCCAAGTGTTCATTAGTTCCAAGCTTTGTAACTTGAATAATTAATATTTACTTCAAATGAAATTAATAACCCCCATTGTTAATTTTTTAATTGCATGATTGAATATTATAGATTAGATAGTTCTTATATTTTCTATTTTTACTTAAACTTGGAAACTTTACCACCTAATAACTACACCTATAAACAGAATAAATGTGTCAAAACTTTATATAATTAAGACTGATTAAATAAGGTTTTTTCAGTATGTTTATGTTTAATCATTAAATTATTTTTATTAAAAATGATTAAATGTTTCCAAAGTTCAATATCTAATTTGGAGTTACACATCACTGAAAAAGTGAATATAGGGAGTCAAAATAGATAGTCTGTACACATGCCAATGGACATGTTATGTGGAAGTCTTTTGATATGGTAAACTTATATAATAAAATAAAAGCAATGCACAAGACCAATATAACACAAATAATTAGTTGTAGACAATAAGTGGGGAATATTAAAGATCCACTGGTAGTGTGCACTATCTCCTCTGATCTGCAAGCAAGATCACAGATAGTGTGTATGTATCTACAGCTGGAATGATTGCAGATTAATAAAATTATGAAATCCTATGGTTACCAGAAAAAGGCATGCTTCTCTTGGATGCCTTGTTCATCTTTGAGTGCCAGGGGCTCCGCACAAGGCAAAGAACACAAGTCCTCAATAGCAGTATTTTGTGATACTTAAGTATATTGAAAAGCTGAAATGTATAGCTACGCTTTAGCTCTTCCAATAAGAACCCAAGCAGTCTATTAGGACCAATATGTATGAAAAACAATAACATTTGGGAATTTAAGTTGGCAAAAGTTCACTTCAGTATATAGTAATAAAAGGGTTTTTTAACCGTGACAATTTAATAAGGCTGCATTACTAGAAGTATTAAAATAATTCTAAACACATTAGAATTATTATTATCCCACCCAATAGGCAAAAAATTTTTTAATTTTATAACATCAAGTGTTAGCAAGGCTGTGGAGTAACAAGAACTCTGAAAACAATGCTGATGGGAATTGTGCATATTTGCTGCTGTCCCCCTCACTGGCCAGACCACTTCTGGGATGGTAAATTTAATTCCAAGTACCTTACAAGAGCGGTTTTCTTTTTCTTTTCTTTATTGTATTAAAGACTTGAAAATTCCTTTTCAAAATCAAAACTGATGAGGAGGCTTACTATGTAAAATGAATAAAAGCTCAGCCTGAAAATTGGAAAGGCTGGGTGGGTGGAGGTAGAACCCAAATCCTTCCTTTCTTCCATGAGGCTTTTGTGAAAACCATCAAACTAGAGAGTATCATCGGGCCTATGAAGAGGAAACCATATCAGTAAGAGATGGTTGAAAGAAATGAAGATATTCAGCCTGAGAACTGAGAGATGAACTTGACGACTGATCTCAGATATTTATAGAAAGAGCTTTGGGCTGGGAGAGGACAATGTATTCTGTGCTGCTGCTGAGAACCAAACTAGAATAAAGGAAAGGAAGTTATGAGAAAGAAGGCATTTCCTCTGACTTGCGAAAAGTAAGAAAGTGATGGATACTCCACTTATATTGATTTGATCTTTATAAATTATGTGAATGTATTAAACTATATGCACCCCCAAAACATGTACATTGGTCATGTATCAATAGAAAAAAGAAAATTTTTCTAAAACATGAAAAAATAACTACCTAATGATGGACACAGCCAACTAATGCAACTATGAATAATTGACCCTACAGATACAAAGCAAAAGCCAATACCAGCATCAACTATGCCTCAGTCTACCTGATTGCCCTTTGTCAGCTTCATTTTTTCTCCTAAATGCAGTTGTTTTTAAATGCTGTTTCTCACTGGGCCTACTGCTCTTTCTATTCCATTAATCTTTCACTTCAGGTAAGCAAGAGGGACAATTCTGACAAGATGAGCAAGGGTCAAGTGATATGAAACTCTCATCCACTAATATTGGCAATCAATTGCAATTATTCTTAGGATTGTTAGTCCCTCAATCCTCTCTTCACTAATCAGCTCTCTATTCATTCGTCTCACACCTTCTAGCTCAAATTTGCTGTGATATCATAATGTGTTTGAAAGAGTGCCTCATAAGCAATGAAAAAAACAGAGTATCTTTAAATATTAGTCGGCAGCTGGTTTAATTAAATATCTCTCCGCCCACACTGTACTACATTGATTAATTTTTAAAGAAATGGCTAAATGAAGACATTAATTATTTGTGTGTGGTGCATATGCTTTCATGCACACTATTGTATTTTAATTTACTTTTTAACAAGTAAGCCAATATGATTTTAAAATTATTTCCCATCTGTCATGCATGCTGATAAAGAAAAGAAACCTACTAATTTATGCCATATTTAACCTCTTTTTTTGTGCTTTCCATTTACATAGTTCTTGAGGAAATCAAACTAGAAAAAATGGATTTAACCTTTCTGCTTTTTAATCCACATAAATAGACACTTAGTGTGGGAGATAAGTGAAATACTCACTTTTGGCTGCCTTAACAGTATGGAAATAGAATATGTACACATTTTTCTCTCGCTTATTTGTCTTTTATTAATCATTCTATGTAAAACTCAAATACAATAAGGCAAACTGATTACTGTGCAAAATAATTAACTGTCATCTGAAGCATTAGATAATTCAATTATATTCTGCTTCTTTTGGGTGGGTATATTATGATTAGTTTTTTGGAAATTCTATAAACCACATAGAGTATGTATGGTAATTCTGTATTACCCTGCTTATTTACTCATTATGATACCAATACCATGTGCCATAAAGGATTGTTTATGCATATATAAGCACATGGAGACATTAAGGTTTCTAGGTGAAAAATCCTTTTGAGTTAATTTGTTATGGATTTTGAAATTTCTTAAAAATTTAAACTGTGTGTATATGTGTGTGTTTTGTACTTATGGACAATTGGGCAAATTGCTCATTAATGATATTAAGAAAATTACATATAAAACTGTAGATATTAATGAATGCACTTCTATGTATTTTTCAATGTAAAGCTGAAAAACATGCTTCTAGACTCTGAAAAATGAAAGTTATACTGCTGCTTTTCAGATGGGTTATGGATTGTCTGGGGATCATATTCTTATTGTAATATTTAAATAAATTGCTGATTTAATTAGCCAAAAATACAAAAATCTTAAAGAGAGTGAGACAGCCACAGGGGGAGGAGCAGCTACATTCAGTGTTTGTGAAGCTCCACTCTGTTTCTATGATTCTGTGATGAGGGACACCAGATCTAGAAAGCTCTTTTCTTCCTCATCACAATCTTTTTATTCTGTGCTTCCTTCACTTTCAAAGAAGAACTTGTACTTGCCATCTCTACAGTTCTCTTAAATGGAAGGAAATATTTATAAACATTGAGTTATCCTGGTTCGTGAACACCACGACCACATCCTCACCACTGGATAGAAAACAGAGTGACTTCTCTGTTATCCCTGAACAAAAGCTTAGCCCTTGTACTTCCAGAATCAGAGACAGTTCATCTCACCACATTTAATTCTGTGACCCTAATTTAATATTATTTTACCTGGGTAGTGCTGATGCTGAATTTGATCGAAGGACTACAATCAGAAATGCATTTCCTTGCACTGATCTATTGTTATTTCCTCTAAAATATATTTAGAAGTGCAATAATCATTTAGATAATGGAAAGAAAATGGGACTGAATGTCAAAAAACATCCTCCGTCTCTGTTGCTTACTATCTGTATGACTTGAAACACTTTACTTAAATCTCCTGTGTCATTGTTAAAATGCAAGTGATAGTAGTCCACCTGAGAGGATGGCATGGGAAATATTCAAATCAATGAATGTGAAAAAGTGTTTCTTAAATATACCAGAACTATGTCTGTTCTTATAAGTATGACAAAAGTAGTTGTTCGCTTTGAAATCAGTTACTGAAAAAATCATATTGATTGGATAAACATACAGTCTTTGCAAGTGTACCATACACTTTATAAGTGTATCATAGACCTAGAAATCTTAGAAAATAATATATATCTAGGTTTTTCCCCTGAAAAAAACCAAAAAATTTTCAAGTATTTCAAAAATAGATTTGTATAGATATTTTAAAATCTTTTATTCTTTTACTATTATCTCTTTGTGTATAAGTCTTATAATTACTTCTTTTTAAACCTAAATTTAGCATATTTATTTTCATTCCGTTAACTCAATTGAATAATATATTGTTTTTTAAAAAGCTCTTTAAACGAATACTCTCTAATGACTTATCCAAGAAAATACCTGTTGTTTTTTTTTCAGAAGTCTGAACCACTATTTTGTTCTTTAGTCAACCACGTAACTAACCACATAGCTTTAAAAATGTTGCTGTATCAATCAACCATAGATCATTCACTTCATTCATTCTTCCATTCATGGGAGTGCTGCTGGGATGTATATGGATGATGGTAATGAGTTTTCCATGAAAACTGTGGTAGATCCCATGGCCACTTATTCAAGGAATTTATCCCCTTTAATTTTATAAAGAACTTATGGGCTTACCTTAGCCTATATTGCGGAAACCAAACATCACTAATGAACTTAGTAAACAACTCTGGGTTTTCTTATTCATGAGAATTTAAATGCTTCACCTGTGCTTCCTTTTAGAAAACATGAAGTTGAAATCTTCGCTTTATTTCAAAGTGGGTGGTCTGAGGTACTAAATTGCATTGCTAATGCAGAAGTACATGAGCCTAGAAAAATAAAGAGGAAGAATGAACGTTCACATGCTACTCTTACAGTCTGATGGCATTACATTGACCTGTCTCCCTCACGGTGGCCATGCTTCCATGGTCCATCTTTGCCACAATAGCGTTTTAACTGTGCAGTGGAATTCACCTGGGATTGTTCTTATCCTGTGTGAGTGCTTTATTAATTAGCTTCATTCTTTCATATTCTCAATATTAACAATAAAATTACCTAGATATTTTTATTTTTTGACAAAAATATCACTTTTAATAATTCAGTTTTTAAAAGTTATATCATTCACAATAGACTAGAACAACGATTGTTTTCTTCTTGGGTCACCCAGAACTTGCCTCCAGATCTGTGATAAGAGTGGTCTCTGTGAAGGTACCAAGACTCAAAGTCCTGAACTGGAATTCAGGAGACTTGGATTTGGGTCTTGCTCTTTCACTAACTTGTTGGAAGATGTAATCCTGTGCTTCAGTTTTATCAGATGTATCACCCAGGGCAAGTCACTTGACCTCTTTTATGCCTCAATTTCCTCATCTGTAAATGGAGATAATAGAAATGACTACCTCTTAGCATTGTTGTAAGGCATCAATGAGATTATGATGATAAAGGACTTAGAACTGTACTGGGCTCATACGAAGAACCTGTGTGTTATCTACAATAATACTAATCTTCCTTGTTATAACTCCTGTGTTTTTCACTTCACAAGGCTATACTGAGAATCAAATGACATAATAAGTATTGTATTAATTTTTATTGCTGCATAGCAAACTTATCAACTTAAAACAACATCCATTTACTATCTCACAGTTGCTATATGTCAGAAGTCCAGGGATGGCTTAGTTGGATCCTCCGATCAGGAATTCAAAAGGCAGACATCAAAGTGTCAGCTGAGTTGTGTTCCTTTCTCCTGCTCAGGGTCTTCTTTCAAGCTCATAGGGCTGTTGGAAGCTCATAGGGATGTCATTTGATCAGCACTCAGGAGGACCTCATATATTGTAAAACGTTCGATAATATATAACTAAATAATGATGCAGGGAAAGATTGAAAACAATTACATCTTTCATTAAAATAGAATTTAACCCAGAAATTCACACAAGAAACTACCAGTACTTCGTTAATAGGAGTGCCTTCAGGGCAGGGCTGAATTCCATATCGACACAGAGATTAGTAAAACTTTTATACATGGAAATAAGTAATATTGTATAAAATAAGGAATATAGACTTCAGATTATATTTAGTGGGTTTTTTGTTTTTGTTTTTGAAACAGGGTCTCACTCTGTTGCCCAGGCTGGAGTGCATGGTGCAATCATGGCTCACTGAAGCCTCAACTTCCTGGGCTCAAGTGATTCTTCCACCTCAGTCTCTGGAGTAACTGGGACTACAGACATGTGCCAGTATGCCCAGCTAATTTTTTTGAATTTTAATAGAGATGAGTTCTCGTTTTGTTGCCCAGGCTCATCTTGAACTTCTGAGCTCGGGCAATTCTCTTGCTTCGTCCTCCCAAAGCGCTGGGATTATAGGCATGAGCCACCATGCCTGGCTTGTATCTGTATTAAAACTTGACTCTGCCACTCTTGGCAATATGATCTTGGATGAATTACTTTTTCTTCCTGGGACTTGATTTCTGATTCTTTAATTAGAGTAACACTGTCTACTTCAGGAGATGTACTGAGGATTAAGTGAAATATCCTGTGTGAACACTTAGTAAGTAATGACTATTGTTGCTATTGCTACGATTATTTATTTTAATAATCTTAACATGTGGCTTCATGTCTGGAACATTATGTGCTCAGAAAATATTACTTTCACCCTTCTTCAGTATCTGTTTAGTTGAACTGGATCTGTAGAGGAGAATATTTTGGATATTATCAATCTGAACTAGGCTAAGTGGTTGCCATTTGCCTAATTTTATTTAATTTTCTACAATTTTCTTCCTCCCTTCCTTCCTGCTTGTTTGCCTGCCTGTCTCCCTTCCTTTCTTCTTTCTTTCATTGTCTTTCCTACCTTCTTTACTCTTCTCTGTCTCTTCCTTTTATTTCTCAACCTTTTTTTTTCCCAAGCAGATATTATTTTAAATTTCCGAACAACTTATGTCAGCAAGTCTGGCCAAGTTATCTTTGAAGCAAGATCAATTTGCATCCACTATGTCACAACCTGGTTCATCATTGATTTAATCGCTGCCCTGCCTTTTGATCTCCTGTATGCTTTCAACGTCACAGTGGTGAGTAAAGAGCTCCCCGCCACATGGCCTTTAAGGTTGATTTATTTTTCCCATGTTTAGGTTTTAAATGGTTGTGGCGATTTATGCTTCCAGGGTTTTGTGCCTTCTTCAATAAAGATGCCCTGATGCCCAGTGATATGCAGGCCAGATTCTTCAGTTGATGAAGTTACTTCCTTTTGACATTCATATTACCTGTTCATGCTTTTTTAAATACCCAGAGCCAGGAAACACAGAAATGCTGAATTTATCGTAAATACTGACCCACTAAACAAATTCTTTAATAAGGAAATCATTTGTAGGAATTTAAGCATCACTTTATATTACCTAGGCAGATACATGTGTCAAGAATTTGCTAGAGAGTTTGAAGATTTTTTTTTCTGCTTTTATGACCCTTAACTCTCTATTTCTTTAGTATTTTGTTATTCATTGGCAAAACAAACTGAAGACTGATCGAGATAGAGAGGATATTGAATTTAAATGAGGAAATTCAACCACTTCTTAGAAGTCCTTGTAAAACTGTTGGATGTAGCAAAAATCTAAGTGATATGACTAATGTAAAACTTGAGAGTTCTCTTGAATTTGCATGAATCTTGGTACCTTCTTTTTCTTGCTCTAAATCCCTTACCCTCATGTAGCCTCCCAGGACAGAAAGCATATCACTTGTAGTAGTAGCCATTTTTATAATTTAATGATTGGTATTCTTAAAAGTATTAAATGCTCCCTTATAAAGAAACTTTTAGGGAGGCCATTTGTGAAGCAGTAATGCAATTTTCTGCTAGAGTAACCAATTATGGCATGTAAAAATTTATTAAACATTAGTTCAAATTAAGCAGATATTCTAGTCAATTGACAGTGTTTTATAGAAATCATATACTCTTTCAAAAATTTAAAGGCATAGTTTTAAATATAAAACACAACAATCACAGTTTCAAATACAATTATTATTAACTTCAGAACAAATATAGAATTGTGATCCTGACTTGTTAGTGCAGACTTGTGCATTTGTTAATTGCCTGTACAATAGTTTCTTTTTATTCTTTTTCTTTTTAAGTTGGGAGGTTGATAGTGCCAACATCTTTAAAACATTTATGACTCAACTGAAAGGAAAGCTCCCAGGAAAAATCTAGTATATATCAATCACTGCTACATTGAATTGTTATCTAGGCTTTCTACAGTGCTTTTTAAGATTGAATTTGACTAGATAAATGTACCATCATGAAACCATAATGACTTAAAACCATGTTTTTGCAAGACTGCAGAATAAGTATATAATTCACAAAAGGTTAAAAAAATTTCCAAATAACCCTGGAAAATTGTTTTAAATTGTTCTAAATTGTTCATTAATTATTTAATACAATTCCATTTTAAATTAATTTGCTGCTTTGCTACTAAAAACGAATATATTTTTTATGTTCCATTTGTATTTGAGTACTGAGCAAATAAGATATTTTAAATATGTATATATAATATATAATTATATTATAGGTATATATAACATACATTTTTATATCATTAGCATTCTCATTCCCCAAAATTAACATGGATGAAGAAATGTCTTAAAGTCTAATTCTCATGTTTGACGAATTTTAAATATTTATATACTTTCACTACACTCCTGCTCTCTTTTCATCAATCATATGTAATCTAACACAAATGCTTTATAAATAATACAAGGTATAGGGCAACATCTGTGTCAAAAAAGAAAAGAAAAGGGGGAAGGAAGAAATCTGTTACCAGTGATACTTGTTCTGCTTTGCACAGGAGTGAGCATATGAGCATTTAAAAAGCTGGCACCTAAATTCGTTATCCCTCTTAAACAAGTTAGTCAGGACCAAATATTCTATAATATTTGAACAGAAAAGCTTGTTGAAGGTATTATGTTTTCTTCTCAGGAAAACATAAGTTATGAGGAATAACTTATGAGTTATGCTCTTTTACAACAAAGACTTAGAAAAAGAAACAAATAAATAACCAAAGATGTTTGTCTCCCAAATCTAAAATACGTCCAGTGAATGCATCTCCATAGGTGACATTCAGAACTGCCTAAGCTTTGGCTTTGGCTCTGCTCACAATTGCTCATGACAGTTCTTTTGAGTACGGATCACATGCTTTTTTAAAACTAGTATGTATATCACTGTAGAAGGCACTTATAAGAGATACAATTATGAATAAGACATAGGAGTGTTGACAGAGTAGAAAGGGCAGAAGTATGAATCCAAGTTCTATCATTTACCATCTGAGTAACTTACTCTGGGAAGTTAACATTAAAATATCCATAAAATGGGCACAAGAGAATTCCTACAGAGTTTTTGACCAGACTGAAAATGCAACATATCTGTACAATGCTTTGCTAAATGTCTAAAACCTAGGAAGACCTCACAACATGTTAGTTAGCCTCCTCTCTCTCTCTTTCTCCCTTCTGGGTGATAGCTAGGAGGTGGCCATATCCATTTGGTAAAAGGGGAAACTCCCATTTTCTAGGGGGGTTTGATGAATGCACCTGTCTATGAGTAGCTTAGAATTCTCATCAGTGACAGATTTGAAACAGCATCCAAACAGTCAAAAGAATCCTCTCCCTTTTTCAGATACATATTTCCATCTAAGTCAAATATGCTTCTTTCTCCTGTCATTCTTCAAGAGAAAACATTAAAACTTTAGCAAGAAGCTATTACTCTGATGGGAGCAAACATAATTTCTTTAATGCCAGTTTTTATTGACTTAAGAATGAACATAGAACTATCTGGGTCATCTGGACACCTAGGTTCATGTTCCTAATATTTGCAGATGACTGTTGTTCTCATGTACAAGCAGCTCTACATTCTTTGCTCAAACATCCCCTTTCTGGTCAGAGAAAATGGGGAGACTGTATCAAAATTATGTGTGCAGATGCCCTCCTCCATTTGGGACTTCCGTTCCAGTTTTCATTTCACTTACAAAATTGTCACCTAACCATCAAATTCATCTACCTGTAAAGTAAACTCCATCCCCAGTAATATCTTTAAATAATAGAATAGAGATTACAAATCTTGGCATCTGACCATCTAGCTAACCACCAGCTTGAGAAATGATAGATGAGAACTTAGCTATAAAGGAGAAGAAAGTAAAACTTGACACAGGAGAATGACAAAAAGAAATAAAAGCGCACAGCTAGCTGTCAAGTTCTTCAAGTGCCCTTAAGAGTTTACTGTATTTGATACAGAATAATTCACAAGATTACAACTGAATATAATTTTGTTGGCTATCAATTTCTAGGCTGAGCTTGGAGTGTTTGCATCTTAACTTGATAATTTATTCATTCAGTCATCTAATAAATATTTATTGAGCATTTTCTATGTGTCAGGTACTGTTCTAGGTATGTTTTTCTTAGAGATAAGAGAATATGGCTAGCAGAGGAAAGAATTAGAAGTCAACTGACTTTAGATAAATACAAAAGCAAACTCCCAATGCTGACCTTGTGTCTGATTCAGTTTTGTAAAGGAAAGAGTGAGGTTTGTTAAAGCCATAAAGTTACTCCTTCTCTACTTATGCTTTCCCTAAAGAAATTAAAGGTGACATCAAGAAGTTTGTCAAACTGCATTTCCATATGATTTAATGTTTTATTTGTTGTTTCTATTTTAGAATGTTCTTTGAAGGTATGAAAAGAAGGTGTGTTATGTGCACCCCTTATTAATGGTGATATTGACTATTCTGGTCCACACCAATGATACACATTTTTCAATTGGACCCTGAAGTCAATAAAATAACCCCTCAGCTACAAGTCTACTGCTATAGTGGATGCAAAGGGACTAGGAGACTCTTCAGAAATTCTTGTCCATTTCATTTTAATTCCCTAAGCATGTCTGAGAGAGCACTGAGAGAGAGAAAGAGAGAGAGAGCGAGCGAGCTTCAGGCAAATGTTTCCTCTGTCCATTGATAATGTTGGAAGTATAGTACATGAGGCAGAAGATGCTACTGGTACTTGTGGGCAGAACTTACTCAAGTTTTATGGGTCTACCTCTTTTAAAAAATAATCTCTAAGGTATTTTTATTATCACTTTCTATGCCTTTACTTCAATTTGTCTGAATTATTATTATAAAGCAATTTCGTTACACAGGGAAGGGAATGTAGGGTTGAAAGAAAATAAGTGTAGGGGATTCGAGATATGTACAATTCTGATACCATAATGTGTTTCAGTTGTGTATCAGAATGTAAACTATAGTATGAAATCAGACAGGAAGTGAAAAAAAGATAACCCCTAATTAAGAAAGGTATTTACTCAAATAAATTAAATTATCCTTCCTATCCTATCCTTTAATCCAGCCTCTTTAATTCTATCACTTTCTGATATAATATGTCAAGAACAAAGACAATTCATAAAAATAATAATATTAAAATAATTATACTTCATTTCCAGAATTTTTAGAATGACTCCAAGTTAATGTTGTGGTATGAATTTAACACATGCACCAAGTTGTGCTGCTCTGTCTCCTACCACAGGTGTCTCTTGTGCATCTTCTAAAGACAGTGCGCCTCTTGCGTCTTTTGCGTCTGCTGCAGAAGTTAGACCGCTATTCCCAACACAGTACTATCGTCCTGACTCTGCTCATGTCCATGTTTGCACTCCTTGCACACTGGATGGCATGTATCTGGTACGTCATTGGAAAAATGGAGAGGGAAGACAACAGCCTTCTGAAGTGGGAAGTTGGTAAGGGCTTACATTTGTCACATTTTCCATTTTTAAATTAAAAAAAAAAGAGTATCAAGAACTTGGAGGAAGTGAAAGATAAGTCTATAAATATATTTATTCTTACTATCAATTTGTCTAATTAATTTCTATTTTTGAATCCATGATACAAGTAATTTATTTCAATAAGGTTTTCTGGAACAACCTTACATTTTTTTCAAAAATTAATGGGTTAAACTGATAAATTTTATATATAATCAAAATGACCAGTTTGGCTGTAGAAGTGTTTAGATAAATCATGTTCAATCTTATCTTGAAATGTTCCGATGCAGGGCTAGTAATAGTAAATCACTGGGAAACTGGCCTATGGCCTATCACTACAATATCTTAACTAATAAGAAAATGATCACTTATATTTGAGGTGGCATATTATTAGAAAAGATATCCTACCATCCTTCCCTTTAAAAAGAAAGAGAGTGTGAGAGTGAAAGTAAACAAAATAACACATTCTCTACATTTAGCACACTTTGAGAATTTGTGATGGTAGAACGGACTGGATATTTACAAACATAATTTATAGTTTTGAGTCCCCATAATACATAGGAGTTTAAGGGAGATTTTTTGAATGTTACATAATCTGCATAAATGAATCTGAAACACTATGCACATGAACACATTTTTAAACTTATGTCAACCACAGTAAATTTATAGAAAATGAAAATTCTCAAAACTATAACTCTTTATCCCAAAATATCTGCATTTTTCTCACAGTCATACCCTTT
Source organism: Pongo abelii (assembly GCF_028885655.2). NCBI lineage: Eukaryota > Metazoa > Chordata > Mammalia > Primates > Hominidae > Pongo > Pongo abelii. Next base: position 135,359,102 of record NC_085928.1, on the reverse strand, counting down.
AGAGAATTGTCACAGTACCTGATGTAGAATTTTTTTTTAATTAATCTGACATTTAATCAAAAGAATCTGCTTCTTAGTTGGCTAGAAACTCCTTCGCTTATCTTCTCTACCAAAAATCAATCTTGAACTTTTGGAAGAAGCTCAGACCTTTGCATAGGAGACTGCCAAGAAAGAAAAATGCCCAGACTTTTCATACCAGCACTTAATGGCTGGACATATTTGGAACATCCCTGTGTTGGCCCTCATAAATGGCAATCTCTCAGCATAGGACATATACAAAGCCTTCAAAGGCAGCACTGGAGGAAGAGCTGGAGACCTTAGGAAAGCAGGTGGAGGGGAATAAGCTCCTCTCCAAGTTCTTAAAAATACCTCTTCACATCCCAATTTTATTTCTGAGCTACACAAAACAACTGATGTGTTCTTATAATTTTTATCTTAGAATGTTTTTCTTATCTTCTTTATCAAAGCACTTTTTAAATGTCTTGCTGTGGGTCCTCAATTCTAGGAAACAAAGAAAACGGGGAAATAAAACTACCAAGTGAAAGCAAACATATCTTAGATAAAAATAAGATCCAATAAGAAAGAGAAGGAGAAAGAGAGAGAGAAGAGTTGGTTAAAAGGAGGATCAGGGTCTGAATTGTATGTGGATTAAAACATTTTCCATCTTTCAATATTGTTTTCTTCTCTATAACTTTGTCTTGAAGGCTTCCTCATCACATCATATGTCATCATCCTAATGGTGTTCAGTAAATTACAGCATTAGATCTCTGCCCTTTGTTTTGAATTCATATTAAAATTCTGACTTGTGGTCAGCACCCGATTCCTTTTTAGACCTGACCTAATATTCCTCAGGCCCCAGACCTATACACTCATATTAATTTGTAAGTCTCGTCTAGTCTGAGAGTCTCCAGATGGGGAAATTTAGCTTATTCACACTCTCAAATTTAGTTATATGAACAAAGCCTTTTGTTTCATTTCCAACATGCCAGGCTTGCTGCAGACTTACAATCTAGCTGTTGTTTTTCTTCCCACAACATATAGAGGTATTTATTTGTCAATTAAAAAAAACAACCTGCATTGCTTCTATATTTACCCCCTTCCTTGTATTCTTAGTCCTTGTATTATGGTTCAATGTAATGAGTAGGAGGTTGTAAGCCAGAAACCAATCTCACAGAGAGAGCACTGTCATGAAGCAGTGGCAAGAAGAGCACTGGGCTGGGGGCAGTAGACCTCTCCTGTCATCATGGTTCCATTGCTAATCAGCTGTCAGATTTGCAATATTTTTTCTCACCTGTCTGGGCCTCAGTTTCCTCATCTACAATGTGAAAAAGCTCACTATATAATTTGAAAGTCTATTTCTGGTTTCATGAGTAATGATTATCACAGATAAACAAACCCCAAAATGTGCTTCTCATATATATATATACATATATATATACACACACATATATATATATTTTTCTTATTATGGGTCAGTGTCCACATAAACCATCAGAGGATGTATTAGAAAGTACATCCTATGATCATGGCATGTCAAATAATTGATAATCTTACTCATTTATGGTAAAAATGACCGAAAATTTATCTTTAGAGAATTAGATTTCCTGTCCAAACACCTACTGGGATATGACTAGCAAGACAGTATGCTAATTAAGTGTGTAAATATTGGGTTTACAGGCTTGTCTACAAAGACTTTCCCTTCTAAAATTAGTTTCATCATTTAAATGTTCATTTAAAACATTCCCCAGCTGAGATTTGAACACAGATTAAATAATCATGACCTTCCCTACCTAACTTTATAATAAAGTAGCTGAGAGTCTAGGCTACTTTAGTTTTTACCCTGTAATCTGTGCACTCATGGTAAATTTTACCTTTTTGAGTCCAATTATCATGAATCCAAAAATTTATCATACAAATAACATTTGATGAGAGAGCATGTTGTTCCTTATGTTTGTGTTTAACATTAGAAGTATAAAAATAGATTCATTTTCCCAAAGGATAAAATTTCTAATTATTGTTAATTTCCATAAAATGAAATATTTAAGTGCCCATTACATACTTGGTTCTGTGTTAGGCACTGGGGATACCAAAACAAATAACAGAGCTTAAAATCTAGTGGGAAAAGTAGACAAAGATTTAATGGGTATATTACAGTGCGATATGTTTTATAAAAGGAATAGATATAGAGGGGTGGCACTAAATCTAACTAGGATATCATCAAAGGCTTCTCAGAGATGACCTGAGTTTTAAAGGGTGAATAGGTCTTGTCTGTATAGATGCTGAGGAAAAGGCATTTGTGACAGCAGGTTTATTAATATATTAAGCAATTCACTCTCACAGAAGGTGAATGGAGGTGTGGTAGAAAGGGAATGAGGCCAAAGAGGTAGGTAGGTAGATACCAGATCTTTAAAGACTGTGCTAAGCTTTAGAGTGTGGACTTCATCATAAAGGGATAAAGTTCTCTTTTGAACAGTGTTCCTTTGAACACAAAGTGCCACCAAACAGTGGGAGATGTTTCACTCTGCTTCATTTTCAATGAATGTAAACTGACAATAATCATAGTGCCAGCCTCCGTGGGGTTACCAGTATTAAATTAGGCAACATATATAAAGCATTTAGATTGGTACGTAGTAACTGCTCAGTAAGTAACAGCTAGTATAATTCTCATTATCATTGTATTATGACAATTACTTCTAATGAAAGAAAGTACCATGAACTATGACTAGTGAATACTTATCATTTTATGTACAAAAGTTATTAAGAAATAGCTTTACAAGTATTGCCTTCACGGTTTAGTTTGGTGCTGGACAAAAATTATATGCTTTGCATATCTTCAAAGTAATTTATCTGTACCACCTTTCAACTGGAAAGTCAGCCTCTGAAAAATGTTTACGTAGGCTCACAATTGCACATACGTAGGAGATTTTTATTTCCGGTTCGTTTAGGAGGCAAGTCCTACATCAACCTTATAAGCTTGTTAGGATATATCAAATTTTTATGGAATTTAGATATAGTGCTTCAAGGGTAAGATTAAACACTGTATTAAAGAGACATGTCACAACTGAATCAGAGAGTGCTTTTTACAGTAATTTTTGGGAGGCTGCAAAGAAATGTTTCAGAAGGATCTCTTTGCAGGGAGTGGAGGATGCTTTATTTGTTTACAAGAGGATGTCAATAAATATCTAAAAATGTACAAGTAGACCTTGCATGTTTTCTTATATCTCAGTTAATATATGTATATTAAGATAGAAGCTACTATCACTTCTAAAGTTCAATCAATGATATTGAATTAGTCTCTGAAGAACTCCATTAGCATCCTAATGCGAGTTCTGATTTCCAGCTCAAAAGGTTCAGGTCTGAATCCTGCTTCACGAATGTGATTTTGAATCAGGCATGTGATTTGACCGAAATGACCTCAATGTGTGGTTTTTCATTAAACAATCTCAGATTTGTCATCTATGAGTGTGGCAATACTGACTCTCATGAGTACTCACTTCACATAGTATCTGGTACATAGTGTGTGCTTGTAGTTGGTAACTGCCAGCATTATCACCACCACCTCTGCTCTTATTGTTAATTGAAGCCCTCTGAAACTCCAGCCACCTGTTCAAACTTATATCAATGAGCAATGTAGAACTGAAATAGCAATACTCTTAAAGTCTAGTGAAGAGGTGATATTTTTGTATCAGTCATGATTCTTGATTGCAAGTAAAAACAAAAAAGGAATTCATCAGCAGGACGTGTAGACTCAGAATTAGAAGGATACAAAACAAGACTAGGAAAAGAACATGAGCTAAGGTAGCCCCAGATTGCCAATGCAAGAAGTTCAATTGTGACATTTCACAAGGATGGCCTGAACATGTTTCTGTCTGTAGATCCTGTGCGGGAGTCGTAACTTCCCCTGCACCTCTGATTCACAGTGCCTGAGGGAAGGATTCAATTGGCCAAGCTTAAATCACATGCTCAGACACAGACTACCAGGACAAGAAGACTCTTTCCATCTTACCCTTCCATGATGGAAAGTGGAGCCCTGTGTCTCTCCATTACTGTATACAATGAAGAACCCACCCATACCCCTACCAGATAGGATGTTAGCCAGCAAAAAAAAAAAAAAAAGCATCATAATGTCAGACAGAATTAGCTGAAATATGGAGAAGTGGTATTTTTGATGCATCTTGCTCACTGTAACAAATCTGTGTTCCTTATGTGAGTCTAACAGTGGAATCCTACTTACCAATCTGTGTTTCTTCAGCTATAATAGACTGTGACTTGGTCAGTAGCTCCCATTTTATAGCTAAAATGTTACCTTATGTTCTTTTTCAAAATTACCTCTAAGACAATGACAATCTGAACTTTCAAATAAATCATCTACTTCAAAGGTCAAAGAGTATTTTGTAATAGAGAGGAAGCTCTTTTATCTCTTACCCTTTGGCTGGAGCAAGCGTATCCATTGCAGATGCCTAAAAGTGTATCTGTATCATGTGGGGTAGGGTGGGAAGGCCAAGAATCTAGAATGGGAAAAAAAAGGATTAAATCAGACATCATTTTCAAGTTTTCATTGACAATTTTAATCCTAAATCTCCTGATCCTCATTGGATAAAACCTCATAAAAGCTGATTGATTTGAACGGCTCTCTAGTTATTAACTACTTAGCATTTACAAGCCTTATGTAAGAAAAAAAAATGACCAGGCTTATGATGTTGTGAGCTGATTACTTTAATAACTGCATCAGTTTTCCTAAAGAAGGTTGAATTTACTAACCCTACTTTTTCAGGGTTTACATAAAGAATTATAAAAACTTTTAAAGCTAACCCTTACTTGTAGATTTGCATTCTTAATAATGCATGAGATAAAGAAAAGAGGAAAAAAATCTAAAATGAAGTTTTCCAGCCATTAAAGTGGACACTAGTGAAGGACTCCTGGATTTATTTTCTTAAAACAAAAACCAGTACTTTAAGCCTTAATGTGCACTGGAATGAACCAAGGATCTCCTTTAATATCAATTCTAATTAAGGAAGTCTGAGGTGGAGTCAAGACCCTCCTTTTTAAAACAAACTCTAAAGTGATGCTGGTGTCACTGGTCCTGCACACCGCACTGTGGGTGGCAAGGTTTTTAAAATGTCTTGAGACTTTTGAGTCCTATACTTTTTCAATCCCCAACACATCTGCAAATTTATTTGGACATAGTTTATTTCTGATGGACAAAGGAGGTCTATCTAAAAGCAATTAACCTCAATACTGAAGTAGTATAACACAGTACTTAAAATGTCATCACAAACAATTTATATTACTGTTAGTTCCAGAAAACACAAATCAAAGACCATCCGTTTTAAAAGTTTTGTCAATGCTCTGTTCTATTTTCATAAGGGCTTCTAGAAAACAGAAAATATTTCCACGTTTTAGAAGTGAGATTTTACTCTTTTGTCGTAAGGAGCAAATGGTATATTTTAAAGACTCAATTTTTTTATATTTTAAGTATAGCAATAAACTTTGCTTCTTATAAAAGTTGAGGAAGTAAAGTATATATAGCAATGTCCAATTATGAAGTTGCATTATCTCTGCAGTCTGATCTCGTATTTAAAGATTATTGGGGCATTTAGATAGTAAGAAATACAAAAATTTGCATTTAATTGCATAATATTCTCAGTCCTTTGAAAGGGAATTTCTGGGTTTCAGGTAGCAGACAGGGAGTTAATATGATTTCAAGTTGCCACGGTTGCTTAAGAGGAGAAAATACTTATACCTAGAAAGGAATGAACCTACAATATACTCAGAATCTTTGCACCACAGTTTCACACTGTGTTCACACTTCCTACCAAACACTCCAAGCAACAAAGATTCTGTTATCATGTAAGTTTGAGAAATGTCGCACACTGCATCCCTGTTGGTAAAGACTGAGAAGGTATATTAGCAGCATATAAGCTCAGAGAAATTCTGAAGAAATTGATTAAACTTTATTTAAAAGAAATGTTGCATAAATTTATTTTCTATCATAATCTTTTTCTTTTTTGTACATATTGTTAATACTCTATTAATGTCCTATCCTATGAAGTTTTAAAAACACACCTTAGGAAAAGTTACTAAAACCAATACCATAATAGGAAGAATAATCATGGTATTAATCTTTTAAAAATATAGGATATCACATGTATCATTCCACAGTAAATCTACAAAATAGAGAGCAAGATTATTCTAACTACAAAATGGAGATAAAAATGCCTACTTAGAAAATCATTGGTGAGCGTAAATAAGAGTATATATGAAAGCAGTTTGCAAATTGAAAAGTGCTATAGAATTATGATGTGTTATTTTTGGGTCATAGTTAACAGTATACACACAGATATACATACATGTGTATATGTATATTTATGCATGTATAAGAAAGAAAGACAGGAATGTGTATATGCTATACCACAAATTCCTGTCTTCGTGTTCTCCACGATACTGATCCTAGCATGTATGTAGAAAGTACATGCACAATACATGTATTTGAGTGAATGGATGCAGGAATAAGTGGGTGAACAACAAATAGGGATTCTGTACCTTATCATTAGGTCACCCTTTAGCTTAAAAAAGAAAGACATTCTGAAATCAGTCTTCCTTCAGTGTTTGGAAGTTATGCTTGTTCCATACTTCCTTGTAGTATCTCATCATTTATACTGTACTATTATAGGGCACATTCTCATTAGTCATTTGGTTAAAACTGATTTGCCTAAAATATAGACGATAAAGTTATAGGAAACCAAAAGTCAGGATTCTATTTCTATTGAATAGTCTATTCTTTTGGATATTTTGGCTACCCAAATACTGAAGTCCCTTAGTATTCAGATTACACTTGAGGAGAAACTGTTTTGGTTTTCTCTCAAAAGATCTTATAATACCTGACAATTATTAATATATGTTTTATTAAGCATTTATAAGTATCACAAATTAATCCACTTGGGGTTTGGTTTTCTGATTTATAAAACAGTATCCAAGTGTACCTTGCCCCTACATTGTCCTTGCTCTTTTTTGAAAATCTTTGACCTTTTATACAATAATTAACTTGCAATCTATACTCTACATATTCCTCACATCTACTGACAATATCATACAATTACTCACTTTCTTCTTTTCCCCCCTGTGAAATACATATGTAAATAATATATATATATATATATAAAATCCTTCTGTTTATGGTATTACTAAAGAACAATCTTTAACTATTACCCCCATCATGGAAGAACATATTGCAAACTCTAAATATTTATAATTTTATTGTGAAAAATAATTACTAGATTAATAAGTCTATGGGTACTGACTACAGGTGTAAGAATTAAATACTAAGTCTAAGTCACTGATTTGAAATGTAAAGTGTGAAATTTCAATGTGCTTATAGAAAAGCGCAGGTTTTGAACCACTCACACTGATATATTTTTAACCAAAACAAACAGACAAATTAGCTTTGATGATGAAAATAAAAGTCATAACCACAGTGTCATCATATTCCTAAGGATAAAAAACTGTTAAGCAGCTAATACTTTGTGACTGAGGTTAATTATCATTCTGTAGTGATGATGCTAATCACTGTGCAATTTTCATTATCTGGACTTTGTTAAAGCACCTAGTATATATTTTATTGAAACCTGTGTAGTATGTTTTACACTATGCCCCATATAACATTTTAATATGTAGATTTTAGAGGCCCTATTCCTCATCAGATGTCCTGAAATTTGTGTGAGGTTGCAGTGCACCAGTCAGTTGTAAATGTATTTTGAATTTCTTACTATGTGATAGCATCAATAAAGGAAATGATAAGCAATGATTTCAGTTTTATAGAACTTTAATTTCACTGGGTTACAAGAGAAAACTAATCATTTCAACTGCTCTTCACTCTCTATCCTGTTGCTTTTTCTGTATTTCCTGTCTCAGTAAATGGCTCAAGCATGCTTCCATCTTCTAGCTGGAGCTAAATTTAGATTGGCACTGCTTACGGCTCTTGTTGGATACAGAATCCCTCCAAAGAGCTGTTGCTTTCTAGTCTCATCTTCCTAGTCTCATCTTGGTTTCTTAGCTTTCAAGGAATACTCTTGGCTCTTAAACATCTTAGGCTGTGCCTTGGACCTAGATTTTAGAAGAGTGGGTCTTTTTTGAGTATTTTCTCCAAGGAGTCTTTGTTTTAAGGTGATAGTTTGCTGACCATTCATTGGCTCCACTGCTTCTCTGAAAGGATCTATGACTTCAATCACTGTTTTTCTATTCTACTGGATTTTCCTGAGTTGTGTAGTTGTTAAGATCATGGACAAGTAATATGCTTCTGGCTCTGGGAGTGTCATGGACTTCTATATTTAAATGAGTTCAGTGTTGAAGACATGTCTCACACAAGAACTACTGATCTTAGGGTGGCCTAAAAGGTAATATGAACATTCAAAGAATAAAATGAAAAGAGATTTATTTTTGGTAATGGGAGCAATGTGATCTACTGACTTGAGGTTTGGATCTAACCTAATTAATTAATTTTCTAAACACCTACTCAGTTTCCTAGTATCATTTATCAAATAATTGATTTATTTCCACTAATTAAATATAGCATTTTAATCATGCTTAATTATGCATACTTATGGCTCTTACTAGGCTTCATTTTTCTTCTGTTGACAGTATAATTTTACAAAAATATTACACAGTTTTGATTATTGTACTTTAAAATTTGGGGTATAGCAGGTAGAATAGAGGACACTTTAGCTCATTTACTTATTTACATAAATATTAGGAAAAACATCCCTGCCCCAAAAAATCTAACTGGCATTTTAATTGGAGTTAATTTTAGAAATTAAATTAGGGAAAGGAATGCTTTGAGAACATTGAGACTTTTTGTCCAGTTCATGGTATTTAATCTCCATTTATTTAAAATATTATTCTGTATAATTAAGTGAAATTGTGTAATTTTCTTTACACAGGTTGCACGTATTTCTTAAGTATATTTTTAAGTATTATGCATTTTTGTGCTTCTGTGAATGGGATCTATTTTTCATTGATTTTTGTTTCAGTCATTACTGTATAAGAAAATCTAGTGACTTTAAATTATTTTATAGGAATATCAAATAATATGTATCTAATAATGTTTGATAAGTTTAATATTTTCTGAGTTTTTTAGAAAGACAATCATATAATATATACATACTAATAAATTTCTCCCTGACTTCTAATATCCATAGTCTTTTTAGCTACTAGCTTGAGAAAATGATGTATTTTATTAAATATGTTCTGTAACTTCAATAAGAGATTTTGCTGAAAAGATGTTTTATAAATCACTAACAGGCATTATCATCGATGCTTGATATACATTGATGCTTGATAAAGTTCTGTGATATACCACAGAACTTTATATTATGGTTCTCAAAAATGTATTTCATAAAAGAACATGACATAATAGAACAATTCTTAGCCTGGAGGTTGGGAATCCTTTATCCTAATCAAGCCCTGCCATTAATTAGCCGTTTGACCTAGGACATTTTATCAAACCATATTTGTCTCAATTATTTCTCTCAAAATGAGATAATTGACTGATTCTTACTGAGTTTCAATCCTTCTTGCATCATAAACCCTTTTGGAAAATGAATGGAAGCTGTAGATATCCAATGATAAATTAATATATCCTATATAAATGATATTTGCATTAAAGTATAGTTTTATGTTTCATTAGATTCTTTCATAGGATCCTGGTAAACAAAACACACAAAAACATCTGAGAGCTAGTTGATCTCTAAAGTTTTTAACTTAAGGAATATTTGGCTACATTACCTTTAAGAAATGTGTCTTGCATATGAATTTTAGGTCTGTTGAACAACTAATGCCTTAGTCTATTGACATATCTTTAGTCGTAAATGAAAACTACATAACAGCTGCCATAACTCACTAGTAAAACATTTTAGTCTTTATATTCTTTCAGGTTTTATACCATTAAAGTATAATTGTATTCTGTATAGTAATATGCTTCTGTGAAATCCCTCTCATTTAATCCATTTCTTCCTAAAGTTCTTAACCTTTGGAGACTTTTAGCTATAGCCATGAACTTTCAATTTTGCTATTCAAACAAGTTTAATAAACAGTTTCACTTTACATGCAACTTTTCAGAAATGTAGTAGTTTCTTAAATTGAGAGAAACCAACCACTCTCCAGGTTGGATATAAAAGTAACCTGTTTTAAAATGTTCAAAATTTCATTTCTGGTTTAATTTCTAAAGGATAGTAAGAAGCAAGGGAGATTACTAGTATTTTAAGACTTCTGTCATTTGGGCAATGTTCTAATTAGCCCAGATGTTGTGAGATTCTTCACAACATAGTCTTTAATTGCTGTATTTTTTTCAACCCCCATACTCAATAACCTTATGCAACTGAGTTAGCTCCAGGTGAGTTACTCTTTTATTTAAGCCACTGTAGCCCATAGATGCACAGCATGTTAGCGTAAGAAAGGACTTTAGAGATAATATATTCTAAATCCCTAATTTTACTTGATTGTTTCCTTTGATAAGGCCTCATAATGCAGTGGGAAGAACATGGATTGAGTGTTATAAAATTAAGAGTCTATCCTGGCCCTACACCTCAGATTTCTTCCTGTAAAATGAGCTAGTCAGATCAAATGATCTCCGAAATCTTTAAAACATCAACTTCTCTTATTTGTATGAGAAGAAGAGGGGAACAACAGCTCTTTTAGTAGAATTATTCTACTCCAAAATATTTCTGAAGATAGAAATATATTTTTCTACTTCCAAACATCCATGAAATAAATGGCTTTTATGACTTCTGATCCTTGTTCCAAAGAAGGAGTAAGTCTGACCTGATATATGTCTTTTTAAAAATTACTTTGTAGTCTATATGCTTCTATTCTGAAGCCCAAACATAGTATTTTTTAATTTACAGCATTGGAAATTAAAGATAATATTTACAACAAGTAATAGAAAATAAGGTGTGATATTAATGGAAATATAATCTAAGTGTAGTTTTTTTCTTAAGTTCATATCTTCTCTATCTTTCTATGCCTGTTCCTGCTAAATTTACAAATGTTGTATTCAGATAAGAATTTATCTGCTAGAAGGATTTGGAGCCCCCAATTGCCTGGTTCAGCAACCTGAGCTGCCCCACCCTGCCTAGACATAGATTGTAGTACAGAGGGAATCCCTCTGCTCCATACCTACGCAGATCTCCAGTAAGTTAGAACATCTGTTCACTTGGATCAGCAGCCTGAGTTGCTCCACCCCTCCTGTGAAGAGATCTTGAGGTGACCCTTTCTGCTCCATGGTCAGGCAGATATCCAGGTATTTGGAGTGCCCACTTGTCTGATTCAACAGCCCGACCTGCCCTACCATTCCTAGACATAGATAGTGGTGCAGTGAGACCCTCTCTGCTTCATGTCCAGGCAGATCCTGAGGCATTCAGAGCACCTGTTTCCCTGGTTCAGCAGCCTGAGTCATACCACCCCTCCATGCAGAAATCTTGGTGCAGGGATGCTGTCTCTGCCCTATGCCTAGGAAGATCTCCAGGTATCTAGAGCACCCACTCTCCTAGATTGAGCTTCAGCTGCCCCTATTACCATGCAGAGATCCTGAAGCCAAGGTTTCTCAGCTCCACATGTAGGCACACTTCTGGGTACATGGTGACCACCCACTGGATTCTCCTTTGGCACTGGTGCTTGTACCTGCCATCAGGGAACCTGCTGGCAGACTTGCTTGGTCCAGCCCTACCCTTCATGGCTCCCACCCCTTGGAGAGTGAGCAGAGAGTTCAGACCACTGTGCATTCCATGAGTCAGTGCATTGGTTGAGGCAGCAGGGAGCTTCTGCTAGTAAACAAGGATCAGGTGTATACCCAGCCCCATTGGTCACAACCAAATCTTACCTATAAGTGTCATCTATGGGCTTGTAGGACAAACTGCACAGCCCAATTTAAAACCTGCTGAAAGAAGTACGTAGACATAGAATTTATACAAGCAAAGCCAAAAGACCCTCCTTATCATTCTGTATAGCCACAGCTCCTAGGGTGGAAGGGGAAGGTAAAGGGAAAGAAAATAATAATAATAACATTATAGGGAAAGAAAGAAAAAGAAAAAATCCTACCTGCATGAACATAATTATAAGAATTAGAAGTGCCAGCATCTCCAGATGAGAAGGAACCAAAACAAGAATGCTGACATCCTGAAAAATCTGAATGTAGTGACACCACCAAAGGACTGCACTAGCTCCCCAGCAATGGTCACTATCCAAAATAGAAACTCAGAAATAACAGACAAAGAATTCAAAGCATGAATTGCAAGGAAGTTCACTGAGAGACCCAAGAAAGGGTGGAAAATCCACACAAAAAAAATTCTAAAGCAATCCAGTAAATGAAGGAAGAGATAAATGCCCTAAAAAGAAAATCAATCAGAACTTCTGGAATTGAAAAACTCACGTAAGGAACCTCAAAATACAATTGAAGATCTTATCAATAGACTGGATGAAGTAGAAGAAAGAAGCTCAGAGCCAGAAAGCCAGTCTTTTCAACTAACCCAGTCTGACAAAAATGAAGAAAAAAAGAATTTTAAAAAATGATCAAAGTCTTTGAGAAATATGAGCTTATGTAAACTGATCAAACCTACAAATTACTGGCATTCCTTGGAGAGAAGGAGGAAAAGCGAATAACCTGGAAAATATATTTGAGGTAATCATTCAAGAAAATGTCCCTAATCTTGCTAGAGAGGTAGAAATTCAGATATAAGAAATTCAGAGAACACCTGTGAAACACTACAAAACAAATATCACCAAGACATATAGCCACTAGACTATCCAAGGTCAGCACTATAGAAAAAAACTTTAAGGCAGCTAGAGGAAAAGGGAAAATTACATACAAAGGGAACACCATCAAGCTAACAGCAGACTTGTCAGAAAAAGGCTTACAAGCCAAGAGAGATTGGGAGCCTATTTTTAACAGTTAAAGAAAAGAAAATCCAATCAAGAGTTTTATATCCTGCCAAGCTGAACTCATAAATGAAGGAGAAATCAAAATATTTTACAGACAAGCAAGCACTAAGGGAATTTGTTACCACTACACCTGCCTTACAAGAGATTCTTAAGGGAGTTCTACACATGGAAACAAAATAATGATAACTGCTGCTACAAAAACACACTGAAGTATACAGCTCACAGACCCCATAAAGCAAAACTACAATAGAAACTACAAAGCAAACAGCTAACAACTTCATGATGAGATCAGAACCTCTCATATCAATATTAACCTTGAAGATAAATGGTCTAAATGATCCACTTAAAAGTCACAGAGTAGTAAGTTAGATAAGAAAACAAGACCCATTCATCTGCTCTCTTTTAGGGATCTGTATCACACGTACTGACACCCATAGGCTTACAGGGTTGGAGAAAGATATACCATGCAAACAGAAAACAAAAAACAAAGAGTCAGAGTTACTATTCTCATATCAGATGAAACAGACTTTAAAGCAACAACAGTAAAAAATGACAAGAAGCACATTACAACATTACATAATGATAAATTGTTCAAGTCAACAAGACGACTTGACTATCATAAGTATGTACACACCAAACACAGGAGCACCCAAATTCATAAAACAAGAACTTCTAGAACTACAAAAAGACTTAGCCACACAATAATAGTGGGGGTATTCAAGACCCCACCAACAGCATTAGACAGATCATCATGGCAGAAAACCAACCAAGAAATTCTGGACTTAAACTCAACACTGGACCAACGGGACCTAATAAACATCTATAGAATACTCCACCCATCAACTACAGAATATATGCTCTTCTCATCTGGACATCTGGACATGGAACATACTCCAAGAAATCATGTGCTCAATAAATTAAAAAATACTTGAATAAGTCTCAATAATTTTTTTTAAAAAACTAAAAATCATACAAACTATAGTCTCAGACCACAGTGGAATACAATAGAAATCAATACAAGGAGGCCTCTCAAAAACCACACAATTATAGGGAAATTAAACAACTCGCTCCTGAATGACTTTTGGGTGAACAAAGAATCAAGGCAGAAATTTAAAAATTATTTGAAATAAATGAAAACAGAAACATAACATACCAAAATATTCGGGATGTAGCCAAAGCAGTGTTAAGAGGAAAGTTCATAGCACTAAACGCCTACCTCAAAAAGTTAAAAAATATCTCATTTTAACAATCTAACCTAACATCTAGAGGAACTAGAAAAACAAGAACAAAGTAACCTTAAAGCTAGCAGGAGAAAATAAATAACTAAAATCGGAGTGGAACTGAATAAAATTAAAACCTAATAATCCATTTAAAAAATCAACCAAACCAAAATTTAGTTTCTTAAGAGATAAACAAGGTCAGTAGACCACAAGATTATCAAAGAAAAAAAAGAGAAAATCCAAATAAGTACAATCAGAAACAGCAAACAAAAGATTCTCAGAGAGTGTTATGAACACCTCTGTGGACACAAACTAAAAATCTAGAGGAAATGAATAAATTCTTGGAAAGGTAAAATTTCCTAAGATTGAATCAGGAAGAAAATGAACACTGAACACACCAATATCGAGTTCCAAAATTGAATCAGTAATAAAAAGCCTACCAAGCAAAAAAAAAAAAAAAAAAAAAAGCCCTGGACCAGGTGAGTTTACCACTGAATAATACCAGAAGTACAGAGAAAGCCAGGTACCAATTCCACTAGAACTAATTTCAAAAAATGGAAGTGAAGGGATTCTCCCTCACTCATTCTATGAATCTAGCACACCCTAATACCAAAACCTGGTAACAATATAATAAAAAAAATCAAACTACAGGCCAATATCCCTGATGAACACAGAAACAACAATTCTCAACAAAATATAGCAAACCAAACTCAACAGCACATCAAAAAGTTAATTCACCATGATCAAGTAGGCTTCATGCCTGGGATGCAAGGTTCATTCCGCATGCACAAAACAATAAATGTGGTTTACTGCATAGACAGAATTAAAAGCAGAAACCATATGATCATCTCAATAGACACAGAAAAAGATTTTGATAAAGTCAGACATCCCTTTGTTACAAAAACTCTGAAGAAACTAGGCATCAAAAGAACACATCTTAAAACAGTAAGAGCCATCTATGACATACCCACAGCCAATATCATACTGAACAGGCATAAACTGAAAACTTTCCCCTTGAGAATTAGAAAAAGACAAGGATACCTATTCTCCCAACTTCTATTCAGCATAGCACTGGAAGTCCTAGAGAGCAATCAGTCGAAAGAAAGAAATAAGAGTCATCCAAACAGGAAAAGAAGAAGTCAAACTCTCTTTTGGGGAGATATGATTCTACACCTTGAAAGCCCTAAAGACTCTGCGAAAAGACTCCTGAACTGATAAACAACTTCAGCAAAGTTTCAGGATGGAAAATCAATGTACAAAAATCAGTAGCGTGCCTACACACCAGTAATATTCAAGCTGAAAGCCAAATCAAGAACACAATCCCATTAACCATAGCCACACACACACACAAACTACAAATACATCAAACCAAGGAGATGAAAGATATCTGCAAGGAGAATTACAAAACACTAAGAAATGAAACCATAGATGACACACACAAATGGAAAGACATTCTATGCTCATGGATTGGAAGAATCAATATCATTAAAATGTTCATACTGCTCAACACAATCTACAGACTGAGCACTATTTATATTAAACTACCAACATCTTCTTTTAGAATTATAAAAAAAAATAGAATTAGAAAAAAAATTCTAAAATGTATGTGGAACCAAAAAAGAGTACAAACAGCCAAAACAATCTTAAGCAAAAAGAACAAAGCCAAAGGCATCACATTACCTGACTTCAAACTATACTATAAGGCTACCATAGCCAAAACATCATGATACTGATATAAAAACAGACACATAAACCAATGGGAAAGAATAGAGAACCCAGAAACAAAGCCATACACCTACAGCCATCTAATCTTTGACGAAGTCAGCAGAAATAAGCAATGGGGGAAAAGACTCCCTATTCAGTAAAATGGTGCTGGGATGCCTAGATAGCCATATGCAGAAGAATGAAACTGGACCTACTACTTTTCACCATATACAAAAACTCAAGGTGGATTAAAGACTTAAATGTAAGACCTTAAACTATAATAATTGTAGAAGAAAACCTAGAACACACCATTCTGGACATGGGCCTTGGGAAAGAATTTATGACTAAATAGTCAAAAGCAATCACAACAAAAACAAAAATTGACAAGTGGGACCCTATAAAGGGCTTCTGCACAGCAAAAGAAACTACCAACAGAATAAAAAGACAACCTACCGAATGGGAGAAAATATTGGCAAACTATGCATCCAACAAAGTCTAATGTCCAAGATACATAAGAAAGTTAAACAATTCAACAAGCAAAAGACAAATAACTCAATTTAAAAAAAATGAGCAAAAGACATGCATAGGCGCTTGTGAAGAGAAGACATACACATGGCCAACAAACATATAAAAAATGCTCAATATCACTAATCATAAGAAATGCAAATTAAAACCGTGAGATGTCATCTCACAACAGTCAGAATGGCTATTATTTTAATATAAAAAATAATAGGTGTTGGTGAGGCTGTGGAGAAAAAGGAACACTTATACACCGTTGGTGGGAATGTAAACTAGCTTAGCCAGTGTGGAAAGGAGTTTGGAAATTTCTCAAAGAATTTAAAACAGAACTACCATTTGACCCAGCAATCTCATTACTGGATATATATCCAAAAGAAAACAAATCATTTCTATCAAAAATACATATGCACTTGCATGTTCATTGCAGCACTATTCAAATGCAATAGCAAAGACATAGATTCAATATGGGTGCCCATCAGCGGTGGATTGGATAAAGAAAATGTAGTAAATAAGCACCATGGAATACCACACAGCCAAAAAGAAAAAAAGAATGAAATCATGCCCCTTGTAGCAACATGGATGGAGCTGGAGGCCATTATTCTAATTAAATTAGTGCAGGGACAGAAAATCAAATACTACATGTTCTCACAAGTAGGAGCTAGACATCAGGTGCTCATGGACATAAATATGGAAACAATAGCAACTGGGAACTGCTAGAGAAGGGAGGGAAGGAGGGAGGACAGCAAGAGTTGAAAAACTAACTGTTGGGTACTATGCTCACTACGTGGGTGATGGGATTATTCATACCTCAAACCTCGGCGTCATGGGTAACATTTTTTAACCCATGTAACAAACCTGCACATGTACCTCCTGAATCTAAAATAAAAGTTGAAAAAGAAAACAAAGAAGAGATTAGAACAGAGACAATATACATGGCTAGAAGACCTTGTGAAGACACAACGAGAAAATAGCCACTGACAAGCCAAGGAGAGAGGCTTTAGAGGAAACCAATCCTGCTGACACTTTGATCTCGGACTTCCAGCCTCTAGCACTTGGGGGAAATAATTTGTTTTTTGAGCCAGTCAGTCTGTGGTATTTGTTACAGAAGCCCTAGAAAACTAATAAAATGCCCTCCTCTGTTTTAAAAACAGAAGAGTTCATCTGAAAAACAACTCTTGTTGCAGCCTCTCACATTTTCCCTTTAAAATTAATATGAAGGCCAGGATGAAGACATAATACGACATTTTAATCATCAGTAAAAGTTAAGTGTCAACCATTGATATGTTGTAAGAAAGCAGAGGAATTTTCACGAAAAGCCAAGTAAATAGGATTGGATTTTAAAAATATAAACAGCAGATAGCTTGAGTTTTTTAAGATACTTATTCTAATGGGAAATCCTTCACGGCATACTCACACTCTGCCCTCTGATTCAGAGAGCTGAGGTCTCCAAGAAAATGGGACAATCATCCCTCTACAGCTTAGACATTGCTTTAAAATGTAACAGTCACTCTGCTAAGCCCAGTAGCTTTGTCGTTTGATTCAAAAGTAAAAGAAACATTAAAGTTTACAAAATTTCTCAACTAGAGTTTGGAGCAGGGAAAGGAGATACTGAAATGTTAAAGTGTCAATATTTACTGATAAGTAGGAAAATATAGGTATAATGGGATTTTGAAAAATTAAAACTCACCACTAAATAAAATTTAAAATAGAAAACATACAAATCAAACAAATCGTGAAACATATGGAAAAAGATTTAAAAAAAGGAAATATCAAGAAAATACAAATGTAAGAAATAGTAGGTCATAAACACTATGATTTTAAAGAATGTTTAAAGCATAGGAAACAGCTCAGGTTATTTCATGTGAAGAACTCAGGAAATATTACATGATTCTTATTTGAGATAAAAAAGGAAATACACACACAAAAGGATTGAAAATAAACTCAATGAGTAGTAAAATTATTTGAAAGTTTTTCTTTTTAATCATTAAAAAATAATTGATTTATATCGAATTAATATTGTGCTTACACTTATTCATCACAAACTATTGCAGGGAAGAGTGCTTAATACATTCTTTTTTTGTAACATATCTTTTTTTTAACTTTTTTTAAAATTATTATTACACTTTAAGTTTTAGGGTACATATGCACAATGTGCAGGTTAGTTACATATGTATACATGTGCCATGCTGGTGTGCTGCACCCATTAACTCATCATTTAGCATTAGGTATATCTCCTAATGCTATCCCTCCCCCCTTCCCCCACCCCACAACAGTCCCCAGAGTGTGATGTTCCCCTTCCTGTGTCCATGTGTTCTCACTGTTCAGTTCCCACCTATGAGTGAGAATATGCGGTGTTTGGTTTTTTGTTCTTGCGATAGTTTACTGAGAATGATGATTTCCAATTTCATCCATGTCCCTACAAATGACATGAACTCATCATTTTTTATGGCTGCATAGTATTCCGTGGTGTATATGTGCCACATTTTCTTAATCCAGTCTATCATTATTGGCCATTTGGGTTGGTTCCAAGTCTTTGCTATTGTGAATAGTGCCGCAGTAAACATACGTGTGCATGTGTCTTTATAGCAGCATGATTTATAGTCCTTTGGGTATATACCCAGTAATGGGATGGCTGGGTCAAATGGTATTTCTAGTTCTAGATCCCTGAGGAATCGCCACACTGACTTCCACAATGGTTGAACTAGTTTACACTCCCACCAACAGTGTAAAAGTGTTCCTATTTCTCCACATCCTCTCCAGCACCTGTTGTTTCCTGACTTTTTAATGATTGCCATTCTAACTGGTGTGAGATGGTATCTCATTGTGGTTTTGATTTGCATTTCTCTGATGGCCACTGATGGTGAGCATTTTTTCATGTGTTTTTTGGCTGCATAAATGTCTTCTTTTGAGAAGTGTCTGTTCATGTCTTTCGCCCACTTTTTGATGGGGTTGTTTGTTTTTTTCTTGTAAATTTGTTTGAGTTCATTGTAGATTCTGGATATTAGCCCTTTGTCAGATAAGTAGGTTGCAAAAACTTTCTCCCATTTTGTAGGTTGCCTGTTCACTCTGATGGTAGTTTCTTTTGCTGTGCAGAAGCTCTTCAGTTTAATTAGATCTCATTTGTCAATTTTGGCTTTTGTTGCCATTGCTTTTGGTGTTTTAGACATGAAGTCCTTGCACATGCCTATGTCCTGAATGGTAATGCCTAGGTTTTCTTCTAGGGTTTTTATGGTTTTAGGTCTAACATTTAAGTCATTAATCCATCTTGAATTAATTTTTGTATAAGGTGTAAGGAAGGGATCCAGTTTCAGCTTTCTACATATGGCTAGCCAGTTTTCCAAGCACCATTTATTAAATAGGGAATCCTTTCCCCATTGCTTGTTTTTCTCAGGTTTGTCAAAGATCAGATAGTTGTAGATATGCGGCATTATTTCTGAGGGCTCTGTTCTGTTCCATTGATCTATAGCTCTGTTTTGGTACCAGTACCATGCTGTTTTGGTTACTGTAGCCTTGTAGTATAGTTTGAAGTCAGGCAGGGTGATGCCTCCAGCTTTGTTCTTTTGGCTTAGGATTGACTTGGCAATGCAGGCTCTTTTTTGGTTCCATATGAACTTTAAAGTAGTTTTTTCCAATTCTGTGAAGAAAGTCATTGGTAGCTTGATGGGGATGGCATTGAATCTATAAATTACCTTGGGCAGTATGGCCATTTTCACGATATTGATTTTTCCTACCCATGAGCATGGAATGTTCTTCCATTTGTTTGTATCCTCTTTTATTTCACTGAGCAGTGGTTTGTAGTTCTCCTTGAAGAGATCCTTCACGTCCCTTGTAAGTTGGATTCCTAGGTATTTTATTCTCTTTGATGCAATTGTGAATGGGAGTTCACTCATGATTTGGCTCTCTGTTTGTCTGTTATTGGTGTATAAGAATGCTTGTGATTTTTGTACACTGATTTTGTATCCTGAGACTTTGCTGAAGTTGCTTATCAGCTTAAGGAGATTTTGGGCTGAGACAGTGGGGTTTTCTAGATATCCAATCATGTCATCTGCAAACAGGGACAATTTGACTTCCTCTTTTCCTAATTGAATACCCTTTATTTTCTTCTCCTGCCTAATTGCCCTGGCCAGAACTTCCAACAGTATGTTGAATAGGAGTGGTGAGAGAGGGCATCCCTGTCTTGTGCCAGTTTTCAAAGGGAATGCTTCCAGTTTTTGCCCATTCAGCATGATATTGGCTGTGGGTTTGTCATAGATAGCTCTGATTATTTTGAAATACATCCCATCAATACCTAATTTATTGAGAGTTTTTATCATGAAGGGTTATTGAATTTTGTCAAAGGCCTTTTCTGCATCTCTTGAGATAATCATGTGGCTTTTGTCTTTGGTTCTGTTTATATGCTGGATTACATTTATTAATTTGTGTATATTGAACCAGCCTTGCATCCCAGGGATGAAGCCCACTTGATCATGGTGGATAAGCTTTTTCATATGCTGCTGGATTCAGTTTGCCAGTATTTTATTGAGGATTTTTACATCAATGTTCATCAAGGATATTGCTCTAAAATTCTCTTTTTTGGTTGTGTCTCTGCCCAGCTTTGGTATCAGGATGATGCTGGCCTCATAAAATGAGTTAGGGAGGATTCCCTCTTTTTCTGTTGATTGGAATAGTTTCAGAAGGAATGGTACCAGTTCCTCCTTATACCTCCGGTAGAATTCGGCTGTGAATCCATCTGGTCCTGGACTCTTTTTGGTTGGTAAGCTATTGATTATTGCCACAATTTCAGATCCTGTTATTGGTCTATTCAGAGATTCAACTCCTTCCTGGTTTAGCCTTGGGAGGGTGTATGTGTCGAGGAATTTATCCATTTCTTCTAGATTTTCTAGTTTATTTGAGTAAAGGTGTTTGTAGTATTCTCTGATGATAGTTTGTATTTCTGTGGGATCAGTGGTGATATCCCCTTTATCATTTTTTATTGCATCTATTTGACTCTTCTCTCTTTTCTTCTTCATTAGTCTTGCTAGCGGTCTATCAATTTTGTTGATCCTTTCAAAAAACCAGCTCCTGGATTCATTAATTTTTTGAAGGGTCTTTTGTGTCTCTGTTTCCCTCAGTTCTGCTCAGATTTTAGTTATTTCTTGCCTTCTGCTAGCTTTTGAATGTGTTTGCTCTTGCTTCTCTAGTTCTTTTAATTGTGATGTTAGGGTGTCAATTTTAGATCTTTCCTACTTTCTCTTGTGGGCATTTAGTGCAATAAATTTCCCTCTACACACTGCTTTGAATGTGTCCCAGAGATTCTGGTATGTTGTGTCTTTGTTCTCGTTGGTTTCAAAGAACATCTTTATTTCTGCCTTCATTTCGTTATGTACCCAGTAGTCATTCAGGGTCATACATTTCCATGTAGTTGAGTGGTTTTGAGTGAGTTTCTTAATCCTGAGTTCTAGTTTGATTGCACTGTGGTCTGAGAGACAGTTTGTTATAATTTCTGTTCTTTTACATTTGCTGAGGAGAGCTTTACTTCCAACTATGTGGTCAATTTTGGAATAGATGTGGTGCTGAAAAAAATGTATATTCTGTTGATTTGGGGTGGAGAGTTCTGTAGATGTCTATTAGGTCCGCTTGGTGCAGAGCTGAGTTCAATTCCTGGGTATCCTTGTTAACTTTCTGTCTCGTTGATCTGTCTAATGTTGACAGTGGGGTGTTAAAGTCTCCCATTATTATTGTGTGGGAGTCTAAGTCTCTTTGTAGGTCACTCAGGACTTGCTTTATGAATCTGCGTGCTCCTGTATTGGGTGCATATATATTTAGGATGGTTAGCTCTTCTTGTTGAATTGATCCCTTTATCATTATGTAATGGCCTTCTTTGTCTCTTTTGATCTTTGTTGGTTTAAAGTCTGTTTTATCAGAGACCAGGATTGCAACCCCTGCCTTTTTTTGTTTTCCATTTGCTTGGTAGATCTTCCTCCATCCTTTTATTTTGAGCCTACGTGTGTCTCTGCATGTGAGATGGGTTTCCTGAATACAGCACACTGATGGGTCTTGACTCTTTATCCAATTTGCCAGTCTGTGTCTTTTAATTGATTGCTATCACAGCAGTCTGAGATCAAACTGCAAGGCGGCAGTGAGGCTGGGGGAGGGGCGCCGACCATTGCCCGGGCTTGCTTAGTTAAACAAAGCAGCAGGGAAGCTGGAACTGGATGGAGCCCACCACAGCTCAAGGAGGCCTGCCTGCCTCTGTAGACTCCACCTCTGGGGGCAGGGCATAGACAAACAAAAAGACAGCAGTAACCTCTGCAGACTTAAATGTCCCTGTCTGACAGCTTTGAAGAGAGCAGTGGTTCTCCCAGCACGCAGCTGGAGATCTGAGAACGGGCAGACTGCCTCCTCAAGTGGGTCCCTGACTCCTGACCCCCGAGCAGCCTAACTGGGAGGCACCCCCAAGTAGGGGCAGACTGACACCTCACATGGCTGGGTACTCCTCTGAGACAAAACTTCCAGAGGAACGATCAGACAGCAGCATTTGCGGTTCACGAAAATCCGCTGTTCTGCAGCCACTGCTGCTGGTACCTAAGCAAACAGGGTCTGGAGTGGACCTCTAGCAACCTCCAACAGACCTGCAGCTGAGGGTCCTGTCTGTTAGAAGGAAAACTAACAAACAGAAAGGACATACACACCAAAAACCCATCTGTACATCACCATAATCAAAGGAAAACTAACAAACAGAAAGGACATACACACCAAAAACCCATCTGTACATCACCATCATCAAAGACCAAAAGTAGATAAAACCACAAAGATGGGGAAAAAACAGAGCAGAAAAACTGGAAACTCTAAAAAGCAGAGCGCCTCTCCTCCTCCAAAGGAACGCAGCTCCTCACCAGCAACGGAACAAAGCTGGATGGAGAATGACTTTGACGAGTTGAGAGAAGAAGGCTTCAGACGATCAAACTACTCTGAGCTACAGGAGGAAATTCAAACCAAAGGCAAAGAAGTTGAAAACTTTGAAAAAAATTTAGACGAATGTATAACTAGAATAACCAATACAGAGAAATGCTTAAAGGAGCTGATGGAGCTGAAAGCCAAGGCTCAAGAACTACGTGTAGAATGCAGAAGCCTCAGGAGCCGTTGCGATCAACTGGAAGAAGGGGTACCAGTGATGGAAGATGAAATGAATGAAATGAAGCGAGAAGGGAAGTTTAGAGAAAAAAGAATAAAAAGAAACGAACAAAGCCTCCAAGAAATATGGGACTATGTGAAAAGACCAAATTTACGTCTGATTGGTGTACCTGAAAGTGACGGGGAGAATGGAACCAAGTTGGAAAACACTCTGCAGGGTATTATCCAGGAGAACTTCCCCAATCTAGCAAGGCAGGCCAACATTCAGATTCAGGAAATACAGAGAATGGCACAAAGATACTCCTCGAGAAGAGCAACTCCAAGACACATAATTGCCAGATTCACCAAAGTTGAAATGAAGGAAAAAATGTTAAGGGCAGCCGGAGAGAAAGGTCGGGTTCCCCACAAAGGGAAGCCCATCAGACTAACAGCAGATCTCTTGGCAGAAACTCTACAAGCCAGAGGAGAGTGGGGGCCAATATTCAACATTCTTAAAGAAAAGAATTTTCAACCCAGAATTTCATATCCAGTCAAATTAAGCTCATAAGTGAAGGAGAAATAAAATCCTTTACAGACAAGCAAATGCTGAGATTTTGTCACCACCAGGCCTGCCCTAAAAGAGCTCCTGAAGGAAGCACTAAACATGGAAAGGAACAACTGGTACCAGCCACTGCAAAATCATGCCAAATTGTAAAGACCATCGAGGCTAGGAAGAAACTGCATCAACTAACGAGCAAAATAACCAGCTAACATCATAATGGCAGGATCAAATTCACACATAACAATATTAACTTTAAATGTAAATGGACTTAATACATTCTTGTACATTTTTCATCTGATCTTTATTGCAATCCCATGAGGCAGATAATTTCAAGCCCATTTTATAAGAAAGAAACTAAAACTTGAAAAGCTTGAGATTTCCTGGAGATCCTTTAAAATTAGCAAATATATTAACTTGAAAAAGTTTATGATTAATATAATAGAAACCTGCCAGAAATTATTGTCTTAACATTTTGCCATAATTGCTTAATTTCTATTTTTAAATTTAATAAAATGTTACAGATAAAACCCTTCAATTCTCACTTTCTCCCTCTTTCTCTCCTCTACTATTATAAACTTGGTGCATAAGATTTTTTAGATACTATTTTTACTACACAAATGTGTTAGTAAACCAATATTTGGCATTATTTTGTCTCATTAACTTCTATGTGAATAATCACAAATGAAAGAAATGATGGTAATAATAATAATAGCAGACATACATGAGGCTTCCTCAGTGCCAGGCAGTGTTCTAGGTACCTACATGGGTTAACTCATTTAATATTGTCACAATTCTATGAGCCCAATACTATTATTATTCCCATTTACAGGTAAGAAAACACACCATAGACTAAATAACTTGTCCTAAATCACAATCACACAGATACTATACATGAGAGCTGGGATTTCTGTCTTCCTTTTGGGATTTTTACTTTCTGAATGAGCTTTTTTTTTTTTTTTTTTTTAAGATTTACCCATGATAATAGATGTAAATCTTATATATTTATTTATTTATGTTTATTATTCTACAATCAGCTGTTGATTTATTCATTTGGGTTGATTTATCTATCTCCTTACTGAGGCACAATTACTTGTTTTGCACTTATTAATCAAAGTAGAGAGCAACGAGCAATCAATTATGAGTTCCCTTGTATATGCAAGAATTCCTCCAGGTAAGATATGTACAAGTGTACTTGCTCAGTCCAAATGCTCGTGCATCTGCAAAGTTAACATATTAGGTTGGTGCAAAAGTAATTTTGCCATTTCTTTAATATAATGTAAAAACAACAATTACTTTTGCATCAAACTAATATATTGTTAAATTCTTGTCTGAAGTAGTTGTGCCAATTTATTGTTTGGTAGTTTTATATGTTCTTTCCCCAGATCTTCACTAGCAATTGTTACCAGTGTTTTTCAATTTGTAAAAATCTGGGTGGTATGAAATAGTGCTTAATTCTTATTTTAATTTCCATTTCCCTGAATAGGTAAGGTGGAATATTTTTTCATATATTTTTTGACCAGTACTGTTTCTTTTTGATGAATCACACACTTAGCTCATTAACTTGCAGGTTATCTTCTTTCCTAAGTAATCTATTTAAAGCTATATATTTTAAGTGTAAAAATTTTTTAATTATCATTTAAATTATGTGGGACTTTTGAAGTTGATTCTTATTACTGATTTCTAATTATGTGCATTGATCACCACAGAATTTGGTTTACGTGATACTGATTTTTCAGTATTTATTGAGGCTCAGTTTGCACATATTCTTTGTGTACTTGGACAGACTATACATTAATTCTTAGTGTTTTATATATTTCCATTAGATCAAGCTTTTGAATTATACACATATTATAAGACCTTATTAATTATTTTGTAATCAAATATATAAAGAAATTTTATTTGGTGCTTTTTCAGATTTCGATTCACTTTCTACAGTGTTCAGTTTGTGTTTTATAGTTCAAATATTTTTATTAGGTCAAGCTTCTGAATTGAAGTTAAATATTTAAAACACACTACCTTCCTGTATTCCCCATTTTTGTTTCATTAGTTCAAATTCATTGTGTTCTAAGTTTCTGTTCTGCTAACCTTGTGAATGATAAATTATTCCCTCATGTGTTTTGTAATTTTTAAAAAATTCTTATTCTGAGCTCATCTTCAATAGCGCTCTTTCTGTAGCAATCCTGTGCATACTGAGCTGTGAAAATATACAGAATTTTGGTGGTGATTGTTTATGTCTTTGCTTCGCTCAATGACACCAATATTATCACCTGCCCTGGGATCAAATTTTTAAAAACTTCTTAGCATCAAAATTCCTGTGCCTCATAGATAGTGTGCTTGCAAAGCACATGGCTGAATTTTTAAATTTGCTTAAAAGAGACTACATTTTAAAGCTTAAGTTTCTTTGTTATTCCCATAAGCTGGTAGGTAGATTACTTCTGTCTTTCTCCCTGCATGTTTCACCCTTTCACTAACCCAGTTTTATAAAACGTGTAAGTTCCAGTGTTTGTAGGATTTAAGAGTTATCTCCTGTGCCTTGCAATGGCATGAAACTCAGGCCCACTGACATCATTACCACTGATTAGCTTCCCACCTGTTCCCCTGTCAGCACCACCACCATAGTGTCAGCTAACTAACTTCCTACTCTTTATTTTTAATATGGAAATTTCACTCCCAAATATTATATATATTTGGGAAGATATATATATATTATCTAATATATATTAAATTAGATATTTTGGAAGAATATATGTATATTCATATATGTATATATGTGTGTGTGTATATATATATTTCCAGTATTTATAGGTATTTATATCAGAAGGGCTTGCACATTAACTAAGTTTATGATCTTGCCAGAACCACAGTACTAATTTCTGCTGAAATAATAGAGCCTAAATTCCAGTGCGATTTTGTTATATATTTTGTTTGAAATATAAGAATGGTTGTTATCTACCCATAAAAAAGGCCAACTGAATAAGGGTTAATTACTCTGGACCTTATTCTTGCTCGGAATAAGTAAGATTATTACAAGATTATTATACTTATAAGTAATCTTATAAGTAAGATTTCCCACATAAAGATTTCCCTTTATGTGGGGAAATCATTGAAATGTAAGACCTCAAATCTTCAATCCTTCAAACAGAATTGTTCGGTTACCAGGAATATAAATTATGCTTCTGAATTGAGAAGAGATCATAAAATATGCTTAATATACAATTATTTTTTTCTAACTGCTACTTTAATCATAGTAATTCCTTTGGAATGCATGACAAGTTAATATGCTGCAGATTACGTGTCTAAGAGACTACAGCTATGAAGAAAGACAAAACAGAAAAAGAACCAAGGCTCTGAGACTGTTGCAGTTAAATCCTATAAGGTTTTCAGTATTTACTATAAAATAAATAATTATTGATTACCTAAGAGAGACATACTGTTGTGAATAATACTAAGAACTGAAAAATAGAGCCTGCCTCCTTTAAATGTATTCTCATTAGAAAATCAAGGTGGACATAAAAATATGTAAAAAGTAAAATAAAATGTAAAAAGACAAAAATGTTAGTTTGATGTATGTTTGCACAAGTAGAAATTTCCTTAAAAGTTCAGAAAGACACAGAAATAACTCTGAATCTCTCTGAAGGTGGCATTTGAACTGGGCTTCAAACGGTGAGTATTATTTTGGGGGATTCATCTGAGAACATTTCAGGTGAGAGGCTCTGTGTGAATAAATGCATGAAAGAAGGAAATCTCACAGTGTATTTGGGGAATTGTGAATGGATCAGTTGGCTTATAGTAGAAATTTAATGAATAGCTGAATTTGCAAGATAAATAAACCTAAAGGAGAAAGAGACATGGTGTACATGGGTGAAGCAGGTCGGATATTAAACTAAAGGTTAATGAAATTAAGTTCTGAAAAAGGTGGAGAATGCAAGTCTCATCTGAAAGAACTAATCATGACCTAACTCCAGCACCAATATAGCTTAAGTTTGGCCATATCTGAGTTTTCTAGAGAATTTGAGAATCATGATTTTTTGATAAATCTCTAATATTTAAACATTGGCAAATACTTCAGAACTTGAAAACATCGTATAAAGCCCAAACAAAATATCTGTGGATCTGATCAAGCCCATTAGTCACTAATTTGCCATCCCAGACACAAAGTAAGTGAAAAAAATGGATAATACCAAAATGATGGGTTGGCCTTTTAGCTGAGGTGTCTGAGTATGACCCCTAAGACATACCGAGACAGAGAACAAGAGAAGATGTAACTAGGTTTCTTGATTGATATAATAATTTAGAAAGTTTAATGCAAACTTGAGAGAAACACTGAAAGTGATTTTCTTCACAATATTTGTCAAACAGTTTTCATCCAGCTGCACATTCTTGTGAAAAGAAATACCAACGCTGTTTTTAGGTAAAGGTCTCATGCTCCTTATACTTGCACTAATGTAAAGGTATTCTCTGTTTTACTAATTGTGGGAATATTTCCATAACAGGGTTTTGGCATTTATAAAGAATTTCCACTGGAATACATTCCCCATATGAGATGTTAACAAACATGAACATAACTCATAGATACATGATAGGAAATGAAAGATAAACATTTTATCTAAACTAGTTAGACATCTGGAATAAAATTTTAATACCTCTTCTCTCCTTTCTCATCATGCATGTATATGTGGCTGTTTGCTTTGTATTTAGGATTTTTCCATCTAGTCACAAAAAGAATTAAAATGTGTTATGTGGCCTTCAGCCCTAAAGAAGTTACTGCCAAAATGTCTATGCTGACATGGCCTTTACTTGAACATGAGAGTCTTTGGATTTTTTGTTATTTTTTCATTGAGATTAGTCAGGAAAGATAGAAACAAAACCCAATTTTAATTTCTCAGAAACTCAGAGCCCAGAAACTTATTTAAGACAGAAAATATTTACGAAGGCCCCCATTTTTAAAAATGGTGGATTCACATCCTACTATATTTATCCATACTGCTATCCTTTACACCAAACTCAAGCAGAAATGGGATACCAGAAGGTTCAGTCAATTGAAGTACTAAAGGCAAAAATAAAAATTAACTCCTATTTAGCTTTATGTAGCTTTCAACATCTCTAAATTCATTTTCTATTATAATGATACTTGGAATTCGCCTTTGGCTTGGCAGCTCTCAATGAACCTGTGTTTAGTCTCATAGGGTAAAATGTCATATGACAATTTTTAAGAATGTATGTTCTAAGTTCAGACTTCAAAGCTTAGACCCTGTACTTACTATCATTGAAAATTTATGACATACTTAAATTTTACAGGCTGTCTAAAGTACCGCCTGTAAAATAGCAACAGCATTAGCTACTTTACATGGTTGTTATGAGGATTAAGTGATGTAGGGTGATTAAATGCTCAATATATGTTCATTGCTACGGCTGCCACTGCCGCTGTGGTTGTTTTAACTATCATTGCTATTATTAACATGACATTTTATTTAAATAACTATGGTAGCTTATTTTGTTCCCGATAAACTTTATGTAACTTTTTTGCTATATTGAAGCCAGTGCCTGAACTGCTCACAGTCTCTACCAAAAACCTGCTGCTGATGGTCAGGGATTAAAGGCTTATTTTTAGCAATCTTTCTAGCCTGAAATGGAATTCTGTCAAGGTTGGCTTTTTTGACTGTGACGCACAGAGGGAGGGCAGTATTTCTAATTTTATCATCTGCCCATAAAATCATGTTTTAGTGCTAGCTAATTTCATTAATTTTTAAAACATACTGGCTTAGGTTTACAGGTTGAAAAGCAGTTTTGTGACTGAAATGGTATATTTTGGAATATGTCGTGACTCTGTGACCCACTCAGGAGTAATCCATAAAAATGATTTCAAAGAGTTGATTAGTGTCTGATTTACAAGTGACAGCACATGATTATAGCACATGATTCTAGTCTCCAATACAGTGCTTTATATGTTTCATACAAAAATGTGCATAGTAATACAAATATATCTGCCAAAATCCAAAAAATAATACCATGGTACATCAGGATTCAGAAGAGTTAGAGATACTTAAATGAAAATCTAGTATTATTTTGTTGATATGTGAGGATATGTGAGGATATGTGACTGTGATTTCTCCATCAACAACATGCTTAGTGAATGGTATAAGCAAGCCATCTTATGGTGGTCATTCTTTACAAATATCATGACTATGTTGACTGTGTGTGTGTGTACACATGCACACGTGTGTGTAAGAGAGAAGGAGGGAGAAAAGAAAGAAGAAAGAACTGCAATTCATTGTCACTGCCAAGTTATAGAATTGGTAGAATTTGACACTTTTTAAAAAATTGGTGAAACAACTACTTTTTATTCTTTAGAAAGGACATATTACATCTTTGGGTAACGAGATAAATGGGATTATTTTAATAAAATGCTCTATTTCATGTAAGTCGATAATTACTTTCAGAGGTATAAATTGGATAATTTAAAAAAATCTTTGTTTGACCAAATACTCAATACGTTTTAAAAAGTACAAGATATTTTGATCTACCATTTTGAACTTCCTATTTTAAGATGTTTTTGTCTTCACTGTCTTGATCCCTAAGGACATTTCTATTGTGTGTTTCTTCATATAGACATTCTCATTAGAATGATAGCAACCTATATGACTGTTATGTAAAGGGTACTTTCTACAATTTGATTAAACTAATTTAATTTTTTAATCAAATTCTTATACAGCAGAGTTAAACAATTCCTTTACATTTCCTTTTTGATTTTATTGAAATTATTTTTTATTAAGTTCTTTTGGTATAAACTTTACTACCAAAGATTTTATTCACTAATCAATTTTTAAAAGTTCATATCATATACACTGAGCTTTTTTTAGTAACATTTCTACAATGCCCAATTTTTGTCAATTTAAGTTTTAGTGAGCTCATTTCCATCAAGAAAATGTTATTCTTTCATCAATTTTGGGTCAGTTACTAATTTTAATCTTTGCATTTTTAGCCATTGTTAATTTTATTTTTTATTATTTCTACTAAGTCTAATTTTTTTAAAAATCAATGCTTGCTGTCTTTAATGTTCCTAAAGAATGTATAATCTCAATCAGGTCTTTTTGTTTTGTTTTGTTTGGAGGACTAATCAATTTTACCATACTCTGTTTTAAACATATTCAACTGTATTTGCCTCATTGCTGCCACTTGTGTTTACTAATTGGATATAATAATTAAAATATGTGTTTATTTATTTGGTCAAGATGCAAAGAACATGAGATAGTACAAATGATGGTAACTAGGTGGAGATGGAGGTCAAATGGCATTGCAATCAAAACGGTTGGGTCAAAATATCCTCCTTCAGATATTAGACACCTCAGTGGAACAAATCAGAAGTATATGGTTTTGCTATATGATCCTGATGTCTTGGAAATAGTCATTATATCTTAGTTTCTATCTACATGTACAGATCATGGTATTTTAACATTTGAATTTCCCAACTGGCACATGTTTATTTGTAGATATATACATATTTTATAATGAAAATTGTCAACTAATCTTCCAAATCAGACAGCTAACTTATATTTAAATAATACAGTTTTTTGTGGCAAAGTAATAGAAGACTGCAGAAAAGGTGAAAAAAGAACTGTCATTTTAAGCAGGAACAATACACCAGGCACTGTGCCAGATGTTTTACAAAATTATTTTCTTAAATGCTCTCAGCAAACAAGAAGGCATTTTTAGTTCCATATTTTAGCTGAAAAAGCTGAAACTTAGAGAGTTAGCTTACCTAAAGATAAATTATTAAGTAGTGGTGGGGGCTGCAGTTCAAACCATTCTGCAAACCCAAATCCTGTTTTATATGCAAAGCAAGAGTAGCTATTCTGTGGTATTTACAATTTAGAAAGACATTTTTTATCATTTAACAAATATTAATTGAGTGCATATTAGGTGCCTCATCCTGAGCTAGGCTTGGGAATCAAGTATATAAGAAAGACCATAATCCCTATGTTCACAAAGCAGTCAGCCTAGGATTACCTATAGGCAGATAACCAGAAATTAAAGTGTGTTGAGACCTCCAGTGGGGTGGGAAGTCTAAGGAAGATAGGGCCAAGAGATTGATCAGTTTAAGTAATTGAAATGAAAAATGGATTACCTAGTTTACTGAAAAGTGAAAGGGGATAAAAATACTCTAAATGAAATCACTGCAGGTGAAAGAATTTTGCAATATCCTGAAAGATCCTTAACAATATTTATAATTGTTGCATCATAGTGATGATGATCCACAATGATTAGAAATTATTATCTCAACACCAGCATAAGGATTGAATGCCAGCAACTTGAAATCTTGAGTATAATCTTTTCTAAAGACTGAAAAGCATCTCTCATGATTGTACATTTATTGGGTCAGACTGCATGACCCTAAGATAAATCCTAAAATAAATTCCAAGAGGTTTCTACTGCAGTTTCGCAAAGCCTCAGTATCTTTTGCCTTATTATTTCTCTTAAAATTATTTCTTTTTATTTATATTTTTATTTTATTTCAATAGTTTCTGGGGGAAAGTTGGGTTTTGGTTGCATGAAGAAGTTATTTAGTAGTGATTTCTGAGATTTTGGTGCATCTGTCACCAAGAAGTGTACAGCATACCTATTGGGTAGTCTTTTATCCCTCACCCTCTTTCCACCCTTCCCCCTGAGTCCATTATATCATTCTTATGCCTTTGCATCCTCACAGCTTAGTTCTCACTTATAAGGGAGAACATACAATATTTCATTTTCCATTCCTGAGTCACTTCACTTAGAATAGTGGTCTCCAATTCCATCCAGGTTGCTGCAAATGCCATTATTTCATTGCTTTTTGTGGTTAAGTAATATTCCATTGTGTGTGTGTGTGTGTGTGTCACATTTTCTGTATCCGCGCATTTGTTAATGAGCATTTAGGCTGGTTTCATATTTTTACAATTGCGAATTGTGCTGCTGTAAACATTTGTGTGCAAGTGTCTTTTTCATATAATGACTTCTTTTCCTCTGAGTAGATATCTAGTATTGGGATTCCTGGATCAAATGGTAGTTCTACTTTTAGTTCTTTAAGGAATCTCCATACTGTTTTCCATAGTGGTTTTACTAGTTCATATTCCCACCAGCAGTGTAGAAGTAGTCCCTTTTCATGACATTTGTGCCAGCATCTATTATTTTTTGATTTTTTAATTATGGCCATTTTTGCAGGAGTAAGGTGGTATCTCATTATAAAATCAATATTAGGAAAATGACCATATTGCCAAAAGCAATCTACAGATTCAATGCAATTCCCATCAAAATGCCATCATTATTCTTCAAAGAACTAGAAAAAACAATTCTAAAATTCATATGGAACCAAAAAGTTTCCATAGCCAACACAAGACTGAGCAAAAAAAAAAAAAAAATCTGAAGGTATCACATTACCTGATATACTACAAGGCTATACAACAGGCTATAGATACCAAAACAGCATGGTACTGGTATAAAAATAGGCACACAGACCATGGAACAGAATTGAGATCCCAGAAATAAACCCAGATACTTACAGCCAACTGATATTCAACAAAGCAAACAAAAATATAAAGTGGGGAAAGAACACCCTGTTCAACAAATAGTGCTGGGATAATTGGCAAGCCACATGTGGAAGAAGGAAACTGGATCCTCATCTCTCACCTTATACAAAAATCAACTCAAGATAGATCAAAGACTTAAATCTAAGACCTGAAACCATAAAAATTCTAGAATATAACATCAGAAAAACTCGTCTAGACATTGGCTTAGGCAAAGAGTTCATGACCAAGAACTCAAAAGCAAACACAACAAAACAAAAAATAAATAGATTAGACCTCATTAAACTAAAAAGGAGGAAATGATCAGAAGAGTAAACCGATGACCCACAGAGTGAGAGAAAACATTCTCTAACTATGCATCTGACAAAGGACTCATATTCAGAATCTACAAGGAACTCAGGCAAATCAGCAAGAAAAAATAAATAATCCTATAAAAAAGTGGGCAAAGGACATGAATAGACCGTTCTCAAAAGAAGATATACAAATGGCCAACAAACATATAAAAAAGTCTCTTAAAATTATTTCTAAAATTTAAAATGTGCATTCATTTTTGCATTATGAGTATTTCAAAATAAAGTTGAACAAACTCCCTGATTCTAGGAAGAATTATACAAAACCCATCCCCACATCATTTGTGGTTTCCCTGTTACACACACACACACACACACACACACACACACACACAGAGGAAGAGAATGAGTTAGCCATTATATTAAATATCAGTCCAAACCCAGCTTTTCTTATGTTTCTGATTTTGATACCTTGAAAGAAAAAGAAAACATTTAAAGTTTGAAAACTTTTAAGTTAAATATACTTCACATGACTTCCTGTTCTGTACCCTTAGCTTGAGCCAATTCACATGAATTTCTTTCTCCATAAATGCCTTATATTTACCTGGCCTAGTAATTATTATTCATGTGCTTTCAACTGTCCTACATGTACTTTTTCTCCATCTCTGTTCATCCAACTCTACTCATTCTGTACAGTACAGTTTGAATATTTTCCTCCTCCTTTAAACTCTTTCTGGTTGCTCCAACTAGGACTTAGTATTGCCTTATTTACACTTGTATTAGAGTTTCCCCAATAGACTGCAAGATAATAAAGACCTTTCTCCCTTATTTTTATATTTCACACAACAACCTGAACATTGTGCATGGTCATTAAATATTTTTTAATTGAGAGAATTTTTAATTAGCTAATTAAGGGCTAGAGACTATCGGAGAGATGGACTCAGTGAAGGTAATGTTTTAGTCTCCTGCTTCAAGAAAAGTCTCCCCTTCAGTAGTAGTGGAAGGAAATGCAAAGGGAACTGGTCTGAAGGTAAACTTGACTGGGAACAGGATGTGAGAACAGAACATTTAGGAATCAAATCTTGTCATGAAGGGGCAATTGCTGGCAAAAACAAAACGAACGAAGAAAAAACATTGACTGTGTTCAGTTCAGTTCTAGTACAAAATATCGAAGATAGACTTTGACAATCTGCAGAATGTTCAGAAAAGGAAAAGCAGGCACAGGAAGTGGTGTCATATGACCTTGA
Source organism: Pongo abelii (assembly GCF_028885655.2). Lineage (NCBI taxonomy): Eukaryota > Metazoa > Chordata > Mammalia > Primates > Hominidae > Pongo > Pongo abelii. The sequence continues at coordinate 135,323,981 of NC_085928.1, read as the reverse complement.
AAATGACTACCATATAAGAGGGAAGAGGTTGGAGCTGAGGTGTTGACAATTGTATTTTTAAACACTGAAAATTGCTGTAATATTACTTAAGAGAATAGAAATAGGGCCAGAGAGTGGAGAAGCAACAGAGGCAGATTTGGACTCAACACTAGACTTTAAATGTGTCAGGGCTGGGACAACGCAGAGAATCATGTGTTCCTGGATTCTTAGCTCTTGTGGAAACTGGAGCCAAACTCTGCCTTCCACCAAGGCCTGGGATAGCCAGAGCCCTGGCTTTTTAGCATCTCCCTGAGAATCCCTGATGCTACTCCCTTGGTCCTGCTGGGCTATGCTCCTGCTGTGCTCTGGTGTTCTTGGACTTCCCTTTTCCCATTGTTGCTATGCCTCTTGCCGCTTGTGGTACCTGGCCAAAGGTGGAGAGCTGTGTCCCTGAAGGACACCTGTAAAACTTGCCACATGGAAATTAAAACGTGCTTCTCAAAATTGGAGTTTCTTGAAAATACCACCCAATGACATATAATGAAGACATTTTTCCAAATTAGTAGGTCAAGACTTAGGCAAATGTGTAAATTAAATTTCTGTTGGCTTGTATGGTTTTGATATCCCCACACCACTCAGGTAGATATGCATATTGGAGCCCCTGATGTGCCCTGCACTAGAGATAACTTTCTGATAATCAGAATTGTCCTAAAATTGATGTGACATACAAGATATGAGGTAAATTTTGTTTTGCCATAGATGGCCAGGGGCTAGATGTTATTTGACTGAATGTTGTAAGTTTAAATATTAGAGTGGGTAGTCGCTGAGTTTGCCGTTAGCCTCATGACCAAGTGATATGACACGGTCTTAAACAACAGGGGAGGTTGAACACCCAAAACTGTGACTTTGCTTCTTAGCAATCAGCCACTTTAGTCCTGTTCTTCCTTCCACTTTTGCCTACTTTTGAATCAAAAGTATCATTGTTCTTTATCCTTTGGCATTTGTCCCTTTCATTGTATACGTTTGCTCTTTAGTCAATAAATATTTCCTTCTTCATGCAATGTGTATCTTTCTCCTTTCTCAACCCTCCTTTCCTTTCCCTTTTGTGTTGAGTTGGTGATTCAGATTTATCCATGGTTTTGATTAGTAAAATGTCTCATCTCATATAATATCATAAGTGTCACAGGGGAAAGCACCAAAGGGTACCAATGGACATGGCCAGGAACAGAAACATAAAAATTAATGCAAAAGGGGTAACCAGGCTCTATCTTCAAAAGAAGATGAGGAGTTAGATCTAGATATCGACTAGTCATATCCTTCAATGTTTAAAGGATATTGGCCCATTGTTCCGACAGTGCTTTTAAAAAAAACCACTGTCAATTCTAGTTAGGTTTATCTATTTAAAACTAGATACTGTAGTTTGGTTATAATGTGAATTAAACCAGCTTTTGTGTGCCATGCTGGAGGCTAAACCACTTTTTGTCCTTTCCATTGTTTCAAATCCATTGAAAAGGTATTATAGTTGCCAAATAATGGATTTCTAAACAGATAGTTCGTGTCTGTAAGTGAAATTAGAAGTCAAATGTCAATGAATGGTATGGTTAAAATGTGATTTGAAGTTCTTAGTTTATTCAATATTTTTGATAAGGTCCAAGAAATTACATAGAAAAATGGGTTCTTATAAACAAAAGCTATGAGGTTATAAATTTCTTCACAGCATAGGTATGACCTATATCAATATCTTGCAAAGTTCACAAGATGGTAACCAAAGAGTTCTATTCCTAGAAAATGAGTCATTGGGAAGTTGCTGAGAGTTCAGTCTGTGGTTCCAAAAAGGTCTTATGTTACCAAAATCTTTGCATACCCAGAACATTAAAACACCCTCCCACCAACTGCCTTTGGTATAATAGCTAGGGTTTCTGGGAGAAGGGCTGGGGAAGTGTTCAGAAAAGTTTTCATGATCAATATAAAAATAATGCAAGGTCTGCAGACAACATGTCCTAGATGATGGAGACAGTAAGTAGACAGTAGACAACATGAGAAATTCCTATTTGCAGGTGGAAGAAGAGAGCACTTACAGAGAAAAATCTACTGGGGTAGCCATTTCTATGAAAGAGATGAAGTCAATCAGAAGTTCATTAATATCAGAACCTTGACTAACAAGAAGGATCAGGAGATAGAAGCATATTAAAAAGTGTAATGACTTTCAATTCAGACAAACCCAGATTCAAAACCTGGTCCTTCTCTCTAACAGACGTCCACCCTTTGTTGTTTTGCTTTAACCTTCTTAAGTACCAATATTTTAATATCAACATTTCAGATTGTAATACATAGTAGGATTAAATTAAATAGTATATAAAGTACTTAGCACATCAGACCATGGTCTCCTAGACAAACACAGAAAAAAGATCATTACAACATACTATTTTTATCATAGGGAATCAAGTAACAGCAAAACAAATCAATGACAGAAAATATTCTGAGTCTATGTCTTAACCATTTAATGACTTCGGTACCTCATAATGGAAAGTGTCATTTGTAAATAAGAATGTTGCAAGATCTTTGATTTCTGAGAATGATGCAATTGTGTACATTATTTTCTACTTACGGAATTGGGATGCTGAATAAATATTTTATATAGGTTTTCAATAATGAAGGATTTTTGAAGTCTGCATAATTTTTCGTAAAACAGAAATCCCATATTTAAAACAGCACCAGCAATAGTAAAAGCCTTATATTGAATGCTTGCTACATGTAATAATGCATTCTGCTAAGCACTTTACGTGAATCATGTCCCTTAACCTCACAACAGCCTATGAAGTGAGTTACTATTGTGTTCTCCATTTTAGTGAGAAGAAGACTGACAGAAAAAGAATAAGTAAACTTACATTACATAACCACTAAGAGGCAGAACTAAGACATAAAAAAGTGAGGCAACATAATTCCAAGACAAGATCGCGTATGCACTTTTTTATGCTGCATTGCTTGCCTTCTGGGTTATCAAGGTTTACTGCATTACCGGGATCTGACACGTTTCTCTCTACTCATGTTTCTCTTCTGCATTTCGCTGTGTTTCTTGTTCTCCTGTGTGTTGTCTCTCTGCATTCTATCTACTTCTTATTTTTCAAAATGACTGTGCCCCCATTTAGGTCTCTCCGAGACAACGTCATTGCCCTGTGTTTACTTCAAGGCCAATCGCTTCACCACACGCTGGCTGAAAACTTATTTTGGAATGTTCAGGCAAACTTCCACTACTTATTGTTTTTCACACCCATCAAGCCGTGAAACAAAGTTACTTATATGTTTTTAAATGCATATGAGTCAGAATCCACTCTTCTTTTTTTTTTTTTTTTTTTTTTTTTTGAGACAGTCTCGCTCTGTCACCAAGCCTGGAGTGCAGTGGCGCGATCTCGGCTCACTGCAAGCTCCGCCTCCCGGGTTCACGCCATTCTCCTGCCTCAGCCTCCGGAGTAATTGGGACTACAGGCGCCCGCCACTCCACCCGGCTAATTTTTTTTGTATTTTTAGTAGAGACGGGGTTTCACCATGTTAGCCAGGATGGTCTCCATCTCCTGACCTCCTGATCCGCCCGCCTCGGCCTTCCAAAGTGCTGGGATTACAGGCGTGAGCCACCGCGCCTGGCCGGAATCCACTCTTCTGACAAAGGCTGACACCTCAAAATTGGTGTTTCCTTTTGAGACTTGGACATTTCCTAGAAACATGAAGAAAACTCCTTTAGAACAGTTTCTTTTTTTTAACTTTTAAGTTTAGAGGTATAAACCCAGGTTTGTTACATAGGTAAACTTGTTTCATGCGAGTTTTTGTACAGATTATTTCATCACCCAGGTATTAAGCCTAGTACCCATTAGTTGATTTTTCTGATCCTCTCCCTCCTCCTACCCTCTGCCCTCTGAAAGGCCCCAGTGTGTGGTGTTCTCCTCTCTGTGTCCATGTGTTCTCATCATTTAGCTCCCACTTGTAAGTGAGAACATGCAGCATTTGGTTTTCTGTTCCTGCATTAGTATGCTAAAGATAATAGCCTCCAGCTCCATCCATGTTCCCACAAAAGACTTGATCTTGTTTTTTTATGGCTGCATAGTATTCCATGGTGTATATCTACTACATTTTCATTATCCAGTCTGTCATTAATGGACATTTAGGTTGATTCCATGTCTTTGCTCTTGTGAATAGTGCTGCAATGAATGTACGCATGCATGTGTCTTTATAATAGAATGATTTATATTCCTCTGGGTATAGACCCAGTAATGGGATTGTTGGGTCGAATGGTATTTCTGTCTTTAATCCATCTTGAGTTAATTTTTGTATATGGTGTAAGGAAGCAGTACCATTTCAATCTTCTGCATATGGCTAGTCTGTTATCCCAGCACCATTTATTAAATAAGGAATCCTTTCCCCATTGCTTGTTTTTGTCATGTTTGTCAAAGATCAGATAGTTGTAGGTGTGTGGTCTTATTTCTGGATTCCCTATTCTGTTCCATTGGTCTCTGTGCCTATTCTTGTACTAGTACCATGCTCTTTTGGTTACTGTAGCCTGATAGTATAGTTTGAAGTTGGGTAGCATGATGCCTCCAGCTTTGGTTTTTTTTGTTTTTGTTTTTATTTGTTTTGCTGAGGATTGTCTTGGCTATTCAGGCCCTTTTTTGGTTCCATATGAATTTAAAAATAGTTTTCTTCTAGTTTTGTGAAGAATGTCAATGGTAGTTTAATAGGAGTAGCATTGAATGTATAAATTGTTTTGGGCAGTATGGCCATTTTAATAATATTAATTCCTTCTATGCATGAGCATAGAATGTTTTCCATTTGTTTCTGTCATCTCTGATTTTCTTGAGCAGTGTTTTGTAGTTCTCTTAGTAGAACTCTTTCATCTCTCTAGTTAGCTGTATTCCTAGGTATTTTATTGCTTTTTTTGGCAATTGTGAATGGGAATTTGTTTGCGATTTGACTCTCTGCTTGACCATTGTTGATATATAGAAATGCTAGGGATTTTTGCACATTGATTTTGTATCCTGAGGCTTTGCTGAAGTTGTGTATCAGCTTAAGAAGCTTTTGGGCTGAGATGATGGAGTTTTCTAGATATAGAATCATATCATCTGCAAACACAGACAGTTTGACTTCCTCTCTTTTTATTTGAATACGCTTTATTTCTTTCTCTTGCCTGATTGCCCTGGCCAGAACTTCCAATAATATGTTGAATAGGAGTGGTGAGAGAGGGCATCCTTGTCTTTTGCAGTTTTCAAGGGGAATGGTTCCAGCTTTTGCCCATTCAGCCTGATGTTGGCTGTGGGTTTGTCACATATGGCTCTTATTATTTTGAGGTATGTTCCTTCAATACTTAATTTATTGATACTTTTTAACATGAAAGGATGTTGATATTTATCAAAAGACTTCTCTGCATCTATTGAGATAACCATCTGGTTTTTGTCTTTAGTTCTGTTTATGTGATGCATCACATTTATTGATTTGTGTATGTTGAACCAACCTTGCATCTCTGGCATGAAGCCTACTTGATTGTAGTGGATAAGCTTTTTGATGTGCTGCTGGATGCAGTCTGCTAGTATTTTGTTGAGGGTTTTTGCATCGATGTTCATCAAGAATATTGACTTGAAGTTTCCTTTCTTTGTTTTACCTCTGCCAGGTTTTGGAATCAGGATAATGCTGGCCTCCTTAGGAAGTAGTCCCTCTTTCCCTCCTTTTCGGTTTTTTGGAATAGTTTCAGTAGTAATGGTACCAGCTCTTCTTTGTACATCTGGTAGACTTCAGCCAGAAATCTGTGTGGTCATGGGTTTGTTTGTTTGTTTTGTTTTGTTTTGTTTTTTGTTTGGTAGGCTATTTATTGCTGCCTCAATTTCAGAGCCAGTTATTCACCTGTTCAGGGATTCAATTTCTTTCTGGTTCAACCTTGGGAGGGTATATGTACCCAGGAATTTATCCATTTCTTCTAGATATTCTAGTTTATGTGCATAGAGGTGTTTATAACATTCTCTCATGGTTCTTTGTTTTTTCGTGGGGTCAGTGGTAATATCACCCTTATAATTTCTGATTATGTTTATTTCAATCTACTCTCTTTTCTTCTTTATTAGTCTAGCTAGTGGTCTGTCTATTTTATTAATTTTTTTCAAAAAATCAGCTCTGGGATTTGTTGATCTTTTGAAGGGTTTTCGTGTCTCTACTCCTTAAGTTCGGCTCTGATTTTTGTTATTTTTTAACTTCTGCTAGTTTTGGGATTTGTTTGCTCTTGGTAGAACAGTTTCGACACCAAGCTAAGGTAAACAAAACCCAGTGAACTCTTTTTTTTTTTTTTTTTTTTACTTTCCAATTCTTTATTTTTCCTCATTTTTCTCACAGTGAGTAACTTTTTCCCCAAACCATTGATATATTTATTATTTATATTTTCTATATCCTACAATACAACAAATTAATTTCAGAATTTCTATACCCATACCACTACCAATAAATGAAATGCAATGTTTAAAATTTCATTGCAATTTTATTTTAGAATGTTTTCCACCAAGGGCATATAGTCAAAGCATTGTCTTCAAAATGCTAGGATTCGTTTGAATTTTTTTTCTCTGTGATTCTGATACCAATTGTTCACATTTAGGGATTTTGTTTTGTTTTTGCATGTATTTGCCAGCCTTGTTGACTTTATTTTTTAATATGTAAAATAATATGATGCTCCAACAGTCAAAACTAGGCAAATAAAATACTCAGAGAAGAGTCAGTTCCTCTTCTATTCCTGGGTTAACCCATTCATTAGTTTCTTTTTTTTTTTTTTTTTTTTTTAAGAAAAACTTTATTTTATTTTATTTTTTTTTTATTTTTATTTTTTTTTCTTTTATTATTATTATTATTATACTTTAGGTTTTATGGTACATGTGCGCAATGTGCAGGTAAGTTACATATGTATACATGTGCCATGCTGGTGCGCTGCACCCACCAACTCGTCATCTAGCTGGTGCGCTGCACCCACCCACCAACTCGTCATCTAGCATTAGGTATATCTCCCAATGCTATCCCTCCCCCCTCCCCCCACCCCACAACAGTCCCCGAAGTGTGATGTTCCCCTTCCTGTGTCCATGTGTTCTCATTGTTCAATTCCCACCTATGAGTGAGAATATGCGATGTTTGGTTTTTTGTTCTTGCGATAGTTTACTGAGAATGATGATTTCCAATTTCATCCATGTCCCTACAAAGGACATGAACTCATCATTTTTTATAGCTGCATAGTATTCCATGGTGTATATGTGCCACATTTTCTTAATCCAGTCTATCATTGTTGGACATTTGGGTTGGTTCCAAGTCTTTGCTATTGTGAATAATGCGGCAATAAACATACGTGTGCATGTGTCTTTATAGCAGCATGATTTATAGTCCTTTGGGTATATACCCAGTAATGGGATGGCTGGGTCGAATGGAATTTCTAGTTCTAGATCCCTGAGGAATCGCCACACTGACTTCCACAAGGGTTGAACTAGTTTACACTCCCACCAACAGTGTAAAAGTGTTCCTATTTCTCCACATCCTCTCCAGCACCTGTTGTTTCCTGACTTTTTAATGATTGCCATTCTTACTGGTGTGAGATGGTATCTCATTGTGGTTTTGATTTGCATTTCTCTGATGGCCACTGATGGTGAGCATTTTTTCATGTGTTTTTTGGCTGCATAAATGTCTTCTTTTGAGAAGTGTCTGTTCATGTCCTTCGCCCACTTTTTGATGGGGTTGTTTGTTTTTTTCTTGTAAATTTGTTGGAGTTCATTGTAGATTCTGGATATTAGCCCTTTGTCAGATGAGTAGGTTGTGAAAATTTTCTCCCATTTTGTAGGTTGCCTGTTCACTCTGATGGTAGTTTCCTTTGCTGTGCAGAAGCTCTTTAGTTTAATTAGATCCCATTTGTCAATTTTGGCTTTTGTTGCCATTGCTTTTGGTGTTTTAGACATGAAGTCCTTGCCCATGCCTATGTCCTGAATGGTAATGCCTAGGTTTTCTTCTAGGGTTTTTATGGTTTTAGGTCTAACATTTAAGTCTTTAATCCATCTTGAATTGATTTTTGTATAAGGTGTAAGGAAGGGATCCAGTTTCAGCTTTCTCCATATGGCTAGCCAGTTTTCCCAGCACCATTTATTAAATAGGGAATCCTTTCCCCATTTCTTGTTTTTGTCAGGTTTGTCAAAGATCAGATACTTGTAGATATGTGGCATTATTTCTGACGGCTCTGTTCTGTTCCATTGATCTATATCTCTGTTTTGGTATCAGTACCATGCTGTTTTGGTTACTGTAGCCTTGTAGTATAGTTTGAAGTCAGGTAGTGTGATGCCTCCAGCTTTGTTCTTTTGGCTTAGGATTGACTTGGCGATGCGGGCTCTTTTTTGGTTCCATATGAACTTTAAAGTAGTTTTTTCCAATTCTGTGAAGAAAGTCATTGGTAGCTTGATGGGGATGGCATTGAATCTGTAAATTACCTTGGGAAGGATGGCCATTTTCATGATATTGATTCTTCCTACCCATGAGCATGGAATGTTCTTCCATTTGTTTGTATCCTCTTTTATTTCCTTGAGCAGTGGTTTGTAGTTCTCCTTGAAGAGGTCTTTCACATCCCTTGAAAACCCAGTGAACTCTTTAACAGGTTATTTGTATACAATATTCAAGCATATTATATGGTCTAATTTATTTTACATTTACTTTTATGACTGAGATGTTAGAAAATGCATCCCCCTCCAATATTTTTGGAAAAAAATGTAATTAGAATTTTCTTTTGAAGTTTTGCAAACCAGGGAAACTTGAGATTCCTTTTCAATAGATGACAAAACCCTATGCTTTTAAGTTAAATGGCTGCCAGGAAACTACCAAAAACAGTTGAGAAATGATGTGCAAATTTGAGACAAGACCTGTCACTTCATTTTTCCTCTCTAGCTTTTCACCAGCCTGAAACTTTGAGAAAAAAGAGAGGACAATAAGGAAATTTGGGGCAGATTATTAACGTAAACTTTAGCATATCATTAATAAAATAATTTGCCTGGACTTAATTATTTTTATCCCAAATTGTCTTCCTAAAACATGTTTTTGTCCTGATGTAATGCAAGTGATGAGTACTTTCAGTTAAAAAATTCTTACTGAGTAAACAGTGTCATTTGTAAATGATACTCTGAGCTCAGACACAAACGTATGTCCCACAAACCTATTTAAGCCATGAGAAACACTAGAGCAACTACCCGTGAAATAAATGCCCATGTTGGGGAACAGATCTGAAAGCACTGTGAATTGTAAGTATTTTATGTAGGAAGGTTAAATGCAACAGTTCATAGTTTATGTTCTGCCAACTTAACCATGAGCCTAATCTTTGTTACACTTTTTTCTATTATTAGCTGAGATTTAAGAGGCATTTGGAAGTGCCCCAGTTAGCTGGAAACAGATGGCCTATTCTCTCTCTTCTTAGAATCAACCAGAGAGCTCTACGGTAGCTGCTCAACTGTGGCTTCAGATTGTTTAGGGTTTTTTTGTTTGCTTGTCTTTTGTTTTTTTGGGGGGTTTTTTTGTACACGTAATGATGCCCTATTTTGGCAATTTACAATACTGTACAATCTTTCAATTAATCATTGCTTAAGTGAAATGCTATACTTTACTAATCAATGTTCAAAAACTTCCTATCTTACAAACTTTTCAACTTTTATGTAGACTATTATGAACTGGCAACCTCTGGACTAGTTTAATACAAGTGGCACATTTTTTTGACAGTACTAACAGTATATAATATTGCTTGCTCTGGAAGGTTGTATAGCAATGGAAATAGAGCACAAGTGATACATACATGAGAATGTGAAAATCTGCTATCTTTATCCCATCAGTATTTGCTGATGGATCTTCCCTCAAAGAATTAAAACAAATGAAAGATAAATTCAAAAAGTCACACTTTTTACACGGAATTTTGCTTTTAAAAAAGGTCAATCATTTGTGAAGAAGCATTGCAGAATATTATTTCACAAAATCTTAGATGTGAAAGCGAACCTAGAGATTACTCAATCCAATCACTTCATATTTAAGTTTAAGAAACTGAATTCTATGAAGGATCACATAGCTACTCAATTAGCAGCAAGACCAAGCATAGGACCCCAATTTCCTGACTCAAAGTCCAGTCTTTACTATTTTATGATTAATTACTTTTGTTTCAGATGTTTATCTCAAAAGTAGATTGTACTAATTCAGAAATGTAAGACACTTCTTATTTTGTGAGAATCGGTCTGACATTAGTGGGAATTCCAAGTCGTAACTGCTTTCCTGTCAAACTGGGACCTAAATTTATTGATGCCTTCTGAGTAAATCAATAAATCAACACTAAATGCCGTTACAGCTTTGTGACATTCCAGCCTTATCCTTGATTACATCTCATAAAATGGAAAAGGGGTGAAGGGTTGAGAGTGAGCTTTGGGAACCAAGTCTCTAACCTCTTTGACTCTATTTCTTAAATTAAAATGTGAAAAATTTATAGTTTAGTTAATAGTAATGTACCAATGTTAATTTTAAAGTTTTTACAAATGTGCTGTGATAACATATCAGCACTGGAGGAAACTAGGTGAAAGATGTGGGCTACACAGGTGCTCTCTGTACACTTTGAACTTTTGTGTAAATCTAAACTTATCTCAAAACAAAAAGTGTTTTTAAAGCAAAACGACAACAAAAACACCCCAAAAATTATAATCATGGGCACTAGATTAACCTTGAAACACAGAGACAGATATGTAAGTATGTTTCTTATCAATGATGTTTGTAATCAATGCTATGAAGTATAGATACTTTAAGAGCAATAGAGATGAAATCTCAAGCTTTTCTCTGATATTTGCTCTTATTAAGTATTCGTAGCAGTAACAAATACTTCACCAATAACCACCCCACCCTCATCTCCCTTACACAGACATAAAGACACACACACACTCAGACTTCTGAAACTTATCCTGATATCTCTCAGTCACTTCTGCAGCTGAGTAGTCCCATGCTTCAGGCCCTTGCTTAGGAGGCTGAAGGGGGTGGAGAAGCTCCCATGTTATGCCCCATCATAATCATTTTCTTCCAATGCTCTGCCTCTCCCAGCAAACTGCCTGCCACCTTTTGCATCACAAAAATCACAGTGCTTTTCCACCTCTCATCCTAATGAAGTCCACGAGGATGATTAAGTGGACCTTCAGAATTGTGGAGAGGGGGAAAAGAAATGTTAGTAAGAGTATTTTTTTATGCTTGGAATTTGCATTTGACACTTCTTAATTACTGTTAAAATAATATCCAGATTCTAAATACCAAGGCATACTATGTTTATATTGTAGATTGCGTTTGGATAATTCTGTTTTCTCTGGTATGATGTTATGCTTTTGGGACACATTTTCCCACTAAAGTGGGAAGTGCAAACCTATTTAATAATGATCTCAACACAGCACAATTTAAAATGATAATTGGAAATGATCTTTTGGACAGCATCACGAGATAACTATACAAATGAACTCTTGTATTGTTAATAATGTATTTAAAGCTTGAAAACTGCTAAGAATAAATCTTAAATGTTCTCACCACACACACACACAAAAAGATAACAATGTGAGTTCATGGATATGTTACTGGGCTTGATTGTGGTAATCATTTCATAACGTATATGTATATCGAAACATCATGTTGTATACCATAAATATATACAATTTTTATTTATCAATTATACCCCAATAAAACTGAAGAAAAAAAGAATCAAAATATTCCCAAAAGACCACTGGAGAAAAAAAATACAACAAAATGATTACTTCTGGGTTAAAATTCTGATAATGCCACTTTGAACAAGTTACTTAATGTCCCTGAGCCTTATTTTTCACATCTTTAAAGTAGAGATAACAATTCCTAAGTCTTTGTGATTATTAATGAAATAATGAACCAAAATGTCGGCTGTAATTGTACCTATTCCATAGGGTTAGTACACGTAAATGAGATGGGATGTACCATTTTTGCAGAGTATCTAGAGCACAGGTAGCACTTAGTAAAATGTTGACCATGTGCTAACCTGCTAACAAGGAAACCCTCACATGGGCTCCATTCTTGCTGCTAGCTAACTTCTTTTACAACATGGCTCATTCGTACTATATTAAGTAGAATACCATTTTGAATTATAGGTGTGATTAAGTACTTGCTGATTATTTCTACCCTTTCTCTCCACACATATATCGTTTAGCAAACATCTAAATCTGATTTAACAAGCTTATCTTTTACTAGGTGGTTTTTCATATTACTGAAGTATTTTATATAACCACAGAGATTCTCCATAGTTTTTCCTTAAATAACATGCTCGCATTCCTTATATTGAACGTAAAACGTGTTGATTTACCAAATGCTAACATAAATCAAAGTTTTTAGGAACACATCTGTTGTATAAAACAGATCACACCTGTACACATTGTTAATGCACACATATAAATAGTAAACCAAAGTATATTATTGTAGGAAATCTAAAGAGTAAAATAATAAACTCCTATTTAGAGTTAAAAGTATGTAATTAAGCAAAATACTGGGTCTATGGTAAGTATGCAATCGAAAAATACACCGACTGAATTATCATGCTAATGATAAACTCTTCTAGGAATGACTCTGAAGAGTCATTCTGTCTTTGAAATTGATTATTTATTTCATAAACCTATTGTATTCATGGAATCTATTTTACTAATTATGAGATTATTTTGTGATATCTTTTGTTTTTATCATAAGTCAGTGTCTTCAGTATATTTAGATTCTACTCTATGTTGTGTATGCTTTTTCATTCAAAATGTTCTTTAGGAAAAAAAAATTTGAGCAGAAACAGGCTGTCCTAGGACATCCTTTCCTTTAGAGACATGAGTTTCTCCAGCATAAAAAATGATTGGATTCCAAATTGGTTAAATATCATCTTCTGTAACAGTATAGTCACATGTTGTCTTGTTACCGTGGAACATGTGCTCTCATTTCAGAAGAGCCATTCTGTGAAAAAGTTTTATTTGGCCCACATAGCCAATCCCCGGATTTGTGGGTGTTACCTCCTTTCTGTGTTACCAGTTTTTTTCATCGTCATTATTGCTTCTGCTTCATCAGCTGTAACACAGTTTAGGGCAATCCTTTTAAAGAATGAGATGTTTCTCAAAATAGACAAAACAGTTGGCTAGACAGAAAAGAGACAGCAACAAAATTAGGTCAGTTGTTTGTCTGTGTGTTGCTCCCTGAACCACTTCAGAGACACACCATCTCACACATGTGTAAATGAACAGACATTGAGTAAGCATATCATCTGTGCATTCCAATACAAATTTGTATCCTATTTTATTAAGGAAAGTAAATGATATGCAAAGTGATTTCATTCAGAGAATACAGGACGAAAACAACCAAATAAATTCTTGGTTCAGACCCTCTTTAACAAGCCCTCTAGGTGTTTCTGATGCAAGCTAAAGGTTGAAAAACACTCCGTAGCAACACAGAAGGAATAAGGCACAGTACTTGCTCTTAAGCGCTTCTCCTTGGTCTCAAGGAATTCCCAGCTGCCTCAAATTTGCATTTTAATTACCTAGCACAGTTTTATCATATATAAGCTTAGTTGATAATGATAATATTATTACTGCTTAAGAGTGTAATGGTTTTTCATCTCTTCTTGAGCAGTCAGTCATTCAATGAAGTGTTTATTAGAAAGTAGTAGTTAGTATCCATTACAAAAAGCCTTATGAATCTCATGAGTTGAGCTGCATTGTTATTGCTTGTTGCAACACACACACATAGAAAGAGAGAATTATAAAATATAAAATCTTAAGGGACAAATATTTTCAATAAAGAATTTTAAAGTGATTTTTGTGTTGTGTTTAAATTCTAGATAATATTATTAAGCTTATACTTGCTATCTTCTCATGTTTATTAATATAGGTTGTTTACAGCTTTCTGACAGCATAATTAATATACAATTAACTATACATATTTATAAAGCATTTAATTTGATAAATTTTGACACATATATACATAGTATCATAAAACAGTTTGTAGAGGGGCTTTCAATTCTAATAGATTACAAGTATTCATTACTTGTGCAAGTTTTCCCCCTTCCAACCCTAATTTCAAAATAGGACTGCAGAGAAGGCTTCCTGAGTAAAGTAACATGAGCTGAGATTTGTAAGACAACTGGATACCTGCCCAAGTGAATACAAAGGGGAAGAGTTTTACAGAATGGAAATAAAGTCTATCTCACCTAGACTTCTAGACTTCTCACCCCTGACATCTAGACTCATGGCTGTTGTAATTTATCATCACATTGGGTTTTGAAATATTTACCCAATTTCTTTGTTTCTTCTTATAATTCCATATGAGATGAGCTTAACAGGTCAAGTGGAATACACAGCACTGTTTCTGAGAGTAGCCATCCCTGCAGTTTGTTTCTTGCATTAGAGTAACTTGTTTAGCTTTGACCATCAATCCACTCTGGAATTCATATTTATATGCTGTGTGTATTATAGAGAACAGCATGAGTAAAATTATATTTTCACTTTTAAAGAATGAAATCTAATAGCTTGCCTTTAATTTCCTTTTTATCTTCTTCTTCCCCTAAGCAAATTATTACCTCCCCAAATGTTCATTTATCATTACTCCCATGTGTTAATACTGAGACTTTACTTTTTGTTCTCTCATTTGCATTATTTCCTCCTTTGCAGGTTGGCTTCATGAGTTGGGAAAGAGACTGGAATCTCCATACTATGGCAACAATACCTTGGGGGGCCCATCGATCCGAAGTGCCTATATTGCCGCTCTGTACTTCACGCTGAGCAGCCTCACCAGCGTGGGTTTTGGGAACGTCTCTGCTAATACAGATGCAGAAAAGATCTTTTCCATCTGCACCATGCTGATTGGTGGTAAGAGAGCATCTTCTTTCATACCAAGAAGAGGAACTATGCCTGCCTAACTGTCACTGCTTGTTTGTTCTGTCCTGAAATACAATAAACTGATTAACATTGGAAGATTCTAAAAGCACTAATTAGTCTAGATGTAAAGCTGTAGTTGTCTCTGTGGTTCCATATAAAAAGAGACTTGAGAGATTAACACACTAGAGCATGCATTTAAGAAGAATGGAGCAAGATTAACACGTGGGGCTCCTCTTACGTAGAATCATTACCTCATCCAGCTTACTGTTTTAGCCTGCAAAGGTAAGATGAAGTAAGAGGTGGCTATGTAGGCAAACTTATAATACACATTTTCCCTGCCCACTAGGATATGTACTCTGGACAGTGGCTTAGAACCTGACTTTTCCTAGATCCTCCAACTTACTTTTACATATGCCCTCTTTCTGGGCCACAGGATCAAGTCCGTTTCAGACTCTTCACTCAGTTTCTTCATCTTTCAAGTGATGTACTAGGCAAGATGCAGTTGTGGTTCTTTCTATCCTGATGTAATGTTATATGACCGTAAATAAACATTGCTTTCTATAAAGCAAGGGTATTAGTAAGATCCAGCAGTACTTCTCCCAATAACAAAACAAATTTCATTAGATGTGAATTGTATTTTCAGTCTTCGCACTTCTCTCCCTAGTCAACTCTTTTATAAGAGACTCAATGAAAGAGGGTGGTTGATTCAGCAAACATCTATCCCCACTCCTGGAATGAAAGCCCCAAATACACTTACTTTGGAAAGCTCAAAACATTAAAAATTTAGGAAATTTGCCCAAAATGCTCTCTAGAGAATTTTATGACAATCAAAAAGAGCAACAAATATTTCTTATATGAACATAATGAAACAGTCTGCATTTTATACTTCTCTTCAAAGAAATCACATTTTTAAAGCATTAAGATATTTTTTAAAGCCAGTAAGTTCAATATTCAGTTAAACTAAGAGACTGCTGTAATTCATAAATATACATAAAGTCTGCAGAAACTGAGACTGGTAGATGGCAAACGTGAGGAGAGATGGGAAGACTTCACAAGAGGGTCTAGCGTGTCAAATCTCAGAAAGCATCAGCAAAAATACACTTCCTAAGTGTGAGGTTCATGATCCAAAGTGCAAAAGCTATCACCCTCCTTTATTGCAAGTAAGAGCACCAAGTGAGCAAGTTTGGTGGAGAAGTACAGAAGGCTCAACTCACAAAGAGTCACACGGACCATTCATATTTGCAGGGATCACGCTAACAACAGACAATAATTCAAAATATATTAATAAAGTTATTGCTGTTATTAAAGAAGACCACAAACAAAAATTAACTATCTTAGAAAAGATATAACAACAGAGGTTAAAGATACGCTAAAATAGCTAAGCAAAGACGTGAAAGAAAAAAGCAAAGCCATCTTATGCACAAAGATAAAACTGAAGGAAAAAAAGAATAGATATTGCAAAGAATATAATGAGTCATAAAGGATAAAAAGAAGGAAAGCAAAAGGAACTGAAGGGAAGGATGAAAAAGTGGAGAGAAAAAACAAAAAGAGACAGAGGGAGGAGAGGGAGAGAGATAAAGGATGGAAGGCAGGCAGGCAAAAGAAAGAAAAAGAGTGAGTGACAAAGACAGAAATAAACAAACTTAAAAAGAGTAGAGAAAACCCTAACCATAGAAAGCAGGCTAAGGAGAACCAACATATGTATATTGCTTGTTAATACATAAATAAATTTTAATAGGAGTCAGCAGATTCAAAGGAAGACTTTTCACTATATAGCATTTTACATAATTTTAAAAAAAATTTTTGATAACATGAATTATTGCATGTAATTTTTTTAAGCAGGAAGAAGAGAACAAGCTAGATAGAGGCACAATAGAAAGGAAGGAAAATAACAGGCTTGATTCAACCATTTACGTATTCAAATGTTGTATTAGTTAATTCTCACGCTGCTAATGAAGACATAACCAAGACTGGGCAATTTATAAAGAAAAAGAGGTTTAATGGATTCATGGTTCCACATGGCTGGGGAGGCCTCACAATCATGGTGGAAGACGATGGAGGAGCACAAGCACATTTTACTTGGCGGCAGGCAAGAGAGCACGTGCAGGGGAACTGCCCTTTATAAAACCATCAGATCTTGTGAGACTTATTTACTATTAGGAGAACAGCACAGGAAAAACCTGCCACCATGATTCAATTACCTCCCACTGGGTCCCTCCCCACAACACGTGGGGATTATGGGAGCTACAATTCAAGGTGAGATTTTGGTTGGGGACACAGCCAAACCATATCAAGTGTATGACCAAATACTTACTGAATGTCTATTATATGCCAACACCAATACAATATAAATAGTGAACATTTATTAGTTGTTTTTATGTTCCATTCTCTGTTGTAAGTGTTCTAACACAATGCCATAATTTTTAAAGCACATCTATGGGGTTGGCACTATTATTATTTCATATAACAAATAGACAATTTATTATACTATTTTCTCTGGACTCCAAACCCACCTTTATTTATTTTGCTTTGTAATGCTGGGGTTTGTACTCTGCAAAACTCATTCTTCTTTGCCAGCTGACCTCAGTTGCCTTCTCTTAGAGGAGGAACCAAGGGAAGACTGGCAGGCGGAGGAGGGGAGGAGGGACTGCCTGCTCTGGTGCACATGCTGTTCCCTCAGTGGAGGCGGGAACCTCAGCAGCAGCAGGTGGTTTCAGCCTTCATTCTCTGAACCAAACTCATTGGACCTCCTCAGACAATCTTGCATCAGTCAGGGGCACTATCTTGTCCAAAGAGAACCCTGGCTCCCTGACACTCCTCACAGCTCCTGCTCTGTGTTTCTATGTTCTGATAACTGCACTTCTTCCCTTTGTGTATCCAGCCCTAAGGGTTAAGCCTTCTACATTTGCTATGTCCATGTTACCTCTATGCTCCCTTTTTATTTATTCAGCCTTCCAACCCCAGGAAAACCAATTCTCTGTACTGAATTACTGCTGTTGAAATATTTAGTATAATTTCTTTCTTCTAAACCTTCCAACTGATGCAGATTGATATTATGCACATTTTTCAGATGACAAATCTAAAGTATGGAGAATTAAAGTAACTTTCCCAATGCCACACAACCAGTTAGTAAAGATGCAAGGTTTGAACCCAGGTGAATACTTACTTCTCTCCTTAAATATGTAAAGGGAAACTTTACTGAACTGTAAGACTGCTGTGATGGAGTATTAGGAGATGTTGAAGTCTACCTTGATCAAGTAAGCATTCTTTTTAGGCTAAAGTTCTGTTAATATTATCTGCCCCACAATATTCCCCTCAAAGCCTGTTTTAGCATGTCCTCTTAATGACCTTAATTCAAGATATCACTTTGAGTTTTGAACCTTACAATCAGAGATGGCTCCTACAGGCTTCCTTGCATGAGATGTGATATGAGTGTGTGGGTCTTAAGCAATTGATCACGCAGCATACAGTGAAATCAAAGAAGTATAAAAACAAACCTTCCCTCAAAGAGCTTATGATCCAGTTTGGAGGAGATAGGCTTAAACATGTGGAAAGAGTTTTAACGATACCAGGCAGTAAATGCTAAGTGCCACATCAGTTAGGAAGTTGAGAAGCAGTGAGAGTTTCTTGGAAAGACAGTGCCATGGCACAGTTGTTGAAGTAGCATGCTGGGGCTGCTGCAACTGTAACAAGCTCTTGGCTGATGTAGAGCAGTGACAGCCTAGGGAGCAGAGAACAGGAATTCTCATTTTCTGAAGAGCTACAATGTGCCAGGCCCTGTGGTGACTGTTTCGTATCCAGCATTATGACTTTTATAATTTCCATTCTCTGTGATAGCCCATATTTCAGCCAAGCAAAATCACAAGCATTTTGCAGATGAACAGTCTATACTTATTTAATATTTGCCCATGTTTCTTCTACTCCTGATGATAATTTTGGGAAATGCTCAAAGCCTAATTCTACTAATTTGACATTTCAAAAAATCCATAAGATAATTGAGCTTATTATCTATTGATCCACTTACTGTATTGTGAGTAGTACTGAATCAAAAATTGTTAATGCACAAACTATTCCCTGCTGTTCTCTGTAGGTAGGTGCGACACTGATCACAAGGCCAAAAGATATGGGAAATAATCTGATAATGTCACTTTGTTTCTTGTTTGTTGAATGTTTATTGAGCAAATGTCCTGGTGCAAAATCAGTGCTCATTGGTAAGTGGCATTAAAAAATTTAGGTGACCCGAGCAGCACTTAGGAAACTATTCATTTGAAAGTCAAATGCCATCTAAGTGACTTGAATTTATTAGTTAAAGCTTTCATATTTGTATTTGTGGGGAAATAATTTTATATTATTGTGAAAATTACCCTGGCTAGGAAAAATGATGCCTGCATTTTAATATTTCCTAATTAACTAATTAATTGTAAAATGTTGATAACTAATCATAAGAGCTCACACTGTTGAGCACTTTGTTCATTTAATTCTCATAATACTGTGAGATAGAGATTATTAATACCCCAATTTAGACATAAGGCAGAAGAGATTTAGTGAGTTTAAATCCAGGACTCACTAAGACCTGGCAAACTTCTTCTAAAATATTCATTTGATTGTGTACTATAAATTTATTTTGTTTACTTAATTTTTATAAATATAAACAAATAATTTATTTTTAAAAAGAAAAATCTAAAATTTGTGTTACCATAGACTTAAGTCTAGGGTATCTCACTAGGAATCCCCCACACAAGGCTGATGAAATTGCTAATGGCAAGGATGCAATATACTAGAAAAATCGGCAGTAGCAATATTAAATGAGAAAGGGGACTGGCAAAACTCCAGATAATTATCAAGGACAGAGATAGTACTGCTCAGTGAGAAGAAATGGGTGAAAAAATGCTGAATGGATCCACCTAGGAGTCCTCTGGGAACCCACCAGAATTTCCACAGGAGTTGTACAGGTTTTGTTTTATATATATATAAATATATATATATATATACACACACATATATATACATATATATACATATATGTGTGTGTGTATATGTATATAAACATAAACTTTATATATGTATATATATAAAATTTTCATTTAAGATGCCATATAAACTTCCATATAAGCATCTGTAATTATGGAGTGTATAAACCACTAACATATGGGAGGAATATTTAAAACTATATAAATCAGAGTGATTTAAAGCAAAAATAATTTCTAAAAATTATACATAGACAAAACCATGTGAACTTTGAGAACACCCAAAACAAATAAGTAATCCTAATAGCTTCAGATGAATATTAGAGTTAATGAGCGAATTCAGTAAGGTTTATGGACACAAGATCAATATGCAAAAAATCAACTGCATTTCTATATATAGAGTAACAAATTAGAAATAAAATATAAAAAATGATTACAAATAATTAAATACGTATGAATAATTATAACTAAAAATTTGTAAGATTTCTATACAGAAAATTACAAAACATTAGTGAGAAAATAATGGAAGGATGTACAATGGTGATGGTTGCTAACAATGGACTCAACATTGCGAAAATATCAGTTGTATTCAAAGTAGTCTAAAGATTCAATGCAATCCCAATAAAAATTCCAGTAGATGTGTGTTTGTGTGTGGGTGTGTTTGAAAATTGACAAGTTGTTTCTAAAAATCAGTGGAAAAGAGCTAAAACCAGTCAAAGCTATCATGAAAAAGAACAAAATTGGAAGATTTGTGCTACAGATATCAAAATGTATTTCAAAGTTACAGTAATTAAGAGTGTATGGTATTTGTTCAATAACAGACCAATAGGCCAATGAAATAGAACAGAGTTCAGAAACAGACTCACACATATGTTGTCACTTCATTTGTGATATGGATGCTACTTTCAGTAAATGTTGTTGGGCCAAATGTTTATCTACCTGTTGGAAGACAACCTTGGTCCCTCTTAAAACTGTACATAAAAATTAATTCCAGGTGGATTTTGACCTAAATTTAGGAGGGAAAACATTAAAACTTCTAAAAGGTAATATAGGAGAATATTTTTATGACCTCTGATTTGGCAAAGGTTTCCTAATCATGACACAAAAAGCCCTAGCCATAAAGGAAAAGAATGATAAATTGAACTGCAGAACTTCTTTTTTATCAAAAGACCTTATTATAAATGTGAAGAGAGAAGCTACAGGATAGGAGAAGATATTTTCAAATGTTTATCTGACAAAGGACTCTCATCTACTATATATAAAGAATTGTTAAATCAATAAGAGAAAAATCAATCAACTCCCTGAAATAGGCAAAAGCTTGGAAAAAACACCTCAAAAGTAGATTTCCAATACCTGAGTAGATGACAAACATATAAAAAGGTGCTCAACATCATTAATCAGGAACATGCAAATTAAAACCAAAATTAGAGACCATTTTTGTTCACCAAAATGATATGTTTAAAAACCCTGCAACCCTAAGTGTTTGAGAGATTAATGAAACACCTTGACCTCCTCTCCTATACTGTTGAGGGGCATGTCAGTCGATACAACTTTGTCAACATCTACCATATCTGAATATACCTCTACTCTGTGATTCAACAATTCCACTTCTGAATATATAACCAATGGAAATGCATACATATATACTTCAGGGTATACACACAGATGTCTATAAAAGCATTTTTGTAAGAATCTCAAACTGGGAATGTCCATTAATAGGAGAATAAATAAGTAAATTGTGAAATGCCTATTCAAGAGAGCATTATACACTAATAAGAGTAAATGAACTACTATGTCATGGAACCTTATGGATAAATCTTACAAACTCAATGCTCAACAGAGAAGCCAGACAGAAAAAAAGTACATACTGTATGATTTTGTTTAGAGAAAGTTTATAGATAGGCAAAGCTTATTAATTGTAATATAATTGGTAACTGTGGTTACCTTTGGTGAAGGGATTGGTTAGTGATTGTGAAGGGGACACAGGGAAGCCTCCAGGATACTAATACTTGGTTTATTTATCTCGGGTGGTGGGAGGTAGTGATTCTATAGCTATGTTTACTTTGAAAAATCTCAATGAGCTTCACATTTAGCAAATGTGTAACTTGTTCTATATGTATCTTTGATTTTAATTTTACCTTGTAAAATTTTAATAGATGAGCTAAAAATAATATATCAAGCATGAGTTAAGAAGCTAGGTAATAGTGAGCTAAGTTCTTGCCTTTCATATCAGATTGTTTTTAGGTTTGTCTTAACAATAATGAGTCAAGCAATGGAGTACAATTATATTGTCCAAAATTTTGGTGATAACTGCAAAAATACCCAAAAAAAATCATTTTAAAAGGTTGACTTTAGAGAGTGAGATGGGGATGAAGGGATGGGTTTGGGGATGGACTATTTATCATAGATTTTCTAAACCATTTGCTTACAATTATAAAACTTTTTAAAGAAAGTATCAAACTACCAGAGGCACATTTCAGTTCCATAAATATTTATTGCATACTTAAATTATGCCAAGAGCTGTGCTAGATGCAGGGAAAACAAAGATGACTAAGATATGATACTTTCTTTCAAGGAGTTCACAGTTTAATAATGGAAATAGGTACTTAAGCAGATGATGTCCTTTCTTTTTAATTTCTATTTTTTTCTATTATAATGCACATTTAGAAAAGACTGGAAAACAGAAAAATAAAATTACACATAGTCTCATTATCAAAAGATAGTTTTCCAGAATTTCCATACATATATAACTATTTTTTGAAATATGTATGTATAACTATTCATATTTTTCACAACCAGACAAAATATACAGAAAAGATTTTCTCATGTCTTTAAAAATTATTTCATACTAAGCAGTGACTGCTTATAGTCACCTAATGAGTTTGCCCCAGTTGATAGTCATCAGCACAGTCTTGGAGGTTGGATAAAGCTTCCTAGTAAAGATCGTTCATCACTGAGAACATATTCAGTTTCAATGAAGCATTATTATCACAAAGTAATCAAGGCTTCCGTCGGGTCCCCCCACTGAATACACACACACTACCCTGACATAGTTTTATTGGACCCATATGATGAGCTATTGTGTTCACAAATTCAGGCTGTTCTCAAGATGTCTTTGCACTGCCATTTAAATTCATTATTTAAGAAATTTTTCTCATCTCTATTCTCTCTGCCATCTGCCATCCACAAGCCAGTGTACTTATAACCAAGAATGGAAATTTCCAGGGCAATGAGGAGGTGGGAAAGAGAAGGAGGGCAGCTAAGATTACCCAAAACCTGAGCTCTGGCCTCCTTTTATATCAGTAGAAAACGCCCCCTACTTAGCCTCCAAAGCCATTGCAAAATAGTTGGCTAAAGTAATTAGCAATGATGTTATACTCCAGGAGATAAGTGTTGTCCAAAATTCAGGAAAAGAAAGAGAAGGGGGAACAAAAAGGGGAAAGGAAATGAAAAGAGAAAGGAAAAGACAAAGGGAAAGAGAAAGAAAAAGCCAGGCAGTTCTATAGAAGCACTTCTTTCATTTGAGAACCGCTTACTTTCTTCTTAGATGCCAATTGCTGAGGTTCCTTCCAGGACCTGATACTGAGATGAGATTTTACAAAATGCATTTTATGCAAAACTCCAACACAAAAAAAAAAGAGACGCCCACACACTCAGCAGGTCTAACACTCAAGAATTATATACATCAAATTTGCTAGAAATAAAAGAAAAGTAAGTGATAATTTCCAAACTGACCTGGATATAGAAGTTCTTGAGTCAAACTTTGATAACAGATGGAATGATTTTTCCTGACAGTTACACACACTCTTTGCCAGGGTGAAATGATAACCGGTGACAGAATGGTCATAACAACTTTGGAAAATGAAAGGCTATGAGGACCAGAATTTTATTTTTTTAACTACTTAAATTAGAAGTAGTTATCTATGCTGAAATGAGACTTTGAAATTGTGGTGACTCAGACATAGACTAGTACTTTTCAACAACACTTATGAATGCTACAATTAATCCAGTAATTCATTTTACTAATAAAATACAACTAGGATGCTAAATAATCTGAACATATTACTTCTCTTACTTTAAGTGCTTTACACATTATAATTAAGCAAAGCAAAGTTAAAATCATACAGATAATTAAGGAAAGCAGTGTTAAAATAAATGAAACAGAATTGTTCTCTGTACTCGATTTAATCTCCATGAAAAGACTATTACATAGTGTTAAAGATGGTAGGGCTTCCAAACACTTAGCCCATAGGTATATTAAGGGTGCCTGAAATCGATGTTTAATTTCTTTGACTTGGAGCAGAATCAGTTCTTTTCTTTGGTGAGTGTTTATCATAAGTAGAGCTCTTATCTTCCAAATAAAAGACTTAAGCATCAGAACTGCTGTGCTTCTAAAACAATACAGAAGAGTGAACCTCTATTTAGAATCTACAAAGAACAAATCCAACATTTAGTTGTTACATGATATATATTTTTCATGGAATATTTTTGACCTGCTGGGAAACACTTAATTTTTGAACATTTAGGAATAATACATACTTATACATTCTTGCGTGTATCAAGCATTTATTGAGTATGTTTTGAATTTATTTCATCAATAAGTTGTGTCTACTAAGAGCCGCTCTTTACTATTAAAGAGGTTGCAGGAAAACCTTAAATCTGAGTCATTTTCCCCAAATTTAATTGCATTGAGCATGCTGAAAATTCATAACATTTTTCACTTTCATAAGGAAAATTAACATAAATTGAGCAAATACTGTGTTTCATACATATACTAGGCACTTTTTAAAAAATACACTTGTCTTTAAATCTTGAATTAGCCCTATGAGTAAGGGCTATTTAACATAATGAGTATGCCCATTTAACATGAATCTGTTTAAAGGAATTATGTAACCTACCAAGTTCACACAATTAGGAAGTAGCAAAATCAGTATTCAAATCCAGATCTGTCTGATTCTGAAGTTCATCTTCTCTCTGCAACATTATATTGCTCCTTGTATATAGACCCTAAGTTTAACGCTATTCTAGTAGCTTTTCCAAAATACTGAGGTCTTGTTATGAAGGGAGTGATTTTATAGACATAGTGACCATTATTCCATAGAGAAATTATGTATTACCTAGGAAATAATTTTAATTCCAGTGTGAGATTAGAATTAAATTAGTATGCCAGTGATGGTAATTTCTGATCAATGTAGGGGGAGAACAAGATTTGAATTGGGGAGGTCCTGAAATAGGAAGATAGAAGTAATAATATGTTGACATATTTGCACTAATGTATCCATTATGATGCTAAGAAATTTTTAACATAGCTCCTTGGGCACTAAGGTTTTGATACATGTACATTTTGATAGATCCTAATAGACAAGCTACTAAATGTTTAGTCTTTTTTTAAGCCCCAAATTACTGAAACAGATGATTTTACCCAACACATAAGCTTCATACCTCATTCCTAATCCTGTCCCAGAATAAGGATCAGGGATAAAATCTGAATATTACTTAGAGTTGAATTATCCATAAATATCAACGTGTTTGACCCTCATATCTCTCTCAGTTTCACAGTTCCAGGTATGTCCAAGGCCTTCTTGGATTATCTGCTGGTTTAGAAACAATTTCGGTTTCATTCTGCTAATGACTAGTGAGTGCAAAATCCTGTCATGCCTTCTCTGACTTGAGGATACCTAGCTGCTTCCCAAAGTGGGTAATTCCTGGAATACGAGGTCCATCCTTTCACTCTACTGTTCTCCAGAAGAAATACCCACCCTAAATCTCCATATGCCCTCAAATTCTGGTGAACAGAATTGTTCATGTCGTTACACTTTGATGGTAGGTTTGGGACAGGCCAAAAGGGCAGGCTTAGCAAGAAAGTGGAGGTTAAATGCTATCTGGTTGACAAACCTCACTGAAACAAGAGTCTCATATATATATATATACCCTGCTGGTGCATCTCATGGTGGCAACAAGGACTGTAAGCAGAATACCTCTTTTTCTCTGTGAATTCATTTGTTTCTTGAATGGTCTCAAATTTTCCAATATCTCCCTCAAAATTAAAATAATTGCAGAGCTGGGGTTGGGCTGGGTATTGGAGCTTCACACTGCTCAAGAAATCCTCAGTTACATTTTTAACAACTTCCTCCATATCTGCATTAATATAAATGTATCATATTTAATATTCTAAAACGAATTTTAAATGATGGCTTTTTGAGGGGGTGAGACTAAAATTCCCACAAAGGCTAACTAGTTAAAATAGACTTATTTCAAAAATTTATTTCATCTGTTACTATTATAAAAGTAATTATTAAACTATAACTTTATAGCTTTTCTATCAAACAATGAAGACTATTTTATTGTAACTATTAAACTATACATAACTATTAAAATAATATAGACACAAATCGAGTTCAAATAAAAGTTTCTCATAACCAGGATGGCAGCTAGCAGATTAAGCGTAAATCAAAGGGGCCTGTTTTGCATATGATTGAGTATTTTTAAAGATATTTTTACTCTGATCAAGCCATATGGAATCAAAGTGACTGCTTCAGGATGTACCCTGTGACACACTGTCTGTACCAAAATGCTTGTACCAAAATAGCTGTATCAACATGGCCATGTAACCACGCTCTGCTCTGATCCAGGATAAACTGTAAATTTAGATGTAAGTGGTGGGCCCCACCGTCACATTTCTCTTCCATTATATACTGTGTTGTTCTTTCTAGCCTTGATGCACGCCTTGGTGTTTGGAAACGTGACAGCAATCATACAGAGGATGTACTCCAGATGGTCCCTCTATCACACTAGAACTAAGGATCTGAAAGATTTCATCCGTGTCCATCACTTGCCCCAACAACTCAAGCAGAGGATGCTCGAATATTTTCAAACAACCTGGTCAGTCAACAATGGAATAGATTCAAATGAGGTAATGTTCATTTCTCATGTTGTTTTCAGGCAGAAAGCACATATTCTAAGGTAAAAGCAAGGTGCTCTAATGCAGGTATCAGAAGTGAAAAGCATACCAACTTCTTTATTCCTTTACCTTTTTAATTATTCATGAATCCCAATCCATCTTCTTTCACTTGCTTTGGCTTGTGTTTTCACAATGCCAATTTGGATTGACCGAAGTTTTATATTAACTTGCTGCTTATTCAATCAGGTGGACTTATTTTCCTTCTTATTGTCTCTTTTCAAAGGAATCAATTCTTACGATAATTTAACAGCGTAATCTAGGATAATTATATTAATCAAGTTTCTGTTTGCCTTAACATCAATAAAGTTAAAAAACTCCATCAAAGGGGTTATCTTTATACTTCCAGAAACATCCCAGACTGCCACTATAAAAAAGGTATTATATAAATCAACCAACTATTTCATCAACCCACCAGCCAAACCTGTAACCAACATTTTAGTAGTGATTAATTGGTTTCTCCTCTCTTCGTATAATCACCAGTGGGTCCAAATTCCATATCTTCTGTCCTGACTAGGACTCTCTGTGAGAAGCAAGTCACAATGAGTTATATGTTTTCCTGCTAGAGCCTTTTTTTAATTTGTTCTATTTCTCCACACTTCTTATCAGCTGATTATTCAGTAGCACATAATTGAAATCACAGTCACTGAAAAATCTCTCCAGGATTATACATACTTAGATTTCCTCTTCTGTATGCTGGATGGCCAAACAGCAGGAGACAGTAGGAAGAGCATCCCTGCTGTCTTGCAAAGTAAATCAGTTAGACTACACTTATCCCAATTTGATTTCCTCCTTCATCTTCTCTGACAGCTTTTGAAAGACTTTCCAGATGAACTGCGTTCTGACATCACTATGCACTTGAACAAGGAGATCTTACAGTTGTCCCTTTTTGAATGTGCCAGCCGGGGCTGCCTCAGGTCTCTGTCTCTACACATCAAAACCTCTTTCTGTGCTCCGGGGGAGTATCTGCTGCGTCAAGGGGATGCTTTGCAGGCCATCTACTTTGTATGCTCGGGCTCCATGGAAGTTCTTAAAGACAGCATGGTGCTGGCTATTCTTGGTAGGTCTGAATTGAAAAACTTGTATGAAATTTGACTCTGGAGCATAAATTAAGAAGATGAAATGGGGAAAAAACTGCTATTGAGAGTAGGAAAAGAACAGATGAAGACATGAACTCAGGAGTATTCCTCATATGAGTTTAGTGTGCCTAAGTGTTATATCCAACATATTATTTAATTCTTGCAAAAAAATCCAGTAGTACAAATATTATCTCCATTTTAGACATGAATAAATAGTACTTTAGTTAACTAGCCCAGATCACCTAGTAAGAAAATAAACTCAGTTATTTTTTATTCCTAAAGCCAAATTATTAATCATGATATATACTGCCTTCTGGTGAAATAGCTGCTCAGTTTTAAGAGGGCATTTATTTTTGTGGAAAATTAATTCAAAGAACACAAAAATTAAATTGTACCTGTACTAGAAATAGAGCAAAGGTGACTATGTTTCAAGAAAAAGCTCTCATAGCAGTCATTAACCTAATACTGTCAAGGTGACTATAGGCTCTTTTTACTTCCTTAAAGAAAACTTACAAGATATATTGTGAAAATTTTGCGCCACAGAGTTGACTCTCAATATTAATACATAATTGGTCTTCATTGAAATATAAAAGGCAGTTGACAAAAATGGCATGCAGAGTTAATGTATTAAAAATCTTATTTACAATTTTATGTAGGGCTCTTTTAAAAATCACTCTAGGCTGGGCACGGTGGCTCGTGCCTGTAATCCTAGCGCTTTTGGAGACGAGGCAGGTGGATTGCTTGAGCCCATGAGTTCAAGACCGGCCTGGGCAACATGGACAGACCCTGTCTCTACTAAAAATACAAATAATTAGCTGGCCATGGTGGCAGGAGCCTGTAGTTCCAGCTACCTGGGAGGCTGAGATGGGAGGATCACTTGAGTCCGAGAGGTGGAGGGTGCAGTAAGCCAAGATAGCGCCACTGAACTCCAGCCTGAGTGCAGAGAGAGAGAAACAGTGTCTCAAAAAAAAATCACTCTAATTTTTGTTTGTTTATTCACATAACGTTTATTGAGGACTTATGAATGAATTCAGTACTGGTCTAAACAGTGATAATGCAGCAAAAAAGAAATGGCCAAAATCCTTGCCTGCATGAAAATTAAACTGAAGTGGAGGATATGATGGGGTCTGAGACCAGCCCCTTGGCTGGTAGTAATGATGGTGAGAGGCAGGTGAATTCAGGATGTATTTCAAACACCAATATAAAACACAATATTTAGAGTTTGTGCTAATAAAAGGGGGTGAATTCAGTACTTTTTTATTTTTAATTTTTAAGAACCTTATATTTGTAAACAATTACTTGCAAAGTGTGTTCACACACAAGGTCTCATTTAAGCCTTTACAACACAGAGAGACAGATAGTGAAGGTATTTTCTCTGATTTTTCTAAAGTCAAAGCTAACCTAAGACTTTGGACTCTGTATTCAGCATTCCTTCCATGTCTAAACAATATCTATTTTTCTAATTTTAAAAAAACCCTGCACTCATATGTTTATCACAGCACTATTTATGATATTAACAATATGGAATCAACCTAAGTGTTCATCATTGGATGAATGGATTAAAAATGTGGTACATATATGCAATGGAATACTGTTCGGCCATAAAGAAGAATGAAATCATGTATTTTGCAGCAATATGGATTGAACTGGAGGCCATTATCTTAAGTAAAATAACTCAGAAAAAGAAAGTGAAATACTACATGTGCTCACTTATAATTGGGAAGTAAATAAAGTGTACAGATGGACATAGAGTGTGGAATAATAGATATGGGAAACCAGGAAAAGTGGAAGACTCGGGCGGGGGGGGCGGTGAGGGATGAAAATAAATTAATATACAATGTACACCATTCAAGTGATGGTTACACTCAAAGTCCAGACTTCACCACTAGGCAATATATCTATGTAACCAAACTGCACTTGTATCCTTTAAATTTATGCAAATTTTAAAAAACCATTATTCTATATAATCATTGTAGGCCTTCTATCAATGGATTCTGGCTACTAAGCTTCAAAATAGATTATATTTTGGAAGAGAAAAAGAGAACTAACGTGTATTGAATCCCTCATATGAGCTGGGTGTTTTATTCCCATTATTGAATTTAAATCATGCAATTTATTATTTGTGGGTTATGATCTGAATGTCTGCGTCCCCCCAAAATTGATATGTCAAAACCTAATCCCCAATATGATGGTATTAGGAGTGGGGCCTTGAAGAGGTGAATAGGTGATGAGGGCACAGCCCTCGTGAATGGGATTCGTGTCTTTATAGCAGAGGCTCAAGAGAGCTACCTTGCCCTTTCTCCCATGTGCGGACACAACGAAAAGGTGCCATCTGTGAATCACAAAATGAGCCCTTACCAGACAGCAGCCTGCAGAACTATGAGAAATAATTTTTTTGTTTATAAGCTACCCAGTTTACAGTATGGCAACCTGAATAGACTAAGACAGTATGATTATTTTCAAAATTAAAGGTGAAGAGATAGACACTAGTGAATGATGAA
This sequence comes from Pongo abelii, assembly GCF_028885655.2. Lineage (NCBI taxonomy): Eukaryota > Metazoa > Chordata > Mammalia > Primates > Hominidae > Pongo > Pongo abelii. The sequence goes on along the minus strand of NC_085928.1, from coordinate 135,293,585 downwards.
GACCCATATGCTTTTCACAGCTTCATGTTGACTTGTTTACCACTTAGAGTAAAGGTCTTTCAAATTTGTGACTCAGTTATTGTCTCATCCTCTTATGTTTTTCTCCTCAATAGAAAGGCATGAAATAGCAACTCAGAGTTTACTATTAATGTGGTCATTTCTTTATCAATATTAAAGTAAGGCTCAATAATAGAGTAACTCAATATTAGAGTAAGGCTTCTTCTGTGTGTGTGTGTGTGTGTGTGTGTGTGTGTGTGTGTGTGTGTGTGTGTGTGTGTGTCTTGTGTGTGTGTGTGTTTTCTTTCTTAAGGGGAGAATTTAACACTCTTCCTGGCCTCTTCTCAAGTTTGGGAAGTTAAAGGCCAGTCACCCTATCATCTTGTGATTCTAAATTATAATTAATAGTTATTCTTAATTTGTTTCAAAAACTTAACCTTAATCATAAGATATTTTTTATTGATTTTCCTTAGTACCACTAAACGTTTTATAGCCTGCCTAATGATTCAGCCTGTTTTTAAGAGGGCATCTAGACTTTTTCTTTAGAATCTTATGGTTTTGATATTCATGTAAGCAAATACAATGCAGCATTCTAAACAGATATAATGTGTATTTTTCTATAATTGTGGTGTATTTTAAATTTTGGTAACTAGCAACCGTTTTAGGAATAGAATATGAAGGCATCATCTATGACACTAGAGCACAATAAGTACAAATTTAGTGGCTTCTATGTAACTTCCATTGCTAGTCAAATATGATTCAATTGGATATTTCTTGTTATGTTTTTTTAAAAACTACTTACGGCTGAAAGACTTAATTCATTATCTTTTGCTCCTAGCCCCAAGTTTCTCCATAAATTGCGATTAACATGGGTAACATTTTCACATCTTTGCTTCTACCATGTATATATCAAAAGTGCAAATTGCTGCGTGACCATTCTAAACACTGGTATGTGGTACTGGGACTAAACTCAAACAAAGACAATAAATGTTTAATATTTACTTTCTGTGATTAACATTATTTCAATAAAGATTGATTATTTTACTTTCCCTATAGCAATATTGCCTTATAGGGCTAACTCAAATCAATAATACTTTGATAAACTTAGCAAGTACATGACATTATACTTGACCTGTAGATATTTAGCACATGTTCACCCTGCCAATGAAAAAAACTAATGTTCTTCTTCCTCACAACAACAGCTGTCCAACCATAAACTTGTTCTAGCAACTTTCTTGTCCAGTCAATACGTGCAGACATTTCTTAATCTGATACCTGGAAAGGGTAGGGGCAGGAATTTGTTATGGGGCTAGAATTTGTTTGCCTTGTACACCTTGATTTCATGTCCAGGTAATAGTGTTTCCCCCACCAATTTCTTCATTGTTTTAAAAGAAAATGGCAAAGCATGAATAAATGTACTCTCCACAGAACATTAGTCTTCCTAATTATAACTAAAGGTAAGTTATAGCTCTAACCTGGGTGGTTTGCAGATGCATCCCATCACCTTATGTTTTTCAATGAAAGAGTAACTGATTAGCAAAGATCAATAGTATAATGCTGAAAAACGGAGCCCACAAGGAAATCTTTCTCATCTTTTAGACATAAGGATACTGAGACCCAAAGTTACTTAAAAACTTAACTAAAGGTCCTAAATCTAGACAGTAAGAAGGCCACAAGACTGTAAAATTAGTGAGGTAGTTTTAGGTAATGAGGTGAATACCAACATGGTATTCACCAGTACCTGCTTGCCAAGACTCAATACAAGGTTCAGCACGCGTGGTCAGTTCTCCATAAATATTCATTGAACAAATAAATAAAGTGGAATTCTTTCTAGGATGCCAAGATTGGCAGGATGTTGGTGCTGTTTTTATAGCTAGTGTCATTGTAACTGAAATAGCCATACCATGGCAACCCAAAGTATGAAAGTATGATGACCCGAAAGTTATTGCAGACACTAGTTGCTTAACAGAGAATGTGAATGCTTATTGTGCAAGAGACTGCATCATGATAAATTCTCCTCAAATATACAAAATTTTAAAATTTGCTGTATTCAAAACATTTTGGCTATATTTACATCCTGCATCAGTATCCAACTTTGAGTTTTGAGCAGCAAGTTAGATTTCTAATGAAATATACAAGAAACAAAATTTCCAAGTTTAGCAATATTGACAACAATAAATCAGACTTAAATTCTTCCACACCATGTGGCTATGTATTATTCCTAGTGTCTATAAATATAGATTTTAGTCTACTTTTTCTTCTACCAAAATAGGCTAAATTTCAAGGTTTAAGTCCAGTACTAACTTGAAGATAATACCTAGTTGTAATCTAATAATTTTAAAACTCTATTTTTTATTTGACATACATATTTATGAAAAACTCAGATATTCATAGTCAATTTGACATGTTTTCTTTTACTGTCAAATTTGATAAAACAGACTGGTATTGAAGCCTGCTACATACTAGGGACTTTGCTTCCACAAATGCTGGGCACAATAAAAAATAAAAATTTTAAACGATGCTGGGTACAATAAAAAATTTAAAAGTTAAAAAAATTGTTGAATGGGAAGTAGAGGCCATTTGTCATAATAACATTCCAAAGATATAGCTTGATTGCTGCTTGTTGTTGTTAGTTAAAATTTGTTAGTTGTTGGTTCTTTATGAAATTGAGCATAATGGCCATAAAACAAATAAAAGCTAAAGCCCAGGTATGATGCTATTGTATGCCAAAGTTGAAAAGCCCTGCCCCAAGGTAAATGTTCTTCTCTTTTCAGTGTAATCTCACTGAAAAATGAAGCCTGTAAGTCAAATGAGGTTATCAGTCCTAAGCTTGCTTTTTTTTTGAAAATGATCTCTCTCTCTTTCTAGGGAAAGGGGATTTAATTGGAGCAAATCTATCAATTAAGGACCAAGTGATCAAGACCAATGCAGATGTAAAGGCTTTAACCTACTGTGATCTCCAGTGCATCATCCTCAAAGGACTCTTTGAAGTGCTAGACCTTTACCCAGAATATGCTCACAAATTCGTGGAAGACATTCAGCATGACCTCACATACAACCTCCGAGAAGGTCATGAGAGTGATGTAAGTCTCATTTCTAATTGGTGCTGAGACCTAATAACATTGGGCCTGGAGATCATTTGTAACAGTAAAGGCAGATGTCATGACCTCACCTTAAAAAGTCTCTGAATATCTAAGACGTGAATATTCAGCCACCAGTTAAGCAATTAAATAATTAGCTAGAAGCCAAACCTGGAGTTTGTTATTAACATTCTAGGAAAATATTTTTCATGAATGACTTCTCAACTCAGTTTCTTTCTGTTTCTTTTCATATGCTTAAAACTACAATCCATTTCAGTTATATATAACATTAGGTAGAGATGTGTGATTTCTCCAGAATTTAAAGATTTCCAGATGAAGTATATGGTTCAGTTTGCTGTGTTTGTAATTGTTCACTACTCCAGTTGCTTGACATAGATTTTGCTTAAAAATAATCTTTTATTTAGTGGTACACAAAACAGTCTATCTTAAAGTGAGTAAATATAAAAGGATTCAAGCGAAGGATTGTCACACTGAAAGCATAATGAACATTTTATGCAATTATATATTTGCTGCAAGTTTCGTATTAGACAACAGCTTTCCTGTCAAAATATGTACTATACTGCATCCTGTGATTAAGCCGATCGTGAACATGACTTCATTAGATGTCTCAGAGAGACACATGATTTAATAGGAATGATTGTTGAAAGGTAAGCCAAGGCATGCATAGCATTGTGTAACAACAAGCCTTTATATGCTGTCTTGAGCTGTCCCAGATATTTGTAACTCTTGATTTTTTTCCTATGTACTTAAGAAGCTGTGGTTTTGACCAACCCATATTGTGCAGATATTCATGTCAATCATTAATATTCTCCGCTTTGAAAGGTAGAAAGAAAACTTAAATTGTGTATTATTTTATCTTGGTTGGGGCTATCTAATGACAGTAAGTATGTAGGTAATATCCCATTCTGAGGTTCAAGATGACCAGTTTTGCATATATGCTTCTCTCCATTGTTGACAGCAAACAGCAGAGTAGGTACCAACATTTACTGGCTATGTTTTATGTGTTAAGCACTCTACCTATGTAAAGCATCTCATTTATTGCTTAAGACAAATCTTTAAGGTAAGTCTTGATCTATTTTTATGGAAGAGAAAATAAATTCAGAATGGTTAAATCACGTGTGTATGTTCACACATACTTGCAGGCAGGTGGCTGGGTCAGAGTTTCAACATAGGCATCAGAGTTTAAAACATATATTGTTTTTGTTAAATATATTGCCTCATCTTGAAATCATTTTCATGTCTTTAAAAAAAAAATCAGTAGATTGAAGTTTAAAACTACAGGTGTCTTTTGTGCTCACCATGACAGCATAAAATGACAACTGTTTTGAAAATCAAAGGTGAGTTCGGGGGTCGAAGTAATCAAAGAGAAGAAGAAATTAGCAAAGAGAGAAAAATCGCTAATATTCCTCAGCATAGAAAGTGGGAAATATTGGATCTCAATCTCTATTTTATTTCATTTGACTTATTAAGGATCCTTATCTTTTTAAAAACTTTGTGGCATACAAAATGATGTTTTCAATACGTATACATTTTGGAATGGCTAAATCACTCTAATTAATGTATGCATTTCTCACATGTTTATCATTTATTTGTGGTGAGAACACTTAAAATCTCCTCCCTTAGCAATTTTCAAGTGTACAATACATCGTTATTAACTAGAGTCACCATGTTGTACAACAGATCTCTTGAACTTATTTCTCCTAATTTAAATTCGGTATCCTTTAAGCAACATCTTTCTGATCTCTTCTGGACCTCCAGCCCCAGCTCATGGTAACCATCATTGTACTCTCTGCTTCTTTGACTTCAAGGTATTTTAGATTCAGTATATAAATGAGATCATGTAGTATTTGTTTTTCTATACCTGGCTTATTTCACTAAGCATAATGACCTCTAGTTTCATCCATGTTGTGGCAAATGACAGGATTTTCTTCTTTTTTAAGGCTGAATAGTATTTCATTGTGTATATATACCACATTTTCTTTATTCATTTGTCTGTTGTTGGACACTTAGGTTAATTCTGTATCTTGGCTATTATGAATAATGCTGCAATGAAAATGGGAGTGCATATATCTCTTTAAGATACTGATTTCATTCCTTTGGATATATACCCAGTATTAGGACTTCCAGATCATATGGTATTTCTATTTTTAATTTTTTTAAAGAACTTCCCTACTGTTTTCCATAGTGGCTATAATGATTTACATTTGCACCAACAGTGTGCAGGGGTTCCTTTTTTTTCACATCCTTGCCAAAATTTCTTTGTCGTTGTTTTTTTAAAATAGCCCTTCTAATAGGTGTGGTTTTAATTTGCATTTTCCTAATGATTAGCAATATTGAGCATATTTTCATATAACTGTTGGCCTTTTGTATGTCTTTTTCTGAGAAAAGTTCATTCTGGTCATTCATCCGTTTTAAAAATCAGGTTATTTACTTTCTTGTTATTGAGTTGTTTATGTATTTATTGTTGTTACTGAGTTGAGTTTATGTATTTTGCATATTAACTCCTTATCAGATGTATGATTTGCAAATATTTTCTCCCATTCTGTAGATTGTCTCTTGATTCTGTTGATTGTTTCCTTTTCTGTGCAGAGCTTTTTAATTTGATATAATTCAATTTATCTGTTTTTGCTTTTGTTGCCTGTGCTTTGGAGTCATATCCAAAAACATCATTGTCCAGACCAATGTCATGGAGCTTTCCCCTGTTTTCTTTTAGAGTTACATAATTTCAGTTCTTACATTTAAGTCTTTATTCATTTGGAATTTGTATATGGTGTAACATAAAGATCTAATTTTATTCTTCTGCATGTGGAAAAGGAATTTTTATCTTTGATAAAATTTTCATGATTCTTTTTCTATCTTCTAGAACATTAATTATAGTAATTTAAAAATCCCTGTATACCTGAATTCTCTCTGGAATTATTTCCATTGTCTGTTATTTTTCTCTTTTTCTGTCTCTCTCTCTCTCTGTCATTTGTTCTTTTTTGGTCATTTAGTTCTCATTTTAAAAAAGGAAAAGCGGGTGTCAGAATTTTGTTTAAATATAGATGTTGCTTATTAAAGATTGTTCATGTCATTTTCCTCAAAATAAGATTTTCTTTTCACAGGCAAATAAAGTATAAGCAAACCAACTTAATGCTGACCATAGTTTATTTTAGGCTTTATTAAGCTGGCATATTTCAATTTTGCCCTCAATCCTGAGGTCTAGCCTTTACTCCTAAAACAGCTTTTCTGGAGTCTCAGCTCAAACCATAGTATGTTTACCAAGGCTCTTGCTATTTAGCAGAGCTTGAGCTCCAGCCTCCATCTCCCCGACACCACATGACTGCTGAAATCTCTATCTTGTAATTTAGCCTTCTAGGTGCTATTTTAATCTGTTTCTTAGCGTACTACCCCTTGCTGTTCAAGTTAGGAGTTGGCTAATGCCTTAAAGGGAACATCAATGCAGTTTACTTCTCTCTGGTATTATATTCTTCAAATCCCTTATGCTTTCGTTTACCTGAACTTCTCTGTCTCCTTAGTTGGTAAGGATGGTCCTTTCTCATCTCTTCTAGTCTATCTTACAATGAAATAGCCAATGCCTGTAGAAAAATTCCTAGCCAAATGTGATGCTCTCATTGGTGCACTTCTCTTTTCTTAGGGATCATGTCCTTCAAGTCTTAGAGTTGATTTCTCTCAAATTCCTTCAAGCAGTTTCATATGGTTTGACTGTGTATCTCATCTTGAATTGTAGTTCCCATAATCCCCACATATCATGGGAAGGACCAGGTGGAGATAATTGAATCATGGGGGCAGTTTTGCTCATCCTTTTCTTGTGATAGTGAGTTAATTCTCATAAGATCTGATGGTTTCATAAAGGGCTTCCCCTTTCACTGAACACTCATTCTTCCTCTCCCTGCTGCCATGTAAGGAAGGACATGTTTGCTTCCCCTTCTGCCATGATTGTAAGTTTCCTGGGACCTCCCCAGCCATGCTGAACTGTGACTTAATTAAACTTAATTCCTTTATAAATTACCCAGTCTCAGGTGTGTTTTTATTAGCGGCATGAGAGCAGACTAATGCACAGTTATTTTACTAATTTTGTCCATTTTGATAATTACTTTTGATTGGAGGGTTAGTTCAATATAAGTTACTTCATTATGGCTGGAACCAAAAATATTGCTTCTTTTCAAAGAGGACTCCTTATGAGTTACATTTTAAAGGCAGATGGGACCTTCATTGTTTTATACTTCCTGACATTTTATCCCTCAAAACTTCTATTTATATATAACTAAGAGTCTAGGGGATACTATGCTCTCTATGGGCTAGATAAGTTTGGACCTCTCTTTCTATAAGTTTGTACCTAGGGAAAAGTCTTGTGCACTCCCCAAGCATACTGTGACTTTCAGGGGAACTTGTATTCTGATGATTACATTATGGATTCCTGTTCTCTACTCTGGTGTCAGACTAAATGTAGAACCAAGCCCCTTTCCTTGATTTTGGCAGACAAAACCAAAAATATCCAGTCACACAGGATTTTCTGTGGTTAAAGCCTTTGTGGAAATTTAAGTGATGGGTTGTGGGAGGAGGAACATTTGCAAAATGGAAATGTACACAACATAAATGTAACTTATCTATACATCCTTATTTTTAAAAGTCATGTGGCCACTCTGCCATGTTTTTTGTTTGTTTGTTATTATACTTTAAGTTCTAGGGTACATGTTCACAACGTGCAGGTTTGTTACATAGGTATACATGTGCCATGTTGGTTTGCCGCACCCACTAACTTGTCGTTTACATTAGGTATTTCTCCTAATGTTATCCCTCCCCCTCCCAACCACCCCACAAGAGGCCCCAGGGTGTGATGTTCCCTGCCCTGTGTCCAAGTGTTCTCATTTTTCAATTCCCACCTATGAGTGTCCCTGTGGTAGTTTGCTCAGAATTATGGTTTCCAGCTTCATCCATGTCCCTCCAAAGGACATGAACTCATCCTTTTTTATGGCTGCATAGTATTCCATGGTGTATATGTGCCACATTTTCTTAATCCAGTCTATCATTGTTGGACATTTGGGTTGGTTCCAAGTCTTTGCTATTGTGAATAGTGCCACAATAAACATGTGTGTGCATGTGTCTTTATAGCAGTACAATTTATAATCCTTTGGGTATATACCCAGTAATGGGATCACTGGGTCAAATGGTATTTCTGGTTCTAGATCCTTGAGGAATCGCCACACTGTCTTCCACAATGGTTGAACTAGTTTACAGTCCCACCGACAGTGTAAAAGTGTTCCTATTTCTCCACATCCTCTCCAATATCTGTTGTTTCCTGACTTTTTAATGATTGCCATTCTAACTGGTGTGAGATGGTATCTCATTGTGGTTTTGATTTGCTTTCTCTGATGACCAGTGATGATGAGCATTTCTTCATGTGTCTGTTGGCTGCATAAGTGTCTTCTTTTCATAAGTGTCTGTTGATATTCTTTGCCACTTTTTGATGGGGTTGTTTTTTTCTTGTAAATTTGTTTAAGTTCTTTGTAGATTCCGAATATTAGCCCTTTGTAAGGTGGGTAGATGGCAAAATTTTTCTCCCATTCTGTAGGTTGCCTGTTCACTCTGACGGTAGTTTCTTTTGCTGTGCAGAAGCTCTTTGGTTTAATTAGATCCCATTTGTCAATTTTGGCTTTTGTTGCCATTGCTTTTGGTCTTTTAGTCATGAAGTCTTTGCCCATGCTTATGTCCTGAATGGTATTCCCTAGGTTTTCTTCTAAGGTTTTTATGGTTTTAGGCCTAACATTTAAGTCTTTAATCCATCTTGAATTAATTTTTGTATAAGGTGTAAGGAAGGGATCCAGTTTCAGCTTTCTCCATATGGCTAGCCAGTTTTCCCAGCACCATTTGTTAAATAGGGAATCCTTTCCCCATTTGTTTTTGTCAGGTTTGTCAAAGATCAGATGGTTGTAGATGTGTGGGATTCAACCAACCACCAATCAAAATCATCAAAAAGTGGTGTCTGTACTAAATATGTACATACTTTTTTTCTTATCATAACTCCCTAAACAATACAGTATAACAACTATTTACATAGAATTTACATTGTATTAGGTATTACAAGTAATCTAGAGATGATTTAGAGTATACAGGAGGATGTGCATAGGTTATACTATGCCATTTTATATCAAGGCTTAGAGCATCTGAGGATTTTCATATCTGCAGGACGTCCTGGAACCAGTCTCTCAGATACTAAGGGACCACTGTACCTATATAATGATAATTCATTGCAAAAGTTTCAGAGTAGTCCTATGTATTAAGTTAACACAAATATAAATAAACATAATTGAATGCAAAAGTTTCATACTAGTAGTATGCATAACGTTAATAGAGGACAAAATGGAAGAATATATCCATAATGTCTAAACCCATAAGGGTTTGGTCAAAAAGTAAAAAGTATTACTGTTAGAAAAATGGGCAAAATATATGTACAGGCAATGTGTAGATGAAGAAACACAAAAGACAACAAGCAGATAAAAATATGCTCAAAAACATTAGAAATATAAAAATGAAAATAAAAAACAAAGGCGTAAACTTTTAAATTCTCAGAATACCAACCTTACGGAGAAGATTAATAAAAGTGTATAGGAACTTATGCAGTTATTGGTGGAGAATATAGTCTTGTGTATCCATTTTGCAGAAAAATATGTCACTACTTAGTCCATTTGAATATATATACAGCCTATGACCTCTCAAGTTCAAAATGTATCCAAAAATTTTTCATACAGGTCTATAACGGGTATTGTATGGGGATGTTCATTGTAGCTCTGCTTATTGTGGACAAGAGTTAAAAGCAACCTGGGTATTCATCACTGGAAGACCAGGTTCAATAAAATACGGTGCATAACAGAATTCTGTATAGCAGTGACAGTATATGTAAGTATGTAAAATGTAGGATTTATTGACAAGATAAGAAACACAATGATATCTAAAACAATACCACTTGCGTAAATTAAAATGTACTCAAATAAATCAGTGTACAATTTCATAAGCTAATTATAAACTAAAATACCAGAGGAATTTCTATACATTGAAATACCAAAGACTGTCAATACCTAAGACCAGAAGAAGAACAAAATTTGAGGATTTATGCTGTCATACTAACAAAACTTTAGAAACTAACCCTACAGTAATTCAACCAAAGAGGTATGAATGCAAGGCTGTACAATTTCAATAGAACAGGCTCCACAAACAGGCCCACACTTTATGGTCACCTGATTTATCACAAGTTGCTATAGTGAAAAAAATGGCAGTTTAGACTATCAATTAATGATGATGTATTAATTTAAAGCTTATATGAAAGAAAATAAACCTTGGCCTAAAAGTTGGCCCATGAGATACTTAAAACTCAATTCCAGATGGATTGCAGACCTAAATGAAAGAAAAAACAATAAAGTTTCTAGAAGAAAACATTGCAGAGTATCATTATGACCTTGGAATAGCAAATATTTCTTAAGGAGGGCATGGACTGTAATAACAATAAAGGAAAGAGAAATTTATTAAAATGAAGAACTTTTATTCATCAAAAGACACCAGTAACAGAATAAAAAGGGAAGCTGAAGAATGGGAGAAGATATTTGCATCACATATATTTGAAAAAGAAAGAATATCCCGAATGTAGTAAAACTCCTAAAAATAAGTAAGAAAAAGACATATACTTCAGTTTTTAAAATGAGGAAAACATGATCAGGCACTTTTCAAGTGGTTGATATCCAAATGGCCACTTGCCATTATCCAAATGGCATATCCAAATGGCCAACAAAGTTTTATCATTTACTTCTTGTACACCTCTTCCCTCCTCAGTCTTTTCTCTAAGTTAGTAAATGACATCATCATCTACTCTATTGCTCATAGTAAAAGAATTTAATAAATTATAGTGAGAATGATATGATTAGTATCAAGATAAGTAATTGAGATTAGCAGAAATAGCACCCAAGATGCTAAAATAATTAAAAGGAAATATGAATAGGTAACTCCAGAAAAGTTTTGAAGGCATTACTTAGATTTTCTTTTCTTTTATTCTGCTTCTCCATATTTCAATAATGCTGGAGAAATCTTTAGCAATTCATAAGTTTTACTTGTCAATTTAAGGAAGAAGATGCCATCTAGGAATTTCATAGTTAGAGAAGTCAGTGCCTGGCTTCAAATCTTCAAAGGACAGACTGATTCTCATTAGGAGCTAATGCAGCTGGTGACTTTAAGTTGAGGCTAATGCTCATTTGTCTTTCCAAAAATCCTAGGGCCCTTAAGAAGTATGCTAAATCTTTTCTGCCTGTACTCTATAAATGGAACAACAAAGCCTAGATGTAGTACATCTGTTTACAGCATGGTTTACTGAATATTTTAAGCCCACTGTTGAGACCTAGTGCTCAGAATATAAGATTCCTTTCAAAATATTACTGCTCATTCATTGACAGTGTACCTTGTTACCCAAGAGCTCTGATGGAGATATGCAAGGATATTAATGCAGTTTTCATGCCTGCTAACACAACATCTATTCTGTAGCCCATAAATCAGGTGTAATTTCAACTTTCAAGTCTTATTATTGAAGAAATACATTTTGTAAAGCTATAGCTGCCATAGATAGTGATTTCTTTGATGGATCTGGGTGAATTAAGTTGAAAACACTCTGGAAAAATTTTAGCATCCTAGATGCCATTAAGAATATGTGTGATTCCTGGGAGGAGGTCCAAATATCAACATTAACAGGAGTTTGGAAGAAGTTGACTTTAACCCTCATGGATGACTGAGGGGTTCCAAACTTAAATGAAGGAAGTCAGTGCAGATTTGGTGAAGATAGCAAAAGAACTAGAATTAGACGTGGAGCCTGAAGATGTGACTGAATTGCTGCAATTTTATGATAAAACTTTTAACATTTAAGAAGTTGCTTCTTTTTTTATTTTATTTATTTATTTATTTATTTATTTATTGAGATAGGGCCTCACTCTGTTGCACAGGCTGGAGTGCAGTGGCATGATCACAGCTCATTGGAGTCTTGACCTCCTGGGCCCAAGAGATCCCCCAACCTCAGCCTCCCATGCACGGGCATGCACCACCACACCTGGCTAATTCTTTGTTATATTTGTAGAGATGAAGTCTATATTGCTTAGGCTGGTCTCAAACTCCTGGGCTCAAGCAATCCTCCTGCCTCAGCCTCCCAAAGTGTTGGGATTACAGGTGTTAGCCACCATACCCAGCCAGGAGTTGCTTCTTATGAATGCGTGAAGTGGTTTCTTGAGATGGAATCTACTCATGGTGAAGATGTTGCAAACACTGTTGAAATGACAACAAAGGATTTAGAATATTACATGAACTTAGTTTATAAAGCAGTGGCATGGTTTGAAAGGCTTGACTCCAATTTCGAAAGAAGTTCTACTGTGGGTAAAATGCTATCAAACTGTGCTGTATGGTACAAAGAAATCACTTATGAAAGGAATAGTCCAATTGATGTTGCAAACTTCATTGTTGCTTTATTTTCAGAAATTGCCACAGCCACCCCAGCCTTCAGCAGCCACCACCCTGATTAGTCAGCAGCCATCAACATCAAAGCAAAACCCTTCACCAACAAAGAGATAACAACGTACTGCAGACTCAGATGATTGTTAACATTTTGTAGCAATACATTTTTGGTTTTTTTTTTTTTTTTTTTTTTTTTTTTAGATGAAGTCTCACTTTTGCTGCCCAGGCTGGAGTGCAATGGCACGATCTCGGCTTACCGAGATCCATCTCCCTGGTTCAAGTGATTCTCCTGCCTCAGCCTCCCGAGTAGCTGGGATTACAGGCATGTGCCACCATGCCCAGCTAATTTTGTATTTTTAGTAGAGATGGGGTTTCTCCATGTTGGTCAGGCTGGTCTCAAACTCCCTACCTCAGGTGATCTGCCTGCCTCAGCCTCCCAAAGTACTGGGATTACAGGCATGAGCCACTGTGCCCGGCCAATAAAATATTTTTTATTAAGATATGTATGTTGTTTTTAGACATACATAAGTCTATTAAGGCACACTTAATAGACTACAGTATAATGTAAACATGACTTTTATATCCACTGGAAAACAAAAATTTCATATGACTCACTTTACTGAGGTAGTAACTTTATTGTAGTGGTTTGGAAGTGGTCTGAGATATACCTGTATCATAACTCAGTTTCAGGGGATTCATTGACCCTTTCAATATCATATAGAGAGTCCATAAAATTCCAATTAAAAATATACATGTTAAAATATCCTGAGGGAAATATAGTGGCCCTTGTCTTCTTTTGCAGATTCATGTGTAAGTAGACACACACACACACACACACACACACACACGTGCACACACACAAATATATAACCCAGCAACCTGCAAAGAATGCCTGGGATAAACATCATAACAGCTGCCATTTCTGATTGCTTTCTCTGTGATAGACACTGTGTATGCATTATCTGGTGAAATCTTTATGACAGTCATGCAACTTGGGTACAGTTATATTCACCAGCTGTACAAAGTATGTGTATCCTTTGTCAGGAATAAGCTGAACTCTAATGTATGAGTCAACTTGCCGTCAGTAGCCCATGGGGGCAGGGAAGAATGTGTTTGTGGGAGCACGGGGGGCATGGTGGGAGTGGGAGCTGAAACATACCTACCTGATCATGACAAATGAGATTCAATATAGTGATTCTCCCTGCCTCCACTTGTATCCTCTAATGACCTCAAGGCTACAGGAGTAATCTTTGTAAAATATAAATCAAACTGTGTCATTTTGCTGCTCAAAATAGATCCCCATGGGCTGGTAGTAACATCAAGACTTCTTATCGTAACTTTCAAAGTTCTAAGCCTTCCTTCCCCAGCCTGCCTTTCAAAGTCATCTGATGCCATCTTGCCTCCAGCATTACACTCCAGCAAACTGGCCTGCTTTCCCTTCCTTAGGGAGGCAGGCTCCGCCCACCTCACTCCCTCCCTCCCCTCCTCCCCACCTCTGCTGCCTCAGGGTCTTTGCATTTGATCTTCTTTCTTCCTGTTGTGCTACTCCTCTGCCCTTACCTGACAGTGTGCTCTGGAGTTTGCCCTCTCCCAGTTATCCTCTGTTATATCACCTTGTTTGTCTTTTTTCATGGCATTTAGCAGGATCTAATATTATTTTAATTTGTATATTTTCTTGCTCATGATTAGTTTCTCCTACCAAAACCTATTTTATGAAACCTTTGTCTTGTTCTATACTATAGCCCCAGTGCCTAGGTCAGAGCCTAATGCAGAGTCAACATTTAATATATATTCAGTGAATGAATGAACAAATGTCAATAAGTTTACTTTGGTGCCTGGAACTAATGTTAAGTTTTAAGAAAATGAAGAAAGTCCTGAAGACAGCGGCCTCTATGGCCAGGAAGTAGAGTCTAAAATGAGAAGCAAAAAACAATTTAGGATTATATCTGTTAGAAATAGCAAAGCCAAAAAAAGTATCAATACTAGGATTTGAAAGAACAAATTGAAAGAACGGCTAAATTGAATAACAACATTTTTCACTTCCCGTAAGTTCAGGAAAAGAGATTTTCAAAAGCAACATGAGGAATTTAAGCTGAATAATGGGGGAAAAATAAAGATTGCAATCTGAGTAATATTTCTCCAGGTGGTTTGACATAAGTAGGGTTAAAATAAAAGATCTGCCTTCAAATCTCAGCTAACGCGCCCATTTTCTACATCTAATTTCCATGAACTATTGAATTACGTCTACTTGAACCTCTTGGCACTGGGCAATTTCTTGTGTAATTAAGCTGTGCTGTATCCATGAGATTCAACTTCATGATTCCTTCCTTAGATAAAAACAAGCCTGACTAGATCTTTCGAATGAAGTTTTTGATTTGCAAACATCTCTTGATGCCTATGTGACTATATTACGATTTAATTCAATTCAAGAATGTACTGAAAAGGGAGCTATTCCAAGAAGACACTTATTTTAAATTTAGTCCCCATTTCAGTCTGAAATAAAATTGGGCTGCTTAGAAGCAATTTTCTTGAAAATTATTTATCAAATATTAATAATTTTTTAAATCATATCTGACAGCCCAGATACTTAATTCTTCAAAAGTAGCCTGCGTGTAGGTGTGCATCTGCTAGCAGAGTCCTGCATAATAACAGAACATAATTAATTCTTCACTTTTCTGAGATAATTGTTCTTAGAAAATTGCATACTAAAGGACTCACATGTCATTTTACCATGTCAGCTTTCCTTGTTATCTCAGGCCCAACAAGTGTTTTGTCAGTTGTGTATTTTAAAATACTCTCCCTCAGGAAGCAAAAACACTTCCATGAAATATCTTGCAGTGAACTGTTTTACACTTTTATGCTGCTTAAGAAAATGTTAGATAGGAAAAGCTCATTAAATAATGGCCTGGGAACTGTACTTGGATCCAGTATTTTTTGTTGTTGTTGCTGTTGTTGTTTTTCGTTTTTTGTTTTTGAGATGGAGTCTCGCAGCATCGCCCGGGCTGGAGTACAGTGGCACGATCTCGGCTCACTGCAACCTCTGCCTCCGGGGTTCAAGTGATTCTCCTGCCTCAGCCTCCCAAGTAGCTGGGATTACAGGCACCCGTCACAGTATGTTTTTTATATTCTGAAACTTTCCTCCTACTGATGTCTTTCAGTAGATTCAGAAGTGATTTTGGCAAACATAGTATCTTGAAGGAAGAGATCGTGTTTTGATTAGCATCTCCCGAGCCTAGTTTTGTGTTTATGTTCAGGTATTGAGGAAATAAAGATCAATTTGGACTTCTTGCACCTGTTAATACATCCTACTTCCTGACTGCCGCAAAATGACTCTCAGTGCCCCTTCTCTTCTTAGTGATTGCCTAAGATGACAGCTTCATTCCTTTTATTATTATCCACTTTCTTCCCATCTTCATTGTTTTCTCAGTGAGGACTAGACTCTACTGGACTCCACTGGAGTCCAAGGTCATGTTCCCTTCTAACCCTGAAGTTCTAGACTCCTACCTCAGAGAAATGAAAGCCTGATACTCCATAAACCAAAGGAAAGAAGTTACTTTCACCCTTTCTCAAATTATATTTAATTTTTTTTAATTCTTATTTTAAGATAGAACTAGTGTGGGACATTGCAAAAGGGCCATCCTGGGAATCCTGTTAAGTTTGGAGGTAATTCAGAATGAGGACATTGATTGTAAACAATAGAAATTCAACTCAAATATAGCATTAAAAGAAGGGGAGATTTAATGTAAGAATTCCAAGTATCTAATGGGATCAAATAAAACACATGCACACATACCACACGTACCTTACCCCTGTAAGGAACTCTTACAGTCAGGCTCTCAAACTCTAATGTTATCTCTCCGTTTCTTACTTTTCCTTTTCTCTGCATTTCCTCTTCATTCTTCTCTCCTTCAGTAGACTTGACATCTTATTTCCTGCATCCAAATGGCAGAATATGATCTCAGACATCAGCTCTTCAATTTAAATAGGAGCACAGTAATTAGTTGATTACTAATTAATCAATTCTTAGTTGATTACTAATCAATCAATTCTTAGTTGATTCTAGATTCTTGTGGAAAGACTCTGAGTGGTTCAGATTTAAGTCATGTGCCCATCCAGCTTTCACTAATTATTGTGAGTGGCAGAGTGATCGGGGGCTTCAAGGATGAAGAGAGATCACCCTGTAGTAGCATGGTGGTTTCCATGGAATCCCTGAGGGCTGAAGAGTTGAGATAAGAGACAAGAACGAGAAAGAGGGTGGGTAGGCAGATGTAGCTGCTGGACACATAAAGCAAAGATAGAAATTGTATGAATTGTGGGTCTCCTTTGTGCTGTGGCATTATAGTTTGTCTCCATGCAATCATATCTCAGCAACATTTTCATAGAAACCCAATCCCTTTAAAAAAAAATATATTAAAATAAAAGCATATTAAATAGGGAGCACATAAAAAGGTTTAAAACATGCTGCAGTGGCTCATGCTTCATCTTTTCAGGGTTGTCTCCTGTGTGGCCTCTTGTTAGTCAAAGAGCACGACATATACCCTGCAAAGAGATCAACCACATTTTTAGTGGCATCTGGATATTACAACTTATGTTTGCAAGTTGAACAGTGAGCAGTTAGATTTTTAAGTTTGTTTATGGGGAAGGGGAGTTTAGTTGGGCTGGGAAAGGGAGAGAAAGAAAAGGACACCTGCCATACCATGAACAAGACAAAAAAGTTTTTCTTTCCTTTCTTCCCTGGTTGCATCCATCCTGAAGAGAACAGCAGATGTTCAGCCTTAAATAAAGTGTTAAATTTGCATATACACACACATACCCACAAACAGGCATGGCTCCACTTACATGTATTCCTTGAGAATGAAAAACAACGTACTGCTTATATCCACCAGGAATCCGCATACCTGCTCTACAGTTACTTGGCAGGAAGAGGGGGATGTGGAGCAAGGGTTGTCCATTCCATGCTACATTCTGGATAGTTGTTTAGGCCTATGAAGTGCAGTGTTTGCCCTCTGTAGAGTTCTTCTGCAGGCTGGGTTACCAAAGTCACACACTCACGACAAAGGCTCCATGAAAAGAGGATGATGTACATACTGTTGATAGTATAGTAGCTCCTAGGAGCCAAGCTGCATGCTAACCACTTTACAAACATTAACTTATTTTATTCTCACAACAACTTTAGAAATAAGTTGTATAAGTTTATGCTCTAGATAAGGAGACTAATTAAGGATGAAAGAGGAAAGAAAAACTGGTCCAGAATCCTTTAGCAAGTAAGCAAGGGAGATCAAGAACTGGAATTTAAGTCCCAAACCACCTGACTTCAAAACCCAGTTGAAACTTAGTATAAGTTTATCCATCAAAACAAAGTTATTGATTCATGGTCAGTTGCCTAATCCTGTGATTACTGAATGCCAGCTAAGTTAATGGAGCATTCATAGGAAACATGTTTCCATGGGAAAATCAGCTTCATGAGCCAAATACCTAAGTAAAAAATGAAGCACAGCACTTTTTGATAATTTATTAAGCTGTACACTTTTGATTTATGCACTTTTTTCTGTATGCTATACTTCAATTAGAAAGTTTTTAAAAAATGAATTATAAGAATTCTACCAAGTTACAAGTGAATAATTCAGTTGTGCACATATGATTTCCTTGAGAACAGTTACTATATTTTAATTCATTTTTGCAATTCTTTTTTTAATGGGATTGCTGGTACAAAGTATGTGCTTGATGAAAGCTTATTGGAATTTAATCACTTCATTTGTGTGTGTGTGTGTGTGTGTGTGTGTGTGTTAATGTCCACAGAATAACAGAATGTTAGAACACAAAGGCACTTTATATACCATCCAGTAAAGCTTTTTCTTTGGTGATATGGTCTGGCTCTGTGTCTCCACCCAAATCTCATCTTGTAGTTCTCATAATTCCCACTGTTGGGGGAGGGACCAAGTGGGAGATAACTGAATCATGGGGGCAGGTCTTTCCTGTGCTGTTCTTATGATAGTGAATGAGTCTCATGAGACCTGATTGTTTTATAAGAAGGAGTTTCCTGCACAAGTTCTTTTTGCCTGCTGCTATCCCTGTAAGATGTGACTTGCTCCTCCTTGCCTTCCACCATGATTGTGAGGCCTCCCCAGCCATGTGGGACTGTAAGTCCATTAAATCTCTTTCTTTTGTAAATTGCCCAGTCTCAGGTATGTCTTTTTCAGCAGCATGAAAATGGACTAATACAATTGGATAACAAGTAGCATAAAAATTCAGTCACTGATTAGATATATAATATAAGTGAATTATATACCTACGTTAATCAGAATATCTCCTTTGCAGAGAGGACTTTCAC
Organism: Pongo abelii; assembly: GCF_028885655.2. Classification (NCBI taxonomy): domain Eukaryota; kingdom Metazoa; phylum Chordata; class Mammalia; order Primates; family Hominidae; genus Pongo; species Pongo abelii. Next base: position 135,274,673 of record NC_085928.1, on the reverse strand, counting down.
ATTTGGATAAATCTCCCATGGACATCAAGCATATGTTTCAAATAAGATTTAGTCAAATAAACAAAATACATCTCATCTTTTTTTACTTTCTATTGTCAACTGAATATTTAGTAGCATACCTACTTGCTACATAGAGGTAAGAATGTCAATGTTATTAAGTATTATGAGCAAGGTAATTTGTTTATATTACCTTATTTAATTTAACTTTTAATCCTTGCATTGTTTCTGGGAGTTTGGATTATTTTTTGGCTTCCCAAACAAGGGAACTGAATATCCAAGTAGTTTACTGCCTGAGATTACAAAATTAGTGAAAGAATCAAACAGAATAAAATCAAGTCAAACTCATGGTCTTCTGCATACAAGCCTAATACATTTGTCCACTAACATAATCTGCCACAAATCAGAGAGAAATGGGTTAGTCTTCTTCTGATTTATAGCATAAGCTATACTGAATTTCTGGAATAACATTCACTTTAATTTTCTTTAACTTAATTCTATTGCTCGTCATATCTCATCAGAAACCTACTGGAACTAAACATTTTAGGAAAGACATCTGATTAACAAGAGGACAAGTAAGGTGACAAAATAGCCATACCTTGGCCATTTGACTTGCCCGCTCCCCTTGTATTTGTGCTCTTATTTGCTCATAAATCCATCCATTTATTAAATAACCCTATGGTCACAGACTGGCTCTGGGAGAATTTCTTCCAACTCAAGTATACGTTTTTCAGTCTGCTATTTACATTATTGTTCTTCATCCTTCCCTTGCTCCGTCTTTAAGAGTAAATTTGTGAAATCACCATTCCACTATCATTTCAAATGTACAAAACAGTATTTTACTTTCTTCCCAGACTGTTTCATTCTTGTAAGAAGATGCAAGTCTTCTTATTAGTGGAAATAAATGAAAATCTCTTTGGAGTGTGAATGTATCATATTTGCCAACCAGTAACACATTCTGAGAACTTCTTGTATACACACACAAACTGATGCACACACATACATTTATGTAGAGGGATTGAGAACATAAGTGAAAGAAGCAATGTCTTCAATTTAGATTTTCGCTCACATTTTTCAGTCAACCTGCAAATACTTTACCTGTGGATATGTTAGGACTTTTTAAAACATAATTCTATTATGCTTTCTGTCCAAGAATTATGCTTTCAGATAATTGTCCAGGATTTTCAGAATAATCCTGAATGTTTTATCGTGGTAAATATTTCACTGTTTGAGGCTGTGCCAGGATAATAACATTTCACAGGTCATCCTTAGGCATGTGGGGCATTTCTTCTGTTGGCCCTCTAAATCCCAAACCAGTTAGCCCTTTAATCCCAGTTCTAAAACTCAACTGTTAGATTTAGTGCATGGTATGATTAAAACTGTGTACATGAGCTAAGTTGATGGAAATTAAATTAAAATTTAAAACAAATTGCAAAATCCCAGGATAAACATATTTAATAGTGCTTTTCCCACAAAATTCCCCAAAAGGGTGTAGACAGCACAGAGGATGACATATGGTGGAGGCAGTCTGCTTACAACGCAGCACAGACTGTACTCAGCAGGCAGATCTGGAGGCCTCCAGTTTGATCAGATTCAAGGCATCTATTTGCTCACCATTTAAACCCAGCATGCCAGGATGCCAAAAGAGCGGCAGCTTTGAGTGGAGGAAACAGCAGCCAAGTCATCAGAAATACAAAGCAAGCTGAATGCCAAATTAAGGGGAAAACTGAAGTACCTCGAAATTATGAATGTGAAGGCCAGCATGTGGTGATGACAACTCTGTAAGGGTCGGGGGACCCAGGAAGATGCATTTCTGTCAAATGAATTGGGATTCAAAGGGTTTGGTTTCCAGGTCATTGAAGAAAATAATTAAGGAAAATTCTGATACGAATGTATACAACATACTAAACATTTAATGATGTGGTAATTCCACTTGTATTTTCCACTGTTAAGATTAATGTCTTTGAAAGCAGAACATATGATGACTGATTTGTGTGACTGCACTTTGCCAGCATTCACAAACAGTCCCGAGTCTGATTATTGCTAATGAAGCATACTTATATCCTAGGTTATACAGTTTACATTTTCCTTTGAGGCTATTATTCACTCTTCCATCTTGATAGTACAAAATGTTAGCATCATATATAGAGAACAACGAAATAGGATTCTATCAAAAAGAGCAATGAAGAGGATCCAGAAATCTGACTATTAGACTCAATACACATACAACTAAGGCCAGAATTGTTCCTCCAAAGAATCTAAAGCTTTGAGTTTCTTGCAACCCCCAAAGAAACAACTAAACAAGCACAGTTTGATCCAAAAGATTGGAAGCTTAAAGGGCCAGAATTGCACAAATTTTTGTAAATATTCATTGAGGCATCATCCTTCCAATTGGGTCACTTGTCTATATTTTGCTAAATGAAAATAATAGTCTTAAGGGAGAGAAAAGCTTGTTCTGAAAAGAGGCTTCATGTGTATAACTAAATGAATGATGACTTTGTACAGAATCTATAAATAACTAAATTAGGTAGTTCTGTATATTCAGAAGTTATGCCCATTCTAAGTGAATATGCCTTGTTCACTGTTCACATTTTTACAAAGAGAAGCTCCTCATATCCCTGTGATTTTTCCCAAATTTGGAAATGCTGACTTTGTGACCAGGTTGCCATGTGATAACTCTAAATGCTTGTCCAGATAGTACAATTTCAGGAAAAGAACCATTGATTCACCCTTCTTCCCACAAATCTTGTCCCTAATTTCCTCTCTGTTTATTTCAAAAGGTTAAGAAAATGTCTATCCTATGATGAAAACTCAGGCTCAAAATATAAACTCACTTTAAAAATTAATATAAAATACATGAGACTGTGTAAATAACTGGAGAATAATTTCTCCCCCACGGAAAACATGCTCCACATGGAAACATTCTTGAGAAAGAGACCCAGGGAAGGAAACTAGAGATTTATCAGGCATATTTTATTTATGACATAATTCTTGTTCTGGGAAATTCCTTCTTTAGGAGAACTATTGAGGGAGCAAAAATGTCAAATCAGATGTGTTTCATTCTAAATTTCAGTGGCTTGTAATCCCATTACAAATTCTCTCAAAGACTTGTTTTTAGTCAATATATAACTAGCCAGTAACATCTTCCTTCTGATGCTCCACACACCAACTTTGAGTACAATACTGTAGTATAAGAAGATTGGCCTCACGTCTACTAACTAACTGTGAGAATATCTTCCTCACCTGAAAATGATTATTTGGTAAAAGTGCTAATACTATGATGAATAATATTCTTCAATCTTAAGTTTCAAGATTTCTTTAAGTAAAAAACTTATGCATTTAGTCATGTGAAGGATGCCTATCACCCCACTATCATGACCCTCTATTAGCCCTCTTCTTATTCTGTGGCTAATTGAGCTTAACCGAGGCAATATATCTCAAATCAGCAAAGTAGTTTATTTCAGTTTGCTTGTTCAAACACTATCTTCAACAGACAAGGAGGTTCAACTTTTTTGTTGCAGTGTATAATTGACAATGGGCTTCCTAGGCCGCAAATTAGGCATTTCGCATTAACGCTGAAAGTGCCACAGGGAATTGTGATGCGCAAACTTCTCGCACCAAAGTGAGCATCTTTCTTAACCGACCTGGTTTGAAACCTAAATACTCGGTGGGTATCCTGAAAATCTTACGAAACCGTCTATTGTGTTTCTTTACAATTACACAGCAGCTGACTTTACAAGCTAAGTAGGAGCCATTGTACCCTAATCAGAAGAGGGTCACTGAGGGGCATGGGATCTCAGCTTAATATAATGAATTTAAACAATGTAAATTATTTTCACACAGATTACCCTGCTGAATTCCCAAATCATTGATTTGGGGCGTAGCTTCTTAAGCTTGAAATCTTTAAAACTCTTACATCATTGCTGAGAGATTTCTAGTCATTTTTCTTCACATAATAGTGTATATTTTTCTTTTTCCTTCTAGAATGATATGAGCCACATATTAATAAATAACCCTCTTTCCCTCAAAATCATCCTGCATTTTCCAAGCTTTTAAATAGGTATCAAGAAACTTCTTTGGATTTTCTTTCAATTTCAAAGCCTTTTAGTTTAGGTAATTGCATCCAAAGATAATCATTCTTGAGTTGATTTGTGTATATTATCAATGTCTTATTGACTGTACTCACACCCATGAACAGTTTTACTTTATTTAAGTAAAGCATATGAAGGGATTGAGAAAGAAAAATATGGAATGCCTGGCCATTTCTTTATATAAAGTATTCTTCCTAGTGTGCAAAGAAAAGTGTGTTTTGTGGCATGGCATGATAGCCCTTTTGCTGGGAGAACAATTTTAGGAAAACAGGTATTTAAGTATATGGCCTATTTATTAAGACATTGTACATATTTATTAATTGCAAGTAGGACAGACCCATGCATGTGAATGTTCAGATAATCATCACCCAGCCAAATGATTGATGTAAAATATCATAATGCTCATTCCCAACATGAATTCAATTCAAAGAAAACTTTTATTCATAATCAATATATCAATAAAGTATAATTAATATTTATAAACAAGAATTACTCTTGATGCCAGACACTGGACTGAGAACTTAACAATGAATGTGAGGATTTTTTTGGTTTTCTTTCTTTTTTTTTTTTTTTAACTGTAATTTCTATGTGAGAATTCTTTGTGGAAGGGGACCCTAAAGTTGAAGGGATATGAGGCTTACACTGCCCAACAGGCTCCAAATGCTTTCTCTCTGGAGAAATGAGAGGCCTGGAAGGCATGACACTATAACCTCTAGCATGACACTAACACTTCTAACAGGAATGCTTAGAATTATGGCCAGGTGGAAGCAACAAACAAGGAATCCAGAAAGAGTTTCAGTGAGAGAATTGAGAGAGATGCATGATTATTATTGCTAATAAAATTAAAAAGGAGGGTTAATCTTAAGATGTCTTACTAAGAGTTATCAAATGCATCCTCTTCTTTAAATCTATTGATTTATTATTTACATTTAGGAAATACAAGTGCAGATTCCTTACATTCATATATTGCATAGTGGTGAATTCTGGGCTATTCGTGTAGCCATCACCTAAATAGTGAACATTGTACTCAATAAGTAATTTTTCAACCCTCACCCCCTCACACCCTTTTTTCATCTCCAATATCTATTGTTCCACTCTGTATGTCCATGTATACCCATTGTTTAGCTCCCAAGTGAGAATATGCAAGTATTTGACTTTCTGTTTCTAAGTCACTTCAGTTAGGATAATGGCCTCCAGTTACACCTATGTTACTGCAGAAAACATAATTTTATTTTTTTATGGCCTAGTAGTATTTCATGGTTTATATATACAGTTTAGGATTCATAGGCCCATTTTCTTCATCTGATCCTCCACTGATGGGCCTATGAATTCAAGATTGATTCCATATCTTTGCTATTGTGAATAGTGCTGCAATAAACTTATGAATGCAGATATCATTTTGATGTAATGATTTCCTGCCCTCTCGGTGTATACCCAGTAATGGGATTGCTGGATTGAATGATGGTACTATTTTTAGTCTTTGAGAAATCTCCATACTCTTTTTCATAAAGATTGTACTAGTTTTCATTCCCACCAACAATGTATAAGCATTCCTTTTTCTCCACATCCTCAACAACATCTGTTGTTCTTTGACTTTTAATAATAGCCATTCTCACTAATGTAAGATGGTATCTCATTGTGGTTTTAATTTGAAATGCACCCCTTTTAAGGGTCTTGAAAGACACACACAAAAAAAAATTAGAATTACATTTTAATTACATTTGGTTTCTATACTGCATTTCTCTTAAATGTAACAAAATGTCAAATGTGGCCAACTGGATCTCCATTCAGTTTTCACATATATATCTCATTTAATTCTCAAAACAACTCCAGTTATTGCCATCACTTTTGAGAAGTGGAAATGAATGTTCCCAAAATTTGACTGTAAGACTAGTTCTGGCCATTAAAATGTAAATAGAAGTGATGTGTCACCCTAGGCTGGGGTAGTAATGTGCCCAGTATGCCTTCCCCATACTGTCTCCTGAGCAGTATGGGGAAGCATTGGATAATACCAGAAAAATCCTGAGACCACAAAATAGAAGAAGCCTAGGTCCCTGAATCACCTAGGGATTATGTTAGCGGAGAACTGCTGGACATACAACACTGTAAATGACTGAGAAATACAGTTCTTTTGTGTAAAATTTAGAACATTATTGTTAACCCAGCATTACCTCCTCTATCATAATTAATATGTTTCCTAAGGTTACATAGCTAATAATTGACAGGACTAGGAAAATCTTAATCACTATGCTACCCGACCTCCTAAGTGGGTTCCATCCCCTGGCACACAGACCTTTTACTCTAACATACAGCAATGGAGAGTTTGGGGGTGCCTCCTACACTATGAACTCAGTAGCTGACTCTCCAGCTCCCGTCCATAAACTCTAAATTCAGAGCTCAATTACTTAACTTGTACTTCTGTATCAGAAGTGATACCATTTACCTAGCAGAAAAGAATTATCCTCTAAGTCTTAATAGTTAGTCTTGATCTCAAAACTCAGGGTGAAATTGGAAAATGTTAAAATATCGTCAGTTCTTTCATTAAAAACGTCATTTCTAAGTTACACAACAAGCAAAGGAAATATAGTAGAGACTGTGTTACTCACTTAGGGTTTCAGGCCATCCTCAAAAAATCTCTTCTTTAGATTAAATGGTGGTGAAATGTCAGATTTGTTTACTTGAACATTAGTGCTCCCTTATTCAAAGCCTATCCTTTCTCCAGAGGTTTCCATTTACTGTTCCCATTACCACCTGCCATGGGTGTTATTTACTATTTATGGGCACCTCCAGATGAGTCTACAAGAGGAAGAAACAGATCAGAAATGAGAAAGAGACCTGCTGATTTGCTGTGTCTCTATTATATGACACTTATTATGATTTTGCAGGAGTAGACATTTTAACTATGAGAGTCGTGGGTTTATTTGTGAGTACGCTTCATTCATATTCTCTTTATCCCAAACAGTCACCAATACTGGTTATGCTGCTGTCCAGTGAATAAGATAAAATATGGAATGATCTCTTTTTCTGAATGGGAACACATGTTCCTCCAATCTGCTTTGTGACTTAATCAGTGTCATTATTATTGAGGCAGAAGATATCTTGAATCAGTCAGAAAGAAGAGCCTTATAATACACGTCTCACTTCCCAATTGAGCATTCAGCTGTAGATAATGTTCCTGCTGGAGTATTTAGTGTCTTATGAGATTCCTTATTGAGAGGATATTTTCAGACTCAAACAAGGGCTTGTAAATTCTGATCTATGCACCACGTAAACAATGCAAATAGATTTCCTATCTTCCCTGGGCCACTGTTGTACTAGATTACAGTTTAAGTTTCATAGGTCCAGGCTGTGGGTTCTGCGATGTTTGCTTCTTTCCTGCTTTACAGTAGTCAACTTACTGGTGGTTCAGCCTCTTGAAAGAAGCTTGAGAGTAAGCTTCCTTCTGCCTCAACAGGACGGAAAAACCACTCAAAATCCTTCCAAAGGTGAAGCATTAGCATCCCATAAAAGGCTGGGTCCCAAACATTGTTACTGTAGTATCTTCCATCAGGATTCAGAGGCATTTAATGAGTTAGAGAAATAGATGCAATAAATCAAAGGACTGCCTTCCCAACTACAATAATTAGTGGAAATTCTAATATTAGGAACTTTTACCATTGAGGAATTTAAGAATTTAAGGCAATTATAGGTTGAATAGCCAAAGTCAGGTATGAGCCTATGAGAGCTCTTATAGAAATGTCTTCATTCAGTAGAATAAAGACAACATTAGAGAATACAATAGCACTTTTCACTTCTAAAATTGCTATCCATGTGCCTGATATGCTTGCTTTCATTTGCAATTCAAGCTCAACAGTAGAATGTTGAGGGCTTCTCTCCACAGTTTAAGAAAAAAAGAGTTGTGAATTTGTTTTGCTTTTTTTGTTACAGATAGTATGAGTACTAAGAAACTATATTTTCTCTGTCTGGTTCTTCATGCCAAAAAAACAATTATCTTTCCAATTTAAGAGTCCTCCCTCTCAGTTCCCACAGTATTCACAAAGTGATAGAGCAATTTAGGTGGTTAGGATTGGGAGAGAAAGGAGAAGAAAAGCTATGGGGAAACTTCTTAGATCAACTGACTGTGGCTGAGATTATATTTCTTTCCCACTCTATAAGGTTATAAAGCCTTACTGCTGTTCATAATAACATTGTGCCAAGACAAATCTTTCTTTCCCACATTTGGTTTCTTCCATCCTAATAAAGGGAAGGGCACAATTCTAAGGTCTCATTAGGCTAACCCTCAATCTTCTTTATCTCTCTCAAGACTTCACTGATTTTGTTTTTTATTTATATAAATTTATGGGGTAGAAGTTTAATTTTGTTACATGGATATACTGCCTAGGGGGAATCACTGCTTTTAATGTATTTATCACCTAAATAATATATATTATATTCATAAGTAATATCTTATCCTCCCCAAAGGCTTCATTGCAATGAGCTCCATTTCTCTCTTTTGTCTAATTTACTTCCTTTTTGTTTCTCCAACCTCTAAAAGTCTAGTCTTTTTTTAAAACGTTATCCCCAGTAGAGATTAGAGACGACTAGAAGTTCTTCATGTTGTGTAAAGGATGTAAAAATTTTATGTAGAAGGGACTCAAAATTGGATAAGACTGCCCTCTTCAAAACATTTAAAACTTCTGAGTCCTCTTCTAGATGTTAGAACAAGAAAATTGGGGTCAATAAAGTTTTTCTGTTCAAAGTTTGTATTCATGCATTTTTTTCCTAAGGAGAGAATGTCTATAATGTATCACATTTCCAGAAAAATCTATGACCCAGAAAAGGTTAAAGCAGTGCTTGAGTAACCTCGCATCATGAGCTATTTGGGTCGGCTTTATGGGAATCATCAAAACCCTGTGCTGGATTAAATTCTACAGTACATCAGGCATTTATTCTTTCAGCTCAAGTAACAGCACTAACTGCTGGAGAAAGCACCTGAGAAAACTTATGGTTGGGTAAGGAACACTGAGAGTCAGGATGCATGGCCTATGACAGACATTCTGTTCTTAACTTGATGGATGAAGTTGCAGCAGGACGAGCCACAGACAAGAACCCCTCAGACACCAATTTGTAGAAGGAAAGGGCTTTATTCAGCTGGGAGCATTGGCAGACTCACGTCTCCAAAAACTGAGCTCCCCGAGTGAGCAGTTCTTGTCCCTTTTAAAGGCTTACAACTCTAAGGGGGTCCATGTGAGAGGGTCGCGGTGGATTGAGCAAGCAGGGAGTATGTGCCTGGGGGCTGCATGCACCTACACCAGTAATTAGAATGGAAGAGAAAAGGACAGGGATTCTCACAGTGCTTTTCCATACAATGTCTGTAATCTATAGATAACATAACCGATTAGGTCAGGGGTCAGTCTTTAACTACCAGGCCCCAGGGTGTGGCGCCAGGCTGTCTGCCTATGGATTTCATTTCTGCCTTTTAGTTTTTACTTTTTCTTTCTTTGGAGGCAGAAACTGGGCATAAGACAATATGAGGGGTGGTCTCCCTCTTTATTCCCCGCCCCCCCCTTTGAGAACCTCACTCATTAGTGGGAGTTTTCACTTTTATTTTTACTACCTATGTCTTTTTGCAAGACAGATCAATAGTAATTCATATAGTACACTTGTGCTAAAGCATTTTTGTGAACTAAGGTAGCAATGAAGCTTTTTCTCATTTGAGGAAGTACAGGTAGTAAACAAGGAAGTAGTAAGCAGGTTCTTATTACTATTATAACTCTTATTATAAGAGTTTTAAATTCTCCTAGTGCTGGGAGCCATTTTTTAAACATGGCCTTAGGATTAAATCCATGCCACACTTGCACAGGCACATGTGTCAGTTTTGTCATATTTTTAACTATGTCTTCAACTACTTGTCCTTGATCATCTATGTGTAGACAGCAATTAGTAAGGTTAAATTTCCTACAGACCCCTCCTTCAGCTGCTAGCAAGTAGTAGAGAGCGAATCTATTTTGATAGATAGTATTTCTCATCTGAGTTTCTTGCCAGACCAGAATAGTCAAGGCTCTGCTGGTTTTATTAGTGATTATTTCTAAGACAGCTTGTAACTGTATGATTTGATTTATCATGTAAATGGGGGTCTGGTATCCCCACGAGCTGTCTTGTGTCTAAGTAGCAGGCCTATAATATTGTATGATTTTTTTCAGGGGGCAATTTATTATTTTTTTAATTTTTTATAACTATGCTTCTCTTTTCGTGGGAAGCATAGACAGGGAAGCCTAGGAGTTTCCCTGTTTTTATGGGCAGTAGGAAGAAAGATGGTTTAATAGTGCCAATAACACAACTACCTGCCCACGGTCAGGTAATTTGGCGTAAGCTCTATGCCTACATATCCAGTATAATCCAGTGGGGGCTGTCCAGTCCCAGTGGGACTCCAGGTAGGTTCACACAGTTTGCAACTTTGGGAATTTACTAAATGGATTCCTTTTTGTGTGATTTGAACTCCACCCAGTGACTGTTTTCATGTTACCATTATACAGTTTCTGTCCTAGACAACTAAGTCATCCTACAGGGTGAGTGAATTTTTTTTTCTAGCTATGCAATATTGTCCAATAATTGAGGCTTTTAGGACCTAGAAATTATCAGGGTGATTTTTTTGAGCCGGGAATTCATCAGGAACTGGGTCTGTAGGTACTAATTTTCATGCTTCCTATGGCTATTGATCTTCTGTTACACTTTCTCCACATACATAACATGAAGTGACATTGTGAAACTGGGCTACATGCTCGGCTAATTGCAAAAACAAATTTCTTGGGGTTTTTTTTTTGAATTTCTGGTACTGGCACATTTAGTTCATCATAGAAAGTTTAAAACACTGGCTCAGGAGAGCGTTTGTAAACTTTTCCTGGAACTAAGGTATTTACTCGAGGATCCAGTCTGGCCTCATCGATTCCTAAGGGCACACGTTCCCCTTTTTTTCAGTGAGGATCAAGGGGATTGGTTATTACTAGCCCTAAGGAGTTACATTGTCCCTTAGTACAGGAAGGGCCATTTTTTTCTTTTTTGAAGGTGGACTGGATCATTTTTATTTTTTATTCAAGTGGCCTAAATGACACAAGACCAGTATTTACATTTATATTTATATAGTCCTAATTTATGACAAATTTACTTACTTTTGGTCATATAGTCTTTTTTTTAATTAAAAGAGTCACATTTCCTTTCTAACTTATTGCTAGTAATGACACAACAGGCATCAAATTTCAAGATTATGCATTTGGGCACCCCCTTTTTGTTTGTTCTGGCTAATACTTTACTTGTATTATTTATGAGTCCTCACCAGTCTTTAGTTCTTAATCTTATTTTAAAAACTGTGGACATGGGAGGCCCAGAGGGGTCATAACACACATCTGGCTAGTCGTTTCCTGGGCTACATACCTTGTACTGAGTGTCATTATATAAACATGCTCCTTTTAAAGTTTCTAGGCATTCATAGTAACTATAGAACAGAAAGATTGTTTTACCTTCTTGCCTTACCTCAGTAACCTGATGTATACACTGAGAGTAGTCTTTCATGCGGGGAAAATCAGCGGAAGTTTTTACTATACAAGTCCAAATTATAAGGAAAATGAGTTTTACGATGATTCTCCTCATGATTCGGCCGTGCGTAGACCAGTCAGCTTCCGGGTGTGACTGGAGCAGGGCTTGTTGTCCTCCTCAGAGTCACTTTGCAGGGGTTGTCCGGGCTCGGTTTTGTCTCCTAGTTTTCAGTGGCTGTAGGTTTCACACGGCTGTCATGGATCCAGGCTGGGATTCCTTATACCTTTACAGCCATGGGGGTGGTCAGGATGATGGTCTGAGGTCCTTTTCACGGTGGCTGTAAAGGGGCTATGTTCCAGTCCTTGATCCACACGTGATCACCTGGAGAGAAAGGATGAACTGGGGAGAATAAGCTGATGGGTCACCTCTTATTTACCTGAGATTGTTTGTGTAATTTTTCTTAAAGCCTGTAGCTGTTGCTGTAATTCAATTTCACCTAACTCTGAGGGAGTGCCTGGAAGTCTCTGTGTATAGGAGGAGGCCTATGATACAGTATTTCATAAAGGGAGTATTCTGTTTTCTTAGAAGGAGTTCATTTAATTTTAAACAATACCATAGGAAGGGCCTGTATCCATTTTACTCCTGTTTTCTGACATACTTTTTTAAAACTATTTTTGATAGTCTGATTCATTCACTCCACCTTTCCGGAAACTCTGAGGTCGGTAGGCGGCATGTAGCTTCCAAGTGATTCCTAAGGCCTTTGCTGTTTTCTGTACCAAGTCAGTCACAAACCTGTTAACTGAGCCGATTCGTAAGGGCAGTCTAAACCTAGGAATAAGATCTCGGAGAAGCACACGGGTTACTTCGTAGGCCTTTTTAGTTTGTATTGGATCAGCCTCCACCTACCTAGAGTAAGTACACACAAGAACCAGCAAATACTTGTTACCTCCACATTTCGGCATTTCTGTGAAATTTACCTGAAGATCCTCAAAAGGAGCTGCTCCATAAGCTTGTATGCCGGGTGGAACAGTGGGGCCTTGCCTCACATTGTGCTGTTGGCAAGTAACGCACTGTTGTGCTACAGCTTTGGCAAGGGCTGGCAAATGTGAGATGTAGAAGTACCAGCCTAACAACTTTTTAAGTGACTCTTGACCTTAGATGAGTGGTTTTGTGCACGGCCAGCTGTGGCTCCCAGCAACTGTGGCACAGCTACCTTCCTATCTGGCAGTCTGATCTATCCTCCTTTATTACTTGCCCCCTTTCTGCGTGGAAGAAGTCTTTTTCTTCCTTAGAATAGGCAGGTACCAGGTCAGGTGTTTGAGGGAGTAATGGGGCTGCTACCGATGCCCGGTAAGGGGTAGATGCTGCTTTTTGAACTTCTGAATTAGCTCGAGAGTTTCCTAGGGCCACTGAGGAGGAGGCTCGCTGGTGTCCCCTGCAGTGCATGACTGCCACCTTTTGAGGTTTTTACACTGCCTTTAATAATTATAGAATTTCTTGTTGATATTTTATGTCCTTTCCCCCAGAGGTTAACAGGCCCTTTTTCTTACATAATGCTCCATGCACTTGAGGGTTAGAAAGGCATATCGAGAGTCAATGTAGATGTTTATAGTCTTACTGAGTTCTAGAGTCCAAGTTAAAGCAATGAGCTCAGCCTTCTGGGCTGAAGTGCCCTGTGGCAATGGTTTGGCTTCAATGACAGCATCCAAAGTTACCACCGCATATCCTGCACATCTTTCATCTTGTGGGTTGATGAAGCTGCTCCCATCTACATATAACTCCCAGTCTACTGATGCCCATGGCTGGTCCTGAAGGTCAGGTCTACTAGAATAGACTGAGCCCAACACCTCTACACAGTTATGCTCAACCAGGCTTTCTGATAATGGGAACAGGGTGGTGGGATTTAGGTTGTTACAGACTTCAATTGTTATGTGGGGATTTTCACAAAGCAAGCTTTGGTACTTGGTTAATTTAGCATTTGTTAGCCAATGATGTCCTTTGGTATTCATCAAGGTTACCACAGCATGGGGGGCTTTTATATTCAGCTTTTGCCCAAGGGTTAGTTTATCTGCTTCTTGTGCTAACAGGGCCGTTGCTGCCTGGGCCCTTAGACATGGTGGCCAGCCTTTGGAAACCCCGTCTAGTTGTTTTGAGAGATAGGCCACTGGTCTTGGCCAGGACCCCACAGTCTGGGTTAAAACTCTAACTGCCATTTTTTTTCTTTTTGACACAGAGTGTAAAGGGCTTTGTCAAATCTGGTAGTCCTAGGGCACAGGCCAACGTTAAGTTTTTCCTTTAACTTACAAAAGACTTGCTGTTGTAGAGGCTCCCATTTAAAAGTTACCGGTCGCCCCCCTTTGTAGCCCTGTACAAAGGTTGGGCTAGTACTGCAAAGTTTGGAATCCATAATCTGTAAAACCTTACAGCTCCTAGGGATTCCCTTACTTGCCTTCTGGTTTTAGGTTCCAGTAGGCTGCAGATGACCTGCTTTCTTTCTGACTCCAGGCTGCGCTCCCCTTTCCAAATAGTGAATCCCAGGTAGCATACCTGCTGTCTGCAGATCTGAGCTTTCTTCTTGGACACTTTCTACCTACAGTCCTCCAGGTGCTGATGTAGGACATCCGTACTTTTTGCGCACCCGACTGCCGTGGAGTGTCCCAGCAGAAGGTCATCCATGTACAGGAGCAAGATGCAGCCTAGGTCTTTAGCAGGAAACTTTTGCAGGTCTTGTGCCAGGGCCTCCCTGAAGATAGTAGGGGAGTTCTTGAACCCTTGGGGAAGCCGGGTCCAAGTGTACTCCGGATCTTCCTACTGAAAGGCAAACAGCTTCTGGCTCTCAGGAGCTAGTCTGATGCTAAAGAAGGCATCTTTTAAGTCCAGACAGGTAAACCAGCTGTCCTCAGCAGGCAGTAGCCCTAACAATGTGTAAGGGTTAGGAATTGTTGGGTGCAGAGTCACTGTAGCTTGGTTGACCAAGCGCAAGTCCTGCACTGGCCAGTAGTCCTTTGTCCCTGGCTTAGGGACAGGCAGGAGGGGGGTGTTCTATGGAGACTGGCAAGGAACTATAATTCTAAATTATAGGCACTTTTAAGCACCTGCGATGAACCTGGATTCCTTCAAGAGCTTCTCTGGGAACCAGATACTGCTTTTGTCTAATTGGCTGGGCCCCAGGCTTAACTTCTGTGAAGGACGGGGGCTTGATGGACTGCCAGTCCCAGAGGATTATCCTCTGCCCATACTTGGGGCCATCGCTTAGCTAGTTTTATCTCTTGGCCTGGCACGGTTAGAAAAAGTCTCTATTCTTTTTCCTGGGGGACCGTAAGGGCCATGATAACTCCTGTTCCCAGTAACTTTAGCTGTAAAGAGCCCTGTTTTGTAAAGGAGATGGTGGCTCTCAGCTTGCTAAGCAAGTCTCTTCCCAGCAAAGGCAAGGGACAGTCAGGCATGTACAAGAACTGGTGAACTATTTTATGTCCCCCCACCGAGCCGGTCCATGGTAGACAGAAAGCCTGCTTATTGGAAACTTCTGTTGCTCCGATTATATCAATGGTTTTCTTGGATAAGGGGGTGACCGGGGTGGTCACTACTGAATGTTCAGCACCAGTATTGACCAAAAATTTAATGTCCTTGCCTCCAATTGTAGTCCTGACCGTGGGCTCCTTGGGGGCACTTGAGCCCAGTCCCCTTCAGTCTAGTAGCCCTTCAGCCAGATTGAACAAAGCTCTCTCATCTTTATCTAAGGTCTTTTGTTCTGAATCACCTTGTTTTTCCTTCAGTTGGGGACACTTATTTTTCCAATGTCCTATTTCCTTACAATAGGAGCATTGGTTACGTTGTAAGTGTGGGCGATTAGACTGGGTATTCTTCCCAGAACCCCCCTTTTCTTTTCCTTTCGGGGGAATTCCCTTAATGGCCGCGGCCAGTAAGTTGGCATTTCCGCCTGGCCTGGTGTTCGGCTTTCTCTGCGGCTTGTTGCATCTTTATTCACAAACACTTGATTGGCTATTTCCAGTAATGGCGAGGTATTCATACCCACAAGCCCTGCCTGTTTTTGCAATTTTTTCCTGATATCTTCTGCGCTTTGACTAACTAAGGCCATGTTAATCATGTGCTGATTTTCAGGGCTATTTGGATCAAAAGGAGTGTACATACCGTAAGCCTCACACAGTCTTTCATAGAATTGTGCTGGACTCTCCCTTTTCTTGGATGACCTCAGAGACCTTATTTAAATTTGTAGCCTTTTGAGCCCCTTTCTTTAGACCTTTTATCAATGCCTTAGAGTACCATCTTAGCCTCCCCGTGTCTGGTCCCTTATTCGGGTCCCATTGGGGGTCTGTTCCTGGCAGCTGAATCCTTATATATTCTTGGGGGTTTTGGTAATCGGCTGGGACGTGCTACTCTAGCCACTTAGTTGCTGCCTGGAGCACCCTTCGCCTTTTATTTGTATTAAAGAGGTACATGAGCAGCTGGTGGCAATCAGCCTAAGTAGGATTGAGTCTGTATAACGGTTTAGAGCAAGTCAATTAAAGCTTGAGGCTTTTTGGTATAAGGTGGAGTATTATTTTTCCAATTGAGGAGGTCAGCAGAGGTGAAAGGTTGATACAAAGGCACACCTTTCCACCATGTGTCCATCCTCATTTACCCCAGTAATATTGCTGTTCTCTCAGGGGCATTTGGATTCCAGTCTTAGGCCATAAGCAAGCTGCCAAGGGAGGAGTTTCTCCCGCAGTTTTACTTCCTCTTTTGTCTACTCTGGGTGGTCTAGGAGTGTGGCTATCTGGTGGAGGTATAGGTGCTGTGGGTTTAGGAGTGGGGAGCCCTTCCTCTCAATAAGGAGGGGGTATTGCTGGTACCAATTCCTGCCATGATTCTTCTGGTGTTGGGACAGACAAGACTTTTGGTGCAGACTTCCCTCGGTGGGTGGAGTGAGAACCTTCCTTAACTAACTGTCCCTTTGCTACTAGTACTGCTGCTGCCTGTCCTCTTAACCACTGTGGGGGATCTAAAACTAACTCTAACCAAGAATCTATATGTATATACGGGAATTGATCTGGGTGCCCTGGCTTACAAGTTACCTTGTGCCATACTTTTGAGAGAAGGGACCCGTCCAGGCTTCCTTCTGATGGCCAACCTACCTATAATGCTGGCCAGTCTATCTCACACAAAGTTCTAAGTTTTCCTGGTGTCATAACTCCATAGTCTCCCTTAAATCCTTTTTTGAAATTTTTCAACGTAGTTCCTAGTGGGATGGGCTCACTTTGTGCCTCACCCATGTTTCCTCCAGACAAAACACCACGCTGACACCACACTCACACCACAAAACAAAGAACGGGTAAAGAGGGCACACACACACTTTTACAGTTTACACCAAACCAGAAACAAAACCAAAATCAGAGTATCAAGAAATCCAAGGCAGGTCAAAACCAAAACCAAAGTATCAAGCAATCCAAGTCAAGCCAAAACCAAAAACCAAAGTGCCAGTACAGGCACGTGGTGGGTGATCAGACCATGCTTCCACTCAAATGGAGTGAGCAAGTTCCAAAGACCAGTCTTACCAAGTTTCAGATGTCCGGACTCCAAGTGCCAGTTCCTTCCCAGTGTTCAGCCACTGCATTGATCCTCCACAAGGGCCTGCCGTCCACCGCTCTGACGAGGCGTTCCACCAGGGTAAATGCCTACCCGAGAGTGCTCTCAGAATCCACATCGCTCAAGCTGGCCGGAGTCCCCCGCAGGGATGCTCCACAGGGCAGGCCTAAGCCGCCTAAGGGGCTGACTCAACTGTCCGTCCGTCCGTTAATCACCTGCTTCCTGGTCAGGAAACCAAGAAATGTAGCAGGATGAGCCACAGACAAGAACCCTTCAGACACCGAATTGTAGAAGGAAAGAGCTTTATTAAACTGGGAGCATTGGCAGACTCACATCTCCAAAAACCGAGCTCCCCGAGTGAGCAATTACCGTCCCTTTTAAGGGTTTACAACTCTAAGGGGGTCCATGTGAGAGGGTCGGGATCGATTGAGCAAGCAGGGAGTATGTGACTGGGGGTTGCATGCACCTGCACGGGTAATCAGAATGGAACAGAACAGGACAGGGATTTTCACAGTGCTTTTCCATACAATGTCTGTAATCTATAGACAACATAACCGATTAGGTCAGGGGTCGATCTTTAACTACCAGGCCCCAGGGTGTGGCACCGGGCTGTCTGCCTGTGGATTTCATTTCTGCCTTTCAGTTTTTACTACTTCTTTCTTTGGAGGCATAAATTAGGCATAAGATAATATGAGGGGTGGTCTCCCCCCTTAAAGTGAGCAAATAATCTCATCTCCCTGGGCAATAGTGTTTCTAAACACTGTTTCTAAAGTGAGAGAGTTGGACTAACTCAATGGTTTCACATCTAACCTGGAGACTTTTGGAAAACTGTGGATCACTGGGTTCCATCCACCACCAGCTATAAGAGACTCACTGTAGTTAGCACAATGGATTTTTTTTGTAAGAAAGCTACTCAAGACATTCTGTTCTTTGACAAGCAGAGAAATCATTTCAGCAGACAGTCACTTCTAGCTTTAAAATGCTGAGTTTCCAATAAAAAAAATACTCTGGGCAGAATCTGGATTGGTATGAAGTGTTAATCATCTGAATAAATATATTATAGTGCTCTTTTTAAGCATAAGTGATTAATACTACATGTAAATGAAATTATTCAGATAGCCCATCAGATTGCTGGGAAATTACTAGTTATATACATATATATGTGTGAGTGTGTGTGTGAGTGGAATACACTTGATTATGCCTCACACTTTCAAAAAATGTTCAGCCTTTATTTTAGATATATGGGGTACATGGGCAGGTTTATCACATGGGGATATTGCACCAAGGTAGTGAGCATAGTACCCAACAAGTAGATTTTCAACCGAGGCCCCCTTCCCCGCTCTCTTTAGCAGTCCCCAGTGTTTATTATTCCTATGTTTATGTACATGTGTACTCATTGTTTAGCTCCCATTTGTAAATGAGAACATGTGGTATTTGGTTTTCTGTCCCCCATTAGTTTGCTGAGGATTCTTGCCTCCAGATTCATCCATGTTGCTGTGAAAGACATGATTTCATTCTATTTTATGACTGTATTACTATGGTAATTTATCACTGTGGTGGATACGTACCACATTTTCTTTATCCAATCCACCACTGATGGTCACCTATGCTGATTCTATGTCTTTGCTATAGTGAGTAGTGCAGCAATGAATATATGAGTGAACACTTCTTTTTGATGTAGTGATCTATTTTCCTTTGGGTATGCACCCAGTAATGGAATTGCTGGGTCAAATAATAGTTCTTCGTTTTTTGCAAAATCTCCAAACTGCTTTTCGCAGTGGCTGACCTAATTTACATTCCCAGCAACAGCTTTTCCTTTTCTCCACAGCTTTGCCAGCATCTGTTGTTTTTTGACTTATAGCCGTTCTGACTAGTGTGAAATGGTATCTCATTGTGATTTTGATTTGCATTTCTCTGATGATTAGTGATGATAGCTTTTTTTCATGTTTGTTGGCCACTTGTGTGTCTTCTTTTGAGAGGAATCTGTTCATGTCTTTTGCTCACTTTTTAATGGAGTTGTTTGGTTTTTGCTTGTAAATTTGTTTAAGTTTCTTATAGATTCTGGATAATCAGACCTTTTTCAGATGTATAGTTCGTAAATATTTTATCCCATTCTGTCAGTTGTCTGTTTAGTCTCTTGATAGTTTCTTTTGTTATGCAGAAGCTCTTTAGTTTAATTAGATTGGACTTGTCATTTTTTGTTTTCACTGCAATTGCTTCTGGGGACTTGGCAAAAAATTCTTTGCCAACACTAATGTCAAGAAGAGTACTTCCTAGGTTTTCATCTAAGATATTTATAATTTTAGGTCTTACACTTCTATCTTTCATCCATCTTGAGTTAATTTTTGTATGTGGTGACAGATAGGGGTCTAGTTTCATTCTTATGCATATGGCTATCCAGTTATCCCAGCACCATTTATTGAATAGGGAGTCCTTTCCCATTACTTATTTTTGTCGATCTTGTGGAAGGTGAGACGTTTTAAACATGTGGCTTCATTTCTGAGTTTTCTATTCTTTTCCATTGGTCAGTGTGTCTGTTTTTGTACCAGTACCATGCTGTTTGGTCATTATAGCCTTATGGTGTAGTTACAAGTCAGGTAGTGTGATGCCTCCAGCTTCATTTTTGTTGTTGTTGTTGCTTAGAATTGCTTTTGCTGTTTGGGCTCTTTTTTGGTTCCATATGAATTTTAAAATAGTTTCTTCTCATTTTTTGAAGAATGATATTGGTAGTTCGATAGGAGTAGCATTGAATCTGTAAGTTGCTTTGGCCAGCATGGTCATTTTCATGACATTGATTCTTCTAGTCCTTGAGCATGGAATGTTTTTTCGTGTGTGTGTGTGTGTGTGTGTGATTTCTGACTTCTTTCAGAAGACTTGTAATTTTCCATGTAGAGATCCTCCACTTCTTTGATTAGCTGTTTTTCTAGGTATTTCATTTTCTTTGTGGCTATTGTAAATGAGATTGTGTTCTTGGTTTGACTTTCAGCCTGGACATTATTGGTGTATAGAAATGCTATTGATTTTTGTACATTGATTTTTGTATCCTAAAACCTTACTAAAATTGTTTCTCAGTTCTAGTAGCCTCTTGGCAGAGTCTTTGGGGGTTTCTAGATATACAATAATATCATCACAAACAGAGACAGTTTGGCCTCTTGTCTTCCTATTTGGATGCCTTTTGTTTCTTTCTCTTGCTTAACTTCTGGCTAGGACTTTCAGTACTATGTTGAACAGGAACAGGGAGAGTGGGCATCTTACATGGTTAGGCTTTGTGTCCCCACCCAAATCTCATCTTAAATTGTAATCCCCAGGTGTTTAGGGGGAGAACTGGTGGGAAGTGATTGGATTATGGGGCAGTTTTCTCCATGCTGCTCTCGTGATAGTGAGTGAATTAGATCTGATGGTTTTATAAATGGCAGTTTTTCCTGTGCTCTCACACACTTGCTTCTCTCTCATCCCTGCCACCATGCAAGATGTGCCTCCTTCCCCTTCTGCCATGATTGTAGGTTTTCTGAGGCCTCCCCAGCCAAGCAGAACTGTGAGTCAATTATACCCCTTTTCTTTATAAATTACCCAGTCTTAGGTAGTATCTTTGTAGCAGTGTGAAAATTGACAAATACAGCATCTTTCTCTTGTTCCAGTTTTCAAGGAGAAGGGTTTTAGCTTTTGCTCATTCCATATGATATTGGCTATGGCTTTATTATTGATGAGTCTTATTATTATTATTATTTTTCCTGCTCTACACAACATTATTCTCCTTATGTTATTACAAATTACATTAGTACATGATGAACCATTAATATAGATTGTTTTATTATAACTTTTATTTTAAGTTCAGGGGTACATGTGCAGGTTAGCTATATACATAAACTGTGTATCACAGAGTTTTGGTATATAGATTTCATCAGCCATGTACTAAGCCTAGTACCCAATAGATATTTTTTCTGATCCTTTGCCTATTCTCACTCTTCACCCTCAAGTAGGCCCCAGTGTCTGTTGTTCTTTTCTTTGTTTTCATTGCTTAGTGCCACTTATAAGTGAGAACATGCAGTATGTGATTTTCTGTTCGTGTGTTAGTTTGCTTAGGATAATTGCTTCCAGCTCCACCCATGTTGCTGCAAAGGGCAGGAGCTCATTCTCTTTTGTGGCTGCATAGTATTCCATAGTGTACATGTACCACATTTACTTTATCCAGTGATATATATCCCCACGCAAATCTCATCTTGTAGCTCCCATAATTCCCATGTGTTGGTGGGAGGGACCCAGTGAGAGATGATTGAATCATGGGAGTGGGCCTTTCCCTTGCTGTTCTCATGATGGTAAATGGGTCTCACGAGGGCCAATGATTTTGAAAACAGGAGTTTCCCTACACAAGCTCTCTCTTTGCCTGCTGTCATCCATATAAGATGTGACTTGCTCCTCCTTGCCTTCTGCCATGATTGTGAGTCCTCTTAAGCCATGTGGAACTGTAAGTCCAATAAACCTCTTTCTTTTGTAAGTTGCCTAGTCTTGGGTATATCTTTATCGACAGAATGAAAATGAACTAATACATTCAGTCTTCTATTTATGGCCATTTAGGTTGACTCCATGTCTTTGCTATCGTGAACAGTGCTGCAGTGAACATATGCATGCATGTATCTTTATGGTAAAATAATGTATATTCCTTTGGCTATATACCTGGTAATGGAATTGCTGGATCAAATGGTAGTTCTGTTTTTAGCTCTTTGAGAAGTCACTGCACTTCTTTCCATAATAGTTGAACTAATTTATACTCTTACCAACAGTATATAAGTGTTCCTTTTCCCTCGTAACCTTGCTAGCATTTATTTTTCAACTTTTAATAATGGCCATTCTGACTGCTGTGAAATACTATCTCATTGTGGATTTGATTTGCATTTCTCTAATGGTCAGTGATGTTGAGCATTTTTTCATATGTTTTCTAGCCACTTGTATGTCTTCTTCTGAAAAGTGGCTGTTCCTATCCTTTGCCCACTTTTTTATGGGGTTGTTTGGTTTTTGCGTGTAAATTTGTGTAAGTTCCTTATAGATTCTGGATATTAGACCTTTATTGGATGCACAGTTTGCAAATATTTTCTCCCATTCCGTAGGTTGTCTTTTCACTCTGATGATAGTTTCTTTTGCTATAAGCTTCATACTTTAATTAGTTCCCATTTGTCAATTTTTGCCTTTGTTGCAATTGCTTTTGGCATCTTTTTCGTGAAATCTTTGCCAGGTCCTATGTCCAGAATGGTATTGCCTAGGTTGTCTTCCAGAGTTTTTATAGTTTTGGGTTTCACATTTAAGTCTTTAATTCATCTTGAGTTAACTTTTGTTTATGGTATAAGGAAGGGGTCCAGTTTCAATCTTCTTCATATTGCTAGCCAGCTATCCCAGCACCATTTACACCGCTTATTGAATAGGGAGTCCTTTCCCCATTGCTGGTTTTTGTTGGCTTTGTTGAAGATCAGATAGTTGTAGATGTGCAGCCTTATTTCTGAGATCTCTATTCTGTTCCATTGGTCTATATGTCTGGTTTTGTACCAGGACCCTGCTATTTTGGTTACTGTAGCCTTGTAATATAGCTTGAAATCAGGTAACATGATACCTCAGCTTTGTCTTTTTGCTTAAGATTGCCTTTGCTATTCAGGCTCTTTTTTAGTTTTGTATAAATGTAAAAATTTTTTTTAAAATTGCATGAAGAATGTCACTGGCAGTTTCATAGGAATAGCATCTGTAAATTACTCTGTGCGGTATGGCCATTTTAATGATATTGATTCTTCCTAATCATGAGCATGAAGTGTTTTTCCATGTGTTTGTGTCATCTATGATTTCCTTGAGCAGTGTTTTATAATTCTCATTGTAGAGATCTTTCACCGCTCTGGTTAGCTGTATTCCTCAGTATTTTACCCTTTTTGTGGCAATTGCGAATGAGATTACATTCTTGATTTGACTCTTAGATTGGATATTGTTCGTATATAGGAATGCTACTGATTTTGTACAGTGATTTTGTACCTGACACTTTGCTGAAATTGTTTATCAGATCACAGAGCTTTTGGGCAGAGACTATGGGGTTTTCTAGATACAAAGTTATATTATCTGCACACAAGGATAGTTTGACTTTCTTTCTTATTTGGATGCCTTTTATTTCTTTCTCTTGCCTTATTACCCTGGCCAAGACTTCCAGTACTATGTTGAATAGGAGTCATGATAGAGGGCATCCCTGTCTTGCTCTGGTTTTCAACAGAATGCTTCTAGCTTTTGCCCATTTAGTATTATGTTGGCTGTGGATTTGTTATAGATGGCTCTTATTATTTTAAAGTATATTCCTTCAATGACTAGTTTATTGAAGGTTTTTAACATGAAGCGATGTTAAATTGTATCAAAAGACTTTTCTGCATCTATTGAGATAATCATGGGTTTTTTATTTTAGTTCTCTTTACGTGATGAATCATATTTATTTATTTGTGTATGTTGAACCAACTTTGCATCCCAGGGATAAAGCCTACTTGATCTTGGTGAATTAACTTTATGATGTGCTGCTGGATTCAGTTTGCTAGTATTTTGTTGAGGACTTTTATCTGTGTTCATCAAGGATATTGACCTGAAGTTTTCTTTTTTTGTTGTGTCTCTGCCAGGTTTTGGTATCAGGATGATACTGGCCTCATAAAATGAGTTAGGAAGGAGTCTATCCTCCTCAAATTTTTGGAATAGTTTCAATAGGAATGGTATCAGCTTTTCTTTATACATCTGGCAGAATTTGGCTGTGAATCTGTCTAGTTCTGCACCTTTTTTTTGGTTGGTTGGCTTTTTATTACTGTTTCAATTTTGGGACTCATTATTGGTCTGTTCAGGGATTTAATTTCCTCCTGGTTCAGTTTTACGAGGTTATATGTGTCCAGGAATTTATCAGTTTCTTCCAGATTTTCTAGTTTGTGTGCATAGAGGTGTTTGTAGTAGTCTCTGAGGGTTTTTTGTATTCCTGTAGGTCAGTGGTAACATCCCCTTTGTTATTTCTAATTGTGTTTATTTGGCTCTTCTCTCTTCTTTCCTTTGTTAGTCTAGCTAATGGTCTGTCTTATTAATTTTTTAAAAACCAACTCTTGGATTCATTGATCTTTTGTATGATTTTTCATGTCCTAATTTCCTTCAGTTTAGCTCTAATTTTGGTTATTTCTTATCTCCTGCTATCTTTGGGGTTGGTTTGCTCTTGCTTCTCTAGTTCCTCTAGTTCCTCTAGTTGTGATGTTAGGTTGTTAATCTGAGATCTTTTTAACTTTTTGATGTGGGTGTTTAGTGCCATAAACTTCCTCTTAACACCGCCTTAGCTGTGTCCCAAAGATTCTGGTATGTTGTGTCTTTGTTCTCATTAGTTTCAAATAACTTTTTGATTGCTGCCTTAGTTTATTTACCTAAAACTCACTCAGGAGCAGGTTGTTTAACTTCCATGTAATTGTATGGTTTTGAGAGATTTTCTTAATGTTGATTTCTGTTGTTAATTTTCTGTGTGAACAATTTGTCTAATACTCTCAATGGGGTATTGAAGTCTCCCACTATTATTATGTGGGAATCAAAGTCTCTGTGTAGGTCTCCAAGAACTTCTTTATGAATCTGGGTGCTCCTCCCTTGAAGGCATATATATTTAGGATAGTTAGGTCTTCTTGTTGAATTAAACTCTTTACCATTATGTAATGTCCTACTCTATCTTTTTTGGTCTTTGTTGGTTTAAAGTCTGTTTTGTCTGAAATTATGATAGCAACCACTGCCTTTTCCTGTTTTCCATTTGCTTGGTAGATTTTTCTTTATCCCTCTATTTTGAGCCTGTGATTGTCATTGCATGTGAGATGGATCTCTTGAAGATGGCATACCAGGGTGTATTGCTTCTTTCTCCATGTTGCCACTCTGTTACTTTTACATGGAGCATTTAGCCCATTTACATTCCAAGTTAACATTTATATGTGTGGATTTGGTCCTTTTATGTTGTTAGCTGGCTATTATATAGATTTGTTTGTATGGTTGCTTTATAGTGTCACTGGTCTGTGTACTTAAGTGTGTTTTCATAGTGGCTGGTATGTTTGTTTGTTTGTTTGTTTTTCTTTCCATGTTTAGTGCTCCTTGCAGGATCTCTTGTAAGGCAGGCCTGGTGGTAATGAATTCCCTCAGCGTTTACTTGTCTGGAAAGGATCTTATTTCTTTTGAAGAAAGAAATAAGCTTATGAAGCTTAGTTTGGCTGGATATAAAATTCTTGGTGGAAAATTATTTTCTTTAAGAATGCTGGGATACTGTACAAAAACAGACACATAAGTCAATGGAACAGAATTGAGAGTCCAGAAATAAGGCCACACACCTACAACCATCTGATCTTCAACAAAGCTGACAAAAACCAGCAATGGGGAAAGGACTCCTTATTCAATAAATAGTTCTGGGATAACTGGCTAGCCATATGCAGAAGACTGAAACTGGACCCCTTTCTTTCACCATATATAAAAGTCAACTCAAGATGGATTAAAGACTTATATGTAAAACCCACAACTATAAAAACCCTGGAAGACAACATAGGTAAATACCATTCTGGACATAGGACCTGGCAAAGATTTCATGACAAAGATGCTGAAAGCAGTTGCAACAAAAGCAAAAATTAACAAGTGGGATCTAATTAAAATAAAGAGCTTCTGCACAACAAAAGACACTATCAACAAACAGCCTACAGAGTGGTAGAAAATTTTTGCAAACCATGCATCTGACAAAGGTCTAATATTCAGCATCCATAAAGAACTTAAACAAATTTACAAGCAAAACACAAACAACTCCACTAAAAAGTGGGTAAAGGCCATGAACAGACACTTTCCAAAAAAAGACCTATAAGTGGCCAACAGTCATATGAAAAAAAGCTCAATATCACTGATCATTAGAGAAATGCAAATCAAAACCATGAGATACCATCTCACACCAGTTAGAATGTCTGTTATTAAACAGTCAGAAAATAACAGATGCTGGAAAGATTGCAGAGAAAAAGGAAGAATGCACTGTTGGTGGGAGTGTAAATTAGTTCAACTGTTGTGGAAAGCAGTGTGTCAATTCCTCAAATAGCTAAAAACAGAACTACCATTCAACTCAGCAATCACATTACTGGGTATATACCCAAATGAATATACATTGTTCTACCATAAAGACACATGCACACATATGTTCATTACAGCACTATTCACAATAGCAAAGACATGGAATCAATCTACAAGCCCATTGATGATACACTGGATAAAAGAAAATGTGAGGGAGATATATATATACATATATATATCTCTCACACATTTATATATTATATATATGTATGTGTATATATATACACTATATATATACACACAATCTCTATATATGTATATATAGATATACACACACACACACACACACACACACCCCCACCCACCCACCATGGAATACTACACCACCATAAAAGAGAATGAGATCATGTTCTCTAAATGAACATGGATGGAGCTGGAGGCCATTATCCTAAGCAAACTAATGCAGGAACAGAAAACCAAATGCCACATTTTCTCAATTATAAGTGGGAACTAAATGATGAAAACACATGGACACCAAGAGGGGAACAACAGACACTGAGACCTACCAGAGGGTGAAGGGTTGCACAAGGGAGAGGATCAGAAAATATAAGTAATAGGTACTAGGCTTAGTACATGGGGGATGAAATAATCTGTACATCAAACCCCCATGACACAAGTTTACTTACATAATAAATGTGCACATGTACCCCTGAACTTAAAGTTTTTTTAAAAAAAGAATGTTGATATAGGCCCCCAATTTCTTCTGGCTTGTCGAGTTTCTACTGAAAGGTCTGCTGTTAACCTCATGGGATTCCCTTTGTAGGTGACCTATCCCTTCTCTCTAGCTGCCTTTAACATTTTTTCTTACATTTCAATCTTGGAAAATCTGATGATTATGTGTCTTGGGGATGTCTTCCTCTTTAGTATTTCACCGGAGTTCTCTGCATTTTCTGAATTTGAATGTTGGCCTGTCTAGAGAGGATGGGAAGGTTTGCATGGATGATATTCTGAGATATGTTTTCCAGGTTGCTTGCTTTCTCCCTAGCTCTTTCAGGGACCCCAGTGATTCATAGATTTTGGTCTCTTTACATAACCTCATATTTCTCAGAGGTTTTGTTCATTCTTTTTTATTCTTTTTTATGTATTTTCTGTTTTACTGAGTTATTTCAGAGAGCCAGTTTTCGAACTCTGAGATTCTTTCCTCAGCTTGGTTTATTCTGCTCTTAATAATTGAGGTTGCATTGTAAAATTCTTGTAGTGTGTTTTTCAGCTATTTGCTTCTGTTTTATAATGGATATTTCATCCATCAGCTCCTGAATCATTTTATGGTACTCATTAGATTCCTTGTAGTGGGTACTGACTTTCTCCTGAATCTCGATTGTCTATGTTCCCATCCATATTCTGAATTCTATTTCAGGCATTTCAGCGATTTCAACCCAGTTAGGAACCCTTGCTGGGGAACTAGTGTGGCTGTTTGGAGGAAAGAGGCCACTCTGGCTTTTTGAGCTCCCAGAGTTCTTACACTGGTTCTTTCTCATCTGTGTGGGCTGGTGTTCCTTTAACTGTGGTGTAATTTGGGTATAATCAGTAGGTTTCATTTCTGGATGTTTTCAGAGGGCCGAGGCTTTGTGCAGGGCCTTTATTTTTAGCTGAGCTCTTGTCTTTGGTTTCACAGAGGAGTATATTACCAAAAGTATTTTTGGTGTTGAAGTTTGTGCTGTGATTCAGTAGGTGGTGCTTAAGTGAAATGGCCAGTAGGTAGGCACTTGCTTTGCCATGTGGCTCCTCTGTATTTCCTCATGATTGCAGCTGTGCTCCCTCTCAGTGCTCTGATAGTGTGGGCTCCTCTCCCACTTGAGTGCTGGCTGCAGATCTCGGTTTGGCTCTCCTGGGCTGCACACTGCAATTCTGGGGTGAGCTCAGGCTTTATGTGGCCTCCTCAGCTTGGAGGCAGCAAGGCCAGGGACCTTAGCAGTGACTGTGACAGAGGGCCTTTCTCTCGTCTCTGGGGGCTCCACTCCAGAGAAATGCAGAGTTGCTACCAATCAGTATAATCAGCCAAGGTTGGGGTGGCTGCACTGGGGGCCCAAGCTGGGGGCGCCCTACCTGATAACAAGCAGGGAGGGTACGTAGGTCACAGAGTAGACAGACTGGCCTCTTCTCCTTAGAGCAACTGCAGCTTCCTAGAAGTGTGGTTAAAGCACTCATGGTCTTTTTGCCTTCCCCAGTCCGAGGGCAGCAAGAGCAGTACCACTCTGCAGTGGCCATGGGTGTGGGCCTTCAGTTGTCTCTGGGACCTCTGCCTCAGAGAAACACAGCGCCCCTGCCACTGGAAATGTTCAGCCAGGGGATGAGACAAACGCACTGCTGGCCTGAGCTGGGGGCCCTGCTTGGTGAAGAATGGAGTTTCAAGAGCTTACAGGGAGGAGAGACTGAGCTCCTCTCTGTATGGTGGCTGTGGTGTGCTTGGAGCACAGGTGAAGCCCTCAGACTGTTTCTTCCCTATACCAAGGGCAGCAGGAGCAGAACCACTGCTGTGGCAATGATGGAGGGGCTGTTGATTGCCTCTGGGAGCCCCCACTGGGGAACCTCAGAGCCAGTACCAGTGGGTGTGCTCAGCTATGATGAGGAGGCTGATCTGTAGTCCGGAGCCAGAAGCCCTGCCTCATGAAGAGTGGGGGGCCTGGGCTCACAGGGAAGAGGGTCTGGATTCCTCTCCTTATGGTGTGTAGTGTGCTGAAGGTGCCAGCATAGTGACTAGGCCCTTTGTTCCTTCCCCAGCCCCAGAGCGGTTAGGGCAATACCACTGCAGCTGCAATGGCAGAGGGATTGTGGGTTTTCTCTGGGAGTTCCTGCTCAGAGAACTGCAGAGCCACCTCCAACTGACATGTTCAGGTGGGGACAGGGTAGTTGTGTTGGAGTCCCAGGTCACAAGGGCCTCCCAGTAAGGAGAAACAGGATCGGAGACCTGGGTGGAAAAAGGTCTGGCTGCTTTTTCCACAGGGCATCTGCACTGTGCTGGGGATCTGCACCAGTTCCTTGTCACCACACACCTTCTGGAAGCCTGAAGGCAACAGGGGCGAGGGCTGCAAGACAGCAAAAATGGCAGCTTGCCTCTGTGGGAGCACCGTCCCAGGAAAACACGGAGCTGCTACCTTCCCAAAAGATGGCTCTTACTATTTTCGGGTATATTCCTCTGATGACTAATCTGGGTTGTTATCATGAAGGGAAGTTGATTTTATTTGCATCTATTGAGATGATCATTTGGGTTTTGCTTTTAATTCTGTTTATGTGGTGAATCACATTTATTGAATTTTGTATGTCAAACCAGCCTTGCATCCCAGGAATAAAGCCTACTTGATCATGCTGTATGAACTTTTTGATGTGCTGCTGGATTCAGTTTGCTAGTATTTTGTTGAGGATTTTTATGTCTATATTCATCAGGGATATTGGCCTGAAGTTTTCTGTTTTCATTGTGTCTATGCCAGATTTTGGTACTAGGCTTATTCTGCTTGACTCTTGACCATCAGTACATTTGGTAAAAGATGAGATAAGGTTACCTTAGGTAATCAAAGGTATCAAAAAGTAGGAGGAAGAAAAATATATTGCATGCCAAACACCTAAATATAGTATTGCATTTAACCTTAATAACAGCCAATCTGGTGTTCATTTCTCTGCTTAGTCAGTTATTACTTTGCAGCCATCACCAAATCACTTAACTCTAATTTGGTCCTTTTGTTTCCTCTTCTGCAGAATAGAGACTAAAAATACCTATATTATAGGATCACAGTGGGAATTAATGGGCATAATGTCTGGGAAACACTTATCAAGGTGCTTATCACATGATGGATAAATAATTGATAGGAAATAGGATGATAATAACTGTGATGTTGGTCATGAGCTCTTACTACTCAAAATGTGTCTCCAGGGCCAGCAGCACTAGTATTACCTGGGAGCTAACTAGAAATTAGGAATTTCAGGCCCCACCTCAGACCTCCCATGTCAGAATCTGCATTTTAATGAGATCCCTAAGTAATTCATGTGCACATATATGTTTGAAAAGCACTAGTACAGAAAAATGACTCTGGGATTCAGCAACTTGACAGAACTCATCTAGTGGTAAACCACACAGCTGGAAGCATACTCAAATCAGAAGACGCTAAGGCCAGCATCTTTCTCTTATATCTCTAACGGTATCTGTGATTGGAGGTGTTCAGGCTTCCTGAATCCCATTGTGATGTTCTTCTGTAATCCAAGCTATAAATGAAAGGCTTTTTACAAACATGTTTTCATGTCTACCACAGTAGCAAGAACACCATAATTTTGTTTTATTT
Source organism: Pongo abelii (assembly GCF_028885655.2). NCBI lineage: Eukaryota > Metazoa > Chordata > Mammalia > Primates > Hominidae > Pongo > Pongo abelii. The sequence continues at coordinate 135,244,096 of NC_085928.1, read as the reverse complement.
TTCACATTTTTTATTATTCAGCTGTTTTATTTGTCACCATTTAGGGAATTATTACAAAACTTATGTCTAAAATGCATCTGATTAATGCATATTTAGGTGGCTAAGCAGATGTAGAATCGGTTGACTGCTATCATAAAAGTAAATACTGATGAAACATATATTTGCACAGCAGTAATGATCCTTGCATTTGTATAAATATAACAGAGCTATTTCCCTAATCATCTAGGGAAAAAATGAGGAAAGGGTGACAGAATTACCAAATTTGTCTGGCTTACTAGGCAGATCATTTTCAAGTACAAATTTTTTTTTCATGTGAATAAAATCATGTTAATTAATAGCATCTATTACCACATTAAAATGAAAGAAGTGTATTTGAGCAAAAAACAATATAGATAATATCAGAAGCATGTTTCCAGGGCATGTCATAATTTCCAGAGCTTCTTTGTACATCATGGAAGGTGCATGTTTTTAATATATTCCTCTATAGTGCCATAGTTTGATTTTATACAAAATGTGTCCTGAGATTCAACCCTAAGTGAATAAGATATATATTTTTCCCCACATTTTAGCATCTCTGAAATTTAAATCTGTCTTACAATTGATGGTATATCAACACTGATTGGCAGCAGTTTTTCTTCTTTTTTTGTAATCAATGGAATATTTGATTCAATGAGGGGATTAGGATTCCCAGTAAACTGAAACCTAGTCCACAGGGATTATCACAGTGAGATAGTGGAAAACAAGTGGAACAGAAAGGATAGCTCATGGCTATGAGCGTTCAGGCAAAAAGAGAAGTGAATAAATAGAAGTAATGAGATTAAATAAGAAACGATTTCATAGATTTCTATTTCCACAGAGCCAGAAAGAAAAATCAAGGAAGATGAGCAAATCTAGCAAAATAGCAAGAAAGAAGAATAGGGAGATATAGAAAAAAAAAAAAAAAAGGAGAGAGAATGAAGCATCAAGATGGAAAATACAGCCAATAAGCCCACTATTGTGATCATTATTTTCTAGGTGTGGTATCCTGTGTTAGACATTCAACTTGGTGCTCCTTTTCTCATTACACACACTGATCAGTAGTGGTCCTAGAGGATAGGATGAGGCAGTTGTTTCTGGCACATTGTAGAAGGTGTGTTCTCTTCTCTGGCCTGCACAGGTAGATCCACACCCCTTCCTGTGCTCCTTCCCTCCCGCAAACTCTGTACATACTTCTCTTTCCTCTGCCTGCTGCATTTCACCCAGTCCCAAACCACCAGGAGATGTAAAATGATTAATACTTCTGTTTGTTCTTTCAGGTGATATCAAGACTATCAAACAAATCTACGGTCTCACAGGTATGGCTTTTGCTACAGAGCAAAATATCTAAAATCTGGAGGATTACCAATAAATCTGTCTTTCTCTTCAGAATTTCATGTATTTATCTTTTACTTTCCCTACTTGACTTCCCAATAAAAGATGTGGCAACTGACTTGCTTGAGTTTGAGCATAGAGGAGAATTGAAACTCATATTTCTATGGGAGCATTTTATAGTTATTGTTATAAAGCAGTTTGTTACCAAAACATACCAAATGTGAAGTCCTAAGATGTTAATCTTAAAAGTACTTTCATTGCATTTAAAATTGGCAGTCAAATTTTTTCTTGTAAGTGTCCATAATGCTAAAAATATGGTTGAGAGATATTCTGGAACCATGTTTTATGATTCAGTCAGCTCTTAAAACAGTTTCAACTTTTAAGAACTCTCTAATTTCAAGAAAAGTTTCCTGAAAAAACTAATTTGTTAAGATTATTAGCTGGACTTTTATTACCAATAATCCTGTGACACAGAGGCACGCAAATAGATTAAATTACATAATGCATTATGAAGACATTAAGAATTTACGGAAGATGATGGTGGAGAAGGGTCAAATAGGGTTTACTTTTTATTTTAATTATACTTTAAGTTCTGGGTTACATGTGCAGAACGTTCAGTTTTGTTACATAGGTATACATGTGCCCTGGTGGTTTGCTGCACCCATCAACCTGTCACCTACATTAGGTATTTCTCCTAATGTTATCCCTCCCCTAGCCCCCCACCCCCCACAGGCACCAGTGTGTGATATTCCCCTCCCTGTGTCCATGTGTTCTCATTGTTCAACTCGCATGTATGAGTGAGAACATGTGGTGTTTGGTTTTCTGATCTTGTGATAGTTTGCTGAGAATGGTGGTTTCCAGCTTCATCCTTGTGCCTGCAAAGGACATGAGCTCATCCTTTTTTATGGCTGCATAGTATTCCATGGTGTATATGTGCCAGATTTTCTTAATCCAGTCTATCATTGATGAGCATCTGGATTGGTTCCAAGTGAATAGTGCCACAATAAACATACGTGTGCGTGTGTCTTTATCATAGAATGAGTCTCCCTCTGTTGCCCAGGCTAGATTGCAGTGGCATGATCTCAGCTCACTGCAACCTCCGCTTCCTGGGTTCAAGCGATTCTCCTGCCTCTACCTCCTGAGTAGCTGGGATTACAGACATGCACCACCACACATCACTTATTTTTCTGGTATTTTTAGTAGAAACGGGTTTCACCGTGTTGGCCAACCTGGTTTTGAACTCCTGACCTCAAGTGATCTGCCTGCCTCGGCATCCCAAAGTGCTAGCATTACAGGCCCACTTTTAGTATTACATTGGGAAACTTCTTAGAAGCTCTTAAAGCATTTCAGTGCTTTCATTCAAGTTTCTCCTGGCACTAGTTGTCTTTTCTCTCTCATTTCTACAAAATCCTCCTCAGCAACAAGAAAAATGGCCTTCATGGTCCATAAATGTGTTTGTCTTAACTCTTCTCATCAGACAGCTTTTCCTTTCTACTGCACTGCTTTCACCCCAGACCTTTCTATATTCCCTTTCTTATGAAAAAAAAATAGCCTTTTTTTGTATTTTTCAATTTGAATTCCTCTCCCTTTCATAGAACTCTGAAAATGAAGATCTGTCCCAAGACTACAACATCCTAAACTTTAAACAACAACAAAATCCTCCTGTATAATTTAGGCTGAAGTTAATTTGTGATGTTAAAACTACCAGAATAACAGGTGTTGTTTCCCTCTTGTAGACAAGTCCAGAAATAGAAAATATAAAACTCCCATGTGTCAATAAGGTGCCAGGATGTGTTATTTATTATTTTTGCTTCATCATTCTCAAAATATGGTTTCCTTCTCCAAGATCTCCTCATTCTCCAAGGTGGCTGCTGAACACACATTCACTTCATCCATATTTCAGAGTAGAAACAAAAGAAATGTGCAAGAGTAAGATAGACGTTACCATGTTTCTAGGAGCCTTTCTAAAAATTTCTTAAAACCTGTTCACTTATATGCTACCATCTCATAACTTAGCCTTATGGTCAAACCAAGTGGCAAGGGAACCTGAGAAAGGTAACTCATACTCCTGCATGGAGGCTAATGTGAGGCTGAATATTTAATAATATAATAAACTTAGGTCCTGTCTGCAGTGATGGCAGGTGGGATAATTGATTATTGGTATAAGTAATGTCAGCTGCCCTGATTGTGAGTCAGTATCTAAGCAACTTGTCCAAGACACCAAGTCTCCATGACAAAATGGAAGTATGAAATTTCCACAAACTTGTAGAAGTACAAATACTTGACAGGTTATTAGTCAGAGAATTCAATTAGAGCCAATAGAGGCTTCTTGAAACAAAGGAATGATTAACTTGCCAATGCAAATGTAAACAGAATTCTAATTAGAGAATGCGCTCATTTTTTCTCATTTCTTAGATTAAGTTTGCCCTGTTGTGTCTTTAGCTGGGTAAACTAATTTTTCTATCCAACGATGCTAGTGTACAAATGTTCCCCTGTAATTCCATGTAGGCCCAATTTTTGTTAAAAACACAGAGTTTTAAATGCTGTGAAAAACAAACAAGAGTAACATCATGACTATGCCAGCAAAAAAAAAAAAAGTATGCCCTCGTCATTAATTAAAATAACCATACGTATTTGGAAAGATGAGTCTAAGAATGCCATTTCTTCAAGAAATTTTGAGCCAATAAGATTAAAGTACAAGAACTTCATAAGTAAACTGTGCATTTCACTCAGCACCTGTGGCCTAAACTGAACGGGCTATTGCCTATAAGTCACTGCAATGTTAGATCTGTTATTATACCTGTAATATATACACCATATACACCAAAAAATCCATATACACCAAAATCCATATACACCAAAAAAACAACTATTCATTTAAGTCAATAACCATGACAGCCCAGAGTCTGAATAGTAATCTTAGGGATTTTCAGTTCTTTGCCTTATTTTTATCATAAATTATTCATGATCAGATATAAGGGATTCAATTTTCAAAAAAGACAGAGGCACAGAAAAGTGAGCAGAGAAGCCATGTCTGGGGCAAAGCAAGAAGCACACACTATTACAGTGACTGTGTTGAGGGCCACTAGTTAGCCTCTGCTGCGTTCACTGCCCTGGCCTTTCCATCATCACCTCAATTGTCTTTTCCCACACTCTTTCTTTCCTCTTCTTAGTCTACACAGTTGAATGATCCCAGTCAAGAGTCCAGTAGTTATAGGATGGGTTTTGGCAAGACTATTTTTCCTTCCTTTTCCAAGCTTTTCAAAGGAAGCAGACCAGGTGGTTTGCTTCTTTTCTTGCTAGTGACTGGAAAGAACAAGGAGAACAGGAAGCAGAGTAGCTGAGAATACTTCTGATCTTCTTCCATTCATGTGATCCAAAATAGGAAAGCTTTTTATTCTCAAGAATAATGCAATTTTGCTGGTTAATCTCCATGTAAAGTTCCAGTAAAGACCCTGTAATTTTAAATAACAAGGCCTAAGACCCTCCATTAAAATGGAAAATGTCTTTATTTCTAAGAGCATGCCATCATATACTATTACAAATGACAGGCTGATTAAAATCTAGTTGCAAACCTGGTATAATGCACCTTTCACGTGGCTCCCCATGAAGACAGTTTAAAAGACCAAGAGAAGGGTTAAAATCAGGGGCTAAAAATCAAGAAAGCATAGAGAGTAAACCTGGAGAAGAGCGGAAGTGGGAAGACCTTTAACACCTGATAAAATAATAACAAAATCTGCAAAGACTTCGGTTTTAATGAAAAGTAAGTCTCTAAGAGATTTGACTTTGTTCAAATGAGACCTCCAGCATTAATGATATACCTTTTCTGCGGTTTTTGCAGTCTGTACTAATTTATATTATCCACTGATTTAGTCAGAGCCCAAGGGAAATGGCAGCATCAACAAGCGACTCCCATCCATTGTGGAAGATGAGGAAGAGGAGGAGGAGGGGGAGGAAGAGGAGGCAGTCTCCATCTCTCCCATCTGCACAAGGGGATCTTCTTCACGCAACAAGAAGGTTGGAAGCAATAAAACCTACTTGGGCTTAAGCTTAAAGCAACTGGCCTCGGGAACGGTGCCCTTTCACTCGCCTATCAGAGTCTCCAGGTCAAATTCCCCCAAAACCAAGCAGGAAATTGACCCCCCCAACCATAATAAAAGGAAAGAGAAGAACTTGAAATTGCAACTTTCAACTTTGAATAATGCTGGACCCCCAGACCTCAGTCCAAGGTAAGAGTTCATATCATATAACTTTCTCACGTGAACGTGGCTGCCTTTTATACAGAGTGTAGTACCTGACTTCAGCCTTCTGAGCCTTTCTACTCCACAGATTCCTAGCCTGGAATCCTCAGCTTTTCTGAGTTTTGTGGGCAATTTTTTGAGTGTATGTGCAAGTGTGTGTGTGCATGCAGGATGGGCAAAATATGTTCTCAAAATACTAAATGTTCAGAAATCCTTCTTTACTCGTTTTATTCATTTTGCACTACCTATTATGTTAAATGTATATTCCTACATTGTGATTTTATGATTTATAGTGAAAATAAAAGAAATGGAACAAACTCCATCCATGTTATCCCCTCAATGCTTGATCTTACCAAAAGTTTCATAAGCAACGAGTTGAAATTAGGAAGAAAATGAAATGCAGATTTTTATTTTTCATACTATTCTTGCCTTATTATCAAGGATGGATAAAACTTAGTTTTATTTCTGGTCTCTTCAATAAGTAACACAGCATGGTTTCATTTTTCATTTCTTAAAAATCACTTTAGAATCCACTAAAGGTGATTGAAAGCGTGAAAAATCCTGATTCTGAAGATGTTCAGGGGTAGGCCGTGGTGTAGAAAAGCAATAGCCATCATCAAAATCACATAACAGCTGAATAATAATCAATAAAACATGAAAAACATATGTATTACTTTTTATGTTTCATGTATTTTGCTAGATAATTTCACATTCACAATTGCATTTAATCTTCTCAGAACCCTATAAAGTAGTTCGTGTTATCTCTATTATAAAGTTGTAAGAAGTGAAATTCGAAGGGTAAATATTTTTTTGAAGATCTCAGAGATATTAAGTATTGAAAGGTGGATTCAAAGTTTGTTTTTCTATTTATAAAGCAAGTGATCTTTCTCAAATACTATATTTTTATTATTTATTTGAACAACATTCTTATTCATTAAGATAAAATATTAAGGAAAAGATAAACAAAATAGGTTTAGCAAAAAGTAGTCGGATGATATATTTTCAAGAATTCAGTTGGAGATGGTAATTTGAAAATATTGCTTAACTCTTCTTCGTAAGTTTATACTAAAATTAAACATAATAAATTATAAATAGGAAGAGACTGTACTGGAGCTGAGAAAGAAAGGTTTATATACAACGTAATCTTACATTTATAAAAAGAATATATGTTCCTTTATAGAGAAAATAATATTTTGAGGACATACATCAAAATATTGACTATAGTAGTAGATCACAGGTGATTTTTATTTTCTGGTTTTTTGTTACCTTTATGTTTAAATTTTCTACAATAGACTTGTATTTTTTTTAAATAATGAGTGGGTTAGATACTATTTACCATGAAAAGAAGACTAAATACTGATTTAAATATAATTATTTAACTCTGACATTTAGAATTTTCTCTAAGTCTAGAGTAGAGGTGTAATCAAATTTATTTTCTGTGATGCTAAGGGTTAAAACCTGGAGAGTAGTGATTTCACATGAATTTAGGTAAGAGGACTTTTATACCATACCTTAAAGTTTTGAATCTGAGAATAAGTAAAAGAGCCTCTGTCTACAACAGTAGTGTGTGATAAAAAATATAATGTGATATAAAATTGTGAGCTACATATATACTTTTAAATTATCTAACAGCTACATTTTTAAGCGTGATAAAAGTGAAATTAATTTTAATAATATATTTTATTTGACTGAATATGTTCCAAATATTATTTTAAATTTGAACAATATAAAAATACTCAGTGAAATAATTTACATTTTTTAACCATATTCTTCAAAATCCAGTGTGTATTGTATTTTTACAGCACATCTCAATTTGCACAAACCACATTTCAAGTACTCAATAGCAATATAAGGCTAATGGTTACTATATTGAATAGCTCAGCTCTAGAGTATCTAGAATTTAGAAATTTAACATAATATCTTTTAACTCTTTAAAAATACTGGAATCCATGAATATGAATCCACAGCCAGTCAATTTCCTTTATTTTAAGTAGGATCGTTGATGGAATTGAAGATGGAAACAGCAGTGAAGAAAGTCAGACTTTTGATTTTGGCTCTGAACGAATCAGATCAGAGCCCAGAATTTCTCCTCCTCTTGGAGGTAAGATCTATATTTAGTCTTCTCCTAAGGTACAATATTTCTTATTGACTTGTAATGTTTGTTATGGGCATTTTTTTTTTTTTTTGCTTTCCTGTCCTTAGAATATTCTCCCTGTCATAGAACCTTACCAATACCATTGAATAATTTCACATGAGTTTATGCCATTTCCAAGTTAAGATGTCATTTGTGATCATTTCTCTGTCCAGATTGGATGAGCTACCATTTAGCAGCCAAGGTAATTGATATGCCAGGAGACTCAAATTTCTGCTATTCATCAGAGGATAGCCGTGTTTTACTATTATAAATTTAGATTAATCCATAAAAACATTATCTAGAGGAAATGCCATGTTGATTGTGCACTGAGGGAACATTGGTTATATTTAACCAATTTATTCAGTGTGAGGTTATATACTTGCAGTTTTCCAGACGATAAACAACTTCAGAAAGATATAAGCATGTTAGAAATGATGGAGAACTATGTGATTGTGTTAACCTTTAGTGATGGTGAATTAATGTGAAGGTACCTCCAACTCTAGCCCAAATCCCTCTCTTTACTTTTCAATATTGAGTTTGTTGCTCGTAAGAGGGATTCTGTCAACAAGACAAATAAAATGACAAATAAACTCTAAAGAAGACACACCTGTATTTGATAAAAAGAGAATAGTGAACATGTGCTGAATAGGCAGAGACAATCCAAAACAATTACCAGCAAACTACCTAATACAAGGCCAGCAATCCTCACCCAACCTCCCCTTCCCTTCCTACCAAGTTCTAAAATCCTTGTATTAGAATGTCTTGATAATTAGCAAATCCCTTTATGAACAAAGCCAAGCCCAAGAAAGACATTTGAATGTACAGTTCTGGAGATGTTTCTCTGGTAGAATACCAGCATTTCATCTGAATCAGTAATTCTTTCCAGCACTCATCATCTTCTTGGGAAACTAAGGGATACTTGTGAAATTCCTTGATTGGGAGTGTGAAGTGAGGAAAATGCAAAAGGATAAGGAGTACAGTATTGATTTATTGATTTAATTGACTTACATATGTTGATATTACTGTGCTTGGACCAAGGAGCAAAGAAATCATAGTTATCATCAAACTGGTATATTTGCAATAAAAGCCTGTTGACACCTCAATTGGATGTTTACCTTTTTGGTTCAACTAGAGACAGTGCACAGAAACTCACCATTTCATCCACATATTTCTAGTCCTACCACTCTCTTAGCTTCCTCCTCTTCCTTAGCCTATCACCTACCCCTACGTTTATGCATTCAAGCAACAAGTTTTCTAGAAGCAACTTCCAAAATATCTCAGTTCTCTCTAAGACTTTCTACCATTACTGCTACCACTCTTTCTCTAGCTATATCTATCTCTTGCTTGCATTGCTACCAAAGTCTTTTCTTTGACCTCACACTGTTTTCCATGCAAAGTGAATTTTATTAATTCAAATTTATTTGTATTACTCTATTCCTATGCTTAAAACCCTAATATGGCTTTCTATTGCCCTTAGTATGAAATTCAAACCTATTGCATAATTACTTTATATAAGTTATTTTACTTTTTTAGTAGAGATGGGATCTCCCTATGTTGCCCAGGCTAGTCTTGAACTCCTGGGCTCAAGGAATCCTCCTGTCTCAACCTCACAAAATGCTGGGATTACAAGCATGAGCCACCATGCCTGGCCTACTTTTTAAATGTTTATTTTTCCTGCTCAACTCTAAGCTCCATGAGTGTCAACTATATTTTCTTTATTGGTTGCTATCTACTCTAAAAGAGGGCTGGCGATTCGTTGAATGAATGGATTATCTCTGCAAGATATATCTGCAAAACAATTTCTTACTACTCTATTTCAGACTGTTTTGAACTACTTTTCTTCCCCCACCAACAAGTTTTCTCCTCATAATTGACCAGAATTAGGATGGTCTTATCTGTCAAATCTTTTCCACTCAAGCTGGCACTGACTCACCTGTACTCTTGTCCCTGACAGAAATAAATATATTTGGAAGAGCAAAGTAGAGAAAAAGTGGAGAAGAAGAACTAAAAACTGGGAGAAATTACCCTTTAGAGTGACGCAGGAAGAGAAAGGCAACCTGCAGTGGATATTAGTATCTGATATATATGTGGGAGGAAACTATGCTCATGGGCACATGAATCAATGTTTAGAATGGAACGAGAGAAGAAAAATAATATCCCTTTTCTATGGCTTGAGCACTGACTATGATACAGTTTTAAACAATGGTCAAAGAAAAGAAAATGTGCCATCTTGGAACATGGTGGTGACTGTACTCGGGGAAATGGGGTGTTTGCAATGGACACATCCAGTCACTGTGGGTGCAATCACCACCATGGTATGTGTCCAGAGAGTATATCTGGTGCCATCCAGAGGAATACAAAAAGCTTGCCTGATCCCGAAAAGACAGTACAGTGCACAGACATCAGAAAAGGTTAAAAGTGATAGCGCGGACTTTCTTTCATATTCTAATTGCCTCAATCCTCAAATATGAGGTTTATTCCTAAAGGACTTATTCTGTGTGTGTGTCACTTTTCAGATCCAGAGATTGGAGCTGCTGTTCTCTTCATCAAAGCAGAGGAGACCAAGCAGCAGATAAACAAACTCAACAGTGAGGTATGGAGCTCTTTCTTTGGTCATGCTTAAATGGTAAGAGGAGATATAAATCCTAGTTACTCGCAGAAGCAGTGTAATATAGTAGTTACAGGCATGCATTCCAGAATGAGACCACCATGGGTGAATCTCTGCTCTGCCTCATGTAAGTTGTGTGACCTCTGACAAGTCACTTACCTTCTCTCAAGCTCCACTTCCCCATGTGTAAGAAGGGAAGAATAATAATGCCTGCCTTATGGCCCCTTGTGAAATTAAATAAAATAATCTAGGTCAATCATTTAGCATAAAGTGTCTTAGATATATGCATATTTGGTTTAATTGGTACGTTTTAAACTTTTTTGTGACCTTCCATTTTTAATGAGTTAAAGCAAGGTCACAAGTTCACAGAAGAATGCTGTTTCTCAGTGTAGTCAAATGGCCTGAACTCTGTTCTTTCCTCTGACTTGTATTTGCTTGTGTCACCTTGGGTACTTTACCTCTCTAAATCTTACTATCTGTTCATTTTTAACAGTTTTATTGAGGTATATTTATATATCATAAAATTTGTCCATTTCACCAATACAATCCAGTGAGTTTTAGTAACTTTATTGAATCCATCATCTATAAATCAGTTTTAGGATATATTTTCTTCCCCCAATAAGATCTCTTATACTCATTTTATAGTTAATCTCTATTCTTATGTCCAGCCCTAGGCAACTACTTATCTACTTTTTATTTCTATAAATCTGCCTTTGCTGGCAATTTTATAGAAATAAATACAAAAATAAGATACTTTCTTGATTACTGTCTTAATTGAGGTCTCTCTCATTAAAATAAAATAAAACAAGTTCTGAGACTATATGGGTGCAAATAGTTTATTTGAAAAGTGATACAGGAAGTATAATTAAAGAATAGAGAAGTAAGACAGAAAAGGAAGGAAAGCAAAACAGAAGGATGTGTTAGTGAGACAGTTAAACTTGTAAACAACTGGGGCTCAGTCCCACTGGAGACCTCTGAGTGACTATGTAGGACAACTCAAAATTATTCAACCAAGAAGCAAGGAAAAGTGGAGTTGAGGCTCTTCAGGCAGGCCTGAAGGAAAAAAAAATTGCTCAGGTGAGAATATGCAGCAAAACCTGTGCCTGTCTTTGGTGACCAGGGTAGACCCAGGCAAGGGCATGTGGGCAGGGACAGACAGTGCAATAGAATCCTTTTCTAGGAGTAAAGTCTTATTAATAGTTGATTTGATGACACCTTGGGGAAAATGTAATCACGTGACGGTATTGATGAGATTTATGAAAAATGAAGTTCATATAATCAGCTTCCAGTTATCTGTAATAAGGGCAGACTGAGTAGCTTGTCATAAAATCTGCAGGTTTCTCTTAAACCTGTGTTTCTTCAGCTTCGTGGAGATTTATGTTTTACTACCATCTCCCTTCTGCACCTGCCCTCTCTGGAGCTGAGATTGTTGGTAATAAGAAGTAAGAGAGCCGAAGGACAGACTAACAAGGCAGAAAAGGAAAACTAGATGGTCCACTAACTGGCTTGAAAATACTTAAATCACAAAGACTCAGCCATGCACTGGATCACCCAAATAACCTCTTGTTAAAACAAAAAAACAAAACAAAAAAAACACCGAAACCCAAAACAAAACTAATGTAACTCCCTGTTGGAGAACTGGATGTTAACCTTCTGTTGAACAGTTTCTCTTCAGATACTGCTCTTAAGTAAAACCACCCATCAATACCATTTAAATTCTTTCCTCTCATATTTGAGAAGGGCATTTAATAATTTTAAAAACTGACCTATATCTTAGTTCAAATATTAGAGTTAGTGATTCTTCTGAGAAAAAATGTCTATATGTTCACCTTTAGGAATGCAGATAATTTTTCCAAGTTAGGGCTGTAAATCCACACAGTTTGTTATTTTCCTTTGACAATGTGAATCAGGGGTAGATCCATTAACAAAAAAAAAAATTACCATTTTAAAAACAAAATGTCTTCCCAGTATGATCCTGTATTCACGATTTCTTTTCTTTTTTTAAAAAATTATACTTTAAGTTCTGTGGTACATGTGCAGAACGTGCAGGTTTGTTACATAGGTATACACGTGCCATGGTGGTTTGCTGTACCTGTCAACCCGTCATCTACATTAGGTATTTCTCCTAATGCTATCCCTCCCCTAGCCCCCCGAGATGACATACATCTTTTTATCTTGTCAAACATTTAAATAAAAAGGGAAAGATAAAATATCAAGGTCCAACTATTCTTTCCCAAAGAATTAGGTTTTCCATAAAGGAAAGTATCTGATTTATTCATGGTCGAAGAGTAAGTAGAAAAATCTTATCCTTCACACATAATTTAATTTATACACAGTTTTGACCCTTTGGAATAGTGCATAAAAACCCACTAAGATGGGCAGAATAAAAATACAAATGGACTTCAAACTGTAAAATTACCCCTCTTCTAACCTATTTTTCTCTTCCTCATCTTTCTGTAAAATGATAGTTTATATAGAAAAAAACTTTTTAAAAGTCCAAGCCTAATTTTACCATTTTGCCTATTTTCTACTGCTAATGTGTGTCATCATTTGATTGCTTTATTCTTTGAATTTATTTCAAAGAATAAATTCGGTTAATAGCAAGCAAGAGAAGAACTGATAATAAATGTGGGATGCACTGCATGAAAAAAACTCTACCACGAAAAGGACAACCCAAAATATGTGTGACACATGCCACGCAGACTGTGGGCCTTTGTGTGGGGTGTCAGAGCACTGCAGAATCTCTATTCTGATATTTGTTTAAAGATTTAAGACATAAAGAAAGTGTTCATCAGTGTGTACATTTCATAATCATAATCTGCAAGCTAAATACAGAACTAAAATCTGAAAAGGAATAATATTGGTAATTACCTACATTCACAGAATAGTTAGGAGAGTTTAAAAGATGTGGGGCAGCTGCTAATATTAGAACACTTTGACCACATTGCCATTGCTTTACAGCATAGTATGAAATAGTGCGACTCTAAGGAAACTCTTTGAAAATTACAAAAATGTCACGATAGGGGCCATGGGCTGTGTAAGTCAAATGCTCCACTTCTGAAAAGGTTTGTAGGTGAAGGTTAGAGTGCATTCTCATTTCTGAAATCTGGCTGACCCAGAAAGATACAGAGGCAAAGCTTACCAAGGGAGACTGCGTGCTCTGGCACAGCAGGCAGAAGGCATAAAACACACTATGGAAGAAAGAGAATTCACTTTGGAAAGAGACAAATATTTAGATTCCTATTCTGTGATTTCAACAAGGTGTTTACTTTCCCTAAGCTTAGATTTGTCCTCTATTAAATGATAATAATAGAACCTGTAATCAAGGATTGTTGTCAGAAGTTAATATCATATGTAAAGCACTGAGCACAATATCTTCCCTTAATAAGTGGTCAATAAATGTTGATTCCATCCTCATACAAGGTTATGCTTTGATTCAACAAACGGTGACTCTCATATAAGCATCCTCCTTCTACCTAACAGTGCCCAGTAGAGTAATAAGTGAGAGAGGATCAATGTTTATAGAATAAAATGAAAATGAATGGACCTAAGAAGAACACATTTGGTTATGAAAATCACCATTTTCACCTAAGAGACTTTCTTTTTGCTATAAACATACTCAATATGAAATTAGAATGGAAAACAAAATGGCAGATTAATGATATTTCAAAGCATCTTAACTAGTTTGATTGTAATTGTGCTACTGTATTATTTTTAAAAAACACTTATTCTGTAAGACTTATGGATTGAGTAGCAAATAGATGCATATACTAGTTTAACAATGTTTAACCATTACCTGATATTATAATAAACATATAATTGGCAAAATGATAATAAAAACCAGATGGAAAATAACCTGCCAAGCTTAACAGAAAGGTAAACATAGCCATATCTGCATCTATAAAATGAGAGAAAACAGGTAGCTTGTTAATTCATCCTTACTCACCCAAGCATGCTTTGGTTTAAATACTCTACTTGCTGTATTTTATCATTTTATTTTGTGTATATGTAAAGGGGTCAGAGTTAATATTAGGTGATTTTAATCCATCTTGAATCTTAAACATACTGAGGAGAATAAAATGTGTAACATGCCTAAACAAAAAAAAATGAGCTTTGTAGAAACACAGCAACTTGTATTAATTGATTATTGAGGCTGAGAGGTCTCATGATCTGCAGTTGGCAAACTGGAGAACCAGGAGATCTGATGGTGTAGTTCCATTCTGATTCTGAAGTCCTAAAAACCAGGAGAGCCAGTGGTGTCAGTCCCATTTCAAAAGCCATAAGGCTTGGGACTCAAAAAGAGCTGATTTTTTTTTTTTTTTTTTTTTTTTTTTTTCAGTTCAAGTCCAAAGCTAGGGAAAGACCAATGTTTTATAGCTCAAACAGGCAGGCAGGAAGAGTTTCCATTTACCTAGACTTTTTGTTCTATTCAGACCTTCAACTGATTGGATGAGGCCCACCCACATTAGGGAGGGCAGTATGCTATATTCAGTCTACTGATTCAAATGCTAATCTCATCCAGAAATACACTCAAAGACACACCCAGAATAATCTGCCAAACATCTGGGCACCCCATGACCCAGTCAAGCTGGCATACAAAATTTACTATCACATCCAACAAATGTCTTCTGTTTGTCAGTCCAGTGGCTTCCTTTACAGTTGAAGTCATTGGCCTGTTTCAATGTCTAAACTGCTTTGATGGGAATAATTATTTTCCCCTTTAGCGATATAATTCTTTTTAGGCTCTGATTGGATCTAAAATTTTTTTTACATTTTGCCATAGCAAAAGATGTCATGGTTTTCTTTGTGAGATAAATTAAACACTTTCTCAAACTCCAGAATTTAGAAAGTATTTCAGTTTTACCCTTTACAACTTGGTATAGTGTAAGTTATGCATATATATGTGTGATGAGAACCAATATTTGAGAGAGCTGAGTTCAATTACTGAGGCTCACTACTTTGCTGGGAATCTGAGTGATATGGGGTTGTTTGCTATAACACATTAGCACGTTGTTAACTTTAAGTGATATGAGAAGCCCATTCGTATCAACTTGGGCTCTAGCATTTTAGAGACCAAGCTTTTATTGCTATTGAGTCCAAAAGAAAGGCCTCTTTTTTTAGGAATGACTGTGTTTGCATTACATTTCATAATTGGATAATAGGTCAGTCATGTCCTTTAAAAATAGATATTACAGAAATGTCCTTATATGCACTATTATCCTAAGGCTTTAGAGAAAATTATTTTATATCATCACTATGACCTAAAAGTTAGATTTCAAATTTAATTTTGTAATATCAGGATCTTTTAGCTTTATTTTCTCATTTTCAACTCCTCAAAAAGTCCAGTTACTGTTTCTAACATATTGAAGAGTCCCGCCATTATCAGATAAGCACTGTTATAAATTATACTGAGGTAACAAACTCCAAATTGATTAAAATTTATTTCTCGTTCAAGCAAAATGCCTGACACAGGTCAGCAGAAGGGGCTGCACCATCTGGAATGTCACTGCTTGGCTGTTTTCCATTTGAAGTGTGGAGCACAGTTGTTCGGTTTGAAAGATAAACACATCATTTCTGTCGGTATTTTATTAAGCAGAACTAATTCCATGGGCACAGTTAATTTCAGTTGGAACAGAAAGTGTAAGCTTTTGTATATCCTAAAAGAAATAGAAAACTGGATACTGGCAAACACTAATAATATCTACCATAGCACCTAAAACCTAATAGGAAAATTTTGTTTCTCATTTAATTTTGCTCAGAATTCAATTCCAAATATCCCCCAATTAAATGTATTATATATTATCAAAGTAAAAAAATACCAGCAATAAAAGGCCTTCCACTGGAAAACAGAGAAAGAATCTCAGTTGTTGTCTAGGTTATACTTGACAAAGCTAATAGATTAATGAAATCTCCTTGAGTCAAAGAGATGGAATAATAAGAGAGGCTGTTTTTTATTTAAGAGTTGCTTTACTACTCTTCTAAATGCCTACAGAAACAGGATACTACTAATATTTCACATAAGGAAACCTGCATGAGTAACATCTTATGGTAAAGTTGATTCCTTAGTCCTCTGAATTAGTGTTGCCATTATATCTTTTCATTGACAATTGAGTCAACTGAAACACACTGACAGAATTGTCAGGTCATTCCAAGATTTGTCTATATAGGCTTTTTTCTTCTTCATCCTGATCATATATAGTTCTTGATCATCAATTTTCAAAGCAAAACATAAACAAAGACTGTACATTCACTTTTTGACCTAGAACGACAAAATTCATTTAACTGCTGGCAAAACCAACAGTTTTTCTTTTAATTTTTAGATATGTGTTATTGATGTTAATACTACGTTTTGTGGACATAGGTTTTTAACCTGGAATGTTTCCAACTAATTTATGTTTTGTAGAACTCCTTTTGGTTATTTTCCAGTTCTTAAGCCTGTATAAATAGGCAGATTTATAACTCTCATGAGAATTTTACTGACTTTAAAAAATTCTAAATAACAATGTGGATCTCTCAAAAGAAAAAAAAATGTATGCCATTCAGAAAGCTTCTCCTGCGAGGTGTGGATTTAAAATGCATGTAACTTTTGGAGACTGGTTGTTTTCGTCCTCTTTGCCTATAATTGCTTATAGATAGGACTCTTCTCATCTTTGAATAGAAGGACTAAATGGATATATCAGTAAGGGCCCAAGTAAAAACCAGTGTTACATTCCAAATGGGCAATTTTAGCATGTTGAATTAAAAGGTTATTTACAAAGAAGTTAGTAGAGTATAGGGAAACCACAAGGGGTAGAACCACCCCTCTTGATAATAACAGCAGAAGTTCACCACAACTCCTAGGTCAGAAGGGGCCAGAGTAGAGAGCAGTTACAGAAACATGAGTTAGAGAAGGCTGGGTGGAAAAGGTCGGTTGTCAGAAGCTGTGCTCTTTTGTTTTGTAGTGACATAGTGACTACAGTTAATAACAATGTATTGTATATCTGAAAATTGCTAAAAGAGTAGATCTTACCACAGAAAAAGTGGTAAGGATGTGAGGTAACAGATATGCTAATAAGCTCAACTTAGTCATTCCACAGTGTATACATATATCAAAACATCAAGTAATATAACATAAATATATATTATTTTTGTCAATTTAAAAAATCAAAATAAAAAAATAAATTTCAAAATATATTGGGGCTAAGGATCTGTCTGTAGAGCATGAACTAGCAGCATTGGCATCAACTTGAGCTTATTAGAAATGCAGAATCTCAGGCCCCACCCAAGACCTACTGCATCTGAGTATACTCTTTGTCTAAATCCCCAGATGATTCCTATACACATTAAAGTTTGACAAGCACTGTTCTATACAACCAGTATTCTGAGAGCAGACAAACTTTCATTTGATGTTTACTGATAGCAGTAAAGATCCCTTAGCCAGACAGCAATTTGAATACTAATCAAACTTTGTCACAGAAACCAGGAAAACAGATGACAAAAGCAGTCAAAGGGTTGATAAATAATAGATTACCATGGTACAGCTGAAGTAATGTCCAAAGGCCTGAGCTTGCAGAAGCTCAACGAAGCCATTGAATCACTTTCAAGACTATAATTGGTCATTTTGTATTGGTAATGCTAGACTTGTAATTCTTCCCTAATTATAATTTAAGAGACATCGGCTGCACCTGCAAAAGTAAAACCCTGGTTAGTAGTCCTGTGTGACCTAGAACAAGCCACTTTACCTTCCAACATTCTAGTCTCTCCAGCTGTAGACAAAGATTGACAACTTTTATTAGTAATGGGATTGAGGTCCTCATATGGATGAAATGTATGCAAGTGCTGAGTATGATTATTATTTTAGCTGACAGATAAAAAGACTATCACTTGTTCTGAATGCTTTGTAAAGCAAAAGACACAAGAATGAAATTATGCCAATCGTCTTTTTTGTTTTGCCTGCTTATGGAGTTTGTTTGAACATGTCTGAATCTTATGATAAATATGCAACATAACAAAGGATTAAATGAAAAACCATTTAATTTACCAAATCATAGCTTGTAAAAATGTATATGTATTAGTAGTGGGGCAGGGGAGGGTTGGTATAATTAGTACCCCTTAGGAAAATTGTGTCTAGCAGGAAAATGTGTACATGTTTGGCAAAAATTGAGTGACAGGTCAAGAACTCTTCAAGCTAAGAAGATTATGTCAACAGATGCATTCCCCATCTGCTCACTGAATGCACAAAAATGGAAATCACATTTTTTCTCTGCCTATCAACGGAAGTTCCAGTTATACTCAAAGCGCAAGAATTTCACACCAATCATGCCAATAGCCAAGATGGAGAAATATAAAACATATGTAAAATGAAGTAAAGCTATTTTATATGATATTATATGTCATTTTATGTGAGATGAAAGGTATTGTCAAAGACAATTTTTCTCTTGTCCGCATTAGAAACTCATACTTCTATTCCCAAAAGGCACAATCTAACCACACACTAGAACAGTAAATCTGTGTTTACACCAAAAAACACACAATCTAACTGTGGACACTGACAACGCATGGTGTTATTGGAATAATAGGTCACCAGTACCGCAGATAGATTATTTAAGCCATTTAGTAACACAATGTTTTGAAAGCTCCCATTTTGAAGTGCTGGGGACTTCCATGAGACGTGGATATTATATGAAACATTCTTACCTGCTAGAGATATACTGACACTTCTTTATCTTTCAGTGATGTTTAGGGGCGATTGATGCAAGTGAGTTACTTAAGTTCAATTGAAAATAACAAAAAGTCATAAGAAATTCACCATACAATTCACTATTCATTGAATGAATCAACAAAGATTTGTAGAGTTATAGTATGTGGCAGGATTTTTACAGGAGCTTGACTACTGTAAAGAGCAATAAATACATGTAGTAGCTGCCCTACCTGCCCCCCCAGCTCCACACTGGTCCTTATTCAATTCTGATCAAAACCAGGCTGCACATCCCTACATTTTGGCTCACACATCCTTTATAGAGAATTTTTAATCCATCTGAATGCAGTTGCTCAAACTTTGGATTTGAAATACAGGACCTTAATCTACATTTTCCAATGGCATCAATTATTGCTGTTTCTACTTGCTACTGCAAAGACCCATGCAAAGCAATACTAAAAATTCAAGACTTTTTCTTCTGATATTAGTTATGTAAAATTGTTACCAGGAATGGCTTATCTCTCCATGCTAAGGCAGAAGAATAGTTATAGAGATAACGGTAGTTTCTTTTTTCTTTAAGCTAAATACTTTCTGGATTAGGATTCCCTGCCTTGCAGAAGTTCTCTACCAAGCTTAGTGCCTGTGTCACAAATCCACTATCAAATTGAGCCACCTGGAATTCTGACAAGATACCAGTTATATGGGGACTAAAGTTTTATATCTGTTATATTATTTAATCCTCACAACAAGGCCCTTATGGAAATATGACACAGAGGAGGGTGAGAAGTAGCATTACACCAATAAAGCTGATTAAACATGAGAGGAGTAAACCAGATACTCTGGAAATGTAGGGCAACAATGACTATTTCTAAACCAACAGAAGTTCTGAGGAAACCTGGATACAGCAGAAATAGAAAAGCTGTGGTAGTCAGTGATTCCCTTCTTAGAGGTATAGAAGGATCAGTGTGTGGATTATCATGGCCAGTTGGCAAGTCAGTTGTCACATAGGTTTTTATTCATGACAGGAGATGTTGTTTAACAAGAGCAAATGCGTTGCCTGCAAAACATCTAATGATTTGTGTGGTTAATGCATGATGCTGGGAGAATAGACAAGGGAGGAATCTTTAGGTGCTTCAAAGTTTTGGATACAAAACTGTACCACTTGGAAGCACAGATGGTGTTTTCATCACTTCTTTTCTTTAACAGTTGGGATTCTGGAAGAGATAGAGAAATCTTGGATGTGAACAATTGGTTATGCAGATGGTGATGGTAAACTGGTTTGGCCAACAGTTTTAAATTCCAGGCTGATGGATTCTTATCCATGGAAGAATAAGAAGGAGAAGGGGGAAGAAGAAAAAAAGAGGAAGAGGGGAAAGTGGATAAAGAAAATGTAAATTAATAAACAAATAAGAATGTATATTGTTATGTTTCCTTTATGCACTGTCTTTATAAATAGAAAGAATCTGAAGGCCACATCTACAATAGCTATCCAGAGAAGCAATCAGGGATGCAAAATGTTTGCCAAATTTCAATTGATAAACAACTCTTAATAATTGAATGCGTCACTTGGCATTCATAATGTAGTTATGAGATCTAGGAATCACTCATTGGGGGAAATTTCCCAGAGAATTAAAACTACCCATGGAAATCAAGTTTATGCTGGGACAGATGACAAAGCAATAAGACAAGTGAAATCCAGCAGCAACCTTGGCCAACGGAGACATATTTCTACAATTATGAAGGAAACACAATAAGGGAAAAGGGATTCTTAACAGTAGAAATACCACCTGCACTTAAAATGAAGGGATAGTCAAGGCTTTGGTTTAGGAAAGTTGTATATGTGAATTCTAACAGTCATACCTGCTTTTAGCATATACACTTGGAATGAAGATGGCCAGTTACAGCTTTTCCAATACAATTTTGTATCAGGCAACTTTCCCCTAAAATATTTACGGTAAAATCATGATATAAAATAATATCAGAATCAAAGGCAATATAACAACCAAAAGTCCTTCAAAATGGAGGTATTATATTTATTTTTACATTCAAGATTTGCTGAGTGCATGTTGTGTTCTAGGCATTGCCTTGAGACCAGGAGATACTGAGATAACAGTTTCTACCCTCAAGGAACTCAAAGACTAGTTGGTACAGTCTCATGTGATGCAAAGTGGTCAGGGCTAAAACTGCTATGTGAGTGTCAGTAAGCCAAGGAAATGCTCTACTGAGAAAATTAAGTATTAGAAGAAGTTTGAAGGAGAAGATTTTCTTGCCCGACAGAGAAGGGCAGAAGAGAAGAGCCCACAGTCAGAACGAATAGCATGCGCCAGGGCAGTGAGGGGTAAAGCTCACTGTATCTGATGGTGTGCAAGGGAGAAAATGCAGGACATGGAGCCATTAAAAAATAAAGTGGGGTTTGTGAAGGGCTTTGTATTACCTGCTCAAAAAGACTGTATTTTCTAATATGAGTGTCAGAAACATTTAAATATTTTATGCTGCTGTTGAGGTAAGTGGGAAAACTTTGGCTCATTTGATCAGAACGATTTTGTTTGTTTTAATTGACATATCTCTTTGCAGTTAAGTTGTATTTTGAAGACGTATCTTCTTTTTTCTTTTAATTATACTTTAAGTTATAGGGTACATGTGCACAACGTGCAGGTTTGTTACGTATGTATACATGTCTTCTTGAGTGGACAGAGCTTTGTTCACAAAATAGCCCCAACAATCCTTTTTTAGCAAATGTGTGTCTTCTTACCATGCTACGGAGAAGCACTTGAGCCACCACCCTCAGATAGTAGAAACACTGCATTCTTTGCCTTCAACATTTGATGAAGACTGAGGTCTTTCCTGTTTTAGAATAAATTTTGATAGCAAGCACAGCAGGAAGCAGTAAACAAAAATGCAGTAAAACTTGATGGCATTTTCTGTGGCAGTATGTTGTTACCTTTACTGTCACCACAGTCTCTACTTCTAGGAAATGCCATCTCTCCTTGTGACAGCTGGTTTTGTCACGGTAAAAAGAGAGATCCCTTACTTAACACAATTAATTCCCTCATGCAACTTTAATAAGGTTCAGGGGTGTATCCCCAGAGACACAGTGACAGGAATCTTCCCTAACATAAATTGATTATTTCCCTCTAGAGTTAAAGGAACCTCTGTTTCCTTGAGTTACTTGCTCCTTTTAGTTCAAGCTAGGATAGTAATTTGTTTTCTGAAAATGTTAGTGCTTGTTTATGTTCCTGGATCCTGTCAAGACTCTGGATTCCCATTCTAAGTTCATGGCCTCAAAGTTGTGGCAAATGCATGGTAAGCCAGGCACAGAAAGACAAATATTGCATGTCCTCACTCATATGTGGGAGCTAGAAAAATGTATCTCATGGAGGTAGAGAGTAGAATGATGATTACCAGAGGCTGGGAAGGCAGAGGTTAGGATGAAGACAGGTTGGTTAATGGGCACAGAAGTACAGTTAGATTAAAGGAGTAAGTGCCACTGTTTGACAGCACAGTAGGGTGATATAATTAACAATAACTTATTGTATATTTCAAAATATCTACAAGAGAAGATTTGAAATATTCCCAACACAAATAAATGATAAATGTTTGAGATAGTGGTTATACTAATTATCGTGATTTGATCATTATACACTGTATTCATATATAAAATATCACATGCATCCTATAAATATGTATAATTATTATATATCAGTAAAAAAAGAATGTGTCTATGCAAAGGTATTTCAATCATGGAAAAATATCTGTTTATTTTGAAAACTAGAAAAATAGTTCATCAGAAATATGTCTATTAACATATCTGTTTCCAGTTCTTACTATTTTTGCATTCATATAGTTTGCTATGAAGATATTTTACTGTGTTTAATCAGTCTCCTATATTTTTAGAGATGACGCTATTTACTTAATGTTGAATTAACATTTCACACAGCTTTTTACTCATGAGGCTACCTTTCTGTGTCATTGTGCTCTTTACATGTTCTGACTACATTAGGAAAAATCAATGCTTTCTTAAGCAATATTTCTTTTTCCACATGATAATATTCTATAGCAGAATGAATACCAAACTTAGAAGTCCTAAATTCTAGACTGAAGACTGTCATTCATGAAATAAGTAACCTTAAAAATGTCCTTTCACCTCTGAATCTTATTGCTCCTATTTTACAAGTTGAGAAATAATAATACATCCCTGCCTTTCTTAGCACTGTTGGTAGATCCAATAGGAAAAATGTACCTGAAAGCACATTGTATAAATTTACAAACATACAAACATTTATTGAATAACATAATTGTTGATGTGCCTAAAATTCAAACTTCTTCTTCAGAGACTGTGCCTTTATTTAATTCTCAATAAAAGGTCAATTCAAAGCATTTTTATTGGGAAATGAACTAATGTAGCCCTGGTGAGTTTCATACAGAAATTTAGCTTGGACAACCTATATGAATGGATGGCTAATGTGCCTCTTTAACCATCTCATTTAGTGGCAGCGTTGTCTTCTGAAATTATGATACAAGAGTTAATCACTTTAAGATGGAACTCTTGTGAATGTAGGTAGTGCAAATATCCTGGGTAATGATTTAAGTGTGATTCATGTGCTTTAGAACCGAAGCTTGGCAGGTAATGAAATTGACAACCCATAGTGAAGATTTCAAAGCATATTGAATTTTTCTCATATTCATTGTTTCACTTCTTAAATGTGAGGCTGAGAGATGTTGTTGTCTTCAGAAGTTTTAGATCTGCTGAAAAGCCTGGACAAGTATTCAGTTGAATCCCTTGAGTTTCATGCCAGCAGTAGGGCAGAAATAGTTTTGGCCTGGCAATTTCAAGGCAGGTGTTACCAGTTGGTTGCCCAAACCATGGAAAAACCTCCTTCTGGCCTTTTTAAATGTCTGACTTTGAGCAGTGTTACCTCCTGATGGACGTGCCAGGGAGAATTAGTTTCAGAATCCACTCACAGTAAGTAGACTGAATTAAGTTGCTGGATGAATTAGGAATATGTACTTAAATGTTGAAGAATGTCTGCCCAAAACAGCAGTCTTGAATGAATCTTCAGTTCAATGAAGTTGAACTACCTCTTTTTGTTTCCTGATTATATTTAGCCCATAGGTTCAGCTGCTTCTATTACATTTTGTGGTTCACGATAGTAAAATAAAGTCATAGAAAGTCCTTTATAAAAATACAAAGTATTATAGCAATGAAGGCAAAATATTACATTATGTTAGTTTTATGAATCTAACCAAAGACTAGAAAATATATGTGTGTGTCCTGCTTTCTGAAATATGTTTTCCTCAACTTGAAGAATACAAATCTTTTAGAAAAGCTATGTTTAAGTGAAATTCAATTTTCTGGTGGCCTTCCATGATTAAAATACTGATGTGGTCATTACAAAAATAAATTCCCTAATGAATGTTATGCATTTTAAGTATAAAATGAAGACTTTTCAATGGTTCTTAAGTGTTTGGGGGCCGTGAAAGCTAAATGTCTCACCTAGAAAACTGAATGAAGTACCTACAACACAATTTGTTGTTTTATAATTCCATGGGGTTTCAGGTTCACTGATGGATTCCAGGACTCTCAGATGCCCTGCAGTGCTTATCTCTACTTACCCACCTTGAAGGTCTTTTTATTTCTTTCCAACTCTCATTCCATAGCTTTCCCTTTTTCTGCAAACTTTCTCTGTAGCAAATCTGGTATGAGTTCTTTTGTAGCATTCTCACCATTACTGAAGGCCACTTTGTCTCTGGCCTATAATAAGCATAGGCTTCAACCAGAAATGGCAATAGTGAGACCTACCATTCACTAGGTGTCTACTCCAAATAGGTAGTAGTGCTTAGTGTGCTGAGTGCTTTACATGCAATATCTGCCACTCCACATTGTTTTGAAGTGTCCGATGATTTTTGTGCACTATCGTGCATCCCATTCACCCAGGGGAAGCAAAAGATATCATCAGTACTTTAGAGATGATGGATCTGTATCTCTCATTCTGTTTAAGAATCCCAAGTCACTGATTAAGATCCCCAGACTACTTATGCCCCTCTAGGCTCTTTCAGAATGAGGATGTCTTTAGATCAGGATGTATGTTCATTCAAATGCCTAACCTACCCATTCACCCCTTGGGCTTGGTTGGAGTTGGAGCGGCCTTTCAGGCTTTCTTATTAAGAAATTTCTTTTCGTGGCTCACGCCTGAAATCCCAGCACTTTGGGAGGCTGAGGAGGGCGGATCACGAGATCAGGAGATTGAGACCATCCTGGCTAACATGGTGAAACCCCCTCTCTACTAAAAATACAAAAAATTAGCCGGGCATTGTGGTGGGCACCTGTAGTCCCAGCTACTCGGTAGGCTGAGGCAGGAGCATGGTGTGAACTCGGGAGGTGGAGCTTGCAGTGAGCTGAGATCATGCCGCTGTACTCCAGCCTGGGCAACAGTGTGAGACTCTGTCTCAAAAAAAAAAAAAAGGAAAAAGAAAAAAAAATTTCTTTTTCACCAAGCAAATGCTAAAATGTTTAAGAATAAATAAGTAGGAATAAAAGAAAACCAAAAGAAATATCACTTCCCTGCTTCATTTCTCTGAAATGTGGTCACTACTATGCACCTCTAACTATTGTCTTTCACTGCTCTATCCACATAGGTAACAACATTGACTCAGGAAGTTTCTCAGTTGGGTAAAGACATGAGAAATGTGATCCAGCTTCTGGAAAATGTTCTGTCACCTCAGCAGCCATCACGGTTTTGCTCTCTGCACAGCACCTCTGTGTGTCCCTCCAGAGAGAGCTTACAGACCAGAATGAGCTGGAGTGCGCACCAGCCTTGCCTACACTTGCAAACAGGAGGGGCTGCTTATACCCAAGCACAACTTTGTAGCAGTAATATCACCTCAGACATTTGGAGTGTGGATCCCTCCTCTGTGGGGAGCAGCCCCCAACGAACTGGAGCTCATGAGCAAAATCCTGCAGACAGTGAACTTTATCATTCTCCAAGCCTTGATTATTCACCTTCCCACTACCAGGTTGTCCAAGAAGGTCATTTGCAATTTTTAAGGTGCATCTCTCCACATTCAGATTCTACGTTGACGCCTCTGCAGTCCATTTCAGCAACTCTCTCATCCTCTGTCTGCTCCTCTTCAGAAACATCTTTGCACCTAGTTCTCCCAAGCAGATCAGAGGAGGGCAGCTTCAGTCAGGGAACTGTGAGTTCCTTCAGTCTGGAAAACTTACCAGGATCTTGGAACCAGGAAGGAATGGCATCAGCTTCTACAAAACCTTTGGAGAACCTTCCACTGGAAGTTATCACAAGCACAGCAGAAGTGAAAGATAACAAAGCCATAAATGTATGATATTAGTGTCCATGATGCAGCAGCTAATTTCAAACCTACCACTGCATGACAGTTTTAGTTTGCCTTTTTTGCCTCTGGTGGGCATGAAGACTGAGCAAAGCTGGGAATCCTGCAGAAAAGAGTGTGAGGAGCCAGGGAAAGGCAGAACCACCTCCATGCTGTAGCAAACAATTTCTAGATACTAGAAGCATAATAGAAACATTTTTCTGTACAGGTATTAAACTACTGGTCTGTTTGACAGACTTTGGTAACAATCCAAAGACCCTGAGGGTCTAAGCAGCTAGAAGTCCTAGACAAAGAATTTGTGGATGACTTTTGTCTCATGTGGCTTTTGTGAAGTATGGCAAAGGTTTTTCATGAGTGCCTGATTGTCATTCCTGAACAATATCCATAGCACTGTTGGCCTCAGGAGTGCACAGCTCCTGCTGATGTATTTTTCTTTTTGTGAAGGCTAAGGGACAATTATCACTGCATGTCATCTCCTAGACAATCAGTCAAATAGAGCTGGTGACCAGTGGTCAGCTATTCGCACGTTATTTGCCATGTAAATGAAAACGTCTTTATTTATCAAAAAAACACAGAAGCTATTTTTATATCCTTGGTATGAAATATGTATTTAAACTATTTAAATATTTATAAAGAAATGAATGTTTTCTTTTCATTTTGGTAAAAAAAAAAAAAAAAGCTTGCTGTTTTAACAAGAAATGCACTACTGTTGTGTATAGTAGATCAAAAATTATTTATTACTAAGAGGATGTAGTTTCCAAAGGAATCCCCCATTTTTTCTGCATGCAATTTGCGACAAATGTATTCTCATGCTTCTGGATTATAAAAGAAAAGTGAAGTCATATTTTGTTAATGAAATAAAAACATGGACTGAGTGTCAACTACATGAGCTTTGGCATGGGGGTAGAGAGGCTCCATCTAGGCTCTGCCGACTCATGTCAATGACCTGATTTAAGGTCGTTGTGCCAGCAGAAATGTCTCTCCTCTAGGTATCGTATTTTGTTGCTCAAGAATCCAAAATGGGTCTGTGGACATAAGGATATTTTGGGCTCAAAGTGAGGGAGAAAACCTGGGTGTGTCCTTTCCCAGTGCTTTTCTTTTACAAGAGGTAGTAGGCCAGTGGAAATCCCCAAATGGAGCCAAGACTTCCGAGCTATAACTTGTGGGAGTAATACCAGCTTGCAATGGGTCAGCACTTTACCTTTTATCTTTAAGGCTCCCAACAATGCTATACGGCGCAGTTGTTTTCATTCCTATTTTTAATAAATCTCAGGGGAAGCCTCAGAGATTACACAGTTAGGATGCTGACACAGTCTAGAATCCATAATGCTCCCTACATCTCACACTAACAGGCAAATTCAGATGCTGGGATTGGCAATGATTTAAGCACCTTCACTAAAGTTTTATTTTATGTTTTAGGACAGTTACGGTCTAACTGTCTTGGACATTTTGGGGAAGATATATTGGGTTCACATTCTGGAGTTCTCTTTATTTTCCACCACAAAAAATAAACAATCTGAGAATTGTATCATTAAAAGTATCTAAACACGCCAAGACTTCCGATGTTGTATGAATCTTGCATCTTAAAACTGGCTAGAGCAGCAGAGAGAAAAGATATCTTTTCTAAGAAAAACGAACACAGGACATGTTTATAAGGCAGGTCACTCAGGACTCAATGCCTTCTACTTTCCCCCTCTCCAAAATTCAGTCTCTCCCTAAGTTAAAGGGAAAACTGAGACAAAGGCAACATTCTAGATTTCATGTATTCATTTGCATTCTCCCTTTTGCTCTTCTTGACCTATGTAATCATTTTAAGTGCAGTTCAAAAAGAGCTAACTGGTGTTGGCTCACAAGTGTCCTTCTGGCAAATTACACTGCTATTACTAGTGCTAACAAGAATAACTGGCATTCTGTTTCTTGAGTACTGACTTTGTACCAGCCAATTTTTAGGAATTAATACACATTACACTTCCTCGTGTATTAATCAAACAATGCTAACAGTTACTTGAGTTATTTGTTATTATTATCCCTATTTTACAAGTGAATAATTGAGACAGATTTTTTTTTAACTTCCCCAGTCACATTATTTTAAATGATTGATAGACTCATGGCTGCTCTAAGTACCCCTCTCTTCATGTTCACACGCATGCTTGTTGATCTTTGAAACTTTACTAATAATTACAATTGAGCACTGAACAATGAGGGGCAAGGGGGCTGGCCCCACACACAATTAAAAATTCATATATAACTTTTGACTCTCCAAAAATTTAACTTCTAATAGCCTATTGTTGACTGGAAGCCTTACTGATAACATAAACAGTTTACGTAAATCAACTGTTTATGAATATTATATGTATTATATACTGTATTAGCACAATAAAAAAAGCTAGAGAAAAGAAAATTGTATTAAGAAAATCATGAAGAGAAAATACATTTACTGTTCATTAACTGGAAGTGGATCATCATAAAGGTGTTCATTGTTATAGTCTTCACATTGAATAGGCTGAAGAGAAGGAGGAAGAGGAGGAGTCTTGCTGTCTCAGGGATGGCAGAAGCTGAAGAAAATCCGCATATGAATGGATCGTGCAGTTCAAACCCATGTTGTTGAAGGGTCAACTACAACTTTTTTCAAAATCAGTGAATAAACTATTTGAGTTATTTTTGCAATGCAAGTAAACAAATAGGATGAATTAGCTAAGTTCTTGGGATTTGGGGATGTTCCCGTGAATTGGCTGGAAACAAGCCCATATTTTCTGTCCAGTCACCTTCTCTATATTTACTCAACATCTGACTTTAGCAGGCATGAGAACAAGCTCCCTGACCTGCATGGAGCTGCAGCTGGACAAAAGTGAGCAAGCACCTGGAAGGAGGGAGGGCTCCCGTGCATTTCTTCCATGAGGACCTCCGCCTCATCCAAATCAACCCCATTTTATTCCTTATCGACCCTTTCCCCAATCTACTCTGACAAACAGGACTCTCCCATATCCAGAGCAGCTCAGGATGATACAGTTTAGTTCTATTTTGTTTAAGTATGTGCTAATAATATTCTAGAAAGTGAGAATTTCAAGTTTTCCTAGATGTTAATTGTCTAAGCATTGTAGCTACACAAATAGCAAAGGCCCTTGTCTTCTTATCAGGGATGCATTTTTGAGCCCCTACATTTTCTTAACCTACTCACCCTCTGCTGAAAGAAAGCCCCAGGAACCCAGAGGCAGCAAACGCAGTTATTTTCTTGGTCAAGGTAATTTTCTTCAAAATTATATTGAGAATAAATATTTTCTATGCAATTCTAATTAAAACCAGACAGATTATGCAAAACTTCATATTAATTCAATATAAGAAGAAATTCCTAATAATTCCAGCTACTTACAAATGGAGTTTATTGTTTATCCTCAATAGACAAAGTGTCCTCTCAGAGGCTGCATGAGTATTTGACAGGAATAGTTTTTCCAGAAGGGCTGTGCATTGGATGTGAAGTTAGCAGAATGCCTACATCACAACCACATGGGGTATATATTTGAAATGCAGATAACCTAGCTTCAAGCCAGCTGCTTTGAATGGGACCTGAAAATCTACCATTTGGTAAACTTCCTGGGTGACTCAAATACACTAAAGGCTGAGAAGTATTGGTCTAGAATCTATAGAAGTACAAGTCTCAGTCCTAGCTAATCTGTATGTAAGTAGACAACCACTGAAATTCTATTAAGGACAGCCCAGAGTCTATAATTGTATAATAAAGAAGGATGATTAACTCCTAAATCAGTAGTCCTCCAACTTTAGTTCAAATAATGTATTTCTGGGAGATCTTATTAAAAGAGAGATTTCAGGGCTCCAACTCCTTAGACATGAGCTAGGTCCCCAAGTGATTCTAATATGTATGTTCCAAGAAATAAACTCTGAAAACGTTGTCCTAAGAAGTACAACCTTTCGTTTTATAATGAGCTGTTTCTGTGGGAAGATGGACCAACTAGAATCAAACCAATTAAAACTGACAAGTTTCTTTCTGTACAGTTCCAAATACATCAATGACCTTTTTTTATCAAAGTAATTGATATCTTTTCTCCAAGAGAGCTTTGAACACCCATCAATTACTTCAATGAAAAATGATTGTCTACTATGTGTCTTGCACCACTTAAACCTCTTGATTTGTTGTAGATCTTTGTTTTCTTGTTTCATTTAGATTTTCTAGAAGAAAAAAGAAAAGTGAAAATACCTTCTGAAGTTTCAAAAATTGGTCAGTTATCTGATAGGAATCATATTTGTATGTGAAGCAAGATAACTATTTGGTCAGCAGATGACAGTTGCTGTGGATGTCCCCTATGTGAAATGGAATTGCTAATGTTAAGATTGTGATTTTATTCATAACAATGAAAACAGTCTGCACCAAATAGTTCTTGCTAAAGCTACTTATTCTCATGGCATATATAGCTCATTTTCTAAGGTCATCTTTTTAAGACATTGCTTTTATGTCTTCTTTTTTAAGTATATAGTGCTTCAAATGTAGTCTTCTCTTAGATACCATCATCACCGAAAATAGAGCTTGGGTACATGTGCAGGCATAGGCTCTATTAAAGCCTCTTCCAAAAGGCTTTCCTTTGCCTACTTATTTCACTTTATACAAAGGCAAATGGTCTAAATAAATATTAAGCTGAAAAAGGAGCAGAAGTTTTGGAAGAACACAAAGGAGTGTTTGCCTCCAACCATTTTTTCTTGCTCTGTGATATGGACAAGTAATTTAAGACATCTGAGCCTCAATTCCTTCATCTAAAACTTGAAGAATAAAATATATCCAATTTTCAGAGTCTTCGTGAGAATTAATGAAGTAATTTTTGTGAAGGCACACTACCCGATGTACAATAAACGCTAAACAAATGTCAGTTTATCTTCCTGACCTTTCATCCCCTGGTTCCTTTCCTATTTCCCCCTCCTCCCCTCATCTCCTTCTTCCCTCTCCTTCCTGATTTTTTCACCTTTCCTTGCCCCCACCCTCCTCTTCCCCAACTTCTTCCTGGCTCTCCCTGTATGTCCAGTCTCTTCCCACTTACATCCTCTCCATTCTCTCTTTCCCGCTCCCTCCTCTCCCCTTGGCCCTTCCTCATGCTTCCTCCTTTTCCCTCTCACTCAGTGTTCCAGGCCACCTTCTGGAAAATGAGTCCTCTCTTTGACATTTTCTCTGCTTAGGTCACAAAGTAGCTTTCATAATATGTCCCCTACCGTCTATTCATCACAGTGTTAACAATCAAGTCAACATTTACCTTTCTTTAAAAAGTTGTTAAAGAGCCACCAGGGTAGAAAAACATGCTGTTTCTGCCCCCAGCCACTTTATCCCCAACCCGTGTGGCTTCTAATATGTCTATCTGAATTTCAGTGAAGTTTTATTTTGAACTCTTTAATTACAGAAAGATACAGGAAGTTTATTCACTAACACAAATATATTCTACAAACACATACCATGTTTTCCCCATAAAGTTTTTCTATGGAGATCTGCTGTTGCTTTAGACATCACACACATATATGTCACAACCACCATCCCTGGCCACAGAAGACCTGAGCACTACCAGCCAAAAGCCTCAGAGCTTTCTCTGTGGCAAATGTTGTTGCCCTCTTACCCACAGTTCCTCTGGCTAGAAGCAGAGCTTATGAAATGTCTGCCACTTCACACAGATGCCTTCAAAGCTTCCCTTGGTAGTCCATCGTGTGAGTAGGTCTCATCAGAGGGAATAAGCTAAATGTTACTCCCTGCAGCTTGTGTCCTGAAAGAACCTATTCCTTGAGTTGTGTCATTCAACAGAGCCCCGAATAAACAGTATAAAAGACATGAGGACAGCACAGTGAGGCAGAGATAGACCAGCACCTCCATACCTGTCATTGCAGGCAATTAAATAAGCTGTTCATTCCAGAAAAAAAACAGCTGGTGGGAAAAATTTGTCCGAAGGGCAAAACTATGCCTTCTTAAGCTATTTCCTTCTAACTTGGGTTTTTCCTTTATGGAGATAAGAAGCTGGAAATGGGATGGAATTTGATGCTGAAGCTAAGCTTCTGGATTTTTTTTCACAGTTGGTTTGATAAAAATAGAACATACATATGTGATATATTTGAGTACAACAAAGAATAAAATAAGAGGAAGTGAGACTTAAAAGTGTGTCTGTGCTTTTTATTTTTGTAAAGAACTAATATACTAAGTTGAAGGGACCACTTTCATTTAAGAATTTCCTCCAGGGTAAAGAGGACCCTTTTGCTTTGGCACTTTTACTTGCAATGTTAATTTTTTTTAACCAGTGCTGACTCTGAACTTTACGCTACTCCTGTAGCTTTATTCTTCACTATGGTTTATTTGTCCTGAGAGAGAATTATTTCTGAACTCTGCATGGGGGTCAGTATTAAATGCTAATAAGGAAGGGGCTCAAACTCAGCCACATCTTTTGGGGAACACAGAGCCCTCTGGGTAGCTGCAGCCACATGGCCAACACTCAGCATCTTCAGGGCCCCTTGCTATGACTGGCAGTGATGTCCAGAAGCCCTCAGATGGAAACACAGATTTCCGAAAGTTGCCATGATAACTTATTGACCAAAATGAGTCATAAGAGTTCCTCCTGCTATAATCAGACAATCTGTGGAACCAAATCTAATTGTCAACTCTGGCTTCCAGAGTTCAAATTCCAAAGGTATTTGAGCCCTGGGCCTAGATCAGTTAGCATATCTCTTGTTAACTTACACAAAAACCACGTCTACAGAAAAGGGGTAAAGAAGACAACATTTCTGACACTTGGTTCTGAAGGTGTGGTTTGCGGGACAACAGCAGCAGCTTCATCTGGAAGTTTGTTAAAAATGCAAAATCTTGGACCCCATCCCAGAGCAGTGAATCAGAATCTGCATTTTGACAAGATTCTCAGGTAATTTGTGCACATGTTAAAGGTTTAGAAATACCAGGACAAGGCCGGGCGCGGTGGCTCACACCTGTAATCCCAGCACTTTGGGAGGCTGAGGTGGGCGTATCACGAGGTCAAGAGATGGAGACCATCCTGGCTAACATACTGAAACCCCGTCTCTACTAAAAATACAAAAATTAACCAGGCATGGTGGCGGGCACCTGTAGTCCCAGCTACTTGGGAGGCTGAGTCAGGAGAATCGCTTAAACCCGGGAGGCGGAGATTGCAGTGAGCAGAGATCATGCCACTGCACTCCAGCCTGGGGACAAGGCAAGACTCCGTCTAAAAAAAAAAAAGAAAAAAGAAAAGAAAAAGAAAAAAAGAAATACCCAAACACTGGTTCTTGACTCTAGCTACCCA
Source organism: Pongo abelii (assembly GCF_028885655.2). NCBI lineage: Eukaryota > Metazoa > Chordata > Mammalia > Primates > Hominidae > Pongo > Pongo abelii. Next base: position 135,210,450 of record NC_085928.1, on the reverse strand, counting down.
TTAGAATTACCTATGTTGCTTTTAAAAAACAGATTCCTGGCTCTAACCACAAAGAGTTTGATTTAGTTTGCGTGGGTGGTACCTAAGTATTGGTAATGTTTACATTAATTCAGTATACACCCAGGGTTGAAGAAAACACTGCTTTAGAACAGTAGTTTTCAAAATGTGGTGGCTTAACCAGCAGCAACCAGCATCACCAGGAACTTGTTAGACATGCAAATTCATACTCCACCTCAGACATACAGAATCAGAAACTCTGGGGGTAGGGCCCAGCAACCTGTGGTGCTTCTGATACCAGCTAAAGTGTGAGAACTACTGCTCTAGTCTAATCGACAAAGGACCCAGCATCGGCTGAAGTAGGGTTTAAGCAAGAAGGAATGTGCATATAGTTATAAGGTGTATAACAAGATGTGTATCAATATCAACCTTCCTCCTGGAGACTCAGCATCTTCTTTCCACTTCAAATACTCCTCTATGTTTTAAAACCATACTAGTTGATGGACATATCAATTTCTGATTAGAATAGGCTCCCCATAATGCCGTCTATTCTATCATTTCTAGTTTAGCTTAGAGATATCATTGTGAAGGATTTTATTCCTCAGATATCATTGGCATATCTCAGTTTCATGAGTCTGAGCTTGGGAAAAGAATAATTGTTGGTTACAAGAGCAGATCACAATTGTAGGTCTTGTGAACCATGAGCTGAGACAGAAGTTCCTCCCTCAAGACTACAGACAGTGTGTCCCATGGAAAAACAACCTAATGTTTTTCCTCATTTTGATTAAACATGGTTGTTGTGTTCAGAAATCAGAGCTTTATATTGCAACACAAAACCAGCTCCATATATAAGCCATAAGAGCAGCACTGTGCTGTTTTAACCACATTCATAAAAAATAACTGATAATCTACTATCTGACTGTGGAGAGGTGGTATCTACTGACAATAAAATATCGTATATGAAATAATGAAAAAAGAAAGTTTTCTGTTATTAGAAACTGTTTCTATATCTTAATGCTGCTGCATAGGTGGCTGATGTGGCAATACTTTACAGAGTTTCACTTTTAAACAAGTTAAATTTATTTGTATATGTACAACACCTATACTCTAGGGTTTATGTATTTAGACTACAATAGTAGGTCTGCATTTATCTAACACGTAGTTAACACTGTCTTTATAAAGACATTTTCTGAAGTAAATATAAAGAGTGAGACTTGGGCTGAGATAAACTGAGTTCTTTACTTCACTGCTTAACTATTTGGCTTTGAACAAAACAAATTCTCAGACTCCATTCCCTTTTCTCTGAGACTGGGATATTTCCATATGACTTCTCCTACAAGCATATCCTGATATAAAAATTTTGGTGAAATAGTTTATTTGGAGGATGAACTCAGGAAACACTGATTAGGGAATGGGAAGATGAGACTGAAAGAAGGAAGCTAGAAAGTGATGCATTATTGAGCAGGTAACCATTGTGAGCAACTGAGGTTCAATCACTCTAAGGAGCTCCAGACGACATTACAGAACATGACTTATGAGTTGCACAACCTAACAAGGAAGAAGATGGATTATTCATCCTCCAAGTTCCATCTGTCCCAATGGCTAAAGGCTGCACCCAGAGATGTTAACTATACATCCGGCCTGTCCTTATGCAAATATAAAGACAAAACGTTAGCAGAGAGTCCCAGGAATTTGCAGCAAAATGTCTTAGGCAGAGCCTGGAACCATAAGTGTATATGAGAAGAGCACAAAAAGCAACTGCTACATGAGGTATGTATGTATCAGGTCCAGTCAAAAGACAGAAACCACAAAGTAACTTGAACAGGAAGTGCTTAAAATAAATAATTATTATTATGGAAGATAGGTTTCTAAGAAAAGATGAAAGAACATCCTGTGGTGGAGAGAGGGTACCGAAGGAAGGAATAAATTTGGAAAGTTTCCAAGGCTAGGATAGAGACGTTCTGAAAAAGGGGTAGATATAGCCCAATGAGAGGTTTGCTGGGTTTCCTGGATAAGAAGTGGTCCATTGTCACTGTACTGAGGCCAGAGAGAAATGCATGCTGGGCAAACAGCAAATCCATCCAGAGGTTCAAGTGGATCAAGGTTGGTGTGAGGAAATGGCTCTGGTGTTCAACACACCACTGGTCACTCTGTACCATAGGAGCCAACCAAAGAAGCAGGACACAGAACCCACGAAAAGAGCCCTTTCCTCTGCAGTGTCTCTCTAGCACCCTCTGCTGACAAAGAGGAAATATTTACAAGATCCAGTTCAGTATCACAAGCAGAGCAATGAAGGATAGATTCTGACCACCGACACAAGGAAATACTATTTACATAAGATCATTCGATATGAAGTAAATGGAATAACATGTATTAAAATCACTTTTTAAACAGTAAAGTTCTCTGTGTTAGTCTGTTTAGTGTTTCTGTGACAGAATATCTGAAGCTGGGTAATTTATAAAGAAAATAAGTCTATCTTGTGATTTTACAAGTGGGAAAATACAGGAAGCATGGCAGTGGCATTCTCTCAGCTTCTGGTGGAGGTTTTCCTGCTGCCTCATAACACGGGAGAAGGTCAAAGGGGAAGCAGAGAAGCAAAGATGCATAACCTGAGGGCCGGCACATCTCAGCTTTATAACAACCCACTCTGCAGGAACTAAGGCATTCCCATGAGAACGAATCCGAATCTCATCTTGCCTGAGTGAGAACTCACCAAACCATTTATGAGGGATCCACCACAGTGACCCAAACACTTCCCACTAAGCCCCACCTCCAATGCCTCCACACTGGGAGCCAAAAATTTCAACATCAGTTTTGGTGGGAACAAACTCAAGCCATATCCAAACCATAGCATTCTTGATATACTTGGTGTGAAAGTAATTGCGGTTTTAAAAGACATTACTTTTAACGTAAAAAAAACTCAATTACTTTTGCACTAACCTAATAGTATTTTTTAAATGAGTGTTTGTATGTAAAAACATCATCAGAATTACTATTTATAATAAAACTATGTTTTTCACTAACATGGTTGATTTATTAAATTTTTAAAGCTATGTTTAGCATATGGTCTTTTAAACAAGGTTTTCTTCTCTGTAAAAATGTCATAAATTGACTCCCATGTCCATATACGTTTCATGGCCTAAAATTCCTTTAATGGGGATCAAGTCTTTCTTCTACAGTGAATGATAAGTGCAATATATTTATTTTAATCCACAGAATACAAAGGGTCTAGCATATTTTTATTTCTTTTACAGAAAATTTTGATAGACAATGGAAAAAGTGAGGAAAATGGTCTATGTACAAAATGAAAAAGCTATTACCGGGCAGTTAGACTGTCCTTGCTTCTCTCCCTAAAAACTCTTCAGGAAACCACATCTTTTTCTCTCACCCTAGTTAGCACAGTCAGATCAGTGCAAAAAAAAAAAAAAAAAAAAAAAAATTATGAAGCTGGAAACCCCCATTCTAAGCAAACTATCACAAGGACAGAAAACCAAACACCACATGTTCTCTCTCATAGGTGGGAGGTGAACAACGAGAACACATGGACACGGGGCGGGGAGCATCACACACTGGGGCCTGTTGGGGAGTGGGGGGATGGGGGAGGGATAGCATTAGGAGAAATACCTAATGTAAATGACGAGTTGATGGGTGCAGCACACCAACATGGCACATGTATACATATGTAACAAACCTGCACATTGGGCACATGTACCCTAGAACTTAAAGTATAATAATAAAAAAAAATTATTTGGGGAATTACAGAAAAAAAATTGAGTTGAAATCCTCTAACTTATCACACTCTTCTCTCTTATTCTCCTCACTAGTGATACATCAATTAAAATATCTCCTTGAGAGGTCTTTATCACATACCTATCCAATTAACCTTTCCTCTAAATGAATTAATCTCTTGACCCATCAATGTGCTTCTGGCTATTAATTTATTGTTTCCTTTCAGTTACCAATGATGTTCATAGTCACTTATAACTCTTAGAAATAGAAAACCAATCTGTCGTCAGGCCTACTGACAGGTCAGAACATCCTTTGTTCTCCCTCCTCTTTATTTCATGAAGTTTCAAAGGCTATCAAAGGGATGTAATAGTACAGCATAACAGACAGGCACAGAAACAAAAAGACAAGAGGTAACCATGGATAGAAACACAATTTCTATTTTGAGAGTTGTCTACATGTCAAAGTAATTGGCATTTTAAAGGGAACTGTAACAAAATGGTCAAAGATGGCTAGATAAACGTTGGTCAAGTTCATTGTGGAGGTAATGTATGGGATGAATTACATTCGGCCAGGTGGTTTCTGAAATGTTTTCTGGCTTGAGATCCTCCAATCATTGGGGAAAGGAGAGAGAGGCAAGCCTAAGAAAAACTTTCATGTATGACTTGGACTCTACTCAGATGTAACCAAAATTAAAACTGATCATCCACACAAGCAGAGAAGGTGAGTATCTGGTCACAAAAGTGAGAAACCATTTGGATAGTAAATAGTCAAGTAGCTCATGCCCCAACTCTCGAAGCTAAAACAAACCCAGCATCTAGAACTAACAAAGAGAAAAGTTGAATCCCTACATCCTTCTGATACTAGGACTGATTCCGGATCAGTTACTTCACCTGACTCTTTCTGGTGTTAAACAGAAGGGCTGTGGAAGAGACACAGCAGGCAGATAAAAGGTAAATAGAGATGAAAAGTAGTATACTTGAGAAGTATGCCCACCTCATGCACCCAGGATGTCCACAGCTCTGGGGAGATGTGAGCTGAACCATCAGGGTTTGTGGGAATGGGCCTCTATATTGGGGTTCAATTATCTTCCTCCATGGTCTTCCATATTTTACCTTTTCCTCTTCTTTTCATATCAAAATAGGAGGATGTTTATTGACTGTCTACTATATGCCAAAATAGGAGGATGTTTATTGACTGTCTACTATATGCCAGGTACTTTAGATATGCGGTCTCATTTAATCTTCCCAACAGCTCCATAAAATATGCTTTGTTATTGCTCTGTCATGAATGAGAAAGCAGAGGCTGAAAAACTATGCAATTTTCCGCAGCAAATAGGAAGCACAGTACCTTTAGATTCCAAAAACCATATGCAGCACAACTCCACGGTGTCACTAGATCTCTCTCACACTCTCCTGGATGTTTGTAAGTACATACTCTACCCTGCCCTGAACCCAAACTTGGTAAACAAATATTGGAAAAGCACATACATCTGCAAAGCACCTTAAAAGTGTGAGTGTTTTTATTTGTCTCCTGGTACACCTGTAGTATTATCAGAGCATAAAATATAAAATGAGGCTTATTCTATAGAGGAGGATATTGAGGTAAGATTAAACAAAGAGTCTAAACTGGAAAGACATGAAAATAGCTAATATTTAACGGGTACTTATAAAGTAACAGGCACTATACTTGAAGCTTTAGATATCAATTCATTTTGTTCTAACAATAATCCTGTCAGGTAGTTACTGCTATTATATTCATTTCATAGCTGAGGAAACTGAGGATAAAATAAGTTAAATAATATATCCAAACCCATACTCCTAGTAAGTAGCTGAGTTAGAATTCCAACCCAATTATATTTGTTTCAGAACTCTTGTTCTTAGCCTTGTACTGTATTCTAGTTTTGTGCTTATCTATTGCTCATGTGCCTCTTTAGGTTATAAGGCTTTCCAGGATGGCCAAAGTCTTTCAATAGATTTCTAATCCCCACACAATAACCAGGACAGAGGCTGATGCAAAATGGCTACTGAGAAAATGTGACTGATAGGCCATACAATCTAGACCTATATGGGGATTAATAAAAAACTTGCCATTGTAAAGCTTCCCATAACACAATAAGCATTTAAACTAAATAACTAAAATGGAACTCAAATTAACCACTCCAAAAGATCTGCTTTTATGCTTCCAGATCTTCCACCAACTGTGCAGCAAAGGTAGAATGAAAATCTGTGCAATATCTGTGTTTCAAACTGGTACCCACAGACAAGAAGAATCTCTACTTAGCATCTCTTTAACCATTATGAACCCCTTTCCTTAACATAGCCCTCTTTGAAGAAGCTTCTGAACATTTGTATACCTTAGAGTGTGAATCATCTAGCAAATAAATAACGTGAGTACATAGCATTACTATCCTTATTTAAAAAAAAAAAAATGAAGTCAAAAGAAATGGCATCTTTTCTTAAGGCTTAAGGTCTCTGAATGCTTAAAGTCAATAGCTCTGACTATTGACTGCTGGTGGTAAATAGAAAAAAAAAAACCACACACACACACACACAAAAGGCTCTATTCCTCTGTCTAAGCCAAAATGGCAAGGCATTCACAGACAAACATTCAAGACAGGCAGAAGACCCCTTTCTCCTCAGTCTCTCATTAAAGCAGGCACAGGTTAAATGTGACTCTTGTTGTCCCCACTTGAACTATTTCTGGTTTAAACATAAATTTTTTATAGAGGTCCCAAATTCTTAGGTTTGCCACTGAAGCTTTCTTTTAGAACCAAACCTTTGTTAATTATAAAGCTTGACACTAAACAGAAAATTTCTCTGCCCTTCTTTGCCACCCCCCTCCCATTCCTTCCTTGTTGCCCTCTTCCCTTTCTCTCTTCAATTCATGCCTATACTTGAAATATCAACACAAGGAAGTTGGCTTAAATGTGTGATAAAATATTTCCATCATCTGCTCAAGAGACTTCTGCCAAATATCAAGGTTGTTGACTCACATGGAGTGTAAATATACTCTAAAAACCATATGTCAAGGGACCTTGGCTTACATTATTCACTTGGGTCTGCTCAGAAGTAGGCTACTCAAAGAGAGGGCTATATCAGACACCACAGTAAAAGCAAAGGTATAGTGTGATTGCTTTTTTATTGCTCTGAATCAAATCAGAAGGGGTGATTTACTTGCTGTGATACATTTATTGAGAAACACACAGCTCAATTTTTCATTTACAGAGAGGATATTTGACAGAGTAAAGGGGGCTTCAGATTTTTTTCTAAGTAACCATCTGCATTAGTTTCAATAGTCATGACTCCTCCCTTCGCTACAACAGTTGTAGATAGCTAAGTGCGATAAGCAGCTTCTGGCATAGCCCCAGTGATCCTTACTTCCTGGTGTGCACACTCTTGTGAAATCCTCTCCCCTTGAGTGTAGGCTGAACCTAATGACTTTCTTCTAACATATAGAATACAGCAAATACAATGTGATATCACTTCCATTATTAGGTAACAAAAGACGGTGACTTCTCTCTTGCTGGTATTTTCTCTCTCAGGTTCTTCTCAGTTACTGTGATAGAAAGCATCACAAGGCAAAGGACTGAGGACAGCCTCTGGCCAACATCCAGTAAAGAACTGAGGCCTTCATCCCAATAGACGGAAGAGAATCAAATCTTATCAACAACCACCGAGTGAGCCTGGGGCTGATCCTTCTCCAGTTGGCCCTTGAGTTCAACCTTGAAGCCACTGACTATATTTTTTTTAATTTTTAAAGTCAATACACAAAAGCTATACATATTTGTGGTATACAACATGATGTTTTGAAATATGTACACATTGTAGAATGACTAATTAACATATGTATTACCTCAAATACTTTTATTTGTGGTGAGGATACTTGAAATCTACTCTATTAACAAATTTCAAGATTATAATACATTGTTATTAACTATAGTCACAAGCTGCGCAATAAAGTCCCTGCTTATATCTTAATGGCAGCCTGTGAAACCCTGACAGAGGATCTAGTCAAGCTGTGCTCAAATTCCAGACCCACACAATCTGTAAAATAATAAATATGTGTTGTTTTATACTGCTAAATTTCAGTATAATTTGTTATACAGCAAGTAGATAACTAATACAATAAGAATGGCGGGGATATGCCCTTAAATTGAGCAGAAACCAAAACATCCCTTCTCAGCATAAAAGTAGCACAAAACAGAAAACAAGAAAAAAGGAAAAAAAACTGTTATGGGCATAGGATTGCTTGGTGAGCATGACATAGGTAAAAAGGAATATAGCGGCCTTAATAGGTATGTCATCCAGAGTTGAACAGCTCTTAGTCTAAGAAAAGACTAAAAAGCAATGTTCCCTACGATGGACAGGACTGGAAAACTTTTCTGATTTTTTTTTTTGTCCCTTTCAGCAAGACCATCCTATTACAATATAATTGACTAGGTTTCTATTTCACATAGTTATCTCAGTATCTGCAACCCTCCAACCATGCTGATTAGTTTGCATGGTTTCCAAGCCTCTTGGCAAATGGTTCCACTGTCCATCTTACACTGATCTCATAGTTTCCATCTCATTTTTACCCCAGTAACTACAGTACTATTAGTTCCACTTTATTCATAAGGAAGTCTGAGAGAGGTCATATTACATACAAGTGGAAGAACCAATAATAGAGACTAGTATCAAAGGATCTTCCCTTGGATCACTCAACTTCTCAATACCATTCCTTCTCAATTCTTTGTAGAAATATAAAATAAATTTCAAGACATACATTGAATTGTGCTCATAGCTCCTGTTTCTACCAATTTCTGCACTAACATCTTGTACTTAATACTAATCTCTTATCTTCTTGGGTTTATGGTCCCTGACCCCCCAGAAATTCCTTCTGATCTTTTACCCTAGCATGTTAAAATCTCAGAATCCAGTACCTGAGAATCTTTCCCAAACATTCTTTCTTGCCTTTTTTTTAAAGCTTAGAAAGGCATGGATTTTGAAGTCTAACATACCTGGGTTCCAATTCTGGTTCTATGATTCAGTATGATACTAGCTGTGGGTCTGTCATATACGACTTTTATTATGTGGTATTATGTTTCTTCTGTACTCGGTTTTTCGAAGGTTTTTTTTTTTATCATGAAGGATGTTGCATTTTATCAAATGCTTTTTCAGCCTCCATTGAAATGATCATATGATTTTGTCCTCCATTCTGTTGATATGATGTATAACATTGAAAGATTCACATATTTTGAAACATTCTCGTGTCCCTGGGATAAATCCCATTTGGTCATGATGAATGATCTGTTTAATGTATTGTTTAATGCAGTTTCCTACTATTTTGTTGAGGATTTTTCATGAATATTAATCAAAGATGTTGGCATGTAGTTTCCTTTTGTGATGTGTTTTTGTCTGGTTTTGGTATCAGGGTAATACTGACCTCATAAAATGTGTTCAGAAGTACTCCCTCCTCTATTTCTCAGAATAGTTTGAGTAGGATTTGTATTAGATATTCTTTTTTTTTTTTTTTTTTTTTTTTGAGATAGGGTCTTACTCTGTCACCCAAGCTGGAGTGCAGTGGTGCAATCATGGCTCACTGCGACCTCAAACTCCCTGTCTCAAGCAATCTCCCTACCCCAGCCTCCCCAGTAGCTAGGACAACAGGCATGTACCACCAAGCCTGGCTAATTTTTGTACTTTTTGTAGAGATGGGGTCTTGCCATGTTGCCCAGACTGGTCTCAAACTCCTGGACTCAAGTGATTCTCCTGCTTCAGCTTCCCAAATTTTGGGGATTACAGGTGAGTTATTTAAAGATTTGGTAGAATTCAGCAGTGGGGCAATTGGGTCCCAGGTATTTATTTACTGGGACACTTTACATGACAATTTTGATCTTGTTACTTGTTATTGGTCTGTTAAGGTTTTGGATCTCTTCATGGTTTAAACTTGGTAGGTTGTGTCTAGGAATTTATTTCCCCTAGATTTTCCAATTTATTGTCATACAGTTGCTCATTTAAGATCCTTTGAATTTCTGTGATATCAGTTGTAATGTCTCTTTATTCATTTTTATCTGAGTCTTCTCCCTTTTTTTCTTCATCTGTCTGGCTAAAGATTTATCAATTTTGTTTGTCTTTTCAAAAAAACAGTTTTTGGTTTCATTGATCTTTTGCTTATTTTTCTTCATTTCAAATTCATTTATTTTCACTCTGATCCTTATTATTTCTTTTTTTCTACTAATTTTTGGTTTTTAGTTAGCTCTTGCTTTTCTAATTCTTCAAGATGCATCATTAAATTGTTTACTTGATGTTTTTCCTCTTTTTAAACATAGGCGCTTATAGCTATAAACTTCTCTCTGAGTACTGTTTTTGCTGCATCCCATAGGTTTTGGTATGTTGTGTTTCCATTATCGTTTGTTTCAAGAAATTTTTCAATTTCCTTCTTATTTTCTTCAATAACCTGCTAATCATTCAGACATAATGTTTAATTTCCAGGTGTTTCTATAGTTTCCAAAATTCCTCTTGTTATTGATTTCTAGTCTTATTCCATTGTGGTCAGAGAAGATGTTTCATATTATTTCAATTTTTTTGAATGTTTTAAGACTTGTTTTGTGACCTAACGTATGGTCTATCCTTGAGAATGATCCTTGTGTTGAGAAAAAATGTGTATTTTGCAGCCACTGGATGAAATGTTCTGTAAATATTGATTAGGTCCATTTGGTCTATAGTACACATTAAGTCTGATGTTTCTTTGTTGATTTTCTATCTGGGAGATGTATCCAATGTGAAAGTGGAATCTTGAAGTCTCCAGCTATTATTGTATTGAGGTCTATCTCTTTCTTTAGCTTTAATGATATTTCCTTTACATATCTGGGTGCTTCAATGTTGGGTACACATAGATTTACAATCATTATAGCCTCTTGTTAAGTTGACCCCTTTATCATTATAAAATAAACTTCTTTGTCTCTTCTTACAGTTTTTGTCTTACTCCTGCTCTTTTTTGGTTTCCATTGGCCCATGGAATATCTTTTCTAATACCTTTATTTTCAGTCTATGTGTATCTTTATAGGTAAAGTGTGTTTCTTGTAGGCAACAGGTCACTGAGTCTTATTTTTTCATCCATTCAGCTACTCTATGTCTTCTGATTAGTGAATTTATTCCATTTAAATTCAATGTTATTATTGATAAGTAGGGACTTACTCCTGCCTCTTGTCATTTGTTTTCTGGTTGTTTTGCAGTCTTCTCTCTCTTCTTTCCTTTCTTCCTATCTTCTTTTAGTGAAAGTGGTTTTCTCTGCTGGTATGCTTTAATTTCTTGCTTTTTATTGTGTATCCATTGTATGTTTTTTTGATTTGAGGCCTTGAAATACTATCCTATAACCTATTATTTTAAGTTGATGACACTTAAAACTTATTACATAAACAAATATGCAAAAACAAAAACTCTACACTTTAACTTTGTCCCCTTGCTTTTTAACTTTTTGTTGTTTCTCTTCACATCTTATTTTACTCTCTATGTCTTGAAAAGTTGTTGTAGTTATTATTCTATGTTTGATTGGTTCATCATTTACTCATTCTACTGAAGATAAAAGTACTGTATACACCACAATTACAGTGTTACAAAATTTTGTGTTTTTCTGTGTACTTACTATTATGATGGAATTTTGTACCTTCAGATGGTTTCTTCAGGTTCATTAACAAACTTTTTCTTTTTTTTGAGACAGAGGTTCACTCTTGTTGCCTGGAGTACAATGGCACAATCTTGGCTCACCACAACCTCCGCCTCCCGGATTCAAGCGATTCTCCTGCCTCAGCCTCCCAAGTAGCTGGGGTTACAAGCATGCACCACCATGCCCAGCTAATTTTGTATTTTTGGTAGAGTCAGGGTTTCTCCACGTTGGTCAGGCTGGTCTTGAACTCCTGACCTCAGGCAATCTACCTGCCTCGGTCTCCCAAATTGCTAGGATTACAGGCATGAGCCACCGTGCCTGGCCAACAACATCCTTTTCTTTCAAATTGAAGAACTCTGTTTTGCATTTCTTTTAGGATAGGTCTATTGTTAATAAAATCCTTCAGCTTTTGTTTGTCTGGGAATGTCTTTATTTCCCCTTTGTGCTTGAGGAATATTTTCACCAAATACACTGTTCTAGAGTAAAAGGTGTTTTTTCCCCCTTTGGCTTGTTAAACATCTCATGTACTTTATGTCATTCCATTCTCTTCTGGCCTGTAAGATTTCCACTGACAACTCTGCTGCCAAATGTATTGGAGCTTCATTGTATGTTATTTGTTGTGTTTTTCTTGCTGCTTTTAGGATCCTTTCTTTATCCTTGACTTTGGGAGTTTGATTGTTAAATGCCTTGAGGTAGTCTTCTTTGGGTTAAATCTGCTTCACGTTCTGTAACCTTCTTGTACTTGAATGTTGATGTCTTTCTCTAAGTTTGGAAAGTTCTCTGATATTATCCCTTTGAATAAACTTTCAACTTCTATCTCTTTTTCTACCTTCTTTTTATAGCCAACGACTCTTAGATTTGTCCTTTTAAGACTATTCTCTAAATATTGTGGTGTGCTTCCTTTTTTTTTCTTTTATCTCCTCTGATCATGTGTTTTCAAATAGCCATCTTCAAGCTGATTAATTCTTTCAGTGGATCAGACCTAAAGCCAGCACAACACTGGGTCGTGCCCAAGGCCCATTTGTTCAATTCTGCTATCAGGAGACTCTGATGAATTCTTCAGTATGTCAATTGCATTTTTCGGCTCTAGAATTTCTGCTTGATTCTTTTAAATTATTGCAATATTTTTGTTAAATTTATCTGATAGAATTCAGAATTCTTTTTCTATGTTATCTTGAATTGCTTTCAGTTTTCTGTGTCTGAAAGGTCACATATCTCTGTTTCTCCAGGATTAGTCCCTAGTGCCTTACTTAGTTCATTTGGCAAGGTCATTTTTTTTGTTGTTTTGTTTTATTTTGTTTTGTTTTTGGATGGTCTTGATGGTCATAGATGTTCATTGGTGTCTGGGCACAGAAGAGTTAGGTCCTTGTTGTAGTCTTCATAGTCTGGGCTTGATTGTGCTCATCCTTTTTGGGAAGGTTTTCCTAGTATTCGAAAGAAGTTGGGCCACAGGCCCAATAGTTCTTTGGTTTGTGTAGATTTGTAGAAGTGCTGCTTTGGTGGTCTTGGATAAGATCCAGAAGAATTCTGTGGATTACCAGGCAGAGACACTTTTTCTTTTTAACTTACTTTACCCCAAACAAACTGAGTCTCTATCTCTTTACTGAGCTACCTGAAACTGGTGGTGTGGTGATGCAAGGACCCCTGTGGCCACCACCACTGGGACTGTGCTGGATCAGACCTAAAGCCAGCACAACAGTGAGTCTTGCCCAAGGCCCATTGTAACCACTACCTAGATACCCACTATGTTCACTCAAGGACCTAAGGCTCTACAATTGGCAGGTGGCAAGGCCGGCCAGGTTTGCATTCTTCTCTTTGGGGCAGCAATTTTACTCAAGCCCCAGGGAAGTCCATAGATGCTATTCTATTCTATTCTGCTGTGCCTATGCCGGCACTCAAACCACAACATAAAGTCATTCCTACTCTTCCCTCCCGTTTCCACAGGCAGAGGAACCTCTCCCTGTAGCCACCACCACCACCAGCCTATGGAGAGTTCTGCTAGGCCACCACTGTGATGTTCCCTTAAAGTCTAAGGTCTCTTCCATCAGCTTGTTGTCAATGCTCCCAGGCCTGGGACTCATCCTTCAGGGCAGCAGACTCCACTCTGGCCCAGGGCAGGCAGGTCCACAAATGCTGTCCAAAAGCCTAGGCCTGTACTCAGGGACCCCAACTTGTTGTTCTACCCTACTGTGGCCATGCTGATACCTAAGGTGCAAAACAAAGTCCTCTTTACTTTTGCCTCTGCTTTTCTCAAACAGAAGGAGTCTTTCACCATAGCCACTGTAGCTGAGAATGTGCTGGGTCACACCTGAAGCCAGCACATCTCAGAGTCCAAGGCTCATGGCTTACTACCTGCATATCATTGCTAGTTATTCAGAGCCCAAGGGTTCTTTAGACAGTGGGTGATGAATCCTAGGTCCTTCCCTTCAAGGCAGTGGGTTCTGTTTTAGTCCAGGATGTGTCTAGATGTGTCATCCGTCATCTAGGAGCTATGGCCTGGAATGAGGCCTCACAACGCTACCCAGTGCCCTATCCTACTGTGGCTGAGCTGGTATCCACGATGCAAGACAAAGTTCTCTCTACGCTTTATTCTCCTCCCCTCAAGCAGAAGGAAGGAGTCACATTCATTGCTGTAAGCTGCACTGCATGGAGTTGGGGGAAGGAATGGTACAAGCACTACCTTAGCCACCCCAGCTGGTGTTTCTCTAGGTCATGTGCCACCCTAGTCCATGGGCTGTAAGCCCAACCCAGCACTAGGGGTTGTCTAGAAATTGTAATCCATGTGTCTTAGACAGACTTTCAAGTTTACCTAGGCCCCCAAAGCACTTTGGCCCATGGTGGTGAGGCTTGCCAAGAAACTCAAGTTCTAACTACTGGCATGGTCTATTCCCCTTTGGCTAGAGCTAGTCCAAATGCTCCCTCTGTGTGCATGAGCTGACTGAGCCCAGTATGGCTTTTGTTCTCTCTATGACAAGGCAGCACTGAATTCAATATAAAATCCCCCAGTCACTGAGCATTCCCTCCTCCAAGTCCACAGACTCTCCGTGCCACTCAACCATTGCCTGTAAATTAAAACCAGGTACTGTGATTGCTCAACTGATTTTTTGGTTCTTATGAGAGTGCTTTTCTTTGTGTAGATTGTTGTTAAAATTTGTTGCTCCTGAGGGGACGACAAATAACATCGGCTTCTATTCCACCATCTTGCTCTGTCCCAGATATGTTTTTTAAATGCTTAAAACCTATAAATTCCTTCTGGAAGTTGATTTCTCCTGTCTCGTTTCTTTGTTAGTGTTACAGTATCATTTAGCATCATCATTAAATAACACTACACACATTAGATATTAGCTATTTCATGGCTGTTGTGGCAGTGGGACAATCGGTGATGGTGATATTAAATCCCAAGTTAATGTGAACATTGGCCCTCATGTGATCTCCTATCCATTCCATGAGCTCTTCTGCCTTTAGGAAGTGCTGCATCCCCTGAAAACATCACAAAATTATGTCCAAAGATGATCATGAATCAGATGTTCTGTGACAAAATTTATTTCTTGATGTGTGCCCTCTTCTGAGTTCATTCCTCCTTGCTGAGATTTCATGTCGTATAGAATCAGAAAGACTTCCCAGGCCTGCTCTGATACCAGTCTTTCCACCTCAGGCCATGTGATAATAAACCTATGTTTATTTCCAAAAAGAAACAAATTGTCCTTGACTGTCTTTACTTGTTTTTCTTATTAGTTCCTGATTTTTTTTCTGTACTAGAGAAAAATAGCTTCTAGATTTTATATGAAACTGTGTTCTTATCTAAAGTTCAAACATCTTGGCTGGGAGTGGGAGCTAACAACTGTAATCCCAGCATTTTGGGAGGATAAGGTGAGAGGATTGCTTGAGCACAGGAGTTAAAGACAGCCTGGGCAACATAGCAAGACCCTATCTTTACAAAAAAAATTAAAAATTAGCCAATCATGATGATATGTTCCTGCAGTCCAGCTACTTGAGACACTGAGATAGAAGGATCACTCGAGCCCAGGAGACTGAGGCTGCAGTGAGCTATGATCATGTCACTACACTCCAGCCTGGGCAACAGAACAAGACCCTGTCTCCAAAAGAATTTAAAAGGTTCACATATCTTTTCACTTTATTAATGCCTTTGGGCTGGGACACTTAACAGGTGCCGGGCTTACTTGAAAACCAGAAAGGAGCCTAGTAAGAAGCCCGTTGGTGATTTACTACCTTACAGACAGCTTTAGAACCCTACCCAGGACAAATTTTCATTCTATCTTCAAGATCTCCTGAACTCTTCTCAATGATTTCTTACCCAGGTGGCAAAGATTTATTTCTTATATGAAGTACGAAGTTTTAAGTTTTAATGCTTTTCTTCTCTTCTTTTTTTTTTTTGAAATCTGGGCTTTTAGTGCACCCATCACCTGAGTAGTGAGCGTTGTACCCAATAAGTAATTTTCTTTTTTTTTATTATTATCATAAATTTTAGGGTACATGTGCATAACGTGCAGGTTTGTTACATATGTATACATGTGCCATGTTGGTGTGCTGCACCCATTAACTCGTCATTTAACATTAGGTATATCTCCTAATGCTATCCCTCCCCCATCCCCCCACCCCACAACAGGCCCCGGTTTGTGATGTTCCCCTTCCTGTGTCCATGTGTTCTCATTGTTCAATTCCCACCTACGAGTGAGAACATGCAGTGTTTGGTTTTTTGTCCTTGCGATAGTTTGCTGACAATGATGGTTTCCAGCTTCATCCATGTCCCTACAAAGGACATGAACTCATCCTTTTTTATGGCTGCATAGTATTCCATGGTGTATATGTGCCACATTTGCTTAATCCAGTCTATCATTGTTGGACATTTGGGTTGGTTCCAGGTCTTTGCTATTGTGAATAGTGCCGCAATAAACATATGTGTGCATGTGACTTTATAGCAGCATGTTTTATAATCCTTTGGATATATACCCAGTAATGGGATGGCTAGGTCAAATGGTATTTCTAGTTCTAGATCCCTGAGGAATCACCACACTGACTTCCACAATGGTTGAACTAGTTTACAGTCCCACCAACAGTGTAAAAGTGTTCCTATTTCTCCACATCCTCTCCAGCACCTGTTGTTTCCTGACTTTTTAATGATCGCCATTCTAACTGGTGTGAGATGGTATCTCATTGTGGTTTTGATTTGCATTTCTCTGATGGCCAGTGATGATGAGCATTTTTTCATCTGTCTTTTGGCTGCATGAATGTCTTCTTTTAAGAAGTGTCTGTTCATATCCTTTGCCCACTTTTTGATGGGGTTGTTTGTTTTTTTCTTGTAAATTTGTTTCAGTTCATTGTAGATTCTGGATATTAGCCCTTTGTCAGATGAGTAGATTGCAAAAATTTTCTCCCATTTTGTAGGTTGCCTGTTCACTCTGATGGTAGTTTCTTTTGCTGTGCAGAAGCTCTTTAGTTTAACTCAATCCCATTTGTCAATTTTGGCTTTTGTTGCCATTGCTTTTGGTGTTTTAGACATGAAGTCCTTGCCCATGTCTATGTCCTGAATGGTATTGCCTAGGTTTTCTTCTAGGGTTTTTATGGTTTTAGGTCTAACATTTAAGTCTTTAATCCATCTTGAATTAATTTTTGTATAAGGTGTAAGGAAGGGATCCAGTTTCAGCTTTCTCCATATTGACTAGCCAGTTTTCCCAGCACCATTTATTAAATAGGGAATCCTTTCCCCATTTCTTGTTTTTGTCAGGTTTGTCAAAGATCAGATGGTTGTAGATATGCAGCATTATTTCTGAGGGCTCTGTTCTGTTCCATTGGTCTATATCTCTGTTTTGGTACCAGTACCATGCTGTTTTGATTACTGTAGCCTTGTAGTATAGTTTGAAGTCAGGTAACGTGATGCCTCCAGCTTTGTTCTTTTGGCTTAGGATTGACTTGGCAATGCGGGCTCTTTTTTGGTTCCATATGAACTTTAAAGTAGTTTTTTCCAATTCTGTGAAGAAAGTCATTGGTAGCTTGATGGGGATGGCATTGAATCTTAAAAGATGTAAGAACTGCTGGGATGCCCTCTTAAGTTTAGATATCAAAAGGCAGGTACTATAATCCTTCTTTATTCTCTTCTGCATAAAATTATTATTTTTCACAACCTGGGTGCAGACTAGATTCTACTACAATTTCAATATGAAGCTGGAAATTTTAATAAGATACATCTGGCAATTCAGCCGTCAGGTCCCAGCGCAAATGTCACCATTTAAGATTTATACTCTTATAACACTGTGAGCTTTTTTCAAAGGATTTAAATTAAAAATGTAACTACTTATTTTATCAATCAATGTTTCTTTTTTCATCACACTGTAAACTCTTTCAGAGCAGGCACTTTGTCTATTTTTTTCACTATTATATCCATAAAGAACATAGAAATTACTAAATATTTGTGTGGTTGAACAAGTCAATAAATGAGGGAATGAATGCATCAATGAATAAAAAGCTGGGATCAGATGTTTTGTATCATAGGAACCGTGTCGCGATTCAGAAATTTTGTTGACACCAAACCAATCTCTAAATTATGTTCTCTATATTTGCCATATTTACTACTTTGTAAGATAATATATCTTCCAGTAGAACTCAGGGTTAACTTTGAATTCTACAAGGCCATCTGAAATCTGTATGGACCTGCCATGCTAGGTAAAGGAGATCTAATCTCTAGTTTCCTCTGACTCTCCAGGTTCTGACTCAGCAGAATGGACTAAAGGACCATTATCAATATCCAGAACTTCTAGGCTTCTTATCTAAGGAGCTTGAAATGATGTACATAGAATCAAAGTTTCCCCAAAACCTGAAAGCAGTTTTGGACCCAGCGTTCAGCCATACTTGAATACAAAGGAAAAAAGTAAATGCAGAAAGTGGTGGGAAATGAAAGGAGAAAGGCAATAGAAGAAAGCATTGATTTTTTGACACAGCCATTTGAAATAAGAAAAATAATAAGTTATTTACACAATTACCAAAGAATTATAGCCCATTTCTCAAAGTCTGTGTTTTTAATAGTGATTTATTGGGATAGGTGTATTAACTCTCACAGTCCAATATGTTACTATTGGGAACATAGAAAGACACCTGGTGTTTATATTTAATATAAGTTTCTATCTTTTATCTGTCAGGGGAAATTGAATGAGAACATTGTTTTAGAATACCTCAAAATTTCTTAGCTGTAGTTCAGTATGCAGATATAATTAATGGTGGGAATGAAAATTCCCCACACTGGGAATTCTGGCTTTATTGCTATTAAATCCTCTGCACAGAGGTTGAGCCAGAGGTCTTGGGATCACATATTTTACTTCCCTCCTTCTATCTTGTTCCCATTTCTGTGACTGAGTTTCATTTCTCAGTTTTAGTTCTGCTCAGTTTTCTTTTCTCTGAGAATAAAACTACCAGATGTAAATGGCACCTGTTGCCACAGCAGCTAAAATATTCAGTTCTACCTTTCTCTTCTCAAAGGACCCTTAATGTATTCAGTATCTTTCTCTGGGTTAGAACAAAAGTTAGGAGCTAGGTTAGAATTAACCTCAGATATTCTCACAACCACTGAGATACAGCATATGTGTGAATTCACTGACTGTTGATATTCCAAATCATTGTAAAATCACCTGTGTCATGAGAAAAAGAAACAATCATATGATTGATCAACGGTTCCATATTAACACCATCTGTCTAGGGGCTCTTCTAAGAGTTCTATGGCAAGAGAGAACAAAGTACACTAATGGAGCGTGAACTTTCTGTGGCCTAGAAAGTTGGTTACATTTCAAGTTAGATTCACGTTTGATTCCCTGCAGTTTAATTTAGCAAGCAATATCCCCATTAAGATTGGTTCTTCCTCTGATTGAGTCAGATAATTACTTGCTTATACTTCCAAGCTCTCACATCCCTTCCAATTTCTTTTGTTTTCTCAATGGAATTACTGTCTGCTTGGTTAGTTGAAAGGATTAAATCCTAACTGAAAGAAAAGTAGGAGTCTTTGAAGTGGCTTCTCTGTCTCTATTATAGAAACAGGAAAGGCAGGAAGTCCTACAAAAACTGTCACCACATTTATTGCCAAGTTTGTTCATGTCTGTACATTTTAAGGGATGGCTCTCTAAAGTCATGGAAAATTAAATGGGGAGATGGATTCTAAAGAAGGAACATATGTCAAACAAAAAAATATATCCACACATAAAAATTGTATACAAATGCTCATCATAGCTTTATTCATCACAGTCTCAAACTGGAAACATCCCACATGCCCATCAACAGAGGAATGGATGAACAAAATACTGTTCAGCAATAAAAGAAATAATCTATTAATATATGCAACAACATATATGGATCTCAAAAGCATTATGCTGAGTAGAAGAAGCATACTATGTGATGACACGTATATAAAACTCTAGAAAAAACAAATCTAATCTATAAAGACAAAAAGCAGATCAGTGATTGCCTGGAACCAAGGTAAAGAGAGGAGAGGACTGACTAGGGACAAACACAAGGGACTTTTGTGGCATGATAAAATGTTCTGTGTATTGATCGCAATGGTGTTTATATGGGAATAAATTTACCAAAATTTATCAAAACACTTAAAAGGATTGTACTTTATTGTATATAAATTATATCTCAATAAATATGATTTTTAAAATAATATATATTACTTTAAATATATACTATGTGATTTTATATACATTTTCTTCATTTCTTACTACTGAATCCTGTCAACACAGAGACTATCTTCTACCCTGGACTTCACTGTCAAATAGGGAAACAGATTCAATGTTAAAAAAAAAATTGTGAAGTTCCCTAGTATATGGTTCCTCAGATAGATGCTAGTTACCTATAGTTGGTAGGATAATATCCTCAAACATACCACATCTAATCCCAGGAAGTTGGAAATGGAAAAAGGATATTTGCAGTTGTGATTAAGGGTCTTATCCTGGACTATTCAGGTGGGACCCAAAATGCAATAAAAGTCCTTATAAGAAAGAGGAAAAAGGAGATTACACACAGAAAATGCGAAGGCAGAGGCAGACAGAGATTGGAGTGATGATGCCACAAGCCAAGGAATGCTGGCAGCCACAGAAGCTGGAAGCAGTAAGAAAAGGATTCTCCCCTAGGACTTCCAGAAAGAGTGCAGCCCAGCTTGATTTGGGGCCACTGATACTGATTTTGGACTTTTGGCTTCCAGAACTGTGAAGGAATAAATTTCTCTTCTTTTAAGTCACCAAGTTTGTGGTAATTTATTATGTAGTCACAGACACCAGTACAAATGTTTTAATTAAATCCCAAACATTTAAAATTTTATAAATTCCACTCAATCAAAGATTTTTTGAGTTAGTATTATGAACAAGACCACGGGGAAAACCTAGCTTAAGTCATTCATACTCAAAGGAAGGAAACAGATGCTGGAACACAGGGCAGAAGAGATCAGAACTATCTGATAACAGAGAAGCTACAGTGGTGATGTGAAAGGTGGGAGGAGGGAAAGGTGATATTATCTGAGCAAAGGATCAGTGAATCCTTCAGGAAAAAGCTGGCTTCAAATTTGGCCTTGAAAGACTGATAAGACTTCAACAAAATGTGACAGGATACCTGAATATATCTGAGAGTCACCTGTACAAATTTATTCACTATAAAGCTTATTTGGCACTCTTGATATCGTGAATACAGCTAGCTTATAGTTCGTATAATGCACCATTAAATCATAGAACCACGCTCAGTCAGTGTAAAAAGCCTCTAATACGGGTGAAGTTCTTATATCCCAACATAGCCATGGGCATTCCTTAGTGTCCCCTCCTCTACAGGAAAAATCTTGATGCTCATATGAATTCTAAAAATATAGCTCATCTTGACTCTAGCTTTTTAAATTTGTGTCTCGTAGTAGGGATCTGAGGTTATCTAGTTGAGAGCAGTCCCAATATCCCAGAAGCCCATTTTCCAAAAGGGTTAATAGTCACACAATGTTATAAGAAAAAATGAAGAGCCAAAACAACATTTGAGGTGTGCCATCACAAAAGATGTTCAGGGACTAGTTACCAAAAGCAGCCCTTTTCAAAATGAAAACTAGGTTTTAGGATTTACAGTTTATTGTACTATAAAACTCTCCTCAGATTTTACTAAGGCCCCACCTCATCTCCCATATACATGCATATTATCAATAATGAATGAGAATGAGCTCTGTCAGGTATGAAAGCACATTATAGCCATTAAAGCGCCTGGTACTACAGATGGAATATACAGCTTGATGATATAAAATAAGCTAGATTTATAAACAAATATGGGTGAAAATTAGGTATATTATAAGCTAGTGTTTCATATCAATTGACAATAAACAATACTAAACCAGCTTTTAAAAAGTAAGCTGGATTCTAACTCACCTCTTCAACCAAGATACAAATCCCAGAAGAATCAAAGATTTAGGTGTGAAACACACACACACACACACACACTCTCTCTCTCTCTTCTCTCTCTCTCTCTCATAAAATCCTTGAGTAAATAATTTTTTTTTTTGAGACAGAGTGTCACTCTGTCACCCAGGCTGGAGTGCAGTGGTGCAATCTCGGCTCACTGCAACCTCTGCCTCCCAGGTTGACACAAGTCTCGTGTTTCAGCCCCCTGAGTAGGTGGAATTACAGGCATGTACCTCCATACTCAGCTAATTTTTTTGTATTTTTTTGTAGAGATGGAGTTTTGCCATGTTGCCCAGGCTGCTCTTGAATTCCTGGCCTCAAATGATCCACCTGCCTCGGCCTCCCAAAGTGCTGGGATTACAAGTATGAGCCAACACATCTGGCCCAAGAATTTTATTCCAATCAGAACACAAAACCTAATAACTTAAAAATTTAAAAAGATTGAAACCATAAAGAGATTCATAAAAATGAAAATTTTTTAACTAAACATAATACCATTAACAAAGTCAATAGTCCAGAGAATATGTGCAACCAAGGACAAAGTGCTAATTTCCTTAATATATGAAAAAATATAAATACTAATTAAATTAAGAGATAAGTTATTCTATGGAAAAATTGACAAAGACCAAGGATAAGTAGTTCATGTAGCTAATAAACATCTGTCAGTCTGTGTTAAATTGGTATCACCTTCTTAAAGGGCAATTTGGCAACATCTGGCAAATTTTAAAATGCATACAAATATAATCTGATAAAGATTTTACTTTTACAAATATTCTCAACCAAGTACATATACTCATTTTTTTGCTTAAACATTTCTTTGTATTTTTATTGATTTTTTAAAAAATTTCTGCCCAGTTATGACAATGAAATGGGAAAGAACAATTACAATTCACAAACTGTGGCATGAAAAACAACACACACCCCATAAGGAACTATACCAAACCCTTTTCTTTCTATTTATTCAAAAGAGAGTGCAATATGCAAGTGTCAAATATGAACACTGTAATTTTTTTCTTCTTAGAAGATTATGTACAAGAATATATTTTATACATAACAACATTATGGTATCCTATTGGCATATAAAATTGTTTCATCAAATTTGTTCATTAAATGAGAGGCTTAATTGTTTATTATGGGTGGGTATTTAATGTCACTCTATGGAAAGAGTCATATGGTTGTTGAAAAGATTTATGATTAATCTATCTTGAAAAAATTTTTATTGAAAAAATGTCACCAAGAATGTGCTAGGAAGAGGAAGAGGCAACCTATACTTCCAAGTTAGTTAATATCATTTTACTTCAAAGAGAAGAGCAACAGAATTTCAAAAAGTATGTGAAGTTTGAGGTACAGATATCTTCTAGGACTACAGCAATGCTGAAACCCATTAAAATCGGTCACCCACATTTCCTAAAATTTCCAGTTAATCACTTTAAAAATGTTTCTCACTCCACTAGCAAATAAGTGAGAAAAAGTGATGTAGCAGAAGTTGTTTAGGTGGGAGTTTTTTCTCAAATGATTGATAAGCCAGTTATAATGGCACACTCATCTTCCAAGTTATTAATAACAAAAGAGATTCATTAGAGTAGTCTAACCTGAAACAAAGGCAATAATACAGGGAACTTATTACAACTCACTAAAAAAAGATGCCACTTCCAACTGTCCAATTATCCAAGAAACAGCTTTTATAAATGTTCAGAATTAAAAATATATGCTATGTTCCAGACAACAAACATCTTCAGCAACTATAACAGCTTGAGAGGACTGCTCAGGTTTTTCTAGGCACACAGAGGATAGAAAGCTACGCGAGAAATGAAAAATCCTTGATTAGCTTTCACCTGAGTTACCTTTGGTAACTCAGGAAATAAAGTTTTGTTCTACTGATTCTCTAGCTAGAAATCCTGTTAAAATATCCACCCAAGGCTTTAAAAATCTGCACCAACCATATGAACCCCTTTGTCAGTTTATGGAAGGATTAATTATCCTAGGAATTCTAATTTAGAGCAATAGTAGAGTCAAGAAGAGGGGTGTTAAAACATCACAGGTGGAGGCACAACCTTAAAATTTAACCTCAGCTGACTTCAGGGACAATTCCAACCACAAATAAGATAAATCAGATCCTGGGGTTTGTTGCAATCTTTCCCTGATCATTATGCTGGTTCCTGTAATGACAGAAACCCTTATCTGCATTTGTTGAGAAATTAAATAATTTGCACAAACATACACACCTATAAAGATGCAAATATTCCAAATAGACAAGACCATTCTTACCTGCTGCCATGACTACCTTCCTTTGTTATATTCTCTGTTTGATCATACAAAGAATTATTTGCTCTGTGGCAGCTTTATACATACTAATAAAGACTTCAAATAAAGCTATAACCCACTCTCTCAGGTAAATTAAAAATACTGATATATTTGTTGTCCATTTACAAATTTATTTTTCAATAATTAAACTCTCAGAAAAGGCAAGTATTTTTGAGATGTAAGGAGCACCTATTGTCAACCCAATTACTTTACTTTTAAATTAAACTGTTTCAACTTAAAATATATGTAGCAACTTTACTCCAACTTTATCAGCACAGGAAGCTATCAATTTTTTTTAATTTTCTGCTTAATATTGCTCTATTTTGAATTTTTATCACTAGAGAGTATGAACAATTTCATATATTATCATTTTCCAATTGCATTTCCCCTATTGAATTGTCAGCTCATGTCACTTGCCTGCTTATCTTTTGCAGTCTCAATATTTTTCTCATAACTTGAGTGCATCCTTAATATTTTATAAATATCAAATTAAAATATCATACTTGATGTAAACGTGTTGTGGTTGATCTTATTTCATTACTATTTTCATCATAAGGATATTTTAAACTTGTATATATGAACATATTTTCATTCTTCCTATTATTACTTAGATGTTGAAAAAGTTATTTCTCCATAAACTATTTTATCTTCTGCCAGTTCTTCTATAATTTTATATTTTAAAATTAACCCTCCAATTTGATGTGATCTAGACATTTCATTCTCCTTCAGCATATAAGCAGAAACAGATAAATTACAATTCCCATTCTCAACGGTATAATAGCTATAAAGCTACTCCTTTTTCTTACACCTAGTGAAGAATACAGCATCATTCTGCAAACAACACTTATTATTACTCCACACCTCACCACCCACTCTCCCACCCACCTCCACCCAAATGGCAATCACTGCCTGATATGGTTTGGGTCTGTGTCCCTGCCCAAATCTCATCTTGAATTGCAATCTCCACCTTTGGAAATGGGGCTTGCTGAAAGGTGGTTGGATCATGGGAGTGCATTTCTCATGAATGGTTTAGCCCCATCTTGTTGGTGCTGTTCTCACGATAGTGAATGAGTGCTTAGGAGATCTGGTTGTTTAAAAATGTGTAGCACCCTCATCCTCGCCTTCTTTCTTGCTCCTGCCCTAGTCATGTGACATGCTTGCTCCCTGTTTGCCTTCTGCCATGATTGTAAATTTCCTGAGGCCTCCCCAGAAGCCAGGCAGATGACGGTACCATGTTTCCTGTACAACCTGCAGAACCATGAGCCAATTAAACTGCTTTTCTTTATAAATTCCTTAGTCTCTGGTATTTTTTAATAGCCACACAAGAACAGACAAATACACTGCCCTTATTCAAATGGAGTATATTTTGGTGATTAGTATAATGTGATTTTTTAATATTTCAAAATGCTAACCAATTATTCCAATGTGATATATTTAATAATTTTTCCTTTTCCCTCCCATGTTTAGTAAATGTATCCATCTTTGTGAGGTGTATTTATACCTACTTGATGCTACCCCATTATTTTATATTTTTATTTTTTACCAATATCAAAATGTCTTAAATATTATTGCTTTATTATAGGTTTCAATATATAGCAGGTATTTTTCTCTCTATTGCTGTTCTTTAATGTATTTGTCTTGATTTTTTTTTACCTGTTCACTTTTCCCATGATTTAGAAGGTTTTTTTATCAAAATTCTTAAAATTTCTTTTGAGATTTTGATAGAAATAATTTCAAATATACTTTTTTAAAACTTGGATGCCACAATGTATGAATATTTCAAAACAATGTGTACGATACATAAAATTTTTGTCAATTAAAAATAAGTTTAAACTTGGAGAACTTACAATTCATACAGCACAATGAGTTACTATGCAAAACTGACTATTGTGCTTCAAACATTTAGAAAAGCTAGACAATATAACTATATTAAAATATTTAAATACTTAATCAGCTCCTAACCAGAAAATGAGTAAATAAGATAATAAAATTTGTAGGAATAAATCTAATTTATTAAAAAAACTTTAACTGTCATTACAAAAATTATAGCATCATATAGAATACTATATACAAAAAATGGAGAAATTTAAAAATACTTTTTTACAAGTAATTATATGTCAGTTATTCTTTTCCTATATCATTCCTTTTCTGATTTTTAAATTATTGGGCTTTATTTATCAGCGCAGTTTTAGTTTGACAGAAAAACGAGTATAAACTACAGGGAATTTTCATGTACTCTTTCCCTTCCCCTCTCTCCCAACATACAGTTTCCCCTCTTACTAACATCTTGCATTGGTGCAGCACATTTGGTACAATTAATGAACCAATATAATTAAAGTCCATCATTTATATCAGGGCTCACTGCTTGTATTATACAGTTCTATAGATTTTGAGAAACGCATAATGTCATGTATCTACCAATACAGTTTAATACAAAATGATTTTGTGTCCGGAATTGGTTCCTTGGGGTGGGTTCTTGGACTGGCTGACTTCAAGAATGAAGCCGCGGACCCTCGTGGTGAGTGTTAAAGTTCTTAAAGATGGTATGTCCACAGTTTGTTCCTTCAGATATTCAGATGTGTCCAGTGTTTCTTCCTTCTGGTGGGTTCGTGGTCTCACTGACTTCAAGAGTGAAGCTGCAGACCTTCAGGGTCAGTGTTACAGCTCATAAAGGCAGCATGTCCGGAGTTGTTCCTTCCTCCAGGTGGGTTTGTGGTCTCGCTGGCTTCAGGAGTGAAGCTGCAGACCTTCGCGGTGAGTGTTACAGCTCATAAACGCAGTGCAGACCCAAAGAGTGAGCAGCAACAAGATTCATTGCAAAGAGTGAAAGAACAAAGCTTCTAAAGTGCGGAAGGGGACCCCAGTAGGTTGCTGCTGCTGGTCACGGTGGCCTGTTTTTATTCCCATATTTGGCCCCATCACATCCTGCTAATTGGTCCATTTTACAGAGTGCTGATTGGTCCATTTTTACAGAGTGCTGATTGGTGCGTTTACAAACCTTTAGCTAGACACAGAGCGCTGATTGGTGCATTTACAATCCTTAAGCTAGACAGAAAAGTTCTCCAAGTCCCCACCAGACCCAGAAGCCCAGCCAGCTTCACCTCTCAGTTTCACTGCCCTAAAAATCCCCGGTACTAGCCAGGCGTGGTGGCGGGTGCCTGTAGTCCCAGCTACTCGGAGACTGAGGCAGGAGAATGGTGTAGACCCCGGAGGCAGAGCTTGCAGTGAGCCGAGATGGCGCCACTGCACTCCAGCCTGGGCTACAGAGCGAGACTCCGAGACTCCGTCTCAAAAAAAAAAAATCCGCGGTACTCTGCCTATCACTCCCTCCCTCTATCACTATCACTACACATCTATCACTCCCTCCCTCTATCACTATCACTACACATCTATCACTCCCTCCGTCTCCTCAAACCCCTGGCAACTACTGATCTATTTATTGTCTCTATAGTCTTGCTTTTTCCAAAATGTGATATAGTTGGCTCACACAGTATGAATATGTAGCCTTTTTGGATTGGTTTCTTTAACTTTGCAATATGCTTTTAACGTTCCTTCATGTATTTCAGTGGCTTAATAGCTCATTTCTTTTTTATTGTTTTTGTTGGTTTTTTTCTTTTTTTCTTTTTTTTTTTTTTGTTTTGAGATGGAGTCTCGCTCTGTCGCCCAGGCTGGAGTGCGGTGGTGCGATCTCGGCTCTACTCGGGAGACCGAGGCAGGAGAATGGCGTGAACCCGGGAGGCGGAGCTTGCAGTGAGCCAAGATCGCACCACTGCACTCCAGCCTGGGCAACAGAGCGAGACTCCGTCTGAAAAAAAAAAAAAGAACAACTAATTAGTTGCTTCTAACTTGGTGCAGACTTTTCAGACCTTTTCCCTGTTTTTAGCATAAAATGCAGTTGTAAATAGGAAAAGTGATAGTATATATCATTATTATTTTGTTCTTGAATTTAAAAAGAATGTCTATACTTCACCCACACAAAAATGTTGGCTTTGTGCATATGAGTGTTAACCATCGTTCTTCACACTTTTCTGTATTCTTAAAACTGCATACAGTCAAAAAATACATAACATACGTTGTTAAAGATCAAGGAGGGGAGAGTCCCAGGAACCAGCTATATTTCTTTATTCAAATCTTTTAAATATGTCAAAAAAGTTTTTTTATTTCCTTTTCAAAGATTCTACAAAATTTACCTCTTTGAACAATACTCATTTTTTACATATTTGAATTTTATGTTTTATTTTACCATTTCACATATTTGTTATTTTTTAAAGAAGAACTTTAAATGCTTATCAGAGCAAGGTAATGTACAAATTCATGTTTTTCATTGTGACTTTGTAAGGTATCTAGTTTTCATTGTTATTGAACATAATTGATTTTTGTGTGTATATAATGTATTTGCATGTATATCTGTGTGTATATTTATACTTACATTCATACAAAATTTTTTCAGTCACTTTCTCAAGTATTTCCATTAATTCTACATGCCCCCCTTTTTAATTCCTGCACCATGACATTTATCTGGTTAGAAACCTGATAGCAGATTTTCTCTATAGAAAATATATTTTTAGAAGCTTCGAGTTCCCAAAATGATCTGTATAACATTATCTTTTACTTTGCTTAATGTAATGTTTATTTTTCCATGTATTTGATTTTTTCTATTGTGTAATACATTAAGGTGAGTTAAAAATCTTGCAATTTTTTATTTTCTGTGTATTTCACATCATTTTGTTGCTGTTATTTTGTACACGTAAGATTATCAGTGTTATATACTCATTATAATTTATACATTTTATCAATTATCATGATCCTCTTCACTCATACTATCTTTTCTTTTAATTTTACTCTGCCATTTTTGCTAACTCATTTTACCTTTTGGTCTACTTTCAGCAGATATCCTCAGAGCAACAAATCACTAGGCCTTTTAAATAAAAAACAGTCTAAGATTCTGTGTGTTTTATGTATGACTATCAAATATTTATGTTACTTGCATCTGTCTTATGCCTTTTTTGGAGAAGTACATTTCCTTTTTCTTTTTCTATTTCGATTGTATTTTGTATTTTTAGTATAATTAGAAAAAGCAAATGTCTTCTTTCTACCCTTAATCCTAATTGTACCACTCTTATTTTATAATCAAATTCACAGAATTATTTACTTATTTGTAAATTGGGTAAGTGATTTCAATATTCTTTTTTTTTTCTTTTTATTATTATTATTATTATTATTATTATTATTATTATTATACTTTAGGCTCTATGGTACATGTGCGCAACGTGCAGGTAAGTTACATATGTATACATGTGCCATGCTGGTGTGCTGCACCCACCAACTCGTCATCTAGCATTAGGTATATCTCCCAATGCTATCCCTCCCACCTCCCCCCTCAATATTCTTTATATGTATTTTCCACAATAGCTACAAAATTCAACCCTTTTAAAAAATTAATCATTGAAAATCTGAATATCATCATCACTAAAGGTAAAGTTTTTGGAAGACAAATCTGAAATATACTAGGCTGTATTTCACATAGTAATAGCATTTCAACTGGGTGTGACATACCTGCATCACATCTTCTTCCTAGAAAACATTTCAAATACTGCTCTGCTATCTTTTGACTGTGATAGTATGATAAAGAAATAGGAGTTACCCAGATTTTAATTCCTTCGATAATTTATCTTTGAGATGGGAAGAGCAAAAGAAAATTTCTATACTATGAAAGATACAGCCAGACTATATCTTATAGAGTGTTTTTGCTTCTTTCATTTATCTGAAATAAAGTGAGACATTGTTGTCTCCTACCTCAGCTATTTTTTAACATCTGTATTTCTTTATCTTGTATGCCATTGATTAACAGTCTGTTTTGTTATTCAGAAACTTCTATTTTCCATGTCTGCTCTGACATCTCTCACATTCCCTTTCATCTTTCAGTTCTTTTCTTATGTCCCACCATGTTCCACCAGTCTGACTTTCTGCAGCATTAAATTTGCTGTCTACTGTTTTCAGAAATTATGTGAATTGGTCAACAGCAGAATTCTACCTTTTTCTTCCACAACTGTCATATTCTCTTTTATCAATGAAAATAGATAGCTGTTATTTTCTAAAAACCATTATGAATCTCTCCTGCAAAAAATCCATTTCAAGTCTTGTTATCTGAATATTAGGAAAATTATCTCAGGAAATATAAGGAAACAAAAAAAAAAGTCCATTATCTCGTTCCAGTCATAAGTAAATACAAATTAGAAAGGAAAAGCGGAAAATAAGCAAACAGAGAGGCTGATCATTTCCTCTTGTATACATCTTGTATGCATTATTATAAGGTTACTATTTTTAATTCAATTAAATTTAATTCAGTGGACATGTCACTGAAGGATAGGCACACTCTCAGTGCTGAAAATGAAGTCTAAGTCCTAACCACTTCTAGATTTTATCTACAGATTAGGCATTGGAATGATTTATCCCATCCCATCATGCAATACCAGGTTTATACACAGAAGTTCAGAGCCAGAGTTTTGATGGGCCTGCCCTCAATTCTTTCTCCATTGAGGAAGTAGTGTGTTTGTTTGATATTTCACAATTATTCACTCTCCCACTATATTTCCTATAAGAAGTTTCCACATCCTTGCCATTGCCATGTGACTGACTTTGGCCAGTGAAATGTGCTTAGTGACTCACATACACCATGACTGGGCAGAAGTTGTAAAAGGCCTTGTAAGTCTCCACCATTCCCTCACCTCTGCTGTCCACCATGAGAATGGTACATCCCAGACAGGTGCTGCTCCTTCAGCCTGGAATCCAGAAGAGGACATGTGGAACAGAACTATAGCCAGGGGCAGAGAACAGCCTGGAGCCACTGAGATCTAGGGGTGTGTGTTAGCAGAGCAAAGCTGACCAGCACTGTTAGGTTTGGAGTTGTATTCGTTTGCTAGGGTTAACATAAAAGGTTCCATAAACTGGGTAGCTTAAACAAGAAAAAACGTTTCTCACTCTTCTAGAGGCCAGAAATCTGAGATCAAGGTATCAGCAGGATTGATTCCTTCTGAGAGCTCTGAAGGAGAACTCTGTTCCATGCCTCTTCCTTAGCTCCTGGTGGTTTGCTAGAAATTTTTGACCACCTTGGCTTCTAGATGTATCACCCTGAGCTCCGCTTTCATATTCACCTGGAATTCTGTCTGCATGTCTATCACTATGTTCAATTTCCCCTTTTACTAGGACACCGGTCCTGTTGGACTAGAGTCCACCCTAACGACTTCATCTTAACTTGATCATCTGCAAAGATCTTATTTCTAAGTAAGGTCATATTCACAGGTACAAAATGTTAGGATTTCAACATCCTTTTAAAGGATATAATTCAACTCCCAGCACAGGAGGACATCAGATTAACAAGAGGCCAAGTAAGGATCTTCAGCTTTAGCCAGCAGCAACCTTCTCGTACCTATGTTTTAGTCAAGCAGTACCAAGTTTGGGGCTGGAGAGCAGCAGGTTAGCTATTGCAAATATTTTTACCAGTGAAGTAATTTTTTTCTGGATAAATGATTGCCTATGCCTTTCCTTGAGAAATTAGAAGGGAAAATCTACTGGTGCTTTTCCTAATTCAACTATCTTTCTAGACATCATCCAATAGAGATTATTGTCAGGAACAATTTTCTGTAGACTTCAATCAAATTAAAAAGAAGTAATAGCAAACATAATGGTATAATTTCTACTTTCAAATATCTAGTAGGAATGTTTAAGACAGCCATCAATGATCATTATGAAGTAACTTTTAGTAACTGAGCCAACATTACATAATGCCCTGCATTCATTCATACACACACACACACACACACACACACACACACACACAGAGTCATTGAATTAGTGGTGGTAGTCAACCCAAATTAAGTAGAAGTCTGTATAAACTTATAGCTTTGGTGCCAGCTAAAGGTAATAATAACAGAAACCCTCAAAGTTATCAATTTTCTGTTTTATTTTTATTTGGCATGGATTCTTTATTTTCTGCCTGCATTTCCAAAGTTTCATTACATTAGACTCATATTTAATAAGATTGAAATTTTAGTGGTCGTAGAAGCAAATGGTTGTAGAGTAGTAAGTGAATAAATTGATATAAGATCAGTTTTCTAATGCATGTGATTTTCAGCTTAATCAATTATTATTCTCTGTGTCCACGTTAATTTCTAGGCCTATTATTATTAAAACACTCCGGATTAAATAAATTGAGCTGATACTTATACAAATACTATTTACGGTTTAAGCCAAATTTGTATAAACATTTCTACTGGGTTTACACATACTACATTATATGGAATATTCTGACATCAAATTTGTATTCTACTATTAAATATAACTCAGTTTTAAAATACTTCCCACTGGTCTGAAATCATAGGAACTCTTACCTCTGCCATAGTTAAGTGAAATGTATTATGCCATTTACGTGGTTTCCACAGCTATGGGACCTAGCAGATAATTAGGTGTTAGAAAAAATCAGAGACTTAGTTCCAAGGCGCCTCTTCTACTGTGCAGAAAAATTGGCAGCACCAACTCCATTAGCCAGAGGCCACATTAAGTCTGAAATTTCAAATGCAGTCAGGGTGGCTGTGTCTCCAGTGCTTGTAAATGGTCATTGACATTCAGACAGATAGTCATATTTTTAGCATTTATTTACCTTTCTTTATTCTTTACCTTCAATATGACTGTCATTGCTCAAAGCAGCTAGGAAAACGAAAGGGATGGGGATAAAGAGTGATAATGCTTCAGCAAGAATGAGGGCTGAGCAATCAAGCATGACTCTACGTAATGTCTAAAAGGCTATAATGCAGTTATCATTCCGGATTATTTTCTGTATATACCAAATTGATTGTCACGTCATTGAGTAGAATTTTCATTTATTTTATTATTTTTTTCTCAAGCTGCTACATGAACCCAATATTTCATATCCATCTTATAACCGGGAGAGACTTTCATTTGTCAGGTATAGTATAATAAATAAAAGATGGATAAAGATTCAGAAGCAAAATAAAAAAGAAAGGAAGATGAAAACAAACTCAGGATTCAGAATCCCGGCAATGCAAACCAATATAAAGGAGATTGTGGGGGTGATCATGAGGGCAAATACTGGAACTCAATCTGAGACAAAACTTCCTCATATGCCTTCTGGAGATCCAAATACAATCTGTCAAAATTATATTATTAAAATGAGATAAATGCCTTATGTAAACAGGATGAAAGTGGCTCATACAAATGGGGAATGCAAAGCAGAGAATGGTGTACAGAATCTTGGTGAATGTCTACTGTCTCCAGGATGATGTCATGGCTATAAAATAAAATTTATTGTGATACTGTTTCAATGAGATTAAAGAGTCTAGCGTGAGTTCAGAGCACCCTCTGGCCTGCTGAGTTTGTCTGTAACGTATGGTTAAGAGTCATACAAGAAATGCTAGAGCTATCATGTTGGTTGTGAACCATCAAAAGTTTCTGTGGATTATATTAATGTTGAATGGGTAGACATACCCCTTTGGGGTGGCAGCAACAAAGCCATAGCAACGAAGGAAGAAGCCTGTCCACATACATGTCTCCTAAGACTATCTCTATGCGGCTCTGAATCTTAGTCAGGCACTGGTATTCATGAGCACCTGGATGAATGCTCACTAGAGACCTTCCTGGGCAAGACTGCCTAACTCATTCCCAAATAATGCAGCCTGGGAAACAAGACACCTAACTGCTTATTTCAGGAACCCATCAAATCCAGATCCTCCTCAACTTACAATGGAGTTAAGTTGTGATAAACTCATTGTAATTCATGATAAACTCCTTGGAAATTGAAAATACTGTAAGTTGAAAAGGCCTTTAATATACCTAACCTACCAAACATCATAATTCAGCCTTGCCTACCTTAAACGTGCTCAGAACACTTACATTTCCTACAGTTGGGCAAAACCATCCAGCACAAAGCTTATTTTATAATGAAGTATTGAGTTATCTTGTATAATTTATTGAATATTATACGAAAGTAATAAACAGGATGGTTGTAGGGGTGCTTGAAATACAGTTTCCACTAAATATATATCACTTTCACACCATCGTAAAGTCAAAAAGTCATAAGTCGAGGCATCATAAGCCAGGGACCATCTGTATGCAATAGAGAACACTCAAAAACTTCCAATACCTTTTTGGCATCATGCAGACAAGTTGAATAGACTGAACATGGCCTAGGTATTTCATTTTTTGGCATCCAAAGTTCATTTCTCAAGGCTGATACCCCGGTAGTTCTATCATATCTGCTACAGAGATACTCAAACCAGAGGTCTACATGAGGTTGCATTTATCAAGTACATGAGCATATTATCAATATGGAGGACAGTTGTGCTTAATTTCCTTTATTCGTTACCCACTGGGAGATGGTGGAGTCACTGTGTAGGCCAAAAATAATAATACTTCGTGACTAGGCTTGTCTCCATTTGGAAGAAACTTCTTTAATTCAGGGTCACTGGACTACATAGAAAAGGTTTTAGTCACACTCCTAATCTAGCTTCATGAAGTCATTTGTTCCATCAAGTTTGTCAGGAAGCTTGATAGTAGATTTCTTGAATGATGACTGAGATGAGACTGGCATAATCTCAACATATTTAGTCCATCATTCTTCTAGTTATTATGTTTGTATGTTTGTATCTATGGAATTTTGGGAACTTAGATGTAGTTTCAGAAAATGGGGACTTGGTGAGATCTTGGGCTCTATAGCTTCAATTATGGAATTTATTGGCACTCATCTTACAAGTAGAACATTTGTTCAGGGTATCAGCCTGAGATATGATTCTATTGCAGGGCAGACAGGTGGACAGTTATAGGTAATGTAGGCAGCAAAACTGAAGTCAAGAATAATGCATGGGTCTTCTAAATAATAATGAGATAGTATATCAGCAAGCAAAAGCTCTATGAGTGAGAGGTAACATGGTCAGTAGACGTTGAGCAGCAAGAGCTTATCGATGTGATAGAGGGTCACTTGTGTGATATTTTGGGTAATGATTCCAGCAAGACATCTGCAGTGTAAGCTTTCATAGAAGAAGCTTTGAACATGATGGGGAGCAGGTAGACATGCTAATGCCCCTCCTTAGGAGTTAGTACAACTACCCTGCAAATGTACAAAGATGGCTCCAGGTGGTGGAAGAATGGGATTGCAGAATGAGCTCTAGACTAGACCAGTTCTGTATTGGGTGGATTTTTTTTTTTTATAGTGAGGGAAGTACCACTTGAACCATACAATCTGCCTTACCACAAATTGCACATGGGTGTCCTCCATTGATTTGCCATCACTTGCAGTGGGCATACCTTATAAATGCCAACAGGGAGGAGGAATGTGTGTTCTATTCCATCTCCCTTGGATAGGAATTTGCCATATCTTCATGTTCCTGGCAACCGAACCACACACTTCTGACTGTCCTTCACAGGAGAGTGGGCAGTCCCTATCCAGGCTCCTACCTAGCTTCTCAAATTCCTGTCAGTTCACAAAACCTGGAGGTTAATAATAGCAGTAAAAGCAATATTTATAATAAAAGCAATACTTGTTATTGGAAGCTTACTGTGTACCATACCAATCACTGTGCTAAGAGCTTCACATATATTTTCTTACTTAATGATCACAAAAATATTTCACGAAATTAAATACAATTGTAAACTCAGGAATATGAGACTTAGTGAAACAACTTCCCGAAGTCTCACGTCTAGTAAATAGTAGGAAAGAATCGAAACTCAGTTCTGTCAGATGCCAAAGGCCACAGTCTCAAACATGCTCAGGAGATATACACACACACACAAACATACGTTTCTGCATATACATATATACATACACAGATGAGAGAGAGATTATTCTTAGAAAAGGGATTTTGCATGGCCCTCTAATTACCTACTAAATGTCAAATCTCCCCTTCTCCTTTATTAACCAATTAACCTCCTTTATTAACCAATATCAACTAACCAAAAAATAATTGATTTTGGTGGAGTGCCAATTTGTCCAACTAAAAATCTTCCTTTTCCAGCCATTCTTGTAGCTGTAGATGATCCTGTGACCCAGTTCCGACAAAGGAAACATAATTGGGAATCTGATAGAAATTTCTCCATGAGTTTTTCACACTCCTATAATAGTTCCTGCCCCTTCTTCTTTCCTATTTCTATTTTCATTCAGGCTAGGATATGAACCTGATGCTTGGAGGTATAGAACCATTCAGAGACCCACACACTAAGGATAGTAGAGTAGGAAAATGGAAGAAATCTGAGTCTTAATGACATCACAGCATCACTGAATTTTTATCTATTTATGGCTGAGTACATTCCTTACTGATATGAATATTAATAAATACTAGTTATGTATCTTATAGTTCAAATTTTGTGAATTAAAAGCTCTTCTCTCTTAATTCTTATTATACTGGGGTCATCTTTGGTAGTGGGCACCTCTAGAATACACAATAGCCCTCACAAACTTCAAAAGTTTTCTATATAGGTCTCATTGCAGTTAAAACACCCACACAATTTTGCACAAAAGACTTCCATGTCCCAGGCACTTAACAGCATTGGTGCTACAACTTGATTAGTTTAAGTAAATTATGGGGGTGGGGAGATTATGATAGCTTCTACTGCATTCCAGCCAATTTGCACATTTTCCTAGAATTATTTTAAATGTTGTTATCACCCAAATACCTGCTGCTATGTAGACAGGGAAGCAAGTCAAAAACAAGTGAGGAAGCTAAACATACTAAATTAAAAGTAAATGTGCACAATCCCTAAATACGGGATACAAATCATAGCTTTTAAATTTGAAGGGCAGTACACTTGGTTACTAACCAGTCTCTAAGTCTCTATAAGTACTCAGACCCAGATGAGAAGAAAAAAATAATCCTGATAGTTTCTGTATTGTTTTCTCTTATTTTCACTCTCTGCTTTCTATAGAATGAAAGAAAACATTTTAAAGGGTTCATTCTTACTGCCTTTCTTCTTTTTTCAGCAAACTCAGCTGTGACTGACTTTATAGCCAAAATTTTGCCCAAAACATCTATTAAGCTTCTTTACTCAAAAGCAACACAAATACAAAATCATAGTGTATTAGCCTGTTCTCACGCTATTATAAAGAACTGCCGGAGACTGGAAAGGGGTTTAGTTGACTCAGAGTTCCACATGGCTGGGAAGGCATCAGGAAACTTGCAATCATGGTGGAAGGGGAAGCAAACATGTCCTTCTTCACATGGCAGCAGAAGAGAGAAGGAGTGCCAGCAGGCAAAAATAAAACCATCAAATCTCATAAGAACTCACTCGCTATCACGACAACGGCGTGGGGGAAACCCGGCTCCATGATTCAATTACCTCCCACCAGGTCCCTCCCACAACATGTGAGGATTATGGGGATTATAATTAAAGATGAGATTTTCACTGGGGACACAGCCAAACCATATCACATAGGTAGTAAGGAAAAATGATATTAAATATAACTTTATGTGATTTGAACATTAAAAATTGTTGATTTTTTAAAATTTGATGATTCAATGGAAGGAGGTGGGAAGTGGGGAGAACAACTTAGAGCTTCCAACATGAAGAATTTAAGGCTGGTTCTCAGAATAAATATCACATCTCCAAAGTCCTTTTGTAACTCTTAACACTGGCCACTTCCTTCTTATTTGAGTTTGGGAGAAAGGAATCAAAGAAGAAAGAAATCAAAATCCAAACTTCAGTTTCTTAATGACCACCCTTTAAATAGTGATAGCGAATTTTATTAATTACTATGCCAACGTCAAGTTGGTGCCTGATTATTTCAAAAAGGCCAGCAGAGCAGGGAACAGGACCATCTTCTCAAAGGTCACACACAGCTATTCTGGGAGACTGTGTTGCATGTGGTATGCAACTGGGGAAGAGGAAGTCCGTAGGATGCTGGGAGGTGCTGACAGGGCAATAAGAATGAAAGTAAAGGTGAAACGTTTTCACCTATTGCCACAAGCAGAAAAAACACACACAAGGACAGAGAATCATCTATGGAGTATTTTTTTTCCATTTTTATTATATATTTATAGAATGCTTGTTGTATTGGATAAAAATGCTATACTGCCCCTTGAACCTACAATAAATATTGACACT
Organism: Pongo abelii; assembly: GCF_028885655.2. Classification (NCBI taxonomy): domain Eukaryota; kingdom Metazoa; phylum Chordata; class Mammalia; order Primates; family Hominidae; genus Pongo; species Pongo abelii. The sequence goes on along the minus strand of NC_085928.1, from coordinate 135,172,237 downwards.
ATTTTTTAAAGCGTATAATAGTGGAAAGGTATTTTTGAATGAAACTCGAATCATCAAGTGGCTGGGATTATATTGGTTATATATTGGTGGCTACTGTGCAGGTTGTATGAACTTAAGCATGGAGCTTGTCTGCCCTGTGAAGAAAGCAATAACAAAAATCCAAGCCCAGTAGTGTTGCACCCTCCATGCCAACTCAACTCCTAGGAGAATGGTGTCAATGAGTCACAAGGCACCAAATGTGGTTCTTTGAATATCATTGCAAACCCAGAGGGACAAGCTGGGGAAAAATACCATTATAAATTGTTTGTTCTAGGCAGAAAATCAGCTGTAGGCAGCATTATATAAATCCTCTAAATTTAGGAAATCTAAAAACTTGCTTATGAAATCACCTCCTGGAAACTGGTTTTTAACCTACATGTAATGATCTCTCTATTTCTTACGATTTTAGTTTAGTTTTGTTTTTCTGGAAGAATTGAGGGAGTAAGTGCAGATATCCTGGGACTGGATCCAATCTTTTACCCTTCTGAGCATACTAAGACCTGATATTTTGAACTTGTTTTTTATTTACAATTAAGGAGACTTTTGAATTACAGATCCAGTCTACTGTCTATCAGAAATTAGAGAAAAACACTTTGAGGCATGGTTAGAAAATGTCATAGGGCCAATACCAAGCCCATGATCCCTGCTTTCTTTGTATCCTTGTGTAATGTTCTCTCCTTGAGTGTGGACTGAGCCTAGGGACTCCCTTCTACTGAATAGAATATAACAAAGTAACATGAGGTCAATTTTGAAGTTGGGTTACAAAAAGACAATGGCTTCCATCTTGGGAAGCCTCTCTTACTCTTGTGTTCACTTGCTCTATGGGAAGCCGGCTGCCATTTTATGAACAGCTTTATGATGAGTCCTACATGATGAGGAATTGCTGTCTCCAGTCAACATCCAGGGAAGACCAGAGGTCTGCCCATAGCCATGTGAGAAAGCTGGGAAACAGATTTTCCTCCACTTAAGCCTAAGGACTGCAGCTTGGCTGACATAGCCATGTAAGAAAGTTCGGAAACAGATTTTCCTTCACTTAAGCCTAAGGACTGCAGCTTGGCTGACACCTGATTGCAGCTCAAAGGCAGATGCTAAGTCAGAGGCACCCAGCTAAGCTACACTTGACTCCCAGACCTTGGAAACTATGACATAATAAATGTTGTTTTAAGCTGCTCAGTTTTCAGGTAAGTTGTCATGCATCAAAAGGTAACTAATACAATTTTTATGGATTCAAAGCCTCAAAGGCTAACATATGCTACAGAGAAGGTAAGTTTATACTGAGTCCAAATTCGGAGTTAATTATAGACTCAAATCTACTCACTTGGACTTCCAGTTCACTAGTGAGTTATATCTCCACCCTGAAGAATATACCCTACAAGGAAATAGTAGGGATTCAGGTCAAAGAGCCATTAGAACTGATTTGTCTTTAGTTCCTATGTAGTTCTTTTGATAGTGAGTTCTCCATCAGGAACATAGAACATGGCCTACAGAATGAGAGGTGCATGGTTCAAGTCTAGGAACAGAGGATAGTAGCTGGCTATAACTGGCTTGGAGAGTCTACTATGCATATTTCTCCCACCCTCATACTCAGTATAGTGAAGTTGGTAGCTTGAAATTGGCTATGATGGAAGCATTTACACCAAGAAAACTGGCAAATGCTACAAATCAAATTTTTTTTCAGAATCAACTATTGAACGTTTACCAGCACACCACTATTTACAACCAAGAACTACTGATTTTCGTAGACATTATCACAGACCCAAGGAACTACCAAAATTTTATTTCTGGTGAAATGAATCAGGACTAAGAAAGAGAAAAAGGTGATCATGGTCGCCCTATGGAAAAGGGCAAAATGAGTAGATGAGTTGGGATTGAACACATCAGTGCAGACATGGGGAGCCTAAGTTGATGCAAGTGTACCTCAGCCTCTTGAACTCAGATTCATATGAGCAAGATCCCAGTAGCTACTGTTATAACCAATTAGTAGACGTGGAAAGTAAGAACTAGTGTATCACAGCTCCAAGAGAAAGAAAGAGACAATAATTCACCTTTCCTTTGTTTTTATTCTAGCCCCCAGCCAATTACATGGTGCCCCCAACACTAAGAGAAAATCTCCCTTAGTGTAATCAGATTCACGTGCCAATCTCCACTGGAAACGTCCTCACAGACACACCTGAAAATAATGCTTTATCAGTTCTCTAGGTATTTCTTAATCCAGTCAAGTTGATACCTAAAATTAACCATCACAATGGCTAAGGTAAAAGATTCATTACTAAAACTGGGGAGACATCTGGAAACAAATTGAAGCAAAAATTAAAGAATTCCATTCAAGATGTTTTATAGGAGCAATTGTAAAGCCTGCTGCACAGGAAGTAAGCTATACAAAATAACTCAACACAAAATGTCTAATGTCTTTAGATTTCTATTTTCTGGAAGTAAGAATGTAACACAATGTCATATTCATCTCTGAAGCCATCAGAATCTGGAACACATTTTCTAAGGTTCATGGTTCCCATCATTTCGGGTCCTCACTAGCAAATTTGCATGAGGCAACAGTGATGCACAAACCAAATAAATATAAGGCTACTTTATAAAAGTCAAATTGTCATCTATAGAACTCTCCACCCCAAATCAACAGAATATACATTTTTTTCAGCACCACAGCACACCTATTCCAAAATTGACCACATAGTTGGAAGTAAAGCACTCCTCAGCAAATGCAAAAGAACAGAAATTATAACAAACTGTCTCTCAGACCACAGTGCAATCAAACTAGAACTCAGGATTAAGAAACTCACTCAAAACCACTCAACTACATGGAAACTGAACAACCTGCTCCTGAATGACTACTGGGTACATAACAAAATGAAGGCAGAAATAAAGATGTTCTTTGAAACCAACGACAACAAAGACACAACATACCAGAATCACTGGGACACATTCAAAGCAGTGTGTACAGGGAAATTTATAGCACTAAATGCCCACAAGAGAAAGCAGGAAAGATCTAAAACCGACACCCTAACATCACAATTAAAAGAACTAGAGAAGCAAGAGCAAACACATTCAAAAGCTAGCAGAAGGCAAGAAATAACTAAGTTCAGAGCAGAACTGAAGGAAATAGAGACACAAAAAACCCTTCAAAAAATCAATGAATCCAGGAGCTGGTTTTTTGAAAAGATCAACAAAATTGATAGACTGCTAGCAAGACTAATAAAGAAGAAAAGAGAGAAGAATCAAATAGATGCAACAAAAAATGATAAAGGGGATATCACCACTGATCCCACAGAAATACAAACTACCATCAGAGAAGACTACAAACACCTCTATGCAAATAAACTAGAAAATCTGGAAGAAATGGATAAATTCCTCAACAAATACACTCTCCCAAGACTAAACCAGGAAGAAGTTGAATCTCTGAATAGACCAATAACAGGAACTGAAATTGAGGCAATAATTAATAGCTTACCAACCAAAAAAAGTCCAGGACCAGATGGATTCGCAGCCGAATTCTACCAGAGGTACAAAGAGGAGCTGGTACCATTCCTTCTGAAACTATACCAATCAATAGAAAAAGAGGGAATCCTCCCTAACTCATTTTATGAGGCCAGAATCATCCCGATACCAAAGCCTGGCGGAGACACAACCAAAAAAGAGAATTTTAGACCAATATCCTTGATGAATATCAACGCAAAAATCCTCAATAAAATACTGGCAAACCGAATCCAGCAGCACATCAAAAAGCTTATGCACCATGATCAAATGGGCTTCATCCCTGGGATGCAAGGCTGGTTCAACATACGCAAATCAATAAATGTAATCCAGCATACAAACCGAACCAACGACAAAAACCACATCATTATCTCAATAGATGCAAAAAAGGCTTTTGACAAAATTCAATAACACTTCATGCTAAAAACTCTAAATAAATTAGGTATTGATGGGACGTATCTCAAAATCATGAGAACTATTTATGACAAACCCATAGCCAATATCATACTGAATGGGCAAAAACTGGAAGCATTCCCTTTGAAAACTGGAACAGGACAGGGATGCCCTCTCTCACCACTCCTATTCAACATAGTGGTGGAAGTTCTGGCCAGGGAAATCAGGCAGGAGAAGGAAATAAAGGGTATTCAATTAGGAAAAGAGGAAGTCAAATTGTCCCTGTTTGCAGATGACATGATTGGATATTTAGAAAACCCCATCATCTCAGCCCAAAATCTCCTTAAGCTGATAAGCAACTTCAACAAAGTCTCAGGATACAAAATCAATCTGCAAAAATCACAAGCATTCTTATACACCAATAACAAACAAACAGAGAGCCAAATCATGAGTGAACTCCCATTCACAATTGCTTCAAAGAGAATAACATACCTAGGAATCCAACTTACAAGGGACGTGAAGGACCTCTTCAAGGAGAACTACAAACCACTGCTCAATGAAATAAAAGAGGATACAAACAAATGGAAGAAAATTCCATGCTCACGGGTAGGAAGAATCAATATGATGAAAATGGCCATACTGCCCAAGGTAGTTTATACATTCAATGCCATCCCCATCAAGCTTACCAATGACTTTCTTCACAGAATTGCAAAAAACTACTTTAAAGTTTATATGGAACCAAAAAAGAGCCCCAGTTGCCAAGTCAATCCTAAGCAAAAAGAACAAAGCTGGAGGCATCATGCTACCTGACTTCAAACTACACTACAAGGCTACAGTAATCAAAACAGCATGGTACTGGTACCAAAACAGAGATATAGATCAATGGAACAGAACAGAGCCCTCAGAAATAATGCTGCATATCTACAACTATCTGATCTTTGACAAACCTGACAAAAACAAGAAATGGGGAAAGGATTCCCTATTTAATAAATGGTGCTGGGAAAACTGGCTAGCCATATGGAGAAAGCTGAAACTGGATCCCTTCCTTACACTTTATACAAAAATTAATTCAAGATGGATTAAAGACTTAAATGTTAGACCTAAAACCATAAAAACCCTAGAAGAAAACCTAGGCATTACCATTCAGGACATAGGCATGGGCAAGGACTTCATGTCTGAAACACCAAAAGCAATGGCAACAAAAGCCAAAATTGACAAATGGGATTGAATTAAACTAAAGAGCTTCTGCACAGCAAAAGAAACTACCATCAGAGTGAAAAACCTACAGAATGGGAGAAAATTTTTGCAATCTACTCATCTGACAAAGGGCTAATATCCAGAATCTACAATGAACTCAAACAAATTTACAATAAAAAAAAAAATAACCCCATCAAAAAGTGGGCAAAGGATATGAACAGACACTTCTCAAAAGAAGACATTTATGCAGCCAAAAGACACATGAAAAAATGCTCATCATCACTGGCCATCAGAGAAATGCAAATCAAAACCACAATGAGATACCATCTCACACCAGTTAGAATGGCGATCATTAAAAAGTCAGGAAACAACAGGTGCTGGAGAGGATGTGGAGAAATAGGAACACTTTTACACTGTTGGTGGGACTGTAAACTAGTTCAACCATTGTGGAAGTCAGTGTGGCGATTCCTCAGGGATCTAAACTAGAAATACCATTTGACCCAGCTATCCCATTAGTGGGTATGTACCCAAGGGATTATAAATCATGCTGCTATAAAGACACATGCACATGTATGTTTATTGTGGCACTATTCACAATAGCAAAGACCTGGAACCAACCCAAATGTCCAACAATGATAGACTGGATTAAGAAAATGTGGCACATATACACCATGGAATACTATGCAGCCATAAAAAAGGATGAGTTCATGTCCTTTGTAGGGACATGGATGAAGCTGGAAATCATCATTGACAGCAAACTATCGCGAGGACAAAAAACCAAACACCGCATGTTCTCACTCATAGGTGGGAATTGAACAATGAGAACACATGGACACAGGAAGGAGAACATCACACACTGGGGCCTGTTGTGGGGTGGGGGGAGGGGGGAGGGATAGCATTAGCAGATATACCTAATGTTAAATGACGAGTTAATGGGTCCAGCACACCAACATGGCACATGTATATATATGTAACAAACCTGCACGTTGTGCACATGTACCCTAAAACTTAAAGTATAATAAAATAAATAAATAAATAAAATAACAATCAAATTCTCCAGAAAACAATATTCAAAACCAAATACTAGGCAAACATTAAGTAAGACCTGAGGGTCCTATTAACTTGAAGGCAAAATAAAATAAAATACAAAAAATATCAGATAATATTTGGCCTTTCTGGTTGCACTGGAACTATGGATTAAGGAGAATTATCTAATCTCAACCTAATGACAAAAGAAATATGTATAATGTATAAACAAAAATCAAGATTTTCAGGGATGGCTACATGAGAAAGTAAGCTGCCTGGGTGGCTTGCTGAAGACAGAAAAGCTGAAGATAAAGAGATCCAGATGCCATTTTGTACAGAAAGTACCAGATACCCCATAAGCAATCTTACCCAAAAAAAAGTATTTGCTAAAACAAAGAAAATCAGGTATCATAGGAAGACACCAAAAAATAAAATGATAAAGCTTTATCCGATCAGATAAAACATAGGCAAATGCTTTTCTTCGGGCCACTACTAACCTCAGAAACAGACTAGAAAATGCTTAGTCTGTGTGAAAGCCCATTCCAGGAGTTAGATGATCTGTACAACTTTAAAATCCTTTCACAAGAGCATCTGTGGCTGAACATCTCATTAGGTTTTTATTTCTTGCTAGATTCTACCCTGTAACAGTTTTAGATTCTTGTGAGACAAAGCATGAAAAGGGTACATGATGAGGGTCTTTTGAGAGCATTGTCATAGGGATTTTATATTTTTTAGAGAACATATTTAAAAGACATGGTACCCTTGTTAGAAGTTATTTAAAACAATAAGCATCTTATAACCACTACTCCTGGAGAGAATAATAATAGCAAAGGGTATGAAGGAGTGTCTGGAGGTACTAGCTATGTTTCTTTTAAGTCTGGGCTTGCTACATGGATGTTTTCCAATTTGTGAGACTACATTGAGCTGTATAGTCATAATTTGTGCACTCTTCTCTATGTACATTATATTTCAGTAAAAGCAAATAAGTAAATGATAGCTACCTGAAATCACTATTCCACCTTTTTTGGGAAGACTAATCTAACAGAAAATATTTATGATGCACTATATAAGAGCAGAGGGCTATGCTGGGTGCTATGTGACAGAATCCCCCTCCTCAAGGAGCTTTCCATTCAATAAAAGAGAGAGGAAGGACTCACAACCAATTAATGCACACTGCATTGTAAATAAATAACAGAGTAATAAGTGACAAGTATTACAGAAGTAACACAGATACGGCATCATTGTTACAGAAGTTGGAGGGAGGGAAAATCATTTTTGATGGTAAAAGCCATAGTATGAAGATTCTATTACTATCCCCTCAACACCTCACCCAGAATCCTGAAACACCTTGCATATGCTGGGCATTAACTAGATCAATGGAGGCACATCAAAAAACAGCAAAGGCTTTGTAAACAGTGACAGGCAGAACTGGTTTTAATCCCAGTTCCATCATTTACAGAGTGTGTGAGCCCTTGAATAATTTATTCAGATTAATCAAGTATGGGTTTTGTTTTCCCAGCCCTTCCACCCTTTTCAAATTGAAATCACTAAGGGGAGTGAGGAGACCCTCTCTCTTCTCACTTGAAACTTGCTACTATAGTGGAGGCAACCAGTGTTAGTACCCAACTCCCTACCTTTCAGTGGTCCAGGAGTGGGCATATGGCCCACACCAGACTACTCAGAGTTATTGCCTATGTCTCTTGGATTGCAAAACTGTGAGAGAAAGAGCTTCCAGGGACCATGTCTCCAGCCATACGGCAAAAGCAATGAAAAGGAATGAAGATGATATGCAGAAAAATGCAGGGAGAGCCAGTAAGAGAATGGGGACTGTTATCACTACTCTCTTCTGTTTCAGAAACCCCTGATATAAGAGTTGTCCCTTTCCTTTCCATGACTTGGGTGTCACGGAAACCAATTATGGTTTGTCATGAAAACCAACCGCTATGGCAACCAGTTCCTCATCTTGCCTAAATACGTTCAAGCTGTGTTTTGGTCATATAAATCAAAAAAGCCATGACTAATACATTTCCCTCCATTAAGCCATGGTTTTTTTCATCTGCGAAATTTAGAATACAAATATTTAACAGATAAGTTTGTAATAAAGATGAAATACTTTATGTAAAGTACAGCTGCTCAGTACTAATTTCTTACTATGTACTATCAATGTGAGGATTTCCATCACCCATACAAGAATTCTCCAAATGATGGAGATTTCTCAAAGAACTTAAAAAAAATCATTCAACCCAGCAATTCCTCTACTGGGTACATTTCCAAAAGAAAAAGAAATCTTTCTACCAAAAAGACACATGCACTTGCATGTTCACTGCAGCACTGTTCAAATAGAAAAGACATGGAGTCAACCTAGGTGCCCATCAATGGTGGACTGGATACAGAAAATGTGGTACATATACACAATGGAATACTATGCAGCTATTAAAAAGAATAAAATCATGTCCTTTGCAGCAACATGAATGCAGCTGGAGACCATTATCTTAAGTGAACAGAAAAAGAAAACCAAATTCCAAGTGTTCTCACAAATGAGAGCTAAACACTGGGTACTCATAGACATAAAGATGGCAACAGTAGACACGAGGGACTACTAGATGGAGGAGGGAGGGAGACAAGGGTTAAAAACTAACTATTGGGTACTCTTCTTAGTACCTGGGTGATGAGATCATTTGTACCCCAAACCTCAGCATTTTGCAATATACCCAGGTAACAAACCTGCATGTGTACCTCCTGAATCTAAAATAAAAGTTGAAAAAAAAAAAGACTTCTCCAAACTAGTTTCAATCTACATTGCCTCTACTATACTGCCTCTACCTCACAAAGCAGCTGGACAATTCACAAATCATACACCATCAACCAATAAAGACAAAAGATAGACTGATCTCAGATATTTTCTACACACCCTCCTTTCTTTTTCCCCAATCAACTCTCTTTTCGAACCCATGACTATCTGATTCACTAGATTGTTCGCCATCTCAAATTTGATCCTGCCTCTAGCCTATTGGACTAGGATTTCATGCTTGTTTTCCACAGCATTTTACTTTCTAATATCCTTGAAGATTTTTTTGTCATTTGACACATCCTCAAACTCTTCTTCCTGAAGGCAAATTTAGTTAAGGATGTTCTTAATTTGGCCTCCTGAATTTTAACCTCTGGTAGTAGCCATGTGCTTAACACTTCTGGTCTATTAACTAGACTGATCTTCACCCCTTTCCAAGGAATAAGTCCAACCAGTCTGAAATTATTTCCAAAATATCAGAAAACCTAATAATTATAAATAAAATGTAATGAGCATTTATTATGTATCAGGCTCTGTGCTACCCTGAATGTTTACATTATTTCATTTAATCTTCACTGCAAGACTGGAAAGCAGGTACTGTTACTTTGCCTGGTTGGTAGACAAGGAAACTGAGTCACAGAACATTTAAATAACTTTTTATTATATAAAATGTTTAAAATCTTATAGATACTAAGTTGGAAAGTTCACATTTAAACTCAGGCAATATGACAATAAAAACTACATTTTTTTTGGAAACAGCGTCTTGCTCTGTCACCAAGGCTGGACTGCAGTGGCACAATCATGGCTCACTGCAGCCTCGACTACCTGGGCTCAAGTCATCCTCCCACCTCAGCTCCCTGAGCAGTTGAGACTACAGCCATGTGCCACCACACTGGGCTAATTGTTGTATGTTTTGTAGAGATGGGATTTTGCCATGTTGCCCAGGCTGGTCTCAATTTAAACACTGTAAAGGGATATGCAATAAACCAAACATTTCAATTTCATCCTGGTCCCATTTTGCCTCCTCATACGCCCACCAAATTCATGTTAGAATATGAATTCCCTAGTCTGCATCTGCTTATGGATTATATATTGTCAGTAGACAAATTTGCATATCATTCTGTGATATGTGGACGCAACATAAACGAAAAACACTACTATCATTTTTACTTCTCCCACTATCATGGCATTTCCCTCCTAAGAAATACACAAAAAAATATATTGGTATGAGATGAAGACTCAGAGATCAAAGCATTAACAAAAGAGACTTGCTTTCAAAAATGTTGGCAGGGGAGTCAGACTTCAGAAAGAGTAGCTTGTCAAATAAAAAACACAACATAAATGTAAGGGGGAAAAACTGTGAAATTACCAAGGTTACATAGTTTACACCAATCTATTTGTAGTAGATAAACAACAACTTTCTCACTTAATTATCATATCCACAAAGGATGTTACATATCTTTAGAAATCAACTTTGCAAAAGTCCGGGTTATACTTATTCTGCTAGAGATTGAGTAATTTAGAGGAAATGCCCAAGGTTTTATTTATTTTAGGGAGCAGAATTAGACAGGGTGACCCTGTTATTTTTGGTTTATCTCATTCTGAGACATAATATTCATCTTTATTTATGATGGGGGCAGGACAAAGTGTTCATTTTGCTTCCATATTGGCCATTTTTGGCATGGCTATGATGGCACTAGACAACAGTTAGGTAATCTGGACAACCTGAAAAATAAAAATACTTTGTGGCTGACTCAGAAACCATGTCATTGCTAAAACAGTTATTACCATTAGCACTTCATGGAAGGAAATGTTTAGGAAAGGCATTTTAATGAGCTGAGACAGCTCTGATTTCCCACAACTTAAAGAAAACAACATAATCCTGCCGAAAGAACACAAGACTCAGAAATAGTGGACTTGAGTCCTAGCTACATAAATTACCAGGGTTGTGACTCCAACAAAATCACCGGTTTGCGAGTGATATGGAGCACAATGATTGCATTCCTTTCGTTAATGGGGTATTGTATAAAGACACATGGAGAATAATTGTATCACTCTGAAAATAATCAGAGAAGCAGACCTCCTAGGAGACATATATAATAAGAGATTTATTATAAAGATTTGACCTTACACAATTATGGGGCTAGTTAAGCAACAGCAGGAAAATTTTAACTCTTCAACTTTCCAGCTAAATTCAGAAGTATATAATAGAATAATTCATTGTGTCAAGGTAGGATTTCACATAGAAACATGAAGAAGGGATAAATTAGAAAATTTATTATAATTTACTATATTAACAAATTAAACAAAAAACACTAATTATAGCAATACATGAAAAAGTACATTCAATTAAAATATAACACTCATTTATTATAACTTTAACAAATTTAATCAAGAATATATCCAATCAAAAGCTACTTCAACATCTTGATGAAATTTTAGGACAATGCTTATTAAGTTGGCATCCATAAAAGGATGTCAGATATCAAGTATCAGTGCTACTATTCAACATTGTAGTTGAGTTTTTGCCTAACAAGGCAAGAAAAGAAATAATAAGAACAAAGATAGAAAAGATAATCAAAGGACCTTATTGGTCCTTTTCCTAAGTTTTTATAGTGAGGATATATTCACATTACTTACATACTAAAATTAAAATAATTTTAAAATTTATATCTCAGACCAAATTTATTTTTTTCCAACTTTTATTTCGGATTCAGCGGGTACATGTGTAGGTTTTTTACATAAGTATATTGAGTTACATGGTTTGCTGAGGCATAGAGCACAGATGATGCCATAACCCAGGTAGTGAGCATAATACCCAATAGGTAGTTTTCCAGCCCAATCCCCCTTCCCTTTCTTTCTTCTCTGGTAGACCTCAGTGTCTATTGTTGCCATCTTTACTGCTATGTGTACTCAGTTTCTAGCTCCCACTTATAAATGAGAATATGAAGCATTTGGTTTTCTGTTTCTATGTTAATTTGCTTAGGATAATAGCCTCCAGCTGCATCCATGTTGCTGCAAAAGACATGATTTTGTTCTTTTTTATGGCTGTGTAGTATTCCATGGTGTATAGATACCACATTTTCTGATTCCAAACCACTGTTGATGGGCAGTTAGGTTTACTCTATGTCTTTGCTATTGTGAATAGTGCTGTGATGAACATGCAAGAGCATGTGTCTTTTTGGGTAGAATGATTTATATTCCTTTGGGTATATAGTCAGTAATGGGATTTCTGGGTCGAATAGTAGTTCTTTTTTAAGTTCTTTGAGAAGCTTCCAGATTGCTTTCCACAGTGGCTGAACTAATTTGCATTCCCACTCACAGTGTATAAGCATTTCCTTTTCTCTGCAGCCTCCCCAGCATCTGTTATTTTTTGACTTCTTAATGATTGTCATTCTGAGTAGTGTGAGATGTATCTCTGATTGTGGTTTTGATTTGCATTTCTTTAATGATTAGTGATGATGAACACTTTTTCATATGTTTGTTGGCCACTTGTATGTCTTATTTTTAAAAGTGTCTGCTGATGTCCTTTGCCCATTTTTAATTGGATATTATTTGGTTTTTGCTTATTGATTTAAGTATCTTACATATTCTGGATATCAGACCTTTGTCAGATTCATAGCTTGCAAATATTTTTTTCCATTCTATAGGTTGTCTGTTTACTCGTTTACAATTTTTTTTGCTGTGCAGAAGCTCTTCAATTTAATTAGGTCCCATTCTCAATTTTTGTTTTTGTTGCAATTGCTTTTGAGGACTTAGTCACAAAATATTTGCCAAAGCCAGTGCTGAAGAGGGTATTTCCCGGATTTTCTTCTGGAATTTTCTTGTTTGAGACCCCGCATTTAAAGTGTTAGTTGATCCTGAGTCAATTTGTGTATATGGTGAAAGATAGGGCTCCAGTTTCATTCTTCTGCATATGACTAGCCAGTTATCCCAGCACCATTTATTGACTAGGGAACCCTTTCCAATTTGCTTATTTTTGTTGACTTTGTCAAAAATCAGATGACTGTCTCTATTGTCTGTTCTCTATTCTGTTCCATTGATCTATGTGTCTGTTTTTGTACCAGTACTAGGCTGTTTTGCTTACTGTAGCCTTGTAGTATAATTTGATATCAAATAATATGATGTCTCTGGCCTCATTGTTTTTGCTTAGGATTACTTTGGCTATTCAGATTCTTTTCTGGTTCTATATAAAATTTAGAATTTTTTTTCTAGTTCTGTGAAAAATGATGTTGGTAGTTTGATAGGAATAGTGTTGAATCTGTAAATTGATTTGCACAGTCTGGCCATTTTAACAATATTAAGTCTTCCAATCCATGAGCATGGGATATTTTTCCATTTGTGTAATCTCTGATTTCTTTCAGCAGTGTTTTGTAGTTTTCCTTGTAGCGATCTTTCAGCTTCTTGATTAGCTGCATTCTTAGGTACTTCATTTTTTGTGGCTATTATAAATGTGATTGTGTTCTTGATTTGGCTGTGAGCTAGAACCTTTTTGTGTAAAGAAATGCTACTAATTTTTGTAGATTGATTTTGTATCCTGAAACTTTACTGAAGTAGTTTTTCAGTTCTAGGAGCCTTTTGGCATAGTCTTCAGGATTTTCTAGGTATAGAATTATATCATCGGCAAACAGAGATAGTTTGACTTCTTTTCCTATCTGGATGCCTTTTTTTCTTTCTCTTGGCTGATTGCTCTGGCTACAACTTCCAGTACTATGTTGAATAGAAGTGGTGAGAGTAGGTAGGCTTCCTTGTGTTGTTCCAGTTCTCAAAGGGAACGGCTTTAGCTTTTGCCCAGGCAGTATGATGTTGGATCAGACCAAATTTCTAAAAGACATATTTATAAGATCAATTAAACTCTATTAAATTCTATTAAATTAAACTCTATTAAATTACATGTTGAGCATGTACTCTATGCAGAGTGGTAGAATAATATCTTAACATACAATTAATGTAATTTTCTCTCCCTGCTCCAGGATTATACCCATACTTCAGTGGAGCTTTGGATTATAGAGCAGACCATGAAATGATTACTAAATGTTATGTTACTTTATGATTCCTACATTGTGGTAGTAAGAGACGAACCAAGAGAGGAAACCAAGCAATCTGGAGACCTACTACTTAAGGTTAGCCTAAAAGGAAAACAGAGTGGCACACAAAGTAAACCCACATCTAGGTTACATTTTTCACTAAAAAGATATAAAAAAGCAATTATAGAAAGACAAGGAAGAGAAAAAGACAACATTGAAGACTGAAGATATGGCATTTGAAATAAGAGGATGGATGAAAGTTCAACTTGTTGTAAAAACAGGGAGAGAGAGAGAGAGAGAGAAAGACACAAACAGTAAATATGGGTCATATTAAAGACATGGCTCAGAGATATTTTCAGTCGAACTCCAGACCACTACAATAAAATGAATTTTGCAATAAAACAAGTCACACAAGTTTTTGGGTTTCCTGGTGCACATGAAAGTTATGTTTATATTACACTATAGTCTATTAAGTGTAAGATAGCATTATGTCTAAAAAACAATGTATATGTCTTAATTAAAAATACTTTATTACTAAGGAGGGCTTTGCTTCCATGTTGATGTCTGCTGACTGATCGAGGTGAGTAGCTGCTGCAGGTTAGAGTGGCTGGCGCAATTTCTTAAATTAAGGCAACAATGCCACATCACCAAAATAGCAGAACAGAAAGTAACCTGTTCATATCCCTTTATAAAAACAAGAACTCTACACCCATCTACCATCAAAAATGTCTCTCTGAGAGCCTCAGGATTCAAGTAGGAGTTTGTGAAACTCCAGTGAAGCCTAAGACCTTGGAGTGTCATTTTGAGAGTGCAAACTGAAACCTAGTTGGCCGATTCACTGAGCTTTCTCCTGGGTTCAAGCCCAGAAAAGGCCCAGTCCTACAAGAGGCTTGGTTACAGCCCTGTTTGGGCCTGAGCCTGTAACCAAAACCATCTGCCAAGAGGTCCAGAAAGAATTGTGCACGCTAGTACTTTGGCAAAAAGGCTCATGTGCCCACTACCGTTGGTCTCAGCAGTGAACCTGAAAGTTGCCCTATAGCTTGGCGCCAGCCCCCCTCAACTGAGGTCCCAGCTCAGAGCTGCTCACACAAGAATCCAGAAGAAGACTCACCCATATCTTGCAGCCTTGGAGCCTGAGACTCTCTAATGAGCTTGCTGATCTCTGTTCCAAAGCAGATCCAGAGGTGGCCCTACAATTAATGTAATTTCACCTACAGTGAACTCATTTTTGACAAAGGTGCCAAGAACATGCATTGGAGAAAAGGCAGTGTCTAAAATAAATGATGCCAGAAAAACTGGATATCCATATACAGAAGAATGAACCTAGATCCCTATCTCTCACCATATAGTCAAATCAAAATCAAAATGGATTAAAGACTTAAAACTAAGACCCAAAACAATGAAACTGCTACAAGAAAACACTGGGGAAACTCTGCAGAACACTGGGCCAGGCAAAGATTTCTCTGAGTCATGTCCCACAAGCACAGGCCACCAAAGCAAAAATGGACAAAGGGGATCACATCAAGTTAAAAAGCTTCTGCACAGCAAAGGAAACAATCAACGCAGTGACGAAAAAACCCACAGAATGGGAGAAAAGATGTGCAAACTGTTCATCTGCCAAGAGATTAATAATCAGTATGTATAAGGAGCTCAAACAACTGTATAGGAAAAAAATCTAATAATCTGATTACAAAAATGGGCAAAAGATTTGAACAGATATTTCTCAAAAGAAGACATATAAATGGGAAGCAGGTACATAAAAAGTTGCTCAACATCACTGATCATGAAATAAATGCAAGTCAAAACTACAATGAGATATCATCTTATTCCAGTTAAAATGTCCTTCATCCAAAAGTCAGACAATAATGAATGTTGGTGAGGATGTGAAGAAAAGGAAAAATTTGAACATTGTTGATGAGAATGTAAATTAGTAACCACTACTATGGAGAACAATTCGGAGATTCCTCAAAAACATAAAAATAAAGCCACCCTATGATTTAGTAATCCCACTGCTAGGTATATACCCAAAAGAAAGGAAGTCATGGCTCGGTGTGGTGGCTCACACCTGTAATCCTAGCACTTTGGGAGACGGAGGTGTGTGGATCACGAGATCAGGAGATTGAGACCATGCTGGCCAACATGACGAAACCCCGTCTGTACTAAAAATACAAAAATTAGCTAGGCATGGTGGCACGTGACTGTAATCCCAGCTACTTGGGAGGCTGAAGCAGGAGAGTGGCTTGAGGGAGTCGGAGGTTGAAGTGAGCCGAGATCGCACCACTGCACTCCAGCCTGGCGACAGAGCGAGACTCTGTCTCAAAGAAAAAAGAAAGTCATTATATCAAAGAGATATCTGCACTCTTATGTTTGTTGCAGCACTGTTCACAATAGCTAAGATTTGGAAGCCACCTAAGTGTCCATCAACAGATGAATGGATAAAGAAAATGTGGTACATATACACAGTGGAGTACTAGTCAGTCATAAAAAGAATAAGATACTGTCACTTACAAAAACATGGATAGAACTGGAAGTCTTTATGTTAATCAAAATAAGCTAGGCACAGAAAGACAAACATCACATGTTCTCACTTACTTTAATCTAAAAATCAAAATAATTGAACTCATGGAGATAGAGAATAGAAGGATGGTTACCAGAAGCTGGGAAGGGTAGTGGGGGGTGGGGGAAGGTGGGGATAGTTAATGGATACAAAAATAATAGTTAGAAGAAAGAATAAGATCTAGTATTTGATAGCACCACAGGGGGACTATAATCAATAATAATCTATTGTACATTTTAAAATAACTAAAAGGGTATAATTGCATTATTTGTAACAGCAAGGATAAATACTTGACCAGATGGATATCCAATTTTCCATGATGTGATTATTATGCATTGCATACATGTACCAAAATATCTCATGTACCCCATAAATATATATACCATGTACCCACAAAAATTAAAAATAAACATATTTTTTAAAAAAGAAAGCAAGCCCACTTATAATAGCTATGAAGAAACAAAATAAAAAAATTAAGACTTAATTTAACCAAAGGAGTAAAAGATCTCTACAAGAAAAATTATAAAACACTGCTGAAGAAAATTGAGGAACAAAAAAAAAAATAGAAAGATATATCATTTTCATGAATTGGATGAATTAATATTATTATATGTCTATACTACCACAAGTGATCTATAGATTCAATGCAATGTTTATCAAAATACCAATGACATTCTTCATAGAAATAGAAAAGATATCCTAAAATTTATATGGAAACACAAAAGACCTCAAATAGCTAAAGCAACCCTGAGCCAAAAAACATGAAGGTGTCCATTACACTGCCTGATTTCAAATTATACTACAAAGCTACAGTAATCAAAACAGCATCATAATGGCATAAAAAACAGACAGACCAATGGAACAGAATAAATAACCCAAAAGTAAATTTACTCACTTACCTCTAACTCATTTTTCACAAAGGTGCCAAGAACATACAGTGGGGAAAGGACAGTCTCTTTAATAAATGGTGCTGGGTAACCGGATATCCATACACAAAAGAATGAAAGGAGATCCTTGTCTTTCACCACATACAAAAATACATGTAGAATGGATTAAAGACAAATGTAAGACTTGCAGCTATGAAGCTACTAAAAGAAAACATTGGGGAAATGCTATAGGACATTGGTCTTGGCAAAGATATTTTGGGAAAGACCTCAAAAGCACAGGCAGCAAAATAAAAAATAGACAAACAGAATTATATTAAGCTAGAAACCTTCCACATAGCAAAAGAAACAATCAGCAAACTGAAGAGACAACCTACCAAATGGGAGAAAATATTTGCAAACTATCCATCCAACAAGGGATTAATAACCAGAACACTTAAGGAATTCAGACAATTCAATAGAAATAAATAAATAATCTGATTTTAAAATGACAAAAGGCTTCAATCGACATTTCTCAAAAGAATACATACGAAGAGCTAATAGGTATACGAAAAAAAATGTTCAACACCATTAATCATCAAGGAAATGCCAGCCAAAACCACAATGAGATATCATCTCATTACAGTTACAGTGGCCACTATCAAAAATACAAAAAATAACAAATGTTGGCAAGGATGCAGAGAAAGGGGAAGGCTCATACATTGTTGACAGGGATGTAAAATATTACAGCCATTATGGAAAACAGTATGGAGGTTCCTCAATAAACTAAAATTAGAGCTACTGTATAATTAAGCAATCTCACTGAGGAGTGTATATCCAAAAGAAAGAAAATCAGTATATCGAAGAGATATCTGCACTCCCATGTTTATTGCAGCACTATTCACAATAGCCAAAATATGGAATCAACCAAGCGTCTATCAATGGATGAAGGGCCAAAGAAAATGTGACAGGGAAGGGTAATGGCATGGGGAGCAGGTGGGGATGGTTAATGGGTACCAAAAAAATCATTAGAAAGAATGAGTAAGACCTACTATTTGATAGAACAACGGGATGACTATAGTCAATATTAATTTAATAGTATATTTTGAAATAACTAAAAGAGAATAATTGGATTGTTTGTAACACAAGGATAAATGCTTGAAGGGATGGATACCCCATTTTCCATGATGTGATTATTATGCATTGTATGCCTGTATCAAAACATCTCATGTACATCATAAATTTATATACCATGTATCCACAAAAATTAAAAATTAAAAACTTTTATGAAAAAAGAAAATGTGACAGATATACAGAATGGAAGACTATTCAACCACAAAATGAATAAAATCCTGTCATTTTTAGCAACACAGATGGAACTAGACTAGAGGTTATTATGCTAAGAGAATCCAGCCACAGAAAGACAAATATTGCATGTTCTCACATGTGGGAACTAGAAAGTAGACCTCATGGAGGTAGATAGCAGAATGATGTTTACCAGAGGCTGGGAAGGGAAAGGGATGAGGATTGGGGGATGAAGATAAGTTAAGAGGTACAAAGATACAGTAAAATAGAAGGAATAAGTTCTAGTATTCTATATTAGAGTAGGGAAATTATAGCTAATAATTTACTGTATATTTCAAAATGGCTAGAAGATTAGTAATGTTCCTCACACACATACAAAACATAAAACTTTGAGTTGACGGATTTCCCAATTACCCTGATTTGATCATTACACACGATTTTGCTACATATGTCAAAATATTTTGGTACACAGGTGTCAGAATATCATATGTTCTCTCAAAATAAGTGCAAATAAGATATATATCAATTTTAAAAAACACAATAATGAAATTTGCTGCACTGATTGATTCCTTTCATGAAAGATTTCTTTATGGCATGTGATGCTGTTTGATAGCATTTTATTCAAAGCAGAACTTCTTTCCAAATTGTAGTCAATCCTCTCATACCCTGCCACTTCCTTTTAAACTAAGTTTAATAATACTCCAAATCCTTTGTTGTCATTTTACCAATATTCACAGCACCTTCATCAGGAATAGATTTCACCTCCAGAAACCACTATGTTCATCCATAAGGAGCAACTCCTCATAGGTTAAAGTTTTACTATGAGATTACAGAAACTTAATCACATCTTGGAGCTCTACTTCTAATTGTAGTTCTCTTGCTATTTCCACCAAGTCATCTGCAGTGACTTCCTTTGCTGAAGTCTTCAACTCCTCAAAGTCATCCCCGTCGGTTGGAATAAACTTCTTCCAAATCCTGTTAATGTTGATGTTTGGACATCCTCCCAAGAATCACACGTATGCTTTGTGGCCTCTAGAATGCTGAAATTTTTCCAGAAAGTTTCAATTTAATTTGCCCAGATCCATCAGAGGAATCACTATCTACAGCAGCTATAGCCTTACAAAATATATTTCTTCAATAATAGGACTTGAAATTCTAACGTACTTCTTGATCCATAGCTGCAGAATGAATGTTGTGCTAGCAAGCATGAAAACAACATTAATCTCCACGTACATCTCCATCAGAGCTCTTGGGTGACCATGTTCACTGTCAGTGAACAGTAATATTTTGAAAGGAGTCTTTTTTTCTGAGCAGTAGGAATCAATAGTGAGCTTAAAATATTCAGTAAATCATACTGTAAACAGATGTGCTGTCACCCATGTTTTATTGTTCTGCTAATAGAGAACAGGCGTAGTGGATTTGGCATACTTCTTAAGGGCTCCAGGATTTTCAGAATGGAAAATAAGCATTGGCTTCCATTTAAAGTCACCAGCTACATTAGCCCCTAACAAGAGTCAGCCTGTCTTTTTAAGCTTTGAAGCCAGACGTTGACTTCTCCTCTCTAGTTAGTAAAGTTTTAGTTGGCATTTTTTCCCAATGGAAGGCCATTTCATTTCAGGGAATATCTGTTGTTTAGCCATCTCCATCAATGAGCTTAGCTAGATCTTCTGAATAACTTGCTGCAGCTTCTCCATCAGCACTTGCTGCTTCACCTAGAGCTTCAATGTTATGAAGACAGCTTCTTTCTTTAAACCTCATGAACCAACCTCTGCCAGCTTCCAACTTTTCCTCTGCCACTTTCTCACCTCTCTGAGCCTTCATTGAATTAAAGAGAGTTAGGGCCTTATTCTGGATTAGGCTTTGGTTTAAGGGAATGTTTTGACTTGTTTAATCTTCTATCCAGACCACTAAATGTTTCTCCCTATCAGCAATAGGGATATTTCGCTTTCTCATCATTTATGTGTTCACTGGAGTAACACTTTTAATTTCTTTTAAAAACTTTAATTTTATGTTCATAATTTGGCTACCTGTTTGGTGCAAAAGGCCTAGCTTTCCACCCGTCTTGGTTTCCAACATGCCTTACTAAGCTTCATTATTTCTAGCTTTTGATTTAAAGTGAGATACGCGACTCTTCATTTCACTTGAACACCTGGAACCCATCATAGGTTGATTTACTGGCTACTTTCAATATTGTTATGTCTCAGGGAATAGGAAGGCCTGAAGAGATGGAGAGAGATCAGCAAACTGCCAATCAGTGGAGCAGTCAGAACATACACAACCTTTATCAGTTACATTCACCATCATTGTCATGCTTCATGACACCCCAAAATAATTCCAATAGTAACATCAAAGATCACTGATTGCAAATTACCATAATAAATATAACAATAATAAAAAAAGTTTGAAATACAGTGAGAATTACCAAGATTGGACAAAGGGACACGAAATGAGCAAATGCTGTTGGAAAAATGGCACTGACAGACTTGCTCAATGCATAGTTGCAGCAAACCTTCAATTTGTAAAAAAAAAAAAAAAAAAAAAAAAAAAAAAAATCTGTGAAGCACAATAAAGCAAAGTGCAATAAAGTGCAATAAAATAAGAATGAGATATGCCTGTATATCTCTCCTCATATCCTACCACATAGACAACTTACTCAATACAGATTAAAAGTATTGACTGTGTAGGTAGGTTGTTTGGGTCCTAATCCTGGCTTTGTAACTTACTGGTTTTATGTCCTAATGCTGACTTTGTAATTTATTGGTTTTGTCTGGGCCTTTAAAATCTTGCTTCTGCCAGGCACTGTGGCTCACACCTGAAATCCCAGCACTTTGGGAGGCCAAGGTGGGTGGATCACTTGAGGTCAGGAGTTCGAGACCAGCCTGGCCAACATGGTGAAACCCTGCCTCTACTAAAAATACAAAAATTAGCCGGTCGTGGTGGCAGGCCCCTGTAGTCACAGCTACTCAGGAGGCTAAGGTAGGAGAATTGCTTGAACCTGGGAAACGGAGATTGCAGTGAGCTGAGATCACACCACTGCACTCCAGCCTTGATGACACAGCAAGACTCCATCTCAAAAAAAAACAAAAAATTCCTGTTTTTCGTCTCTAAAAAGGATGTGCCAGTAGTACATGCTTCATAATGTTTGTTGAAAGAATTAAATAAGACAATATCTGTTTAATGCTTAGAGTAGTACATTACCTATTTGATATATAGCAAGTAACCAATGCTACCTATTTTTATTAATTTTGCAGCAGTACAATAACATCTTAATCGAAAGCTGGAGCTCACAAATAATAAGCATGTCTCCATATGTGGTACCTGAACTAATTCAAAATAAATCTGATAGTATGCTGATGATAAGCATAGGCCTTTGCCACAATTTTGTTCATTACTTTGACTTTTAGTTACCGATTAGCACTAATATTCGTGAGCATTCAAATAAATTCTCAAGAGAAACATATTAAATTTTCTCCAAAATTTATACTCTAATGAAATTTCCAATATGTGTGGAATCATTTTGATTTCCAGATAACTCATTTCCAGCAACATCATGTTTAAATCACTGTCAATGGCTAAAGACACTGGGTACGGTTTGTATTACACTTTTACGTGTAGATCACTTTGTGCAGTAAAGAAATTTCCAAAGAAAGTTACCTATCAATCTAATTACTATAAATCAATATTATCCCTTTGATTTACATTGTAATTTCAAAAACTTGAAACCATTACTAATGGCTCGTTGTTTATGACTTTTGAAAATCCAAATATTCATTTTAAGTTTGGGTCTTTCTGAAGACAGTCATTTTAAAAGATGGCTTATTCAGGTTTGAGTTTTTGTGTAATTTTTTTTTTTTTGAGAGCACATTTGTACCCTATTTTTGGTTTGTTTTCCATCTCCAGGTTGGTAATGACTCCCACAGTAGGGGTCCAATGTAGGGATCATTTCACACCACATGGAAATGCAACTGCTGAAGTGAACTACTTCAAGTCCAAGGGAAGCTGAAAGGACTTTCCAAATCCCACAAGCTGTAATTTCCCAAGAGGGATTTAGTCAGGGCAGTAAAGTTCATGGATTTGAAGGCAACTTAGAGAAGCTTTAATGGTGATCAAGACCCTCAACTTTAACATCTCATTTTAAGGCCAGGAACAAAGTCAAGAAAAGGCTGCATCAGGGCAAGCAGAGTCAATGCTTAAAAAAAAAGGTGCTGATAGAATTGTCTATTTGCAGCTCCAGGGTATTCTTGAGCAGCAGTTCTCAAACTTTTTGGCCTCTGGCTTCTTTACACCTAAAATTATTGAGGAAATTCTAAAAAGTTTCTTTTTTTTGGTTATATCTATCCATATTTACAGTAGCACAAACTAAAACTGAGAAATACTTAAAATATTTTTCATTTAAAAAT
The DNA here is from genome assembly GCF_028885655.2 of Pongo abelii. Lineage (NCBI taxonomy): Eukaryota > Metazoa > Chordata > Mammalia > Primates > Hominidae > Pongo > Pongo abelii. The sequence continues at coordinate 135,149,156 of NC_085928.1, read as the reverse complement.
ATATTTATTGCATGTTAGCATAAATAACATATTTTACAGAAATAACCATATTTCCCCAAAAAAAGAGACAAGTAGTATCATTTTACATTTTTGCAAATCCGTTTAACATCCAGTTTAATAAGAGACACTGAATTCTCATATTGGCTTCTGCACTCAATCAAATGGTATGTGTTTTTTTGGTTGAAGTATATGAAGAAAATCAGGGCTCACACAAATATGTAGTAGGAAAGACAGGAGTATTTTAATAGCATTTTTATATATTTGTGGATTTCTTCCTTTGACACTACATCAAAACTCAAATTGTAGTTTCATAAAGCTAAGTTGCAATAAGTAATCTGAAAACATATCAATTAATTTTGCATACTCTGTAACATTAAAATCCATTGGGCTTTTCTTGCACTCTAAATGGATCTTTTACACATGAATGATTTTGTAACATCATGAGATGATCATTTGGAAAGCACTGCTTCACTGAGTTATGCAGATCTTCAAAATGTTGGAAGATTTTATTATATAATATCAAAAAATATCACCACTGATCTCATCATAAAAGTCTATTAAGTACTGGAAAAATCAAGATCACATATCTGATGCAAGTTTTTAAAAATTCTTCTAATTTTCACTTGAAAGCTTGAGTGACAACTCATTTAATTTGTTTTTGAGAAAATATCTGTCAAATATCCAAGTTTGAAGAACCATAGTTTGTCAGTTGATTCTTCAAAATGGAAATTTTAAATTTCATGAAAAAGTGGCTATGTTACTAGGTTCGTGCAAAAGTAATTATGGTTTTTGCCATTACTTTTAATGGCAAAAGTAATGGCATTAAAAGTAATGGCAAAAACTGCAATAACTTTTACACCAACCTATAGCTTTCAACTCGAAGCACACACAAATGCTTTAAACATCACTCCATCCCATTTTGTTACTCCAAATATCTAAAAAGGTGTACTGTAGGATGAGTTAATAAAACTAGCAATTTTACTGCTTCATAAGGAACATTCATAAGGAATGTAAAACTGACATTTCTGAAAATGTGTGGTTGTATTAGTCTGTTCTCACACTGATAAGAAAGACATATCCAAGACTGGCTACTTTATAAAGGAAAGAGGTTTAATTGACTCACAGTTCCACATGCCTGGGGAGTCCTCACAATCATGGCAGAAGGCATGAGGAGCAAAGTCGCATCTTACATGGTGGCAGGCAAGTGAGCTTGTGCAGGGGAACTCCCATTTATAAAACTATCAGATCATTGGGCGCTGTGGCTCACGCCTGTAATCCCTGCACTTTGGGAAGCCGAGGTGGGCTGATCACGAGGTCAGGAGTTCGAGACAGCCAGACCAACATGGTGAAACTCTGTCTCTACTAAAAATACAAAAATTAGCCGGGCATGGTGGCGCATGCCTGTAATCCCAGCTATTCAGGAGACTGAGAGAGGAGAACTGCTTGAACCTGGGAGGTGGAGGTTGCAGTAAGATGAGATCGCACCACTGCACTCCAGCCTGGGTGACAGAGTGAGACTCCATCTCAAAAAAATAAAATAAAATAAAATAAAATAAAATAAAATAAAACAATCAGATCTCATAAGTCTTATTCACTACCAGGAGAACAGTATGGGGGAAACAGCCCCCATTATTAAATTACCTCCCACCAGATTCCTCTCATGACATGGGGGGGTTATTACAATTCAAGGTAAAATTTGGCTGGTGACACACAGTCAAACCATATCAGTGGCAATGAGGAATACCATACCTACTAATAGAGTTAGTGAAACTGCCTTGATTCATGTGCCAGAAGTGTTGCACACCACAGCTTTCGCACCATCAGAACAAACGTAAACACAATGCAAAAGATAAATATCACCTCAGTATTATTATATTATAAAAACAGTTATGACTTAATAGACTTCCTAAAAGGGTCTTGAGTATCCCAGGAACCCATGAACCACATTTTGAGAATTGCTATTCTAAAGAATTCCAGCCCTATTTAGTTGGACCACTCTGAAGGAGGAAAAAAAACCACAGCCTCTTCAGAAGGGCTGAATGTCTTCTGTTTCAGCTTTCCTTGTAGGATCCAGCTTAGGACTGAAATTGGGGTTCCCTACTTAACTGGCACTATGAGGAATATTATCAAAATATAGAAAAGACAAATAAGACAAATTTAGCTCCCTTTTTTCTAAAACAAAACAACAGAGTAGCCCTTATTTTTTCTGAACCCCTAAAGCTCTATTAGTATTCTGACAAATTCTGTGTCACTCTGTACAAAGTTCTATACACAGTGAAATAATTTAAAAATAAAAAATAAAAATAATGGCATAATTTGGAAAATTGTTCATTGTGATAAACCATGGATTTTGCTCTATCATTTTGAACTTGCCTAAGCATGTTCACTGTTTTTCTACAAAATACTATGTACATATACCTTAAATGTTCTGAAAAACTCCTCATTTTACAGATAACATAAACTGAAGCTCAAGGAATTTCCATTTAAATATATAATTTTAGAATTGAAACAGTCCTTCAGTTCACCTAATTCTACCTTACTCCTAAGTAAACGTCATGCTTCTTATATGGTCTTCCTGGCTTGCCTTGAACCCCACCAGTAGCAGGTAGCTCCCTGCCTCTAGAGGTGTTATTGCATTCCAAACTGACATCACCAGCAATTCAGATGTTTCTCTTTAGATTGAGATAAAGCAAGTCCTATATATACTTTCTGATTTGGCATAATATTTCTATTTCCTAAGAACATGTTAGCTTTTCCACAGTCAAAACATAATATTAGCTTGTAGTGACCAGGTGATTTGTAAAACCCATAAGTCTTTAACAAGAATTGTCAAGTCTACCCTAGGCCACCTTTGGATTATACTGCTGATAGTTTCCTCTAATGTTAAGGTTTTTTTGGTTTGTTTGTTATTTTTTATGTTTAATAATTTCATATCAAATTACATAATGACTTGTTTTAATCACTAACGGTAACGTTTTAAAATTAAATTTCATGTAGTTCACATTGGCCCATAGTCTAATGTCTTGTGATCATTTCAATTTTTGATTTATTCAACACTGATGGTACCTACACACAATTTATATCATTATCAATGTTGGTTTAGAGGCCAAACATGTCTTAATCTAATTTTCTTTCTAATAGCAGTAATGACAGAGAGAAGAACATAGGACTGTGACTGTGACATGAGACTAGAGATACTCATTTATTAAATCACTTATGTTACGATTTCACAGTAGTGTTCTAGGCCCTTAGCATAAGTACACTAATCTATACACATTGAGCTTGAAGGATTCAACCACCAACAATCCCATGTAATTTATTCATACTAAAAGCTCTATTAGCAACATTATTCTTATGGCTATTATTATTATGCTTATTAAATATTTTTTCAGAGAGTCAGTGCTGGAATGCTTTTCTCCTCAATCCTGTTTCAGAGGCTTTCTCATAATAACACAATGACTTTTGAGGAGAGAAGCCAATGAGCTATCTCTTGAATTCTTACATGGTCTATGAATGCTGAATTGATATAAATCAAGGGCAGATATCAGGAAATGTGTTTCTGTGTTTTATCTTTATTTGCAGCAAGGCTTCTGTAGCAAGGATCTGTAGATAGAGACAGATCCATTTCTGAATTCCAACTCAAACAACCAATAACTTTCAATCTACTTAATTATCATGAACTTCTTAAGTTATGGTGAAAATTTAATATGAAGTATTCAGTGCCTAATACAGTGCCTGACACATAGTAGGCACTCAATAAATGATGATGTTTATTACTAAATGTTAATATTTATTATTCAATTGTACAGAAATATTTGAAAACTAAATAATGAGAATGGAAATAAAACAAATACCTAAATCATGTTTTTTCAGCAAAAAAACTTAGTTTAAAAGAGAGATAAAGTTGAAAACTAAAGTGTTTGCAATTTCCTTCTATTTGTATATTTTCAAAATTAACTGATGATATTTCATCGGTAAGCAAAAGAATTTCCAAAACTAATCTCACGCACAAGAAGCCAAGCTTTGATATGTATAATTTGTAGACCTATAGGAAAAACATTGACCAAATAATATTAAGACCAGCATGAGAAATTTTGTACAGAAATTTCTTTTACCTACAGTCTGAAGCTGTAGGCAAAAAAATCTGAAAAGCCCAGATGTCCTTTATGTGATGTATAATGATGTCATTATAGAATATAAAATGGACCATAGTAGCACAAAATTAGGAGCCTCCCTATTTATAGCCACATTTGCTGGCATATGTTATCTGTAATTCCACAGGCTGAAATTCAGGAAGATGAAATAGATGTCATTATTACTTATATGAAAATCACTCATTTTTCCCCCCAAAACATGAATTCTGTATTTGAGATTTATGGCTGTCATATTTAGAGTAAAATGGAATCTGTTATTTCCTGACATTTGGATTCTCTATCCATAACCTACCTTTACAATTTATTCTCTTAATTCTTTGTGTACTAGGGTCTCTGTAACTAGCCCTAAATTTAAATACATGGTTTTCTCCCTGATTAATTTTATTCATGTATCTATTCATGTATTCATCACTTCATTCATTTATACATCCATCCCATTATTCATTGAGTGACTGCCATATGCTTGCCACTGGGGACACCAAGTATAATACAGAAACCCACTATATATCGAATTTGTTTTAAGAAAAGGGGAGCCAACATTTTTTTCAAATACTTAAAAGACTGAAATAAAAATATACCAAAATGTTAATTAATAGTGATTGTCTTGAGTAGTATTTTTACTAAACTTTTCTGATCTATCTATATTTTCTACCAAAACACAATGATTTAAAATTTGCTAGTTTAAAAGGAGATTCATTTTTCAATCAAGTCATATAACAGTAAATACTATGATGAGATGAAAGTTATACATGTGAGAAAATACATTTCAATAATATGTAGTGCAGTGGGCTGGATAACCAGTTTCCCAATGGTTCAACAAGTTTATTGATCATCTTGCAGATCAGGTATGTTTTGTCCTTCTTCCATATTAATAGCATAATGTTCTTTTATTTATTTTCTTCCTGTAATTTATAATGACCATATGTCTAAGTAGTGATCTGTGCTCACCTCTACTACAAATACTTGATCTCATAGTCCCATATAGAAATCAGCACTCATCAGTTCATGTGATATGATTTGGGGTTCAAAACATGTGTCCCCTAAAGGATATAAATTGGATTAGCTTTCCTGGGAACTTGCTTGCATATCCCAGTGAGAGAGGTGGAAGATGGTAAAAAAAAATGTGGATGAAGACCAATATAAGGCTTCCACCAAGTTCTCTAGTCTTAATTTCATATTCATTTGAGAGGCGAAAACTGACTGTGAATCCCTTAGTAGGACTATAGGGAGATGCCAGAGCATTCCCTAGCCAGGAACTGAAGTCAGGAAGAACTACCAGGTTAAGAACATAATGCTATGTGGAATCACCTGATCTTATAAAACTGGGAAGGACTGAAGCTGCCACAAGGGGAATCAGCAGGTATCATGTGGTAAACTACCTTTTTATTTCTATCATCATATTTTTCTCTTGTGCCGCAATTTGCTAGATTAATGAACTTTAAGATACTTCCTTTCCCTGTGCCCTTCCACTGGAGAAAAGTAGGGGTTACTCTTAAATTTTCTAATATACTTATTTAGGTCTTTGTTTTTCTAAGTTTGAAGCAATTTAAGATTCCTTTCTTCCTCCTGAAAATGACATTGGTCTTATTACCAGTTAACTCTCCACAGAACAAAGTACCCATGTTGTCACTGGGACCTACATTGTACCCATGTTGTCACTGTGACCTGTGTTGTACCCACGGTGTCACTGTGACCTATGATATTAGTCTTTTCACTTTATTCATACATATTTCTTCTGCATTATTTTTACTTCCAGTAGTTAATTAAAACTATTTTTTTTTAGATTTAGTTTCTGCACCATATATATCTGTATTAGTCTGTTCTCATGCTGCTATAAGGGCATACCCAAGACTAGGTAATTTATAAAGGAAAGAGGTTTAATTGACTCACACTTCTGCATTGCTGAGGAGGCCTCAGGAAACTTACAATTATGATGGAAGGGAAAGCAAACACATCCTTCTTCATATTGCAGCAGAAGAGAGAAGAATGAGAGCCTAGCAAAGGGGGAAACCCCTTATAAAACCATCATATCTGGTGAAAACTTACTATCACAAGAATAGCATGAGGGAAACTGCACCTATGATTCAATTACCTTGCACCGGGTCCCTCCCACCACATGTGAGGATTATGAGAACTACAATTCAAGAAGAGATTTGGGTGGAGACACAGTAAAATTATATCATTCCACCCCGGCCCCTCCCAAATATCATATTTTCACATGTCAAAACACAAACATGTGTTTCCAACAGTCCCCCAAAGTCTTAACTCAATCCAGCATTAATCCAAAAGTCCAAGTCTGAAGTCTGATTTGAGAGAAGGCAAGTCCCTGAGCTTGTAAAATCAAAAGCAAGTTAGTTACTTCCCAAATACTATGAGGGTACAAGCATTGGGTAAATACACCCATTGAAATGGAAGAAGTTGGCCAAAACAAGGGCTGCAGGCCCTACACAAGTTCAAAATCCAATGAGCCAGTAATTAAATCTTAAAGCTCTGAAATGAACTTCTTTGACTCCATGTCTCACCCAGGTCACACTGATGTAAGAGGTGGGCTTCCAAGGGCTTGGACAGCTTCACCCCTGTGGCTTTGCAGGGTACAGCCTCCCTCCCAGTTGCTTTCATGAGTTGGCATTGAGTGTCTGTGGCTTTTCCAGGTGCACAGTGCAAGCTGTTATTGTACCTACCATTCTGGGATCTGAAAGATAGTGGCCCTCTTCTCAAAGCTCCACTAGGCAGTGCCCCACTGGGGACTCTATGTGGGGGCTCCAGCCCCACATTTCCCTTTCACACTGCCCTGGCAGAGGTGCTCCATGAGGGCCCTGCCCCTGCAGCAAACTTCTGCCTGGACATCCAGGCATTTCCATACATCCTGTGAAATCTAGGCAGAGGTTCCCAACCTCAATTCTTGACTTCTGTGCACCTGCAGGCTCAACACCACATGGAAGCTGCCAAAGCTTGGGCTTGCCCCCTCTGAAGCAACCGCCCAAGCTCTATGTTGGCCCCTTTTAGCCACAGCTGGAGTTGCTGGGATGCAGGGCACCAAGTCCTTAGGCTGCACACAGCACGGGAGCCCTGGGCCCAGTACCTGAAACCAGTTTTTCCTCCTAGGCCTCTGGGCCTGTGATAGGAGGAGCTGCTCTGAAGGTGTCTGACATGCCCTGGAGACATTTTCCCCATTGTTTTGGTGATTAACTTTGGGCTCCTCCTTACTTATACAAATTTCTGCAGCCAGCTTGACTCTCTCCCCAGAAAACAGGTTTTTATTTTCTATTACATCGTCAGCCTGCAAAATTTTCAAACTTTTATGCTCTGCTTCCTGTTGAATACTTTGCACTTAGAAATATCTCCCACCAGATACCTTAAATCATCTCTTTGAAGTTCAAAATTCCACAGTTCTACAGGGCAGGGGCAAAATGCTGCCAGTCTCTTTGGTAAAGCATAGTAAAAATAACCCTTATTCCAGTTCCTAACAAGTTTCCTCATCTCCATCTGAGACCAACTCAGCCTGGACTTCAGTGCCCATATCACCATCAGCATTTTAGTCAAAGCCATTTGTTCCAAACTTTCCCACATCTTCCTGTCTTCTGAGCCCTCCAAATCTCTAGGAAGTTCCAAATTTTTCTATCTTCTTCTGAGCCCTTCAAACTGTTCCAACATCTGCCTGTTACCCAGCTCCAAAGTCACTTCCACATTTTTGGGTATCCTCATAGCAGCACCCCACACCCTGCAGTACCAATTTACTGTATTAATCCATTCTCACACTGCTAGAAGGACCTACTCAAGACAAGGTCATTTATAAAGAAAAGAAGTTTAATTGACTTACAGTTCTGCATGGCTGGGGAGGCCTCAGGAAACTTAAAATCATGGCGAAAGGGGAAGCAAACACATCCTTCTTCACATGGCTGCAGGAAAAGTATAATGAGAGCTGAGTGAAGGAGGAAGCTCCTTATAAAACCATCATATCTTGTGAGAACTTACTATCACAAGAATAGCATGGGGGAAACCATACCCATATTTCAATTACCTCCCACCAGCTCCCTCCCATGACACAGGGGAATTATGGGAACTACAATTCAAGATAAGATTTGTGTGGGGACTAGTCAAACCATATCAATATTCAATTCCTTGTAGCTTATGCCCCTTAGCGTTTATTTTTCTTCTTGATAAACTATTCAATACAGTAGTCCCTCCTTATGTGTGAGGCACATGTTTCAAGACCCCCAGTGAATGCCCAAAACCATAGGTGGTACCAAACCCTATATATACTATATTTTTCCCAGAAAGTACATAGCAATGTTAGAATTTAATTTATAAATTGGGCACAGCAACAGATTTAAAACAATAACTACTAATAAAATAGAACAATTATAATAATATTCTGTAATAAAAGTTATGTGATTCTGGTCTTTTGCTCTCTCTTTTGCTCTGAAAACATTTTATTGTACTATTGTGTGCCCAGCTTTTTTCCAACTGCAGTTGACTTTGGGTAACTGAAACAGTGGAAAGCAAAACTGCTGGTAAATGGGGACCACTGTATCTTTTTAAATGAAAAACTATGCCTAGTAAACTCTCTTAGTCTTTGCATGTCAGAAATGTCTTTTTTTACCCTCTCTTCACTCTTTCATGATAATCTACATGGATGTAAAAATTTAAGTCATAAGTTATTTTCCTTCACTTCTTTGAAGATATTTTATCATTGTTTTTGACATCTCTTGTTCATAATCCTGTTCATAATGGGTCTGTTGTCTCATTAATTGACATTCTAGGTGGTCCATCTATTCTCTGAGGTAGCTTTTAACAACTTCTTTTTAATTATTTATGTTCTGCAGTTCCACTACCAAGCATTTGGTATGGGGTTTTTAACTGGCCAAAATTTAGCATGTCTTTCCTTTCTTTTTTATTTTTAATTTTTGTGGGTACATAGTAGTTACATATATTTATGAGGTACATGAGATATTTCGATATAGACATGCAATATTAAATAATCGCATCACAAACAATGTGGTATCCAAACCCTAAAGCATATGAACAATCCAGTTATGCTCTTTTAGTTATTTTAAAATGTACAATTAGGTTATTATTGACTATAGCACCCTGTTGTGCTATCAAATAGTAGGTCTTGTTCATTCTTTCTATTTTTTGGTACGCATTAACCATCCCCGCTACCCTCCCCCAAGCCTGCCACTACCTTTCCCAGCCTGTGGTAGCCATCCTCCTACTCTCTGTGTCCATGAATTCAATTGTTTTGATCTTTACATCCCACAAATAAGTGAGAATATGTGATGTTTGTCTTTCTCTTCCTGGCTTATTTCACTTAATATAATGATCTCTTGTTCCATCCATGTTGTTGCAAATGACAGAATCTCATTCTTTTTATGGCTGTATAAATACACCACATTTTCTTTATCCATTCATCTGTTGATAGACACTTAGGTGCCTTCCAAATCTTAGCTGTCATGAACAGTGCTGCCACAAACGTAAAAGAACAGATATCTCTTCGATATAATTATTTCCATTCTTTTGGTTATATACCCAGCAGTGGGATGGCTGGATCATATGATAGCTCTACTTTTAGTTTTTTGAAGAATCTCCAAACTTTTCTCCATAATGACTTTACTAATTTACATTCCCACCAACAATGTACAAAGGTTTGTTCCCTTTTCAGCACATTCTTGCCAGCATTTGTTAATGCCTGATTTTTTTTGATAAAAGCCATTTTAACTAGGGTATAATGATATCTCATTGTGGTTTTTATTTGCATTTTTTGGATAATGATGTTGAACACCTTTTCATATGTCTATTTCCCATTTGTGTGTCTTCTTTTGAGAAATGTCTATTCAGATATTTTATCCATTTTAAAATGGTATTATTAGATTTATTTCCTATAGATTTGTTGGTACTCCTTATATATTCTGGTTATTACCCCCTTGTCAGATGGGTAGTATATTAGTCTGTTCTCATACTGCTATAAAGAACTACCCGAGACTGGGTAATTTATAAAGGAAAGAGGTTTAATTGACTCATAGCTCGGCATGGCTGGGAAGGCCTCAGGAAACTTACAATCATGGTGAAAGGTGAAGGAGAAGCAAGGCACCTTCTTCACAAGTTGGCAGGAAGGAGAAGTGTTGAGCGAAGTGAGAAGACCCCTTATAAAATCATCAGATCTCATGAGAACTCCCTCACTATCATGAAAACAGCATGGGAGAAACTGCCTCCATGAATCAATTATTTACACCTGGTCTCTCCCTTGACACGTGGGGACTATGGGAATAATGGGGATTACAATTCAAGATGAGATTAGGGTGGGGACATAAAGCCTAACCGTATCATTCTGCCCCTGACCCCTCCCAAATCTCATGTCCATTTTTCATTTCAAAACCAGTCATGCCTTCCCTATAGTCCCCCAAAGTCTTAATTCATTCTAGCATAATCCAAAGTCCAAGTCCAAAGTCTCATCTGAAATAAGACAAGTCCCTTCTGCCTATGAGCCTGTAAAATCAAAATCAAGTTAGTTACTTCCTAGATACAATGGGGTTACAGGCATTGGATAAATACCCCTGTTCCAAATGGGAGAAATTGGCCAAAATTAAAGGGCAACAGGCCCCATGAAAATCTGGAATTCAGCAGGGCAATAAAATCTTAAAATCCCTAAATGACCTCCTTTGACTTCATGTCTCAAATCCAGGTCACATTGATACAAAGGGTAGGCTCCCCATGGTCTTGGGCAGCTCTGCCCCTGTGACTTTGCAGGGTATAGCCCCTGTCCCAGCCACTTTCACAGTCTGGCATTGAGTGTCTTTGGCTTTTCCAGACATGCAGTGCAAGCTGTTGGTGGATCTATCATTCTGGGGGCTGGAAGATGGTGGTCTTCTTCTCACAGCTCCACTAGGCAGTGCCCCAATGGCAACTCTGTGTGCAGGCTTCAACCCCACATTTCCCTTCTGCACTGCCCTAGCAGAGGTTCTCCATGAGGGCTCCACTCCTGCAGCAAACCTCTGCCTGGACATCCAGGCATTTCCATACATCTTCTGAAATCTAGGTGGAGGTTCCCAAATATCAATTCTTGACTTCTGTGCACCTACACCATGTGTAAGCCACCAAGGCTTGAGGCTCTCACCCTCCGAAGCAACAGCCTGAGCTGTATGGCCCCTTTCAGTCATAGCTGGGATGCAGGGCACCAAGTCCCAAGCAGCACCCAAGGAGGGCACCTGCAAAAGCAGCAAGGCCATTTTGTAGTTTGCAAATATTTTCTCCCATTCTGTGGGTTGTCTCTTCACTTTGTTGGTGTATCTTTTGCTGCACAGAAGCTTTTTAACTTGATGTGATATCATTTTTCTATTTTTGCTTTGGTTGCTGGTGCTTGTGGGGTATTGCTCAAGAAATTTTTTGCCCAGAACAATGTCCTGGAGATTTTCCCCAATATTTTCTTTTAGTATTTTCATAGTTTGAGGTTTACACTATGAGAGACTTAAAGACTAAGTTAGAATTAAGACTACGGTAAAGTTAGATAAAGACTAGACTAGTTAAAGTTTTTAAGATTTACATCATTAACTTGGATTAATATTAGCATCATTAAAGCATTTAATTTAAAAGACTTAGATTTAAGACTTTAATCCATTTTTATTTGATTTTTGTATATGGCAAGAGATATGAGCGTAGTTTCATTCTTCAGCATATGGATATCCAGTTTTTCCAGCACCATTATTGAAGAGATTATCTTTTCCCCAGTGTGTGTTCTCAGCAACTTTGTGGAAAATGAGTTCACTTTAGGTTTGTGGATTTGTTTCTGGGTTCTCTATGTTGTTCCATTGTTCTATGTGTCTGCGTTTATGCAAGTACCATGCTGTTTTGTTTACTATAGCTCTGTAGTATGACCCAAAGTCCGGTAATTTGACTTCTTCCTTTCCAATTTGGATGCCTTTATTTGTTTCTCTTGTCTGATTGCTCTAGTTAGGACTTCCAGTACTATACTGAATAACAGTGGTGACAGTGGACATTCTTGTCTTCTTCGACATCCTTGGAGGAAAGAGTTTCAGTTTCTCCCCAGTCATTAGGATACTAGCTGTGGGTCTGTCACATATGGCTTTTATTATGTTGAGATATGTTCCTTTTATACAGTTTTTTAGGGGTTTTATCAGGAAGAGGTGTTGAATTTCATCAAATGCTTTTTCAGTATCCAAAATGATTAAGTGGTTTTTATCCTTCATGCTGTTGATATGATGTATGACATTGATTGATTTGTGTATGCTGAATTATCCTTCCATCTTAGGGATAAATCCCACTTGGTCATGTTAAATGATCTTTCTAATGTATTTTCTAATTAAGTTTGCTAGTATTTTGTTGAGAATTTTTCATCAATATTGATCAGAGATGTTGGCCTGTAGTTTTTGGTTTTTGTTTGTTTTTTTAATGTGCCTTTGTGTGGTTTTGGTATCAAGGTAAGATTGGCCTCATAGAAAGAGTTTCAAAGTATTCCCTTTGCCTCTATATTTTGAAATAGTGTGAGTAGGGTTAGTATTATTTCTTTAAATGTTTGATAGAATTCAGCAGTGAAGCTATCAAGTCCTAGGCTTTTCTTTACTGGGAGAGTTTTTATTATGGATTCTTTATTGCTATTTGTCATTGGTCTGTTCAGGTTTTGGACTTCTTCCTGGTTCAATCTTGGTAGGTTGTATGTGTCTAAAAATTTGCTCATTTCTGCTAGATTTTCCAATTTATTGACATATAGTTGTTTATAGGAGCCACTAATGATCCTTTGAAATTCTGCAGTATCAGTTGGAGTGTCTCCTTTTTCATTTCTGATTTTCTTTTGATCTTCCTTCTTTTTTCTTATTTAGTCTGGATAAAGGTTTGTCAATTTGTTTCACTTTTCAAAAAAAAAACTTTTTAATGCATTGATTGTATTTTTTTTCCACTTCAATTTCATTTATTTGGGTTCTGATCTTTATTATTTGTTACGTTCTACTAATTTTGGGTTTGGTTTGCTCTTGCTTTTCTAATTCTTTAAGATGCATCATTAGATTGTTTACTTGAAATTTTTCTTCTTTTTTAACATAGGCATTTATAGCTATAAACTTCCCTTTGAGTACTGCTTTTGCTGTATCCCATAGGTTTGGGTATGTTGTGTTTCCATTAACATTTTTTTCAATAAATTTTTCAATTTTTTTCTTAATGTCTCCATTGTCCCACTGGTCATTCAGAAACATATTGTTTACTTTCCATGCATTTGTATAGTTTCTTAAATTCCTCTTGTTATTAATTGCTAATTTTATTCCATTGTGGTCAGAGAAGATGCATGATATTGTTTCAATTTTTGAATGTTTTAAGACTTGTTCTGTGACCTAACATATGGTTTACCCTTGAGAGTGATCCATGTGCTGACAAGAAGAGTGTATATTCTACAGCCGTTGGATGAAATGTCCTGTAAATATCTATTAGGTCCATTAGGTCTAGATTAAGTCTAACAATTCTTTGTTGATTTTCTGTCTGAAAGATCTGTCCAGTGCTGAAAGTCATGTTGAAGTCTCCAGCTATTATTGTATTGGGACTTATTTCTCTCTTTGGTTTCTAATTTTTTTTATATATCTTGGTGTCTAGTGTTGGGTGCATATATATTTATTTATAATTCTTACATCCTCTTAATGAATTGGCATCTTTATTATTATATAGTGACCTTCTTTGTCTCTTCTTACTGTTTGTCTCAAAATCTATTTTGTCTGATATAAGTATAGCTACTCCTGCTCTTTTTCGGTTTCCACTGGCATGGAATATCTTGTTCCATCCCTTTATTTTTAGTCTGTGGGTTTCTTTATAGGTGAAGTGCATTTCTTATAGGCAACAGATCAAGGGATCTTATTTTTTCACCCAGTCAGCCTTGTATGTCTTTTGATTGGCGAGTTTAGTCCATTTACATTCAATGTTATTATCGATAAGTGAGGACTTCTGCCATTTTGTTTTCTGGTTGTTTTGTGGTCTTCTCTTCCTTCTTTCCTTCCTGTCTTCCTTTAGTGAGGGTTATTTTCTCTGGTGATATGATTTAGTATCTTGATTTTAATTTTTATGTATCCACTGTATTTTTTTTTGGTTCGAGATTACTATGAGGCTTGCAAATACTATCTTTCAACCCATCATTTTAACCTGATAACAACTTAAGACTTTTTGGATAAACAAACATGCAAAAAGAAAACTAACAAAAAGTCTGCACCTTAACTTTGTTCCCCCCCACTTTTTAACTTTTTATTATTTCTACTTATATTTTATTGTACTGTCTATGTCTTGGAAAGTTGTTGTAGTTATTATTTCTTTTACTGGTTTATCATTTAGTCTTCCTACTTAGGGTAAGAGTAGTTTACACAACACAGTTATAGTGTTATGATATTCTGTGTTTTTCTGTGTACTATTACCAATGAGTTTTGTATGTTTAGGAGATTGCTTATTGCTCAACAGAGTCCTTTTCTTTCTCACTGAAGTACTCCCAAGGACTTTTCAGTTAGCAGGTGATAACTGTTGCCAGGACTGGGTCCTCCCCTTCAAGGCAGTGGGTTCACTTCTGGTTCAGGGTGCATCTAGAAATGTTGTCCAGGAGACAGGGCCTGGAACAAGGGCCTCATGACTCTAACTAATGCTCTATCCTGCTGTGGCTGAGCTGGTGTTCAAGATGCAAGACAAAGTCTTTCCCACTCTTCCTTCCACTCTCCTCAAACGGAAGGAAGGGATCTCTTTTGTAGCCATAAGCTGTGCAGCCTGGAGTTAGGAAAGGAGTGACGGTAGTGCTCAATAAGCCACCCAAGGTGGTGTCTCAGTAGGTTTCATATCCCCCCAGTCCACTGTCTCTGGGCCCAGTTTAGCACTAGGACTCATCTAAGAGTTGCAATCCTTATGTCCTAGACTGCCTTTCAAGTTTATTTAGAGAACCAAGGAAAGTTAGCCTACGGTGCTGAGGTTTGCAGGAACTCTAGTTCTGACTGCTATGATTAATGGTTCCCCTCAGTCTAAGGCTGGCTTAAATGCTCCCTCCACAGGTGAGCATAAGCTGAGTTTGGTCCATTTTTTCTTTCTGCTTTAACAGTACAGCACTGAGTTCAACGCCTCACAATTGCTGTGTTCTCCCTCTTCTACTGCCCAGAGCTGCTCTTCCTACTACAGCTGCTGTGAGGTGCAGGAGGGGTGGCATTGGCAGTTTAAGACTGTTTTCTCTTTTAATTTCTTCTTCAGTGCTTCTTATAGTGATATGATGTTAAAACCAGGTATTATGAGGGTTCACCTGATTTTTGGTTCTTCTGAAGGTGCTTTTTTCTGTGTAGATAGTTGTTAAATTGGTATCCTTGCTAGGAGGATGACTAGCGGAGTGTTCTATTCCACCATCTTGCTCTGCCCACCAAGTGAGTTTCTTCCTAAGTACTTGTGTCTGTCTTCAATTCTTTCATTAGTGCTTCAAATCTTATTTATCTAAAACTCTCTTCATTCTCTTCAGAAATCCTAGCAGGCATATGTTGAAAGTTCTGAATTTATTTTCTATATCTTTCAACTGCTCTTTCATACATGATATCTGCCTCTCTCTATTGCATTCAAAGTGAAACACTCAGAACTCCTTTCTGTTTCTATAATTCTTTATCTGTGTTCAGCCTAGAGTTTGTTTGATTGATTGAGTTTATTTTTAACATTTACTAGTTCCCTTTCTATATATGGAATTCTCTTTCATATTACCTGTGATTTCTTGTCTTTTTAATTGAAGGACCCCATCACAATAAATATACAAATTTTAATGTCTTATCATATAGATCTGTAACATTAATTTTTACCTAGCATGAGTAAACATTTTTATTATTGGCAATTTTTCTTTATAACACGGTTAATAATAGTACATTCCAGAAAATAGAAATATGTTTATTATTATGTCTTCTCTAGCACTCTTCTGATAAAATAGCTTTTTCACTCATTAACAAGGAAGTCAGTACTGCTCTCATTCAAAAGAATAAAGACAAAATCTGAGGTGACGTCAATGGTTTCTTCCAGATGAAATAACATTCTCCTTAATTTATCCTTGTATTGAATTTTATTTTTTCTAATGAAGTCTATGTTGCTAAAAATAAATGAAATGAGAAGTTAGAGCCACTACAGCTGTAAATAATCTCACACAATGTTGACATCTATGAAAACTATTAAAAATAAGATTCCTGCTATAGGAAGAATCACACATTTGATCTGAAACCATTTATCCTGTAATCTCCATTACATTGATCACTCTCTTCTTTTTTCTGTAGTAAACACCGCATTATTTATATTTTGCCAGGCACTCTGGTATAAAGGCAAACTCTGGGAGTATAAACACTGTCAGAAGTCATCCTAGTGAGACTAAACCGTTTTCATAATAAATAATGATTCCTGTACCAGGTGACACACAACCTCATAAATTCAAGGGAAGCATTGTGGTTGCCATAATCATTAAAAAATACTGATCAAAGATTTCAGGCAGCAGATTTTTCTATTCAGCTCTGCAGTCAGAGTAAACTGCCATATCACTTACTTTTACAATTACCACAATTAAGAGTATTGCCATTCTGTGTTTTTGTCTATAACGGGTGTATCTGTAAGTAATGCCATAATAGGTAAGGCTACTGGTTCAGCAAACAAAATATTTCTATAACTATAGTATTAAGAAAAGTTGTAAATGGATATTGTAGCTTCTCTCTTTAAAATCAGTTAAAAGTATTGGACAAATGCTTTGAAAGATCTTGACTTTCCCCTGAAAAACATATTGTGGATTTATAACTAATTAGTTTATCCAAACGTTTTGTAAAATTGTTTTCAGGTAGATTAATCAGTTGCTGATCACACATTCTATAAAATATAACAGAAAATTTTTTAATTCCAAAATTGCCAAGGTACAATTTCATATTTGCCAGTTTCGTCAATTATATTATGCATGAATATCTACATAACTACTTGGATTAACTTTGCTGCTGTCAGTCAATCTGATAGAGAATTTTTAGATTATTCATATAACAAATATTTATTTATCATTTACTATGTAGTGGACACTGTCTCTGCTGCTGCTGGATCTTTCAGATTCCCTTCACAGTTTCTGTGCAGACTTCTTCCAACATCTGTGTGTTTGATTTTTATGTCTTGCCCCTGCTACCCTCTTCAGAAAACTTCACTGTGCTTACCAGAGCCACTTTACCTGCTTTTCCTGCAAGGTGTAAGAGTTTATGTCTCCCAGGAATGGCTCATTTCTAATGATTGAGCAGTGGATTGCTAACTCCCTTGACTTCAACTGGGAACAACTCAGGGGCATAAGACTCCACAGCTCTCAATGGGATCAGGGTGAGGCTGGGACATGACCTGAAATTGCACCTTTGCTTGGCTTCCTTCCCTTGCCTTTCCTGCTCCCCCAACTCTCTTTCCCCTGCAAACACTTTCTTGGGAAGTCATCTACACATATTTCCTCACCCTGGTGTCTGCTCCTGGAGCAGAAAACATACCATGTGTCAGACTTGGGGCTGGATGCTAAGAAAATAAAGAAAAACAAATCAGACATGGACAGTGCTGCTTAAAACTCACAGTCCAATGAAGAAGATGAAAATCGAATGAACATTAGTGTAAAATATGAGAAGCAACTCTCTCAGGAGATTATGTACTTTGGGAGAAAAAGCACATAATCCTTTAAGGTAGTAGTAGTCAAAAAAGGCTTACTGGAGGATATGGCTGAGACCTAAAGGCTAAACAGGGCATATGCAGTCAAAGGAAATATGGAAAATTGCAAAGGGAATACAGGAGAGAGAGTACACAGTGGGATCATTTAGTGCAGAAATCTATACACTGATTGTGTATTATTGTATTTTCCTGCAAATTCAAGAATGAATTACAAGTAAGAGTCAATGGAATGAAACCTTCTAGAAATGGTCTTTCTTGCCTTCACCAAATATATTTGTGTAATTTTGTTTCAGTACTTCACGTACTTTACAATATAACAGGAGAGTCTTGACAAGAACTATATTAGTAAGTACCTGTTGAAGTCAACAAGTCAAGACCTCAAAGAAGTTCAATATAATAAAGAATCACTTTGGACTACAGTGGTCCAGATATGGTTCAGTCATTTAGCCCAACATAGGCACGATGTTAGTTGACAGGGAGAAGTGAAGACCACATTCCAGATGGTAAGCCCAAGAGGAGGAAATGATAAGATCATACTCAAAGAATGGAGAGATAGATTCCAGTCCAGCTTCAACACCCTTCTCTGTGGGCATGTTCCCAGACTCATCCAAGCAGCTAATTACCTTTTCTTGATACACACCTATACACACTTTTTTTTCTGCAACCCCTTTTTTTACTCTGACTTCTTCAATAGACTATGAGTTCTTCACAAAGGAAAAGATACTTATCTTTAATAAACCCAATTATCAGCACATAGCATATGTTCAAAAATGTCTACTGTACGAAGAAATTCAAGAATAAATGATAGACTCTCAGCTTTTGTTCTTTTCAGTATGAGCAGAATATTTTATGTCCAAAATCTCTAACTCACCATTTTCTCCTTTTCTAGGCCAAAGCTATCCAATGGAAATATAATGTGAGCCACATATGTGACTTTAAATTTTCTAGTAGCCACATTAAAGTTTTTTTAAATGTGAAATTAATTTGAATTATTTATTTTATTTATTTTGATATTTCAAAATTATAATATCAACATGTTATCAATATTTTATAATTGCTAATGAGTATTTTACATTATTTTTATGCTAAGAAACCCAGAGTATATTTTACACATGCATTAAATCTCAATTTAAACTAGTCATATTTAAAGTGCTCCATAGCAATACATGTCTATCAGACAATGCAGTTCCAGATACTACCTCAAATGTTAAATTAACATTTTTCTTTAAAAATGATCAAACAAAACTCTAAGTGTAGGCTTTCCACCCAAGATCTTACTAAGAAGAAAGATAGTTTCAGGCACAATTATTTAGATAAGAGTTTCTCAATATAGTAACTAATGTTTTGGTGAAAAAGTCCTGATTGTGTGCTGTCCTGTGTATTGTAGGGTGCTTAGCAGCATTCTTGGCCCCTACTCATTAGATGCCAGTGGCAACCCTCTTCCCCCGTTGTGACATCAAAAATATCTCCAGACATTGCCAAATGTCTCTGGGGAGCAGGGAGAAGGATAATTGCCTCAGTCAAAAATTACTAAATTAGATTATCCCTTACAACTCTGAACCAAGAGTGTTTAGGCTCCAGCAGTCAGTCTGGTGGTCAGAGAGATAGATCTCATGAAGACTTATCTCCAAGAGAATTGACATGCCACGGAGGAAACCTTGCCCCCCAAGGGCTTCTTCTGGAATTTCTTCTTGCCAAGACTTCACTGATTTGCCAAGAGAATCCACACTTTCTCACCTGTGGCCATTGTAGGATACTAGATTTGGGTTGCTTGGTTTTTGTTCAGGTGGTTCATTAGAGAGAGACTTTTCCTGACATTTTGTCCCACATTTCATATAGAAGTCCAAGATATCTTGTTTGCAAGCATTAGGATTTGATAAATAATTTGTTGGAAGATTATCAGGAAAGTTATTAGGAAGAGAGTACACAGTCAATGGGAAGACAGAAAAACCAGACTCAGAAAATAGTTAAGAACTATTTTAAGAACTGAGGGAAATTTCTTTTCAGGCTAATACTGTATTACAGGAACAGTCTGATTAGAATGAAGCTGTTGGGGTCACAATTATTGGGCACTTTTGTTTTCCCCTGGATACTTGACCCCAGATTATGAATATTTTCCTATCTCATTGTGATTTTCCATCATTCCCTCACTGCAAGCAATAATAGACTTTACTTGCACTTACTAGCACTTGCATGTAGAATACAGGAAGCCTTGGACGTAGTCAGATTATCCTTTATTCTCAGATGACCCTTGATCCATTCTTCTGTCTTTTTAAGTCTTTCTTCTAGTGGCTAAACTGATTCATTGTAACAGCATTGCAGTGCTCTAGGCCTGTAGTTCATCCATTCACTCAAAAAACATGTATTGAGTGTTCACCATGCTAAGCTCAGCGCCAAACACTACAGAAGCAAAGTGAGTAAACCTAGCCCCTGTACTTGTGCAGCATGTACTCTGGCAAGAAACACAGACATTAATCAAATAATCACAGGAAGTAATATTAAATTGTATAAAGGAAAAATACATAAAGAATATATATCATGTGAAATCCTAGATTTACAAGGCTTATTATAAATAATAGTCAGGAAGTCAGTGAAAGTTTCTCTGAGGGAGTAGTACCTGAGAGGACCTAAGAGATGAACAGAGACGAAGCAGTAGAAGATAAGAGGGAGCAGTCCACAAATAATAACCTGTTCAAAGCTCCAGTGGCAGGAAGAAGTGTGGCAAATTCAAGAGAATAAAAAAGCAAGGCCAAAAGAGAGCACATGCATTTACTCTCTGAATCACCAGCTTTGCTCAATCAAATGTATGTCAAGGCAAGAGTACTAATTAACTAAGGGAAAAAGTCATTTTGACTGGTTATAAGGAAATCATTGAAACATACATGAGGAGGTGGCCAACTGGAAGATTCTTGCTGAACTCAGTCACAATTTAAATAAGATGTCTCATTGCTGGTTCATGAATTGATTCCTTTTGTCATTTATGGAAAAGCAAGACTTTAGTGTACCCACACCATGCAAAACTGAATTCAGTTGCTATGACTAGCTGATTTCCACTTACTTCATGAGAGAAAGGGGACTCAGTAGAACCAGGAGGTTCTACCAGGTATAAATACGTAGGTTTACTATATGTAAATCTGATGCCAGGATCATGCATGCTGAATTGAAACTGGAAAAATTTTGCCTCTACAAAAATCCCTCTAAAATCTCAAACAGCCCTTAGAGAAACCAAGTAAGCCTTTCGTTTGAACGCCTGTTACTGGCTCTTGTGACCCAGTGAAGAATGATTTAAAGCAAAGTAGTTTGTGTCAGGTAAGACAAAAGCTCAGTTTCTTCACAGCTGAGCATCTGAAAGCAAGGCTGAAAGAATACAAGGCCCAGCCAGTGTTCTGTCTTCATTTTCACCTCCTCAGCCCAGCCGTCTTCCCCCATGGTGCTGGTGTGATGGTAGAGCCAGACTCATCTCCCTGAATGCTTGGCTCTCTACCTCTTCTGGACTAAGAGGAGCCAGCTCCATGGAAACTGAAATAAGCAGGTGTTTGAGTCTCATTTAAAGCAGGAAATTCCACTTTGATGCTACCAACGTGTTTTCTAAGATTTTTTTTAAAAAAGGAATGAGAAAAGGGAAGCTGCCACCAGGGGCTCCTGCTGCAAAAGGTCAATGACTTTATAAATGGCCTTACCCTGATGATTTTAAGAAAGATTTTCATAGTTGGAAGCAGCTGCCACTCACTTCTCCAACCTGGCGTTATCCCTTGGAAAGAGGAAAAGCCTGAAAATGTCTGAAAAAGAAACAACTGGAAAATTAAGGCTGATGTGTCACATCTTTTGCTATGTCAATTTTGTGGATTCTAAATCCCTGCTTGGAGGAAACAAGCAATCAAAGACAGACCAACAGAGCTAGAAATTAGTGAAGCAGAGTTAAGTGAGAGAGAAAAAAGAAAAAGTGAAAGGGAGGTGAAAGCAGTTCAGTGGGTGATGAAGACACAAAGTAAGAGGAGGAATGAGACCGGAGATATAAAGATGAAGGCAGAAGGAGAGTGAGAAAGAGTCCAAGGCAAACAGTGATGGAGAGAGGCAAAGACAGTTGAAAAACAAAACAAAACAGATAGAGCTAGAAAGGAAAGGAACACTTGTAATGGGCAAGAGGTAAATATGAAAGAATATTTCTTCAACAAGGATCTATTGAGCAGATTCTATGTGAGGTCTCTGCATTAGCAGGCACTTGGACTATAAAGATAAATCAATTAAATAAGCCATTTCAATGAATAGTAGTGATATGAAAATTGAGTACCCTCTGGGAAGAAGGACAGAGCAAGAATTTCCAGCTTAATACATGTAAGTGATCTGGTACCCTTTGAGAAAAGATACAGATCTTTTCTTTTAATAAGTGTATAAGAAAAAAGGCAGCTCAGCTGTTTCAAAACAATGGGTTCATTTGTACTACTAAAGCCCAGCTTTTAAGCTGTATATTACCTGATTTGCAGCCTTCCTAGATATTCTTCTTTGAACTCATATTTATTATCATCAAAGTTGCCACTAGCCCACACCGCAACTGTGCAAATTAAAAGACAAACAAACAAAACACTTCCTTTCTTCAAGGCAATTTACTTCCATCTATTGGAAAATCGTCAAAACAAGCTGGCTTCTTAGAGTGAAATACTTTACTGCTATCTGTCAAAAAATTGTCTGGTAAATATAAACACCTTTTGTGTGCAATGTGAATGGTGACTCATGATGTGTGCTCTTGTGCAATGCCAGTCTATGCAACCATCAACAGCTCTACCTTGAATGCTATCCCTTAGACCAGGACTTCAGAATCAAAATAAAGGAAAAATTTCTGCATTATTCTTGTTCAGGAATTCTAAACCAGAAGTCTAAAGGTGGATGTGCCCCATAGCTATGCTTGCTTTTGTCTGAAACTTTGAACAATCAGAGTAATTGAGCTAAAAATCCAAATTTCTAGCTTCTTTTGAAATATGAGCTCTGATTATACTAAGTCTTTGTTTTCTCATTGAAATAAGACGCTGGAGCAGAGTAGCTCTACACCTTGTAGCTAAGGCATATCCTGTAAAGAACACCTCTCCTCACATTCTCCACTATTCCTTATAGTCTCTGAAACACTGAAGTCTAAGAGTCAGTACCATTTATCATAACTCTTTCACTGCTAACTTGTTTACCTTTCATCTACTTCTCATATTTTCATGTCCTATGGAGCTCCTGTAGGCAACTGAATTTGGAAACTTTGATCCAAAGCTCTAATGTCCTTTACAGTAACCACTAGCCACATGTAGCTATTCGAACTTAAAGTAACATGAAGTAAAATTTAGATTTTCATTCCTCAGTTGCACCAGCCACATTGCAAGTGCTCAGTGCTACCTGTAGCTAGTGGTTACCATATTGGACAACATACATATAGAACACTTTCATCACTGCAGAAAGTTCTATTGGATAGTGATAATTTAGAGAAGAAAGATGAGTTGAGATCAGCATTCTCCTCAAATGTCTTCCAGGACACTAGATCCAGGAGACACTAGAAGGGGATATTATGGCTACTAGTGGTGATAGTATCACCTACTAGATATTAGGAAGAGGCCTCTATAAGCTCAAAAAGGCAAGAAAATGATTTTCCAACATTTTCCAAAAGTTATGTCATATAACTTTTGAAAAATATTGTGTATATTAACGTCGTATGGCTACTATAACAAATTACTACAACCTTGATGCCTTAAAACAACACAAATTTATTATTTTACAGTTCTCATGGTCAGAAGTCAGAATTGAGGTGCTCTGAGTTAAAAATAAAGACATCTTAAATAGCTCTTATTATTTTGAGATACGTCACATCAATACCTAGTTTATTGAGAGTTTTTAGCATGAAGGCTGTTGAATTTTGTCAAAGGCATTTTCTGCATCTATTGAGATAATCATGTGGTTTTTGTCTTTGGTTCTCTTTATGTGATGGATTACGTTTATTGATTTGCATATGTTGAACTAGCCTTGTATCCCAAGGATGAAGCCCACTTGATCATGGTGCATAAGCTTTTTGATGTGCTGCTGGATTCAGTTTGCCAGTATTTTATTGAGGATTTTCTCATCGATGTTCCTCAGGGATATCGGTCTAAAATTCTTTTTTGTTGTGTCTCTGCCAGGCTTTGGTATCAGGATGATGCTGGCCTCATAAAATGAGTTAGGGAGGATTCCCTCTTTTTCTATTGATTGGAATAGTTTCAGAAGGAATGGTACCAGCTCCTCTTTGTACCTCTGGTCGCATTCGTCTATGAATTCGTCTGGTCCTGGACTTTTTTTGGTTCGTAGGCTATTAATTATTGCCTCAATTTCAGAGCCTGTTATTGGTTTATTCAGGGATTCAACTTCTTCCTGGTTTAGTCTTGGGAGGGTTATGTGTCCAGGAATTTATGCATTTCTTCTAGATTTTCTAGTTTATTTGCATAGAAGTGTTTATAGTATTCTCTGATGGTAGTTTGTATTTCTGTGGGATTGGTGGTGATATCCCCTTTATCATTTTTTATTGTGCCTATTTGATTCTTCTCTCTTTCCTTCTTTATTAGTCTTGCTAGCAGTCTATCTATTTTGTTGACCTTTTCAAAAAACCAGCTCCTGGATTCATTGATTTTTTGAAGGGTTGTTTGTGTCTCTATCTCCTTCAGTTCTTCTCCGATCTTAGCTATTTCTTGCTTTCTGCTAGCTTTTGAATGTGTTTGCTCTTGCTTCTCTAGTTCTTTTAATTGTAATGTTAGGGTGTTGATTTTAGATCTTTCCTGCTTTATCTTGTGGGCATTTAGTGCTATAAATTTCCCTCTACACACTGCTTTAAATGTGTCCCAGAGATTCTGGTACATTGTGTCTTTGTTCTCATTGGATTCAAAGAACATCTTTATTTCTGCCTTCATTTCGTATTTACCCAGTAGTCATTCAGAAGCAGGTTGTTCAGTATCCATGTAGTTGTGTGGTTTCGAGTGAGTTTCTTAATCCTGAGTTCTAATTTGATTGCACTGTGGTCTGAGAGACAGTTTGTTGTGATTTCTGTTCTTTTTCATTTGCTGAGGTGTGCTTTACTTCCAACTATGTGGTCAATTTTGGAATAAGTGTGATGTGGTGCTGAGAAGAATGTATATTCTGTTGATTTGGGGTGGAGAGTTCTGTACATGTCTATTAGGTCCGCTTGGTGCAGAGCTGAGTTCAGGTCCTGGATATCCTTTTTAATCTTCTCTCTTGTTGATCTACCTAATATTGACAGTAGGGTATTAAAGTCTCCCATTATTATTGTGTGGGAGTCTAAGTCTCTTTGTAAGTCTCTAAGGACTTGCTTTATGAATCTGGGTGCTCCTGTATTGGGTGCATATATATTTAGGATAGTTAACTCTTCATGTTGAGTTGATCCCTTTACTATTATGTAAAGGCCTTCTTTGTCTCACAGCCAATATCAAACTGAATGGGCAAAAACTGGAAGCATTTCCTTTGAAAACTGGAACAAGACAGGTATGCCCTCTCTCAGCACTCCTATTCAACATAGTGTTGGAAGTTCTGGCCAGGACAATCAGGTAAGAGAAAGAAATAAAGGTATTCAATTAGGAAAAGAGGAAGTCAAATTGTCCCTGTTTGCAGATGACATGATTGGATATTTAGAAAACATCATCGTCTCAATCCCAAATCTCCTTAAGCTGATAAGCAGCTTCAGCAAAGTCTCAGGATACAAAATCAATGTGCAAAAATCACAAGCATTCCTATATACCAATAACAGACAAACAGAGAGCCAAATCATGAGTGAACTCCCATTCACAATTGCTTCAAAGAGAATAAAATACCTAGGAATCCAATTTAAAAGGGATGTGAAGGACCTCTTCAAGGAGAACTACAAACCACTGCTCAACGAAATAAAAACACAAACAAATGGAAGAACATTCCATGCTCATGGATAGGAAGAATCAACATCATGAAAATGGCCATACTGCCCAAGGTAATTTATAGATTCAATTCCATCCCCATCAAGCTACCAATGACTTTCTTCACAGAATTGGAAAAAAAACTACTTTAAAGTTCATATGGAACCAAAAAAGAGCCCGGGTTGCCAAGACAATCCTAAGCAAAAAGAACAAAGCTGGAGGCATCACGCTACCTGACTTCAAACTATACTGCAAGGCTACAGTAACCAAAACAGCATGGTAATGGTACCAAAACAGATACATAGACCAATGGAACAGAACAGAGGCCTCAGAAATAACACCATACATCTACAACCATCTGATCTTTGACAAACCTGAGAAAAACAAGAAATGGGGAAAGGATTCCCTATTTAATAAATGGTGCTGGGAAAACTGGCTAGCCATATGGAGAAAGCTGAAACTGGATCCCTTCCTTACACCTTATACAAAAATTAATTCAAGATGGATTAAAGACTTAAATGTTAGACCTAAAACCATAAAAACCCTAGAAGAAAACCTAGGCAATACCATTCAGGACATAGGCATGGGCAAGGACTTCATGTCTAAAACACCAAAAGCAATGGCAACAAAAGCCAAAATTGACAAATGGGATCTAATTAAACTAAAGAGCTTCTGCACACCAAAAGAAACTAGCATCAGAGTGAACAACCTACAGAATGGCAGAATATTTTTGCAATCTACTCATCTGACAAAGGGCTAATATCCAGAATCTACAATGAATACAAACAAATTTACAAGAAAAAAACAAACAATCCCATCAAAAAGTGGGCAAAGGATATGAACAGACACTTCTCAAAAGAAGACATTTATGCAGCCACAAGACACATGAAAAAATGCTCATCATCACTGGCCATCAGAGAAATGCAATCAAAACCACAATGAGATACCATCTCACACCACTTAGAATGGCAATCATTAAAAAGTCAGGAAACAACAGGTGCCGGGGAGGATGTGGAGAAATCGGAACACTTTTACACTGTTGGTGGGACTGTAAACTAGTTCAACCATTGTGGAAGACAGTGTGGCGATTCCTCAAGGATCTAGAACTAGAAATACCATTCGACCCAGTGATCCCATTACTAGGTATATACCCAAAGGATTATAAATCATGCTATTATAAAGACATATGCACACATATGTTTATTGCGGCACTATTCACAATAGCAAAGACTTGGAACCAACCCAAATGTCCAACAATGATAGACTGGATTAAGAAAATGTGGCACATATACACCATGGAATACCATGCAGCCATAAAAAAGGATGAGTTCATGTCCTTTGGAGGGACATGGATGAAGCTGGAAACCATCATTCTCAGCAAACTATCACAAGGACAGAAAACCAAACACCGCATATTCTCACTCATAGGTGCAAATTGAACAATGAGAACACTTGGACCCAGGGCGGGGAACATCACACTCTGGGGACTGTTGTGGGGTGGGAGAGGGAGGAGGGATAGCATTAGGAGAAACACCTAATGTTAATGATGAGTTCATGGGGGCAACGCACCAATGTGGCACATGTATACATGTGTAACAAATCTGCACATTGTGCACATGTATACTCTAGAACTTAAAGTATAATTTAAAAAAAACTAAAAAGATACCAAAACTGAAAAAAAAATAAAAATAAAAAAATAAAGATGTCAGAAGGGCTGCATTCCTTTCTGAAGGCATCTAGGGAGGAATCATTTTCTTGCCTTTTTCAGCTTATAGAGGACTTCTCTTTCTGTCTTCAAAGTCAGCAACAGCCAGTCAAGTTTATTTCTGTCCAGCTCTAAAACGGACTCTTCTGCTTCCTTCTTCTGCTTTTAAAGACTCTTGTGATTACATTGGCTCCACCCAAATAATCCAGGATAATCTCTCCATCTCAAGGTCAGCTGATTAGTAACCTTAATTCTATCTGCAACTTAGTTGCCTTGTCATGTAACATAGCATATTCACAGGTTCTGAGGATTAGAACATAGGTACCTTTGGGAACTCTTTTGCCTACCATGCTATTTTAAATGAAATTAAACAGGGATCTCACCAGCAGAACTTCAGTTACCTTCTAGTATCTAAAGAACAATGTGAGTTGCCAAGGCAATCACAGGATATGGGGTCTGTGAAATCTATTTCATTACAGATTTTTTTTAATGAGGAACATTTGTTAATGATGTTTCAAGGGATAAAATCTGAAAAATGCCACTGTTTGAAATCAGCAAGAATGACTCAGAAAGGAGTAATCTTTCCAATTAAATACCAAGACTACAGTAGAATCGTCTCTAAAAAACATACATAAATCATTTTGCAGGTACTTAGCAGAGTCCTGATGAGTCCTTATTCCTCTATGGGAATACATGGAGGAGGTGGAAATGAGCTAACCACATAGAAAGATTATTGAGCCTACTTTCTCTGTATAGTATATACATCCACAGATATGCCTCTGACAGGCTTCCATAGTCCCAATTCATTATTAGAATAATCATGAGATACTATAAGGGTACTCTGAGGGAGTGTAATCTAAAGACCTGAAGTATTAGTTCATCCTGTGTCATGCAGTTAATATGCATCAAAGGACAGTCTAGATTTCCATATTCCAAGCTTATAAAGCTGCATCTTCCCAAAACATAGAAAGCCTTGTCATCTAAGTTGTTTGTAACTGAACATCTAAGATATGATTTTTGTCCTTTCCAGAGATTAAGAACTAAATAAAGCCTTTTATTAGAAAAAAGTATAACATTTTGTTGTTTGTTCCCTCCCTCAGGAATTTCCAGGTAATTCACATGAAGACTTCAGAGGATTTGCCTTTCTTGCTCACGCAGACTTTCTAACAAAAAAGATGATTAGGTCCCTCCCTGACTGCTATAGTTTGAATGTGTCCCCCAAAAGTTCATGTATTAAAAACTAAATTGCCACTGTAACACTATTAAGAGGTGGGACCTTTAAGAGGTGATTAGGCCATGAAGGCTCCACCCACATGAATAAATTAATGCCACTATCTTGAAGGTAGGTGAGTTATTATAAAAATGGGCTCCTGATAAAAGGATAAGTTTGGGCTTCTGCCATGTTACTACACAGCAAGGAGGCCCTTAACAAAGCAGTCCCTTGATCTTGGACTTCTCAGCCTCTAGAACTATAAGCCAAATAAATCTCTTTTTTTATATATTACTAGTCTGTGGTATTCTGTTATAGCAGCAGAAAACAGATTAAGATACTGACTATCCCACCAGAGTTCTTTTATTGGACCTGTCCTTCATAAAGCAAGGAACGAAAAGGACATTACAAAAAGAATGAGATTAGACAGAGTTGATGATGTGGGAAGTTTATACATGAAAAAATGTGAATAAGAGGACCATTTATTTCTGAGGATGACAGGAAAGGATCAATAACTTTGTTCACTGCTCCCCAGGTTTAAGTGGAAAATTAATCTGCTCTTGATGCCAAAATATATTACAATGTGTGCTGCAAGAATGAGGCCCATCCCAGTTTACTTCCCAACAAAGATTTTGTGGTGGATGTGAAATCTTTTAATGTTGCTAACAAATTAACTTGTTATTTTAACGATCTATTTTTCAGGTCTGTAATCTGTGTTATTGGTTGCAGTTGATAAGCAGACCCTTTGTAAGAGAAAAAGATTCATTGTAATATTAATGTTTACATTGGAACTAAAAGGTGGAATATTCAGAAAGTAATAGCCCTTTGGAAATTGAGGGAGATAGTTAATTCTTGGTTCATTTTTACTTTTAGAATCATAAAAATACTAAAAATATTCTATTCTTTGAGTGTTTTTTGATAAACTGACAAATGAAACTAATACAGACTTTGTGAAATATCCCACACTCATTCACATTAGTTTTACAGAATTTGTAGTTTGTGTAAATAGGTTAAATATATGAATGTAGGGGGATTGGTCTATTTTGTAAACATGGTGTGAATTCTCCCTTCACTAACTAAAACCAAGGTAGCAATGATCTTTCCCAAGATTCCAGGAGAGGGGATGACTCCATTGAGGTTGGAGGATAGGGACCTGTCCTTCATAAAGCAAGGAACGAAAGGATAAAAGACACAGTAGTGAAAAGACTCCCGGACAACACAGTAAAGGTGGCCCTTGAGTCATTATCTGCCTCTAACCTTAGTAAACACCTCTAAAAACATGATTTATCATTGATAAAATAATGGAGCTAAATTAATTAACCCCTAAAATCTCTACCTGTGTGAAATGGAAGAAGTGTTGGTGAGGAAAAGATGAAAATCAAAGATAACTCCTCTAATAGATTTCCAGTCTCCCCTCCAAATAGCTCATCTCAATAAAGCATGAGTAGCCAAACAACAAGGACAGGAGGTAAACGAGGGATTCAAGATACCTCCTGTGCCTTGGCTAATAACTGAGAACAGAGAAGGGACTAAATGTGATGTGCTGGCAGTATAGACGGCAGCTAGTGGTTTCACAATGGTAAAACCTCAGCTCAAAGTAGTTTAAGAACAGAGAGAGAGATAATTTGGTTCATAAAACTGAGAAGGCCATTCACGCAGTAGACAGGGATGGCAAGACTTGGGAATGACAAGGAAGGATTCTTAATGACCCAATTCTTAGTGTGACTAAGCCTTAAGGCTGTGACAAAGGAAAACAGATGCTATGAATGGCCAGGCTTAGTACATACCCCACACTCTGTGGCCAGGAGCCGCAGAATACTATTATTGGTGGCCCCTCCAGGATTAGAGAGAAAGCAACAGTTTACCAAAGAACAAAGAGAAGAGGTGGGGGGATTCTGGAGAAATAAAAACAGTAGGCGCTCAATTGTGCATAGGATAGAAGAATTCAGGGATTGGGCAGAGAAAGAATTCCAGTGCCCTGAGCACTCCTCAATGTGCATCTTTGGGAGCATCTTTTCCCTTTTGAGCAAAGCACCTATGTTTGTAGCAGAGTGCAGGATAGGAACCTTAGGTTTGAGTTTGCTCCTGGCTCTGACCCTGACAAATCATGTAGAAATAATCCAAACTTTGTGAGTCTCATTTATAATTTTAGCGGATTAGTCAGGTGAATTTTAAGATTTCTTCCAGCAGGAACACTCCATGAGTTTCTGATTTAGCCTGATACGAAATGTGTAAAAATGCATATATGCTGAGTAGCCCCCATTGCACAATTACCTTGAAATAGCTCTGTCCATAAGTGTACCACCCTCCTGTTTGATACCGGCACAGAGGTGGTGGTAGCGATAGTGGTGGCCATGATGGCTTTTCGCACTTACTGCGAGTTTGCTAAGCACCAAACATTGCACTAGGCATTTTAAGTACATTTTCTCCAATTCTTGTATCTTTGAAAATTTATACAGTATTGAAGTTTTGCAGTTGAGAAAACTGATTCTCAGAAAAGCTAAGTAATTAACTAATGTAACATCATTGCTATTGATATATATTCATATTCTTCCTTTACCCAGTCCATTGTCCTGCTATAGTGCCAGGGAGTCCTATTCAAATGATAGAAGGCAATTATCTATTGTTTAATAACCTGATTTTTAAACTTGATGTTTTCTGAGTATCTTTCTATGTCAATAAACACATTGACATCATTTCAAAGGCTAAATAGATTTCTAGTGTACAAATATATCAGATTACTTAGTCACTTACTTTAAAATGTTTGCAAATTTCCACTCTTATAAACAATACTAAAATCAGTATTTTAGTCATTAAAATGTTTTCTTTGGGTTCTTTTCAATTATTTCTTTAGGTTGAATTCCAGAAAGTGAAATCACTATAATGAAGAGTACACACTTTGATGCACACTGCTAAGTTGGCACTCCCACAAAAAAGACCACCAATTGAGACACCTATTAGCAATGCACGAAAGGGTTTATTTCTCCACATTTATACTAACACTGGATATTAGGATCTTTTGTACTATTTATCAATTTTGTGGCTGTTACCTTTATTAAAAATTGTATTACTTTGATTATTCATGAAGCTAATAATTTTTCATATGCGTTTAGGCTATTTATGTTACTTCCTGTGGGTTGCTTTTTCATATTCTTAGCCCAAGTGTCACAAATTTTAAACCTTGGCTTTTATTTATATTCACATTGCAAACTGAAGAACTCAATCAAAGGCATTTTTTTCTAAAATCTGAGCTAAGATTTTAGTGTTGAAACCTTTGGAAGTTATATTAACATAAGAATAAACTGCTCTGGGTGCCACTGAATACTTCCAACTTTCCAGAAATTTAGGAGGCATATGATAGTTGAAGCAAGCAATAATCACATAGGGTATAAACACAAAAGAGGATGTAAAAAATTCCAATTTAGTTGGTTTTAGATGCTGTTGGGGGCACTCCCTGTTACATTTACTGGGTCCCAGCTGCTCTAAGTTTTAGCTGCAAAGAGCTCACAAATACCCCTGTAAAAGAAAACAAAACTTCAAGACCCTCTAAATTTATTATGTCAAAGGGGAAGTTAAGCCCTGGAGACTAAGTCACATAGCATGTTTGCAATTCTGCTTCTTAGGTTATAGTTCAACTTTCTTTCTCATTGTTCTTCTTCTGTAAATGACAAGGAAAGAGCAGACCTTCCCCTTTTCAATCACTGATCTTTGTCATTAATAACTGCCTTCTTCCTTGTGTTATATCTAACTCAGACAAGATGGCACATAACACTCCATGACAATGACATCTTCCATGTGGAACGTTAAATATACCTTTTCCAAAAGGCAAAGACCACCTTGATTAATCACACTAGTTGCAATTATGCATCAAGACTTACATAGAAAGATACTGAAATTCTGTGAAACTTACCTCAGTTTTGTCTGTATAAGCAATCTCAAACATCTACACTTTACAATACTGATTCTCATTCCTTGAAATCTGTGCTTTCCAGGTGATCCTATCCTCAACCTCTGTACTTTAACAAACTCTCTTTAAGCTAGATTCTGACCTTTTTGATTATTTTAAGTTGACACCCCTTTGTTAAAAAGATAGTCCTCTACTGATGAGAGCCACATGGCTGGGAAGTTTATGAATCAACCACCAACTCAGTCCACAGTCGGAACTAGTTGATGTGGGGGTACAAAAGACTGGACCCCTTGTCTTATAGAAAGAAAGTTTTGTGGTGTGATTTGTGCTCTAGAGGCAGCCATCCACCACCACTGGGTCAGGTCAAGGTGTGACTTTTCCTAAGGCAGAAACCTTGTTAGGCTCTTTCCCCTTTACCACCTGATATGGTTTGGCTCTATGTCCCCACCCAAATCTCATGTAGAATTGTAATTACCAATGCTGGGGGGAGGGACCTGGTGGGAAGTGATTGGATTATGGGGACGGATTTCCCCCTTGCTGTTCTCTTGCTGTGATAGTGAGTTCTCATAAAATCTGGTTGTTAAAGTGTGTGGCACTTCCCCTTTCACTTTCTCTCTCCTGTTTCACCATGTGAAGATTGTGCTGCTTCCCCTTCACCTCCCGCCATGATTGTGACTTTCCTGAGGCCTCCCCAGCCATGCTTCCTGTACAGCCTGTGGAACTGTGAGGCAATTAAACCTCTTTTCTTTATAATTTACCAGTCTCAGGTAGTTCTTTACAGCAAAGTGATAACGGACTAATACACCATCCTACTTTCCTCACTCACTTATGGGTTCCTTCTAAGAGCACCTCTACCATAAATCATGTGCACCTGGATTTCTGCCTCAGGCTGTGCTTCCAGGAAGCCAATGTAAATAGCAGGGAGTAGCAAGACTTCATGCATTTAATGTCCAATAGGTGAAAAAGGTGTGAGCATTTAATGTTGGTAGAATGGGGAAAAGAAGGCACTGAAGCATTCTTGAAGCACTCATACAATTCTATCCTTTCAGTGTCTTAATGTACTAGAGTATAAGAAACTTGGAGGATCAGAGAAGAAGTAATCCTCAGACATAAAAAGGATTTAAGACGACCAGTTAGGAGGCTAATGTAGTAGTCTCATTTAGGGTTGACAAGTGCCTGGGTTTCAGCAGTAATAGCCATAATCCAGTCCCCTAACACTTCAGTAATTAACATTGACTCATGGGAAACTATGTATATTACTGAGTAAAAATAGACAAAATGTGGTTAAACATGTTTTGTATGGTGTAGAAAAAGACCATAGGTTCATATTTCCACTTAAAAACACTCTTAACAAGCAGCAAAACCACATGATTCATCACTGGAACCAAATGACTAGTCAAAAAGACAAAGCATAAAATGAAAGTAAGGAAGGAGAAGGACCTGCCAACTCAGCAAGACTTAACAGGTGCTCAAGAATTTAGGCTAATTAATTGACCACATGGTTGATGAATTAAGACAGTATCCATGTTTGGAATGAAGTATACTTGCTGTCCAAGTTATAGGGGTTGGTGTGAGGAGAAAGAGGGAAACATAATCCCATTGAGATAAAAAGTAATGAAAAGCACTAGGAAAAGAAAAAAATTAAAGAGAGTAATAAGCAAATGGGAAACAAAGCAATTTACATGACCATCCCACAGTAAAATAAAATAAGAATCTAAGATCTGGATACCTTATATGTCTGGCAAAAAAAAAAAAAAAAAAATGCATGAACTTCAACTCTCTTAAAGAAAACTATTTTTAAAATGACTATGAAAGCTGGTAGCTAATGGACTGAAGATACATTTACCACCCACCACACCCTAAGCAAGTACTCTGAGATAAGCCCTACTTTTAGAAGTCAAAAATATTCATATTTGCCAAGGAAAGGTTATTACTTTAATAATACAAATACCTTCTATTAAGCTTACTAAAATGCTCTGATAATGGACAGCAGAATGCAGGGAGGAACATCTAGCTCAGGAAGCTTGGGACACAGTAAATCCAATTTGCAGAAGTCTTGTACTTCCTCAGCCTGTATAGATAAGCTAAAATAAAAATAAGTCTATCATTTCAGTTTTTGAAAGGTGAGATAGTGTGAAGGAAAATTAAACCCTAGTCCTGGCTCTGTTTTAATCACTAACCGTCTTACCTTGCAAAAATTGTAACATTCCTGGACCTCTGCTCTCTTACCTGTGAAATGAAAGAAGCTGCAAAAGAGGCTAAATCCAACTCTAAAATACTATTTCTTTATTTTGAAACCTACAGCAATCTTTCTAAACACCAAAGTGACAAAGTAGGATGACTCAATATATACTGAAGAGCAATCAGCTCTATTGATTGCTATGTCAACTGGTTTGACTTGAAAGTATTTCATATAAGCATAGTTTCTATTGCTACAGAGGACTACATCTTTCTTTTCGGATCTGACTTGAGATTGGTGCCATCAATGATGGATCATTACATTTTTTTCTGCAATTATTAAATAACAAGATAACTCTTAAGTCTGTATGATCCAATGGAAAGATCATGGCATTGTGGATCAGAGGTTCTAATATCCAATTCCTGCCTTATTGGTATTGAATTTTATGGACTTTGGAAAAGTCGATTAACTGAGTGGAGAGCAACCATAATTGACTCCTCTTAATAACATTATCAGGGTTCAATGATAAGAGAGAGCTATTCAAAAATGCTATATGGGGTACACATAGATCTTAGAGCATAATCTGAGATTTGCCAAGATACAACTTGTGTTTTCACAACTAAATTTAATTTTAATTTTGAGTTCCCGTTTCCCTAGGTACAAAAAATTAATCTCAGTTGATTCAGATTTCCCCCCCACTTCAGTTTCACTTGTGCCCACAGCCCCAGAAGGGCTACATTGTGCCAAGGTGTTGGGGTTGTCATCATTGCGCTGCTGACATCCAGCATGACTGCCCTCCCAACTGTTCTCTGGTCATCAGTTCCAACTCACTGCTGCATTTTTCTCTTCCCAATTGCAAGGCCTCTTCAGTTCTGGCAAAACTTGCAAAGAAGTAACAAAAAAGGCCACAGAGGTAAAAGAAATGACTTCAAGAAATGTTATGGAAGCCAAGGGAGGAGAAAATGCCAAGGAAATTGTGGCCAGTGACTTTAAATGACTCAGAGGCATCTAAGAGTAAAGGAAAACAAAAATGGAGATACAGATAGCTTTTACAAAAACAGTTTTCACTAAACGGCAGATATGCAATCTTAAAGAAGTAGAGAAGAAATACTAGTAGTGAATATGACAATTTAAAAAAAAGATTTTTTTCTTAGAAAATATTGTGATTATTTTGACTTTGGAGAAGTGTGACAGTTATACTCAGCTCTAATTTAAGACACAATAATTTGAGTAAATAAAAAGAGATAACTATTTGTACTGGCTAGTGAGACTAGCCCACAAGAGTGAATAAATTCCAATATTATCAAATCTTGTTTCTCCCCTTAAGTAAGGTTAAATATTTAAGCCCACAATAATTAGGCCACCACTTCTCTGACATATTCTTAGGAATAAATAGCCAATGAAAATTAAGTCCCTTCTTCTGCTCTAACAACCTGAGACAATGAGTCACCAGTGAGTAATAAAATAGCTACTAGTTTAGATGGAAGAGAGAGGAGAGAAGGTCATTAAAATTATGTTTGCCACAACTTTCTACTTTACATGAGCCCATGAGACCAACCTGACTCTTTTAGATATAAAGATTATCATGCATAATCAACTTTATAACCTAGAAGTAATCACTATCAGATCATTTAACACCAGTCATGTACATCTTGGAGAATGCCCAGGCTATGAGAATATGTCACCCTAAATTATTCTCCAAGAATTGTGAGATGAAGAAGAAAATAAGCAGGTGTTATCATGACTCTCTACTCTTTCTATTTCAACCCACTAATCCCAATAAACACACATTTTTAAAATTTTGAACATTTAATGCTAAGAGTAGTCAATTCAGCTAAATTACGGAATGGGTTAAGAAAAACTTTGGTAAGTTTTCCCTTTACCCCATCCTCATCTTCACTAATTCTTCTGTCTCAGATCAGTCATTCCAAATAACAAGGGAAGAAGATATGCTTTTGGCAACTTATGTCATATTGGCTCAGTTATAGACTCACAGAATAAATAGGCGTCAAATAATCTTAGACATCATCTAGACCCACTGCATTATTTTCAGATGGGTAAAATAAGGCTCAGGGAAGTTGTGTGTCTTACCTAAGATATCACAATGAGTAGAGTAGAGCCTGGAATAGAACTCAAATTTTCTAACATTAAGGCCAGTAGTCAACAAA
The DNA here is from genome assembly GCF_028885655.2 of Pongo abelii. Classification (NCBI taxonomy): domain Eukaryota; kingdom Metazoa; phylum Chordata; class Mammalia; order Primates; family Hominidae; genus Pongo; species Pongo abelii. The sequence goes on along the minus strand of NC_085928.1, from coordinate 135,112,276 downwards.
TATTTACTGAGTTCTTAGTCTATACTAGACAATGTCCTCACTACTGAGGATTAAAAGCTAAAAAAAAAAATCACCTGAGCTATGGTGATAAATGTCACAGCCACTTATGATAGCACCACAGATAAGAAATACTTTGATACAAATATTGAAAAATAATTGCAAGACTTATACGCCAAAAACTATAAAACACTGATGAGGGAAATCATGAGACCTCAATAAATGAAACCATATACCATGTTCAGGGATTAGAAGATTCAATATTGTTAGGACATAAATTCTCCCCCAGTGGTCTACAGATTCATTGCAATTTCAATCAAAATCTTAGCAGGATTTTTTGTATATATTGACAAGCTGATTTTAAAATATCTATGGAAAAGTGAAGGAAATAAAATAGTCACAATTTTTTTGAGAGGTTAAAAGCAGCTTTTATTATGCTATAATTTGTTGGATCATTTACATTCTCTGTCTAAAAACTTTTAAATATTTTGTTTCTATTTTATTTTATTATTATTATACTTTAAGTTTTAGGGTACATGTGCACAATGTGCAGGTTAGTTACATATGTATACATGTGCCATGCTGGTGTGCTGCACCCATCACCTTGTCATTTAGCATTAGGTATATCTCCTAATGCTATCCCTCCCCCCTCCCCCCACCCCACAACAGTCCCCAGAGTGTGATGTTCCCCTTCCTGTGTCCATGTGTTCTCATTGTTCAATTCCCACCTATGAGTGAGAATATGCAGTGTTTGGTTTTTTGTCCTTGCGATAGTTTACTGAGAATGATGATTTCCAATTTCATCCATGTCCTTACAAAGGACATGAACTCATCCTTTTTTTATGGCTGCATAGTATTCCATGGTGTATATGTGCCACATTTTCTTAATCCAGTCTATCATTGTTGGACATTTGGGTTGGTTCCAAGTCTTTGCTATTGTGAATGGTGCCGCAATAAACATACATGTGCATGTGTCTTTATAGCAGCAAGATTTATAGTCCTTTGGGTATATACCCAGTAATGGGATGGCTGGGTCAAATGGTATTTCTTGTTCTAGATCCCTGAGGAATGGCCACACTGACTTCCACAATGGTTGAACTAGTTTACAGTCCCACCAACAGTGTAAAAGTGTTCCTATTTCTCCACATCCTCTCCAGCACCTGTTGTTTCCTGACTTTTTAATGACTGCCTTTCTAACTGGTGTGAGATGGTATCTCATTGTGGTTTTGATTTGCATTTCTCTGATGGCCAGTGATGGTGAGCATTTTTTCATGTGTTTTTTGGCTGCATAAATGTCTTCTTTTGAGAAGTGTCTGTTCATGTCCTTCACCCACTTTTTGATGGGGTTGTTTGTTTTTTTCTTGTAAATTTGTTTGAGTTAATTGTAGATTCTGGATATTAGCCCTTTGTCAGATGAGTAGGCTGCGAAAATTTTCTCCCAATAGTCACAATTTTTTAAAAGAAGTACAAATTTGTAAGATTCACACCACCTGACTTCAGGCTTACTATAAAGCTGTGGTATTTGCAAAAGAATATATAAATCAATGGAAGAAAGTAATCTAGAAATAGACCATCAAAAACATGGTAAATTTATTTTTTTACAGATATAAGATAAAACCCCAGAAAGAAAGAATTGTCTTTTTAACACTGTGCTGAAGAAATTCAATATCCACATGTAAAAAAAAAAAAGACCCGTATCTTGTAATATATATAAAAATTAATTCAAAATGGGTCACAGATATATGTAAAACTTAAAGCTTTAAAACTTCTGGGGGAAAGCAAGGTAAAATTTTTGTGACCCTGGGTTAAGTTATTCATAGAGAAGTCACCAAAAGCACAGCTCATTAATAAAAATATTGATAAATTGGACTTCATCAAAATCAAAAACCTTTCCTCTGCAAAATATATCGTTAAGAGAATGAAAAGACAAGCCATGAACTAGGAGAAATATTTGGAAATAATATCTGAGAAAGAATACGTATCCACAATCATTTCCAAACCTCAGCATTATGTAATAAACCCATGTAACAAACCTGCATATTTACCCCCTGAATCTAAAATAAAAATTGAAATTATCATAAAAAATAATTTGTAGAAGTCGTCCATATCCCTTGTAAATTGTATTCCTAGGTATTTTATTCTCTTTGTAGCTATTGTGAATGGGAATTTGCTCATGATTTGGTTCTCTGTTTTATTGTTGTATAGGAATGCTTGCAATTTTTGCACATTCATTTTATATCCTGAGACTTCGCTGAAGTTGCTTATCAGCCTAAGGAGTTTTTGGGCTGAGATGATGAGGTTTTCTAAATCATGTCATTTGCAAGAGAGACAATTTGACTCCCTCTCCTCCTATTTGAATACCCTTTATTTCTTTCTGTTGCCTGATTGCCCTGGCCAGAACTTCCAATACTATGTTGAATAGGAGTGGTCAGAGAGGGCATCCTTGTCTTGTGCCAGATTTCAAAGGGAATGCTTCCAGCTTCAAGGAGAACTACAAACCACTGCTCGACGAAATAAAAGAGGAAACAAACAAATGGAAAAACATTCCATGCTCATAGATAAGAAGAATCAATATCGTGAAAATGGCCATACTGCCTAAAGTAATTGACAGATTCAATGCTATCCCCATCAAACTACCACTGACTTTCTTCACAGAATTGGAAAAAACTACTTTAAATTTCATATGGAAACAAAAAATGGCCCGCAAAGGCAAGACAATCTTAAGCAAAAAGAACAAAGCTGGAGGCATCACGCTACCTGACTTCAAACTATACTACAAGGCTACAGTAACCAAAACAGCATAGTACTGGTACCAAAACAGATATATAGACCAATGGAACAGAACAGAGGCCTCAGAAATAACACCATACATCTACAATCATCTGATGTTTGACAAACCTGACAAAAACAAGCACTGGGGAAAGGATTCCCTGTTTAATAAATGGTGTTGGGAAAACTGGCTAGCCATATACAGAAAACTGAAACTGGACCCCTTCCTTAAAGCTTGTACAAAAATTAACTCAAGATGGATTAAAGACTTAAACGTAAGAGCTAAAACCATAAAAAACCCAAGAAGAAAACCTAGGCAATACCATTCAGGACATAGGCATGGACAAAGACTTCATGAATAAAACACCAAAAGCAATGGCAACAAAAGCCAAAATAGACAAATGGAATCTGATTAAACTGAAGAGCTTCTGCACAGCAAAAGAAACTATCAACAGAGTGAACAGGCAACCTACAGAATGGGAGAAAATTTTTGCAATCTATCCAACTGGCAAAGGGCTAATATCCAGAATCTACAAAGACATTAAACAAATTTACAAGAAAAAAACAACCCCATCAAAAAGTGGGCAAAGGATATGAACAGACACTTCTCAAAAGAAGACATTTATGTGGCCAACAAACATGAAAAAAAGCTCATCATCCACTGGTCATTAGAGAAATGCAAATCAAAACCACAATGAGACACCATCTCATACCAGTTAGAATGGCGATCATTAAAAAGTCAGGAAACAACAGATGCTGGAGAGGAGGTGGAGAAATAGGAACGCTTTTATACTGTTGGTGGGGTGTAAATTAGTTCATCCATTGTTGAGGACAGTGTGGTGACTCCTCAAGGATCTAGAATTAGAAATACCATTTGACCCAGCAATCACATTACTGGGTATATACCCAAAGGATTATAAATTATTCTACTGTAAGTACACATGCACTCGTATGTTTACTGCAGCACTATTCACAACAGCAAAGACTTGGAACCAACACAAATGCTCATCAATGATAGACTGGATAAAGAAAATGTGGCACATGTACACAATGGAATACTATGCAGCCATAAAAAAGAATGAGTTCATGTCCTTTGCAGGGACATGGATGAAGCTGGAAGCCATCATTCTCAGCAAACTAACACAGTAACAGAAAACCAAACACTGCATGTTCTCACTCATAAGTGAGAACTGAACAATGATAACATATGGGCACAGTAAGGGGAACATCACACACTGGGGCCTGTCAGGGGTTGGGGGGCCAAGGGGAGGGATAGCATTAGGAGAAATACCTAACATAGATGATGGCTTGATGAGTGCGGCAAACCACCATGGCATATGTATACCTATGTAACAGACCTGCACGTTCTTCACATGTATCCCAGAACTTAAAGTATAATTTTAAAAAAATTAATTAATTTAAAAATATAAAGTGCCAACTCAAAAAAAAAAATTTGTATCCAGAATATGTAAAGAACTCTCAAAACTCAATAATCAGAAAGCAAACAACCTAATTAAAGGTAAACATACTATTAAGAAGTGTGGTGTCAGCCACTTGGCAGAATAGGAGGCTCCTGGCTCCCTCTCCACTCAGGCATGCACTGAATAAACATCTATTTATGAATCAATTTCCTCTGTGAGAAAGTCAGAAAAACAGTAAAGAAACTCCAACCCACTGAGCAGCTCAGAAAATATCCATATTGAATGGGCAGGAATTGCTGAGGCACACTCAGGCATAGATCCCCTCTCTGGGCACTGCACCATAAAACTAAGAAGGAATCCTCAACACCCAACTTATCTCTGTGGAGAGAAGGGTTTTGGCCACACATATAGTTCCCTAACTCTAAGGTCACGCACAGTTTGGCTGTTAATTCACCAATGGGAGCAGAGGGGATTAGGCATACATAAGTCTCCGTAGCAATTTTATGTGGGCATGCAAGTACATCTAGGGGCTTCATCACCTGGGAGTAGTACAGAAAAGGGGCTTGAAAATGCAGCTTGCTGTTTCTTTTCCAGTGGGTACATGATAACCTGGCTTCTGACTAACTTACATTGGAGAGTCAAAGGTGCAAACAGCCTGCTGGCAGCTGAAATGCAGATTGGCACTTCCCAAGCTTTTCCCCCCAGCTCACCCCAGGATGCCAGTTCTACTAATCCCTCCTGAAAGGAATTTGTCCACACATTGAAAGCCACAACTTTTATAGCTTCAACCTGAAGGGAGGCATTCTATACCTCTAGCTCTGGGAGTAGGGAGGATTAGGCACATGCCTGTCTCCCTAGATCATAGAACAAAGACGTGGTTTTAAATAAGTGTCCAAATACAGCTACAGACCACACCATCTGGGAGTAGTTCAGAAAAGAGACTGGAATACAGAACTTCCATTTTCTCTCTGGAAGGGGTTTACTGCATAATCTTCCAGTGGCTACTTTATGGCCTGGCTTTTAACTAACTTGCATTAAGGAGTTAACAGAGACAGACAAACAGTAGACTTCCAGCAGCCTAAGCATGAGCCTGGAATTTCCCAAGCATTTCCTTTGGTTCACCCCAGTGATAAATCCAGGTCTACCTATTTTTCCTGGAAGAAAGTTTGTTTATACACCAAGTCTCACAACTTCTATAGCTCCTATCTATAGCTCCCATCTCTTTAACAACCTAGGTCTAGGAGTTGATGGAGTTTTGCATTCCTGCATATCCAAGGACCACAGAAAACAAATAAGTAGACATACAATGGATCCACCTCTAGAAGCTATCTCTTCAGGATCAGAGGGTGCAATCTGAATGGTGCAATCTGCTTAGTGCAGAGACAGTAGGAGAGAAATTCCTGTAGTCAGCCTTACTGTGAGACTAGAATAAACTGGAACAGCCATCTGACACCCTCATATTTCTAGCTCCATCTGGAGGGTCTGGCTTCAGCCTTACCAATCTCAGGGCACTAACAGGACATGGAATGTTCTAATCTCTGGAGAGCCTCTAAAAACAGATAAAGTAGTTTGGACAAACAAAAATTTGAGAGGCTCCTAAAAATGTCTGGCTGCAGGTACTGGTGAGATCCTTCTTTTGAAAAAGACCAGTCCGATAAAACTGGGAGAGGCAGTAGTCTTATCAAATGCACAGAAACCAACACAGAGAGTCAAGAAAAGTGAGGAAAAAAGGAAATATGTTCCAAATTGGGTTAGTCCATTTTTACACTGCTATAAAGAATACCTAAGACTGGGTAATTTATAAAGGAAAGAAGTCTAATTGACTCACAGTTCTGCATGGCTCGGGAGGCCTCAGGCAACACAATCATGACGGAAGGTGAAGAAGCAAGTACCTTCTTCACAAGGTGGCAGAAGAGAGAGTAAAGGGGGAAGTGCCACTTTTAAACCATCAGATCTCATGAGAACTCACTTGCTATTACGAGAAAAGCATGGGGGAAACTGCCTCATGATCCAGTCACTTCCCATTGGGTCCCTCCCTCGACACATGGGGATTACAATTCAAGATGAGATTTGGGTGGGAACACAGAGCCAACCATATTATTCCACCCCAGGCCCCTCCTAAATCTCATGTTCTTTCCACATTTCAAAACTAATCATGCCTTCCCAACAGTCACCCAAAGTCTTAACTCATTCTAGTATTCACTCAAAAGTCCAAGTCCAAAGTCTCATCTGAGATAAGGCAAGTCCCTTCCACCTAGGAGTCTGTAAAGTCAAAAGTGAATTTGTTACTTCCAAGATACAATCTGGGGCTGGGTGCAGTGGCTCACGCCTGTAATCCCAGCACTTTGGGAAGCTGAGGTGGGTGAATTACCTGAGGTCAGGAGTTTGAGACCAGCCTGGCCAACATGGTGAAACCCAGTCTCTACTAAAAATACAAAAAAATAAAAAATAAAAAAAAATTAGCCAGGCGTGGTGGCACATGCCTGTAATCACAGCTACTCGGGAGGCTAAGGTAGGGGAATTGCTTGAGCCTAGCCTACAGAGCGAGACTCTGTCTCAAAAAAAAAAAAAGATACAACGGGGGTACCGGCATTGGGTTAATGTTCCCATTCCAAATGGGAGAAATTGGCAAAACAAAGAGGTCACAGGCCCTATACAAGTTTAAAACCCAGCAGGGCACTCATTAAATCTTAAAGTACCAAAATAATATCCTTTGACTCCACATCTCACATCCAAGGCATGCTGATTCAAAGGGCAGGCTCCCAAGGCCTTGGGCAAGTCCACTCCTGTGACTCTGCAAGGTACAGGCCCCATGGCTTTTTCACAGGCTGGCTTTGAGTGCCTGCAGCTTTTCCAGGTGCACGGTGCAAGCTGTCAGTGGATCTACCTTTCTGGGGTCTGAAGGACAGTGGCTCTCTTCTCACCACTCCACTAGGCAGTGCCCCAGTTGGGGTACTCTGTGTGGGGGCTCCATTCCTTCCACACTTCCCTAGTAGAGGTTCTCCATGTGGGCTGTACCCCTGAAGCTGACTTCTGTGTGGAAATCCAGGCATTTTCATACATCCTCTGAAATCTAGGCAAAGATTCCCAGACCTCAATTCTTGCCTTCTGCACACTGCAGGTCCAACACCACATGGCTTGGGGCTTGCACGCTCTGAAGCCATGGCCTGAGCTATACTTTGGCTTCTTTTAAACATGGCTGGAGCTGGAGTGGCTGGGACACAGGGCACCATGTCCTGAGGCTGTACAGACCAGTGGGGCCCTGAGCAGGGCCCAAAAGATCATTTTTCCCTTCTAGGCCTCTGGGCCTGTGATGGGAGGGGCTGCCTTGAAGAGCTCTGAAATGCCCTGGAGACATTTTCCTCATTGTCTTGGTAATTAGCATTCAGCTCCTTGTTACTTAGGCAAATTCCTACAGCTGGCTTGAATTTCTCTCCAGTAAAATGGGTGTTTCTTTTCTACCGCATGGCCAGGCTGCAAATTTTCCAAATTTCTATGCTCTGCTTCCCCTTTAAACATAAGTTCCAATTTCAAACCATCTCTTTTTGAGTACATATCATTGTATGATTTCAGGAAAAGCCAGGTCACCTCTCAAATGCTTTGTTGCTTAGACATTTCTTCTGCCAGATACCCTAAATCATCTCTCTCAAGTTCAAAGACCACAGATCTCTGGGGCAGGGGCAAAATGCCACAAGTTGCCTTGCTAAAGCATAACAAGAGTGACCTTTGCTTCACTTCCCATTAAGTTCTTCATCCCCATCTGAGACCACCTCAGCCTGAATGTCATTGTCCATATCACTATCTGCATTTTGGTCAAAATCATTTAACAAGTCTCTAGAAAGTTCCAAACTTTCCCACATTTTCCTGTCTTCTTCTGAGGCCTCCAAACTGTTCCAACCTCTGCCCATTACCCAGTTTGAAAGTCACTTCCACATTTTCAGGTTATCTTTATAGCAGTGCCCCACCCATCTGATGCCAATTCTCTGTATTAGTCCATTTGCACACTGCTATAAAGATATAACCTGAGACTGGTTAATTTATAAAGAAAAAAGGTTTAATTGACTCACAATTCTGCATGGCTAGAGAGGCCTCAGAAAACTTAACAATCATTGCAGAAGATGAAGGGGAAACAAGGCACTTCTTACATGACAGCAGAAGAGAAAGAGAGCATAGGGGAAACTGCCATTTTTAAATGATCTGATCTCATGAGAACTCACTCATTATCATGAGTACAGCATGAGGGAGACTGTCCCCATCATCCAATCACCTCTCACCAGGTTCCTCCCTCAACATATGGGGATTATAATTCAAGATGAAATTTGGGTGGGGACACAGAGCCAAACCGTATCACCAAATAAAAGAACAAAAATCTCCAAAAACCAATCCTAGTGAAATGGAGATATGTGATTTACCCAACAGGGACCTCAAAATAATGGTTATAAAGATGCTCACTTTATGAGAATTTAACAAGGTCAAGAGAGCAATGCAAGAACAAAATGAAATTTTCAACAAAGAGGTAGAAAGTATATAAAAGCACCAAACAGAAATCATAGAGCTGAAGAATACTGTAACCAAACTAAAAAGTGTAATAGAGGGAGTTCTTCAAGGTGAAGGAAGAGGATACAAATTAGTAACATGAAAACACACAAACATATAAAATTTCACTGGTAAAAGTAAGTACATTGTCAAATCCAAAACACTAATGCTGTAATGGCAGTGGGTAAATAAATTATATCTCTACTGTACAGGTCAAAAGAAAAAACTGTTAAAAACAATGAAAGCTACAATAATTTGTTAGGAATACAAATTATAAAAAAGATGTAAATTATGACATCAAAAACATAAAATGTGAGAGGAGAGTAAAAGCATAGAATTTGTGTATGCCATCAAAATTAAGCTTTTATCAACTTAAAATTACCTGTTATGTTTTATTTAAGCCCCATAGTAACCACAAAGCCAAAGTCAATAATAGACCCACAAAAGATAAAAAATAAGATCTAAAACATACCACTACAGAAAACCATCAAACCACAAAGAAAGAAATCAAGAGAGGAAGAAAGGACTTGAAAAACGAGTAAACAATGAACAAAATGGCAATGCTAAGTTCTTACCTATTAATAATTACTTTAAATGTAAATGGATTAAATTCTCCAATCAAAAGGCATATAGTGGTTGAATGAATAAAAAAACAAGACCCAACTATATGCTGCCTATACCTTAACCTTAAAGGACACTCACAGACTCAAAGTCAAGGGATAGAAAAAGATTTTATGCAAATGGAAATCAAAAGTGAGCAGGGGTAGCTATATTTATATTAGACAAAATAAACCTTAGGTCAAAAACTGTAAGAAGAGAAAAAGAATATCACATAGTGATAAGGGGGTCAATTCATCAAGAGGATATAACATTGTAAATATATATCCACCCAACACTGGAATAGCTAAATGTATAAAACAAACATTAAAATATGTGAGGAGAGACATAGACTGCAACACAATAATAATAGAGGATTTCAATACTTGACTTTCCATAAGAGACAGATCATCCAGGCAGAAAATTAATAAGTAAACATTGAACTTCAACTACACTCTAGACCAAATAGACCTACCAGACATATATATTAATAAAGTATTTTATCCAACCACAAAAGAATGCACATTCTTCTCAAGTGCATAGAAAACAGTATCCATAATAGATTATGTTAGGCCACAAAATAAGTCTTAACAAATTTAAAAAGAATTTTAAAATCATATCAAGTACATTTTCTGGTCACAATGGTACAAAACTAGAAATTGTTACAAGAGGAATAGAAAATTAACAAATGTGTAGAAATTAAGCAATATTTTCTTGAATAATTATTGGCTCAAAAAAGAAATTTTTTAAAACTTAAAAAATATCTTGAGACAAAGGAAAATAAAAACACAATATACAAAAGTTATGGGATGCAGCAATAGCAGTTTTAAGAGGAAATTTTATATGACATAAATGTTTATATCAAAAAAGAATAAAGATCTTAAATAAACACCTAACATTACACCCTTAGGAACTAGAACAAAAAATAATCCCAAAGCTAGCAAAAAGAAGGAAATAGCAATAAAATTTATTTCAAAGCAGAAATGTAAAAGTAGGGATGAGAAAAACTATAGAAAAAAATCAAACAAACTAAGAGTTATTTCTTTAAAAAGCTAAACAAAATTTACAAACCCTTAGTTAGACTAACTGGTATGGTTTAAATATTTGTCCCCCCAAAACTTGCATTTAAATGTAATCCTCAGTGTGGCAGTATTGAGAGGTAGTACCCTTAAGAGGTAATTGGGTTATAAAGGCAGAGCCATTCATGTATTAATGAATTAATAGATGAATGGATTATCATGGAGTAGAAGTGGTAGCTTTATAAGAAAAGAAAGAGACCTGAGCCACCATGCTCAGCCCCTTTGCCATGTGATGCCCTGTATTGCCTTGGAAATCTGCAGAGTTCCCAACAGCAAGAAGCCTCAAAAAGGAATGAGATCATATCCTTTGCAGTGACATGGATGGAGCTGGAAGCCATTATCCTCAGCAAACTAACAGAGGAACAGAAAACCAAAGACCGCCTGTTCTCACTTATAAGTGGGAACTGAATGATGAGAACACATGGACACATGGGTGGAAAGAACAACACACACTGGGGGCTACTATGGGGCACACAGGGAGGGAAAGCCTCAGGAAGAATAGCTAATGGATGCTGGGCTTAATACCTGGGTGATGGGTTGTTTGGTGCAGCAAACCACCATGGTACACATTAACCTAAGTAACAAACTTACACATCCTGTACATGTACCCTAGAACTTAAAAGTTGAAGAAAAAGAAATAAATCAAAAATGGACAAAACTAATCTATGGCAATGCAATTTTTTTAAAGTTGAGAAAGATGACTGGAAAAGAGCTGCATGGAATTGAGATGGTAATAATTTGGGGTGACAGTGACATGAAAGCATTTAACTATGAAACCTCCAGAATTTTGAGTATCATCATTGCATCCCAGTAAATTAAATTGATATTGCACTTTTTAAAAGTGAACAGACACCAAATTCTAGAAAATTTGCAGGAAAACGTGGTCACTCATACATTACTGGTGGAAATGCAAAATACCACCATGCTCTAAAAAATAGCTCAGCAGTTTCTTTTGAAACTAAACATACATTTACTATGTTACCCAGCAATCACATTTCTGGGCATTTGTATTAAGGAAATGAAATTTATATTTACACAAAAAAACTACACATTAAAGTTCATAGCAGCTTTATTCATAATAGTCAAAGTCAGGAAACAATCCAAATGTCCTTCAATGAATAAAATGCTTAAATAAAATGTAGTACATCCATACCACAGAATACTACTCAGCAATATAAAGGAATGAACTGTAGGTAATGCAACCACTTTGGTAGATCTCAAAGGGATTATGTGGAGTGAAAAAGCCAATCTCAAAATGTTACACACTGTATAATTTCATTTATACAGCCTAATGATACAACAACTTTGATGATTTTAACAGAATTATGATGAGTGAAGAAAAAAAAGCCAATCTCTTTCCCCACAAGACTCTTGGAATTTTTGTCTCCTGCCTGGGTAGTAAACGCAGAAAACTGCAGTGGCTTTTTTCATTCTACATAATTCCTTTGAAATCCCACAAAGTGGTTGCATGCATCTATAGTTCATTCCTTTATATTGCTGAGTGGTATTCTGTGGTATGGATGTACCTTTTATTTAGGCATTTTACTCATTGAAGAACATTTGGATTGTTTCCAGTTTTTGACTATCACGAATAAAGCTGCTATGAACTTTAATGTGTAGATTTTGTGTAAATATAAGATGCAGAAACCGCATTTACTACCCAGGCAGGAAACTGAAAAATCTCTATAGAATCTGAGAGTCTAGGGGAAAAAGCAAAGATACTCATATTATAAGCTTCCCAAGAAACTTCCAACTGTATTACTGTATATTGCAGTGTACAATCAACAAGGCCTACATATGTCTGCAGAGCATCTAATCAGCATTTTTGTCCCTGACACATAATAAGTGTTGGCAAACAAAAATCTGAGGAAAGTCTCTAACACAAAAGATAGGGATTACAACAAATAAATAGAAAACAAAAGAAAATTCAAGAAAAACATAATTGCTGAGAGAAGAAAGCTTCTCACACATACACATACCAATATACTCTAAGACAGAATAAATTGAACACATGAAATAAGAACAAGATGCTATTAGGTTGATGCAAAAGTAATTGCAGTTTTTGCCATTACTTTTAATAGCAAAAAGTAGCATTCAGGGAATAAGAAGGAAACCTCAGGGATGAAAAAGATGATAACAGAAATTAAAAAGTCAAGAGAGAGCTTGAAATATAATGTCAAGGACATTATGTTAAAAGACAAAGAAACAGAAATAGAAAATAGGCGAGAAAAGAGAAGTTATTAAATGATCAATCCATCCAATATGTCCAGAAAAAAAGATTAGAGAAAATGGAGAGCAGGAAGCCATCAACGAAATAATTCAAGAAGAAGGTAAACATATCTTGACCAGGTGCAGTGGCTCACACCTGTAATCCCAGCACTTTGGGAAACCAAGGCGGGAGGACCGCTTGAGCCCAGAAGCTCAAGACCAGCCTGGGTGATATAGGGAGACCTCATCTTTAAAAAAAAAAAAAATTTAAGAACATAAACATATCTTTATTGTGACAGTTTCATAACAAGTTCTCAAAGAAAAAAACATCTATGAGAAGAATTTGTGAGAAGCACATCACAAAAAACAAAACATATCTTTTAAGCATATGAGGGTAACAAAAGATACCCTTTCATTTCTTGGAAATGCACTGTCATTGTTGTCACTCCAGGATTGTTGGGGAAGAAGAAGAGGAAGATTCTTTCTTCTCCTATCAATTTTATACTTTCATTTTTTTTAATTAAAGCATGTCTGCTTCAAGTTTTAATCGAAATTATAATTTCAAGGAACTGAACAAGTTATAATAGTGAAACTGACAATTGGTTGTAGTATTTCATCTTATTACAAAGGTCTACTTTTTTTTTTTTTTTTTTGAGACAGAGTTTCACTCTTGTTGCCCAGGCTGGAGTGCAGTGGCACAATCTCAGCTCACTGCAACCTCCGCCTCCCAGGTTCAAATGATTCTTCTGCCTCAGCCTCCCAAGTAGCTGGGATTACAGGTGTCCACCACCATGCCCGGCTAATTTTTTGTGTTTTTAGTAGAGATGGGGTTTCACCATTCTGGCCAGGCTGGTTTCAAACTCCTAGCCTCAGGTGATCCACCCACCTTGGCCTCCCAAAGAGATGGGATTACAGGCATGAGCCACCGTGCCCTGCCTACAAAGGTCTATTTTTAAGGAAAAAAAAAACACCATCCCACTTTCAGCTTGAAAATATACATCAGACTGCCCATAGCTGTGTCCCTTTTGAAGGGTTTCTGTTGCTCTTCATTCCAAAAAAGGATAGTTTTTTTTTTTTAATATTCAGAATTCTTACAATGACTCCGATGGCACCTGTAGGCACTCTGCTATCTGAGGTGACTATAGGGGCACAAAAATGTGTAGGTGCCATTTCAGCACCTTTCTCTTCTCTCCCCATCCCATAGTTGATGGCCTTAACAAATGAGACAGGGCTATCCATTATGATGAAGAGATGTGAGTTGACAAAAAAGGCTGGGAAGATCCTGGCCTTAATATGAAAGCTTCTGTAAATGTCTTCATTTTATCACATACAAAAACATTTAGATGTGATTTTTAGAAACAAATTGTTCATATGCAGCCAAGAGTCTGTTCTGTCTTATGACTGAATTACTTTTCTTGAATAAACATTCCCAGAAAATAAATGTAGCTTTTCCTGTTTGAAGAGGAAGTAATGAACATAGAGAAAAACGCAACAAAAGCAGCTAAATTGATTGATGGTAGGCTTAGGGTTTAAAATGACAGATTCATGTCATGCTCCCTCTTCAAACCACTTTGTCTTCAATTTTTTCTCTGCCTTTTCCTGGTTCTGTTTCCTCTCTTTCCCCCCAAGCACAACTGGACTGTTTCTCTTGAATGTTGCATATATGATAATTAACAGATGTAGTAAATCTTTACTCATCAAAAATACAGTTTCTACACTGCATGCCATGCACTGTGATGGGAGTTGAAACACAATGTTAATGAAAAAAAAAAGTCTTTGTCAGGTTTATAACCTAATACGGTAAACTTGAAAGTCCTTTGTTATGCTAAATCCCCTCCACCTGTGCCTATATCACTTCCCTCTGCATACATATTTATCACCCATCATCCTCTCCTGTCACATATACACAGAGTGCAGACATAGCGACCAACGAAATTTTCATTGACAGATTTAGATATCAGTGATGCAGAAGCTGTCAAAATGCTGAACATAGATGTTAAGGCTCCCCATTCACAGCCAACAACAAAAAGAAAAGAAAATACTTAAGATTATCAAACCAATCAAGAGTTCATTTAAGCACCCAAGTTGATTATCAGATTAGTTATGACTAGAGTTACGGAAAAGATATGCAAAACCCCTGTTCAAACTCTTTCGCAACTATGTTCCCTTAGGCTCTACCAGCTTGGGAGTGACAGGAGTCATATTTATAGAAACACAATAGTTTCCTAATTCTTCTCTCACTTATTATTGAATATCTTCCAGTTGCTCTTTAAAATTTCCTGCAAGCATTCCTGCGTGTCCCCTGAAGAGTTCCCACTGGTATTGATGTGTGAGGCTGTCTTAGCGACCACTTCCTCCATTCTTGCGGTGACTTAATTTCTGGCTCCATGTGAGCTATATCCCAATCTCTGTGAAGCCTGATGAATGTGCAATTTCACTGATGCTGCCTCTGATGAGATCTTTTGTCAAGGTCTGCTGAAGTCATGCCGAGCTCATGTGGTGCTTCGCTGAAGCTGCCAAAACTCCAATATGGCTGGTGCCCTCCCCTGCTGATAGCTCAGTGCCCTCAATAGAGCACTGGCATTCTATATTCTCAGCTGCAGTCAGAGTGGAGAAAACAGATGGTCTCACCTGTGTAGTTCTCTGCTAAATGTACCTTGTTAGCAGTTATGAAAGCTGCAACACATGCAAGACAAATAAAAAATAAAGTACTGGTTTATTTATATGGGAATCTCCAAAATGCTGGGCCTTTGGATAAGCATGGTTGGAAACTACAGTTGGAAAGCAAGATGAGGGACCCAAGCTGAGCCTCCTACCTCCTGTTCTACACAAAAATCTTAGAGCCTGTATGCTCAGGCATGTACACAGAGGCATAAACAGCGTCTTCAAACCTGACTCCATATCACTTACACAAACAGGCCTGCCTTAAACACCCAGTTACATGCAGAACAGAGAGAGCCTGAAGAATGATGATGTGAGCCAATTATGACTAAGACTGCTGAATGAACTTTTCCCAAAGATATAGCAAGAAATAAACTGAGAAAGTCTGTATGTATAGCACATCAAAACATTCATTTTAGGTAGTTTGAATTGCCCATCTCCCTCCTACCCTTCCCTTCTCTTACCTGGAGGATTCTTTACTAAGACAAAATTTCAGCTATGCTTCCATGAGGATCAAGGATGCATTAGGGAGCTTCCTTTATGTGTATCTTAATATCATGTATCTTTTGTATGTTACTTGCTGAGACCATAATAAATCAAAGTAACAGTAATGTTGGACCAATTAAAGAAGTCATCTCTGCTAATCCCAAATCTAGACCCCCTTTTGTGTCTGGTCGAGCACACAAGACCTTCTTCATAAGACAGCCTGTGGGCCCTCCCCAGGCTAAGCACAAGGAGACAAAAAATGCTACTAACTAGAAGAGGAGAGAAGGCATGTCATATGTGAACACCCTTCCCTCTGATAGACAAATCTCAGTGAACAAAACCCTGCCTAATAAATTAGCTACTTTACTTAACCACCCCCACCTTAGTAGGAGTAAGTAAAACCAGTATTTCTCTACATTCCCAAAAGGGCTTGAGGAACAAAAGTTCACTCAGTCCTTAAACTCATTATGTATTGAACCAGGAACCTGAGGAATGAGGCACATATGTTTACCCCTACATGTTTCAAACGAGTAAATACCTGTGCTTTCAATGTCACTTAGTATCGTGGGGAAACTACAAAAGATATAAAATACCTAGCACTATATCTAACTCAGAAGGTGAAAGATCTCTACAAGGAGAACTACATAACAGTACTAAAAGAAATTATAGATGACATAAACAAATGGAAAAACATTCCATCCTCATGGATTTGAAAAATCAATATAATTAAAATAATCATACGAGAACAAAAACACAACATACCAGAATCTCTGGGACACATTCAAAGCAGTGTGTACAGGGAAATTTATAGCACTAAATGCCCACAAAATAAAGCAGGAAAGATCCAAAACTGACACCCTAACATCACAATTAAAAGAACTAGAAAAGCAAGAGCAAACACATTCAAAAGCTAGCAGAAGGCAAGAAATAACTAAAATCAGAACAGAACTGAAGGAAATAGAGACACAAAAAACCCTTCAAAAAATTAGTGAATCCAGGAGCTGGTTTTTTAAAAGGATCAACAAAATTGATAGTCCGCTAGCAAGACTAATAAACAAAAAAAGAAGAATCAAATAGATGCAATAAAAAATAATAAAGGGGATATCACCACCGATCCCACAGAAATACAAACTACCATCAGAGAAAACTACAAACACCTCTACGCAAATAAACTAGAAAATCTAGAAGAAATGGATAAATTCTTCGACACATACACCTTCCCAAGACTAAACCAGGAAGAAGTTGAATCTCTGAATAGACCAATAACAGGATCTGAAATTGTGGCAATAATCAATAGCTTACCAACCAAAAAGAGTCCAGGACTAGATGGATTCACAGCCGAATTCTACCGGAGGTACAAGGAGGAACTGGTACCATTCCTTCTGAAACTATTCCAATCAACAGAAAAAGAGGGAATCCTCCCTAACTCATTTTATGAGGCCAGCATCATCCTGATACCAAAGCCAGGCAGAGACACAACCAAAAAAGAGAATTTTAGACCAATATCCTTGATGAACACTGATGCAAAAATCCTCAATAAAATACTGGCAAACTGAATCCAGCAGCACATCAAAAAGCTTATCCACCATGATCAAGTGGACTTCATCCCTGGGATGCAAGGCTGGTTCAATATATGCAAATCAACAAATGTAATCCAGCATATAAACAGAACCAAAGACAAAAACCACATGATTATCTCAACAGATGCGGAAAAGGCCTTTGACAAAATTCAACAACCCTTCACGCTAAAAACTCTCAATAAATTAGGTATTGATGGGACATATCTCAAAATAATAAGAGCTATCTATGACAAACCCACAGCCAATATCATACTGAATGGGCAAAAACTGGAAGCATTCCCTTTGAAAACTGGCACAAGACAGGGATGCCCTCTCTCACCACTCCTATTCAACATAGTGTTGGAAGTTCTGGCCAGGGCAATTAGGCAGGAGAAGGAAATAAAGGGTATTCAATTAGGAAAAGAGGAAGTCAAATTGTCCCTGTTTGCAGATGACATGATTGGATATCTAGAAAACCCCATTGTCTCAGCCCAAAATCTCCTTAAGCTGATGAGCAACTTCAGCAAAGTCTCAGGATACAAAATCAGTGTACAAAAATCACAAACATTCTTATACACCAATAACAGACAAACAGAGAGCCAAATCATGAGTGAACTCCCATTCACAATTGCTTCAAAGAGAATAAAATACCTAGGAATCCAACTTACAAGGGACGTGAAGGACCTCTTCAAGGAGAATGACAAACCACTGCTCAAGGAAATAAAAGAGGATACAAACAAATGGAAGAACATTCCATACTCATGGGTAGGAAGAATCAATATCGTGAAAATGGCCATACTGCCCAAGGTAATTTATAGATTCAATGCCATCCCCATCAAGCTACCAATGACTTCTTTCACAGAATTGGAAAAAACTACTTTAAAGTTCATATGGAACCAAAAAGGAGCCCGCATCACCAAGTCAATCCTAAGCCAAAAGAACAAAGCTGGAGGCATCACACTACCTGACTTCAAACTATACTACAAGGCTACGGTAACCAAAACAGCATGGTACTGGTACCAAAACAGAGATATAGATCAATAGAACAGAACAGAGCCCTCAGAAATAACACCACATATCTACAACTATCTGATCTTTGACAAACCTGAGAAAAACAAGAAATGGGGAAAGGATTCCCTATTTAATAAATGGTGCTGGGAAAACTGGCTAGCCATATGGAGAAAGCTGAAACTGGATCCCTTCCTTACACCTTATACAAAAATTAATTCAAGATGGATTAAAGACTTAAACGTTAGACCTAAAACCATAAAAACCCTAGAAGAAAACCTAGGCAACACCATTCAGGACACAGGCATGGGCAAGGACTTCACGTCTAAAACACCAAAAGCAATGGCAACAAAAGCCAAAATTGACAAATGGGATCTAATTAAACTAAAGAGCTTCTGCGCACCAAAAGAAACTACCAACAGAGTGAACAGGCAACCTACAAAATGGGAGAAAATTTTTGCAAGCTACTCATCTGACAAAGGGCTAATATCCAGAATCTACAATGAACTCAAACAAATTTACAAGAAAAAAACAAACAACCCCATCAAAAAGTGGGCAAAGGATATGAACAGACACTTCTCAAAAGAAGACATTTATGCAGCCAAAAGACACATGAAAAAATGCTTCACTGGCCATCAGAGAAATGCAAATCAAAACCACAATGAGATACCATCTCACACCAGTTAGAATGGCGATCATTAAAAAGTCAGGAAACAACAGGTGCTGGAGAGGATGGGGAGAAATAGGAACACTTTTACACTGTTGGTGGGACTGTAAACTAGTTCAACCCTTGTGGAAGTCAGTGTGGCCATTCCTCAGGGATCTATCACTAGAAATATCATTTGACCCAGACATCCCATTAGTGGGTATATACCCAAAGGACTATAAATCATGCTGCTATAAAGACACATGCACATGTATGTTTATTGTAGCACTGTTCACAATAGCAAAGACTTGGAACCAACCCAAATGGCCAACAATGATAGACTGGATTAAGAAAATGTGGCACATATACACCATGGAATACTATGCAGCCATAAAAAAGGATGAGTTCATGTCCTTTGTAGGGACATGGATGAAATTGGAAATCATCATTCTCAGTAAACTATCGCAAGGACAAAAAACCAAACACCGCATGTTCTCACTCATAGATGGGAATTGAACAATGAGAACACATGGACACAGGAAGGGGAACATCACACTCTGGGGACTGTTGTGGGGTGGGAGGATGGGGGAGGGATAGCATTAGGAGATAAACCTAATGCTAAATGACAAGTTAATGGGTGCAGCACACCAGCATGGCACATGTATACATATGTAACTAACCTGCACATTGTGCACATGTACCCTAAAACTTAAAGTATAATAATAAAAAATAAATAAATAAAAATAAAATAATCATACTGTCCAAAGCAATCTACAGATTCAATACTATTCTTATAAATTACCAGTGTTATTTTTCACAGAATTAGAAAAAAATTATTCTAAAATGTATATGAAACCATGAAAGAGACCAAATAGCCAAATCAACCCTAAGCAAAAAGAACAAAGCTGGAGGCATCACATTACATAACTTCAAACTATAGTATAAAGCTACAGTAACTAAAACAGCATAGTACTGGTAAAAAAACAGACACATAGACCAATAGAACAGAATGTATAACCTAGAAATAAAGCCACACACCTACAACCATCTGATCTTTGACAAAGTCAACACAAATAGGCAATGGAGAAAGGACTCCCTCTATTTAATAGGGAGTCCTTCTGGGATAGCTGGTTAGCAATATGCAGAAGAATAAAACTGGACCCCTACTGATATGGTTTGGCTGTGTCCCCACCCAAAATTTTATCTTGAATTGTAATCTCCGTAATTTCCATGTTTCAAGAAAGAGACAAGGTGGAGGTAATTGAATCATGGGAACAGTTTCCCCCATGCTGTACTCAGTGAGTGAGTTTTCACAAGATATGATGGTTTTATAAATGTTTGGTAGTTCCTCCCGCTTTCATTCTCCCCTTCCTCATGCCTTATAAAGAAGGCGCCTTGCTTCTCCTTCACCTTCCCACATGATTGTAAGTTTCCTGAAACCTCCCCAGCCATACTAAACTGTGAGTCAATTTAAACTTCTTTCTTTTATAAGTTACCCAGGTTCAGGCAGTTCTTCATAGTAATGTGAGAATGGACAAATACATCTACCTTTAATCATATACAAAAATTAATTCAAGATGCATTAAAGACTTAAATGTAAGACCTAAAACTACAAGAATTCTAGAAGGAAAGCTAGGAAATACCATTCTGGATATCAGCCAGATCATGAGAGAAATGCAAATCAAAACCACAATGAACTACCCTCCCACACCAGTCAGCATGGCAATTATTAAAAAGTCAAAAAACAACAGATCCTGGGGAGGCTGCAGAGAAAAGGGAATGCTTATATATTGTTGGTGGGAGTGTAAATTAGTTCAGCCACTGTGGAAGGCAGTTTGGAGATTTCTCAAACTGTCAAAGAACTTAAACCAGAACTATTATACAACCCATAAATCCCATTACTGGGTATATACCCAAAGAAATATAAATCTGTCTACCAAAAAGACGTATGCACTCACATGTCCTTGCAGCTCTATTCACAATAGCAAAGACTAGAGCCAACCTAGGTGCCCATCAAAACTAGAGTGGATAAAGAAAATGTGTTACATATATACACCATGGAATACTATGCAGACATAAAAAAATGAAATCATTTCCTTTGCAGAAACATGGATACTGCTGGAGACCATTATGCTAAGCAATTAACACAGGAACAGAAAACTACTTATAAGTGGAAGCTAAATATCATGTACACATAGACATAAAGATGTCAACAACAGATACTAGGGACTACTAGAAGGGTGAGGGAGGAGAAAGGGGGGCAAGGATTGAAAAATGAACTATTGGGTACTACGTTCATTACCTGGGTGATGGGATTAATCATACCCCAAACCTCAGCATCACACAATATACCCACGTAACAAACATGCATATGTACCCTCTGAATCTAAAATAAAAGTTGAAGTTAAAAAAAAAAAGATTTAGAATGTGATCCAAAAAAGAAGCTTGGGGAAACTTAACTTTCAGTCTCATTAGTAGCCCCTGCCTCTAAGACTCAGCTCAGTATACACAGATGGTACCTGAGGATTTTAAATTGCCTTCTCCCTACTAATGCTTGGGGATTGTTATCATAGTAATGTACATTTTTTTCTCAACATGCTGTACCTTTCCAGAAAGATTCTTCCCCAGAAGCACTATTATTATTCATACAAATATGCTCCTGGTAAGCCCCCTCTCTGTCCTTCCAGGAAGCCCTGAACACATCTTAATTTAGAGTGAGCACAACCTTGGTTCTGCTGCAAAGTCAAGATCTGTCATAAACTAGCTCTTACTGACCTTTGCAGTCAACTATATTTATCTTTTTGTCCAGTTTACCAAACTATTTACATTGCCCTAGACATGCATATATAGATTGGATAGATAGAGGACAGAGACAGACAGATAGATAGATAGATAGATAGATAGATAGATAGATAGATAGATAGATAGATAGAGATAGATAGATGGATGATAGGTATAGATGATATAGAAAATGTGATACCCATATACACCAAATGTGATACACACACACACACAAAATACACACACTGAGAGAGATATATACAGATATATAGACAAAGGAATATAGATCTGCATATATATATATAGTGTGTGTGTGTATAAATTTTTCTGCCACAAAACAAAAAACCAAAGCACCTGGACCATGGATTTTATAAAAATAGAAACACTGGTATATGCAGCCCCTTATTCTCTTTCACTAGGAAGTTTACTCTGGGGTTATTCTTAGAGTTCATATAACTGTCAGCTAGGAAAATTCTTCTTGTGAATCTAATGCTAAATTTTGGACTGCTACTTTAAAATAATTTTAGTTGTTTTTTGCTTTTATGATGTAATTAATGAAGTTTAGCGAAGACCCAGGTGTGTTGCTTCTCAACTGCAATATTCATACAGTTTAATGTGTCTGTAATTATTGTACTTGTATTTCTAAAATTACAAAGTCTTATTTGCACGTATTAAAGTGAGATCAAAGAAATAAAGCATTTTGAACAGCATTCTTTGCAAAAGAATACAAATACTCTAGAATTAAAGCTTTTTTCCTAACTTGCTCATGATGAAGTAGGTAGGGTTTCAGAATACATTAGGAAAATAAAATTCTAAATGTTCTGCAGAGGACACCAGCTCTGGTAAATACTTTGCAAAGAAATATCAACATTGGGTTTAAATAGAAAACTGAGAAAGTTAATTATATTAGATAATCTTGGATCAGATAGTCTTTATGGTAAATAGCATCTTTAGCCCCAATTCTTCACATTTGCCCCCTAGATCCACACGTTTTGCCATGTGACTTTACAGTTACTTGAACTAAAAATGTAACTTGCTTTGGTTAGTAGATAAATTAGATAAAAATAAAATTTCATTTCATTTCCAGCCTAAGTCTTAAAACACCTTGTGTTTTTCTGTTTGCATTATTGTGTTCCTGCCATCTCTGTGAAAAATGTATGCCTGAGCTTGCCCACTAGTCCCAAGAGATGATGAACATGTGAAGCAAATCCACTCAGTCAAGCTGCTCCAATCAACCATCCTAGATCAATAGACCAGCACCCACAGACACATGAGTGAGTCCAGTCAAGATCCACAAAGCAAGCTGATCAATCCCAGCCTGAATCGTCAGCTGACTCCTATACTCCCAGCTAATCTGCAGGTGCATTAGAAAAATAATGCTTGTTATTGGACACTGAGATTTTGTGGTTATTTTTTATGAAACAACAGTTAACTGATATAGTCTAATAGGATGTATAAACATTAGGATTATATGTTTAAATTTCATTTATGAATTAAATTTCATTCATTTTCAATATTTTCATTGAAAATATTGAAAAGGTGGTATTTCCTTGCTTAGTTTTAAATTAATTGTTGTAGACTCAGCTGTGTGCAGCTGACTGAGAAATTAAATCTTTATGAATACAAAATAAATGTACAAGAATAAAAGATGAAAGAGGGCAGAACAAGATAGCTAAGTAGAGGGCTCCACCAATCATCCCCCCAAGCAGGAACACCAATTTTGCAATTGTCTATACAAAGGGAGCACCTTCATAGGAACTAAAAATCAGGTGAACACTCACAGTGCCTGGCTTGAATTCATATCACTGAAAAGGGGACTGAAGAGGATAGGAAATACAGTCTTGAATTACTGATACCACCCCTTCCTTGTCCTCTGGCAATGGCCATATGGCATGAAGAACCCATGTACTTGGGAAAGGGAAAGAGCAATGATTTCAAAGGAAGACTTTGCCCCACCTCACCAACCATTCCACAGCACTCCAAATCAGGAAGTGATCATTCATCTCTAAATTGTATAGTCCAGATGAACTTTTTAGAAGGCAAAGATGTAGATATAGCAACTTGACAGCTACCTTTAACAATTTACCTAAGTACCATGTTAATCTGGCCACTACCCAAATAGAGATTCAGTAAGAGATAGACAAGTCAATGTCTTAGCATTGAATTCAGTGCTGCCTGTTACAATACAAAGCAAAACAAGGCTGAATGCAGCTGATGCCCACCTATGGAGGGAGCATTTGGACTAGCTCTAGCCAGAGGGCCATCCCCATGGGGAGCTTGAGTTCCAGCAAGCCTTGCCACTTTAGGCTGAAGGGCTCTGAGGTCCTAATTGAACTTGAGGGGCAGTCTAGGCCACAAGGACTGCAATTCCTAGGCAAGTTGAAGTACTGAGCTGGGCTCAAAGCCAGTGGGCTTTCGGGGCACTCAAACTATTGAGATATCAGCAGAGCCAGCTAAGGGAATGCTTGGACCACCCATCCCCTAACCCAAAGTTATATAGCTTACAGCTCCAAAATAGGCCCCTTCCTTCTGTTTGAGGAGAGGAGAATGAGGAGTAAACAGAATTTTCTCTTGCATCTTGGGTACCAGCTCAGCCACAGAAGTATAGGACACCAGTCAGGATCATGAGGCTCCCATTCCAGGACCTAAGCTACTGGACAGCATTTCTAGACAAACTCTGGGACAGAAAGCAACCTGCTGCCTTGAAGGGAAGGACCCATCCTGGCAGAGTTTATCACCTACTGACAAAAGAGCCCCTTGGCCCTAAGAACCAGCAGTGATACCAAAGTAGTATGCCTTGGCCTTGGGTGAGATTCTGAGACATGTTGGCTTCAGGTAAGAAGCCAACATATTCCCATACTCCCATACTCTGATGGCTGCAGACGGGGACTCCTTCTGCTTGAGAAAAGCAGAGAGAAAACTAAAGGGGACTTTGTCTTGCACCACAGGTACCAGTTTGGCTACAGTGGAAAAGAGCACCAAGCAGGCTCCTGGAGTCCCTGATTCCAGGACTTGACTCTTGGACAGCATTTCTGGACCTGCCCTGGGTGAGAGGGGAGCCCAGTGCCCTGAAGGGTGAGTCCCAGGCCTGACAGCAATAATCATAAGCTGACTGAAGAGCCCTTGGGCCTTAAGTGAACATTGGAAGTAGTCTGGCAGTACTCCTCATGGGCCTGTAATGGTGGTAACCACAGGGTGAGATTCTTCTGCCTATGGAAAGGGCAAGGAAGACTGGGAAGAACTGTGTCATGTGGTTTGAATGCAAGCTCAGCTACAGTAGAATAGAACATCAGTTAGGTTTCTAAGTTTTCTGGTTCCTGGATGGCATCTCTGGACCTGCCCAGGGACTGGGGGAACTCACCACCTGAAGGGAAGGATACAAGCCTGATATGCTTCATTACCTTCTGATTATAGAGCCCTAGGTCCTTGAGCAAACATAGACAGTAACCAGGTAGTGGTTAAAGCAAGGCTTGGGTGATACCCAGTTCAGTGCTGGCTTCAGGTCTGACCCAGCACAGTCTCAGTGGTGGTAGCCACAGAGCTACTTGTGTCACGCCACTCCCAGCTCCAAGTGGTTCAGCACAGAGAGAGAGAGAGAGAGAGCCTTCATTTGTTTGGGGAAAAGAACAAGTGTCTCCGCCTAGTAATCCAGATAATTCTTCTGAATTTTATCTGAGACTCTACAAGAACCACAGCATTACTGGGCTTGGTGTGTCCCCTAATGCAGGTATAGCTTAGATCACAACACTAAAGTCCTCTTGAATACCTGGAAAGCCTTCACATGGAGGATGGGTGCAAAGAAGTGCAGACAGTGAAGACTACAATAAATGCGTAACTCTTCAATGCTCAGACACTGATGAACATCTACAAGCATCAAGATCATCCAGAAAACCAAAACCTTACCAAATGAACTACATAAGGTACCAGGGACCAAATCTAGTGAAATGGAGCTATGTGACTTTTCAGATAGAGAGTTCAAAATAACTTTTTTGAGGAAACTCAAAGAAATTCAAGATAACAGAGAGAAGGAATTCGGAATTCCATTAGATAAATTTAACAAAGAGATTGAAATAACTAAAAAGAATCAAGCAGAAATTCTGGAGCTAAAAAAATGCAATGGACATACTGAAGAATGCATCACAGTCTCTTAATTATAGAATGAATCGAGCAGAAGAATTAGTGAGCTTGAAGGAACGAAGCATGACTACAAGATCTAGAAAACAGCACCAAAATTCCAAAAGTTCAAGGATAAATAAGGCTCCTAAAAGCAGTGACAGAAAATAAACAAATAATACACAATAGAGTTCCAATGCTTGTGACAGCAGACATTTCAGTGGAAACCTTACAGGCCAAGACACAGTGGTATGACATAGTCCAAATATTTAAGGGAAAAACATGTTTACCCTAGAATAGTATATCCAGTCAAAAATTATTCAAAAAGGAAGAAGAAATAAGGACTTTCTCATGCAAAAAAAAAAAAAAAAAGCTGAAAAGTTTCCTCAACACCAGACCTGTCTGACAAGAAATGCTAATGGGAGAACTTCAACTGAAAAGAAAAGGACATTAATGAGCAATAAATAATCATCTGAAAGTATGAAACTCACTGGTAATAGTAAGTACACAGAAAAACACAGAATATTATAGCACTATAACTGTAGTGTGTAAACTACTACTATTATTTAAAAAGACTAAACAATAAACCAAACAAAAATAACTACAACAACTACTCAAGACACAGACGGTACAATAAGCTATAAATAGAAATAACAAAAAGTTAAAAAGTTGACAGATGAGTTACAGAGCAGCAATTTTATCAGCTTTTTTTTTTTTTTGCTCATTTGTTTGTGCAAGCAGTGTTAAGTTGTTATCAGCTTAAAATAATGAGTTATAAGATAGTATTTGCAGACTTCATGGTAACCTCAAATGGACATTTCTCTTCTTTCATCATGACCAAGTGGGGTTTATCCCTGAAATGGAAGGATGATTCAACATACACAAATCAGTCAATGTGATACATCATTTCAACAGAAAGAAGAAAAACCATATGATTATTTCAATGGATGCTGAAAAACAC
This sequence comes from Pongo abelii, assembly GCF_028885655.2. NCBI lineage: Eukaryota > Metazoa > Chordata > Mammalia > Primates > Hominidae > Pongo > Pongo abelii. The sequence goes on along the minus strand of NC_085928.1, from coordinate 135,085,454 downwards.
TTGATAAAATTCAATATCCCTTCAGGATCAAACCCCTCAAAAAACTGAGTATAGATGGATCATATCTCAACAAAATAAAAGTCATATATGACAGACCCACAGCTAGTATCATACCGAATAGGAAAAAATAGAAAGCCTTTCCTCTAAGATCTGGAAAATGAAAAGGATGCCCATTGTCATCACTGTGATTCAACATAGTACTGGAAGTCCTAGTGTTACGGGATTCTTGGGGTGTTACTTTTCTGACCAGGAACCTCTGTGTCCAGTGGTGCCTTTGCCCGAGTTTTGCTTGGGCCTGCTGGGTTCATTCCACCCTCTCAGTCTGGCAGGCTGCACTCAGCTCATGCTACCAACCTGGATCCCATGCCTCCAAGGGAGACTGCAAATCAAGTGTGGCGTGATGGTGCAGGGGTGTGAGTGAGCATGGAGTCCGGACACTGCATACAGACACATTGGCTGCTGGGTAGGCAGCTCTAGGTGCTGGCATGGGCACTGGCTCTCTGTGAGGCTGTGGCTGGACCAGGTGCACCACAAGCAACTTCCTCAGCTAGCACTGGAGAATGAGGTGGCTCCTGGAAGCTTGAAGATGCCAGGAATCACAGAGCTCCAAAAAGGGAGTCACAGCCCTGGCTCAGGGAAGCTCCAGGTCTGGGCTTCCTGAAGGGCTGCAGCTCTTCTCTCCTTCTCTTTGCCCTCAATGTGGTGAACAAGGGGCATGTTTCAGCCCTGTTTGTGTTACAGCCCTGTTTGTGTTACAGCTCTTTTAGGCTCATCATTCAGCAGGTCCCAAGTTCTTGTCCTGTGACCAGGAAGAAAGAAGTATGCAGACAAGTGGAGGGTAAGCAAGACAAAGAGTTTTATTGAGCAATAGAACAGCTCAGAGGAGACCAGCAGTGGAGAGTGGGTAGCTCCTTTTCATAGCCAGGGTGTCCCAATGAGTGTTCAGCTCTCAGCAGACAGGGTGGCTCCTCTCTGCAGCTGGTTGTCCCCTCATCTCTTCAGTTGTTTTGCTTACTATAGCTCTGTAGTATAATTTGAAACAGTGTGGTACTGGCATAAACACGACAGCATGGTACTGGCATAGACCAATGGAACAGAATAGAAAAGGCCAAAACAAATCCATACATCTGCAGTGAACTCATTTTTGACAATGGTACCAAGAACATACATTGGGGAAGGGACAGATTCTTCAATAAATGGCGCTGGGAAAACTGGAAATTCATATGCAGAAGAATGAGAATAGACCCCTCTCACCATATAGAAAAATCAAATCAATATAGATTAAAGAATTAAATCTAGGACCTTAATCTGTGAAACTACCACAAGAAAACACTGGGAAAATTTTCCAGGACATTGCAGTGGGCAATAGTTTCATTGGTAATACCCCACAAGTACAGGCAACCAAAGTAAAACTGGACAAAGGGGATCATATCAAGTTTAAAAGCTTCTGCACAGCAAAAGCAACAATCAACAAAATGAAGAGACAGCAAACAGAATGGGAGAAAATATTTGCAAACTATCCATCTGACAGGGTTTAATAATCAGAATATATAAGGAGCTCAAACAATTCTATTTTTAAAATGTAATAATTTGATTTTTAAATGGGCAAAAGGTCTAAACAGACATTTCTCAAAAGAAGACATGCAAATGGCAAACAGGTATATGGAAAAGTGCTCAACATCTGATCATCATAGATATGCACACAAAAACTACAGTAAGATATCATCTCACCCCAGTTAAAATGTCTTTTAACCAAAACACAGGAGGACCCAAGCCAGTCTGATATGGTTTGGATGTTTGTTGCCTCCAAATCTCATGTTGAAATGTTGGAGGTGGGGCCTGGTGGGAGGTGAATGGATCATGAGGGCAGATCCCTCATGAATGGTTTAGCATCATCCTCTTGATGATAAGTGAGTTCTCACTCAGTTAGTTTACACGAGCTCTGGTTGTTTAAAAGAGTCTGGACTTCCCCTTTCTCTCTCACTCTTGATCCTGCTCTTGCCATGAGACATGATGGCTCCCCTTCACCTTCCACCATGACTGGAAGCTTCCTGAGACTCTCACCAGAAGCAGATGCTGGCACTATGCCTCATGTACTGTCTGAAGAACTGTAAGCCAATTAAATCTCTTTGCTGAAAATAAATTACCCAATCTCAGGTATTTCTTTATAGCAACATAAAAATGGACTAACGCCCACTTTGCCTAGAAATCTCCTCAGCTAAATATTCAGTTTCATCACTCACAGTTTCTACCATACACAAAACACTGTAACACAGTTCACTGAAGTTCTTTGCCACTTTATAACAAGAATCACCTTTCCCCAAGTTTCCAATAACATATTCTTCATTTCTTAGACTTCACAAGAATCACTCTTAATGTTCATATTTCTAGCATGTACCTCAAAACTATTCCACCTGCTACCCATTACTCAGTTTCAAAGCCACTTACACATGTATTTTTTACAACAGCACCCCGCTTCTCAGTACCAAAATATGTATTAGTCAGTTCAGGCTCCCATAACAAAATACTATCGACTGAGTGGCTTAAACAATAGAAGTTTATCACAATTTTAGAGGCTGAAAATCTGAGATTATAGTGCCAGTATGGTCAGGTTCTTGCGGAGGCTCTCTTCCTGGTTTGCAGATGACTGCCCTCTCACTGTGTTCTCATGTAACAGAGAGAGAGAGCACCCACTCTGGTGTCTCTTTTTATAAGGGCACTAATTCCATCATGAGGGCCGCACACTCAAGACCTCATCTAAACCTAATTATATCCCACAGGTCCCATCTTCAAATACCATCATATTGGGCAACACTTTTAGTATCTGAGGAAAGTTAGTAGGCCATTCTTTCCTCATCCATTTTTTGAGACTTTGGTATTTTATCAGTCCCTTAGAACAAAGCTCAGTGTAAGACATAAAGGGTCAATGAAGATTCCTGTATCCAAAATCAGGAAAGCTCATACTTAAGGTTGGCTCACTCAACATCTATTTCACACTCCTTTTTTATTCCTTTCTCAACTACAGTAGATGGAAGGCTAAAAGCTCAACCTTGCAGATTCTCCTGTGGTTAAAGGGGCCACATAGATTCAGTGTTGGCCAATTAAATATAAGCAGAAGTGTGCTATCTATTCATCTTCCATGAAACTGAAGGTGAAGGAGTCTGTTTTTTTGATGGCATCAGGGAACTCCACTCCCATCCCTAAACCATCTGTCTCAAAATTTCTTATTGTTTTTGGACGAAAAAAAATTAATTATACCCTTTATTTTTAAATGCCTATAGATTTCTGTTAAAATGCCATTGAATAGAATCTTGCCTCTAAATCTATGTTTGAGTCCTAAGTCTGACATTGTCTGTATGCATTTAAGCAAGTATGTATATACTGTCTTTTTTCCTTTACGTTAATTGTGGGTGCTGGATTAGATACTCTAGATCTTTTTCAAGGGCTCATATTTCACACTTGGGTTTTCTTATAAAAGCATCTCTTCTAATTAATCTCTTTTTAATCTCAAATAACCCACCTGAAAACCAGACTCATTTCTTTAATTTACCTTTACTCATTTGAATAACATTTGTTGGACCTAGCCTACTGTCTTATGCATGGAAAATCCTTAATAGGTAATTGCTGAACTTAATATAGTTAGAAAGGCTACAATAGAGTAATATTATTTATCTATGTTATCTCCCTCTGGATTACCCTTCTCTAATCTTCAGCAGCTTGCTAAATAAAACAAGACTTGCAAACAATTACATTATGTTGGCTCTTCAGGTTTTCACACTTGTAGCCTCATTATATCTTCAAGATTTTCTTCCTAGAACATCTTCTTTCCATGTCACAAATAAGTGTAGTTTAATTATAGCAAGTTTAGATATTAGAGAAATATACCAATTTTGATGTATTTGCAGCCAGAATTTTTTATTCTATATATTACAAACTTGAGATAATGCTGGAAGAGTATTTTTTTTCAATTTAATATTTTATCATAATATCCTATCTCTTTAAACAATCTTTGGAACATGATGTAAAATAATCAGGCTGGGCACAGTGGCTTACGCCTGTAATCCCAACACTTTGAGAGGCCAAGGCTGGAGGATCACTTGAGCCCAGGACTTCAAGACCTGCCTGGGCAATATGGCAAAATGCCCTCTACAAAAATACAAAAATTAGTTGGGCAGGGTAGTGCTTGCCTGTAGTTCCAGCTACTTGGGAAGCTGAGGTAGGAGGATTGCTTCAGCCTGAGAGGTTGAGACTGCAGTAAGCTGTGATTGTGTCACTGCATGTCAGTCTAAGTGACAGAGTAAGACCCTATCTCAAAAAAAAATTTTAATTTTTTAAAAAAATTAGTAATATTTCCTTAGAAAGATTTTTCCCAAGAAAAGTATTTTATTAATGATTTATAGATATAGAACATTAAGCACAGAAAAAATTATGATTTTTCTGAGATTATATAGCAGGTTAATATTTAAGATTACTCTGATTCCTCCTTACCTAACTTTTTCCACTGAAATATGAAGTAGATGTCCCCCAAAATAATGATGCTAATAATCAATCATTGTGACACATATCGCATAAAACTCAATTTGTCACATCAAATTCTCAAACAAATTACACAGAAGATATATAGGTAAGAAGTAGATACATAATAAATATGTATGTATCTATGTATGAATGAACGGATGTAGGAATTCAATGAGTGGATGGATGGATTTGATGAATCCGAGCCAGACTGCTTTTTCCATTAGGGAAAATAGCTACAGTTTGCATTAGAGAATGGTATCTGGGAAAAGATTAAAAACTTAATATTTCCTTTATGCTTCAGAGCTAAAATGGGGAGCTTGATACAGTCCTTAGAATCCATGAACGACTCGACAGGAATATATCTTTTCCCAAATCCAAAGTTATCCCAGCTGCATTTCACTGGCCAAGCTCATGCTGTTGCAGAAACACTGTAACCAATACAAGAAGCCACTGAAAAGCTTGGTGCAGTACAAATAAATACTAATAGTGATATGCATGCCATTAGCATTTGTACCACATTCTGCCTCCTGCATAATGGTAAACAAAAATGTTTGTTCCTTCTAACCCTAAGTAACTCTAGATAACCTCATTTCTGGAGAAGGTATTTGGATACCAAGTGAAATCAATTATAATATCTGAAACACATAAAATTATGCATTACGAATAAACTTTTGATATTGTAAAGTAAGAGACATTCAGAAAAGGAATTCAAGAGTATCTACCTTGCTATACCTGGAGGAAGAAACTATAATTCTCTCTAGTGATCTCTTTGTGCCATATACATTACCTGATATACTAGCTTGTGGTGCCAGTAAGACATGCTCTCTTACTCAACTATGTTCCATCACTTCATTCAATAATATTTAAGTATATAGTGTTAAATATTTATGGCTTAAATGATAAAGACTCCTTTAAGAATCACAATAATATTGTCAAGTTAAAAATTAACATTTTATGCAATTATAGAGGCAGTAAGAAAGAAAAAGAAATTAGCATTAATTTCTTTTTATTATTATTATACTTTAAGTTCTGGGGTACATGTGCACAACGTGCAGGTTTGTTACATAGGTATACATGTGCCACGTTGATTTGCTGCACCCACCAACTCGTCATTTACATTAGGTATTTCTCCTAATGTTATCCAACCCCCAGGTCCCCACCCTCTAAGAGACCCCAGTGTGTGAAATTCTCCTCCCTGTGTCCATGTATTCTCATTGCTCAAATCCCACTTCTGAGTGAGAACATGCAGTGTTTGGTTTTCTCTTTTTGGTGTTACTTTACTGAGAATGACAGTTTCCAGCTTCATTCATGTGCCTGCAAAGGACATGAACTCATCCTTTTTTGTGGCTGCATAGTATTTCATGGTGTATATGTGCCACATTTTCTTAATCCAGTCTATCACTGATGGGCATTTGGGTTGTTTCCAAGACTTTGCTATTGTGAACAGTGATGCAATAAACATACATATGCATGTGTCTTTAGAGTAGAATGATTTATAATCCTTTGGGTATATACCCAGAAATGGCATTGCTGGGTCAAATGGTATTTCTACTTCTAGATCCTTGAGGAATCACCACACTGTCTTCCACAATGGTTGAACTAATTTACACTCCCACCAACAGTGTAAAAGCATTCCTATTTCTCCACATCATCTCCAGCATCTGTTGTTTCTTGACTTTTTAATGATCACCATTCTACCTGGTGTGAGATGGTATCTCATTGTGGTTTTGATTTGCATTTCTCTAATGACCATTGATGATGTGCATTTTTTCATGCGTTTGTTGGCTGCATAAATGTCTTCTTTTAAAAAAGTATCTGTTCATATCCTTCACTCAGTTTTTGATGGGGTTGTTTGTTTTTTTCTTGTAAATTTAAGTTTCTTGTAGATTCTGGATATTATCCCTTTGTCACATGTATAGATGGCAAAATTTTTCTCGCATTCTCTAGGTTTCCTCTTCACTCTGATGATAGTTTCTTTTGCTGTGCAGAGGCTCTTTAGTTTAATGAGATCCCATTTGTCAATTTTGGCTTTTATTGCCCTTCCTTTTGGTGTTTTAGTCATGAAGTCTTTGACCATGCCTATGTCCTGAATAGTACTGACTAGGTTTTCTTCTAGGGTTTCTATGGTTTTAGGTCTAACATTTAAGTCTTTAATCCATCTTGAGTTAATTTTTGTATAACATGTAAGGAAGGGATCAAGTTTCAGCTTTCTGCATATGGCTAGCCAGTTTTCCCAGCACCATTTATTAAATAGGGAATCCTTTCCCCATTTCTTGTTTTTGTCGGGTTTGTCAAAGATCAGATGGTTGTAGATGTATGGTGTTATTTCTGAGGCCTCTGTTCTGTTCCACTGGTCTATATATCTGTTTTGGTAACAGTGCCATGCTGTTTTGGTTACCGTGGCCTTGTAATACAGTTTGCAGTCAGGTAGCATGATGCCTCCAGCTTTGTTCTTTTGGCTTAGGATTGTCTTGGCGATGCGGGCTCTCTTTTGGTTCCATATGAACTTTAAAGCAGTTCTTTCCAATTCTGTGAAGAAAGTCACTGGTAGCTTGATGGAGATAACATTGAATCTATAAATTACCTTGGGCAGTATGGCCATTTTCACGATGTTGATTCTTCCTATCCATGAGCATGGAATGTTCTTCGATTTGTTTGTGTCCTCTTTTATTTCATTGAGCAGTGGTTTGTAGTTCTCCTTGAAGAGGTCCTTCACATCCCTTGTAAGTTGGATTCCTAGGTAATTTATTCTCTTTGTGGCAATTGTGAATGGGAGTTCACTCATGATTTGGCTCTCTGTTTGTCTGTTATTGGTGTTTAGGAATGCTTCTGATTTTTGCACATTGATTTTGTATCCAGAGACTTTGCTGAAGTTCTTATTCAGCTTAAGGAGATTTTGGCCTGAGATGATGAGGTTTTCTAGATATACAATCATGTCATCTGCAAACAGAGACAATTTGACTTCCTCTTTTCCTAATTAAATACCCTTTATCTCTTTCTTTTTCCTGATCGCCCTGGCCAGAACTTCCAATATTCAATATATATTGAATAGGAGTGGTGAGACAGGGCATTCTTGTCTTGTGTAGGTTTTCAAAGGGAATGCTTCCAGTTTTTGCCCATTCAGTATGATATTGGCTGTGGATTTGTCATGAATAGCTCTTATTATTTTGAGATACTTTCCATCAATACCTATTTTATGGAGAGTTTTTAGCACGAAGGCTGTTGAATTCTATTGAAAGTCTTTTTTGCATCTATTGAGATAATCATGTGGTTTTTGTTGTTGGTTCTGTTTATGTGATGGATTACATTTATTGATTTGCTTTTGTTGAACAAGCCTTGCATCCTAGGGATGAAGCTGACTTGATCATGGTGGATAAGCTTTTCATGTGCTGCTGGATTCAGTTTGCCAGTATTTTATTGAGGATTTCACATTGATGTTCATCAGGGATATTGGCCTAAAATTTTCCTTTTTTGTTGTGTCTCCACCAGGTTTTGGTATCAGGATGATGCTGGCCTAATGAAATGAATTAGGGAGGGTTCCCTCTTTTTCTATTGATTGGAATAGTTTCAGAAGGAATGATATCAGCTCCTCTTTGTACCCCTGGTAGAATTTGGCTGTGAATCTGTCTGGTTCTGGACTTTTTTTTGGTTGGTAGGCTATTAATTATTACCTCAATTTCAGAACCTGTTATTGGTCTATTCAGAGATTCAACTTCTCCCTGGTTTAGCCTTGGGAGAGGGTATGTGTCAAGGAATTTATCCATTTCTTCTAGATTTTCTAGTTTAGTTGCATAGAGATGTTTATAGTATTCTCTGATGGTAGTTTGTATTTCTGTGGGATCGGTGGTGATATCCCCTTTATCATTTTTTAATTGCATCTATTTGATTCTTCTCTCTTTTCTTCTTTATTAGTCTGTCTAGCAGTCTATCTATTTTGTTGATCTTTTCAAAAAATCAGCTCCTGGATTCATTGATTTTTTTGAAGCATTTTTTGCGTGTCTGTCTCCTTCAGTTCTGCTCTGATCTTAGTTATTTCTTATCTTCTGCTAGCTTTTAAATTTGTTTGTTCTTGCTTCTCTAGTTCTTTTAATTGTGATGTTAGGGTGTCAATGTTATTCTTTCCTGCTTTCTCTTGTGGGCATTTAGTGCTATAAATTTCCCTCTACACACTGCTTTAAGTGTGTCCCAGACATTCTGGTACATTGTGTCTTTGTTCTCATTGGTTTCAAAGAACATCTTTATTTCCACCTTCATTTCGTTATTTACCCAGTGGTCATTCAAGAGCAGGTTGTTCAGTTTCCACGTGGTTGTGTGGTTTTGAGGTTTCTTAATCCTGAGTTCTAATTTGATTTCACTGTGGTCTGAGAGACAGTTTGTTGTGATTTCTGTTCTTTTACATTTGCTGAGGAGTGTTTTACTTCCAATTATGTGGTCGATTTTAGAATAAGTGCGATGTGGTGCTGAGAAGAATGTATGTTCTGTTGATTTGGTGTGGAGAGTTCTGTAGATGTCTATTAGGTCCACTTGGTGCAGAGCTGAGTTCCAGTCCTGGATATCCTTGTTAATTTTCTGTCTTGTTGATCTAATATTTACAGTAGGGTGTTAAAGTCTCCCACTATTAATGTGTGGGAGCCTAAGTCTCTTTGTAAGTCTCTAAGGACTTGCTTTATGAATCTGGGTGCTCCTGTATTGGGTGCATATATATTTAGGATAGTTAGCTCTTTTGTTGAATTGATCCCTTTACCATTATGTAATGCCCTTCTTTGTCTCTTTTGATCTTTGTTGGTTTAAGGTCTGGTTTATCAGAGACTAGGATTCCAACCCCTGCTTTCTTTTGTTTTCCATTTGCTTGGTAGATCTTCCTCTATCCCTTTATTTTGAGCCTATGTGTGTCTTTGCATGTGAGATGGGTCTCCTGAATACAGCACACTGATGGGTCTTGACTCTTTATCCAATTTGCCAGTCTGTGTTTTATAACTGGAGCATTTAGCCCATTTACATTTAAGGTTAATATTGTTATGTATGAATTTGATCCTGTTGTTATGATCCTAGCTGGTTATTTTGCCAGTTAGTTGATGCAGTTTCTTCATAGCATAAACGGTCTTTACAATTTGGCATGTTTCTGCAGTGGCTGGTACCGGTTGTTCCTGTCAATGTTTAGTGCTTCCTTCAGGAGCTCTTGTAAGGCAGGCCTGGTGGTGACAAAATCTCTCAGCATTTGCTTGTCTGTAAAGGATTTTATTTATCCTTCACTTATGAAGCTTAGTTTGGCTGGATATGAGATTCTCAGTAGAAAATTCTTTTCTTTAAGAATGTTGAATATTGGCCCCCACTCTCTTCTGGCTTGTAGGGTTTCTGCAGAGAGATCTGCTGTTAGTCTGATGGGCTTCCTTTTGTGGGTAACACGACCTTTCTCTCTGGCTGCCCTTAATATTTCTTCCTTTATTTCAACCTTGGTGAATCTGACAATTATGTGTCTTGGGGTTGCCCTTCTCGAGGAGAATCTTTGTGATGTTCTCTGTATTTCCTGAATTTGAATGTTGGCCTGCCTTGCTAGGTTGGGAAAGTTCTTCAGGATAATATCCTCAAGAGTGCTTTCCAACTTGGTTCCATTCTCCCAGTCACTTTCAAGTACACCAATCAAATGTAGATTTGGTCTTTTCACATAGTCCCATATTTCTTGGAGGCTTTTTTTGTTTCTTTTCACTCTTTTTTCTCTAATCATGTCTTCTTGTGTTATTTCCTTAATTGGATCTTCAATCTCTGATATCCTTTCTTCCACTTGATCGATTTGGCTATTGAAGCTTACGTATGCTTCACGAAGTTCTCGTGCTGAGTTTTTCAGCTCCATCAGGTCATTTATGTTATTCTTTACAGTGGTTATTCTAGTTAGCAACTCATCTAACCTTTTTTCAAGGTTCTTAGCTTCCTTGCGTTGGGTTAGAACATGCTCCTTTAGCTCTGAGGAGTTGGTTATTACCCACCTTCTGAAGCCTACTTCTGTCAATTCATCAAACTTATTCTCCATCCAGTTTATTCCCTCGCTGGCGAGGAGTTGTGATCCTTTGGGGTTCAAGAGGCATTCTACTTTTTGGAATGTTCAGCGTTTCTGTGCTGGTTTCTCCCCATCTTTGTGGTTTTATCTACCTTTGGTCTTTGATGTTGGTGACCTACAGATGGGGTTTTGGTGTGTACATCCTTTCTCCTGATGTTGATGCTATTCCTTTCTGTTTGTTAGTATTCCTTCTATCAGTCAGTCCCCTCAGCTGAAGGTCTGTTGGAGTTTGCTGGAGGTCCACTCCAGACCCTGTTTGCCTGGGTGTCACCAGAGGAGGCTGCAGAATAGCAAATATTGCTGCCTGATCCTTCCTCTGGAAGCTTCATCCCAGAGAGGCACCCTCCAGATGCCAGCCAGAGCTCTCCTGTATGAGGTGTCTGTCGACCCCCACTGAGAGTTGTCTCCCAGTCAGGCTACACAGGTGTCAGGGACCCACTTGAGAAGGCAGTCTGTCCATTATCAGAGCCCAAATGCTGTGCTGGGAGAACCACTGCTCTCTTCAGAGCTGCCAGGCAGAGACATTTAAGTCTGCTGAAGCTGTGCCCACAGCTGCCCCTTCCCCCAGCTGCTCTGTCCCAGGGAGATGGGGGATTTATCTATAAGTCCCTGACTGGGGCTGCTGCCTTTTGTTTAGAGATGCCCTGCCCACAGAGGTGGAATCTAGGGAGGCAGTCGGCCTTGCTGAGCTGCAGTGGGCTCTGCCCAGTTCAAACTTCCCTATGACTTTCCTTACACTGTGAGCATAAAACTGCCTACTCAAGCCTCAGCAATGGTAGATGGCCCTCCCCCCGCCCAGCTCCAGCGTCCCAGTTCCATCTCAGACTGCTGCGCTAGCAGTGAGAATTTCAAGCCAATGGATCTTAGCTTGCTGGGCTCCCTAGGCATGGGACCTGCCAAGTCAGGCACTGGAGGGAATCTCCTGGTCTGCCAGTTGCAAAGACTGTGGGAGAATCTGGGCAGGAGTGTACCGTTCCTCCCAGTACAGTCTCTCATGGCTTCCCTTGGCTAGGAAAGGGAAATCCCTCAACCCCTTGTGCTTCCCAGGTGAGGTAACACCCCACTGTGCTCCGGCTTGCTCTCCATGGGCTGCATCCACTGTCCAACCAGTCCCAGTGAGACAACCAGGTTGGAAACGCAGAAATCACCTGTCTTCTGAGTCGATCTCACTGGGAGCTGCAGACCAGAGCTCTTCCTATTCAGCCATCTTGCTGAAAATCCCTAATTTCTTAATATAATTAAACATCTAATAACTATTCAGACTCTCTTCACTCTTCCCCCATCCTATCCATTTTTCAGTTTGTGTTCAAATCAGGATCCAAAAGGTTCATATGTTACAGTAGGCCAACAATAGATTACTATGTCCCTTCACAGTCTCTTTTCGTCTTTTCTTTCTCTCTGATTCTCATTTCAATTTATTTATTGTGGAAACCAGGTTGTTCATCTTGTAGAGTGCATTAATCTGTTTTCATGCTACTAATAAAGATATACCTAAGGCTGGGTAATTTACAAATGAAAGAGGTTTAATTGACTCACAGTTCCACATGGCTGGGGAGGCCTCACAATCATGGCAGAAGGCAAATGAGGAGCAATGTCATGTCTTACATGGTGGCAGGCAAGACAGCATGTGCAGGGGAACTCCCATTTATAAAACCATCAAATCTTGTAAGACTTATTCACTATCATGAGAACAGTATGGGGGAAACCACCCCCATGATTCAATTATCTCTACCTGTCCCTGCCATTGACACATCAGGATTACTACAATTCAAGGTGAAATTTGGGTGGGGACTCAGCCAAACCATATCATAGCGTTTCTCATTATTGACATTTTCCTGATTATAATCCTGCATTGTCATGTAACATATTCCTATACCTCTGTTTCCTATAAATTTATACTAATTTCTATATTTCCTGTGGATCTAGAGGCTTGATCAGATTCAGACTTGATTTTTTTGGAAAATTATCCCTTTTTTAAATACATGTAAAGTATTTGGGCTTCACGTCATATTATCGGAAAATCATTTTGCTTATTTTTTATGTCTGTCCCACCCTTAAAATTTTTGAGATTACAGAAAGTACAGGAAGACTCTGGCTGTCTCACTCTCATCTCCCAGTATGATAAAGGATAATCTCTTAAACTTTGAGCCAAACCCTAACTTCACTGTAACACCTGGCCAACCATATACCAATCTTAAACCCTCAAAAGTCTTAGCACTAAAATTGGGTGATGATTGCAGATTCCCTTTTCTCACTGTGTATTTTATTCCAGTGAAAGTCTTCAAGTAAAGATCCTCTTAATCTATTAGTTTATTTCTACTAAAAAAAAATTGTCTTGACCTTGAAATTTTGCTTACAGAGGCTCCATGACCCTAGCACTTGTGACCTTCTTCAGCCTGTGATCTGCTACAGAAAGGACCTATTGTCCTTACAATTACATATCTAAGAGGAAACACTACATATTCTAAAAGCAAAGAAAGTTTTGGGGAGAAATGATGTCAGCAAGATGGTGAAATGGAAAGCCCTGGACACTTCTTCCCCTCACATACTGATTAAGAAACAACTCATGGGCATATTTCCTTTGTAATACATCAGAAACTAATTGAGAGGCTCCTGCATCCCGGAAGAATATGAAACCAGACTCACTGGAGTCAGTAGAGAGATTTGGGACACTGACACTGCCAGAGACCCTGCCCCCAGTGCAGTGCCATATAATGAGAAAGAGACTCCCCAGCTCCTAGTTTTACCCACGAGAGGGAAGGGCTTGGTTTGTGCATCCAACCCTTCTGGATTGCAAAGTTGGTTTGCAACTTTGCAAGGAGACTCCCAAACAGACTGGCTTCTGTCTTACCCATCTTGAAGCCCTGATTGTTCTGCCACAGTCTAGCCACATGAGGGAGACTGGAGGTAACCGCTTGGCCTAGGAGATGCTATTAATCCTCTCACCTGCTCAACACTGAGCAAGTAGACAATAATTAATATCTAGCTCACTAATTCTGATCTCTAGCAGGCCTGCCACATTCTATCTAACTTAGGGAGAACTGAGGCAGCATCTTGGATGTCAGCATCTATAGATGCCATAACCCCCTAGTCCCAGCCACCTGCCAACTTCATCTCAGCACAAAGAAAGTGAACAACCACAGATGTCTGCTTCTCTCTAGGGAGCAAAAGTTTTGGCAAAGATCCCCAGAATCTCTGAATGGGATGATTAGTGGAGGTTTCCTCCTGTATGAGGCCAGTCCCTGAGGACACAGAGAGGTGCCTGCATTGTCTAACGTGTAGTCACCAACCCAGAGAGTCAAGGAAAATGAAAAATTAGGCAAAGACAGACCAAACAAAGGAACAAGATAAATCAAAAACTGATGTTAATGAAACAGAGTCATATGATTTACCTGGTGGAGAATTAAAAATAACTCTCATGAAGATGTTCAACAAGATCAAGAAAACAAAGCATAAACAAGGTAAAACTTTAACAAAGTCAGAAAATATTTAAAAGTACCAAACAGAAATCATGAAAATAAAGGACACAATAATTATACCAAAATGTTGCTAGAGAGGCATGAGAGCAATATACTATAACCAGCAAAATGCTTCCTCAGAAATGAAGGCAAGATAAAGGATATCCCAGACAAATAAAAGTGAGGGACTTCATCATCACCAGGCCTGCCTTACAAGAAGTGCTAAATGGAGTTTTTCAAGTTGAAGCAAGAGAATGCTAAACAGCACACAATAATATATGAAACTCATTGTTAAGGTAAATATATAGGCAAATACAGAATAATGTATTTGTGTAATGTGGGGGCTAAATCATTTTTAATTTTAGAATAAAAATTAAAAGACAAAATTATTAAAAATAATTATAACTGAAAAATTATTAAAAGATACACAATATGAACAGATACAAATTATGACAATAACAACATAAAGTGTGGGGACAGGGAGTGGTCAAAATGTAGAGTCTTTGTGTGCAATTGAACTTAAGTTCTTATTAACTTAAAATAGACTGTTATAATTGTAAAGTATTTTATATGAGCCCCAAGGTAAGTACACACACAAGAAAATTCAATAAAACACAAAAGAATACAGCAAAAGAGGAAAAGAAAAACAAAACAACCACAAGACTAACCAAGAACAACTAACAAAATGGCAATAGTAAATCCTTCACTGTCAATAATTACTTTAAATGTAAATGTATTTTTAAAAACCCAGTTGAAACATACAGGGAATCTAAATGAATTAAAAAACAAGACCCAACTATACACCATCCATTAGAAATTCACTTTAGACTTAAGTACACACATAGGTTAAAAGTGAAGGGATAGAAAAAGATATTCTGTGCAAATGGTAATGAAAAAAAGTAGAGATGGCTATACTTATATCACACAAAATAGACTTTAAGTCAAAAACTGTCACAAAGGACAAAAAGAACATTTTATAATGATAAAAGTGTTGTTCCACCAAAAAGATACAAAAAGTATAATTATATAAGCATTTAATATTAGAGTAACTAAATATATAAGCATTGGCATATATGAATAGAGAAATAAACAAAAATATGATAATAATAAGAGACTTCAGTATCCCACTTTTGACAATAGAAAGAACATTTAGACAGAAAATCAAAAAGGAAATAGAGGACCTAAATAACACCGTAGACTAAACAGACCTAAAATTCAGACATATGTAAAACCCTCCACCCAGCAGCAGCAGAATGCACATTCTTCTCAAGCACACAGGAATCTTTCTCCACGATAAATCACGTTAACTCCTAAAACAAGTCTTAACAAATCTAAAAAGATTGAAGTCATACCAAGTATCATTTCTGACCATAATGGAATAAAAACAGAAATCAGTAAGAGAAAGAAAATGAAATTCACAAATATGCATAAATTAAACAACATACTCTTTTTTTTTTTTTTTTTTTTCTTTTTTGAGACAGAGTCTCTCTCTGTCACCCATGCTGGAGTGCAGTGGCACAATCTCAGTTCACTGCAACCTTTGTCTCCTGGGTTCAAATGATTCTCAGCCTTCCAAGTAGTTGACATTACAGGCATGAGCCACGGCACCTGGCCAACAACACACTCTTGGACAACCGTTGAATCAAAGGAAAAAAAAATTTAATTAGAAAATACCTCAAGACAAATGAAAAAGAAAACACAACATAGCACAAGTTATGAGATGCAGAAAAAGTAGTACAAACGGGGAAGCTCATATTAAACCCCTACATTTTTAAAAAAAAGAAGATCTCAAATAAAAATCCTAACTAACTTTACATCTCAAGAAATGGGAGCCCAAAGTTAGCAGAAGGAAAGAAATACCAAAGATTAGAGCAGAAATAAATGAAATAGAACAGAGATTTTTAAAAAAAGATGAACAAAATTAAGAGTTTGTTTTTTGAAAAGAGAAAATAAATGGATAATTCTTAGGTAGGCTAACCAGGAGAAAGAGAAAAGACAAAAATAAATAAAATTAATAAAGAGGAGACATTACAACTAGTGCACACAAATAAAAGATCATAAGAGGCTACTAGAAATAATCACACACCAACAAATTATCCAGAATAAATGAATAAATTTCTAAAAACTATGCTCTACCAAGACTAAATCATGAAGAAATAGAAGAAAGGTTTTCTTTTAATTATTATACTTTAAGTTCTAGGGTACATGTGCACAACTTGCAGGTTTTTTACATAGGTATACACATGCCATGTTGGTTTGCTGCACCCATCAACTCATCATTTATATTAGGTATTTCTCCTAACGCTATCCCTCCCCCAGCCCCCCACTCCCCAACAAGCCCCAGTGAGTGATGTCCCCCTCCCTGTGTCCATGTGTTCTCATTGTTCAACTCCCACTTATGAGTGAGAACATGTGGTGTTTGGTTTTCTGTTCTTGTGATATTTTGCTGAGAATGATGGTTTCCAGCTTCATCCTTGTCTCTGCAAAGGACACGAACTCATCCTTTTTTATGGCTGCATAGTATTCCATGATGTATATGTGCCACATTTTCTTCATCCAGTCTATTATCGATGGACATTTGGGTTGGTTCCAAGTCTTTGCTATTGTGAATAGTGCCACAATAAACATACATGTGCATGTGTCTTTATAGTAGCATGATTTATAATCCTTGGGGTATATACCCAGAAATGGGATTGCTGGGTCAAATGGTATTGAAGAAATGGAAATTTTAAGCAGACCTATAAGAACTATGTAGATTGGAAATATCAGGGGATCATGGCAGACAGGAGGCAGGACTAGATAGATTGCAGCTCCAACTCAGACAGATAGAGCAGCGTGTGGAGTCTTGCGTCATGAATTTTTGCTCCAGAACGACTGCAGTAATAAATCAGGTGAGGGGACCCACAGACCCCCTGAAGAAAGCAGATTGCTCCTTCAGGACCCAGGAGACACCTCAAATACTCTGAGTACCCAAACTATGAAACTGGGAAAGGGAAATTGTCCACCCCCAAACACACACTCTCACTGGGGAAACTGAAGGCCTAGATTGCGGGAGACGATTTTGACCTTACCTGGAGCTAAGTGAATTTAGAGAGCCAAGAAACATACAGGGTTAGGGGAAGCAGCAGGAAAAGCCCTGGGAGCTCACTGGGTCCCCTAACAAGCCGTTTTTGCCTGGCCTCACAGGGGTCTTTCAGGAGGGCAGACAGAGGCACTGGGAAAAGGCTACAGGGAGAAGGAAATCTCCAGCTGAACTTCATAACAATTTGAAGTGACTGAGAAGCCTCCTAGCCAGAACTCGAGGGAGGGCATGAATCTGGTGTGCAGACTCCACAGGTGGAAGAAGAAAAGAAAGCCATATTTGCTTTCACAGCTGGGAGGTGGGTAGCCTGGGGCAAGTTCTCAGCCCTGCTCACCCACTACCTGGAAACAGACTCAGTGCTGTTGGGTGGGGTCATGGTGGGAGTGAGACCGGCCCTTCAGATTGTGTGGGAGCTGGGTGAGGCCTGGGACTGCCGGCTTTCCCCCACTTCCCTGTCAACCTGCATGACACAGTAAAGAACATCATAATCCTCCTAGGAATGTAACCCTGTTGACCTGGGAACCTCACCGCCAATCCTGATAGCAGCTGCAGCAAGACCCACCCAAGGAGAGTCTGAGCTCAGACACACCTAGCCCTGCCCCCCCCACCCAATGTTTCTTACCTACCCACCCTGGTAACTGAACACAAAGGGCATATATTCTTGGGAGTTCTAGGTCCCTGCCCATCGCCTGTTCCTCCCCATAGTACCACAGCTGATGCACCCTGGAAAGCACCACCTACTGGTAGGAAGCCAAACAGCACAAAAATTGTGCATTAAATCACCAACACTAATAACCTTCACAGAGTCCATTTCACCCCTTGCCACCTCTACCAGAACAGGAGCTGGTATCCAAGGCTGAGAGACCCACAGATGGTTCACATCACAGAACTCTGTGCAGACAACTCCCAGTACCAGCCCAGAGCCTGACAGACTTGCTGGGTGGCTAGATCCAGAGAGAGATAACAATCACTACAGCTCGGCCCTCAGGAAGCCACATCCATAGGAAAGGGGGAAGAGTACTACATCAAGGGAACACCCCATGGGACAAAGGAATCTGAACAGGTTCTAGCCCTAGATCCTGTTCAGCCCCAGATCTTCCCTCTGACAGAGCCTACCCAAATGAGAAGGAAACAGAAAACCTACTCTGGTAATATGACAAAACAAGATTCTTTAACACCTCCCAAAAATTACACTAGGTCACCAGCAATGGACCCAAACTAAAAAGAAATCCCTGATTTACTTGCAAAAGAATCCAGAAGGTTACTTATTAAGCTAATCAGGGAGGCACCAGAGAAAGGCGAAGCTCAATGTAAGGAAATCCAAAAAACGACACAAGTAGTGAAGAGAGAAACATTCAAGAAAATAGATAGCAAGAATAAAAAGTAGTCAAAACTTCAGGAAAAATGGACACACTTATAGAAATGCAAAATTATCTGGAAAGTCTCAGCAATAAAACTGAACAAGAAGAAAGAAATTTAGAGCTTGAAGACAAGGTCTTCAATTAACCCAATCCAACAAAGACAAAGACAAAAGAATTTTTAAAATATGAACAAAGCCTCCAAGAAGTCTGGGATTATGTTCAATGACCAAACCTAAGAATGACTGGTGTTCCTGGGGAAGAAGAGAAATATAAAAGTTTGGAAAACATATATGGGGGAATAATCAAGGTAAAATTCCCTGGCCTTGCTAGAGACCGAGACATCCAAATACAAGAAGTACAAAGAACACTTGAAAATCTGTCATAAAAAGACCATCACCTAGGCATATTGTCATTAGGTTATCTAAAGTTAAGATGAAGGAAAGAATCTTAAGAGCTGTGAGACAAAAGCACCAAGTAACCTATAAAGGAAAACCTATCAGATTCACAGCAGATTTCTCAGCAGAAACCCTACAAGCTAGAATGGATTGGGGGGCCAGATCTTCAGCCTTCTCAAACAAAACAATTGTCAGCCAAGAATTTTGTATCCAGCAAAACCAAGCTTCATCTATAAACGAAAGACACAGTCTTTTTCAGACAAAGAAATGCTGAGAGAATTTGCAAATACCAAGCCATCACTATAAAAACTGGAAAAGGAGCCCTAAATCTTGAAAGAAATCCTGTAAACACGTCAAAACTCTTTAAAGCACAAAACACATTCAAAACTCTTTAAAGCATAAATCACATAGGACCTATAATACATGTTAAAAAGCAAAAACAAACAAAAAAACAAGGTACACAGGCAACAAAGAGCATGGTGAATGCAATGGTACCTCACATTTCAATACTAACATTGAATGTAAATGCCCTAAATGCTCCACTTAAGAGATACAGAACCACAGAATGGATAAGAACTCACCAACCAACTATCTGCTGCCTTCAGGAGACTCACCTAACACATAAGGACTCACATAAACTTAAAGGGGTGGAAAAAGGCATTTCATGCAAACGGACACCAAAAGAGAGCAGGGGTAGCTATTCTTACATCAGACAAAAAAACTTTAAAGCAACAGCAGTTAAAAGAGACAAAGAGGGACATTATACAATGGTAAAAGGCCTTGTCCAACAGGAAGATATCACAATGCTAAACATATACGCACCTAACACTGGAGCTCCCAAATTTATTAAACAATTACAAATAGACCTAAGAAATGAGGTAGACAGCAACACAATAATAGTGAAGAACTTCAGTACTCCACTGACAGCACTAGACAGGTCATCAAGACAGAAAGTCAACAAAGAAACAATGGATTTAAACTATACCTTGGAACAAATGGACTTAACAGATGTATACAGAACATTTCATCCAACAACCACAGAATATACATTCTATTCAACAGCGCATGGAACTTTCTCCAAGATAGACCATATGATAGGCCATAAAACGAGCCTCAATAAATTTTTAAAAATTGAAATTACATCAAGCAGTCTCTCAGACCACAGTGGAATAAAGCTGGAAATCAACTCCAAAAGGAAACTTCAGAACCATGCAAATATACGGAAATTAAATAATCTGCTCCTGAATGAGCACTGGGTCAAAAACAAAATCAAGATGAAAATTTAAAAATTCTTCAAACTGAATGACAATAATGACACAATCTGTCAAAACCTTTCAGATACAGCAAAGGTGGTGCCAAGAGGAAAGTTCATAGCCCTAAGCACCTACATCAAAAAGACTGAAAGAGCCCAAACTGACATTCTAAGGTCACACCTCGAGGAACTAGAGAAACAAGAACAAACCAAACCCAAACCCAATAGAAGAAAAGAAATTACCAAGATCAGAGCAGAACAAAATGAAATTGAAACTAAAAAAAAAATACAAAAGATAAAATAAACAAAAAGATGGTCCTTTGAAAAGATAACTAAAATTGATAGACCATTAGCAGGATTAACCAAGAAGAGAGAAAATTCAAATAAGCTCGATAAATAGTGAAACAGGAGATATTACAACTGACACCACTGAAATACAAAAGACCATTTAAGGCTACTATGAACACCTTTACATGCATAAACTATAAAACATAGAAGACATGGATACACTCCTGGAAAGATACAACCCTCCTAGCTTAAATTAGGAAGAATTAGATACCCTGAACAAAGCAACAACAAGCAGCAAGGTTGAAATGGTAATTTAAAAATTACAAAAAAAAAAAAAAAGGCCAGGACCAGACAGATTCACAGCAGAATTCTTCCAGACATTCAAAGAATTGGTACCAATTCTATTGACACTATTCCACAAGATGGGGAAAACAGAACCCTCCCTAAATCATTCTGCGAAGCCAGTGTCACCCTAATACCAAAACCAGGAAAAGACATAACCAAAAACGAAAACTACAGACCAATATCCCTGATTAACACAGGCGCTAAAGTCCTTAACAAAATACTAGCTAACCAAATCCAACAACATATCAAAAAGTTAATTCACGATGATCAAGCGGATTTCATAGAAGAGATGCAGGGATGGTTTAACATATGCAAGTCAATAAATGTGATACACCACATAAACAGAACTAAAAACAAAAATCACATGATCATCTCAATACATGCAGAAAAAGCATTAGACAAAATCCAGCATCCTTTTATGATTAAAACTCTCAGCAAAAACGGCAAACAAGGGACATACCTCAATATAATCAAAGTCATCTATGACAAACTCACAGTGAATATAATACTGAATGGGGAAAAGTTTAAAAGTATTCCCTCTGAGAACTGGAACAAGACAAAGATGTCCACTCTCATCGCTTTTGTTCAACATAGTACTAGAAGGCCTAGCCAGAGCAATCAGAGGAGAGAAAGAAATTAAGGGCATCCAAATTGGTAAAGAGGAAGTCAAACTGTCACTGTTTGCTGATGATATAATTATTTACCTAGAAAACCCTTAAGATTCCTTCAGAAAGCTCCTAGAACTGATGAAAGAATTCAGCAATGTTTCCAGATAAAAAATTAATGCACATAAATCAGTAGCTCTTCTATACACCAACAGCGACCAAGCGGAGAATCAAATCAAGATATCAAGCCCTTTTACAATAGCTGCAAAAAAAAAATAAAATACTTAGGAATATGCCTAACCAAGGAGGTGAAAGACTTCTACAAGTAAAACTACAAAACACTACTAAAAGAAATAATAGGCAAAACAAACAAATGGAAACACATCCCATGCTCATGGATGGGTAGAATCAATATTGTGAAAATGACCACACTGCTAAAAGCAATCTACAATTCAATTCCCATCAAAATATCAACATCAGCCTGGGCATGGTGGCTCACGCCTGTAATCCCAGCACTTTGGGAGGCTGAGGTGCATGGATCACTTGAGGTCAGGAGTTTGAGACCAGCCTGGCCAACATGGCGAAACCCCATCTTTACTAAAAATATAAAAATTAGTAAGGCATGGTGGTGCATGCCTTTAGTCCCAGCTACTTGGGAGGCTGAGGCAGGAGAATCCCTTGAACCCAGGAGGCAGAGGTTGCAGTGAACCAAGATCATGCCACTGCACTCCAGCCTGGGAGACAGAGCAAGACTGTCAAAAAAAAAAAAAATCATTCTTCACAGAATTAGAAAAAAACAATTCTAAAATTCATACGGAACCAAAAAGAGCCCGCATAGCCAAAGCAAGACTATGCAAAAAGAACAAATCTGGAGGCAACCCATTCCCTGATTTCAAACCACACTATAAGGCCATAGTCACCAAAACAGCATGATACTGGAAAGAAAGAAATCAAGGGCATCCAAATTGGTAAAGAGGAAGTCAAACTGTCACTGTTTGCTGATGATATGATAGATGATATGATTGTTTACCTAGAAAATAGGCACATAGACCAATGGAACAGAATAGAGAACTTAGAAATAAACCCAACTACTTACAGCCAACTGCTCTTTGACAAAGCAAACAAAAACATAAAGTGGGGAAAGGACACCCTATTCAACAAATGGTGCTGGGATAATTGGCTAGCCACATGCAGAAGAATGAAACTGAATCCTCCTCTATCACCTTATACAAAAATCAACTCAAGGTGGACTAAGAACTTGAATCTAAGACCCGAAACTACAAAAATTCTAGAAGATAACTTTGAAAAAAAACCTTCTAGACATTGGCCTAGGCAAGGATTTCATGACCAAGAACCCAAAAACAAATGCAATAAAAACAAAAATGGACAGATGGGACTTAACTAAACTAAAGAGGTTTTGCATGGCTAAAGGAACAGTCAGCAGAGTAAACAAACAACCCACACGGTGGGAGAAAATCTTCACAATCTAAACATCTGACAAAGGATTAATATCCAGAATCTACAACAAACTCAAACAAATTAGCAAGAAAAAAACAAACAATCCCATCAAAAAGTGGGCTAAGGACATGAATAGACAATTCTCAAAAGAAGATAAACAAATGGCCAGCAAACATATGAAAAAATGCTCAACATCAGTAATGATCAAGGAAATGCAAATCAAAACCACAATGTGATACCACCTTACTCCTGCAAGAATGGCCATAATAAAAAAAAAATAGTAGATGTTGGTGTGGATGCAGTGAACAGGGAACACTTCTAGACTGCTGGTGGAAATGTAAACTAGAAAAACCACTATGTAAAATAGTATAGAGATTTCTGAAAGAACCAAAAGTAGAACTACCATTTGATCCACCAATCCCACGACCGAGTATCTACCCAGAGGAAAAGAAGTAATCGTACAAAAAAGATACTTGCACACACGTTTATAGCAGCACAAATCGCAACTGCAAAAACATGGAACCAACCCATATGCCCATCAAGCAACGAATGGATAAAGAAACTGTGATATATACATGCGATATATATATATTTTATATCATGCCAATTCTTTTCAAATTCTTCCCAAGAAACTGGAGAGGAAGGAACACTTCCAAAGTTTTTATGAGGCCAGCATAAACCACACAAAGATGCTATAACAAAAGAAAGCTACATGCCAATGTCCTTGAGGAATATAGAAGAAAAAGTCCTCAACAAAACACTAACAAATCAAATAAAAATATATTCAACACTACATTAAAATGATCATACAGTATGACCAAGTGGGATTTATCTCTGGTATGCAAGGACATTTCAACTTATGCAAATCTATAAATGTGATATGCCACATTAACAGAAAAAACGATAAAAATTACGTGATTATCTCCATAGATGTGGAGAAAGCACTTGACAAAATCTGACACTCTTTCATAATAAAAACTCTCAATAAAATAGAAATAGAAGGAATTATCTTAAAATAATAAATTCCATATGTGAAAAGCAGCTAACATCATACTCAATGGCAAAAAAATTGAAAACTGTTCCTCTAAGATCAGTAACAAAGCAAGGATGCCCACTCTTTCCACTTTTGCGAAACATAGTATTTGGAATTTTGGCCGGAATAATTAGGTAATAAGAAGAAATAAAAGGCATACAAATGAAAAAGGAAGAAGTAAGGTTGTTGCTGTTTGCAGATGGCATAACTGTAAAAACTCAAAAACAAACTACTAAAACATAAATGAATTTGTAAAATTGCAGGATACAAAATTAACAGACGAAAATCAGTTGTTTTTTGTTTTTTTGTTTGTTTGTTTTTTTGAGACCGAGTCTCGCTCTGTCGCCTGGGCTGGAGTGCAGTAGCACAATCTCGGCTCACTGCAACCTACACCTCCCAGGTTCAAGTGATTCTCAGGCTTCAGCGTCCTGAGCTGGGACTACAGATGTGCGCCACCATGCCAGGCTAATTTTTTGTATTTTTAGTAGAGACGTGGTTTCACGGTATTAGCTAGGATGGTCTCCATCTCCTGACCTCATGATCCGTCTGCCTCGGCCTCCCAAAGTGCTGGGATTACAGGCATGAGCCACCGTGCCCGGCCTGTATTTTTATACACTAACAAGAAACTATCTAAAAAAAATTAAGAAACAATTCCATTTGTAACAGCACCCAAAAGAATAAAATAATTAGGGATAAACTTAACTAACAGGGTGAAATACTTTTACACTGAAAACTACAAGACACAAACGGAAAGACATCTCGTGTTCATGGACTAGAAGATTTAATACTGTTAAAAATGCCTATATTACCCAAAACAATCTACAAATTCAATGCAATTTCTATCAAAATCCCATTAACATTTTTACAGATATATAAAAAAAAACTGATTCAAATAGAACCATAAAAGATCACAAATATCCAAAGCAATCCCGAGGAAAAAAAACAAATTTTAAGGCCTTGCACTTTCTGATTTCAAAATATATTACAAAACTACAGTGATTTTAAAAGTATGGTACTGGCATAAAGACAGACATATAGACCAATGGAACAGAATTGGGAGCTCAGAAATAAATTCACACATATATAGTACTGATCTTCAAAAACGGTACCAAGAATACACAATGGGGAAAAACCAGTTTCTTCAAATGGTTTTGGGAAGACAGTATACACTTGCAAAATATGAAATTGGACCTTTATCTTACACCCTATGCAAAAAATCAACTGAAAATTGATTAAAAACAAATGTTAAGACCTGGAACTCTAAGACTCCTAGAAAAAATATAGGGGGAAAGCTTTATGACACATTGTTCTTGGCAATGATTTCATGAATATGTCATCAAATGCACAGGCAGCAAAACCAAAAATAAACAAATGGGACTACATCAAACTAAAAAGCTGCTGCACAACAAAGAAAACAATCAATAGAGTGAAAAGGCAACTTAAGTATAATGGGAGAAAGTATTTGTAAACCATATACCTTAATATAGCTTGGATCTGTGTCCCTACTAAATCTCATGTTGAAATGTTATCCCCAGTATTACAGGTAGGACCTGGTGGGAGGTGTCTGGATCATGCCGGTATTTCCCTTATGAATGGCTTAGTGCCCATCCCTTAGTAATGAGTGAGTGAGTTCTTGTGAGATCTGTTTTTTTTTTTTTAAGTCCACACTCTCTCACTTGTTCCTGCTTTTGGCTTGTAATGTGCCTGCTCCCCCTTCACCTTCTATCATGATTGAAATCTCCCTGAGGCTTCACCAGAAACCAAACAGATGCCAGCACTATGCTTCCTGTTAAGCCTTCAGAACCATGCATGAGTCAATTAGGCCTCTTTTCTTTATAAATTACCCAGTCTCAGGTACTTCTTTATGGCAATGCAAGAATAGCCTAAGACACACCTAATAAAGGGTTAAACTCCAAAATATATAAGGAACCCTTACAATTTAGTATTAAAAAAAAAAAAAACCCAACTTAAAAATGGGCTAAGGACTTGAACAGACATTTCTCCAAAGAAGACATACAAATGGCCCACAAATATATGAAAAAAATATTCAACATCACTAATCATCAGAGAAATGCAAATCAAAGCCATCTCACACCTGTCAGGATGACTATTATTTTTTCAAAAAGACATGAAGTATTAGTAAGGAAGTGGGGAAATTAGAACCCTTGTACACTGTTAGTAGCAATGCAAAATGGTACAGCTGCTATAGAAAATAGCATGGGGTTTTCTCCAAAAATTAAAAATAGAACTGCCATATGATGCAGCAATTCCACTTTTTGGTACTTTTCCAAAAGAACTGAAATCAAGATATTTAAGAGATATTAGTACTCCTATGTTCATTGCAGCACTATTCACAAAAATCAATTGTGGAAACAAGCTCAATGTCCATTGGAATATGAATGAATAAAGAAAATGTGGTGTATACACACATGAAATACTATTCAGATTCTTTTAAAAGAAATTCTAAAATGTGACAAGATGAATGAGCCTTGAGG
This sequence comes from Pongo abelii, assembly GCF_028885655.2. Classification (NCBI taxonomy): domain Eukaryota; kingdom Metazoa; phylum Chordata; class Mammalia; order Primates; family Hominidae; genus Pongo; species Pongo abelii. The sequence continues at coordinate 135,059,109 of NC_085928.1, read as the reverse complement.
ACATTATGCCAAGTGAAATAGGCCAGTCACAGAAAGACAAATACTGCATGATCTCACTTATATGAGGTATCTAAAATAGTCACATTCATAAAATCAAACTGTGGAATGGTGGTTTCCAGGGACTAGGGGCAGGGGGAAATGGCGAGTTACTAATCAACAGGCATGAAGTTTCAGTTAGGCAAGATGAATAAACTCTAAAGATCAAAAGATGTACAACAACGTAACTATAGTCACCGAGACTGTATTGTACATTTAAAAATTTGTTGAGGGTAGATCTCATGTCAAATGTTCTTATTACAATAAAATTAAAAAGAAAAAAATAAAAACATGTTCTGGTAAGTGATTTGCTGTCTCCAGCTATACAATGAAATAGTAGGCAAATCTATCTGATAGACCCAGCCTCAAGATACAGGACTTAATATAATTGTATAGGACCACAGAATTTCATGGAAGTTGTCACAGTAAGTCTAGAAAATGAGTGGTTTTTACCAGGGTTATCTGATGTAACGCTTAAAACGTCATTATGAGTCAGGTCTCATCACTCTCATAAAATAGATGAGGAAAACGGCTCAGTAACTTACCCAAGATCATAAAAGATCTCTTTCTACTATACCACATGATATTTAATCAATGTTCAAATTAGCAATCATTGTCTAAGAAAAGACAATGACATAAAAAGAACCATATTTCAAAAATCTGCATAGATCTGACTATAGACAATATCCATTCTAAAACTGGCACAGCAGGGAAGGAAAAAAGAAGAAGAAAAATTCTGCATAGTTAGTTGGGCCTAGAAGATTCGCAGACCACCCCAGTGGGTAATCTTCTGTTACTAATAGAGATGCAAAGTGCTGGTATAGCAGAAGCAAGACACAGTTTGTTCTGTTTTCCAGCTCCAAAGCCGTAAGCTTCTTCCTTGCTAAGGTGTGTATCTATCCTTGCCTCTTTCTCTCATCTGGTGTTAAGAGTGTTTTGTGTAAACATCTTTCTTCTTTCTATTCAGCACTATTTTTTTAAATATCGGAGTATATATAGTGGTAGAGTTTAGTTAAAAACATAGGTTTTCTATATCAATTTGAAAACAAATTGTATCTGATCAACTCTGTAACATTTCCTGCAAGGTAACAACCTTTAGTGTTTAGATAAACACCGAAGAGCCTGTTTACTCTACCACCTAGTACCCAAGTGTCTTCTGACTTGTTTAAACTTGAACAACAGGGAGGACCATGAGTCAAGATCTGTAATTTTGTGTCCTTTTAAAATGATTAGAACCACTGCCAAATCTTTTAGCAGATTATCCTTAAAAGGCCACAGTCCATACAGGTAATGTATGTTTATTGTAATTACCTTTTCCAAATCCATCTTTTTCAAATCAATTTATTCCATCCATCCATTCATTTATCTACTCACTCATGTGACTATCCACTTATTTGTTCGTTCATTCATTCATTCATTCATTAAAATATTATCTGTTAAGTCCTTACTTTATGTTAGGCAACATTGTTTAATTGTTCCCTACATTTCCCAGTCTATCCTCTGCCTTTCTGTCTCCTTTACTTTTTTCTTTTTCCACTCAAATTTCTGGATCCACCTCAAAAATTTCATACCTCTTTTTATCACCTCCAGTGCCTTGCATGAAATAGGCGCTCAGTATCTATTGGTTGATTGATAAGAAAAGTTTAGAGAACAAGAAGCAGGACATCATGTATAAACAAACTGAGACAAAGATTAGAAAGCATTTAAGACATGACATGTGAAGAGGTTTACCTAACCTGATCAAATTTCTAGGAATATACATTTGAAAGAATAGTATGTAATTTAGGGTCCATGGAATACGAGAGAAAGAAGGGGAACATTAATTTTTTGGTAAGATTGGCAGCTTTCCAAAGGCTAAGTTGATGGTGATTACTTTGTTTTCTAAATAGATGCCTATTCAGAATGATAGAAGTTAGCAGCATGTAGTAACCCTTTGATATATGCCAAGTGATATGAATTTGTTAAAGTGGTCCCATCTGGATCCTTGCCAGGATTCACTAGCTAGCATATACAAGTTTTAGAATGAGATAGACCTAAGTTCAAGTCCAAACTCTAACACTTTCTACCTATGTGACCTTGGCAAGTTATTAATCTCTCCAAACCTTTGTTTCTTCATTAATTTAATATGAATAATTCTCTTCTCTACTAAGCTTCAAAAATTAAATGAGATACACGTTAAAAATTGTAACCCTGACCCAGTATATAGTAAATGTTTCGTTGTAGTAGTTATATATAGTATCGTCACATGGATTTGATATTTCTAATCAGCATTCCTAGGTGTTTCACCCTTTTCATATTTATACTTCTGCTTTTTTAATGCGAAGGGTAATCATCAATATAAAAAGATGTATTAGTGTCAATTTTCAAGAACGTATAATTTAACAGATATATTTCACCTCTAAAAGAAATCCAAAACTGCTTGCTGTATTGATGATGAGTTCTAAATTTAGAAATAGTAGCCAGGGAGAACTAAAATACTCAAAGTAAATAGTATGAAAAATAGTTTATACTAGCATGATCTGCTTCTGACCAAGTCCATGGCTTCGTTTATTAAATAATCAGTTCTCCCTATCACCTTTACTGTACAACGTGCCATAACCCTGCACAAATTAATCCTTTATGTTTGAATGATAAATTTTTAATGCACAGCTTTTGGCCAAAAGGTAATAAAATGTGAATCAAATAAGATTATGGAGGAGCTATGCTAATCATGAGAATAATATTTTTAAAGTAATCTAGAAGCCAGCTAGGGTCACCCTACCTGTTAAAATCAAGACAAGAACTAAACCTCATGCCCTAGCAGTGGGAAGTTCAAACCTCTTCAAGATTCCTGCAAATGGCCTGGGAGCCTAGGTTCTTACGGTCATCTAGGTCTCCCATTATCTGCTTCTTCAAAAGTAGCTTAATTTATGAATAATTTTACCATGACACTCATATTCTTACCTTTTTCCAATATTGTATTGATCCAGACTTAAAACTTGGACTCTTTTCTTGATTTCTCCTGACGAAAAAAAAAAGTGTAGAACTGACTTTACTGAAGCTTTAGAGAGATGGACAGAAAAGGAGGTATTTAAGTAGCACAGTAATACAAAAAAAGTTAAAATTGATTATAAGGAAAATCTTCCTAAAGTTCTTGTGTTGACTTTACTACTATAGATTGCTCACCCTCTGCCATTCTCTAGCTCATGCCCCAGACTCTACCAATTTTTTAAACACCTCTCTTCTTAGTTCTCTTTCCTCAATCCTTCTTAAAATACCCCTATAATCCAACAATTTTTCTTAGAGTATTTTAGTTCTCTATTTACTTAACCTATTTTAGTTCTCTCTGGCTACTATTTCTAAATGTACTGCTAAGTCTACTTTATATTGGATGAATCCCTAATTGATCATGAGTTAAACATAACCAATGGCAAGTCCGTTCTCTTGGCAGCATTAAGACTAGTAGAAACCTTAAGGTTTCCTCTACAATGATCCTCTCTCCTCAAAATTTCTGATTTTAAATAGTGATTTATTCTCATTAGGCAAGTACATAAATACATAAATTGGAAGTGAATCAAATAAACAAAAAAAGGTTAGGAACAGAGAATATTATAATAGAAGCATGATTCTTCAAAAGTTATTAGAATGATCACAGAAAGTATTCAATGGAATCCTTCATTGAGACTAATGTGGAGAAATGTTTACACCTTTCCCCAATCTGATGTTATTTGCATAAACCAAAAATTGACTGAGACAGACCTTAATTGATTTGAGGTTTATTTTGCCAAGGTTAAGGATACACGTAGGAATAATAAATACAAGTTACTGTAGGACCTGTGGCCTGTTTTTCAAGAGGGTTTTGAGGACTTTAATATTTAAAGGAGAAACAGTGGGCAGGACGAAAAGGAGAGGGGAAAAAAGAATAGAGTGGAGTAGAAGGTGAGGCAAGTGTTACATTCATGTGACGCTTTGATTAGTGCCCACTGAATCCACATTTTACGTGTGAAAAGAGAGGAGTGAGGGAAAAAGTCAACATCTAAAATTTAATATATGTAGATAAAGTAAACGTGAAATTACAGCTATCCGGCAACAAAAGGAAGACAGTTTTTGCTGATTCAGCTCCTAAGCTTAATTTTCCCTTTGGCATAGTGAGTCTGGGGTCTTGATATTTTATTTTTCTTTCACACTTGAGATGTGCACATTTTATTGGCTTAAGATACACAAATTTGCTTTCAACTTCTGCTTATACCGATACAAAGTCCTGTGACTTTGAACAACCACTACCACCTCAAAACCTAATGGAAAAATAAAAATCAGTTCCAGCTGCATTCGTGAGCTGTTATGAGGAGCCAATGAGAGAATAAATGCTTTAGAGCTTTACAAACCTGGAGACATAATTGAAGTCCTTTCTTTAGCTTTTTAAAATATGGAGACCCAGGAAAGTGAGAGATGACAGCATGCTGGCAGCCCTTGCTCTCAGTGCCTCCTCGGCCTAGGTGCCCACTCTGCCCACGTTTGAGGAGGCCTTCAGCCCGCCGCTGCACTGTGGGAGCCCCTCACTGGGCTGGCCGAAGCCAGAGCCGGCTCCCTCTGCTTGCGGGGAGGTGTGGAGGGAGAGGCGCGGGCGGGAACCCGGGCTGCGCGCGGGTGCTCGCGGGCCAGCGCGAGTTCCGGGTGGGCGTGGGCTTGGCGGCCGGCACTTGGAGCGGCGGGCCGGCCCTGTGGAGGGTGCGCCGGCTCCCCTAGCAGTGCCGGAGCGGCGGCGCTGCGCTCAAATTCTCGCGGGTCCTTAGCTGCCTCCAGGCAGGGCAGGGCTGGGGACCTGCAGCCCGCCACGCCCGAGCCTCCCTCCGTGGGCTCCTGCGCGGCCAGAGCCTCCTCTACGAGCGCCGCCCCCTGCTCCGTGGCGCCCAGTCCCTTCCACCGCCCAAGGGCTGAGGAGTGCGCATGCACGGTGCAGGACTGGCGGGCACCTCTGTCGGCGGGCACCTCTGCCTGCGGCCCTGGTGCAGGATCCACTAGGTGAAGCCAGCTGGGCTCCTGAGTCTAATGGAGACTTGGAGAACCTTTATGTCTAGCTAAGGGATTATAAACACACCAAGCAGCACTCCGTGTCTAGCTCAAGGTTTGTAAAAGCATCAATCGGCACTCTGTATCTAGCTAATCTAGTGGGGACTTGGAGAACCTTTATAGCTAGCTAAAGGTTTGTAAATACACCAATCAGCACTCTGTGTCTAGCTCAAGGTTTGTAAACACACCAATCAGCACCCTGTGTCTAGTTCAAGGTTTGTAAATGCACCAGTCAGTGCTCTGTCTGGCTAATCTAGTGGGGACTTGGAGAACCTTTGTCTAGCTCAGGGATTGTAACCATACCAATCAGCACCCTGTCAAAACGGACCAATCAGCTCTCTGTAAAACAGACCAATCAGCTCTCTGTAAAATGGACCAATCAGCAAGATGTGGGTGGGGCCAGATAAGGGAATAAAAGCAGGCTGCCTGTACCAGTATTGACAACCTGCTTGGGTCACCTTCCACACTGTGGAAGCTTGGTTCTTTTGCTCTTTGCAATAAATCTTGCTGCTGCTCACTCTTTGGGTCCACACTGCCTTTATGAGCTGTAACACATACTGCAAAAGTCTGCAGCTTCACTCCTGAGGCCAGCGAGACCACGAACCCACCAGAAAGAAGAAACTCCGAACACATCCGAACATCAGAAGGAACAAACTCCAGACACGCTGCCTTTAAGAACTATAACGCTCACCACGAGGGTCTGTGGCTTCATTTTTGAAGTCAATGAGACCAAGAACTCACCAATTCGGGACACAAAAGGTACAACAAACTTTTTGAGAGGAACAGAATGGTCAGCTCTAAAAATGTGTACTGGATATGTGGCAATTGCACACTAGTTTTTTGCATCAGGTTAATTCATGTTCAATGCTTCTTGGTACATGACACAAAAACCAGAATGTAAAGGAAGGTAAATATCAAAGTAGAGTCAAAGAGAGTGGTGGACAAACAGGATATCAATTATTACATTTACAACAATGTGCATTATTTTTATTCAGCCTAGAATATCCAATGCAGTATTCATATAATAAGCACGTTTTCTTTCAAAATGTAGAGTTCCAAGAAAAGGCAAGTCACAGATAGACGATTTCTTGATGAGTGTGGGACCAAGGTAGAGAAATTAATTGTATGATTCTTTGATTATTACCAAATTGTAATCCAAAGTATCCATTTTTCACAAAAGGAGCATACATACATTTGGTACCAAGTGGTCATGTTAGTTGCCAAGATATGGTGTTTTGTTCTTTTTTAACCCTAGAGATTATTTGCATGGATAGAGTACCTCTCGATTCCTCCTTTCCTAATTAACCAAGTTGACTGGCCACTTCTCTTTGTTACCTTTGTTGAAAATATGCAAACACTTTCAGTCAAGACTCATAACCTATGGGCTATTTAATTTTTTTTCTTTATTTTTTTTTTTGAGACAGAGTCTCACTTTGTCACTCAGGTTGGAGTGCAGTGGCTATCTCAGCTCACTGCAACCTCCAGGGTTCAAGCAATCCTCCCTCATCAGCCTGTGGAGTAGCTGGGATTACAGGTGCAGGCCTCCATGCCTGGCTAATTTTTGAATTTTTAGTACAGATAGGACTTCACCATGTTAGCCAGGCTGGTCTCAAACTCATGGCTTCAAATGATCTGCCTGCCTCGGCCTCCCAAAGTGCTGGAATTACAGGCGTGAGCCACCACCCCCAACCCATACAATTTTATTAAATTTATTTCACATATTTCTAGAGGGATCCACTGAGTCACCATCCAAAGTTATCGTTTTACTCTCCCAGGTCTATGTATTAGTCCCTTTATTTCTATCTAAGTCATTTGAGAGGCACTTCACTGTTTTGACTCCCCTTCCCATCTCACAGACAAATAAATATGTTCAAACAAGGAAATGTCAGTGCACCTATTACACCACCATCCACTTCCTCTCCAGGGTAGAAATTCACCTACACTTGTCTGTTGAAAAACCTGAGGGACCTCCCTCAAGCACTGAACAACAGCCTAAGAATAGCCTGTTTTAAAAAATCAGAAAGTCTCTCAGTAATAGCAAGGTGTCAATCATAAAGATTTCTAGAGGCTGGCCTCCAGAGGTTAAAAATAAAGTTTTAAGAAGTAGCAACAAAGAGACTATGTTTAGGTTTTTAAATTCTCCTTGTGCTCTACTTACTTTCCTCAAGATATTTCAAAATGGCAAAACTTTTAATGAACACTGTAGGAGTAGGAACATATCGACCAATGTATGTTTCTGAATGCCTGCTCTATGTCAGTTCTCATAACAGGCAAGCAAGATTAAGTTAAGGTCGTGGTGATGGCTTTCAAGAAATGTACATCCAGGGTAGGGGACAGAAGAAACAAACTAACAATTGTAATAGACGGTGAAAACACTGAAAAGCAAAGAGTAGAGACTTCATCTTCTGCCTATCCTAATCCCTTGGGAAGGGTTTAACCCTCCTCAGTAGCAGAAAAGAATAAAGAATACAATCAAGGCAATGGACTTGATTCTTTCCCTGTTCTTATGTTTTCTCCCATCTAATGATGGCACAAGTTGGAACAGAAGAGACAATGAAAATTCACAAACATTTAATTTATTTATCCTGGTTATAATAACAGCAGGGAAAAAAAAGAGATCTGCAATATTTCTAAAATTTCCCATTTCACACGCTTTATTCAACCATTAACACGCAAGAAACATTCCTCTTTGAGTTATCCTTTGTGCACTGCGTAAAACCCTCAAAAATTACTTCTGTTAATTACATAGAGCTAGTCAGAGCATTGCTTTTTCAGCCTCTTATTAGAGTTGTTTGCATTTCGCTTTTCTCAGTATATCGTAAAATGAGGAGGACCTAGAGCAACTAGGAGGGAAACCTATAAATTTCAGCCCCTTTTAGACTCTCTACCCCCTTAGGTTGAATGCAGTGGTGCTGTTGGCTCATCTAATGTGTATGGCCACAAAATTGTAAGCACCCAATAATCTTACCCATATCATCTTTCTTTCTCCAAATGACCACCAAGAATTCACTGATTTAATATATTGTTTTGATATCAAATGCAATATGCTTTCTTCCTCTTATATAATAGATTTCTTTTTTGATCAATTCTACCAATGTAAGGGACTGTGGGGAGTGAAGGAAAGACATCTACCCCAGTCCAGAGAGACTCCCAAAAGAGATGACAGCCAAAATGATTGTGGAAAGATGGGTGGAAGCCAGCTAGTTACGGAGGAAGAGGAAGGGACATCAGACAGAAAGATGACAACAGAGACTAGAAGGATGAGAAACAGTTATTCCTTCAGGAAAGCACAAGTTTAGTAAAAATGGAGTATCTATAACATGTGATAGGAGGTCAAAAGAAGAAGATATAAACAAACCTAGAAGCCAGTCAATGAAGAGAACTCAAAACATATGGTTATATTAATCACCATGAAAGCAATGACTATGTATTATTTGTCCACTGCCACAATCTCTAGGATGAGGCACAGCACATGGTAGGACCCATATGTGATGAATGTGTAAATGAATAAATGAACAAATGAACAAATGAATATAGGTTGTCCTTTATAAATAGCAGTCCTATATGTAACACTTCCAATATAGCAGTTCTATCAAGGGAAATGTGAGAGACAATGATAATATATATTCATATAAAATACAGCACTTTGAATGGTCAAAATGCTTCTCACCTGGGCTGGGTAGGTAGTTAGATCACAGGTCTACAACATTGGCTGAACACCGAAATCACTTGGGGAGCTTTCATAACTCTCAAAGCCCAATATCCAATTAAATTAAATCAATTAAATCAGAATCTCTGGGGGTGGAATCCAGCATCAGTTTTCAAAGTTTCTAGGTGGCTCCATTATGCAGACGCAGCTGAAAACTCCTGTTGTTTATGCAGCAACATCGTCCAAGGTTTATGCAGCATAAACCTTTATGCAGCATCATCTGTCCAAATCAACAGATGATTTTCTACTTTGGTATACAGGGAAACCACCTGGAGACTTTTTTTCATAAGCCACATGTGTAATCCCAACTACTGATTCAGTAGGGTAAAGAAGGACCCCTACTGTGTGTCCTGTGAAAAAGCTCATCAGGGGATTCTGATGGATGCCAAAGTTTAAGCACCGTATCTTTTTATATTATTATTATACTTTAAGTTCTGGGGTACATGTGCACAACGTGCAGGTTTGTTACATAAGTATACACGTGCCATGGTAGTTTGCTACACCCATCAACCGTTCATCTACATTAGATATTTCTCCTAATGCTATCGCTCCCCCAGCTCCCCAACACCCCAACAGGCCTTAGTGTGTGATGCCCCACCCCCTCCCTGTGTCCATGTGTTCCCATTGTTCAACTCCCAGTTATGAGTGAGAACATGCAGTGTTTGGTTTTCTGTTCTTGTGTTAGTTTGCTGAGAATGATGGTTTCCAGCTTCATTCATGTATGTCCCTGCAAAGGACGTGAACTCATCCTTTTTTATGGCTGCATAGTATTCCATGATGTATATGTGCCACATTTTCGTTATCCAGTCTATCATTGATGGGCAATTGGATTGGTTCCAAGTCTTTGCTATTGTGAACAGTAAGCACTATATCTTTAGAAAAGGGATAGTGAGTTTTGGACACCTGAAAGCAAAACTTAAAAAAAAACTTTCTCTTTTTTTCTTAAGTTTTCAATCATTTTGATTTTTTTTTTCAACTTCTAAGTTCAGGGATACATGTGCAGGATGTGCATGCAGGTTTCTTACATAGGTAAACATGCGCCATGGCAGTTTAGTGCACAGATTATTCCATCACCCAGGTGTTAAGCCCAGCACCCGTTAGCCATTCTGCCATTTCTTTCGTCGTGAGCCATGAACTGTCAGAGGTGCAGTGATGAAGATACATGCAGTGATGAAGATAGAAGGTGACAGAAGACAAACGATTAAAAGTATCTCTTCATTCAGAGAAGTAGGTACGCTTATCTATGTATGTGACTTGTTTCCTGGGAAACACATCAGGAACTGAAGCCACCTGTTGAGCTTCATGTATAAGCCTAATACTTGATCAGCAACTTGACTATCTATATCTGTGCACAGTGGGTAGTAGGAGAAGGGCCTCCAAGTCCTACAATTAGTGTTCCTGGGCAGTATTATTCACATATTACACATCATCTGTTTCTGCATTGCTGACTGTGAGCATTGTACTTTCTTTAATTAAACCCCTTGGGTAAAAGGATCTTCCCAATCAGAACAAATTCTGGAATGCTCTGCGGAGGTAAGCAGATTAAAGAGAACAAAAATAGGGTCAGCTAATTATTTGATAAGAAGTGGGACACAGGAGCTATCATGTACCTCTCTTAAAAAGAGTATGAATCAGGGGAGTTTTAAAAAAAATCTTAATAGTCATCTGCACCGTCTTCTCTATGAGGCAAAATTTTTTTACATTTTTTAAAAGCTTTTGAAGACAGAATCAATGAGCTTCATTGCAGCACAGAGACAAGACTTTCTCAGACTCTCAAAAAAAGAAAAGTTAGCATTCATTAGTATTAAACTGAGCATTTTCTCTCATCAAAGTCAGTATGCATTCACTTGTCTTTATAACACTGCACTTATTAGCTTGTCTACTTCTATCATTAACTAAATGGAAGTGCATACAGATTTAAACATTGTTTTATTTTTACACAATTTGTTCTTAATTTTTCACCTTTTCTCATAGAAAATGAGTCCGGGCCTGGCGTAGTGGCTCACATCTGTAATTTGAGAGGTTAAGGCAGGTGGATCACTTGAGGCCAGGAGTTCAAGACCATCCTGGGCAACATGGCAAACCCAGTCTCTACTAAAAATACAAAAAATAGCTGGGTGTGGTGGTGCGCACTTGTAATTCCCCCTACTCAGGAGGCTGAGGCACAAGAATTGCTTGAACCCAGGAGGCGGAGGTTGCAGTGAGCCAAGATCACACCAGTGCACTCCAGTCTGGGTGACAGAGTGACATTCTATCTCAAAAAAAAAAAAATAAGACAAGAAAAAGAAAAGAAAAGAAAATGAGTCTGGAGTTGAAATGTTCTTCTTATTCATAATAATAATTATTAATGAAATTTACCTTTCACATCTGTGTAAACGATACCATTTAATCAAGTTGTTTTGCCAATTTTTTTTTTTTTTTTTTTTTTTCCTTTTATTATTATTTATTATTATTAAACTTTAGGTTTTATGGTACATGTGCGCAATGTGCAGGTAAGTTACATATGTATACATGTGCCATGCTGGTGCGCTGCACCCACCAACTCGTCATCTAGCATTAGGTATATCTCCCAGTGCTATCCCTCCCCCCTCCCCCCACCCCACAACAGTCCCCAGAGTGTGATGTTCCCCTTCCTGTGTCCATGTGTTCTCATTGTTCAATTCCCACCTATGAGTGAGAATATGCGGTGTTTGGTTTTTTGTTCTTGCGATAGTTTACTGAGAATGATGATTTCCAATTTCATCCATGTCCCTACAAAGGACGTGAACTCATCATTTTTTATGGCTGCATAGTATTCCATGGTGTATATGTGCCACATTTTCTTAATCCAGTCTATCATTGTTGGACATTTGGGTTGGTTCCAAGTCTTTGCTATTGTGAATAATGCCGCAATAAACATACGTGTGCATGTGTCTTTATAGCAGCATGATTCATAGTCCTTTGGGTATATACCCAGTAATGGGATGGCTGGGTCGAATGGAATTTCTAGTTCTAGATCCCTGAGGAATCGCCACACTGACTTCCACAAGGGTTGAATTAGTTTACAGTCCCACCAACAGTGTAAAAGTGTTCCTATTTCTCCACATCCTCTCCAGCACCTGTTGTTTCCTGACTTTTTAATGATTGCCATTCTAACTGGTGTGAGATGGTATCTCATTGTGGTTTTGATTTGCATTTCTCTGATGGCCAGTGATGGTGAGCATTTTTTCATGTGTTTTTTGGCTGCATAAATGTCTTCTTTTGAGAAGTGTCTGTTCATGTCCTTTGCCCACTTTTTGATGGGGTTGTTTGTTTTTTTCTTGTAAATTTGTTGGAGTTCATTGTAGATTCTGGATATTAGCCCTTTGTCAGATGAGTAGGTTGCGAAAATTTTCTCCCATTTTGTAGGTTGCCTGTTCACTCTGATGGTAGTTTCTTTTGCTGTGCAGAAGCTCTTGAGTTTAATTAGATCCCATTTGTCAATTTTGGCTTTTGTTGCCATTGCTTTTGGTGTTTTAGACATGAAGTCCTTGCCCATGCCTATGTCCTGAATGGTAATGCCTAGGTTTTCTTCTAGGGTTTTTATGGTTTTAGGTCTAACATTTAAGTCTTTAATCCATCTTGAATTGATTTTTGTATAAGGTGTAAGGAAGGGATCCAGTTTCAGCTTTCTACATATGGCTAGCCAGTTTTCCCAGCACCATTTATTAAATAGGGAATCCTTTCCCCATTTCTTGTTTTTGTCAGGTTTGTCAAAGATCAAATACTTGTAGATATGTGGCATTATTTCTGACGGCTCTGTTCTGTTCCATTGATCTATATCTCTGTTTTGGTACCAGTACCATGCTGTTTTGGTTACTGTAGCCTTGTAGTATAGTTTGAAGTCAGGTAGTGTGATGCCTCCAGCTTTGTTCTTTTGGCTTAGGATTGACTTGGTGATGCGGGCTCTTTTTTGGTTCCATATGAACTTTAAAGTAGTTTTTTCCAATTCTGTGAAGAAAGTCATCGGTAGCTTGATGGGGATGGCATTGAATCTGTAAATTACCTTGGGAAGGATGGCCATTTTCATGATATTGATTCTTCCTACCCATGAGCATGGAATGTTCTTCCATTTGTTTGTATCCTCTTTTATTTCCTTGAGCAGTGGTTTGTAGTTCTCCTTGAAGAGGTCTTTCACATCCCTTGTAAGTTGGATTCCTAGGTATTTTATTCTCTTTGAAGCAATTGTGAATGGGAGTTCACTGATGATTTGGCTCTCTGTTTGTCTGTTATTGGTGTATAAGAATGCTTGTGATTTTTGCACATTGATTTTGTATCCTGAGACTTTGCTGAAGTTGCTTATCAGCTTAAGGAGATTTTGGGCTGAGACAATGGGGTTTTCTAGATATACTATCATGTCATCTGCAAACAGGGACAATTTGACTTCCTCTTTTCCTAATTGAATACCCTTGATTTCCTTCTCCTGCCTAATTGCCCTGGCCAGAACTTCCAACACTATGTTGAATAGAAGTGGTGAGAGAGGGCATCCCTGTCTTGTGCCAGTTTTCAAAGGGAATGCTTCCAGTTTTTGCCCATTCAGTATGATATTGGCTGTGGGTTTGTCATAAATAGCTCTTATTATTTTGAGATACGTCCCATCAATTCCTAATTTATTGAGAGTTTTTAGCATGAAGGGTTGTTGAATTTTGTCAAAGGCCTTTTCTGCATCTATTGAGATAATCATGTGGTTTTTGTCTTTGGTTCTGTTTATATGCTGGATTACATTTATTGATTTGCGTATATTGAACCAGCCTTGCATCCCAGGGATGAAGCCCACTTGATCATGGTGGATAAGCTTTTTGATGTGCTGCTGGATTCTGTTTGCCAGTATTTTATTGAGGATTTTTGCATCAATGTTCATCAAGGATATTGGTCTAAAATTCTCTTTTTTGGTTGTGTCTCTGCCAGGCTTTGGTATCAGGATGATGCTGGCCTCATAAAATGAGTTAGGGAGGATTCCCTCTTTTTCTATTGATTGGAATAGTTTCAGAAGGAATGGTACCAGCTCCTCCTTGTACCTCTGGTAGAATTCGGCTGTGAATCCATCTGGTCCTGGACTTTTTTTGTTTGGTAAGCTATTGATTATTGCCACAATTTCAGCTCCTGTTATTGGTCTATTCAGAGATTCAACTTCTTCCTGGTTTAGTCTTGGGAGGGTGTATGTGTTGAGGAATTTATCCATTTCTTCTAGATTTTCTAGTTTATTTGCATAGAGGTGTTTGTAATATTCTCTGATGGTAGTTTGTATTTCTGTGGGATCGGTGGTGATATCCCCTTTATCATTTTTTATTGCATCTATTTGATTCTTCTCTCTTTTTTTCTTTATTAATCTTGCTAGCGGTCTATCAATTTTGTTGATCCTTTCAAAAAACCAGCTCCTGGATTCATTTATTTTTTGAAGGGTTTTTTGTGTCTCTATTTCCTTCAGTTCTGCTCTGATTTTAGTTATTTCTTCCCTTCTGCTAGCTTTTGAATGTGTTTGCTCTTGCTTTTCTAGTTCTTTTAATTGTGATGTTAGGGTGTCAATTTTGGATCTTTCCTGCTTTCTCTTGTGGGCATTTAGTGCTATAAATTTCCCTCTACACACTGCTTTGAATGCATCCCAGAGATTCTGGTATGTTGTGTCTTGGTTCTCGTTGGTTTCAAAGAACATCTTTATTTCTGCCTTCATTTCGTTATGTACCCAGTAGTCATTCAGGAGCAGGTTGTTCAGTTTCCACGTAGTTGAGCGGTTTTGAGTGAGATTCTTAATCCTGAGTTCTAGCTTGATTGCACTGTGATCTGAGAGACAGTTTGTTACAATTTCTGTTCTTTTACATTTATTGAGGAGAGCTTTACTTCCAAGTATATGGTCAATTTTGGAATAGGTGTGGTGTGGTGCTGAAAAAAATGTATATTCTGTTGATTTGGGGTGGAGAGTTCTGTAGATGTCTATTAGGTCCGCTTGGTGCAGAGCTGAGTTCAATTCCTGGGTATCCTTGTTGACTTTCTGTCTCGTTGATCTGTCTAATGTTGATAGTGGGGTGTTAAAGTCTCCCATTATTAATGTGTGGGAGTCTAAGTCTCTTTGTAGGTCACTCAGGACTTGCTTTATGAATCTGGGTGCTCCTGTATTGGGTGCATATATATTTAGGATAGTTAGCTCTTCTTGTTGAATTAATCCCTTTACCATTATGTAATGGCCTTCTTTGTCTCTTTTGATCTTTGTTGGTTTAAAGTCTGTTTTATCAGAGACTAGGATTGCAACCCCTGCCTTTTTTTGTTTTCCATTTGCTTGGTAGATCTTCCTCCATCCTTTTATTTTGAGCCTATGTGTGTCTCTGCACGTGAGATGGGTTTCCTGAATACAGCACACTGATGGGTCTTGAGTCTTTATCCAGTTTGCCAGTCTGTGTCTTTTAATTGGAGCATTTAGTCCATTTACATTTAAAGTTAATATTGTTATGTGTGAATTTGATCCTGTCATTATGATGTTAGCTGGATATTTTGCTCGTTAGTTGATGCAGTCTCTTCCTAGTCTCGATGTTCTTTACATTTCGGTATGATTTTGCAGTGGTTGGTACCGGTTGTGCCTTTCCATGTTTAGCGCTTCCTTCAGGAGCTCTTTTAGGGCAGGCCTGGTGGTGACAAAATCTCTCAGCATTTGCTTGTCTGTAAAGTATTTTATTTCTCCTTCACTTATGAAGCTTAGTTTGGCAGGATATGAAATTCTGGGTTGAAAATTCTTTTCTTTAAGAATGTTGAATATTGGCCCCCACTCTCTTCTGGCTTGTAGGGTTTCTGCCGAGAGATCCGCTGTTAGTCTGATGGGCTTCCCTTTGATGGTAACCCGACCTTTCTCTCTGGCTGCCCTTAACATTTTTTCCTTCATTTCAACTTTGGTGAATCTGACAATTATGTGTCTTGGAGTTGCTCTTCTCGAGGAGTATCTTTGTGGCGTTCTCTGTATTTCCTGAATCTGAATATTGGCCTGCCTTGCTAGATTGGGGAAGTTCTCCTGGATAATATCCTGCAGAGTGTTTTCCAACTTGTTTCCATTCTCCCCGTCACTTTCAGGTACACCAATCAGACGTAGATTTGGTCTTTTCACATAGTCCCACATTTCTTGGAGGCTTTGCTCGTTTCTTTTTATTCTTTTTTCTCTAAACTTCCCTTCTCGCTTCATTTCATTCATTTCATCTTCCAGGGCTGATACCCTTTCTTCCATTTGATCGCATCGGCTCCTGAGGCTTCTGCATTCTTCACGTAGTTCTCGAGCCTTGGTTTTCAGCTCCATCAGCTCCTTTAAGCACTTCTCTGTATTGGTTATTCTAGTTATACATTCTTCTAAATTTTTTTCAAAGTTTTCAACTTCTTTGCCTTTGGTTTGAATATCCTCCCGTAGCTCGGAGTAATTTGATCGTCTGAAGCCTTCTTCTCTCAGCTCGTCAAAGTCATTCTCTGTCCAGCTTTGTTCCGTTGCTGGTGAGGAACTGCGTTCCTTTGGAGGAGGAGAGGTACTCTGGTTTTTAGAGTTTCCAGTTTTTCTGCTCTGTTTTTTCCCCATCTTTGTGGTTTTAACTACTTTTGGTCTTTGATGATGGTGATGTACAGATGGGTTTTTGGTGTGGATGTCCTTTCTGTTAGTTTTCCTTCTAACAGACAGGACCCTCAGCTGCAGGTCTGTTGGAGTACCTGGCCGGCCGTGTGAGGTGTCAGTCTGCCCCTGCTGGGGGGTGCCTCCCAGTTAGGCTGCTCGGGGGTCAGGGGCCAGGGACCCACTTGAGGAGGCAGTCAGCCCGTTCTCAGATCTCCAGTTGCGTGCTGGGAGAACCACTGCTCTCCTCACAGCTGTCAGACAGGGACATTTAAGTCTGCAGAGGTTACTGCTGTCTTTTTGTCTGTGCCCTGCCCCCAGAGGTGGAGCCTACAGAGGCAGGCAGGCCTCCTTGAGCTGTGGTGGGCTCCACCCAGTTCAAGCTTCCAGGCTGCTTTGTTTACCTAAGCGAGCCTGGGCAATGGCGGGCGCCCCTCCCCCAGCCTGGCTGCCGACTTGCTGTTTGATCTCAGACTGCTGTGCTAGCAATCAGCGAGACTCCGTGGGCGTAGGACCCTCTGAGCCAGGTGCGGGCTATACTCTCCTGGGGCACCGTTTCCTAAGCCCGTCGGAAAAGCACAGTATTCGGGTGGGAGTGGCCCGATTTTCCAGGTGCAGTCTGTCACCCCTGGAAGGGGAACTCCCTGACCCCTTGCGCTTCCCGAGTGAGGCAATGCCTCGCCCCTGCTTCGGCTGGCGCACAGTGCGCTCACCCACTGACCTGCGCCCACTGTCTGGCACTCCCTAGTGAGATGAACACGGTACCTCAGATGGAAATGCAGAAATCACCCGTCTTCTGTGTCGCTCGCGCTGGGAGCTGTAGACCGGAGCTGTTCCTATTCGGCCATCTTGGCTCCTCCCCGTTTTGCCAATTTTAATACAAGTGTTTTCATGCTCAAGACCTGTGAGCCTGTCCCATATTAGAACAATTAATGAGTTTATGATACCTGTCATTTGCTCACATTTTCTCAGAAGAAAAAAACTGTATCATGCTAACTGCCCTAATATGCTCTTTTATCTACTTCACAGCCCTTCTACTTCTAATGTCAGTAATTAATATTTGCCACGTTTAATGAGGATTCATTCAAAGAGGGGCAGCAGCCTCTTCAACCCTAAGAACCCCAGTGAAAGTGGCTATAGTTACTGTGCTATAGCAAAGTCATAAACAGGGAAAACAGGAAAAAGGCCAAAAAAAAAAAAGAGATGCATACTGAATCTGATAATAAAAAATGCTCAATTTAATATTAATGAGTGCCAAATTATTTCCTTTTTAACAATTTGAAAAGAAAGTAATATAAGCAGTAACAGCTACTTATTAAACTAATAACAGATTGTCATATTTCTGTCCTTTACATGGATTACCTTATTCTTAATCTTTTAACAATCTTATAAGGTAGATGTCTTAGTCCATTTGTAGTGCTATAAGAGACTGTCATAGACTGGGTAATTTATATAAATAACAGAAATTTATCCTCCCAGTTCTGGAGGCTGGGAAAGGCAAGATCAAGACACCAGGATCTGATGGCAGCCTTCTTCCTGTGTCCTCACATAGTGGAAGTCAGAAGGGCAAGACATAAATTCTGTGTCTTCCTATGGCAGAAGAGTGAAAGAGGGAAGACCTACTTACACAAGCTCCTATTATATCAGCATTGATCCATTTATGAAGGCAGAACCTCCATGACCTAAACACCTCCCAAAGGCCCCATCTCCCAGCACCGCTGCCCTGGGAATCAAATTTCCAACACATGAATTTGGGGGACACATTCAGATCATAGCAGTGTTACCTAGGCAACACAGAAAAGAAAACCGAGGCATACAGAGAGTAAGTGGCTCGTCTAAGGTTGCACGTGATGCAAATGGACGACCTGTAAGTAGAACCAGGGCTAACTCAAAATTTTCATGGTAATATCTTTAAAAATGTTCACACCACTCATGGGGAGAGGGGCAGCACCCACTACAGAATGTACCTTCCCATGCCATATCTCATTTTGGAGAAAGTTAGTGCTGTTGCTAATTGCATTGTTCAAATATTGAATTTGTTAAGTGTTTTCTCTCTGACAAATGAATTTTGTTGTTTAGAAATCAACAAGCAATTGTCCCATATTGAAAGGTTCTGACATTTAACAGTAGAAACTACATTTTCTCAAAAGCTGACTTCTCTGGAGTTACTGAGTGTCTGTAAACATTTGATTATTTTTCTCAATAGGAGTGATTGATCATCAGAAATAAGTTGCAACCATTCTCAGACATTCATGGACAAGCCCCTTTTAGTTGCCATGGACTATCACAGATATAGATTCTAATCATATTCTAAACTTAGAGTTGATCTGCTTTTGAAGTGGTTAGGGGAAAAAAATACTCAGCATCTGATGGCTAGGCTATATCAGTGGAGAATCAACAAAGGTTTGCCAGATACCTGCTTTGTAATTTAAAATGTGATAAATGCCATGGGGAACACAAAGAAATATAAGCAAAGTTCCTTCCCTTTGGAAATTTTACAATCTAACTGGTAAAATGAGACATGTGTAGATGAAATGATTCATAAAGGAGAAAAGTGTGTAATAAAATAATTATGTGGATGAAATAATAGTGTGATGGTGTTAAAAAACAAGCATAAGCGGTATCGTGTATTCCTTCAATTATTGAATATTAATTTACTACTTCAGTCAGTTAATATGATATTTCAAAGACTAATTGGATATGAACTCTGTCCTCTAGACTAGAAGTTTATAATTGGGAAAATAAGTACCTATAAACAAAAATAAAACTGTATTACAAAGCAAAATATAAAGTGTCTTAAAATATCTAACATGAAAAATTAGGGAAACTCATCAAAAAGTTTCTGAAAGAACTGATTTTGAGGACTGAGGAGACTTTCAATGGGTGAAAAGTGGGTGGAGAGTTCCAGAACGGAATTATACATGTGAGCCTGCATGTATATACATGCATGAATGCATGCATAATTAAAAATTAAGAAAAAACACAAAAATTTAACTGGTTATTTATGAGTTGGGAAACCACAGGGGCTTGTTTATTTTCTTAACCTGAGTTTTCTCTCAAAAAGCAGTCTGAGACAGGTAGTTATTTTGGGAAGTGATTCTAAGCAACAGAATTGAAGACCCAGTGAGAGTGAAACAGAAAAGGAGAGAAAATCAATGTAAGTGTGCAGTCTTGGCTTGGTCACTGCTGTGGGCACCTAGGCCTCAGTCCTGCTGAGATATTCTGAAAAGCCGTGTGGAATATGCCTCAGAATTGAACACCTCAGGGACAGAAGAGGAGACATTTATTCCCTGGCTATTATGCCCATTGATCAAGAGTTACCCCGGGGATGCTAACACCAGTGCATTTGCAGATTATCCTTATGCAAATACTAGGTGAACTCCCACAGCTTCACAGTTAACAAACAGAGTCAGAAAATTCTGCTGAGGTGAGGTTACACTGGCACAAAGCTGGTCACTCCAGGAACAGCTGGGGTAAATTGTGTGCCCAGGGGGTGTGGGGAAGGGTACAAGATATGTCAACTACACCTGTCGCAAGCATTTCAACAGTAGGAGTTCTCTTCATTTTTATTTTCAAGAACTTGTTAAATAGTAAATTGTCAATTTGTTTGTTACATTTAAGATATCGCCCTATAAACAGGACATTTACATTTTAACAGAAATTAAACCATAAAAAACCTAGTTAGATAAATTAGGTTTATGTTGAGATAGTTAAAGAGGAAACTAAAGTGGTTTTTCTTTTTCTTTCCTCCGAAAGAAAGTTTAGGAAGAAAGAAAACTTACTTTTACTGATAAGTACTAAATGTCATGCCCTGTGCTAGATACTTTGGAATATTTTCTCTAACCATCAACTCTATGAGAAAAACATTGTAATCTAGATCTGACTTGAGCCTATTTGCACCTCAGAGATATCAGTTTAGAGGCTTGAAACAGCTCTTTCACAGCCTATGCAAATCTTAATACACACTCCAAAACTCCTGTGACTCCAAACTCTACTTCTTCAAAACCGTAGCTCCTTCATCTGGGAGTGACATCCTAGTAAGATCTTTTCTTGTAGAGTAGATACAACTTGTCCCTTTAGTAGTTAATACCCAAAAAATCCAGTCACACTCATGCTTTTGGAAGTTTAGCTTGGGCTTTTAAAGCTTGAGGAGTAACAGAAAGAGATCACACCCGTCACCACCCAGGCTTCCTTCTTCTCTAAGTCACCTCATACCCTACTCCTTTCCAAAAGCCTGCTCCACATTCACAACCATCCTGATAGCACACAGCCAGCCTCTGGGGCAGGGAGTGTTGTTTCTGGCTCTGGATGTGGCACTCATGGGGAGCTGCCTGATCCATCTTGTCAGCCCTCCTTATCTCCCTAGAGTTGAATAAAGTGACATCATTTTCACAACACTATTTGTTTAGCCAAGAAAATGTGTATTGACTGTCTATTCTCTTACACATTAAGCTCTGTGCTAAAAAGTACAAATTATAGGCACTGACCTTGCCCAGATGGTACTCAGAGTTTTGTGGAAGAGATAGACAATTATAATCATAATTCAGTGTGATAAGTTTAGTGGTAAATATTTTCAAGTAACAGAAGAGATGATGAACTCTGTCTAAGGCAACCAGCAAAGCTTCCAAGAGGAGTTGATACCTAAGATGTATTTTAAAGGATGAACAGGGGATTGTCCTATGGAGAAGGGAAGGAAGAGCATTCTAAGGGCCACATAATTTACAAAGGCACACAAGTAGGCAGCTCCATGCTATATTTCAGAGAAATTAACATAGTTTTAAATAAATAGATAATAAACATAATGGGAGGAAAGTGTGAAGTGAATTTGGATAGGTAGATGAAGACTAGATGATAACGTCTGGAGTCATGCTAAGCACCTCAGACATCTCCTGTTGGTGTTGAGGGCTAGAGAAAGATTTGAAACAGCAAAATAACATGGTAAATTTTCTGTCACTCTGGTTACCGTGTGGAGGACCACAGACCAGACATAATGGAAGCAGGAAGACCCATTAGACCAATAGCCCAGGTGAATAATTATTACACCACAAACCCTGACGGTGATATTGAAGATGGGTATTTAAAAGAAAAAAAACAGGTTTTAGAACTAGTTAGAAAATGAAATAGACTGTATTTGGAGATTTGTGGGATGTAGAGAGTAAGGAAGTTGTTAAAGTCAAGAATGATATCCTAATGTCTGGCTGCGTGATGAGTGGTGACTCCATCAACCATTAAAAGAAATACAGGACAAAGGAACAGGTTTATGGTGGGTGGTAGAAAGGGAGTTTAATTTCAGGCAAGTTAAATTTTAGATGCTGTAAAACATTATATTGGCTAGCTATTGATGCAAAATAAACAATGCTAAAACTCTGTAGTTAAAAAAAGATTACTTATCATCATTCACATACCTGTGGACTGACTGGAGTTTGGCTGATCTAGGCTGGGTTCAGATGGGCAACTCTGATTTAGGATTGATGAGTGGGTCTGCTTCTCACCACAAGTCTTGGGTTGGATGGGAAGGTTCTGTTCCATGTTTTATTGATTTTCCTTGAACCAATGAGCTATTCAAGACATGTTTGGGTTTTTTTTTTTTTTCCATAAATATAGCAGAGGTGGGAGAGAGCAGGCAGAAACACACAAAGCCTCGTAAGGCCTAGGCTCAAAACTGGTATACTATCACTTCCCTCCATATTCCAATAGCCAAAGCAAGGCACATGGCCAAGTTCAAAGTCAAAATACCTTTTGCCCACAAAGAGACTATGGCAAGGGTGTGGATGCAGAGAAGGGTGAAAAATTGAAGCCAATAATATGTTGGCTCAAATATCCAGGAGAAGATTTGGGTAAGGCAGTTGGATATGTATAAAACTAAAGCCTGCAGAAAAACTCAGGCATAAAAGTTATAGATTCTTGTTTAATTGGAGTATAGCTCATGAATAAAGTGATAAGAGGAGATTATATGTAATACATATAGTAATAAGAGGCAGCCCAAAGACAGACTGCTAGGAACGACCAACATTTACAGAGTAAAGGATGGGATTCCTTGAAAAAATTGAAAAAGAATTGGTCACTAGGGTTGTAGGAGGCACAGGAGGGTTTCCTCTTAGGGAAGCCAAGTAATTAGAGCCTTTCAAGAATAAAGTGGTTAAAATTACATCACACTACTAGAAAACTAAAATATTTATTGAGTTTCTACTAAAGGCTGAGTATTATACTAAATTCTTTTACATGAATTATTTCACTTAACCCTTATAAGGATGAAATGAAGTGTATAACATTATTATCCCCATTTATTGATATGGAAAGTGAAGTGAAGAGAAATTAAGAAATCAATGCAAATTCATACAGCAATTGAGGCAGTATGACTACAGAACTCATTCTCTGGACCTTGATGAGAGACTGTGTCTTAAGAATATTAAATGCCAACTTTTCACTCTGTAAGACACATGCGCACGTATGTTTATTGCAGCATTATTCACAATAGCAAAGACTTGGAACCAACCCAGATGTCCAACAATGATAGACTGGATTAAGAAAATGTGGCACATATACACCATGGAATACTATGCAGCCATAAAAAATGATGAGTTCATGTCCTTTGTAGGGACATGGATGAAATTGGAAATCATCATTCTCAGTAAACTATCGCAAGAACAAAAAACCAAACACCGCATATTCTCACTCATAGGTGGGAATTGAACAATGAGAACACATGGACACAGGAAGGGGAACATCACACTTTGGGGACTGTTGTGGGGTGGGGGGAGGGGGGAGGGATAGCATTGGGAGATATACCTAATGCTAGATGATGAGTTGGTGGGTGCAGCACACCAGCATGGCACATGTATACATATGTAACTTACCTGCACATTGCGCACATGTACCATAGAGCCTAAAGTATAATAATAATAATAATAATAATAATAATAATTTAAAAAAAAAGAAAATAGGGTAAGCCAAGAACACAGTGGGTGTATGACTCAGCAAACAGTATTGCCTTTTTATTTAATAATATCATAAGACATTCATATGCAAATGGATTGAATAATAATTGGGGAAGGTGAAAGATGTGGCTGGGTAGTCCCATGCTGGGGGAAACCCAAGAAGTTTGGGAGGTATCTGTGTTCCAGCAAAGGATGGGACCCCAAGTGAGTGGATTTGGCTTGGGTCCAAAAACATGGCACTCAGTTTTCGTGGTTCTTGGGCATCCTGTGGTTTTGTTTGAGGTTTGGACCCAGTTAATGCCAATAAATCCAGTTTTTATAATAAAAAAAAAGAAATAATACTAAAAATGGCCCATATTTACATTAAAAAACATATTCAGAGGATCTATCTAATTTGTTTAAAATCATGCAATTTGCAAGTAGCAGAGGCAGGTTTTGAACCCTGATCATTCAAACTCCAGGGTTCTTATACTGATCACAGTACCATCAATGTAGTAGTAATTCTTCCACACCTTTATTTCACCCAAAGCTCTTCTCCAAGAGCATGGGCTTTTCACCAAGGCTTCACCTAGCAACATTGCTTTTGTTCTATCATTTAGTGAATGACAGCTTAAGAAAGCAACAAAAAAGTAAAATATATAGATCATGTACAACTTTTCTTTCAGATGGATGTGAATTTCAAATAAGACTCGACAAGTAAAAATCAAAATCTGGTAAATATCAAACTACTGTTACTTTTAGGAGCCTAGGCTTGCTCAAATAGATAACAAATTGAACATACCTTTATCTACTAAATACAGTTCAATTGTACTCTTTATGGATAAGGATAGATCTCTTCACAAAACCAAAGCATTTGACAAATTCATAAATTGAATCTACATGGTATGAGATCTTTGAATGTATTACTTGGAAAGATATTATATCTTTCCAAGATACTATAGAGAAAGAAAGAAATTATATCCTATTCTACAGTTAAAACTACATAAATGACACCATATAAATGGGCAAAAGTGATAGAAATGATAGAAATTGTTGAAAATAAAGATCATTTGTTGAAGAGAGTTTTTCTTTTATAAAATTTCCATTATTTAATTATAATAATGTTCATTCAGTAAATTATTTTCTTTTTTCTGAAAGGTTTTGAATCTACCCTATGACCCCTTCTTCCTTTTGAAATGAAAAAAAAAAACTTCTTTTTTTTTTGTCACTTGATTTATTGTTGTTCTTAGAGGCAGGGTCTCACTCTTGCTCATAGTTCGCTACAGCCTCAACCTCCTGGGCTTAAGCGATTCCCCCACCTCAGCCTTCCAAGAAGCTGGGAATACAGATACATGCCTCTAATCCTGGCTAATTTTTTATTTTTTGTAGAGATGGGGTCTCACTGTGTTGCCTAGGCTGGTCTCTTACTCCTGGCCTCAAGCGTTCATCCCACCTCCGCCTCCCAAGTGCTGTGATTACACGCAGGTTGACCACACCTGGCCTTGACAAAAAACTTCTAAACATAAGAAATGTTCTTATGATTCATTGACATCATGTAAGAAAATTTTGCCTAAAATATTCCTCAATGTCTTTTTAAAACAGAAAATAATTTATTTAATAAATAAACTGAATTAACGGAATCCACTACTCAGGTCCCCTCCCCAGATTTTACTTGGATCTCAAGGACACACTTATGTTCACACATCAATCCAATTACTTACCCAGCCTTTTGGGTTTAAGAATAAGCCATTCAACCCAAATTAAAGCTTCTTATAAATCTCTTTCTGTATCAAGTTTGGGAGAAATGCATATATAATTCCAAACCTTAAAGAAAAGAGAATATCCTTTGATGATGAGGCTATGACTTCATGCACAGCGTGAACAGGGCATTCTTTCACTCATTTACCCTTCTGTCCTAGCAAGTCTGAACCTTAACAGGTTTTTTGCTCAGTGGGGGCAAGTTCCCACTTTACACACTTCCTTCACCCAAACCCATAATTTGGTGGAAAAGAACATGATGCAGTCCCCCCATACTCTTACTTTATACCTTAGAACACAATCAAGTATGTCATATTAAAATTCATTGTACTACTGCAAAACAGAGAGAAATTTGAGAGAAGGAACTTCTTGCATTCATCATTATACCCACGATGTCTAGAGCAGTGCCTGCTGTTATCAATAGAGGTTGTTAAATGGCCATAGGTAATTGCCAATAGAAACTGTGTGTTGCTAAGGCCCAATCCAAGTGACTGGTGATAATAATAAATGCTAATATTTACAGTCTTCCAAGAATAATGTTAAAAATCTTTTATGTGTACCACTTTCTTTAATCATCACTGGAACTCTATGGAGTTGGCACTATTGTTTCCTTCATTTTGCATATAAGAAAACTGATTCAGAAGTAAATAATTTGTATAATGCCCTATGAATAGTAAATTGGAAGGTCTAGATTCAAACTCAGACATTTTGACTCCATTCTTTCCCAGTGTTGTAAGCTTCCTATCTTCGGTACGAAGGACAGCATTCTCAAGTGAGAACATGGAATGTTCTCTTTCTTCTGTATCTAGAAGAGGCCCACAAAGCACAAGGAGAAAATATAGTTTCTGTCAGTTCCTGGACTATAAGTTCTCTGGGCTTGTCCCATCTTGAGGTCATGGAAAATAGAAAAGAAAGGCCATCCCTGCAGCTTTGAGTTCAGGAAATTCCTCCCTCTTTTATCTTCTTTTCTCCTGCTCTTTGCCGGAATATATATTGACTCTCCATTCTGACCCATACTTTGCCTATTGCTCCCAATTTAGGCTCAATAATACAGTTCCACAGTGCGCCTTCTTTACTGATTTAGAAACCCCATCACCAAGTGCTACTGCCACAGACCCTAGACTGAGGGCCCTAATAAGGCCAGGACCCTATAAATCACCCCCTCCCCCACCCCAAACCAGACAAAAAATACTTCCAGAAAGGGACACCAGCCACTCAGAGTGATTTAGTTTTCTTTGAGAATATTCATTCATATTTCCTTTGACTCTCTCCAAATTTTATTTCTCACTTTTAAAATGAATAATAATAATTCTTAAACACTAAGCCAATCATAAAATTTGCATACACTTAATCTTTATTATACCAAGTATAATCTCCAGACCAGGAACTTGGAATGTGGATTCTTAAGCCCCACCTCAAAAATATGGAATCAGAGACCTCATTTAGCAAGATCCATAAGTGATTTCTCACACATTTACATTTGGGAAGCATTACAGTAGATGACAACCACTCTGTACTGAAATTCTAAAATATTTTCTACTCTTTATTCCTACAAAGTACATAATTCCTACAGTTCATTCCAACATACTCCATATGTTCCTTTGTGTAACTAGAGGAAAGATCCAGCAACACAAAGCAAAGGCAATATCATTATTCTAGATACTGACTTGGGTCTGTCTTGAAATGTTTATTGATTTGAGGTTGTTATTCCCAGTGTTGTCTGTTTCTTTAGAGTTATCATTTTACTTTTCCTTGCAGAGAATGCCGTTATATTATCAAGGCAGAACATTGATATATAATAATATTACATAATAATATTATTATATTATATTATAATAATAATATTGCATTAATCTAACCCTAGAGGCTACCACAACATTTGGTACACAGTAGGTAACAAATAGTATGCTGAATAAATAAATGAGACCATTTTGTATTGCACATATTTGTTTTTCTAAATTAACTCCATTGTGAGATTGTAGAACCCTTGGAAATAGGTGGCGTGTCTTACTCATCTTTGCATTTTCTTCCAACATCCAGCAGAGTACCTTACATGTAGTATTTGGTGCATAAATGTTTATTAAATTGAACTAAATTGGTCATTGGGCATGAAAAACAATAGGTCATTTACCAAATTGGAGGATTTAATCTGAGAGTGAAGTTCAACCTGTTGTCAAGGAAGCAGGATGGAGAAGGCATTAACAAGAAAAAAGTAATTATTGCCATTAAAATATAATAGGATAAAATCTTACCTAAGGGAAAAGAAAAACAGGACGTTAATTTTCTGGTGACTTAGTGAACATTAATTTTTTAGTGACTTACTGAGTTTGGGATTACTTCTTGACTCAGATGTTTTTTGATGCTTATGCAAATGGGAGAAATAACTACTTTAAAAAACATTGTGATGTCATGGAAATGCCACAGGCACTTTCCTTGTGTGTAAAATGGGAACAATGGCAAAACATCTGTTTTACAGATTGTTGTGAGGGTCAAACCAAACTCTGTAGGTAACGGGCTCAACACAACTCTTGACACTTACTAGATACTGAATAAATGATAGTTTCCTTCTTCATTGTAGTAAATCAAATGCATTTACTATACCCTGTTCCTTCATTTATTCATTCCACACTTAGTGGATATCTACTCTGGAATCCATAGAGGTTTCATGGTATAATGGCACTTGTTTCAAGCCTTGAAAGATAATAAACAGAGAAAAAAAAAAGAGAATTCAGACTGAAAAACAACATGGATAATAGCACAGTTAGGTGTGTTTAGAATACAAGGTAAGTTGAGGAATAGTAATAGAATTTGAAACTGAAAAACTGCAAGAAAATGGATGTCTTTAAATGCCAAGATAAATATTTGGATTTTCATTCTGTAGGCTTTTGGAAGCCACTCAAGACTTTTGGCATCACTCATGGCTAATTTCTTATCCTCTTCTCATCTCATTCTACACAGTCTTCTCTAGATGACCTCTATTTCTATGGCACTAGACAACTTAGATTACCCAAATCTACATCTCCAGCCCAGCTTGCCTGAGTTCACACCCATACATGCAACTGCCTAAGAACATCTCCATATGGAAAGCTCACAGATACCTTTCAGCTAACCATGTAAAGTTGAACTCATTATTTGTCCCAATTGTTCCCTATGTCAGATTAATTCAATCGTCATCCACCCAGTTGTTCCAGATCAATAATTGTGATCCATCATTACTTTTCTTTCTCCCTTATCTTCTATATCCAATCATAACATTCTGTAGAATCAAACTCCTAAAGATCTCTTGAATTTTTCTATTTCTCTCATTTTAACTGAACCCATACTTGCCCAAGCCAATGTTGTATCTCACTTAAATGGGTATAATAGTCTCCTAACTGGTCTTCTGCTTCAGCTTTTACCCCTCCCCAATTCATTCTCAACACAGAAACAAAGATTTTTCTTATAATGTCAACTGAGCACATTGTTCCCTTGCTTAAAACACTTCCCTGGCTTCCCCATTACACATGAAGCAAAATTCCAACTCCAATGGTTTGCAAAACCCTACACAATTTGGACCATATTCATCTTCGTCTTTATTTCCTTCTACTTTCCCCCATGATTGCCATATTTCAGTTAGGCTCTTATAAACCAGGGTCTTTACACATGCACTCTCCTGTTCTTAAAAAGCTCACCTTTTCTTTCTCCAATTGATGTGACTAACAACACCCCTTGTGCATCAAGTGTATAGTGCATTGTGCAATGTCTGCCCTCCTGGGAAGAATGCACAAAACCAATCTTAACTGTCCATGCCATAGTGCCTAGGCAATGCCTGGCAAATGGTAGCTGCTCGATAAAGGCACAAATAAAAGGAGTGATATAACCAGAACTGTGTAGAATCCATTTGATGTCAGATGATAGGTTGTCTTGGACAAGTCAGAAACCAAATTCAGCAAGCTACTGACAAATTAGATGAGAGCCAGGCCTGAGTTAGATAAATAAGGAAAAAAAAGATAGATATAGTAAAAACTACTGATGTCCACAACAATATTCTAGAACTGAAATAAAAACTCACCACATGATGTCTACACAAAGACATGAAATGAGACCAAAAGTACCACCGTATATCTGGACTGCTTAGAAGAAATCTATTACTCTAACAGCTCTTCTTCCTGATTCTATAGCCTTCGCCATTCTCCCTCAGAAAGTGGCCTCAAAATGCAGCCTACATTTTAGGACTTTACAAACCTATTCAATCTATAATAACTGCTTATAAGTCTATTTCCACTGCCTTAGAAAACAGCTTAGACAGATTTTCAAAGGCATTTTAATCTACCTCAAGAGAGAAACTGTTTACATATCCTTCTAGAACCACTACATTATTTCCTGTATTATATTTGATGTGAATAAAACTAGAGGGAAATATCTAGTAATGTAAAATAAACCCAACAATATTGTTCAGTATAACTACTGGTTAATATCTAATTTTGAAAGTGTATTTTTGGCTGGGCAATGTGGATCACACCTGTAATCCCAGAACTTTGGGAGGTGAAGGTGGGAGGATTGCTTGAGCCCAGGAGGTCGAGGCTACAGTGACCATGATCATGCCACTGCACTCCAGCCTGGGTGACAGACAGAGCAAGACCGTTTAAAAGACGAAGGAAGGAAGGAAGGAGGGAAGGAAGGAGGGAAGGAGGGAGGGAGGGAAGGAAGGAAGGAAAAGACAAAGAGAAAGTAAGTTTATTTTTTGCAGGAATATTTTTTGCTTCGTATCTCTATAACTATGGGCATTGATCACTCAGTGAAAATATCATTAGGATGTTTAACGGAAAAGGCGTCATTGAATAAGCTTTCAGTCAAACCCCAGCAAACTAAGAATCTGCCAATAAGCTGTTTTAAAGTCAGTTTTAGAACTTTGACTTTTATGGTTAGATATATTTCCAAGAAGCCAACTAACCTAAATATCAGAGTAAATAATAGGTCTTTATTCTTATCCACTACTCTGGACCCATCAACACCACTAAAGGAATGATTTTTTTTTTTCTTAATCCAGGAAAAAGATAAACAATAACTTTTTAGTTTCTGTGAGTTAGGTTTGAAGGAAGCAGTGGTGTTGAACAAAGATTTATGCAATGACCTTGAACAAGTGCCTTCCCTGCCTTAGTTGTCCCATATTTCAAAAGAGAAAGGACAACCAGATGATTATTAAGTCTTCTGCTCTTGGAAAAATGTCTTATAGTCTAAAGAGAGAGTCAAAGTGTCATATGATGTGATGTGTGCAACAATAATATTCAGGGGTAACTAGGCACTGCCTCTCCCTGGAGCTATTGAGAAAGAAAGTCTTCAAAGGAAAAAAGAAAGGCTCTTGAGCTGAAGCCTCCAATGATAAACAAGAGTTGAATCAATGACAGAAGGAGAGAAAGGCAAGCCAGGCAAAAGAGGCAGCTTGGACAAAGTCCTCAAGGTCTGAAAAAGCATGTGGTTACAGGAATCAGCAAGTGTTTTGTGATAGCTAGTGCACAGTATGCCGGAGACAGAACTGCAGGAGGTGAGCTTGGAGATGCAGGCTGGAACCAGAAGAGTTGATGTACATTGGGTAGACAACTGGGGAGGGGAAGGTGGGTGTTAAGGCATTTTAAGGAAGGATAAAGTATGAAAAATTTTTTATCATACAAAAATTACTCTGGAGTAACAACAGAGGATATAAAGAAAGTAGGAGATACCAGATACAGGAAGACCAACTAAGGCTATTATCATTGTGAAGTTGTAAAATAATGAGTGGCAGTGAGGATGGAAAGGAATTTTTTTTTTGTTTTTGAGACAGAGTCTCACTCTGTCTCCCAGGCTGGAGTGCAGTGGTGCAATCTCTGCTCACTGCAGCCTTCCCCTCCCGGGTTCAAGCAATTCTCCTGCTTTAGCCTCCTGAGTAGCTGGGACTGCAGGTATGCACCATCATGCCTGGCTAATTTTTGTATTTTTAGTAGAGACAGGGTTTCACCATGTTGGCCAGGATGGTCTCGATCTCCTGACCTCATGATCTGCCCACCTCCGCCTCCCAGAGTGCTGGGATTATAGGCGTGAGCCACTGTGCCCAGCCACGAATTTTTAACACACATCAAAGAAACTCTATATTGTGAGGGCTTGATAGCTTGATAAATGATTGGATGTAGAGATAGGGTAAGCTGATGCTTTTATCAGGTGAAAGTACAACAGAAGTGGTAACATACACTGCTGATAAGAATGTAAAATGGTGCAACCACTATGAAAAAGTTTGGCAGTTTTTCAAAAGATTAAATATAGTTACCAAATAACCCAACAATTTCACTCCTAGCTATATACCTGTTAAAGTGAACTAAATATGGCCTGAGAAGGACTCCATACTTCTATATTTGAGTCCTTGTGGACAAACTACAACCTACCTTAATAGGTAGACAAGATTGAAAACCTAACTTAGGAGTATGCATCCGTAACAATAGCTAAGACTTGTTTGCAGACGACATGATTATATATCTAGAAAACCCCATTGTCTCAGCCCAAAATCTCCTTAAGCTGATAAGCAACTTCAGCAAAGTCTCAGGATACAAAATCAATGTGCAAAAATCACAAGCATTCTTATACACCAATAACAGCCAAACAGAGAGCCAAATCATGAGTGAACTCCCATTCACAATTGCTTCAAAGAGAATAAAATACTTAGGAATCTAACTTACAACGGAAGTGAAGGACCTCTTCAAGGAGAACTACAAACCACTGCTCAAAGAAATAAAAGAGGATACAAACAAATGGAAGAACGTTCCATGCTCATGGGTAGGAAGAATCAATATCATGAAAATGGCCATACTGCACAAGGTAATTTATAGATTCAGTGCCATCCCCATCAAGCTACCAATGACTTTCTTCACAGAATTGGGAAAAACTACTTTAAAGTTCATATGGAACCAAAAAAGAGCCCGCATCGCCAAGTCAATCCTAAGCCAAAAGAACAAAGCTGGAGGCATCACGCTACCTGACTTCAAACTATACTACAAGGCTACAGTATCCAAAACAGCATGGTACTGATACCAAAACAGAGATATAGATCAATGGAACAGAACAGAGCCCTCAGAAATAACGCCGCATATCTACAACTATCTGATCTTTGACAAACCTGAGAAAAGCAAGCAATAGGGAAGGGATTCCCTATTTAATAAATGGTGCTGGGAAAACTGGCTAGCCATATGGAGAAAGCTGAAACTGGATCCCTTCCTTACACTTTATACAAAAATTAATTCAAGATGGATTAAAGACTTAAATGTGAGACCTAAAACCATAAAAACCCTAGAAGAAAACCTAGGCATTACCATTCAGGACATAGGCATGTGCAAGGACTTCATGTCTAAAACACCAAAAGCAATGGCAACAAAAGCCAGAATTGACAAATGGGATCTAATTAAACTAAAGAGCTTCTGCACAGCAAAAGAAACTACCATCAGAGTGAACAGGCAACCTACAAAATGGGAGAAAATTTTCACAACCTACTCATCTGACAAAGGGCTAATATCCAGAATCTACAACGAACTCCAACAAATTTACAAGAAAAAACAAACAACCCCATCAAAAAGTGGGCAAAGGATATGAACAGACACTTCTCAAAAGAAGACATTTATGCAGCCAAAAGACACATGAAAAAATGCTCACCATCACTGGCCATCAGAGAAATGCAAATCAAAACCACAGTGAGATACCATCTCACACCAGTTAGAATGGCGATCATTAAAAAGTCAGGAAACAACAGGTGCTGGAGAGGATGTGGAAAAATAGGAACACTTTTACACTGTTGGTGGGACTGTAAACTAGTTCAACCATTGTGGAAGTCACTGTGGCCATTCCTCAGGGATCTAGAACAAGAAATACCATTTGACCCAGCCATCCCATTACTGGGTATATACCCAAAGGATTATAAATCATGCTGCTATAAAGACACATGCACACGTATGTTTATTGTGGCACTATTCACAATAGCAAAGACCTGGAACCAACCCAAATGTCCAACAATGATAGACTGGATTAAGAAAATGTGGCACATATATATCATGGACTACTATGCAGCCATAAAAAAAGATGAGTTCATGTCCTTTGTAGGCACATGGATGAAATTGGAAATCATCATTCTCAGTAAACTATCGCAAGGACAAAAAACCAAACACCGCATGTTCTCACTCATAGATGGGAATTGAACAACGAGAACACATGGACACAGGAAGGGGAACATCACACTCTGGGGACTGTTGTGGGGTGGGGGGAGGGGGGAGGGATAGCATTAGGAGATATACCTAATGCTAAATGATGAGGTAATGGGTGCAGCACACCAGCATGGCACATGTGTACATATGTAACTAACCTGCACATTGTGCACATGTACCCTAAAACTTAAAGTATAATAATAATAATAATAAATAAAATAAAAAATAAAATAAAAAAATAAATACAAAAAACAATAGCTAAGACTTGGCCAATCCTAGTGGCCATACTTCAACCATTCATACACTACTGAGTGTTCAAACTGTGTTCAAATAAGGCAAACGCTGAGCTGTAACCAATCCAGCCATTCTGTACCTCACTTCTGATTTCTATATGTCATTTCCCTTTTTTGTGTCTATAAATCTTTTTCCACCATGTGGCTGCACTGGAGTCTCTATGAATCTGTGTGATTCTGGGGGCTGCTCAATTCATGAATCATTCATTGCTCAGTTAAACTCCTTTAAATGTAATTTGGCTGAAGTTTTTGGTTTTTTATCAGATGGTGCCAGAAGTGGGAT
The DNA here is from genome assembly GCF_028885655.2 of Pongo abelii. NCBI lineage: Eukaryota > Metazoa > Chordata > Mammalia > Primates > Hominidae > Pongo > Pongo abelii. The sequence goes on along the minus strand of NC_085928.1, from coordinate 135,025,272 downwards.
CTGAAGTAGAACTTCCCATGACCCCAAGAAGTGCTGAATGAACACACAAGGTACCTGGTGCAGGACCCACTTGTGTCCAAGGATTTCCCAGAGTGGCTCAGGATCTTGGGTAAGCTCCCTTTCGGATTTTGGTGCTCCACGAATTTGTGTTTTGAGATTCCCCAAGTTTCTTTGAGCAAATTCCTGACCCAAACTGGGTTTGGAAGTCATGACAGAAACTGGACTGGGTCCAGGAATGGATTTGATCCAGGAATTAACTGGCTTGGATCCAAATAGAGGCCTCTTACATCTGACTCGGTCAGAAATGAACTGATAGTAAGCAGTAATATTGCAGGGGTTATAAAAGTTGGCTTTTGAAAATTCACAGGGATTTTTGTGTTTGTTTCATTTTTCTTGTGCACTTAGGTAGGAAAAAAAAGATCATTGGCTAAGTTTATCAAGAGAACCTGAAAGTAAAGTCATTATTTTAAGACAGAGGGATCCTTAATTTCTGGAAAACTGAGTTCCTTGTGGCTTATACATTAGGCCTGGAGGCAGCAAAGTCTTACAGAAATGGCAAAATCTTACTAAAGATAACTTACTGTGGAGCATTTCAAATAAACAACACCTTGAAGCACATTTTAAAATGAGGGCTCTCAGTAAAGTCCCTTTCAGCTAAGAACACAGTTTGGCACTATGGGATGTTAACTGCTATTCTCTTTGGAATAATCTGCCTTGCACACTTTGCTGACAGCTATGGGTGACAGGATTAGGCATGTATAAGGGACCATGGGACATGGGGAGCTTTTTCCTCCCCAAAAGGGGAGACTTGAGAGCTGATGGGACTGCTGGAAAAGGTCCCTTCATTACTGACAAGCAGCTACCTGAAATTTTCAGTGTTGGTGTGATGAGTGGGTGGCTCTTTCTCTGCCTTCCATGAGCTCTTTGCCTTCAACACCCCGCCATAGGCAATGCTTTTCCCTCTCTCTTTTCCCTCTCTGATCTTTTCTACCACTCAGAGCGGCCATCTTGCCCAGAGACCACATAATGAAACTCCTATTTGGAGGTTGGACTAAAAATGATGGAGCCTATCGAAGGGCAAATTTAAGCCTTGCCAGTTTAATATTGGATGCTAAGCAGAGTGGTTAATGTCTATGTTTTGTCACTTGTATTTTACTCTGGCCAGAACAGAAAAAGATAATTTTCTTTTGTGTTGTGGCTTAGCCCCCAGGGCTACAGTGCAGTGAGCTGGGTCATGAGGGCCACTCAGGGAAAGGAAATCCAGAAGCCTGGCATGCTGGCAAGAGGGTAAGAATTTCTTACCAGTCAGACTTCTGGCCTCTCTCTCTCTCTCTCTCTCTGTGTGAACTGGTTGAATGAATGGTAAAAATCACTGTTTATCTCCTCTGTAGAGTTTTGATTAATGGGAAAAAGGACTCACGAGGCTCATCTTAAGCTGTAGTGAACGTAGTGCGCTTTGTGTGTCTTTCTGTGTCCTATAATGGAGAGGGGTACCTTAGGATAGAACATGGGCTTAGAATACCTGTAAGCCCACTGTTCAAGATGATCCAGCAAACCGGTTAGTTATAAACTTTGCTGCAGGTCCCTGAAAAAAAAACTGGATGAGGTTTCCCTCTTGTCTTGTATGTCCTTGGGAGCTTGACCTTGTGACCACATGGCCATGCTTTCTCTTTTCACAAGAGAAAAGGTTGCTCAGGTTCAGGGTTCAATTCCCAGCTTGGAAAATGAATCCTTTATCTTTTGCTGTCTATGTATTTATATGTATTATATGTGTGATGTTTATATATGAAAGAGCTTTAATTGGTTTAAAAATAAAGGCTTAAATCAAATATTTTGCCAGAAAAGTAAAAAGTGTAATGCCTTTTAGTTCATGTGACTTAAATAATCTTTGGGAAATCAAGACAGTTTTAAAGATTATTGGTAAAATAAAAATTTCTTCAAAAGTGTAAACATTTGGTCTAAATTATGCAGGTCAGATATTAAATTTGCTAAATGCTTTAAGGTCATAAACTGCTTCTTTGACTTTTAAAAATTGTTCCATTACTTTTTGGAGCATTAAATTCTAGATAAGACATGAGGACATGTAAAATTAGCCATGCCCCCTAGCTATGCAAAAGTATTAAATAAAAGAGATTTTATACAAGAAAGGATCTTGTATGGTAAATTCTCATCCTAAGCTAAAGTAAAATGACTGGTTGTTTAAAAAAAGGATGTTTAGGACAAGTCAGAGAATCCAAGCATGCCATAGGTGGTCTACGTAAGCCATGAAAGAATTCATGAAAGGGAATGTATGCAAGAAATGTTGTACAATTTAAAGGTGATTAGGCCTCCTAAATACTTTGTAAAATGCCACTATGACTCTTAATGGTACAATTTGCCTGCTTTACAGTTAGGTAAGGCCTGGGGCACGTGGAGTGAGATGCTAGAAAGAGTCAGACCTTATTTGCATTTTTGTCTGGGTCCTAGGCTCCACACCTAGTATCTAATTAAAATCCTGAACTTACCAAGATTTTTCACCAAAAGCAAAAGTTGCTAAGGGTTAACAGTGTAACATGTATTTGAAACTACTGAAAAAACAGTTTTACACGTGAAGTATTTAAAGAAAGTGAAATGTGTTTTTGGTAAAAGATTATTAAAAGTCATAGGAATGTGAATTTTTTTGCCTAAGTTTAGAGGGTTAAAAGGATTGTTTTAAGTGAGATAGGAAAAAACTAAAGGTCTAAACAGGTTGGGAAGGTTTGTAAAAATTAACCTTGTAAAAGAAATATCTGTGTGTGAAAATATTGACTAAATTCAAAGGGGTATTATTCAGTTTTTCCATAAATTGAACATAGAAATAAAACCACAACAGGGTTTTCTTAAAGTAATAATCTGCTCTTTAACAAAAATTTGTAAAGAGTTATGAAAGGTTTATAAAAATCTTGCCTTACAGTCAAACTGATTAAGATTGGATATATTTGTCTATGAGGTTTTATTAAAAATTGGGGTTGACATTAATAGTTTACTAATGTAAGGGGTAAATTTGGCTTTCTCTCTTGAACAAGACTTTTGTGTAATATTAAAAGATAATGAAAATTTTTTGTTTGCCTTTTAAATACAGTACCAAAAAAAAAAAAAAGAAAGGAAAGACAAAAGACAGATTGTTTGGAAAGCTAAGTTTTCTCTTTATCAATGAGCGAAGGTTTTTGCCTTTTAAAAAATTTTTGAGTCATCATTTTGGCTAAATGAATGATTTATATAACCTGGAATTCTAGTTCATAATATCAAGTGTTTTAAACCTTTAACATACTTAGTAGGCTTCCCAAAATCAAATTTCAGCTTCAAAATAGTCTTTTCTGACCTCTAACTTTGAAATGCTACAGAGGGCCCTTGAAGCATTCAAAAGAGAGGTAAATAGAATTATTTAACATGTTAAATTAAATGGGAAGCATTGTCAAAATAAAAATAATGTTTAATCTTCAGGCTATAGTTTAGTGAATATTAATATATATTCCAAAATTGTATAGGATTTCTAAAATTCTAATATGTCTAAGTATATGCTATCAATAATAATTACGGTTGCTATGTTAAGGTATTGTATACCACAGAAATAGCCAAATTTCCTTGTATAAAATTGCTAACCCAAGTAGAACAAAAAAATTAATTAAATATCAAGAAAATACTTTGCCAGAGTTTCATGTTAAACCAGCCAATAATGAAATTGTTTGGATGTACAATTTGAACTCCATAGTCTAAGTCAAATTACCTATAACAACCCATTAGTTATTAGTGCTATGCTCCTAAACTGAAGAAACAATTGATATTCAAGACGACGTAAGTCCAATGGTAAGCATAGACTCATGGAAAATCAAAACAGCCACCTTGTCCTTCCTGAATCCTTAAAGCTTTTGTTATTAAAGTTTTTGCATTCCATGACTCATCATGGAAAAGATAAGATGATCCAAATTGAATATATTGATGTGGTGACTTATAAATTACAAAAACAGTTTAAAACCAATGTTTCTTTCCATATTCCTGGGAAGACAATCAAACCTTCAGGTACCTTTGGTTACCTGATGGGTCATTTACACATCTATAAAGGGATTTAATTCAATTGTCATTTTCAATGCATGTTTTATGTTATAACAGTTAATTATTATGCCTCAGTATGTTTTGACCAGGTAAAGAAAGCATTTATGATTCACTAAGGACAATTAACCCCTTCACAATCTAGAATCTGAAGATTGGACCTTCTGAAAACATCAGAGAAAGACTCTCCTTGCCATCCACACTGCAACAAAACTTTGGAACCTTGAACCTTGGATTCATAATCTCACAACTGAGAAGGATCCCTCCACAGTCTTGGAACTGTACACCCATTGGAACCCTTGAGGTAAAACTAACCAGGAAAGTTTCTCCCCAGAAGATGGCATCCTTGATGTGAACAGCTTTTCCCAAGATCACAGATCAACACTTCTACTATCATGAGACTCTTACACCTTTGAATATTTTCCTTGTTTATGCCTCTATGAACAATAGAAATGAAAAGGGGTCTATTATGTGCACTTACAGGGTATACTTTTATTTGTCAAGAACTTTGCAGCCAGCATTATACATGAATAACCTTATACTTAGATAGATTAAAAAATGAAGTCCCAATGTAGGGGAGAAACTTTAATGGTACATACATTGCCTCATAATCAGTCAAAACTCCTTTTAACTTACATCATGGGTTAAAGAGAATATTGCCAGGAGGCCTTCACTCTTCTAGAAGGACATCATTTGTTAGGTCCTTTTTCCATGATTTAGAATAAATAGGCAATAATTAGAAATGTGTCCCTCATAATAGGCTTTATAGCAGATTCTACTGTGAAGGTTAAGGTTACACAACAGAGTTTAAATTCTCATGTGAAAGTTACGTTAAATAATAGAATTGGCTAAACAGAACAGTAACTTTGCAGCTGCCAACACTTGTGGCCTATAGAGAAATACATCAAATGTAGATTATAAAAATTGAGTTGTAGGGGATTAACAAAAAGATTACTTAGTCAAGCAAGTAGATCTTCCTCTAGTTCATTCTGTAATCTACTTAATTTTAAGTGGCTTGGTTTATGGGAACCCTGGGTAAGGAGCATAATCCAAACTCTTAGTATTATCCTCCCAATAGTGATAATAATAATCTCCTTGGTGCGCTGTATTCTCTCAAAGGTTTTAAATGTTTGCATGCAGCCATCTCTAGAATGTCAAATGGTCTCTCCAAAAGGAATGATAAAAGCTGAAAGAAATGAGTGACCATAAGGATACTGTAACCTACAAATGATGTGCTGAGACCAGAAACCCAAAATGATGGTAACAGAGAGTGACACTAAGGCCCTAAGTTTTGGTCACACTCTCACCTAAGTGAGAACCTGACCTGAAAGGGGGAATTTTTTAAACAAAATTATGGGAGGCCATTGTTTTGGACTAAGCTCTTGCATTAGGCCCCAACAGGCCAAACCAAACTAAAATGGAGTTACTCATGCTAAATGTGACATAAACAAACTAAGACTTTAAGAAAACACATAGATCATAAAACAGACCAGGTTTTTTCTCCTGTAAACAGGATGTTCCCGCATAAGGAGGTACCCTCTACTCAATCCTTATGCCTACCTTTGTAAAACTCACTGTTCTACTGTTTCCCAGTGGGTTTCAAGACCAAATAAGTACATTTACAATGGTGATAGTGACATCAATAGCTAAAGTTTTGGTCTCGATTCTCTCGAAATCAAGAATGACCAAAAGTGAGGAATTGTTAAAGCGAACTAAATATGGCCTGAGAAGGACTGCATACTTCTATATTTGAGTCCTTGTGGATGAACTGCAACCTAGCTTAATAGGTACAAGATTGAAAACTTAACTTAGGAGTGAGCACTTCTAACAATAGCTAAGTCTTGGCCAATGCCAATGGCCATATGTCAACCATTCATACACTGCTGAGTGTTCAAACTGTGTTCAAATAGGGCAGATGCCAAGCTGTGACCTATCCAGCTGTTCTGACCTCACTTCCAATTTCTGTACATCATTTCCGTTTTTTTTTTTTTTTTTTGGTCTATAAACCTTCTTCCACCACATGGCTACGCTGCAGTCTCTGTGAATCTGCTGTGATTTCCCATCATGAATCGTTCATTGCTCAGTTAAACTCCTTTAAATTTAATTGGACTAAAGTTTTTCTTTTATCATACCCCAGAGAAATGAAAACTTATGCCTACACAAAAATTTGTACAACATAATGAAATATTATTTGTCAATAAAAAGGAATGAAGTACTGTTACATGCTACAACATAGATGAACCTTGAAAACATTACACTAAGCAAAAGAAGCCAAGCATGAATTATACATTGTATGATTCCATTTATATGACATGTCCAGAATAGGCAAATCCAGGGACAGAAAGTACATCTATCATTGGTTTCATAGTGCTGGTAGGCTGAGGAGAAATGGAAAGTGACTGCTAAAGGATATAGGGTTTTTCTTTGAAATGATGAAAGTATTCTAAAATTGGTTGTGGTGATGGTTGCACAACTCTGTGGATATACTGAAAACCATTGTGTTGTCACTTTAAAATGGGTAAATTGTATCGTATGTGAATTATATCTCAACAACATTGTTATTTAAAAAGTGTGAGGAGCACCCACTCCCAGCTATAAGCCCCTCAAGGACAATGATCATACCTCAGACATAGTAGAAACTCAGGAAAACATTTATTGAAATGAAAATCACTTAGGTAGATCAGAATGCAGGCAACAGCTATTTATTACAACTCCACAGATTGCAACATCTTCTAGACCTTGGACATGCAGCTAGAATTAAGAACTACCAAAAAAAATACAAAAATGGTGATATTTGTTCTGTCTTCCATTTCTCAGGTGTCAGCCAGTATCAGAATGTCCATGACTCCTCTCATTTAATTATACATGGAGAATGTTTCTCCAAACCTGCCTTTTTAGGTGAAACTAATGACTAAAATAAATTTCTCCCACTTAGATGTGTTACTCTGGAGAACTGAACTGAGAGGTAAGGAAAAGGTATAGAAATTAAAATTGGGCTGGGCGCGGTGGCTCACGCCTGTAATCCCAGCACTTTGGGAGGCTGAGGCAGGCAGATCACGAGGTCAGGAGATCGAGACCATCCTGGCTAACACAGTGAAACCCCGTCTCTACTAAAAATACAAAAAAATTAGCCGGGTGTGGTGGCGGGCGCCTGTGGTCCCAGCTGCTCGGGAGGCTGAGGCAGGAGAATGGCGTGAACCTAGAAGGCAGAGCTTGCAGTGAGCAGCGATCCCGCCACTGCACTCCAGCCTGGGTGACAGAGCGAGACTCCGTCTCAAAAAAAAAAAAAAGAAATTAAAATTGGACATTTTTGTTTGTTTATTAACTGGTTGGTGGGTGTTTGGTTTGGCTTAAATTGGTTTGACTCGGCTTGGTTTTTGGAGGCAACAAAAACCATAAGGGAAGATTTTAACTTTATGAGAATGTAGTTCACCCTTCCAAATACTGATCAGCCCAGACAGTTTTGGTTTGGTTGATTTCTTTGCAGGTTGTGCTCTTTTGGTTCTGCTTTGCCTGGCCTGGCCTGGCCTAGCTTAACTTTGTTTACTTTGTGCACATTTACCTTTGTTATCCAGAAGTTTTATCAAGCCAGGCATTAGAATACTGAGTCCAGTCGTTATAGGAAAACAAACTAAGACCAAATTTAGCCATTCTGTTAACAACTGATGGGTAAGACCTGAGAGGAAAGATGACTACTCCCAGACATTCAAGGCATCATTTTAAGAAAATACCAAAGATCAAAAAATTACTAAAATAATTTGGAAGTAAATCTGCCCCCCTACACCCCCATATCAGTTCTTGTCACTCTTGGCATTCTTTTATTTCACCAGAAAATTTGGGAATGTAAACAAGCTCAGGATAGTCTAAACAGGAAGGGCCTTATTATAGCCTCCAACCCTGGACCCCAGAATAGAGATATGGGAAGAAACAAGGTTGAAAGTGATCATTTTCATCACACTTTATCCCTTGGCAGAATTATGCAGATTTATTCTCCTTGCTACCATTCAGCACTAGTGGATATTTTCCCTTTAGGTTGTCATCTGTTCCTAGAGAAATGTGGCTCACAGAACATCAAGCCTTCCACATGTCAACCGTATAGGTAGAACGCTTTGGAACTCACTGCCAGTTTTATCATTTAGATCTCCAGGAATACAGTGGAACGTATCAAACAATAAAAGATGAGAGACTGAAAAAACGTGTCTGTGCAACCTAGCAGGAAGCATATGCTTCAAAAGGAAGATCATAAATGTGGCGAATTACATCCTATGTGTCTACATACTGAATCCAAACAGATTCCTTCTATACAACAGAAATATGTTTCATCTTTTCCCAGGAAGATGCAACATTGTGAAGGTGTGAATATACATTTTTTAAATTTCATCTTGCAAGTTTATATTTAAGCCCATGAAAAAAAAATGTCAATATATTGAGTTCTAACCCTAGGTCTCCATTGTTTCACTGTTGTAAAGCATACCAGGAATCTCTGCCATGCAAAATAACAGCAGTAATGCAAAAACTTGCTTTTATTAGGTGCCTTGGCAAGCTAAGGCTGCATACTGTTTAGAAGAGTAACAGCAACAACAATAATAATAATAGCAAATATTTATTAATGTGTACTCTACGTCAGGCACTGCACCAATTTCTATGAACACATTAGCTTATTAATTCTTACAATAACCCTATTTAATAAATTATTGTACCCATTTCACGCTAAAGAACTAAATCAAAGAGACACTGAGTGACTTGTCCAACTCATTTTTGTACCTTTAAGCATTACACAATACTATCTCAAAGTAGAAGGAAGTATATACAAGTGTCTAGGACTGGGATTAATAATGGTATCTTTGGAGTTTAAATACTTTAATTCTAAAACAACTCAATAACGCATAAAATATGCTTTAAGAATGTAGAATAGATGTTACATTCATAAAAGTAATATTTTATAAGTATTACTTGTAAAGTGCTTAACAAAGTGCCTGATACAATTGAAAAATTCAATAAATGGTAGATAATAACCTCTATTTTACAGATGAAGAAATGTAACAAAGAAGGGCCAAATAATTTACTCAAAATTGCTAGTTAGCAAGTGGCAGAAGCTAGATTGAATGAAAAGTCTATATTGAAGTTTCAATAAGAAATAAGCAAGTTTAAAATGTGTATATTTAGGTTACAAAATCTTTCATTCAATATAAATGCATTAAACAAATGAAGTGAAATATATATCAAATATTTGTAATTTCCCATCAATAAAAACTCTGAGTTCATCTGAAAATGGGGTGAAAGTGTGACATATTATATAAAATGTTCATTGAATGAATACATTACTAATTTTTGCACTAAAAATCAAAGTTGGTGATGCACACTTATTTCTTTACCTCGCCCCACCCCCACCCAACACACACATAAATATCATGGACTAACATGAACAAATAAATGATCAGGAAATTCCTAATGATTTGTGGTATCAGCATCCGTGGAAACCGGAGAAGGAGATGATGCATCCACACATCAATAAGATTAATGAGTGCTATCAAATTGCTCTTGCATCCCCTTTTTCAAATCTCTTTCAGCTTGTACATCTAGAGTATCTTCTGCTCTGTATAAATGGCCTTTGTATAAAATAAAATCCATGAGATTTTTACAACCTGAAATAACTTCTGAATCCTGTGTGAATCCTATGCCCCCTTGATGTCTATAGATTGGATCACCACAATACTGGCAGTAGGTGTCAGTAGCACCAGGGCTCAAAGCATCTTGAGGTTTCCAGATGCCACACATGTAGCAAATCACTGTTCAGTTATTACAATGAGATGATGTTTTAAATGAATAGTTGTTTAAAGTTTCCTTGAGGACTAATTCCCTTATTTAAATACTTTAGTATTTAGAGTTCCAAATAAACGATCTTCTACCAAATTAGTTACATTTAAAATAATTAATAGAAACTCAGATAGTGTCCCAAATAGCCTTCCAGCATGTTCACAGAAGACAGTCACCATTTTCAAACTATAATGTTGGAGAAAGAGAACTGTGTTTAAAACAAAAAGGTCCTGGACTTGAGTTCAAGGGTCATGAACAGTTTATTTAAGCTCGCTCAGTCTCAGTTTTTTATCTGTCAAAATAATCATTTACAGGGTTAGTGAAATAATTATATGAGATAACATGATCTATAAGCTATAATGTTCTTTCTAGATATTTATTTATTATTGTTATTGACAAGATACATTGATCCAGGAAGTCTTCCTTGAGTCTTCAAGACTGGATTAGGTCTTCCTACATGTTCCTGTATCACCCTGTGCTTATTTTATATAGAAGATCCATTGTAACCCAACCTGCATCCCCTTTGCAGCTTCAGTTTCCATACACAGCCCCTGAAACTCTCTGTCTAGAGCTCTCTTTGTCCACAGGAAATGTTGATTAGCTCAAACACAGGAAAGGTTGAGAATTGCCGGGTGGTTATCCCAGGAGTAGCCCTCACCCAGTGACTGACTAAAGGTGGTAGATAAATATATTAGCTCCCTTCCTACTGAAACAACTCTGAGTGTATTCTTCAGTTTCCAGGAGGAAATCAGGATTCAACCCCAGCTGATTTGAATGGATATCTGCCCTTAATGTGGGTGAGCACTATACAACTGGCTGGGGCCCCAAGATTGAACAAAAAGGCAAAGGAAAGGTGAATTTTCTCTCTTTCCAGGAACTTCTGCTGGAAGAAGTTCCAGCAGAACTTCTTCTCCTGCCCTTGAACATCAGAACTTCAGGCTCCCCAGCCCTTGGACTCTGGAACTTATACCAACATTCCCCCATCCTAGTCCTCAGACCTTCAATGTTGGACTGAGTTACACCTTCTACTTCCCTGGTTCTTAGGCTTTCAGACTTGGGCTGAGCCACACTACCAGCATCATACCAGGGTCTCCAGCTTGCAGACAACTTGTCATGGGACTTCTCAGCCTCCATAATCACATGAGCCAATTTCTCTAATAAATCCCTTCTAATTCATTCCTATTGGTTCTGTCTCTCTGGAAAACCCTGACTAGTGTTTGTCAATATGTTTCTAAGAATTTATCTATTTCATCTATGTAAGCAGTTTTTTGGTGTATAATTGTTCTTAGCGGTCTCTTACGGTCCTTTTTATTTCTGTGACATTAGTTGTAATGCCTTATCTTTCATTTCTGACTATTTGTTTTGAGTCTTCTCTCTTTTTACCTTAGTCTGGCTAACAGTTTGTTAATTTTATTTATGTTTTCAAAGAACCAACCCTCAGTCCAATCTTTTTTTTTTCTATTGTTTTTCTATTTTTCTATTTCTATTTTATTTCTGTTCTAACCTTTCCTCTTTCCTTCTTTTTGATAACTTTGGACTTAGGTTGTTTATTTGAGATCTTTCTCTCTTTCTCTTTTTTTTAATATAGGCATTTATTGCCCCGAACATCCCTGTTAGTACTACTTTTCCTGCATCCCATAAATAATTATATTTTGCATTTTCTTTTTCATTTGTCTCAGGTACTTTCTAATTTCCCTTTTGTTTTCTTTCCTAATACATTGGTTTTTCTCAAGAATGTGTTGTTTAATTTCTGCATCTTTGTGTGCTTTCCATTCTTCCTTCAGTTATTGATTTCTATTTTTATTGCACTGTGGTCAGAATACATGCTTTGTATGAAGAAAATCTTTTCTTTAGAAAGTTAAACATAGATGATCAGTGTGATATCACCAATTCTGTAAGCATTGCTTCATAGTAAAAATGGAATCCCTGGAAATACTTTCACACAGCAGTATTTCCCAAAGTGTGGCTTATAAGATGTATTTATGTGATTCAGTGACAAAATTAGCCTTTAATAATTTTGCATCCATTTTAGTATAAATTAGAAAAAATGAAACTTTCTATTTGTGGTAGTGATTTTAATTTTCTTGTTAGACTATCTTGAATTTTAAAAGTGACTCATTAAAAACACTAAGTACATTTGAGTACAGATAGTACAGAAATCATGATGGTAGAAATCATGGCCTAGAGTCTATTGATGTTGCATTTTCAGCTGCACCTACCAGAGTCATCACTGATACTGCAAGGTAAAGGAAATCATCATGACAGCTGGACCAAAGCTATATCTTAGTGTCTGTTCAATGCTAATTTAATGCAACTGTAAAACTGATTGTACCCTAGCTATTTAGAAGAACTCATTAGCTAAGAAAATGCTGGTTGTGTTTGGAGACATGGACTGGTGATCAATCTTAGTTTATATTTATTGCATGAATAGTTAAGTTTGTGTTCCTTTCATTAATTCATGATGGTAAACAACAGGAATCTGAGAGTAGGTGGTTCTACAGTTTGTATGGGGACTGTGCGTGACTCCAACCCAGTAAGGATATGAGAGAACAAGCAAACCAAAAGAAAATAGTGGCAGGTGAGGAAACCATTAGGGGGTCTACTGTCAGAGAAGGAGAAGCAAAAGAAAACCCAGATACAACTCCGGGGGAGTCCTCTGGCAGGGGAAGTTACTGTATACAACTAAAGGTTTATTCACTAACTAAATTATACTTCAGATGTTTAGTAATTATTTCCTGAGTTACTCAATAAAAAACTCAACGTGAAATTGGTTGTCAGTGCATTTGGCATGAATTTTTATTACACTTCGGAAAATGTCAAGTCATATTACAAGCACTGGTTATCATAAATGTAGCCCAGATTTTGACTACTTCAAAATCTAAAAGGAAAAAGATGGGTCACAAAGTCAGAAAAATTCCTGATTCTCTCTCGATATGCAGGTGGAAGAGGGAAAAAAGAAAAAGTCAGACTCAGGATGAATACATAGGTAGTATATTTATGAAATTGAACTTTTCTTATAAAAGGTCTCTTGTGCCATTTAAGCTTTGCTATAAAATGGACTGGAGGCCCTCAGTGATTCTAATGGATGAGTATGTCTTTTGACCCTACAGTGGTGATTTGATTCCATCACAGATATGATTTATGTGCAGGTCTATGTAAGGGGCTCACCAAGCAGTTTTATTTTCAGGTTAGAGAAACAACCTTTTCCTTGTCCCTCAGAATCCCAGGAGCTTCTCCCTCCAACCCAGTTCCCTTTTTCTCTCCAGTTTCTCTTTCTAGTTCTTTCCCTCTATTATCCCATGTTCCGCATTTTTCATCTCCATTCCATATCCTTCTCTCTTATCTTAATTTGGGTTTCCGCAGAAGCAGGCGTCAAAGATTCAAGTACAAATAGTTTATTTGGAAAGTGTAGGAAATACCTGTATAGGATCATGAAAGAAGGTCAGGGAAGAAAAGACAGTCAGTAAACAGTATTTATTTTATCAAGTTAACATGGTGAGTGACTGGAGTTTAAGCCCACAAGAAAATTCTGGAAAATCATGTGAAATCATAAAATCACATGCCCCAGATTTATCCCAGCTAAGGGTGAACTGGAGTATTTTATACAACCTCTCACCACTCACTAGCTGATGGTTACTCCTAGTGGAATTAATTCCCTGCTATTTGAGTTCTATGCACTCAGGCAGAGGTCTGCCTGGCTTGGAGAAGGAGGTAAAGAGATGCAGAAACTGGCAGCTGGAAGTGACAGAAGCAAACTGAAGTGAAAAAGCCTAAGATGGAGTACCTCTCCTCTTTCCCCAGATTCCAGATCTCCAAGATTCCCCATCACAGTAATGATCTCTCCCAGTGGTAATAAGGTGTTCACAGGTGTTAAATCAGGAGAGGCCTCACAAAGATGCAGTCATTAGAGGACTTCAGGGTATGGTTGCTGATAATAGATATGTATATCCCAGATCTGGATATGCATGGTTAAAATGTTCTGTAAGCCTCAGAAAATTAGGAAGCCAGTGAAAGCCACAGTTCCCCTTTGACAGCAGTGATGAAAGAGCTGCCAGACGACTGTGAGAGTGCCAAAGAGAGATCATAGTATCAGGCATCAAAAGTTATTAGCAAGCATCAGTGTGCATTATCTCCTTTCATTTCAGGGCTAGATGTATCAAAATATGCTATGTTGGCAAAGGCGGTGTTTTTAATATATATCATCTGTCTACCTTTCTATAATACTTGGCAGAGAAGGCGATTTTTCATAGTGAGTGAAATTATAGGTTGGGAATTAGACCAATAAATGTAAATGCCAATTTTCCTTCTCACTAAAGCAAGTCATTCAGTCTGTCTCTTTTCCTGTCTGTAAAATGAGGTTTATATTCCTTCAGTATATGTTGAAATAATTAAACTATATATGTGTATATATGTGTATATATGTATATATATGTCTGTAGTTTATAATTAATATACATATAATGTTTGCATGTGTACACAGTGTTTAGTAGAATACCTAATAGTTCTAAGTGTACTGAAAACATATGTGGTGGTTTTGACACAGTTTCAACTCAGTGGAACTAGAATTATGCCTCCCAGAATTCCCTCCTGTGTATGGTTGTAAGCTAGCATTGGCCACAAGAGAAATTCTCACGAGATTTGGAAGGTGGGAGTGAAGCAGCAGCCATTGCCCTTTGAAGGTAAGTGCAGAGCAGCAGGCGCTGTGGCAGCCCACACACATCATCACTGACCTCTGCCCCATTTGGCTGGCGTGGAGAAGTGCGTAGATCTGGAGCTCCTCCGGCTCCCACTATATCTCCTCCTTTAGCTTCTCCAGGACCTGGGCCAGATGCATGTGCAGCTCCACAGTGAAGGGTCTCAGCTTCTCCTACAGTCACCCACATTGTCAAAATTGGAGGTGGTGAGAAACAGTCGTGGGTTCTAGTTCATCTTTATGAGCTCCCATTTGTCCTTGCTGTCATTCACATGCAGCCTTTCTTCCTGATCATAGGTCTAGCGAACCATAGCAACATAGAGATAAAGATCAGATGCAAAACAGCAGCCTGCATAGCCTGTCCCACCAGCTCCCACAATTACTTAAGGTCTAACCCCAAGATAGATTTCTTATCTGTCAAGACCTGACTGATGCAACATGGTAGCTATGTGACAAGATGTGAAAATGAAATTATTTCAGATTCAGTTGTACCTAAGTGGTGCCATACATAAACCTTAAGAGAATAAATAATAATGTGAGGTATCCTGAGATAAATGACAGCAGAAATGATTATGTCATTCTTCTGTTTATAATCTTTCAGATCTTTCCCACTGCACCAGAGATAAAGTTTAAACTTGTTTACATAGCACACAAGAACCTTCATGGTCAAAGTCCACTCTCCAGCCAAACTGGAGCCAAATTACTCAACTCTTTTTCTCTCTTCCCCTCCCTCCCTCCCTCTCTTTCTCCCTCCCTCACTTCCTCCTTTCAAACCTTCTCGTAAGCTCTCTCGTCTATAATACCCCACTGTCCTACTCACCCCAAACACATACACACTCCTTTCGCCTGACTAGCTTTGCTTATTCCTCATATCTCAGCTTATACCTTACTTCTTTTAGAATATCTAACCATACTTAAAGAATCCGGTTTGGAAGTTGTTCCCTAAGCATTACCTACTTTCTAACCTCCTAGCTTTCCAATCTCCCCTCTTCATTCACATTTGTCTCTCTAATTCCCAGTAATCTTTCAGAATTTATCTGCTACTCCTTTCTCCTCTCTAAACTACATTAAATTCCCCTGATATGAGACACTCACTCTTATTGAAGTCCTTATCACACAACATTGGAATTAGATTTTTACTCATCATCTCTAAATGGCCACCATTTCTGGTGGATGCTGTGATATGCTCCCCAGATCTCCCTTTAAGAATAAAGGACTTATCCTGGGACTTGGCAGAATTTGAGGGAAAAAAAGAATAAGGAACTTAGTACTGTAGTTTCTGGGAGAGCTGCTGGAGGACAGCCCTCTGCTACCAGCGGCTTTGGGGACTGCAAAAAGCTGAAAACTGAAAAAAGTCACTTTGCCCAAGGTTGTACCCCCTCCTAGGAGTGGCCAATACTGATGCAGATGTATAAAGGGCCAGCCCTTCTTGCCCCAATGCAGAACATATCTGAAAGGTCATTCTTCATTCTTCTAAACTCCTCATATCGTTGCCTGAGTCTTCCATTGAAACTGCATCACAGTTTAACCTCTCCATCTACCCCGTCCAGCTTCTTTACCTTCCGTTCCACAGGTGCTGATCCCATGAGCACCCTCCAATATACCTCCTACACACTAATATCTGTCTCAGAGTTTGCTTCCCAGGGAACCTAATCTGTGACACCCTTGTCCCCACCACCCTCAGCACAGGGCCTGGAATAGATAGGGTACTATTCAGTAAATACTGGTTGACTTAAAAGGGGGAAGACTTCAATAGTCCAAGGAAGGAACACAGCTGGGGGACTACTAGTCAGCTATCTTAAATACTTCAAGTGATCTCTAGAAGGCTTATACACTTACCTACCACTTACAAACCTTCTGGATGTTGCTACAGCCTCAGCCACTGGCTCCTTTGAGATAATTTAATTATGTAGGGAATTCAGCCACTGGCTGAAGGAAACAAACTCTGGCCTAGGTAATTCATGTTACTAGAAAATTACTAGCAAATTAATTCTCTAAATTATTAGTGTGTGTATACAGTGTTTGGTAGAATACCTAATAGTACTAAGTGCACTGAAAACGTGCAGTGGTTTTGGCACAGTTTCATCTCCATGGAGCTAGATTTAGAATTCCCTTCGGTATATGGTCCTAGGTTAGAATTGGAAACGAGAAATTCTCACAAGATTTGGAAGGTGGATGGATTCTCATAGAGAATCCATTCCTAAATTACAACAAAAGAATAGGACATTCAAGGAAGAAAAAGATAAGAATGTATTCTTTACATTATAGAGGAAATAAAAAGTTCAATCTGTCTGAAGTTCACAGTGGAAAGTGATGGAGAATGAGGTAAGAGTCATATGGGCTATAGAGAGAGCAGTTAGTTGTAAAAAAAAATTGTATCAAAATACTTTAAATTTTTACTGAAGCTAACAATGGTATTTATTTGCTAGTCACAATGGATACTTTCAAATTTTTATTCCATTTTCCAATAAAATCATTAAATTTATGTTTTTTAATTACTCCCTTTAAATCTAATCTACTCCCAAAGATTGAGTTATCTTCACAGCACTTCAGGCTCAGATACTTTCTTACTTGTCATTTAACAGAATAAATTAGTTCTGTTAATAAGGGGAAGGTAGGAAATATGATAGATGAGTGAAGACAAAATTTTGTTGTGCTGTCTAAGAGAAACCAATATAAAATAGTCTGATTCTAAATATTGTGAATCCTGTTGAAAGATAAGTGCTTTCAAGATAACTTGACATTCTTCTAAGAATGTATAGACGCTTACTTTGAAAATTTTAGCCACGTGGTTGCATCCAGTTAGATAAACAGCATTCATGTTATCTACATCATAGCAGTTACCACAATCTGAAATTATTTTATTACTATGGGATAGGGGGTGAGATTGGGGAGATGTTGATAAAGGACACAAAATTTCACTTAGAAATAAGTTCAAGAGATCTGTAGTACAAGATGATGGCTAAAGTTTATTATATTCTTGAAAACTGCTAAGAAAGTAGATTTTAAATATTCTCACTACAAAAAAAATAAGTATGTGAGGTAATATGTATGTTAATTAAATCAATTTAGCCAGTCCAGAATGTATACATATTTTAAAACAACTTTCTGTGCACAATAAATATGTACAATTTTTATTAGCCAATTTAAAAATGAAATAAAATTATCTTGTGATTATTTAATTATTTATATTTGTCTCCCTTCCTAGAATGTTAATTCCATGGGGGCAGAAATCACGTTTTTATTGTTGTTGTAGCTGATGTTGTTAGCCCATTTTATCTCCAGCACTTAGCATAGCACCTCTCTCACAGTTGGCACTAAATCATTAATTGCAGAATAAAAATGAATAAGTGATGAATAATTGTGAAGTGAAAAAAAGTCATTCTGGAGTACTTGAATTACATTGGTAGCAACCTTAGAGATACTGATAAAACTGAGCTAGAGCCATTGAAGCCCTGGTTTAAACCCCTGAGCACTCCTTATCTGGTAGAGTGGTGAAAAGTAACATTTGTTTACTTCTCTTATGCTATTTGTGTGCCTGTATCAAAATGCTATCCCATCAAGAGGATAGGGTTGAGGAAAGAGAGAATAAACCATAAATTAAACAATTTTGTGAGTTAGGGTTCTTTGGTGACAATTAACAGAAAAAATTCTTGACTAACTTAAGCAAAGGGAAATTAGATTACCAAAACAAAATTGCAACAAAACCAAACCAACAAAAAGCACTGTTGGGATTTTGACTGGAACACATTGAATATATAGACCAATTTGAGAAAAGCAAACATGTTGACTATACTGAAACCCTAATCTTTGAAAAGGTATCTCTTCATTAAGAAGTCCTCTATATGTATTTCAATAAATTTTTATATTTTTCTCCGTAAAGGTGTTGCATGTCTTTTGTTAAATTTATTTCTAGATTTTTCTACACACACATACACACATACATGCACGTGTGTGTCAATGTTTAATATTGTTTTTAAATTACATATTTTACTGGTTATTTGCTGGATACATGAAAATTAAGTTGAACAAGGTATATTGATTTTATGGCATATATTATGCAGGCTTAGGTGTGTAAAAAGCCACCCCAGATTCAATGGCTTGTGTTCTTGTGCCTCTGTTATGAGAGGAAGATACATACAATCTTCCACATCCATGAGACATGAGTTTGTTTGTCCACTATCTTGTACAGAGTATAAATCTGAGTAACTGGTGGGTGAATATGACTCTCCAGGCAAGTTGTAACACTGATTCCTAAGCCCGGCTCTAAGTAAACAGAAACATAGACAATTGCATTTTTGAAACTGGCCACAATAACATCTCCCATTTCTCATGCTCTTCCACATTGTAACCTTACCACAAACTCATTAATAGGTGGTGCCTATGTTCCTTCCTCTCAAATTTCGGTGGCCTATGACTGCTTTGATGAATAACAGATGGCAGCAGTGACACTCTGTGACTTCTGCGGATAGGTCATAAAAAATGACACGGTTTCTGCCTTGTTCAGCAAAACACTCACATTTAAAGCTCTGAGCCAGCCTATAAAAAGTCCAGCTACCCCAAGGCCTCCATGCTTAGCAGGAAGGCAAGCTCTGCTCCATGGAAAATCTGCACACAGATGCTCAAATTGAGCTGCATAGCCAAGGTTCCAGCCAGAAGCCAGCACCAACATCCAGACATGCAAGGGAAGAAGCCATCTTTGGAAGTAGATTGTCCAGCTCCCAGCCATTTGAGTTTTCCCAGCTGAATGTCCAGACATCACAAAGCAAAGAAATCTGTTTCCACCATGCCCTTATTAGATTGCCAACCCAGAGAATTTGAGGGCATAATGAAATTGTTGTTATTTTATATCACTAAGTTTGTGATAGACTGCTATACAATAGTAAACAGAACAGAGGTTTAACCAAATCATTTTGAGACCTCCAGTAATTTCTAAATTCTGCTGCAAAGTGAATTACATCAGAGCAGGGCTATACAGAACACTACTATCTAAATCCCAGTCCTTTAGTTGGAGGTTGAGAGGACTCACTTGTTCTCAGAATGATAAATAATTCAGAACCAAGGCTTGTCCACTTGGGGCTGTCTTTTTTCAGATCTCTGTTTTGTCCAGTCAAGGCCATAACATCTTTCTAGCTATAGTGGAGTACAGGATCAAGGGAGCTTGCAGAAAAGACAGCCGTGCTCACTACATCTTTGAGGAATTGATACAGCCAGACTTTAAACTGAGCCTGGTTCAGTTACTTTAGCTTCACTTTGGGTTTCCTGAAAGTATTCTTTGCTCAGCTGCTTTTGTAATTTTCTTTTTTACCAGGGAAACTTGAGATAGAAACACACACACACACACACTCACATGGGTGGGGTGGAGAGGGGGAGGGCTGTTAAAAACACCCATTGTGTTGAATAATTAATTGCTCCCCAAAATACAATTCAGCTGACAGAAGCTGAACTGAATTCAGACCTTCTATTGTCTTCCATTTTTCCACGTTGACTGCTCCTTTTGGGGCCCTAAAGCAGCATTCTTCTCTGACAGCAACAAGGAGAAAAACATCCACAAGCCTCCATGTTACATTTCTCTCTTTCAAAGGAATTGCTTAGAATATTACCCCAGTAAATTCAGAAGATTTTCTTTAAAGTGTTATTTCTTATTTCCAACATGAGTAATTCACACAACTATAAAAGCCCAGCTCACTATAAAGGATGCTCATGTATTAAAAAGACATTATTTGATTGTAAAAGTCTGAAGTTACTGAGTGGGGTGTGGAAGGGAGCCAAAAGGATCTTTTGGGAGGAAATGTCTTTCCTGTCTTTGCCTGCACTTGCTTGTTTTCACTTCGGAAGGAAGATGCAAGTGTCCCGGCTTCACTGTAAGGACTTTACCTTATAGGCAAGAATGCTAGCTATCATAATCCTAGCATTGGAGCACTTATTCAAAAGCCCTCTGATTGGGAAATATAAGCATCCCCATGAAAGATAAGAGCATCAGTTCTTTGCATAGCCTCTGACGACCATAGTTTCCTCTTGCTGGAATAAGAGACCATCCCAGGTTTTTCAGAGATCTACTTATTTCTAAAAATCAAACCCAGGTAACTTTTTTTTTCATAGGAATGTTCCAGCAGCTTACAGCTTTGCATTGAAAGCTTTCAAATCTCACAGAAGGATGCTTTGAGGTGGGAGTGAGGCAGGAGAATAGGATCTGAAGGCAGGGAGCCTAAGGCCAATTCATGCTGACTTCCTAGAACTAAATCTAAAGGAAAATCCCAACTTTCCATGCCCAAGTAACAAAAAGACAAGAGGCTACTCCCTTTGCATGCCTTTGTGGCAGATGAAAAATTGAAACTACCTCTGATCAGTCCCTTCCCACAACCAATCACTCGGGTCATGCAGGCCAAGTCTTTATTTGCATGGGAGTATAACTTTGTAACTTCACTTCGGCCTCTGATTGGTCACTTTCCACAACCAGACGTTTGCATAGGGTATAACTTTGTAACTTCACTTCAGCCTGTGATCGGCCACTTTCCACAACCAATCAGACTGATTGCAGGACACTACTTCATTCACATAGGGTGTACACCAAGTAACCAATGGGAAACCTCTAGAGGGTCTTTAAACCTCAGAAAATTCTATAACCAGGCTCTTGAGCTCCTATGCTTGGAACTGCTCCCACCCTATGGAGTGTACGTTCGTTTTCAATAAATCTCTGCTTTCTTTGCTTCATTCTTTCCTTGCTTTGTTCACATGTTTTGTCCAACTCTTTGTTCAAGACACCAAGAACCTGGACACCCTCCACTGGTAACAGGAGAATTACTACAAAAGGAACCATAGTACCAGGAAACTCATGTCCTGTAGAGATAGTGACTCCATGTGGTAGCTAGTCTCCAAAGATGTCCCCCAGAAATCTCTCCCTCCTCTGTTTTCCCATGCTATTCCTGCATGCAAAGGCAAAACTTATACCACCACTCCTTGAATCTGTGCTGAATTGTCTATTGCTTTGAGCAAGAGAATAATGAGAAAGTGGCATTTTGGTACATCTCAGATCTCTTCTTCCCTCAAAGGTGTTTGAGCTGCCATGGAAAAAATCCAGGTTATCCTGCTGGAGAAAAGGATGAGACACCAAGTGGAGAGAAAGATGCAAAATATCCAATTCTTATAAGCTTATGTGCATCATTAAATTATTAAACTTGGGCCAGGCATTGTGGGTCACAACTATAATTCCAGCACTTTGGAAGGCTGAGGTGGGAGAATTACTTGAGGTCAGAAGTTCAAGACCAGCCTGGGCAACATAGCAAGACCTCATCTCTACAAAAAAAGTAAAACTTAACCGAGTGTGGAGGCACACGCCTGTAGTCCCAGCTACCTGGGAGCCCGAGGCAGGAGGATCTCCTGAGTCCAGGAATTGGAGGTTGCAGTGAGCTTGGATCATGCCACTACACTCCAGCCTGAGGAACAGAGCAAGACCTCATCTCTACTAAGTAAATAAATAAATGAGTATTATTGAACTTTCCTGAAACTCAATTTCCAAAGTTGTAAAAATGAAGATAAATACCTGTTTTGCACTTTTATAAAAATCAAATAAAATTATTCTCCCTCCCTTTTTTAAGGTTTATTGAGAACCTACCATGTTTCAGGCATTGTGGATACAACAATAAATAAATTATGAATTTTATTTTACAAGAGCGCACAGTCTAGAAGAAGACACATACAAAATCCTTGAGCTTTGTTCTGGAGTAAGCTTTGAAAAATGTAACAATAATAAAATGATCCTTGAGTTGAGCAGGGCACTAAAAAGCTATAAAACTGAAAAACACGATTCTTGTCCACAAGAAGTTCTTAATATAGTTAAAATTCTAGAGTGAACATATAAATCATGAATACTGACTACATATCATTGTATTCTAAACTTTACAATTGCTGTTCAAGAAATTTTAAAACTAGAAAATGCAGTGTGGAGCAGTCTTGCAGTGCATGGTGGAGGTGAGAGTGAGCCAAGCATCAGGAAGGCCACTAGGATTTGCAGAGGGAGCGATGTGGGAAGCTCATATTTCTGGCTGGAAAACAACTTAGGCAAACTGATGACTGCAGTACAACTGTCCATAGGACTTTCTGCCACAGTGGAAATGTTCTACATCAGTGCTGTCAAGTGCAGTAGCCGCTGGCCACATGTGGCTATTGCATACTCAATATGTGGCCAGTGCGACTAAGGAATTGAATTTTTAACTCATTTAATTTTAATCATTTTTTATTTAAATATCCACAAATGTCTAGTGGCTACTATGTTTGATGGCACATGCCCGAAAGACTTAGGGAAAACCAGCCATGATATTTTTCCATTGCTTTCAGAGATGTCACCCAAGTTCAGCTGACATATTGTGACTATTTATCTGCCACTACTCTACTCCAACTAAGGTATAAAATAGACTGAAAAATAGTGCTTCTTTGCAACATAATTCCAGGGCAACTTCATGGGCTGCCAGAATCTATTCACTCATCCTCATCCTGAACCAGTCATTTCTCCTTTCAAAGGACTGTGGTTCCCTGTAAAATCCAGAGAAGAGGGAGGGAAAAACAACAGCCAGCAGTGAAAAAGACAATGACAGAAAGTGCATTTACCAGAAAGTTTTAGTATATTTCAGTTTCCTTGGTTACAAGTAATAGAATAAGGTGGGAGGAGGAAACATTTGAATCACAAATCACTGGAATAAGAAACCAGACAAGGTTTCAAAGCTCAGAGTAACATCTAGGGCACTAGCAAAGCAGAGTGGAGAAATGAGGCAATTATTCTCATGGTCCAAGACAAAATGAAATCTTTCACCTGGAAATCACCAGATAATTCCAAATGAAAGGATTTTTTTTGGTTGTTGTTTTCTGTTGAGTTGAGCTGATAGTTACTAGAGTTTATTTTCTTAATATACTCTTCAGTATAGCTATACAAAGAAAAGTTCAGATGAACTTATTAGGGGCTGGAGTCTGACTGTGATGAATCTGATGGAATCCTCATCCCTTGTGGAATTAAACCAAGGGCAAATAGGAAAAATAGAAAAGAATAGAGTACACACAAATCCAGAAGCCCTGAGGAATATAAGATTAGGGGATTTTCCCCCCTAAGAGACTTGCGGTGCGGCTTCCCAACTAGCTGTCAATACTGGGTTTAAGGCATGAGTTGCAGTGGGGAGAAGGAGGTCGTAATCTCAGGAGCAGCAGCAGCAGCAGCTCCCATCAACATTACTGCTTATGTTTGCATTAGTAGGCATGGGCTGGATGTTCTGTCAGGATTTCTCCTATTTCTCTCACAGTAGGCCTAAGAAAAAGTCTCATTATAGTGTGGAAAACATGCATATGAATGTCCTGATTCAGGGAAATGTCCCTAAAGGAAAAGTACATTCATTAAATTAGTGAGGGAGAGAAATAAACCAAACTATAAGAAATAAACTTCAGAATCAGTTTAGACGTATTACTATGAATTCTAAATGCTTCTCTGCCAAAGACCCAGCAGACCTTAAAAAAAATCAGAGTAGGTGCTATAGTATATTACGCTAGGGAAAACTCTCAAATGATGAATTAACTTTGGTGTAAGGCAGCTGAGACCAGCTTTGCTCTCCAGCAGGTTAAAAGGCTGATACAGTGTTGAAGCGCTCTCTGAGTGTGCATTAGACACAAAAGGATCCCCCCACTGTTCAACACATTGTGCTGGAGCAATGGAATTTCCAGAAATAGATTCGCCCTAATCACCTTTCTTATATTTTCTAGGGCTGAACCTGAACTTTCAAGGGGCTTGACTTGGCTTTTATTTTTCACTCTTCTTTTCATAGATGATTTAATTTCCCAATGTTGCTTTCAGATCAGATGTTATTTTGGGCACAACTCAAAGAAAGCCGTCCATATACATTGAGAAGCAGTGGGTGGCAGAAAAGTTCAGCTTCATTCCTGATTAAGCAAAGAGGCACATCAGGGGGTGTAGGAGAAGGTGGAGGGGAAAAAAACCACTAAAGGCTCCAAGGTCATTGAAAAGTACAAGTATTTGACACACAGGATGATGCTGGCTGATGCTCAGAGTCCACTAAGTCTCAAGGGGGACTTGCAGTTTTTTAAATACCAGAGCTATTGTTCACATTTACTACTATCACAAACCATGTATTTAATTATTACACCTTGATATTTAAAATTTTAACAATAGAAACTGTATAAAATCACAATGGAAAAAATATCATTTGATATAATTAAGGAATTTTTGTCATCAAATTCTGGCTTAACCTTCTCCTGGTAACATAACTATTCTCCAATCCTAGTTCATAACCTACCCTCAAAACCTCTTCCTGACCTCCTCTTTCCCTTCCTCCCTCTCACCTCCCAGAAATAAAGCAGGAAATATATGTTGAACCCAAGAACCTGCACAAAACTATTTGCCTAACTGTTTCACTTAATTTTCCTCATAAGACTATGAGAGAAAAGTGGGGCTCATGTAGATAAATAACTTGCCCAAAAATAGACAGTTCACAATCAGATCTATCTGATTACAAAGTTTACACTCAAAAAAAGTTCTGTTTGACCACAAAGAGAGCAGAGCATTTAACTTCAATGTTTGAAGATTTCAATGTAATGATGTGAGGAGGGAAGGCCTGATATTTCCAGTGACTTCACACTAAGGCATCTCAAGTCATTATTTTCCTCTTTGTTGGTTCCAAAGTGTATTGGGGAAGCAATCTGATTTTAATATACTCGCTAGGGAGTATATTTTTAAAACATGTTGGTGTCTTCAACTTGCTGAAAGAGAGTGGGAATTATTTTTTGTCATCCCTTCCTTCTTTGAAATTCTAATTCATTGGTAACCACCTGGGACAGCACCCACACACACTTCAGCATCACATGTCAGCAGGCCCCTCCCCTTCAAGCTTCTAAATTGGATCCTAGGCAAAGAAAATGTGTTTGTGCTTAGGGAAAAAAATAACAGCAACAACAAAAGAAAAAAAAAAACCATAGCACCCCACCCACACATCTGTTTCATAGGGCTGCAATCAAATGAGGCAAATAACTGAAAGCAGGATTAATATATTCAGAGAACTAGAGGTATATTTAGTTGATTTTCCACCTACTTCATACATTCCAATGAAAGCATTTGAGGTCTCATTGAAGATGTCTTAAAACAAATAAAAAATTAAAAAGCATTTAAGCCCAAAATGTATACCTACTTTGTTGTCCTATCTTATCCTATCTTCCAGAGAAACTTACGGAGATAAGAAACTTACGCCCACCCTTGACTCTACTTGGTAGCAGGATCACAGACTGAAGATTAAAGACAATTCTCTTGTTTTGAGCCATTTTTAATAAGATCAAATATGACACCAAAATGCTATAATCCAGGGCATGAGGGGAAATTACGTGGATAATTTTTATCATTTTTAATGATCTCTATTTTCTCATTTTTAAATGATCACTTTCCTTATATTTGTAAAGGTTGTTTTATCTAGAAAGAAAATGAAAAGCCTGCATGTTAAAAGCCATAGACAAAAAAAAATCTGATGTGCTCCTATTTCAGACATTGCTAGGAAAAAAATATTTCTTAAAGGCTTCATTGGATCCATACAGTTCTCAGGCTCCTTTGCCTTTAGGAATTCAAAGCTTGATTATTAATAAGGCATACTGGAAATCCCCCGGAGCACAAGGCAGGCTATGTGAATTCTAAATCTCAGCAAGTGCATTCAGCAGTGGGATGACCTTGGGCAGATCATTTAACCTCTCCAGTTCTTAATGAGCTTTTTAGAAAAAGGAAAGATACACTGGACACACTCTAAAGACCTCTTACAGTCCTAACTGTGCTCAAAATCTAAAGCAATATGCCATATTTAAACTGTAATGAATGTTGCTGCTGGAGGTAATTAGGTATCTTTGGGGATTGCAAGATGGTAAATGGATGCCTGTTTCTCTCAAAGGATATTATTCCCCCATCTGCCAATTCCCTTGGGCCAGGATAATAATCATTAGTCCCTTCTGAGTTTGTTCTTGTCTCTTTTACTGAACATATAGTTTACAAATGATGTACACTCACTTATCCCTTGCTGATAACAAAGCACACATTATTCTCTGTTCTCTCAGCATTTCTATAGTCAAATAGTCATCACTTTTAACCTGCTGAAAAACACCACAGAACCTCAAAAGAACTCAAAAACAGAGTGGTTAGATAAGATATCATAAAGGCTATAGTAGCAAATGTCTGGAGAAGGTCTGTTCTATATATGGTTGCCAGAAAAAGCCTCTTTGAGGAAGAGAGATTTGAGCTAAGATGTGTTAGATAAAAAATCAAACATGAAAAAAGGCAAGAAAAGAACTTCCCAAGTGGGAGGAACAGCCTGTACAAAGGTCCTGAGGTGGGAAAGAGATTGCCATATTCCAGGAACTTAAAGTAGGCCAGTGTGATCAGCTGGGGGGAAAACTACACAAAATGAGGTTGAAGAGTTAGGAAGGTCTGGTTCATACATGCTGCAAGCTGTGCTAAGGTGTACTGCTAAGTGAAGTGCGAGCCATTGCACAAGGGTATAACATGATCTGATCTAAGTCTTTGAAAGAGAAAGTACTCTGGCTGCTATATGGGAAACAGGTGTTCAAGGTGTGGGGTAGCAAGAACTAAAGCGGAAATAAATATGGGAAGAGTTTTGCAATAGTTCAAAAAATAGTTGGCTGGACTATGATGGTGGCAATGAAGACAAAGAGAGTGCATGAAGTTGAGATGTATTTTGGAAGTAGAAACAATGGGACTTGTTAATGGATTCAATGTGGTCAGGGAGGTGTGTGGAGTAGGGTAGTTGAAAGATACAATGATTACTCTTTAGATTCTGGCAGCTCAAGTACCAAAGAGGTGGGGAAATTTAATGAGATGGAAGAAAGCAAACAGCCCTGCTTTTACAACACAAGCTTGGTTTTCTTCTAGAAAAAAAAAAAAAAAAACCTATTGTAAAAGCAAGACTATCTGCGTACAGATGATATTTAAACAGTGAAAATAGATGAGCTCACCTAGGGAGAGAATGTAGACAGGAGAGAGGATACGAAACAAATATCCTTGTGTATATGTCCTTTTGTAAATGTGTGGGTGTCTCTACAAAAGAAACTTAAAAGTGGAATCGCTGTGTCAAAGAGTGTGTGCCTTGGTTATTTTGATAATAACTGTCAAATTCATCTCCACGAAGGTTGTACATCCACCAGCTGTGTATGAGACTATGAGTTCCCCACACTTGCCAAAACAATATAGCAAACTTTTTTTTCTAACTTTCAGGCTCGGGATGTACACGTGCAGTTTCGTTACATGGGTAAAATGTGTGTTGCTGAGGTTTGGTGTAGACCCATGTAGTGAGCATAATACCAGATAGGTAGTTTTTCAACCCTAACCCCATCTCCCCAGGTCTTGGGACTCCTAGTTCAGATGCACAGTGTAGTCTTAACTCCAGAGCGCAATGCGGCTGAGAGCCACAGGGAACATCTGTTTTGCGACCCTCGGCGAGAGTGGTTTCAGAGCATAAGTTCATCACTCAAACTGATACAGATAGCTTTAAGGTCTGTCTGTTCTCCCATGTGGCAGTGCTGCTCTTCTTGTAAAGGAGGGTAGGGCCCACCTTTGGGCCCCTGCAAGTGGGTGTTGGTTGTGGTGGTGGTCAGCTGGTTGGCTCCGCCAGATCTCAGGCCCCAGGGAAAGTGGTCAGGTGCCAGCACAGTCGGAATGGTGCAGGTAGTTCCCCAGTTCCCAGGCCCCCATATATCCCACTGGACAGCAAGTATGAGTCCCGAAGGGACTAAACCCTAGCCCAGAGTTCAAGTGCTGGCTGTCATGGGGAAGCAGACAAGCTGCTCCCCAGGTCACCCGCCAAACTCTCTGGCAGGGGCAGGAAGAACGCTTAGGTTGTGGGAGCCCAAGGAATATCACAGGCCTGTGGGGGGTGGGTTTTCAGAAAGGCTCTGGGCCTCGGGTGAAATGATGAGGCAGGGGCAGGGTAGCTGTGCCATGGACCTTTCACTGAGGAGGGCCGGAACCCTCACGCAAAAGGTGCCAAGCGTTGTCTTTCCTTCTGGGAGTTTTGCCCCAGAGGAAGGCAGAGCCACAATTATGTAACAGTGCTCAGGCGCGGGCAGGGTTGCTGCGGGGAAGTCCAAACCTGGAGCCTCCCGGGCTAGCAGCAGCAGGGGTAGAGGCCGCAAGTCTGCCGGTCGGGCAGTATCCTGGGGAATTGCTGTGCCTGCTTGCAGTGTTCAAGGGGGTGGGTTGCTGCGCTGGAAGCCCCAGGGGAGCCTTACCTGACGAAGAGGAGCAGGGCAGTCTGACCACTCCTCCGCATGACAGCTGCGGCCTCTGTGGGGGCTCTGGCAGCTGGTCGGCTGCTCAGGGATCCATGGCCTGTGGGGCTCCACGTGGGTTTGAGGGGTGCCTCTGAAAAAACTCCACGTGGCTCTCTGTGTGGGTCTAGATGCCCAGGGTGGTGAGGGGAGTTCTCCCGGGCCCAGGATGGCAAAGGTACGCGTGGGAAGTGTGGATCCCCGGGGCCTCTCACTCAATCGCGCCTTCCCCACCTTCAGGAGCTTCCCACAGCTCCACCGTCCCAATTGGGCGGCTTCCCGGCTTTGCTCCTCTCTGTTCTCTGGGTCCCCTCACTTTCTTGGTGAATCCCAACGTGGTCTCCTAGAGGATCCACTTGAAGAGCTAGTATTTTCTCGCCACTTTGTTTCCACTCCGCTGCTTTCTAGTCTGGCATCTCGAACCTCATGAATTTTTTGATCTTGGTCAATCTGACAGATAAGTAAGTCTTCTCAGTGTATCTTAAGTGTTATATTGACATTTTCATTGTATTTTTAAATGTCTTGATATTTTTTGCATGACTAGGTAATGAATTTCTTCATCTCTTTCAGTAACTTTCAGTAGATACAAACTAATGTTGGCCACTCTGGATTTTTTTTTTCTAGGACACTGCTCTCAAAGTATTTATAATAGATTCAAGATTTTTCTCGTTTCTGTAAAATTGTCTGGGATGAGGTGTGATGGCTCACACCTGTAATCCCAGCACTTTGGTAGGCTAAGGTGTGAAGATCACTTTGAGACTAGCCTAGGCAACATTAGTGAGACCCTGTCCCTACAAATGATTTTTTTTTTTTTTTAATTAGCTGAGCATGGTGGCTGTGCTTTTATTCTCAGCTATTCAGGAGTCTGAGGCAGGAGGATCGACTGAGCCTAGGAGTTCAAGGCTGCAGTGAGCTGTGATTTCACCACTGCACTCCAGCCTGCACAGCACAGCAAGACCCTGTCTCAAAAAAAAATGGAAGTTCAATCTTTAAATATTTGTTTTATTTTATAATTTTAGTTTCTTCTTTGGAGACTCAAGTTTTGCAAATATTGTCTCTCCTAAGCCTGCTCATCCATTCCTCTTCTTTCCTGACACTTCAGTGATTATTTATTTTTCTTTCCTTCTTACTTGTCTTGTTCTTCTCTTTTATATCACTTAATATGTTTTGATCTGACTCTACTTCCCTGTTTGCAACTTCCAATTTCAATTAATCCCTTTAATGAAGAATTACTATTTGTTCACTTTTTCTAGAGCTATGATAGCTCATGTTTCCTCTTCTTACGCAGTCTCATCCTCTTCTACTTCAGTTATTTTTTCTTTAGTTTATGCTCTTATAATATAAATGATTTCATGATTTTTCATAATTTATAAAGAAATGTTTGCATACAATTTTCTCCTTTTTACACAAATATTCAGAGCAGTTTTATTCATAATTGTAACAATCTGGGGGCAACCCAAAATTTCTTTGATGGGTTAATGGTTAAATAAACCCTCCTGGGAGAAGCAATAACATCCATAAAGGTGTGGAAGTTGAAGCAATTGATCAGAGTAGACTGCCTTCCACTGCTCCCACAGCCTGTGTTACTGATGTTACTGTCATGGAACGGAAGAAAATTTTGAACGACACTCCTCTCATTTCTATGATTTTAATCTTTTGAAATTTATTGATAAATATTCTTCATCCCTAGCAGTCGTCTTGCCTTAAGTCTATTTTGTCTGGTAGTAGTATAAACACACTAAAATTTCTACTAGTATATATGGCTTATTATTTTTCATTCTTTTACTTTCAATTTTTTTGTGCCCTTATATTTAAAATATAGCTTTTTTAGGCAACATACAGGACTTTTGACATCTGCTTTAACCATTGTTTTGCCTTGAATTGGAGTACTTATTCAATTTTCATTAAATGTAACTACTGATATAGCGTGGCTGATGTCTTCCATCTTGCTATTTGTTCTCTATTTGCCCCATCTGTTCTATATTCCTTTTTCTCCCCTTTCTGGTCTTCTGCTACACTCATTAGGCATTTTTACTTCCATTTTCCCCCTTATTAAACAATTAGTTATATGTTTTTAATGGTTATAGCTGTTACAACATGCCTTACATACCACAAGGTTAATTTGACTTCTTCCTTTCCAATTTGGATACACTTTATTTCTTTCTCTGGGCCACTTGCTCTGGCTAGGACTTCTAGTACTATGTTGAATAAAAGTGATGAAAGTGGGCATCTTGGCCCTCTCTCACCACTCTTATTCAACATAGTGTTGGAAGTTCTGGCTAGGGCAATCAGGCAGGAGAAGGAAATAAAGGGTATTCAATTAGGAAAAGAGGAAGTCAAATTGTCCCTGTTTGCAGATGACATGATTGGATATCTAGAAAATCCCATTATCTCAGCCCAAAATCACCTTAAGCTGATAAGCAACTTTAGCAAAGTCTCAAGATACAAAATCAACGCGCAAAAATCACAAGCATTCTTATACACCAATAACAGACAAACAGAGAGCCAAATCATGAGTGAACTCCCATTCACAATTGCTTCAAAGAGAATAAAACACCTAGGAATCCAACTTACAAGGGATGTGAAGGACCTCTTCAAGGAGAACTACAAACCACTGCTCAATGAAATAAAAGAGGATACAAACAAATGGAAGAACATTCCATGCTCATGGGTAGAAAGAATCAATATCGTGAAAATGGCCATACTGCCCAAGGTAATTTATAGATTCAATGCCATCCCCATCAAGCTACCAATGACTTTCTTCACAGAATTGGAAAAAAATACTTTAAAGTTCATACGGAACCAAAAAAGAGCCCGCATTGCCAAGTCAATCCTAAGCCAAAAGAACAAAGCTGGAGGCATCACGCTACCTGACTTCAAACTATACTACAAGGCTACAGTAACCAAAACAGCATGGTACTGGTACCAAAACAGAGATATAGACCAATGGAACAGAACAGAGCCCTCAGAAACAATGCCACACATCTACAACCATCTGATCTTTGAAAAACCTGACAAAAACAAGCAATGGAGAAAGGATTCCCTATTTAATAAATGGTGCTGGGAAAACTGGCTAGCCATATGTAGAAAGCTGAAATGGGATCCCTTCCTTACATCTTATACAAAAATTAATTCAAGATGGATTAAAGACTTAAATGTTAGACCTAAAACCATAAAATCCTTAGAAGAAAACCTAGGCAATACCATTCAGGACATAGGCATGGGCAAGAACTTCATGTCTAAAACACCAAAAGCAATGGCAACAAAAGCCAAAATTGACAAATGAGATCTAATTAAACTAAAGAGCTTCTGCACAGCAAAAGAAACTACCATCAGAGTGAACAGGCCACCTACAGAATGGGAGAAAATTTTTGCAATCTACTCATCTGACAAAGGGCTAATATCCAGAATCTACAAAGAACTCAAACAAATTTACAAGAAAAAAAACCAACCCATCAACAAGTGGACAAATGATGAGTTCACGTCCTTTATAGGGACATGGATGAAATTGGAAATCATCATTCTCAGTAAACTATCGCAAGAACAAAAAACCAAACACCGCATATTCTCACTCATAGGTGGGAATTGAACAATGAGAACACATGGACACAGAAAGGGGAACATCACACTTCGGGGACTGTTGTGGGGTGGGGGAGGGGGGAGGGATAGCATTGGGAGATACACCTAATGCTAGATGACGAGTTGGTGGGTGCGGCGCACCAGCATGGCACATGTATACATATGTAACTTACCTGCACGTTGTGCACATGTACCATAGAGCCTAAAGTATAATAATAATAATAATAATAATAATAAAAAGAAAAAAAAATTCCTCATAATCCCACTTCAAAAGACAATCATCATTTATAATTTTTCTATTATTTTATTACACATTTCTATATTTTAATTATATATTCATTCATTGAGTGCCTACCATGTATCAGGTGCACTTCTAGATACAATAAAATTACGATGCAGAAAAATCACAAAAACTCCTTCCTCCATGGGACTTATATGCTAATGAAATAAATGAATACAATAATCCAATAAATAAACAAACTGTATAGCATGTTAGATGGTATTAGGTGCTATAGACAAAAATAAAGCAGAAAAAGAAGCCTGCAATTTAAATTTTTGATGTTTTGAAATCTGATTTTTTCCATACTTAACCTTACAATATAATCATTTCTATGTAATTCACATAAAGTCAAATTTCATCATGTAACTAGCTATATCACAGTTTACTCAACTATTCACTTATTACTAAACATTTGCATTGATTCTAAATTTTCATTGTTTTAAATAGCCTATAATTGCCTTTTACTGTTTGATGTATGAATGAATGTTCTTCCTAGCTAGTTTTTGACTAACTCAAATACAAGGATGAAGACACCTTCAATCTCTATGTCTCAAGTGTGACCCCGTATTCAATTTCCTATCTCATCTACACTTAGTGAATGCTTTCTGAATGAACACACAGCCTAATGATAAATTACGAATTAATTATAGAATTATAAGTCTACAGGGGACATTAAAACAACATTGAGAGCAGCCAGCCCATTGCTCCAGATGAAGCAAGGCTCACTAGAATGGTAGAACTCGAGCATGCCATGCTTTCATAAAATTCTACAGAGATGGAAAGCTTTTGACCTTCTAGTCATTATATCATCACTGAAGAGAGAGAAGAAATTCTATTTGAAACTACTAAGGACAATTCAAGTGGCTTATGAAAGTTTCTTAATGAGTAAATGTCCCACCTATAAAACATATGTCCTATGTTAAATTAATGAAAAGCCTACAATGGGACAGGCAGCAGTATGTGGGGAGAAGAAAGGTAAAAGGATCTCGAAACCTTCCTATATAGATACCTCTTTACAGTATGCTTGATTCTCGTGTGTCAGAGATAAGTTTCCTGTATTGCTGCCTGAAAGCAATAAGGGGTACCAGATCTCTGTTGAATAGCCGCAGTGTGCCAGGCACTCCAGTAGACACTAGGACATATAATGGTTTGTCATGAAGTTTAGAAACTAGAAATGAGAAAGGGAGACAAACAACCACAATGTAAACAACTAAATGACTGAAAACTGTCATAAGTGCTATCAC
Source organism: Pongo abelii (assembly GCF_028885655.2). Taxonomy (NCBI): domain Eukaryota; kingdom Metazoa; phylum Chordata; class Mammalia; order Primates; family Hominidae; genus Pongo; species Pongo abelii. The sequence continues at coordinate 134,991,278 of NC_085928.1, read as the reverse complement.
AAAAATCAACAAGGCTCTGAGTTATTTAGTGGGGACCGGTGACTACTTAAAGTAAGAAGGCATTTCCAGTGAAAACACATTAGACCTGAGACCTGAAAGATAAGAAAAAAAATCAACCATACAAAGAAAAAGGAAGAGGTAAGTAGTGGCAGGAGGAAGAATAATGTTCCAGATAGAGACCACAGCATGTGCTTTGCTGTGAAGAAGCCAATTTAACTTCAAAATGCTCCCCACTATCCTTTTTCATTTTCACAACCCAGGTGCTCCCATCCTGGCTTCCTGCCTCAGCCTCTCTTCAATAGCGTCTTTCCCAATTAAATTTTAACTTGTATTTCAGTGCCACAGCATACTGCTGTCTATCAAAACCATTTATTTTGATGTGCTCAGATGAAATTAAGTCACATGTTGTACAATATTTTGAAAATTTTAATTTTTGTCTATAATAGCAATCATACTTGCATGTGTGTGTATGCCTGTGTGTAGACCTACCTGAAAAAAAAAAAAACTCACCAATATTTCCAAAGTCCAACTAGGGGTAATATTTATGTGTTTACATTCAGCCAAAGAATACCCAAGCATTCAATGATCACACAAAAATGCCAACTTAATTTGTAAATGCTGATAGTTTCCAGAAAATCAAGATTCTACCTGTTTTTAAGTTACATTGTTATTTATCTACTTGTAAGACTTATTTTACAACAAATAAGGCCTTTTGATATTTTCTTGATGTAGAGAAAGATCCTCACAGTTTTTTTAAATTGTTGAACTCATTCATGTTCATTGAATAAGATCAATGACTTAATTATCACAAAGTGATGTGTAAAACCAACCAGCTGTGGCAAACATATCTCACAAATTAAGTGAATAAACACAATATTTGCCCATAATAAACATTCAACCTTTGCCAGTCCTTGAATTATTACAGTGAAATTTTCAACTTAATAGGAAATCTGTGAACATTTTAGGAAACATAAATTCAACAAAACAAATGCTGAATGTTGGTTCAACCTTAGTATTGAGGTAAACACTATAGAAATATTTACTTTTTTGTCAATGGAAGCAAAGCTTAATGTTAACTTCATTGTGATCTTTAAGTTCTCAAAAGCTCTAGGGTCCATATTTCTCTCCAGATTTCTATTACTGGAGATTGTAACCTCTAATCTCAATTTAACTTTTATCCTTTTTATTAAATATTAATTGTATAGAAAGGAATAATTACAAAATATGGACATAGGTAGCCTGTAACAGAATAGAGAGCCCAGGAATAAATCCACATATATGCAGTCAAGTGATCTTTGGCAAGAGTATCAAAAATGAGGAAAGAGTAGTTTCTTCAACAAGTGATGTTGGGAAAACTGGACTTCCACAAGCAGAAGAATAAAATTATATCCTTATCTTATACCATACACAAAAATCAACTCAACATGAATTAAAAACTTAAACATAAGACCTGAACTATAAAACTCCTAGAAGAAAACATAGGAAAAAGCTTCATGACGTTGTTTTTAGCAATATTTTGATAGATATGACACGAAAATCACAGACAACCAAAAGCAAAAATAAACAAGTAGGACTATATCAAACTAAAAAGCTTCTGCACAGCAAAGGAAATAATCAACAGAGTGAAAAGGTGACTTACTGAATGAGAAAAAACATTTGTAAGCAATATATCTGATAAGAGGTTAATCTCCTGAATATATAAGGAACTCTTACAACTCAATAGCAAAAAAAAAAATTAAAATTAAAATAAAGTACAGACTAAGGACTTTGAATAGTAGATATTCCTCCAAAGAAGACATACCGATGTCCAACAGGTATATGAAAAAATACTCAATGTCACTAGTCATTAGGGAAATGCGAATCAAAACCACAATGAGATATTATCTCACACATTTTAGAATGGCTATTACTTTTAAAAAAGCAAAGGACTATATGCATTGGTGAGAATGTGGAGAAATTGGAAGGCTTGCACCCTGATGGTGGAAACTCAAAATGGTATAGCTCCTATGGAACTTTTTGAGTATGGAGGCTCCCCGAAAAATTCAAAATAGCACCACCATATGATCCAGCAATCCCGCTTCTGGGTACACATTCAAAAGAATTGAAATCAGGATCTCAAAGAGATATCTGCACTCCCATGTTCACTGCAGCATTATTCTCAGAAGCCAAGATATGGAAACAAGCTAAGTGCCCATTGACAGATGAACAGATAGAGAAAATGTGGTGTGTGTGTGTGTGTGTGTGTGTGTGTGAGTGTTGTGTGTGTGTACAATGAAATATTATGCAGCTTTTAAAAAAGAAAGATATTCTGTAATATATGACAGCATGATGAACCTGCAGAACATTATGCTAAGTAAAATAATCCAATCACATAAAGACAAATACTGCATGATTCCACTTATATAAGGTATCTAAATAGTCAAATTCATAGACTCAAAGAGTAGAATGGTGGTTTCCAGGAGCTGAGGGAGAAATGGAGAATTACTAATCAATGGGCATAAAGTTGCAGTTAATCAAGATGAAAGATCTGTTCTACAACAGTGTACCTATATCAACAATATTGTAGTGTACACTTAAAATTTGTTGAGGGTAGATATGTTAGGTGCTCTTACCACAACAAAATTAATTTTGTGCATTAAAATAATAAATAAATAAAATATTTGTAAGGCATCAAAATAACAATAAGGAAACCTACCTGAACATGAACTCATCGTGCAGTTTAAGAAATAGAGCACTTTAGGCCGGGCGCGGTGGCTCACACCTGTAATCCCAGCACTTTGGGAGGCCAAGGTGGGCACATCACCTGAGGTCAGGAGTTCAAGACAAGCCTGGCCAACATGGTAAAACTCTGTCTCTACTAAAAATACAAAAATTAGCCAGGCATGGTGGCGGGCACCTGTAATCCCAGCTACTCAGGAGGCTGAGGCAGGAGAATCACTTGAATTCGGGAGGCAAAGGTTGCAGTGAGCCAAGATCCTGCCACTCCATTATGGCCTGGGCAACAGAGCAAGACTCGTCTCAAAGAAAAAAAGAAATAGAGCACTTTAATTAACCTCAAAGTTCTACAATATATAACATCATACATATATCACCAAGTCTGACTACCTATGAAAGAATTTAATAAATGTGACTATTTTTCTGAGCATTAGTTTACTTAATCAAATAATTTTTGTGTTTCTGAAAGTTTAATTATATAATCAGTATTAAAGCATTTTTAAAAGTGTAAAAATGACTGGGTCATTTGAAAAACTGTAGAAGAAAGGATATCGAGAATAGACTAAGAGATCATTTATGACTCTCTATGACAACTAAGATGAACAAATGATGAGAACAGTAAATTAAAATAGTACTCATAAAAGTACCAAATGCAAATAGTCAAAAGATGGTCATTGCAGAAGGGTTTGAGCTTGAACTCTGAGCCATAAAATGGAAAACATCTGCATCAAGAATTCAAAATTTAAACACCACAAATGCTGTTTTGGTGAAAGTGACTCACTTCACTGTGTGAGACACCAATTATTTTACAAGAGTTGCTTACAGGAGAAACGTCTCAAGAAGAAAAACCCCAGGGGACGTGTGTGTAGAATAACTCCAAACCACGGTGCATGCATCAGACAGGCACCACAAGTCTTTCATTACCTGTATTAGTCACAAATAACTTTTTGTCAGTTTCTCTTCAGAATTTTATATCTTAAATATATAAGTAAAGAAATAAAATGCATTCGCATTTTATTAGCATTAAAAGCCTCTAAAACAAACTGTGTTAAAACTGTGTAGCTAGCTGCTTCTTTAATGTTTCCTTTTTCTTCTAAGTTCCATAAGGTCAATGACCATAACTTGTTCATTACTGCTTCTCCAAAATGTCCAGCCCAGTGGCTGGCACATGAAAGATACTCATTAAATATTTGCTGACTAACTGACTACAAATAAGTTCATTGGTTAGTTCAAAATGTTTTCCCTAAGAGGTAATGTACTTGATTTTTAATAATTGCCCCCAAAACTTTTCAATTTTCAAAAGAGCCTTTTCATTGTCTCTCTAGGCACACATCAATCCCATTTTTTGAGAAACTTAGGCCATGATATTACAATTAATTATTTATCTCATTTTTAAACAAAGGCATACAAATCCCAATCAGTACTTCCAATTGGCTCCGGATAATCAGTGTTATCTCAATAAATTCTATAACACCAGTAAAAATTAAGAAGCCACAATGTATTGCCTAATTACCAAAGAATTTCATTTAGGCTTTTTGAAATATTGAAAATAACTCTAGACTGCCCAGCAAGCCCTTCTCTGGGCTCAGTTTAAACTAATCCCTTTTGTTTCCATGTCTGCTACAACCTTCAGACCTGCCCTCAATCCTATTCATACAAAAAAAATTATCTTCACATTTCACAAAAGACAATGAAATAATTATGCTGTATTACCTTCTTCCCCAACCCCAGGGCCTCACACCGATACTGCTGCCCCCTCCAAAAATAAAAAATAATTATTGTTCCATAGACCCAAGTACAAGAAACATGCTACCAATTTTAAGAATATGGCCTTTCTCAATGTAAAATTGTAACAAAAATTAAATGTGTAAATTCTCATGAAACAAAACTTCATTGATTTTGCCATGTCCCTGCTGGCACTGAATGATATTTTTCTCATAATGTATTTGGCAGAGGTACTCCAGGGTATTCAACTTTTCAGAAATCTGAATTCTTCTCAGCCCTGTTAGTTTATTTACAAATGGATAAAATGAATTGCTTTTTCTAAGAAAACAGCTTGACAGAAAGACAGGGAGACAAATAAAACATGCTCTCTCTCTGTTTAGAAAAAAAAAAAAAACTTGTTTTTTAAATATATAAGTGTTAAGGTGTATATTTGCCAAGAATAGTTCTATACTTGAATAGCAAGAGTCATTTATTTCTAGGTCTTTGTGTAGTGTGACATTTGGGAAGAAATAACTTCGTAGGTAGCAATATCTCTCTTCTACAGATTCTTCACTTCCATGATTTGTGTTTTTCCTGGAGCTTCCCCATCACCAGAGCTTCCATTTAAAATCCTGTAAGAATTTAAGCCTCACCTATATTTCCAGAAGAGTCATAGAAGTCTCCTCCAATCTTCCCCTAGATCCACAGTAAAGTGGATCTCTCACTCTTAATCACAGGATCACCAACTCTGTTGTCCTTTTTTTCTTTTAAATATCAATGAATTTTGTGTGCTATCCTATTGGATATGATTACAATTTAGGCTATAATCTTTCAGGGGGCTACAGGAAGATTTGTGCAATAAAAATAACTTACATCACTGATATTCTAACCCATTGATACTCAAAGAGTGGTCCGGGAACCAGCAGCATGGGCATCACTTGAAAGCTTGTTAGAAATGCAGAATTTCAGATCCCATCCCAGTCCTATTGAATCATAAACTGCATTTAAACAAGATTCCAGGTGATTCCTAGTGACATTAAATTTGAACAAGCACTGTCTTAACTGACCTTAATCCATCAGAGCCAACAGTAGAGTCTTTTAATGAATCTGCCAACCACCACTACCACTAACGTTTTATACAAAACACTTGTCTTGTTGATTTGCCATTGTTAGTAAATAATTATGCACATTCTTAAGACATGGTTTTTTCATATTGATGTGGAATATTCATAATAAACTTTTTCTTGGATAGAGAGAATTAATATTGTACAGATACTTCAGAAATTAATTTTTCATAGGCTAATATTTCTTACAGCTAAATGGTATTCTAACTCCAACAGCAACATGTAAGCATATTACTTAATCTCTCTGGAGTTCATTTTCCTCACCAGCAAAATGGAAATAATAATAGATAATCTAGTGAGTTATTGTGAGGATTACATGAGACAATATAAATGGAGCCACACTGCATCTCAAGGCATCTCTTTTCTTCACACATTGGTCACTTTCTCTCCTACTGGGGATGACCCTCTTCATGCAGCTAGGGGAGAGGTAGCAGTTTCACAACTCCAGCAGTTCACAAAGCTTCTGACATCTCCAGCTAAAACTATGAGAAAGAAAATGTTGATTGGTCCTGAATGGGAAGCTGATGGAGTGTACTGAAATCTTGGGTCACATTTCTAACCACAAAGTGGGAATAAGGATAGCATTGCCATATAGTTTGGATCTGTGTCTCCACCAAATTTAATATTGAGTTGTAATCCCCAGTGATGGAGGCGGGGCCTGAGGGGAGGTGATTGTGTCGTGGGGTAGTTTCTCATGAATGGGTTAGCACCATCCCTTTGGTGCTGTTCTCACAATAGAGTTCTCACAAGATCTGGTTGTTTAAAAGTACACAGCACCCCCACCCCTTCCCTCTCTTCCTCCTGCTCTAGCCTTGTAAAGTTCTGGCTTCCCTTTCCCCTTCCACCATCATGGGAAGTTTCCTGAGGCCTCCCCAGAAGCAGAAGCCACTATGCTTCCTGTACAGCCTGCAGAACCGTGAGCCAATTAAACCTCTTTTCTTTACAAATTAACCATCTCAGGTGTTTCTTTATAGTAATGCAAGTGCAGACTAATAAAGATTGGAAGAATGGGATTCTCGCAATCCAAATTACACGACTGAAAGATGGGATGGGATTGCTTTGCAGAAAAACAACCAGTAAGCAACATGCACCTAGTCACTTCCGAGATTCAGGTGAAAGAACTGTACGAGATATATAAATGTGGGTGTTATCCAAATTTAAATGACATTTTATTGTGAGAATGGGTGAAATATCAGTGAAAATGTAGGGAGGGAAAGAAGAAGGAAAGTACTGCATGCCAACTCAAGAAAAGGCATTAAGTGTTGATGGTCCCATATGGTTTAAATCTGTATTTTTGAGCTCCCAGGTTATTCTGATAATGAACCAGGCTAGAAACCAGTTTTATACTATTTTTTCTAATAACTCTCTGGTGGAAGTACTTTCCCCATATTCAAATAATCCCAAGGATGTTGGAAAAGGGACTATGTTTCTGAAAATAGTAAAAATAATTACTGGGAAACTTTAGGGGGGGAAAAATCATTAAGACAATAAAAAAACACAATAAGTAGAAAAAATATATGTTATTATTACTAAGTTTCTTAACGAAGGAAAGACGACTGATTGCATAGATATTAGCATCCTGATTATCCTGGGTTTTTTTTTTTTGTACCAGTCATTTGAGACCAGATAATTAAACAAACGCTCTCAAAAAGTACATCTATTTTTTCCAGAAGCTTGTACCAAACTTCTTATATCCTGTTCGTGTCAGAAGGAATCATGGAGGGGCAGACAGAAGCTCTAAAACGGAACAGTAATTACAGTAAAAGAGCATAACTATTATTTATAATTACATGCATCTCAAGAGTTCTTTCCTTCTAGTTCTAGAGGTTTGACCCCCTTCTGAGGTAGAATAATTGTAAATACTAGGGAAGGAGGACAGATTTAAAGGTTATCTGTCAGTGGAAGGGGACATATACTTCATAAATTTTTGTATCTTCATTAAAGGAGTCTAAAAAACACAGTGAATGTCATCTTAAGAAATAGGCACTGAAAGTAAAACTGAATATAAATTATTTAAATGTTAAATTTCAGGGCAATACCTATAACTTCTAATGAATAATAAGGTAGCATGAAAAGCAATTTTATTCTAAATAATCTGCTACAGTTAAAAGATATTCATAGAAAATTTTGGCAGCCAGAAAGCAAATAAAAACATCCAGATAGTGTATTGGTTCTATAAGCAGAATTTTTTTTATTTTAACTTTTACCAAATGAGGAGGTCACTCCATCCAGAGATTTCTGGTCTCTCTGTATTCCTCTCCCATGACAATCTCATTGTATCACAATATGCATGTAGAAATAGGTGACTTTCAAATTCAGATAGTCTTTAATTTCACATTTTCAATGACTTGCTGAACATTTATACCTAGACAATCTCAAACTCATTCTGAGCAAAATTGATTGCATTCTCTTCCTTGAAAACATGAACCTCCTCTTGTGTTATCTTTGTCTATCCCATCACCATTCTCCCTGTTACCTCTAGACTGCAAATCTCAGACCTATCTTTGTCTCCTCCTTTTCACCTTCAGCATCCAATAATTTGACAGGCCTTGAACTTTTACCTCCATAAAGTGTTATATTTGTCCCTTCTTCCAAATTTCCTCTGCCATTTCCACATTAATTCCTTGTTATCTCTTGCCAAGACTACTGTTGGAGGCATCCTACCTAATACAACCCACTGAGGTAGATTTTCCCAGAGGCTAGTGAAACAGACTTGGGGTCCAACACTTACATGGACCCCTTCCATTAAGTCCTATACCTAATATCAAATTCATAACATTGTATCCTTTCTCTTGAAGCATATCCACTACTTGTTTAAGCTTCAGGTCCCCCAGAACACCAGATTAACTTTTCTAAGGCAGAAATGGCAATTCCACTCTCTGATTCAATGGCCCACCATCAACCCACCCAAGTTGACTACATAATAAATTCATTCCTCTTTGCCTGATTGTAAAGCCTTTCTTAGTATGACTGAAATCTTTCTTTCCACCTATGTTACCATTACTTAATTAATGTAAGCTATTACATTAAAACAAACTGAGTTGCTACTGCATACCAATTTGCTAACCAACTCCACCACAATTTTGCTTACATTTTTTCCTCTACCAAGAGTATCCTTCCTGCCTCATCCTCACCTTTCTCCCTACCATACCCCAAAGTTGATATTATACACAACAATGAGGTTCCAGGTTAAATCATCACCCCCATGAAGTCTTTTTATACTGTTACCAGGTAGATGCAGGCTCTCCTTTCTCTAAATTCCTATTTACTGGAAATCCTCAAATGGAATTATTACTTTATATTTTTCAAGTGTGAACAAACTGTGGCCCATATATCAAATTCAACCCACCACTTGTATATAAATAAAGTCTTATTAGTTTCTTTCTCCTAGGAAGAGATTTTTTTTTTAATTTAAAGAACACAGCCACACCCATTTGTTTACATATTGTCCTGTGGCTGTTTTTGCACTACAACAGCTGAGTTGAATAGTGGCAACAGAGCCAATACGTCTGGCAAAGCATAAAATATTTACTATTTGGCCCTTCACAGAAAAAGATTTCCAACTTCTGTTCCAGATTATTTATGTATGCATTTTACTTCCCTTATAGGCACTAGCATAAGCTGCTCAAAGAAAAAATGGCTTCTTTTTCACTGATATTCCCCCAACAATACGTAGCAAGCTTATTGAAAATAATCATTCCATAAATATTTGAAGAGAGTGAATAAATCAATCCTATGTAGTTATTTAAGGATTTTTACTGCTAATTTTAAAAAATAAAGTATTTATGTATTCAGATTTTGATCATTATCCCAATTAGTATTAGAAACTGAATATTGCACACACACACACACACATTCCACACCACTCATCTTGTAACTTTTATCCAGCATATCTTTATTTTTATCTTCTTAACTTTCTAAAATTAAGCTGTTTTCTTATCAGTCAATATTTAATTAGCTGGGCTGACACTGTATCAGTTTTCATTGGCATTGTTATTTCTTGCATTCCCGGTGAAGGGATTAGCATGTGAGGCAATAACCTTGAATGCAAGGAGCAAGGAATAGAGATGTTAAAATGGGCAGCTAGGAACAATGAGAGGACACTGACTGATTTACGTATGAAGAAAATAACTCTGTATAAGGGTTTATGGATGCAAAAATCCTATCTTAGAGACATCTGACTGTAGTAGACAATAAAATGTGATGCTCAGATGACCTTTCAAGAAAGGACTCTGCCCAGCTATAAGAGGAGTGGTTAGTTAGCTGACAGTCTCGCCAACACAATGTTTACTCAAACTTTTTGAATTTTCCTAACGTAATAGGTGAGAAACGGCATTTCAGTGCAGTTTCAATATGTACATTCCTTACCATTAATGAGGTTGAACATATTTTCATATGCTTATTTTTATGTTGCAGTGATTTCATTTCTGTAATGTATCTGTCCATGTCTTTTGACTTTTTGGGATTGGGCTGTTAGTCTTTCCAATATTGATTTGTAGAAATTCCTTATATGTTAGGGAAATTAATCTCATATCTACAATGTAAGTTGTAATTCATTTTCCTACTCTGTCATTGGTCTTTTGACTTTGTTTGTGATAGTTGTGTTGTAAGGATTAATTCCAGCAGACCTAGAATTGGTCTGAACTGTTTTGCTGAATTACCTGCATATATTGATCTCTGGTGAAGATATTAAATGAATTGATGAATACTGTTGCTTTGTAAGCATGGGTTCCAAGTGAGTTTTGGAGTAATGCATATGAGCTTGTTAGCATGTTTGTTCATAATAGTGAGACATATTATTTGAACCTGGTCTCATTAAGATCCCTACAAGAGCTCTGCCACAGGGGCTTGTTATGTGGAAATAATACGCCTAATTTACCAGCAAAGTAGAAGCAGTCCAGTCTGAGACTCCATTAGGGCATCCCTGTTTCTGAGATATTTCATACACATGTTAGTGGTTCCCTGTCTGAGAGCTAACATGTATCCTGGTATGACCCATCAGACAGAGTACAGTTAGAGTTTGCACCTGGCCACTCCAGATCCCTTGCTGCCAGGCTGCCTTTAGTTGCGATGCATATATTTATTTTAATGCTGTTGCTGTATCATTCTTCTACAAAGAAAAAAAAATACTATAGATTTGAAAGCATAGTCATTTGGGGTGCTGTGAGTAGTCTTTAGCAGTCAAATCCTATCTAACTGCCACTATCGATACAGTGGCTTTTTAATATAGCTAAAATTGTCAATCTACCTTATGACACTGAATTCGTTGTGCTTTTTAAAAAATCTGGACTAATTTTTCATCTGATTGTTGATTTACTTTACCATCATTTTTGGCTTAAGATTTCTTCATTTATTCTAGAATTTTGAGTATTGGACTCTTTGAATGGAAGCTTTGGCTCACTTGCTCTCATTCTCTGTCTCCCCCAGTCTGTCTTTCTCTCTCTTCACCCCTTTCCATTTCAGGTTGACTGTACCCAGACCTTCAGATTTATACTGATAGTTCAGTCTTTTCTCCACAGTAATTTGAAGAAATATGGCAAAACCAGTTCACTCACTGAACCAGTAAAAGGCTGGTTCAGTTCCTACTGGTGAGACTGAATTCTAATTCCCTGAACTCACAAAGTTCTATTAGTCATAACCCACAATAGCCTCTTTTTGTCTCTTTTCCAGAGCAGAGGCCTTTAAGCAGTGAACCCCATACAACCCCTATATGCATGTTTACCCAAAGCCCAGCAAATCCACATTTTGAAATCCAATTAAACCTTTGATTTTTTTCTGCCCATAGAGATGTTCCTCTACATATTGAGCCCACCTATGTCTTTTATATTTAATCTATCATTTCACATGTTTGGAGTAGAATTTACAACTCTATCTTGACTAGAAATTTATGATAATATGAAAATGTCGTTACTATATTTCTTTCTATATGTAGAAAGAAAAGTTACATATTTTATATACATATTTTACTATCTGTAATTATGCCCCCAAGAAGAACTCCCTTCTAAAACCATGACCAAGAGACAGTGTAGCCCTCAGAAAAGCTTGATAAATATTCTCTATAATCACTCTCAATCAGGACTCCAGCCAGAATTTCAGACAACACTACAGATTTTAATAATCCCTGCTACTCATCAGGCAATCTTTCCATGTAACAACAGATCATTGACACACCATTCTCACTAAAGTTGAGTGTGCTGTTTTGATTAAAAACCAAATTGCTAAGCACTGTACAATAAAAAAATTAGACTGCTATAATTATGGGTTTAAGTAGCTAAATGCATCTGAAAGAACAACCTCTGATCCCTTCTTTCATTAAGAGGACTAAAGTTGAAAGACCATCCAGAGGTCTAATGTCTAAAAGAATACATAGATGAAGTAAACCTTAGAAGAGACTTCATAATCTAACCAAGATCCAGTTTATGAGTATTGGAATGCAAAGTCATTAGCACCCAGAGAAGGTTCTGAGCCTCAGGTAAATCCCTAGAGAACTGTTGTCCTCACATTATAATGAAGTAGAGAAAATTGCGTTCACCAGATCATTTTCAGGAACAGCACTGGCATTGGAAACAATTCCTCTTTACATCAGCCTCAGGGATGCTGAGACCTGCAGGAAACCTGAGAGTTCATGAAAGTGACATGAAGGAAATTCTTGGTTATCTTAGATGAAGAAGGGAAAAAAAGAAGAAAGAGGAAAAAAGGGGTATTGCAAGCAAAATGACAAACATGTACAGTGTGTTCTGTGATCCCTTCTTATTTCCTTCCCCCAAAACTCAGTAAACCCTTTAAGAATCTAAAAAGACTTTATGAGGATGACTTTTTTTGTCAAAACAATGAGGGAATGTGCTTGCACATTTGGGATGTCCTGGGGAAAATTAGAAACAGCCCACATGGACAAGGGAGTACAGAAGCCAAGAGAAGAACTAGGCCCAGAATCAGCAAAAATTTTCTGTAAAGGGCCATATAGTAAACATTTTAGCCTGCGTGGAACCTATAGTTTCTGTTAAACTTCTCAACTTTGCTATTTTAGCATGAAAGCAGTTGTAGACAATAAAGAATGACACTGAAATTGGAATTTTACATGATTTTTCATAGGTCACAAAACATATTATTCTTTTAGATTTTTGGTAAACTATTTTAAAATGTAAAAGCTATTCTTAATTTTTAGACTGTATAAAACTTGGGGCCTAGAATATAAGGTATAAGAAGAAAATGAAATTATGAAATGGCCTTCAGGCTGCTCCAGGGAGTGGAAATCAGGCTAGACTCTAAAGGTACGGTTGTACCAACTATCATGTATGTAAGCTTTTAGCGAAGCTTCAGGCAGCTTTATTTATTTATTTTTTATTTTGATAGCTTTGGGAGTACAAGTGGTTTTAGTTGTATGGATGAGTTGTATAGAGGTAAAGTCTGAGATTTTAGTGCACTCATCACCCAAGTAATGTACATGATCCAATCACCCCCCACGAGGCCTGGCTTCCAACACTGGAGAGTACAATTTGACATGAGATCTGGTGGGGACATAGATCCAAACCAAATGACCTTACATTACTTAGGGGAGGTACTTTGGTTTCTTCAGAGATGGGTGGGGCTGCAGAGCTCTCAAATGTTTCTTTCCTTTGTGTTAAGCTACCAGGACAGGTAGAAGGGTAAAGCCAGGTTGGGGCTGGGTCAGGCAGGCCTGCACTCTGGCTCTTCACATGCAGGGCAAGCAGTTGCCCCTGTGGGTGTTGGGGACAGTTCTCTGGCCACTGGGGTAATGTTCCAGGGAGGAACACAGCTGCCTCTGCTGTACAGAAGAGTTTGTGGAGGGAGTGGGAAGTAGCAGGTAGCAGTAGTCCCTACCCAGCTCCCATGTGAGGGAGGCCTCACATTCATGGTATTCCACTAGCAGCAGCTAGCTAAGTCCCAGGCAGTCTATGCTCATAACTCAGAACTGCTCTAAAACCACGAGTCTTCTTCACTGAGAAAGGAATGCTGGCTTTCAGGCCATGCACCTCCCAGTTTGCCCACAGAGACAAGGCACCCAGGTTCTGCACTCATGGCTGCAGCGTACTTCCCAGTCACCCCGCATTTCTAGCCAAAAGAGTTTGTCCCAACTCAAGCTTTATATTGTGAATTTCAGTTAGAAGCTTCTCTCAACCTATGACCATTGCCTGACTTAGCTAGGAGGCTTCAGCGAGGTCCCCTGTGACATAGAATCAGGGATGGCTTCCCTCAATCCTCGATGGAGACTGGAAGTACCTGCAAAGCTCTTCCCACTGCTGCTTTTACTTTTATATTTTCCACTGCTCCCTAAATCAGTTTCAGTGCTAAGTAACATTAAAGCCTTCTCCCATGGGCTAGATTAGCAGGTTCCTCAGTAGGGTGTATATCCTGGAAGCAACCTCTCCCCATCACACTCTGGGACTTACAGTTTCTCACCTGGCTCAAAATGTATGTCCAGGCAGATTTATTTAAAAAAAAAAAAAGTGACCTCTAAGTAACTTCCTAGTTATCTTAGACCTGCCCTACTTCTCACTCCCCTCTTCCTACCCAGTCCAGATTTACATAACACCGTTACATATTATTTAAGCAAAACCAGTTGGTTTTTTTTTTTTTTTTTTTTTAAGGAATAGGTGGAACAAGGGAAAAGGTCTCACTGAGACTAGAGTGCAGGAATGGTCACACTTGAGGAAGTGACACAATTTTGGTTTTGGGGAACTCAAGATACAGTAAATACACTTTCAAAGACTTGAATTCACGATATAATTGATTTACTATCTTGAAACCCTGAAGATGAAGGCCCTCTTTCTTTGACTCTTTTCCCTAGTCTAGAAGACAATTGAAGAATTAAGCAGTTGAAGCTTCCATGGGGTTTCACGGAGACAATGTAAGAGATTGTGCAGTAGGGCAAGAAATCCTATGTGTTCATAAGGCACCCTAAAGAAAAGTATTCAAATCTACCAAGCAAATGGAAAACAAAAAAAGGCAGGGATTGCAATCCCAGTCGCTGATAAAACAGACTTTAAACCAACAAAGATCAAAAGAGACAAAGAAGGCCATTACATAATGGTAAAGGGATCAATTCAACAAGAAGAGCTAACTATCCTAAACATATATGCACCCAATACAGGAGCACCCAGATTCATAAAGCAAGTCCTTAGTGACCTACAAAGAGACTTAGACTCCCACACAATAATAATGCGAGACTTTAACACCCCACTGTCAACATTAGACAGATCAATGAGACAGAAAGTTAACAAGGCTACCCAGGAATTGAATTCAGCTCTGCACCAAGTGGACCTAATAGACATCTACAGAACTCTCCACCACAAATCAACAGAATATACATTTTTTTCAGCACCACACCACACCTATTCCAAAATTGACCACATAGTTGGAAGTAAAGCACTCCTCAGCAAATGTAAAAGAACAGAAATTATAACAAACTTGTCTCTCAGACCACAGTGCAATCAAACTAGAACTCAGGAATAAGAAACTCACTGAAAACCGCTCAACTACATGGAAACTGAAAAACCTGCTCCTGAATGACTACTGGGTACAAAACGAAATCAAGGCAGAAATAAAGATGTTCTTTGAAACCAACAACAACAAAGACACAACATACCAGAATCTCTGGGACACATTGAAAGCAGTGTGTAGAGGGAAATTTATAGCACTAAATGCCCACGAGAGAAAGCAGGAAATATCCAAAATTGACACCCTAACGTCACAATTAAAAGAACTAGAAAAGCAAGAGCAAACACATACAAAAGCTAGCAGAAGGCAAGAAATAACTAAAATCAGAGAAGAACTGAAGGAAATAGAGACTCAAAAAACCCTTCAAAAAAATCAATGAATCCAGGAGCTGGTATCTTGAAAAGATCAACAAAATCGATAGACCACTAGCCAGACTAATAAAGAAGAAAAGAGAGAAGAATCTAATAGATGCAATAAAAAATGATAAAGGGGATATCACCACCGATCCCACAGAAATACAAACTACCATCAGAGAATACTACAAACACCTCTACGCAAATAAACTAGAAAATCTAGAAGAAATGGATAAATTCCTCGACACATACACCCTCCCAAGACTAAACCAGGAAGAAGTTGAATCTCTGAATAGACCAATAACAGGAGCTGAAATTGTGGCAATAATCAATTGCTTACCAACCAAAAAGAGTCCAGGACCAGATGGATTCATAGCCGAATTCTACCAAAGGTACAAGGAGGAACTGGTACCATTTATTCTGAAACTATTCCAATTAGTAGAAAAAGAGGGAATCCTCCCTAACTCATTTTATGAGGCCAGCATCATCCTGATACCAAAGCCTGGCAGAGACACAACAAAAAAAGAGAATTTTACACCAATATCCTTGATGAACATTGATGTAAAAATCCTCAAAAAAATACTGGCAAACCAAATCCAGCAGCACATCAAAAAGCTAATGCACCATGATCAAGTGGGCTCCATCCCTGGGATGCAAGGCTGGTTCAACATATGCAAATCAATAAATGTAATCCAGCATATAAACAGAACCAAAGACAAAAACCACATGATTATCTCAATAGATGCAGAAAAGGCCTTTGACAAAATTCAACAACACTTCATGCTAAAAACTCTCAGTAAATTAGGTATTGATGGGACGTATCTCAAAATAATAAGAGCTATCTATGACAAACCCACAGCCAATACCATACTGAATGGGCAAAAACTGGAAGCATTCCCTTTGAAAAGTGGCACAAGACAGGGATGCCCCCTCTCACCACTCCTATTCAACATAGTGTTGGAAGTTCTGGCCAGGGCAATTAGGCAGGAGAAGGAAATAAAGGGTATTCAATTAGGAAAAGAGGAAGTCAAATTGTCCCTGTTTGCAGATGACATGATTGGATATCTAGAAAACCCCACTGTCTCAGCCCAAAATCTCCTTAAGCTGATAAGCAGCTTCAGCAAAGTCTCAGGATACAAAATCAGTGTACAAAAATCACAAGCATTCTTATACACCAATAACAGACAAACAGAGAGCCAAATTGCTTCAAAGAGAATAAAATACCTAGGAATCCGACTTACAAGGGATGTGAAGGACCTCTTCAAGGAGAACTACAAACCACTGCTCAAAGAAATAAAAGAGGATACAAACAAATGGAAGAACATTCCATGCTCATGGGTAGGAATAATCAATATCATGAAAATGGCCATACTGCCCAAGGTAATTTGTAGATTCAATGCCATCCCCATCAAGCTACCAATGACTTTCTTCACAGAATTGGAAAAAAATACTTTAAAATTCATATGGAACCAAAAAGAGCCTGCATTGCCAAGCCAATCCTAAGCCAAAAGAACAAAGCCAGAGGCATCATGCTACCTGACTTCAAACTATACTACAAGCCTACAGTAACCAAAACAGCATGGTACTGGTACCAAAACAGAGATATAGATCAATGGAACAGAACAGAGCCCTCAGAAATAATGTTGCATATCTACAACCATCTGATCTTTGACAAACCTGACAAAAACAAGAAATGGGGAAAGGATTCCCTATTTAATAAATGGTGCTGGGAAAACTGGCTAGCCATATGGAGAAAGCTGAAACTGGATCCCTTCCTTACATCTTATACAAAAATTAATTCAAGATGGATTAAAGACTTAAATGTTAGACCTAAAACCATAAAAACCCTAGAAGAAAACCTAGGCAATACCATTCAGGACATAGGCATGGGCAAGGACTTCATGTCTAAAACACCAAAAGCAATGGCAACAAAAGCCAAAATTGACAAATGGGATCTAATTAAACTAAAGAGCTTCTGCACAGCAAAAGAAACTATCATCAGAGTGAACAGGCAACCTACAAAATGGGAGAAAATTTTCACAACCTACTCATCTGACAAAGGGCTAATATCCAGAATCTACAATGAACTCAAACAAATTTACAAGAAAAAAACAAACAACCCCATCAAAAAGTGGGCGAAGGATATGAACAGACACTTCTCAAAAGAAGACATTTATGCAACCAAAACACACATGAAAAAATGCTCATCATCACGGGCCATCAGAGAAATGCAAATCAAAACCACAACGAGATACCATCTCACACCAGTTAGAATGGCGATCATTAAAAAGTCAGGAAACAACAGGTGCTGGAGAGGATGTGGAGAAATAGGAACACTTTTACACTGATGGTGGGACTGTAAACTAGTTCAACCATTGTGGAAGTCAGTGTTGCGATTCCTCAGGGAATAGAACTAGAAATACCATTTGACCCAGCCATCCCATTACTGGGTATATACCCAAAGGATTATAAATCATGCTGCTATAAAGACACATGCACACATATGTTTATTGCGGCACTATTCACAATAGCAAAGACTTGGAACAAACCCAAATGTCCAACAACGATAGACTGGATTAAGAAAATGTGGCACATATACACCATGGAATACCATGAAGCCATAAAAAATGAAGAGCTCATGTCCTTCATAGGGACACGGATGAAACTGGAAACCATCATTCTCAGCAAACTATCGCAAGGACAAAAAACCAAACACCGCATGTTCTCACTCATAGGTGGGAATTGAACAATGAGAACACATGGACACAGGAAGGGGAACATCACACTCTGGGGACTGTTTTGGGGTGGGGGGAGGGGGGACGGATAGCATTAGGAGATATATCTAATGCTAAATGACGAGTTAATGGATGCAGCACACCAACATGGCACACGTATACATATGTAACAAACCTGCACATTGTGCACATGTACCCTAAAACTTAAAGTATAATAATAATAAAATAAAAATTAAAAAATTTGAAAAAAAGAAAAGTATTCAAATACTGGAAGTTGTATGTTTACAAGTGAATATAAAAAGAAATAAAGATGACAAAGTTTACTTCATTTCGGTGTCTAATTTACTATGTTTTCCTCCCCTTGTGGTTTAGAAAGTCAATTGTATTTCAAAGGTAAAATTGCCTTACAGCTTTAGAAAAATGTGACACTTGAAAATTATTGCTGTTAACTTTATTAGACATTCTTAGAATTCAAAGGCACCTGGAAAATAGTTGAATCATATTATTCAAACTTGACTCTACAATGTACTAAGACACCCAATAAATCAGAGAATCTCCATACCTTTCCTTAAACTGGTTCCAGTTAAGGACCTAATCAATTGCTTGGGGAAGTTTTTCTCTGCGTTTGATGGGTATAAAATGAATGTTCTCCCCTCCTTCAGAGACATTAAAGAGAAGGTACTGGCCAGGTGCGGTGGCTCATGCTTGTAATCCTAGCACTTTTGGAGGCTGAGGTGGGTGGATCACCTAAGGTCAGGAGTTTGAGACCAACCTGGCCAACATGGCAAACCCCATCTCTACTAAAAATACAACAATTAGCTGGGCATGGTGGCAGGCACCTATAATCCCAGCTACTTGGAAGGCTGAGGCAGGAGAGTCGCTTGAACCCGTGGGGCAGAGGTTTCAGCGAGCAGAGATGGTGCCACTTCACTCCAGCCTGGGTGAAAAGTGAAACTTTGTCTCAGAAAAAAAAGAGAAGATACTGCTCCCAATTCTTTCTGATTCTAAGATGCTCCTACTAATCACATTCCCTTGAATCCATCCTTTTGTATTCTTCAGTTTTTATTAACTCTTTATGTCTTTAAAAAAAATTGGGGTTGCTTCCATTAAAAAACACAGGCAGAATAAGATTTTAAAAAATGATTAAAATTGGACCAAAGACAGACACAAGTAAACAAGGGAATGCCAAGAAGCTGTAGAATTGTTTATCAGAAATGTTGCTCTGAATTTCTGACAGAGAAATAGGAGAATAACTTATGTACCCTTTTAGTATTATTAGAAGGAAATACACTAGTTTTTTAAAAGTTCAATCCTTTGCTTTACCCTAAGCTCTGAAAGGAATATTATTATTCAATGATACGGATTTAACAAGAACTACCTATGTGCCAAGCTCAGTGTTAGGCAACACATTTAGAATGCATTTTCTTTCCTCCAAATGTTCATAGTGTAGTAAGAAAGACAGATATATAAATGAAATGTTAATATGGGTTAAGGTATTTAATGGAACTGTATACAAGATGCTATAGGATATAGAAAGAAAGGCAACTTACTTTTTCTGTAGTTGGCTACCAATGCTTCCTAGATAAAGGGAAATTGAAAAGACAAGCATACATTCATCAAATGCATGAAAAGGAACAATTATTTGAAATATAAGGAAGGGCAAACATGCAGAGGTAGGAATGGATGACTTCTTTAGAGAAGCCTTCTCTAATGCAAAAAGTATAGAGTTGGGAAATGGTGCAGTCAAGTAAGGAGATTGAGAGTCCATTGTTAAAATGATAAATGCTTGAGGTGATAAATACCTCAAGTACCCTGATTTGATCATTACACATTGTATGCCTGTGTGAAAACATCACGTGTACCCCATAAATATATACAATTACTATGTACCTGATATGGTTTGGCTGTGTCCCCACCCAAATCTCAACTTGAATTGTATCTTCCAGAATTCCCACATATTGTGGGAGGGACCCAGGGGGAGGTAATTGACTCATGGGGGCCAGTCTTTCCCATGCTATTCTAGTGATAGCAAATAAGTCTCACAAGACCTGATGGGTTTATCAGGGGTTTCCACTTTTGCATCCTCCTCATTTTTCTCTTGCCACCACCACGTAAGAAGTGCCTTTCACCTCCCACCATTATTCTGAGGCCTCCCAGGCCATGTGGAACTGTAAGTCCAGTTAAACCTCTTTTGTTCCTAGTTCCAGGTATGTCTTTATCAGCAGCATGAGAACAAACTAAAACAGTAAATTGGTACCCGTAGAGTGGGGTGTTGCTGAAAAGATACTTGAAAATGTGGAAGCAACTTTGGAACTGGGTAACAGGGAAAGATTGGAACAGTTTGGAGAGCTCAGAAGAAGACAGGAAAATGTGGGAAAGTTTGGAACATCCAAGAGACTTGTTGAATGTCTTTGACAAGAATGCTCATAGGGATATGAACAATAAGGTCCAGGCTGAGGTGGTCTCAGATGGAGATGAGCAACTTGCTGGGAACTGGAGCAAAGGTGACTCTTGTTATGATTTAGCAAAGAGACTGGCCGCATTTTGCCCCTGCCCTAGAGATTTGTGAAACTTTGACAGAGATAATTTAGGGTACCTGGCAAAAGAAATTTCTAAGTAGCAAAGCATTCAAAATGTGACTTGGGTGCTGTTAAAAAGCATTCTGTTTTAAAAGAGAAACAGAGGCTGGGCACAGTGGCTCATGCCTGTAATCCCAGCACTTTGAGAGGTTGAGGCGGGCAGATCACAAGGTCAGGAGATTGAGACCATCCTGGCTAACACAGTGAAACCTGTCTCTACTAAAAATACAAAAAATTAGCCGGGCGTGGTGGCGGGCACCTGTAGTCCCAGCTACTCGGGAGGCTGAGGCAGGAGAATGGCATGAACCCGGGAGGCAGAGCTTGCAGTGAGCCGAGATCCCACCACTGCACTCTAGCCTGGGTGACAGAGGCAGACTCCATCTCAAAAAAAAAAATAAAATAAAATAAAACAAATGGGGAACAGAGCATAAAAGTTCAGAAAATGTGTAGCATGACAATGCAGTAGAAAAGAAAAACCCATTTTTTGAGGAGAAATTCAATCCGATTGCAGAAATCTGCATAAGTAGCAAGGAGCCTAATGTTAATCCCCAAGACCATGGGGAAAATGTCTCCAGGCCATGTCAGAGACCTTCATGGAAGCCCCTCCCATCACAGGCCCGGAAGCCCAGTAGGAAAAAGTGGTTTCATGGGCTGTGCCCAGGGTCCCCCTGCTGTGTGCAGCCTAGGGACTTGGTGCCCTGAGTCCCAGCCACTCCAGCCATGGCTGAAAGGGGCCAATGTAGAGGAGCTCAGACTGTGGCTTCAGAGGATGGAAGCCCCAAGTCTTGGCAGCCTCCATGTAGTATTGAGCCTGTGGATGCACAGAAGAACTGAGGTTTGGGAACCTCTGCCTAGATTTCAGAAGATGTATGGAAACGCCTGGCTGCTCAGGCAAAAGTTTGCTGCAGGGGTGGGGCCCTCATGGAGAACCTCTGCTAGGGCAGTGCAGAAGGGAAATGTGGTGGTGGAGCCCCCACACAGAGTCCCTACTGAGGCACTGCCTAGTGGAGTTGTGAGAAGAGGGCCACTGTCTTCCAGAGGCCAGAATGGTAGATCCACTGACAGCTTGTACCATGTGCCTGGAAAAGCCACAGACACTCACTGCCAGTCCGTGAAAGCAGCCAGGAGGGAGGCTGTACCCTGCAAACCACGGGGCAGAGCTGTCCAAGACCATGGGAACCCACCTCTTGCATCAGTGTGACCTGGATGTGAGACCTGGATTCAAAGGAGATTATTTTGGAGCTTTAAAATTTGACTGACCCACTGGATTTCAGACTTGCATGGGCCCTGTAAACCCTATGTTTTGGCCAGTTTCTCCCATTTGGAATGGCTGTATTTACCCAATACCTGTACCTGCATTGTACCTAGGAAGTAACTAGCTTGCTTTTGATTTTACAGGCTCATAAGTAGAAGGGACTTGCCTTGTCTCAGATGAGACTGTGAACTGTGGACTTTTGGGTTAATGCTGAAATGAATGAAGACTTTGGGGGACTGTTGGGAAGGCATGATTGGTTTTGAAATGTGTGGACATGAGATTTGGAGGGGCCAAGGACAGAATGATATGGTTTGGCTGTGTCCCCACCCAAATCTTATCTTGAATTGCATCTCCCAGAATTCCCACATGTTGTGGGAGGTAGTTGAGTCATGGGGGCCAGTCTTTCCCATGCTATTCTCATGATAATGAATAAGTCTCAGGAGATCTGATGGGTTTATCAGGGATTTTCACTTTTGCTTCCTCCCATTTTTTTCTCTTGCCACCATGTAAAAAGTGCCTTTCACTTCCCACCATGATTCTGAGGCCTCCCCAGCGATGTGGAACTGTAAGTCCAATTAAACGTCTTTTTCTTCCCAGTTTCAGGTATGTTTTTATCAGCAACGTGAGAACAAATTAATACAGTACCCATAATAATTAAAAATATTTTTAAACAAATAATAAATAACTAAAAGTCCACTTTTAAAGTATGTCCTCAATAGGACTTATTTTTATTTAAGTTCTAGGGTACATGTGCACAACGTGCAGGTTTGTTACATATGTATACATGCACCATGTTGGTGTGCTGCAGCCAGATCACAGTGCAATCAAACTAGAACTCAGGATTAAGAAACTCACTCAAAACTGCTCAACTACATGGAAACTGAACAACCTGCTCCTGAATGACTACTGGGTACATAATGAAATCAAGGCAGAAATAAAGATGTTCTTTGAAACCAACGACAACAAAGACACAACATACCAGAATCTCTGGGACACATTCAAAGCAGTGTGTAGAGGGAAATTTATAGCACTAAATGCCCACAAGAGAAAGCAGGAAAGATCTAAAATTGATACCCTAACATCACAATTAAAAGAACTAGAGAAGCAAGAGCAAACACATTCAAAAGCTAGCAGAAGGCAAGAAATAACTAAGATCAGAGAAGAACTGAAGGAGATAGAGACACAAAAAACCCTTCAAAAAATCAATGAATCCAAGAGCTGGTTTTTTGAAAAGATCAACAAAATTGATAGACCGCTAGCAAGACTAATAAAGAAGAAAAGAGAGAAGAATCAAATAGATGCAATAAAAAATGATAAAAAGGATATCACCACCGATCCCACAGAAATACAAACCACCATCAGAGAATACTATAAACACCTCTACACAAATAAACTAGAAAATCTAGAAGAAATGGATAAATTCCTCGACACATACACCCTCCCAAGACTAAACCAGGAAGAAGTTGAATCTCTGAATAGACCAATAACAGGATCTGAAATTGAGGCAATAATTAATAGCCTACTAACCAAAAAAAGTCTAGGACCAGACGGATTCACAGCCGAATTCTACCAGAGGTACAAGGAGGAGCTGGTACCATTCCTTCTGAAACTATTCCAATCAATAGAAAAAGAGGGAATCCTCCCTAACTCATTTTATGAGGCCAGCATCATCCTGACACCAAAGCCTGGCAGAGACACAACAAAAAAAAGAGAATTTTAGACCAATATCCCTGATGAACATTGATGCAAAAATCCTCAATGAAATACTGTCAAACCGAATCCAGCAGCACATCAAAAAGCTCAATAGGACATTTTTAAGAAATGTCATGAGACCTCAATGAAGACATATTGTTTTCAAATCATCTAGAAAATTTTAGGACACTTCTGTAAGAATCTTGAGTGATATATCACTTCAGCATTTAGCTCTCCAGACATCTGCCTGTCATCTGTATGCACCTAGCTTTCTTTAGGAAAATTTTGACTTCACCCTCACCAGTAAACAGAACTCAGCACTGCACAAGGCAATAGTAAGAAATCAGGTTTTATTAAAAGATTTTAAGAAGATAAGGAGAAGAGATTTACATTAGTCACATTCCCTGGTTGTCTAGTGGTTAGGAAAAAAATACATTACTCACATACTTCCATAATGTTCACAGAAATTGGAGATACAAAAAAAAATGGACTAAAATAGTATTTAAACTCTTCCTAGCCAACAAAAAGTCTAGAAGTGCTACATAAAACATAACCATCCTTAGGTTGTTTTTTTTCTTCTTCTGTCTTTTTTTTTAATTTAGCTTTACAGGAAAGAGAAATCCCTAGGTGCTAGAAGATAAAAAGAAGCTAAATATTAGAGTAGCATGAGTTTGCTCTGAATTAGACTTCCCTGGAGGATAGGTGTAAAGCTTGACAGTTAAGACTTGAGGTTTGTTTGGGATTTTTTAAATTAATTTTATTAATTAATAATTACATACAATAAAATGCACCCATTTTAAGTGTGTGTTTCCATGAGTTTTAGCAAATTATACACACACACACTTGAAACTATCACAATAATTGAAATATAGAATACTTCTCTTACCCCAAAAGATTCCCTTGTTTCCATTTGCAGTCAAGCCTTCTGAACCCCCAACCCCAGATAATCATTTATCTACTTTTTGCCACTATGGAAAGGATTTCTGTCTTCTAGGATTTCAGGTAAATAGAATCATATGGTGTGTAACTGTTGAAGATAAAATTTTTTCACTCTTCATAACACTTTTATGACTCATCCAGGTTGTTGCATGGGTCAGTAGTTTATTACTTTTTATGGTTCAGTAGTATTCCATTATACAGATAAACCACAGTTTCTTTATGCATTTACCTGTTGATGGATATTTGAATTCTATCCAGTTTGTGACTAATTGTATAAAACTGCTATGAACATTTGTGTAAAAGTCTTTCTTTGGGCAAATGATTTCTTGTCTCTTGGGTAAATACCTAAGAAGTATAATTTGTTTGTCATGTATTTTACATTCTAAGAAATGAAACTTTTTCAAAAACATTTATACCATTCTATACTCCCAATAGCAATGTTTGTGTGCTGCACATCCTTTTCAACACTTAGTATTGATAATACTTTTAAATTTAGTCATTCTAGTAGGCATCCAAATTGAATCTTATTGTGACTTTACTTCGTATTTTTGTGCTGACTAATGCTTAGCATCTTTAGGTGTGCTTATTGACTTTCAAATATCTTCTTTGTGTCTATTCAAATATTTTACCCATTTTTCCTGAGTTGTCTATCTTATTATTATCAAGTTGTAGAGTTTTTTATATGTTCTGGATAGAAGTCCACTGTGAAATATCTATATTGTTAATCATTTCTCTCAGCCTGTGGTTTGCATTTCCATTTTTGTCAGCTTGAACTATTAAACCAGGTTAAATTAAAAGGAGTTACTTATATGATGGACCACAGGGCTTTATGATGTTTTTAAAATTTCAAGGAGTCTAGGGTCAATGGAGGTATTTTATTTATGGACCAGTAAATCTGAGGTAGTCCTATAAGGAACTAGATGACCAGGCTTCATTAGATGTCTGATTTTCTAGTGCAGTGCTTCCAAAGCTCAAATGTACATAGAAACACTTGCAGATATGGTTAGCATACAGATTCTGATTTAGAAGGTCTGGAGCAAGGCCTCATATTCTACGTTTCTAACAAGCCCCCAGATGATTCTGATGATGCTGGTCCAGGGGCCATGCTTTAAGTAACAAGGGTCTAGTTTAACCAGACCAGTTTCAAAACCAATAATACACAAGCATTTCTTCTCTTATTTATACCAGAATGTTTGAGGACTAAACACAAAATTATTGGGTGTGTCTGTGAACATTATCACCAGACATTTCAAATACCCCAACCCAATCATGCTATACACTAGGGTTGGTTACAAAATAAAATTACCTCTTTGCTTTTCATGTTTTTCCATCTACAAACTAGTGTTTGTTTATTTTTATTAGACTTTATTTTTTAGAGCAGCTTTGGGTTCACAAAAAAATTGAACAGAAGTTAATGAGATTTCCCACATGTCCCCTGCAAGTTAACATTTTTAAAATCATAAAGACAATTTGGGCAATTTAGGACATAACATAAATATCACTTTAGACTCAACCAGGGGCCCCAAAGGGCTCTATTCCAGCAACTCGTATTTAAGAAGGCTTAACACAATACTTGAAGAGCATAAAATGACCAGGCAAGAATGCCTGATAGCAGCCTGTGTCAAAAGGATCATCCTCAATGAGCAGCACTTGATAAATTTCTATTAAATAAAATCACATTCCAGCCTCAATGGCTCAGAAAGTCATTCTGCCATCATTTTAACACTTAGCAAAGCAAGACTCCTTGCGTCTGTGCTTTGGAATATACATCCAACTGACCAGACATGGTCATGGGCAAAAGGCAAGTAATATATCTCTGATTAATTAGTGGAAAAGAATTAAAATGTGTACAAAAGGCGTGAATAGACATTCTCAAAAGAACATATACAAATGGGGCCGGGCATGGTGGCTCTCACCCGTAATCCCAGCACTTTGAAAAGCCAAGATGGGAGGACTGCTTGAGCCCAGGAGCTTGAGACCAGCCTGGACACCACAGGACACCACAGCAAGACCTTGCCTCTACAAATAATAATAAATAGCCACGCATGCTAGCACAAGTGTATAGTCCCAGCTACTCGGGAGGCTGAGGTGGAAGGATTGCTGGAACCTGGGAGGTCAAGGCTGCAATAAGCCTTGATGGCATCATTACACCCCAGCCTAGGCACCAGAGCAAGACCTTGTCTCAAAAAAAAAAAAATCTACAAATGCCCAATGGGTACATGAAAAAAAAAAATGTTCAACATCACTAATCATCAGGGAAACACAAATTACAAAGACAATGAGATATCATCTCACCCCGGTTAGGATGGCTATTACCAAAAAGACAAAAAAATAACAAATGCTGGTGAGGATGAAGAGATAGGGGAATGTTCGTACACTGTTGGTGGAAAATAAACTAGTACGGCCGTTATGGAAGACAGTACAGAGTTTCCATCTAGAACTATCATATGATCCAGCAATCTCACTGCTGAGTATCTATCCAAAAGAAAAGAAATCAGTGTATCAAAGAGATATCTGCACCCATGTTTATTGCAGCACTATTCATAATAAGCAAGTATGAAATTAACCTAAGTATCCATCAACAGATGGATGGATAAAGAAAATGTGGTATACGTAGACAATGGAATATTATTCAACCATAAAAAGAATAAAATTCTGTCATTTGCAGCACATGGATAAAACTGGAAGTCATACTGTAAATGAAGTAAGCCAGGCACAGAAAGACAAATATTGCATGTTTTCACTCGTAAGTGTGAGTTACCTCACTCACTTGGAGGTGGAGAGTAGAATAGTGGTTACCAGAGGCTGAGAAGGGAAGGCGAGGAAGACAATGGAAATAAATTGGTTAATGGGATAAAAATTATAGTTAGACAGAAGAAATAACTTTTAGTATTCAATAGCACAGTAGAGAAATTATAGTTAACAATAATTTGTTGTATATTTCAAAATAGCTAGAACAGAAGAATTGTAATGTTCTCAACACAAAGATAAAGGTTTGAGGTGATGGATATCCCAATTACCCTGATTTGAGGATTACACATTGTATGCATATATCAAAACATCAAAATATATTCCAAAAATATATACAGCTATGATATATCAATTTAAATTTTTTAAAAATTATAAAAAAGAGATGGGAATTATATTATGCCAGCTACCTTGAAGTGTAATAGAGATGGATTTTCAGAACTAACTAAATAAATTCTCTTTAGGAAATTACAATGTGTAAATTTTCAGTTTCCTGAAAGCAGCTTAGCCACATTAAGTCATTTTTTATAAATAACCAATACCAAAGATTTTCCAGAACCCACCCCCAAAACTCATTTTCTGTCATGTCAATTCCAGTACTACCATTAGTAGTGGAGACCGCTAATTGCCTAGCAAAATCTGTTACCCTGTTCTTCTACAGTAATAAAATTTCAGCAATAGCTGTCCAATTAACACTGTATTTCCTGACCTCCCTTAAAGCTAAGTGTAGCCATATGACTGTTGTTACCAATTTAAGATGAACAGAAAAAGTACAATGTTCAACTTAGTTTCACTTACTTACGAGAAAAACTTGGTTGGAAGTGCCACTCCTTCCTATTCTGTTGTGCCTGAGGTTTAGTTTGACCAGGCAGATGAAAACAAGACCTTAGGGTGCGGAAGAACCACAAGATGCAAGAGACCTATGTCCATGAATGGCTGTGTGGAGCTGAGCTGTCCTTGCCTAGACCACTCTCTTCAAAACTCCTGTGAGACTTAAATTATTTAAATGACATTCTTCTTTAAACCACAATGTTTTGGGGCTCCTGTGTTATACCAGCTTTGCCTGTATGTTAAGTACTGCCACCAACTTCAGAAGAAGCTGTCAAAATAAGTCTTTCTAAGTTAACTAATGAAAAAATTTCAAACCTTGCTATGGAAACTATACTAACCAACCATTAGAATTTACTGTATTTTCCATAATAAAAGAGTTACATCTATGAGCAAAACTATTTAAAGGAAATTGGAAAAGTTAGCCATTTATATCACTGTTAAGCCACTGTGCTTTAAGTAATAAGAGAAAGATATTTAAAGGCAAAAAAAATTGAAAAGGAATTAGAAAAGATAGCCACTTATATCACTATTCATCATTTTTATTTCCCATTATTCCGTAAAAGAAATGTGATGTAAAGGGAAAAATTATTTGTATGTTATCAAAGCTAACTGTTTCCAAAATCAAAATGAAATATGATTCATCCCATTGGTGCTGATGCACAGCTTATACACTGAGGAGTATGTCATTGGCATATTTCATTAGGCAGTTTCTCCTAGCACATTCTCCTCTTTCCATGGATCCCTGGATTAAGGGGAACAGCACAAGTATGTTGTAAGCTGGATCTCCATTTGAACACTGCATCTAGCAATTACTAGCTGTTACTTTATTTATCCACCTAATGCATCATACACAATGTTAAGCACTAAAGATACAAAGATGGATATAATTCTGTCACTACACTCAAGGAACCCACAGCCTAGAGTGAGTGGCAGACAGATTATTACATACAAAATGAGCTATGACATGACAGAAGAAAACAGGAAAAGAGAAGCCAAATGGGTGTTTCATCCATTTACAATGTCAGAGACCTATTCTGTCTTCTAGCCCTATAACCCCAGTTTCTACCCCATATATACGATCAGACTGAAAGGACTTGAATTTAGGGCTATGCTGCCTCCAAAGGGATTTTGTAACTTTAAATGAGCTGCTACTTTAAGTCACAGTTTCCACCTTAGTAAAATGGGGAAACCAACATTTTGCTGATAAGATTGTTTGTGAAATAAAATGTATAAAGTACTTGGCATGTATAATGACTTAACAACTTATGGTTCTTTTCCTTTGTCTTATACTTCCAACAGGAATGTCACTCCTATATTTTACCCTTGAAGCTAGAAATGTTAATGTATATTAGATTTATTATTATTAATTTTCCCACTTTTACTAATACTTCTATAAATACTCTGTCATACACTTCTATTTTTAGCCTATAATTCTCTTGTGGGTAATATATTCTATAGTTTATTACTTCCTATAAGTAATAGTGTTTCCATATAATGGCTATAAATTTGCTTTCATCAAGTGTCAATGGAGTTTTGAAAACATGGTGATTTATTGCGCCATTTGTTCACATGACCCAGACTACGATTTCATCAACAGAGTCCAGACACAAGGAAGATACTCTATATTCAGTGAACAAAGATCACAAGATCTCAACCTGCTAGCTGAAAATTGCAATAAAACTCAGTCATCTACTCAAGTCATGAGTGGAGATAGACTTATCTGAGGAAAACTAATTCTTTTTTGAGACAGGGTCTCACTCTGTCACCCAGACTGGAGTGCAGTAGCAAGATCATGGTTCACTGCAGGCTCAAACTCTTGGGCTCAAGGGATCCTCCCACCTCAGCCTCCTGAGTACCTCCCACCTCAGCCTCCTGAGTACCTGGGACTACCGGTGTGTGACATCACATTTGGCTAATTTTCTTAAAAAATTGTTTTTAGAGATGAGATCTCACTATGTTGCCCAGGCTGGTTTCAAACTTTTGGCCTCAAGCTGCCTTCCCTCATTGGTCATCCAAAGAGCTGAGATTATGGGCATGAGCCACCCTACCAGGCCAAGAGAAACTAAATTTTAAATTATGCATGGGTAAGGATCACATGTGTACCATCCACATATGAAGAAGCTCCAATCACAGAAACAAACATGATGACTGATACAAAAATGATTTACGCTATAGAGCCCCAGGAAATGCAAAAGTGAAACCACCCCATAGAAAGGTCTCTACAACTAAAAGTATATGCAGGACCCCCCTACACACAAACACAAATATTCACATACATATAAGATAACTGCCTTTAAAGAACTCACAGAAATTATAAAATATAGAAGATATTCATGTTATAAAATTCAGGTGCTGAACAAATACATAGGTGACTTTACCTTCTTGATGTGATAGAATACCTTGCTGAGGAACAACTCTCCCTCCAAGAATAATTAGAAAACTGAATATGATACCTCTCTAAAAAATCTATTTGAAGGTATCAGAGAGCTACCAAAGCAACTAGGACCTGAGACATCAGGATTACAGAGAAGTAAGCCAAGCAATCCACCCACTTTTACTGTCAAGGCATTTGCAAATTCTTTGCATGGCATCAGAATCTAGAAAGAGAACTACAAGAGCAGAGCTTCTGGCAAACTCATGGGGAAGAAGAGACAAAAATTAGACCTTGCACATTCTAATGCAGCCAATAATTAAATGGCCAAGATCCTGAAGAGAAAGGAATGAAGAGAAGTCTAACACATGGTGGTTTTCAGCCAAGGCAATTGTTGAATATTTATGCTGCATAAGACAAAAATCTAAGAAGCTAAATACAAAGACGCTGAAAAGAAAGAATTTTGGGCAGTCTCAAGTGCTGAAGAAAGAAAATTAGAATTCAAGACCAAAAAAAGTATAAGAGTCCAGTAAACACTTCATCTGGACTCTCAGCTGGACCTTAAAATGGCCATACCCCAGGGGCAGGGATAAATCCATGTTACAGAGCTTCACAAGAAGTGCATCCTGAACTGAGTGCCAGTGAACTCAGTTCCTAACAGAATTAATGAAACCTATACCTATTCTACCTGCCTTTCTATTCTGTCTGCCTTACACCAGACAATAGTGTAAACCCTATTTAGAGAAAAATTGCATCCTCAAGAGCTTCTATAATTTTTCATATATAATGGTCATCATTAAATAAAAAATGACCAGGAATATCTAGAAAAAATAAAACCACAAAGGACCCATTTATTGGGATTATCTAACACAGAGTTTAAAATTACTGTGTTTAACAAAACAGATGATTAAATTATTAAAGAACTAAAATCCGTGAAAAATAATTAAAGCTTCTAGAACTGATAAATGCATTAATTCAAATTAAGAACTAAGCATCTGTAAAAGCAGATTAGATACAGCAGAAGAGATAATTTGTGAACTGAAAAATGTGTCTGGATAAAGCACAAAGGATAAAAGGATAGAAAGAGGAAAATTAGCACAAGATCCACATGGAACACAACAAAAGGTCTAACTAATATGTAATTAGAGCCCCAAAGATGGAGAAGAATGAGAATGTGAGTGTAGCAATATTTAAATAGGCAGTGGCTGAGAATTTCCCCAAAAATGATGATAGACATGAAGCCATAAACTGAAGAACCACTGCAAACCTCAAACAAAATAAATCTATAGGGACCCATATATAGGCCCACCATAGTAAAACTACTAAAAAACAAATAGAAAGAAAACTATTTAAAAGCCAGGCAAGGCTGGGTGAGGTGGATCATGCATGCAATCCCAGCACTTTGGGAGGTCAACGCAGGAGGATTATTTGAGCCCAGGAGTTTGAGACCAGCCGGGGAAACATAAGGAGACCCCATATCTACTTTTAAAATTTTTTTAATAAAATAAAATAAAAGTCAGGCAAATATCCAACCATTCTGCAACATATTCTGTTGGTGAGGCTGTGGAAAAACAACTGTTCTCATACATTGCCTATGAGAATTCAAAATGGTACAACTTTTATGAAGGGGAATTTCATGATACCTAAGAAAATTACATGGACTCCTGGAATCCAATCCAAAAATAGAGTGAAAAACATTACAAAAGACATACAATTCTGGGCTATTCATTACAGAAATATTTGTAATGGGAAAAGACTACATACAACCTAAATATGCATCAGTAATGGAGTGGTTGAAAAAACTGTGGTGTCTCCATACAATGAAGTACTCTGGAGCTATAATAGTGAATTGTGAATATTCTCCATGGAGTAATCACTACAATATATTAAGTGAAAAGATAAAAATTTATATAGTGTGTTACTGATAATCTAAGAAATAAGGGATGTAAAGAAAAGGTAAAAAGAAAATACATTTTACATATATACACACATGTATCTATATAAGTTTTTAAAATGAAAACCATACAAATATAAATGATTATAGAGCAAGAAAGGAAATGAGTGGAGGGGATAGGGATATAAGCTAGACTTTGCTGAATACAACTTATTTTGTAGCTTCGATTTTAGAACCATGTAATTATTTTGGATATTAACAAAACAAGGACTGTGTCAAAATGGCTTAGGAGTAACTTTTTAAAAAACTTCCATTAGGCAAATATGGAACAATTTAAGGGTCAATGCAGATAACTGCATTGTGTAACATTACACCAAAATAAGAGTGACTACCACTCAAGAATGTGAGCACAGCACTTCATTATTTTAAAAACTGATATAATAAGGGGAAAAATCAAACATTTATCTGTCTTTCTTGTACAAACTGTACCATGGAATTACCATATAGTAGGTAAAATTCCAACTAAAAATAAAGAATGATGGAATATCACATTTGGCAACCTTTAAGTAATTATATGTTCTCTATGGTTGCTAACATCACAAAAAAGATGACCAGATATTCTGTAACTCCTGGAGAGAACCCACCTCCATCATTAGAGTATTCTTGCCCAAAGCAAAAAGCTTGAATCTACATCCAACTACCACATTACAGGAAATACAGAGAACAATGAAACTGTTAAAGAAAGAAAAGGATGCATTCAGCAAACTACGGAATGCAGGAAACTCAACAAAACAAATAATCCAGTTTTTTCAACAAACAAACTACAGAAACAAAGAGGAAGGAAGAGAGGGGGGAAAGGAGGGAAAGAGGAAAGGAGGGACGGAGGGAGGGAAGGAGGAAGGGAGAAAGGAAGGCAGGAAGGGAGGAAGGCAGGAAGGCAGGAAGGCAGGGAGGCAGGGAGGCAGGGAGGCAGAGAAGCAGGCAGGAAGGCAGGCAGGCAGGCAGGCAGGAAGGAAGGAAAAGAAAAGAGAGAGGGAAGTCTATTATGAGACTTAAAAGATACCTCAACCAATCCGAACAATAGACTTATTTGATTTCATATTCAAACCAAAAGATAATCAAACACACAAATGCACTCACACATGCTGAGTATCTGTTAAGAATGTTAAATATGTGTGTGTGGATTTCATATATTATTTTTGCTGTTTTCAAATAATTTAAATAATTGAATATTGGATCGTATTAAGGAATTCTTAATTTTAGGCATGATAATAGTATTGTGGTTATGTCTTTTTTTAAAGATAAAATGAGCTGTTAGTAAATAGAGATACATACTGAAATATTAAATGATAAGTTGACGAGAAATTGCCTCACAATAATAAGTAGTTGGGAATAGAGATTAAAGAAGATTAAGCACAAATTCATAATTTTTTAAGCTGAATGATCAATAAATGGGGTTCCTTATAATATTCTGCAAAAATTCATAGTTGCTTGAAATTTTCCACAATAAATTACTTTGGATAAAAGCAACCATGAAAAAAAGGCATACTACCTTCAAAGTAGAAAATAAGACTGAAAGCAAAAAGACAATCATAAAATCTTTAATGTTCTAAAAGAATATAACTTCCAACACAGAATTCTAAACCCAGTGAAATATCCTTCAAAAGTGAAACAAAAAATTAAAAACAAAAAATCTATTGTCAGCACATTCATGCTTCATGCTAAAGAGTTTTTTAGACAGAAAGAAAATGACTTCATTGTTCTACAAACTTGCCAGCAAAACAAAGAAAAGAAAATTATTCCAGATAGAAACATAAAATAAAAATAAAGAATAAATGAAAGAGTAAATATATGAGTAAATTGACTGAACAAAAAGATAATTATAACCATTTGTTTGTTCGTTTGTTTTGAGACAGCGTCTAACTTTGTCACCTAGGCTGAAGTGCAGTGAAGGGATCATGGCTCACTGCAGCCTTGACCTCCTGGGCTCAGGCGATCCTCCCAGTTCAGCCTCCCAAGTAGCTGGGACTACAGGCATCGGCCACCATGCCTCGCTAATTTTTTTATTTTTTGTGACACATAGTCTCACTAGGCTTGTGTTAAACTCCTGACCTCAAGGAATCTTCCCACCTCAGCTTCCCAAAGAATAACTTTCTTTTAAAAATTAAAATATATGTAAATTTTAAATGCGTGACAAGAATAACACAAAAACAAATGGAGTTACAGTATTCTTAAGTCCTAGTATTGTCAGGTTAGTGACAAAAGTGCTTATATATGAAATATGATTAAGTCAAGGACCTACTAGGGTAACTGCTAAAATGTTAGCAAAATAAGGTTCAATGAATAAGCCAATAAAAAAATTACTAGATTAGGGCAAAAGAAGAAAATGAAGGGGAACATAAAACAGGAGGAACAAATAAAAATAAATTGTAAAAAGAGATGTATATTTGTAAATCCAAATATATCATTATTTACACTAAATGTAAATGGACTAAATACTCCAATTATAAGGCAATGTTACCCAAATGGAAAAAACAAAATTTTACTACATGTTGTTTCAAGAAATTCATATAAAGACAGAGAAAGATTGCAATTAAAAAGATGTAAAAATATATACCCCAAAAATACTAACCATAACAAAGCTAGAGTGACTAAAAATATCAAAGTAGACTTTAGAACAAGGAATATTATCAGAGAAGAAGGATGTTATATAATAATAAAGGGATCAACTCAGAAGACATAAAAATCCTAAATCTATATGCATTTAGCAACAAAGTTTCAAAATGCAAAAACAAAACTAATGTAACTAAAAAATAGACAAACACAATTATATTGAAGACTTTGACAGTACTCTCTCAGTAATCAGCAAAATAAGTAGACTGAAAAATTAGCAAGTTTATAGAAAAACTTGACTAGCACTACCAACCAATGTGACATAATTACATTTAGGGAGCACTCTACCCAACTTAACACAATACACTTTCTTTTCAAGTGCACATGGAACATTCACCATAGTCTGGGTGTTATAAACTGAATGTATGTCCCCCAAAATTTACATGTTGAAATATAAGCACCAGTGTGATGGAATTTGGAGGTGGGACCTTTGGGTAGTAATTAAAATTAGATAAGGTCATGAGAGTAGGGGACTTATGAATGAAATTTGTTCCCACATAAAAGAGGCTCCAGAGAGCTCCTTCACCCCATCTGCCATGTAAGGCACAGGCAAAGATGGCTGTCTATGAATCAGAAAGTAGCCCACACTAAACATGAAATCTGCTGGTGCCTTGATCTTGTATTTTCCAACCTCTAGAACTATGAAAAATAAATTTATGTTGATTTATAAGCCATCCAGTTTTTTGGTATTTTGTTGTAGCAGCCCAAATGGACCAAGACATTGGACAACAAAACAAATAAAATTATACAAAATATCTCTGGCCACAATGGAATTAAACTACAAATCAATTAGTAAAGATATCTGAAAAATCCTCAAATATCTGGAAAATAAACAACACACTTCTAATAAAACTATGGTTTGAAGAAAAGCCACATTGAAAATTAGCATATATTTTAATTGAGTAAAAATGAGAATATGTCATATCAAAATTTATGAGATGCAAATAAAACAGTGCTTAGAAGGAAATTTACAGCGTTACAATTCTTGTATTAAAAAAGAAGAAACGTCTCAATACAGATAATCTAAGTTTCCACCTTAAGGAATGAGAAAAGAAGAGAGAGAGAATTACATCCAAATGAAATCAAATGGAAGGAAAAAAATAATAAAGACAAAAACCAAAATCAATAAAATTGAAAACATAAAACTAATAGAAAAAAATCAGTAAAACAAAAATATAGTTCTTTGAAAACCCCAAAAATATTGCAAAAGCTCTAGTCAGACCAACAAAGAAAGAGAGGAGACACAAAAATAATTTCAGGAATTAAACAGGGTACATTACTACAGTCACACTGATATTAAAAGGTTAATCAAGAAAACACATAGATAAATTTTTGTCAATAAATTCAACTACTTAGATAAAAGGAACAAATTTCATGAATGACATATACTAGCTTCCAGCCTTTAAGCCATTCCAGCTGATACCATGTGGAGAAGAGACAAACTGTCCCTACTGAACTCTTCCTAAATTTCAGATTTGCATTCAAAATAAACGTTTTAAATCGCTAAAGTTGTTGATGTTATTCAGCAACATATAGCTAGAACAAATGCTGTACTCAAACATAAGTGGAATGTTTCAGTAAAATGGAATAATTACTCCAATAAACAATAGGCTAGTTCATAAAGCAACTCTCAGCAAATGACAAAGGATTGATATCAATCAGAATCTATTTATAAAATTATCCCTATAAATCAATAACAAAGAAAAAAGAAAATCTCAAAATATTTGTAAATTAAATATTATCCTAAATAATACATGAATAAAAAATATATATAATAGAAATTATAAAACATATTTAACCAAATGATAATGAAAATATTGTTTCAGGGCTTTTCCTTAGTTCAGCTAAAGACAGAGTTTTTGCCCGTCCCACAGCCACGAAAATTTAGGCTCGCAGTTGGTTTAAAGGGTGAGTAAAGCAGGGTTCTATTGGGTGAAAAGGGAAAAAAGGAGGAAACAGGGATCCTCACAAGGCCTGAGTCTCTCCACTAGAGCACTTCCCGCCCAGCTGATTGAATCCCAGGTTCCACACAGGAAGAGGAGGGGCCAGGCTCCTCCCCACTGCAAACGGTGTGAACTTCCCTAGGCTCCACCCCAGTGGGCAGGCTGGTTGGAGTTTCTTCAGGGACCCCCTCACATCTGCCACCTGGCTGTCTCAGTATGACATGTAAAAACATATAGAATTCGGGTAATTTTTTGTTGAGAGAAAAAGCTTCAGTTACAAATGCATAACTTGGAAAAGAAGAAAGTCAACTACTTAAGTATCCTTCTCAAAAAGTTAAAAAAGGGGAAAATCAAACTGAAAATAGAAGAAAACAAATCGTTAATATAAGAGCCAAAATAAAGGAAATAGAAAACATATGTATATTAGAGAAAATAAACAAAGTCAAACCTTGGTTAGTTCTTTGAAAAGATCAATGAAAGTGATAAGCCTCTGGGGAAATTAATAAAGGAAAATGTGAAAGTGCAAATTACGGTAGTCAGGAATGAAACACGCAGATTTTAAAAACTGAAGAGGCTATCATAAACAAATTGAACCAAATAAATTTTTAATTTTTAATGAAGTAATAAAGTTCCTAGAAAAACACAATTTAAAAAATTGATATAGGAAGAAATACAATATTCGAATAGCCTATATGTATAAAAGAAATTAATCTGATTATAAAAACATTCCCAAAAGAAATCTCCAGTTTTCCCAAGATGGTGGATTAGGGGCTTTTAGCACGACTCAGTGCCTTGAAAGTAGCAAGATCACACGTAAGAATCAACTATGTGAGCTTTCATGCAAGAAGGAAAATGGGAATGCACCAAAATCACAAAGGACACCCCAGATCATAGGAAAGAGAACACAGGCAAACAGCTGCCATGACAGGTGTCCAACTGATAAAAGTGAATGAAGCCCCAGTATATGAGAGAGAAAGAGACTCTCCCTCTGTGACTCACCTTTCCACTGGGGGTCCAAAGCTGACAGAGAGCACTTTGTTTCTCCCAAGCCCTATAGTTAACTTGGGGAGAGTCTTGGAGATGTTATGAGGGAAAAATAGTGGGAAAAGCTGCAGACATTTTCCCAGTCCCAGGACAGAGAACAGGACACCATTTTTAATCTGTGTGCATATAAACCAGCCATTCTTTGGTGACTGGGCCCCATGGCTGCACAGGCATTTTAGTCTTGAGCTGGAGATTGGAGCACCTGCCCTGGAATAGAGTAGGGGCCTCTATAACCAGAATTGTGGAAAGCCCCCTCAGCAGTAGGCACTGGAATTGTGCTCTCCTCCATGGAAGGCTTGGGGCAGGATATCCGCCACAGCTGTGATTTCTCCTAGGTGATAAGAATTGCAGCCTGGACCAGCTTGGTGACCTGGAACTGGTCTGTATGTGTCATCGCTGGATGCCTCAACCTGCTCGCCTGAGATTGTGGTGCAGCAGGGCCCTCTCCACTCCACCCCCAGGCAGAACTCCAGGCATTTAGAGCACCCACATGCTTGGATGAGCAACCTGAGCCATCCCACTCTTCCTGTGCATAGATCATTGTGCAGTGGAGTCCTCTCCACTCCACAACCAGGCAGATCTGCAAACATCAGAAGCATCTACTTACATAGACTAGCAGCCTGAGTCACCCTGCCCTTCCTATGCAGAGATCCTGCTGCAGGAGAGCACTCTCCGTTCCACATCCAGGCAGATCTCCAGGCATCTGGAGCACCTGCTCACCAGGATTGGCAGCCTGACCACCTCACCCTTCCTGTGCAAAGATCTAGGTGCAGGGGGGGCCCATCTCTGCTCCATGCCCAGGCAAATGTCTATGCAATTGAAGCCCCCACTCACTTGGATCAGCAGCCTCATCTGCCCCACGTTCTCTGTGCAGAGATTGTGGTTCAGCAGAGCCCTCTATCCTCCACACCCAGGCATATCTCCAGGCATCTGGAGCTCCGACTCTCCTGGATTAAGAGTTTAGCCTCCCCAAACCACACCACCTGCATCTCCTCAACCCACATGACCTGCGCCGAGAACTTCGGGCTGAGGATGATTCCCAGCTCCATGCCTAGGCACACCTCTGGGTACTTGGTGGCTGCCCACTAGATTCTCCTTCAGTGCTAGTGCTTGTGCCTGCAACTGGGGGACCTGTAGGTGAGCCTGCCCAGTCCAGCCCAGCCCGTCTTTTCTCCCAACCAACCCCTGGGACTGAGCAGGGAGTTCAGACCACTGTTCCCTCCATGGATCAGCCCATTGCCTGAAGCAACAGAGAGCTTCTCCCAGTAAACAAGGGTCAAGTATATACCCAACAAATTGACCTATAAGCTCTTACCTCTAAGCACCATCCACTGGCTTGTAGGTCCAACCACACAGCCCAGTATAAAACCTGTGAACAGAAGTGCATAGTGCTGTAGTAACAAAATCAAAGGACCCTACTCAGCATTCTCTACAGTCACACCCTCCTAGGAAGGGTGAAGAGGGAGGAAGGAGGAGGAGGGAGGAGGGGGGAGGGAAAGGGAAATTTTACAAACTAATACTATTATAGGGAAAGAAAGAAAAAGAAAAAATTCTATCCATAAGAAAATAGATTCAAGAATTAGAAGTGCGTGTGTCTCTAGATGAGAAGGAATCAATGCAAGAATTTTGGCGTAATAAAAAATTGAATGTAGTGACACCATCAAAAGTTCACATTAGCTCTCCAGCAATGGTCCTTAACCAAAGGTGAATCCAGCATCATCACCCTGATACCAAAACCTGGCAAAGATACAATGAAAAAAGAAAACTTCAGGCTAATATCCCTGATAAATATAGATGCAAAAACCTCAACAAAATACTAGCAAACTAAATCTAGCAGCACAGCAAAAAGTTAATTCACATTAATCAAATAAGCTTCATTTCTGGGATGTAAGGTTGGTTCAACATACATGGATCAAAAAATGTGATTCACCACTTAAACAGAATTTAAAACAAAAACCATATGATCATCTCAATAGATATGGAAAAAGCCTCGATAAAATGCAACATTCATTCATGGTAAGAACCCTCAACAAACTAGGCATCAAAGAAAGATACTTCAAAATAATAAAAGCCAGCTATGACAAACCCACAGCCGCCATCATACTGAACACAGAAAAGCTGGAAGTATTCCCCTTGAGAACTAGAACAAGACAAGGATGCCAGCTCTCCACTCCTATTCAACATAGCATTGGACGTCCTTGCCAGAGCAATCAGGTAAGAGAAAGCAAGGCATGCGAATAGGAAAAGAAAATGTCAAACTACCTCCACTGACAATACAATTCTGCACCTAGAAAACTCTAAAGACTTCACCAAATGGTTCCTGGGACTGATAAACAACTTCAGTAAAGTTTCAAAATGCAAAATCAATGAACAAAAATCAGTAGGATTTCTATACACCAATAACATTCAAGCTGAGAGCCAAATCCAGAATGCAATCCCATTTACAATAGCCACAAAAAAAAAATAGCTAGGAATATGCCTACATATTTTCTCCTCCTCTAACCAAGGAGGAGAAAGATATCTGCAAGAATTACAAAATACTGCTAAAAGAAATCATAGATGACACAAACAAATAGAAAAACATTCCATGCTCATGGATTAGAAGAATCAACATTGTTAAAAATGGCCACACTGTCCAATCCAATCTATAGATTCAATGCTATTCCTTTCAAACTACCATTGCAATTTTTCACAGAATTAGAAAAAAAATTTAAATTCATATGGAACCAAAAAAGAACCTGAAAAGCCAAAGCAATCTGAAGCAAAAAGAACAAAGTCAGAGGCATCACATTACCTGACTTCAACCTACACTATAAAAAAATTGACCATAGACCAATGGAACAGAGTAGAGAACCCAGAAATGAAGCTGCGTTCCTACAGCCATGTGATCTTGGAGAAGGCTGACAAAAATAAGCAATGGGGAAAGAACTTTCTATTCAATAGGTGCTGGGGTAACTGCCTAGCCATACACCAAAGGATGAAACTGGATCCTTAACCTTTTACCATGTATAAAAGTTAACTCAAGATAAACTACAGATTTAAATGTAAGACCTCAAACTATAAGAATTCTAGAAGAAAACTTAGGAAATACCATTTTGAACATCAGCCTTGGGAAAAAAATTTATAACTAAGCCCTTAAAAGCAACTGTAACAAAAACAAAAATTGATAAGTGGGACCTAATTTAACTAAAGAGCTTCTGCACAGCAAAAGAAACCATCAACAGAGTAAACAGACAACCTACAGAATGGGAGAAAATATTCACTAAGTATGCATTCATCAAAGTTCTACTATCCAGAATCTATAAGGAATATAAATAATTCAACAAGAAAAAAACAAATCACTCCATTAAAAAGTGAGCAAGGCCAGGCATGGTGGCTCACACCGGTAATCCTAGCAGTTTGGGAGGCTGGGGCGGGCATATTGCCAGAGCTCAGGAGTTCGAGACCAGCCTAGGCAACATGGTGAAACCCCGTCTCTACTAAAATAGAAAAAATTTGCCGGGCGTGGTGGTGCGCGCCTGTAGTTTCAGCCACTCCAGAGGCTGAGGCAGGAGAATTGATTGAATCCAGAAGAGAGAGGTTGCAGTGAGCTGAGATCGTGCCTCTGCACTCCAGCCTGGGCAACAGAGTGAGACTCCATCTCAAAAAAAAGAAGAAGAAGACATACAGGCAATCAACAAACATATGAAAAAGTATTCCACATCACTGATCTTCAGAGAAATGTGAATCAAAACTAGAATAAGACAACATCTCTGACCAGTCAGAATGCTATTATTGAAAAATCAAAACATAACAAATGCTGGCAAAGCTGCAGAGAAAAGGGAACATTTATACATTGTTGGTGGGAATGTAAATTAGTTCAACCACTGTGGAAAGCAGTTTAAAAATTTCTCAAAAAACTTAGAACTATTGTTCAAGCCTGCAATCTCATTACTGGGTATATATCCAAAAGAAAATAAACCATTCTACCAAAAAGACACATGCACTCATATGTTCATCACAGCACTATTCACAATAGCAGCAACATGGAATCAACCTAGGTGTCCATCAGTGGTAGACTGGATAAAGAAAATGTGGTACATATATATTACAGAATACTACACGGCTATAAAAAAAAATTATGTCCTTTGCACCAACATGGATGCAGCTGGAGGCCATTAACTTATGCACATTAATGCAAGAACAGAAAAC
Organism: Pongo abelii; assembly: GCF_028885655.2. Lineage (NCBI taxonomy): Eukaryota > Metazoa > Chordata > Mammalia > Primates > Hominidae > Pongo > Pongo abelii. The sequence goes on along the minus strand of NC_085928.1, from coordinate 134,949,028 downwards.
TAAATACTGTATGCTCTCACTTTTAAGTGGGAGCTAAATATTGGGTACTCCTGGACATAAAGATGGCAACAATAGACACTGGGGACTACTAGAGAGGAGAAAGAGGGAGTAGGGAAAGGATTGAAAAACTAACTATTGGGTACTAGAATCACTTCCTGGGTGACAGGATCAATTGTACCCCAAACCTCAGCATCACACAATATACCAATATAACAAACCTGCACATGTACCCTCTAAATCTAAAAAAGTTGAAATTAAAAAAAAAAAAAAACTTCCAGGCCCAGATATCTTTACTAGTGAATTCTTCTAAACATTTAAAAAAGAAATAGCAATAACTTTACAAAACTCATCCATATTCTAGGGAAAAAAATAACATTTTCCAAATCATTTTTTTGAGTTCTGCAAATCTTAATACTAAAAAACCTGGCAAAGAAATTTTAAGATGGAAAAATTACTGGCTATCTCTCACGTAATATAGATATAAAAATCCTAAATAAAGTATTACCAAATCAAATACAATAACATAAAATAGATAACATATAACTATCAAGTTTTCATTTATTCTAACAAAACTGGAATAGTAATCTAGCCTGGTCTAATATGTAATAATCAGTCAATGTAATTCACTACATAACAGAATAAAGGAGAAAATTAGTTATCAGCTTATAAATGTAATAAAAATGCAACATCCATATGACAGGTAGAATAATGCCCCCACAAATATGTTCGCATCCTAATCTCCAAAACCTGACATGACAAAAGGGACTTTGCAGATGCAAATAAGTTAAAGGCCTTGAGATGGGGAGAGCACCCTGGATTAGCCAGCCTAATTATGTGGTAACCTAATTATGTGGCTAATTAAAATAAGAACCTTTCCTGACTGTAGTTAGAGAAAGATGTGACTATGGGAGAATGGTGAGAGATTCAACATTGCTGGCTCTGAAGATGGAGGAGACAGGCAACAAGCCAAAGAATATTAGTGACCTGTAAAAGCTGGAAAAAAGACACAGATTCTCTCCTAGAGCCTCCAGATGGAATACATCTCTGTCAAAACCTTGATTTTCAGTCCATGAGACCTGTGTCAGGCTTTTTACCTAAAGAATTGTAGGATAATAAGTTTGTGTTGGCTTAATCCACTAAATCAGTATTAATTTCTTACAGCAGTAACAGACATGTAATAGAACCCATTAATGATAAAACTTTTACCAAACAGGGAATAGGGATGAAATTCCTTAATTTGAGAGTGTTGTCAAGATTCATAAAAGGTGTTCTTTCATACGCTGAATATTCAAGAATTTGAGTCTATAAAATAAACTGATAATAGACAGATTAATAAGAGAAAAGGCATATAAATGTATTAATATGTAAGCACATGGAATCACACAAAGTATAGAAACTCAAAGAAGCACCGGATAGCTGAAGCTTAAATACTCTCTCCACAGGGGAGAGGAAAGTAAGGGATGTAGGCAATTTTAGAGGAAGAGTAAATGATTTTTTAGGGGAGATAAATGAGCCCAAAGTATAAACAATAGCCTGGGACAACGCTCCTCTGGGCTCTGGGTGTGGTGTCACCTTCCTTCCTGCGATATGCATCAATTTCCCATGGTTAGTGAGACATCTGGGGAAGAGATTCACAACAGTTGAATGTCTTTTGGAGGATCTGGCCTTTAGGTAGATAGGCAAAGTTCAGAAAAAGGCCTTCCCTTCATTTGCTGCTCCCCCAGTGTTCTCGGTGTAAAGTACAAAGTGGCACATTTCAGGATATTGTTTTCTGAGCCCCAACAGTATCCACCCAAAATTCACAAGAGGCCACATATTTAATGATGAAATGTTAAAACCTTTTTCCTTAGATTGGGGAATGAGACAATGGTGCCTGCAAGAATTACTTTTATCCAACATTAGTACAGGAGTCCCTAGCCATAAGACAGGGTTAAAAAAAAAAGGAGGGGGAGGGCTCAGAATTTTAAAAAAAGAAACTGCAATTATTCTCAGATAATCTAGAGACAAATTACTACGATTAACAAGTGAATCCAAGGCTGAAAACACCTGAAAAATATACACAGGGAGTTTCCAGGATGCTGGAAGCATGTCGTTTGGTTTTTCGGTCTGCATGTGGTTGAGTTTATTTTGTGAAAATTCACCAAGCTCTTCCATTACAATTTTTGCACTTTTATATATGTATGTTCATGCTTCAATACAAAGATCATTAAGAAAAAAAGACACGTGGGAGCCTGCCTTCAATCGTGATTATGAGTGGACACTCTGAATCTTGACTTATTCTTGGTTTTGCCTCTCCCATACAAGTTACTTATACAAGATCTTATACAAGTTACTCAACTTCTCAACATTTCAGTATTCTTTACTACAGAATGAGGATGATAGCATCCACCTTTGTGGAGAAGAGTAAGAGAGTTAATACACATAAAGTCCACAATGAACACTCAATAAATATTAACTGTTTTATTCCATAGCCAAGAGATAATCCACAGACCTAAAAAGTGGAAGTCAAACTAGACGAACAGAGTTAATTGAGAAATCTGGAAGTGACTTTAAAATAAGTATAATTAAAAGCTTTCAGATCATAAGAACAGTAATTTATGAAGGAAATACAGATTTTTTTAAAAGTAGTAGATTATAAAATCTTAAAATGAGAAGTATAATCATTAAAATAAAAAATTTAGTAAGCATGTTAAATAGTAAATTCATCAAAAGTGAAAAGAGAATTAGTAAATTTTAAAGAATAAACTGAATGAAAACCCAAAATAAACACATAAGAATAATATATAGAAAATATGAACAAAAGTCATGGAGGCTAGACTTAGATACTCCAAATTACATTAAATCAGAACTCCTGAGAGAAAGAAGCGGGAAGGGGCAATGACTGTTTCATTATGTTGGGATTTGGGGTGTTTTTAGACAGGGTCTCGCTCTGTCACCCAGTTTAGAGGATAGTAGAATGATCATACCTGACTGCAGCCTCATCTTTCCAGCTCAAATCATCTTCCTACCTCAGCCTCCCAAGTATCTGTGACTACAGGCATGCACCACCATGCAGGGCTAAACTTTTTAAAATTTTAATAGAGATGTGTTGTTGCTTATGTTGCCCAGGCTGGTCTCAAACTCCTGAGCTCAAGCAATCCTCCTGCCTCGGCCTCCCAAAGTTCTGGGATTACAGATGTCAGCCGTCACAACTAGCCTATGCTGGGATTTTTGAAGAGCTGACGAAAAACTTGGGTCCTTAGATGAAGAAGGCACACTGGGTCCCAAGTGGTATAAATAAAAGTAAACCCACACCTAAACATCATTTTAAGGCTACAAAACATCAATAGTAAAAGAAAGCCTGACAAGCTACCAGGAAGAAAGACTATTACCTAAAGTAGAAAGATGAACAGACTAACGTCAATGAATCAGCAACAATAAATGCTGTGGCATACTGGAGCCAGCCTGCACCAACTCACAAGAGCCGACTGAGAAATTTCCAGGAATTTTGTGAACCAGTCATTAAAATATCAGTAGTTTAAAATCAGCTATGGTGGGAGTATTTATACCATAGAAATTGATAAATGCTACAAACCAGAGTTCTTTCCCCAGCCTCCAGAAAACATTTACCAGCACATCACTGAATAAATGCCAGAGACAATAAAGATCTCTAAAACACTTGATGAAAAGTAGCTCTCAACCTAGTATTCTATACCAAGCCAAAACATCCTTTGAGACTGAGAGGAAAAATAAAAACATTTCCAACCTACCTGAAACTAAAAAAATTTGAATCCACAGACCTATGCCAAACAAAATACTGAAAGCTACATATACTTGGATAGGAAGAAAAATAAACCCAGAAGTAAGGAGTAAAGAAAATCAGCAAATTATATTCTTAAATATAAATCACTATTATTATTACTACAATTAACTGCAAAAAGTGTAAATAATTTATATTTAAAAGCAATGTGGAATCAAAATATTGGGCACCAATAACATGGGAGAAAACAATAATGAGGGGATGTTGGAGGGATTAATATGCCAAAACTTTTGTGTTGTTCATAAAGGAGATGAATAAATTGATTACTTTTTAGACTTCATCATAAAAACATAGTTTACTATGCGTGAGGATGCACTGGTGACAGCAAAAACACACAGTGGGACCTTAATATGTAATTTCTACATCCATCACCAAGGGAAATATATTTTTCTTGTTCTTAAATCTGGAAAACAGTGCTGCAGAAATTAATCTAGGATTGAGCCCATTATGTTTTGTACAAGTACAAAAGGACATTAACACTTGATATTAATTATAGTTGAGAGATATGGAACTAATATTGAAAGGAGTTAGCCAGTTTGCTTTAGTCAGACAGTAAGGGAAGTGCCCTCGGAGAATCTCTGACCCACCCCACAAGTGCTTGCACCAGATGTTTTGTGCAGATAAGGGAACTTGCACATGGGGCTTGCCTGAACATCCCCACAGCAGACTAAGGGACCACATGTGCACTGTGGGGAGGGAGTAGAGCCACCGGGAATTCACACCATATACCCAGCCCCATCAGTTTTTATATAAAACCCCTGGTATTCAACTGTGAAGCAGACAACTGGGAGCCTGCTTTCAGGACCCCTCTCTTTGCTGAGAGCTTTTCTTTCACTTAATAAATTCTATTCCAGCCATTCTTTAAGGGTCCATGTGCGTACTTCTTCCTGGTCTTGTGACAAGAACCCAGACCTAGCTGAACTAAGGGGCAAAAAATCCTGCATCAATATTGAACATTATAACCACCTGGACATAAAATCATGATAACATGCAATCATGATCATTTTTATTCAGTTCCAACTTATTTTATTTTTCTGCTTGTCATGTCTACATCTCTATTATGGACTCACAAGATCCTATCATTCCTACAGACTTCTCAAAGCAAAACAATTCCCTATTAACATCATGGGTCTGATTTTTTCTTTACCAGCCATGTTTTAAGTGGTTCTGTATGGGGTGGAATTTTTTCTCTTTGCTGCTTCATTCCCATTTTACCAGACTGACAACATTGATTCTCGTGGCCTTACTCTCAATTATTCTTTCTTGGAATTATACATTTAGTAATGCAGAGACTGAAAGGGGATCCAGAAAGAGAAATAGTGGGGAGTAGGAAGGGGGTAGAGGTTGTTTCAAGTGGATTTTCTTGTAAGTTTTTTGTAACCCTCACACAGAAGATAAATTTATCACAAGATACATCTTTGCTGACAAACTCAGGGTACTAGAAGGCAAACGATTTCTTTTATTTTTTTTTTTGAGATGGAGTCTCGCTCCGACATCCAGGCTGGAGTGCAGTGGCGCGATCTCGGCTCACTGCAAGCTCCGCCTCTCAGGTTAAAGCGATTCTCCTGCCTCAGCCTCCCGAGTAGCTGGGATTATAAGCACGCGCCACTGCGCTCAGCGAATTTTTGTATTTTTAGTAGAGATGAGATTTCACCATGGTCGCCACGCTGGTCTCAAACTCCAGACCTCAAGTGATCCACCCATCTCAGCCTCCAAAGTGCTGGGATTACAGGCGTGAGCCACCATTGTTCTGCAGTTACTCTGAGTTCTGATTTCCTCTTGTGAGGTTTCTTGTCTGTTTTACGAGGCCTTTAATATAGAACATGTTTAATACAAATAGACCTTGCCAAGTTCTCACTGAAGGCAACGGCTACTGCCCTATCCTTGCCCCAATCCAGCAGTTCCTTATGACCAGGAGGACCCAGTTTACCTGGGCCACTCCCGGCTTACATCTCTTATCTGGCATAATTATTATTAGCACCTCCGTAATTATTCATAGCACTCCAAAAGTGTCCTGGTTTAGATAAACTGTATGGTCACCTTCCTTATGAGCACTCAGTTATGCCTCTCCTGGTTCAAATGTGGAGGGAAGGAGATTAGTATTACGGAGGATTTATTTTGACTAAGCACTGGGCTAGATACTGTGTAAGTAATTTCAGTACATCTTAGCACAACCCTAGGAGGCAGGTAACATTTATTACCAACTAGAGATTAGGAAAGTAATGTTCACAGAGTATGAAGTGGGACCATGGGCATAAAACTTATGAATGGCTAATTAAGGACCAGAATCCAGAGCTAAAGTCAAAACCAGTGTTCTTCCTCCTAGACCACCTTCCCAACAAAAGGAAACTGAATCAGAATATCACTGTCTACCACTGTGAGATTTGAAAAGTTTGCCATTGCTCCCTACCAAGAGCCAAAGACACCAGACATTTACTGTAATGTATTTGGGCAGCCATCTGTGGAAAATTATCTGCAAAGATAACCACCCATAATTTCTGTAGCCCCATGCCATATCTCCTATCTAGAAGTGAAGTCTTTTTCCTTTCCCTTAAATCTGAGCTGGCACTGTGACTGGCTTTCACCAATGGAACACAGCAAAAATGACACTGTGCCAGTTCCAGGCCTAGGCCTTAAGAAACCTGGCAACAAGCCAGGCACCGTGGCTCACGCCTGTAATCCCACCATTTTGGGAGGCTGAGGCAGGCGGATCACAAGGTCAGGAGTTCGAGACCAGCTTGCCAACATGGTGAAACCCTGTCTCTACCAAAAAATACAAAAATTAGCTGGGCATGGTAGCAGACACCTGTAATCCCAGCTACTCAGGAGGCTGAGGCAGGAGAATTGCTTGAACTCAGGAGGCAGAAGTTGCAGTGAGCCGAGATCACGCCACTGCACTCTAGCTTGGATGACAGAACAAGACGCCGTCTCGGGGAGGAAAAAAAAAAAATAACTGGCAACTCCTCTTCTGCTTGCTTACTGGCCTAACCCACAAGTAAAGAACTCTAGCCTGGGCAACACGGTGAGACTCCATCTCTACCAAAAAAAAAAATTTCAGTTAGCCAGGTGTGTCCATGTAGTCTCAGCTACTGGGGAGGCTAAGGAAGGAGGATCGCTTGATCCTGGCCAGAAGGTCAAGGCTTCAGTGCACTGTGATTGCACCACTACACTCCAGCATAGGTGTCAGAGCATGAGTTTGTCTCAAAAAAAACAAAAACAAAAAACAACTCTGGGCTATCCTAATAGAAAGAAGGACTGCATGAATAGAAATGCCAGATGGAGATGGATTAAAGCAACCCAGAGGATAGAAGGGAACACCACACCCTGGTATGTGAGACCATCTTAGATGTACAGCCTCTCCCAACCCTCAGATGAACAGTGCTGCATGAGTGAGCTCAGTCAATATGGGGAGCCAAGCTAACTCTGCTGGGTCCTGCCCAGATTTCCTGACCCACAGAATTGTGAATAATCAGTGGGTGTTGTTTTAAGACACTGAACTTTGGAGAGGTTAGTAACACAGCAATAGTTAACTGATGCACTGTCTTTTTCCCTACTCCCTTATCTCTACCACACTCCGGGGCTCATCTCTCTGGGTCTTTTAGAAAGCCAGGGAATGATGGCCAGGCAGGAAACACTGCCTTGGAGCCCGAACAAGCCAGCAGGCTTGTTTCCTCCTCCTGCCAACATTTCCCATGCCAGCCTTGCCCCATTCCCATTTTGCTTTGCCTCACATGAAATTATAGAAATTTCCCCATTTCTCCTTTATTATATCTACACCTCTGTCCTGTAATTCCAAGGCCACTACCACGCCCACTCCAGATCTTCCCTCAGACTCTAAAACTACACTTTTCTGGCTGGGAGTGATGGCTCATGCCTGTAATCCCACCAGTTTGGGAGGTCAAGGAGGGAGGGTCACTTGAGCCCAAGAGTTCAAAACCAGCCTGGGCAACATAAGGAGACCTTGCCTCTATTTTTTAAAAAAAATGTTAAATAAATAAATTAAATTAATAAAACTACAATTTTCCTATGGCTATTCTTGAGTGTGAGGAAGATCTGTAAATGCGTGTCTGTGTGTGTGTGTGCATTTGTGTATGTGTATCAGTGCACATGTACTCATTTTTATTTATATTCCCTAAATATCAACAAATTACACTTAATTCTACATGTGTTTGAGTCATGCAACATACATGGATGTCTAATCTCTTTATGTAAGTTTCCCAGTGCCAACTAATAATGCATCAATTTCCAACAAAAAGCCCCTGTAACTCTCTAAAAAGATTCATTAATCTAATTTTATTAATTCAATAGTCACAATATGAATATGCTGTATTGACCTGAAGGGCTTATTTCATGTTTTTAAGAGATTTAAACTGTTTCCAATGGCAACCAGAGAATCAGCTTGACATCTCAGACAATAAAACCTTAGCGTTCATCCATATCATGAGCCAAGCAGAGAGCTGGGAAGTTTATGACATTTTAATCATTGATAATTTTGGTTGTGCTGATGAGAAAACTTTTTAATGTGAGGAACTTGGAGAGGGTTCCAAGGAAAGCTGCCAAGGTAATTAAAGCAGCCTTGTAAATTGCTTTGAAGAATATGCCAGGCTGAAAAAACAACCATCAGCCTATATGACCCTCCCCTCCCCTGGCCAACCCAATCTATTTGTCAGATAACCTCAGCTTAATTGAAATTGACAACACAATGATGACAAATATGTGCCATGGCTTAAGCAGCACATACTACCTTATAATCCTTTACAGAATGTGGCAATAAATAATGAGACTGGTCATTTATACCCTGCTGACTTCCTGAAAGTGTTTTTAGGCAGCTTACATTTAAAAATGCAATGAGAAGAATGTGTAAAATTAACACAAGGTAATAGCCAGGCTCAGCCATTTCAAAATGTGTTTGGAAAGTAATGAAGGAGTGGAAATTAAGCCAAAATCATGCTAAATGAGGAAATTTAGGACATATGAATATAAATATAGTCCTCACAACATAGGATGGAGGAAAGGTCATAGGAGGGGAGGGAAAAGCACACTCATAGTGAAGTGTAGGGAATAGACGAAAGGAAAAGAAAGTAGAGGGAGAGTACCAACATACACTTGATTCCAGTCTACATACAGTGAACTGTTCTAGGACTTCTAGTATCTCATTTAATCTTCATGATGAGAAAACTGAGACTCAGATCCTGGGTAACTTGCCCAAAGTCTCGCCTCCATAAAGTGATGGAACAACATGCCCAACCTAAAGCCATTTGACTCCAAACCCAATATTCTTTCTGCTCAAAAATTCTCAGTCAAGAAGAGATTTATTTAAGGACACTAAGCAATAGAATAAATTGTGTTATGCAAAGTCATTCTTTCACCTATGCAAGAGTGTTCCTTGTGAGCCTGTTTGCAGAAGACAGGTATGTTGTACTGCTGAGGCATTTGTATACAATGGTTAAGGGCACAAGCTCTTGAGAGTTAAAGCAAATTTGAATCCCAGTTGCATCACTTCCTAGTTATGTGATCTTTGGCAATTTACCGGATCTCTTGGGGTTTCAGTTTCCCCATTAGAAAAGTGAGAACAATTAAGCCTGGCTCACTGGATGGTGAAAGGACGACATAACACAGGCAAAGTGCTTAGCACAGAGTTCTGAACACAGTAGAACTTAAATATATTTTTATTCCAATTTCTATACCTATGTTTATTAAGTCAAGATGGGCATTGTTTTTACTGAAATATTTACAGGTAAAATGACATCCTGTCTAGGATTTGCTTCAAAATATTTTAGCTTAAAAAGGTGAGAAGAGCATTATGTGGGAATAAGGAAACAAGACTAACAAATGCTGATGATTGTTGAAACCAGGTGAAGCTGGTACATGGGGTTCATTAGGCAGTTCTTTTTACTTTGGTGTACATTTGAAATTTTCCACAATAAAAACTTTTTTTTAATGTTCATGGTTAGAATACCCAAAGGACACATATGTTGATGAAAAATGCCAGAACTAAAGACTGAGAAGAAGAAAAGACTGAATCCTAGTTAGCCTGGTATCTCCTCAGAAGGCCTCAGGGGATCGAGGCCTGAAATGATTACTTTCTTGAATCCAAGCTGTGTATCACATAAAATTTCAAAGAGGCGACTATTACCCTGTTCTTCAAAAGTTTGAAAATAAGAGTTACCATGCAATCTCTAGAACTAAAGCTAATTATTTTTTGAACGCCATTACCTTGGTTTCCCTTCTCTCTATCTCCATCCACTGGTGTAGCCTCCCATATTTATCTTTTCAATATTACCATTTTTGTTATCAGCCTCTCTTTCCAGCACACACAACTTCCCTGTCCTTTGAATTTCCTTATGCCTGCCAAGGGATTCTGGCTGAAGTTTCTATCACTGGCCTTCCTTAGATCTCCTAAAGATTTTCTATTCAAGACCCTTTCCTTAAAGTCTATTAACAACGCATTTTTGAGTTACAATAGCTTTATTATTAAAAGGCATATATGCTTTTAGGAAGAAAAACACATTGTCACCCATATGTGTCAATTAATTGATTGTGAATTAAGTAGCATGAGATTCCAGGATGTGATGACTGTGGAGAAGAGGTATGTTCAGAAACAGGAGGTGGCATCAAAGCCAAAGTTTGCAATTTTGCTCCACTGTTTCCCAAATAATTGTCTCATGTCCATATCCCTCACTCCTTCTTAGCAAGATTTGCCTTTCCACTGTCACATGCATAATAGCTCACTCTCTGTTTTCTAAGCTAGATAACTTGAGCAACTTATTCTTGAAAAGGTGGAAATGTCTAACAGTTTATATCCAAACATAAATACCTCCTAGGAACACATTTGTGGTACCCAGAAACAAACAAACAAACATAGACTTTAGAATCAAGGAACCTAAGAAAAGATGGAAAACAAATGACCCTCTCACCATAAGTGCCACATGATGTAATGCTAGAATTTTGTTTATGCTATTAACATCACTTATGCATTTGTTTGTTGAAATTAGATTGGACTGTGAAGGCACAACCTCTCATCAGCTAATTTTACCCCTTCATTCCACCATGTCGAATTGTCTTTCTATAACAATCATGGAAATCTATTCTAACAATGTGGAATTGAATACATCCAGTTCCCTTTAGCATTTTCTCACCAACATGAGTGGTAATAGAACCAGTATGCTAGGACTTATGTAGAGAGCTGCAGGTGATAGAACAGTCTCGTTATTTCAGTTACATCCATATTTGCAATTTATTTAATTATTATCATTTGTTCCCTGTATAAATTGGTTGGGGTATTAGTCTCCAGCTAAGTTATTTTATAAAACCTTAAATTAGCCGGGCATGGTGGCTCACACCTATAATCTCTGCACTTTGGGAGGCCGAGCTGAGTGGATCACTTGAGCTGAGGAATTCGAGACCAACCTGAGCAACATGGCAAAACCCTGTCTCTACTAAAAATACAAAAATTAGCTAGGCGTGGTGGCATATGCCTATGGTCCAAGCTACTCCAGAGGCTGAGATGGGAGGATCACCTGAGCCCAGGGAGGTCAAGGCAGCAGTGAGCCAAGTTTGCACCACTGCACTTCAGCCTGGGTGACAGAGTGAGACCCTGCCAAAAAAAAAAAAAACACTTTAAATTATTTCCAGTACTGGTGATACCTTTCTTTTAATAATCAACAGCTAAATAACAAAAAAGTTTTAATGAAATACCATCTTACTTACAGATTTCAACAACAAAAGGGTTCACTGTGTTTATTACTAACTCAACTTACCCCATTGCCTAGCCCCTTTGTAGTTAGAAGGCACATAAGGTCAACTCAAAGCACTCTATTAGGAAACAATGTGGGCCAGGCACCGTGGCTTATGCCTGTAATCCCAGCATTTTGGGAGGCTGAGGTGGGTGGATCCCGAGGTCAGGAGCTCGAGACCAGCCTGGCTAAGAGACCAGCCTGGCCAATATGGTGAAACCCTGTCTCTACTAAAAATACAAAAATTAGCCGGGCGTGATGGCGGGCGCCTGTAATCCCAGCTACTCGGGAGACTGAGGCAGGAGAATTGCTTGAACCCGGAAGGCGGAGGTTGCCGTGAGCCAAGATCACGCCATTGCACTCCAGCCTGGGTGACAGAGCAAGACTCTGACTCAAAAAAATAAAAAAGATAAAAGAAACAATGTATTCTTCCCTTAAAATTCTACATAAATTTTTTGCTCCTTTTTTTTCCTTGGAGATACAACTGAAACATAGATAGTCAGGTCTATTTCCCTAGTCTGTGATTTCATGACTTGCTTGTGATTGAAAGCTTTCCAGAAATCATTTGGGCCTCTGTGCATCACTCCAGTAACCACACATTAACCCTAGTAACTAGACTTCAGTAACATACCTCACACCTGTGTTTTCCCTGCCGCCAGTCTTTTCACGCCCACAGCTTATTACCAGAGCAATTTAAAGAGCTGCATTCTGAAAAGAAAAAAAAAATGTTCATGTTATTTTTTACTTCTGAATTTCTGGATTCAGCTGGATGGGAAATGTTTGCATCGGTCTCTCCTGACTAGGCTAATTGCCCTCTTGTTCTGCCCCATCTTTTTAAGTATATACTCTATTATCCCATTTGTTAGCCTGTAGTTGCAGTTATTCACTGACATGTCTATTGCTGCCCCCAAAGAGTTTAAGGAAAGGATTATTGCTGTGTCTCCCCAAAATTCATATATTGAGCCTGTAAACCCCAAGGTGACAATATCTGGAGATGGGGGGTAATTTGAGGTAAATGAGTTGGAGCCCTCATGATTGAATTAGTGCCCTTACAAGAAGAGACACAAAAGTGCTTGCTCTCTCTCTCTCTCTCTCTCTCTCTCTCTGTGTCTGTCTCTCTCTCTCCCCCTGATGCATGAAGAAGAGGTCTGTGCTGTGTGCACACAGCAAGATGGCAGCTGCCTGAAAGCCAAGAGAAGAGACCACAGAATAAAACATACCTTGCTTGCTCCTTGATCTTAGACCTCCTAGCCTCTAGAACTGTGAAAAATAAATTTCTGTTGCTTAAGCCTCAAGTCTATAGCATCTTGTTATGGCAGCCAAAGCTGACTATGCCAATCATCTCTCATATGTTTCTAAATCCCTAGTCATCTGACACAATGCCTGGCCCCCAAGAAATGCTTAAAAGTTGTGTTAAATGAATGCACAACCTATACTACATACAGTCCAGTAAGTAAAACCGTGTTTGATACATAGTATTTTCAAATCATCTTTGTTATTTTGAACTTTAATTGCAATATGCCTAAATATGGACATAAAATACAAATTTATATTGCTCACTGGGCCCTTTCTGTATTTTGTTCTGGGAAATTTCTTTTACTTCTCCAAGTATATGCTTCATTCCATTTCTGATTCCACTGAATTCTCTCTCACTAGCAAGGGGAATGAGTAAGGAAAGATGGCTCTAAGGTTTTTCATCCCATCTATCCAAATAGGTTGATAAACTAAGGCCCACAAAAATCAAATGACTTGTGGAAGTTCTATTATTTTGACTAAACCTTAAAGGTATTTGGGAATTGGAAATGGTTATAAGATGACAGTGTTAAGTCAAGGGACTTGGAAACAATCAAATCCTGTCTTAGACCAACTAATTCTTTCCATCAAAGTACCTTAGGAAAATATATCAACATAGAATAACCAGTGGTTATTCTTAGGCCTTGGCCCCCAATACCCAATGCAGAAATATTTTGGCTGAGATTCTGGTAGCCATAAGTCTAGAACCAAAGTTGGCTAAGCTTGTAGTCTCAAAATGTCTCCCCATGAGATACTTACTAACTACAAAATGGAAAATAGTCACTTTTCAGTGTTGAAATGTAGCAAGCATGACTTCAACCAAGTGGCCAAAGTTAACATCACAAAAAAAAATTAATATTATATATCTCCTGATATGATGTGCTGAGAAAAATACATAGCCTCTGTGGTTTACCTGGTAAAAATGCATAACCTAATTAAAACATGAGAAAACATGAAACAAGCACCAATTGAGAGATATTTTATGAAATAACTGACCAGGAATCCACAAAAGTGCAAGGTCATAAATACAAAAAGAGACTAAGGAATTGTCAGAGATTGGAGAGATTAAGGAGATAAAACAAACTAAACATAATTTGGAATCCTGAATTGGATTCTGGACCAGAAAAAGGACATTGGTGGAACAAGAGACAAATTCAAGTAAGGTCTATAAGTTAGTTAATATTGCAACTATGTTATTTTCCTGATCTAGAGCATTGCACTGTGGTTATGCAACATATTAACAGGAAAATCTCAATGAAGAGCAGAAAAAACTTTCTGAACTTCCTAAAAAAAATTAAATAAAAATTACACATGTTTAAAGATGTACAATGTGATGTTTTGATTACATATATATAGATAGAGATATGTGCTGAAATGATCACTATAGTCAAGCTAATTAAAATACTTGTCATCTTACATAGTTGCCTTGTTTTTTTAGGTGGGAGGGAAGATATAGTGAAAACACTGGAGATCTAGGCCAGGCACAGTGGCTCATGCCTATAATTCCAGCACTTTGGAAGGCCAGGGCCAGTGAGTCACTTGAGCTCAGGAGTTGGAGACCAGCCTGGGCAACATGGTAAAACCCCATCCCTACAAAAAATACAAAATTAGCTGGAGCACACCTGTAGTCCAGCTACTTGGGTGACTGAAGTGGGAGGATTGTTTGAGCCTGGGAGGAGGAGGTTGCAGTGAGCTGAGATCATGCCACTGCACTCCGGCCTGGGCAACAAAGTGAGACCCTGTCTCAAAAACTAAAAATAAAGAAAGACAACACTAGAGATCTACTCTTAGCAAATTACAAGTATACTCTACAGCATGATTAACTATAGTCACTGTGCTGTACATTAGCTCTCTAGAACTTATTTACCCTATGTAATTAAAACTTTGTACCCTTTGTCCAACATCTCCCCATTTCCCCTACCCACCTCTGGTAACCTCCATTCTACTCTCTTCTTCTACAAATTCAACTTTTTAGATTCCATATATAAGTAAGACCATGCAGTATTTTTCTTTCTGTGTCTGGCTTATTTCACTCAGCGTCATGTCTTCCAAGTTCATCTATGTTGTTGTAAATGGCAGGATTTTTCTTCTTTTTTAAAGCTTTATGGGGTCACATAAATCCTACAGGTTTTCTTCACTCTTTTATTATATTTTCTCCTTTTCTCCTCAGTATGGACAATTTCAAATTATCTGTCTTCAAGTTTACATATTCTTTCTTCTGCTTAATCAAGTCTGCTGCTGAAGCTCTTTGTTGTGTTTTTTTTGTTAATCATTGTATTCTTCAGCTCCAGAATTCCTGTTTGGTTCTTTTTTATGATTTTTATCTGTCTGTTAAACTTCTCATTTTGTTCTTGTATTGTCTTCCTGATCTCATGGAGCCATCTATGTTCTGTTGTGGCCTGCTGAGTGTTTAAAACAATTATTTTGAATTCTTTGTTTGGCAATTCATAGATCTCCATTTATTTGGGGTGGTTACTGGAGAGATGTTCCTTTGGTGGTGTCATGTTTCTCTAGTTTTTTATGTTGCTGTAGTCTTATGTTGTCACCTTTGATTCAAAGAAGGGATCACCCCTTCCAAACTTAAAGGACTGGCCTAGGTGGGGAAAGACTTCTTCCCATGGGTAGCTGTGAGAGTGCCAGCTGGGCAAAGTGCACAGTGGCTCCAGGTCTGGATCTGGGTCTGGAGACATCAGTTCCAGGGACATGCAGGGGTTGGGTCTGCTGGGCTCATGGGCACACACATGGTTGTAGCAGAAGCCTTGTCCAGTAGGTCCACAGGTGTGCATGCACTCTGTGCCAGTTGGGGCACAAGGGTTCAGTCTGCTGGGTAGCAGGTACAGCTGCAGCATACGCCTGATTCTATAGGCATACATACTCAGCTTTGGCAGGTGCCTTGTCCTGTAGTTGTGCATGCACAGCTATGGTAGGCACCTAGTCCAGTGGGCATATGGACACATGCATGGTGGCACTGGTGGGCACCAGGACCAGTGCACAGGAATGTGCTTGGTGGTAAGTGCCCATCCCCAGGTGCAGGCATGCATAGCCTGACCAGGGATAAGGGTGAAGTAGCAGCTCTGACTCCAGAGGTGGGAAGTGGCAGCAATTGGAGGCTCTGATTTCACAGGACGCAGCAGCTCTGGCTCTGGACAGCTCCAACAGCTGGGATCCACATCAGCAGAAACCCAAAGAGTCCTCTGCAGCAATGGCTAGGGCTGCTGGGATCCTCAGTGGCACAGGCTGCTGAGGTACCCTACTATCCTTCTTACCCTACCTGAATTACTTATGGCCAAGGGAATCCCTTTTGATATCATGCTGGCCCAGGAGATGGGCAACACAGGCAGAATTCTTCCTCACCCTTTCTCTGTGGCCATCCCCATTATCTGTGCTCCTCTGGTCTACTGCAGCCCCCTAACTGTACTTCTAGGCTCTCACAAAGCTATCCTCATCTGTGGGTAGTTGATTTGATAATTGTTTTTGTGGAGGAGTGAGGGCTGGGATTTCCTGATCTGCCATCTTGCTCTCTCTGAACTATTTTTATAACATTTTATTAGTCTCAAGTTGTTTGAAAATATAAATTTAAAAATATATATTCTAAGCAACTCAGAACCTAGTACGAGTTCATTCTCCTACATGAAATAGGCTAGTCCTTAGCTGCTTTGGAAACTAGTAAAGTTATTAATTGAATGTTAACATGAATTAGGAGAGAAAAAAATAAAAAGTATGAACTTTGGAATAAAGCCAACTAGGATTCCAATCTTAATGAGCCTAAATTATATTCCTGTTCTGTGACTTAACAAATAGTCTTTGTATGAAATCCCTTGTCTATAAATTGGAGATAACAAAAACTACTCAGCAGAGTTATTATACACAGAGGAGACATGATACGTGTTAAGAAACTGAAAAGTTTCCTTAATTCGTAATGAACACTCTCAATAAGTGATTTCCCAGTTAGTTACAAGAGTCTTTCAACAAACTAGTGTTCTATAATTTAGAAAAAGACTATAACCGGACTTTTCTTCCACTTTTAACCATTCATTCCTATCTTTAGCTACAACTTAAGGCTTCCTATGGCAGTAATGTTTACACCCCAAGAAATATATATTGTGCTAATTTCCATACTGGGCGTATTCTGTCTGTAGGGTCTAGAATGGAGGTTTAGATTATTTAAAGACTGGTAAAGAATTTCCAGGTAATTAGGTAATTACCTGCTACTCAATGGCATTTATTAGAACACCTAGAAGAACGAAGATAGCTAGAAAAATCCAACACAACTGAAGTTTAGAAAATACTTTAGCAGATTTTCAAATGCTGGCTTAAATTCACTGACAAAGTATCTCTATGCAAATACTTCAATTAAGTTTATAATTTTAGATTACAAAAATGAGCACCACTAAGGACAGGTATATATAGATTCTTGAATATGCTGGATATGTTTATGGAAGGCTGCATAGGAAACCAGTCACTGCGGTTGCGTCTAAGAAAAAAGATAGGCACAGAGATCAGGAGCAGGAAAGAAATAAACTTTTCACTGACTTATGTGATGTTTTAAGCCATATTCATGTATTATCTGTTCAAACAAATTATTATATATATAATTTGAAATAAATAAAAATATTTTCATAAGTATTAACAATTCCATAAAGCAGCTAGGCAGATGGAGAGCCATTCCAGAGAAGAAAAGGGGTCACTGTTTAATCCCATGATCTTTCAGGGAAGAATTCTAGCTTCTACATATGTAAATGCAGCTACTGTTTTATCTTATCTAGTATAACAAGTTGGACAAACACAATATCTGGACTAATATTCAGGATACTTCTAGTATGTTTCTGCAATATCCTTTCTGCCATGTGCATGTGAGAAGATGCTACCTTACAAACCAGCCATTTCAATGTAAAAAAGAGTATGCTGTGCAAAGAGATGGTACATTTTATTCAAATGCTAGTTTGTGAGTGGAGATAAGTGAAAACCTTCAGGATAATGCCAGTAGAGGTGAGAATAGCAGAATAAAAATAGAAGATTGAGCACTGAAATTGGCTTCCAGGGGTGGTAAAAGAGTGTTTGCCTTTGGGAGGCCATTAAATGGGCAGTGACTATCTGTGTGCTGTTCTGTCTGTAGCTTCTGCGGTTATGGCTCTTGTGAAGGTGGTGATTAAAGTCTACATGAGATGCCTCAAAGCAGTCATCACTGAGGCCATCAAGAAAGACTTCAAATGAACAGAAATGTCAAGACTTCCAATAGAGAACTAGTTCTGTGACACCAATGCCCTCTTCCCACCTGGGACACAGAATCCCAACCTCTCCCAGCCTACTAAGGAAAAAACTGTTGCAAAGTTCTCAATTTCTTCTCCTCACCCCTGATGTTTACTGAGTGCTTAATACAAATCATTTTGCATGGCCTTTAGTCTTATTTTAAGAATTAATCTTACTCTTCCAATTCTAGTATTATAATCCTATGTTTATTATTTTCTGTAAATTAGCATTTCAGATGAGATAGATTCATAAAAGGAAAAAAAAATAGTTCAGGATGCAAACTTCCAGTTGCTCCTAGGAATTTGGAGCCTAAGGCCTTATCGTCAGATGTTGACTATAACATTGATCACCTGCCACAGTCTTCTCTGACAAGGGAATCTTTAAAAAAAATTACATTATAAGATACATAAAGTGTAAAGATCTGAAGTATAAAACCTCGTCTACAGCCATACCACCGTGAGTGCACCAGATCTCATCTGAAGTGTACCACCTGATGATTTTTCACATACGTATCCACCTGCATAACCACCACCCAGGTAAAGTTCTGATTTCTATGGCCAAAGAATCCACACTTTGGATTCCATTTAAACAATGTGAAAGAACAGAAAAAACTTAATAAACTCATATAATCACCATCCAGATCAAAATAGAGAACATTTCCAACATCTTAGATGACTCCCTCTTGCACCATCCTAGTTAATACTGTCTCTCAGAGGTAACTGTGATTCTAACTCCATAGATTGCTTTTGCCTATTATTGAAATACATATAAATGGAATCATACAGTATGAAGCCTTTGTGGCTATTACTCATTTGGGCTGTTGCATGCATCAGTAGTTCTTTTTTTTTTCTTTGAGATGGTCTTGCTCTGCCACCCAGCCTGGAGTGCAATGGCCCAATCTCAGCTCACTGCAACCTCCGCCTCCTGAGTTCAAGCGATTCTCCTGCCTCAGCCTCCTGACTAGCTGGGATTACAGGCACCCGCCACCATGCCTGGCTAATTTTTGTATTTTTAGTAGAGATGGGGTTTCACCATGTTGGTCAGGCTGGTCTTGAACTCCTGACCTCGTGATCTGCCCACCTTGGCCTCCCAAAGTGCTGGTATTACAAGCGTGAGCCACTGCACCCAGCCCAGTAGTTCTTTTTACGCTGTATAAAATTCCACTATATGAATATATTACATTTTGTTTATCTATTCTTCTGTTGACACACATTTAGGTTAAGTTTTTAGCAATTTTGAATAAAGCTTTTATGACCCCCTGATGTTTATTGTTTGCTTTTTTTTTAAGAGACAGGATCTTATCCAGGATGGTTTCGAACTCATCCTCCCGCATTTTGCCATTTTCCAGTCAAGAAGAAATAATCCAAAATATAAGAAAAGGTCCAGGACAGGCAAGTCTTAGAAGTTAATCTAGGAAGGAACTTCAAGAAAGAAAGGTTATTTACTTGAATTAAACACTTCAAAGAAGTTCAAAGAGGGGGTGAATTAAGGAAAATGTCACGGGAGTAGAGAGGATGAATACAATAAAAGAATGGGCCGTGCGCCCTGGCTCACGCCTGTAATCCCAGCACTTTAGGAGGCCAGGGCAGGCAGATCACTTGTTGTTGGGAGTTCAAGACCAGCCTGACCAAGATGGAGAAACACCATCTCTACTAAAAATGCAAAATTAGCTGGGCATGGTGGTGGGCGCCTGTAGTCCCAGCTACTCGGGAGGCTGAGGCAGAAGAATCCCTTGAACCTAGGAGGCGGAGGTTGTGGTGAGCCGAGTTCGTGCCATTGCACTCCAGCCTGCGCAACAAGAGTGAAACTCCATCTCAAAAAAAAAAAAAGGTAATATATTGATTATTGTCAGAGTTGGTTGATGGATTTATTGTAGCTCATTATTCTATTGTTACTTCTGTACATTTTGAAGTTTTCCATAATAAAATGTTTTTAAGACATTAAATTTAGTTCTTTGTAAAGTTTTAGTAACTTCTGAAAGAACAGTTTCAGTAGAGAAATTGTCTTAGAAGCATGATTACAGGAGGACGTGTGATAAGAAAGGAGCAATGAATGTAGATCTCTTGAAAAAAGGTGCACAATGAAAGTAAAGAAAGAGATATGCTGATAACATAAATGGACAAAATAAAGGAATAAAGGAAATATGTAGTGGGTGTTTAAACTATCTATTTAAATATTAAGTAGGGGCCAGGCTGGTTGCTCTCCCCTGTAATCCCAGCACTTTGCAAGGCCAAGGTGGGCAGATCGCTTGAGCTCAAGAGTGCTCTGAAATCAGCCTGGCCAACATGATGAAAGCCCATCTCTGCGAAAATAAAAAAAAATTAGCCGGGCGCGGTGGCAGGCACCTGCAGTCCCAGCTACTTGGGAGCCTGGGAGGCAAAGGTTGCAGTAAGCCGAGATCTCACCACTGCCCTCCAGCCTGGGTGAAAAGCAAGACCCTGTCTCAAAAAAAGTAAAAATAAATAAATATTAAGTATTTTTAGCAGAGAAAGGAGCCAAATGATGCTGTTCAGCTACAGAGATCAGGCTGTCAGGGGTAACACATTACAGAAAAGTGTGCCTAACCCACAAACTTGAAACCTCATCCTGCTACAACTTCAAATGTCCCAGTTGCCTACAAGTCCCTAAGGTACCCCCTTCCTCCATTCCTCTATTCCCGTGTTTCCGATAAACACAAACCAGGTTTTTCCTAAACTCTAACACCATTACAACAATTACTAATACAAAAGAAGACTTCTGTCACCAAATGTGTGGGGGGGTTTCCTCAAACACCAAGCAGTGGACATCAGCTGAGTGTCCTCCAAATTAATTTCAACACTATCTACCTAGAGACAGGGTCATATCCCACAGGGTGAGGGCTCAGTCCCCAGGACTGGACCCCACACCCCCAGACACCAGTCACAAGTCCAGGACTCCAGAACTTCTGACCAGCTTTAAATTGGGGGCTCCCCATCCCCTTCTTTGGGCTTGATTAACTTGCTGGAGTGGCTCACAGAACTCAGGGAAACACTTATTTATGTTTACCAGTTTAT
The DNA here is from genome assembly GCF_028885655.2 of Pongo abelii. Lineage (NCBI taxonomy): Eukaryota > Metazoa > Chordata > Mammalia > Primates > Hominidae > Pongo > Pongo abelii. Next base: position 134,927,918 of record NC_085928.1, on the reverse strand, counting down.
TATAAAGGATATTGTAAAAGATACAGATGAAGAGATGCACAGGGAGAGTATGGAGGAAGCGGCTCAGGGCTTCCATGCCCCCGCTGGGTGTGCCGCCCTCCAGGAACCTCCACGTGTTTAGCCATCCAGAAGCTCTGCAAACCCTGTCCCCTTGGGTTTTTATGGAGGCTTCATTACATAAGCATGGTGGATTAAGCCACAAAGTCAGCCTGCTAGAAATGTGAGGAAAATAACAGGGCCACATTTTGCTGCTTTATACTTCTAAATGATTCGAGAAGCTCTGCAATTAGTCTCAAACAGTGGCTTTCAATTCTTGGTTGAGATCAATAGCAAAAAAAAAAAAAGTCTATACATATATACACACATATATGTGTAATAGAGAATATATTAAATGCATTTATGTGTATATATATTTATATATATATGTGTGTGTATATATATTATATATATATAATTTTTACTATAACCCTTGACTTGGAAATCACTGCTCTAAAATGTCCCCAGGAAAATACTCAACAGCAAATAGCCCCATAAAAGCCATTACATTTTAATGGGAGCCCTTTTGTACCAAGCAGGATCTTTAACTATATGACATACCTGGAATAAATAGAAAAAAAGAAATGGAATAAAATGAACAAAAATAGAAAATATCAGTGCATTCCAAATCGTTAAAGGTTAGTATTGCTTTGTGAAATCTTTGCATCATTCATATGGGTGTGTATACTGCCTCTCAACATAAAATGTATTTTGTTCTTGAGCATCACAATTTAAAAAGTTTGAAAGGATTGTTTAAAGCATAGTTGTAGAGCTTCTCTAGTCACTAAGCAGCAAGCTCTATGTCTGAAACTTCAAGTGGGTGATCTAAAGCCATCAATTATTCTTTACAGTAGAATCAAGGGAAGTGAAGCTCTCTCTATCAATATGATCATGAAATTAAGCTGCCCTACCAAGAAGGTACCTTTGCTCTTTCCACCACTAACAACAACATTTTGTCCGACAGTAAACAAAACCTGTATGTCTCATCAAGATTGGAATCCAAGTGTCCCAGAGTATTTCATTTAAAACAAAATGTGTAATATAAAGACACTGATTTCTTCAAATTTTTCAAAGTAAATGAAAAAATGCTTGCTATCTACGAATACTCAATTTGTCCTCTTGTAGTTAAAATTAATTCAACCAATATTTTTCAGGATTCTTTTCTTAGATTTCTTATTAGTTTAAATCAACCCTGCTACCCAGAGTCAAGTTAGCATGATTTTGAGGTCCCACTATGTCCTATTATAATATGTTCTCTGTAGAAAAATACATCCTCCCTGTACTCGTTGCAACTTCTATTTGTTACTAACATGGTACTTTGATTTCCCTTAATACCAAACTATAATCCTTTTAAAAAAAGAAAAGTTTTATTTTAAATTCAGGTGTACATGTGTAGGTTTGTTATACAGGCAAACTTGTGTCATGAGGGTTTGTTGTATGAATTATTTTTTCACCCAGGTATTGGTGACACTAAGCCTAGTACCCAATAGCCAAACTACATACACATTCCTTTGAACTTTGAATACATAGACACTGTTCATTTAGCAGAAATGGAATTCTTCCACCAAAAGGTTTTTAACCTAGAGTTGGTCCACAAATTAAATAGAGAAAAAACATGCTTTTATTTTTACAATTAACTGAAGTTTAACACTTCCTTCAATTATGAATACAGGCAACACACCTCAATATCATTTGCAATACCTAAGACTGTTAAAAATAGAAACAGATATTTTCACATCACATTAGAGGTGTTTCAGTATCTCAAAATATCATCTATCTTCATCTTTATTTTAAAATATGACAGTTATTTGACCTAACACTGTTTTTATTTAATGTGTTATTAAAAATCATATACTTTATATCACAATGTCTTGAGATCTAATAAATTTATTTCAGCATATTTGCTTTACTTTATAAAACTATATATTCTATTTTACACATTTAAAAACATTATTTTCAGAAGAAATCTACAGTATTCACCAGATTTCTAAAGTTTGCCAATGGCTTAGGATAGTGCCTAGCTCGTATAGCACTATATAAGTTTTAACTAAATACATAAAAATAAATTAAATGGGTTACTGGGCTGACAGAGCAGATACGGTATCAGGGACTAGGAAGGATAGGTGATGGAGGGAAGCAAGCTTTAAAAATGGAAAAAAAATTCACTGAATAAAACCTTATTATGGATGATACAGTGCCATTAATCAATTTTATATTATTTTATGCTAATTTTAAAGCCAATTTAAAAACCAAAAGAGGCGCAGTCATGGTGACTCATGCTTGTAATCCCAGAACTTTGGGAGGCCAAGGCGGGAGAATCACTTGAGCCCAGTAGTTTGAGACCAGCCTGGGCAACGTAGTGGGACCCTGTCTCTACAAAAAATATAAATAAAATTAGAATGAACATGGAGGCTCACACCTGTGATACCAGCTACTCTGAAGGCTGAGGTGGGAGGATTGCTTAAACCCAGAAGGTTCAGTATGCAGCGAGCTAAGATCACACTACTGCACTCCACCCTCAGCAATAGAGCAAGATCCTGTCTCAAAAAATAATAAAATAAAATAAAATAAAAACAAAATTTAAAAAGCAAATTTTTTAAATCTCTGGTAGGTATTAGAAGTCACTCTTTTTTGTATTTTTATTAATATATCATAGTTGTACATATTTTGAATGGCATATGTGATATTTTGATACATGTATACAATGTGTAACAATCAAATCAGGGTAATTGGGCCAAGCACGGTGGCTCACGCCTGTAATCCCAGCACTTTGGGAGGCCGAGGCAGGTGGATCACCTGAGGTCAGGAGTTCAAGACCAGCCTGTCCAATATGATTAAACCCCATCTCTACTAAAAATACAAAAATTTTCCGGGTGTGGTGGCATGCACCTGTAGTCCCAGCTATTCAGGAGGCTGAGACAGGAGAATTGCTTGAACCCGGTAGGTGGAGGTTGCAGTGAGCCGAAATCGAGCCACTGCACTCCAGCCTGAGAGATGGAACGAGACTGTCACAAAAAAAAAAAAAAAAAATCAGGGTAATTGTGATATCCATCACCTCAAATATTTATCTTTTCTTTGTGTTGGGAACATTACATTTTTATCTTCTAGCTATTTTGAAATATACAATAAATTGTTATAAATTTTTAAATAAATGTGTTATAAATTGATAAGTAAATTTAAAACTTATGTTATAAATCATGCTATTGTTTACTATAATTTCCCTAATTTCAAATACTAGAACTTATTTCTTCTATCTAACAGGATTTTTGCACCCATTAATCAACTTCTCTTCATCCCCTTACGTTGCCTTCCCAGCATCTGGTAACCACCATTCTACTCTCTATTGCCATGAGATCTGCTTATTTAGCTCCCACATATGAGTGAGAACATGCAATATTTGTCTTTCTGTTCCTGGCTTATTTTACTTAAACTAGTAACGTCCAGTTCCATCCAGGTTGTGGCAGATGACAGGATTTCATTCTTCTTATGGCTGAATAATATTCCTTTATATTTTTGTTTATGCTACTGAGTTATTTGACTTCCTTACATACTGTGGCTGTTAGTCTTTTGTCAGATGGATAGTTTGTAAATATTTCCTCCCATTTGGTCTGTTTTATCTTCACTTTGTTAATTGTTTCCTTTGCTATGCGGAAGATTTTCTAGCTTGCTGTAATCCTATTTGTCTACTTTTGTTATTCTTGCCTATGCTTTTAAACTCTTATCCAAAAAAACTCTTTGCTCAGAACAATGTCCTGCAGCATTTCCCCAAAGTTTTCTTTCAATGGTTTCATAGTTTCAGGTCTTTCATAGTTTCAGGTCTTTAATCAATTTTGAGTTGATTTTTGTATATGATGTATATGATGAAAGATGGAGATCTAGTTTCATTATTCTGCATATGGATATTCCATTTTCCCAGCATTCATTAAAGAGACTGTCCTAGATTCATTAGAGACTGTCTTTTCCCCAATGTACATTCTTGGCACCTTGTCAAAAATAAGTTGGCTGTAAGCACATGGATTTATTTTTGGGTTCTCTATCCTGTTCCATTGGTCTATGTCTCTGTTTTTATGCCAGTACCATGCTGTTTCAGTTACAATCGTTTTGTAGTGTAATTTGAAATCTGGTAGTGTGATGCCTCCAGCTTTGTTCTTTTTGCTTAAGATTGCTTTGGCTATTTGGGGTCTTTTGTGAGTCCACACGAATTTTAGGATTGCTCTTCCTATTTCTGTGAAGAATGATGTTGGTAGTTTGATAGGAATCGTTTCAAGTCTGTAGATCATTTGTGGTACTATAGATATTTTAGTGACAATTCTTCCGATAGGTTTTTTTTTTTCATTTTTTGTGTCCTCTTCAATTTCTTTCATCAGTATTTTACAGTTTTCCTTGAAGAGATCTTTTACTTATTTTGTTAAATATATTCCCATGTTGTATTTTTTGTAGCTGCAGCAAATGGGATTGCTTTCTTGATATCTCTTTCACATTGACTGCTGTAAGTATGTAGATTTTGTGAATTACCACTGCTGATTTTGTGTGTTAATTTTGTATCCTGCAACTTTACTAATTTATTTATCAGTTCTAAAAGTTTTTTGGTGGAGTCCTTAGGTTTTTCTAAATATAAGATCATGTCATCTGCAAACAAGGATAATTTGACTTCTTCCTTTCCAATTTGGATGCTTTTATTTCTTTCTTTTATCTAATTGTTCTGGCTAAGACTTCCAGTACTATGTTGAATAAGAGTGGTGACAGTGGGCATCCTTGACTTGTTTCAGTTCTTAGAAGAGCTTTTGACTTTTCCCCATTCAGTATGATGTTAGCTATGAGTTTGTCACATATGACCTTTGTTGTATTGAGGTATGTTCTTTATATACCCAATTTGCTGAGGGTTTTTTATCATGAGGCAATGTTAAATTTTATTGAATGCTTTTTCTGCATCTATTGAAATGGTCATCTGAGTTTTATCCTTGATTATGCTCATGTGTTGTATTGTATTTGTTAATTTGCATATGTTGAATTATTTTTGCATCCTGAGGATGAATCCCACTTGATCATGGTGAATGATCTTTTTAATTTGTTATTTAATTTGGTTTGTTAGTATTTTGTTGAGGATATTTGCGTCAATGTTTCATCAGGTATATTGGCCTAGAGTTTCATTTTTTTTTGTGGCGTCTTTGTCTGGTTTTGGTATCAGGGTAATATTGGCTTCATAGAATAAATTTGGAAGTGTTACCTCTTCTTCAATTTTGTAAATTGTTTGAGAAGAATTAGTATTATTTCTTCTTCAAATGTTTGGTAGAATTCAGCAGTGACTCCATCAGGTCATGGGCTTTTCTTTAATGGGAGGCTTTTTATTACTACCCTGAACTATTTTTCAATATTGATCTGCTCAGGTTTGCTATATCTACATTGTTCGATCTTGGTAGGCTGTATAGGTCCAGGAATTTATTCATTTCTTCTAGGTTTTCAAATTTTTAGCATGTAGTTATTCATAATAGTCTCTAATGATCCTTTGTATTTCTGTGGTATCAGTTGAAATGTTTCCTTTTTCATTTCTGATTTATTTATTTATTTGATCTTCTCCCTTATTTTCTTAGTCTAGCTAATGGTTTGTCAGTTTTGTTTATCTTTTCTTTTTTTTTTTTTTTTTCAGATCCATGTCTTTATTTTTTTTATTTTTTTTTCTTTTATTATTATTATTATTATTATTATTATACTTTAGGTTTTATGGTACATGTGTGCAATGTGCAGGTAAGTTACATATGTATACATGTGCCATGCTGGTGCGCTGCACCCACCAACTCGTCATCTAGCATTAGGTATATCTCCCAATGCTATCCCTCCCCCCTCCCCCCACCCCACAACAGTCCCCAGAGTGTGATGTTCCCCTTCCTGTGTCCATGTGTTCTCATTGTTCAATTCCCACCTATGAGTGAGAATATGCGGTGTTTGGTTTTTTGTTCTTGCGATAGTTTACTGAGAATGATGATTTCCAATTTCATCCATGTCCCTACAAAGGACGTGAACTCATCATTTTTTATGGCTGCATAGTATTCCATGGTGTATATGTGCCACATTTTCTTAATCCAGTCTATCATTGTTGGACATTTGGGTTGGTTCCAAGTCTTTGCTATTGTGAATAATGCCGCAATAAACATACGTGTGCATGTGTCTTTATAGCAGCATGATTTATAGTCCTTTGGGTATATACCCAGTAATGGGATGGCTGGGTCGAATGGAATTTCTAGTTCTAGATCCCTGAGGAATCGCCACACTGACTTCCACAAGGGTTGAACTAGTTTACAGTCCCACCAACAGTGTAAAAGTGTTCCTATTTCTCCACATCCTCTCCAGCACCTGTTGTTTCCTGACTTTTTAATGATTGCCATTCTAACTGGTGTGAGATGGTATCTCATTGTGGTTTTGATTTGCATTTCTCTGATGGCCAGTGATGGTGAGCATTTTTTCATGTGTTTTTTGGCTGCATAAATGTCTTCTTTTGAGAAGTGTCTGTTCATGTCCTTTGCCCACTTTTTGATGGGGTTGTTTGTTTTTTTCTTGTAAATTTGTTGGAATTCATTGTAGATTCTGGATATTAGCCCTTTGTCAGATGAGTAGGTTGCGAAAATTTTCTCCCATTTTGTAGGTTGCCTGTTCACTCTGATGGTAGTTTCTTTTGCTGTGCAGAAGCTCTTGAGTTTAATTAGATCCCATTTGTCAATTTTGGCTTTTGTTGCCATTGCTTTTGGTGTTTTAGACATGAAGTCCTTGCCCATGCCTATGTCCTGAATGGTAATGCCTAGGTTTTCTTCTAGGGTTTTTATGGTTTTAGGTCTAACATTTAAGTCTTTAATCCATCTTGAATTGATTTTTGTATAAGGTGTAAGGAAGGGATCCAGTTTCAGCTTTCTACATATGGCTAGCCAGTTTTCCCAGCACCATTTATTAAATAGGGAATCCTTTCCCCATTTCTTGTTTTTGTCAGGTTTGTCAAAGATCAGATACTTGTAGATATGTGGCATTATTTCTGACGGCTCTGTTCTGTTCCATTGATCTATATCTCTGTTTTGGTACCAGTACCATGCTGTTTTGGTTACTGTAGCCTTGTAGTATAGTTTGAAGTCAGGTAGTGTGATGCCTCCAGCTTTGTTCTTTTGGCTTAGGATTGACTTGGCGATGCGGGCTCTTTTTTGGTTCCATATGAACTTTAAAGTAGTTTTTTCCAATTCTGTGAAGAAAGTCATTGGTAGCTTGATGGGGATGGCATTGAATCTGTAAATTACCTTGGGAAGGATGGCCATTTTCATGATATTGATTCTTCCTACCCATGAGCATGGAATGTTCTTCCATTTGTTTGTATCCTCTTTTATTTCCTTGAGCAGTGGTTTGTAGTTCTCCTTGAAGAGGTCTTTCACATCCCTTGTAAGTTGGATTCCTAGGTATTTTATTCTCTTTGAAGCCATTGTGAATGGGAGTTCACTCATGATTTGGCTCTCTGTTTGTCTGTTATTGATGTATAAGAATGCTTGTGATTTTTGCACATTGATTTTGTATCCTGAGACTTTGCTGAAGTTGCTTATCAGCTTAAGGAGATTTTGGGCTGAGACAATGGGGTTTTCTAGATATACTATCATGTCATCTGCAAAGAGAGACAATTTGACTTCCTCTTTTCCTAATTGAATACCCTTGATTTCCTTCTCCTGCCTAATTGCCCTGGCCAGAACTTCCAACACTATGTTGAATAGAAGTGGTGAGAGAGGGCATCCCTGTCTTGTGCCAGTTTTCAAAGGGAATGCTTCCAGTTTTTGCCCATTCAGTATGATATTGGCTGTGGGTTTGTCATAAATAGCTCTTATTATTTTGAGATACGTCCCATCAATTCCTAATTTATTGAGAGTTTTTAGCATGAAGGGTTGTTGAATTTTGTCAAAGGCCTCTTCTGCATCTATTGAGATAATCATGTGGTTTTTGTCTTTCGTTCTGTTTATATGCTGGATTACATTTATTGATTTGCGTATATTGAACCAGCCTTGCATCCCAGGGATGAAGCCCACTTGATCATGGTGGATAAGCTTTTTGATGTGCTGCTGGATTCTGTTTGCCAGTATTTTATTGAGGATTTTTGCATCAATGTTCATCAAGGATATTGGTCTAATTCTCTTTTTTTGTTGTGTCTCTGCCAGGCTTTGGTATCAGGATGATGCTGGCCTCATAAAATGAGTTAGGGAGGATTCCCTCTTTTTCTATTGATTGGAATAGTTTCAGAAGGAATGGTACCAGCTCCTCCTTGTACTTCTGGTAGAATTCGGCTGTGAATCCATCTGGACCTGGACTTTTTTTGGTTGGTAAGCTATTGATTATTGCCACAATTTCAGCTCCTGTTATTGGTCTATTCAGAGATTCAACTTCTTCCTGGTTTAGTCTTGGGAGGGTGTATGTGTTGAGGAATTTATCCATTTCTTCTAGATTTTCTAGTTTATTTGCATAGAGGTGTTTGTAATATTCTCTGATGGTAGTTTGTATTTCTGTGGGATCGGTGGTGATATCCCCTTTATTATTTTTTATTGCATCTATTTGATTCTTCTTTTTTTCTTTATTAGTCTTGCTAGCGGTCTATCAATTTTGTTGATCCTTTCAAAAAACCAGCTCCTGGATTCATTTATTTTTTGAAGGGTTTTTTGTGTCTCTATTTCCTTCAGTTCTGCTCTGATTTTAGTTATTTCTTGCCTTCTGCTAGCTTTTGAATGTGTTTGCTCTTGCTTTTCTAGTTCTTTTAATTGTGATGTTAGGGTGTCAATTTTGGATCTTTCCTGCTTTCTCGTGTGGGCATTTAGTGCTATAAATTTCCCTCTACACACTGCTTTGAATGCATCCCAGAGATTCTGGTATGTTGTGTCTTGGTTCTCGTTGGTTTCAAAGAACGTCTTTATTTCTGCCTTCATTTCGTTATGTACCCAGTAGTCATTCAGGAGCAGGTTGTTCAGTTTCCACGTAGTTGAGCGGTTTTGAGTGAGATTCTTAATCCTGAGTTCTAGCTTGATTGCACTGTGATCTGAGAGACAGTTTGTTACAATTTCTGTTCTTTTACATTTATTGAGGAGAGCTTTACTTCCAAGTATATGGTCAATTTTGGAATAGGTGTGGTGTGGTGCTGAAAAAAATGTATATTCTGTTGTTTTGGGGTGGAGAGTTCTGTAGATGTCTATTAGGTCCGCTTGGTGCAGAGCTGAGTTCAATTCCTGGGTATCCTTGTTGACTTTCTGTCTCGTTGATCTGTCTAATGTTGATAGTGGGGTGTTAAAGTCTCCCATTATTAATGTGTGGGAGTCTAAGTCTCTTTGTAGGTCACTCAGGACTTGATTTATGAATCTGGGTGCTCCTGTATTGGGTGCATATATATTTAGGATAGTTAGCTCTTCTTGTTGAATTAATCCCTTTACCATTATGTAATGGCCTTCTTTGTCTCTTTTGATCTTTGTTGGTTTAAAGTCTGTTTTATCAGAGACTAGGATTGCAACCCCTGCCTTTTTTTGTTTTCCATTTGCTTAGTAGATCTTCCTCCATCCTTTTATTTTGAGCCTATGTGTGTCTCTGCACGTGAGATGGGTTTCCTGAATACAGCACACTGATGGGTCTTGAGTCTTTATCCAATTTGCCAGTCTGTATCTTTTAATTGGAGCATTTAGTCCATTTACATTTAAAGTTAATATTGTTATGTGTGAATTTGATCCTGTCATTATGATGTTAGCTGGATATTTTGCTCGTTAATTGATGCAGTCTCTTCCTAGTCTCGATGTTCTTTACATTTTGGTATGATTTTGCAGTGGCTGGTATCGGTTGTGCCTTTCCATGTTTAGCGCTTCCTTCAGGAGCTCTTTTAGGGCAGGCCTGGTGGTGACAAAATCTCTCAGCATTTGCTTGTCTGTAAAGTATTTTATTTCTCCTTCACTTATGAAGCTTAGTTTGGCAGGATATGAAATTCTGGGTTGAAAATTCTTTTCTTTAAGAATGTTGAATATTGGCCCCCACTCTCTTCTGGCTTGTAGGGTTTCTGCCAAGAGATCCGCTGTTAGTCTGATGGGCTTCCCTTTGATGGTAACCCGACCTTTCTCTCTGGCTGCCCTTAACATTTTTTCCTTCATTTCAACTTTGGTGAATCTGACAATTATGTGTCTTGGAGTTGCTCTTCTCGAGGAGTATCTCTGTGGCGTTCTCTGTATTTCCTGAATCTGAATGTTGGCCTGCCTTGCTAGATTGGGGAAGTTCTCCTGGATAATATCCTGCAGAGTGTTTTCCAACTTGTTTCCATTCTCCCCGTCACTTTCAGGTACACCAATCAGACGTAGATTTGGTCTTTTCACATAGTCCCACATTTCTTGGAGGCTTTGCTCGTTTCTTTTTATTCTTTTTTCTCTAAACTTCCCTTCTCGCTTCATTTCATTCATTTCATCTTCCAGGGCTGATACCCTTTCTTCCATTTGATCGCATCAGCTCCTGAGGCTTCTGCATTCTTCACGTAGTTCTCGAGCCTTGGTTTTCAGCTCCATCAGCTCCTTTAAGCACTTCTCTGTATTGGTTATTCGAGTTATACATTCTTCTAAATTTTTTTCAAAGTTTTCAACTTCTTTGCCTTTGGTTTGAATATCCTCCCGTAGCTCGGAGTAATTTGATCGTCTGAAGCCTTCTTCTCTCAGCTCGTCAAAGTCATTCTCTGTCCAGCTTTGTTCCGTTGCTGGTGAGGAACTGCGTTCCTTTGGAGGAGGAGAGGTACTCTGGTTTTTAGAGTTTCCAGTTTTTCTGCTCTGTTTTTTCCCCATCTTTGTGGTTTTATCTACTTTTGGTCTTTGATGATGGTCATGTACAGATGGGTTTTTGGTGTGGATGTCCTTTCTGTTAGTTTTCCTTCTAACAGACAGAACCCTCAGCTGCAGGTCTGTTGGAGTACCTGGCCGGCCGTGTGAGGTGTCAGTCTGCCCCTGCTGGGGGGTGCCTCCCATTTAGGCTGCTCGGGGGTCAGGGGTCAGGGACCCACTTGAGGAGGCAGTCAGCCCGTTCTCAGATCTCCAGCTGCGTGCTGGGAGAACCACTGCTCTCCTCACAGCTGTCAGACAGGGACATTTAAGTCTGCAGAGGTTACTGCTGTCTTTTTGTTTGTCTGTGTCCTGCCCCCAGAGGTGGAGCCTACAGAGGCAGGCAGGCCTCCTTGAGCTGTGGTGGGCTCCACCCAGTTCAAGCTTCCAGGCTGCTTTGTTTACCTAAGCGAGCCTGGGCAATGGCGGGCGCCCCTCCCCCAGCCTCGCTGCCGACTTGCTGTTTGATCTCAGACTGCTGTGCTAGCAATCAGCGAGACTCCGTGGGCGTAGGACCCTCTGAGCCAGGTGCGGGCTATACTCTCCTGGGGCACCGTTTCCTAAGCCCATCGGAAAAGCACAGTATTTGGGTGGGAGTGGCCCGATTTTCCAGGTGCCATCTGTCACCCCTGGAAGGGGAACTCCCTGACCCCTTGCGCTTCCCGAGTGAGGCAATGCCTCGCCCCTGCTTCGGCTGGCGCACGGTGCGCTCACCCACTGACCTGTGCCCACTGTCTGGCACTCCCTAGTGAGATGAACACGGTACCTCAGATGGAAATGCAGAAATCACCCGTCTTCTGCGTCGCTCGCGCTGGGAGCTGTAGACCGGAGCTGTTCCTATTCGGCCATCTTCTGTTTATCTTTTCAAAAAACAATTTTTCATTTTCTTAAACTTTTGTACTTTTTATCTCAATCTCATTTACTTCTACTGTGATTTTTATTATTCCTACTAATTTGAGGTTTAGTTTATTCTTGCTTTTTTATTTCCTTGTACATTGTTAGACTGTTTATTTCAAGTCTGCTTTTTTATGTAGGCATTTGTTGCTATAAACTTCTTCCCTCTTAGTACCACTTTTGCTGTATCACATAGGTCATGGTATATTGTGTTCCATTTTCATTTGCTTCAAGACATGTCTAAATTTTCTAATTAATTTATTTATCAACCCATTGGTTGTTCAGCAGCATATTGTTTAATTTCCATGTATTTGTACATGGAAATTAAAGTTTCCAAAGTTTATTTTGTTATTGATTTCTACTCTTATTCCATCATGATCAGAAAAGATTCTGGATATAATTTTGACATTTTTTAACTTGTTGAGACCACTTTGTGGCCTAACATATAGTATGTCCTGGAGAGTGTTCCATGTTCCATGTGCTGATGAAAAGAATGTGGATTCTGCAGCTGTTGGATGAAATATTCTATAAATGTCTGTTAGGTCCATTTGTAAGTCATTCTTTTTGGCACTATATTTAGAGTTTAAAAATAAAATACTCCTGAGAAATTTTAAAAGCCAGATACAGGGCATCTGCAAAAAGATCAACCATAGAAAATTCAATCACTGAGATAGCATCCTACATTTCTCTTACTGTAAAATCAGACCTAGTCATTGAATTTCAGTAGGTGTTTATTTTAAAATAAGGCAGGTGGGAATTTAAAGAAAGCATTATCAACTGTGCTATAAAAATATCATTCAAAAACATGGCTTTTTAGCTGCTCACTTAAGGAGGAAAAAAGTGGCAAGCAATGTCTTATGAAATATATTACAAAAATGCCAAAATGCTACTTTTAGGATCCACCAGTGACCTCCTGGCACATTGACACTCTGTTCTTTCAATACCTGAGGACTATTCCCTTTCAGATAGTCAGGTCCAAAGTGGGCCTCAGTCTTTCTGGGATATCCTTATTGCAAAGAAGAGAGTCTTCACTAAGGGTTAAATGTAAGCATCACGCACTAAACTTCCATTCACTTTCAATCTCTTTTCCTTACTGTACCCAAAATCATTATTTCTAAACTCAAATGTGATTCTCTCAAACTCCTTCCCCATCCTCAAACATATGAGCCTACCCATTTCTGTTAGAATCTGGACAAAACTATTTCACATGACCTACAAGACCTTGTGAGGGCTCACCTTGGCCCACCTCTTCAGTTTCACCCACCACCACGCTCCCTTTGTCTATGTTCCAGCTATGCCAGTGCCCTCCAGTTCCCTTTGCTTTGTATTTCCCCCTTCTGAGGCCCTTTGCATGTGTTTATGCCTTTGGCTGGAATGTTCTTCCCACCCTCTTCATTAAGGTAAGGCCAGCATCTTTCAGCTCTCAACCTAAATCCAAGCATCACTGTGTCACCTTCCTGATTATCACATTTTATCCTGTCAATGATGCAAGTTTCTTCGTACTTTAGGAGCTTTGGAATTACAATGTGTCTTGTAAGTAAATGGAGTCTCACAGCCACCGTTAGCCTAGATCAAAGTCAAATTATTCTAGCAAGATTTTGGAAGCCAGCAATGGGGCCAGCAACAGGTCCGTACCTCCCTGGGACAAAGCTCCCAGAGAAAGAGACAGGCTGCCATTTGTGCTGTTTTGTAGCCTTCACTAGTGACACCACCAGGTTCTGGAAAATCCAAGGTGATTTGGGACTGGAGCGGGTCCCAGGCATACCACAGCAACCCTGTGAAAATTGGCTAGACTCTTACATGGGTGGCTGTTCCCATATCTTCTCACTGGGCAGGTCCTCCAGGCCTGGGACTCCAGCCATCCACCACAAGAGCTACAGAGCCAGTACCAACTCAGCAACTTTCTGGACAGAGCCTCCAGGGGCAACTGGAAGCCTCTCTGCCACTGCCTCTGCAGTCGAACTGCCCTTGCCACCCTTGAACTAACAAAGCAACAAACATCATAAGTGCTTTATCCACACCTCTAACAAGTTGCAGTCAGCCTAAGGAGAGGAGACCAATCCATCTCACATGGGTCCCACACCACCCCCATGGCTTATCACCAGACAGGGAACCCCTGGCTTGGTCCCACAGTACAAACTCTTCATCTTGAGCTGACAGCACTGAGTGATTGCTAACCTGCATCTCTCTGGGATGGAGCCCCCAGCAGTCAAGCAAACAACCCTCAGCCACAATCACTACTAAGATCTCTTTCTCTGCTGCTGCTAAGCTGGGGAAAGAACATAAACACTGAGATCACCCTAGAGCTGCAGTAGGCAGCCCAAGAGTGCCAAGTTGTGAACTACAGCCAGTACTCAAGGGGGAGAGGGGGCCACACTTTCAGAGCACTGAGACGGAACATGGCTGCAACTGTGAGGAAACATATGGAAGCCACACAACCAAACAAGAGTCTACCAACTGGCCAATAGCTGAAGTGTTACCTGCTGGATCACACCCCAAAGCTTCAACATCAAAAATACCTCACTAACATACCCTCATCTAAAACCAGAGACAAGAAGTCAACTTCAAATAAAAACCTACAAAAGTTTTGGCCCAGTGCAAACATCCAGAAAAGAAGTCTATTGACTGTACTCAATCTACACTGCAGTTAAAGGAACAACCACAGACACAGATGAGAAAGAACCAGCACAAGAACTCTGGTAACTCAAATGGCCAAAATGTCATATGTCCTCTAAATGGCTGGGCACAAGTTCTCTAACAAGAGTTCTTAACCAGGTCAAACTGGCTGGAATGACAGAAAAAGAATTCAGAATATGGATAGAGATGAAGATCACTGAGATTCAGGAGGATTGCAAAACCCAATCCAAGAAAAATAAGAATCACAATAAAATGATACAGGAACTGAAGGATGAAATAGTTGGTACAAAAAAGAACCTAATGGGTCTAACAGAGCTGAATAACATAATACAAGAACTTCACAACACAATCAAGTATTAACAGCAGAATAAACCAAGCTGAAGAAAGAATATCAGAACTTGAAGACTGGTTCTCTGAAATAAGACAGTCAGATGAAAAATAAATTTAAAAAAAGAATGAATAAAACCTCTGAGAACTATGGGATTATATAAAGAGGTCAAATCTAGGAATCATTGGCATCCAGGAAGCGGAAAGGGAGAAAGCAAACAACTTGGAAAATGTATTTCAAGATATAGCCCATGAAAAGTTCCCCAACATTGCTGGCGGGGCCAAGAGTCAAATTCAGAAAATACAGAGAACTCTTACAAGATTTATATAAGAAGATCAACCCCAAGACACATAATCACCAGATTTTCCAAGGTCAAAATGAAAGAAAGAATGTTAAAGGCAGCTAGAGAGAAAGGGTAGGTCACCTACAAAGGAATTCCCATCAGGCTAAGAGCAGACCACTCAGCTGAAACCCTACAAGCCAGAAGAGATTGGGGTTTATATTCAACATTTTTAAAGAAAAAAATTTCTATCAAAAGTTTAATATCCAGCCAAACTAAGATTCTTAAGTGAAGGAGAAATAAGATCCTTTTCAGATAAGCAAATGTTGAGGGATTTCATTACCAACAGACCTGACTTACAAGAGATCTTGAAAGGAGCAGTAAATAGAGAGAGGAAAGACCACTATCTGATATTAATATTACAAACACACACTTGAACACATAGAGCAATGTCACTGTGAAACAACCACACAAACAAGCCAAACTAATAACCAGCTAACAGCACAATGACAAGATTAAATCCACAAATATCAATACTAACCTTAAATGTAAATGAACTAAATGCCCTCACTTAACAGGCATAGAGTAGTAAGCTGGATAAAAAACCAAGACCCAGTAATATGCTGTCTTCAAGACATCCAGCTCACACATAATGACACACAAAGGCTCAAAATAAAAAGATGGAGAAAAATCTACTAAGCAATTAGAAAACAGACAAAAGCAGGGGTTGCAATCCTAATTGCAGTCAAAACAGGTTTCAAGCCAACAAAATTAAAAAAAAAAAAGACAAGGAAGGGCATCACATAATAGTAAAGGGTTCAATTCACACAGAAGACCTAACTATTCTAAATATATGTGCACCAAACACAGAAGCAGCCAGATTCATAAAGCAAGTTCTTAGAGACCTACAAAGGGACAAAGACTCCCACACAATAATAGTGGGAGACTTCACCATTCCACTGACAATATTAGACAGGTCATCAAAGCAGAGAATTAACAGATATTCAGGACCTAAACCCAGCATTGGACCAAATGGATCTGATAGACCTTTAGAGAAGTCTCCACCCAAAAACAACAGAATATATGTTTCTTTCATTGCCACACAGCACATACTGTAAAATTGACACATAATTAGGCATAAAACAACCCTCAACAAATGTGAAAGAACCAAAATCATATCAAACACACTCTCAGATCATAGCACAATAAAAAAGGAAGTCAATGAAATCACTCAAATGAAAATCGCTCAAAACTATACAATTACATGGAAATTAAACAACATGCTCCTGAATGACATTTAGGTAGATAATGAAATTAAGGCAGAAATCAAGAAGTTCTTTGAAAATAATGAGAACAAAGATACAACACACCAGAATTTCCGGGACACAGCTAAGCCAGTGTTAAGAGGGAAATTCACACACTAAAATGCCCATATCAAAAAGTTAGAAATATCTCAAATTAACAACCTAACTTCACAATTGAAAGAATTAGAGAACCAAAAACAAATCAAACCCAAAGCTAGCATAAGACAAAAAATAACAAATATTAGAGCAAAACTGAAGGAAACTGAGACACAAAAAACCATTCAAAAGACCAATAAGGCCGAGGCAAGTGAATCACGAGGTGAAGAGATCAAGATCATCCTGGCCAACACAGTGAAAGCTGTCTCTATTAAAAATATCCACCCTAAATCACTCCTAGGGCTAGGAATACATTAAGACTCCAAAAGATAAAGAATTGCTCAGGCCAGGTGTGGTGGCTCATACCTGTAATCCCAGCACTTTGGGAGGCCAAGGCAGGTAGATCACTTGAGGTCAGGAGTTCGAGACCAGCCTGACCAACATGGAGAAACCCTGTCTCCACCAAAAATATAAAATTAGCCGGGCATGGTGGCGCATGCCTGTAATCCCAGCTACTCGGGAGGCTGAGACAGGAGAATCGCTTGAACCTGGGAGGCGGAGGTTCCGATGAGCCAAGATCGCACCATTGCACTCCAGCCTGGGGGACAAGAGTGAAACTCTGTCTCAAATTTAAAAAAATATACAAAAATTAGCTGGGCATGGTGGCATGTGCCTGTAGTCGCGGCTACTGAGGAGGCTAAGGCAGGAGAATCACTTAAACCCGGGAGGCAGAGGTTGCAGTGAGCCAAGGTTGCACCACTGCATTCCAGCCTGGAGACAAAATAAATAAATAAATCCAGGAGTTGGTTTTTTGAAAAAATTGATAAAATAGGCCACTAGCTAGACTAATTAAGAAAAAAAGAGAAAAGAGACAAACACAATTAGAAATGATGATGGGAATGTTACTACTGACCCCACAGAAATAAAAACAACCATCAGAAACTACTATGAGCAACTCTACAAACACAAACTAGAAAACCTAGAAGAAATGGATGAATTCCTGGACACATATATCCTCCCAACACTGAGCCAGGGAGAAACTGACTCCCTGAGCAGACCAATAATGAGCTCTGAAATTGAATCAGTAATAATAAATAGCCTAGCAACCAAATAAAAGCCCAGGACCTGATTCACAGTCAAATTCTACCAGATGTAAGAAGAACTAGTACCATTCCTACAGAAACTATTCCAAATAATTGAAGTGGAAGGATTTCTCCCCAACCCATTCTGAGGCCAGCATCATCTTGATATCAAAAACTGGCAGAGAAACAACAAAAAAATAAAATGTCAGGCCAGGGCACCCCACTGTCTGGGAAGTAAGCAGTGCCTCTGCCTGGCCGCCGCCCCATCTGGGAAATGAGGAGTGCCTCTGCCTGGCCACCACACTGTCTGGGAAGTGAGGAACCTTTCTCCCTGGCTGCCCCAAAGTCTGGGAAGTGTGGAGCGCCCCTGCCCTGCAACCTACCATCTGGGAAGTGAAGAGCGCTTTTGCCCGGCCACCGCACCACCTAAGAAGTGAGAAGCACCTCTACCCAGCCGCCCCACCATCTGGGAAGTGAGGAGAGCCTCTGCCTGGCTGCCCCACCATCTGGGAAGTGAGGAGCACCTCTGCCCGGCTGCTGTGCAACCCTCCAAGTGTGAAGTGGCAGCCTTGTGTGTGATCTTTCTGCCCTTCCCAAGTTGCATTTTTGACGTTAAAGTTTACTTTTAAACTAAAAAAAAAATATATCCTTGATGAACATGAATGCAAAAATCCTCAACAAAATACCTGCAAACCAAATCCAGCAGCACATCAAAAAGCTAATTCACCATGATTAGCTAGGCTTCATCTCTGGGTTGTAAGGGTGGTTCAACATACAAAAAGCAATAAATGTGATTCATCAAATAAACCGAACCAAAGACAAAAACCAAATGATTGTCTTAATAAATACAGAAAAGGCCAAGATATGATATCAATTTAGGCTTCGAACAACAGGTAAATGGATTTGTATTTTTTTTTTTTTGTATATCCTATTATACTCCCGTTTTTCTAACTAGTTTTCTTCTTCTTTTTTTATTATTGTACATTAAGTTCTGGGATACAGGTGAAGAACATCCAGGTTTCTTATATAAGTAAACGTGTGCCATGGTGGTTTGATGCACCTATCAACTCATAATCTACATTAGGTATTTCTCCTAATGCTATCCCTCCCCTTGCTCTCCACCCCCAACAGCCCCTGGCGTGTGATGTTCCCCTCAGTGTGCCCATATGTTCTCATTGTTCAACTCCCACTTCTGACTGAGAACATCTAGTGTTTGGTTTTCTATTCCTGTATTAGTTTGCTGAGAATGATGGTTTCCAGCTTCATCCATGTTTCTGCAAAGGGCATGAACTCATTCTCTTTTGTGGCTGCATAGTATCCCATGGTGTATCTGTGCCACATTTTCTTTATCCAGTCTATCCTTGATAGGCATTTGGGTTGTTCCAAGTCTTTGCTATTGTAAACAGTGCCACAATAAACATACATGAGCATGTCTTTATAGTAGAACGATTTATAATCCTTTGGGTATATTCTCAGTAATGGGATTCCTGGTATTTCTAGTTCTAGATCCTTGAGGAATCACCACCCTGTCTTCCACAATGGTTGAACTAATTCACACTCCCAGCAACAGTGTAAAAGCGTTCCTATTTCTCCACATCCTCTCCAGCATCTGTTGTTTCCTGACTTTTTAATGATCGCCATTCTAACTGGCATGAGATGGTATCTCATTGTGGCTTTGATTTGCATTTCTCTAATGACCAGTGATGATGAGCTTTTTTTCATGTTTGTTGGCTGCATAAATGTCTTCTCTTGAGCAGGTTCTGTCCATATCCTTTGCCCACTTTTTGATGGGTTTTTTCTTGTAAATTTGTTTAAGTTCCTTGTAGATTCTGGATATTAGCCCTTTGTTAGATGGATAGATTACAAAAATTTTCTCCCATTCTGTAGGCTGCCTGTTCACTCTGATGATGTTTCTTTTGCTGTGCAGAACCTCTTTAGTTTAATTAAATCCCATTTGTCAATTTTGGCTTTTGTTGCCATTGCTTTTATTGTTTTACTCATGAAGTCTTTGCCCATGCCTATGTCCTTAATGGTATTGCCTAGGTTTTCTTCTAGGGTTTTTATGATTTTAGGTGTTAGGTTTAAATCTTTGATCCATCTTGAGTTAATTTTTGTATAAGGTATAAGGAAGGGGTCCAGTTTCAGTTTTCTGCATCTAGCTAAACAGTTTTCCCAACACTGTTTATTAAATAGGGAATCCTTTCCCCATTGCTTGTTTTGTCAGATTTGTCAAAGATCAGATGGTTGTAGATGTGTAGTGTTATTTCTGAGGTCTCTGTTCTGTCATTGGTCTATATATGTGTTTTGGTACCAGTACCATGCTGTTTTGGTTACTGTAGACTTGTAGTATAGTTTGAACTTAGGTAGTGTGATGCCTCCAGCTTTGTTCTTTTTGCTTAGGATTGTCTTGGCTATATGGGCTCTTTTTTGGTTCCATATGAAGTTTAAAGTAGTTTTTTCTAATTCTGTGAAGAAAGTCAGTGGTAGCTTGATGGGAATAGCATTGAATCTATAAATTACTTGGGCAATATGGCCATTTTCACGATATTGATTCCTCCTATTCATGAGCATGGAATGTTTTTTCCATTTGTTTTTGTCCTCTCTTATTTCCTTGAGCAGGTTTGTAGTTCTCATTGAAGAGGTCCTTCACATCCCTTGTAAGTTGTATTCCTAGGTACTTAATTCTCTTTGTAGCAATTGTGAATGGAGTTCACTTTTGATTTGGCTCTCTGTTTGTCTATTACTGGTGTATAGGAATGCTTGTGATTTTTGCACATTGATTTTGGATCCTGAGACTTTGCTGAAGTTGCTGATCAGCTTAAGGAGATTTGGGGCTGAGACTATGGGGTTTTCTAAAAATACAATCATATCATCTGCGAACAGAGGTAATTTGACTTCCTCTTTTCCTATTTGAATACCCTTTCTTTCTTTCTCTTGCCTGATTGCCCGGGCCAGAACTTCCAATACTATGTCAATAGGAGTGGTGAGAGAGGGCGTTCTTGTCTTGTGCCAGTTTCCAAAGGGAATGCTTCCAGCTTTTGCCCATTCAGTATGATATTGGCTATGGGTTTGTTATAAATAACTCTTATTATTTTGAGATACGTTCCACCAATTTTGAGTTTATTGAGTGTTTTTAGCATGAAGGGGTGTTGAATTTTCTTGAAGGCTTTTTTGGCATCTATTGAGAGAATCACATGGTTTTTGTCATTGGTTCTGTTTATGCGATGGATTACATTCATTGATTTGTGTATGTTGATCCACCCTTGCATCTCGGGGATGAAGCTGACTTGATTGTGGTGCATAAACTTTTTGATGTGCTGCTGGATTCGGTTTGCAAGTATTTTATTGAGGATTTTCACATTGGCCTGAAATTTTCCTTTTTTCTTTTGGATTATACCTTAAGTTCAGGGGTATATGTGCAGAATGTGCAGATTTGTTACATAGGTATACATGTGCCATGGTAGTTTGCTGTACCCATCAACCTGTCATCTATGTTAGGTATTTCTCCTAATGTTATCCCTCCCCTAGCCCCCCAATCCATGACAGGCCCCAGTGTGTGATATTCCCCTCCCTGTGCCCATGTCTTCTTGTTATTCAACTCCCACTTATGAGTGAGAACACGTGGTGCTTGGTTTTCTGTTCTTGTGTTAGTTTGCTGAGAGTGATGGTTTCCAGCTTCATCCATGTCCTTGCAAAAGACATGAACTCATCCTTTTTTAGGGCTGCATAGTATTCCATGGTGCCACATTTTCTTTATCCAATCTATCATTGCTGGGCATTTGGGTTGGTTCCAAGTCTTTGCTATTGTGAACAGTGCCACAATAAACATACATGTGCATGTGTCTTTATAATAGGATGATTTATAATCCTTTGGGTATATACACAGTAATGGGATTGCTAGGTCAAATGGGATTTCTAGTTCTAGATCTTTGAGGAATTGCCACACTGTCTTCCACAATGATTGAACTAATTTACACTCCCACTTTTTTTTGTTGTGTCTCTGCCAAGTTTTGGTATCAGGATGATGCTGGCCTCATAATCTGAGTTAGGGAGGAGTCTCTCTTTTTCTATTGTTTGGAATAGTTATAGAAGGAATGGTACCAGCTCCTCTTTGTACCTCTGGTAGAATTTGGCTGTGAATCCATCTGGTACTGGGCTTTTTTTTGGTTGGCAGGGTATTAATTACTGCCTCAATATCAAAACTTGTTATTGGTCTATTCAGGGATTTGAATTTTTCCTGATTTAGTCTTGGGAGGGTGTATTTGTCCAGGAATTTATCCATTTCTTCTAAATTTTCTAGTTTTTTGTGTACAGGCGTTTATAGTATTCTCCGATGGTAGTTTGTATTTCTGTGGGATCAATGGTGATATTCCCTTTATTATTTTTATTGTGTCTATTTGATTCTTCTTTCTTTTCTTCATTAGTCTAGCTAGCAGTCTATTTTATTAATATTTTCAAAAAAAAAAAACAGCTCCAGGATTCATTGATTTTTTGAAGGGTTTTTTGTGTCTCTATCTCCTTCAGCTCTGCTCTGATCTGAGGTATGTCCCAGAGATTCTGGTACATTGTGTCTTTGTTCTCACGGGTTTCAAGGAACTTATTTATTGCTGCCTTAATTTTGTTATTTACCCAGTAGTCATTCAGAAGCAGGTTGTTCAATTTCCGTGTAGTTGTGTGGTTTTGAGTGAGTTTCTTAATCCCCAGTTCTAATTTATTGCACTGTGGTCTGAGAAACTGTTTGTTATGATTTCCATTCTTTTGCATTTGCTGAGGAGTGTTTTACTTCAAATTATGTGGTCAATTTTAGAATAAGTGCTATGTGGTGCTGAGAAAAATGTATATTCTGTTGGTTTGGGGTGGAGAGTTCTGTAGATGTCTATTAGGTCTGCTTGGTCCAGAGCTGAGTTCAAGTCCTGAATATTAATTTTGTTAATTTTCTGTCCTGTACTGTTGATCTGTCTAATATTGACAGTGGGGTGTCAAAGTCTCCCACTGTTATTGTGTGGGAGTCTAAGTCTCTTTGTAGGTCTCTAAGATCTTTCTTTATGAATCTGGGTGCTCCTGTATTGGGTGCATATATATTTAGGATAGTTAGCTCTTCTTGTTGCATTGATCCCTTTACCATTATGAAATACCCTTCTTTGTCTTTTTTGATCTTTGATGGTTTAAAGTCTGTTTTATCAGTGACTAGGATTGCAACCCTTGCTTTTTTTTGCTTTCCATTTGCTTGGTAAATATTCCTCCATCCCTTTATTTTGATCCTATGTGTGTCTGCACGTGAGATGGTTCTCCTGAATACAGCACACCAATGGGTCTTGACTCTTTATCCAATTTGCCAGTCTGTGTCTTTTAATTAGGGCATTTAGCCCATTTACATTTAAGGTTAATATTGCTATATGTGAATTTGATTCTGTCATTATGATGTAAGCTGGTTATTTTGCCCATTCGTTGATGCTGTTTCTTCATAGTGTCAATGGGTTTTACATTTTGGTATGTTTTTGCAGTGGCTGGTACCAGTTTTTCCTTTCCATCTTTAGTGCTTCCTTCAGGAGCTCTCGGAAGGCAGGCCTGGTGGTGACCAAATCTCGCAGCATTTGCTTGTCTGTAAAGGATTTTATTTCTCTTTCACGTACAAAGCTTAATTTGGCTGGATATGAAATTCTGGATTTAAAAATTCTTTCTTTAATAATGTTAAATATTGGCCTCCATGCTCTTCTGGCTTGTAGGCCTTCTGCAGAGAGATCCACTGTTAGTCTGATGGGCTTCCCTTTGGGGTAAACTGACCTTTCTCTCTGGCTGCCCTTAATATTTTTTCCTTCATTTCAACCTTGGTGAATCTGACAATTATGTGTCTTGGGGTTGCTCTTCTTGAGGAGTATCTTTGTGGTGTTCTCTGTATTTCCTGAATTTGAATGTTGGCCTGTCTCGCTAGGTTGGGGAAGTTCTCCTGGATAATATCCTGAAGTGTGTTTTCTAGCTTGGTTCCATTCTCCCCGTCACTTTCAGGTACATCAATCAAATGTAAGTTTGGTCTTTTCACATAGTCCCATATTTCTTGGAGGCTTTGTTTGTTCCTTTTTATTCTTCTTTCTCTAATATTGTCTTCATGCTTTATGTCATTAAGTTGATCTTCAATCTCTGATATCCTTTCTTCTGCTTGACGGATTCAGCTATTGACACTTGTGTATGCTTCACGAAGTTCTCGTGCTGTATTTTGCAGCTCCATCAGGTCATTTATGTTCTTCTCTAAACTGGTTATTCTAGTTAGAAGTTCCTGTTACCTTTTATCAAGGTTCTTAGCTTCCTTGCATTGGGTTAGAACATGCTCCTTTAGCTCAGAGGAGTTTATTATTACCCACCTCTGAAGCCTAGTGCTGTCAATTTGTCAAACTCACTCTCCATCCAGTTTTGTTCCCTTGCTGGTGAGGAGATGTTATCCTTTGGAGAAGAGGCATTCTGGTTTTTGGAATTTTCAGCCTTTTTGTGCTGGTTTTTCCTCATCTTTGTGGATTTATCTACCTTTGGTCTTTGATATTGATCACCTTCAGATGGGGTATTTGTGTGGTTGCTTTTTGTTGTTGTTGATGTTGATGTTATTGCTTTCTGTTTGTTAGTTTTCCTTCTAACAGTCAGGGCCCCCTTCTGCAGGTCTGCTGGAGTTTGCTGGAGGTCCACTCCAGACCCTGTTTGCCTGAGTATCACCAGCGGAGGCTGCAGAACAGCAAAGATTTCTGCCTGCTCCTTCCTCTGGAAGCTTTGCCCCAGAGGGGCATGTGCCAGTTGCCAGCTGGAGCTCTCATGTATAAGCTGTCTGTCAACCCCTACTGAGAGGCGTCTCCCCATCAGGAGGCAGAGCTCGAGTACTGTGTTGGGAGATCCACTGCTCTCTTCAGAGTTGGCAGGCAGGAACATTTAAGTCAGCTAAAGCTGCACCACAGCCGCCCCTTCATCCAGGTGCTCTGTCCCAGGGAGATGGCAGTTTCATCTATAAGCCTTTGACTTGGGCTGCTCCCTTTCTTTCAGAGATGCCCTGCCCAGAGAGGAGGAATCTAGAGCAAATGGATTTTTTAAAGTGGTATATATATACACATACACAATTGAATACTAGTCAACCATAAAAAAAAAAGAATAAAATCCTGTCATTCATGGCAATATGGATGGAACTGGAGGATATTATGTTAAGTCGAATAAGCCAGAAATACTGAGACAGGTGGGCCTATAAAGTAAATAATAAGGCCAGACACAATGGCTCATATCTGTAATCCCAGCACTTTCAGAGGTCAAGGTGGGAGGATCACTTGAGCCCAGGAGTTTGAGACCAGCCTGGGCAACACAGGGAGACCCTGTCTCTACAAAAGACAGGGTGGCCAGGCTTGGTAATGCATGCCTATAGTCCTATCTACTCAGGAGGCTAAAGTATGAGGATTGTTTATGTCAGGCCTCTGAGCCCAAGGCAAGCCATCGCATCTCCTGTGACTTGCACGTATATGCCCAGATGGCCAGAAGTAACTGAAGATCCACAAAAGAAGTAAAAATAGCCTTAATTGATGACATTCCACCATTGTGATTTGTTCCTGCCCCACCCTAACTGATCAATGTACTTTGTAATCTCCCCCACCCTTAAGAGGTTCTTCCTCAGCCTCCACTCCTCCACCCTATAATCCTTCTATCACCTCCCCTCCTCACACCCAGTCTGGCTTACAGTTTAGTTCCACGACTAGCTCTTCCCCACCTGCCCAACAATTTCCTCTTAGAGAGGTGGCTGGAGCTGAAGGCATAGTCAGGGTACATGTACCTTTTTCTCTATCAGACCTCTCTCAGATCAGTCAATGTTTAGGCTCTTTCTCATCAGACCCCACTAAATATATACAGGAATTCCAATATCTAACTCTGTCCTACAACTTAACCTGGAGTGACTTAAATGTCATCCTGACTTCTACCCTCTCCCCAGATGAATGGGAAAGAGTTTTTTCTCTAGCCCAATCTCATGCTGATAACCACTGGCTTCATGAGCCAGACCTCCAGGAAGGCATTAGAGCCATTCCCTGAGAGGATCCCCAATGGAACTACCAGGCAAATTCCCCAGGTATAGCTAGGCGAGATTACATGGTTTCCTGCCTAGTTGAAGGGCTTAAAAAAGCAGCTTACAAAGCTGTTAATTATGAAAAACTTAAAGAAACTACCCAAGGTAAAGATGCAAACCCAGCCCAGTTCATGGCTCATTTGGCAGCAACCCTGAGATGCTTTACAACCCTAGACCCTAAAAGGTCAAAAAGCCATCTTATTCTCAATATACATTTTATTACCCAATCTGCTCCCGACATTAAATAAAACTCCAAAAATTGGAATCTGGCCCTCAAACCCCACAACAGGACTTAATTAACCTCATCTTCAAGGTGTACAATAATAAAAAAAAAGTTGCAATTCCTTGCCTCCACTGTGAGACAAACCCCAGCCACATCTCCAGCACACAAGAACTTCCAAATGCCTGAACCGCAGTGGCCAGGTGTTCCTCCAGAACCTCCTCCCCCAGGAGCTTGCTACAAGTGCCAGAAATCTGACCACCAGGCCAAGGAATGCCCACAGCCCAGGACTCATCCTAAGCCATGTCCCATCTGTGCGGGACCCCACTGGAAATTGGACTGTTCAACTCACCCGGCAGCCACTCTCAGAGACCCTGGAACTCTGGCCCAAGGCTCTCTGACTGACTCCTTCTTGGCTTAGCGGCTGAAAACTGACGCTGCCCGATCGCCTCAAAAGCCCTGTAGACCATCACGGACACCGAGCTTTAGGTAACTCTCACAGTGGAGGGTAAGTCCGTCCCCTTCTTAATCAATACGGAGGCTACCCACTCCACATTACCTTCTTTTCAAGGGCCTGTTTCCCTTGCCTCCATAACTGTTGTGGGTATTGATGGCCAGGCTTCTAAACCTATTAAAACTCCCCAATTCTTGTGCCAACTTAGACGATACTCTTCTAAGCACTCCTTTTAGTTATCCCCACCTGCCCAGTTCCCTTATTAGGCCGAGATATTTTAACCAAATTATCTGCTTCCCTGACTATTCCTGGACTATAGCCACATCTCATTGCTGCCCTTCTCCCCAACCCAAAGCCTCCTTCGCATCTTCCTCTCATATCCCCCCACCTTAACCCACAAGCATGGGACATCTCTGCTCCTTCCCTGGCAACCGATCACATGCCCATTACCATCTCATTAAAACCTAATCACCCTTACCCTGCTCAATGCTAATATCCCATCCCACAGCATGCTTTAAAAGGATTAAAGCCTGTTATCACTCGCCTGCTACAGCATGGCCTTTTAAAGCCTATAAACTCTCCCTACCATTCCCCCATTTTACCTGTCCTAAAACCAGACAAGGCTTACAAGTTAGTTCAGAATCTGTGCCTTATCAACCAAATTGTTTTGCCTATCCACCCCATGGTGCCAAACCCATATACTCTCCTATCCTCAATACCTCCCTCTACTACCCATTATTCTGTTCTAGATCTCAAACATGCTTTCTTTACTATTCCTTTGCACCCTTCATCCCAGCCACTCTTTGCTATCACTTAGACCGACCCTGACACCCATAAGGCTCAGCAAATTACCTGGGCTGTACTGCCGCAAGGCTTCACAGACAGCCCCCATTACTTCAATCAAGCCCAAATTTCATCCTCTTCTGTTACCTATCTCGGCATAATTCTCAGAAAAACACACATGCTTTCCCTGCTGATCATGTCCGATTAATCTCCCAAACCTCAATCCCTTACAAAACAACAACTCCTTTCCTTCCTAGGCATGGTTAGTGCGGTCAGAATTCTTACACAACAGCCAGGACCACACCCTGTAGCCTTTCTGTCCAAACAACTTAACCTTACTGTTTTAGCCTAGCCCTCATGTCTGTGTGCAGCAGCTGCCACTGCTTTAATACTTTTAGGGGCCCTAAAAATCACAAACTATGCTCAACTCACTCTCTACATTTCTCATAACTTCCAAAATCTATTTTCTTCCCCATACCTGATGCATATGCTTTCTGCTCCCCGACTCCTTCAGCTGTACTCACTCTTTGTTAAGTCCCACAATTACCATTGTTCCTGGCCCGGACTTCAATCTGGCCTCCCACATTATTCCTGATACCACACCTGACCCCCATGACTGTATCTCTCTGATCAACCTGATATTCACCCCATTTCCCCATATTTCCTTCTTTCCTGTTCCTCACCCTGATCACGCTTAATTTATTGATGGCAGTTCCACCAGGCCTAATCGCCACACACCAGCAAAGGCAGGCTATGCTATAGTACAAGCCACTAGCCCACCTCTTAGACCTCTCATTTCCTTTCCATTGTGGAAATCTATCCTCAAGGAAACAACTTCTCAGTGTTCCATCTGCTATTCTACTACTCCTCAGGGATTATTCAGGCCCCCTCCCTTCCCTACACATCAAGCTCGAGGATTTGCCCCCACCCAGGACTGGCAATTAGCTTTACTCAACATGCCCTGAGTCAGGAAACTAAAATACCTCTTAGTCTAAATAGACACTTTCACTGAATAAGTAAAGGCCTTTCCTACAGGGTCTGAGAAGGCCACCACAGTCATTTCTTCCCTTCTGTCAGACATAATTCCTCAGTTTAGCCTTCCCACCTCTATACAGTCTGATAACAGATGAGCTTTTATTAGTCAAATCAGCCAAGCAGATTTTCAAGCTCTTAGTATTCAGTGAAACCTTTATATCCCTTACGGTCCTCCATCTTCAAGAAAAGTAGAACGGACTAAAGGTCTTTTAAAAACACACCTCACCAAGCTCAGCCACCAACTTAAAAAGGACTGGACAATACTTTTACCACTTTCACTTCTCAGAATTCAGGCCTGTCCTTGGACTGTTACAAAGTACAGCCCATTTGAGCTCCTTTTTATTAGGCCCCAGTCTGATTCCAGACACCGGACCAACTTAGACTGTGCCCCCAAAAAACTTGACATCCCTACTATTTTCAGTCTAGTCATACTCCTATTCTCCATTCTCAACTACTCGTACATGCCCTGCTCTTGTTTACACTGCCAGTTTATACTGCAAGCCATCACAGCTGATATCTCCTTGTGCTATCCCCAAACTGCCACTGTTAACTCTTGAAGTAAATAAATAATCTTTGCTGGCAGGACTATGCTGAGTCTCCTTAGGCAATCTCTAATCAGAGGTCCTAGGTCCTCCCAATTCTTAGACCTTTTATATCTGTTTTTCTCCTTCTCTTATTCCATTTAGTTTTTCAATTCATACAAAACCATATCCAGGCCATCACCAATAATTCTACACAACAAATTTTTCTTCTAACAACCCCACAATATCACCCCTTACCACAAAATCTTCCTTCAGCTTAATCTCTCCCACTTTAGGTTCCCATGCTGCCCCTAATCCTGCTTGAAGCAGCCCTGAGAAACATCGCCCATTCTCTCTCCATACCACCCCCCCAAAAATTTTCACCACCCCAACACTTCAACACTATTTTGTTTTATTTTTCTTATTAACATAAGAAGGCAGGAATGTCAGGCCTCTGAGCCCAAGCCAAGCCATCGCATCCCCTGTGACTTGCACGTATATGCCCAGATGGCCTGAAGTAACTGAAGATCCATAAAAGAAGTAAAAATAGCCTTAATTGATGACATTCCACCATTGTGATTTGTTCCTGCCCCACCCTAACTGATCAATGTACTTTGTAATCTCTCCCACCCTTAAGAAGGTTCTTTGTAATTCTCCCCACCCTTGAGAATGTACTTTGTGAGATCCACCCCGCCCACAAAACATCGCTCTTAACTTCACTGCCTATCCCAAAACCTAAGAACTAATGATAATCCATCTCCCTTCGCTGACTCTCTTTTCTAACTCAGCCCACCTGCACCCAGGTGAAATAAACAGCTTTATTGCTCACACAAAGCCTGTTTGGTGGTCTTTTCACATGGACACACATGAAAGTTTAAACCCAGGAGGTTGAGGCTACAGTGAGCCATAATCACACCCCCTGTACTCCAGCCTGAGGGACAGAGTGAGGTCCTGTCTTAAATCATCATCATCATCATCATCACCTAGGAACAGAAAATTGAACACTGCATATTTTTACTTATGTATGGAAGCTTAAAAACGTTGATTTCATATAAGTTAAAAGTAGAACAGAGGATACTAGAGTTTGGGAAGAGTAGGGAGAAGGGAGGGATAGGGAGAATTTTTTCAGGGATACAATTACAGTGAGATAGGAGGAATAAGTTCCAGTGTTCTATTCCACTGAATTACTATAGGTAACAATACATTATTATGTAGTTTCAAATAGCTACAAGTAGAATATTGAACATTGCCAAAAGAAAGAAATGATAAATGTTTGAGATGATAAATATGCTAATTACTCTGATCTGATTACTGTACATTATATGTATTGAAATATCACTATGTTTACCATGAATATGTACAATGGTTGTCAATGAAAAAAATTAAAATATTACATAAAGAAATAAAATGTTCCTTAATATTATAAAATATAGTATAAATGAATGTTCTTTAGTAAATATAATGTTATTTAATATTCTTTTAAAAATTGGAAGCAACAAAGATAGCCTTCAATAGGTGAAAATGTGGTACATCCAGACAATGGAATGTTATTCATCAATAAAAATAAATGAACAAAAAAGCTGGCTGGGCACAGTGGCTCATGCCTATAATTTGAGCACACTGGGAGGCCAAGGTGGGTGAATCACCTGAAGTCAGGAGTTCAAGACCAGCGTGGTCAACATAGTGAAACCCTGTCTCTACTAAAAATACAATAATCAGCTGGCTATGGTGGCAGGTGCTGTAATCTCAGCTACTCAGGAGGCTAAGGCAGGAGAATCACTTGAACCCGGGAGGTGGAGGCTGCAGTGAGCCAAGATTGCACTCCAACCTGGGTGGCAGAGTGAGACTCTGTCTCAAAAAAAATTAAAAAATAATGCAGGATATGGATGAAAAATCTCCAGAGAAATAGATATTATAAATAGAAAACAATCACAAATTCTGGAAATGAAAGACACACTTAGAGAAAGGCAAAATATACTGGAAAGTTTCAAGAATGGAAGCCAACAAATAGAAGAAAGAACTTCAGAGCTCAAAGACATGACTTTTAAATTAATCCAATCTGACAAAGCCAAAAAAAGAAGAATTTTAAAAAAAAAGAGCAAAACCTCTAAGAAGTGTGGAATTATGTTAAACAACTAAATCTAAGAATAATTGGTGTTCCTGAGGAAGAAGAGAAATCTAAAAGTTTGGGAAATGTCTTTGAGGGAATAATTAAAGAAACTTTCCCTGGCCTTGTTACAGGTCTAGACATCCAAATACAAGAAGTTCAAAGAACACCTGGGAAATTCATCACAAAAAGATTATCATCTAGGTACATAGTCATCAGGCTATCTAAGGTAAACATGAAAGAAAGAGTCTTAACAGCTGTGAGGCAAAAGCATCAGGTAACCTATAAAGGGGAACCTATCAGATTAACAGCAGAGTTCTCGGCAGAAACCCTACAAGCTAGAACGGATTGGCGTTCTATCTTTAGCCACCTTAAACAAAATAATTATCAGCCAAGAATGTGATATCCAGCAAAATTAAGCCTCATAAATAAAGGAGGAATAAAGTCTTTTTCAGAAAAACAAATGCTGAGAGAATTCACCACTACCAAGTCAGCACTACAAGAATGGTTAAAAGAATTCCAAATCTTGAAAGAAAAGCTCAAAACACACCAAAATAAAACTTCCTTAAAGCATAAATCTCACAGGGCCTATAAAACAATAACATGATGGAAAAAGAAAAACAAAATGTTCAAACAACAACTAGCATGATGAATAGAATAGTACCTCAAATCTCAATACTAACATTGAATGGAAATGGCTTAAATGAGCCACTTAAAAGATATAGAATGGCAAAATGGATAAGAATTCACCAACCTAGTATCTGCTTTCTTCCAGAGACTCACCTGTCACACGACTCACATAAATGTAAGAGAAAGGGGAGGAAAAGATATTCCATGCAAATGGACACCAAAAGTGAGAAGGAGTAGCTAGTCAATGTCAGACAAAACAGACTTCAAAGAAATAACAGTTCAATGTTAATGTCAATGTCAAACAAAACAGACTTCAAAGCAATAACAGTTAAAAACCAAAAAATTAAAAAATTAAAAAGCAACAACAGTTAAAAAAGACAAATATAATGATAAAAGGACTAGTCCAACAGGAAAATATCACAATCTTTCACCTAACACTAGAGCTCCCAAATTAATAAAACACATATGCATCTAACACTGGAGCTCCCAAATTTGTAAAGCAATTACTACTAGACCTAAGAAATAAGATAGACAGCAACACAATAATAGTGGAGGGACTTCAATGCTCCACTGACAGCACTAGACAGTTCATAAAGACAGAAAGTCAACAAAGAACAAATGGACTTAAACGATACCCTAGAACAAATGGACTTAACAGATATTTACAGAACACTTTACCCAACAACTGCAGAATGTACCTTCTATTCATCAGCACATGAAATATTCTCCAAGATACATATCATAGGCCACAGAACAAACCTTAATAAATTTAAGAAAATCAAAATTATATCAAGTACTCCCTCAGACCACAGTGGAATAAAATTGGAAACCAACTTCAAAAGGAACCCTCAAAATCAGGCAAATACATGGAAATTAAATGATCTGTTCCTGAATGATCTTTGGGTCAGCAATGAAATCAAGATGAAAATTTAAAAATTCTTTGAACTGAATGATAATAGTGACACAACCTATCAAAACCTCTGGGATACAGCAAAAGCAGTGCTAAGAGGAAAGTTGATAGCATTAAATGCATTCATCAAAAAGTCTGAAAGAGCACAAATAGACAATCTAAGGTCCCACCTCAAGGAACTAGAGAAACAAGGACAAACCAAACCCAAACCCAGCAGAAGAAAATAAACATCAAAGCAGAAATAAATAAAATTGAAACAAAACAAACAATACAAAAGATAAATGAAATGAAAAGCTGCTTCCTTGAAAAGATAAATAAAACTGATAGACCATTAGCAACATTAACCAAGAAAAGAAGAGAAGAGTCAAATAAGCTTTATTAGAAATGAAACTGGAGATACTACAACTGATACCACAGAAACACAAAAGATCATTCAAAGCTACTATGAATACCTTTATGCACACAAACTAGAAAACCTAGAGGTGATGGATAAATTCCTGGAAATATACAAACCTCCTAAATTAAGCCAGGAAGAAATAGAAACTCTCAACAGATGAATAACAAGCAGTGAGATTGAAAAAAAAAATACTGCCAACAAAAGAAAGTCCACGGCCAGATGGATTCACAGCTGAATTCAATCAGACAATCAAGGAAGAGTTGGTACTACTGAAACTATTCCAAAAAATAGAGGGAGAATCCTCCCTAAGTCATTATATAAACCCATATTATCCTAATACCAAGACCAAGAAGGGACATAACAACAACGAAAAAAAAAAAAAACTACAGACCAATATCCTTGATGAACTTAAATGCAAAAATCCTTAACAAAATACTAGCTAAACAAATCCAACAGCATTTCAAAAAGATAATTCACCATGATCAAGTGGGTTTTATACCAGGGATGCAAGGATGGTTTAACATACTCAAGTCAATAAATGTGACACATCACATAAACAGAATTAAAAATAAAAACTATATGATCATCCCAACAGATGCAGAAAAAGCAGTTGACAAAATCCAGCATCCCTTTATGATTAAAACCCTCAGCAAAATCAGCAGGGAAGTGGCATACCCTAATGTAATAAAAGCCATCTATGACAAACCCACAGCCAACATTATGCTCAATGGGAAAAGTTGAAAGCATTCTCCCTGAGAAATGGAATAAAACAAGAAGGCCAACTTTCACCACTTCTATTCAACATAGTAATGGAAGTCCTAGCCAGAACAATCAGACAACAGAAAAAAATAAAGGGCATCCACACCAGTAAAGAGGAAGTCAAACTGCTGCTGTTTGCCAATGATATGATTGTATACCTAGAAAACTCTAAAGACTCATCCAAAAAGCTCCTAGATCTGATAAATAAATTCAATCAAGTTTCAGAATACAAAATTGATGTAATCAGTAGCACTGCTATACATCAACAGCAACCAAGCTGAGAATCACATCAGGAATTTATCCCCTTTAACAATAGCTGTAAAAAAAAATAAAATACTTAGGAATATATGTAACCAAGGAGGTGAAAGACCTCTACAAGGAAAACTACAAACACTGCTGAAAGAAATCATAGATGGGTTTTTTAAACAAATGGAAACACATCCCATATTCAAGGATGGGTAGAATTAATATTGTGAAAATGACCATACTGCCAAAAGCATTCTACAAAATATCATTATCATTCTCCACAGTTCTAGAAAAAGTAATCCTAAAATTCATATGGAAACAAAAAATGAGCCTGCATAGCCAAAGTAAGACTAAGCAAAAAGAACAAATCTGGAGGCATCACATTACCTGACTTCAAACTATACTGCAAGGCTGTAGTCACCAAAAGAGCATGGTGCTGGTATAAAAATAGGCACATAGACAAATGGAACAGAATAGAGAACCCAGAAATAAAGCCAAATATTACAGCCAACTGATCATCAACAAAGCAAGCAGAAATATAAAGTGGGGAAAGGACACCTTATTCAACAAATGTGCTGGGATATTTGGCAAGCCACATGTAGAAGAAGGAAACTGATACTCATCTCTCATCTTACACAAAAATTAACATGAGATGGATCAAAGACTTAAATCTAAGACCTGAAACCATAAAAATTCTACAAGATAACATTGGAAAAACTCTTCTAGACATTGGCTTAGGCAAAGACTTCAGGACCAAGAACCCAAAAGCAAATACAACAAAAACAAAGATAAATAGATGGGACTTAATTAAACTAAAAAGCTTCTGCACAGCAAAAGAAATAAGCAGCAGAGTAAACAGACAACACACAGAGTGGGAGAAAATATTCACAAACAATGTGTCTGACAAAAGACTAACATCCAGAATCTACAAAGAACTCAAACAAATTAGAAAGAAAAAAACAACCCTACAAAAAGTGGGCAAAGGACATCAATAAACAATTCTCAAAAGAAGATATACAAATGGCCAACAAACATGAAAAAATGTTCAACATCACTATCAGGGAAATGCAAATTAAAACCACCAGAGATATGACCTCACTCCTTCAAGAATGGCCATAATTTAAAAATCAAAAAATAATAGACATTGATATGAATGTGGTGGGAAAGGAACACTTTTACACTGTGGGTGGGAATATAAACTAGTACGACCACTATGGAAAACAGTGTAGAGATTCCTTAAAGAACTAAAAGGAGAACTACCATTTGATCCAGCAATCCCACTACTGGGTATCCAACCAAAGACAGAAAGAATCAATATCATGAAAATGGCCATACTGCCCAAGGTAACTTATAGATTCAATGCCATCCCCATCAAGCTACCAATGACTTTCTTCACAGAATTGGAAAAAACTACTTTAAAGTTCATATGGAACCAAAAAAGAGCCTGCATCACCAGGTCAATCCTAAGCCAAAAGAACAAAGCCGGAGTCATCACGCTACCTGATTTCAAACTATACTGCAAGGCTACAGTAACCAAAACAGCATGGTACTGGTACCAAAACAGAGATATAGAACAATGGAACAGAACAGAGCCCTCAGAAATAACACGGCACGTCTACAACTATCTGATCTTTGACAAACCTGACAAAAACAAGAAATGGGGAAAGGATTCCCTATTTAATAAATGGTGCTGGGAAAACTGGCTAGCCATATGGAGAAAGCTGAAACTGGATCCCTTCCTTACATCTTATACAAAAATTAATTCAAGATGGATTAAAGACTTAAATGTTAGACCTAAAACCATAAAAACCCTAGAAGAAAACCTAGGCAATACCATTCAGGACACAGGCATGGGCAAGGACTTCATGTCTAAAACACCAAAAGCAATGGCAACAAAAGCCAAAATTGACAAATGGGATTTAATTAAACTAATGAGCTTCTGCACAGCAAAAGAAACTACCATCAGAGTGAACAGGCAACCTACAGAATGGGAGGAAATTTTTGCAATCTACTCATCTGACAAAGGGCTAATACCCAGAATCCACAAAGAACTCAAACAAATTTACAAGAAAAAAACAACCCCATCAAAAAGTGGGTGAAGGACATGAACAGACACTTCTCAAAAGAAGATACTTATGCAGCCAACAGACATATGAAAAAATGCTCATCATCACTGGCCATCAGAGAAATGCAAATCAAAACCACAATGAGATACCATCTCACACCAGTTAGAATGGCAATCATTAAAAAGTCAGGAAACAACAGGTGCTGGAGGGGATGTGGAGAAACAGGAACACTTTTACACTGTTGGTGGGACTGTAAACTAGTTCAACCATTGTGGAAGACCGTGTGGTGATTCCTCAGGGATCTGGAACTAGAAATACCATTTGACCCAGCCATCCCATTACTGGGTATATACCCAAAGGATTATAAATCATGCTGCTATAAAGACACACGCACACGTATGTTTACTGCAGCAGTATTCACAATAGCAAACTCTTGGAACCAACCCAAATGTCCATCAATGATAGACTGGATTAAGCAAATGTGGCACATACACACCATGGAATACTATGCAGCCATAAAAAAGGATGAGTTCATGTCCTTTGGAGGGACATGGATGAAGCTGGAAACCGTCATTGTCAGCAAACTATCGCAAGGACAAAAAACCAAACACCACATGTTCTCACTCATAGGTGGGAATTGAACAATGAGAACACTTGGACACTGCAAGGGGAACATTACACACCGGGGCCTGTCGTGGGGTGGGGGAAGGGGGGAGGGATAGCATTAGGATATATACCTAATGTAAATGACGAGTTAATGGGTGCAGCACACCAACATGGCGCGTGTATACATATGTAACAAACCTGCACATTGTGCACATGTACCCTAGAACTTAAAGTATAATAATAAAAAAAGGTTATATTTATAAATAGTGAAAATAAGAAAAAAAGAAAAAGAATCATTATATGAAAAAGACACTTGCACATGCATATGTATAGCAGCACAATTCACAATAGCAAAAATATGAAACCAACCTAAATGCCCAGCAACCAACAAGTGAATGAAGAAAATGTGATATACATACAACATGGAATACTACTCAGCCATAAAAAGAAACAAACTAATGGCATTTGCAGCAACCTGGATTAAGTTGGAGACCCTTATTATAAGTGAAGTAACTCAGAAATGGAAAAGCAAACATCGTATGTTCTCACATATAAGTGGGAGCTAAGCTGTGAGGATGCAAAGGCATAAGAATTATATATAATGGAGTTGGGGGACTTGGATGGAAGAGTGGGAGTGGGGGATAAAAGACTACACATCGGGTGACGGATACACTGCTTTGGTGATGGGTACACCAAAATCTCAAAAATCACCACTAGAGAATTTATCCATGTAACCAAAAACCACCTGTTTCCCAAAAACTATTGAAATAAAAAAAATTTTAAACCTAAATTTAAAATATACAATTCGGAAATAACCCATTTGCTTTTGGGTTCTTGGTCATGAAGTCTTTTCCTAAAGTGACAAGATTTCTGAAGAGGCGAGAGTGGATTGATTTAGAACACAGCTTCCCTATCTCCTTCCCCACATAGGAAAGGAGAAACTTCCTCTGTGGCATAAAGGAAGGAGCAAGGGTTGCCCTAAAGCAGATAAATTTGTAGGGCGGATCCCAGTATTTGAAGGTGTTTCCATTTGATGATTTCCATTTTCATCATCATGTAGGATACAAGATCCTCCAGAGAGTGGATTAGGGGGATTGGTTGGGAAAGGAGTTTTAAGTACCTGGTAAAGGTGTTGTTGCTTCTGAGGTAATGGGAGACAGATGAACTAGGACAAATAGGGTAGATAGTAGTATTATGTTGTGTCATCTCCAGCCTTAACTTTATGTACTTTTCCCCCTCTGAAATTTTTTCCTCTGACTCCTCCCAACCACTCGTTCTCAGGATTGACTGCCTTCTCCATTAGATTTTTCTCCCCAACCCCAATTACTGTCCTGAATTTGATAAAGTGGTGCACCCATTGAGTTAACAAATCAATCGATCACTCTATAAAGGTCATCCATTTTTCATTTAAATAAAACTTTAAAAACAAAAAAAGAAGGAAATGTAAATAAAGTATAGACTTTAGTTAATAATAATATTTCAATATTGGTTTATTAATTGTAACCAATGTACTTTACTAAAGTAAGAAGTTAGTAATTGGGGAAACTAGGTGTAGGGCAGTATTTTCTGTACACCTAAAGCTGTTCTAAAGTTAAAAGTTTATTTTTTAAAACAAAGTGAATATTACTGAGAGAGAGAGTAGGAGAGAACACATGTGCACACACCTGGAGTGTAAATAGAAAAACATCTATATAAACTATGAGTATTATATTAGTCCATTTTCATGCTGCTGATAGACGTACCCAAGACTGGGAAGAAAAAGAGGTTTAATTGGACTTATAGTTCCACATCGCTGAGGAGTCCTCAGAATCATGGCGGGAGACAAAAGGCACTTCTAACACTGCAGTGGCAAGAGAAAAATGAGAAATAAGCAAAAGCAGAAACCCCTGATAAACCCATCTCAGATCTCATGAGACGTATTCACTGTCATGAGAATAACATGGAAAAGACTGGCCTGCATGATTCAATGACCTCCCCCTAGGTCCCTCGCACAACACGTGGGAATTTTGGGAGATACAATTCAAGCTGAAATTTGGGTGGGGACACAGCCAAGCCATATCATTCTGCCCCAGGCCCCCCCAAATCTCATGTCTTCACAATTCAAAACCAATCATGCCTTCCCAACAGTCCCCCAAAGTCTTAACTCATTTCAGCATTAACCCAAAAGTCCACAGTCCAAAGTCTCATCTGAGACAAGGCAAGTTCCTTCCACCTGTAAGTCTGTAAAATCAAAAGCAAGCTAGTTACTTCCTCCTAGATACAATGGGGGTACCGGTATCGGATAAATACAACGGTTCCAAATAGGAGAAATTGGGCAAAACAAACGAGTTACAGGGCCCATGCAAGTCTGAAATCCAGCAAGGTAGTCAAATTTTAAAGCTCCAAAATGATCTCCTTTGACTCCATGTCTCACTTCCAGGTAATGCTAATGCAAGAGGTGGGT
The DNA here is from genome assembly GCF_028885655.2 of Pongo abelii. Lineage (NCBI taxonomy): Eukaryota > Metazoa > Chordata > Mammalia > Primates > Hominidae > Pongo > Pongo abelii. The sequence goes on along the minus strand of NC_085928.1, from coordinate 134,889,157 downwards.
TCTCATGGTTTTGGGCAGCTCTGCCCCTGTGGCTTTGCAGGGTACAGCCCCTCCCTCCCAGTTGCTTTCACAGGCTGGCATTGTCTGTGGCTTTTCCAGGTGCATGGTTCAAGCTGTCAGTAGATCTACCATTCTGGGGTCTGGAGGATGGTGACCCTCTTCTCACAGCTCCACTAGGCAGTGCCCAGTAGGGACTCTGTGTGGGGACTCCAACCCCACAACTCCCTTCTGCACTGCCCTAGCAGAGGTTCTCCATGAGGGCCCCGCCCCTGCAGCCAACTTTTGCCTGGGCATCCATGCCTTTCCATGAATATTCTGAAATCTAGGTGGAGGTTCCCAAACCTCAATTCTTGACTTCTGTGCACCCGCAGGCTCAACACCACGTGGAAGCTGCCACAGCTTGGGGCTTCCACACTCTGAAGCCACAGCCTAGGCTATATGTTGACCCCCCCCAGTCATGGCTGGAGCAGCTGGGACACAGGGCACAAAGTCCCTAGGCCGCACCCAGCACGGGGACCTTGGGCCCGGCTCACAAAACCACTTTTCTTCCAGGCAGCCAGGCCCGTGATGGGAGGGGCTGTTGTGAAGATCTCTGACATGCCTGGAAACATTTTCTCTATGGTCTTGGGGATTAACATTAGGCTCCTTGAATTAGGAATGCTTTTACACTGTTGGTGGGATTGTAAACTAGTTCAACCCTTGTGGAAGACAGTGTGGCAATTCCTCAGGGATCTAGAACTAGAAATACCATTTGACTCAGCCATCCCATTACTGGGCATATACCCAAAGGATTATAAATCATGCTGCTATAAAGACACATGCACACATATGTTTATTGCAGCACTATTCACAATAGCAAACACTTGGAACCAACCCAAATGTCCATCAGTGATAGACTGGATTAAGCAAATGTGGCACATACACACCATGGAATACTATGCGGCCATAAAAAAGAATGAATTCATGTCCTTTGTAGGGACATGGATGAAGCTGGAAACCATCATTCTGAGCAAACTATCACAAGGACAAAAAACCAAACACCGCATGTTCTCACTCATAGGTGGGAATTGAACAATGAGAACACATGGACACAGGAAGGGGAACATCACACACCGGGGCCTGTTGTGGGGTGGGGGAAGGGGGGAGGGATAGCATTAGGAGATATACCTAATGTTAAATGACGAGTTAATGGGTGCAGCACAGCAACATGGCACATGTATACATATGTAACTAACCTGCACGTTGTGCACATGTACCCTAGAACTTAAAGTATAATAATAATAATAATAATAATAATAATTAGGATCCTTGCTACTTATGCAAATTTCTGCAGCCAGCTTGAATTTCTCCCCAGAAAATGGGATTTTCTTTTCTATCACATAGACAGGCTGCAAATTTTCTGGGTTTTTATGCACTTATTTCCTTATTAAAACTAATGCCTTTAACACACCCAGGTCACCTCTTGAATGCTTTGCTGCTTAGAAATTTCTTCCACCAGATATCCTAAATCATCTTTCTCAAGTTCAGAGTTCCACAAATCTCTAGGGCAGGGGCAAAATGCCACCAATCTCTTTGCTGAAACATAACAAGAATCACATTTGCTCCAGTTTCCAACAAGTTCCTTATTTCCATCTGAGACCACCTCAGCCTGAACCTTATTGTCCATATCGCTATTAGCATTTTGGGCAAAGCCATTCAACAAGTCTCTAGGAAGTTCCACAGTTTCCCACATTTTCCTATTTTCTTCTGAGCCCTCCAAACTGTTCCAACAACTGCCTGTTACCCACTTCCAAAGTCACTTCCACACTTTTGGGTATCTTTTCAGCAATGCCCCACTCTACTGGTACCAATATCTGTATTAGTCAGGGTTCTCTTAGAGGGACAGAACTAATAGAATAGATGATAGATAGATAGATAGATAGGAGTTTATTAAGTATTAGCTTACATGATCACAAGGTCCCACAACAAGCTGTCTGCAAGCTGAGGAGCAAGGAGAGCCAGTCCAAGTCCCAAAACTGAAGAACTTGGAGTTGGATGTTTGAGCTCAGGAAACATCCAGCACGGGAGAAAGATGTAGGCTGGGAGGCTAGGCCCATCTCTCCATTTCACGTTTTTCTGCCTTCTTTACATTTGCTAGCAGCTGATTTGATTGTGCCCACCAGATTAAGGGTGGATCTGCCTTTACCAGCCCACTGACTCAAATGTTAATCTCTTTTGGCAACACCTTTACAGACACACCCAGGATCAATACTTTGTATCCTTCAATCCAATCAAGTTGACACTATTAACCATCACAAGTGTGAATAATTGTGAGCTTGGTCACATAAATGTCACAAAGCTTAAAGCCTTGTCGCTCAAAGTGAGATCCTGGAGCAGCTGCATCGTATCACCTGGAAGCTTTGGAAATGCGTAATCTCAGGCTCCACCCTGGACATACTGAATTGAAATCTGCATTTTAACAAGATCTACAGGTGATTTATATGCACATTAAAATTTAAAACACACTAACTTAGAGGATATCAAATATAAATTTATTCATTCCCTATTGTCCCCAATTCACACTTCCTCCTAGCAAAATTTTTATATCTGTAAATCTTTTTTTAGTTTTTGTTACTCTTTTTCATTAATGGATGTGCTAGTCTATCTGTAAATCTCAGTAATTCAGATAGGTATATTTACTGCAGAAGTTGATTAATTTACCGCTGACCAAAAATTCTAATCATGAAAATATTTCTAACAGGGCAAACTACAGGCTGGATCTCTGGACAAAAGAGCATTCTTAGTCAGTCTAAATTACTAGTTCACCACCACCTAACAACTGAGAGACTAGGTATGGGGAGTGCCTTTTTAAAAAGATAAGCATATGTTAATCACTTCAAGGTATTAATATATATAATTTACTCCAAGAGAATGAAAAAGACTTTTCCTCTGCTCAGGTGAAGGTGTGTTCACCTCTATTTACAGAGTAGAAAATCTGGCAGAGTAATTACAGGTGGAATAAGAGCTATAAGCTCCAGATTACTCTTAGGAAACATTTCTTAGTCTAAATGCACTTTTTAATTAGCTCTTCCAATAGCATCATGCTAATTGGCTAATTTGGGAATGATATGAGACCCTATGTGCTTTAAAGAAAATCTGTTTGTTGATATATTTATTTGCAACTGAGACTGTCTTATTGCTGGCAGGACAGATACTATTAAAACAGAATCACCTGCTTATTCTAACCAGGTTTTTTTAATGAACACACATGAATTGGATTATCCCTAGGGTTTCAGGAGGAAGTATTAGCATTTTGAGTGATGGGAAATTGCCACTTAGCTGGGAAATAAATGAGCTTTAAATAGATCCCATTATTTTTTACAAGGTTATTACTGTAAATGTTTTATAATAGAAAAAATGCCTTTCAAGTCTATCCTCATTGTTGGTTTATGATTGGGGTGTTAACCTCTAACTAGCCCAGCTCTTCACGTCAAGCCATGGTGAGCTTTCATAAGTGGTTATACATAAAATAAAATTACCCTTTATTGGCCCATATAATATTTCCAACAAGTTCCTTGGTTAACCATGTTGTGAACAAAATGTATTAAGTTTATTTGCCTGAGCTAGGAAACAGCAGTCTTTAAAACTTTTTATAGGTTCAATATATTCTACTATCAATGAGACTATCCTGAACACTATGGAAACATAGTTTAGGTGAGAACATGGTGATATATTTGAATATTTATTTATATCTCATCTGAGTATTTCACATTGTTTTACTTCTTTCTCCAACAGATGACACTTTATGATCCAAGCAAACCTCCTCTCTAGGTTGCTAGTACTATTTAAAATGTGCCTTTTCAGCCTAATTTCTGCCACCAAATAATAATTTTAAAAAAGAAAGTGCATAGATCATCCTGGATTTTGCAAAGTGTTGTGGTAGACTTCTTCCTCCAGCTTAACATTCTCTTTTCAGCTGCCGCTATTCCACACAGTTGGCTAAGGTTCATCACTAAATTTGGAAATGCTAGGGTGCCCCCTACCGTTAAAATGGGAAATCACGTTTCTTAGCCATGCCATTCAAAGAACAATATTCTCCGAAAAAGGGCATTTAAACAAAGCACAGATAAGCAACAATTAGTCACACCAATGGCTGGCTGGCTGGCTGGCTGGATGGATGGATGGATGGATGGATGGATGGATGGATGGATGGATGGGAGACAGAGGCAGGTAGTAAATCTACCTGAGATAAATTTGAAATTTGGAAGTTAGAAGCTACTTGAGTATTCATCTGGTCTAGAGATCTACCTATGGGAGATAGGGTGACTGAATATCACATGGTCAAAAGTATACGTGTATATGCATTTTTCTAAAATAATAGTGTGTATAGCTTTCATCATTATTTCAAAGGTATATATAACCTGGGTCACTCTCTCTCCGCTACCTTCCCTTTCATCTTTCTTGGTGATATCAGTGTCCCTGTAAGTGATTCATCTACTTAACATCAGACTTCTCACTTCTTGAACTCCCTTTTTTAATGAACCTGTTCTCCACCTACTTTAGTCACTCAGGCCCATTATCACACCCTAAATTTTATTACCAACATCTCTGCCACCTGCAGAATCTCATTTACAGGCATTCCACTCTGATCACCAACTCTTATTTTTCTAGCTTATTTTTTATAGTATTCCTCTACAACTTTTGACCCATAGGAATGACCCAGTTCATTATCCCTGCCATTTTTTCAGTACCATCTCATTTGTGAACTTCTTCCTGACAGATCTTAGTCTCCATGTCACGTCACTGGAACTATTTCCTTGCATAAATTCAACTTTGTGCCTCCCTCCCACCATTTTATCCCGCAGGTAATATTCCAGCCCTAGTCAAATATAAATCTCCATTTATTCCAGATCCAAAGTCTAGTAGTTGCATAAGAAAAAAACTGACTGAAGAAAAACACAAAACCAAATGACCAATCTTATTTTAAATTTATAATTAAAAAATTCAAAAGGGCTTGCAATCCTAGTATGTTTTCTAGTCAACTCACTGCCTCACTCTCTAAATCAGTTCTCCTTTCTCACCTTTCCTCCAGCCCTCAAAATACCCTCCTCCTTTCTTACTCTCAGCTGATTAACCTTTTTTTATATATACAACTTGCCATCCTGTTGTCCTCTTATACAACTGACAGCTGTTCCAAGGAAACCCCTCCACTTCTACACTGTATCCCAACCCCTTTCACAACTCAAGAATTTGCTCCTGTAATTATTTCATCTTACTCCTTTATCCTCCTCAACTATACAATTACTATCAACATGAATTGTGCTATAAAATCTCATATTTTTAAAAAGCATCTTTTCTCTGCCCTCTTTTAAAAAAAAAAACAGTGTCTTACTCTGTTGCCCAGGCTGGAGTGCAGTGGCACAATCTAGGCTCACTGCAAACCTCCACCTTCCAAGTTCAAGCGATTCTCATGCCTCAGCACCCCCCAGTAAGTGGGACTATGGGTGAGCATCACCACACCTGGCTAATTTTTGCATTTTTAATAGAGACGGGGTTTTGCCATGTTGGCCAGGCTTGTCTCAAACTCCTGGGCTCCAGCAATCATCCTGCCTCAGCCTCCCAAAGTGCTGGGATTACAGACATGAGCCACCACACCCAGCCCTCTCTGCCCTCTTTATAGCAGAGTTTGTTAAAGAGTTCTCCATCATACGCACTACTTACCTCCTAAACTTTTGTGAACCCATTTTCATGAAACTGTGACTCCACTACTGTCATCAAAAGAGCTACTGTCAAGGTTGCCAGTAACATCCAATTGTCAAACTTCATGGTCAATTCTCAGGCTTCATCTTTACCTCCAAATAGCATTGTCAGTTGATTTCTCCCTCCTTCTTAAAATACCTCTTCACTTGAGTAAGTGCTCCATAAACATCTGTTTATGGAGCTGTTTCATTTGCACTGGAATCTGGGATTGGTTCTGCACTCTTAATATTTTGGGGGTCATTAATTCAACAGACATTTATGGAGCACTTACTCAAGTGAAGCGGTATTTTAAGAAGGAGGGAGAAATCAACTGACAATGCTATTTGGAGGTAAAGATGAAGCCTGAGAATTCAACCATTGTGGAAGTCAGTGTGGCGATTCCTCAGGGATCTAGAACCAGAAACACCATTTGACCCAGCCATCCCATTACTGGGTATACACCCAAAGGACTATAAATCATGCTGCTATAAAGACACATGCACATGTATGTTTATTGTGGCACTATTCACAATAGCAAAGACTTGGAACAAACCCAAATGTCCAACAATGATAGACTGGATTAAGAAAATGTGGCACATATACACCATGGAATACTATGCAGCCATAAAAAATGATGAGTTCATGTCCTTTGTAGGCACATGGATGAAATTGGAAATAATCATTCTCAGTAAACTATCACAAGGACAAAAAAGCAAACACCACATGTTCTCACTCATAGATGGGAATTGAACAATGGGAACACATGGACACAGGAAGGGGAACATCACACTCTGGGGACTGTTGTGGGGTGGGGGGAGGGGGGAGGGATAACATTAGGAGATATACCTAATGCTAAATGACGAGTTAATGGGTGCAGCACACCAGCATGGCACATGTATACATATGTAACTAACCTGCACATTGTGCACATGTACCCTAAAACTTAAAGTATAATAATAATTAAAAAAAAAAAAAGAGCAGGGCTTAACCTTCTCATCTAAGTTTTACATAGGTGATAGATGGCTTAAGTCAGGACTTGGCATTGATGGACCAGTCTTTATTCTTCCAATACTCTGTGAGTGATTGCATACTATTTTCCATTTAGTCTGTATATCTTTTTCATTAGTTCCCCAAAGATTTATGGAGCACTACTCCACGCCAGCTAATGTGTATCTAGAAATTTATCAATTTGGATTATGTCCTCAGAAAACGTATACTATAAATTATATAGAAGAGGCAAGTATATAGCTAATTATCAGACAAAATACAAAGTAATTGTTGTCTCACAAAGGCACAGAGAACTAAGCAAGCTCAAAGGAAAGACAGATTCTTTGTAGCCAGAGAATGATTCTGGGAAATTTTGTAACAATAGTAAACTTTGAACTATTCCTTAAAGAAGATGTAGAATGTAGGCATGTAGAAAGTGGGGAAAGGAGGATGGAAGTATTTCCAGGGGAAGATATGAGTATAGTGGATAGCAGTCACAGAAACATCATGTAGTTCGGTTCTTGCAGAAACAAAGAATAAATGAAAGGGAGTGATATGAAATGAAGAAGCATTAGAGGAAAACACTGTAGGGCCTTACGATGCTAGGCTAAGAATGTACATTTTCTACAAAATGGGAAAACTGTTGAAAGTTTTAAGGTATAGTAGTGGCAAGATTGTAAAGGCTGGAATAGAAGAAGGGACTGTAAGTAGAAAAAATCATCAAAGCATAGGTGAAGCACTGTCAAACAAGGAGAATGCCTGTGAATGGAGAGGTGGTGACAAATTACAGATGTTCCAGAAATTGAATAGGTATGGTGGAAGGCAGGAACAAGGAAATGGTGGCTTGAAGCTGGGGTTAGAACTATGCTTAATGTAGAAGATAAGATGTCAGTTCTCCCAAAAGTGATCTATAAATGTGACACAATCCCAATAAAAATCCAGGAAAGATTTTTATACAAATAAATAAGCTGATTCTTTTTTTTTTTTCTTTTTTTTTTTTTTGAGACAGAGTCTTGCTCTGTCACCCAGGCTGGAGTGCAGTGGCGTGATCTTGGCTCACTGCAAGCTCTGCCTCCTGTGTTCACGCCATTCTCCTGCCTCTGCCTCCAGAGTAGCTGGGACTACAGGTGCCTGCCACCACGTCTGGCTAATTTTTTGTATTTTTTAGTAGAGACGGGGTTTAGCCAGGATGGTCTCTATCTCCTGATAGCCAGGATGGTCTCTATCTCCTGACCTCGTGATCTGCCCGCCTCAGCCTCCCAAAGTGCCGGGATTCAGGCGTGAGCCACCACAACCGGCCATAAATTAACTGATTCTAAAACTAATAAAAGAAAAGCAAAGTAACTAGAACAACCAAAATAATTTCAAATAAAGAACAAAGAGGATTCACACTGATTCTAAGACATATTCTAAAGCTATAGTAATGAAGACAGTGTGGTATTGGTGAAAGTGTAAACACATAAATCAATAGAACAAAATAGCGAGTCTATAAATAGACTCATACAAATATAGCCAATTGATTTATGGCCTAGGTACAAAGACAATTAATTCAATGTAAGAATAACTGTTTCAAAAAATAATGCTAAAATAACTCAACATTCACAAAAAAAAAAATCTATGAGATTTGGAAGTAAGCTAATCTTTCATAGAGAAGACACCAAAAGCATGATCCATTAATGAAAATAATGAAAAATTGGGCTTCATCAAAATTTAAAACTTCTATTCTTTGAAAGACACTGTTAAGAAAATAAAAATCCAAGCTAAAGACAGGAGAAAATATCTGCAAAACACATATCTGATAAATGACTTGTATCCAGAATACAGAAATATCTCTCAAAACTCAGTAATAGGAAAATAAGCCAATTTTAAAAATTGGCAAAATACTAAGATAGAAACTTTACCAAAGAAGACACGTGCATGGCCAATAAGCTTATGAAAAGACATTCAACATCATTAGTCATTACAGAAATGCACATTAAAACTACTATGTGCTATTATTGCATATGTATAGAATGCTTAAAACATTTTTTTAACTGACAACATGTGACAATACCACATTCTGGCAAGGATATACTGGAATACTCATGAATTGCTGGTGAAAATGCAAAATGATGCAGCTGTTTTGGAAAACAGTCTTTTGAATTCTTATAAAGTTAACATATAGCCCAGCAATCCCACCCAATCGGTATTTTTTCAAGAGAAATGAAAAGTTATGGTCATACAAAACATATACATGAGAGTTTATAGCTGCTTTATTCAGAATTCCCCAAAACTGGAAACAAACCAAACATCTTTAAATGGTAAGTAGATGAACAAATTGTAGTATATCTATGCAGTGGAATACTACTCAGCAATAAAAAGAATATATTACTAACCCATGCAATAACATGATGGATCTTGAAAATGTGTACTGAGTGAAAGAAGCCAGTCTCAAAAGGTTACACACTCCATGTTTCCATTTATATGAGCTTCTTTTTAAGGCAAAACAATAGGAACAGAAAACAGATCAGTGGTTATGAGGGGCTGGGATGGGGAAGAAGAGATTGACTACAAAAAGGCACAAGAGAATTTTAGAGAGTGATGGAACAGTTCTATATTTTGTTTGTGATGGTAGTTATACAACCTACATGCATTTGTCAACACTCATAGAATTGCACACTAAAAAGGGTGCTTTTACCTCAATAACCCTATTTAAAAATTGATACAAAATTTTTAAATTTATCGCATCAAAAACATACCTACGAATAAATCTAATGCAAGAGGTACAATATCTCAACATTGAAAACTAAAAAGCAATAAAGAAAAGCTAAATAAATGTATGCATGTACCATATTTAATGTTTGGAAGTCAAAACATTGCTAAAAAAAAAAAAGCAAAATTCCCCAAATTGATCTTTAGATTCAATGCAATCACAATAAAAATCCCAGCAGATTGTGTGCGCATGCTTAAAAAAAAAAATAGAATGAGAGGCTGTGGTTAAAGTCTGAAACAAGTGATAGAAATGCCATGATAGCAATAAGCCAATGGGAATTGTCAAATCTATCAAAATCAACAAAGGACAACCAATTAAGAAAAACAGGAATTATGGAGATGAGAAAAAAAAACAAGAATAGGTCAATATAATGATTATATAAATAGATAGAGAAACACTGTTACTTAGAAGTGGATGAGATGAGCTGAGACCTGAACTAGGAAACTTGATTAATATTTACTAAGCTAAACCGTTGCTAGGTACTCTCCATAACTGTTCAAATAAACTTACAAGTTGAAAAGGCAGCCATTATCTCCATTTTATAAATATAAAAGCCACAGCTTTGTAAGGTTAGATGTCTTTATAAGGTCATAAGTGCAGTGAATGACAAATTTATTACTCAAAATGCTCTCAGTTTGCTCCTCAGGAGGGGTCTGATTGGTGATCCATAATTACTAAGCACTTTGCAATTTGACTAAGTAAAGTATGAGGGCTGAAAGACTGCATCATGCTAGGAACTACAACTTTTGCAAATGGGAATCAAGAAATCAACATTACATATATGACGTAATACAATTTGGGAAGGAGGTATCATAGCAAATAGAAAAAAACTAAATGATGAGTTAGAAATCACTGAAGCATGAAACTTGATTAAAATTACAGTGTTTCACACTTTATTAACACAGCCAAAGGTAAGAAATGTAAATGACAAGATGTGGATATTCTATGTGAAAAAAAAAAGTTGCTAGCATCATGCACCTTTCAACATCCTTAGCACCATGTTCAGACATACAACTCTTTTCTTCAGTAGTTTATGTGGTGCAATGCATCTGGTTTCACAGACCACTGGCTTTTTGCTGAGCCCTGCTCAAGGATGACTGTGGCTTATGGTAGCTAGGTTCACACATTTAAAGGCTGCTTCTTCCGTAACAGGACGGTGTATGTAAATAACATCAAGTAAACAGCAGAGATGCTGGCCTTAATGAAAGATAAACTGGAAAGCTACCAATTGCTCAAACATTAGGAAAGACAACCTTCATAAAGATCCAAGAAGGCTTTGGTGAAGTTCTCAGGCAGACATCTAGCAGCCAACGCCAGCCAGCAGGCCTATAACAGGCAGAGGAGACCTCTGGGTGCTGCCTGCTGCAACTTAACTGTAAATTGCAGCTAGAGCACTAGGTATATTCTGTGGATGTCAGTGACCTGAGCTAATGGCAGGTTGCCATTACCCAGTAAAAAGCAGCTGAGGCAAAAATCTGATTTTAGAGAAGAGAGTATTTCCATGTATCCATATCTTCTTTTTTTTTTTTTTTTTTTTTGCAGTTGCAAGATTTAATAGACTGAAAACATAGCTCCCATACAAACGGAGGGGACCCAAAGGGGGTTGCCGTTGCCAGCTCGAATACCTGGGTTTATATCCAGATCCTTGTCCCTCCCACTGTGCTCTCAGGCAATAGATGATTGGCTATTTCTTTACCTCCTATTTTTGCCTAATTAGCATTTTAGTGAGCTCTCTGATTGGCTGGGTGTGAGCTAAGTTGCAAGCCCCGTGTTTAAAGGTGGATGTGGTCACCTTCCCAGCTAGGCTCAGGGATTCTTAGTCAGCCTAGGAAATCCAGCTAGTCCTGTCTCTCAGTCCCCCCTCTCAACAGGAAAACCCAAGTACTGTTGGGGAGGTTGGCCGATGACCACTCTAACTGCTTCCTGCTGAACTGGGGCATAGTAGGGGTGGTGCAGTTGAGATTTCCTTGGGAGGGGTGACTTCGATGTCATTAACATTGGAGCATGGGCTAGCAGGCCATTCCAGGGGTCTGCGGTGGATCTTAGTCATGGACTGCATCTGGGGCTCCATTTGAAGAATGATTTGTAGTTTTACAGTTTCAATTCCAGAAGAGACAAACTTAACAAGGAGGTTAAAGATACAGGGATTGAAATGTATGGCCTGCAGTGTAGAGGACTATTTCTTTGGCACACTTTACAGGCCCTGACTATCTGCTTGATAGTTTTGAAAAGGCCTGGTACAGTAAATAATAATTTGGCCATCTGATGGGTGCTATCAATGCCTAAGTGGAAGGTTTGGTGAAGGGTTTTAAGTAATTTTTATTGGTTAGCTGCAGGCAAAAATATTTTTCCTTCTTCAGTGGCTAGCCATCTGGAGGAGAGGGAAGTATGTCCTTGTGAGGTTCTCTATTCTATTTTTCCTGCTGAGTACTGGGGCTTGGTTTCCCAGAGGGGATTACCCCATACTAGGGGTCCTTCTATAAGCATTTCTAATGGAGGGTCCTGCCTTGTGGCTCTTTTAGCTTCAATATCCGCTTGGCGGTTCCCTTCTATTTCCCTTTCCTTTCCTTTCTGACGACCCCGGCTACCTCTTTAGATTTCTGTACAGCCAATAATAATTTCCTAATGGCTTCCTGATGTTTGATAGGTGTTCCCTCAGAAGTTAGGAATTCCCTTTCTCTCCACATTGCTGTGTGGGCATGGAGGACTAGGTAAGCATACTTAGAGTCTGTATATATATTTACCCATTTTCCTTCTCCTAATTCTAGTGCCTGAGTGAGGGCTATTCGTTCTGCCAGCTGAGCACTAGTTCCTGGAGTGAGGGGATTACTTTCAAGTATTCCATTGTCACTGACCACTGCACACCCCACTTTTCAAAGTCCTTTTCTACAAAGGAACTTCCATCAGGACACAAGTTGAGGTCAGGATCAGTCAAGGGAACCTCTAAAAGGTCCCTTCAAGTGGCGTAGGTTTGAGCAATTACTTATTGACAGTTACGTTCTATCTTTTCTTCACTGTCTGGAAGAATTGTGGCTGGGTTAAGAGTTGCACAAGTGTGCAGTTGCAGGACTGGCCCTTCAAGTAATAGAGCCTCATATTTAAGTAAACGGTTGTCTCACAGCTGCAAGTCTCCTTTAGCAGTGAGTATGCCATTCACATGATAAGATGTCCACACAGTAAGACCTCTTCCCTGTATCATTTTAACTGCTTCAGATACTAAGACTGCTACTGCCGCCACTGCCCGTAAACAAGGAGATCAACCCTTTGCCACTACATCTATTTTCTTACTCAGGTATGCCACAGGTTGCAAGCTCATCCTTTGGACCTATGTAAGGACTCCTAGAGCTATTCCTGTTTTTTCTGTGACATATAAAGAAAAGTCTTGCCCTGTTGGCAAGCTTAACACTGGGGCTTAGGTTAGGGCCTTCTTTAGGGCCTGGAAAGCTGCTTCGGCTTCAGGTGTCCATCTTACTAAATGGGTATTGGCTTTCTGAGTTTCTTTAATTAGTGTATATAATGGTCTGGCTATTTCGTCGTACCTGGGAATCCATATTCGGCAGAAACCTGTTATGCCAAGGAACCTTCTTAGTTGCTTTAGGGTTTTGGGATAAGGATAAGCCAGTATAGGTTGGATATGTTCCTCACTGAGTGCCCTGATGCCTTTGGATAATTTTAGCCCTAGGTATTTAACCTGCTGTGAGCAGAGCTGAGCCTTTGGTTTGGAAACCTGTAGCCACAGGTAGCAAGGAAATTTAAGAGTTCTTGGGTGGCTTGATGGCACAAGGTTTCTGAACAGGTGGCTAAAATTAAATCATCCCCATACCGAAGGACAAGAGTGTCCAGGTATGAGAATTGTCTCAAGTCTTGGGCTAATGCCTGGCCAAATAGATGGGGGCTATCCTTGAACCCTTGGGGTAAAACAGTCCAGGTGAGTTGAGACGTTGGGTTCGAAGGATCTTTAAAGGCAAACAAGAATTGAGAGTCAGGATGTACAGGGATGCAGAAAAAGGCATCCTTAAGGTCCAGGACTGTAAACCACTCTGCTTCCTCTCGTATTTAGGAAAGCAGAGTATAAGGGCTAGGTACCGCTGGGTATAGAGGGACAACAGCCTCATTGATAATCTTGAGATCTTGCACTAATCTCTACTATCTGTTGGGTTTCTGTACTCCTAAAATTGGAGTATTGCAGGGGCTATTGCACGGTTTTACTAGGCCTTGGGCTTTTAGGTCCTTAACAATCTTTTGGAGTCCTTGTTAGGCCTCGGGTCTGAGGGGGTACTGCCTTTGGTAGGGAAAGGAGGCAGAATCCTTTAGTTTAACCTGAACAGGATGGGCATTCTTTGCTCGTCCATATTGTCCTTCTGTTGCCCAGACTTCAGGATTAATTCCTTCCTCAAGCAGGGGACAACAAACGGGTGTTCCTTCTCCTATGTTCAGATGTATAATGGCCCCTGCTTTTGCTAGAATGTCTCTCCCTAACAAGGGAGTGGGGCTTTCAGGCATAATTAGAAAAGCATGTGAAAAGAGTAAAGTTCCCCAGTCACAACTTAGTGGCTGGGAGAAGTATCTAGTGACTGGCTGTCCTAGGACCCCTCAGGTAGTGACGGATCTGGAGGACAGTTGTCCAGGGCAGGAGAGTAAGACTAAGAAGGCCAGGCCAGTGTCCAGGAGACAGTTAACCTCCTGGCCCTCAATGGTCAAGCATACCCGGGGGCTCTGCGAGTGTGATGGCATGGGCTGGCGCTTGCCCCGGGCACCCTCAGTCCTGCTGCTGGATCATCCGGTAAGTGGCTTCTGACTCAGAGGACCTTCATCCCCTGGGGCAATGGGCCTTCCAGTGATTCCCTTGACATAAGGGGCATGGACAAGGGGGCGGCTTATTTCTACTTGGACAATCTTTTTTAAAGTGTCCTTGAAGACTACACTGGAAGCAAGCCCTATTAGGCATTCGATTTGTCCGGCTTTTCCCTTTTCCAGAGCCTCCAAAGTCTGCTTGCCTGAGGGCCATGACTAAAGCGGTGGCCTTTTTTTTTAATCCTGTTTGTCCCATTTTGCCTGCTCTTCGTGATCTCTAGTATAAAAAACCGAGGTTGCCAAGTTCAATAGGGTTTCTAAGTTTTGCTCTGGGCCTAAGGCAGACTTTTGAAGTTTTTTTCTAATGTCTGCAGCTAACTGAGTGATAAACTTATCCTTTCAGATTAGTTGGCCTTCAGTAGAGTCAGATGACAGGGAGGTATGCTTTCTTAATGCCTCTCTTAGTCTCTCCAGAAAGGTAGTAGGATTTTCTTCCTTTCCTTGTGTTATAGTGGACATCACTGAATAATTCATAGGCTTCTTCCTAGTTTTCTTTAGTCCTTCTAGCACGCAAGTTAGCAAATGTCTGTGGCTCCAATCTCCATGTTCTGATTCTGTGTCCTAATGAGGGTCTACACTGGGAACTGCCTGCTGGACTGTGGGGAATCGTTCTCTTTCCTCTGTTGTCATCCTATCATTGACCTGACTGAGATACCAAAGATCGCCAAACTCTCGGGCTGCAGTTATAGCAGCACTTCTCTCATACGGGGTTAGTGTCTGATCTAGCAGCAACATTATATCTCTCCATGTCAGATTAAAGGATTGCCCTAGCCCTTGTAAAACATCAATATAGCCATCAGGGTTATCTGAGAATTTACCTAGGTCTATTTTAATTTGCTTTAAGTCTGAGAGAGAAAAAGGTACATGCATTCTGACTGGGCCAAATTCTCCTCCTCCCACTGCTTGGAAGCGGCATAATCAGGGAATACTGGCACTCTTTGATTCACTGTTTACCCATTTGTCTATCTCCTTTTGGACCATTTGGGTTGAAGGGGGGTCCTTATTAGTTGGGGAAGGAGTCGGGGGGATGCTGGGATAGGGAGGTAGACGCTGAGGGCTTCCTGTAGGGCATAAACCACACTTTTTACATAATTGCGAGCTGTCTCTTAATGAAAAGAAAGTTTGCACATATGGCACTTCACTCTGTTTGCCTTCTTTTCTACAAAAGAGGTCTAGCTGTAAGATGGTGTTATAATTTGTACTTCCCTCAGGAGGCCAGGTTTCTCCCCCTTGAGGAGGATACTGTGGCCAGGCAGTACTGCAGAAGAATATAAGTCGTTTCTTTCTCGGAGTCTGAGGGTCAAATTGGTCCTAATTCTCCAGAATACATCTTAGGGGCGTTTTTACCTTGGGGGGAATGTTTCCCATCTGAAAAAAGAACATAGGGATGCCAGCACCCCTAGTCATTTTCCAATGAGCATTAGTCCTAGAGAGTCGGGTGCGTAACCGACTCTGCTTATTGGATTAGTTACGCTCACTGACGTAGCAGTTCTGCATTCCTTTTCCCGCCTTTCTTGACGACAAAGCAAGGGGCCTGGGCTGCTGGATTCTAGTGGTCCTTAACCAGCGTGCCCAACATTGCCTTTGCGCTCAGAGGTGAGTTCCTTTCCAGGGTGCGTAACCACCCATGGACCTCTGCTTATCGGATTAGTTACGCTTACTGATGTAGCAGTCCTGCACCTGTTTTCCCGCCTTTCTTGACCACAAAGAAAGTGGTCCCGGCTGCTGAATTCTAGTGGTCCTTTACCAGCGTGCCCAGCATTGCCTTTGTGCTCAGGGGTGAGTTCTAGAGCTGGGCTGGGTTCCTGAGTATTTCATAACAACCCAGCTGCCCCATCAAGATGCATTCCCATAAACAACAGTTCTTATGCAAATTTGTTTCAGAGAGGGTGTAGCTAACCTTTTGAGTCAGGATTGAGATAGTCTTTTGATTCTGTAAGTACTTTAAGCCTTGGCTGAGTGCAAACAGCTCACACATTTGAGGAGACCAATTATTAGGCAATTTTTTAACTCTGTTTCCACAAGAGTCTCCATATCAATTACTGAATACCCATTGTGGTTTTTTCCTCAATCACCTGGGAGGAACCATCTACTGTCCTGTCCTGAAGGGAGTTCCTCCTAGGTCTGGTCGGACCTTTGTGTGGTAATTAAGGTTTAAATCCTTTGTTAGGAAATCTGCTGGGTTAAGGGAATTATCAGTGGTTGGAGTTACATTACCCTTTTCTAACATAATAGCCCCATACTTTAAGATTTTTTAGTTAGTAAGCTACCTTTTTGCTTTTTTTGGCTTATGAGGTGTGCCCACAACGAGGTTTCCTCTAAAAGTTACTTTTCTACTTTTAGCAAAGCAGTTGCGCTACCAACTGAATGCATTTGGCCCATCCGTGGGTTACTGGGTTAAGGACTTGCTACGCCCTTATTTACACTGACAACAAAGTGGCAATTATCAATTACAGGTTTTAAATTTACCCTGGCTTTTAAAGGAATAGGGCACACTTTTTTTTTTTTTTACTATTTCTTTTTCTTTCTTTTTCTCTTTGACTCCCTCTTTGTCTCTCTCTCCATCTCTCTCTCTCTCCATCTCTCTCTCGCTCTCTCCATCTCTCTCTGTCAGCCATTACAAACTTGGGGCCCTGGCAAGGGGGGTGGGGAACGGGTCCCACGTAACTGCCCATGTCGAGAGCTGTGTACCTAAATCAGGAGGGATACCAGGGATAAGACTCCCTGGGTTATAGCCTAGGTGCCTAAGGACACAGCATAGAGCCTCCTTGGATCCCTTTGGAGATACAACTTGCTAGAGGAAATGAAAGTCTGAACCATTAGTACCCAGGAGGCAGGGATCAGAGGAAGTAAATTCAGAGGTAAGGAGAATTTTGGGGCTACACTTTCAAGAAAGTCGCAGCCAGGACCCAGGAGGTATGGTTCAGAAGGAAAGGTAGGGGCGCACGCATGGGTGACTGCTGAGTAGAGACTTCTGGCTGTGCCATGATCTCAACCAGCTACTGCCGGCAGTTCGGGACAACAGCTTTCTGCCTCTAGTCGGCTCTCGGCTTCCCCAAGAAAATTGAAAGTGGAAGCTGGCTCCAGGCAGACCAACGTCCCCAGTAGAAGGGTTGGGGGTTGCTAGAAAGCCCTTCCCCAGATAGCCTCATACCTGAGTCTTAAGTCCGGCAGCCACGCTAATTGTTTTTAACTGGCCGACAAGTGCCCAGTATTTTCCTCCAGTTCTAAGGAAGGATAGAACAGAATAGCAAGTGAAAGTGGTCCAATATTACTCACCACTTTGGATGTCCCTTCATGGTCGCCAAAATGTTACCAGGGGTCCTTGCTCACAGAGCTCCCAAGATGGTGGCGAGCCGCTTCCAAGATGGTGGCGGGCCGCTTCCAAGATGGTGGCAAGCCTCGTGTTCTCTGACCTGGGGTTCTCGGCCTCACAGATTCCAAGGAATGGAATCTTGAGCCATGTGGTGAGTGTTATAGCTCTATTAGAAGCCGTGGGTCATGAAAGAGAACCGTGGAACCCAGTGACTAGTGTTCAGCTCAATTAGGATGAACCCAGGCACTTAGCCATGCAGGAACAATGGCAGACCTTTAGCACGATCGGGAGTGGCAATGGGAGTCTGGCTGGGTCAGGAGCACAGCGGACACCATTCCAGATTCAGAGGGATGGGAGTCAGCAGTGGGATGGGCTTCAGCGGCGGGTCTGCAACAGTGGCAAACAGCAGTGGTAGACGGTGAGCGAAAGCTCAGCTCGAGCCGTAACAAACATGGACCAGAAGAGTGCAGTTGCAAGATTTAACAAAGTAAAATAGAGTGAAAACAGAGCTCCCATACAAAGGGAGGGGACCCAAAGGGGGTTGCCCCCATGTATCCATATCTTCTAGACAACAAGAGGTGAAGCTTTTAAATGATGTCAGTTCAGCTACCCTAATTTTTATTAAAAGGCTCAAACTTTTAAACAAGGTTTGTCCAGATAAGCAGCACTAGGTCCCTTGCCCCAAAGCCATCCTGCATTCAGGGCAGGGAGCAAACCCCTCAATCAGCTAAACTTAAATTCATGTGGCTCAGGATCACTTCCATCACATGTGCCACTTTGATTCTAGCTGGTTTAACTGATAGAAGAAACTTTAACAGGAGGTAGGTTTCTGAATCCTAGGCAATTCTGAAACAAGAAGCAATGGAAGCAATTCCTAGGCACAGAATTGAAGGGGTGCACTTGAAAAGAATATTGACAATAGACTGCTAAATAGCACCTGCACTCTAGTCAGTACCCAGCACCTCAAAGAATAATGAAAAGTATAGAATAGGCTGAGTAGGGAAGACAGATACTTCATAATAAAAAGTAATGACCAGCCAGGCACAGTGGTTCATGCCTGTAATCCCACCAATTTGGGAGGCCAAGGCGATGGATCACCTGAGGTCAGGAGTTCAAGACCAACCTGGCCAATATGGTGAAACCCCATATCTACGAAAAATACAAAAAATTAGCCCACCATGGTGGCACACACCTGTAATCCCAGCTACTCGGGAAGCTGAAGCACAAGAATCGCTTGAACCTGGGAGGCAGAGGTTGCAGTGAGCTGAGATCACGCCTCTGCACTCCAGCCAGGGTGACAAAGAGAGACTCCATCTCAAAAAAAAAAAGTAACGACTGCGCTTCCGTGTAAAATTTCTAAATTGCATGAAGGAAATAATGTTTCAAATGTCGTGCTCCAATAAGAAAAGACAGTATACATAAAGTAGATTTTTAGGACAGATATAGTAAATGCATAGTATCAAATTTAACTTCATTTCTTCCAAATTAGTTTAAGTCCATAGGTCATAAATTCTAGCTAATGTACACATATGAGCATCCTGGTAAGGTTCAAATCAAGATTTTCTCCATTTCTTTCCTTCACTCAGATATCACGTAATTTCTTCTATGGCTTCGGTGACATACAGATACTGGGTTGTAGAAACACAATTTTCACTGAGAAAATTGCTCGGAGATAACTGCTCTCAGAGCTAAGAATTGGCTTATTTCCTAAATTTGGTGGGAGCTATGAAATCTTGTATGCCTTGTTACATTTTTGACTTCCTAAAATTGAAGCTCAGCCCGCTGAGTCACTTCAGTTAAGTGACTATGATTTTAAGAACCAGGATGGACCTATGGTCTTCCCAGTGAGAAGTAGCTTAAGACGCAGCTGCTTAAAGGAAACACACCTCTCCCCAGGTCTTCCAAACACCTTGGCTGAAACTAGGCAGAAGCAGAAAAAAGGGAGAGATAATTTCCTTGGATTTTTAACTCACTGGACACTAGATAATTTGATTTCAGTCTTGAATTACTTTGAATTTTATCTTCAGATTTTAACTGGCAAGGAAATTTAACATTTGGGTATTATTTATTCCTGTGAATTTGACACTAGAAAGTTTATTCAAATTTTATCATCTTCATGTTTACCATCTTTATGTTGGCATTTTATTACCAGATTATCTCAATGCTATTATTTATTCTCATTGTAGAATTCTCATTGTAGAATCCCTTATACACTATGTTGGACAACATGACTGGGCATAAGTTGGAATGAGAAATAGAATAAAATGATAACTTTTTTATTTGTCAATGGAGTTTCTTTGACATTGAAAACGTACAGTTCTGACCCATTTTATAGCCTACCAGGGACAAAATATAAAGAACCCACCAGTGATAGGAGGAGGATACACAAAGGAACCTCAATTGGTACTTTTAGAGTAGATTTAGGAAAGTGAATCAGGACCATCCTGAAAGATGGCTTATCTCCTCCCTTAAGGGCAACGGCCGCATGCCTGCTTGACCACAGTTTGATGACTTAAGCCAAATGTGTTAAGAAAGCATGAGTTTAGAGATCTTTTGGAAAAGATTGCTTATTCCCCAAACCTTATAATGTTTTCTTTTGTCTTGTTTTTGCTGTCTTAAAAGCTTTAAATTTGTGGTTTTTAATATATGGAAAGAGCTCCTCTAGCTGTATTCTTCATTTGTTCTTTTAAAGAATTAATTTTTAAAAGACAAGTAACTTTTTAATAGAAAAGGAAATGTAAGGAAGTCAAGATCGCTTTTTTTTTTCCTTAACATTTTTCACCTGTAGCCAGGCGCAGTGGCTCACGCCTGTAATCCCAGCACTTTGGGAGGCTGAGGCGGGCGGATCACAGGGTCAGTAGATCGAGACCAGCCTGGCTAATATGGTGAAACCCCGTCTCTACAAAAAATTAGCCTGACATGGTGGCAAGCGCCTGTAGTCCCACCTACTCAGGAGGCTGAGGCAGGAGAATCGCTTCAACCCGGGAGGCAGAGGTTGCAGTGAGCCAACACTGCGCCACTGCACTCCAGCCTGGGTGACAGAGTGAGACTCCATCTCAAAAAAAAAAAAAAAAAATTCACCTGTAGTTCCATGCACAAGATCTAGCTTTTAGTCCACTACATAAACATGAATCTCCTTACTCTTGGTGTGTTACTACATTTTGATCACCTGTGACAGAAATTGCAGTTCAAATTGGCTTAACCAACAAAGAAAATTAAACCTGGCATCATAAATCACACTATGAATTCAGACGGCCAACTAAAATGGATGGAATTCTTAGGCCTACAAAACTTCTAATATCATTCTGAACTGTCTTTGCTGAGGCTAAATGTTAACTCTTCAATCACTTTTCAAGTTCTTAGGTGCTTTATGGAAAACAATAAATTTTAAAATCCAAAATCTAATTTATTAGCAACACATACAGGCATATGAGTCTTACACTGTGAACTCTAACATAATATCTAAAACCAGAATGGATTGAACATTTTAGATAAACATAGAGTTAATAATTCTTTTGCTTGAATGAATGAAGTCCAAAAATATCACATGGGTGTTTTACACTTGATCCGGTCTGCATGCCATAGCTCATCTAGAACATTTCTGATATTCTCAACACAAACTTCTCCTCTGTGATGCTTTTTTGATGCAAGATTCCATACATTTTCAAATTCTTCATCAGAAAGTTTGACACCAATGTTACACAATATCTCTGCAATCTAGAAAAAGGCATTTAAAATAGACCATGATTTATATGTTTTAAAATTTGTAATGAAAAATATATTTATAACATCTAAGACTATGGATATTTTTCCAAAAAAGTATGTGTGAAAAGTATGTGTGTGTATGTATTTGTGTGTGTGCATGTGCTTGTATATATATATATAATGAGAAAATATCAAAATTCTAATACTGTCAGCTCAGGAATAATTTTATTATTATGAATATGAGGGTGTTCAAATACACTAGCCAATATATAAAGTTACTTTCAACTTTAAATGTCTCATTATTTTAAGGAGAGGTAGCAAAATTCAAGTAAAAAGAGTGAAAAAATAAAGAAGACTTGCTAGGTTTGAGTTCCATTTCAGTCATTTATTGTCATTTTGGTCTTGTGTATGTCACCTAAGCCACTTGAACATTAGTTTCATGTATTTATTTATTTATTTATTTATTTATTTATTTATTTATTTATTTTTGAGACAGAGTCTCACTCTGTTGCCCAGGCTGGAGTGCAGTGGTGTGATCTTGGCTCACTGCAGCCTCTGCCTCCTGGGTACAAGCGATTCTTCTGCCTCAGCCTCCTGAGTAGCTGGGATTACAGGTGTGTGCCACCACACCTGGCCAATTTTTTTGTATTTATAGTAGAGATGAAGTTTCACCATGCTGGCCAGGCTGGTCTTGAACTCCTGAACCCAAATGATCCACCTGCCTCGGCCTCCCAAAGTGCTGGGATTACAGGCATGAGCCTCTAGGCATGGCCAAGTTTTGTATCCTTTAAAATATGAACATTTATAAAATGTATCTAATTGGCCTGTTGGAACTTTAACTATGTGTGCAAATGGCAGATAGTATACCCATGATTAAGAGAGGACACTAAAAGCCAAGCACACTGAAAACTAGTAATCTTTGGTTACAAATAATCTCTCTACAGTGATAACTATTAAAACAGATGAAGATGAAGGTGGGGAAAAACATGCTTCTTATGTCTTAAGAAAAATACAAGAAAGGAAAGTAAGAACTAGTAGTGGGAAGAAACAATAGAATGAGTAGTGGGAATAAAATATGTGAAAACAAAATTTTAAAATGAAACTAAATTTAAAAGAAGCATTTACTATGAAGCATTCAGAAAAAAAAACAAAAAGGGAAATGAAAAGGTTAGAAGCGAATAGCCAAAGAAATAAAATAGTTGCAGAATACATCTATTAAACAGAATCTCAACAATTAAAAAATCCCCTAGAAATGATGCACCCTTGTGGGAAATTAGTGTAATTAAATACAAATTAAGTACTATTCAAATACAAATCAAATTCTGAAATTCAGAAGAGCAGAGCTGCTAGCAACTGCAGCTATAAAGCAAAAACACAATACCCCTATGCATAGCTGCTATTTTCCCCACCCACTGGTAGTTTAAAAAGGCCCCTGCAGAGTGAGCTCAGGAATGGTTTGAGTCAGTCTTGAGCATCCCAGACCTTCTCCCCCGCTTCCTTCCCCACTCCGTGGGAGGGTTTGCTCCAGTGGTTTGGCATTCTATCAGTAGTATGCTGTCTACCTAACACGTCTACTGAAATCTATCCATTCTCAAGTCAACATTATTATTCCAAGCAGGTCTTTGACTTCTTACTTTTTGTCTAGAATTGTGGGATAAAGGATGACTTCTTAGTTAAAAGGATGACTTCCTAAAGGATGACTTCCTTTAGGGGTTATGAAACAAGCAGGAGATTTCTGTTTCTTTTGGAAACCCTAAAGTTCTATTTCATAGGCCTTTTAGAGTGATTGAGGAAAGTGAAAATACAATCTGGAGGTTTCCTTCTTTGACCCGCAGGAAGGATACCAGGTTCCTCCTTTGGGGCCAGTAAGCAAGCATCAGCCCCTGTCTCTCCTTCCTCTCTGTCCTGCCTCCGTGTGAAAGAATTGCTGGGATGCATCTGCCATTAATTTGGTTAGTATTCAATACGTTTCCAAGCCATCAACCCTTCATCTGAAGTCTGAAAAGGCATCGTATATCTTTTCCTATATCATTTCTAGCTCCAGCTATGAAAGTTCTGAAGAAGGAAGTACTCCCTGAATTACACCTGCTTTCCATAAGCACAGATGTAGACAGGCTAGTCTAACTGAGCACTGCTATCAATCTCTGGCCCTCAGCACCCCAGTGGCTATTCAGACCTACCTGGTTTTATAACCCTAGCTTTATAACTCTTCTAGGAAGAGGATCATCTCGGATGTGGGCATCATGTTTTCTGAGTCAAAAATAAATAAATAAATAAATAAATAAGACAGATGTATTACCTTACCTGTGTTGTGGCAACAAGACAGAATACTTTAAATCAATGCTTGTCGCAGATAATCTGAGACATATGATACCAGTGGACAAGAAGGGTGGCAGAGTGACCATCCTCATGCCCACTCTTAGTTCTAGAGGCCCAAGGCCATCAGGATGCTTACATAAGGAAGGGGTTGATCCTGTTCCTTTTCTCAACTAGAATAGTATTAAATGTTTTAGAAAAATATTTTTCTTCTTTACATGGACCATATTGAATGTAAAATATGAATTTGCTCTTCCTGTCACAGCATAAATTCTACCTCAAGAATTGTACCAGATGTCACAACCAAGTTGAGGATTATTCATCAAGAATCCTATACTTGGGGATCCTGTAGACTTTTGTAAATATAAAAACCCAAGTTTTTAAAAGTCTAAAATAGTAGTTGTTGATAGAGAAAACAGTTCCATTTTTGTATGCTTATATGCTATACCTCTTCTTTTGATCTGGTCTTGAAGAAGTCTCTTTCAAACACTCCTTTCTGGGCGAAGATGGTAGGATATAGTAGTGAATATGCACTACCTTCTTCACCATAATTAGTTCTGTCACTGATGCGACGAATTCGGGGAGCACGAATGTCAGATCGAATGGTTGGAACACCACAAATGGGGTAACCTAGGTCATTGATGAGGAAAGAAAACAAACATTCTAAAACAAAGCTGTGTAACACAGTAGCCACCAGTCACATGTGCATACTGAGCACTTAAAATGTGGCTAGGAAGAATTTTGGTGAATTCCAAATGTAAAATTCAAACATTTTAGTACACAAAAGGAAAATATTTAATAATTGTTATACTGATTAGTTATTGAAATGATAATATTTTGAATATATATAGTATTAAAATTAATTTCACCTGTTTCTTTTTTTTAACATGACTTTTTTTCTTTTTCTTTTTCTTTTTTGAGACAGGGTCTCACTCTGTCACCCAGGCTAGAATGCAGTGGTGTGATCACAGCTCACTGCAGCCTTGAACTCCTGGACTCAAGTGATCCTCCCACCTCAGCCTCCCAGGTTGCTGAGACTACAGGAGTTTGCCAACATACCCAGCTAATTTTTGTATTTTTTGTAGAGACAGGGTCTCACTATGTTGCCCAGGCTGGTCTTGAGCTCCTCGCCTCAATTGATCCTCCCACCTTGGCCTCCCAAGATGCTGCGATTACGGGCATGAGCCACCATGCCCAGCCTGGTTTTCTTTCATGCTAAAAAGTTTGTAAATACATAGATGACTTCAATTTTATTTCTACTGACAACACAGTCTAATGAGAGTAACAAGATTTCATTACTCTAGAATGTATAGCATGTCTATAAAAATCCAGTTGAGAAAAATATGTAAATCCTCAATCATGTCCTTATTCCAAGGATGTGATCTTGATCAACATAAAATAGTTTTTCTAAATCACCAATATTCATCCTGCTTCATATTGATATATGGATGTTATGGGTTGAATTGTCTCCTCCCAAAATTTATATGGTGAAGTCCTAACCTCCACTAACTCAGAGTGTGACCCTATTTGGAAATAAGGTCATTTCAGGTATAATTAATTAAGATGAGGTCATACTGGAGTATGGTGGGCCCCTAACCTAATATGGCTAGAGTTCTTGTAAAATGGAGAAATTTGGACACAGACATGCAAATGGGGAGAACACCATGTGAAGATGAAGGCAGAGATCAGGGTGATGCTGAAGAAGCCAAGTGGTGCCAAAGACTGCTAGCAAATCATCAGAAACTAGGGGAGAGGCATGGACAGATTCTCCTTTACAATCCACCAGAGGAACCAATCCTGCTGACACCTTGCATGTCAAGCCTCCAGAACTGTGAGACAATAAAATTCTGTTAAGACATCCGTTTGTGGTACTTTGATACAGCAGCCCCAGCAAATTAACACATGGGGAATGAATATGCAGAGAAATGTTATGTAAAAGCTCTTTAAATATTTGAAGGCAGATATATATGGAGCTAAGAATCATATGGTTTAAAAATCGTCTAATATTCATACTTGGTGGAGTCTGAATTACTACAATGTATAACATTCGACGTTCTGATCTATAATGGTTTCCATTTCATTAATATATAAAGAATCATTTTACTTTGGTCATCATTGGCAATTCAGTTCAATCAACATTTATATGTGGGCCTCGCCTCCTCAGGTAGTTAGAATACGAATTAAATGCAAGGTACAAGGCTTTGAGAAACTTAGTCTAACAGAGAAAGGCAGGGGACAATGCAAGGACAGACAGAGGACAGTTTGCTTCCACGTTTGTTGATGCTTTTAAAACTTGATAAATAAGTGACATACAAGTAGAAGGAATGGCTCCTACAATTGCATTGATCTCAGAAGAAGTTGTCTTATAGTAGTTGGAAACTTTATCACTTGGTCTCAGAAGTGTCCGGAGAGTCTTTTCTGTGCTCCCTGGTTCTTTTAAGACAATATCTTCTGGCTTTATGAGGAGAGTTGGTTCAGGTTCTTCAACATTAGCCTCAGTAGGGTTTACACAATCTGGTTTTCTACCTTTAAGGAAAATAAATGAAAGAAAAAATGCAGGAATACATTACTACTTAGTGCTTGCTGCTCTGCAACAGGTTAAGTTTTCCCATCTAGTCTCTTCTTGCTAATGGAAACAGCTGGCATGACCCCTCCACTGACCCAACACCCAACTGTGGAAGAGTAAGTTCAGGCCAATGTCATACACCAGGAAATCTGAACATGGCCTAATGTTTTCTTCTGCCACTCCACTCACTTTATTCTAGAATAAAGCTTTGAAATATGAGAGACCAAATGTAAACATAGAATCCATTCATTTCTTTTCTTAAAAAAAAAAAAAAATAGAGCAGCCAGGCACGGTGGTTCACGCCTGTAATACCAGCACTTTGGGAGGCTGAGGCGGGCAGATCACCTGAGGTCAGGAGTTCGAGACCAGCCTGGCCAACATGATGAAACCCCCGTCTCTACTAAAAATATAAAAATTAGTCGGGCATGGTGGCAGGCGCCTGTAATCCCAGCTACTCAGGAGGCTGAGGCAGGAGAATCACTTGAATCAGGGAGGCAGCGGTTGCAGTGAGCCGAGATCGCGCCATTGCACTCCAGCCTGGAGGACAAGAGTGAGACTTCGTCCCAAAAAAAAAAAAAAAATAGAGTGTACTTTAATATTTAACTTGAACTACAGAGTTTTTCCTAGCACTATGCCCTAGGGAGAAATAAGACAAGACACACTTGTAGTTTAAAATTCCACATCTACTTGACTGGGGGGAGCATGCATTACAGCATCGAGAGAGATGATAACGACTCACTGTGAGCTCAAGAACTGTTTCTACAACTAACTCCTGACAAGTCAGTGTACAAAAGAAAACCCTGAGATAGAACTGAAGTTGTAAGACTCTGTCCTCTTTTGCAGATTGCTTTGCTGAGCCAATTCTGAAATTTAGGAATAAATTCCTGCAATCTTTTTCAGATCTGGTTACTACATATATACCACTAGAGAGCGCTGTGGTGTTTCCATCTTTAGAAAAATTCTAAAGGTTCTGGGGGAGCCCAAGTAAGGGTTGCAAAGGCAAGTGGCCTGCTGGTGTTAGAGAAGGGTGGATACCGTGGCAAACTAGAAAAGACTTACCTCTCTGAAGAACGCATTCCTCCCCGCAACCCCACCTCTCCCCACACTCAGTTCCTGCCAATTGCCGCTATGAAAATGCTCAGGCCCACTGTTCCAGATCCTCTAACCCTCCACCTCACTAAAAGTAGAAATCTGGACAAAGTTTGAAAAAGAATTTCTCAAAAAATTGAAAGATTACTTACCCACTTTTCTCCAAAAGTCAACAGTAAGATAGAATTTGATATCAGAAAAATTTTGGCAGAACATTCCTGGGCCCCCTCTAGACCTACTGACCACAAACTTGACAGTTTCTACCCTAAAATCATAGAAGATGAAAATCCTCAAAAACTCCATTGAAAATGGCTGAAGAAATCAGGATCCAAAAACCAGAAACAATTCAAAGAATCATCTGGTGTGAAATA
Organism: Pongo abelii; assembly: GCF_028885655.2. NCBI lineage: Eukaryota > Metazoa > Chordata > Mammalia > Primates > Hominidae > Pongo > Pongo abelii. The sequence continues at coordinate 134,861,483 of NC_085928.1, read as the reverse complement.
AGCTTTTGCTTTCTACCACTACTTCATGAGTTGTGCCAAGAAGGAAGCTCTGTCACCCCTGTTTATGCAAGGGTTGGAGTAGAGCTGTTTTCTATAAAAAGCTTCATTAGGTAGGGAAGATTCTGATGCTTTCCTAGTGGATAGAATAGAAAGGCTAACCCATAAGGGCTCACAGCATCACGAGAGACCAAAATTTGGTTTTGACTTCACAGAAAGGCATGACCCAAGAATAAAAGTGAAAATAGTAGTATCTCCACTTTTTAGAAGAGAGACATCCCAAGAGGAAATACAAATGTAAACATCTTTTTAAAAAGTTGAACCTCTAATAATTAAGATACAAAAATTAAGGTAGGCTGGATGCAGTGGCTCATGCCTTTAATCCCAGCATATTGGGAGTCTGAGGAGGGAGGATTCCTCAAGCCAGGAGTTCACAACCAGCCTGGGCAACACAGCCACTCAAGAGGCTGAGGCAGGTGAATCACTTGAGCCCAGGAGTTCAAGGCTGCAGTGAGCTATGATTGCACCACTGCACTCCAGCCTGGGCAAACAGAGTGAGACACTGTCTCAAAAAAAAAAAAAAGCAAGGCAAATGAGGTATTATTATAAACCAACTAAAGTACAAGAATGTAAGAATTTTTGTTTGAAATAACACTCAATGGTAGTAAGATTGGAGTAAAATCTCACAGACTTAGCTGATAAAATTGCAAATCAGTAAAATCATTTAGAAAAGCAAAATGAAAATAGAGTTACTTCTGAGACAATAATAACATTCATAAGAAATGAAAAATAAAAAGCTTTTTGAGATATGATCATAATAGCATTATGCATATTACTTTTAAAATATCTAGAAACAGCCTAAATTTCATAGAGTGAAGAAATGGTTTAGTAAATCATAATATATCAGCATGAGGGAACTGAAATGTAGTTCATAGAAACCAAAAAAGCATTTCTTCATTCCTCAGAAATATGAAAGCTGGCTGGGCATGTTGGCTCTTGTCGGTCATCCTAGCACTTTGGGAGGCCAAGACAGGAGGATCACTTGAGGCCAGGAGTTCGAGACCAGCCTGGGCAACATGGTGAAACCCTGTCTCTGCTAAAATTACAAAAAATTAGCCAGGCATGGTGGCACACACCTGCCGTAATCCCAGCTACTCTGGAGACTGAAACACGAGAATCACTTGAACCCAGGAGGTAGAGATTGCAGTGAGCCAAGATCACACCACTGCACTCCAGCCTGGGCAACAGAGCAAGACCCTATCAGAAAAAAAAAAAGGAAGAAGAAGAAGAAGAGAAATGTGAAAGTTAAATTTTAAAAAGCCTTATACAGTATGTTCAGTGTTATTTTAGACATGCTTAAAATAAATACATATACACATATGTATATATGTATATCTATATATGTAATGATACAGAAAGATAAAATGTAGTCCACAGATATCCAAACATTTGGCTTCCCTGGGCCTCAATGGAAGAAGAAGACTTATCTTGGGCCACACATAAAGTACACTAACACTAAGGACAGCTGATGAGCTTAAAAACAAAATATCGCAAAAAAATCTCATAGCGTTTTAAGAAAGTTTACAAATTTGTGCTGGGCAGCATTCAAAGCTGTCTTGAATCAAGGGTTGGACAAGCTTGATGTAAACATTATAATATTTGAATCAAAAGTAAAGACTATGCTGTTTTCCCTTTTTATACAAAATTTTTAAAATCTAATTTTATGTCAAATTGTATGTTTCCTGGGAAAGGGAACTAACTACTCAGATAATCATTTTTAAACAGGTTTCTGAGAAACCATCTTTTATATTTTGAGCTTCAGTGTAACTTTTGTGCTTTTAATTTTTTTGAATAAATAATACTTGGTTCCAAACTCAAAAGATACAAAAACATAGATTAAAAAGTGAATCTCATTGCCACCCTGTCCCTCAGCCATCCACCTGCCTCTTCCTGGAAATAATAAATGTTATTGATTCTTTCCTACACTACCACAGATATTCTATGCATAAACAAGCAAATAAACACTATGTATATATGTATATTTTCATTTTTCATATAATATTAAAGTTGAATATAGCTGAGCTCTTAGAAAAATTAAAATACAGAAGTCCATTTAAGAATTCAGCAAATGGCTAAGCATGCTGGCTCACATCAATAATCCCAGCACTTTGGGAGGCCAAAGCAAGAGAATCCCTTGAACCCAGGAGTTTGAGACCAGCCTGGGCAACATAGTGAGACCTCGTCTGTATTAAAAATAATAATAATAAATTTTAAATTTTTTTGAAAATATAATTCATCAAACCTTCAAAAATTAAATACCTTTAATAATGACCCTCTCTTCATACTCTTTAAGAAGCATTTTGTCTTTCCAGTTAAGAAAATTTGCGAATTCCAGATAGTTAATGAGGCCGTCATTATCCACATCACAGTAGTCAAATAGCTGGTCCAGGAGCTTGTCATCTAAATCCAAGTTGGCCTGGTCACAAGCTTCCTGCAGCTCGGCTTTATCTATCATCCCATCTCCCTTCTGTTATACAGGAAGCAAAAGAACATAAAATGGGAGTTGTCTTCAAGAGCAGAGTAGGCAACATTATTTAGTTTAAGAAAAAAGAAATAGCTTCATCACATAAATTCAAATTTGTCTCAATTTTCACAGAAGAGGAGTCAAATATGCTGTTTAGACTGTGGTAGAGCAGTATTACCATGATATGGGCTTGACATTTCATATGACCAATGCGTGTGTACTTTTGAAGCTCTCTACAATTTTTTATCCTTACAAAGTTTTTAATACCTTCTGTGTTTTAACCTGGCAATAAATGGCCCTTCATTTCATTGCCTGTTATTGAGGAGAAATTGGGGAGATAGCTGCAGGACAAGTTCACAGAGGTGGGTTCAAAGACAGTGGTCTGGTTTTCATAACGCTCCTATGGGCAAGAGGGAAACGCTACCAATCTGATGGTCAGCCCCATTGAAACAAGTAACACTAAGATTCATCCTGGTAAGTAGGGGGAGAAGGGTGGAGGGAAAAAGTCTCACCTCCTTTCAGACAGCAGTTAAAGACAGAAGTACCTACACTGAGTATGAACAGAGGGAAATGTATAAGGGCTCTCAGCAGAAACTGGCTGATTCACTTGGGAGATGAAGGGGCAGAGCACACAATGTTTGTTAAGGAAGAATGTCACCAGCTGGGACATCTTAGCACTCAGCCCCTCCTGCAGTCCATCAAGCCAACCTTAAATTCATTCAGAGATGATGGCAAAGGTCCCAGTTTTCTTGTTTGTTTCTGCAGTGGATTCTGCCTGCTATAAGGGAGCTTTGGTCCCCTCAGAGAGACTTCCCTGAGAGGAAATAACTCCCAAGAGGAATCATAAATGAGTCACTGCATAGTATTTAAGCTCTTACTGCCCAGGACTGGATTTACAATGCTGATGGAGGCAATCCCCTGGAGAATGAGACATGGACTCGATGAATTATAAATTCTTGCAGTCAGACCCACAGCCCTGGAAAACTTCCCTACTTAACCCTTGTATTCAAACAGAATGAGAACTTAAAACATACGATCTTGACAATAGAGCTGCAAATGCCCTGGATTAAAGCAGACTCCTTTATAAAAGTCTCTACTACAGGCCAGGCACGGTGGCTTACGCCTGTAATCCCAACACTTTGGGAGCCTGACCAACACGGAGAAACCCCGTCTCTACTGAAAATACAAAATTAGCCGGGCGTGGTGGCACATGCCTGTAATCCCAGCTACTTGGGAGGCTGAGGCAGGAGAATCGCTTGAATCAAGGAGGCGGAGGTTGCAGTGAGCCGAGATTGCGCCATTGCACTCCAGACTGGGCAACAAGAGCGAAATTGCATCTCAAAAACAAATAAACAAACAAAAGTCTCTACTACAACCAAAAATGCAAACCCACACTCATCCCTAGCTGAAAAGCAATGTGGGATGTGGCTGTTGAATCAAGAGATCCCCAAAACTGAAACAGATGCTGTCAATGATAAATTACCGCCTAATATGCAGGGCTTTGTGTGCACCGAAAACACTGGTGGTTTGTTTCATGGAGCTACCATGCCACCACCATGTCACTCAAAATCAAAGTAAATATTTCTTACTTACTAATGCAAAGCCATTCTCTCCCTCTGCACCCTTAATCCCTCCCTCCCCGAAGCCCTGATCTCATCTGCTTTAGGGAGAAAGATGATTAGAAGTAGGACCAAGGGCTCCGGGTCTTCAAGAGGGACGCATCTGTTCAGTGGGGTGAGATTCTCACATTTTTATGGTTTGGATACAGTTCCCAAAGTCATCATCATAGTCAGTCCTGGGAAAGGATGGTAGGGAAGGATGTCCGAATTCAGTTAATGGAGTTTGGGCAGAGTTGGCAGAGAAGAATTAAAGATAACCATGTATTATTGCTACGGCTTCCAAGGCTGAATGTTTAATTGGTATTGATGCTTTCCATGTCTGTATAGTGAATGTTCATATGTGACAGAGGGGATTATCCTGATCAAGAAGAGTCATGTATAGACAATTGTTAGTACCTTTGGGACCCCGCAACCCGAATGACTCCTTTGAGTTACAAGTCTGTAACTGGTGGTTTTGCCAATTAGAGCCTCTGGAAAAGAAAGGCAACCTTCACTTGGAGGTGCACCGTGAAGTTTAGCACTCATTGCCTCCCTAACATAATTACCAGGTAGACCTCTTTTGAAAAGCAGCTATTAGCCTGTCACTGAGCTCTTCTGGAAACTGAACACTAGACCCATGGAGGCCTTCTGACTCTCCAGCCGATAATCATTTTGAGGTGGGCCAACTTGAACTCGATGATTAACAAAATGAAAAAGGAGCAAACAAGCCTCATATGTCAAATGGAAATGGCATATTCAAGAATGCAGCCAGCCCAACCCCAGTAACATCTCAGCTCTACGTGTAAAAGACTAGCAATATTTTTGTTGTTGTTATTGCTGCTGCTGCTGCCGCTGCTGAGACAGGCTGTCAATCTGTTGTCCAGGCTGGAGTGCAGTGGCACAGTCATAGTTCACTGCAGCCTCAAACTCCAGGGCTCAGGTGATCCTCCTGCCTCAGCCTACTGAGTAGCTGGCACTACCACTCCTGGCTAATTATTTTTGTTTACTTGTAGAGATGGAGTCTCACTATATTACCCAGGCTGGTTTCAAACTCCCGGCCTCAAACTATCCTCCTGCCTTCAGCCTCCCAAAATGCTAGAATTGTAGGTGTGAGCCACCACACTCAGCTGAGAAGTGATCCTTTAGAAAAAAAAATTTATTCACCACTCTGTCACCTGAAGCAAAGCCACTGGCTCAAGAGGACCCTCAATTCACAGAACCTCCTCTAAATGCCTGGGCCTGTTTCACTTATAGTTTGGCTGAACTGAAACCTGGTGGTCTTCACTGAGCTAAACTAAAGGCCATTCTCATGGCTCTGGCCAATACTCCCCTTGATAAACCTGTTATATTTTTACTGACTCTTGGGCTGTTGACTGTGGCCTACCTGTTTGGTTTGCCACTTGGAAAACAATAGAATAGCAGATTAAAGACACCCCTTTAAGGGACTGCAAACTATAGGACAAAAATTATGGCTACTGATTGAACTATGTGGGTAGTTCATGTAGATACTCACCATAAGCATGGGAATGATTGGAATCAAGCTGCTGATCAATCCTGAACCATCCAGAATGCCAACGTTGCTGGCTGTACATATGTGGCAACACACCCCCATTACACACAGGGCACAAGGTAAAGGACTCCATGTTTCTAATGCAGAAGCCACCACTACATGCCAAACTTGTGACTGCCAGAAGTTGACTCATTTGTCTCACGGTGAGAGAGGACGCGTCACACATAGGGATCTCCCTCATGCTCCTGACAGACTGACTACAGTGAACCTCTGATCCCTTCCTCCTCAGAGCTATTGGTGGTGCCACACCAATACTGACACTTATTCAAGTTATGGAATTGCCATTCCAGTGCAATCATATGGCTCTAGTCCCAACAGTAGGACCCATAAAGTTAAGTTAATCTGGGTTATGCGTTTTGCTTTTTGGAACATTTTCAGTCTGTCAATGGGGTGCACCCTATAGCACAAAAGCTATTCGCAATGAGCTATTAGTCAAGGTATTCAACGAAGCTTTCTTACTCCCTCCCATCCATTGTCATATGGTGTTATTGAGCATTGGAATGGCCTTCTCAAAAACTGTCTACCTCTCTCACCAGCTCCTAGCACCCACACCTTAGTAAAGCTGTTTGATCACTCAATGCAGCTGTCCCCAGAAAGGACTCATTCTATTTCAGCTGCTTCCTGAATAATAATCAGAATAAAAGGGGCAGGGGTTATAAAGACTTATATTGAAAATTGGTGTTACTTCCATGACCATTCCTGGACATGGTGCATCTTTTCTCCCCGCAACAGGAATCCCGGGCCAGTAGGGTTGGTCCGCCCTTTTGGTAGCAACCAAGCATAAAAAGGATTCTAAGAGGTTCAAATTTAATTCTATTTCAGCCTCCTGATTTTCTTGTTGGGTTTACATAAACCTTGATCATAAGGATAATAACCACTTGGTTGAGTATACCTCTCAAAAATCAGTGTGAGAGCTGGGAGCAGTAGCTCACATCTGTAATCCCACCAACATGGGAGGCTGAGGCAGGAGGATCACTTGAGGCTCAGAGTTCAAGCCTGCAGTGAGCTATGATGGTGCCACTGCACTCCAACCTGGGCAACAGAGTGAGATTCTCATTTCTAAAATAAAATAAAATAAAATAAAATAATAAAATAAAATCAGTATGTTCCATCCCAGTAGCTATAACTTCACCTTTTTCCCCATCACATTCTCTATTTTCCTTTTTCTTTTTTTTAGATGGAGTCTCTCTTTGTTGCCCAGGCTGGAGCGCAGTGGTGTGATCTCAGCTCACTGCAACCTCTGCCTCCCAAGTTCAAGCAATCTCCTGCCTCAGCTTCCCGAGTAGCTGGGATTACAGGCATGTGCCACCATACCTGGCTAATTTTTGTATTTTTAGTAGAGATGGAGTTTCGCCATGTTGGTCAGGCTGGTCTCGAACTTATGACCTCAGGTGATCGGCCTCCCAAAGTCTTCGGATTACAGGAATGAGCCACCATGCCCAGCCCATATTCTCTATTTTCACCTAGACCTTTTGTTTGGAAAGGTCAGGTATAAGAGGGACCAGGGATTTCTTAGAAAAGTTCCAGAGATCTGTTTTATTCTCTTTTATGCCTGACCTTTCCAGACAAAAGTTCTAGGTGAAAATAGGAGGTAAATGGGAAAAAGGTGAAGTTACAGCTACTGGAATGGGATACCCTGATTTTGTGGCAATACGGGGAGAGCAGCAACCAAGCTCTTGGAGACAGAACACTTTAGACCCAGGATGTTCAGGGGAGTGAGGGACATCATGATATTTTGTTTTTCAGCCCACTCCTGAAGACTGCATCATAAAGGAAAATGCCTTGGTGCAGCTCTCTCAAACTGTTGGTGACACCTTAGTTTTAACTGACTGCCAGGCAGTTCTGACCACAATTTGAATGACATCCACCTCAACTTTACCAAGAAATCTATTGGAAACAACAGAGAATGACCCTAGTTACTGCACCTCCACATTGAACACCTTTGGGTATCTTCCCCAGCCCCATTTGCAGTCATTCCACAAGGTAAGCAAACATCATCAGCTGGTGGCATGGACAGACAGGAGGTTGGACTTACTGACCTCATGCAGCCCCTCCAAAAACAAGGACTATACACAATTATTGAACCTAACTGAGAATCCTATAACCTAGCAGCAAAATTTATTTTAGGAAACTATTCTAGTTTTAAGTTAGCAATGTTTACATATTGACAACAAATGTGCTGCTTAAGTGCGCACAAATCTACACATGCTTAATTAGACAATTAATTAAAAGAGAAAATCATCAGCTGACTTGCATTGCTAAGAACATCTGTCATGAATTATATAGTCTATGATAGCTAGGAGCCAAAATCCCTGATTGCAACTCTGAGTTTATCACAGTACTTGGGCCTCACTCTACTTCAGTGTTGTGTTACATATGTTCAACAACTGGCTTTTTGGCAGTGTGGTGGGAAAAAAGCCCTGATTTGTGGCAGGTGCTGCTTTCCATGGTGTTCATACTCTCATCGTGGTAATTTCTAGCTACCATTGTGATGTCAACTGGCTTGTAAGCTTGCTGCAAATTTAACAGTATGCTCTCTCAAGCCAACTCTAGCACACTACTGCTACCCAGTGTGTAACTCTTCCTCTAGATTTTCCATTCCCTAAATGGAATGTCTACACATTATCTGGAATAATGCTTGATGTATTATGATTACTCAATAAATAACAGAATTAATTTCATAAGCCAAGAAGATTCATTTAGAAAATCATAGTTTATTTGTTCTGTTGTGTTTTGTTTTTCCATTAATGTGGCATCCAATAATATAAGATTTAAATAATCAAAAATTAACCTACAACTGTACTAGACCCACATCTTATTACCCTCTCAGAAAAAAAGCTCCTTACGGACACTGAATGCTACATTGTGCATATTGAATTAACTATTAAAAGGTATATCAAGGCCAGGCGTGGTGGCTCACACCTGTAATCCCAACACGGGAGGCCGAGGCAGGCGGATGACCTGAGGTCAGGAGTTCAAGACCAGCCTGGCCAACATGGTGAAACCCCGTCTCTACTAAAAATACAAAAATTAGGGTGTGGTGGCAGGCGCCTGTAATCCCAGCTACTCGGGAGGCTGAGGCAGGAGAATCGCTTGAACCTAGGAGGCGGAGGTTGCAGTGAGCCAAGATCACGCCACTGCACTCCAGCCTGGGGGACAAGAGCAAGACTTCATCTCAAAAAATATATATATAAAAATATATATATAGGTTTTATATATAAATATATGTTTATATCTATAAATATATATTATAATTAATATATATAAATAATATATAAATATATGTAATTTATATTTATATATAAACATATTTATATATAAGCATATATATATAAGGCATATCAGCATTAAATAATTCTCAGTAATTTCCTCCCTGCTTAATTTAACATAAGGAATATGCTTGGGCCAGGCGCGGTGGCTCAAGCCTGTAATCCCAGCACTTTGGGAGGCCAAGGCGGGTGGATCACGAGGTCAGGAGATCGAGACCATCCTGGCTAACATGGTGAAACCCCGTCTGTACTAAAAGTACAAAAAAATTAGCCAGATGTGGTCGTGGTCGCCTGTGGTCCCAGCTACTCGGGAGGCTGAGGCAGGAGAATGGCGTGAACCCGGGAGGCAGAGCTTGCAGTGAGCCGAGATGGCGCCACTGCACTCCAGCCTGGGTGACAGAGCGAGACTCCATCTCAAAAAAAAAGGAATATGCCTGGTGGTTTATTTAGATAATCAACAGCTATTAAGATGATCATCTTTCCTTTAATTACATTTAAAATGAAGAATTCTTAAAAGCAGGGCACTACGTATTAGGGCAGTTTCTCTTATTCATGTCACTACCATTATTTATTGAGTTGGCTCCAAGCTTCCTGGTAACCAAAGTAAAAAGGTGTGCATGATCAATACAAAATACATGCTATCCATGAGATAAAAACCAGTCATCAGATACTTAGATAAAGTGCAATTATTTCCTTTGTCAAGACTGAGTTTCTTATAAGGAAGATGCATCTGACAAAAATAAAAGCCTCATGGGCATACTAACAAAAAATATGCCACGTTTCAATGGCAGTTTCTTATAGTGCTCCTCAGCATAAGCTAAAGGCAGTGCAGCTTAGTAAAAGCAATTCTGTGATGGCCTAAAATGATGCGAGGCAATTCCATAGCCCTAGATTGATCTGATTTTTTTCAAAGAATAAAATTTAGAGTAGCTTGAACATTGAATGATCTCACACTCTCAAAACTAAAACCACACCCTGCTCCCCAGGGAAAAGACATTCTAAGCTTGACTTGGACCTAGAATGCAGATACTCTGTGTACATATTCAGATTTAGGTGTAGATTGTCAAGTCTTCCCCAGGGATCCCCAGTGCTACCCACTGCCCCTTGCTCCCAGCACACTGCAGTTTAATAATCCATAACAGTGGTTCTCAAACTTGAATGTGCATCAGAATCACTAGAGTGCTTGCAAAAATTGCTGGGTCCCACCCCGGAGTTCCTGACTCAGTATTTTCTGAAATGGGCCTTGCAGTGTGCATTTCTAACAAGTTCCCACGTGATGGTGATGCTGGTAGTGGAACCACACTTTGACAACCAATAATCTACAAAAGGGGTCAGCAAACATCTTCTGTTAAGGGGCAAATAGTAAATATTTTAGGTTTTGAAGGCCATACAGTTTTTGTTGCTACTACCTAACTCTGCATTCATAGTGCAAAAGCAGCCACAGACAATACTGAAAACAACACAGGCATGATTGTGTTCCAGTAAAACTTTACTTACACAAACCAACAGTGGGCTGGATTTGGCCCACAGGCTACAGTTTGCTGACCCCTGATCTACACCAAACTGCTGGGATCTGTAAGCCCATGCATTACCAAAAAGCTCTCCCCCATTACTGGCCTTGTCATAGTGCCTGAAGGCTGCCAGCAAAGTGTCAAACTTTTGGTAATTAACTTTCTTCAGGTGATGCCGAACTGCTGCAATCAGGGCTCGCTGTCTATCCTTGCCTCGAAGATATTCACCCGGAAGTCTATTATGGATGAGATCACCAACTCCTATTGAAGAGAGAAAAAAGTTTTTACATACATTTAAAGTCTTTCTATATTATTTCTATCTTTTAAAAAAAGTGAGAGATCTAGCAACCTCTGTGAATGAAAGAAACATCTAACTCTGACATGATATGCAGCAAGTCAGAAAATCCTTATGTACTCTAAAGAAAACAACCTAAATTAATTGATAAAAATTAATATTCCTGTTTTATGTTACCTCTCTGCTCAAGAAGAAAATCTAAAAGAATGAATTTTGTGTGGACATCACCAACCGCACTCAACTGTCAAGTCTTTTCCTTAGACAGTGAAGTCCTTGCTTGACTACTTCTTGGCCATTTGTCTACAATGCTGAGGATCTGAAAGCTAGGGCTGATTCCAGGTGGGGACCACTCAGTGTGCCTTGGAACTGACTAAACTGGGAGAGCCTTGTAAAAATTAAACTCAAATTATCTACCCTCTCCTGTGTGAGTTTCCAGTTGGCCGTCAGTCTGCATACCAAGTTCCCATTTCTCAGCCTTGCTTCCACTCATGCCACCACCAGCACTAGAGGCCTGCCTCCCTTTACAGCTCCATTAACTAAGAGTCCTGACCCACACCCCAACTAGAGTTGACCATGCTGCTCCAGATGTGGCGGCTTGGTGGATATCACCAGAGGAGACCTCCTGCCTCTGTTCATTTTCCCCGGCCTACACACATCTCCCATCTTCCTGCCAGGACTCTCAGCTTTCTCTTACTTTTTAAATTCATCAATTCATGCTATAAATATTGATGAAAGATGTCCTATGTGCTGGACCTTGAGGATCCAACAGACAGCAAGACAGAGCACCCACCAGCATGAAGCTTGCCCTCAAACAGGGAGAATTTACCATGATTACCTACTTCTTTTTCAAGCTAATTGATGGTTTCCTAATCATCCCTTACCCTCTTCAAAAGATATTAAAGCCTCTAAGATTGATAGGCATCCATCAAACATTAGTAGTTTGTGTAAAAACAGAACCCAAATACAATTTCCTAATGTAGTAATTAATGATGCTCCAAACCACTGTCTTGCATAAGCTCAATAAATATTTATTCTACCTGTCAATGAGTGGACTTTAGCCAAAACATTTTTCACAGTGGTTCTTAAACGTTAGTGTATATAAGAACCTACTGAATCAGAATGTCTAGGGCATGGGTCCCAGGAATGTGCAGATTTAATAAACTCCCTGGATGATTTTAATGTAGGTAGTCTGCAGCCCATGTTTTGAAAACCACTGATATACAGCCCAATCCTGATAAGCTGCAGCATATTTTTCCCTTTGGATATCTGCTGTTTAGATTGCCTAGAAATAAAGACAAAATCCAAGTAAATTTCTTCTGCTACTTTATGTATTGATTGATTAATCAACTGACTGGCTAGCTGGCTGGCTGGTAGGAAAAGAGTGGTTCTTAATTATGTGGTTGTAGAGTACAGTGCTTTCTCGTATTTGAATGTGCTTAAAATTCACCCAGAAATATAGTTAAAATGTAGTTTCTGATTCAATAGTTCTGGGATGGGGCCTGAGATTCTGCATTTCTAAGAAGCTCCCAGGGGATGCCAATACTGGCAGTCTGCAGACCACACTTTGAGAAGTTAGGACTAGGACAATATCCGAATTCATTAAAAAGCTGCCCCATTTCACTTTGGCTTGTTTAATATAGGCCATATTTATTTTTCCTAAATAAAATTCAAAGCCTTAACTACACTTACGGTACTCATTACAAGGGCTTCCAACTGTACCTATTTCAAACATAATATGAAAAAAAATTTATTTCTGTGTTATATACTTTTCTTATTAATGTTAATGCAACATTTTAAGTCTTTAAAATTAGAAGCTTTGAAATAAGGAGATGGTGAGTTTAACTGCATAACTTTGTGGGGATTTTGTTGCTGTTTGTTTGGGGTTTTTTACGGAGAAAGTGTGTATATTTACCATATTCCTCAGGACGGAGACAAGCTCCAAATGTGTAGTCTGGGGAAACATTCATTGTTTCTGCAATGCTATCAAAGAAAACAAATCCTTAGTTAAAATACCCACCACATGGCATCTCTGGAATTTAAAATATGTTTGCCATATGTTCTTAGTAGCCCATATTTTATCTCATAACCAAACTATGAAGATCAAACAAAAGTTCTCCAATAGATCTTTTGTCTGATCTTCCACTTGCATTAACAATGACTGAATGTTTTCACCCTCTTTCAGGAGCCCGGAATTACAAAGAAAAAACAGAACACATTCAAAGCAAAATTACCAAAGTATAAATAGAGAGCAAGACAGACAGACAGGAAAGACAAAGAAAAGTGTAAATGCAGTAAGTTAAATCTCTGACATCCCAGAAATAATGCTTTATGCAAAATTATCCCTCTCTCTTCTCCAGTGCCCTCTGCATTTTGGAGAACTCACTGCTTCCCTGGAATCCCAAATTCTATAGATATTAACAGATTAACTGATTAACAATAAAATAATGATTCTCTTATTTAATACATAGAATCTAATAGGCACACCAATAGTTACCACAAGAGTATTTTTTAAATTCTATGCAAAGAAACTATCAATTTGAAGTTAATCATTAACTTACGGATCTAAAACTCTTCCAAGTTTATGTTGAAACTTTTCTTTGAAATCATCTGCTCTTTTGGATACAAACTTAGCTCCTCTTTTCCTGCAAAATTAGGACATTATCAGGTATCTCTATTACCTAAAGTATTCTTGGCTGCCAAATATACATAAGGTGAAGAATACCATAGTATCATTAGGCCTTCAAGGAACAAATGTAGTTTCAAAAGAAACTCTCTGCTAAAAAGAAAGTTTTATGTGTTCATTTTTCTTTCATTTACACTAAAATAAAATAAACCTTGATTAATGAATAAGGTAAGCAAACAATATTTTTAGTAAATAAAACAAGGTGTTAATATCACTATTGTAAGTGTAGCTCCTGGCCGGGCACAGTGGCTCACTGCTGTAATCCCAACACTTTGGGAGGCTGAGGTGGGCAGATGGCTTGAGCTCAGGAGTTTGAGACTAGCCTGGGCAACATGGTGAAACCCTGCCTCTTAAAAAAATACAAAAACTAGCTGGGAGTGGTGGCATGTACCTGTAGTCCCAGCTACTCGAGAGGCTGAGCTAGGAAGATTGCTTGAGCCTGGGAGGCTGAGGTTGCAGTGAGCTGAGATGACGCCACTGTACTCCAGCCTGGGTGACAGAGTGAGACCCTGTCTCAAAAAAATAAAATAAAGTAAGTGTAACTCGTAAAATTGCTAGAAGAAAATTAAGCATCAGGCCAGGCACAGTGGTTCATGCCTGTAATCTCCATACTTTAGGAAGCTAAAGCTGGAGGATCAATTGAGGCTAGGAATTTGAGACAAGCCTGGGTAACATAGTGAGATCCCATCTCTACAGAAAATAAAAATAAAAATAAAAAAATTTAGCATCAAATAAATAAATAGCCAAAGGATATAAACAAATAACTCACATCTAGTAAGCAAATACATGGAGAATTTATAATACTCTCTAGTAATAAAATAAATGTAAAATAAAAGGATAACGAAGTGCCACTTCTAACCTAGTAAACAAGCAAATATATATATAAGCATATTGAGAGAGAAAGAATATCTAACTTTGGCAAAAAAGTATGGTAAAACACTTAGAGATTGCTAGTGCAAATTCCTACAGTCCTTTTGAAAGTAATTGGGCAATATGAATCGAAAAGCATAAAAACACTCATGCCCTTTTATCCACATCTGGGAACCAATAATAATGATATAATCCAGATAGCAATTAAAAATGCAGAAAAGAGGCTGGGCACGGTGGGATTACACCTGTAATCCCACCACTTTGGGAGGCTAAAGTGGGCAGATCACTTGAGGTCAGGAGTTCAAGACCAGCCTGACCAACACGGTGAAACCCCATCTCTACTAAAACTACAAAAATTAGCCAGGTGTGGTGGAACACGCCTGTAATCCCAGGTACTTGGGAGGCTGAGGCAGGACAGTCACTTGAACCTGGGAGTCAGAGGCTGCAGTAAGCCAAGATCATGCCACGGCACCCCAGCCTGGGCAACAGAGTGAGCCTGTCTCAAAAAAAAAAAAAATGTAGAAAAGTTATATGTATAAAAAATGTTCGTAGCCTCATTGATGACAATGGAATAAAGAAAAGAATCAAAATGTTCAGTTTTGGAGGGTAATTAAATTCTATCACATTAATAAGAATACACTGCATGCATTTTCAACGCTGGCATATACAGCAATATATAATTATTTTATGTTAGGTGGAAAACAGGATATAAAATGGGATTGCACTCTGGAGAAAACTATGCAAAAATCTACATAGGAAGCCACACTAGGAAAAAATACATTAAAATGATAATAATGGCTGAATTAAAGTGAACAGGATTATGAGCGATTTTATTTTGCCAGTTTTCGGTAAAATAATTTTGTTACTTCTACTGTTGTGATTAAATGAATAAAATTTCTTTTGAAACCTGTAAAATTACAACACTACTATTTAATAACATTAAAATTAACAAATTCTCTATTGTTTTGCTAAGACTAAAGACAATGAACATTACATTCTTAAACTCCATTTGCTTTTCAAAGTATCTCCTGTACTATTGAACTACTGAGCTGAATAAATTACTGGAGAAGAGTGACACTCTGTGGAGGAACAAGAGAAGAAATATAAGTAATTTATCTCATTTCTTCATTTCCTTCCCATTTGTTGGCGGGGGGAAGAATGTAGGTGGAGTCAGAATAAATCAATGCAGTTTAGGGCTATAACTTGAACAAACAGAGTTAACCGTCTAAAATCAGCTCCAGGCCAGGCGCAGTGGCTCACACCTGTAATCCCAGCACTTCGGGAGGCCGAAGCAGGTGGATCACCCTGAGGTCAGGAGTTCGAGACCAGCCTGACCAAAATGGCAAAACCTCGTCTCTACTAAAAATACAAAAATTAGCCAGGCGTGGTGGTGGGCACCTGTAATCCCAGCTACTCGGGAGGCTGAGGCAGGAGAATCGCTTGAACCCAGGAGACAGAGGTTGCAGTGAGCCAAGATCACACCACTGCACTCCAGCCTGGGCAACAGAGTGAAACTCCATCTCAAAAAAAAAAAAAAAAAATCAGCTCCAAGGTACATAATTAGGAAGATGCAGAGATGATAAGCAAAAGAACTGTAAGGCACAGAGCCAACTCTTTTTAGTCAAGAACTGCCCGGAGTATGCTTCTGCAACAATCAGGAAGTATCTGTGGGCAACCATGTATGTCAGAATATCAATAACTGCAACATCATTACACAACAATCATGAGTTGCATTCACGAACCAACTCAGATAAAGCTCTTTGTGCGCCAATGAATTCATTCATTCACACATGCGCACAAACACATGCACTCACACATGCATGCCTACCATCTGATGACTCAAACCAAAGTTTGATTTGACTTTGGTTTGATTATTCAAACCAAAGGTCATAAGCAAAATATAGATAGAGATCGTTTTTGTTTGTTTGTTTGTTTGTTTTTGTTTTTGTTTTTTGAGATAGAGTCTTGCTCTGTCACCCAGGCTGGAGTGCAATGGTGCCGTCTCAGCTCACTGAAACCTCCACCTCCCGGGTTCAAGCGATTCTCCTGCCTCAGCCTCCCAAGTAGCTGGGACTACAGGTGCGTGCCACCACACTCAGCTAATTCTTGTATTTTTAGTAGAGACAGGGTTTCACTATGTTGGCCAGGCTGGTCTCGAACTCCTGACCTCATGATCTGCCTGCCTCAGCCTCCCAAAGTGCTGGGATTACAGGCATGAGCCACTGTGCCCAGCCAATAGAGATCCTCTTTTACAGGGGAAATATATCCCATAAAAGTTGAGAGTAAACCAAATTTACATTAAATCGTGCATATAAAATTAGATGCCTCAAAATGTAAACTGACACACTTGACTCCATGTTTGTAACAGAAATCAAACTGAATGAAGTAGTGAGCTCTTTTTAAATTGCAACCAAAAGAATAAAGAATTTCTCTACTGCTAGCAATAACATTCCAATTAAGTTTCAAAATACAAAAAGGGCTGGGCGCAGTGGCTCATGCCTGTAATCCCAGCACTTTGTGAGGCTGAGGCGGGCGGATCACCTGAGGTCATGAGTTCGAGACCAGCCTGACGATCATGGTGAAACCCCGTCTCTACTAAAAATACAAAAATTAGCCAGGCATGGTGGCACGCACCTGTGATCCCAGCTACTCGGGAGGCTGAGTCATGAGAATTGCTTGAACCCAGAAGGTAGAGGTTGCAGTGAGCCGAGATCATGCCACTGCAATCCAGCCTGGGTGACAGAGGGAGACTTTATCTCAAAAAAAAAAAATACAAAATGTATGATCAAATAAAACACTGTTCCATAAATAGTGTCCTCTTGGGAGTAGAGACAAGTTGGAGGAAAGCATGCACTGCACACTGTTTGCCCTTATAAACTTTGTGTCTTTTTCTGTGGCAACACTAAATCATTGATATTTGCTCTGCTCTTAGGATGTTCTTGAGGACCACATTGTTGTTAATGTGTTTACCTCATATGTTTTACAAACTGATAGCAAGTTTATATTTCTAACCCATTGAAAATGGATAAACCATATTTGTCTCCTTTTAAGTATCAACTTATTTATTATATTTAATTATAAATATCTATAGTCCTATTCTCTCACAGTCCTAGAAGCCAGAAGTCTGAAATCAAAGTGCCAGTAAGGCCACATTTCCTCTAACAGCTCTAGGGGAGAATTCATTTCTTGCTTTTTTTGTTGTTTTCCCTAGAGATGGTGTCTTGCTATGTTGCCCAGGCTGGCCTCAAGCTCCTGGGCTCAAGCCATCCTCCCACCTCAGCCTCCCAAAGCACTGGGACTACAGGCATATGCCACCACACATTCTTACCCTGATACGTCTGAGCTGCATGATCTTAGGCAAATGATTTAACCCCTCTGTACCTCAGCTTTTTCACCTGTAAAATGGGAAGAATAAAAATTATAATGCACCTATCCTGTGGAGTTCTTAGTAGAATTAAACTAATAATATATAAAGTGCTCAGAATTTTGCCTCTATAACTGAGAACTGTTATTGTCACAGAGACAAAATAGGCAAAAGAGTGAGGCAGGTTGGATACCTGCAGTAACGTTAAGTTTCTGTGCATGCTGGGCCTATGGAAACCTAGAGGGTCATTGTCTCCTTTAAAGAGGGCAGAGGTCAGAACAAATCTACCCCTATCATTGACAAACACGAATGCAAGGCCTGTTCATTAGTTTCATGTGGTTGCTATAAGAAATTGCCAAAAACTGATGGCTTAAAAAAATGTATTCTCTCACAGTCCTAGAAGCCGGAAGTCTGAAATCAAAGTGTCAGTAAGGCCACATTTCCTCTAACAGCTCTAGGGGAGAATTCATTTCTTGCTTTTTTTGTGGCATATGCCACCACACCCAGCCCATTCCTTGCTTCTTCCAAAGTCTGATGGCTGTTGGCATTACTTTGCATTCCTTGGTTATAGGCACATCACACCAATATCTATCTCCATCTTCACATACCTTCCCTTCTGCATGTCTTTTCCTCCTGTGTATCAAATTTTCTTCTTCCCCTCTATGGATACTGATCATTGGATTTAACATCCACTCAGATAATCCAGAATGATCTCTTCATCTCAAGATCCTTAATTAAATCTACAAACGCCCTTTTTCCACAAAAAGTAACATTTATAGGTTCCGGGCATCAGGACATAGACATATCTTTCTGTGGAGGGTGGGACGGCACCAGTATTTACAACGTTCAAACCATGGTACCAGTATCCACAATCTTCTGATTTTTTTAAGCATAACAAGATATCTAGACTTTTATGAGCAATCTTCCAAAGTTTATGTGTTGGCTCAGATATAAAATATAACACAGGAAATGAAAAACTAAGGACCCAATTTTGTTTTCTAAGGAAGTAGTTTTTACAGAATGAAGACATAAAAAGGTCACAATTTGAAAAAGTTGAGTGATGCTCAGGTGCCCAAATAGCTACTCAACAAAGATGAATAACAAACATCAGGTCAAGACAGGATGGTTATTCATGCCTTTATTCCCAGCTATTCAGAAGGCTGAGGTGGATAGCTTGAGTCCAGGAGTTCAAGGTTGCAGTGAGCTATGACGGCCCTACTATGCTCCAACCTGGGCAATAGAGCAAGATCTGTCTCAATAAATAAATAAATAAATTTCAAGTCAATTACAATTGTCTTGGCAGAGTTTTGAAAGTCCATTGTATTTAAGAAACACAAATAAATTTGATCCCAGAGAGTTAAAACATGCATATATGTCTTTATGTTTGCTTGCAACTTCAGAATAAAGACAATAAAAAAAAAAAAGAGGTATCATTTTTACCTCTGTAGGAACTAGATAGGATGGGTGTCAGAAGTGAAATACATTACACTGTTTTTTCTATTTTTTTCTAATCATTTTGTTTGAACCATATCATTTTATTACCTCTTCAAAAAAATAAAGTTTAAAAATCAACTTTTCTTTAAGTCCAAATGTCTAACACTTGTTCCTGGGCACAGTATAATTAAACTTACATTTGTAGTTCATGGAGCCAATACAGAGATTTCGCCATGGCTCGTCCATCATTAAAATGTGGTGTTGGTACTCCATACACATTAAACCTATGGAAACTTGATGGGTTATACTTTCGGTTCTTTGCCTCTCCTGTGGAAAAACAAAGGAAGACTTATGACTTAAGCAACACAAATAACCTTATCTTGCAAGATGCACACTATGTACTCATTGACATTGAAAATGAGAATGGAACAAAAAATGAAATTGTAACAGTGCAGAAACTGCACAGATTTAGCTACAGATGACAGAAGCATTCCCCCATGTGAGCTGGGAGACTGGTGGGATGCTACACACAACAATACCTTGTGTTAATATTTGAAAAGCTATATGTAAAAAACTCCAAAGACTCCATCAAAAAGCTGTTAGAACTAATGAATTTGGCTGGGCACAGTGGCTCATGCCTGTAATCCTCACTTTGTGAGGCCGAGACTGGTGAATCACTTGAGGCCAGGAGTTCAAGATCAGTCTGGCCAACATGGTGAAACTGTGTCTTCTCTAAAAATTCAAAAATTAGCTGGTCATGATGGCATGCACCTGTAATCCCAGCTACTTGGGAGGCTGAGGCACAAGAATCGCTTGAACCCAGGAGGTGGAGGTTGTGGTGAGCCGAGATCGTGCCACTGCACTCCAGCCTGGGCAACAGAGTGAGGCTCTTTCTTTTTCTTTTCTTTTTTTTTTTTTTTTTTTTTTTGAGACAGAATCTCGCTGTCGCCCAGGCTGGAGTGCAGTGGCGCAATCTCAGCTCACTGCAGGCTCCACCTTCCAGGTTCAAGTCATTCTCCTGCCTCAGCCTCCTGAGTAGCTGGGACTACAAGCGCCCGCCACCACACCGGCTAATTTTTTGTATTTTTAGTAGAGACGGGGTTTCACCGTGTTAGCCAGGATGGTCTTGATCTCCTGACCTCGTGATCTGCCCGCCTCAGCCACCCGAAGTGCTGGGATTACAGGTGTGAGCCACCGCACCCGGCCGAGTGAGGATCTTTCTCAAAACACAAAAGAACTAATAAATGAATTAAGTAAAGTCAAAGAATACAAAATCAACACATAAAAATCCATGGCATTTCTATAAAAAATAACAACCTAGACAAAAAAGAAATCAAGAATAATAAATAATTCATAAATAATTCAATTTATGATAGCATAAAAAAATACTTAGGAATAAACTTAACCAAGGGGGTAAAAGACCTGTACACTGAAAACTATAAAACAATGATGAAAGAAATTGAAGAGGACATAAATAAAATGAAGATATTCATTCCATGCTCATTGATCAGAATAATTAATTTTCTTAAAATGTTCATACTACCCAAAGCAAAATACAGATTTAATGTGATCCCTATCAAAATTCCAATAGCATTCTTCACAGAAATAGAAAAAAAAATCCTAAAAATTTATATAGAACCACAAAAGGCTCTGAATAGCCAAAGTAATTATTAGGAAAAAGAAAAAAGTTAGAGGCATCACACATCCTAAATGTAAATTATATTACAGAGCTGTAGTAATTAGAACAGTATGGTGCTGGCATAAAAACAGACATTCAGACTAGTGCAACAGAATGGAGAGCCCAGAAATAAATCCAAACATATACAATGCTCTAATTTTCAACAAGGGCAGCAAGAAGAAACAATGGAGCAAGGATAGTCTCTTCAATAAATGGTCCTGGGAAACCTGATTTCCACATGCAACACCATACACAAAAATCAACTCAAAATAGATTAAAAAAAAAAAAACTAAACGTAAGACCTGAAACTATAAAACTCATAGAAGAAAAAATAGAGGAAAAACTTACTGACATTGGCCTTGGCAATGATGTCTTAGATACAAAAGCTCAGACTACAAAAGCAAAAATAAATAAATGAGACTACATCAAATTGAAAACCTTCTGCATAGCAAAGGAAACAATCACCAAAATGAAAAGGCAACCTATGAGTTGGGAAAAAATATTTGCAAACCATATATCTGATAGAGGATTAATATTCAAAATTTATAGAAAATATGTAACTCAATTCTTAAAATGGGTGAAGAACTTTAATATTTAGAAAGTAAGTAAGGACCTTGTATGGGAAAAAGAGATATCAATGATGAAAAACCGCAGGGTCTCCACCATTGTTTTGGAAATCCTGAAGACCAAGGGAGGTATGGCAATGATTTAGGTCCCTGGCAGCACTTTCCACTAAGCTAAGATTTGAGAGGTTTGGTGTTTTACACTTGTTCTCACTGAGATTTGGTGCGATCATCAGAATATTGCGACCCTCATATTTCATTTACCTCATATTAGAAACATTCAAAGGGTGATTAAGGGCTGAGAACCCAACAGAGGAGTCTTTTTATTTAAAACTGAATACTGTGCTTTTTTCTTTTCAAGTCTTGATGTGGTGTTAGTTTTCTATTTCAAGATAAGAAAGTAGGACTGAAACTAGAGAACAACCAAGAGGGTAAGAAATGTTGGAGTAAAGATATTCAGCCTCACTAGTAACTCAAATAATGTAAATAAAAACAGTAAATGTCTTGTTATTGAAGTAACAAGAAATTATAATTGTCTCTTAGTTAAGCAAAAATAAAGAAGATTGGCTGAGTTCATTATTGGCAAGGTTGTGGAGAAATGGATATTCTCATACTCTGGGTCTAAGGGCAAATTGGGCAGTAATTTGAGCTGACAGTTTGGCTCTAAGAGTAAAAATTTCTCAGAAATCTAGGAATGTAACTTAAGGAAATAGCCAATCACATTTACAAAGGTATATAAACAATATGTTTTTGTAATAGTGAAAATATAATGTAGATACCGACATGAAAAGACATTCCAAAATATTTCATAAGACAAAAAAAGCAAAAGGAAAAATGTACATATGATGTGGAACAAAATGAACATACATACTGATACATATAAAAGTGCAAAGAAAAACATCTATAAACATATTATCGGCTGGGCACGGTGGCTCATGCCTGTAATCCTAGCACTTTAGGAGGCCGAGGCAGATGGATCGCCTGAGATCAGAAGTTCGAGACCAGCCTGACCAACACGGTGAAACTCCGTCTCTATTAAAAATACAGAAATTATCCAGGCATGGTGGCGGGCGCCTGTAATCCCAGCTACTCGGGAGGCTGAGGCAGGAGAATTGCTTGAACCCAGGAGGTGGAGGTTGCAGTGAGCTGAGATCAGTCCACTTCACTCCAGCCTGGACGAAAGAGCAAAACTCCATTTCAAAAAAAGAAAGAGAGAAAGAGAGAAAGAAAAATAAAGAAAGGAAAGAAAGAAAGAGAAAGAAAGAAAGAAAGAAAGAAAGAAAGAAAGGAAAGAAAGAAAAAAAGAAAGGTGTGTGAGAGAGAATTGTGGGAATTTTTTTGTATATTGTGTATTTCTATATAGCTTTCATTTTATAAAAGTATCTTACTTTAGTAATGATTAAAATTAAGTTATTTTAAAGTATTAAGTGTATTTTAAATGTTATAGATCCATATTTATTGCTATTTACATATTATTTAAGTAAAAAATTTAAAATATATAGAGTAGGCTCCCTAAAAGCATGAAGAGTATTATCCCATTTATTTAATGATTAATGATTTCATGGCTCAATGGATGGGGGTTAGAAAAAATGTTCAGAGAGAGGAAGTGGAGCAAGACGGCAGAGTAGACAGCTCCACCGATCATGTCCCAGTCCCGTGTCCCAGACCCACACCCGCCCCCCACCCCCTACAATGACCAAGTTGACAACTATCTACACAGATAGGAGTGCCCATCTCAAAAATCAGGTGGGCAACTCATAGTACCTGATTTTAACTTCATTGCACTGAAAAAAAAAAAAGGCACTCAAGAGATAGAAAAAATAGTTTAGAATCACGGACACCACCCCTCCCCAACCCCGGCAGCAACAGAGTGATGTGGAGAACTTCTCCTCGCACCAGGGCCGGGAGAACACAGCAATTGTGAGGTATTAAACTCAGTGCTTTCCTGTTAGAGCAGAATGGAAAACTGAACCAAACTCAGCTGATGCCTGTTCCCAGAGGCAGCATTTAAATCAGCCCTACCAAAAAAGGAATTGCCAATCCCAGTACTCCAAACTTGAGTGCCTGCAAACCTCGCCACCAAGGGCTATAGCACTCTGTGTCTCCAAGTAACCTTGAAAGGCAGTCTAGGCCATAAGGACTGGAACTCTTAGGCGACTCCCAGAGCAGAACCAGGTCCAAAGACAGTGGACTGGGGGTGGGGTGGGTGATGGGATACGTGTCATACTGGGACACCAGCTGGGGCAGCCAAGGGAATGCTGGCATCACCCCTCCCCTAACCCCAGGCTGCACAGCTCCACTCATGGCTCCAAAAGGGACCCCTTCCTTCCGCTTGAGGAGAGGAGAGGGAAGAGCAGGGAAGACTTCACCTTGCATCTAGGACACCACCTCAGCCACAGCAAGATAGGGCACTGGTGGGACTCAGGAGGCTGCCATTCCAGGCCCTGGTTTGCAGATGACATTTCTAGACACATCCGGGGCCAAAAGGGAACCCACTGCCTTGAAGGAAAGAACCCAATCTTGGCAGCATTCATCACCTGCTAACTGAAGAGCTCTTGGGCCCTGAATAACCAGCTGCAGTTATTCAGGCCCCAGGTAGTACATCGAGGACCTTGGGTAAGCCTCTGAGACTTCCTGGCTTCAGAAGAGACTTAGCACATTACCAGCTGTGGTAGCTACAGAGCAAAACTCCTTCTGCTTGAGAAAAGTAGAGGGAAAAGTAAAGGGAACTTTGTCTTACACCTTGGGTACCAGCATGGCCACAGGGGAGCAGAGCACCAAGCAGGCTCTTAGGGTTCCCGATTCCAGGACTTGGCTCTTGAATAGCATTTCTGGACCTGCTCTGGGCCAGAGGGGAATCCGCTTCCCTGAAGGGTAAGTCTCAGGCCATTAACTTCAAGCTGACTTAAGAGACCTTGGGCCTTAAGAGAACATTGGTGGTAGTCTGCCAGTATTCCTCATGGCCTGGGGTGGCGGTGACTACCCAGTGAGGTTCCTCTGCCTTTGGGAAGAGGAAGGAAGAGTGGGAAAGACTGTATCTTGTGGTTTGAGTGCCAGCTCAGCTGCAATACAGTAGAATACCTCGTAGACATCTAAAGTTTTTGACTCTAGTCCTTGACTCCCAGACAGTACTTCTGTACCCACCCAGGGCCTGGGGGACCTCACCACCCTGAAGGGAAGGACACAGGCCTGGCTGGCTTTGCCACCTGTTAATTGTAGAGCCCCAGGACCTTGAGTGAACATAGGCTGCAGCCAGAGGTTGAGTACAGCAGGACTTGGGTGAGACCAAATTCTACACTAGCTTCAAGTCTGATCCAATACAGTCAGCAGTGGTGGCCACAGGGGTACTTGTGTCACTCAACCCCCAGCTTTAGGTGGCTCAGAACCAAGAGAAAGACTGTATGTTTAGGAGAAAGTAAAGGAAAAGAACACGAGCCTCTGCCTTGTAACCCAGGGAATTCTCCTGGATCTTGTCCAAGTCCATCAAGGCAGTACCTCTACAAGTTTGAAAAAACCAGTGTTACTGGGCTTGGGGTGCCCCCTAAAGCAGATACAGCTTAGATAACAACACCCAAGTCCTTTCAAATATCTGGAAAGCGTTTCCAAGATGAATGGGTACAAATAAGCACAGACAGTGAGGACTACAATAAATACCTAACTGTTCAATGCCAGACACCAAGGAATATCTACAAGCATCAACACCATCTAGGAAAATATGACCTCACTAAATAAAGTAAATAAGACACCAGGGACCAATCATGGAGCAACAGAGCTATATGTCCTTTCAGACAGAGAATTCAAAATAGCTGTGTTGAGGAAACTCAAAGAAATTTAAGATAACACAGAGAAGGAATTCAAAATTCTATCAGGTAAATTTAAGAAAGAGACTGAAATAATTAAAAAGAATCAAGCAAAGGCCAGGCATGGTAGCTCACACCTGTAATCCAAGCAGTTTGGGAGACCAAGGTGGGTAGATCACTTAAGGCCAGGAGTTCAAGACCAGCCTGGCCAACATGGTGAAACCCCATCTCTACTAAAAATATAAAAATTAGCCAGGCGTGATGGTGCCTGTAATCCCTGCTACTGGGGAGGCTGAGACAGGAGAATCACTTGAACCCGGGAGGCGGAGGTTGCAGTGAGCCAAGAACACACCACTAGACTCCAGCCTGGGCAACAGAGTGAGACTCCGTTTCAAAAAACAAAAACAAAAACAAAACAACAACAACAAACAAAAACAAAAAGAATAAGGCAGAAATTCTGGAACTGAAAAATTCAATTGACAAACTGAAACGTACATCAGTCTCTCAACAGCAGAATTGATCAAGCAGAAGAAAGAGTTAATGAACTTGAAGAGAGGCTATTTGAAAATACAATCAGAGAAGACAAAAGAAAAAAATTTTAAAGAATGAAGTACAACTAAAAGATATAGAAAAATAGTCTCAAAGGGGCAAATCTAAGAGTTATTGGCCTTGCCAAGCATGGTGGCTCACATTTGTAATCCTAGTACTTTGGGAGGCCAGGGTTCAAAGATCGCTTGAGCCCAGGAATTTGAGACTAGCCTGAGCAACATAGTGAGACTAAATTTATTATTGTTTTTTATTTTTTTATTTTATTTTATTTTTAAAGTTATTGCCCTTAAGGAGAAAATAGAGAAAGAGATAGGAGTAGAAAGTTTATTCAAAGGGATAACAGAGAACTTCCCAAACCTAGAGAAAGATATCAATATCCAAGTACAAGAAGGTTATAGAACACCAAGCAGATTTAACCCAAAGAAGACTACCTCAAGACATTGAATAATCAAACTCCCAAAGGTCAAGGATGAAGAAAGGAATCTAAAAGCAGTGAGAGAAAAGAAACAACATACAATGGAGCTTCAATAAATCTGGCAGTAGACTTTTCAGTGGAAACCTTACAGGCCAGGAGAGTGCCATGACATATTTAAAGTGCTGAAGAAAAGAAACTTTTATTCTAGAATAGTATATCTTATCTGCTGAAAATATGCTTCACACATGATGAAGAAATAAAGACTCTCCCAGGCCAAAAAAAAAGCAGAGGGATTTCATAAATACCAGACCTGTCCTACAAGAAATGCTTAAGGGAGTACTTCAATTTCAATCAGAAAGAAAAATAATAATAATAAGCAATGAACAATCACCTGAAGGTGCAAAACTTACTGATAATAGTAAGCACACAGAAACACACAGAGTAGTATAACACTGTAAATGTGGTATCCAAACTACTCTTATCCCGAGTAGATAGACTAAACAATGAACCAATCAAAAATAGTAACTACAACAACTTTTCAAGACATAGAGGTTATAATAAGATATAAATAGAAACAACAGGGTTAAAAAGTTAAGGGGAGAAAGTTAAGGCATAGAGTTTTTATTTTATTTTTCTTTGTTTGTTATTTGTTTATGCAAATAGTGTTAAGTTGTTATCAGGTTAAAATAATGGGTTTAAGATAATATTTGCAAGTCTCATGGGATTTATCTCTGGGACCCAAGTATTTTTAAGCATACGCAAATCAATCAATGGGATATATCATATCAATAGAATGAAGAGTAAAAAACCATATGATCATTTCAATTGATGCTGAAAAAGCATCTGATAAAATTCAACATCCCTTCAACACTAGCCTGTAATAATAATAGTAGCAATTCAACATTAGCAGTGGCTAATGCCTGTAATAATAAAAACCCTCAACACACTGGATATAGAAGGAACACATCTCAACATAATAAAAGCTGTATACAACAGAACCCCAGCTAGTATGATACTGAATGGGGAAAGACTGAAAGTTCTTCCTTCATACTGGAAGTCCAAGCTAGAGCAACCAGACAAGAGAAGATATAAAGGGCATGCAAATTGGAAAGAAAGAGGCCAAATTACCCTTATTTGCAGATGATATGATCTTATATTTAGAAAAACCTAAAGACTCCACAAGAAAACTATTAGAACTGATAAATTCCGTAAAGTTACAAGATACAAAATAAACATACAAAAATCAGTAGCATTTCTATATACCAACAGTGAATGATATGAAAAAGAAATTTAAAAAGTAATCCCATGTATTAAACACAATAGCCACACATAAAATTAAATATCTAGGAATTAACTTAATCAAATATTTCTATAATGAAAACTATAAAACACTGATGAAAGAAATTGAGCAGGACACCAAAAAATCAAAAACTATTTTATGTTCATGGATAGGAAGAATCAATATTGTTAAAATGTCCATACTACCAAAAGCAATCTACAGATTCAATGCAATCCCTACCAAATTACCAATGACATTCTTCACAGAAATATGAAAAAAAAATCCTGAAGCATATATGAAACCACAAAATATCCAGAATAGCCAAAGTAAAAAGATCAAAACTAAAGTAATCACATTACCTGACTTCAAATTATACTACAGAGCTATAGTAACCAAAACAGCATGGTACTAGCAGAAAAACAGACACATAGACCAATGGAACAGAATAAAGAATCCAAACAAATCGACACACCTAGAGTGAACTCATTTTTGGCAGAGGTGCCAAGAACATACACTGAGGAAAAGAGAGTCTCTTCAATAAATGGTGCTGGGAAAACTGGATATTCACATGCCCAGGCCTAGAGTGCAGTAGTGCAATCGTGGCTCACTGCAACCTGGAACTACTGGGCTCAAACAATCCTCCCATCACAGCCTCCCAAGTAGCTGGAACTACAGACATGCACCACCATGCCTGACTAATTTTTTAATTTATTTTTTGTAGATACAGATTCTCACTATGTTGCCCAGGCTGGTCTCAAACTCCTGGGCTCAAGTGATCCACCTGCCTCGGCCTCCCAAAGCGCTGAGATTACAAGAGTGAGCCACTGCACCCAGACCAAAGTTCTTTTTAAAACAATTAAAGAGCATTGGATTAGACTGTGCAATAGACCTGAAACTTTTTCAAACGTGAATAAAATATTTTCACAAGACTGAGTTTATAAACCATGCACAATCCATAGGCTTTCTCAGGACATGTATCAGTCTACTTCTCAATCCTTTATTATGTCAAGACTTTACTTAGCATCAATATACTGGCAATTGAGTTTTATTTTATAGCACTATAAACATCTAATGCCTTTTTAGTTGTGCTATGGAATAATTCTAGTAATATGCTACTAGACAAGAAACTTTAAGACAAGATTGCTAATAATAATTATTATAATAGCTAATAATTATCAGCACTTAACTATGTTCCAGGTGCTGTATTAAGCATCTGACATCTACTCAATCCTCACAATATTACTATACCCATTTAAGAGATAAGAATATATAATGATCAAATAAGTAAATTGCCCAAATTTTAAAAGATAGTTAAATGGATGAGCTAGGATTTGAACCTGATCTGATTCAAAAATTTGTGAATTTGACCATCACCCAATATTCTTAATATAAAATTAAGCACTTAGAATAAGTCTTCAGCCAAGTGCAGTGGCGCATGCCTGTAATCCCAGCACTTTGGGAGGCCAAGGTGGGAGGATCGCTTGAGCTCAGGAGTTTGAGACCAGCCTGGACAACAAAGGAAGACCTCATCTCTATTTAAAAACTCAAAAAATTAGCCAGGCATGGTGGTGCACACCTGTAGTCTCAGCTGTTCAGGAGGCTAAGGTGGAAGGATTGCTTGAGCCTAGGAGGTGGAGACTGCAATGAGCTATGATCATACCACTGCACTCCAACCTGGGCAACAGAGACCCCTGTCTAAAAAAAAAAAAATTTAATAAAATTTTTTAAAAACCATAAGTATATGCGGTACAGGTTTTCCCAGCTATCATGGTTTACGACCTTATGAATAATATTGTATTAGTCACCTATTACATGGCAGGCATTTAACTTTATGTACTAATCTCCTTTATTCCTCTTCACAAATCCGAGAGTCCCATATCCTCAGGCCCATTTTGCATCGGAGGACACTTACCTGCATAATAATCATTGTGAGAAACAACATACAAATCATGTCCTTCATTTCCTTCTTTAAATACTTCTTCATAGGATTTTGGTGGATTCACCACA
This sequence comes from Pongo abelii, assembly GCF_028885655.2. NCBI lineage: Eukaryota > Metazoa > Chordata > Mammalia > Primates > Hominidae > Pongo > Pongo abelii. Next base: position 134,832,077 of record NC_085928.1, on the reverse strand, counting down.
TCTTTAGCAGAGTATTCTGAAGGAAGAATTAATAAAATCAGTTCCAAGGTACTTTTTAACCTATTTATAATATGTTTATATTTACCAGAACAAATGAGAAATTAGGTATGCTGGATGCAAGGCTACATAGACATCCCGAGAGATCACAAAGCCAACATAAATGATTTATCAAGAAAGGGAAGCCCACTTGACCTGGCTCATCCCCTAGAAGTCAGAAGCATATTAGAACTCTATTCATTGGCTGGGAGCAGTGGCTCACGCGTGTAATCTCAGCACTTTGGGAGGCCAAGGATGGTGAATCACCTGAAGTCAGGAGTTTGAGATCAGCCTGGCCAACATGGTGAAACCCCATTTCTACTAAAAAAAAAAAAAAAAAATACAAAAAAAAATCCAGCCTGGCCAACATGGTGAAACCCCATCTCTACTAAAAATATAAAAATTAGCCAGGTGTGGTAGCACGCGCCTGTGGTCCCAGCTACTTTACTCGGGAGGCTGAGGCAGGAGAATCACTTGAATCCAGGAGGTGGAGGTTGCAGTGAGCTGAGATGGCACCACTGTACTCCAGCCTGGGCAACAGAGCGAAACTTTCATCTCAAAAAAAAAAAAAAAAAAAAGAACTCTATTATCAGTTAACTGTTTAGTTGTGGTAAGCCATACTCCAAGCACAGTTAAATTCCTGATCCCGAGAATCTCTGTACAATTTTTATTTTAGTTTGCTGCAGACTTCTCAAAATGATCTAAACAAATCTGAACCACAAATTAGAACCCCTAATGCCCTGTGGGGTAGCCATGGTGTAAATTTTGGCAGTTTTAGATGGAAGCATACACCCTGTGTCTGTTTTGATCTGAATCTGTATTCCCAGGCTGGTCTCAGTGGCTCAGACCTGTAATCCCAGCACTTTGGGAGGCTGAGGTGGGTGGATCATCTGGGGTCGGGAGTTGGAGACCAGCCTGAGCAACATGGTGAAACCCTGTCTCTACTAAAAATACAAAAATTAGACAGGTGTGGTGGCACATGCCTGTAATCCCAGCTACTTGAGGGCTTAGGCAGGAGAATCTCTTGAACCTGGGAGGCAGAGGTTGAGGGAGCCGAGATCATGACACTGCACTCCAGCCTGGGCAACAGAGTGAGACTCCGTCTCAAAAAATAATAATTAATTAATTAATTAATTAATTTAAAAAAAGAATCTGTATCCTCAATGTAGCCAGAGGTACCAGGGAAATCACTGGAATCAGGGAGAAATTCTTCTACTGGTCTTAAATCTAGAAAAGATGTTTGTTTAATAGCTGCATTACCATGACCAGTGGTACCCAGTTTTGTGTACAGTGAATCATTTCGTTTTTACTGTTTTAGATAATAATTTGTAAATGTAACTCCATTTACAATTTCACTCTTCCCTTTCCACCTAACATAGATTAAGAAGTTTCCTTTCTTTTGGCCTTTCTGCTAAGAATTGAGGTATATAAACTAATAGTTAAGAATACCAGAAGATGATTCCAATCAAAATAATCCTGTAAAGCAGAACTTCTTTTTGATATACGAACATTACACTTAATAATACACATATATACATGTTTTGAAACATTGTTTCTTTTATATATTTAAATGAGGCACACTTAGAGAATACTTTCCACATTAAATAAACTAATCCTAAAATAACGCCATGTCTAACAGTTCATATACATCGGATTTCTTAAACCTATCGAAAAGAAGAGGCGGGGAATAGTCACTCACACCCGTAATCCCAGCAGTCTGGGAGGCCAAGGTGGGAGAATCATTTGAGTTCAGGAGCTTGAGGCCAGCCTGGAAATATGGTGAGACTCCAGTCTCTATATAAATATAAATATATATAGTTTATAAATATAAATATATATGTTTCATATATACAGAAACATAAAAAGGAAAGGATATTTAATCTACTCTAAAATAAATTTTTCATGTGTCAAATTTTTAAAAACTTCAGATCTGATGCAATAAGGTACAACTCCAGATTTTACATTCCAAAGTATAATCTGTCTTCAGAGTAGATGTCACTACCTTAAGGAAAATAATCTAATGAGCCTTTTGGTAAACAAAGCTAAGGTTCCTGGACGAGAGCCTCAATGGGTATGGAAAGACAAAGAGAGAATTTCTCCACAAAATAAAGAAAGATGGAATTTGAGATCTCCTATGGTAAGACTCCTAGAGGGAGGGGATAACCTGAAAAAGAGTATAGGAGAGAAATCTGAGAAAGGTGTAAAGAAAGGCACCCAACAACATGGCAGGAACCTGGGTCTTCAGAAGGAAGAATGGCCTGTGACCAACTCTAATGAGTTATTTGTTGAAAGATGGTACTCTGCTCCCTCTCAAAATCAGAGTGGAAGTCAACTATGCACTCTGCTCTGTATTTGGTTAGTATGCAGGTAGACCTCACGGATCTGCATGAATGGAGTACGGTATACAGCATTTACCAAACTTGTCTGTGCCATGAACTCTGTTTCATAAAGAGTTCAGAGTCATTAACACGTGTGAAGCACTGCTGGAAATAAAACACACAAATGGATGTCCAAGGCAAAGGGATTGCAGTTCTCTAGCTAGCCCCAGAGCCAATTTTTGTTGAGTTCTTTCCTGTCTTTACACCATGCCTACTGTGCTCACTATATCTGGACTCCAATACCTGAATTTTTCCTGCCTCTGCATACATACACGTCAAGGATTTTGGTTCTGAGAGTAACTTTCTTGCAACAATCCCATGTTTCCTTCTTGAGTCATCGTTTACACCATCACCAAACATCATGCAAATAAGATATTTAATCAAATTTTCCAAAGAGACTTATTTTACCAGCCGCTTCCCACTCCTTGTTTTTTTTTTTTTACTACCTCTGATGACTGCTGTCCCAAATGTCGTATTGATTGTGTCCATGCCTTTAGGTAATCCTGGTGCTTGATCGTGAGATTTTCCTAATGGTGCTCGTCGATTGCTAAGATATATAGATTCTTTTTTATCTTTAATTTTCTGTTGAAATGTGGTAATAGGCTGTGGGTTTATCAATGTGTTTGCCTAAAGAAATCATACAATGCACAAATATATCAACAAAAAAAAGTATAAATCTGAAAATGGAAACCCTAATCAATAGCTGGGGAGAGGAGACTGTACGATTGTGGGAAAACATTTCATTATCATCATTGGCTTTGCTCACCTTCAAATGAACTGTCAGAATTGGCTATGAATTTTAAACATGCCTACAAGAACTTTCTAATGAGTTAAAAGGTTTCAGTGATACTAAAAGGTTTACGATGATAGCTTCCAGGTTACTTGACTCAAATATTTAAGAAAAGTGATGCCAGGTGCAGTGGCTCACACCTGTAATCACAGCACTTTGGGAGGCTGAGGCGGGCAGATCACCTGAGGTCTGGAGCTTGAGAACAGCCTGGCCAACATGGTGAAACCCCATATCTACTAAAAAAAAAAAAAAAATTAGCCGGGTGTGGTGGCACGTGCCTGTAGTCCCAGCTACTCAGGAGTCTGAGGCAGGAGAATCGCTTGAGCCCGGGAAGTGGAGGTTATAGTGAGCCAAGATCACGCCACTGCACTCCAGCCTGGGCAACAGAGTGAAACTCAGTCTCAAAAAAAAAAAAAAAGAAAAAAAGAAAAGTGAAAATGAAAAGCACAAGAACCACTTGACTTCCAAAAGTTCTCTTCAGATATAGAGATCAGGTCTTCTGAATCTAGACTGTCCATTCAATCAATAGCAGATAACAAACATTTTGACTCCACCTCTACTCAATGTCCATATAAGTATTCTATAGTGCTTCTAGGCAAGTCACCAAGACAGTTTTTTTTTTTTTTTTTTTTTGAGATGGAGTCTCAGTCTGTTGCCCAGGCTGGATTGCAGTGGCATGATCTCAGCTCACTGCAATCTTCGCCTCCCGGGTTCAAGCGATTCTCCTGCCTCAGCCTCCCGAGTAGCTGGGATTACAGGTGCCCACTACCATGCCCCAGCTATTTTTTTTTTTTTTTACTTTTAGTAGAGACAGGATTTCAACATGTTGGCCAGGCTGGTCTCAAACTCCTGATCTTAGGGGATCCTCCTGCCTAGGCCTCCCAAAGTGCTGGGATTACAGGCATGAGCCACCATGCCCCACCAAAACAGTCTTCTTTATTGTCTAACGCAGCCTGACAGCATTTCTCTTTATTGTGAGAAAATGGAATGCAACTAGGCTTTTATCATTTGAGAGGAGAATAGATAGTTTGTGGCTTAAACTGTTAATTTCTTCACACTGTCTTGATTGCTGCTGCTTGGATTTTTTTTACTGCTCAAGATAAATGTTTTTGGAAGACAGACTGAGAAAAGGCTAGTAAAAATATGGGTGGGAAAGAGACTGGAACTGATGAATTTCACTAATACCTGATTTGTGCATTTTCACCTTGGTAAATTAATAAATAATGTACAAGGAAAAAAGAAAATAAATTACCGGTATTGAAATTTTAGATCTAATTCCATGTGTCAAATAAGGTGCAATTTGGGGATCATTTGCTCTTCCATAAAATACTCTTTCTACTCCAGCAGGTGGATATCTGAAGTCGAAATACTTTTTTGCCTCAGGTGGAGTAATTAGCTACAAAGAACGAGGCAAGAAAATAGTATTAGGTACAGTTTCTAAAAATATTAACACGACTGATCTATACCAATCAACCAACAACCTTAAGTGTATGTATGCAGTAAATGCATTTGGAACTACAGCCCCAAATAATGAACATCCCCCTAAAATGTATTTATTTATTAATGAAAGTAAACAACATTTTTTTCCATGACACAGATCCTGAGAACATGTGCCCTAAACAACATATTTTAAATGCTGTATTTAGAAAACAACCAGGAAGTATCCAGGTTACAAAGCATACCATTATTCCCACTGAAATAAATTGAATCCCCTGTAATTGAATCACTGTGGAGCTAGAAATTGTAAGCCTGGGATTTTCACTTTCTTGGACAAAATCAATAGAAGGCCTCAAAATACAGCAAAGAATCCAAATTGACCACATTAAATTTATACCACTTTCTTTTTTTTTTTACCTTTTTTTTAATTATTATTATTATACTTTAGGTTTTATGGTACATGTGTGCAATGTGCAGGTAAGTTACATATGTATACATGTGCCATGCTGGTGCGCTGCACCCACCAACTCGTCATCTAGCATTAGGTATATCTCCCAATGCTATCCCTCCCCCCTCCCCCCAAATTTATACCACTTTCATAAGGAACATTGAGTTACCTATTCCTTAACGTTCACATACAAGGTAAAAATAGAAATATAAAAGTACATTGAAAGTGCTCACCCTGGGAAGTTTTTCAGTCAAGCAGGTTGCAACTCTGTAACCAACTGGAATAACTTTTCCTGCCTTTGGGGGAAAAAAATGGATTGATCATTGTCAGGGTGGAAGAGGAGCATTTTGAAGAATGAAATTTATTTCAAACTTGTCCTATGCCTCTGATGCTACAAAGTTACTTTTGACTAACATAAAAAAGGAAGAACAAATAGTAAATATAAAGCAATCTTCATACGTAACAAACATTAAATGCTATGTATATATTATAAACATTTATAAAATTGTAGGCATATATTTTTACACCACCAACATTGTTAGTGATTCATCCAGTTACAGGAATTCTGTGACATGTTGAGGAATTCAACCTTCAGAACAATCTTCTCATAGATCACAGGTTAATTATTCATTGTTCTATATAACAGTGAAATAGAAGTATGATCTTTGGGAGGCCAAGAAGGGAGGGTTTCTCAAGCCCAGGAGTTCGAGGCTACAGTGAGCTGTGATCACATCACTGTACTCCATCCTGGGCAATGAAGCGAGACCTGGCGTCTGAAAATAAATAAATAAATAAAATTTAAAACTGAGAGAAAGAAACTAACTTCCCATAGTGTTCTGGGTCTCTGGAAAGAGTAGAGAGAGAGAGAGAAAGAAAGAGAACAAACAGACAAAAGCAGAGAAATTGAGAATGGAGTGGAATGGATGGATGAATGAGTAGATGTGGGTGAACGTATGAATGAATACATATGGGTAGGTGAAAGTTTGTTATTATGTTAAGCGTTGACTGTGGAATTCCTTTTAGTGAGAGAGTCTTTAGAGTTTAAGAAACTGTCTTGCTGACATCTCTAGGTATAAAAGAGGAAGCCCACAGACATAGCCAGGCAGAAAACTGAATTGCTTTGTTAAAAAAAAAATGGGAGAAAATATCATCTTTGAAGTGTCTAATGTTTTAATATGAATTATTAGACTCCAGTTTGAAAGGGAGGGGCAAAACAACTTCTGATTAGATACACTAAGAAGGAAAAATCAAGGAGATGACAAATAAATTGAGAAAGTGTGTGGAGTCCAAGGTCTAGCAACAGGGTGAGAGGCTTGGGGGGACCAAGATGGGAAATAAGACAGTGAGAAGCAGCCCAGTCTTAATGCTGTATCTTCAGTAAATTCTACCCACACAATTACATTATGTGAGAAGAACTTTGTGCAAAAAAAGAAAGGAGCTGTGTTCTATGTGTTCTAACCTGGGCAAAAGCAAGACCCAGAAGATGGAGAAGAGATATAGTGAGATTTTTTAAAATTCAGTTGGAAGTTATAAGAAATCTCACTGATACCAGGAAATATTGTCTCTCTCTATACTTAGGATAGGAACTCAAGTCATTTTAAAAAATATGAAGGCTGCCAGGCAAGGTGGCTCACACCTGTAATCCCAGCACTTTGGGAGGTCAAGGTGGGTGGACCATTTGAGGTCAGGAGTTCAAGACCAGCCTGGCCAACATGGTGAAACCCCGTCCCTTCTAAAAATACAAAAATTGGGCAGGCATGGTGGTGCGTGCCTGTAATCCCAGCTACTCGGGAAGCTGAGGCAGAAGAATTGCTTGAACCCAGGAGGCAGAGGTTGCAGTGAGCCGAGGCCATGCCATTGCACTCCAGCCTTGGCAACAAGAGCAAAACTCCATCTCAAAAAAAGAAAAATAAAATTATGAAGGGAATCAGAATATGCCACCCAAAAATATGCCACTTTTGCATATGGATTATTCTGAGCTGAAGGCAGTTAAGAATCAACAGATACAGGAAGAGTTCAACACTTGGAAGAAGGTGTGGTAAATCTTGGATATGAAAATAGAAAGATTGGTTGAAAGTTTGTATTCAGGGCAACTGTATCCCTAGTTCTTCTCCATCCTATGTTATCCTTGTCTTCACACAAACTCTCAACCCCTCTTGCCAAACTGTGTATTTGTTTTTGCAAAGGGGTTTTGTAGCCAGAAACATCAAGCCCAAGGTAAGGTAGCGGGGCATTAATAGGAGCATTAATAAGTAAAAGTATACTTTCTATAATGCATTTCCTCTAGCTTCCTCTCCCACTGGGCCCTGGAAAGCCAGCAGCCAGGAGTTAAGCCAGCCCTCTAGCCAGTGGGCAGTGCATAGGAAAGGCAGTAGGGCATCATGAATATAAATAGAGATTTGGAAGCCAGCCTCCTTGGGTTCAAATATCTGCCAATAAATAAGCTGTGTCACCCTGTTACTCAGCCTCAGTTTGCTCACAATGGAGATGGTGATAACAGCACCAACCTCACAGAGATCATTGTGAGAATTAAATGAGTTAATACATATAAAATGCTTAGAACAGTGTCCACACATGCTATGTGCTATACAAGTTTCAACTATTATTACATTACTATTCTCTGGAAAATCTGAATAACCTAGAAGAAAAAAAATTAATATTCGGGACTCTCCCAAAATAAAGGCTGCCTCATCACTTCATCACCCTATAACAATGCCCCGGCCAGATGCAGTGGCTCACGCCTGTAATCCCAGCACTTTGGGAGGCAAAGGCGGGCGGATCACGAGGTCAGGAGTTCAAGACTAGTCTGACCAACATGGTGAAACCCCGTTGCTACAAAAAAATACAAAAATTAGCCAGGCATGGTGGCACGTGCCTGTAGTCCCAGCTACTTGGGAGGCCCAGGCAGGAGAATCACTGGAACCCAGGAGGCGGAGGTTGCAGTGAGCCGAGATCGTGCCAGTGCACTCCAGCCTGGGCAACAAGAGCGAAACTCTGTCTCAAAACGAAAAAAAAAAAAAAGCCCCAGGGTAAACAAGCCATGCAACACATACACAGCTACCAATTTTCTTTGTAGTACCTAATGTTTCATTTGTTTTGTTTTGTTTTTGAGACAGGGTCTGATTCGGTCGTCTAGGTCGGAGTGCAGTGGTGCAGATCTCAGCTCATTGCAACCTCTGCCTTTCAACCTCGGCTCACTGCAACCTCCACCATCCTCCCACCTCAGCCTCCCTAGTGACTGGGACTACAAGTGTGGGCCACCATGCCTAGCTAATTTTTGTATTTTTTTTGTAGAGGTGAGTTTTTGACATGTTGCCCAGGCTGATCTTGAACTTCTGAGCTCAAGTGATCTGCCCGCCTTGGCCTCCCAAAGGAGTGGGATTACAGGTGTGAGCCACCACACCCAGCCTGCCTAATGTTTTAATATGAATTATTAGACTCCAATTTGAAACGGAGGGGCAAAACAAGCTAATAAAAAACACACAAACATAAAGAGAATAGGAAAATGTAAATAAACAAAAGAGATTAACTGAGAGATATAAGATGTTGCATTTATTGCATTTATAAAACTATATTAGAAATTTTAAAAGACAACCTGAGAAGAAATAACTCTTTAGAATTTAAATGGGATAATCTAAATAAAATTTCTACTTTTCACCTATTGTTTTAATATGTACTGATGAGCTGGGCGTGGTGGCCCATGCCTATCATCCCAGCACTTTGGGAGGCTGAGGCAGGAGGACTGCTAGAGCCCAGGGTTCAAGACCAGCCTGGGCAAAAAAGTGAGACCCTTATCTCTTTAAAAAAAAAAAAAAACTAGTGATATTCTTTCCTAAATCATTATTCCTATGATGGTTGCCAAATGAGGATTTTCTAATTTTAGCATTCTTTCTACATTTATTAATTGCATTATACTGCAAGGAAATTTTCTTTTCTCTCTCTCTTTTCTTTTTTTTTTGAGACAGAGTCTTCCTCTGTTGCCCAGGCTGGAGTGCAGTTGTGTGAGCTTGACTCACTATAACCTCCGCCTCCCAGGTTCAAGCGATTCTCCTGCCTCAGCCTCCCAAGTAGCTGGGACTACAGGCACATGCCACCACGCCTGGCTAATTTTTGTATTTTTAGTAGAGACGGGGTTTCCGTATGTTGGCCAGGCTGGTCTCAAACTCCTGACCTTGTGATCCTCCCTCTTTAGCCTCCCAAAGTGCTGGGATTACAGGCATGAGCCACTGCGCCAGGTCTTTTCTCACTATTTATTCACACATTTGCGTATTTACATCCCTATGTACTCATGGATTTCTATTTTATTCAATGGTAATTTTATTCATATTCAATGTACATCAGTTTGGTCTAGGGGAAGACTCATCAAATATCTTTCTTCAAGTTTGTTTTATATCTGCATGATTCTTTAGGATTCTTCTCACTTTTTTGCTCACAAAGATGTTCCATGTTTATATTGTACTTGCCTGTACAAGTCCTAGAGTCAGCCATTTCTCCAAGGAGCTTAATTTCTTTTCACAGAGAATAGTACATGGCACATGTATACATATGTAACTAACCTGCAAGTTGTGCACATGTACCCTAAAACTTAAAGTATAATTAAAAAAACAAAGAAATAAAGATCTGGATTTTGGTGTGCTCTTTGCTACTAGAGAAATACTGCTTCTAAGCTCTCTTAAATAGTTAGGATGGCCAGGCACAGTGGCTCACGCCTGTAATCCCAGCACTTTGGGAGGCCGAGGCGGGCGGATCACGAGGTCAGGAGATCAAGACAATCCTGGCTTACACGGTGAAACCCCATCTCTACTAAAAATACAAAAAATTAGCCGGGCATGGTGGCATGCGCCTGTAATCCCAGCTACTCGGGAGGCTGAGGCAGGAGAATGGCGTGAACCTGGGAGGCGGAGCTTGCAGTGAGCCGAGATCCCGCCACCGCACTCCAGCCAGGGGGACAGAGCTAGACTCCGTCTCAAAAAAAAAAAAAAAAAATAGAGTTAGGAAATGTATGAATAGACAAACACCCCCGCACACTTGCATGTATATTGATCCTATAATATTCTGTCTAGTTAAATGTGTGTAGTTAGAATCCATGGTCATAGATATATAGATATATCATAAATGTATATGAATACCTCTAATCACAATCCAACACAACAGGATTCATTCTATTCTCCTTTCCACATTTGTAACCCTTTTCTCCGTCAGTGAGAAAAGGGTTATTGTCCTAAATAACCCTGGCATTATTGTCCTAAATATATTTACTTATCTGCTTAGGCTTTCTGTCTGTAACCCAACTCCAAACAGCACCAACCATCTCCTTGCTCAGCTGCCTCTCTGCTCAGTCCCTAACAACACCGGAGACACCTTGCTTGGCCACCTCCTCACTCAACCCCCAGTGTTACAGCCTTTAATGGCCAAGTACCTCTTTCATTTATCATACAAGTGAGTCCCAAGATTCAAGTCAACTCAGGAAGGTTGATATAAGACCATTTTCAGCTGCTCAAGACCCACAGACCCATAATCATCACACCACCTTCCACTCTTCAAACTCAATGTGGGTTAGCATAATGGTTACAGCTCTCCCACTTGCCCTTGGTCAAGATTCCTCTGTTTTACTCAGAGAGATCCCCAATTCTAAACATCTCAGAGAGAATTAGGAGTGATGGTACCCATTCCCTTTCTGCCCAGAAGACACTGAATCCATTATGCAAATAAAAACATCCAATTCCCAGAATTCTGCAGAGATTAGCTTTGCAAATTCATACAAAATAAATCTTTTTACCTGGTATTTTCTCCAATACCAAGGCCTGCATAACTAGGAAGGTCCCACAAGATTTATTAACAGGTGGCACCTTTCCCTCCACCTATTCCCAAAATAGCTGTCAGGTTCTACTAGTATAGAACAGGAAAAAACAAGGCACCCCTTTGCATGACATTTATCATATTATAAAGTCATTTGTCTACTGGTCTCCAGTCTCTAGACTCTAAGCTCCCTGAATGCAGGTACTATGTAATTTTTCATCTATGTAGCCCCAGCGTTTGTTTGTGTATGGGTTTTTTGGGTTTTTGGGGTTTTATTTATTTATTTATTTATTTTGAGACAGAGTCTTGCTCTGTCACCGAGGCTGGAGTGCAGTGGTGCAATCTCGGCTCGCTGCAAGCTCCACCTCCCAGGTTCACGCCATTCTCCTGCCTCAGCCTCCCGAGTAGCTGGGACAACAGGTGCCCACCACCACACCTGGCTAATTTTTTGTATTTTTAGTAGAGACGGGGTTTCACGGTGTTAGCCAGTATGGTCTCGATCTCCTGACCTCGTGATCCACCCACCTCGGCCTCCCAAAGTGCTAGGATTACAGGCTTGAGCCACCGTGCCTGGCCTGTTTTTTAATTTTTTAATTTTTTATTTTTGAGACGAAGTTTCACTCTTGTTGCCCAGGCTGGAGTGCAATGGCATGATCTCAGCTCACAGCAACCTCCGCCTCCCGGGCTCAAGTGATTCACCCACCTCAGCCTCCTGAGTAGCTGGGATTACAGGCGCCTGTCACCACACCCAGCTAATTTTGTATTTTTAGTAGAGACGGGGTTTCTCTATGTTGGTCAGGCTGGTCTCAAACTCCCAACCTCAGGTGATCCGCCCACCTCGGCCTCCCAAAGTGCTGGGATTACAGGCGTGAGCTACCTTGCCCGGCCTTGTTTTTGTTTTTTAAATAGGATCTCACTCTGTCAACCAGGCTGGAGTGAAGTGATACCATCACAGTTCATTGCAGCCTCAACCTCCCATAGCCCTATGTTATCATGGACACTATAATTTTTGTAAACTTTCCCTTGAAGCTTTCCTTCCTTCTTTGTCTTTCTATTCCAGGGCTCAATATCATTTACCAATGCACTTTGTATACTTCAGATGTTTTGTCTTAATAACTCCAGGTTTCTGCCATAGTCAGTGCATTGATGGAAATCAAGGGACAGTCTCAGGCTATCTCAGAAAATAACCATTGTAGAGATTTTGATCTCTGACAGTGTTTTTCAAAAGTCAAGTTCTTTCAAGGGCTACCAGGCCTCCACACAGAGGACCTCCTTTCACAAGAATCTTTTTGATTGTTTAAGGACACACCAGAAATCTCTCCTTAGGCCAGTATTTCTTGGAAACTTTTCCTTGCTGCACTGGTTCCATATCCATGACTGTTTTACAAGAAGAACTTGCCTGATGGGTCTCATAAATCCATCAGAGCAAACTTTCACCCGCAACTAAACACCAACTTTGGGCACCAACTTCAAACCATAGGATGAGTATTCCTGAAATAAGGTGTATCTACTCTTCCTCGGTCAAAACTGGAAAGATCTCTCATTAAAGTAAGTTCTTCCAGTTCCCTGAATGCACCCTGATGCAAAGTGATTATCCTCAAGCATTGATCTGGCAGGTTATTCACAATGGGGATTTTCATCTAAACTCTCCTCACAGCCATGCTTGACACTGGGTTTCAACCTCACCCAAATGCACTTCCTTCCTACTCTGAGACTCAGGGGCATCAAATACTTTACCATCCCATCCCCCGGTCAGGATGTTAGGGATTGCCTTCCCTTCCTTTTTCAGTTGTTTGAGTTTAACCAAGCTTACAAGAAGTAAATAATACTATAAATACTGTAGTATATACAAATACTATAGTTTATATATAGTATATACTATATATATAGTAAATAATATAGTAGCTAATACTATAAATAACATATAAAGAAAGCATAAAGACAGTTGGAAAGATGGGAAGCTTCTCAATTCTTTTTATACACTAGCATTACCCTAATACCAAGCACAAAAAGAAAAACTACTGTCTAAATTTACAGAGAACCACAAATACAAAAATCCTAGTGAAACACTGGCAAGTCAAATCCAGGGATATATTATGAACATAATACATCACAAGTAGGGCTTAGACCAAAAATATGAAGATGGCTTACCCTTAGAAAATGAACTATTTTAATTCAGAAAAAATATATATTTCAATAAATGTGGGGAAAGCTTTTCACGGATTGTTTAGTCCTGATTTTTAAACTTTCTTAGCAAACTGGAAATGGATAAAAGTGTTCTTAACTTTAAATATCAGAAATCTCCCACAAAATCATATGTAATAATGAAACATTAGAATCATTCCCATTAAAATCAGAAAAGAGACCTTGTTGTTGTTTTGTTTGTTTGTTTGAGACGGAGTCTCGCTCTGTCGCCTACGACAGTGGTGCGATCTTGGCTCACTGCAACCTCCGCTGCCCAGGCTCAAGTGATTCTCCTGCCTCAGCCTCCCAAGTAGCTGGGATTACAGGCGCCTGCCCCACACCCAGCTAATTTTTGATTTTTTAGTAGAGACGGAGTTTTGCCATGTTGGCCAGGCTGGTCTCAAACTCCTGACCTCAGGTGATCTGCCTGCCTTGGCCTCCCAAAGTGCTGGGATTTCAGGGGTGAGCCACCGTGCCTGGCCAAAAGACATTGTTTTTAATATTGTATTTTTTTTATCATAGCCAATGCAACGAGGTAGGAAATAGAGATAGATGAAAGGTATAGTTACTAAAGAGAAAGGGACAAAAGTGTAAATATGATTGTCTACCTAAAATATCCATACACAAGCAAAATAGTCATAATAAAAGGAAATAATGATAAGCAATTATGACTAATAAGAGTTCAGCAAGGTGACCACATATAAGGACAAAAAAAACAATAAAAACAAACATATGGAGCAATTTCCAATCTAATTATAAGTCAAAGAAACATAAATTAAAATAATGCCTAACAAATTAATATGATTTTTAAAATTTATTGCTACAATCTTTTAGGAAGAGATTTGGCAATAGAAACTAGAAAAAGATCCATGCTTTTGGCTTCTGCTGAAACTCTATCCTTAAGGAAATATTCCAATACATATAAAAAGACTTTTTTTTAACTTTTTTTTTTTTTTTTAAAAGACAAGCTCTCACTATGTTGCCCAGGTTGATCTCAAACTCCTGGGCTCAAGCAGTCCTCCCACTTCAGCCTCACAAAATGCTGGGATTATAGGCATGAGCCACATGCCTGGGTGACAAACTATTTTATAGAAAATTCTGGAAGAATAAAAAATAAATGCCCAACAATAGAGGGAAAGAGTTAACTAAAGAATTGGCTTGGCCAGGTGCGGTGCTGACGCCTGTAATCCCTGCACTTTGGGAGGCTGAGGTGGGTGTATCAGAGGTCAGGAGTTCAAGACCAGCCTGGCCAATATGATGAAACCTTGTCCGTCTCTACTAAAAATACAAAAAATTAGCTGGGTGTGGGGGTAGGCACCTGTAATTCCAGCTACTCAGGAGGCTGAGGCAGGAGAATTGCTTGAACCCAGGAGGCGGAGATTGCAGCAAGCCGAGATGGTGCCACTGCACTCCAGCCTGGGGGAGAGTGCAAGACTCCATCTCAAAAAAAATGAAAAGAATCGGCTTAAATATTTTTTATCATTAAAGGATCTTTTTGAAGTCTTTGTAGTAATAGTTACATCTTATAAATAAGAAATGAAAAATCAAAACAAATTTTGCACTCGATAATAACAACTATATAAAAGTACATTTGGATAAAAGTGTCCAAAAGTATAGAGTAATTAAGAACTCAGGCTCTCAAATAGGAATTTGAGATTTCAAATCCCACCAGTTTTTAGCTATATGACTTTAGCCAAATTACCTAAATTTGCTTCCATTTCCTTACCTGTAAAATAGGATTTAGTAATAGTAGATGCCTCATAGGTTGCAATAAGGGCAAACAAATTAATACCTGCAAAGGTCTATGAATAGCCGTATTAATAAAGTGAGCCACCAATAAATACTAATCATCGTGAAGCAGTCAAGTGCTAATAGGCATTGTGTTAAGGTGATAAGATTATAGGCATTTTCATCCCTGTTTTCTAAATTTTCTATGATGTTATTATTCTTGTGTTATAATCAAAATAAATATTTTAACATCTTAAAAATTATTTTTAAATGAAGCCTTGTTTCTGACGAAGTTAGAATCCCTCCTCTTGCCTATAATCCTAATTCCATTCCCTTCCACTCATCTAGAATCTAGTTCCACCCACTCTCTTCCTTTGTGTTATCTCAAACTCCTCCACTGATTCACTAAATAATAAGATTTCTAAGTGGAATATTTACTCTTTCTCTTCACTGTCATACTTCTTAAGGGAAAAAAATTTCATGATCTCCGATTCTAATAACCCATTAGCTCTTCAGTATACTATAATCTGAATTCTTTTTCTATTATGTCGTTCTAACAATGTTGGTAATTTCTTAATGTCCAAAGTTAATTAATCTTATTTTTACTTTATTTTTAGAGACAAGCTCTCATTTTGTCACCCAGACTGGAATGCAGTGGTGTGATCATAGCTCACTGGAACCTTGAACTCCCGGGCTCAAATGATCTTTGCACCTCTCCCAAGTAGCTAGGACTACAGGCACATGCTACCACATCTGGCTAATTTTTCTTTTTTGTATAGGCAGAGTCTTGCTATGCTGCCCAGGCTAATGACAAACTCCTGGCCTCGAGAAATCCTGCTGCCTGCTGGTCGTGGTGGTTCATGCCTGTAATCCCAGCACTTTGGGAGGCCAAGGTGGGCCAAACACTTGAGGTCAGGAGTAGGGGACCAGCCTGGACAACATGGCGAAACCCCTTCTCTATTAAAAATACAAAAGTTAAATTTAAAAAAAAGAAGAAAAAAAAATTAGCCGGGTGTGGTGGCATGCTCCTAGAATTCCAGCTACTGGGAGGCTGAGGCACAAGAATCGCTTAAGCCTGGCAGGCCGAGTTTGCAGCGAGCTGAGATTGCACCCAAAGTGCTGGGATTACAGGTAGTGCCACTGCACAAGGCCTATCAGAGATGGTTTAACACTGCTGGTCACTCTCTCCTTGACACTCTCTTTCTTGTCCTATCACATTTAGGAAGGTATGAGAAGTGGGAGGAAGCAGAGGTTTTAGAATTGCCTGTGCTGGAAACTGGAAGCTGGTGTCTGCATGTATGTGAGATCAGATCAGATCAGAAGCTGTAAACTGCAGAACCAATCCAGAAATGGGAACAGGTGTGGTCAAGTAAAGTGGCTGGGAAAACCCAAAGAGGAAACCAGAAAGCAATGTGAGACAAAGAAGAAAAGAACATTCTGAGTCTGAAGGGGAAAAGTCTTCAAACCTAGACAAAATTCTGTGGAAGCCCTGTGACCTCTTCAGCTGAGTTTTATTCTCAAATTTCAGTGTGTGGAATCTCCTACTCATATTATAACTTAAGGACACTTTCTTATGTTCCTCAATACCAATGTCTCAGACTTACTTTTTTCTTCTCCGACTGGTCTTTCTCCCATTTAATCATCCGGGTTTCCTTCTATTTATCAAACATGTATTTATTGAATGACCACCATAAGCCAGGTATTGTGGTATGACATGAAGGTAAACAATAAACAAGATATAGTCCTTGCCCTCAAGAACTCACCTTATTGACATCTTTTTCACTGACCACCTCATGTCAATGTTCCCCAAGATTCTTGCCTTGACTTTCTTCTCCCATTCACACCCATGGGGCATCAATTGTCTCATATTACCAAGTGTCTCCCTGGCTTCTTCACCTGTCATCTCATATTGAAGATAGCCAACACTGGACATTCATTTGCCACCAAACCCAAAGAGATCATTATCAACACAGAAACTCCTGAGTCATCCATCAACTTCCCTTACTCACCACGTAGATCCACAACTGAGTGGCAATTTTTTAAAATATCATCTAAAAACCTCTCAAAAGTACAGTCTCCTTTCTATTCTTTCTAACTCTACATTAATTCCAGTCCATCAGAACTTTGGAATGTTCTTCTAATGACTTACTTGTCATTCAGTATCTCCCCCTTCCAGTCCATCATAACTACTGATATCAGAATTATCTTTCTAAAAGGCAAATTTTATTTATTTTTACCCTTATTAAGATCCACCATTGATGCTGTATCCATATGTTTTATCCCTATATTCTGGGCCTTTAGATGTCTTCTACATATTTCTTCTTCATCTTCATCTCTCAACACCCTGCTGGCTGAATAGAACTGTTTATGCCTCTCGAACATAGGAAGCTTTGGTTGTGCTCTATACCTTTTTATGCCCAAAATGCTCTAACCTCATTCTTTCTTCAGACAAATACTGACACCTTTCGACGTTAGCTCAAATATTACTTTCCCTATTAAGCTTTTCCCATCTCTTCTAAACAGAATCGCGCAATCTTTACACTGAGCTCTGTATTCAGAGTGTACTTCTACGAAGGAAGAATCGTGTGTTTTTATTCATTTAGATAACTGTATACTATTCCTTTAGTTATCTGTCTCCATTACTGGAGTGAGCCTAAACCTAGAGGTAGGGATCATGTACTTTTCATTTTATTTTGTCCTGTACCTGGCACAATGGCTATCACAAGTCTCTGCTGAAAGAACAAATAACTCGCAGAGGAAACAATGAATGGAAAAAGAAACACTTTTCTTTTCCATTCGTAGTATGAATACTAGGACACAGCATGTATCTTCATGTATTTCAATATGTGAGAGGCTTGAGGAAAATGAAATGAAGGTTAAAGGAGAAAAGAGAAATCAGAACAAACCACTGGTATGCACAGAAAACAAAGCTGACATCTAGGAAGGGAGGCAGAGAATCAGAAATCTAAGTAACATCTGCAAAGATTCCAGTGGGGCAAGAAATACAGGAATCTCATGAAATCTTTGTGATTTGTCTCTTCAAACCAAAATAAATTTTATCACTTTATCATCTCAATAAAGACATGGCTATACACAGTTCAGTTCCTACGGAAAGTGGAAAAAAACTTACACTTGGCCAGCAAGGTGTCCGATCAAAAAACTTCCCAGAGTATATGGGTCTGATGCGATCTGGAGGTTCCGCTCCTGATTCAATGTTTCTAGCCTCCTTTCTCTGTTCAGGTTGTTGGGCAAACTGGCATTGGAGAGGTTCTATCACCAAGCCCATTTGGGGCTCTGTATTCTTAGTCTCATGTGGCCTCTCGGCTTGTGTTAGTCCAATGTCCTCCTCCACAGGAGGCTTAATCTCTGTGCTGGGTTTCATTACAACACAGGTAGACTCTTTTTCCATTTCCTGTCTTGGTTCCATATCCAAAGCAGGCTTTCCCACTAATTCCTCTACCCCTTCAGGGCCACTAGCCAAAGGAGCTCTCCTGCTCCCTACAGCCTGTGGACTTCCACACACCCTGCCCAAAGGAGGCTGTATTATCCGTTCATGGGTATATCCTGCAAGAAGACTCTCATTTTCTAACCCCATTCTTCCTGGCAACAGAGAAGATTTTGTTCCCTGTGAGGCTGAGACACTGTCGACTCCTAAACTACCCCTCTGCATGAGAGTCCTAGAAATATTCTGTCTTTCTAATCCCATTTCAAGCCCCTTGCTCAATGGAAATTTTGTTTCTGGTGATGCCATCCTTCCCTCACACTTATTACTAACCACAGGGCTCTCCCCGCATCGCGAATCTTCTTTTCCTAATCCTACTCTGATCCCCAGCTCCACGGGAAATTTTGTTCCCATGATGACCCTCTTGTCTCCTAAATCATCCTTTCCTTCGTGGGCGTGTCCAATCTCCATGTTCATGGCCGATTTCTCCCCATTCTCATTTCTCCAAGAGCACTCATCTCTAAGGGGAAAGCTATACCTGGCTACAAGGACGCTTCCAATCCCTTGCGGAACCCCTCTCTCAGGAAAGAGTACAACCTCACTCGGACTCCCTGTCCACCGCTTCCTGCCTGCCTCTTAACACCTAGCCGAGTTCACAGAAGAAAAGATGGAGTCTGTTTATCCGGTTACCTGGGAAACAGGGGCGGGGCTTGGCGCTCAAGTCCTCCTTGAACAGATCCCTGCCCATCTCTCATTCTCTCTCTCTCTCTCCCTCTCTCAAACACTCCTCTCTCTCCCCTCTTCTCTCTCCTCTGTCTCTCTCTCTCTCTCCCCTCTTCTCTCTCCCCTCTTCTCTCTCCCCTCTTCTCTCTCCCCTCTTCTCTCTCCTCTCTCTCTCCCCCCCTTCTCTCTCCTTTCTCTCCCTCTCCTCTCCCTCCCTCTCCTCTCCTTTGCCCTCTCCCTCTCTCTCTCCCACTCTCTCTCTCCCTCTCTCTCTCTGTGTCTCTCTCTCTCTTGCCTTTCCTCTCTCCTTTCTCCCTCTCTCCCTTCCCTCCCCCTCTTCCCCTCTATCCCTGCTTCCTCTCTCTTTTTCTTTGCTAGATTTGGAGGGCGAGAAAATTTGAGTGATGTGGCTTTGGGCGCTAGATCACCAACTTCTCTGGTTTCCCAAGAAGTTCACCAACTTCTCTGGTTTCCCATGCAACGCAGTCATTTTAGAATGGTTTCAACAATTGGCTTCTTCCTGGCCATTGGCCTCTTAATGTTGGTGATGATGAACAAATAAACTTTCTGGTGATGATCACTTTTTTTAGGTCCTTCCTTGTCCAAGTACCTCCGCCCTGCATGTAGTTATTTTAGTGCTAAAAAACGACTTTAAATTCTAGAAATATTATATTTGACAACTGTGGCATAAAGACATCTTAAAGTCCTTGAGAACATTTACACTTTAACAACTAGGCTTTAAATCACATTTAAAGTAATTTTTTTTTTTTTTTTTTTTTTGAGATGGAGTCTCCCTTTGTCGCCCAGGCTGGAGTGCAGTGGCACAATCTCGGCTCACTGCAAACTCCACCTCCTGGGTCCAGGCGATTCTCCTGCCTCAGCCTTCCGGGTAGCTGGGATTACAGGCATGCGCCACCATGCTAGGCTAATTTTTGTATTTTGAGTAGAAACGGGGTTTCACCATGTTGGCCAGGCTGGTCTCAAACTCCTGACCTCAAGTGATCCACCGCCTCAGCCTTCCAAAGTGCTGGGATTACAGGTGTGAGCCGCTGCGCCTGGCCTAAACTAAATATTTTAAAGTTTGAGATATGCTACACAATAAGGCATATTGTATTTTAAAGATAATGTGGCAAACTAAAACTTTATTGTTTTTAAGTAGGAGATTTTTTTTAAATTGAGGTTTCACCTTTCAGATTTTAATGAAAGTATATTTGGTAAATATTTGTCATGTTCTACACATATAGGATATGAAACACCTAGCTTGGAATTTGAACTGAATTAGGCTGGGCACAGTGGCTCACACCTTTAATCCCAGCACTTTGGGAGTCTGAGGCAGGCGGATCACTTGAGGTCAGGAGTTTGAGACCAGCCTGGCCAACATCGCGAAACCCTGTCTCTACTAAAAATATAAAAATTAGCTGGGCATGGTGGCCGGCGCCTGTAATCCCAGCTATTCAGGAGGCTGAGGCAAGAGAATCACTTAAACCCGGAGGCAGAGGTTGCAGTGAGCCTTGATGGTGCCACGACACTCAAGCCTGAACAACAGAGTGAGATTCCATTTAAAAATAAAAAACAAAAAAATAGCCAGGCGCAGTGGCTCATGCCTGTAATCCCAGCACTTTGGGAGGTGGAGGCGGGTGGATCACGAGGTCAGGAGTTCAAGACCATCCTGGCCAACATGGTGAACCCCGTTTCTACTTAAAATACAAAAATTAGCTGGGCCTGATCGCAGGCGCCTGTAGTCCCAGCTACTTGGGAGGCTGAGGTAGGAGAATCACTTGAACCTGGAAGGCGGAGGTTGCAGTAAGCCGAGATCACACCACTGCACTCCAGCCTGGCGACAGAGTGAGACTCCATCTCAAAAAAAAAAAAGCAAAACAGAATTTGAAAAGAATTTACAGGATTCCAGAACTCTATGAAAACCCCTTAAAATCCAAAAATATTTTTTTAAAAGTGTGTAGGAGTCTGGATATAGTCACTCACCTGTAATCCCAACACTTCGGGAAGCCAAGGCAGAAGAATTGCTTAACACCAAGAATTCGATTAGCCCAGCGTGGTGGCTCAATCTGTAGTCTCAGCTACCTGAGAGGCTGAAGTGGGGGATCACTTGAGCCCAGGAGGTCTACACGGCAGTGAGCCATCATTGCACCATTGCACGCCAGCCTGGGCGACAGACTGAAAAAAAAAAAGTCCAGGAGTTCAAGACAGTGAGACCTGTCTCTACAAAAAATTTCAAAAATCAGCCAGGTGTAGTGGTACATGCCTGTAGTCCTAGCTGCTCAGGAGGCTGAGGTGGGAGGATCACTTGAGCCCAGGAATTCAAGGCTGTAGTGAGATATGATCATGCCACTACACTCTAGCCTGGGTGATAGAGTGAGATCCTGTCTCAAAAAATAAAAATAAAAAATAAGGCTAGGTGCAGTGGCTCATACCTGTAACCCCAGCACTGTGGGAGGCCTAGGCGGGTGGATCATTTGAGGTCAGGAGTTCGAGACCAGCCTGACCAACATGGTGAAACCCTCTTTCTAATAAAAGTACAAAAATTAGCTGGACATGGTGGCCAGCACTTGTAATCCCAGCTACTTGGGAGGCTGAGGCAGGAGAATCGCTTGAACCCAGGAGGCGGAGGTTGCAGTGAGCCAAGATTGCGCCATTGCACTCCAGCCTGGGTGACAAGAGCGAAACTTCGTCTCAAAATAATAAATAAATAAATAATTTGAAAGTGAGTAGGGTATACTAGGGAGGCTGAGGCAGGAGGATCACTTGAGTTCGAGACCAGCCTGGCCAACGTGACGAAACCCCATCTCTACTAAAAATACAAAAATTAACTGGGCATGGTGATGCTCACTTGTAATCTCAGCTACTCGGGAGGCTGAGTCAGGAAAATCACTTGAACTGGGGAGGCAGGGGTTGCAGTGAGCCGAGATCGCACCATTGCACTCCAGCCTGGATAACAGAATAAGACTTTGTCTCAAAAAAAAACCAAAAAACTATTTTCTACAACTTTCTAGAAGGTTAATATAAATATTCTTCTCCTTAGTTCTTTTTTTGTGGTGCCAAATTTAAATAGTTTTATTTAAGACATTGCATTTTCCATTTGCAATACAGTGTTATAAAGTGCAATGTTATTTCCTTCCACATGCACATGTTCCATACTCAAGTATTGAGAATGCCCAAGAATTTACTATAGCAGCTCAATTTTTGAACTGCTACAGACAGTCATATTGTAACCATGAAGAAGTATTCTGAAGACAAAGCTAACACACACAAAATAGGACAGCACTGAGATCATCAGGACCAAAGCTCTGATCAAACTGTACCTAAAACTCCCATAACTCTAGACTTACCAGTCACATGGGCCAATGTCCCTGCTTGACTCACATTTTCTGTTATCTGTAACTGAAACATCTTTATGTCTACCACACTTAACAGTCAACATCCCTTAAGACTTTACCTCCAGAAAACTTTTCATGGCTGGTAAATACTCTTCTCTCTTTTCCTTTGAGCTCCTCCAGTACCAAGAGTCTGAGTCACTCACCTTATCACTTCTCTCTCTCAGACATACACACATACAACAAACCCTTGTGGCGTATTTGTGGTGTTTTACCTAACTTTCTGCCCTTCCCTTGGTTATAGCCCTGACCCTGGTACAAGATAACATTCAACATTTGTTACACTAAATTGTGACTGTCAGTGCTTCTTTCTCCTCCTCCCCTGAAGACTGTTAGCTCCTGCAGGCCTGACAGTCCCTTGACTCAACTCCTCTCTACTTCAATGTTTTATGCTTTGACCCAAAAAGATGGGGCTTAGTAGGGAGAAAGGTGGAAGACTTAAGGGCATCCATCCGAACTTGTTTATTAACATTCATGTGTTCTTCCCTAGTTACCTGCCTCCATGCCTTTGCTGGAGAGGGAGCCACCTAGGTTCCCTTCACCTGGAATGTCTATTTTCACACATTCCAAACTCAAGGCCAACTCTGAAAGGAGAAAGGGCTGTGATTGACTGGGAAAGGACATGTGGCAACTTTCTGAGATTACGGTAATGTTCCGTATCGCAATAGGGATGTGGGTTACACAGGTATATACATTTGTCAAAACATGAAATTATACTCTTAAGATGCTTGCATTTATTTCATTTTATGGATATTTGAACTTTAAAAAGTTCACATATTGAACTCTAGTAAATGGCATGCATGATGAAATGTTTAAAGGAATGTGTACACATGCTCATAATTTTGAAATGCATAAAGTGTTGATACATGGCTGGACATATGTGATAAAGCCAAGTGTAGTAAAATGCTAATTGTAGAATCTGGGTGGTAGATATACGGGTGTTCACAGTACAATTACTTTGATTTTCTCAATGTTTGAAAATGTTCATCATAAAATGTTAGGAAAAAAATAAGAGATGTGGGTTAACATCTCTGGTATCTTCACAGTCACAGACTTGATTTAGACCTTATTACATCTTAACTGGAATCTTGCAATCACCTTTACACTGGCCTTCATTTTAGCCCACTGCAGTCTCTCCTCACCCCAAGGATCGCCAGAGAGAACCTTCAGAAACATAAATTGGACCTCCGTGATCCAGTCTCTGCCAACCTCTTCAGCTTCATCCCTGACGCTTGCCACCTTACTGCAGCCTGTACTACAGCTCAACCCAGGGCTTGTAGTTCCACTCACACACTGGGCTATTTTATGACTTTCTGGTTTTGTTTTGTTTTGTTTTTGAGACAGAGTCTCACTCTGTCACCCAGGCTGCAGTGCAGTGGCGCAATCTTGGCTCACTGCAACCTCTGTCTCCGGGGCTCAAGCGATTCTCCTGCCTCAGCCTCCCCTGTAGCTAAGATTACAGGCACCCGCCACCATGCCCAGCTAATTTTTGTACTTTCAGTAGAGACAGGGTTTCACCATGTTGGCCAGGCTGGTCTCAAACTCCTAACCTCAGGCAATCCACCCGCCTTGGCCTCCCAAAGTGCTAGGATTACATGCATGAGTCAACATGCCCAGCCTACTTTATGACTTTCTGCTTTTGCTCCTGTTGTCCCCCTTGCTTGGAATGCTTTATTCCAACTCATCCTCTGCCCTCCTTGCCTGGTAAATGCTCTTCAAGACTCAACCCAGGGATTACTTCTTCCCAGTAGCATGTCTTGCCACTCAAACTGGGTTGGGTCTCTTTCTTTTTTTCTTTTTTTTTTGAGATGGAGTCTCAATCTGTCACCCAGGCTGGAGTGCAGTGGCGTGATCTTGGCTCACTGCAAGCTCCACCTCCCAGGTTCACGCCATTCTCCTGCCTCAGCCTCTAGAGTAGCTGGGACTACAGGCGCCCGCCACCACGCCTGGCTAATTTTTTGTATTTTTAGTAGAGACGGGGTTTCACCGTGTTAGCCAGGATGGTCTCTATCTCCTGACCTCGTGATCTGCCCGCCTCTGCCTCCCAGAGTGCTGGGATTACAGGCGTGAACCACCGCACCCGCCCATGGGTCTCCCTCTTTCATGCTCCCGTAGCACCTCAAACTTATTTGTAATACACTATTTATCCTACTATGATCTATGTGGGTTTCCATGTCTGTGTACTAAACTAGATGCTCCTTGAAGAGCAAGCCTTCTAATAGAATGCACAGGGTCTGATCTAAAAGAGGCTTTGATAAACCACTGTAGAACTGAACAATTGATATTGAACTGGGATGGATGACACTCTGGCACCTTCCAGCAACTTTGTGTTATAGATTTGATTGTATCTCCTCTACAGGAGTTTAAGGCCCACTGCCCCTATTGACTCAGCCACCTTCCGACGTCTCTCATACACCATCTTCCTCATGAAGACAACTCAATTTCCTGCCCCAGTTTGGAATGATCTCTCCAATTCCTTTAAAGGCTTACTTTCTATGTACTTCTTTTTTTATGAGATTACAGGCCTTTTTAGGCAAGTTTTGACTGGGAAAAATTAAACTACATTGACTGATCAAAAAAGAAAAAAAACTGCCACAGAATTTGCTACATATTTGTGTCCTTCAGTGTTTTAAGTGAGTGGAACAATGCTATATCTATACTCGGGTTGGCTTATTCAGTGGTGGGCCCTGAGAAAGCACCACCAGAGGGAGGAGATCCACCAACAGTGAATCCCCTAGGCATTCCTCTGCACTCTGCTACAGCTTTGTAATGATGGGATTGCAGACTCTCTCCAGCTCTTTCTGCTGATGTTCAAATTCTTCCTTCTCAACAGCCTGATTCTTATCTATCCAGTTAATAATTTCATTACGCCTGACAAGAATCTTCTGTTTGTCTTCATCATGAATCTTGCCTTGAAGTTTCTCATCTTCAACAGTTGCTTCCATGTTGAATTCATAGGATTAAAGGGAATTCTTGGATGACATCTGTCTCTGCTTCTCATCTTCAGCTTTGTAATGCTCAGCCTCCTGGACCATACATTTAATGTCTTTCTTGCTAAAATGGCTCTCGTCATTAGTGACAGTAACCTTGTTCTTTTTCCTGTACTCTTGTGCACAGCAGAGACATTGAAGATGCCATTGGCATCAATATCAAATGTGACTTCAATGTGAGGAACACCTTGGAGTGCCAAAGGTATGCCTGTGAGCTGAAACTTGCCAAGCAGGTTGGTATCCTTGGTCATGACATGCTCACCTTCATAAACCTGAATAAGCACATCAGGCTGCTTGTCAGGGTAGATAGTGAAGGTCTGTCTGCTTGGAAGGAATGGTAGTATTATGCTTAATGAGAATAGTCATGACTACACCATCAGTTTCAATACCATGGGAAGGAAGAATGACATACAAGAGCAACAAATCTTGAGCATTTTCAGATTTGTTGCCAGACAGAATGGCTGCTTGGACAGCTGCACCATAAGCAACAGCTTCATTAGGGCTGATGCTCTTATTCAGTTCTTTTCCATTGAAAAAGTCTTGGAGAAGCTTCTGAATCCTGGGGATAAAAGTAGAACCACCATCCAGGAAAATATCATGAATCTGTGACTTGTCTAGTTTGGCGTCTTGAAGAGCTTTCTCTACGGGGTCCAGGTGTCACAGAACAGGTCAGCATTCAGTTCTTCAAATCGGGCATGGGTAAGAGGTATAGACATTGATTCCTTCATAGAGAAAATGGATCTCAATACTAGCCTGGTTGCTCAAGAAAGAGTGTAATTAGCACGTTCACAAGCAGTATGGGGATGTCAGACAGCTCTCTTATTCTCACTGATGTCCTTTGTATGCTTGTGCTTGAACTCGGCAATAAAATGGTGAACCACTTGGTTTGTCAAAGTCTTTTCCACCTAAGTGGGTGTCTCCTGCTGTAGATTTCACCTCAAAGATTCCATCCTCAACAGTGAGGACTGACGCATTACAAGTGCCACTTCCAGGTCAAGCGCAATGGCTCATGCCTGTAATCCTAGCGCTTTGGGAGGCTGAGGGAGGCAGATCACCTGAGGTCAAGAGTTCAAGACCAGCCTGGCCAACATGGCAAAACCCCGTCTCTACTAAAAATACGAAAATTAGCTGGGCATGGTGGTGCATGCCTGTAATGCCAGCTACTTAGGAGGCTGAGGCACAAGAATCGCTTGAACCCGGCAGGCAGAGGTTGCAGTGAGCCAAGATTGCGCCACTGCACTCAAGCATGGGCAACAAGAGTGAGACTCCATCAAAAAAAAAAAAAAAAGGCCAGGAACGGTGGCTCACACCTGTAATCTCAGCACTTTGGGAGGCTGAGGGGGGCGGATCACCTGAAGTCAGGTGTTCAAGACCAGCCTGGCCAACATGGTGCAACCACGTCTCTACTAAAAATACAAAAAAAATTACCCAGGCGTGGTGGTGGGCACCTGTAATCCCAACTACTCAGGAGGCTGAGGCAGGAGAATCACTTGAACCTGGGAGGCACAGATTGCAGTGAGTCGAGATCGCACCACTCCAGCCTGGGTGACAGAGCGAGAATCCATCTCAAAAAAAAAAATAAATAAAAATTTAAAAGTACCACTTCTAAGGTCAAAGATCAGCACATTTCTTTGAGCTCCAACCTTTTGCCTAAGGCATAAGCAATAGAAGCAGCAGTTAGCTCATTGATAATTCTCAATACATTGAGATAAGCAATAGTTCCAGCATCTTTGGTAGCTTTGATGCTGTGAATCATTAAACCAAGCTGATATTGTGACCACAGCATTGCTAACACTCTTTCCAAGGTAGGATTCTGCCATTTCCTTCATCTTTGTCAGAACAACAGAGCAGCTGTCCCCAACCTTTTTGGCACCAGGGACCAGTTTCATGCAAGACAATTTTTCCACAGACCAAGTTGCAGGCGATAGGATGGGGGAAAGATAGTTTTAGGACAATTCAAGCATATTACATTTATTGTGCACTTTATATTATTATTACATTGTAATATATAATGAAATAATTACATAACTCACCACAATGTACAATCAGTAGGAGCCCTGAACTTGTTTTCCTGCCACTAGACGGTCCCATCTGGAGGTGATGGAAGAGACTGACAGATCATCAGGCATTAGATTCTCATAAGAAGTGCTAGATCCCTTGTGAATTGTGCTAGATCCCTTGTGTGTGCAATTCACAATAGAGTTCACACTCCTATGAGAATCTAATGCTGCCAGTGATTTGACAGGAGGGGGAGCTCAGGTGGTAATGTGAATGATGGGGAGCAGCTGTAAATACAGATGAAGCTTCACTGACTTGCTGCCACTCACCTCCTGCTGGGCAGCCAGTTCCTAACAGGCCACAGTCCAGTACCAGTCCATGGCCCTAGAGGACACCTTTCTGGACAGAAGTTTTTTTTATCTCTCCCTTGTATTCTACCTGGACCTTGGGCCTGCCAACATTATTCACTACCATGAAGGGCCAATGCTTCATATCAGACTGGACAACAGCATAATCAAGTCTGTGTCCAATCGGCAATCAGATTTGGTATCAAAAACTGTGTTCATGGGGTTCATTGCAACTTGATTCTTTGTAGCATCACTGAGCAATTGTTCTGTATCAGTAAAGGTGACATAGCTTGGAGTGATTCGATTTCCCTGATCATTGGCAATTACTTCTATTTTTCCATGCTGGAAAACACCCACACAAGAGTAGATGGTGCCAAGATGAATACCAACTGCAGGTCCCTTAAACATGGTTATTTGCATGTAGGCCGGATT
This sequence comes from Pongo abelii, assembly GCF_028885655.2. Classification (NCBI taxonomy): domain Eukaryota; kingdom Metazoa; phylum Chordata; class Mammalia; order Primates; family Hominidae; genus Pongo; species Pongo abelii. The sequence goes on along the minus strand of NC_085928.1, from coordinate 134,803,953 downwards.
GGATTGTGAAGAAAGACATAGGAACCCCAAAAGTGGCCACTGCATTCAATAAATCCCCATAAATTCTTCAAATGACTTTGCAGTATGTAAATCCAGGTAAGGGCTCATTCAATTCATTCATTCATTCTACAAATAGGTATTGAGTCCCTTCCTATTTTGTGTCAGTGTTGGGAATACAGTTAGCCGTCTATATTCCATAGAAAGTATTTGAGTTAAAAAATGAAAAAAACACAAAATAATACAAATTTAAAAAATACAACTATTTACATATCATTTACATTGTATTACTTATTGTAAGTAATCTGAAGATGACTTAAAGCATACAGAATAGCCTACATGCAAATACTACACCATTTTACATGAGACTAGAGCATCTGCAAATTTTGGTACCCACATGGTGGGGGAATAGGGGAGTGTCTGAGAACCAATCACCAGCAGATGGACTGACTGTATAACCCAACCCCTATCTCATGGAGCTTATATTCTAGTGGGGATAGATAACCACCAAGTGGAACGATGCGTAATATCATATCAAATGGTGCTAAGTGTTATGAAGACAATGCATAATATCATATCAAACAGTGCTGTTATGAAGACAACAGACTGCTTCGATATGTAAGAAAGCACTTTAGAATTAGTGGGCTTAGAAGTCCCTTAGGTAGATGACATTCAAGCTGAAGCCTGAATGATGCCCTCCAAAGACACAGGCTTTTGAAACATGACTAGCTTAAGCCTTTTATTCACTGACTTGCTACCACGCCAATGTTAGAGTTACCGTTGGTTTGTCTCCAGGAAAAATTTTGAATTGTCTCCAGACAGTTCCAATTAAAAGTAAATGTAACCATTCATTATCATCTATGCAAAGATTCATTCTTTAGCTACACAAGGGAGGACAGATTTCCTGGAAGAGAAGGAAAAGGTTATGGGGCCCTGTGAATGGTAGAGAGACACCTGCCACTGGGAATTTGTTATTGAGTAGAGATTTGAGGGCAGTATAAGCATCAAAGACAGTGTTTAAGTCTTCATGATTATTTATCCATTTTGTACCTTCCTTAACAAGTTCTATCAACTGGTAGGACTCCACATTTGACACTAAAATATATACAATTATCAGTCCTCCTCAGTTATCTGGGGCTATGAAAAAGAAAACATAGGCATATTGCAAGTGGCAATACAACAACAGAGCTTTACTTTGGCATTTCAATTTCTCTAAAACTACTACTGGATCTTTAGAAATGCCAGTCACCAGGGCAGCACTCTTCCAGGCAAACATTATGACTAAACTGTAAAATACTGTGAAATGTATTCATGAAGGAGGTGAAGACAAAATCAGTAAACAGGAACGAGTGAAGAAGCAACATACTGGAACGATGAAATAGGGAGTTTTTTGCAATGTATAAATTTCAGCATCAGATGTTTTCGTTGTGAGGTCTTCTTAATGTTCATGATTCTAAATGTAATTAAGTTCACCAATACTTTGGGGGTCCCTATTATAGTAGTCAAGGGTCTTCTGTGAAGAACTGAAATGATGAATAACTGATGGTCACAGCCCTTAAAACCCTTATAATTCAATGAAAGGCTAAGGAGAAAAGTCCAGGTGCTCATTAGCTATTAAAATAAGGCAGATTTTAAGACAGCCATTATAGAGAGTAAGGCAAAGTATTGTGAAATTACAGAAAAAATAATAATTGAATCCAGTAGAAGTATCTGCAGATGCGGTCCAGAGGAACTGGTGTCCTGGCTAAGATGGAGCCAGCAGTTATGGGCAGTAATAGTGTTCCAGGTGGAGAAAATAAAGTGATCAGATACCAAGATGGCAACATACAGGCAATATTCAGGGAACACAGACTAGATAAGTGTGATCAGGAGACAAATAAAGAGTATGGGGAGACGAATTCTATAGAAATAGAGTGAAAGAAACTTGGGTTGGGACTAGAGTTAAAGAACTTTAGACTGTCAAGTAATGAGATAGCATTGAACATTTTTTAGTAGAGTGGCTACAGTGTAAAGAATGGACAGAAAGAGCAGCAGTATGCATTAATTTCAGTTTATATAAACACTACCATGGACCAGGTGTTGGGATTAGACTTCAGATTTGGGGATTAGATAATTTGTTGATAGAATGGACAATGGTTTGTGAGGAGAAGAAAGAGGTGAAGCTGATTCTGCACTTCCAAGTCTGGGTGACTGGGAGGATGTTAATGCCAGTCTCTAAGCAGAAGCAGGTTTGGAGTGGAATAGGTTTGGTTTTGGGCATACTGTTGACATGACAAAACTGATGTCACATATCCTATTTCCTGACTCCTCCTGGGATTGTCCGAGAGCTATTACCATGATTAATAGTTCATATTGAACAACGCCTTGAGAATAAAATGCCACAGGTATCATTTACGTATGACACGTTACGTTCTTCTGGCAACTAGGTAGTTGATCTGAAAGACTGTTCAAAGTTCAAATTATCTTCATTGCACAATGCCGCCGACTGCACGCCCATAAGATACCTTAACCCGGTACACTTCAAAGACAATATTCTCGCCCTCACAACAGAGCTATACATTGTAAACTGCAAACTGAAAAGTAGCCTTTATTCTGAAGGAAAATAAATTTAATATTCTTCTATCAAATTATCAAAACAATTTTTTTGGCGGGGGCTGGGGAGGGGGTGGTGGCAGAAGCCTCGCCAGAGACTGACTGTGGTGTGGGATTCAACTAAAGCAGCACATCTTCAGTAGGTCCCCCATGGAGGGTAACGAACGTCTTGGGTTGTCTTTCACCAGAATTGTGTTCAACAACTCACGTTCTGGAGCCAACCCGCCGCAGATCAGAATCCAGCTTCTGCACCACACAGCCGTGATCTCGGACAAGTTACTCAATCTCTTGTGTCTCAAATTGTTTACCTATAAAACATCTACAACTAGAACTGAAGACTTGGCTGCCAGGCACTGGGCTAGACATAGATTTACTGCTGTGAGAACCACCAAGGGGAGCTAAAATTCGAATGTAGAGAACAGACAATTAACAGGTTAGTTTCAGAATGAAAGACTCGAGTGTAAGAATTCAATGGGATAATTCCTGTAAAGCGTTTAGTACAGTAAAGAGCGAAAGGAAATTGTGAATAAAAGGTAGACACTATGTTAGGCTTTCGCCCTCCCCGCCCCCTACCAAAACCACGTAAACTCTTAACAGAAGCGACTTATTATTGTCAGGCGCCTAAAGGCGGCTTTTGGGATAGGGAGGGTCCTCTCTTCCTCCTTGGGGTAAAAGCGATTTAGCAGCCTTTACCGACCTACCCAACCCCAGGGCCATTTTGTGGGGGGAAGTTCTCCCGTGCTAGACAAGTTCCCTCTAATAAAGCCCCTTAGCCGAGATGCCAGGATTGGGGTGAGGGAACCTCGCCGCTCCCACAAGGGCTGGGCACAAAAAACAAACAAAAAAACACAAGTTATTTTGATCTTCCCCCAAAGAATAGTAAAGGAATTTCCCCCAACCCCGGCCGCCGGGAGCCCAAAGACCCCCGCCAGCCGAAATAACAATGGCGGTGGAGAGGGCGTGGCCGCGCGTACCTGGGGTGGGGGAAGGGGAGAAAGGCGGCCAGCTCGGATCTGAGCCACTCTCAGGGTCACGTGACATCCTGCCTCGCCCCGCCCCGCGAACAAACCTAGGCGGGGAGGGATTCGGGAAGGGGCGGGGAAGCGGTTGGAGCGGGCGGACTGGCGATGACGGGAAGTGACGAAGGGGCGCAGTTAGCTGCGTGCAGCGACGTGGCGGCGGGGCCGACACCGGGCAGCGGAAGTGGCTCCGGCGGTGGTACTTGAGTGTTTGTGTTTTGGTTCGTGAAAGAGCCGGCGGCTGGCCTTAGGGGAGGAGGCAGAGGGAGGAGGAGGAGGAAGAATTAGTCGGAACTCCAGCGCCGGCGGCGGCGGCGGCGGCGGCGGAGGAGGAGAAAGGAAAGAGGAAGGCGGAGCGGCGAGAGGCGGAGACGGAGCCCGACAGGGGCGGCACCACGGCACGAGCCCCGCACAGTCCAGTGTGAGGGGAGCGGCGCGAAGAGCAGGCGACGCCGCCGCCGCCACCACCACCGCCGCCACCACCACCGCCATAGATACACTCTCATCCTACGGGCCACGCCTGGGCCTTGCTGCCAGGAAGATTCGGCCCCGCAGCTCGGCTTGCTGCGATCTCAGGTAACAGAACCGAACCGCCCCTCCCCCTGCGCAGCAGGGGCCTGGACCCCAGGTTATCCGCGGTCCCCAGCCTGTCCGCGGCCCTGCCGGTACTGAGACCTCCCGCCCCTTCTCCCTCACGCGCAGCAGTGCCCTGGACCAGAGGACTATCGAACCCGGCGTCTTGTTCTGCCAGCCCTGGTGACTCATCCTCAAGGGGCTCTGGAGACCGGGATTTGGGGACTGACTGAGGGAGCGACGGGTGTCACCCTTTCCCTTCTCAAGATGGCGCCGTGGAAAGTGTACTGGAGGCCGCGGTTCCGCCTAGTCCCTGTCCTGGCAGTCCTGGGGGTCTCGGTCAAAGCAAGCCAGGTTCGGGGGAGGTGGTTGGAAAGGCCAAGGGACCTGGCGAGTGCTGCTTATCCAGGCGATCTGTAGTTGGCTATTAGCTACTCAGGTGCTCTCCAAGCAGGAATCTGGGCCTACTGCAGGTGTGAATGTGGGGAGCTCCGCCTACCTTCAACTTCCAAAGATGAGTAGTGTCGGTGGGTGGGAGGCTCGTCAAAATAGGCTGTCTAGAGACTCTTGTTTTCTGTACGGAAGGTAGTGAATTACAGCGTTAAATAAATTCAAGATAACAGGACCGCTGAACTCCTTCACTGGGTAGAGACCATGGAACTTGCTCTGGCGTTATCTTCCCTGGAAGCTGCTTACCTCTGAGACTTTCAAACTTTTAAGTTCTGAACGTCGTAGTTCACATACTTGGTTTTTGTCTTGCTTAAGTGGAATCAAAGCGTTCAATCAGTTGCCTTTCACATAATAAGAAAAAAAACACTTGCACACCTCTGGGAATACTCAAGACTGCTCATAAACTTTATTCCTAAAGTAAAATGGAAATGATAACTAAGCATTTGTGTGAGCAAAGTAGATGGAACAGTGCCTGGCACAAAATAAGTGCCCAGTCAATTTTTTGATCAAAGAACCCTTAGAAGGATTTTAACTGTAGAATGAATAACATTTTCAAAAGATTACAAATGTATATTATGCAAAATTCTTGTTTTGCAAAACAGAAGTTTCAGTAAGCAGTGAATACAAATGAATGCACGTAATTTTTAACTTTAGTGTTATGTTAAGTGTATATTTACCATTAACTTTAGTTATTTCCTGTTTGATATCCTTAGGGGGAGTAGCCACAGTTAAGTAGCTTTAAACCTTAAAAGTCAAAGTGAAATCAGAATCTTGTTTGATTTTTTTTTTTTTTTTAATGGGAGTCTGATGTTGTCCCTGAAATTTTGGAAGTGCCGTAGAAATTTGGAGCATGTTGTCCTTGATAAGTAATTTCTTGTTTTCTTAGATAAAAAGACAAGTGTAAAATGTTTTAATTGATACTGTGTGTGTAATATCTGAAGATGTATTGTTGCATTTTCAGAATATATGATGTTCTATTGATATTTTATCATTTTCTTATCAAAGGATCACATTATTGGCAATTTCAATCCCTACTATGTGTATTAGAGATTGTTTACATGTATTGTTTTATTTAATTGTCACAGCAGCTATGCAAGTTAGATATTATGGGAATAGAAACTTGGAAATTAAAGAGTTTGCCCAGACGGAAATTGGTATAGCCAGGATTAGACCCCCAAATCTGGTATGTTTGTGGGGGAGGGGGCATTTTTATTTATACCTTGTTATTTGGAAGCAACTCAGATATTACGTCAATTAATCTGTAAATATTTCAGTATGTAATTGTAAAAGATAAGGACTCTAAAAAGCTGGTGTTTAGTTAAGGCAAGGAGGTAGTTTCATTGCCTTAAGAACTAAGATCTCGTGGACATGTTAGGGAATTCATTATGAAGAGCGTATTATAAGCTCATTTTATGGGAAAGGCATATTTCTTTCTTTTGTTTTTAATATAGAGACAGGGTCTCACTGTGTTGCCCAGGCTGGTCTCAAGCAGTCCTCTTGCCTCACCCCCAAAGTGTTGGGATTTACCGGTATAAGCCACTGTGTCCAGTGTGAAAGACATATTTCTTATATGAGGTAGCTAAATGAAATATAGCAGGGTTTTTAGAGAGGGAATCATCAGGTTTAATATATTAGCATGTATTCGGATTTTGATTAAACATAGAAGGAAACTGTTAAGATTGGTTTGTGAGTGGACTGAAAAAGTTCTTCAAATGTTCACTAATCCTTAGAGATTAAAAATTAGCATAGAAGTCGCCATTCAGGCTAGATTTTTTTAATGTGTTGTTTAAATAAAAAATAATGGCCTGCAGGCTGAGCGTGGTGGCTCACACCTGTAATCCCAGCACTTTGCGAGGCTGAGGCAGGAGGATTGCTTGAGCCCGAGAGTTCAAGATCATCCTGGGCGACATAGCAGTTCAGTGTCTCTACCAAAAAATTAGCCTTGCATGGTTCTGAGCACCTGTAGTCCCAGCTACTCAGGAGGTTGAGGCAGGAGGATTGCTTGAGCCCAGGAGGTCTAGGTTTCAGTGAGCTATGACCACGCCACTGCACTCCAGCCTGGGTGAGAGAGCAAAACCCTTTCTCAAAAAAATTTTTTTAAAAAATGGGATGTATATTGTTCTTCTAAAGACTACAAAAAAGTTACAATTAGTGTAAGTAAATAAGTCAGTAATAATCACCACATGGAGAACAACTGTTAGCATTCTTGTGTATGGTATGCTTGAGCAGATGAGGAAACAGTTTTAAGTCTTTCTGCCGTTAGGCACACAAACCTGGGAGACTGAAAATATTTGTTGTCCAAAATTACCATTAATTAAATGAAAAATGCATCGTTTAACAGAAGACTTCAAATAATACTGAATTTTAGGATCTGTTCTAAAAGTTTCCCATTTATTAATAACATAATATTTCTCAAAACAATGTTAACCCCAAGTAGCCTGGCTACAGAACTTGAACTCGAGTCATGTCTCAGGTTGCCTGTGTTTGAAACTCAGCTCTGTCACTTCTGTGACAATAACTATGTGACCTCAATTAAGCTTCTTAACATCTCTGTGCTTGTTTCCTCATTTATAAGGATTGTAATAATATCTCATTTTATAGGATTGTTGAGAAGTTAAGTATTAAAGCACTACCTGGCACAAAGTTGAAGCTTTGAGGTTAGCCTTTTAAAAAAAAAGTAATTTTGGGCTCACATCCTATACCTTTAAATTTCCTTTAAAAGACAGTGACATAATCTAAAGGGCATTGAAGGTCTAGTAGAGTTTAAGATAATCATGCTATAGGCAAAATTTAAAGTGATTAATAGTAAATTTGCTTTACTGATTTGTATATTTAATTCATAATTGTTTCTTTACAGGTTTCTTTACCTCCAGAAAGAAGAATATTGGCCCCTTGAATTCTGGACGTTCATTGAAGAGTCTGAAATTAGGGACTTATTTCAAATTTGGACATGGCTAGTCGAGGCGCAACAAGACCCAACGGGCCAAATACTGGAAATAAAATATGCCAGTTCAAACTAGTACTTCTGGGAGAGTCCGCTGTTGGCAAATCAAGCCTAGTGCTTCGTTTTGTGAAAGGCCAATTTCATGAATTTCAAGAGAGTACCATTGGGGGTGAGATTTTCTTTTTTCCCTGCTTCATTTAATTGAATCATACATTGACAGAAAATATTTTGATGTTCCAATTGTGTGATTATGAATAGCTAAATAAGTCATAGAGTGAAGAAAAGAGCTGTTCAGCTTACCTTAGCTTTAAAACTTGCCTTTATCTTTGTTAAAATGATGTGTTTTTATATTTGATTGTTTGGTTAATCCCTTGTGGTTATATTGTAGCTAAAATACAGATAAAAAACATGAGTAGAATCAGTGTCTCAAATAATAACATTTGACCTGATACCTATTTCTAGCTAACAACTAGAAGCTTCTTCAAATTAATACAGTACATGTTTGTGCTCCATTGTATTGGTTTAAAATGAATAGTAAAAAAGATAACCTTAAATTCTGATCTATATAACTGAAGTATTTGTAAATAATTATACTTATTTGTAAAATTAAATGTAATTAAATACTGCTAGATGTACTTTTTTTTGGTATTTAAGAGATGGGATCTTGCCGTCGCCTAGGCTGGAGTGCAGTGTCCGGATCATAGCTCACTGCAGACTGCAGCCTGGAACTCTGGGCTCAAATGATCTTCCTGCCTTAGCCTCCCACCAAGTAGTTGGACCTAAGGGTGCGTGCCACCATGCCAGGCAAGTTTTTTTTTTTTTTTTTTTTTTTAAGAGTCAGAGTCTTGCTGTGTTTCCAGGTTGGTCTTGAACTCCTGGCCTCAAGTGAGCCTCCAGCCTCAACCTCCCAGGTGCTCCCTGCTGAGATGCACATGTAAGAATGCTCCTAAGCTGAGGGAGGAGAAAAAGTGATTAATGGAAAGGGACGTAACAGGAAAATGGAACCTGAAGAAAAAGATGAAAGAAGAAGGGAAAGAGTAGGGGCACTGACACGGGTGGTTATGGTGGGACAGAGATGAGGGGAAGGTAAGATGCAGGATGAAAAGGAGACAACAAATAGTACAGTATCATCAAGAGAGGACTTGAAATGGGAAAATTGAATTTTAGCTGGGCATGGTGGTGTATTCCTGTAGTCCCAGGTATTTGGAGGCTGAGGCAGGATTATTTTAGCCTAGGAGTTCAAGTCTAGCCTGGGCAACATAATGAGAACCCATCTCTTAAAAAAAAATTGACTTTAATCAAAGAAACCTATAATTATATAGCAATGGGACAAGATAGCCTCTTTTGGGCCTCTGTTTCATCTGTGGAATGATGCTTTTCAATTAGATGATGTGTGGGAAGAGCCACACGGTTTGAGATTCGCAATATTTTGCAAGTGATATATAATTAAGCAATGCTGTTTTCTAAGGTATTTGTGTATATATTTTAACCCCATCCTGTAAAATTAAAGTCGAACTTTGGAAATAAGACAGGTAGATACCAACTGGCATGTGGCAACTTCTTGGAATCTGTCTTTCAGAGGCAAAACTTTATACTATGCATTTAGTGAATGCTCTTCTGCAAATATACTTGAGAATGTTATTCATAATCTTAGACCCATTCTAGTAAGATAAGTTACAGAAGTCTACTACCTCCTGGCCTTTTTATATCTTGTTAAAATGTTATATTAGAATGTTTTATGTTTTTTCTAATGGCTGAGCATCAGAAAGCATCATGGAGCTTTTATTTTGAGTCAGAAGTCTTGGCATTTTAAAAAATGTTAATACACAATGTATTAGACATCCTTTGTGATTTTTTTTTTTTTCCCTGAAAGTACATCCACATGTGATTTTGTTGTTGTTACTGTTAATACATTATATCCAGTTTAATAATGAAGTACTACTTCTGAAGAAGGTTTTGCTTCCTCCAGAAGTGATTTGGTCAAAGCTAACTGTCCCATCTAGTAGGAAAAGTTTAAAGACTGCTAGATCATGTCCACCTACTTATTTGACTGTTAATGGAAGCATTTCCCAAAGTATATATGCATTCTGGGTTAAATACCTGGGCCAAATAGGTTTGGGACTTACTATATGCTACTCTTCTCCCCTCTCTTTGTTATTTTATTAAAATAATAAAAACTCTGAAGTACTGTAGTATAGGACTTAATTCCTGGGGAGCTTTGCAAGAGCTTAAGATTAGAATTTTTATCTTGTTTTGGATAATGCACTTCTAAGTTTATTTTTTCCTAATGATAGCTCAAGAAGGATGTTTAAAAGAAAAATGTAACCCCATATCCTGTGTATCATAAATATATCTCTGATATGTGTGTATCTCTATATAATCTCCATGTAACACCAATTAGATTGTCTAGATTTCATTAATGAATTTTTCGTAAAGATTTTCATTTCTATGTGTAGAGCTTCCTGTTTAAAAACAAAAAGGAATTTGCATCCAAATTTCTATTAATCCTTTTTTTTTTTTTTTTGAGACAACGTCTCTGTCGCCCAGGATGAAGTGCAGTGGTGTAGCCCTGGCTCACTGCAACCTCCGCTTCCCAGGATCGAGCAAGTCTCATGCCTCAGCCCCCCAAGTAGCTGGGACTACAGGCGCAAGCCACCACTCCTGGCTAATTTTTGTATTTTCAGTAGAGATGGGGTTTCACCATGTCAGCCGGGTTGGTCTTGAACTCCTGGCCTCAAGTGATCCGCCTGCCTCGGGCTCTCTAAGTGCTGGGATTACAGGCATGAGCCACTGCCCCTGGCCCTACTTTCTGTTAATCTTTATTGGATACTTTTTCACTGTGCTGACCCCATGTGAATACTCTTCAGGAGGTATGACAGTACCATTATGATTGTAGCTGTGGACACTATTCTTTTATGCTCTGTACTCATAGCTCTTCACCTTTAGGAACTAGAGTAGATGTAAAGCATTTAAGAATTTTAAGGTTTGAGCTATTTCATGATCAACCCGAAAGGTCCATAACTTGTAGGTAATACATATTTTTGTTTTGACTGTCATGTAGTAGAAGTTACCTGAAAAATGAAGCCAACCAACTCTTTTGCATTTCAACTGTTGGTTTATTTTTTTTGAGACGGAGTTTCACTACGTGGCCCAGGTTGGAGTGCAGTGGTGTGATCTAGCTGACTGCAACCTCTACTTCCCAGGTTCAGGCAATTCTCCTGCCTCAGCTTCCTGAGTAGCTGGGATTACAGGCCCACACCACCACTCCCAGCGAACTTTTGTATTTTTGGTAGAGACAGGGTTTTGCCATCTTGGCCAGGCTGGTCTCAGACTCCTGACCTCAAGTGATCCACCTGCCTCGGCCTCCCAAAGTGCTGGAATTATAGGCGTGAACCTCCACGCCTGGCCTCAACTGTTTAATTTTTCACTTTACTGTTTATATCTCCTAACATGAGTTATTGTTCTGAAGCACTCAAAATTTTAATCTCTGTTTGATTGTGTTCGAAGGTGGATATCATATGTTACACTCTTGATTTGTGGATTCTGGATTCATTAAGAATATCAAGATTTCTTCTGTAATTTGTGTGGTTCTTCCTAAATACAATAACTTGATTTACGAATTCCCGTTGCGCTGGGCGCAGTGGCTCGCACTGTAATCCCAGCACTTTGGGAAGCTGAGGTGGGCAGATCGCTTGAGTCCAGGAGTTTGAGACCAGCCTGGCCAACATAGCAAAACCCCGTCTTTACAAAAAATACGAAAATTAGCCGGGCATGGTGGCGCACACCTGTAGTCCCAGCTGCTGAGAAGGCTGAAGTGGGAGGATTGCTTGAGCTCAAGAGGCGGAGGTTACAGTGAGCTGAGACTGCACCACCACACTCCAGCCTGGGTGACAATGAGAACCTTGTCTCAAAACAAAACAAAACAAAAAAGAATCCCTGTTGCCTCACCGTACTTCATGCATCTTACCCCTATAGCACTCTTGATGAAATTGCTTGCAGCAGATTTAGCAATTTAGAGAATTCTAGCTTGTTTGTAGGGGTTTAAAGTTTGCATGACATTTATGTTTCTATTGTTGGTCTAAAGTTAGCCCAGAGATGAGCAGGGAGCAGTAGGCTCAGAGAGTTGTCTTCCTTCTTTACTTGGTACTGCATCTCTAGGCTTGGTAGCTCTTCAGTAAATACTCTCAAAAAATACTTATTTTTAAGAAGACATTTATGTGATATTTATAAACAAATTAATCCTCAGTGGTTATAATATGCAGTGAAATAGCAAGCAGACAATCCTTTTTTTCTCTTCTGAGAAAAGTGCTTCATACCACAGTTACAATTTTGTATGCACTAATCAAAAAATGTCTTATAAACTCTAAAGTTTAGGTGATGGAACTGTACGTGAAAATAACATTCCTCTTGCTGGTTCTGTGATTTTTGTACATTAGCTTAGAACAGTGGTCCTCAAAGAGCATTCCCACTTCCAGAAGCAGCTGCCTTAACTAGGAACTTGTTAAAATGCATAATCCCATGTTGAATCAAAACATTTGGGTGGGACCAACAATTTAGGTTTTAGTAAGTATTCCAGATGATTCTGATGGCATGCTAAATTTGAGCAGTTGATTTTACATTGGTACTAACATTGATTCACCCATACATGGAATAATTGGGAGGTTTTTTTGAGGTGTGGTGTTTGTCGGATTTTTAAAAACATTGTTGACTGGGCGCGGCAGCTCACACCTGTAATCCCAATACTTTGGGAGGCTGAGGCAGGTGGATCACGAGGTCAGGAGTTCAAGACCAGCTTGCCAATGTGATGTAACCCTGTCTCTGCTAAAAATACAAAAATTAGCCAGGCATGGTGGCATGCGCCTGTAGTCCCAGCTACTTGGGAGGCTGAGGCAGGAGATTCGCTTGAACCCAGGAGGCGGAGGAGGTTGTTGCAATGAGCTGAGATCATGCCATTGCACTCCAGCCTGGGTGTCTCAGCGAGACTCCGTCTTAAAAAAAAAAATTGTTTATGCAACTAACCTAGTTTGAGAACTACATGTATTATGTACTGCTCACATTACATGTTATCTGTATCTCTTTATAGGAGAATGCCTTCCTGTTAGCCACCTGCCAGACATCTTTAGGAAAGTATGATCCCTCTGTCCAATCAAGAGTATTCTGCTTTTTCTCTACTTAGGGAGTACCCATAGTTTTCAGTTATCTGTACCACTGCTGCTCTCCTTTCTTGTCACAAATGATCAAGGCCTGATAATACACAAAATTAATTAAGAAATTTAGTGTAGGCCAGGCGCGGTGGCTCATGCCTGTAATCCCAGCATTTTGGGAGGGTGCCAGCACACTGGCAGATCACGAGGTCAGGAGTTCGAGACCAGCCTGGCCAACATGGTGAGCCTTCATCTCTACTAAAAATACCAGAATTAGCTAGGTGTGGTGGTGGGTGCCTGTAACCCCAGCTACTCAGGAGGCTGAGGCAGGAGAGACATTTGAACCCAGGAAGCGGAGGTTGCAGTGAGCCGAGATCGCGCCATTGCACTCCAGCCTGGGCGACAGGGCGAGACTCCATCTCAAAAAAAAAGAAATTTAGTGCAACTATTAACTTTAAGTGAAGTGCTGTTTCTACTTATATATTTAACATTCATCTAAATTGGTTAGCATGGCCAACTAGTTGTTTTTATTCTAAAACAACCTATAACAGGAATAAAAGTTACTGTTAAAATGAAGAAAAACAAGGCTTATTTCAAAGTTGTTATTAACATACTATTTTACCTAACAATTTATGGCCAAGTCATTCTGAAGAATAAACTATTGTGGTTAAGAGAGAAGACTGTATCCAGATTGAAGTTTTTACCACAATGCCTGGCACAGTAAAAGGTTTATTAAATTATAGCTATTACAGTTACCATCACCAGTTACTTTTGGCTGAGTCATTTTGTCACTGTTGATATTTTTGTTGTTTTGTCATGACATAGTATTATCTTGAGATGGTAGCTGTTACACCTAGTGCATAGCATTTGATTTAGAAAATTTGAAGATTTGAAAAATGTTGTGGTTTTTTTCCTGTTTTTTTTTGTTTGTTTGTTTTGTTTTTTAAACAGCCTGCTTTGTTGTCCAGGCTGGTGTACATTGGTGGCATCAAAGCTCACTGCAGCCTTGACGTGACGTCAAGTGGTCCTCCCAAGTAGCTGGGACTGACTATAGGCATGCACCCCACACTTGGCTAATTTTTTATTTTTTTGTAGGGACAGGTCTCTCTGTTGGTGCCTAAGCTGGTCTCAAGCTCCTGGGCTACAGCAGTCCTCCCACCTCAGCCTCCCAAAGTGCTGGGATCAAAGGTGTAAGCCACTGTGCCCAGCCCAACTGTGTTATTTGTGGAAGTTTCTCAGAGGGAGAAATTACAGGGCTAAAGTACTACACATGTGCATATATTAAAGTTTTTTCCATTAACTACTTAATGTGTACCTGAAAACTGCTAAATTCTTAAATGTCCTTACCATTAAAAAATACTAAGTGCCGGGCGCATGGCTCATGCCTGTAATCCCAACACTTTGGGAGGCTAAAGTGGTCAGATCGCTTGAGACCAACCTGGCCAACATGGCCAAACCGCATCCCTACAAAAAAAAAAAAAAAAAAAGCAAAAATTAGCTGAGCATGGTTGCGCACGCCTGTAATTCCAGCTACTCGGGAGGCTGAGGCATGAGTATTGCTTGAACCTGGGAGGCAGAGGTTGCAGTGAGCCCAGATAGCGCCACTGCATTCCAGCCTGAGCAACAAAGTGAGATTCTGTCGTGGAGGTTGCAGTGAGCCGAGATAGCGCCACTGCACTCCAGCCTGAGCAATAGAGTGAGACTCTGTCTCAAAAAAAAAAAAGGTAAGTAGGCGAGGTGATCAATATTGAATTACCTTGATTTAGTCACCTCACAATGTGTACATGTATCAAAACATCATGTTATATATCGTTAAGTATATATTGTAAATACATAACGATTTTTATTTTTCAACAATACCTTAATAAAGCTGGGGGGAATAAAGTTACTTCCTAAACAGAAAAGCTAGCCAGAAAATTTAAATCCAAATAACTCAAGTTTTTCCAGTAGTAGAAAGCTTTCTACCATTGCCCTTCACTTGTTAGCCTTCAGAATGACTTGTTTGTTTAATTATAATCTGTGCATTTATTTAATGTGCTTTTATCTTTTTGCATGTGCACATTGTTAAAAGTGCTTTTGAGAAAGGATAGAAGACCTAGAGACCAAACCACCAGCATGTGGTTTTTGATTCATGAGAAAAAATGTGTGTTTGAAATATTCATTCTACTTTCTGATACATTGATATTTAAAATTTGTGGAAGTTAATCATTTGGTTTCAAGCAAAATAATAATATCTTTGTGCATCATATTTTCTCCTAAAAAGTACATATTCAGAATTTGAGAGGTTGTTACCCAGAGAAGCTGGTAGAGATTTGATATTTCAAATTTATATCACAACCTAAAAAAATCTTTCAGTAGTCTTAATTATTCCCCAATTTCTTAGTTTAAATATTATCATATGTGGCTACTTAAACATTCCTGTGAGCTGGGAGTCAGTATGCATGGTTCTAATCCTCACATGCTTTCATAAGCATTTATGTGAACTCCATTTACATATTTGTTAACACGAGAGTATTGAACTAGGTAAGGATTCTTGTAGGCCAGGTGTGGTGGCTAACGCCTGTAATCCCAACACTTTGGAAGGCCGAGGCAGGCATATCACCTGAGGTCAGGAGTTCGAAACCAGCCTGACCAACATGGCAAAACACTGTCTCTACTAAAAATACAAAAACTAGCGGGGCGTAGTGTCGTGTGCCTGTAATCCCAGCTACTGAGGCATGAGAATTGCTTCAACCTGGGAGGCGGAGGTTGCAGTGAGCTGAGATCACACCACTGCACTTCACCCTGGGTGACAGGGCACTGAGGCAGGGGAGGCTGAGACATGAGAATTTCTTCAACCTGGGAGGCGGAGGTTGCAGTGAGCTGAGATCGCACCACTGCACTTACTTCAACCTGGGTGACAGAGCGAGACTCTGTCTCAAAAAAAGAAAAAAGGATTCTTGTAGAGCAGATGTTCTTATAAACTGTGTACTCTTCTCATTAAACAATACAGTCAATACAATTTAACTTTTGTTTTCTTAAAATGTATTTCAAGATTTGGAATCATTATGAGCATCAGTTTTTGCCTTGCCGTGCTTAATGTGTTGACGTCCTCTGGTGCTTTGGAAGTATTCAAGCTGTTTGGTAGAATGATTTTGCCAAATAGCTCTTAGTGAACTGCTAACTGATACACTAATTTGCTGCTTTTATTTGTTATATATGGGAAATATTAGGTTGTCTAAAGCAAATCAAGATAAAACCAGAAATCATCTGATGATTCTAAAACTAGAAATCAGGGACGACTTCTTGGTATGGTTTGAGAGACAGATTGAGTAAACATTGTAATCTGGTGCTATATATTAAAGGTTTTTAAAAGTGATATTATATGCCACTTTTAAAAAATTAAGCCTAAAACTCCAACTGATCTTCCTGTTATGTACTAATTTATATATACATATATATATACACATATATATACACGTATATACACATATATACGTATATACATATATATATATACTTTCTATAGAAAGTAGTCTCAGTTACATTATGAGGAAATCTGTAAATTTGCGTAACCTTTAGTGCATGGACTTTGTGAGATTTATTCTGGCTGCATTTAGTCTACTTTTGCTAGCTTTCTGGTTGTGTTCTGATTTTTTTTTTTTTTTTTTTTTTTTTGAGGCAGGGTCTTGCTCTGTTGCCCAGGGTGAAGTGCAGTGATGTGATCATGGCTCACTGCAGCCTCAGCCTCTTGGGTCAAGCAGTCATCTCACCTTAGCCTCCTGAGTAGCTGGGACTACAGGTGTGCATCACCATGCCTGGCTAATTTTGAAATTTTTGTAGAGGCGAGGTCTTGCTATGTTGCCCAAGCAGGTCTTAAAACTCCTGACCTCAAGTGATCTCCTGCCTTGGCCTCCCAAAGTGCTGAGATTATAGGCATGAGCCACCACGCTAGGCTGTGTTCTGAATCTATAAGATTTCCAGATAATGATCTTTTCGGAGACACACTCAGAGGCACATGAAAGACACTTGGTTTTGAATAACAATTGGTGGAGGCTGTGGGATGGGAAGTGTTTTAAAATTTTGCTTTTAGAATAGAATAAGAATTCTTACTTGATAGAAACATGGGAAATTTTGGCAAACTGTTCCTTTCTCCCTTTTTTAGGTCATATATCAGAATAACCTGACATTGCATATACATAATCTTGTTTATGAAGTATGCTGAGTAAATTTATGATAGGATAGTATCATTTGGAGTTACATCAAGAGCCTTTTCAGCAAACCTCTTCGTGAAGGAGAATAAAGATGTGTGAGAGTAAGAAAAGCAATAAGAGTACTTCTAAAGGTTTTTGTTTGTTTTTGAGATGGGCTCTCGCTCTGTGCCAGACTGGAGTGCAGTGGCATGATCATGGCTCACTGCAGCCTCAACCTCTGGGCTCCAGCCATCTTCCCACCTCAGCCTTCTGAGTAGCTGAGACCACAGGCATGTGTGCCCCTGCCCCCGGCTAATTTTGTATTTTTGGTTGAGATGGCTATTCTCCATGTTTCCCAGGCTCGTCTCGAACTCCTGAGCTCAAGCAATCAACCTGCCTTAGCCTCCCAGAGTGCTGGGAATACAGGCATAAGCCACTTTTTCAGGCATCATTTTTTGTTTTTTAATTCATTGGCTACCTTGATGTATATGTAAACTTTAGTTACCTAGTTGCTAAATTCTTCAAGATGAAAGTTAAGTGTTACTGAAGTCATATGTTGGACTTTGAAAATAAGAATGCTCTACAAATCAGAATATCTGAAGTAAGTGTTGCTAAACAGCATTCATCCTCTTGTTTGAGGAAAGGTAGAAGCAGGATGAAGAACCGGTTAGTTATTCATGGTTTTTTAAGCCTTAAGTGTTCTCAGTAGTAGTTGTTGGATATTCTTTGGGCCCCAAAGAAGTGGGTTGATACGTGACTAGTCACTGCACAATTATCAGACACCTTCAGCTTTTCTCAGTCAAAAAACTGTTCTTTATCTTTGCATAAAACTAGAGCCAGAATATGTTCCACCTAGTTACTATCATTTTTATTTGAGGTATAACATGAATAGAATTATCTCCTCTATTGCATTCATAAGTAATTTGTAAATTTTAGAAAAATGTGACTTCTAGGAAATAAAGGATAATTTAAAGATAGAACACTTACAATAATTACTTGTTATGTGATACATTCCTAGAACTTAAACAGCATTTTCATAAGTTTCATCTGTACCTTACCATGGCTATATGGGGAGGTACTAATTTTATAGACAAGGAAACTGAAGCAATAAAGGTTAAGTATATGCTTGAAGTTTTGCAACTAGGTGACAGCTGGGATTAAAGACATCTTTCTGAAATACCATTCATGTTCTGGAATGTACTGTGTATGTGTGTATTTCTCCTTGCAAGAACCTATCAGACTAGAAAATTTGGCTCATAGAGTACACATGACAAGCGTTCTGTTAAATAATACGTAGTATTTGACAGGTAGGGGCCTTCTTGCTATGTATCACTTAAGGAAAATAATGTGAAAGTATTTTGAGAACAAAAGAATATAAGGTGATTATTTAAATTGTCCATATTCCTAAATTATCATCACCATTTTCATTTTTATGCCATCATCATGTATCACACGCTGTATTTTAACTGACTTTAATCAAATGCATTAATTTGTTCATGTGAGTCAAAATTCAAGAGGTTTATAAGATTTACAGTGAAAAATCTCCCCCTCATCTTCTGTCTAGCCCACTCAGTTCTTTTCCCCAAAGATGATGTTACTTTGTTATATATCCTTGCAAAGTTACTACTATACTCAAATCTATATATTCTTGTCTCCCTTTTTACAAAATTTGAAATATGTCAGATCTACTGTAATACACTGTTTTTCACTTTAATGCTGTTCTAGTTATCTATTGCTGAGACACAAATGACTCGTCCAAAATGTAGAGACTTAAAATTATTTTGTCATCTGCATGGTTCTGGTGAGTGGGCTTAGTAGGTGGTTCTCACTCTGATCTTTCCCTTGCTTTTGCAGTTCATTATGGGGCAAGAATCATCTCAACACATCTGGCACTTGGTGCTGGCTGTTGGTTGGGACCTCAGATGGGGCTGTTAGCTAGAACACACCTACATGTAGTAGCCTTTTATGACTTTGCTCCAGAAGTCACATAGATAGATAACATCAATTCTATTCTAGTCACAGGCCTGTACAGATTCAAGGGAAGAGTGTCAACATCACACTGTAAGAAGAATGTGGTGTGGAATGTCTTGTTGCAGCTGCCTTAGAAAATACAATCTACTGGCTGGGCATGGTGGCTCACACCTGTAATCCCAGCACTTTGGGAGGCTGAGGTGGGCAGATCACAAGGACAGGAGTTCGAGACCAGCCTGGCTAACATAGTGAAACCCCTTCTCTACTAAAAATACAAAAATTAACCGGGCATGGTGGCACGTGCGTGTAGTCCCAGCTACTGGGGAGGCTGAGGCAGGAGAATGGCTTGAACCTGGGAGGCGGAGATTGTGGTAAGCTGAGATTGCACCACTGCAATCCACCCTGGGCAACAGAGCGAGAATCCATCTCAAAAAAAAAAATACTGTCTACCGTAAGACCTATCTATATCAAAAGAACATCTGCATTTTTCTTGGCTGTAACAGTATTCCCTTGCATGGGTCATATTAGTAATATAAGTTCTCTAGTTTTAGATATGCACATTGTTATATCTTTGGCTGTAATAGTACTGTGCTAAGTAACAGTGAGCAGTAATTTCTTACATATTCTGAGTATATCTGCAGTATATATTTTTAGAGCCCATTGTGTTTGGTTTCTCTTTTTTTCTTTTTGAATTGGGGTGTCACTTGCCCAGGCTGGTGTGCAGTGACGCTATCATAGCTTACTGCAGCCTGGACCTCCTGGGCTCAAATGATATTTCCACTTCAGCCTCCCAAGTAGCTGGGACTACAGGTATGCACCAACACACTTGGCTGATTTTTAAATTTTTGTAGAGAAGGGTTCTCATTATGTTGCCCAGGGTAGTCTCAAGCTCCTGGCCTCAAGCCATCCTCCTACCTTGGCCTCCCAAAGTGTTGGGATTAAAGGCATGAGCCACCATGCCCAGCCTGTGTTTAGTTTTTCTGTGAACTATTCAAAACTTCATGTTATTTCTATGTAGATTTCTTTATAATAGTCACACTACTGTGTTCCATTTTATTTATTAATGGTAATATTTCTCAGTACATCTATATTGTCATATTTTAGTATCTGGCAATCTTCTCTTTTTATTATTTTTTAACTGTTCCATTGTTGGGCATTTAATGTTTGCTTTTTTGTTTGCTGTTTTAGGTAATCACCTAATAGGGGATATCTTAGAATTTCACCACCCCCCCCCCCCCGACGACTTATTTTTGTTAGATCAATTTCTAGAGGTGATTACTGAACCCAAAGGAATTTTATCCTAATAAAATTGTTTTGTAGGATCAAAAGAATTCTAGTCTTCATCCTTTTTTATCCCTTAGAGATACACCCAATTTCTTTGGGAGTTGGCATAGATAATTATATCCTAGGATTACAGGTTTCCTCTAACTGTTAATAGGAGTTTAAGTTTTCCTTCTCTGTTTAGTCTTCTTTTCTATTATGTTGTAAAATTCTCAGATATCAGAACTTTTTTGTTTTGAGAGACAAGGTCTTCCTCTGTCACCCAGGCTGAAGAGCAGTGGCATGAATATGGCTCACTGCAGCCTCCACCCCCTGGGCTCAAATGATCCTCCCACCTCAGCCTCCCAAGTAGATGGTACTACATGTGCATGTGCCACCATGCCTGGCTAATTTATTTTTAAGATGGAGTCTTGATATGTTGCCCAGGCTGGTTTTGAACTCCTGGCCTCAAGCAATCTTCCTGAGACAGGAATCCCAAAGTGCTGGGATTACAGGTGTGAGCCACTGTGCCCAGCCAAATACTAGAACTTTTAAATTCATTTAGTATGTAAGCTTACTGCCAAGCATGAAAGAATCACTTTGAAGGCCAGTAATGTTTTAAAGGTCTGGAAGATTCTCTTGAGGGCTAAGAAGCATTATGTGCTAGGTTCTTGAACCAGGAGAAAAGGGGTGTCACTAAGAAGAAGGGAAAGAATCCTGGTATGCAAAATAGCTTGGGTGCTATCTTTGCACATTTGACAAGTTTAGTGAAGTACTATTGAACTGTTTAGTAAAGTATATCTGTTGTCTATAGATAAAATGTCTTTTGTAGATATTTATATATCTACCCACCTACCTATAGATATCTATATATCTGTATCTATATATCCCTTAAAGCTAAGCTAATTTCCTTAACCTTTTCTCTGTTGATATTTGTTTGGTAGCCTTTATCTGATTCTAGTTAATAACTCGTACCCTATCATTTTTTTTAAAATACCCTTTGTCTTTGTAATGTGTTCTTTCTTTCTTCTTCCCAATTCAGTTTTGGTACGTTCCTGTTACGTAAATCTAATCTGGTGAGCAGAGACTTTCTTAGGATTATGCCACTTGGTGAGGTAATCACAGGGTCTTAGCCCTGAAGGTGCTCATACTGACTTTATCAGTTTATTCTAGGATGATCAGGTTTGGGGCACTAACTTAATACTAACAAACTCCTAAGATTAATTTAATTTTATTTATTTGTCTGAGACAGAGTCGCCCAGGCTGGAGTGCAGTGGCGCGATCTTGGCTCACTGCAACCTCTGCCTCCCTGGTTCAAACGATTCTTGTGCCTCAGCCTCCTGAGGCTGGGACTACAGGCGCATGTCACCACGTCTGGCTAATTTTTGTAGTTTTAGTAGAGACAAGGTTTCACCATGTTGGCCAGGCTGGTCTTGAACTACCTTAGGTCCCACCTTGGCCTCCTAAAATGCTAGAATTACACAGACGGGAACTACCATGCCTAGCCAAAACTCCTAAGATTAACTTACTTACTTACTTTATTTATTTATTTGAGACGGAGTCTCACTCTGTCCCCTAGGCTGGAACGCAGTGGTGTAATCTCAGCTCACTGCAACATCTGCCTCCTGGGTTCACCTGTCTCTGCCTCCCAGATAGCTGGGATTGCAGGTGCATGCCACCATGCCCGACTAATTTTTGTATTTTTAGTAGAGATGGGGTTTCACCATGTTGGCCAGGCTGGTCTCGAACTCCTGACATCAAGTGATCCACCCGCCTCGGCCTCCCAAAGTGCTGGGATTACAGGTGTGAGCTACTGTGCCCAGCCCTAAGATTAATTTTCAAACAATGTGCATCAGTATGTTAGAAATACCTAGTGTTAGCCGGGTGTGGTGGTGCGTGCCTATAGTCCCAACCACTCCGGAGGCTGACTTGGGAGGACTGCTTGAGGCCAGGAGTTCAAGGGCGCAGTGAACTGTGATTGCATCACTGCCCCAACCTGGGTGACAGTGGGAGACTCTCTCTTTAAAAAAAAAAAGAAAGAAAGAAAAATAGAAATTCTCAGGGCGACGATGTTCATCTGGTGACATGTGGCTGACTGTCTTATGTACTGGTTAGTGGATTCCCTTAGAGTTGGGTGTCCGTAAGGGTTGCTGTCAAGCTGTGATAGTAAAGAGCATTGACTTATCAATATCTTTTACCCTAGACAGTATTGGAGAAATGCTAATTTTTATTCTTTACCTCACTCTTGACTTCATGCAGGATCTTCCCTTTGTATCGTTAATATTCTTCAGGATTTTAAATCGTTTCACAACTATTACCTTTAGATGTTTCTCATAGATTTTTATATTTGTTTCCTTCCATCCTTCATTTATTTTTTGGGGCAAGGGTTGGGGTGGGGACGGGACGACAGGGTCTCACTGCCACCCAGGCTCAGGTGATCCTCCTGCCTGAGCCACAAACCTCTCCCACCAATCCCCTCGCCCAGTAGCTGGGACTACATGTGCACGCCACCACACCTATTTTTGTATTTTTGTTAGTAGAGACGATTTCTCCATGTTGCCCAGGCTGGTCTCGAACTCCCAGGCTCAAGCAGCATGCCCGCCTGGGCCTCCCAAAGTGCTGGGACTACAGGTGTGAACCACTGCGCCTTACCCAGATTTCTTTTTAAAATTGTGGTAAAATATCCGTAACACAAAATTTACCATTTTAACCATTTTTGAATATACAGTTGAGTGGTATTAGGTACTTTTAACATTGTTGTGTGACTATCCAAAACTTTACCTTCCCTAGCTGAAACTCTGCACCCACTAAACAATAACTACCCCTTCTTCGCGTGTCTGGCAACTACCATTCACCTTTTTCTCTCTGACTCTGACTACTCAAGCTACCTCACATAAGTAGAATTGTACAGTATTTGTACTTTTGTGGTTTCCTTATTTCATTTAGCATAATGTCCTCAATGTTCCATCCATGTTGTAAAGCATGTGCCAGAATTTCCTTCCTAAAACTTTTTAGGCTGGATAATATTCCATTGTATGTATATACTTCATCTTGCTTGTCCATCATTGGACACTTAGGTTGCTTTCATCTTTAGCTGTTATGAATAATGTTGCTGTAAACATTGGTGTACAAATAGTGTTTTAAGTTCCTGCTTTCACTACTTTTGGATGTATGCCCGTAAGAGGAATTGCTGGATCATATGGTGATTCTATCTTTAATATATTTGAGAAATCTCTATACAGTTTTCCATACCAGCTGCAAAGCAGTTCCAGTTTCTCCACATGATCACTCACACTTTACCTTTTTCTCTTGGTTTGATCATAGCCATTCTAGTGGCAGTGAAGTGGTAATTTGTGGTTTTGATTTGCATATCCCTAATGATTGGTGACATTGAACATCTTTCCATGTGCTTATTGGACTTTATTTATTTATTTATTTATTTTATTTATTTTGGTTTTTTGAAATAGGGTCTCACTCTGTCACCCAGGCTGGAGTGCAGTAGCATGATCACAGCACACTGCAGCCTGACCTCCTGAGCTCAAGTGATTGTTCTGCCTGTACCTCCCAAGTAGTCCAGCGCATACCCCCATGCCTGGCTGATATTTAAATTTTTTATAGAGACAGTCTCACTATATTGTTCAGGCAGATCTTGAACGCCTGCTTAAGCAGTTCTATTGCCTTGGCCTTCCAAAGTCCTGGGATTACAGTTGTGAACCACTGTGCCCAGCTCTTATTGGTCATTTGTGTATATTCGTTGGATCAATGTTTATTCAAGTCCTTTGTCCATTTTTTTTTTTTTTTTTGAGATGGAGTTTCAGTCTGCCGCCCAGGCTGGAGTGCCATGGCACCATCTTGGCTTGCTGCAACCTCCATCTCCTGGGTACAAGCAATTCTTCTGCCTCAGCTTCCAGAGTAGCTGGGATTACAGGCAACCGCCACCACGTCCAGCTGATTTTTGTATTTTTAGTAGAGACAGGGATTTGTCATTTTGGCCAGGCTGATCTTGAACTCCTGACCTCGGGTCATCCACCCACTTCAGTCTCCCAAAGTGCTGGGATTACAGGCATGAGCCATTGCGCTCGGTCCTTTGTCCATTTTCTAATCAGGTTTTTTGTTGTTGCTGAGTTGTAGGGGTTCCTTATATTAATATATTCTAGCTTTCAGTTCCTTATCAGATGCTCATTGATTTTTAAGAGTGAATTCTAGATAAATTAGTATAGATCACCTCTTAAGATGGATTAATTTTGGGAAGATTGCTGTCTTTCTATATGCTATCTATATAATAATTTTTTATTTTGTTGTTAGGCTTTTGAAATATTTTCTTTTTGGGTTTACTCACAGTGTGTATGCTTTACTGTGCCCTATTTTTTCTTTTCTCCCTCCTGGGTGCTGAGTAATACTTTGACCTGTTCTACTTTTATTTCTTACTCTTCCTCACATTAATTTAAATGTAACTCTTCCCTAACTACACTCACGACTGTCACTTCTGCAGTGCATTTACTGGGTGCTTCCTGTATACACACACTTTCATAGGAAATAAAAATGGCCTCAGTTTTTATTTTTCCTGTTTTCGGCTATGTATTCTTCTCTGTGTGTAATTTTATCATCTGAAGTTAGTGCTTATCTGTCTGAGAAAATCTGTTATGTTGGATTACTGTTGTTAGTACTGATTTTCCCAGTGAACCAATTTCTGTCTTCACTGATAACTTTAGTACCTGATTCTAACAATCTCTAACTTGAATTTTTTTTATCACAAAGCCTCATTCTATTTCTGAAATTTTGAACAAGACCCTTTCCCCTCTCTAGTCACTGCATCCTTTCCTTTTAGTTTTAATTTAGTTGCTACTTAATACTTAGTTACTAGTATTTTTTTTCACTTACACATTGGGATTGTTTTTTTAAAGGTACTCAAATATGACAATCTATATTATTGTTTCTCTATATACATTTATTTACTACCGAAAATTGAAAAAAATAGCACATCAAAATTTCCTTTTACTGCAATTCAAATTTTTGAAAACCAGAAAATCTGATTTATTATGCTCTAGCCAAACTACCCAGTGTTTTCTTTACATTCTTTCCCCACACGTTACTTTACTCTGATTCGTTCTTTTGAGACAGTCTCTCTGTCACCCAGACTGGAGTGCAGTGGCACAATCTCAGCTCACTGCAACCTCCACCTCCAGGATTTAAGGTATTCTTATGCCTCAGCCTCCTGAGTAGGTGGTACTTACAGGCACGTGCCACCATGCCCAGCTAATTTTTGTATTTTTAATAGAGAGCCAGGGTTTCACCATTTTGGCCAGGCTGGTCTCAAACTCTGGGCCTCAAGTGATCCTCCTGCCTCAGCCTCCCACAGTGTGCTGGGATTACAGGCATGAGCCACTGTGCCCGGCCTTACTTCCAATTCTTGATGATGGATTTCATTTCACTGACAAGGTTGTTTTTAATTATTAAATAGTTTTAAATTCTTCGAGCATAAAAGTTTGTTCTACCTGCTGTCGTGCCCTCAGACTGTCTTTTGGAGTTTTAGTGAGATTATTAGGTTAAAAAGTATTAGCATTTTCATGCCTTTGCTACATGTTGCCAAAATCCTTTCCAACAGAGTTGTACGAAATCACCAGCTGTGTTTGGGTTTTTTGCAAATTGCTGTTTTTTGGTTTTGGTTTTTTTTTTTTTTTTTTTTTTTTTTTTTTTAAAGATGAAGTCTCACTCTTGTTGCCCAGGCTGGCGTGCAAAGGCACGATCTCGGCTCACTGCAACCTCTGCCTCCTGGGTTCAAGCGGTTTTCCTGCCTCAGCCTCCCGAGTAGCTGGGAGTACAGGCGCCCACATCCACGTCCAGCTAATTTTTGTATTTTTTAGTAGAGACAGGGTTTTACCATGTTCTTGGTCTTGAACTCCTGAACTCAAGTGATCCGCCTGCCTCGGCCTCCCAAAGTGCTGGGATTACAGGCATGAGCCACCATGCCTGCCTATTTTTATTTTTTCATTATGCTGATTTAGGAGATAAAAATTGTTTTTACTATGTGGATGATTTCGTTGACTGCTGGTCTCCTTTTCTGTTCTTTTGTGAGTTGTCTTTACACATTATCTCTGAGGTTCTAAAGTTTTTCTAAACATTTATAATAGCTTTCTACACATTGAAAATACTAATCACTTAGCATCCATTGTAGAAATTTTTCTCATTAGGTTTGCCCCTTTGTTATGGATGTTATGACACAAGATTTGCAAACCTGAAGTCTCATTTTTGTGTAATCAAATCTGTAGTCTTATATAGAATTTTGGTCACTTTTAATAAAGCAATTCTTTCCTGTCAGTTTTGATAAATAGTAAGTTTGGGCTTGAAGTTGTATGGTTTCTCAGTTTTTGTATTTTTCCCCTTTCTGTTTAATTCATGTAGAATCATTTTAGTTATGGGGTGGCGGTTACTTTGTTTTTCTTTTTTTTTCTTGAGACAGAGTCTCACTCTGTCACCCAGGCTGGAGTGCAGTGGCACGATCTCGGCTCTGCAACCTCTGCCTCCCGGGTTCAAGCAATTCTCCTGCCTCAGTCTCCTGAGTAGCTGGGATTACAGGCTCATGCCACCATGCCCGGCTAATTTTTGTATTTTTAGTAGAGACGGGGTTTCACCATGTTGGTCAGGCTGGCCTTGAACTCCAGACCTTGGGATCCACCCACCTCGGCCTTCCAAAGTGCTGGGATTACAGGCGTGAGCCACCATGCCCGGCCACTTTGTTTTTTAATTATTAATCTTTGGTTTAATGCCATCAATTTGGATATCCTTTCCCTTGCCCAGTGTGTTACAGTGTCTTCCCCTGGCTTACTGTTTGAGTCTTGCATATTATAATAGGCCTTTGGTATTTGCAGATTTGACATTTAAAGCTTCAGCTATTCTTACCTGATTCCAGGGTCTGTGGTAAAGTAATTTGTAGTTTTGCTGAGGCTGAAATGTTACTTGCTTGCTGCCAGGCTTGCAAATAGGAGCTGATCACATAGCTCAGAGGGAGCCTATCAGACAGGCCAGCACCCACATCTCAACACAGCTTTGTTTTTCTCTACTTGTCATCGCGTACACAGTAACTCTCGAAGTGATAAAAGCTGTTTCTTTGTGAAATATGGGCCCAAAAAGAAAACCAACTGCTAGTGCTGGTGATGGAAGTGAAGAGAAAATGAAGCGGTCTAAGAGTGATGGTTCTTAGCCAGAAAATAGACGTTTTGGATAAATTAAAGTGGTTTTACAGATTCAGGTAAGTTTGTGGTTGGTTAATGTTGCTACAGTATTGATGTAGTAGTTTATCTTTTCAGTGGCAGAATTTGTTTACGTAACTTTGTAAATTACTAGTAATGTATTTTTAGGAGCACTGAGGATTTGAAGATGTCACCTAAATGTCAGTTACACTTCACCGAGTTTTATAGGGGAAATCAAACACTGTAGTGGAATTTGGCCAGGTGTGGTGGCTCATGCCTGTAATCCCAGCACTTTGGGAGGCCAAGGCGGATGGATCACCAGAGGTCAGGGGTTCAAGACCAGTCTGGCCAACATGGTGAAACCCCATCTCTACTAAAAATACAAAAATTAGCCAGACGTGGTGGTGGCCGCCTGTAATCCCAGCTACTCGGGAGGCTGAGGCAGGAGAATCACTCGAACCCAGGAAGCGGAGGTTTCAGTGAGCCGAGATCGCACCATTGCACTCCAGCCTGGGCAACAAGAGCTAAACTCCATCTCAAAAAAAAAACAACACTATAGTAGTATTTTAAAACTTCAGGACTTTGAGAAATCATGAACGTCTTAGGGTGTGTTATGTATATCGAGAGTTTATTATACTGGGCTACACTATTCCAGTAATATTTCTGTTCATGTAGTACTGCAGTACTTTTCATTTTTTAAAGTATATTATAAAACTGATTTTCCCTGGCCTCTACTATTGGTCTTTTTCTCCCCCAAAATTATGCTTTATCATACCACATGAACAGTATAGTATGGTGGTGGTGGTGGTGGTTTTGAGACAGACTTACACTCTTGTTGCCCTGGCTGGAGAGCAATGGCACAATCTCGGCTCACTGCAACCTCTGCCTCCCGAGTTCAAGTGATTCTCCTGCCTCAGCCTTCCGAGTGGCTGGGGTTACAGGCATGCGCCACCATGCCTGGCTAATTGTTTTTGTATTTTTAGTAGCGATGAGGTTTCGCCATACTGGTCGGGGGGGTCTCAAACTCCTGACCTCAGGTGATCCACCTGCCTCGGCCTCCCAAAGTGCTGGGATTACAGGCGGAAGCCACCGCTCCCGGCCCAGTACAGTGTTATCAGGTGAAAAATATCTTGTTGTTTTTGAGGTTGTGTTACAACTTGAGTAGATACCTTGTGAAATATCTATTTTTTCACATTTGGGAGCTGCCTCTCTCTACATTCAAATGTTATCTGAAGTAGCCTCTAAATGGTTCCATGTATCTTTTTTAACTTCCTTCTTTTAGTAGACATTTTTGAACATCTGTATGAACAAGGATTTATATTAAATGCTGGTACAGAGAGGAGCTACTACAAGTTGAGCATCCCTAATCTGAAGTCTGAAATGCCCCCAAATTCTTCAAGCATCAATATGATGTCACAAGTGAACAATTTCCACACTTAACACCTTTGCTTTCTCATGAGTCAGTGTACATAAACTTGGTTTAATGCACAAAATTATTTTAGCTTCAGGCTATGTGTACAAGCTTTATGTGAAACAAGCGAATTTCATGTTTTGACTTGGATCCCTTCCCAAAAATATCTCATTATGCAAATATTACAAAATCTTTAAAAATCCAAAACACTCCTGGTTCCAAGCATTTCAGATAAGGGATACTTAACCTGTGGTCATTGCTCAAGTAACTCTCAATCAAGAAGAAAAAGATATAAACCAATGATTATAAAAGGTGTGAAACGTTATTACACAGAGAACTCTGGGAGCACAGATATAGGAGATATTAACTAGGGTGGAATGAAGGAAGGTTTCTAAGCAGAGTTGAGGAATGAATTGATTATCTTCTTTGTTAATCTGAGTGGGATCCATTCCTGTTCCAGCATGATTTCCCTTGGTTTTGTTCCTAGATTTAGAAGTGATGCCCTGTTTTGCTCTAAGGAAGAATCTTGTGTGTTTATTAGGAATGGATATTGACTCAAATGCCTTTTTGTAATTTGTTTAAATAAAATGGATTTTTCTTCATTAGCCTGTTGATGTAATAGTTTTGTATTTCTGAAAGAATGTACTTGGTCATGGGCATTTGTTTGTCTTAATGTATTTGTTGCAATTTCTTTGTATTTGGCATTTTTGTACATGTATGGTATACATGTATGGTGGCCTCTTGTATCTTTAACTGGCTTGAGAATTGGATCATATTTTAAGGCAACATTTCTAATACAGTTGGCCCTCTGAATCTGTGAGTTCCACATTTATAAATGCAACCAACTGCAGGTTGAAAATATTAAGGGGGAAAAAATTCACTTATCTCCAAAAAGCAAAAATTAAATTTGCCACACACTCAATACTATGTTGAATCTATGTGGATGACGTGATGTGCAGACATTGTATTAGGTATTATAAGTAATCTAGAGATGCTTTAAAGTGTACAGGAGGATGTGCTTAGGTTATATACACATACTTTGCAATTTTATATCGGGGACTTGAGCATCCTCAGATTTTGTTATCCATTGGGGATTCTAGAACCAGTCCTTCATGATATATGGGGAGGTCCTGGAAACAGTCCTCCACAGATACTTAGGGACGACTGTAGTTATTTCCCTGAGCCTGAAGTTTACTTATGGATGTATAAGTGAATGTTTTTAGTACTAGTATACTTTGTGATCATAGTATGTCCGAAAAATGAAATAGTCTGTGCACATTTTAATTCCTTTTTTTTTTTTTTGCAAGTCTGCATCAAACTATACTTGAAAAAAAGGCTTATGTATTGTGACTTATTTTCCTCTTTTCCTTTTTGATAAGAGTACTGTCTTAGGGACTTAATTTTAGTTTAAAATTTTAGTTTAAAAACATTTTTTGATCCTACAGGAGAACCTCTCATGACCTTCAAAAAGTGACATAGTGTTCTCGATATCCTTTACCATAAATACAGTATTTTAGAAAATGGATAATTCTGCTAATTGTTGGTTAAAAAATAGTTTGAACTGGATTAGAATATATTTACAATGTGATTAGTGAGAATTCATAAAACTATTAATTAGAATCTAGGTCCAAATGAAGACGTTTACAGTATTGTTTGCAAAATTCAGAAGATTTTAGTTGTTGATACTAAAGCCAGCAACCAGTTAACCTAAAAGAGCATGAAAAATAAATGTTATGTCTAACATAAAAGAGATATATCTCATTAGACTTGGTTTCTTTAGCACGTTTGATACTGGTTAGTACATCTCTATCAACATCACTAGATAAACTGCTGTAATTTAGAGAAATATATCATAATTCTTTTGCATAATATGACAGTTTTAGAAAATTGTAATTCAAGTGCATACCAATTTGGAAATAGGGATTGAATATCACACCTTGAGCTAAACGTAGAGGGAAGGGAGGAGCATACCAATTTACAGTGAATAATAGAGCAGAAGCAGAGGGCGGTCTAATGGCTGTGTGTGGGTCTTTTAATTTTAACAATATTGTATCATTTTATAATGCTACTTTTTTTTTTTTTTTTTTTTTTGAGACAGAGTCTCTGTCGCCAGGATGGAGTGCAGTGGTGCGATCTTAGCTCACTGCAACCTCTGCCTCGTGGGTTCAAGCAACTCTCCTGCCTCAGCCTCCCAAGTAACCGGAACCACAGGCGAGCGCCACCAGGTCGAGCTAATTTTTGTATTTTTAGTAGAGACAGGGTTTCACCATGTTGGCCAGGATGGTCTTGATCTGCTGACCTCGTGATTTGCCCGCCTCAGCCTCCCAGAGTGCTAGGATTACAGGCATGAGCCACTGCGCCTGGCCTATAATGCTACTTTCCTAGTGTTAAAATTACAATCAGGGAAAGTACAGATCCAAAAAATTCTTATGGCAGGGAATGAAAGGTAGGAGCAAATATTGAATCAACTGAACAAATTAAATCTAGGTTAAGGTAATAATGACTGCCACAATTAAAGTGTCACAATGTTTTAAAAAATAATATACCAAGAGGCCGGGTACGGTGGCTCACACCTATAATCTCAGCACTTTTGGGAGGCACTCCAGCCTGGGAGATAGAGCGAGACTGTGTCTCAGGGAAAAAAAAAAAAAGATAATAAGAAATACTAATTTGGTGATAATGGACTGGGACTAAATTGCCAGAGTGTGCCAATAAAAACTAGTAAAATGGAACAGGACATGGTGTCGGCAGTGTAGGTGGTACTTTTAAGCACACTGGGTTTCCTCCAACTTTATTTTTTAAGACTATCAGTGCATTTCTTTAATTGTAGAGCAGTTTTGAAATGCAGTCTTCGCTGAGCTTGGTGGCTTACGCCTGTCATCCCAGCACTTTGGGAGGCCAAGGTGGGCAGATCACCTGAGATCAGGAGTTCGAGACCAGCCTGGCCAACATGGTGAAACCCCGTCTCTACTAAAACTACAAAAATTAGCCACGTGTGGTGGTACATGCCTGTAGTCCCAGCTACTCAGGAGGCTGAGGCAGGAGAATTGCTTGAACCCGGGAGGCGGAGGTTGCAGTGAGCTGAGATCACGCCCCTGCACTCTAGCCTGAGACTCTTGTATCAAAAAAAAAAAAAAAGAAGGAAAAGAAATGTAGTCTTAAGCTTATTTAGTATTATAACAAGCTTTTTTAAGATGCAGAAGTTTTTCAATCTGTGATTTCACTACAAAGGCCCTATATGTAAGCATATATGTAAATAGCTTAGAAGCACAGATTTGCCAGTATTTAAAGCTATTATCAACTGTGGGTATGCAATCTGTCAAGTTTCTAGGTGTTTTCTCTTTTTTTTCTTTTTTTTTTACCCTCATTTATTACTTTTAACTGACACATAATAGTTATACATACTTATGGGGTACAGTGTGACATTTTGATACATGTATACAAGCAGGTGTTTTCTATATTATGAAAACATTTGGAGAAAAATGATTAACTTATTGCAGTCCTTTTCTTTCAGCTGCTTTTCTAACCCAAACTGTATGTCTTGATGACACTACAGTAAAGTTTGAAATATGGGATACAGCTGGTCAAGAACGATACCATAGCCTAGCACCAATGTACTACAGAGGAGCACAAGCAGCCATAGTTGTATATGATATCACAAATGAGGTAGGTATGGATGCATTCCACAGTGAAACTAATTTGAGTACCCACTTTTGGTGTTCAGCATATTGATTGAATATTTTGGAAAATCTTTTTTTGATAGTCAATCATGACCTTTCTGCTGAAGCTTTTGTGAATTAGAAAATCTGGTTTTAAAAACAAAAAAATGAAAATGTCTCATAATACAATAGTCCTAAGAATTTCTTCCCACAGTCACTTTGGACAGTCTTTTAAAGCCTTGTAACACAAAGATGCTTCCTAACCATTTTTTGAGCCTATGCCCAATGGCTGTTTCTTTGTTTAACAGGAGTCCTTTGCAAGAGCAAAAAATTGGGTTAAAGAACTTCAGAGGCAAGCAAGTCCTAACATTGTAATAGCTTTATCAGGAAACAAGGCCGACCTAGCAAATAAAAGAGCAGTAGATTTCCAGGTATGTTAAATTTAACTTTCATTTGAAAGGCACTTTTTTCCTGTGTGTTTTTCTTTCGTGTCAACACTTGAATTAGTTATAATGGTAAAACCATGCAAGTAATATAAAATACTGATTTTTAAAACGTACTACATATAATAAAATGTTTCTGATAAACCTAAATTTTTAAATAGATTATTTTAATATATAAACTGACCCAAAGATTTTGTAGACTTAAACAATAAAGGCCAGATTCAGTGGCTCACGCCTGTAATCCCAGCACTTTGGGAGGCCGAGGTGGGTGGATCACCTGAGGTTGGGAGTTCGAGACCAACCTGACCAACTTGGAGAAACCCTGTCTCTACTAAAAATACAAAATTAGCTGGGCATGGTAGTGCATGCTTGTAATCCCAGCTACTTGGGAGGCTGAGGCAGGAGAATCACTTGAACCCAGGAGGCGGAGGTTGTGGTGAGCCGAGATCACACCATTGCACTCCAGCCTGGGCAACAAGAGCGAAACTCTGTCTCAAAATAAAAAAAAACAGTAAAAGAAGTAGTCATTGTTCACAGTGCAGAAAGTGAATGTATCCTGCCCTAATTCCTCCATCCCACACATACTTTATGTCCTAACCCTCTTCTACTCATCTGCCAATATGTATCAGCACATGTGTGTACCCCACATACGTACATACACAAACACTTAATGTAGTTGTTCTTAAAGGGGCATTCAAAAATAAAGATTCTGCCAATCTGTATCCAGAGTTGGAAAATAATAAGCTAAAAACTAATAATTAAAAAAAATTTATGGCTGAAAAAATCCAGTTTTGTGTTATGATTGCTAATTCAGAATGTTTGCTGCTGCAAAATAGAGCAAGTGCAATCACTTAAAAACAAAGCAAGTCCTCTACTTAGACTTTTTTTTTTTTCTTTTTGAAGATGGAGTCTTGCTCCGTTGCCCAGGCTGGAGTGCAGTGGCGCAATCTCAGCTCACTGCAAGCTCCGCCTCCTGGGCTCACGCCATTCTCCTGCCTCAGCCTCCCAAGTAGCTGGGACTACAGGCACCAACCACCACTCCCGGCTAATTTTTTGTGTGTTTTCGGTAGAGACAGGGTTTCACTGTGTTAGCCAGGGTGGTCTCGATCTCCTGACCTCGTGATCCACCCACCTCTGCCTCCCAAAGTGCTGGGATTACAGGCGTGAGCCACCGCGCCCGGCGTACTTAGACCTTTTAATACTGTGCCTGTTCTCTTGCTCTTTGGCTTCTCTACTAGAAGGGTGGTTGTGGCTATTATGTATATATCAGTGATGGAATAGTTTTCTTTTTTGATGACAGTAGATGGAATACATGTATTCTTGCACCACTAGGTATTAAGCTGGGCATATTACGTTTGTAATTTTATTTAATTCTTAGGAAAATGATGTGAGATGTAGTATCATCCATTACTCTTTCCAAAATTGTTGCCTTCCCAGCACAAGAGTGGCAGAGAAAACACTTAAATTACAGTCAGAAGTGGCCCTGTCACATAACAGTTCAGAGGAACCTCAGTTGTTTCTTTGTCCAATGGGAAAGATCATTGGTTACCCCTCACAACAGCTATGAGGATCAGAAGTAATAATATATGTAAACTGTAAAAGCATGACAAAAATGTAGGGCAGTGATGTAATTTTCAATGCAATGATTCATGATATATTCAAGATTATAATATTGCTGTAGAAGTCATTGAAAATTAAATATGAGGGTGTCATTTAGTGTTTGAAGCCAGTGTTAGATATTTGGTTTCCCTTTGTCTTCACTGCAGATAGTAAGTGCAAATAAAAATTGCCATTGAGATCAAAGAGAGTTTTATTTAGAATAAGATAATTCTCCCTCATCTCTGGAACTCAGTATTTGAAAGCAGATTTAATGTAAGAACAGATTAATCAAGGTGGGATAATGCAAGAATTTCAGACAAAAAAGGAAATAGTCCATTATAAAATTATCTTGCACAGTGCTCTTACCTTTGTTGTAGCTTATTATATAATTGTTGATTATAGATGATTATAGGAATCAGGTTGGAGTAGTAATAAGAAAGTCTCCTTTTCTATAACACGTTTAAAGCAGGTGTAGCGTATTTCCAAGAGATATATCTCATGTATCTCGTTTTTTGTTCTATAAACAGGAAGCACAGTCCTATGCAGATGACAATAGTTTATTATTCATGGAGACATCCGCTAAAACATCAATGAATGTAAATGAAATATTCATGGCAATAGGTAAGATTAATATCTCTTTTAAAATGATCAATATAAGCAAAACAAGTGTGAAGCATATTTGGTTTGACTGTCTCTTTTTTAAAAATTTTTGGGGATGGGTTTGTGTGTGTGAGAGAGAAAAAGATTATATCACTTTTCTAAGTCCCTTCCACAAAGCAATATTTTGTTGGTAATATTGTTAAATTTGAAAGATGATTACCTATTAGGTTGTAATACTGTCAGTTTAGGCAGCTTCTTCCAGGTGAGTTAAGCCTTAACCTTAACCTGATAGTTCAAACAGATAGATTTTGCAAAGGTTTCGCTGGGAAATTTGGATAAATATGTTTTTTTTTAATTAGGTTATACTTTTTAAAAATCAAATTAATGGTAAATATAACTCAAAAGAACGTGACACATAAGTATACAGATTGACAAATTATTTTAATGTAAACATTATAAGGAAGATGATTTCAGAGCATAGAGGCATAAGGAGAAAAAAGGAAAACAAAACAACATCCATACTTTATATTACCTCAGATGGTCATTTGATCTTACACAATGTTCTTGCCATTGCTTTAAGGTACTTTTTTTTTTTTTTTTTTGGAGACAGAGTCTCGCTCTGTCGCCCAGGCTGGAGTGCAGTGGTATGACCTCAGCTCACTGCAACCTCCACTTCCCGGATTCAAGTGATTCTCCTGCTTCTGCCTCCTGAATTGCT
Organism: Pongo abelii; assembly: GCF_028885655.2. Classification (NCBI taxonomy): domain Eukaryota; kingdom Metazoa; phylum Chordata; class Mammalia; order Primates; family Hominidae; genus Pongo; species Pongo abelii. Next base: position 134,768,211 of record NC_085928.1, on the reverse strand, counting down.
GGGATTACAGGCGCATGCCACCATGCCCAGCTAATTTTTGTATTTATAGTAGAGACAGGGTTTCACCATGTTGATCAGGCTGGTCTCGAACTCCTGACCTCGTGATCCACCCACCTTGGCCTCCCAGAGTGCTGGGATTACAGGGGTGAGCCACTGCACCCGGGCTAAGGTACTTTTTTTTGTTTTGTTTTGTTTTGTTTTTGTTGTTGTTTTTTTTGTTTTTTGTTTTTTGTTTTGAGATGGAATCTTGCTCTGTCACCCAGGCTGGAGTGCAGTGGCACGATCTCGGCTCACTGCAAGCTCCGCCTCCCGGGTTCACGCCATTCTCCTGCCTCAGCCTCTCCTGTAGCTGGGACTACAGGCACCCACCACCACGCCCGGCTAATTTTTTTTGTATTTTTAGTAGAGACGGGGTTTCACCATGTTAGCCAGGATGGTCTCGATCTCCTGACCTTGTGATCCGCCCGCCTCAGCCTCCCAAAGTGCTGGGATTACAGGCGTGAGCCACTGCCCCTGGCCCTAAGGTACTTTTAACTGATGGTAATTGCTGTTTCAGTTATAAGTAATGAAGTAGGAGTAGTAATAAGCCTCCTTTTTTCTATAACAAAAAATAAAGGTTGGTTTTGTTTTTTGGTTTTGGATTTTTTTTTTTAACCCTTTCCTCTTTCCAGTGGTTTTAATGTATGGATTCTACCTGAAGGGTCTGTTTTGGTGGTTCTCAAAGTTTGCCGTCTGTGGTTTTCATGTGCCCAGCACTCTTCTCATCCCATAACACCTTTTATTTTACAGCACTGATTCTTAACTGGGGTGTTCACAGTCCTAACCCCAAGTAAGAAATATTCTTAAATTCAACTCATAATAGTTAATAGCTGAATCAGAGAATAATGAAAACCCAGTAAAAGTTGCAAGTATTTTTATTATTTTTCACTAGGTGACAGAGTTTAATGGTACTTCATTTGAAATGGGAAAGAACTTGCCTGTTTCTCATGTAAATTGTTTTCCTGAAAAACTCAAGTTTGCAGTTTGCTAGGAAAGTGCTGGCACAGTTGCAAAGGATTGTGTGATAATATACTCATTTTACAAATGTGACAGATGACACCCAGAATCACATCTGAAAAGTTAGAGGAAACAATGAGATAATAGGCCTCTCAAATCAGCCTGCACTGTAAACCTTTCTCACAATATTTAAACTCTACCAGATGGGTTTTAGTTTGTACCTTTTTATTCAAACATGCTAATAAAGTCATTTTTCGAGTTAGAAAGCAGCCTACACATTTTAGTTTTTTGTTTTTTCCTGAAATTAGAGTGTTTCCCTTCTTAAAAGAAAATCTATGTTGTAAATGGAATTGTGGCCTTTCCATTTCCTTCACTAGATTAGTAAATTATTTTTTTCTTTTTTTTTTGTTATGAAGGAATACTTTGATAGATTAGTAACTTAAATCACACAGTGCACTCATAACAACTCTAATCAATGCAGGGACTAAAAAGTTACTCATTCTAGTTTACTTCCTTCATCCTCTTAATCTCACTCACCTCTGATTTAAACACTTAGGGAAGCATGCTAAAGGGATACGTGATTGATTGCTCAATCCGGAACCTAAGTTGTTATTATATACAATATATAATGCTATTTTGTGTCCCAGGTACCAGTGTTCAGCATCTCTGGGGCTTTACTTGTAAATACATTTGACTGGAGATTTACCATTATAATGCTATTTATGCTACTAGCCCGGAGCCAGTCCCAGAGAAGTGGCCCAATTGAAGGCTTTCTTTCCAAACTTCAGTGCTCCTGGCTCCCAAATCCATTGCCCAACCCAGCATCTAGGATTCCAAAAATGATTGGTGCTGATGTAGAATGGAATGTGTAGAACAAATAAAGGATAAAAGGTCCACAATGCAACTAGGCAATCAGATCTCGAAGCAGAGCGTATTCAATTTCTGAGTAACCTGAGTCAAAGCTGTGGTAAAGTTAGGGTCTTACCATAGTGGTCTGTCCCCAAGATTGATAGAGATCAGTGTGTGCAGCCACTCTTAAAATCAGTACTCTTAGTCATGTTTAATATTCTGCCTCCCCTCAAAAAATGAATTTAGCACATCAAGGATCTTATGGATTAAAACAAACTACAGCAATCTCCAACTTTACAGTGGTTTGACTTACGATTTTATAACTTGATGGGGCGAAAGTGATATGCATTTAGTACCTTCTCAGCTTACTACGGGATTACATACAGAAACCCATCATAAATTAAAAATATCATAAATCAGGCTGGGCGCAGTGGCTTACACCTGTAATCCCAGCACTTTGGGAAGCCAAGGCGGGCATATCACCTGAGGTCAGGAGTTGGTCAGTAAACAAGCCTGGCCAACATGTCGAAACCCCGTCTCTACTAAAAATAGAAAAATTAGCTGGGCGTGGTGGTATGTGCCTGTAGTCCCAGCTACTTGGGAGGCTGAGGCAGGAGAATTGCTTGAACCCAGGAGGCAGAGGTTGTAGTGAGCTGAGATCGTGCCACTGCACTCCAGCCTGGGTGACAGCGAGTCTCCGCCTCAAAAAAAAAAATCATAAATCAAAAACATACAACTTAGGATGGATATATCAGGATGTAGCCCCATTGTAAGTCAAGGAGCATCTGTATATCCCGCAGGTGAGTTTTTTTAATCAGTGGGAAGCACACTCCAGAGAACAGCCACTAGGTATATAGAGCTTGGCAGAGGTAAAGCCATAACTGCTGGTTGAGAGTGTTGTCTGAATCTGACAAGCCACACTCATCGGACTCAAATAAAATTAGGAAATAGTTTTTGGAGATGAGGTCTTCAGGATAATTCTATTTGGATTAGGTACAGCTACTGGTCAGTCAGATTAGGATTCATCAGCCCATAAAAGGAGAAAATGAGGTTGGTTGCAGTGGCTCACTCCTATAATCCCAATACTTTGAGAGGCCACGGTGGGATGATCTTCAAGACCAGGAGTTCTAGACCAGCCTGGGCAACAGAACAAGACCCTGTCTCTACCAAAAAAAAAAAGCCAGGCATGGTGGTTCACACCCTGTAGTCTCAGCTACTTGGGAGGCTGAGGTGGGAGGATCTTTTGAGCCCAGGAGTTCGAGGCTGCAGTGAGCTATGATTGATGCACCACACTCTAACTTGGGCTACAGAGGGAGACCTTGTCTCCAAAATGAAAAGAAGTGTGGCTGCAGGCTACATTCAAACTAAGATCACAACAAAGTGTTGAGTATGTCTAAATGTGTGTGGATATGTTTGTGTCTGAGTGTATTTCCACTAGCATGCTAAGGTATGTTTGTGTGTGAATATGTTTCCTCCAGTATGCTAAGTTTTGACACATGCAGGCATCTAACTTGGGTCTATAATCTATGCCCAAAGCATAGATTATAATTGTTCATTCTCAAAAATTCAACTCTTATCTATTTCACCTTTATTTCAAGGCAGCTGATGGTTACTCTGCAAGGTGTAAGTTTCTCTTTTAAAAACTAAGCGGTCGAGCGTGGTGGCTCATGCTTGCAGTCCCAGCACGTGGGAGTCTGAGGTGGAAGGGTTGCTTGAGCCTAAGAGTTCAAGACCAGCCTAGGCAACAAAGTGAGACCCCATCTCACTTTGGAACTCAGGACTACAGTAAGCCATGTTCATACCACTGCGCTTCATCCTGGGTGACAGAGTGAGACCTTGTCTCTTAAAAAAAAAAAAGAGAGAGAGAAAATGTATATAGATGTTTTAAGGCCAAAGGCTGTGGAAGCCAGGAAGGAAATAGTAGATATGATCTATCATAATTCGGGGTGATAATTAGTTGCACAATAGAGGACAAGTTTTGTTGGGGTGATGATTGCAATGGTATTTGCTTGTATCCTGACTTGTTCTAAAAAATGTTTGTGGCCGTCTACAGAACGCTGATATGAGCTGAGCTTCTTTATAAACTTACTGGCTGGCCATCATCTTTATTGACTTAGATTTTATTTAATAGAAGTAATAATGAGGCCAGGTGCTATGGCTCACGCCTATAATCCCAACACTTTGGGAGGCTGAAGCAGGTGGATCACCTGAGGTCAGGAGTTCAAGATGAGCCTGGGCAACACGGTGAAACCCCATCTCTACTAAAAAACAAAAATTAGCTGGGTGTGGTGGGGCATGCCTATAATTCCAGCTACTCGAGAGGCCAAGGCATGAGAATCACTTGAACCCAGGAGGTGGAGGTTGCAGTGAACTGAGATCACGCCATTGCACTCCAGCCTAGGTGAGCCTAGGTGACAGAGTGAGACTACATCTCAAAAAAAAAAAAAAAAAAAAAGAAGAAGTAATAATGAGTATAAAATAAAATAGAACTTTTCTGGTATTATTGAGTGAATCGGTATAGAGAATTACATAAAGCACTAGTCAGGCTTAAGTTTTAATTGTATCTACAACCAGTCCCCATCTACCCTTCCCCCAACACAATTACCCCAGAAATCAAACTCCCTAAGACAGCAACCAATGTTTTGGCATTTAATACTCAGTAAACATTTGAAAAGAATGAACATATGTTTATATGATACTTTGGGGGTAACCTAACTGGAAAGAAAAATTATGAATAAGCAGGTGAAACTGATATTAATACGAATATTCAAATATTCTATTTATTTGATCATTTTCTTTCAGCTAAAAAATTGCCAAAGAATGAACCACAAAATCCAGGAGCAAATTCTGCCAGAGGAAGAGGAGTGGACCTTACCGAACCCACACAACCAACCAGGAGTCAGTGTTGTAGTAACTAAACCTCTAGTTTGAACTAGCTGGAATAGTCTTCTGCTTCCTAAATGTTAATAACAATGGAATTGGAGCATTTAACCAGCCCAGTATGACTTCCAAAAGAAGAGACTTATGATAGAGTCAAGTTTCTAATACGGAATTATTTTAAGTGTTTTGAACTTAATTTTTAATAACATGCATGGGTCCCTCTCACTAATGTTTCAACAATAGGGAAAAATGAGAACTATGTGGACACTTGTTTCATTGGAAGGTTAGGGGGAATAATTTCTCATCACTAGGAATATAGACAAATGACTGTCTGGACCCACACAGTTAACCAGCCCATTTCTCCACACTGGTACAGTGGTCACCTGTGAAAAAAAAAAATTGGGACTTACTAATTTGGGCTTTTCAAAAACATTCTTTGTTTAGAAGGAGATTCTAAAGTTATTTATGATGCTTAGCCATAGTATTCAGGCAGATGTTCATTTCTCCTGGTACCTGTATTTAAAATGTACATTCCACATTTTAATAAATTAACCACAAGAAAATAATCCCACATATACAAGGTCGGGGGTGGGGAAGAGTATTAATGGTATCTTAATTATACCCAGTCCTGTTTTTTTTTTTTTTTTTAAATGGGGTAAAAATCAAATGCAACCCCATCTTGTTTTAGGAATTTTGAGAACTAATAAATGCACCTTAATGGACAGTGTTCCTTTCAAACATGTGAGTTCTTTAACAAAAATGAAATAAACCAGGTGTCTGTGATTTCTAATTAATCACTGCTGGCCATTACATAGGTTTTGTTGTTTGGGGCGGGGAGGGGGCTTTTGTTCCCTTTTGACATAATATAGTCAATGCACTAACAATTATGTATATTCAAACTTGATTATTTTAAATTCGATCTTCAGCTGTACTGTAAATAGGGTACTGCATTGTAGTCTCCATATCTGTATTACTTTTCTGTAATATTTAAGAGTTGCTTAAAAGTATACAAAATGTACAGTTACTAAAACAGCTAATTATTTCTCTCTCCCCCTTTGACAGGAAGGGGCTTCAGTTGTTCCTCCATGGCTAGAACCATAATAAACAATGTACCCGTAATTTGTAACATAAAGTATTGCAATATGTTAGTAACAATCTTGCAGCCTTCTTTTCCAAAGTTCATTTTATTTTGATCAGTTCAGTATATTGCACTAATTATTTTAGGTATTTTCATTATATGAAAGCTACCATGTGTCAGAGATGATTTAATCTATTTAAGTGTTGGACTGCTAGGAGAACTTGTACATTTACGATAATGCAGAATTAGGAAAACGGTTCACCAGTGTTTAGTTTTATATTGAGGTGCTCAGGTTGGAATAAAGTGGTATAAAAAGCAAGTATTGGCTTTTCTCTTTTTCTTTTTTTTGGCATAAAACAGTGAATATATATAAATTATATTATATGACCTAGTATCCACTTTTATATTTTCTTTACTATGTTCATAAAATTATGTGCATGGTATTCATGAATCATCCTAATATCTGGATCATTGAAGAATTGCTTTATGGTATTATATTTTGGTGCTCTGGATAATTGGAACTTTATTTTTTATGTCAGAAGCTGATACTCACTTCCATTGAGAAATATTACCATAACTGTAATGTTGTCTCTGGAGCCAGCCAGTAAAGCAGCATTTACAAGTTCATGGCTAACATACTCAGCTGCGCCTTCATAGAAACTCTTAGTGTCTGATTCTTTTTCATTTGTTGCCACACCATTTACACTAGTAGGTCTGTCAGTTACTTTTTCACTGCAAGGTTTACGATGAGTCGTTTCTGCTGGAAATGTTTCTACATTCTCAGGGTTATAAATGCAGTATTTAGAATAGTTTGAATCGGATAAATTTTCTTTGGAATTTGTAGTTGACACACATACTTCAGATACAGATTTATACTGAAACAATATGTGGATATTACTCTGTGATTTAGTAAGGTTTGGTTCACTGGTTGAAAAAAGCAGAGGCCCTTTGGATGGTGAAGATTTGTTAGGTATGATAGGACAGTATGTTTCTTTATACATGTGAAATGTTGTCATTGCCAGGGCAGTGACTTCCTCTTTATCCAAAACTTCCCAAAGTCCATTAGTAGCTAAAATAAGGAATTGACATAGGTCATCTATAGGGACAGAAATAGTTTGAGGTGCTGGGATAATGGATTTTTTCATCTTCAGATTTCCATGAAATCCAAGTCCTCGTGTAGTTTTTACTTGCCCCTCTACAAGCCCGTATGGTTCATTTGAACTAATGACTGCTCCATTCTGAAGTATTCTTCTTCTTTCATTTGTGTTTCGTGTAGTATGTTCTTTGGTTAGGCAAAAACCTTTCCCATTTCTGCATAAGACTGCTTGCACATTACCTAAAAGATTATTTTTTAAAAGAAGAAATGTTTATCCCAGAGATAACCAATTGTATCAAAATCTACTGCTAACTTTAGTAAATTCTGTGTTTCAATGCTAAACAGAAAGCAGGCAATGTAAAAGTACTGTTTAAATATGTGTAATATATCACTACTGAATGATTTACAGTAAATACAGGTTCCAAACAAGTCAATTTATCCCTCATTGTTAAGCAACTTTTAGTGTTTAAAACTATTACATTTAGTATTAACATTACAGATAATGCAAAGTAACTTCTAAATTTTTAAATGAAATGACTTAATATTACTCATATTGGAGAGTCATGAGTTGAACTTTTTTATAGCCAACATACATTCCATCTAGCAGATTTTTAAATGTTTTAAGATAAATGCTTTTTCAATTTAAAACACAAACTTTGATTTTTTTAAAAAAAACCAGAATGACAGTTGTGTAACCAGTACAAGTTAAAACTTGAATGTACTTAGGTCATGGGTGATGAAAAAAATTAGAATGTCACTATTAATATTAGTCTTAACTAGGTTGCTATAATGTGTAGATTCTAAAAATTAAGTCAATCGGCCAGGCGTGGTGGCTCAAGCCTTTAATCCCAGCACTTTGGGAGGCTGAGGAGGGCAGATCACCTGAAGTCAGGAGGTCGAGACCAGCCTGACCAACATGGAGAAACCCCAGCTCTACTAAAAATATAAAAAATTAGCCAGACGTGGTGGCATGTGCCTGTAATCCCAGCTACTCAGGAGGCTGAGGCAGGAGAATTGCTTGAACCCGGGAGGTGGAGGTTGTGGTGAGCTGAGATGACGCCATTGCACTCCACCCTGGGCAACAAGAGTAAAAATCTGCCTCAAAAAAAAAATCAGTCATTCCTGTGAAGAAATATGTTATTAATGAATAATAGGCAGCCAACATTAAACCCTTTGGTTGGAAACTGAAATCTTAAAAGTTGGTTGTAGTTTGTTCATGGTTCAAATGAATCTGTGATGGTGTGCTTCATTGAAATCTTACAGTTTAAACATGATCTGAACAGACTGCAGGGTGGTTATATATTAGTTTGTTAGGAAAAATTGATTTTCCCCATGTTTTTAGGAATATAATTACATATTTTTAAAATTACATATAATTACATATTGTTTTTCTTGATATTAAATCATTTGTGCTTTATTAAAAGTTATTAAACTGTTCTGAGATGGGGTTAATGATATTTGAATATTATAACATCTTTGAGATTTAAAATTCCTGGAATGGGATGCCAAATTTACATAGAATATTCTGGTTTTAAATGTGATACTGTACCTGGGATCATTTAGTTGCTTGCAGGAGGAGTTCAATTCTAGGCCCCCAGTTTTTTATGTGTTTAGGCTTAGAAGGTTGAGGTCCAAGGCCAGGTATGGTGGCTTACACCTGTAATTGCCACTCTTTGGGAGGCTGAGGCAGGTAAATCACTTGAAGCCAGAAGTTTGAGACCAGCTGGGGCAATATGGCAAAGCCCCATCTCTACTAAAAACACAAAAAAATTAGCCAGGCATTGTTGCGGGAAGTCAGGGACCCTGAACAGAGGGACCAGCTGAAGCCATGGCAGAAGAACATAAATTGTGAAGATTTCATGGACATTTATTAGTTCCCCAAGTTAATACTTCTATAATTTCTTACACGTGTCTTTACTGCAGTCTCTGAACATAAATTGTGAAGATTTCATGGACATTTATCACCTCCCCAATCAATACTCTTATAATTTCTTATGCCTGTCTTTAATCTCTTAATCCCATCATCTTCGTAAGCTGAGGATGTATGTCGCCTAGGACCCTGTGATGATTGCATTAACTGCACAAATTGTTCATAAAGCATGTGTGTTTAAACAATATGAAATCTGGGCACCTTGCAAAAAGAACAGGGTAACAGCGATGTTCAGGGAACGAGGGAGATAACCATCAGGTATCACTGCCTGAGAGCTGGGTGGAACAGAGCCATATTTCTCTTCTTACAAAAGCAAATAGGAGAAATACCGCTCAATTCTTTTTCTCAGCAAGGAACAGCCCTGAGAAAGACAATGCATTCCTAGGGGGAGGTCTCTGAAATGGCCACTCTGGGAGTGTCGCTTGTACGGTTGCAGATAAGGGATGAAATAAGCCCCAGTCTCCTGTAGCACCCCCAGGCCTTTTAGGACGAGGAAATTCCCGCCTAGTAAATTTTAGTCAGACCAGTTGTCTGCTCTCAAACCCTGTCTCCTGATAAGATGTTATCAGTGACAATGCATGCCTGAAACTTCATTAGCAATTTTACTTTCATTCAGGTCCTGTGATCTCGCTCTGCCCCCATTTGCCTTGTGATATTTTATTGCCTTGTGAAGCATGTGATCTCTGTGACCCACACCCTGTTCGTACACTCCCTCCCCTTTGAAAATCACTAATAAAAACTTGCTGGTTTTGCGGCTTGAGGGGCATCATGGAACCTGCCGACATGTGATGTCTGCCCCGGACACCCAGCTTTAAAATTTGTCTCTTTTGTACTCTTTCCCTTTATTTCTGAGACCAACCGACATTTAGGGAAATAGGAAAGAACCTACCTGAAATATTGGGGGTGGTTCCCCTGATAGGGCATGGTAGCGCATGCACACCTATAATCCCAGTTACTCGGGAGGCTGAGGCACAAGAACCGCCTCTACACAGGAGGTGGAGGTTGCAGTAATATGAAGTCATGCCACTACACTCCAGCCTGGGTGACAGAGCAAGACTCTCTCAAAAAAAAAAACAAAGGTTGAGGTCCATGCAACTAGTATAGTATAGTTGGAAAGCCTAAATTGGTGGCCAGTGTGGTGGCTCATGCCTGTAATAGCAGCACTCTGGGAGGCTGAGGCAGGAGGATCACTTGAGGCCAGGAGTTCGAGACCAGCCTGGCCAACATGGCAAAACTCTGTCTCTACTAAATACAAAAATTAGCTGGGTGTGATGGTGCACGCCTGTAATCCCAGCTACTCAGGAGGCTGAGGCACAAGAATTGCTTGAACCCGGAGGCGGAGGTTGCAGTGAGTTGAGATCGCATCACTGCACTTCAGCCAGCGTGACAGAGTGAGACTCTCAAAAAAAGCCTAAATTGGTAAGGCATTAGTGTTAGATATAGACAGAAACTGTTGTCTCATTTATATAATAGGAATTTTTAATAGCTGAGCTACTGGATTGGGACTAAAAGATGATGTTTGTGAAAAACATTTTGGAAACTTTACATACATAGTAGTTCTAAAGGCTATATGGCCCCTCATTTCTTTATAGTTTGGTTATTAATATTGTGTATTAACTTGTCTTACTGTTGATTATTCGACTTAGATTTTGCAGAACATAAGTCAGTAAAATCTTGACTTTTGCTGGATTATAAATTATTACTGAATCAGCAAGACAACATGAAGTGGCACTTAATGTGCCAACTGAGTAAATGGAATTGTTAGTACATATGGTTCAGTACCTCTTAAATTAGAAAAATTTTTACATGTGTACATACATATGAATTGTGTGGCCATAGCTCTGAAAACAAAAGGGACATAGTTTGGCTCAGAATAGTCAAATCCATTGACTTTGTAAATGTTTGTTTGCATGTGGCAAGTCAAAGGCCATTTAGCAAAAAGAAAAAGCATTATTTTCCTAGTACGTGATTTGAAAAGAATTTAATAGAAGTATGTACTTACAATGGAAGGATGGTAAACAGGTTATTTTTATTTTAGTTACCTCTGCAGAGAGCTTGACACGTGTAGCGTTATGCACTATTTGCCTTTTTTTTTTCCTGTGCTACAGAGTAGGACATACCGTGTTGGCCCATTTTATTACTTGTGAACATCCTTTGGATTCAGCACAATAAAATATTCTAGGAGAAAGGACATTAAATCCTGGTTGCAGTTCTTCCTCTACCTGTTAAAAAGGGAGATAATGCGAGACAGGGTTTCACTCTGTCACCCAGGCTGGAGTGCAGTGGCATGATCACGGCTTACTGCAGCCTTGACCTCCCTGGGCTCAGGTGATCCTCCCACCTCAGCCTCCCAAGAGCTGGGACTAAAGGCATGTTCCACCACACCTAGCTAATTTCTGCATTTCTTCGTAGAGACAGGCTTTCGCTATGTTGCCCAGGCTGGTCTCAAACTCCTGGGCTCAAACGATCCTCCCGCCTTGGTTTCCCAAAATGCTGGGATTACAGGTGCCAGTCACTGCACCTGGCAGCACATTCTTTACCGGTATGAATGGTGCATGGAGGAAAGAAAAAGTGAAGGAGAAGAAGTAGCCAGCGCTTCTTAACTATTTGTGTATATAACCCAGGAAGTAGAGGGTAAGTAAGATTCATCAGGAAGACAACTAATGGAACGAACTAAAAAATTAGATGTGCAGAGTCAATAGTTTCATTTTGTAACAATGAGTGGCATATGCTGTCAGCTACAAACAGGGTGTTTGAAGTCAAGTGCTATATTAAACTGAAAGCTTGAACAGGATAATGAACAAAAGGTTTCCTTGAAGATGGGAAATTAGAGGAAGATTTTTTTTTTTTTTTTTTTTTTGAGGAGTCTCACTGTCGCCCAGGCTGGAGTGCAGTGGCGCGATCTCGGCTCACTGCAAGTAGAGGAAGATTATTAAATATCACTGTTATGTTCACATAGTCTGGAGAAGTGGAGAGGAACCAGCCTTCAGTAGTTTAAGAGAAAGGACAATTTGGCTTTTAAAAGTTTCTTGGCAACATCTGTTTGGAGGAAATGCAAACAGCTAACCAAGCAATGAACTGTGTTGAAGACCACTACACAATTTTAATCTAAGCATAAATGAATTCCTAGACAAAGGTAACAGCTTTCAGTATTTGGAGAGATTGCGCTCTTCAGAAAATGTTATCAGAACAAAAATGGAACAGGATTACTGGAAGAGCAACGTGTTTAGGAACAGTAATCTTGGGGATTAAAAAGAGCCGCTTTGAGATGATGTTCAAGCCTTTTTAAAGTGGCATAGTCAGGTAAAGTGTTTCTTATGCAGAGGGTAATGATGTGGCTGCCTCCTGCAATTACTGGGTTATCACCAACTTTTGTGAAAAGGAAAAGTCCAGTAAACTTACAGAGTGAACTCTGGAATCCCAACCAGGGAATTCTAGAGCTGAGTAGGCAATATCAACATTTTTCTCAGATAAAGCCAGAAAGGTGACTTAGTGTTGATTAAAACGAGAGTTTAAAGAAAGAGTGAGAGAGGAAAAGAAACTTTATGTGGTGGTCAGAAAAAGACATATCTATATACGTGATGGGTGAAGCAGGAAGAATAAAAACACACCTAGGATGCACAACGTTGCCCAGGGTAATAAGGACAGTTTGGTGTAGAAAAACAGTATGGGGAGTGGAAGGATTTAGGAGCCTGACAGTCAGACTTTAACCCCAAACTTTTGTCTGTGTGGCCTTCATTAGGTCACTTTGTTTCACTAAGTAACAGGTTTTCACCTGCAGTGTTATTTGTCAAAGTTATTGTGAGACTCAATAAGCTAATTTAAGAGGTAGACACTTAGAGGTTATTTAGTGTTCCAAGAAGAGAAAAGCAGGTAGAGAGGCTATTCAAAAGAAATTGAGGGGAAATGACAAATGTTTCATTTCAGACCCATTTATAAAAGAATTATAAGAAAATACAAAGTAGACTTACAGGCTTAAGATAGTAGGCAGTGGTAACTTGGAACTTGGGGAAAATTGAAATAGTTACTGGGGAAAGGAAAAATTACAATTATAAAGGAGCATAAGTAAATTAGGATTGCATGTAAATAAGGTTAGGGGAAACAGTCTGTATCCAGTTTTTCTTCAGTGCTGTAGTTTCAGCAAAAGAGGCTGAATTTGTTTAATTTTATGCATGGACAGGAGCTTTGTAACTTCCTAAGAATGGTTAGCATAAGAGCCTTACTCATGTTGAACTAGCTTTCATTGGATGTTCAGAATGTCCTTTTGTTTTATAGATGTATGATCATGAAATTCATGTCCGTTGTTCATTGCTCACCATTGTACCCCTAAAGCCTAACTATATTACACACAAGTCTCAACTATGTGTGAAATATTTGTTGAATGTGTTCTCAGAATCAGGTTTGTAAACATGTGAGAGTTCCTCAGCACCACCATAAAAAAAAACGGAGAAGGGGAAGAGAAGGTATATAAAATGTCAGTGTTAAGAATTTGGCTTTTTTCCTGCACAAAATTGAAGGAGATTCTGGAGTTGAATTAGACTTTAGGGGAAAACGGTAGGGGTGGGGATAATTTTAAAAGCAACTTATTAAACTAGTCCAAATGAACACATTTTCATGCCCATGGAAACAATCACATCTAGAGAAGAAAGGCAACTGAGGTCTGCAAATACAGCATTAGTGATGAATGAAGACAGAAAGGTCCACATAAAAATGAAGACATCCTAAAAACAGGAGAAAGCTAGTACTGTTCATTTGAAGTAACCAGACTTCAAGCCTGAAAGACTGGAGTCCTGGCTCACTCACTGGTTATATAAGCTTGTATAACGCTTTGATGAGCTTTAGTCTTCTGATATATTAAAAATGTGATTATCCTTTCCTCACAGATTTTGAAGATTAGATGAAAGGAGTAATGTGGCAATCTTGAGAAGGGAAGGGGCCTTCAGGTGGCCACCAATTTAAAAATTGTGATAGCCAGCTGTGGTGGCGCAGGCTGAAGGCCTAGCTACTTGGGAGGCTGAGGCAGGAGGACCGCTTGAGGCTAGGGGTTCCAGGCTGCAGTATCCTCTGAGTGAGCCTAAGAATAACCACTGCGCTCCTGGCTACATAGCAAAACCTCATCTCAAAAGAAAAAGAATAATAGAGAAATAAATAGTGGGTAAAGTTGTGAAATGGTGGGTAAAGTTGTGCCTGGTCTCTGAATCTACTGTGAGCTTATGAGACAGAAAGCTAGGACACTAGAAATAAAAGTAGTTTACAGGGCCTCATTAAAAAGAATTAACAAATGTACAATCTAGACATAAAGATATTGGAATAGCAGATACACTAAAGCACTCAAATATTAAAAAGGAGCAGTAATGAGGCAGTCTGGGTCTTAGATTGACCCTTCCACTGAGAACAAGTAAATATCCTGGATAATATAGCAGAAAGTGCAAAATACTCAAGACGAATAATGACTAAATTCAGGTATACCAAGAGCAGAAACCAGCTTTTACCTGAGACCATGTATTGAGCCGAATCCACATTAAATTTTCACAAGGTGGCCAGGTGCAGTGGCTCATACCTATAATCCCAGTACTTTGGGAGGCCAAAGCAGGTGGATCACTTAAGGTCAGGAGTTTGAGACCAGCCTGGCCAACATGGTGAAACCCCGTCTTTACATAAAACAAAATTAGCTGGGCATGGTGGCACATGCCAGTAATCTTAGCTCCTTGGGAGGCTGAGGCAGGAGAATCGCTTGGACCCTGAATCCAGCAGGTGGAGGTTGCAGTGAGCCAAGATCGAGCTACTCTACTCCAGCGTGGATAACAGAGCAAGACTGTTTGTTTGTTTGTTTGTTTTGAGACGGAGTCTCGCTCTGTCGCCCAGGCTGGAGTGCAATGGCATGATCTCAGCTCACTGCAACCTCTACCTCCCGGGTTCAAGCAATTCTCTGCCTCAGCCTCCCAAGTAGCTGGGATTACAGGTGCCCACCACCACACCCGGCTAATTTTTGTATTTTTTAGTAGAGATTGGGTTTCACCATGTTGGCCAGGCTGGTCTTGAACTCCTGACCTTGTGATCCACCCACCTCGGCCTCCCAAAGTGCTGGGATTACAGGAGTGAGCCACTGCACCAGGCCCAATTCTGTCTTAAAAAAAATCACAGGTTTATGAAACAGGAGACAAAACCTAGGGCTTGTCCAAGATGGGGAAGACTAAATGGCTCACCACAACAAAGCTAGGACCCCAAAGGACGATGGCCTCACTGAAACAGGGAACCAAAAATAAACCTATGCCTGTTGCCACCACACAGACTACAGAAAAAATGACTATTTCAAATCATGCCAAAGAGAAAGAGGGAAGAAAGGAAGCTACAAAGAACTTGGAACTGGCTTAACATTGTAGCTCACATCTGTAATCCTGTGAGGAAAGGATAATCACGTTTAATACATTAGAAGATTAAAGCTCATCAAAGCATCAGAGCACTTTGGGAGGCCAAATGGGAGGATCACTTGAGTCCAAGAGTTCGAGACCAGCCTGGGCAACATAACAACACCCCATCTCTGCAAAGCAAAGAATGTGAAACCACCAACCTTCATGTATTTGTAGTCTGAAAGCCTCAAATGGATCACTTAGTACATATTGATAGTGTCAACAGGCAGACACCAGGCAGGAGCAAATGCAGTACTCTGGATGACACATCTCTCAAATAATTCCCCTAAACATACATTATATGGAATTTCTTATCTTTCTGGTCAAGATACAACAACAGTGACTGGATTTACACTTTCATCTGTTTTGAAGAGACAGAGCCAAGAGTCCAGGGAAACCAATGCAGCTAGAGCTTGCCGAGGACAGAATACCAGAGAGGAAAGAGAGGCACAGAGAATTCCAGATATCTTTCGAGGGTCTTTCTGAAGTGAGTCTTTCTCAAGTGTTTAGATAGGTACTGGTGAATACATGTGTGTGAGGAAACTCCACAACACTGGGAAAAGAAACATTTGAAAAGGATTAGAGGGAGCATTGCTGAGGACTCATAGGGCTGGAGAATAATTCCTGTTCCAACCAGCCAGACTGAAAAGATATTAATTTGTGAATCATTAGGTAGCATGCTTAGGAATGTTTTGCCTCAGTAGTAGAGAATAATTAGACCAAACTCAACACTGCCCTGGACTTGCCTGATAAATTACAAAAACAGGATCTAAAAGGATCAAACTATTTCCAAGTAATTTCATCCCAAAACAAAGCTGAAGACCATATATCCAAAAACACACATTTACTCCTAACACCCACAACCTGTCAATGTGTTCTTATTGGCAAAAAAAAAAAAAAAAAGTTTTTGCGGTTGTAGTTAAGGATCTCAAAATGATACCATTCTGGATTATCCAGCTGGGCCCAAATTCCAATGAGAAATGTCTTTGTAAGAGATACACAGAGTAGAGATACATGGGTGGTACAGTAAAATGCCATGTGAAAATCAAGGCAGAGACTGGAATTATGCAGCTGTGAGTGAGGGAATGCCTGGAGCCACCATAAGCTGGAAGACCCAAGGAAGGATTCTACCCTAGAAGAGGCATGGCCCTGTGAACACCTTGACTTCAGGCATCTGGCCTCCCGCAGCATGAGAGAATAAATGTTTGCTGTTTTAAGCCACCAAGTTCGCGGTAATTTGTTACAGCAGCCTTAGGAAACTAGTACACCAGGCATGCCAATAAGAAGGAAAATAACACCCATGATAAGTGAGAAGTCAATCAATTGAAACCAACTCCAAAATGGCACAGATGATGCAATTAGCAAGCATGGATGTAAGTTATTATAACTGTATGCCATTTGTTCAAAAGTTAGAGACATATATGATTTTTTAAAAGTAGTATCTTTTCATACTACAATGGAATAGAACTAGTAATCAATAGCAAGAGGAACATTGGAAATTGTACAAATACATGGAAATTAACATGCTCCTCAACAATCATAGGGTCAGTGAAAAAATTAAAAAGGAAATCAAAAACTTCTTGAAACAAATGAAAATCAAAATATAACATACCAAAACCTATGGGATGCAGCAAAAGTGATACTAACAGGGAAGTTTATAGTAATAAACTCCAAAAAAACAATGTAACAATGCACTGCAAGAAACTAGGAAAGCCAGGACAAACCAAACTCAAAATTAACAGAAGGAAAAAAAATAAAGATCAGAGCAGAATTAACCAGGGTAGACACTAAAAAATACACACAGGAGCAATAAAACAAAAGGTTGTTTTTATGAAAATATTTTAAAAGTCAATAAACCATTAGCTAGCCTAAATAAGAAAAAAGAGAGAAAATCCCAAAAAAATCAGAAATGAAAAAGGAGACATTACAACAGATGCCACTGAAAAACAAAAAATCATTAGAGACTATTTGAACAACTATACCTTAACAAATTAGAAAACCTAGAGGAAATGGATAAACACGTGGACACATACAGCCCTACCAAGATTGGACCAGGAGGAAATAGAAAACCTGAACAGACCAATAACAAGTAGCAGGATTGAGTCAGTAATAAAAAGTCCCCCAAATGAAAAGCCCGGGACCAAATGGCTTCACTGCTGAATTCTACCAAACTTATAAAAAAGAATTAATACCAATTCTTCTCAAACTGTTTCAGAAAACTGAAGAGGAAGGAATTCTTTTTAACTAATTCCATGAGCCCAGCATTACCTGGATACCAAAATCAGAGAAGACACAACAAAGAAGAAAACTATAGGCCAATATCCCTGATGAATGTAGATGTGAAAATCCTCAACAAAATACTAGCAAGCAGAATCAAACAACATATATTTTTTTTTTAAAAAAAGCACCATGATCAAGTGGGATTTATTCCAGGGATGCAAGAATGGTTCACATAGAAATCAGTAAATGTGAAGCTTTGTGCAGAGGCAGTATCATAGCCAGTGAGGTTTAGCCACGTTGTGATTATTGCTAATTGAAAACTTTTCCCCATAGCTCACTGTGACGACTTGTAATACAGCAAGCATTAAAAATAAAATAAATATGACACATTACCAACAGAATGAAGGAGAAATACCATATGATTATCTCAATAGATGGCCAAAAATTTTTTTGATAAATTTAACATCTCTTCATGATAAAACTTCTCAACAAATTAGGCATAGAAGAAACATATCTCAACATAAGAAAGGCCCTGCTATGGTATGTATTTTTGTTCCCCCCAAACATCACGTTGAAATTTTATCAACAATGTTGGAGATGGGGTCTGATAGATATTTGAGTCATGGGGAGCAGATCCCACTACTGAGATACCTGCACCCCCACGTTTTGTGCAGCACTATTCAAAATAGTAAAGATACAGGGTCAACTTTATGTCCATCAGTAGATGAATGGATAAAGAAAATGTAGTATATGTACACAATGGAATACTATAAAGCCATGAAAAAGAAGGAAATTCTGTCATTTGTAGCAACATGGATGGAACTGAGGACATTATGTTAAGTGAAATAAGTCGGACCGGAAAGACAAACATTACATGTTCTCTCTCATATGTGGATCCTAAAAATTGTCAATCTCAATGAGGTAAAGCAGAATGATGGTTACCAAAGATTGGGAAAGGTTGGGGATGGGGCAGGAGGAGATAAAGTAAGGTTGGTTAATAAGTACAAACAGGCCAGGCACAGTGGCTCACCCCTGTAATCCCAGCACTTTTGGGAGGCTGAGGTGAGCGGATCACAAGGTCAGGAGTTAGAGACCAGGCTGACCAACATGTTGAAACCCTGTCTGTACTAAAAATACAAAAATAGGCCGGGCACAGTGGCTCACGTCTGTAATACTAGCACTTTGGGAGGCAGGGGAGGGTGGGTCACCTGAGGTCAGGAGTTCGGGACCAGCCTGACCAACATGGTGAAACCCTGTCTCTACTAAAAATACAAAAATTAGCCAGCTGTGGTGGCATGCACCTGTAATCCCAGCTACTCAGAAGGCTGAGGCAGGAGAATGGCTTAAACCCAGGAGGCGGAGGTTGCAGTGAGCCGAGATCGCGCCACTGCACTCCAGCCTAGGCAACAGAGTGAGACTCCGTCTCAAAAAAAAAGAAAGGTGCAAACATACAGTTAGAGACAAGGAATAAGTTCTAGTGTTTGATAGCACATTAGGGTGACTATAGTTAACAATAATTCACTGTATATCTTAAAATAGCTAGAAGAGTTGAAGTGTTCCCAACACAAAGAAATAATACACATTTCAGGTGATGAATATCTTAAATACTCTGATTTGATCATTACATATTATATGCATATATCAAAATGCCACATGTACCCCATAAATATTTACAATTATTATGTATCAATAAAATAGATAAACATTTTTAAAAAGAATGTGAGTTTGGCAGTACCTTTTTCTACATGCACAAATCGAACATGTATTCAATGGCTTCATCATTGAACTCATATTTCATTATAAGGTAATAATTTTTTTTAAATTCTAGAGTCATGATGACGTTGATATATTATGAATTTTAAACAAGGAAACCCAATTCCCTTGTTATAATTAATCCTGTTCTATAAAATACAAAATAATTCTTGAAAAATTTGTGTAAAATTTTTTTCTTATGGCTGAAAGTCATTTAAAGTTCTTTCTTACAGAAGTACTTTTGTAGCTAAATCATGACCTCAGGTTCTCTCTTTTACAATTTGAATTTTTTTCACCCATGTGTCTTTCTATGAAAATGCAACATGCCTAGATGCAAACACTTTAACACCATTGTATAGGCCTGGAAATTAAATCCAACTGTTTGACCTGGAGATTAGAACCAACCAATCAGCAGTGTGTCTAGACCTTTTTTTTTTTTGAGACGGAGTCCTACTCTGTTACCAGGCTGGAGTGCAGTGGCATGATCTCAGCTCACTGCAACCTCCGCCTCCTGGGTTCACACCATTCTCCTGCCACAGCCTCCTGAGTAGCTGGCATTACAGGCATGCGCCACCACTCCCAACTAATTTTTGTATTTTTAGTAGAGACAGGGTTTCACCAGGTTGGCCAGGATGGTCTCGATCTCCTGACCTCGTGATCCACCCACCTTGGCCTCCCAAAGTGCTGGTTACAGGCGTCAGCCACCGCGCCCAGCCATTTTTTTATTTTTTATTTTTTTGGAGACGGAGTCTCGCTTTGTCGCTCAGTTTGGAGTGCAGTGGTGTGATCTCAGCTCACTGCAACCTCCGCCTCTCAGGCTCAAGCGATTCTCCTGCCTCAGCCTCCTGAGTAGCTGGGATTACAGGCGCCTTCCACGACTGGCTAAATTTTTTTTTGTGTGTGTGTATTTTTAGTAGAGATGGGGTTTCACTATGTTGGCCAGGCTGGTCTCAAACTCCTGACCTGAGGTGATCCACCCACCTCAGCCTCCCAAAGTGCTGGAATTACAGGCGTGAGCCACCACCCACGGCCGTGTCTAGACATTTAATGACAGTATCCACTTATTGAATATGTCATAATTTGTCATATTAATTTTACAAAGACTATTATAATTAATGATATCTTCTATAGGGGTCCCAATTCCAAGAATATGGATCAGTTCACAGATTGGCCTTAAATCTGTAATGATTATGTCTATGAACTATTTGGAACCTCATCATAGAGCCTGAGAAATGACAAAGACTGTGAGGCAGTGGACATGCACTTAGCTTTCTTGGTATTGTTTAGTCTGAAGTCCTTGACATTTCAGGCTCAGAACCAGGCTGGATCAGAAACAGGCTGACTTTCTGGCACCTTGACATTTCTTGTAGTATGTGATTATCTGGCCTTGCAACACTGTCTCTGCTACAAAGTCCCACTCGCGGAGGCCCAGCCTCCTCAGGCTTTGGAAACAGTCACTTAAGAGGTAACATGATATGGTAGGACTGATTTCCAACTCCAATTCCTATTACTTCTGAGACCTTGAACAAATTATCTCACATTTTTTAGCTTTAATTTCTCATCTGAAACATTGGGTTAACAATACTTAGATATCACTAGATATCAAAGTTATTGTAAGACTAGATGAGGAAATTACTCTGTATTCAATATTCAGTAAGTGGACACTATCATTAATGATAATTCTATCTATGAAAAGGGTAGTAGAACTGTAGTTAAGTATCTCATGGAACTCAGTGTGGAACTCATGTCAATTTTGCTAAAAAGTTTTACCTTTGAGCTTTCCATTTTGGCAAGTTCCTAAACTTCCTGAAATGACTTTTAAACAACAGAGGTAACTTCTTAAAGAAGAGAATACACGCTCATAAAACTGAGGCATGAACTATTACTCTCTCTCAGATGAAATAGACGCTACTTGGCCAGTGAGCATGAGAATGACCTATTGCAAATACAGTTATCAGAGTAACTGACCAATTTAAACAACTACACTAACAATGAGCAAACAACTTCCCATTTTTCTGAAAAAAGGAAGTGTACAAAATGTTTTTAATTTTGTTCAGATTTAAGCATATGTAGTATCTTTGCTTTTCATCCTTATCAACAACTCTATTGCTACCCCTTTGGGAAAATTTAACATATTTGTCACATTATATCATATCTGTGCCTTTTTAAAAAATAATTACAATTATTTTTGTGCCTGCAATCTGCATTTAAATTGTGGTTATTTGTTGTTTCTTATATTGATCAATGCAATTTCTAGGTACTAAGTCACTAAATAATAGACCATAAAAAATTGTGGAAGCATGAGGGGTTTTGCTGCGAGGAACCAAAAACATAAAGGTGTTATTTGGTGCTATTCAGTGTACATACCAGTGTTTGCAACATGTAATATTCCAGAAATTATTTTTGGCATCTCCTGGGAAGGGGAGCTCTCTGCCAACCCATCATGGTTATTTTTTCTTTTGCAATTCTTATGAGCATAAGGACTTTTAGGTTTGCCTTCCAATATACAAGTAACTGCAGAGCAGCCACTCCATTGAACCCTGGACACTTCTTTTCTTCCAAGACCTAAAAGCCTATCCATTCTCCAAAATGCTTTTGCAAAGGCTTTGTGTATGTCCTCATACTCACACCTCACTGCTTCTGTTTTGTTTATGGCAGAAAAGAGGTCTTCTATTGCTGTGTATTCTTCTCTAAACACAGTGTAAAAGGAATTGATTATTTGTTGCTCATCAGTTGTCATTTGGTAAGAAGGATCAAATTTGGAAAGCTGATGGAGAAGTAAAACTGGGAGTTCCATTGATGTCAGCTCTGCCGCTGAGGCACCATGATGTCCATCGAACAAACCAAAAAAACACACATTAGGTTTATTCCCAAAATTACTCACTACAGTGAATTTATCATTCATGTCAGCTTTCCATGTAGAATTCCTGTCTTCACAAATGCCCACTCCTTTAATTAATAGATGACATATTTTTTGAGAATGTATGACACTCCTGTCAATGTTATCAAAAATCTTGTAGTATGCTGGTATTTGTTTTTTCCAAAGCAGCTCAAAAGCATTATTAATGCTCTGTAGGGTTTTTTCAGTCAACATAAAAGATGACAATAGTTTAGAAATCATGAACTGTCTCTGAACAGCAATCACTGAGGGCTGTGGTTTCTTTCTACCCATCCATTGGAAACCCAGTGTGGCCAGAGCTACATGTTGCTTCTTATGGAGAAAAATACCAGGTAGGTCAATTTCGTGCTTGCATATAGAACAGGGTAATGTGGTCCGTTGCTCATAGACCTGCTCCTCTTCATGGCGTTTGGTGTGTCTCACTGGTCTTGACTTTTTCTTTCTAAAACGTTTTCTTTTGGGTAAAAGTAGAATATCCTCATCTGAATCAAATGCTGATGTTTTCATATTCCATTCTCTTGATTTCCAAAACACTCTGCAAACAGGATGAAAGATATTTACATGCCAGGATGATGCAGTGAAAATCTCTTCAAGCAGGCTGTTATCATTGCAATTTGATTTGGCTCCTCACAATCTTATATAAGCCTAGGATTAAATATTCTGAGTCATATTTCTCAAAAAACATGTAAGTACTCAATTAATTGGTGATTGACCTGTGTCTGCCTGAAATAAATTAGGCAAAAATTCCAAAAAGTCAGCTAGACATCTGAGCAAATGCTCAGATAAATCATCACGGTATTTTACCTTAGACATGTGAAAGTATGTATTTGAGACCTGAGATTCTGATTTCTAATATGGACATACAGTCATGTATTGCATAATGATGTTCCAGGCAATGATGGATCATATGCAACGGTGGTACCAAAAGATTGTAATGGAGCCAAAAAATTCCTATTGCCTAGTGACATCATTGTTGTCTCAATGTCATAAAGTGCAACATGTCACTTATGTTTTTGTGGTGATGCTGGTGTCAACAAACCTACTGTGTTGCCAGTCAAATAAAAGTATAGCAAATACAAGGCCAGGCACGGTGGCTCACACCTGCAATCCCAACACTTTAGGAGGCCGAAATAGGCGGATCACTTGAGGTCAAGAGTTCAAGACCAGCCTGGCCAACATGGTGTAACCCCGTCTCTACTAAAAACACAAAAATTAGGCCAGGCGCGGTGGCTCACACCTGTAATCCCAGCACTTTAGGAGGCTGAGGTGGGCTGATCACGGGGTCAGGAGTTCAAGACCAGCCTGGCCAACATGGTGAAACCCCGTCTCTACTAAAAATACAAAAAATTAGCTGGGCATGGTGGCAGGTGCCTGTAATCCCAGTTACTCAGGAGGCTGAGGCAGGAGAATTGCTTGAACCTGGGAGGCGGAGGTTGCAGTGAGCCGAGATGGTGCCACTGCACTCCAGTCTGGGTGACAGAGCAAGACTCCATCTCAAAAAGAAAAAAAAAAGTATAGCAAATACAAGTATGTACAGAACGTAATACCTGATAATGATAAATTACTATGTGACTGGCTTATGTGTTTATGATAGTATACTTTTTATTGTTATTTTAGAGTGAACTCCTTATATTAAAAAAAAATTAACTGTAAAACAACCTCAGACAGGCCCTCCAGGAGGTATTCCAGAAGAAGTCATTGTTCACATAGATGACAACTCCATGTGTTATTGCTCCTGAAGACCTTCCAGTGGAACAAGATGTGGAGGTGAAAGACAGTCATAATCGCAACTCTGTGTAGGCCAAGGTGTGTATTTTAGTTTTTTTTTTTAAAGGTTAAAAAGTTTTAAAATTTAAAACTAATTTTAGTTAAATTTTTTAATAAAAATAAAATTTAGCTGGGTGCGATGGCTCACACCTGTAATCCCAACACTTTGGGAGGCCGAGGCGGGTGGATCACCTGAGGTCAGGAGTTCGAGACCAGCCTGGCCAACATGGTGAAACCCCGTTTCTACTAAAAATACAAAAAATTAGCTGAGCGTGGTGGCTTATGCCTATAATCCCAGCTACTTGGGAGGCTGAGGCAGGCGAATTGCTTGAACCCAGGAGGCAGGAGGCAGAGGCTGCAGTGAGCAGAGATGGTGCCACTGCACTCCAGCCTGGGTGACAGAGTGAGACTCCATCTCAAAAGATAAATAAATAAATAATTTAAAATTCTAGTTAAAATTTTAATCAAAAAATTAAAAACAGAAAAAAGCCCCTAGAATAAGGATATGAAGCAAGTACTTTTTGTACAGCTGTACAATGTGTTTGTCTTTTAAGCCAAATGTTACAAAAGAATCAAAAAGTTGTAAAAATTTAAACGTTTACAAAGTAAAAAGTTACTGTAAGCTAAGATTAATTTATTATTGAAGAAAAAATATTGTTTATAATTTTAGTGTAACCTAAGTGTATGGGGTTTATAACATCTGCCGTAGTGTGCAATAATGTGCTAGACCTTCCCACTCATCACTCACTCATTGACACCCAGAGGGACTTCCAGTCCTGCAAGCTTTATTCATGGTAAGTGCCCTATTTTAAAATGTTGCATTTTTTATTCTTTGTACAATGTCGTATTGTACCTCTTCTGTGTTTAGGTACACAAATACTTTCCATGTGTTACAATTGCCTACAGTATTCACTACAGTAACACACTGTACAGGTTTGTAGCCCAGGAGCAATAGGCTATAGCATATAGCCTAGGTGTTAGTAGGCTGCACCATCTAGGTTTGTGTAAGTACACTCTATGACGTTCACACAATAGTGACATTGCCTAACGATGCACTTCTCAGAAAGTATCCCCATCATTAAATGATGCATGACTGTAATTACTTTTGTACTGCATTTCGTCTGCCTTAAAACACTTCTGTTCTAATTAGAGGGTTCACAAGAAAATGAATGGATTATGCCAAAACCCAGCAGAATAAGAAAAAGAATTGATAGTAAGGACAGAATTTTTTAAAAAACTACAATGAAGAGGTATGGGGCAAGGATAGGAAAGAAAAGATGTAGCGCTGGATGATACATTTCTGGAAAGCAGGCATCATTTTATACCCCTTCCTATCAGAAACATCTAGCACTGTACTCAGCACCTGGGGCCATTTTTATCCATTTCATGCACAATTTCTAGGGCATGAGATATTTCCAAGGGCCTATGAAAAGTTAGAGACCAGAAAAAAAAAATACTTTGGTTACAAAATATTTTAAAACTTGATAAAAATCAAAGTTAGCTGGGTGCAGTGGCTCATACCTGTAATCCCAGCACTTTGGGAGGCCGAGGCAGGGAGATCACTTGAGGCCAGAAGTTTGAGACCAGCCTGGGCAACATAGTGAGGCCTCGTCTCTATTAACAATTAAAAAAAAAAAAGTCAGGTGTGATGGTATGCATGCCTATAGTCTGAGCTACTCAGGAGGCTGAGATGGAAGGATTGCTTGAGCCTGGGAGGTGGAGGCTGCAGTGAGCCATGATTGCACCACCACACTCCAGCCTGGGCTACAGATCGAGACCCTGTCTCAAAAATAAATAAATAAAGTAACTTTATATATATATATATATATTTATTTATTTATTTTTTTGAGACGGAGTTTCACTCTTGTTGCCCAGCCTGGAGTACAATGGCACAATCTCGGCTCACCGCAACCTCCACCTCCCGGGTTCAAGCGTTTCTCCTGCCTCAGCCTCCCAAGTAGCTGGGATTATAGGCATGCACCACCACACCTAGCTAATTTTGTATTTTTAGTAGAGACAGGGTTTCTCCATGTTGGTCAGGCTCGTCTTGAACTCCCAACCTCAGGTGACCCACCTGCCTTAGCCTCCCAAAGTGCTGGGATTACAGGCATTAGCCACTGTGCCCAGCCATAAATATTTATGAAATGTGACATTACAAAAACTAGTCAACTTCAACTCAATTCATATATAAATTGTATTTGAGATGGGTACATTTTAATGTGTTATAGTAATGAGGGATGGAGCCTACGACACTAAGAATACTTGGAGCCTCTAAGTACTTCAAACATCTCAGATACATAATAGATATTCAACAATCGAATATCTATTGATATTCTATAGATAGTTGGTAGTTAGATAAGAAATTAACCCATTTAATTATACTGACAATATGATAATAATAATAATGAAATATATTTTATTGTAAAAGGTATACATCATCATGTTCTTAAGTTCAATGCAGAAGGATACAAAGTAGAAAACAAAAGAATGTTTTTGTCTTCCCACCCCACTTGAACCCGGGAGGTGGAGGTTGCGGTGAGCTAAGATCAAGCCATTGTACTCCAGCCTGGGCAACAAACCCCAGCCCCAATAGTAATTATGTTATCTATCTTTCCAAATATAAATTTGAATATAAGATCTTTTCTGGCCCTGCGCAGTGGCTCATGCATAATCCCAGCACTTTGGGAGGCCGAGGCAGGTGGGTCACTTGAGGTCAGGAGTTTGGGACTAGCCCAGCCAACATGGTGGAACCCTGTCTCTACTAATAGTACCCCAAAAATTAGATGGGCGTGATGGCACGCCTGTAATCTCAGCTATTCGGGAGGCTGAGGCAGGAGAATCGTGTGAACCCGGGAAGTGGAGGTTGCAGCGAGCCAAGATCAAGCCACTGCACTCCAGCCTGGGCGACAGAGCGAGACACTGTTTCAAAAATGAAAACAAACAAATAAACAAATACATTTTCTGAAGGCAAGTAGGGACCCATTTTGCATACCATCCTAAAATCTGATGTTTTCAGTAAATGCTAGGTCATGGACAGGAAGTTTGAATATGGAAAAACAAAACAATACACATCATCCCTAGGTATCTGTGGCGGATTGGTTCCAAGACCACCCTCTCCACGCATGGATACAAAAATCTAAGGATGCTTAGGTCCCTGATATAAATGGCGTAGTATTTGCATCTTCCTTGTATGTTGCCTCACTCTGTCACCCAGGAGTGCAGTGGCCTAGAACTCCTGGGCTCAAGCCATCCTCCCACCTCTGCCTCCATAGTAGCTGTAACTACAAGCATGCACCACCACGCCCGGCTAATTTTTGTATTTTTAGTAGAGATGGGTTTTTGCCATGTTGGCCAAGCTGGTCTCGAACTCCTGGCCTCATGTGATCCACCTGCCCTGCCTCAGCCTCCCAAAGCGCTAGGATTACAGGTGTGAGCTACTGCATCGGCCCTCTCATATACTTGTTTATTTATTTATTTGAGACGGAGTCTTGCTCTGTCGCCCAGCCTGGAGTGCAGTGGTGCAATCTGGGCTCACTGCAACCTCTGCCTCCTAGGTTCAAGCAGTTCTCTCGCCTCAGCCTCCCAAGTAGCTGGGATTACAGATGCCCGCCTAATATATATATACGTGTATATATACACGTATATATACACATATACGTATATATACACATATATACACATATATGTATACGTATATATGTACATATATACACATATATGTATACGTATATATGTACATATATACACATATGTGTATACGTATATATGTACATATATACGTATACATACACACACACACACACACACACACACACACACA
Organism: Pongo abelii; assembly: GCF_028885655.2. Lineage (NCBI taxonomy): Eukaryota > Metazoa > Chordata > Mammalia > Primates > Hominidae > Pongo > Pongo abelii. The sequence goes on along the minus strand of NC_085928.1, from coordinate 134,740,514 downwards.
CACACATATATATATATATAGTATTTTTAGTAGAGATGAGGTTTCACCATGTTGGCCCAGGCTGGTCTTGAACTCCTGACTCAAGTGATCCACCCAGCTCTGCCTCCCAAAGTCCTAGGATTACAGGCGTAAGCCACCGCACCCGGGCCCTCCTGTATACTTTAAATCATCTCTTGATAGAATATATATAATCAATGTAAATGCTATGTAAATAGTTCTTATACTGTGTATTTGTATTATTTTATTGTTGTATTGGTTTATTAGTATTATTATTTTAGGAGGTATTCTGGGAATATTTTCTATCCAAAGTTGGTTGAATTCACAGATGCAGAACCTTCAGATATGGAGGACTGACTCTGTTGTGAAAAATGTAGACTTAAGATTTTTTTTTTAGGGGAGGAAAAAGCACGTAAGTTTACTTTACATAACTGACTGAAAAATACATTCAAGAAATAGTAAATAGAGGCCAGGTGCGGTGGCTCACGCCTGTAATCCCAGCACTTAGGGAGGCTGAGGCTGTCGGATCACCTGAGGTCAGAAGTTCGAGACGACCCTGGCCAACATGGAGAAACTCCGTCTCTACTAAAAATACAAAATTAGCCAAGCGTGGTGGCGCATGCCTGTAATTCCAGCTACTTGGGAGGCTGAGGCAGGAGAATCGCTTGAACCCAGGAGGCGGAGGTGGTGGTGAGCCGAGATCACGCCATTGCACTCCAGCCTGGGCAACAAGAGCAAAAATCCGTCTCAAAAAAAAAAAAAAAAAAAAAAAAAAGAGAGAGAATAAAAGAAATAGAAAATAGAATATAATACGACCTCACGAACACTAAAGGAGTGGGAGTAATCGTTATGTCCCAATAATCTCCTAGTTGTAACTTCCGTGACTGCAGGAGTCATGGAATCACCAGTCCCCTTTCTGCCAGACGTGGTGCTGGCCAATCTCCTTAACTCGATAGCCAGATCTTTTAATATCTGTAAAAACGACTGCAAAATTGAAATGTGTGCCCTTCTTTCTAGCCTCTGGATAGACTTATTTTACTAAGCTCAGTTCTTTCAAGGTTGCATCTATCCAAGTGTAGGTCGCCAGCACGCTGGACGGTATGTTTCCTAGGGAGAACTCGACCATTCGGTGGCGGCGGCTGTTACTGGCGGCAGCGGGCCTATCTGCTTGTGGGGATCAGCTTCTGAAGCTCCTTCTTAATTTCCTCCTGGGTAATGCGGGACTCCACAGCCATTTTTCTCCTATGGCCTCAGACTTTGAATAAAAACAAAAACAAGTTGGTCGCGGTGGCTCACGCCTGTAATTCCAGCACTTTGGGAGGCCGAGGAGGGCGGATCACGAGGTCGGGAGTTTGAGACTATCCTGACCAACATGGTGAAATCTGTCTCTACTAAAAATACAAAATTACCTAGGAGTGGTGGTTCATGTCTGTAATCCGAGCTACTAGGGAGGGTGAGGCAGGAGAATCGCGTGAATCCGGGAGGTGGAGGTTGCAGGGAGCCGAGATCATGCCATTGCACTCCAGCCAGGGCAACAAGAGCGAAACTCCGTCTCAAAACAAACAAGACAACCAAACAAAAAAACAAACAAAAAAAAACTGTCCCTGGGCGGGCGCTGTAGCTCACACCTGTAATCTCAGCTACTCAGGATGCTGACACTGGAGGATGCTTGAGCCCAGGAGGTTGAGTCTGCAGTGAGCTGTGATCGCGCCACTGCACTCCACCTGGGTTACAGAGGGAGACCAGGTCTCCTAAACAAAAAAAATTCATTTACTAACTGTGTAACCTCAGTCAAGTCATTTAACCTCTCTGAGCATCTGCTTTCTTATCTGTAAAATGCACAAGGTTGCTTTTAGCCTCAAATGAGGTAAATGGTGAAAGAGTAAAGAGGGGACACTAAAAAAAAAGCCTGCTCATTCTGCCCTAAGTGAAAAGGACACTGAGAACTATGCCAAATAAAAATACATTACATAAAGAAATGAAATTACAATGCTCGGCTGGGCACGGTGGCTCACGCCTGTAATCCCAGCACTTTGGGAGGCCGAGGCGGGTGGATCACGAGGTCAGAAGATCGAGACCATCCTGGCTAACATGGTGAAACCCCGTCTCTACTAAAAACTACAAAAAATTAGCTGGGCGTGGTGGTGGGTGCCTGTAGTCCCAGCTACTCGGGAGGCTGAGGCAGGAGAATGGCGTGAACCCGGGAGTCGGAGCTTGCAGTGAGCCAAGATTGCGCCACTGCACTCCAGCCTGGGCGACAGAGTGAGACTCCGTCTCAAAAAAAAAAAAAAAAAAGAAAAGAAATTACAACACTTAGGGAGAAATGTGTTCTATGTAAAATTAATTAAGAAACAATCAGGAGATCAATGGGAGAGGATTGTTTTAACGACCTGTATTTGAGAACTGTGTAATGTGTAGTTACCAATATGTTGTGGTAAGTTGTTTATATCATCACTTAGTTACAGCTATGTTACACGGTTTAAGAGAAAATGAACTTGGCCAGGTGCAGTGGCTCACACCTGTAGTCTCAACACTTTGGGAGGCTGAGGTAAGAGGGTTTCTTGAGGCCAGGAGTTGGGGACCAGCCTGGGCAACATAGTGAAACCCCTTCTCTACAAAAAACTTAAAAATTAACTGGGCATAGTGGTGCACACCTGTAGTCCCAGCTACTTGGAGAATGAGCGGGGAGAATTGCTTGAGCCCAGGATTTTGAGGTTTCAGTGAGCTATGATAGTGCCACAATACTCTAGCCTGGGTGACAGACTGAGACCCTGTCTCAAAAAAATACAAAAAGTATATTAAATTAAAAATAAAATGTGAGCTGTATAAATAAAACAATTAGAAGAAATATATGTAAATTAAAAATGAATGGAAAATAATGTAATGGCCATAGAAAACAAGGTAAATATCTTTAAGATGCTAGCCAGTAGAATTTGAATCCTGTAAATTATGCAAAAATCACTTCTAGGAAGGAAAGCCTTCTGTGATAAATGATAATAGTGCACTATGTGATAGGCAAAAGGGCTTTAGCAACTTCATACATGGTTTACACATGGCAATATAAATAAAAATTAAAGAGGCAAGCAAAACTGATGAATTTGAAATGTTTTGCCACTTTATTTGTATTTAATTCCCTGAAGCGTACAACTGTATTGGATACAGCTACTTATCCCTGTAGTAAAACTTTATTTACAAATGTCCACATTATAAATACTTCTAGAACTATTTGCATTTTGGGACGCCTTCATGGTTTTCCCTCACCAACGATTTTTTTCCTTTTTTAATGGAAAATTTTAAAATTACACAAAAATAGAGTATAATAAGTCCCCATATACTCATCACTAGCTTCCACTGTCATCAGTATCTTTTTACTCCTGTTTCTTCTATATCCCCATCCACCTTATTTTATGTTATTTTATTTTATTTGAGCTGGAGTCTTGCTCTGTCACCCAGGCTGGAGTGCAGTGGCGCTATCTCAGCTCACTGACATCTGCCTCCCGAGTTCAAGCAATTCTTCTGCCTCAGCCTCCTGAGTAGCTGGGACTACAGGTGCCTGCCACCATGCTTAGCTGATTTTTGTATTTTCAGTAGAGACGGGGTTTCACCATGTTGGCCAGGCTAGTCTTGAACTCCTGACCTCAAGTGATCTGCCCACCTCAGCCTCCTAAAGTGCCGATTTACAGGTGTGAGCCGCTGCGCCCAGCCTGTTATTTAATTTTATCACAATTTTTACTGGAGTATTTTAATGCCAATCTCCAAATCATATCAACTCACCCATAAATACTTCAGTCTCAACAGTCTAATCAAATCACTTCTTCAATACCTACAATAGGCCAGGCGCAGTGGCTCATGCTGTAATTCCAGCACTTTGGGAGGCCGAGGCGGGCGGATCACCTGAGGTCAGGAGTTCGAGACTAGCCTGACCGACATAGAGAAACCCCATCTCTACCAAAAAAATACAAAATTAGCCGGGCATGGTGGTGCACGACTGTAATCCCAGCTACTGGGGAGGCTGAGGCAGGAGAATTGCTTCAACCCAGGGGTGGAGGTTGCGGTGAGCCAAGATCATGCCATTGCACTCCAGCCTGGGCCACAAGAGCGAAACTCCATCTCAAAATAAATAAATAAATAAATAAAAATAAAAAATAAAAAATACCTACAATAGGCCAGCTACTGTGCAAGGTGCTGAGATGCACAGATGGATGAGGATGCACCCTGCCCTTGAAGCTATGAGGGGAAAAGTTTACAGTGCTGTCCATATGCTCATCCAGGTCATTAATAACAGAATGAAACAGGTCAGGTGGAGCCAAGGACAAAGCCCCATTATTGTGCCCAACCAGGAACCTAGCCCTTCATCTGGCTAGGAATGGTGTAATGGGACCTAAGAAAATGACCTAGGAAAACTCACAGCTGAGACATATTAGCAAGGGGTCCAAGGCAATATCCAAGAGAATGATCAGTTAGCTGGCAGAAGGAGCAAGAGGACCCAGCAAAAGAAATGGACAGGTAAGCAGAGAAGTAGGGGAAGAAACTGCGTCTGTCAAGGCCTTTGAGTGCTTTTGGCCAAAATATATAAAAATATTTTAATTGCTATTTTTTGGTAATATTCATGTAAAGGATGTAGTTTTATGAGCCTTGATGGACTATTGGGAGAATATATAAGGCACCGCAACACTGTGTTTTGATCTGAAGTCAATTACTTATATCAGAACTTCATTTTTCCATATGCCGGGGACAGCCATAATACAGCTCTATCACACATAGGCCATTCTTAGAATGTATTGCATCATTCATATGTTTGTTCATTCATAATAACAAATTAAATAGGCCGGGCACGGTGGCTCATGCCTATAATCCCAGCACTTTGGGAGGCTGAGGTGGGCCTATCACTTGAGGTCAGGAATTTGAGACCAGCCTGGGCAACATAGTGAAACCCTGTCTCTACTAAAAATAGAAAAATTAGCCGGGCATGGTGGCAGGCGCCTGCAGTCCCAGCTACTCGGGAGGCTGAGGTGCGAGAATCACTTGAACCTGGGAGGCGGAGTTTGCAGTGAGCCGAGATCGCGCTATTGCACTCCAGCCTGGGCAACAGAACGAGACTCTGTCTCAAAATAAATAAATAAATAAAATAAGTTAATTAATTAATTAATTAACTATAAAGACATCAGAATAAGAGCATAGAGAGGAATGGAATTCCTCTTTTGTATAAGGTAGAGGGATATATCACTCTTCAATGTACACAGTTTAACAGGAAGCCAGGGTTTCATCTGATAATTAAGAAAGTGGAGGAAAAAAATACTGTAGATATAATTACTCATTGGCTATACTTATTATCCAAAAAAGATTTAAGAAAGTTTACCTTAAAGCATTATTGGTGCTCATGTTCCTTTGGAATTACCTTTGTTTGCCCTCCCTTTATCCCCTTCCCCTGGCCTGTATTTCTCCAACTTGAGTAGTGATGGTGATGGTGGAGGTAGAGGTGAATGTGATGGCTGTGGCAGAAGTAGTGGTAATAGTGATGATAGCGGTGGTGGGCATTCCCCTGACTTGATGGTAGAGCTCCCTGTGTGGAATGTTCACTACATCACCTGGAACCTCAGTCAGAACTCACTTTATGATTCAGAAGGACTGTGAAGCAGTAACATCACAAGTTGTATGAAGTAAACTTTGGAATTTCTGAAAGAAGGAGCATTTGTTAAATATACTGTCTTACTTACTGTTCCTTTCTCCGCCATCGTGGTGTGTGCTTGACTCTGCTTCTCGCCACGTCTTCTCACAAAACTTTCAGGATTAAGCGTTTCCTGGCCAAGAAACAAAAGCAAAATCGTCCCATTCCCCAGTGGATTTGGATGAAAACTGGTAATAAAATCAGTAGAACTTCAAAAGGAGACATTGGAGAAGAACCAAGCTGGGTCTATAAGGAATTCCACATGAGATGGCGCACATATTTATGTTGTGTGAAGGTCACGACCACCTTACTTACCATATCAAGCTGAAAATGTTACCACTATCTGGACAGTTGGACATGTTTTATTGGAAGTATATTTTTTCTTTCTGTGTGTGCTATGAAGGCACTGGTTGGCTGGGTTCAGTAATAAATATGTGAGGTCTTTCGTTTCTCTCTCTGCATATATATGTATACACACACACATATATATGTGTATGTATATAGACAGTATACATATATGCTGTCTTACTGCTGGATGCAGGGGCTCATGTCTGTAATCCCAGCACTTTGGGAGGCCAAGATAGGAGGATTGCTTGAGGCCTGGAGTTCAAGACCAGCCTGGGCAGCATATCGAGACCCCATTGCTACAAAAAAAAAAAAAAAAAAAAAAGAAGAAGAAGAAGAAAGGAAAGAAAAATTAGCTGAGCATTGTGGCACACACCTGTAGTCCTAGCTACTCAGGAGACTGAGGCAGGAGAGTCACATGAGCCCAGGAGTTTGAGGCAGTCAGCTGCAGTCAACTATGATTGTGCCATTCCACTCCAGCCTGGGTGACAGAGCGAGACCCTGTCTTTAAAATAAATAAATAAACTGTCTTATGCCTATGTAGTAGAAATGAAAATGTAAAAGGAGTGACTATCAATTGTTTTTATAAGTTGTGGCACTTTCAAATAGCCATTTTAGGAGACTATCATTACTGTACAGATGGGATGTCTTCCCACCCAGTGTTACAGCACCTCAGGCCATCTCTCTAGGACACCTCCTCTATCTGCTCTGTAGAGCCTGCCCACCCCATGTTGCTGTCTCAAGTAACTGCCTGAGAGTTGTAGATCTTGAGTGGACTGCCTTTTACAATTATTTCCCCTGCCTTCACTCATGACTAATATCTTTAGTTCCTAAATCTTTAATCCACAGCTCCATGCCACTCCCTCACCCCAAGGCTGAGTTAGAACAAGAGTCCTAGAGCAGGTTGCCTGAATGCTGAAGAAGTCTGGACAAGCCCAGCTGTCAACTAGGTGTCTCCCTGAAGAGGTATCAAAGTCAACATGTTCAAAATGGAACTCACTAACCTTCCCTCCAGAATCTTCTTTGATCATCAACTTAGTTTCACTGGAATGTCTCAGAGAATCCCTTTTCCTGTGTGGTTCCAGGTAAAATTTGGCCAAGAAGGGAATCTTAATATTTAAAACTTAGGGGTTTATATTGGAATGCTATCATCATCCAGTGAGTTCACCCACAGATGCTGAAGTGCCTAGCAGGTTTCTGCTTGTCCTTTGTTCCCCAATACTCTGCTTCCAGCTTTTCCTCCAGCTCCAGGTCTTGCTGACCAATAGCAGCCCCAGGCCTATTAGCTGGCACCTGTCTTTGGGCCCATAGAAGCAAACATTTCCTCTAGCCTTCCTCATCAGCTTCTCCTTCATGGTCCAACACGGGCGTCTGGATGTCCCTGGCTTCTCTGACTGACTGGTTGGGGACTTCCCTGATGCCCCATCTCCTCTTCCCAGATGTTTAGTTGACCAGCTTCTCCCACAAACTAATTTTAACAATAAATCCTTTTTTCCACAATGCCTAGGGTTCTGCTTTACTGACTGAACCCTAGCTAATACAGAGACCAACATCACCCCATCCTCCTTTTCAGGATATATGAAATTGATCACCAAGACCTGTCAGATCTCTCTCTCTGTCTTTTTTTTTTTTTTTTTAAATGTATTCTTACTCTGTGGCCAGGCTGGAGTGCAATGGCGCAATCTCGGCTCACTGCAACTTCTGCCTCCTGGGTTCAAGCGGTTCTCCTGCCTCAGCCTCCCGAGTAGCTGGGAATACAGGCGCTTGCCACCACACCAGGCTGATTTTGTATTTTTAGTAGAGACAGGGTTTCACCTTGTTGGCCAGGCTGGTCTTGAACTCCTGACCTCAGGTGATCCACCCTCCTTGGCTTCCCAAAGTCCTGGGATTACAGGCGTGAGCCGCCGCACCCAGCCACATCTCTCTCTTCAATATCCCTCTACCCACCCACTTGTCTCCATCCCCAGTGCTATCTCATGGTTCCAGGAGGCGAAAATATCTTGCCCAGATTACTGCACAAACTCCTAACTGCTCAACTCACTTCCAGTCTGGTTGCCTCTCAGTGCATTCCCCTTAGAGCAGTCAGAGGAGGTGATGCCCTGACTGAGGCCCATTACTGGCTTGTCCTTGTCCTTGGGATAACCTCCTTAATGTGTTTGACAAAGCTCTGTCTCTGTTGGAGTCTGCTAATTTCTCCAGCCCCATCTGTCAGCACTGCTCCCTCAGCCCATGCCAATATTATGTAGAGTCATTAGATAAATCTTTGCCAGTTTGGTATTAGATTATTATAACCTGAATTTTGTCTTATTTATTGCTTTTTAAATCACACTGAGCATACAGGCACTGCATATTAATATCTAGCAGTAGGCCAGGCACAGTGGCTTATGCCTGTAATCCTAGCAATTTGGGAGGCTGAGGCAGGCAGATTGCTTGAGCTCAGGAGTTTGAGACCAGTCTGGGCAACATGGCAAAACCATGTCTTTACCAAAAATACAAAAATTAGCTGGGTGTGGTGGTGCATGCCTGTGGTCCAAGCTACTCGAGAGGCTGAGGTGGGAGGACCGCTTGAGCCTGGGAGGCAGAGGTTTGCAGTGAGGTGAGATTGTGCCACTGCACTTCAGCCCAGGTGACAGAGTGAGACCCTGTCTCATAAAAAAAAACATATATATATGTGTCTGTGTGTGTGTGTGTGTGTATATATACATAAAATATATATATCTATTATATATTGGATATCTAATAAATAAAATAAATAATATACATATACACATGTATATATATGGCAGCTGCATTATCCCCATGCTACCGTAGATGTGGGAAAGAATGAGGCATCTCCTTCAGGCAAGTGCCTGTAAACCCCAGCTCCCTAGAGTGGGGTCAGGCATCTCATAGGGTGGCTGTGGTGTTCATATCACACTTCCGCATGCAGCTATCAGGCCGGATGGTGATTGAGGATAGTGGAAAGGCCCCTTACAGAAGTTAACTGATGACTTACCGTAAACTTCTCTTTAGAAACGCAAAAATAGAGAAAACATAGTTCTGAGATGCTTCCCAAGAGTGAAGATGAGTATACGTATACATAAATTCTCAGCAGCTTGTTTTCTTCCAAAGTGTATTTGTGGTGTGTTAATTTTGTCTATGAATTGATCAATTATTTATTTTATTGACTTAAATAAAAATGTTGTATTTTTTATTTATTAGATATCCAATTCATGCATTCTCCTTTTTAAAATATTCAAATAATACAGAAGTATGCAGAGGAAAAACAGAAGAAACCACTGCCAAAAGCAGGGTGTGTATTATTCTGGACTGAGTTTTATGTATTTTTATATATATGTGAAAACATACATGCTATCCATTATTAAATTTAGGTATAATTTGCATAAAATCAGTTGCTCAATTTTTAAATGTACAGCTTGATAAATTTTTATATAGGAACTTGTAGGCTCCATCAAGTTTTGTTTGTTTTCTGTATTTTCCTTTTTTTTTTTTTTTGAGATGGAGTCTCACTCTGTCCCCCAGGCTGGAGTGCAATGGTACAGTCTTGGCTCACTGCAACCTCTGCCTCCTGGGTTCAAGTGATTCTCGTGCCTCAACCTCCTGAGTAGCCTCTATTACAGGTGTGTGCCACCACATCCAGCTAATTTTTGTATTTTTAGTAGATACAGGGTTTCACCATGTTGGCCAGGCTGGTCTCGAACTCCTAACCTCAAGTGATCCACCCGCCTCAGCTCCCCGAAGTGCTGGGATTACAGGCATGAGCCATCGTGCCCGGCCTGTTTTCTGTATTTTCTTTAGTAAGTTGGCAACATAATGACAATATTATTCTGTAAATATTTTCTTTCACTTACCAGTATGGAATAGGGATTTTTCAAGTCAGTACTTATCAACTTACCTATTCTTTTTAACCACTGTATTATATTCCATAGTAAATGTAAAGATGTAACGTGGATTGACCACTTATCTATAATAATGAAAATTTTTTTGCTATAACAACGTTTCATAAGGAAAAGAAATGAGGTAACTCAGTAAGGTAGAGGATCACATAATCAATGTACAAAAACCAAAACAATTAACTTGAAAATATAAAAGCAAAAATAACTTATTAGATATTATAAAAAATAATTTAACTAAGAATAAACAAAAAAAGTTTGAGTGAAAAAAATGCATATGAAGAAAACTATAAAACTCTACCAAGAACAAAAAAATATGAATAAAGGCAAAGATTCATCTTGTCCTTGGATCAGAAAACTCAGTATTGCCGGGTGCAGTGGCTCACACCTGTAATCCCAGCACTTTGGGAGGCCGAGGTGGGTGGATCACCTGAGGTCAGGAGTTCAAGACCAGCCTGGCCAACATAGGAAAACCCCATCTCTACTAAAAATACAAAAATTAGTCGGGCATGATGGCGAGTGCCTGTAGTCCCAGCTACTCAGGAGGCCGAGACAGGAGAATCACTTGAACCCAGGAGGTGGAGGTTGCAATGAGCCGAGATCACACCATTGCACCACAGCCTGGGTGACAGAGCAAGACTCTGTCTCACAAAAAAACAAAACAAAAAACCTCAGTATTATATAAAGTTACCATCAAAGCGGGGAAAGCAAACCATCCACAGGGAGAAGATATTTACAGCATGTATATTGACAAATAACAAAGTATTCAAATCCCAAATATGTAAAGATATAAATAACTCAAGCAAATCAATAATGGAAAGACAGACAGTCCCTTCTCCCCAAAAGGTAGAAGACTTGAGAGACATTTCACAGAAGAAATAGAATTATTTATACGATAGAATGTCATACCTCAGAGGAAAGAACCACTCCTACTACCCACAACATTAAAGAATATCAGGAGGTACATACATATTGACCAAAAGAACTGACAACATTGAACCTACAGAGGAAGATTCCATACATGTGAAGTCCATTAAGTTGCAAACTAAATATGTTGTTTAGGATGCAAATGAGCGTGATAAAACATTTAAAAAACAAAGGTAATAATAAACCAAAATCCAAAATAGCACTTATGTCAGAAAGGCCAGGAAAAGAAATGTGATTGAGGCCTTCAAAGTAATGCTGATTAGATGATGGGTACATTATTCATCACAGTATTGCTATTAGATTTTACATATATATTTAAAATGTTACTTTGGGGCTATTATTTTTTAAATTAATGAGGCAGCATTGTTTATAGTGCTCAAAAATAAGTGACTGGTTGACTAAATGAGTCAAAAATACAATGGCGTATTATATAGCCTATTCAAATAATACATATTTATTTATTTAGAAAGAAAGCCACTGAATATTTTTTTGATGAAAAAAAAGCAGACCAGGCCGGTCGCAGTGGCTCACGCCTGTAATCCCAGCACTTTGGGAGGCTGAGGCAGATGGATCACGAGGTCAGGAGTTCGAGACCAGCCTGGCCAACATGGTGAAACCCCGTCTCTACTGAAAATATAAAAATTAGCTGGGTGTGATGGCAGGCGCCTGTAATTCCAGCTACTCGGAAGGCTGAGACAGGAGAATCACTTGAACCTGGGAGGCAGAGGTTGCAGTGAGCCGAGATTGCACCACTGCACTCCAGCCTGGGTGACAGAGCAAGACTCCATCTCAAAAAAAAAAAGAAAAAAGAAATATGATAAGCCCGTTTATGTAAAATTGAACAGAGTCATAAAGAAATAACTAAAATAATGTTTACCAAACCACAAATATTAGTTTTATCTTTGTAGGAGATTTGTACTTTCTTCTTTTTGCTTACATATATATATATATATATGTTTTTATATGAGAGTGTATTATTTCCCTTAAATAATATATTTTCAAATAAATCTATATCCCTTTTCACTTTTTTACATAAAAACTTTCACATTGCCCAGGCTGGAGTGCGGTGATACAATCACAGCTCACTGCAGCCTCGATCTCCTGGGCTCAAGTGATCCTCCCACTTTCAACCTCCTGAGTAGCTGGGACTACAGGCACACGCCACCATGTCAGGCTAATTTTTTGTTGGTGTGTTTGTTTGTTTTTCCTTCACACATTTTATTTTATTTTATTTTATTAAGATGGAGTTTCACTCTCATTGCCCAGGCTGGAGTGCAGTGGACCGATCTTGGCTCACTGCAAACTCCATCTCCTGGGTTCAAGTGATTCTCCTGCCTCAGCCTCCCGAGTAGCTGGGATTACAAACGCCCGCCACCATGCCTGGCTAATTTTTTTTTTTTTTTTTTTTTTTTTTTTTTAGTAGAGACATAGTTTCACTATGTTGGTCAGGCTTATCTGGAATGCCTGACCTCAGGTGATCCACCTGCCTTGGCCTCCAAAAGTGCTGGGATTATAGGCACGGGTCACCACACCCAGCCTACACATTTTAATCTTAAAAATAAACCAATTTAGCCCAGGCGCAGTGGCTCATGCCTGTAATCCCAGCACTTCGGGAGGCTGAGCTGGGCAGATTACCTGAGGTCGGGAGTTTGAGAACAGCCTGACCAACATGGAGAAACCCCATCTCTACTAAAAAAAAATAATAATTAGCCAGGCATGGTGGCACATGCCTGTAATCCCAGCTACTCAGGAGGCTGAGGCGGGAGAATCTCTTGAACCCAGGAGGCAGAGGTTGCGGTGAGTCGAGATTGCGCCTTTGCACTCCAGTCTGGGCAACAAGAGAGAAACTCCGTTTCAAAAAAATAAAATAAATAAATAAATAAACCAATTTAAAAGGAAAAAAATCATAAAATTTTACTTGCTTCTTACTAAAGTGGAAAAAAACTAAGCAAATAAGTTAGGTTCTGATGTGAAAGTGTGTTCTTTTCCTCCTTCCTCAATCCATCACCCAAAGATAGACTCACTGGAAGACATGAAACATTCCAATATGGGTCAGAAAGCAGGTTTCTTATATTTCACATATACTCAAACTATAGAAACTGTTTTAAAAAAATAAAAACTTATTTTTTAAATTGAGATGGGGTTTTGCTATGTTGCCCAGGCTGGCTTCAAACTCCTTGGCTCAAGCAATCTTCCCACCTCAGTCTCCTGAGTAACTGGGACTACCAGTGTGTGCTACGGCATCCAACTGAGAGTATTCTGTAATTTGCTTTTTTACTTAGCAATATGAGTATACAAAAAGTTATCTAATACTTTATTGATGGACATTTAGTCTGTTAACAGCATTTGTCTTTTACAAACAATGCTGCAACAACAACAACAAAATTTGCACATGTATCTATTAGATAAACTCCCTGTAGTAGAATTCTCTGTCTGTGAATAAGTAAATTTTGAATTTTTCAGATTCATTCAACAACACTTTATTGAGGAGGTACCATTTGCCAGGCACTGTTTTTAGCACTAGGAATTCCATGATGAACAAAATGCTGACATGATCCATGGAAGCAAAATTGATAGGCCAGGTATGGTGGCTCACATCTGTAATCCCAGCATTTTGGGAGTCCAAGGCAGGAGGATGGCTTGAGGCCAGAAGTTCAAGACCAGTCTGGGGAACATAGTGAGACCCCCATCTCTACAAAAATACAAAAATTAGCCTTGCATGGTGACGTATACCTGTTGTCTCAGCTTCTCAAGAGGCTGATGTTGGGAAGATAGCTTGAGCCTGGGAGGTCAAGGCTGCAGTGAGCCATGACTTCACCACTGCACTGTAGCCTGGGCAACAGAGTGAGACGCTGCCTCAGAGAAAAAAAAAAAAAAAAGAGAGAGAGAGAGTGAGAGAGAGAAAATGAAAAGACAAGCCACAGACTAGGAGAAAATATTTTGTAAAACATACATCTGATACAGGACTTGTATTCAAAATATGCAAAGAACTGTTAAAACTCAATAAAAAACACAACTCAATTTTAAAATGGGCATACAATCTGGATAGACACTACACTAAAGAAGATACACAGATGGAAAATAAGTATATGCAATGATGCTAATAATGTATGTCACTAGAGAATTGCAAACTAAAACAACGAGATACCACTACACAGCTAACTAGAATGGCCAATCCAAAACACTAGCTACAGCAAAGGCTAGTGAGGATGTGGAGCAACAGGAGCTCTCATTCATTACTGGTGTGAATGCAAAATGGTATGGCTACTTTGAAAGACAGTTTAGCAGTTTTTTACAAAACTATACATAGTGTAACCATATGATCTAGCAATGTTACTTCTTGGTATTTATCCAAATGAGTTGAAAATTTATGTTCACACAAAAACCTACACATAAGTGTTTATAGCAGCTTTATTCATAATTGCCAAACTTGGAAGCAGCCAAGACATCCTTCAGTAGGTAAACAGACAAACTATAGTACATCCATACACATTGCTCAGTGATAAAAAATAAATAAATAAAAATAAAAATAAGCAGGCACGGTGGCTCAGGCCTGTAACCCCAGCACTTTAGGAGGCCGAGGCGGGCAGATCACTTGAGGTCAGGAGTTTGAGACCCGCCTGACCAGCATGGTGAAACCCCGTCTCTACTAAAAATACAAAAATTAGCTGGGCGTGGTGGTGCGTGCCTGTAATCCCAGCCACTTGGGAGGCTGAGAGGTAGGAGAATTGCTTGAACCGGGGAGGTGGAGGTTGCAATGAGCTGAGATCGCGCCACTGCATTCCAGCCTGGCAACAGATCAAGACTCCGTCTCAAAAAAAATAAAATAAAATAAAAAAGAAATGAGTTGTCAAGCCCCCAAAAGACATGGATGAATCTTAAATGCATATCACCATCACTAAGTGAAAGAAGCCAACTGAGGCCAGGCATGGTGGCTCACGCCTGTAATCCCAGCACTTTGGGAGGCTGAGGCAGGTGGGTCACCTGAGGTCTGGAGTTCGAGACCAGTCTGGCCAACATGACGAAACCCTGTCTCTACTAAAAATACAAAAATTAGCTGGGTGTGGTGGTGCGGGCCTATAGTCCTAGCTACTTGGGAGGCTGAGGTGGGAGGATCACTGAAGCCTGGGAGGCGGAGGTTGCAGTGAAGCAAGAGTGTGCCACTGCATTCCAGCCTGGGTGATAGAATGAGACCCTGAAAAAAAAAAGGAAGAAAGGAAAAAGAAAGAAAGAGAGAGAAAGAAAGAAAGAAAGAAAGAAAGAAAGAAAGAAAGAAAGACAGACAGAAAGAAAAGAAAGAAAGAAAGAAAGAAAGAAAGAAAGAAAAGAAAGAAAGAAAGAAAGCCAACTGGAAACAGCTACATACTATATAATTCCAATTATATGACATTCTGTAAAAGGCAATACTATGGAGACAGTAAAATGATCAGTGGTTTCCAGGGGTTCAGGAGAAGAAGGGATGAATAGCTGGAGAACAGGAGATTTTTAGGGCTGTAAAACTATTCTGTATGATAATGTAATGGTGAATACTTGTGACACATTTGTCAAAACCTATAGAATGTACAACACAAAAAGTGAACTTCAATGTCAACTATGGACTTTATAATGATATATCAATATTGGCTCATCAACTATAACAAATGTACCACATTAATGCAAGATGTTAATAATAAGGGAAAGAAGTGGTGGGAGGCAGTGAAGTGTATATTGGAAGTGTCTGTACTTTCTGCTCCATTTTTTTGTGAACCTAAAACTACTCAAAAGTACAATATATTAATTAAAGTGTGGTGTGTGTGTGTGTGTGTAAGTAGGACATTCTAAGAAAATATCTTTCTGGAAGTGCATCTAGTAATTTTTTCCCCCAATTCATATCTAAAACAGATACAAATAAACAGTGAATGTTGTAGGAAATTAGAAGATAGACCACTATCGTGGGAAGGATAACAATGCAAGAGAAGAATTCCTTTATTTTAAGATGGTTATTTCAATTAATTATTTTATATATTGAGCACCTACAGGGGTAGGCACTAGACACAAAGGCCAACAGCAGGTCTCTGTGCTTGATGAGCTCAGTGCCTGTCATGGGGAAGACAGACACACAGATGCACTACTAGATAATAGCATTATCAGTGCTGACCATGTGCTGGGCTCTTTCTAAGCATTCCACCCACATTGTCTCTCAACCACACAACAACCCTGCACACAGGCACTAATAATCTACTTTACAGACAAGGACCCTAAAGCTCTAGAAAGTGAGTTAACTTTGCAGCAATAAATGGCAGAGCCCAGGTGTGTTGACCTGCAAACAGTTTGTCAGAAACTGCCAAACTGTCTTCCAAAGTGGCTGTAAAAATCAATTCATTTTGGAAGAAGAGGACAATCAGTGATACATTTGCTTAGATGTTTCTTTCACATTATTTGAAAGCGTTGAACTTCAAATACATTCACAAATCTTAATATCTGATTCTCACTCTTCCATTCTTGCCTTACTCCCACTGGAATAAATTCTTTGGCTTGTCATCCTCCCAACTGCAGGACAATCAAATACATATGGCTTAATGGGAAGGTGGTCAGATTAGAAAATATTCACAGCCAATCTCTCCAGTAGGCAGCCCTTGTTTGGCTTAAAACTGCCCATCAAATTCAAGTTTCTTACATGTTCCACAACTATGATTGTAAAAGTCAAGGCAGCAGGCACCAGCCTGTGTGGAAGAAAGTTATATTTAGTATTCCTTTCGGAGCTGTCTCTTTGGATATCGCGGAGATTCTGGTACAGGCTGTTACTGTTTGAGGGCTTCTGGGCCTGCGGCAGAGAAGGAGTGGGTGGTTTGCTGACAGTTCTTATAAATACCCCCAGTATTTATTTAACGGCAGAAACACACAGAGAGAACACACAGAGTATTAGAAGAGAGAACATAGTTTAGCTCCATTCATCCCCTGGGCCCAGGACCAAGCACTTCTAATCTGTTCTGAGGAACTGCTTCTGGGGCCAGCTGCAGCCCTGTGTCTGGGGAAGTCACCTGCCTGCTTGCTGAAGGAGGAAGGAAGGAAGGAACAGGGAACAATGAGGCCCTTGTAAAAGCCAAGTTTTGCTTTTTTTTTTTTTTTTAAGTTTATTTTCTAACCATGTCACTCCTCTGCTTAAAACATTTCAGTAGCTTTCCACTGTTTCTGGAATAAAGGTCAAAAGTCCTAATATGATGAGAAAAGTGCTGTAAGACCTGGCCAAAGCCTGACTCTTCAGCCTAATCTCTCCCCACTTTCCCATTCATTAACATTCCTCAAACATAATCCACACTCTGCCCACCTCAGGCCTGTACATGCTATTTCCTCTGCTCAAAGGCTTTTCTCTCCACTGGCACTCAGTTAATTCTAACTCATTCCTCAATTAAAACCTCATTTCCACAAGCTGAACTTTAGCATCATCAGAAAAATGTTTCCCGATGCTTCACAGGAATCCTCCATACTTTGTCAAATGCCTCCACAACTCCTTATGCTTTGCATTGATTCAAGTTTTTTATTTTATTTTATCTTATTTTATTTATTTATTTATTTACTTACTTACTTACTTACTTATTTGAGATGGAGTCTTGCTCTGTTGCCCAGGCCGGAGTGCAATGGCACAATCTCAGCTCACTGCAACCTCCACCTCCCAGGTTTAAGGGATTCTCCTGCCTCAGCCTCCTGAGTAGCTGGGATTACAGGCATGTGCCACCACGCCTGGCTAATTTTGTATTTTTAGTAGAGACGGGGTTTCTCCATGTTGGTCAGGCTGGTCTCGAACTCCTGACCTCAGGTGATCCACCCACCTCGGTCTCCCAAAGTGCTGGGATTACAGGCGTGAGCCACCGAGCCTAGACTTTTTTTTTTTTTTTTTTTGAGACAGAGTTTTGCTCTTGTTGCCCAGGCTGGAGTGCAATGGCTCGATCTTGGCTCACCACAACCTCTGCTTCCCAGGTTCAAGCGATTCTCCCACCTCAGCCTCCCGAGTAGCTGGGATTACAGGCATGAGCCGCCACGTCCAGCTAATTTTGTATTTGTAGTAGAGACGGGCTTTCTTCTTTTTTTTTTTTTTTTTTTTTTTTTTGAGACGGAGTCTCGCTTTGTCGCCCAGGCTGGAGTGCAGTGGCGCGATCTCGGCTCACTGCAAGCTCCGCCTCCCAGGTTCATGCCATTCTCCTGCCTCAGCCTCCTGAGTAGCTAGGACTACAGGCGCCCGCCACTACACCCGGCTAATTTTTTGTGATTTTTAGTAGAGACGGGGTTTCACTGTGTTAGCCAGGATGGTCTCGATCTCCTGACCTCGTGATCTGCCCGCCTCGGCCTCCCAGAGTGCTGGGATTACAGGCGTGAGCCACCGCACCCGGCTGATTCAAGTTTGTAATGGTGTACTTGTTTGATTATTTAAGCATTGTCTGTCTCTTCATTCCCATCCTGCTTGCCTTTTTAATCCCAGAGCCAATTCATTGATTTGTAGTAAATATGCCTGCTATAGTAAAAGTTTCATAAATATTTATTAAATAAATTAATGAACAAATAGAGTAATCATTTGAGCTCTTAAATATTTAGTTTTTAATAGATGGAGTAAGAAAGATTCCCACATTTTTCCCTCATCCTCAGTTCTTAGCAGGGAGGTCTCAGTCTGAAGATACGCGCCTCAGAACCTGGCCAATAGAAGAGCTAAGAGAAAGCAGAGTGGACTCTGCTGAGAATTTGGCCACCAAGCAGTCATCTCCCTTAGAATTGTGCTCTCCAACAAGGTAGCTATTAGCCACGTTGGCTATTTAAATTCAAACTATTTAGAATTTTAGCTTATCAGTCTTATCAACCACATTTCGTATGCTCACACATGTCCAGTAGCTACCATACTGAATAGTCCAAATAGAGAACATTCCCATTATCACAGGAAAATGTATTCAAGAGTGCTGCTCTGGAATAGAAAATACCCTCTTCTGCACAGAGCATAGGATTCTCAGCAGGGTGACAGAAGAGAGCCCATTTTCCCCTCTGCTTTCAAATCAGGAGATGGAGGAGAGACCCTGCATCTATTACTACATTTGTTTCTGTCACATATAATTGTAGGTGCTGCAGCTGAAGGTGCTTTATTGCAAATAAAACCACTAAATGCTTCCAAATACGGGGTTGTTGTGAAGATTAAATTAGTTACAACCCATGTTCAGGCCCTTAGTTGGCTCTCAATAAATGTCAGCCATTTTGCAATACTCATCATGTGAATGAAAAAACAAAAAAAGTAAATTTAAATTTAAAAAGTTGGACACGCCTGTAATCTCAGCACTTTGGAAGGCTAAGGTGGGAGGACTGCTTGAGTGCAGAAGTTTAAGATCAGCCTGGGCAACATAGTGAGACCCCTGTCTATACAAAAATTTTTAAAAAAATGTAGCTGGGGCTGGATGCAGTGGCTCACACCTGTAATCCCAAAACTTTGGGAGACCAAGGTGAGTGGATCATTTGAGGTCAGGGGTTCGAGGCCAGCCTGGCCTACATGGTGAAACCCTGTCTCTACTAAAAGTACCAAAAAAGTTAGCCAGGCATAGTGGAGCACCTGTAATCCCAACTACTTGGAAGGCGGAGGCAGGAGAATCACTTGAACCCAGGAGGTAGAGGTTGCAGTGAGCTGAGATTACACCACTGTATTCCAGCCTGGGCAACAGAGTGAGACTGTGTCTCAAAAAAAAAAAAAAATTAGCGGGGCATGGTGGTGCATTCCTGTAGTCTAAGCTACTCAGGCAGCTGAAGTGGGAGAATCACTTGAGCCAGGGAAGTCAAGGCTGCAGTGAGCTGTAATTGTGCCACTGCACTCCAGCCTGGGTGACAAAGCAAAGCTTTGTCTCAAAAAATAAATTAATTAAATAAATAAAAAATAAATAGATGGTAGCCACAATTGTTATTGGCTGAAAATCAAAATGTTAAGTGCAGAATAGACTCTGGTGAAAATAATCTAACTTCTCTGAGCCTCAGGTTCCTCATCTGTAGAATAAGAATAGCTTTTTCTATCCTGGCAGGATTACATAGCATGTTTTGCAAAAACGGGTTATCACAGTACCTAACATGCAGTAGGTTCCCCAAAACTGTTAGCTTTTTTTTTTTTTTTTTTTTTTTTTTTTGAGACAGAGTCTTGCTCTGTTGCCTAGGCTGTGGTGCAGTGGTGCAATCTCAGCTCACTGCAATGTCCGCCTCCCAGGTTCAAGCAATTCTCCTGCCTCAGCCTCCCGAGTAGCTGGGATTACAGATGCCCGCCAATGTGCCCAGCTAATTTGTGTATTTTTAGTAGAGATGGAGTTTCACCATGTTGGCCCGGCCAGTCTGGAACTCCTGACCTCAGGTGATCCACCCACCTCAACCTCTCAAAGTGCTGAGATTACAGACGTGAGCCACCGCGCCTTGCCAACTCTTGTTGTTTTATTATTGGTGAATGCTATATCAAAATTTTTTTTTTTTTTTTTTTGAGACGGATTCTCACTCTGTTGCCAGGCTGGAGTGCAGTGGTGCGGTCTCGGCTCACTGCAGCCTCTGCCTCTTGGGTTCAAGCGATTCTCCTGCCTCAGCCTCCCAAGTAGCTGGGATTACAGGCACGCACCACCATGCCTGGCTAATTTTTGTAATTTTAGTAGAGATGGGGTTTCACCATGTTGGCCAGGCTGGTCTTGAACTCTTGACCTTGTGATCCACCCGCCTCGGCCTCCCAAAGTGCTGGGATTACAGGCTTGAGCCACCGCGCCCGGCCTTCAAATTTGACTTTCTCATGAATCACCTCAGAAATTGGATTCCAGCTGTTAAAACATTCCAGGTGTGTGTTTTAAGATGTATGGATGTGGCTAGTAGTGCTAACTTCCTGAAGCTTTCATTTGGTTTTGCTGAGGGCTGGCAACCCAACCTGTAAGTCAAATTGCTGGCATGAGTTAAATTTCCTCTGGTTCCACCCATATTTCTCAGGGCCCATTACTTCTCACTAGGCCAAGAAGTGCCTGGCAAATGCTATATATCAGAATTCTGCTAAAAAGTGTTGTTCATCTTAAACAACTGAACTTCTAATTTTTCCATTTGACCTTAACTAGGTTTCTCTAATGTCTCCTGTCAAATCTTCTGGCTCTGTTATCTTCCAAATTTTGGATTTGTTTCCATAAAGCAACCAAATTCCAAACAGGATATGTATGTTTGTATTTGGAGGGTGGAGAGTGGGAAAGAAGGAGGAAGGGAAATGATGTTTAATCTGATGTCAGGTTAAAACCAAGACAGAGTAAGTAGGGGTGGCAGAAGGGAACTCCTAATACTTACTGAAAATGTACCGTTTGCCAAATACTGTTTTAATCACTTATTTTTTTCTTATGAACCTTCTTTTCCTCCTTTTTTGTTTAATTTTTAATTCAAATTAATATATGTACATGGCTAAAATGTTATTACATGTGCGTGGTTTAAAATGTAATTGTAGTTAAACTGTTCAATTTTTTTTTTTTTTTGAGACAGAGTCTCACTCTGTCCCCCAGGCTGAGTTCAGTGGCATGATCTTGGCTCACTGCAACCTCCACCTCCCAGGTTCAAGCAATTCTCCTGCCTCAGCCTCCCAAGTATTTGGGATTACAGGCACAGGCCATCAAGCCCAGCTAATTTTTGTATTTTTATTAGAGACAGGGTTTCACCGTGTTGGTCAGGCTGGTCTCGAACTCCTGACCTCAAGTGATCCGCCCACCTCGGCCTCCCGAAGTGCTGGGATTACAGGCATGAGCCACCATGTCCAGCCAAACTGTTCAAATTTTAAATGTATTTTTATCCAGAAAATATGAATGACAGTAAATGTAAAAAAATCTAAAAATTATTTTTCACATAAGGTTCTCTTTCTTTTAAAATATTCAAAGTGATCTATCAAAACTCAATGGCAAATGAAGTTGTGGTTAGTCACTCTCAGATTTTTAGTCAAAGATCTTTAAATAAAGCTGAACATATTATTAGCTTTTTACAAATTTGAATGAAGGTTTTGTTTTGTTTTGTTTTTGAGAAGGAGTTCCGCTCTTGTGGCCCAGGCTGGAGTGCAGTGGGACGATTTCGGCTCACGGCAACCTCTGCCTCCCGGGTTCAAGTGATTCTCCTGCCTCAGCCTCCCAAGTAGCTAGGATTACAGGCATGCGCCACCACACCCGGCTAATTTTTTTTGTATTTTTAGTAGAGACGGGGTTTCTCCATGTTAGTCAGGCTGGTCTCAAACTCCCGACCTCAGGTGATTCGTCTGCCTCAGCCTCCCAAAGTGCTGGGATTACAGGCATGAGCCACCGTGCCCCACCATGAAGGCTGTTTTCTAAGAATGTTTAGTCTTTGCATTCAATGTTCATCTATTTGCCAAAGAATCCGTGTCATGCTTCCCATATGTAATATTTAGATCTCTATATATACAAATGTGAGGGTAAAATGAATTTATACTACGAAATGTTTCTCAGCCACTCTGTGCAATGTTAGTGAACACTGTGCTAATTCATGAGGATCTTCAGAACCATGAATTGGAATACAAAGAGAAGAAAAAAATTGGCTGCTTGGCACTCTGGGAAACAATACTTTGTTATGCAAGAATCTTTTGCATTCATGCTAAGAAGGAGGATTTGACAAGTTAATTAATTTGTCTTTTCTCTTACCTAAGTACTCCTGCCACTCAAATTCCTTCTGCACTCCAAAGCCATGCCTCTTTCACCAAAAAACTTAGCATTCCAATGCGGGTGCCTTTTGTTTTGAGGATCTAGGACAAGGGATATGCTGGAAGTGCGTCTCCCCGGGGCTTGAAGATTGTTAGGCAGAAGGGTGAATGTCTAGGTTTACAAGGTCGCCCTGTCTAGAACGCATACCAACCGACACTAACACCACCACCCCCATCTCACAACTCACACACCTTTTTTTTTTTTTTTTTTTTTTTGAGAGGGAGTCTCGCTCTGTCGCCCCGGCACACTCTCAGCTCACTGCAACCTCCGCCTCTCGGGCTCAAGGGATTCTCCTGCTTCAGCCCCTTGACTAGCTGGATTACAGGCGCCTGCCACCACGCCCGGCTAATTTTTTTTGTATTTTTAGTAGAGGCGGGGTTTTGCCATGTTGGTCAGGCTGGTCTGGAACTCTTGAACTCCAGTGATCCACCCGCCTAGGCCTCCTAAATTGCTGGAATTATAGGCGTGAGCCTCCACACCCGGCCTCACACACCTTTTTTTTAAGTGTTTATGACATGAGGAGCTCTCTAGACTATGCGACCCGGCATAGGATTCCTCTTGCCTGAGTTTAAGAGTGATCCCGCTTTAAAAAAAGAGTTAAGGCTGGGAGCGGTGGGTGGCTCAGGCCTGTAATCCCAGCACTTTGGGAGGCCATTTGAAATCAGGAGTTTGAGACCAGCTTGGCCAACATGATGAAATCTTGTCTCTACCAAAAATACAAAAAAATTAGGCGGGCATGGTGGCACACACCTGTAATCCCAGCTACTCAAGGGGCTGAGGCAGGAGAATCACTTGAACCCTGAAGGTGGAGTTTGTAGTGAGCTGAGATCCTGCCGCTGCACTCCAGCCTGGGCAACAGAGTGAGACTGTGTATCAAACAAACAAACAAACAAACAAAATAGAGTTAAAGGACTGGGCGCGGTGGCTCATGCCTGTAATCCCAGTACTTTGCAAGGCCGAGGAGTGTGGATCACTTGAGGTCAGGAGTTCGAGACCAGCCTGGCCATCATGGTGAACTCTCGTCTCTACTAAAAATACAAAATTAGCCGGGCATGATGGCAGGCGCCTGTAGTCTCAACTACTCGGGAGGCTGAGGCAGGAGAATTGCTTAAACCAAGGAGGCAGAGGTTGCAGTGAGCCAAAATAGTGCCACAGCACTCCAGCTTGGGTGACTGAGACTCTGTCTCAAAAGAAAAAAAATAAGAGTTAAAGAACAATCATTAAAGGGATACAATAATATTCTTTAAAAGCACTATAGTGAACTTACAGTAAAAACTGAGCTATACTGGTTGGGAGCCATGACTCATGCCTATAATCCCAGCACTT
Organism: Pongo abelii; assembly: GCF_028885655.2. Lineage (NCBI taxonomy): Eukaryota > Metazoa > Chordata > Mammalia > Primates > Hominidae > Pongo > Pongo abelii. The sequence continues at coordinate 134,716,656 of NC_085928.1, read as the reverse complement.
TGGGAGGCCCAGGCGGGTGGATTACCTCAGGTCAGGAGTTCAAGACCAGCCTGGCCAAGATGGCGAAACCCTGTCTCTACTAAAAATACAAAAATTACCCAGGCGTGGTGGTAGGCACCTATAATCCCAGCTACTCGGGAGGCTGAGGCTGGAGAACCACTTGAATCCGGGAAGCAGAGGTTGTAGTGAGCCAAGAACACCCACTGCACTCTAGTCTGGGTGACAGAGCAGAACTCTGTCTCAAAAAAAAAAAAAAAAAAAGAAAGAAAGAAAAAAATTGAGCTATGGGGTCAGAGTCGTGCTATAAGGCACTCCCTTTACTCCAAATATTTAACACTGATAGATAAACAATAAAATATAAAGAGAAAATTAATAAGATACGGTGACTGTTGCCTCATGCTATCTTCAGTAATTAGATGAGAAGCAACAGGGCCCTAAATATAAAAGATGCGAGCAATAAAACTCAAATAACACATAAGAGAATATCTCCACAACCATGGCTTAGGAACAGCGCTTTTAAACAAGACACAAAAGCACTACTGTGAAATGGTAATTGTATTGATAAATCAGGCTTTAATAAAAGTAAGGGCTTCTGTTAATTAAAGGACACTATTTACAGGGTGAAAAGGCAGCCAGGTATGGTAGCTTGTGCCTGTAGTGTCACAAAAAGACAGACAACCAATTTTAAATTGGGGAAAATATCTGAACACGCATTTAGTTCACAAAAGAGGTATTCAAAATGCCAATAAGCAAATGAAGTTTTAAAAAGCACTCAACATTATAATGTATTAGCCACAAATAGATATCACCAAAATGGCAAAAACTAAAGAGATTGGTAATGCCAAAATTTGATTTGAGGATTTGCTCAGTCTTTCTTTCTTCCTTTCTCTCTCTGTCTCTTTTTTTTTTTTTTTTTTTTTTTTTGAGACAGAGTCTTGCTCTGTCACCCAGGTTGGAGTGCAGTGGTGTGATCTCAGCTCACTGCAATCTCCGCCTCCAGGGTTCAAGCAATTCTCCTGCCTCAGCCTCCTGAGTAGCTAAGATTACAGGCGTCTGCCACCATGCCCGGCTAATTTTTGTATTTTTAGTAGAGACAGGGTTTCAGCATGTTGGTCAGGCTGGTCTTGAACTCCTGACCTCAAGTTATCCGCCTGCCTCGGCCTCCCAAAGTGCTGGGATTACAGGAGGGAGCCACTGTGCTCGGCCACTTTCTTTTTGTTTTTGAGGCAGTCTCCTTCTGGCACCCAGGCTGGAGTGCAGTGGTGCAATGTTGGCTCATTGCAACCTCTGCCTCTTGGGCTCAAGTGACTACCTGAGTACCTGGGATTACAGGTGCATGCCACCATGCTCAGCTAATTTTTGTATTTTTAGTAGAGATGTGATTTCATCATATTGATCAGGCTGGTATCAAACTCCTGGCCTCAAGTGATCCATCTGCCTCGGCCTCCCAAAGTGTTGGGATTGCAGGTGTAAGCCACCATGCCCAGCCAACACTGTCATTTTTATAAGGGATAGGAGTTTAAACTGGTATGATCACTTAGCAAAACTGGAAGTATCTATTAAAGCTGTAATACATTTTTGCTATGATTCAGCAACCATACCCCTAGGTATATGCCCTGGAGGAATGAGTGCATATGACTAGAAGAAGGCATTTAAGAATAGTCATAATGGTGGGCCGGGCATGGTGGCTTATGCCTATAATCCCAGCATTTTGGGAGGCCGAGGCAGGCAGATCACCTGAGGTCAGGAGTTCGAGACCAGCCTGACCAATATGATGAAACCCCATCTCTACTAAAAATTAACCAGACGTGGTGTCAGGTGCCTATAATCCCAGCTACTTGGGAGGCTGAGACAGAAGAATTGCTTGAACCCAGGTGGCGGAGGTTGCAGTGAGCCGAGATTGCACCATTGTACTCCAGCCTGGGCAACAAGAGTGAAACTCGGTCTCATAAGAAAAAAAAAAAAGAATAGTCCTAACAACTTTATTCATAATAGTAAAAATCTAGAAATGTCTATCAACAAGAAAATGGGTAAATTGTGGTAGAGTCATACGGTGGAATACTACATGGCAATTTAAAAAAGTGACATGAGGCCAAGCATGGTGGCTCATGCCTATAAGGTGAGCACTTTGGGAGGCCAAGGTAGGCAGATCACTTGAGCCCAAGACTTCAAGACTAGCCTGGTCAACATGGTGAAAACTTATCTCTACAAAAAATAAAAATTAGCCAGGTGTAGTAGCGCCTCCAGGTAGCCCCAGCTACTTAGGAGTCTGAGGTGGGAGGACTGGTTGAGCCCTGGATGTTAAGGGTGGAGTAAGCCATAATTGCACTACTGCACTCCAATCTCGGCGATCCAACCTGAGCAACAGTGTGAGATGCTGTTTCAAAATCTAACAAACAAGCAAACAAACAAAAAAAGTGACATGGCTACATGGAACAGCAGGATGGACTTTATAAACATACTATCTTTAAAAAGGAGGCCAGGCGTGGTGGCTGACGCCTGTAATCCCAGCATTTTGGGAGGCCGAGGTGGGTGGATCACCTGAGGTCAGGAGTTCAAGACCAGCTTGGCCAACATGGTGAAATCCTGTCTCTACTAAAAATACAAAAAAAAAAAAAAAAAATTAGCCAGGCGTGGTGGCAGGCACCTATAATCCCAGCTACTTGGGAGGCTGAGACAGGAGAATTGCTTGAACCTGGGAGGCGGAAGTAGCAGTGAGCTGAGATTGCGCCACTGTACTCCATCCTGGGCAACAAGAGCAAAACTCCATCTAAATAAATAAATAAATAAAATAAAAAGGAGTCCAACAACAAGAGTCCATGCTGTGTTATTTTTAATAAGAATTTTATGAATAGGCAAGACTAATCTATGATTATAAACCCAGAATAGCAATTGCCTTAGGGTGTTGATTAGAAGGGGGCAAAAGGAAGTCTTTCTTTTTTTTTTTTTTGAGACGGAGTCTTGCTCTGTTGCCCATGCTGGAGTGCAGTGGCGTGATATGGGCTCACTGCAACATATGCCTCCTGGTTTCAAGCGATTCTCCTGCCTCAGCCTCCCAGGTAGCTGGGATTATAGGCACATGCCACCATGCCTAGCTAATTTTTTGTGTTTTCAGTAGAGACGGGTTTTGCCATTTTGGTCATGCTGGTCTCAAACTCCTGACCTCAAGTGATCTGCCCACCTTGGCCCCTCAAAGTGCTGGATTACAGGCATGGGCCACTGTGCCCAGCCAGGAAGCCTTTCTAGCATTGGGAATGTTCTATATATATTGATCTGGCTGGTGAGGAATCAAGTGTATCCATATACAAAAATTCACTGAGCTGAACAATTAAAATTAGTGTACTTAACTAAAGCATATTATCTTTTATTTATTTGCTTATTTTAGAAACAAGGTTTCACTCTATCCTCCCACGCTGGAGGATAGCTCACTGCAACCTAGAACTTTTGGGTTCAAGCCATCTTCCTGCCTAACCCTCCAAGTAGCTGGGACTACAGGTATGTGCCCCCATTCTCAGGTAGTTTTTAAATTTTTGGAGAGACCAGGTCTTGCTATATTGCCCAGGCTCATATTATCTTAAAAATAAAAACTTGCTGAAAAATAGAATAAATATTCTAGAACAGAAAGACAAAAACAGCTGAAGATACATATATATTGGGCTTTGTCTCCTTTTGTTTTTTTCGTTTTTCTTTCAGTGTGAAAAAATGCATAAAAGCTTATTTTAAAAAATTGACGTCAAATGCTATTTGGAGTAGAAGATGTCATTTTTCTTTACAAGCTAATAAAAATATTAAACTCAACATAGCCAAATATAATACACATTTGTTGGCAAGTGTTTCACCTACTACAGATTACGGCCTTCCCTGAGTAGAAGACTAGCTAAGTAGTGGTTTAGATCCTTCCGGAAAGAACTGCTGAAGGATGTGTTTAGCAAGAAAAAAAGCCAATGTAGAGTGAAGGAGTATATTGAGCATGGGAATCATTAAAATACATTGGAAATGTTAATGATCTATTGATTGCATGTTACGGGCTGAATTGTGTCCCTCCAAAATTCATATATTGAAGTTCTAATCCCTAGTACTTCAGAATGTGGCTGTCTTTTGAGATTGTCTTTAAAGAGGTAGTTAAGGTTAAATGAGGTCATTAGGGTGGGCCCTAATCCCATACGACTAGCATCCCTAGAAGAAGAGATGAGAACGCAGAAATACACAGAGAGAAGACCACATGAAAACACTGGAGAAAAACCACCATCTACAAGCCAAGGAGAGAGGCCTCAGAAGAAACCAATCTTGCTGTCACCTTGATCTTGAGTTTTTAGCCTCCGGAATTCTGAAGAAATAAATTTCTGTGTTTAAGCCACCCAATCTGTGGTACTTTCTTATGGAAGCCCTAGCAAACTTATATACTGTGGTAAAATCAGAAGTCAGTTTGTGTCATAAAAATGTAGATAAAAAATTATAGACAATAACAAGAAAGATGGGAGCATTTGGTGAGTACTTATATACTAACATCTTGCTTGATTTTTAACTATGTAGGATAAACACATGTCCTTTCCTAGAAATGATACCCTGGCAGAGTTGAGTAGTTGTGAGAGACTGTGACCCACAAAGCCTCAAATATCTTCACCTAGTCTTTAACAGTGAAAGTTCACTTGATCCTTCTCCACGGGTTTATTTTGCAAACATCAAAAAACATGACCAAAGGTACACTTCCGTGCATATTTACTTCTGGGGTGGGCGGGGAATTGGGAAATGAGATAAAGAGAGATACAAAAGAGCAGTCTTTAATTACATATTTATTATATATGTTTATGGAAAATGAAAACATTAAAAATCTGGTTGGTGAATATACAAATATATTACTTTATTTTTCAATATGTTTGAAATATTTTGTAATAATATAAAACTGTTGTGGTTTTGAAGGGATGTAATGTTACTATACTGAACAATCGTCATTTTTCTTTGTTTTTCTTACCCAAAGCATTTGCTGATGTATGGCACCTATTTTATACATTGGAACACACTGCTCTGTGCTTTGATTTTAGGCTTAAAAGGTCAGTGGCAGTGTGCTCAGCCAATCAGGAATTAGGATTAAGGAATTGAAGCCTTTTATAGTAAAGGCTTCCCTTATAAGGGGACCCTAAATTAGAAAACCTGTTCTGAGAAAGATTTTTTCCCTAATTTGTGAAACTATGTATATGAATGTTTTTATACATTTAGGGAATTAGAATCCCTCAGGTTTATTTTAAACAATTATCTGGCACTAACAGGAATACAATTTATGATGTTCATATCATTCCAGAAAATCTAGGTCACACCAAAGTCGGTTCTTTGGAAATTTGATTTCCTTATATAATTTTCAAGGTGCTTGAAACAATAAATTCTCATGTGCTGCTTTGGAAAAGTAGAAAGTCATTTAGCCTAAATTCAGAAGAAAGCCGACTTCATTTCTTTTACTTACATTGTACTTTCATTGTAAATGGTAAGTAAACTGCTGAAATAAGTATGTGTTAATATTTAAAACAGAAAGCAATAGAAAAAAACCCCTCTGTCTTTACAAGGGCAAGGCTTAGCCAAATATACTTAGGTCTATTCATATTAATAATAGAAGATTTTTACTAAGGATAACTAACAATAAAAATAAATAAGGTTGGGTAGTGCAGTGGCTCATGGCTGTAATCCCAACACTTTGGGAGGCCCAGGCAGGAAGACTGCTGAGGCCAGGAGTGAGAGACCAGTCTGGGCAACATATTGAGACCTTTTTTCTAATAAAAATTGGAAAAAAAAAAAAGTAGCCGAGTGTGGTGGCACATGCCTGTAGTCCCAGCTACTTGGGAGGCTCAGGCAGAAGGATTACTTGAGCCCAGGAGGTTGAGGCTGCAGTGTGCCTTGATCATAACACAGCACTTCAGCTTGGGTGACAGAGCTAGACCCTGCCTCAAAAAGAAAAAAAAGGTTCAATAAAATAGCACTAACGGCGCTGGGCACGGTGGCTCACGCCTGTAATCTCAACACTTTAGGAGGCCAAGGCGGGTGAATCACGAGGTCAGGAGTTCGAGACCAGCCTGGCCAACATGGTGAAACCCTGTCTCCACTAAAAATATAAAAAATTAGCTGGGCGTGATGGTGGGCGCCTGTAATTCCAGCTTCTCGGGAGGCTGAGGCAGGAGAATCGCTTGAACCCAGGAGGTGGAGGTTGCAGTGAGCCGAAATAGCGCCACTGCACTCCAGCCCAGGCGACGACAAAGCGAGACTCCGTCTCAAAAAAAAAAAAAAAAAAAAAGCACTAATGGTATTTGGGGCATGATTAAGATTCACACTGGAAATGATGATTTAATTCATAAATGCTTGAAAACTAGGGAAGGTGATTTTATGTTTCCCCATCCTAGGATTCATTTTATTATTATTTTCAATACTTTTTCCTAGGAGGATTTATTTAATTTAATTTAAAATAAATGTTCACTAATTATAGCCACTTCCCTCAGACGAAGGTTGGCCCAAGGAGCCCCACTTAGGCATTGACCTCATGTCTCTTTATTTTACACTCATATCCAACTGCTGTTTCTAAAAGCAGGTGGCTGGGAAGAATGTCAGTCATGGTCCATGCACTGGGCCAAACCTGCACTTTGACCACTTGATCTGTACCCTTACAGTCTGTGCCTTTACTGGGGACAATTTCAATCCATCTGTGGGATTCAGGGTTACTGGTACATTATGGAAGCTGTATAGCCTTGGTAGGAAGGAATATGGCAAGAGACTCTGCTAGATGATATAACAATAGATGGCCACAAAACTTGCCTTTCTTAGGAAGGCATCTCTGAGCAAGGAATACCAGATGAATAGGGTTAGCCATGCTGTTTGGTGGAGGGTATCCACATAGTACAGCAAATGCAAAGGCCCTGAGGTAGGAAAGCATTTCCTGAGTTTGGCTGAAGTATACTGCAGCACCAGGGAGAATGGGAAGGGGTGGACCTTATCAACTTCTTGTTATATAATCTCCTGTTGTGAAGTTGAAATTTTATTTTAGTGCTATGTACCTTTTTAAATCTTTTCCTTACTTTTGAATTTCCCATGCATTTATTGAACATATACAAATTTGTGCTTATATGTCAATGTTTGTTTTTAACATAAATGGTATTACGCTGCACTGAGATTTATTCAACAGTGTTTCTTAGAGATCTACGTTATTATATTTTTATAAAGGTCATTGTGTATAACAGCTATAAAATATTCTATTGTGTGAATATACCACAAGTAACCTCCAGTGGTCAGCCTGCCTCTACCATGCCCAGTCGCCAAGCTCTTATTTTCTGAATGTAGCTTCTTTACTTCAGTAAGTGGTAAATACTTTGTAAATGAAAACATTGCCTTTTATTTTCTTGGTAGTCATTTCTTAAAAGTACTGTGTGCACAGAAAGAGCATACTGAATGCTTACAACAACCTAATTATGGAAAAGCAATAAACCTCCTGAATCCTTTGCCCTTGAAATTTCCTTGCCTGGTGCTCATAACACACTTTGAATAGGTCTTGAAACTGCGGGCCTTCAGCCTAAGGCAGGATGTCATCTGGGTACTCTGAGCAGGGAAATAATGAAAAATAATGTTCAGTTAATGGCACAAGCCATTTGCCACTCAGACAGTGATGGTTTTCAGAGTGGATTGAAAGGAGATTGGCTACTTCTGCTTCAAAACATCCTGGAAATTGTCTGCCTCCTGAATTCTGAGGGACGCTTGGGAGGAGGAGGTGATAGGTGACTTAATGTTAAATCTGGGTTCCCTCCCCCAATATGTTACTGTGAAAATTTTCAAACATACAGAAAAGTTGAAAGAATTGCGCAGTGTGCCCGTTACCTAGACTCTACTATTATACGGACCCCTATTTGCTTTATCATATCTCTGTTCATCCACCCTTTACCCATGTATGGAGGCATCCATACATCTTATTTTTGATATATCTCAAAGTACAAAGAGCACCATTAGAGTTTAATGCTTGTGATTTTTTTTCTTTTTTTTAAAAATTTTTGAGGTAACATTTATATCCAGTGAAATGTACAGATCTCAAGTGGATCATTCCATCAGTTTGACAAATGCCTACAAGGTGGAACCCAAGCTCTTATTAGTATCGGTTAAATCCATGTTAGAGGTTGATCAGAGAAGCACAGCCTTTAAGGCTCTCACCCTGCTTTGAGGAGAATGGCAAAAATCTGCGAAACATCTCAGCAGAGCCAGGAGAGAGTAACACTGGTAACGTGAAGCACGTCAAGCTAAGAAAGGAAGCACTGAAGTTAATTGTCCTGAATGGAACCTGATAAGAACCTGCCATTTCATTCCCTCAAGACTGGACTCAAGTTGGGAGAGAATATTGCCTTTTGCCCTGTCTAAACTAATATCACTGTTTAGATCTACAAACTCCCCCACCTCCCAATGTTTATATATTACCCTGCATTACAAGTCAAAATAACACAGAGAATCTGGAAAAAGAAGAAGGGGGTTGTTTCCAACGAAAAGCACACCCCTTCAGGCGTCTGGCCTGAGAGCTATACAGCATGCATAAAATCTGATAATAAGCACATTATGACCCACATTGCATATAACAAAAAGTAGGGCACTTCTGAAGGGTCCTAAGAAACAGCTCTGGGCTTTTAAAACCTGCTTTAGGAAGGCGATCAACGGTACACCACTTTCAAACGCAGCACTGACTTGTATGCTCCACAGTCATCAACAGTGAAAACAACAGTTTTCAACAAGAGTTGGAAACACTGAGTTGAGGGTTTTTTTTTTCTTTTTAAAGTTTGAGGCCCAAATCGATATTTATTCTTTTGAATTATGCTTGTATCTTTTTCCTGGTTAATACGCACGCTGGTGGCACAATTTTGAAAACTACGTAACGTTATAGAACCACCACCCAGAAACGAATCCTGTTAACAAACTTTTTGTATTCAAACTTTTTCCACTGCATAGTTTTTGATAATGCTTTTTAGACAGTCTTTCTTTTAGCAACCAGCACTTTCAAACAAAAATTACAGAGAACAGTAAGTTTTTTTCTCCTCCTCCGGCAGATTTGACCCAGAAATTGCTATGGGAGAAAGTGTTAATTATATTAAAAAATAGTTTGACAGAAAGTATTTAAAAAGAGAAAGGTAGAACATCACGTCTTTATTTTGGTGAATTAGCAACAAAGAAAAGGATTAGCATGGAAGGGTACTTTTCAAAAATATATTTTTTTTCCTCTGGCTCCCGCTAGGGTGGAGGAAGTTGTCTCTCTGTTCAGAGACAGGGTGGAAGAGAGTGAAAGGACAAATGACTGAGAGGCTGCCCCCTCCCACTGGTGCGGGCGTGCGGGGGTCGGATGGGGGGCCGCGGAGGGGGGAGGTGGCCAGCAGGTGCCTGGGCTCCAGGCCCCTACCCCCACCCTCGTCCCCACCCTCACCCACACCCAGGGATTGGCCTCGCCCCCTGGCGGGCGAGCGGTAGGTGTCGAGGCACTGGGGTGGGGGGTGCAAACCCCGCGGGCAGCGGAAAAGAGGCCGTGGGGGGCCTCCCGGCCCTGGCAGACACCGTGAGGCTGGCACCCGCCGGCACGCACACCCAGTCCGCAGCCCCGAGGAACATGTCCGCAGCCAAGGCGCGGAGCAGAGTCCCGGGCAGGAGAACCAAGAGAGGGCGTGTGCTGTGGCGGCGGCGGCAGCGGCAGCGGAGCCGCTAGTCCCCTCCCTCCTGGGGGAGCAGCTGCCGCCGCTGCTGCCGCCGCCACCGCCACCACCATCAGCGCGCGGGGCCCGGCCGGAGCGAGCCCGGCGAGCGGCGCGCTAGGGGGAGGGCGGGGGCGGGGTGGGGGGTGGGCGAAGGGGGCGGGAGGGCGTGGGGGGAGGGTCTCGCTCTCCAGACTACCAGAGCCCGAGAGGGAGACCCTGGCGGCGGCGGCGGCGGCGCCTGACACTCGGCGCCTCCTGCCGTGCTCCGGGGCGGCATGTCCGAGGCTGGCGGGGCCGGGCCGGGCGGCTGCGGGGCAGGAGCCGGGGCAGGGGCAGGGGCCGGGCCGGGGGCGCTGCCCCCGCAGCCTACGGCGCTGCCGCCCGCGCCCCCGCAGGGTTCCCCCTGCGCCGCTGCCGCCGGGGGCTCGGGCGCCTGCGGTCCGGCGACGGCAGTGGCTGCAGCGGGCACGGCCGAAGGACCGGGAGGCGGTGGCTCGGCCCGAATCGCCGTGAAGAAAGCGCAACTACGCTCCGCTCCGCGGGCCAAGAAACTGGAGAAACTCGGAGTGTACTCCGCCTGCAAGGTACGCGCTCGCCGCTCTCGGACCGCGGATGGGTGCTAGGGGCCCAGTCCGCGGGACCCCCCTCCCCCTCCCGCTTCCACCTCCGCCTCCCGCCTCCCGCCTCCCGCCTCCCGCCTCTCGCCTCCCGCCTGGGGCCGCTGCACCGCGGAAGTGCTCTTGTCGCCCGCGCCCAATTAGCTTCTTCTTGGATAAGAGTCCTGCTGGGTTTGAAGAAGGGGGATCACTAAGACGGAGAGCCCTTCATTCCTTCCGCTTGAAAGGAGTAGCTTCGGCATCCGAGCTCCCGGGCTACCTTGGGGTTTTGTTGCTCTGTAGGAGCTCGCTAGAGTCACTTTCCCGGGAGTGGAGCGGTGCTTTCCATGTGGCGGGTGACCCAGGGGCAAGGAAACATCTTTTGGGGGACTGAGTAGTCCCTTCTGCAGTCGATTCCTTCCTGTGTCCCGCTGGGAGGAACTGGGTGCAAGGAGTGGGGGTGGAGAAGACTCCCGGACTCCTGGCGCTTTGGGAAAGCGAAGGGAAGGAAAGCGCGGGGTGGGAAGGTGGGCAGAGCCCGAGGCGAGGGTCTTGTGGCGCCTGGCGCCCGCGGCTGGGGGCGGAGGCACTGCCGCGCGCGGTGACAGCCCTGTCATTATTGTATTATTACTTGTTTAGTTAAAACGCTGTCCCAGCTAGCTGCTCGAGGTGTAAACAGGATTTGGCAAAGTGACAGCCCAGCGCGGCGGGCGCTACTGCTCAGTTTGAGGACACCCATTTCTTGCTACCCACTCTCCATGCCAGTTTAGGCACCCTGTCACCCCCAGCTGCAGATCCAGTTGTGGAGGCTGTGTTCCCGAGGTGGGAGGATTGCCCGAGGCCGCGGGGCAGGCTGGCCCTGCGCTGTCAGCAGCGGCTTTGTTTTGACAGGGTGACAGCTGAGGGGGGCGGGGACTTGGCCTTGTCAGCTCCTGCGGCCTGTGGCTGAGGCAGGGAAGAGACACACTCACACACACTCACACCTCCCTGTATTCTTCCTGCCTGCTGCAAAGAGGGTCAAGTTCCCAGATTCCAGATTCCCGATTCTCACAACCAAGCTGCGGTGACCACTTCTGAATTTTGACATAACTATAATTTATTATAATAGAACATCTAGGTTGTACTCTTCTTAGTACTTGCAGGAGCTTCTCAGTTACAATGGAATGTCTGTGCTTGCTCTTTTTCCACACCATATGCTCAGGTTTATGTTAAGCACCTCTGTATCCTACGCTGGTTCAATAAATATTTGTTGAGTGAATGTAGGATCTAGCCCAGTGCTCCTCAAACTTTAATGTGCATAGGAATCTCCTGGGGAAGCTGGTTAAAATGCTGATTATGAATCAGGTGGTCTGAGGTGGAAGCTGAGAGTTTGCATTTCTGACAAACTCCCAAGTGATGCTATGCTAGTCCACAGACCACATTCCAATTCGGATCTGGACAATATATTATTTGTCCCCTTTGATTTTAGCAGAAAAGACAGAAACAAATAATAATGCCATGTAGTTATTTCTGAAGAAGGAATGCAAAAAAGATGAAGTGGGGAGTGTGCTTCTAAGAAAGGTGCAAGCCCAGGAGTTGATCATGAAGGGCATTAGACGAATGAGAACAGGACACCGACTCTAGTAGGCAGAAGGGCGAGCTGTGTACGGAATTAAGAACAAGGTCATGGGTACAGGGCATACTGCTTGGGTGATGGCTACACCAGAATCTCACAAATCACCTTTAAAGAACTTATGTAATCAAACACCACCTGTTCCACAAAAACCTATGAAAAAAAAGAGCAAGGTCAATTACTTGGTGGCCTTGGCGTTTTGCAGCCAAAGTGGGCTCATGCAGGAACTGTCTCAACTCAGTGTTTTTGTTCTGGCTTTATTTTAAAATTTATTTATTGGGTTCTCATCACCAGCACCTCTTAAAGACTTCCTGCTGCCTGCTGTAGCTTTAATGTCTGAAAACTTTCCTGAAGTTTTGGTTTTGTCTAAAACCATGAGCATATGTGGCCTGCATTGATATTTTTGATCTTTTCAAATTTCTATGGGTAAGATGTAGCACCACTTCCAAGTGGGATTTGAGTGTTTTCTGGTCACTTTCATGACCCAACAAGAAAAAGAGAAAATTTATTTTAAGGTGGTTTTTTTTTTGTTTTTGTTTTTTTTTTTTGAGACAGGGTCTCACTCTGCCACGCAGGCTGGAGTGCAGTGGCATGATCGTAGCTCACTGCGGACTCAACCTCCCTGGGCTCAGGTGATCCTCCTACATCAGCCTCTTGAGTAGCTGGGACTACAGGCATGCACCAGTACACTATTATTATTATTATTTGTATTCTTTGTAGATACAGGGTTTCCCCTTGTTGCCCAGGCTGTTCTCAAACTCCTGAGCCCAAGCAGTTTGCCCGCCTTGCTTCCCAAAGTGCTGAGATTATAGGCATGAGCCACAATGCCCGGCTGAAAGTGTTCATTTTTATGTGTCCATTCATTCAGTAAATATTTAGAGGGTTACCAACTGGGTGTCAGGCATTGTGCTAGGTGCTGGGCCTATGACACACAGAATTTGTCCTTCAGGAGTTACTTACTGTGTGTGTGCACAAGTGCATGTGTGCGTATGCATGTGTTGGGGGCCTAGGGAGGAGGGCAGTGAACCAAAATTACAGAGAAGTTCAGAAAAACTACTTTCTTGGAGTAGTTGCGGACCCAGAGCAGGACAGTTCATAGACTGGGGCACTGGTAGGGTGGGATTGGCTTCCTGGAGAAAGTGTCAGTGGCTACTATTGGCAGGGCAGAGTGGGGTGGGGTGAAGCTTCTTGTAGTGGAGAAACTGAAAGCAGTTCTGGAAGCTTGGAGGTGGGCCAACTCGAGCCAGACCTTTGTTGCCTAGGGCCACCGGCTGGGGTGCGTGGCCAAGAGGGCACTACTATCTCAGATTTGCTTTTTTTTTTAAAAAAAAAATTTAACTGGACTTGATTGGGTACGAGGGAGTGTAAGAGAGCAAAATCTGTGGTTCTCTCTCAGCTTGTTTCTGCACTTAATATGAGCAAGCCCAAAAGGACAGATTGCTCTACCTTTGCCACAGGCCCCTTGGCAAGTTAGATTAGAGAGATTAGAGAATGAGGAGGGATCTAGAAAGAGATAAGGTAGTTCACTGGGGGGCTTTTGAAAGAAAAACAGGTCCCAGGCCTGATACAAATCTGGCCTTTAAACTTCACAAACAAAACCAAAAAAGAAGGGAGCTAACTCAGCCAGGGTGACGTGCCACACCCCAGAGAAAAGAAAAAGGAAAAAAAAAAAAAAAAAAAAAGAAAAAAGAAAAGAAACAAACAAACTTGTTTTGCAGGATCCAGATCTTTGAACTGTGTCCTGGTAAAGGTTGCTTCAGAGTCATTTTGGTTCTGTGTTCATTAAAAATGTAGATCTAGGCCAGGTGCAGTGGCTCAGACCTGTAATCCCAGCACTTTGGGAGGCCGAGGCGGGAGGATCACTTGAGTCCAGGAGTTTGAGGCCAGCCTGGGCAATATAGTGAGACTTCGTCTCTACAAAAAATAAAAAATTAACCAGGCGTGGTGGCAGAGGTTGCAGTGAGCTGTGATTGCGCCACTGTACTCCAGCCTGGGCGACAGAGCGAGATTCTGCTTCAAAAAATAAAAAATAAAAAAAAGTAGATCTGACCATGTTATACCCCCACTTCAGGCCCTTTAATTTCTCTTTATTGCGGTCCACAAGGCCCTGCGTGGCCTGGCTACTGCTATCTGTGGTTCCTTATCGAGGGTTCAGGCACATGATTTCCTTTCACCTAGTGGGGGATGAGGTGGGGTGAGGGGCTTTGCACATGCTGTTCACTGGGACTGGAAGCTCTTCTTTCCACATTTTAAAATTAACTCCCAACTCTTCCTATAGAACTCAGATTCCTTGCCTTTCGTTTACTCCCCTGAGCAGCCTTCCCATTAGAAATTATCCAAATTCATCTGTACTCTTCCTGGTGCTTATATTATGATTTTTATGATTTGTATGATTATTTGATACGCATTTAGAATCTTTGAATAGGTTCTTAGCGATGCGGTTATTGACTAAGCAAATGAACCAGAGAAGAGAAAATGGAAGAAATGATTAGCTGTGATGATAGCAGTTGTGGAATTTTAACTTAATCACTTCTTGACAACTAAGTAGAGATTTGTCATATAGGACAGTTCTAGGTGTCCCACAGATATTGATAGGATTGGGTTATTTATTTATTTTTTGAGACAGGGTCTCGCTCTGTCACCCAGGCAGGAGTACAGTGGTGTGATCTTGGCTCACTGCAACCTCTACCTCCCAGGCTCAAGTGATCCTTCCACCTTAGCCTCCTGAGTAGCTGAGACCACAGGCATACACCACTATTGTTGGCTAATTTTTGTATTTTTTTTGGTAGAGATGGGGTTTCGCCATGTTTGCCAGGCTGGTTTCCAACTCCTGGGCTCAAGCAGTCTGCCTGCCTCGACTTCCCAAAGTGCTGGGATTACAGGTGTGAGCCACTGCACCTGGCCTATTTATTTATTTATTTATTTTAGAGACAGGGTCTTGCTCTGTTGCCCAGGATGGGGTACACTGGCACGATCATAGCTCACTGCAGCCTTGAACTCCTTGACTCAGGTGATCCTCCCACCTCAGCCTCTTGGGTAGCTGGGACTACTGGCCTGCACCACCATGCCTGCTTGGGATTGGGTTTTTAATGTTATAAAAGAAACCTCAAGTGAATGTATGAGTAGGCTAAATCCAAATCTTCTTGAATTAAAGTGTATCATCTACTAACTTCAAAAGAGAAACAAAACCCATTGACTAACCCTTCCTAAAGGAACAGGCCATTTATATTAATACGTAAGGGGAGACAATAGGGTATAGTGGCTAAGAACATGGGCTTCAGAGTTCAGACTAATCTGAGTTCAAATTTTGGGATATCCAGCTCTGCAACCTTGGGTAAGGATTTCATTTAAGCCTTTATTTCCCTGTCTGTAAAGGAATGATGTTACCCCCCTCATGGCATAACAGTGAGGATTTAAAATGGGCTGTATTAGACATCCAGCATGGTGTCTTGCCCATGGCAAGCCCTCAGAAGGTAGGGGAGACACTGTTAACTTGGAAGTCAAGTAAGAGCAGCAGACTCAGTCCTGAATCCACCCCAGCTCTGCCACTTGTGTGATCTTAGGCAAAAGTCACTTAGTTTTTCTCTGAGTCTCAATGACTGCGTGTATAAAGTGGTGATCATGACTTCAACCTTAAAGTTAAAAGAAAAAAGTGTCTCCAGAATTCCTAGAACATAAAGATGCTGGGTTAATGCTGGCTAAATAAACTGAATTGCCTGGTGCTTTACTCATATGTCAGAGTCAGTGGCCACAAAGCATTTATGGAGAACCCAGTTGCTTGGGTTCTGGGCAAGGTGCCACATTTAAGGAGTTTCATGGGTACAGGACTATAAAATTAGTCCTAATTGAAAAAATAGGTCCGGGGCATGGTGGCTCATGCCTGTAATCCCAGCAGTTTGGGTGGCCAAGGCAGACAGATCACTTGAGCTCACAAGTTCGAGACCAGCCTGGGCAACATGGTGAAACCCTGCCTCTACAAAAATTACAAAAATTAGCCGGGCATGATGGTGCGTGCCTGTAGTCCCTAGCTACTCAGGAGGTTGAGGTGGGAGGATGGCTTGAGCCTGGGAGGCAGAAGTTGCAGTGAACTGAGATCATGCCACTGCACTAGACCTCAAAATAATAATAATAATGATTTATAATCTAGAAGTAGCACCGGCTGTAGAATATACAGAGAGCAGAGGTAGAGGTGCCACCATAAAACAAAAAGCATCCTCTGTTGGCTAAGGGCTGGTGGGTGGGGCACTAGAACAAGCCTTATAGTTGGAGAGCGTCCCCCAACACCTTTGTGTTTGTCAGTCACTCCCCCAGAGAGCAAATTGTCTTTTTCAATTGTCAGCATTTAGAGCAGTGGCTCTCACCCAGGAGCTATTTAGCCTCCCAGGGGACATTTGACAATGTCTGGAGACATTTTCAATCTTTGCAGTTGGGAGGAGGGAATGCAACTGGCAACTAGTGAGTGGAGGCCAGTAATGTTGCTATACATCCCACAATGCACAGGACAACTCCCCCCAGCGAATAATTATCTGGTCCAAAATATTAATAGAATTAACAGAAGTTGAGAAAGCCTGTTTTAGACAAATACCTTTGCAGCACAGAAAGAAAAAGCATTAATGGTTTTTGTTTTGCCCCCCTTTTTTTTTTTTTTTTTTTTTGAGGCTTTTTTGAGGCAGGATCTTACTCTGCTTCCCAGGCTGGAGTGCAGTGGGCTCAGGTGATCCTCCCACCCTAGTCTCCCAAGTAGCTGGGACCACAGGCGCACGTCACCATGGCCGGCTAATTTTTGTATTTTTTATAGAGATGTTTCGCCAACCTGGGTTTCACCATGTTTAACAGGCTGGTCTTGAACTCCTGGGCTCAAGCAATTGGCCTGCCTTGGCCTTCCAAAGTGCTGGGATTACAGGCATGAACCACCATGCCTAGCCTAAACCAATGCTTTTAATATGAATTTGACTAACACTTAAAATCTGAAAAATCTCACTTTGTGAATCATGGGCATATATTTTAAACAGCTTTATTGCGGTATAATTTATAGATCATAACACTTGCCCACTGTAACTATGCTGCTTTTGAGTTAATGTATGCAGTTGTGCATCCATCACCACAACCCGGTGTTATGACTTCTTCCATCCCCGAAAGTTTCCTCTTGCCATGAGTACTTTTTTTTTTTTTTTTTTTGAGACGGAGCCTCACTCTGTCACCCAGGCTGGAGTGGAGTGCAGTGGTGTGATCTCAGTTTACTGCAACCTCCGCCTCCCGGGTTCAAGCAATTCGCCTGCCTCAGCCTCCCAAGTAGCTGGGTTTACAGGCAAGTGCCACCATGCCCTGCTAAATTTTTTTGTATTTTTAGTAGAGACGGGGTTTCACCATGTTGGCCAGGCTGGTCTCAAAACTCCTGACCTCAAGTGATCTGTCTGCCTGCGCCTCCCGAAGTGCTGGGATTACAGGCGTAAGCCACCACACAAGGCCCATGAATACCTTTTTAAAGTGATATTTTGTATCAAATTGGTTGTTGGTTTGCAAACAGAAACTTAATTAGAAATATCTTTTTGGCAAGGCTTCAGATAGGCAATATTGTCACAGCAAAATACAAAACATGGAGGGAGGTGGATAAGATGTTGTTTTAAAAGATCAGTCTTTAGCCACATGAGTTTATTGCACAGAATTATATCCTGTGGTGACTTCTCTAAAATGAGGTAAGTATCATAAAGCCAAGCATACAAAGGAAAAAATGTTTCATTTGGCAGGCACAATACAAAAAGCCTGAGAGAAAGATGTCCAAATTTAATTCTGTATCCTCAGAAATTTTCAGGGAAGATGGAAATTGAAGCCTGCAAAGCCTTCAGATTGCAATTTGTAGTTTTATATAACTGAGAAAGTAGTTTACAGGGCAAACCAGCAAAATCTGCTGAGGACTGTTTTGTTTTAGGAAGTGTGTGCTTGGAAATAGCGATTTGTGATATAGCGCTGTTTAAGGTTTTTGTTTTGTTTTGTTTTTAAAAATCACCCGGCAGATTTAAACCCAGTTGCCTCGGTGTTAGCCAGATTTAATTCTGTGGTTGTTAAGTAAATCCATAGGGTCTGATCCATCATGGTGACTATGGAGGGTGAAATATACACTTTCCTGTAAGATGCCTGGGAGCAGTCAGCACATCTGCTTCTCAGATGAATACTCCGTATAGTGCCAATAAAATTAGGATTTTCAAGGCTCAGTGGCTTCTGATTTAGTTAGTCTGTCGTTAAGAGAAAAGGGGCTATTTAGGAAAAATTGTCAACAGTTTCCTACTCTTGCATGGTGCTTTTCTGCTGTGGTCATCTGATTCAAATGGGGAATCTGAACAGGCATATTGGCTACTCGCACATGGGGAGAGAAGGAGGGGAATCCTTGCTTCCTTCCCTTTATGCTGGGTGCCTTTGGGCAGCCGCCCCCCTTTTTTTTGAGATGGAGTCTTGCTCTGTCGCCAGGCTGGAGTGCAGTGGCATGCACTGCAACCTCCACCTCCGAGGTTGAAGTGATTCTCCTGCCTCAGCATTCCGAGTAGTTGAGACTACAGGCCCCTGCCACCACGCCCGGCTAATTTCTGTATTTTTAGTAGAGACGGGGTTTCACCATGTTGGCCAAGATGGTCTCGATTTCTTGACCTCATGATCCGCCCACCTTGGCCTCTCAAAGTGCTGGGATTACAGGTGTGAGCCACCGCGCCTGGCTGGGCAGCCGCCTTAACTGCCTAGTTTCGGTTTCCTCCTTGGTGAAGTAGGAGTCCAGGTGCCACCTCACTGACTTATTGTGAAGGTTAAATACTTCAGGATATATGAAAGTTCTTGGAACCTAGGCATTCCACAAATGTCTATTTAATTTTATTTGTAAAAAAGGTTCCATTAGTATTAGCAGTTTGTGTGTTTGCCAAAGTGTTATGTCTCACGTCATTTGATTCTTCTACCCGGGGTAAGTGGAAGGTAAGGGAGGTCATTTTACTATCAGGGAACTGAGACCCAAAGAGGTTAAGTGACTTCTTCAAGCTACAGTGGTTACTCAGGAAAGTGTCTGCCCAAGTAGATCCTCTTTCCTATGTACCATTTTGCTTCCTCTTCCAAAACTTTCGCATGGGGGTGGAGGGGGTCGCTTTTCTTCCAGATGGTTTCCAGAGAGGATTACATTTGTTTTAGGCATTCTGCTGTCGTTTGAAATTTATTGTACTCCAATTGAGAGGTATGTTCAAAGGATTTTCTAGTCCATTGAACCTGTGCAGGCCATAGAGTAAACAAAATAAGCATTCTTTATTACTGGCCCAGGACAGACATATACATGCTCTTGATTGTTTTAAAGGTGACAGTCAAGACTGGTCACTGTGCTGGCCCAATAGAATTCTCTGTTGAAGGAAGATGAAAGAGATACCTACTCAGGCTATGGAAGGTGCCAAATGTGTCAGAAAGTTAAGAAATTGACTGTCTTGAAAGTTTAGAAGTCCATCTGGGCACCGTGGCTCCCCCTTGTAATCCCAGCATTTTGGGAGGCTGAGGCAGGCGGATCGCATGAGCTCAGGAGTTCGAGACCAGCCTGGGCAACACGGTGAGACGCGGTCTCTACTAAAAATACAAATATTAGCAGGGCGTGGTGGCTTGCGCCTATAGTCCCAGCTACTCAGAAGCCTGAGGTGGGACGACTGCTTGAGCCCGGAGGCAGAGATTGCAGTGAGCTGAGATCACACCACTGCACTCTAGCCTGGGCAATGGAGTGAGACCCTGTCTCAAAAAAAAAAATTTAGAAGTCCCCCAACCAGTTTATATAAGACTGTTCACACAACAGTATCTCAACGTGATAAAAAGGAGTCATTAAAAAAAACTTTTAGTTGCATTATGCATAAAGGGCTCAAATCATGTTTATAGTGCGATTAATTTTTACATGTGTATACATCTTTGCAACTGCCACCTAGATATAGCTGTAGGACATTTCCAGCATCTCAGAGGGTTCTCTTGTGCCTCCTCCACACTCCTGGTAATCCTTATTCTGACTTCTATTACCAGATATTAGTTTTGTCTGTTCTTAAACTTTACATAAATTGAATCATATGGTATGAATTATTTGTGTCTGGGTTCTTTCACTCAACATTATGTCTGTCAGATGCATCTATATTATTGCATATAGCAGTAGTTTGTAAAGACACATGTTTTTAAATTAAAAAATTAAAACATTGCCAGCAGTTTTCAGGATGGAAGTCATTGGATGTGGACAACCTCATGGGATGAATCTTTTTTTTTTTTTTTTTTTTTGAGATGGAGTCCTGCTCTGTTACCCAGATTGGAGTGCAGTGGCATGATCTCGGCTCACTGCAAGATCTGCCTCCTGGGGTCATGCCATTCTATGGGATGAATCTTTAACTAGGCTTTTGAAAGAAAGGATGGGAATTTGATAGTCAAATTTGGAAGAACCCAGGAGGGCAGGAATGTGCATAAGAAATCAAGGAGGTGGCCGGGTGTGGTGGCTCACGCCTATAATCCCGGCACTTTGAGAGGCCGAGGTGGGCAGATCACTTGAGGCCAAGAAATCAAGACCAGCCTGGCCAACATGACAAAACCTTGTTTCTACTAAAATACAAAAATTAGCTGGGCATGGTGGCACACACCTGTAGTCCCAGCTTCTTGGGAGGCTGAGGCACGAGGATGGCTTGAACCCAGGAAGCAGAGGTTGCAGTGAGCCAAGATCACACCACTGTACTGTAGCCTGGGTGACACAGCAATACTCTGTCTCAAAAAAAAAAAAAAAAAAAACCCAAACAAAAAAATCAAATCAAGGAGGGATACTTGGCCAAGTAGATGTAGATAAGGAATGTGAAAGGAAGAGAGGCAGAATGATAAGGAGGTGGGTGCATGTGGGCTGATGATGTCACTGCTGGTAGTATGTCTGGCCTGCACAGCTCCTTCTCCCCTGGAGTCCGTATTGGTGAGTCCTTACTGGTAAATATTCATGTGAAATCCTGTTGCCACCTGTCCCTGGTTCTGGAAGATGACTAGAGTTGCTATACGTTGTAGTCAGTGAGCCATGCAGAACCATACATGTTGAGAGTGATGGCAGCTTTCCCAAAAGGCTGGCCAGAGCCCAGTACCTAAAGCTCCAGTGGGCAATGCCTTTCTTATGTGGACCTAGTTGATAGAGATGTTGGAAAGAGAACATTCATTCCCGTGTTCTCTAGAACTACTTGCTGAGGCCATTAAATGCCACCCTTTCCCCAGGAATGACAGTGAGAAGCAAAGATTACTCTACAGCTCCACAAAGATTTTTCATAACAACTGTCCCTGAAAAGTAGTATTGAATATATGATGAGCTTGTTATTTAATGGCTGATTCATTTGAACCATTCACTTATAAATTAGTCTTTTCCGTAATTGGTATATTTAACAAAATGGGGATTTACTTAAAGATTGTGTGTTTGCACACATGGGGTGTTATATCTGTTGCCATTTATTTATTCATTTAACATTAAATTCCATGGGCTCCTTTGGAAGATTTCTGCTCAGGTACTTCCTGTTCAAACTTCTTAAGATAATTTATCACCTAGTTATAATTGAAATGGAATCAAGTCTTTTATAATTTTGAATCACATTCATCTCTAGCATCTAATTGTGCATGTGGTTACCTGCTGCTTTGCACACTTTTCTCTCCCTTGTATCTCTGTATCTTGTTCTCAAAGCCTCATTCCAGTCTGTTCTTAAATGCCAGCTTCTCAGAGAAGCCTTCCTGACTCTCCGGTCTAAAGTAGCAGCACCCCATCTATCACTCTATAATCTTACCTTGTTTTGTTTTCCTTTACTGCACTTCTTAATATTTGGAAATTGTATTTTAAAAAATGATTTCTTGTCTGTTTTCCTTATGACAATAGAAGCTCCATGAAGCAGAGATTTGGGTTCATGGAGCCTATAAGGCCTCAGCCCATAAGAGAAACAGACAAGTTGTACGGGGATTAAATTCCATTAAATTTTCCATTAAATTCATATCTCAGGTGGATCATACCTTGCACATAGTAGGCACTTGATAAATATTTGTTGAATAAATTGGTAATTTGATATTCACGGGCTTTGTGAGATTGGTGGAAAAGAAACTGTGTTGTAAAGATGGCCAGGCATGGTGGCTCATGCCTGTAATCCCAGCACTTTAGGAGGCTGAGGTGGTCAGATCACCTGAGGTCAGGAGTTTGACACCAGGCTGGCCAACATGGTGAAACCCCATCTCTACTAAAAAAACAAAAAGACGAAAATTAGCCAGGTGTGCTGGCAGGTGCCTGTAATCCCAGCTATTCGAGAGGCTGAGGCAGGAGAATCACTTGAACCCGGGAGGTGGAGGTTGTGGTGAGCTGAGATTGCGCCACTGCACTTCAGCCTGGGTGACAAGAGCTAGACTCCGTCTTCAAAAAAGAAAGATGAGGAAACTAAGGTGCAGGGAGGTTTAGTAGCTAGCTTTGTGGTCTGCAGCAGGGCAGCCTCCAGCTGGGGCTGGAACAACACCTACTCATAGTTAAGTGTGGTTCCCCTTGGTTCATGGCAGACTTGATGACAAGCAACACTTATTTTATGGCCTGAATGTCTCCTACAAATCAAGCAAAGAGGAATCACCTATATTTTAATCCTCTCCAACCACTGTTTCCTCTTCTGCAAGTTACAATTAAATTCTCAAGGCCAGGAATGTGGCTCACGCCTGTAATCCCAGGTGTGGGATCCTACTTTTGGGTGGCCAAGGTGGGCAGATTGCTTGAGCTCAAGGGTTTGAGACCAGCCTGGGCAACATAATGAAACCCCATCTATATAAAAATATAAAAATTAGCTGGGCGTGGTGGCACATGTCTGTAGTCCTAGCTACTCAGGAGGCTGAGACAGGAGGATCACTTGAGTCCAGGAGGTCGAGGCTGTGGTGAGCCGTGAGTGTGCTGCTGCAATCTAGTTTGGGTGACAGAATGAGACCCTGTCTCAAAAAACAAGACAAAACAAAAAAACTCACGAAGGTATATGAGTGTTATGAGATCAGTGAGTTGAAAGCTACAAAGTGAGACAAAGTTTTAGCATATATTCTAGAAGTCTGTATTATATTAGTAAACTTAAAAATCAATTGTATATGAAGGTATTCTTTACTATTTATATTTTTTGTTACTTTGTGGCCCACTTTAAAGTCTACAATAGACTTTCTTTAATTGTTCCTTTACTGTTTAGGCTTATTTTTTATTTATTTTTATTTTATTTTATTTTTTTGAGATGGAGTCTCACTCTGTAGCCCAGGCTGGAGTGCAGTGGCATGATCTCAGCTCACTGCAACTTCCACCTCCAGGTTCAAGTGATTCTCCTGCTTCAGTCTCCCGAGTAGCTGAGATTACAGGCACGTGCCACCACACTGGGCTAATTTTTGTATTTTTAGTAGAGATGGGGTCTCGCCATGTTGGCAAGGCTGGTCTCAAACTCCTGACCTCAAGTGATCCATCCGCCTTGGCCTCCCAAAGTGCTGGGATTACAGGCATGAGCCATTGTGTCCAGCTTTAGGCTTATTTTTTTGTTTTTGTTTTTTGTTTTTTTTGTTTATTTTTATTTTTATTTTATTATTATTATACTTTAAGTTTCAGGGTACATGTGCACAATGTGCAGGTTAGTTACATCTGTATACATGTGCCATGCTGGTGTGCTGCACCCATTAACTCGTCATTTAGCATTAGGTATATCTCCTAATGCTATCCCTCCCCCCTCCCCCTACCCCACAACAGTCCCCAGAGTGTGATGTTCGCCTTCCTGTGTCCATGTGTTCTCATTGTTCAATTCCCACCTATGAGTGAGAATATGTGGTGTTTGGTTTTTGTTCTTGCGATAGTTTACTGAGAATGATGATTTCCAATTTCATCCATGTCCCTACAAAGGACATGAACTCATCATTTTTTGTGGCTGCATAGTATTCCATGGTGTATATGTGCCACATTTTCTTAATCCAGTCTATCACTGTTGGACATTTGGGTTGGTTCCAAGTCTTTGCTATTGTGAATAGTGCCACAATAAACATACGTGTGCATGTGTCTTTATAGCAGCATGATTTATAGTCCTTCGGGTATATACCCAGTAATGGGATGGCTGGGTCAAATGGTATTTCTAGTTCTAGATCCCCGAGGAGTCGCCACACTGACTTCCACAATGGTTGAACTAGTTTACAGTCCCACCAACAGTGTAAAAGTGTTCCTATTTCTCCACATCCTCTCCAGCACCTGTTGTTTCCTGACTTTTTAATGATTGCCATTCTAACTGGTGTGAGATGGTATCTCATTGTGGTTTTGATTTGCATTTCTCTGATGGCCAGTGATGGTGAGCACTTTTTCATGTGTTTTTTGGCTGCATAAATGTCTTCTTTTGAGAAGTGTCTGTTCATGTCCTTCGCCCACTTTTTGATGGGGTTGTTTGTTTTTTTCTTGTAAATTAGTTTGAGTTCATTGTAGATTCTGGATATTAGCCCTTTGTCAGATGAGTAGGTTGCGAAAATTTTCTCCCATTTTGTAGGTTGCCTGTTCACTCTGATGGTAGTTTCTTTTGCTGTGCAGAAGCTCTTTAGTTTAATTAGATCCCATTTGTCAATTTTGGCTTTTGTTGCTATTGCTTTTGGTGTTTTAGACATGAAGTCCTTGCCCATGCCTATGTTTTTTTTTGAGACGGCGTCTCGCTCTGTCACCTAGGCTGCAGTGCAGTGGCGCGATCTTGGTTCACTGCAACCTCCACCTCCCGGATTCAAGCAATTCTCTGCCTCAGCCTCCTGAGTAGCTGGGATTACAGGGGCCTGCCACCATACCCAGCTAATTTTTGTATCTTTAGTAGAGACGGGGTTTTACCATCTTGGCCAGGCTGGTCTTGAATTCCTGACCTCGTGATCCACCCGCCTCGGCCTTCCAAAGTGCTGGGATTGATTACAGATGTGAAGGAGATGGATGCATTTATTTTGGAAAAAAGTGTGAATAATGTCTCTAATGGTCCACTTGGAACAATACATCACCTAATATCAGGAGGAGGTTTAGGGTAATCTTGTCAGTAACCTCAGGGCAAGTTGTATGGAGTTGCTTCCATTAAATTCCATGCCATCCTAATCAGTCCTTATGCGTTGCGTACTCTTGGCTTGTGCAGCCTTTTGGGAGGTTTGTGTGGTATGCAGGAGGTTCCAGAAGTATGAGGATGAGACCTGAGTAATATCATAGTGATTGATGGTGACAGCGCCAATTTGCATCAGCTCTGACAAGCTGGTGTTGAAACTAGATGGCAGAATGCCAAAGACGCCAAGGTCAGCATACTTTGAAATAATGAAGTGAGTCATGTAACCCAGGATTTGCACATACTTACAGGACTACCTGACTCATCCCACCTCTAAAGGAACACATCTGTGAGCACCGGTTAGGGGCCTGTGGCCACTTCTCTGCTACATGTGCAAAAGGAAGCAAAACCCACAAGAAGCCCTTTTCTTGTTGAGGAGACAGATATTAAGTGAAAGAAAAATTAAAATGAATAATCAAGCATGAAGTCAATGCAGAGAGAAACCATCGTGAGCCAGGGGGAGGTGAAAGGGTGGGAGAGAGACCCAGCCCAGGTAGACGGAACAGAGTAAAACCAAGCAGAGAAGCAAAACTGATGTGAGCCAGACGTGAGAGTAGTTTAGAACATGGACCTGGGCACCAGACTGCCTGGGTTTGAACCCTGATGTGTGACTATGGGGAGGTTACTTATGCTTTACAAGCCTCAGATTTCGCAGCTGTAATATGGAGACAGTGATATATGTCAACTTTTTCCGTTTACTCAACAAATTGTTATTTAATGTGCCAGGTGTTGATTTAGATGCTGGTGATACAGTGACAGATGGGTCCTTATTCTTGCAGAGCTTGCTTTCTGGTAGCAGAAGCAGACAATAAGCCAGAAAATAACAGAAAGTGGTAAGTGCCTCGCAGAGAATGAAAACAGAGAATTAAATGAGAATGCCTGGGGAATTCCTCTAGATACATGCCCAGGAAATCCTTCTGCAGAAGGGACACGGACTGAGGCCTGCATGATAAGATGTGAGGAAGAGGGTGCTGTGCAAAGACTCTGGGGCCAGAAGTGGCTTTTCGTGTGCGAGGCCTGTCAGGAGACCTGTGTGGCTAGATGGAGGTGGGTGGGGTGGGGGGGATGAGTGTAGGAGATTAGGTAGAAGGGATAAATGGGGGCCAGATTGCCAACATATAATTTTTACACAGTGATGTCAAGATCTTTAGTTCTGATAAGTTTCAACAAATACGTATCAAGACACAGAACTTTTCCATCCCCCTAGAAAATTTCCGCCTGCTCCTTGCCATTCAAATCTCTCTCCCTTGGAAGCAACCACTGATCTGATTTGTGTCAGTTTAAGTTAATTTAGCTATTTTTCATATAAATGTTACCACATAGTACATACTGTTCTTTCACTCAGTATATTTTTGAGATTAATCCATGTTGTTGGATGCATTGGTAGTTAATTTCTGTTTATTGCTGAGGAGTATTCTGCTGTGTGGACGTACTAGTTTGTTTATCTGTTGACTTGTTATGGACATCTGGGCTGTTCCCAGTGAATTCAAATTAGATTTCCGGTTTGAAGTGACCCCTCTGGCTGCTCCGAGAATAAAGTATATGAGAGAAACAGTAGATAAAGAGGGCCAGTTGGAAGTTATTGTAGTCTAGGTATGAGTAGATGATGTCTTGGGCTAGGGTAGTAGGAATGGAGGGGTGAGAATTAGTTTGGGCTATATTGTGAGGGTAGAGGCAACAGGACTTAATTTGTTACAGGGGAGGGGGTGATGAAAAGACGGAAATGAAGGATAATGTCCAGGTTTTTGGCCTGAGCAACTGAATGGATGGTAGTTCCATTTACCAAGATAGAGAATACCATAGGAGAAGCAGGTTTGGGTAAGAATAAAGAGTTCTTTGTTGGAGGTGATACATTAGATATGTCTGTTAATAGACAAATGCTGTTTTGAGGATAAAATGAAATAATGTATTTAGCAACTTGGTATAGAATCTGGAACATCCTGAATGCCTCATAGATGTCAGTTACTGTTACAATTAAAACAATGCTAAATAATAATTATTGTTTTTAATAAAGAGGCTAGCCAACTTGGAGGAAAAGAGAAATACGGGCAAAGAGAAACTGGGAAATAGGGTCTGCTAGGTTAGGAAGAAATGAGTTGATAGAAGGTCTTGAATTTCAGGTAGAAAATTTTGTACTGAATCCATTTGATAATAGTGTCCTTGCCCTTTAAGAAGGAGGAGGCACAAGGTATTTTAGAATGCCACAGAGAAGTTCTAGGTTTTGGTGTTGGCTCCTTGTTCTTTGCCAGCTGGGTGAACTCAGGCAAGCCACACCCCTTCTCTAAGCATTGAATTACTTGTCCTACAGGGTTGTTGGGAGGGGAACATAACATGATTTGGACTGCAATTGCCTTGGAAAGTAGTAAACACAAATGCTTGACGTTCTTAAGTGGCATTTTAGAGTAGAGTGATGTGAGTTGGTATTAGGAGGAAGGTTGGGAGTGGGAACGTATTGGAAGAGGGGAGGAAGTATTTCTTCTAGTTGGCTGATAAGGGCCTGAACTGGGGCCCTGGCAATGAGAATGGAGAAGGTATAGGTCTGACAGAGTTTGAAAGAAGAATCAGGTGGCCTGGATGAGGGCATTGAGTACAGATTAACCTTAGGAGCTGGGAGAAGGACAGTGCCAACAAAGGTAATAGGGTGGTGGAAAAGGGAGTATTGGGATGGAGGGCAAGCCTTTTTGTAAAACTGACTGGGCAGAAATGCTGGATGTAAGCAGTTAGAAATGAGGGCTGGAAGTTCTGCTTTACAGGTTGGGCTGGTTATGTGGATGT
This sequence comes from Pongo abelii, assembly GCF_028885655.2. Lineage (NCBI taxonomy): Eukaryota > Metazoa > Chordata > Mammalia > Primates > Hominidae > Pongo > Pongo abelii. The sequence goes on along the minus strand of NC_085928.1, from coordinate 134,688,884 downwards.
GAGAGTCATCATCTCAGATAATGACTGATACCATGAGAATGTGAGCTGTCCAAGGAAACAACATATAAGGCACTACTTATTTTGCTCATCCTGGTTGATTTGGTGCCAAAACAACAGGCGGAAGGGTGAAAAATTCTGTTAGTCAGCTGGTTGTCTGAACTGCTCAATGTTAGCCAAGCAGTTTGACAGATCTTTCCACTGTGTCTAAGTCTGAGTTGACTGCTCTGGCATTTTGACAGATAATTTCTGATAAATTCTGTGTGTGTGTATTAAATGGAAAGAAATTGTCTTGGATTTAGCATTCCAGGGTACTAGTTTCTAGGCCCCAGTGTCACCCAGGACCTCCTGAGGCCCTTTCAGGAGTAATGCATGCTTAGGTTTGCTCCTGGAGAGGTCACTCGGATGTAATGAAGGGTCTGGCCAACCCCTAGGCTATTTGGTAACCACTGGAGCCATTCCAGCATCTTTAGAGAGCCTGCCAAGGGGGTTCCAGACCTTTCAGTCAGCGGGACCTAATTATAATATTTAGCAAAGGGAGGGCAGTATCTTATTCAACTCCAGCATAAACACAAGGATTTCTTCCAGTCAGGGATGTCATGAAGATTTTCTGTTGATTTGATTTTGGAGTAACCATGGAGAGCATAGATGAGAAGAATTTGAATGAGGTGTTTATTTATACCTGGGTTGTTTTGTCTTGGGTCATTTCTTCATGATATGCTTTCCACTCTCTTTCTGTAGCCTTGACCACTCTTTAATATTTGTTTTTTTGATTCCTTGTGGCTTCACAGACCAAAATGGCACTCTAAATTAAGGTATTCAGCCAGGTGCGGTGGCTCACGCCTCTAATCTCAGCACTTTGGGAGGCCGAGGCAGGCAGATCGCCTGAGGTCAGGGGTTCAAGACCAGCCTGGACAACATGGTGAAACCCCGTCTCTACTAAACATACAAAAATTAGCTGGGTGTGTTGGCGGGCAATAATCTCAGCTACTCGGGAGGCTGAGGCAGGAGAATTGCTTGAACCTGGGAGGCGGACATTGCGGTGAGCTGAGATTGCGCCACTGCACCATAGCCTGAGCAACAGAGTGAGACTCTGTCTCAAAAAAAATAAATAAATAAAGTTTTCAGAGATGCTTCTGATAGTGAATTACCTCACTAGTTATCTTTTCTCTCTTACAATTCTATTTCTATCTTAATCCCAGGCAATTTTGTTCTCCTGAGGGAACCCTGACACCCACCCTGTACACTTTCCTCTTTTCACTTGTGTCAGATTTTTAAAGTTCCCATAGTTTAAAAATCCCAGCTTGAAGTCATAGCATTATGGTATCTTCTGCTGGCCTTCCATGTACAGCTGTGTGAACTGGAAGGATTGTCACACAGTGGAGGACGAAAAAGGGCTTATGTCCCAGGGAAGGATTACTGAATCATTTAATCTGTATATGAAAAGCTAAAGTTAATTCAGGGAGAAGAGAAAGGTGTTGCTGAAGTCAAACCATCTTTATCTCTTCAAATCTTTGCTACTCAAAGAGTGGTCTTCACCCAGGAACTTTTAGAAATGTAGAATCTCAGGTTCCACCCAACACCCACTGAATCTTAATCTTCATTTTGATGAGATCTCCAGGTGATTCCTGAGTAGATTGGAATTTGAGAAGCACTACTCCAAATTACATCAGCATAATTCAAACTGCTCATTTCCAAAGAGAAAACTTTTGGCAATCCCAGCTGCTTACAGTGGACTCCAGGTGTTGTTTTTTAAAAATATAATTAAAATATCTTGTTGGGCATGTGGCTCACACCTGTAATCCCAGCACTTTGGGAGGCTGAGGTGGGCGGATCACTTGAGGTCAGGAGTTCGAGACCAGCCTGGCCAACATGGTGAAACCCCCGTCTCTACTAAAAATACAAAAATTAGCCAGGCGTGGTGGCATGCGTCTAGTAGTCCCAGCTACTCGGGAGGCTGAGGCAGGAGAATCGCTTGAACCTGGGAGGCGGAGGTTGCAATAAGCTGAGATCATCATGCCACTGTACTCCAGCCTGGGCGACAGAGACTCTGTCTCAAAAAAAAAAAAAAAAAAAAAAGGCCAGACGCGATGCCTCACGCTTGTAATCCCAGCACTTTGGGAGGCCGAGGCGGGTGGATCACGAGGTCAGGAGATTGAGACCATGGTGAAACCCCATCTCTACTACAAATAACAAAAAATTAGCCGGGCGTGGTGGCAGGCGCCTATAGTCCCAGCTATTCGGAGAGGCTGAGGCAGGAGAATGGCGTGAACCCGGGAGGTGAGGCTTGTAGTGAGCCAAGATCGAGCCACTGCACTCCAGCCTGGGCGACAGAGCGAGACTCCGTCTCAAAAAAAAAAAAAAAACCAATCAAACAAACAAAACAAAAATATCTTTTTCAAATACATGTACACAGTTAAGTGGAAAACTCAGTTTGCAATGGTAGCAAATGAAATTGAAATTTTAAATCCTGTCACCACAATCCTCCCCCATTGTCTGTCTCACTCCTTATTCCCTTTTAATAACCATTTCCAGAAACTCTTAGTCTCCTTTCCCCCACCCTTAGGCTGTGTCTTGCATGTTATATGGCAGTTTTTGTTTTCACTTTTTTTTTTTTTTTGAGATGGAGTCTTGCTCTGTTGCCCAGGCTGGAGTGCAGTGGCACAGTCCCTGCTCACTGCAACCTCCACCTCCCAGGTTCAAGCAATTCTCTTCCTCAGCCTCCCGAGTAGCTGGGATTACAAGCACGCCCCACCATGCCCAGGTAATTTTTTGTATTTTTTAGTAGAAACGGGGTTTCACCATGTTGGCCAGGCTGGTCTTGAACTCCTGACCTCAAGTAATCCGCCCACCTCGGCCTCCCAAAGTGCTGGGATTACAGGCATTAGCCACCACATCCGGCCTGTATGGTAGTTTTAAGAAGGGAACTAGAATAACTATCTAGAAATTCACTTTAATTAATTAATTAATTAATTAATTATTTTAGAGACAGGGCCTTACTCTCTCTCACCCTGGCTGGAGTGCAGTGGCGCAATCGTAGCTCACTGTAGCCTCTAACTCCTGGGCACAAGTGATTCTCCTGCCTCAGCCTTCTAAATAGGTGGGACTACAAGTGTGAGCCACCATGCCTGGGTAATTTTTATTTTTATTTTTTGTAGAGATAGGGCCTGGCTGTGTTTCCCAGGCAGGTCTCTAACTCTTGGCCTCAAGTGATTCTCCCGCCCCGGCCTCTCAAAGGGTTGGCATTACAAACCTGAACCACCACACCCAGCCCAGAAATTCATTTCGATTCCACTTTGGCTCCAATGAATTTGTGAAAAGACCAGAAAGTTGGACTTACTTGCTGAAGTAGGGAATCCCAAAATGAATACCAGCAACACCAGTCTTTATTATTAGCAAGTTTTAATTGTTTCCAACTCTCTACTAATTTCAAAAACAGGGCACCCTACTTAATGGCTCACTTGTCTTGTCATTTGCTGTTTCTCTTTTGCCAAGTCAGATTCTGACAGTGAAGGAAGGACCTTTTGCTTATTTAGATCTGAAAAGGACTGGGTTTGGACAGAGAAGACGACCCCCAGGTGCTGGTCCTATTAAAAGCAAAATTTTTTTAAATTGTAAGTGTATCTGTTTTACTAAAGGTTCCTTAATTTGTGAGAAGATAAGCCCTGATTCTGCGACACACTGGAGAAACTTCAGAACACCTGTCTTTGAAGTGATAGTTACTATCAGTTCTTGCCTTTTAAAATATAACTTTATTGAATTATGATTTAGGTACCATAATATTCTCTAGTTTTAAGTGTACAATTCAATGATTTTTAAGAAATTGACAAGTTGTACAATCATCACCACAATCTACCTTTTAGAAGATTTCCATCACCTCCAAAGGATCTTTGGGTCCATTTACAGTTAACCCTGTTCCTACCCACCACCCCAGATGACCACTAATCTTTCTGTCTCTATAAATTTGCCTTTTCTGGATAGTCATGTAAATGGAAGTGTACAGTATGTGGCCTTTTATGACGGGCTTCTTATGCTGAGTGTAATGTGTTTGAGATACATCCATGTTGTAGCATATGTCAGCACTTCTTTATTTTTCATTGCAAGTAATAATCCATTATATGACTAGAACACATTTTGCTTATACGTTAACTAGTTGATAGACATTTAGATTATTTCTGCCTTTTGGCTATCATGAATAATGTTACTGAGGCCTCTGCATGCAAGTCTTAGTATGGATATATTTCTGTTTCTCTTGGGTAGATACTTAGTGGATTTGCTGGGTCATGTGGTAAATTTATGTTTAACTTTTTGAAAAAATTGTTGTTTCTTTAAAAAACTGTGGGCTGGGCACCATGGCTCACGCCTGTAATCCCAGTACTTTGGGAGGCCAAGGCGGGCGGATCACCTGAGGTCGGGAGTTTGAGACCAACCTGGCCAACAGGGAGAAACCCTGTCTCTACTAAAAATACAAAATTAGCTGGGCATGGTGATGCATGCCTGTAATCCCAGCTACTGGGGAGGCTGAGGCAGAAGAATCACTTAAACCCAGGAGGTGGAGGTTGCAGTGAGCTGAGATCGCGCCATTGCACTCCAGCCTGGGCAACAAGAGAGAAACTCTGTCTAAAAACAAACAAACAAACAAAAAAACTGTGGTAATGCTGGGCATGGTGGCTCATGGCCTGTAATCTTAGTACTTTGGGAGGCTGAGGTGGGAAGATCACTTGAGCCCAGGAGTTTGAGACCAGCATGAGTAACATAGTAAGACCCTGTCTCTACCAAAAAATAAAATAAAAAAAATTATCCAGGTGTAGTGCTACATGCCTGCGGTCCTGTCTACTCAGGAGGCTGAAGTTGGAGGATTGCTTGAACCCAGGAGGTTGAGGTTGTAATAAGCCGTGATCATACCACTGCACTCCTGGGCAACAGAGTGAGACCTTGTCTCAAAACAACAACAACAACAACAACAACGAAACTGTGGTAAAATATAGATGATCTAAAGTTTACCATCTGAACTATTTTTAAGTGTCTAGTTCATTGGTATTAAGAAATTCACATTATTGTGCAATCATCACCACCATCCATCCACAGAACACTTTTCAGCTTGCAAAACTGAAACTCTGTGTTCATTAAACAGTAACTCCCTCTTCCTTCCTCCAACCCCTCGGCAACCACCATTCCTATCTCTATGAATTTGGCTACCATAGGCACCTTATCTAAGTGGAATCATACAGTATTTGTCATTTTGTGACTATTTTACTTAGCGTAGCATCCTCAAGTTTCATTCAAGTTGTGGCATGTGTCAGAGTTGCCTTTCTTTTTAAGGTTGTATAATAGCCCTTTGAATGTATATATTACGTTTTACTTATTTATTCATCTCTCAAGGGATGCTGGGGTTGCTTGGACCTTCTTGCTGTTGTGCTTAATAATGATGCTAGAACATGGGTGTCCAAATATTTCTTTGACTTCTTACTTTTAATTCTTTTGGGTATATACCCAGAAGTGGAATTGCTGCATCATATGGTAATTCCATTTCTAATATTTTGAGGAACTGTCATACTGTTTTCCATAGCAGCCATACCATTTTACATCTTCAGCAGGAACATTCAAGGTTTCCAGTTTCTCTACATCCTCTCCAACACTGTTTTCTGTTACTTTTGTGGTAGCCATGCTACTGGGAGTGAGGTGGCATTTCACTGTAGTTTTAATTTGCATTTTTGTACATATATATGAAAAAATATATAATATATGAAAAAATATAATATATAATATAAAAATATATAATATATATAATATATTATATATTAATATATAATATAACATATAATATACTATATATGTTATATAAATATATATTTATATAATATACATTATATATAATATGTAATAATATATAATATATTATATTATATATAATATATAATATAATATAATATATAATATATAATATAATATAATATATAATATATAATATAATATAAAATATATTATATTATATAATATATATTATATTATATTATATAATATATTATAATTTTTTATTTTATATATAATATATAATATATTATATATTATACATAAAATATATTATATATTATATATAAAATATAACATATATAATTATATATATATATATAATTTTTAGATGTAGTTTTGCTAATTTTTAGATGTAGTTTTGCTCTGTCACCCAGGCTGGAGTGAAGTGGCATGATCTCGGCTCATTGTAATGTCCACCTCCCGGGTTCAAGCGATTCTCTTGCCTTAGCTTCCCGAGTAGCTGGGATTACAGGCATGCACCACCATGCCCAGCCAATTTTTGTATTTTTAGTAGAGACGGGGTTTCACCTTGTTGGCCAGACTGGTCTTGAACTCCTGACCTCAGGTGATCCACCTGCCTCAGCCTCTCAAAGTATTGGGATTACAGGCGTGAGCCACTGTGCCTGGCCCATTTTCATAATTATTAATGATGTTGAGCATCTTTTCATGTGTTTATTGACCATTTGTATATCTTCTTTGGAGAAGTGTCTGCTCAAGTCCTTTGCCCATTTTAAAATTTCGTTGTTGTTGTTGTTGTTGAGTTGTAGGCATTCTTTATATATTCTGGATATTAACCCCTTATCAAATATATGGTTTGCAAATATTTTCTCCCATTCTCTGGGTTGCCTTTTCACTCTGTTGTGTATGTCTTTTGGTGCACAGAAATTTAAAGTTCTTACTAATTCCAGTTTATCTGTTTTTCTTTTGTTGCCTGTGTTTTTGTTATTTATTTCGAGACAGGAACTTGCTCTGTTGCCCAGGCTGGAGTACAGTGGCACAGTCATGGCCCATTGCTGCCTCAAACTCCTAGGCTCAAGGGATCTGCCCGCCTCAGCCTCCTGAGTGGCTGTGACTGCAGGCGTGCACCACTATGTCCAACTAATTTTTAAAATTTTTGTAGAGATGGAGTCTTGTTTGTTGCTTAGGCTGGTCTTGAACTCGTGACCTTCCCAACGTGCTGGGATTATACCCCTGAGCCACCACACCTGGCCGCCTGTGCTTTTGGTGTTATATCCAAGACACCCTTGCCTAATCTAGTATCATGAAGATTTTTTCTGTATTTTCTTTTAAGAGATTCTTTTTTTTGTTTTTCTTTTGAGATGGGGTCTTACCGTGTTGCCCAGGCTGGAGTGCAGTGGTGCGATCTCACCTCACAACAACTTCTGAGTAGGCCCTTTTTGTTTTTTTTTTGAGATGGTTGCTCTGTTTCCCAGGCTGGAATGTAGTGGTACAATCTCAGCTCACTGCAACCTCTGCCTCCCGGGTTCAAGCAATTCTCAGCCTCCCAAGTAGCTGGGATTACAGACGTGCGCCACCATGCCTGGCTAATTTTTGTATTTTTAGTAGTGACAGGGTTTCACCATGTTGGCCAGGCTGACCTTGAACTCCTGACCTCGTGATCCAACTGCTTCGGCCTCCCAAAGTGCTGGGATTACAGACATGAGCCACCACGCCCAGCCGAGATTCACAGTTTTATGTTGAAGTCTTTCATCTATTTTGAGTTCATTTGTGTGTGTGTTATTAGCTAAGGGTCCAACTTCATTCTTTTGCACGCAGATACCTAGTTTTTCCAGCGCCATTTATTGAAAAGACTGTCCTTTCTCTATTGAATGGTCTTGGCACACTTGTCAAAATCATTTGACCGTTATCTGTGAGGGTTTATTTCTGGGCTATCTATTCTGTTCCATTAGTATATAAGAAGCTAGCAAACTGTTTTCCAAAGTGGTTGTACCTTGTTACATCCCACAAACACTGTATGAGGATTCCAATTTTTCACATGCCTGATAATTTGTTATTGTCTGCTCCTTTTGAAAAAAGAATTTATTTTGTGTTTAATTGACACCTAATAATTATACATATTGATGGGGGCATAGTGTGGTGTTTTGAAACATGTATACATTGTGTAATGGCCAAATCGGTGTAATTAGCATGTTCATCACCTCAATCACTTGTCATTTCTTTGTGATGAGAACATTCAAAATCCTCTCTTGTAGCTATTTTGTAATATGCAATATATTATTGTTAACTGTAGTCACTCTGCTGTGCGATAGAACACCAGAACTTACTCCTCCTGTCTATATTTGGTTAGAGATATCTTATTGGGTGTGAAGTTACGGTTTTGATCCTTGACATTTAAACATTATGCCTTTGTCCAGCATGGAGCAGAGAGGTAGTGAATAAGAGTGAGGCCTTCCTCTCTCACAACCACAATGCCAATTACCTGCCTGGACACATTTGGTGCTTCTACAGGGTAGAATGAGTAACCCCAGGCAAGTCTCTTATCACCTAAAGCCTCAGCTTTCTTTTTTAATAATGGCAATAATTCATACTTTACTTACATCGGGTGAGATAAGAATACATGTACATTTTTAATTTTGGGTGCTAAATAAATGTTGGATTCACAGTTACACTGAATAAATTTTCCATCGACGTGTTCTTGCTGTGGGACTCCTTGACACTAATTTAAGTTTTCCAACAAATGTGACTTTCCAATATTTTAAGCATGACAGAATCCTGCTAGACAGCTGGCTGTTTTTCTCCTGTTCCTCTGGATGTCACTCACATATCTTCACACCGATCTCACTCATTAACACTGCGTGAACTGTGAGCTCTCCACCCCTTGTGTGTCTGTAATCTGGGTTGTGACCACTTGTTTATCCAGTTTATCTTCTTTCTTATCATCCATCCTGGTTTCTGCATACTATAACAACATCAGTTGCATACTATTGACCTCTAACCCTGGATCCTGTTGGGATGAAAACATTATCCCAGTCCTGTTGAAAGTAGTGCAGTGGCCTTTTCTTCCTTCTTGGTTCTGCAATGTCTGCAGAGACTTGCTCTTGGGGGAGGTGAAGTCATCTGGGTAGCTTTCCCCTCCCTGTGCCCAGGTTGCTAGCTGCTACGGTATAATTGGCTTGGCAGTGCACTCCCTAAAAGGTTGTCCTTCAGCTGGTACTTCATTAAAGCTGCAAGACCAACTCTCTTGGGAGTTCCCTTAGACAGCAGCTGTCATGCCTAATTAAGGAGAGACATGGGAAAGGTGTTTTGAAAGGAGACCTCTTATCTCAGAGAACAGCGGCCAGGCCTGAGCATTGGAATGGGGAGTTGAAGGTCAAAGTGGAGGGCATGGAAGCAGCAGCTCAGAAAACTTGGCAGAAAATGCTTTGCTGGCAGTCAAGGATAAGAGCATTGACTGTTTTTTAAAGGACATAGTATGTCCTTTTTAGCAAATCAAGCAACGAGTCCCATATGTATTAAAAATTTTGTACACTTAGGTTGTTAGGTGTCCCATGGAGCATGCACATGTGCAAGAACCAATTTTCATATCCTACAAAAAATACTGAAACAAGTAAGGAAAACTCAAGGGATTCTCAGATATATCAATAGGGTATAACTTTAATGAGTTAGGACCACTTAGGGATGCTGAGACTATTCTGTGCTTAAACTGTTAGGGTCCATAGTGAAGACCTGGAGCTTGGGGGTGGAGTCCCTCTATAGTCTAGTGCACCAATATCGAATAGAAATATGGGGGCCACATATATTATTTAACATTTTCCAGTAGTCCTGTGTATTAGTTTCTTAGGCCTGTCATAACAAATAACCACAAAATATATGGCTTAAAACAACAAATAGAGTTTTTTTTTATTCACAGTTTTGGAGGCTAGAAGTCTGAGATCAGGATGTCATGTGGGCCACACTCCTTTTGAAGGCTGTAGGGAAGAATCCTTCCTTGCCTCTTCCTAGCATCTGGTGGTGCTTGGCAATCCTTGGCATTGTTTGGCTTATAGTGAGACCCTGGTCTGTCTCATAGTGAGATCCAGCCTCTGCTTCTGTCTTCACTTGGCTTTCTTTACTGTTTGTCTGTGTCTGTCTCCAAATCTCCTTCTTCTTTCTCTTAGGAAAACACCAGTCATTGGTTTTAGGGCTTAGGATAATTTCATCTGCATATCCTTAACTGATCACATCTGCAATGAACCTATTTCCAAATATGGCCCCATTCTGAGGTTCCAGGGGAACATGAAGTTTATTTAATATTATTATTATTTGAGACAGTCTCGCTCTGTCACCTAGGCTGGAGTGCAGTGGTGCCATCTCAGCTTACTGCAACTTTGGCCTCCTGGGTTCAAGCAATTCTCCTGCCTCAGCTTCCCGAGTAGCTGGGATTACAGGCGTGTGTCACTATGCCTGGCTAATTTTTGTGTTTTTAGTAGAGACAGGGTTTCACCATGTTGGCCAGGCTGGTCTCGAACTCCTGACCTCATGTGTGATCCTCCCACCTCGGCATCCCAAAGTACTGGGATTACAGGCATGAGCCACCGCAGCTGGCTGGGACATGAACTTTAGGGCACACACTATTTAACCCACTGCGCCGCATTAAAAAAAAAAATCAGAAAAGCCAAAAATTTAATTTTATTAATTCTAATGTTTACTTTAACTGAATATTTCAAAATATTATTATAATATGTAATCGATATAAAATAATTCTTAATGTGATATTTTAACATTCTTTTTTAATACTAAGTCTTTGAAATTCAGGGCATATTTTCAAACACTCATAACACATCTCAATTTTTATTGCCAATTTTTAAAGACTCCGTATTTGCTTGTGGCTGGCTGCCACATCTTGGACAGCACAGTTGGAGTGCTGCGGGGCTGACAAAACTTTTATACTTCTCAGTGTTTCACCCCATGTTGTCTCCCTCTCTTCATTCTTCTTAGTTTTCAGGGAATTTTAATTTGTTTGGAAAGTCTCAGTCATTATGAACAAAAGAAATAAAAATCTACTTTGTACTGGGATCCCAAGACTCAGTGGAGGAAGTAAAATCAGCCAATTTTGAAAGAAAAGATCTTTATTCAGTTACATTTTTAAGCATCAGTGTTTATTGTATGGTAGAATTCATTAAGCACTCTATCACAAGTGGTTTCAACACGTGCGGTTAATATTCAAGCTGTAACTTTTTTTTTTTTAATTGAGTAGGGGAAATATAAGACCTTATTATTACAAATCTCCCTGCCATGAGATTTGTGACTCACCCATTTATGAGCCCCCAGTGAACACAGCCATTATTCTCTGTCATGTTAAGACAAGAAGGGGCATAAATAAACTTTTTTTCTGGGCTGACTGAACTTTGTTGCAACAATGAAGTTAAGATCTACATCTCTAAAACTCTGTGTTGTCTTCTCCAAGAATTTAAAGCTTGTTACTTGTTAGCATGCATCTCAGGGCAAGGCAGAATTTTATAAGCAAGCCCATAGGAAGAAAAGTTTTAGATCCTTGAATTCTTTATTTTATTTATTTTTTATATTTTTTTAAACTTCTGAGACAAGGTCTCACTCTGTCACCCAGGCTGGAGTGCAGTGGTGCGATCTTGGCTCACTGCAACCTCTGCCTCCCGGGTTCAAGCGATTCTCCTGCCTCAGCCTCCCAAGTAGCTGGGATTACAGGTGACCACCACCACACCTGGCTAATTTTTGTATTTTTAATAGAGACGGGGTCTCGCCATGTTGGCCAGGCTGGTCTCGAACTCCTGACCTTAGGTGATCTGCCTGCCTTAGCCTCCCAAAGTTCTAGGATGACCTGTGCCTGTCCCGTCTGGCTTAATTTCATTTCTTTTCTCTTTCTTTCTTTCTTTTTTTTTTTTTTTTTTTTTGAGGCAGGGTCTTACTCTGTCACCCAGGCTGGACTGCAGTGGCGCAATCTTGGCTCACTGCAACCTCTGCCTCCCGGGTTCAAGTGATTCTGCTGCCTCAGCCATCTGAGTAGCTGGGATTACAGGTATGCACCACCATGCCGACTAATTTTTGTATTTTTAGTAGAGATGGGATTTCACCATGTTGGCCAGGCTAGTCTCAAACTCCTGACCTCAGGGGATCCGCCTGCCTCGGCCTCCCAAAGTGCTGCAATTATAGGTGTGAGCCACTGTGCTCGACCCTGTCTGGTTTAATTTCAACCCGTCTTTACCCACTGTGCTGTAGCCACATTGGCCTTTACTTTCTGTTGAGCAAGCCAGGCACTCTCTTGCCTTTGTGCTAGCTGTGTTTCCCTTATACCAGATACCTAATGACCAACTCCCACCTTTCTTCAAGTCTTTGCTCTAAGATCATCTCAAAAAGTCCTAGTTAAAATTATACCTTTTATCCCACCCTCTGCTAAGTTCCCTGTACTCATCCTTTTTTCTTTCTTTCCATAGCACCATTACATTCTCCAGTATATTCTATAATTTACTCATTTGTGTTAATCTTGTTTTCCCCCATCCCCGGCTACCCCTAATGTAATCTCCAGGAGAGCAGAATCTTTGTTTCATAGTCAATAGTACCTGGCATGTAGTAGGCCTCAATAAATATTGTTGAAAGAATGAGTCAGTGTGCATAACTGCTTGGCTTGAAATGCCGTTCTCCAAACTCAAGGTGTTTTTGGTTATTACTGTTTTTTCCTTCTAGGTTTGGCCTGCCATATTTAATTGCTTTGTTGGGGCCGTTTAGTCATTTCTCTTTCTCAAACTGAAGGTCCTTTGGGAAAGGGCTGTGGATCAGACCAACTATTCAGAAAAGCTGGAGGCTTAGGGAGTTCCTGGAAGTAGCTATGCGGCAACTAAGAGAGGTTGGTCCACAATAAGGGTGGTTTCCTCTGACTCTACAAAATCTTAGTGATACTTTTGTAGAGGAAGAAAGCTGTTTTCCCTTTACCATTTTAGGTGCATTGGCTGGGGCCCTGTCAGTCAGACTAACAAAATACATTAACAAGAGAAAAACAAAAACAAGCTTATTGACATATTCATTGGGCATGAACATGAGAGCACCCAGTGAAGAGTAACTCAAGGAGGTAGTTAGAACTTGGGCTTATAGGCTATCTCAGCAAAGACTAGTAAATTTTTAGAGAAGTGAGAAGACAAAGGAAAAGGACCTTGAGCTGCTAGGGACAGCAGATTGTGGGAAGGCAAGTGTGTGGGGAAACCAATGGTAGATTAGGGCTGGTTTTAGCAAGGTTTGTTATGTAGATTCCCCTGGTACCCTATCTGGGCTGATAAAGGTCTAGAGTTGTCTCCATGATCAGCTTCTGTCCTTCTTGTTAGAGAGGGAAGGGGGGATACCTTTAAAAATTTATGTCCTGCTTCTGGGGATATAGGGGAGGGCAGAGAGCTTTTCTTTTTCTTTTTCTTTTTTTTGAGACAGAGTCTCACTCTGTCGCTCAGGCTGGAGTGCAATGGCGCAATCTCAGCTCACTGCAACCTCTGCCGCCCGGGTTCAAGTCATTCTCCTGCCTCGGCCTCCTGAGTAGTTGGGATTACAGGTGCCTGCCACCATGCCCTGCTAATTTTTATATTTTTAGTAGAGACGGGGTTTCACCATTTAAGACTGGCCAGGCTGGTCTTGAACTCCTGACCTCATGATCCACCCGCTTCGGCCTCCCAAAGTGCTGGGATAACAGGTGTGAGCTGCTGCGCCCGGCCAAGCTTTTCTTATATCTGCATTTTAATAACCCTTTGGCCAAAGTTGTATATTTTGGTTTGCCATATTCTGCTATTCATTGTCTTCATTGTAAATTCTCATGACAATTTCCTTCAAGAACATGGACTCTGAGACCTTTGCAACCTCTGAAGAGGTGGATGGCTCATTACAGAGAATTTCAAGGCCAGTTTCAGCCTGGCAACAGAGAACTCTGGGGGTAAGAGTTGGGCCTGCCTGATGCCTAGACAAAAGACGGTCACTTGAGCTACTCACTGGGGGATATAGCTATGGGGATGCTGATGTAGGTGCTTCTCCTGGCCCTGCCTTCTCCATCCTCATTAATACAAAATGGGAAAAGCAGTCAGGTTAGGTGTTCCAGATTCACATGGCCCACTGAAAAGGACTCATCCAAAAGCAGATTTTTCTTCTACCACGACCCTTCTTACCTTGCCAATCGTTTATTCTCCTTTTTTTTTTTTTTTGAGATGAAGTCTCCCTCTGTTACCCAGGCTGGAGTGCAGTGGTGCGATCTTGGCTCACTGCAAGCTCCACCTCCCAGGTTCACACCATTCTCCTGCCTCAGCCTCCTGAGTAGCTGGGACTACAGATGCCTGCCACCATGCCCAGCTAATTTTTTGTATTTTTAGTAGAGATGGGGTTTCACTATGTTAGCCAGGATGGTCTCGATCTCCTGACCTCGTGATCCACCCACCTCGGCCTCCCGAAGTGCTGGGATTACAGGCGTGACCCATTGTGCCTGGCCTCGGCCTCTCTTTTCTTATACTGTTATACATATATACACACTTCAGAAATGATCTCTATCCTGGATAATTTTATGTATGAGGTCAAAGCAGCAGCCACTCTGACCATTTTCTTCAAATTAGACTTATGCTGCTGGTCACGGTGGTGCACGCCTGTAATACTGGCACTTTGGGAGGCCAAGGTGGGCGGATCACCTGAGGTCAGGAGTTCGAGACCAGCCTTGGCAACATGGCGAAACCCTGTCTCCACTAAAAATACAAAAATTAGCCGGGTGTGGTGGCGCACACCAGTAACCCCAGCTACTCGGAATGCTGAGGCACAAGAATCGCTTGAACCTGAGAGGTGGAGGATGCAGTGAGACAAGATCTTGCCACTGCACTCCAGGCTGGGCAACACAGAGAGACTCTGTCTTAAAAAAAAAAAAAAAAAAAAAAAAAAAATGTTTGGATAACTGTATTACAAAAATAAAAATAAGTCAACATTAATAATATCTTTTCTTTAACCCATATATCCAAAATAATACATTTAAACATATAATTTCAATATATAATATAAAAATTGTTAATTATATATTTTATATTTTGCACTAGTCTTCTAAATCGGTATATTTTGCTACTACAGTGCAGTTTGATTTGAACTAGCTGGATTTCCAGTGCTCAATAGCCACATGTGGCCAGAGGCTACCATACTGGATAGTATATGTAGATGGCTCTACCCTAGAGTGACTTCATCTGTGTTACATGTTATTCTAACAATGTATCTTCTGGTTTCCCAGCCACAGCTGACTTGAATTAGTAAATAAATGGTGAGAGTGATCAAGTGCTAAGAATAGTAGAGAAGGGGCAGAAGAATTATTTTCATAAGTGGCTGGGGTCATTCATTGCAAGCACAAATGAAAGGTATGAACCTTTCATAACTTGAGACCTGCTGAAGCATACAATGTGGTACCTGGTAGAATAATTGATAATTTCTCATGCTTGCCTTCCATTTCATAGGTCAAATCACTTAAAGAAGGCCACATCATGTTCACTCTTGTCTACAAACATAGGGAAGTGTGAAGAGTATGTGGACAAAGTTAAGGAAGCTTTCTATCAAGTGTTGCTAAAATAATGGCGTTCTAGTACAGGAAACCTGGGAAATAGATGTATAAGTAGAAACCCAGGACTACATGATGAAACCCTCTTCATTTCTAAAGCTGGGAGCTCACAGAAGTCTTGGAGGAGCCTGCAAGTGTGCCTTCAGCTGGGTGTACCCCATCTCATCTTCCTAAGATTGCTAACTTCTTCGGTTCTATGGGTTTCCCTTCTGGTCCATGGGGCAGAGATGCAGCTGGTGCCTTGGAACCTGCAAGGCTCAACCTTAGCCTAGACCTTAGCTGTGTTTGTGGGACATCAGGAGTCTGGCTTGTGGATTTGGAAAGTCCAGTCTTTTGAGACGGACTTTCTTGGAACTCACCACTTCATGGACACCCACTGGGGGCAATGGTAGCAAAGTGTGTGGGTCAGCTGCGTGAGCTGTAGCATGCAGATTCCAGCCAGCAGAAAACAAAAGAAAACAAAAAGCAAAGCACTCAAATCAAATACCACCCTTGGGTTTTCTATTTTTCTCTTGTGTATATGGAAGACGACAAAGTCAGAGGTGAGGGGATAGCTGTCATATAATTAGTGTACATTGTTCTCATGTAAAGCCATCAGTCCACAGCTGCCTGTTAAATAATTTTGTCTCTTTCTTTATTCCTTTTTTAGGCCGAGGAGTCTTGTAAATGTAATGGCTGGAAAAACCCTAACCCTTCACCCACTCCCCCCAGAGCCGATTTGCAGCAAATAATTGTCAGTCTAACAGAATCCTGTCGGAGTTGTAGCCATGCCCTAGGTGAGTTCCTAAATCTTCAAGGAAAGTATAACGAGTTCATTGTAGCCTGAGACTCTTAACTTACTGAATTGTGTGGGTTCACCAAATTTGAATGCTATGTACCTCTCTCTGTATGAGACCAACAACAAGAGTCTCTCTAGTCTCACGAGGTTGCTGGGAAGGGCTTCTCATGAGAGACAAATGCTGCACTGTGTGCAGTGACTTTGTCCCTTCTTAATTTCAAGAGCTGAGTTGGACTGGGGGCTTGCCAAATAAGATGAAACATGACAATTGAACTAGTTAGCACGAATGATGTGTAACATGTCCTGATTCATTTTGGGGGTTGGGGCCTGAGGGTCTTTGACCTCAGGGTTGAAACCTCAACCAACTGGTTTAATGATAATAATTATCATTTTTATTATTTCTGTTGCCCTGAACTTTCTGGGGTGCTTCATTTTATCTTCATATTCCTTAGTTTTGTGTATCTGATAGCTCTTTCTTCACTGGGCTGCTCTTTATTGTGTTTATTGAATGTTTACTGGTGGTTTCCCTTTCAACTTTCTTATCTGACCCTGCAAAATAATCATTGTCCGTGATGGCACAGTAGGCCCTGCTGCAGTCACTCAAAAGGACTGTGCTAGTATGTTGTTCTTTGTCCTAATACTAGTTGTATGATTAAAATATTAAAAAAAATCATATGTTGTTTGAGTAGATAAAAGTTGAGGAATTAGTTTTTCCTAGATACTAAAATTTCAGTCCACGAAGAATCTTAGACTATTTTTACTTTTCTGCCTTCAGTTATACAGTCTCCCCCAAAATGTCAACAAGGCCAGTTTGCTGTCCATGACTACAAGAACATAGCTCTCACTGGGCAGAACGTTCTTGCTAAGGTACTTGCTCTTTCCACCTGACCATTATAAGTGGGTGACTTCTTATGCCATAATTTCTATAGAGCTTCCTGCTTACAAGAAATGGTGTCGCCTCCAAGGTTAGCATGGTGTTAGGTCGTCTGAAATTTTATTTTGTACTCAGACAGTATTTCAATATTTACAGAGGATAAAAGTAGATAATGTGATCTTCCCAAGAAGTCATCACATTGGAATAACCTTCTGAAAATAGAAATAGTCCTGATCTCACAAAAGCAACACACTAATAATTTCATCATTTTGTCGACTTAATTGGTATCTCAAATAATGTAAGCTGAGTTTTGAAGCACTCAATACAGAGCAAAAATTTCAAAAGTTAGAGAACTGTCCTTGATTATAATTTGCCTTTTTTTTTTTAAAAGCAAAACAAAACAAAACAAAACAACCACTAACTATGAATGAAGTGAATGGAGTTTAGGATTGCCTCAGGAAATATGATGTAATAAATGTCTGGACTCAAGAAATCCTTAAGCCCTAGGCTTGAAGTGTATTTGTTATTGATTGGGAAATCCTATTATCCTACATCAATTAACATGTAAAACAGGATCTTCTTTCTTTCTTAGCTGAGCAGATTGTCTCCATTCTAAGCACGTAAACACACATGAATGCCTGAAGGCAGAAACAGTGGTTTGCAAAAAAAGCCAACTTTGTTTCCTTTTTTATTTCTTAACAAGCTTTGAAAACAAATGCGCTCATTCTGCGATACATAATCAAGAATGAAGAATGAAAAAAAAAAATCACATATCCTTTGACCTGGCAAATCCATGCCAGAAATTTAATCTGTGTGTAAATTAAGATGTGCCCTCAAATTAAACTAAAAGGACTGTGACAGTGTTTTATGGCCTTACTTACGATAATAAAAAGCATGAAACAACCTAAATATTCCAATTTAGGAGATGATTGTGAAGAAATCAGGTAATAAAGCAGCTTGATAGGAGGTTTTATAATTTAGGACTAAATTATTGGATCTATCAGCCTGAGTTCAAATCCTGACTCTATAACCAGTAGCTGTGAGTATGAGCACATTACTTAATCTGCCTGGACCTCAGTTTTTTCAGCTCTGAAATGGGTTAATACATAGTAGTATTTACCTTGCAGGATCATTGTGAGGATTAAATGAGATAAGAAAAAATCTTAGACTAGTACCTGGCATGTAAATACATGATTATTGGCTGATGTTGTTAGTAGTAGTGGTATTTTAACACTATCAGGGTTCTTTCACGTCACACAACAGATATATACTCTGTCTGGCCTAAATAAGAAAACAATGCATATAAAAAGGGTACTAGTAGCTTCTAGAAGCTGAAAACAATGGGAAAACAGGTTTTGATCTCGTTTGGGGATCTCAGCTGCAGAAGTTCACAGACCTTCTGTTCAGTCTGCTGCCACTGAATGATTTAGGATTCAGCTCCAACTGCCTCTGTCCCTGTGAGTATTAGTTCAGGATTTAAATACCCTGTGGAGGAGCTTGTGCCTGTTATGTGTCTAACTCCGAATTTTACCCCGAGGGAACTTCTTAGTTGGTCCTTTCCCAAATACAGGATGCTGACTCAGGAACAGCATTGATGTTTCATGAGTATAATTCCATTTTATTAGTTTAGAAAATATAATACTGTAAGGCCGGGTGTGGTGGCTCACGCCTGTAATCCCAGCACTTTGGGAGGCCCAGGCAGGCGGATCACGAGGTCAGGAGTTCGAGACCACCCTGGCCACCATGGTGAAACCCCGTCTCTACTAAAAATACAAAAATTAGCTGGGCATGGTGGCAAGCACCTATAATCCCAGCTACTCGGGAGGCTGAGGCAGGAGAATTGTTTGAGCCTGGGAGGCGGAGGTCACAGTGAGCCGAGATCACGCCACTGCACTCCAGCCTGAGCGACATTGCGAGACTCCGTCTCAAAAAAAAAAAAAAAAAAGAAAAAGAAAAGAAAATATAATAGTGTAAAACTTTTTTCTATTTTACTCAACACAGAACACTTCTGTGACCAGATGTGTGGGGTTTTTTTTTTTTCCTTCACTCACCAAGCAATTCTCCCACTCTCTGAACACTAGCTGGAGGTCCCATAATTCATTTCGGTTCTGACGTGATCTACCTGGAGATAGCATCACATCCCACAGGTTAAGGGCTCAGTCCCACAATACTGCTCCCACTTCAGATGCCAATTCCAAGTCCCAGGTTGTGACCTTTGCTTCTGACCGACCAGCTATAAATCAGGGTTCCCATCATACCCCTTCCTTGGTTTCAATAATTTGCTAGGATGGCTTACAGAACTCAAGGAAACACTTCAGTTTACTGGTTTAATATAAAGGATACAAGACAGCCAGATGAAGGGATGCACATAGCAAGGTTTGGGGAAGGAGAGTGAAGCTTCCTTGCCTCTCCAGGTGCACGACCCCTCAGGCACCTGCACATGTTCAGCAACCTGGAAGCTTGAGCCTGTAATCCCAGCTACTTGGGAGACCGAGGCATGAGAATCGATTAAACCTGGGAGCAGAGGCTGCAGTGAGCTGAGATCTCACCACTGCAGCCTGGGCGACAGAGCGAGACTCCATCTCAAAAAACAAAAAAATTTTTTTTTATAGGGCTTTATCTCTATGCTTTCCCTCCCTTACCTTTCTTGTAGGTTGATGGGTGGGGCTGAAGGTTCCAATCCTTTAATCCTCTAATAACCTGGTCTCTCTGGTGAGCAGCTTCATCCTGGGTTATCTATGCACTATCTTAAGTCACCTCATTAGCATAAACTCAGGTATGATCGAAAGGGGCTCATGATGAACAATAAAAGATACTCCTCCTGCTCAGGAAATCCCAAGGGTTTTAAGAGCTTGTGACAGGAACTGGGACAAAGACCAAATATATTTCATACTATACCACAAACATGTATTTTAATATATATGATCAGGAAAAGATCTGGAAGGTTGTATATTGAGTTGCTGACTGATTCTCTCAGGGTACTGGGGGTATAGGTATTTAAAAAATATTTCCCCCTACTCCTTCCTTTCTTCCTTGTTTCTTCTCTATTCTTTAGTCTGCTTTCTTAAAACTGAAATTACTGCACATTTTCAAGTGGTCTTGGAATTATTGTTGGAATGCCAGTGTTTATTTATTGGTCTTAGTATAACGGCTCTAGAAAACCTTCTTCTGAGATTACTCTTCCTTCCTCCCTCCTTTCCGTGCTTTTTAAAAAACTTTTTTTTTCTTAATGGAAAGTTTCAAACACTCGTAAGGGCAGAAGGGATAGTTTAATGAACTGCCTTGGACTCAGCACCCAGCTGTAATGATTATTTACATTTGCCAATTTTGTTTTATCTAACCTCCTGCTTTTATTTGCCAGAGTATTTTAGCAAGTTTCCTATATTTTTTCTTATCTTATTCATGCAGATATCTTCTTAATTGTTACCGACAAAGTACAAGTTGGGGTCTAGGGAATTCTGTTAGGAATTATGCAAGCCCGAATTCTCGAATACATTTCAGTTGGTATACATTGTTGTTCTGTTTTCACATACAGTAGTCACCATTCTGAGCATGGTTGATTTACTCACCAGTAATTGTACACACGAAATGAAATGTTCTTGAATTTGTCAGAACAAAACATACTGGCTTATTGATTGAGATAGTATCAATTCTATGGATTAAATGTTGGGTTTCTTTTGCCTCAGCCGTATATGTTCTTTGGAGCTCTGGTTTTATGTAGTCTCCTGACAATTTCTTTCATCCCAGTCATCTTTGGTCTGCCATAATTTAATACTATTCTGTGTTTCATGGACATAAAACACAGAAGTGAGATAGTCTGATCAAGTAGAAAGAACATTCAATTGGGAACTAGGAAGTAAGAATTCTAGCCTGTCTGGGTATGGTGGTTTGTGCCTGTAATGGCAGCTACTCAGGACGCTGAGATGGGAGGATCCTTTGAGCCCAGGAGTTTGAGGCCAAAGTGAGCTGTGATGGGGCCACTGTGTGTGTAGCCTGGGAGACAGAGCAAAACCCCACCTCTAAGAAAACAAAACCAAGAAAAGAATTCTAGCTTGGCCCTGCAGTTTACCAGGTTCCTTAACCTTTTTGCTGTTTAGTATCTCCATCCACAGAATGAAATGGTTGGTCTAGACCTATGCTGTACAATACAGTAGCCACTGGCCACATGAAATCTGTTTACTCTGAATTGAGATATGCTGTAAGTGTAAAATACACACAGTTTCTGAAGACATCGTAAGCAAAAACAATGCAAAATGTCTCAGTAATTATATTTTATATTGATTATATGTTGAAATGATAATATTTTGAATATGTTGGGTTAATGTATTATTAAAATTATTTCTACTGGAAAATTAAAAATTACATATATAGCTCACGTTATATTTCGATTGAATTGTGATGGTTTAGAATATTCTAGTTCATTCTCTGAAATTATATTTGGGATTGGCACAATAATATTCAGTTTACAAAAATTCGACAAAGGGATCTAACAAAGTGCTTTAGTTGGTCCCAGCATTTCTCCTTATTTTAGTATTAATAAAGATTTTTGTTATTTTGGGACTGCTATTTAAAAAGCAGCTTGGGTCTTGCGTGGTGGCTCACACCTGTAATCCTAGCATTTTGGGAGGCTGAGGCAGGTGGATTGTTTGAGCCCAGGAATTCGAGACCATCTTGGGCAACATGGCGAAACTCCACCTCTACAAAAAATACAAAAATTAGCTGGTGTGGTGGCATGTGCCTGTAGTCCCAGCTACTCAGGAGACTAAGGTGGGAGGGAGGATGGCCTGAGCCTGGGAGGTAGAGTTTTCAGTGGGCCAAGATCGCACCACTTGCACTCCAGCCTGGGTGACAGAGTGAGGCCCTGTCTCAAAAATAAATAAATAAATAAAAAAGCAGCCTGTTTTTACGAGCGGGAAAGTAGGAAACAAATCCTTGCGATCAAAACATAATTGGAATTTCTGTTGTTATTTTGGATTCCATTGTTCTGAACTGTTTCAGAATAGACTGATTATTAAATTTGTCTAGTAATAATATTTTAGTTTATATAGAGGTTTTTTGATTATTTTTCAATGTTGTCACCTTTTTCTTTCTCTTCTGTCCAGGCTGGTGTGCAGTGGTGCGATCTCAGCTTACTGCAACCTCCCCCTCTTGGGCTCAAGCAATCCTTTCACTTCAGCCTCTTGAGTAGCTGGGACCACAGACATGCAGCAACATGCCCAGCTAATTTTTTTTTTTTGTATCTTTGGTAGAGACGGATTTTGTTATATTGCCTGGGCTGGTCTCAAACTCTTGAGGTCAAGCGATCTGCCCATCTCGGCCTCCCAAAGTGCTGGGATTACAGCTACCGCACCCTTCATCATCTTTTTCTGATATTTGTGTATATATATGTGTGTGTATATACACACACATATATATACACATTCAGCAGTGGGAACGAACTGTTTTTTGTCACTATAGATTCCTTGCTTTCCTGCTTGTTTACAGTAGGGAATTTCTTTTCTGTTAACTTTTAAAATTTTGAGTTAGGCAGACCCCTCACCGTACAACCAGAATTGATTCAAAGAGACTCCCAGAGCTTTTTTTTTTTTTTTTTTTTTTTGAGAAGGAGTCTCACTCTGTCACTCTGTTGCCCGGGATGGAGTGCAGTGGCGCGATCTCCACAATCTCAGCTCACTGCAACTTCCGCCTCCCAGGTTCAAGTGATTCTCCTGCCTCAGCTTCCCAGGTAGCTGGGATTACAGGCTTGTACCACCACACCCAGCTAATTTTTGTAATTATTATTATTATTATTTTTTAGTAGAGACGAGATTTTGCCAAGTTAGCCACGCTGGTCTCGAACTCCTGATCTCAGGTGATCCACTCGCCTCGGCCTCCCAAAGTGCTGGGATTACAGGCATGAGCCCCCACACCTGACCTCTTTTTTTTTTTTTTTTTTTTTTGCCACAGAGTCTGGCTCTGTCACCCAGGCTGGAGTGCAATGATGCAATCTCGGCTCACTGTGATTTCCACCTCCCAGGTTCAAGCTATTCTCCTGCTTCAGCCTCCCAGGTAGCTGGGATTACAGACGCCCACCACCATGCCTGGCTAATTTTTGTGTTTTTAGTAGAGATAGGTTTTATCATGTTGGCCAGGCTGGTCTCGAACTCCTGACCTCAAGTAATCTGCCCGCCTCAGCCTCCCCAAATGCTGGGATTACAGGCGTGAGCCACCGCTTCCAGCCTGAGACTCCCAGAGATTTTAAAGGAAGGTCAAGAGTTAGCTTTAACAATCACACTAGAGCTTACTTCTTGAGTATTATGAAGAAAATACTAGTATTTTTCTCATGGATATTTCAAGTATTTAAATCATTTAGGCAGGTCATTTGACTCAACACATTTTCTTTGATCATACGACATTTGCATAGACTTGTACCATATAATCGCCCCCTCAGTTCCCATTTACACATGTGCTGTGCAGATGCCAAAGGACGTAAACATTGGGCCCAGCTAGCACAATGACACAGCCTCCTGAATTGAGCCAGCATATTCCTCTTGGCTGGATGTCCACTGTTGGCTAATGTAGCCTTTCAGATGCCGGTTTCAGAGTTGTCAGGAGCTGTGGGTCGGGCACAGCAGGAGTTAAGGGGATAATACTGGTAATATTTTCTCTGCTCATTTGATATAAGTTATGTCTCCCTGACGTCCTCTGGTCATGAAGTCCTGTTTGATACCCCCTTCAAGTTCCTCCCTCTAGCACTGGCTGAATTTAGGCTTTTCCTCATTATTCCTTGCCTGTGTCTGCTGCAGCTTCTGGAGTTCTCATTTCCATTCCTGCATACCTGGCTTTCCCATAAAGTGATGATACAATGTGATCCCATTCTCCTGCTTAAACCCCTCTGAGCTTCTCATTATCCTCAGAGTGAAGGGTGATCTGTAGTTGAGCAAGCAGGTTCAGTTCATTGAGGCCTCTTTATTTTCAAAGCTTTTCTCCAATTATCTTCATTGCATTTTGGCCATCAGACTGCTCCATGTTCTCCAAAGGTTCTTTGAACTTTCTCCCACCTCTGCCTTAGATCTGGAAGCTCACACCACCTTCAATGCCTTTCCTTCGTTTTCTGCCAGGGAATTCTGCTTATCCTCCAAGGCTTGACTATAGAACTCTGTAGAGAGAATAAAGGCCTTCTTAGAGCTCTGTGGCAATGTTCCTTCTTGTATAACTATAATTATATACCAATCTGTACTGAACTGTGATTACGAGTTGACTTTTTCTCTAGTTTGTAATATATTTAGTTCATTGTGCATAATTGTGCTTATTCTTTTGTTGATAAATAGTCATTGAATTCAATAATGCTAAAATGAGGGCTGGTTGCATATATTTGCAGAGGAGCTTTCAAAGTTTATAATCTATACCTGCTGTGTCCAACACAGTAGCCACTAGCCATGTGTGGCTATTGAACACTTGCAATTTCACTAGTTTGAATTGTGCTGTAAGTGTGAAATGCACACAGGTTTTGAAGACTTAGTACAACAAGAGGAATGTAAATAGTAACTTTTAATATTGCATACATATTGAAAGAATAATACTTTGGTATATATTAGGTTAAATAAAATATATTATTAAATGAATTTCACCTATTTTATCTTTTTAAACACAGCTACTGGAATACTTAAATTTACACATGTGGCTTGCATTGTATTTCTACTGGACTGCTCTCATCTAATGGGCTCTTACTCTTAGGCTTCTCTTTTTTTTTCCAGTCCAGATCTGAGATTACAGAAAATGAAACCACTTTTAAATGATAAGCCTTTTGCACATTAGTCAATTTGACAGATTTCATTGCAGTCGTTAATTTTACCTCTTCTAGCCTTGATGCCAAATTCCCATGAACAAAAAATGTATTTGAGCAGCCTTTAAATCCTATTGTGTTATTTGCTTCTGGTCCAGAGGAGCAGGGGCGTGTTAGCTGCCTGCCCAGCTGCTGCCTGTTCACACTGCAGGGCATGTGAGGACTGGCTGGCTGTCTTCACGAGAAGTGAAGGCCAATGATACATGGAGCCAGAACTTAGTGAGGGTCACAGCACACAGTGACAGTGTGCTTCCTGTTCTCAGCAAGGTTGACAGCTGCACCGTGATTCTTGGCAGCAGTCATATGGCGGGTCACTCTCTGGCACTCTGGGTGTTTGCAAGTATGACACAGCACCGAGAGGTGCCAAGGTACACCCTTCTGGAGAGATCTAAAGAAGGCAAAGCCTCCCCTCGTCCCCTCACTTGCACCTTCTGTCTGCTTTCTTGTGTCCTTCACACAAAGTGGACACTGGGGGAACTGTGGCCCACCAAAAGGAATAAACTTTGCCACAACTCAAGGGTTGGTCAATCTTGGGTAATTAGTGTATATCAATGCTTTGTATCAGGCTCTTGGAAGACTATTTAAAGTAAAAGCAGGATTCTTTAATGATCAAATTCAGGTGGAGGAAAGATTGTAAAAAAACTTTTAATTTGCAAATAATTAAAAATTTACATAAAAGTCATGAGAATAATAACGAAGAATATCCCATAAATCCTTTCCCTAGATTTACCTATTAGTAACATTTTATTTTATTTGCTGTCATTGGCTCATATATATATATATGTATAAATGTATATAGAGAGTCTCATATATATATATATATATGAGTCTCTATGTATAAATTCGTTTTTCTGGAACTATATAAGAATAAGTTACTTATATATCATAGCCCTTCCTCCCCTAAATATTTCAATATACAGTTCCTAATAATAAGGTTTTCTTTTTTTGAAATGGAGACTCACTCTGTTGCTCAGGCTGGAGTGCAATGGTGCAATCTTGGCTTACTGCAGCCTCCGCCTCCTGGGTTCAAATGATTCTCGTGCCTCAGCTCCCCAAGTAGCTGGGATTACAGGTGCCTGCCACCATGCCCAGCTATTTTTTTTATTTTTAGTAGAGATGGGGTTTCATCATGTTGGCCAGGCTGGTCTCAAACTACTGACCTCAAATGATCTGCCCTCCTCAGCCTCCCAGAGTGTTGGGATTACAGGCGTGAGCCACAGCACCCAGCCACGGTTTTCTCTTAATAACCTCAGTTCAATTACCAACTTTAGTAAATTCAACATTAATATAATACCTTTATCTAATCTACTGTTTGTATTCTAATTTTATCTGTTGACCCAAAAATGTTCTTTATAACATATTTTCCTTTCCATTAAGCATCCACTCAAGAATCACATATCTGTTTAGTTGTCATGTCTCTTTAGTTTTCTTTAATCTGGAGTTCTTCAGCATTTTATTTTATTTTTTGACTTTTATAACAAGACCTTAAAGAACTGCCAAACGTAGATATGGCTTTCTAAAAAGATTAACATTTCTCTACAACCAAACCAAATAAACCAAAAAACCCCTCCCCACCAAATACATAAGCATTTGCAATGAGTATGGCAGACTAAAGGTTAGTACATAAGGTTTATTCAAGGTGGTAAGAAAAAGACTAACATCTTAAAAACCAAGCAAAGGAACCCAAATTGGCAGATACACAGGAGATCAAATACAAACGGCCAGTAGTATGAAAAACAAACAACTCCCTGGGCCTTCCGTTGAATGCACATCAAAACAGTGGAGAGTGCTTATTAATTTTCAAAAGATTGGTTAAATTACCGACGATGGTTCTCCACTGTAGGCAGAGCACAGGAAAAAGGAATATTCTCTCACTACTGATACAGTGTATATTGATGCACATCTTGATGAGGGAGGTTAAATTAGGGAGCAATACATCAAAGCTTTACATAACAGCGACTTCTTATCTTGAGTTTTGTGGCAGGTTGACTGCTATAGATTTGTGCATTGTAGTTTATAGATTTTTATTTTATTTTTTAATTTTTAATAATATGCTCCTAGACTCATAAATAATAGAGGCCTATCTCTTTAAGAAAACATACTTTTAGATAATTGAAGGGAGCCTATTTGCATCAAAAAGTCTTCTTAATAAAAGATTAAGAGAAGGGTTTCTTTTAATAATGAATGACTCTTTTTGGTTTAATATGAATTGATTGTCAGTATAGTAAATACTTTAGCTTTGCAGTTAGAGTGAGGTTCACCTGGGTGTTGACATGGGTTGGGATTAATTAGGTGACTGGTAAATCTAGAGATAGGTTAAACAAGTCTAATTCTGGTCAGCATCCCCAAAGACCCAGGAGTAGTCTCTGGATTTGGTAGAGATGGGGTTGTTTAAGGAAAGTGGTATTTTAGGAAGACTACCCTAGCACCAGAGAGAACAGTCTAGGGGGCTATTTTATTACAGTAGGTTTGACATTCCAATGGAAGAAAGGTAGGATGGGGAAATGCAGTGTCTCAGAGAGAATGAGGAAGCTCAGCGGAGTCTGGTGGCTGGTAATGTGTGGAAGGTAAAGGACACTAAAGGAATGAATGATGGGCTTGTTGGCAGAAACAGGGCCAGCAAGAGGTAGCTGCCATTTTGAGGAGGGCCATGAGGAGTTCAGTCTTTGAGTCATTTTCCATGATGGTGGTGCACCTATTTTGTTGGGATAGGGAGGATGGAAGGCGGGGTTCGGGGAAGATTGGAGCTGGAGAAGAGGTTAGCTGGTGATGTGTATTTGTTGAGAACAGAAAGGTCAGCGCTACTTCCTCAGAGATTGAGTTAGGTGAGAACTGAAAAGGATTTTTGGTCAAAAGGGATCTGTAGTTGGCCTCCTTGGAGAGAGGCTACATTGGAGGGTCTGAGAAGTTGGCACATTTAGACAACTATGTATTTATATAGTGTAGTAATAGCTGTTCTTGTCTGGCTTTCTTATTACAGGGAAGCTTCTCTTTGATAACAACTTGTCTGGACCTTTTTCCCCCCTTCTCCAGCAGACTGTCCACTCCATCTACTTTCATTTGATCTTCATCCACCTCATTGTTTATTCTAGGAAGCTTAACCTTTCTTATACAATATCCTCCTGCCTCAGTGCACCCCATACCA
Organism: Pongo abelii; assembly: GCF_028885655.2. Classification (NCBI taxonomy): domain Eukaryota; kingdom Metazoa; phylum Chordata; class Mammalia; order Primates; family Hominidae; genus Pongo; species Pongo abelii. The sequence goes on along the minus strand of NC_085928.1, from coordinate 134,660,925 downwards.
CTCCAGACCTACATTTATTTCATTCTCAGAGGAAGAGCTATCCTCTTCTGCTGTGAAAGTTACTCACCCTTTATACAGTAGAGCCTCTTTCTTCTCTTCTGGGAAACTGTTGCTGCTTTATTTACATTTTCCCCCATCTCCATCTCCCTATTCCTTTCTACTTTGGTTTTCACACAGAGCTCTGAGGAGAGATCACATGTTGCATTATGGTAATAAGTAAATAAATAATTAATAAATGCAAAAAAAAATCACAAAACCACAAACACATTTCATTATGGGCAGAGTCAGAGGGAAATGAGCCTCCTCAAGTTTCACTTAAGCATTTTAATTTTTATCAGGCTACTCTTCAAAATATGCAAAAAGTTGGTTCTAAACAGTAGTTTTAAAACTGCAGAATCCCAACAAGGGAATGGGATGGGTTCTTGAGCCTTCTAAAAATAGAAGCTTTCACCTCTGTTTCATCCAGAGCAATTCCTTCTAATTCTGATTAGTAATTAATTTTGGTAAAGTGTTTTGGGGCTTTAAAAAAGTAACTACTATTTCAAAAGTAAATAATGGCATGTACTTCCATGAGTTAAACCTACTACTATATGTTAGCACCTTAATTAGATGGTTTCATATTATGGAGCATCTGAAGGAATTTACTTGATATTGTATACTGATTGCTTTCATAGCTTATCACAAAAAGAGATTAAAAGTTTATAAGACAGGCCAGATGCAGAGGCTCACACCTGTAATCCTAGCACTTTGGGAGGCCAAGGTGGGGGGATTGCTTGAGCCCAGGAGTTTGAGACTAGCCTGGGCAACATAGTGAGACTCCATCTCTATGTCTATTAATTTAAAAAAAAAGTTTATAAGATAAAAATAGTCCTAAATAAAATTATTTCTGTAAATAACTGACATAAAAATGTTGACCTAGTTGTCTCCAGAATGAGGCCTGTTTCCCAAAGGCTTCAGATTGACCTCAAGGGAAATTTTGCAGTCTTAAGAAAAAGATGACCCAGCAAATGTTCTACCTAAAATGAAGTCTGATTTTGGGTATCTTTTAGAAAGTGATGAGGTAACGTATTGTATAGCCAAATAGAAAATAGTATATTTAAACATTAATTTTTGTGTTTACACACACACATAATTTTTCTTTTTTCTTTTCTTTTTTTTTTTTTTTTTTTACGGGGGGACACAGTCTTGCTGTCTCCCAGGCTGGAGCGCAGTGGTGCAATTTTGGCTCACTGCAGCCTCCACCTCCCGGGTTCAAGTGATTCTCCTGCCTCAGCCTCCCGAGTAGCTGGGACTACTGGCATGTACCACCACACCCGGCTATTTTTTGTGTTTTTAGTAGAGACAGGGTTTTGCCACACTAGCCAGGCTGGTTTGTAACTCCTGACTTCAGGTGATCCACCTGCCTTGGCCTCCCAAAGTGCTGGGATTACAGGCATGAGCCACTGTGCTCTGCCTACGTGTAATTTTTCTATGATGTAAGTTATTTATATACTTAGAAACAATTTAATTGATTATTCTTTTTCTATTTGATAATGTAATAATACAGTGTTGACATTTCATTCAATACTGCTGAAGTCAGACAGATTATAAAGATTAATTCCTCTCTTCTTACCTTTTAAAAATGCTGTTTTGAGGCAGGCATGGTGGCTCACACCTGTAATCCCAGCACTTTGGGAGGCCACAGTGGACGGATTGCTTGAGCTCAGAAGTTCGAGACCAGCCTGGACAACATGGTGAAACCCCATCTCTACATAAAAATACAAAAACTAGCAGGGCATGATGGTATGCACCTGTAGTCCCAGCTATTTGGGAGACTAAGGTGGGAGGATTACCTGAGCCCAGAAAAGTCGAGGCTGCAGTGAGCCATAATTGTGCCACTGCAATCCAGCCTGGGTGATAGAGTGAGATCCTGTCTCAAAAAAAAAAAAAAACAAAAAAACCAAAAACAAAAAGGAAGAAAAACAAGCTGTATTGGAGTCTGGGCATGGTGGCTTACACCTGTAATTCTAGCACTTTGGGAATCTGAGACGGGAGGATCACTTGAGCCCAGGAGTTCAAGACTAGCCTGGGCAACTTGGTGAAACTTTGCGCCAACGGAAAATACAAAAAAATTAGCCAGGCATGGTGGTACACGCCTATAGTCCTAGCCACTTGGAAGGCTGAGGTGGGAGGATCACTTAAGCTCAGGAGGTCAAGGCTGCAGTGAGTCAATATTGCACCATTGCACTCCAGCCTGGGTGACTAAGGCAGACCCTGTCTCGACACCGCCCCACCCCCCAAAAATGCTGTATTGGGGTGAACACCCATGCATGTTCCTCATCACGGGTCCATCACTCTGCCTTTCAATTACTTTTCTGTATTAGAGAGAAATGAAAGGTGGGTGGCCTCTACCTCTCTAATTTTAAGCCCTTTAATCTGTCTTCCTCTAGGACATTTGTGTTATTTAAAAACAAATAGATTTTTTTTTTTTTTTTTGAGACGGAGTCTTGCAGGCTGGAGTGCAATGGCGCAGTCTCGGCTGGAGTGCAGTGGTGCAATCTCAGCTCACCACAACCTCCACCTCCCGGATTCAAGTCATTCTCCTGCCTCAGCCTCCCAAGTAGCTAGGATTACAGGCATGTGCCCCCATGCCTGGATAATTTTTATATTTTGGGTAGAGATGGGGTTTCACCATGTTGGCCAGGCTGCTTTTGAACTCCTGACCTTGTGATCCACCTTCCTTGGCCTTCCAAAGTGCTGAGATTACAGGCATGAGCCACCGCGCCCGGCTGAGATTTTTTAAAGGATACAAAATTACAGCTGGATAGGAAGAATGAGTTCTAGTGTTCTATGCCACTGTAAGATGACTGTGGTTAACAATAATATCTAGTTTCAAATAGCTAGATGGATGATACCGAGTGTTTCCAACACAAAGAAATGATAAATATTTGAGATGATGGATATGCTAATTACACTGATCTGATCACTGTATATTAAATGTATCAAAATATTGCTGGGTACCTCATAAATATGTACAATTATATGTTAATTAAAATGAGAAAATAATTTATTTTTTTCAGTTTTATTAAGGTTTAATTGACAAATAAAAATGTATATATTTATCGTGTATAATGTGATATTTTGAGATGTATATATTATAAAATGATTACATCAGGCTAATTAGCATATCTATCACCTCACATACTTTTAATTTTTTGTGGTGAAAATATTTAAAATTGATTCTGTTAGCAATTTTCAGTTATATAATTACAATGTATTATTATTAACTATAGTCACCATGCCACACAATTGATCTCCAGAACTTCTGTGTAAATGAAACTTTGTACTCTGTGACCAGCATCTCTACCCATACCCCACATTCCAAGTCCCTGGTAACCATCATTTTACTTTCTGCTTCTCTGAGTTTGACTTTTTAAGATTCTACATACAAGTAAGATCATGCAGTATTTGTCTTTCTGTGCCTGGCTTATTTCACTTAGCCTTAAGACAGGCTCTCACTGTGTTGTCCAGGCCAGAATGCAGTGGTACAATCATAGTTCACTGTAGCCTCAAACTCCTGGGCTCAAGGGATCCTCTTGCCTTAGGTTGCTAAGTAGCTGGGACTACAGATCCGAGCCACCATACCTAGCTAATTAAAAAAAAAAATTTTTTTTTGTAGAGACAGGGTCTTGCCATCTTACCAAGGCTGGTCTTGAACTGGGCTCAAGCAGTCCTCCTGCTTCAGCCTTCCAAAGTGCTAGGATTACAGGTGTGAGCCACTATGCCTGGCCATTTCCTTAGTTTTTAAGGCTGAATGGTATTCGATTGTGCTCATATACTACATTCTCTTTATCCATTCATTTGTTGGGGTGGACACTTAGGTAAATTCCATATTTTGGCTATTGTGAATAATGCTGCAGTGAATATGGGAATGCAGATGTCTTTTTGACATACTGATTTCCTTTTCTTTGGATATATATCCAGAAGTGGAATTGCTGGGTCGGGTCATATGGTAGTTCTGTTTTGGATTTTTTGAGACATATCCATATGGCTTACCATACTGGCTGTACTAATTTACATTGCCACCAACAGTGAATACCATAGGAAAAGCTTTCAGCTTCTCACCATTGAGTGTGATGTTAATTGTGGGTTTGTCACATATGGCCTTTTTGTGTTGAGGTACAGCACATTCCCTCTATGCCTAATTTGTTGAGAGTTTTTATCATGAAAGGATGTTGAATTTTGTCAAATGCTTTTTCTGTATCTTTAGAGATTACCATATGATTTTTCTCCTTCATTCTGTTAATTTGCTATATCAATTTATTGCCGAACCATCCTTGCATCCCTGGGATTAACTCCTCTTGCTCGTGGTGAAGGATTCTTTTAATCTGCTGTTGAATTCAGATTGCTGGTTTTCTGTTGCATATTTTTGCATCCATGTTCATCAGGGATATTGGCCTGTAATATTCTTTTCTCGTAGTGTCCTTGTCTGGCTTTGGTATTAGTATAATGCTGACCTTGTAAAGTGGGTTTGGAAGTATGCATCCCTCTTCAGTTTTTTGAAGTTTTTTTTTAGAGTTTCACTTTGTCATAAAGGCTGGAGTATAGTGGCACAAGCATGGGTCACTGCAACCTTGATCTTGTGGGTTCGAGCAATCCTCCCACCTCAGCCTCCTGAGTAGCTGGGACTACAGGCATGTGACACCACACCTGCCAAATTTTTATTTATTTATTTTTATTTTTTGTAGAAACAGGGTCTCATTATGTTGTGCAGGCTTGTCTTGAACTCCTAGGCTTAAGCATTTCTCCCACCTCAGCCTCCTGAAGTGCTGGGATTATAGGCATGAGCCACTGCACTTGGGCTTTTTGAAGAGTTTGAGAATTAGTATTAGTTCTTTTTAAAGTGTTTGGTAGAATTCAGCCTTGAAGCCATCAGGTCCTGGGCTTTTCCATGATGGAAGATTTTTTATTTAATTACTGATTCAGTCTCCTTACTTGTTACTAGTTTGTTCAGATTTTCTATATTTTCATGATTTAGTTTTGGTAGGTTGTGCATTTTCAGGAATTTATCCATTTCTTTTAGATTATCCAATTTATTGACATAACTGTTCATCATAATCTCTTATAATCCTTTGTATTTCTGTGGTATCAGTTATAATGTCTCCTTTTTCATTTCTTATTTTGAGTCTTCTCTTTTTTTTTCTTTTGTAGTCCAGCTAAAAGTTTGTCCATTTTTTTTTTATCTTTTCAAAGAACCAACTTTTGGTTTTGTTGATCTTTTCTATTGTTTTTCTTCTTTCCATTTATTTCTGCTCTGATCTTTTTTGTTTACTCTTTCTACTAACTTTGGACTTTAGTTCATTCTTCTTTTTCTAGTTCTTTGAGGTGTAACATTAGGTTGTTTATTTGAGATCTTTTTTCTTTTTTAATGTAGGCATTTATTGCCATAAGCTTCTTTCTTATAACTGCTTTTGCTGCATTTTGTAAGTTTTGGTATGTTGTATTTCCACTTCTGTTTGTCTTGAGATATTTTTAAATTTCCCTTTTAAGTTCTTCTCTGACCCATTGGTTGTTCAGGAGAATGCTGTTTAATTTCAATCTATTTGTAAATTTTCCAAAATTCCTCCTGTTAATGACTTACATAGGTTGGTCCAAAATAATCGCGGTTTTTGCCATTGAAAGGAATGGCAAAAATGCAATTATTTTTGCACCAATCCAATACTTTCCTACCAGTTTGGTTGGAATAGACACTTGGTATGATTTCAGTCTTTTAAAAGTTGTTAAGACTTGTTTTGTGGCCTATCATCTGATCTGTCCTAGAGAAAATTTCATGTGCACTTGAGAAGAACGTGTATTCTACTCTTACTGGATGGAATGTTCTGTATATGTCTGTTAGGTCCATTTTCTTTAAGGTATAGTTCAAGCCCAGTGCTTTGTCATAGATTTTCTGTGTAAATGATTTATCCATTGTTGAAAGTGTAATATTGAAGTCCCCTACTATTATTGTATCTCATTCTGTCTCTACTTTCACATATTTATTTATTTATTTATTTATTTATTTATTTGAGATGGAGTGTTGCTCTGTTGCCTAGGCTGGAGTGCATGGCATGATCTAGGCTCACCGCAGCCTCCACCTCCCAGGTTCAAGTGATCCTCTCCCATCAGCCTCTCAAGTAGCTGGGATTACAAGCATGTGCCACCACATCCAGCTTATTTTTTGCATTTTTAGTAGAGACGAGGTTTCACCATGTTGGCCCCACTGGTCTCAAACTCCTGACCTCAAGTGATCCACCCACCTTGTCCTCCTAAAGTGCTGGGATTACAGGCATGAGCCACTGTGCCCAGCTCAGATTTATTAATGTTTGCTTTATATTATATTATTATATATTTTATGTATTTACAGCAAACATTAGGTGCTGTTACATTAGGTACATGTGTATTTACAATTGTTATATCCTCTTGATGAATTGATCCCTTTATCATTATATAATGCCCTTTTTGGTCTCTGTATAGTTTTTTGTTTTTGTTGTTGTTTTTTTTTTGAGATGGAGTCTCCCTCTGTCGCCAGGCTGGAGTGCAGTGGCGTGATGTCGGCTCACTGCAATCTCTGCCTCCTGAGTTCAAGCAATTCTCCTGCCTCAGCCTCCTGAGTAGCTAGAACTACGGGCACGTACCACCATGCCCAGCTAATTTTTGTATTTTTAGTAGAGACGGGGTTTCACCATATTGGACAGGCTGGTCTCGATCTCCTGACCTTGTGATTCGACTGCCTCGGCCTCCCAAAGTGCTGGGATTACAGCTGTGAGCCACCGCACCCAGCCAGTTTTTCACATAAAGTCCATTTTGTCTGATATAAACATAGCTGCTCCTGCTCCTTCAGGATCCCCTACCCCTTGGTATTTAATCCTCTTAACTTTCTGAAAATGCATTTGTTTAGATATCTTAGTTTGAGTTCCCCAAGAAACAGACTCTGAGACAAGGATTTGAGTGCAAGTAGTTTATTTGGGTTGAGAGTAGGAGAGTTAAAAGTGAAACACTGAGGAAAAGGTGGCCAATAAAGAGTGAATTACTAAGCCAGCTCTCCCTGTGGGCAACTGGTACTTAATTCTGTGCAGGAAAAATTGGGAGCTGGCGTTGAACACTTACCTCAGAGTTATTCCATCTGAAGAGTGAGAAAATGAGTATTTATACCCTGACTTCTTTAGTCTTTGGCTAAGAGCTGCTCTTGAGGGTGTATAGGTGGCAGAGTAGATTACAGTGATAAGAAAAGCCCTTAGGCCAAATGGAGCTGCTGGTAGTTGGAAACTAGGAGTTGTGGTAAGGAGGGGGGATATATAGGTGGATATTAGCAGCATCCTCTATCCCAGGCTTCTCACTGAGCATTGTGGTTCAATGGCGAGCGCATCATGGTCTCCAGAGTAGACTGACCTGTGTCCAGCACCTAGCAGATATTCCTCAATAGCCTTTAGTTTCATCTCCCTTTAAAAGAATGAGGAAAAATCTATCACTTTTTAAAAATGTATTTTAATCTTTCTTTAAAAATCATTTCAAGCACTTTAATCTTCAAGCATTTTTAAGCCAGCACACTTGGAGCTATACCTAAGAGGTTCGTTCTTGAAGTGCCGCCTCCTGTTATGTGGCAAACATAGTAATAGATATTGGGGATAACAGAAATAAAAGACATGATTCCAGCCCAGAGGAGTTCCTAGGCTAGTGGGTGATTATTAGATGGTTTATCTAGAGATCCTTTTTCAAGTGAAAAGGGACTTGAAGTGAATCATTTAGTCAACAAAAATGTTTGTAGGTGCTTTTGAATTTGGGTCAAACCTTTTTCAGTTTCAAACCCTAGCTCTGCCTTGTTGGCTGAGTGACATTTGATGAAACAATATTTAGTCTGTCTGAGACTGTATTAGTTCATTTTCACACAGCTATAAAGAACTACCTGAGGCTGGATAATTTATAAAGAAAGGAGATTTAATTGACTCACAGTTCTGCATGGCTGGGGAGGCCTCAGGAATCTTACAATCATGGTGGAAGGTGAAGGGGAAGGAAGGCAAGTCTTACATGGTAGCAGGAGAGAGAGAGCGAGCGAGCAAGGAGGGACCTGCCAAACACTTTTAAACATCAGATCTCATGAGAACTCACTGTCATGAGAACAGCATGGGGGAAACTACCTCCATGATCCAATCACTTCCCAGCAGGTCCCTCCCTTGACATGTGGGGATTGCCATTTGAGATGATGTTTGGGTGGAGACACAGAGCCAAACCATATCAGAGTCTTAGTTTCCTCAATTGTAAAATGGAATTACTTACTAATACCAACTACATGGGATTGGGGATTAAATGCAATAACCTTAAAAGATGGACTGTATTTGAGTAGAAGAGATCACAAAGGGATGAGTGAGGAGAGGGTCAATGGATAGGTCACAAAACTATAGTAAGACAACAGAACAAAGATGCAAAAGTGGGTTTGCAGCTGGATCATGGAGGATGTTGAATGTCAAGCTAAAATAGGCCATGGGGACTTTGCAGCAGACAGTGAGGTTTTAGTGTGTCTCAATCAGAAAGGCTGAAGAAAAAGGCCTTCAGTCTTTACACTAACATGATATTCTTTGGTGAATGAGCTCTCCACAGGACTTAGAGCTATACCTTTAGGGAGCTTGGTTTTCTGCATCTCTGAACCACCAACTTACAAGTCCTGCATTCATAACTAAGACCATAGAGAGCCCTCTTGACATGGTGGAGAATTTGCTTATATGGAAACCCAAGAAGTTGACCCTATCGGGACCAGTCTTGATGCTACCAGCACTGGTTCTTAAAATATACATTATTTGCATACATTACCCACCAGCCGATTTTTAATGTTGAATGGGGAGGCTAAGGCTCAAGAACATGGTAGTCTCTTAGTTATAGGTAGATTTTGTGAGAAGACTTCAGTCCTATAGGAGTTCAGAAATTTTCTCTTATTCCCAATGAGCTTAAAGGATTGATGGTAAGACTGATGAAAGAGGACCTTCTACTTAAAAATGGGAATGTTTGGTTTCCAATTGAGGTCTTACATATGTTTCTTTGATCTTATCATAAGCTGCTCATGTTTCCCACCTGGAGAATGTGTCAGAGGAAGAAATGAACAGACTCCTGGGAATAGTATTGGATGTGGAATATCTCTTTACCTGTGTCCACAAGGAAGAAGATGCAGATACCAAACAAGTTTATTTCTACCTATTTAAGGTGAGATTTTAACATTTCAAAAACATTTTCTCTCATTATTCAAATGTGCTCAGTCTGCGTATGCCAGGTCATGGGTGTGAAGGCTTTCAGCTCATGGTACATTTTGCCCTCAGAGTTTGCTGAACCTTACGTTTCTTCATGACGGATTCTCTAAAATGGCCCATCATACTTTGAACACATCATTCTCTTTGAGAGCTTTTACACTTGTATGCAAAGTTGAGTATCTTGGTTTGCATATGCAAATAGATTTTTTCCATCCACCCAACAAATATTTATTGCACATCTGTTCTGCATGTGGCACTAATGTAGGCATGAGGGATAGAACAGTGGACAAAACAGAGTTCTTCCCCTCATGGAGTATATATTTCAGTAGAAGAGACAGTCAACAAGTAAATAATATCTTTGCAAGTGGTGATAAATGTTCCGAAGAGAAACAAAGTAGGATAAGTGGAATCAGAATGGCAGGGATGGTGGCGAGTTGGGGACATGCCAGCGAGGAAGGTCAGTTAGGATAGCCTCTCTGAGGAGATGGAAGTTGAGCAGAAACCTGAGTGGGAGATAGGAGCCATCTGTGCAAAGTGCTAGGGGAAGAGCCTCCGAGGCAGAGGGAGGAACAGATATTTTAGGTTGTACACTAAGAGAGCTTGAAGTGATGTCCGAACAGCAAGGAGGGCAGTGTGGTGGAGCCCAGCGAGCAGAGGGATGGGTGGGAGGAGATGTAGTTGGAGGAGTGGCTGTAAGTCCTATCTCTAGTGCTTTAAGAGGACGAATCAAGATATTCCAAATTTATTTTGGTATCTTAGCCACTGTTACCTGTTTCTCACTGACACCAGTCACCGATTACTGCTGCCATTCCCCGTAGCTGCTTCTTCACTAGTTCTACCTCAGCTCCATGTGGGTCACATCCATTCCCTACCATAGATGTACATCTCCTCAAGCTTCTGATTAGAGCCAGGACTAACAGATGTGGGAGGGAAACTGCTGGTGGAAATGGATAGCAAAACTTCAGGTTGCCAAAAATAGATCTATAAAGGAGGCTGCCAGAAGGAATAACCTTAAAAAAAAATAAACCTGCTATTGAGGGCATTGTGGATTACGTTGTATTGTGTAACCCTTACAAGGATGTTGAATGCAAAACAAAAGCACTCAGAGCTTATGGGTAGGAAAAGTTTGCCTCTTCTAATAAGAAGCACTGTGCTTCATTTTATAATAACTCTCCTTCAACTCATTTATATTTATTTGTACTTCATTTTTATATGACAAAAATAGCTAAATTTTCCAGTGAGTTCCCTCTTTTGCTTTGGCTGCTAGGAATCTTAGTGCAAATTTTGTACCCAATTCCTATAGCTCTTTTCTTTTCTTTGTCTGAACTTATTTGATTCATAATTTTGCCTTTCCCCCTTTTTATTAACATTTGTCTTTTATTGTACTGATGGGGTTTTTTGGGTGGTTAGGAGATAGGAGTGGGAGGTAGAATTATATTTTTAAAATTTGGTAGATATTAAATTTGGGGATATTAACTTTAAAAAGAATAATAGGAGAGAGAGAAAGAGAGAGAGAAAGAGAGTGGGGGAAGGGAGAGAATATGAACAGCTGGATTCCCCACAGCCATTAGCAGGCACTAGACCACTTTAGGCATCCAGGTGACAACTTGTTGACGTGGCTGTGAGGCTTGAGTCATTCAGCTCGAACCCTGGCAGGTTCATAGTGTTTAGAGCTTCTTTGGAAAAAGATCTTAGTTGAAGAAAAACAAGGTCTGCATGACTACAGCTATTATTTGTCTTGGAACTGTGCTCCCTGGCAGCTCCCCACTACCCTGTTGGAAGTGAAGGTGGTGTCAAGGTTTCCATCCTGTCAGCCTCTTTTTAGTTTATAACCAACCAAACAGGCCAGAAAGCATTGCTCTGCTTTAAAGTACATCTTCTCTCTCTTTCTTCCCTCCTCCATCTTAAAATAACAGTGCAAGTATATTTGCTTGTGGAAACACAATCCAAAATATTCAGCATTCTCCCCACCTCCTGCAAAAAGTATTATTCTTGGGCAAATGAGTTATAAATAATCTGTTCCTTAGTTTCTGAAAGGCAATTCCTAAAAACAAAACAAAAATAGTGATTAAATTTTTTTTTTAAATTTTAATTTTTTTGAGACAGAGTCTCACTCTGTCATCCAGGCTAGAGTGAAGTGGTGTGATCTCAGCTCACTGCAACCTCCACCTCCCGAGTTCAAGTGATTCTCCTGCCTCAGCCTCCTGAGTAGCTGGGATTGCAGGTGTGTGCCACCATGCCCGGCTAATATTTGTACTTTTAGTACAGATGGGGTTTCACATTGTCGGCCATGCTGGTCTTGAACTCCTAGCCTCAAGTGATCTCCCCCTTCGGCCCTCCAAAGTGCTGGGATTACAGGCATGAGCCACTGCACCTGGCCCATGATTTTTTAAAAAGAAAAAAAGAGAAAGGCAGTTCCTGTGTCTCATGTGTCAATAATTAAAGTAAAAATGTATTATATATTTTAGTAGCATTAAAAAATTTCAGTCTTAGTCTGGGCACGGTGGCTCACAAATGTAATCCCAGCACTTTGGGAGGCTGAGGCAGGCCCATTACCTGAGGTCAGGGGATCGAGACCAGCCTGACAAACATGGTGAAACTCTGTCTCTACTAAAAATACAAAAATTAGCCAGGCGTGGTTGCGCGCGTCTGTAAATTCCAGCTACTTGAGAGGCTGAGGCAGGAGAATTGCTTGAGTCTGGGATGCAGAGGTTGCCATGAGCTGAGATCATGCCACTGCACTCCAACCTGGCTGACAGAGTGAGACAACGTCCCAAATTTAAAAAAAAAAAAAAAAATCAGTCTTAGATATTGAACATAAACCCAGTGGAAAGCTGCGTCCTAAAGTTGAAGTATATCTTAGTGCTTACAAATGTGGCTCTGGAGTCTAACTACCTGGGTTTAAAACTTTGCTCTATCACTTACTAAATGTGACTTTGGGCAAGTTAATCTGCCTTGTTAGTAGTAGCACCTACCTCAAAAGGTTATAAGTATTAAATGAGATAATATATATGAAGAACCATGAAGATTGTCTGTTGAAATTAAGGATGCAAATGCCTGCTGCTGTTAAGAACTTTTTTTTATATGCCCACTTATCCCAGCTTCATCATCTTATAGATAAACTGAAGTTCAACATCTCCACAATCCATCAGTTTACCTCCAAATTGAAACCCCCAGTGGGCCAAGTTCCTAAATGGTCTTATTTTAACTGGGGGAAAAAAGTAAGCAACCAGAATTATTTGTATTTAATTTTTATGACCAATCTTTAGATATTCTTAGAAACATATACAATGACTTATCTTTATTGCAAATTTGCTTTTATAAAGATGGGCATAATGCTTGAAAGGATGAACAGATGCCCCATACTCATAATTTGTATGGCACCCCTGGAAGGAGTTGAGGTCCTTGTAAGACACAGTTCAGTGGTGAGACATGGTCATCTTCAGTCTTGGTGGTTCATCGAGTTCCATTTACTTCTGAGAGAATGGTTTCCATGTTTTGTTTCTACTGAAAAGGCAGTAAGCAGAGAAAGGAGGGAAAGATGTTACTTAAATAAATGTGTGGCCATATCTAACTGACCCACATGTAAAAGTTACAGAAGATTCAAGCAAAGATTGAAGGTAAAGAATTTCAATATCAAATTTATTTTCTGCGTTGTTCTTGGTAAGTGGCTCTGTCTTCCCTTTTCTGTTTGCTCTTTGAGAGCTTTAAATTCCATTGGCAGGAATTAAGAGCAGTGTTTTTGTTTTGTGGGCATTGAGATGCCAGAACAGTTGGCCTGCATTCTACGGATGGAAGGGAAATGAAAAAAAGACTGTAACAGTGAAACTTGCCCATTTAGAGCTCTGCAGACTTTCTTCCTAAAGAGCCTGTGCCCTAGATGATGCGTATGCCATGCAGCTGCTGTAGACAGCTCCTGTCCCCTGGCCTCTTTTGTGCAGAATAGATCTTGGTCTCTCACGTCTTTAAATAAGATCCTCTAGAGCTTCAGCACACCTATAGTGGCCTGGATGGGCATGTGCCAAGTGTGTAGGGTTGCATACCAGGCCTCTGGGTCAATGGAAAGCCAGAAACAGTGGGGAGAAGAGTGAAGTGAATGGGACAGTGGCGTCTGTTGGACCAGCATGGGTGGCCTAGGCTGCCTAAAACATGAAAGGTGTCCATTTCCTCATAACTCTGGCTGTGGACATGAAGGCCAATTTGGGTTACCTGATAGTTGCCCATTTTATTGACTTAAGGATTTGTTTATATATAGTTAAGATACATAGAATATGGTAACTTCCTTTAAAGGCTGTGTGTGTGTGTGTAAGAGAGAGAGAGAGAGACAAACAGAGAGAAACAGAAGAGAGAGGAGAGAGAGATAGACATACCAATTAAGTTTTTCTTTTTTTTTTTTTAATGATTTCTTTGCAGCTCTTGAGAAAGTCTATTTTACAAAGAGGAAAACCTGTGGTTGAAGGCTCTTTGGAAAAGAAACCCCCATTTGAAAAACCTAGCATTGAACAGGTAAAAAGATTTTAAAAGCCGTCTTTTTATTGGCTTAAGGCTGAAGAAATCTTTTAATCCTCCTTTTATATCTCTATCTACGGCTTCCCTCCTCCATACCCAGGTTAGAGATGTTTACCAGTCTGTGGAAATTGTCCTGGAGGCTTTGAATCAGAGGTGTATACCTAATTTAATACATGATCTAGCTCTTGCCTTTTAGGGTTGTTGCATACTCACAGTTTACTGTGTGTTTGGGGAAGAAAAACATTAAGTAGAACATGTAGTTCGTAAGAAGAACACATGAAATGTGCTTTTTCTTGTTGTTGATGCTTTAAAATGAAGTCTTTGTCCATTTGCTTGGCACTGTCTGAGAAAGCCTATTGAGGTGAGGGGATTTAGTAGCAATGTGAAAAACATTGTAAGTCAAGCAAAAAAAGCGAAAAAGAAATGAGATTTTGTACCCAGGAATGGACTTCCTGCTACATTATGATTCCTGGAAAGAAGCCGTTTTACTCAGGGAATCCGTTAAAATGTAAAGAGTTTTTCTGTTAGGTGTTGTCAGTATCTCTCATTAGCATCACTTTTTTAGCCTTTGATTGTTTGGCTAAACAAAAACACTCTGGACTGAATTTTTTGATGAGAATGACTACTGACGTCATGATACCAGAATCCTTAAAAATAAAGGCATTTTTATCAATCAGTTTTCAGTAAATTTTATTTTCCTCCAAACTCTACTAAATAAGAATTCATTGCTCTTTTATTTGAAATTAGATGAGATGGAAATATTCTGTAGAAAGATTAACAGTTTTTTAAAAAGCCCATAATTTTGAATGATATATATATTTTGGTAAGCTTATTGACTTCAAACAAATGATAGTAAAGAGAAATTTTAGTTGTTTAGTTCAGTGGTAGGCGTGATAGCAGCCTTTTGATTAGCATTTTTGTAATGTAAAAACAATATTTATCTAAGAACTGCATTATATGTGGGCTACTCTGCTGATAGTAAAGCAATAATTATTCTGCACAACAGTCATATTTTCTTGTTTCAGGGGTTTTGACCCTTTCAGTCCATGGTTTTGATTTTCTCCTTAATGCTTCAGGATTTCAGCAGGCGTAGAATCACAACTCACAGCCTCTCTGTCTTGTCACTTTTCATCCACCGTGATCTGAGGCAAGATTCCCTCTGGGGATTGCTATTTTCTTTTAGGGAAAAGGAAGAGATTTTTGTGAATAGAGAAATGTCTGTTATTTTGCTAATAACCACCAATCATGCTGGCTGTGTGGGTGTTCAGAATTAGTATGATTGCATAGCTGCATGAAGAAATTGCCTTCCCTCTTTTTAAGGGTGTGAATAACTTTGTACAGTACAAATTTAGTCACCTGCCAGCGAAAGAAAGGCAAACAATAGTTGAGTTGGCAAAAATGTTCCTAAACCGCATCAACTATTGGCATCTGGAGGCACCATCTCAACGAAGACTGCGATCTCCCAATGATGATATTTCTGGATACAAAGAGAACTACACAAGGTAATCAGATGCAAGTTCTTTTCCTTTGGCCCCATAAAGCCTGTTACAGACCTAAAATTCTACTTGACTCTGTAAGTATAGGGCTGCCTAGTTGTCATTATGACTCCATCAATTCAGAGATAATGTCTTTATAATTTAACTTGCAAACTCCTACTTTTCATTGCTATCATAATATGTTGAGGTATGAGGGATGTAAATCATCTATACCCAGTATGATAGCCACTAGCCATATGAGCACTTGAAAATGTGGCTAGTTTGAATTGAGATTTCTATGATTGTACCAAAAAAGAGTTTAAAATTGCTCATTAATACTTTTAAAATATTGATTACATGTAGAAATGATAGTACATTGGATACATTGGATTAAATAAAATATATTGAAGTTAATTTTACCTGTTTTTACCATTCCAGTGTGGCTACTAGAAAATTTAAAATCCATATGTGGCTTGTGTTATTTATCTATTGAATATAGTTGACTAGATAGCTACACTATAACTCTGAAATTAATTAGAGCCCTCACTCAAAAAATGCAATGGCCATATAATGAAGTTAAAGAATTTTTTTTAGGCTGGGCATGGTGGCTCACACCTGTAATTCTAGCACTTTGGGAGTCTAAAGTGGGTAGATCACTTGGGTCAGGAGTTCAAGACCAGCCTGGCCAATATGGCGAAACCCCATCTCTACTAAAAATACAAAAATTAGCTGGGCATGGTGTCACGTGACTGTAATCCCGGCTACTTGGGAGGCTGAGGCGGGAGAATCACTTGAACACCGGAGGCAGAGGTTGCAGTGAACTGGGATCGTGCACTCTTGGCAACAGAGCAAGACTCTGTCTCAAAAAAAAAAAAAAAAAAAGTTTTTTTTAAAGGAAAGATTAGCTTAGTTCCAGAACTGTGATGGAAGTGATATCATTATACATATTATCTTCCAGGTTTTGTCCTTTTAAATAACATTTTACATTAGTTATAATGAAAGAAAATGTAGAATTTTGTAGCCGTTATGTCTCTTCACTTAACATCATATCAAACATTTCACAGATTACATTATAGTCCATTGAGTTGATTTACCATAATTTACCTAACCATTTCTCTATTGCTGGACATTCAAACTCTGCAGATAGTCTTGGATTGAACATATATTTTCTTCTAAAGTGAAAATTTATTTTTATTGCTTATTACTTGCAGAATAACAGAATTGGTTTTACAAATCTTAAACTTGTACCATACAAAATATAATGACCTACATTTATTTTCATCTGTAGGAATGTGACTTGGGTCATCCATTCTTTTCAACTTTTTTATAACTTTTCTCTGTTTATATTTCAGAGGCACATCAAGCTTGCATCAGGGGATATTAGGGAGCTTTAGTGCCTATTTTTTTCCTGATTTAAAGTGGGCAGTAGTATCTTTTGATAGCCTGTCAAGACCTCTTGTGCCCAGGTTATTTTCTGTAACAGCAGATAACATGGAAGAATTGTATAATTTAAAATAAGCTTTGCTCTCTGACATTGACCTAATTTCATGTGTAACACACCCTTTTCCTCTCTTTCTCTTCACTTTTGCAATATATGCAATTTCAGTTATAAAGTATTTTCTCCTTAGTAATTGATATTTATAGGAATTGCAGATTTCTTCAAAATAAGTTTTTAAATTTTATCTTTATTTCTGTATCTTTCATTTGAGGATTTTACATTAACAATAGTTCTATATTATTGAAACTCTGCTATATTATTGAAACTCTTGTTTATAATAAGAGTTGAGATGATAAGTCTCTCAAAAATATGTATTTTTTAATCCTGTCTGTGAACAATTGACAAAACTGAATATTTGTCAAAGCCAGGGCCCTGAATGCATTTGCAACTTTTGACAGAGAAAATAATTGTTTCATCAAGAAAAAGGAGAATTAATTGTGAAGCAGCTTGGGAGACATTAGTATATTTTGTTTTATTTTTATTTTTATTTTTTTTAGAGATGGTGTCTCATTCTATATCCTGGGCTGGAGTGCAGTGGCATGATCATAGCTCACTGTAGCCTCAACCTCCTAGACTCAAGCAATTCATGTATCTCAGCTTCCTGAGTAGCTGGGACTACAGGCACATGCCATGATGCCTGGCTATTTGTTTATTTTTTATAGAGATAGGGTCTCACTATGTTGCCCAGGCTGGTCTCAAACTCCTGACCTCAAGCAATCCTCCCACCTTGGCCTCCCAAAGTGCTGAGATTACATGTGTGAGTCACTGTGCCCAGCTATGATATTTTAGAAAACAGAAGAAAAATGCAAGGCAGCCTTTGAGAATTACTAAGAAATTGGTGGCACTTATGAATTTATGAATACTTAAGAAGTAGTAAAAATGGAAATTGGTTTGGATGAGTGCTGGGTTTGAATGGTGTGGGTCCATCTCTCCCTTGTTACATGAGCTTTAGACCAGTCTCTGGTCTAAAGAGACTTTTGGTTTCTTTCTCTGTCCAAGTGTCATGAGTTTTGTGAGTATTCCATGGGTGGTTTGTATGTAGTTTCTGACACACAGAACAGGTGCTGGGAAGATGCTCATCATCATTTTCCTCCCATGCACATTGTTCTCTAAAACTCAGGCACTGCCAGTGTGGAGCTATTAAGCTAAAGCCTTAAATGTATAATTGAGTGAGTGTGTAATTATTTGAATATCGCTTTAGAAATTAAGATAGCAGGGAATAGAAAAACAGCAAAAGAGTCCTTTATAGCCCAGCCTCATGAGCCAACAGCTGAAGGCAAAAAGTGGAGTCAGACAATGGGAAAGAGAAACTTGCTCTTCTCAGCAAGTTTCTGAAATGAAATGAATATGCCCTGATGAGTTCTGAAACCTGCTGATTTCTAGGTGAAATGTAGACCAAGAGCCCCTGTTAATAATAAATAAGGAAATGAAGGTAGATGACACCAACCTCCCCCACGTCCCCAGCATCATGTCATGTTGATGAGGAAAGGGAAGTAGAGAGGAACAACCTGTGAAAATTAGGAGAATCAATATTCTGAGTAAAACCTCACTGCCATGACCACATGGGGAATTAAAAAAACCACATACCACCACAGCATGATGTCTCACTGATACTGATCTTCTCAAAAATGGGTAATATTACTGGCTGCAGGCACCAGCAGGCTTTATCTTGATGTTGCTGTAAGAGAACCTCAGGACCTATAACGCTGGTTCAGCTTATAACTTATAGCAGTTACTGTAAATATTAGAACAAAGATGTGCTGAAAATGTTTGCAGTATATCAGTCTGAAAATGAAGTTAAACAGGATTCTTTGTGGAAAAGACTGGACTTAGACAATGGTTGTGTTCATTACAGAGCTAACTTGTAAATATTTATTCCATAAAAATTAAAAGCAGACTGAACAGTAGTACTGCTTAAATTACTTCTCTGTTCTGAAGAAAAGAAAAATATAAGTATTCTTTTTTTGTTGTTGTTTTTTGTTTTGAGATGGAGTCTCACTCTGTTGTCCAGGCTGGAGTGCAGTGGCGCGACCTCAGCTCACTGCAACCTCCACCTCCTGAGTTCAGGCGATTTTCCTGCCTTGGCCTCCCGAGTAGCTGGGATTACAAGTGTGTGCCACCATGCCTGGCTAATTTTTGTATTTTTAGTAAAGATGGGGTTTCACCATGTTGGCCAGGCTGGTCTCGAACTCCTGACCTCAGGTGATCTGCCTACCTCATCCTCCTAAAGTGCTGGGATTAAAGGCGTGAGCCACCTTCCTCAACCTAAATATTGTTACATAAGTGTATGTTAACTGTACCTTATATATACTCCCAAGAGCATTGTGGTTATAGAAAAAAATGTGGGCAAATATTTTGAAGTTCCTGAATTTCATGATAGTACACTATTATAATTCCATGAAGAAATAACCTAAAAAGAAAGTGTCAGAGGATTTTGACTTCTTAAAATACAACTGACCAATAGTCTGCTGAAGGAAAGTGGCAAGTAATTAGTCTTAGATTTTGAATTGTGTAGAACTTTTGAAAGTTAAAGCTTACCCCCACACTGGGGAGATGTTTCATAAGAATACAGAATGGCTGGGTGCAGTAGCTGATGCCTGTAATCCCAGCAACTTTGGGAGGCTGAGGCGGGAGGATCGCTTGTGCCCAGGAGTTTGAGCCCAGCCTGGACAACAGAATGAGACTTCATCTCTACAAAAAGAAAAAAAAAAAAAAAAGAACTAGCTGGGTGTGGTGGCATGTGCCTGTGGTGGCGTGTGCCTGTGGTGGCGTGTGCCTGTGGTGGCGTGTGCCTGTGGTCCCAGTGACTCTGGAGGTTGAGGTGGGAGGATTGCTTGAGCCTGGGAGGTCAAGGCTGCATGGAGCCATCCATGATCCTAACACTGCACTCCAGCCTGGGCGACAGAGCATGACCCTGTCTGAAAAAAAAAAGAAAAAAAAAAAAAAGAAGAAGAAGAAAAAGAATACATAGCAAGTTAGCTAGAGCTAACTTGTTTTTGGGAAACAGTGTTATTTAGCCATTCTTCTATGATGTATAGCCTATTGCCATGTATACTGAGCAGTCATTATTAGACATGTAAGTCTAGAACAGATTTATCAGGAAGCATGGAAAGAACACTAGGAAACAGGAGATCTGACTTCTAGTCTGGACTTTAATTAAGTAACTGGGCCTCAGTCCCTGTGAACTAGGGCAGGTCAGTTTATTCCTGAAAACCACAGGATTTTCAGTTCAGCAAGTCAGTAGAATGACATGGTCTTCTGTGTTCACATTTTTAAATTCTGTTCCCAGAAGTTACAAATCATCATGATGATGTGAAAAATCTGGGAGTTATTTGAACAGTCAGAAAATAGCATGCAAATACCATCTTTATTAGACATGTAAAAATGAACAAACTATCATTTTGCTTCTTTTTAGTAGACCTGAAATCAGTCATGTAGGTAAAATCTTTTCCACAGTTACTTCTTCAGAGGAATACATGTGCTCATGCACGTCCGTTTCCTTCTTTCTGTCTCACTATGTGCAATAATAATATCAATCAATTTATTAAAACAACACCGGAAGTACACATACACACACACACACACTCATTCTCTCTCTCTCTCACACACACACACACACACACACATTGACTCAGCCTCATTGTCTTAATCTACTGTGAACTTAACAGATTACAAAATAAGATTAATCTTGGAAGTTAAGAAGAAAAAGCTGAAAAGTATAAATTGAGGTCTATAAAATGACTTTGAGGAAATGAATGGAAGCCCATTATTTGAAAATTTTTACTAGCTAATAACAATCTATGCTGTCTTCTACCCTGGAAAGATTGAATAACCTGTTAAAGCACTTTTGGATAACTTTTTAGGATTTTATGATAATATTTATAACCTATCATCTTTGTATCAGAAATAATGTCAGTCTTAGAGCCTTAGACGTCTGCAGATCTCTCCTCAGATGGAAATGCTGTTTAGACTCTAAATCAGCACTGTCCAGTAGATATATAATATGAGCCAAAAATGCAAGCCAGATATATAATTAAAAATTTTCTAGTAGCTACATATAATATGAATAGATATAAGAAATTATTTTGAATTTTATATGTGTGTGTATATGTATATGTATTTATATTTTGAGACGGAGTCTTGCTGTGTCACCCAGGCTGGGTGCAGTGGTGCAGTCTTGGCTCACTGCAACCTCCACCTCCTGGGTTCAAGCCATTCCCCTGCCTCTGCCTCCCAAGTAGCTGGGATTACAGGCATGCACCACCACAGCTGGCTCGTTTTTGTATTTTTAGTAGAGACGGCGTTTCACCATGTTGGCCAGGCTGATCTCAAACTCCTGACCTTAAGTAATCTGCCCTCCTCGGCCTCCCAAAGTGCTGGGATTACAGGCATGAGCCACCACACCTGGCCAATAATATATATATTTTTTACCCAATATATCAAAAATACCATTTCAGCTGGGTGCGGTGGCTCATGCCAGTAATCCTAGCACTTTGGGGGGCCAAGGCGGGTGGATTGCTTGAGGTCAGGAGTTCAAGACCAGCCTGGCCAACATGGTGAAACCCTGTCTCTATTAAAAATACAAAAATTAGCCAGGCATGGTGGTGGGCACCTGTAAGCCCAGCTACTTGGGAGGCTGGGGCAGGAGAGTTGCTCGAATGGGGAGGTGGAGGTTGCAGTGAGTCGAGATCATGCCATTGCACTCCAGCCTGGGGCACAGAGCAATACTATGTCTCAAAAAAAAAAAAAAAAAAAACCCCACAAAAAAAACCCCACAAAAATATAATTTCACCGTGTAACCATTGTGAAAAATTATTAAGGATGTATACTTACTTTTTTGGTACTGAGTCCTTCAAACCTCCAAATCCAGTGTTTATTTTGCTTTTTCCTTTTTTTTTTTTTTTTTTTGAGTTGGAGTCTCGCTGTTTCCCAGGCTGGAGTGCAGTGGTATGATCTCGGCTCACTGCAACCTTCGCCTCTCAGGTTCAAACGATTCTCCTGCCTCAGCCTGCCAAGTAGCTGGGACTACAGGCGCCTGCCACCATGCCTGGCTAATGTTTATATTTTTTAGTAGAGATGGGGTTTCATCATGTTCCCCAGGCTGGTCTTGAATTCTTGACCTTAGGTAATCCACCTGCCTCAACTTCCCAAAGTCCTGGGATTACAGGTGTGAGCCACTGCACCTGGACAAATCCAGTGTGTATTTTTCACACATCTTAATTCAGTAGCTAAATTTTTAACAATTAAAACTAAATGGAGTCCTACTAGAACAATCAAGTTGTGTTTAATGGGAAAACATTTTACACTGTTTCCATTTAAAAGTAAAATTGAAATTCATTAAATAAAATTAAAAGTTAAACTTCTCAGTCATACTAGCCGCATTTCAAGTGCTCAGTAGTTACCAATGGCTGGTGGCTACTGTATTGGATAGCAGAGACATAGAATCATCCCCATCATCAGTGAAAGCTTTATTGGACAATAAATCTTTAAACCTTTCATTGCAGAAGATTGGACATATTTTGTTATTTTTAAAATTTAGGGTCTGCCTAACAACGTTTTAGTCAGCAATGGACTACATATAATGACAGTAGTCCTTTAAGATTATACCAAAATTTTGCTGTAGCTTTCTATGTTTAGGTATATTTAGATATACAAATACTTACCATTATGTTATAGTTGCTTGTAGTGTTCAGTACAGTAATATGCTGTACAGGTTTGCAGCCTAAGAGCAATAGACTAGACCATAGAGCAGGGGTCCCCAACCCCTGGGCCATGGTCCACCATAGGTCCGTGGCTCATTAGGAACCGGGCTGCACGGTAGGAAGTGAGTGGTGGGTGAGTGAGCATTACAGCCTGAGCTCCACCTCCTGTCAGATCAGTGGTGGCGTTAGATTCTCATAGGAGCCTGAACCCTATTGTGAACTGTGCACGTGAGGGATCTAGGCTGTATATTCTTTCTGAGAGTCTAATGCTTGATGATCTGAGGTGGAACAGTTTCATCTGGAAACCATCCCTTCTACCCCCCAGCCATGGAAAAATTGTCTCTCATGAAACCAATCCCTGGTGCCAAAAAAGTTGGGGACCTCTGCCATAGAGCCTAGGTGCCAAGTGTGTAGTAGGTTCTACCATCTGGGTTTGTGTAGGTACACTCTCCAGTGTTTGCACAATGATAAAATCACCTGACTCATTTCTCAGAATGTATTCCCATTATTAAGCAAGACATGAAAGACATGACCTTATTAAGTCTTACAGATAGTCTTGTGGTTGCCGAAGTCTCACGAAATTGAACTTCTGATTATGAAGATTTGTGACTGTTTAACTCTATATTTACAGTTTCATTACTAGTTATTTGGGATCTGACTTCCCCTCAGCCCCAGACAGATAGATAGATAGATAGATAGATAGATAGATAGATAGATAGCATGTCAGTGTCTCATTCTGTCGCTCTGTCACCCAGGCTGCATTGCAGTGGCACAATCATCGCTCACTGCAGCCTAGAACTCCTAGGTTCAAGCGATCCTACCTCCTCAGCCTCCCAAGTAGCTAGGACTATAGGTATGTGCCAATACATCTGGCTGATTTTTAAACTTTTTGTAGAGATGGGCATCTTACTATGTTGCCCAGGCTGGTCTCGAACTCCTGGGCTCAAGCAATCTTCCTGCTTGGGCCTTCCAAAGCACTGGGATGACTGGTGTAAGCCACTATGCCATGCCTAGCCAGCCCGTTCTTTTAACTTAATTAAGTGGCCACAGACTAACATCTAGCAAACAACTGGCTTTGAAAGCAGTGAATTTCTATATGAAGCACCTTATGAATTACAAAATAAATGCACTTTATAATTTTTTTCTGCTACCAAGATCACTATTTCAGACAAAAGACAACATTAACACTTAAGATACCCATTTCAGTATTGTAAACATAAACAACATTTGGGTGTAAATTATTAAAGGAAAAAAGTTGAGAGAAGAAATAGAAATAGTAGCAGAAATTTTAGGTTAATTTTTAAAGTAAGCAGATGAACTAACACTAATGAAAGCTTTTTCTCCAAAGGTGAACCACTGCCACATCCACCACAATTTCCACCACTAGCACACATACAGGCGAAATATTTTATAATGCAGAATAAGATTAAAAAAAAAAGGAGCATGAATAAATTAATATTATTCCTCTCTTCATTAAAGGGCTCAAAGTTCATCGGGAGCTTTTTGTAGCAGCTTGGGCGCATTAGAGAGCTGTCTCCCGTTTTAAAGGAGAACAGGAAAGCACATAGGGAGGAGAGGTTTGATTTTTGGAAGGCAGTCCTTTCCTAGAAGAGGATGATTTGGGTCTGCTCTCAAGGAAGAAGAATCTGTGGAATAATGCTTTTTGACCTTTTCCTCGTTTGGTGCCACCCTCCATGGCTACCACTGTTATATTTATGTTTTTGGGTCCTGGGAAATTCACATCTTCCACTTCTGGGAGATAAAAAAAAAAAATAGGGTTGGCTGAGTTTGGTAGCTCATGCCTGTAATCACAGCACTTTGGGAAGCCGAGGTGGGTGGATCTCTTTAGTCCAGGAGTTCGAGATGATCCTGGGCAACATGGTGAAACCCCGTCTTTACAAAAAATAAGAAAAAATTAGCCACGTGTGGTGGTGCATGCCTGTGGTCCCAGCTGTTTGGCAGGCTGAGGTAGGAGGGTCACTTGAGCCCAGGAGGTAGAGGTTGCAGTGAGCCGAGATTGTACCGCTGCACTCCAGCCTGGGTGACACAGTGAGACCCTGTCTCAAAAAAAAAAAAAAAGAAAGAAAAAGAGGTTTATTTTTGAATAGACTTTTACTCTCCACTGTATGTTGGCCGAATGCACTTTCTAAATTAGATGACCTGTATTGTCAGTGTACCCTAGAACTGTGGTCACATCTCAAGAAAACTCCTGGCTTCCCTCTGGTCTGGGTCCTCCTCCAGCATTGTGCAGTGATGCTGAGGTGCATTTTTGACTTTGAGTTTGAGTCGTTGAAAAATGTACCTAGGCGACAAATGGTAGAAGCTTAATACTTCCTACATTTTTGACTGAGTTTTAAACAGTCCCGAAGATCGTTATCTTCCCACCAAACCTCCGATAAGTACTGTGTAGGCATTTAAAATAAATCTTACATTTTACTCAAAGGACTAGACGGTTAATTCTGATTCTTTCACAAAAGGGACTTCCTCAGCTTCTCCTTTAATTTTTTCTTTTATTTAAACTACCATTAATGTGCCAGTAACTCCAGTTATACTATGCACTTTATATACAGTATTTCATTTAATGCTCACAAGAACCCAATGAAGTAGGTATTATTGTTGTCCCCATTTTACACGTAAGGAAAGAGAGGCTAAATAGCGTAATCAAATTTTCAAAGTTATGCAGCTAGTTAAGTGGCACAGCTGGAATTTGATCCCAGGGGCTGTTTCATTCCAGGACTCACTGTATGATGCTGCAGAATAAGTTGATTTTAACAGAATTAGACACAAGTGGTGATGTAAGGGTAATCTAATTGCATTCCCAAGTTTCACTAGCTGGCAGGGATATTGTTGCTTGTTATTGCAGGCCTAGTTTTTTTCTGCTATGGTTAATAGTACGAGATAAACATAATTGAATATTTCTGATGACCTGGGGATTTACGGGATATTGATGGTGCTTGACTTCTCTTGTCGCAGGTGGCTGTGTTACTGCAACGTGCCACAGTTCTGCGACAGTCTACCTCGGTATGAAACCACACAGGTGTTTGGGAGAACATTGCTTCGCTCGGTCTTCACTGTTATGAGGCGACAACTCCTGGAACAAGCAAGACAGGAAAAAGATAAACTGCCTCTTGAAAAACGAACTCTAATCCTCACTCATTTCCCAAAGTAAGGGAGAGTTTTTGCTGGTCTTTGTTTGATCCCAGAGCTTGAGGTTGCTAAATACAATGCCAAAGCCTGCATAAATAGCAAGATCGGAAATGATAGAAAAAGCATTCCAAGGGGGAGGGAGAAAAGACCCTCAGTTCCCTTTGTGAATCTTCTTGGGTGTTTTCCAGTCCATTTAGTAGCCTGACTTGGGTTGACTGCCATCATTGCTCCCTTATCCCCTCCTTGTCCTACCTGGGTCATTGTCTCTGACTCACATAGAATGGGGCAGTGCTTTCTTTTGTATATTCAGCGGCCAGGAGGCTCTAGGAGGATGAGGGAGAATGTTTAGGTACATTTTCCAGCCACTCAGAAATGGTGCAAAAGAACTCAAGTGGCTTTTTTTTTTTTCCATTCAATTTCTCCAACTTTTTCTAAGCACTGGTGAACCATCCCTGCCTCAGCTATAGTAGACTTGCCCCGACTCTTTGGAAACTAGACTGCAAAAGCAGGGATGAAGAGGAATAGAGAGCTCCTTCAGCGTGATGAACCTCTATGCTAAATTTCTTGTAGAATAGGCATACTTTGGTGCTCCTTGCTTCTTGCACCTGTCAGAGCTCCAAGGCATAAATGATCATTTAAATATTTTAAAAGGAAGGAAATGCTGCAAAGCAATAGAAAGTTGCAGTGCTGCACCATTGGCCTTGGAAATGCATTTTTAATGCTAAGAACCAAAAATTTAAGCTAAGAGGTTGGATGCTGGTGAGATAGGCCAAGGGTGCAGTTGATGACTTCTCATGGAGCAATAACAGCGAGAAATGAATGAGACAGTTCATTTTGTGGTTGTCATTCCGCCTAGATCAGCGCTTGGTCAGGAAGGTAAAAGGCGTAATTTGAAAAGGCTGGCTAGGTATGATATAGCCTTCCTTCCCCACACCATTCTGTTTGTTTTGGTTTTTTTTGTTTTATTTTATTTTATTATTATTATACTTTAAGTTTTAGGGTACATGTGCACAATGTGCAGGTTAGTTACATATGTATACATGTGCCATGCTGGTGTGCTGCACCCATTAACTCATCATCTAGCATTAGGTATATCTCCTACAGCTATCCCTCCCCGCTCCCCCCAGCTGACAACAGTCCCCAGAGTGTGATGTTCCCCTTCCTGTGTCCATGTGTTCTCATTGTTCAATTCCTACCTATGAGTGAGAATATGCGGTGTTTGGTTTTTTGTCCTTGAGATAGTTTACTGAGAATGATGATTTCCAGTTTTATCCATGTCCCTACAAAGGACATGAGCTTATCATTTTTTATGGCTGCATAGTATTCCATGGTGTATATGTGCCACATTTTCTTAATCCAGTCTATCATTGTTGGACATTTGGGTTGGTTCCAAGTCTTTGCTATTGTGAATAGTGCCACAATAAACATACGTGTGCATGTGTCTTTATAGCAGCATGATTTATAGTCCTTTGGGTATATACCCAGTAATGGGATGGCTGGGTCAAATGGTATTTCTAGTTCTAGATCCCCGAGGAATGGCACACTGACTTCCACAATGGTTGAACTAGTTTACAGTCCCACCAACAGTGTAAAAGTGTTCCTATTTCTCCACATCCTCTCCAGCACCTGTTGTTTCCTGAGTTTTTAATGATTGCCATTCTAACTGGTGTGAGATGGTATCTCATTGTGCTTTTGATTTGCATTTCTCTGATGGCCAGTGATGGTGAGTATCTTTTCATGTGTTTTTTGGCTGCATAAATGTCTTCTTTTGAGAAGTGTCTGTTCATGTCCTTTGCCCACTTTTTGATGGGGTTGTTTGTTTTTTTCTTGTAAATTAGTTTGAGTTCGTTGTAGATTCTGGATATTAGCCCTTTGTCAGATGAGTAGGTTGCGAAAATTTTCTCCCATTTTGTAGGTTGCCTGTTCACTCTGATGGTAGTTTCTTTTGCTGTGCAGAAGCTCTTTAGTTTAATTAGATCCCATTTGTCAATTTTGGCTTTTGTTGCCATTGCTTTTGGTGTTTTAGACATGAAGTCCTTTCCCATGCCTATGTCCTGAATGGTAATGCCTAGGTTTTCTACTAGGGTTTTTATGGTTTCAGGTCTAACATTTAAGTCTTTAATCCATCTTGAATTAATTTTTGTATAAGGTGTAAGGAAGGGATCCAGTTTCAGCTTTCTCCATATGGCTAGCCAGTTTTCCCAGCACCATTTATTAAATAGGGAATCCTTTCAGATCCTGAATCCTTCCATATCTGAATCCTTTCAGATATGTGGCGTTATTTCTGAGGGCTCTGTTCTGTTCCATTGATCTATATCTCTGTTTTGGTACCAGTACCATGCTGTTTTGGTTACCATAGCCTTGTAGTATAGTTTGAAGTCAGGTAGCGTGATGTCTCCGGCTTTGTTCTTTTGGCTTAGGATTGACTTGGCGATGCGGGCTCTTTTTTGGTTCCATATGAACTTTAAAGTAGTTTTTTCCAATTCTGTGAAGAAAGTCATTGGTAGCTTGATGGGGATGGCATTGAATGTATAAATTTACCTTGGGCAGTATGGCCATTTTCATGATATTGATTCTTCCTACCCGTGAGCATGGAATGTTCTTCCATTTGTTTGTGTCCTCTTTTATTTCATTGAGCAGTGGTTTGTAGTTCTCCTTGAAGAGGTCCTTCACGTCCCTTGTAAGTTGGATTCCTAAGTATTTTATTCTCTTTGAAGCAATTGTGAATGGGAGTTCACTCATGATTTGGCTCTCTGTTTGTCTGTTATTGGTGTATAAGAATGCTTGTGATTTTTGTACATTGATTTTGTATCCTGAGACTTTGCTGAAGTTGCTTATCAGCTTAAGGAGATTTTGGGCTGAGACAATGGGGTTTTCTAGATATACAATCATGGCATCTGCAAACAGGGACAATTTGACTTCCTCTTTTCCTAATTGAATACCCTTTATTTCCTTCTCCTGCCTAATTGCCCTGTCCAGAACTTCTAACACTATGTTGAATAGGAGTGGTGAGAGAGGGCATCCCTGTCTTGTGCCAGTTTTCAAAGGGAATGCTTCCAGTTTTTGCCCATTCAGTATGATATTGGCTGTGGGTTTGTCATAGATAGCTCTTATTATTTTGAGATACATCCCATCAATACCTAATTTACTGAGAGTTTTTAGCATGAAGCGTTGTTGAATTTTGTCAAAGGCCTTTTCTGCATCTATTGAGATAATCATGTGGTTTTTGTCTTTGATTCTGTTTATATGCTGGATTACATTTATTGATTTGCATATGTTGAACCAGCCTTGCATCCCAGGGATGAAGCCCACTTGATCATGGTGGATAAGCTTTTTGATGGGCTGCTGGATTCTGTTTGTCAGTATTTTATTGAGGATTTTTGCATCAATGTTCATCAAGGATATTGGTCTAAAATTCTCTTTTTTGGTTTGTCTCTGCCCGGCTTTGGTATCAGGATGATGCTGGCCTCATAAAATGAGTTAGGGAGGATTCCCTCTTTTTCTATTGATTGGAATAGTTTCAGAATAAATGGTACCAGTTCCTCCTTGTACCTCTGGTAGAATTCGGCTGTGAATCCATCTGGTCCTGGACTCTTTTTGGTTGGTAAGCTATTGATTATTGCCACAATTTCAGTTCCTGTTATTGGTCTATTCAGAGATTCAACTTCTTCCTGGTTTAGTCTTGGGAGGGTGTATGTGTCAAGGAATTTATCCATTTCTTCTAGATTTTCTAGTTTATTTGCGTAGAGGTGTTTGTAGTATTCTTTGATGGTAGTTTGTATTTCTGTGGGATCGGTGGTGGTATCCCCTTTATCATTTTTTATTACATCTATTCGATTCTTTTCTCTTTTCTTCTTTATTAGTCTTGCTAGCGGTCTATCAATTTTGTTGATCCTTTCAAAAAGCCAGCTCCTGGATTCATTAATTTTTTGAAGGGTCCCCACACCATTCTGAACTGCTGATGTAGAGAATAGAATTTGAGAGGAAATATTCTTTGATCAAAGATTGATGAAACACTGTTTTGTTTGAGAAACTAGATTATTATTATTCAGATAGTATTATTAGATTACGGAATTTTTGTCTCAGTAAAGATAGAGTTTTAATTCATAACAAGTTAGGTTCAAAACAACAACAATAAAATGGTTTTCTGATAGAAATTGACTGAAGATTCCTTGGCAGTTTAACCCAAATCCTAAACCTTAGATAGATGTCATGGGTAATTCTGATGGGCTTTGGCCAAAACCCAATATTTGCACATGTATTTCAACAACCTGATTGTCAAATTTTTCTTTGGAGAACCAGTACATGAGACTAAGTCATGACATGAACATTTTGTTGTCCTCTGTGGAGGGAGATTCTGAAGCACTTAAACTGCAGTTTGGATGTTGCCCCCAAAATGGGTTATGAAATTAGGGCACACTCATGTATTTCAGTGTCTTTTAACTGATGTAAGCTCCTTTCCTTAGAGATTGAAGCAGTTTTCTTACTTATGTATCCATTACATTTGCCATATAAGCAGCATTTTATGTTTTCAGGTGATAGTTGTCATTCTGTCTCTGAGTTAAGGGACAAAGAAGACTCCTCCCTTCCCAACACCTGTTATGGTATTTAAAGAGAAATTTTAGTTACTTTGCATAATAACTTTTTTTTCCATAACAAATTCATTTTGCTTCTTGCAGATATTTGCTAATTATAAGCGTGTTTTGTTCCCGCAGCCCATAGTTCTGGCATGCTTATGCTAGGAGCTAAAACATCAATGCTGCCTTCTTTTCTTCTCTATTACTAATGGTGGGATAAAACTGCCACCCACTTCTCCTTTTAAATCCCTTTTCACTGAATATGACAACATTTAAGGCTATTGGGGATTTATACGTACAGTTTTGGCAGCAGAACCACACATGTTGAAGCCTGAGGTATTATTTGAGTCTTGGGCACTGTTTCAGAGTGAGAGCTGGGACCGGCTTCCCAGCACCCAGGGAGGTCTCTGCAATTCTCAGATGCGTTTTTAGGGCTTACATTCTTATCTTCCTGTTCTTCATATGTGCTGCCTTTTTTCACTTGGCTTTAACGTGTGCCTCTTTCCCCATTCACCTATTTACAAAGTGTTTTTTTTTAAGTTGTGTATCTATATTTCATTCTAAAAGTGAAGAAAATTTGGTTCAGGGAAAAAATGAAGAAGAAGACCACTGATAGCTTCACCACTCTGAACTATTTTTAGTGCTTTTAGATATTTCTGTTTTTCCCCCATTTATTGGTGAAAAAAATTCAGTAAGCCTCAGAGGGACTTAGGTATCTGTATTTCTTTTTTCTTTTTTTCTCTTTTAATTTTTTATTCTTTTTAAATCACCTGCCCTATTCTGATAAGCATCTGTATTTCTAATAAGGTTTCCAGATGATTTCTATGGGTTGCCAAAACTTGAGATCCATTTGGTTTAAAGTTAGCATAGTAATTAATCACTGGTTCCAATCCTGATCCTGCCATTTACTAGTTGTGGTAATTTGATCCAAATATTTAACTTCTCTGTGCCCTAGTTTCTTCATCTGTGAAATGGGTATGAATTTTATCTCATAGGGTTGTTACAAAGATCAAATGAGTTAATATACATCAACCACTTACAACACTGCCTATCATGTAGTAAAAGCTATATATGTGCGTGACAAATAAAAATAGAATATATAACTCATAGGGTTGATGTGAGGATTCAGTAATAAGTTCTTAGAGCAGTGCAGGCACAAAGCAAGCACTCAATAAATATTAGTAACTTTTGTGATGGTAATGACAGTGACAGTGCAGCTATATGGAGGGCTGAAATCGTGCTCTGAGATTCACTGAGGAAGATTAATGCATTTCTACTGATGTAATTCATATGTCTGTATCCTATGTTATGTTAAGCTATGCAGGGTCAAAAGAGTAAACATTTGTATAAATGCATTTCTGTATTTGAATATACCAGGGCTGCCCAACTAAATCATAATTTGAGTTGTAATTCTCCATTATATTTCTGATTGAAGGTTTGAGACACTGATGTTAAGGTGATTGCCACAGATGATTAGGGCTGTTGTCCTTACAGTAGTTTTTTTTTTTTTTAATCTTACTGCTATTACTCTTGTGTCTAGATTTCTGTCCATGCTAGAAGAAGAAGTTTATAGTCAAAACTCTCCCATCTGGGATCAGGATTTTCTCTCAGCCTCTTCCAGAACCAGCCAGCTAGGCATCCAAACAGGTAAGTTTCCTTTTACATAAATCAGAGAACAACCAGGAAGGCCAACCTGAAGTGTAAGTTGCAGTTCACTGCAACTTATACTTAGCTCTATAGTCAAATGAGCTTAGCTCTATAGTCAAATGCTGGCTGTTTTCAAACCCAATTATAGTCTCAGTCGATGGCTAGATACACCTAGGAATCAAGTCTCAGTCTGACCTCTTAATCTATGATGTCTGTTTTGTACATCAAGTTACCACCAGGTATAATGGTGGATAGTGAGTGAAAGCGGCAGTCTTGAGTCTCAGGATGTGAACTACTTCACTGTGGGGCAGGGCATCCTTGCTATTGCTTGAATCAGCCAGTGGCATCAGTTGGCATTTTGTGAGGAAGGAAGACAGGTGCCTTCTGGAGTCACAGTGATCCCAGAAAGAGGATCTGAATTCCTGCCTTTGACACTAGGAAGACTCCATGGAGAAGTTTGGCAAGAAATGCCAAAACAGTTTATATCTGGCCATGGGGAAAGACAGGATGCAAAATTTTGATGTCAAGAGTTTTTTGTAGTGCTCTAGGTCAATGTGTAATATGGGGGCTTGTGAGTATTGCCTCTAATGCCTCCAGCAAAGAAAAAATGATTTATTCTTGCTTTAAAAACAAAATTGAAGGATAATTTATAGATAGTAAAATGTACTCTTTTTACTGTACTGTGTTTTGACAAACACATATACTTGAGTAATGACCACTGCCATCAAAATATAGAACAGTGGCCTCCTTCCAGACAGATTCTCTTGTACCTCTCTATAGCGCATTCATAGTCCTACCTCCAGCTCTGGCAACCAGTGATCTGTGTTTTTGTTCTTACAGTTTTGCCTTTTCCAGAATGTCATAGGAGTGGAATCATATAGTAGATAGCTTTTTGAGACTGGTAACTTTAATTCAGCATAATGCATTTGAGAGGTGATTTTTGAAAAAGGTTTTCATCTAGACCTCAAGTTTAGGTGTAAATATAACTAAATCCCTACAAACCAAAGTACTAGTGAATGAGGAATTTTATTTGAATCATACTCTTTTTGTTTGAGCTCATTACCAAAAACATGTCAAAAACGTCTTTGTGTCCTTTTTTTTTTTTCTAACCTGAGATTGTAATTTCATGTATCTCTGGTCCAAAACCTGTAGTGCTTTGGGGCCTGTCTGTGCCTATTACATGTTTCTTCTACAGTTAAGCAGTCAGTATTTAGTGGACATGTTTTCTGTGGTTACTGGACATATCCTTTGCATTGCTCCCTCTGTACCTGTGCTATTCACTTTACCTTGGATTTGATCTCACCTAACTTTCAAATGGCATTTCTTCTGCAAACTCTTCCCTAAGTTCTCCCATCCCCTCTAGCAAGGACTGGATCTCTTTTCTTCCAGACTTTCATAGAGCCTTGAATATATCCTATCCATGGTTCTCAAACATGGCTGCACAATGGAATCACCTATGGAATTTGAAATGCACTGTATACTGTTTTCTGAGTACCATTCCAAGAGAGTGTGAGATTATTGTCCTGGGGTGTGGCCCGGACATTGGGACTTTTAAAAAGCTCCCCAGGTAATTTTGATGTGCAGCAACATTTGAGAATGACTGTGTTAGACAATACTCACCTCATATTATCCTAGCCTCTTTTTTTCTGTATGTCTTTTATCTCCTGTGAATGCAGCTTTTTGATGGTCAGAGACCCAGTTTTGTCACAATAATTGATACATTTATTAAGTGCTTGGCTAAGACGCTTCCTTGGTATCTTTAAGCCTTTTCACAAACCCTGGGAAGTTGGAATTATGATCTCCTTTACATAGTTGAGGAAATAGAAGCTCAGGGAGGAGCAACAAATTGCCCAACATAGAGCTTGTAAATGATGGAATTGGGTTTCACATCCGTATCTAATTCCTAAATATTACACTGTATTAAGAGAGCCAGAACTGTAACCACTACATCACACCATCTTGGTGGGTGCTGCCAATATACAGCATACACTTGTGGAAGGAATGAGTGAAGAACAGTTCCTCACTCAGGCAGTGGGGGACCAAAGTTATTCAGCAGGATCAACATAGTTCTCCTTTGGTGGGTCTGTGGAGAGGATTTCTCTGTGTGTGAAAACTCCCCTTGACCCTTGTTTGCTCAAAATTCTCCAATCTGCTCAACTTCCAGCCACATTGTTATCTGTCGTAGTACAGGATGGAGAAGGAAGAGGTTGTTGTCTGTGACCCTATGGGAATTTTATTCTTTTTTCTGTGGCTAAGGTTGTCACCAAGTTAAGTTGGCTTGTACACTTTAGTATTACCTGAAGCCATCAGAAGTGGGCTGTCTTCTCTTGTTCTACTGTAATTGCAATGTGTTCTCTTGGGGGAAAAGAAGAGTGTAATCATCTACTTAATTAGCATGTCTGCATATCGATGCATCTGTGATAAATGACATTCATAAGGATGGACCTGAAATTTTACAAGATACTCAGATGTCTTCTGAATCACCAGAGCTTTCTCTTTGTTCAGAATCACTCCAGTATGCTTTGAAATTCAGAAGGCCTATATATTGGGAGAAAAAAACATAGAGCCTGGCACTTTAGTATATTCTGATTTTTGACGAACCACTGGCTATTCAGTTAGAAGTGCTATGGGTTGGTATCTCTCTTGCTTGGTTTACTTATTTTATTGCTTTCTTGGCTGCTGGGAATGTCCTTGTTGACTGAACTGTGGCTGTGCTGAAATGTAGATGAACATTCTCTCTGACAATTGTCTGTACTGCCATGCTGTGTCCTGTATGTGACCAGTGTTATTGAGAATGTCTGTACCCCTTGTCACCTCTCACCTCATCAGCTACCAGTCAGCAACACAGCTAGCAAAGCAGCATCCTACTTTGTACAATGGCCTTTTCTAAAATACAAAAACAAAAAACCCTTTTTGTTTGGAAATACTATCAAACTCACAGTTACAAGAAGAGGACAAAGAAATCGTGTATATTTTCAGTAGAGTTACAAGAAGAGGACAAAGAAATCCTGTATATTTTATATGCTTTACCTGGTTATAAACCAATTGTTAACACTTTGCCATCCTTGCTTTATTATTACCCTTTCTCTATCCCTTCTTTTTCTCTTTTATTCTCTCTCTACTCTTCCCCTAAGTTATTTACATATATATATATATATATATATATATATATAAATTTAGGAGAAAAAATTAAATATATATAAAATATATGTTTTTAATTTATATATAATATACAAGTATATTTACATATGTAAATATATATTATATATTATTTATATATAGGTATATATATTTTCTCCTAAATTTGTGTGTGTGTGCATGTGTGTGTGTGTGTGTATGTATATATAAAACTTAGGGGAGGAGTAGAGAGAGAGAAAAAAAGAGAAAGAGAGAGCTATATAGGCCAGGCGTGGTGGCTCATGCCTGTAATCCCAGCACTTTGGGAGGCTGAGGCGGGCGGATCACCTGAGGTCAGGAGTTTGAGTTTGAGACCAGCCTGCTCAACATGGCAAAACCTCATCTCTACTAAAAATACAAAAAATTAGCCGGGAGTTGTGGCAGGCACTTGTAATCTCAGCTACTTGGGAGGCTGAGGCAGGAGAATAGCTTGAACTAGGGAGGCAGAGGAGGTTGCAGTGAGCCAAGATCGCACCACTACACTCCAGCCTGGGCGACAAAAGTGAAACTTTGTTTCAAAAAAAAAAAAAAAAAAAAAAAAGAGAGCGAGCTATATATATAATATATATTTATATGTTATATAGAAATACAAATATATATTATATATATTTTTTCTCCTAAATTAGTTGAAAGTTACAAACATCATGCCCCTTTAGTAATTTTGATGTCTCTCATATATTCTCTAACATAAAAACTATGGTTTTCTGTCAGCAAATTTAACATTGATAAAGTATTGTTATCTAAGCTATATGCTGTCTTCTGTTTTTGCCTCTTGTCTCAATAATGTGGTTTATTGCAATTTTTCCATTGCATCAGGAGGCATATGATGTTTGCTTGTCCCATCACTGTTGGTATTAAGTTTGATCCCATGGTTCTGGGGGTGGTCACCAGCTTTCTCCACTGCAGTATTACCACCTTTCCTTTTTAATCAAAAAAATACTTTTATGGGGAGGTATTTTGAGACTGTATAAATATCTTGTCTTCATCAAAATTATACTCACAGGGTTTAGCCTACACACATGATCTTCCCCAAATCAGTTATCATATGGTGGCTGCCAAATAGTGATTTTTTTTTTTTTTTTACTAACTTCCATAATTCCGTCCTTATTTCTTTGTTGGTATTCTTGAGCTTTCCTTATCTCCACTAATTTATTTATGTATTCATTTATTATTTTATCAATATAGACTCAGATATCCTTATTCTGTTTAATGAGTTATAATCCCTACTGTCTTTACGGTCTTGATGCCTTGTGGGTTATGTTTTAAAGATGACTTATTTTGTGGCATTGGGCAGGAATGGGATGGTCCCATGTGCACTTCGTTTCTTGTTGCCTAAGAAAGGAGTCAGTCATCTAACACCTTCTTCTCCTTTTGCCGGGGCAGTTATCAGTCCACCTCCTGTGGCTGGGACAATTTCATACAATTCAACCTCATCTTCCCTTGAGCAGCCAAACACAAGGAGCAGCAGTCCTGCCTGCAAAGCCTCTTCTGGACTTGAGGCAAACCCAGGTAAGCTCTTAAGAGGGGATAAGAGAGGGCTGTGACTTGCTCCAGGAGCTCCATTACCTAAGGAGTGCAAAACGTAGACTTGAACCAAGTACAGATTGTGCATGTCCCAGATTTTAACAGCTAGAAATAACTTTGTATCAGGCTTTTGGCTGTACTGGTTAGTTATTGCCATCTTAAAACTGTAATAACTTATTGTCATAGCTCACTCATTTGGTGTGTTGCCTGAGAGTTGGCTGATTTCAGCTAGTCTCACTCAATCTTGGCTGGGCTTGCTTGGAAGTTACCCATTGATTATAATCTCTGTTTTGGGCTTGGCTTGGCTAGAGCACTTAAGCTGAAGCAACTCTGCTTCACATATTTCTCATAATTTTCCTGGGACTATTGGGCTACCTGGAACATGTCCTTCTTGTGATGACAGAGGGCAGGAAGAAATACACAGTCTCTTGAAGCCTAGGCTCGGAACTTGTCAACCATCGCTTCTGCCACATTCTTTTTTTTTTCTTTTCTTTTCTTTTTATTTGAGATGGAGTCTCACATTGTCACCCTGGCTGGAGTGCAGTGGTGCGATCTCAGCTCACTGCAACCTCCACCTCCTGGGTTTAAGCGATTCTCCTGCCTCAGTCTCCTGAGTAGCTGGGATTACAGGTGCCCACCACCATGCCCGGCTAATTTTTTTATTTTTAGTGGAGATGGGTTTTTGCCGTATTGGTCAGGCTGGTCTCAAATTCCTGACCTAAGGTAATCCACCTGTCTCGGCCTCCCACAGTGCTGGGATTATAGGTGTGAGCCACTATACCCTGCTGACTTCTGCCTCATTCTGTCATCCAAAGCAAGTCACATAGTTGAACTCAGAGTTGAGAGGTGGAGAAGTGGAAAAAGGTAGTCTATTCCTTTTGTAGGAATAACTGCAAAGTCACATGGCAAAGAGTGTAGATATGTAGATACCAGGAGGGTAAAGAATTTGGCCATTAATGTAATCTACCACACGGGCAAAAATATCTCTTGATCCTAGAAGCATTTCACAGTTAGAGAATGTTTTGAAGGTTGCATTTCTGTCCACAGACTTGACATCAGACAAATCTTGGATGTGACCAAATTTTTAAATAAAAGAAGTACCATGAAAGAGGGAAAGAAGAGGGTCTTATAATATAAGAAGTACCATATATGTAGCATATGCCACTATTCCCT
This sequence comes from Pongo abelii, assembly GCF_028885655.2. Classification (NCBI taxonomy): domain Eukaryota; kingdom Metazoa; phylum Chordata; class Mammalia; order Primates; family Hominidae; genus Pongo; species Pongo abelii. The sequence continues at coordinate 134,623,242 of NC_085928.1, read as the reverse complement.
TTCACTTCCAAGGGAGATATCACTAATCCATGCAGAAACTCTTTACCAGTGAGCTTGGATTCAGCCTCAGATTTAAAAAAAAAAAATCATAAACACCATTAGCAGTCTAACAAGCAGAGGGCATATCAAGTACAAACCCCAGCTATGAAATAAATAGTTTTCAGCATTACTCTTAGGGAATCATGGAATTTGAAGACTTATTGGTCAGATGTCTGAAAATATTGTTACTTGTCTCCAAAAACAAACAACAACAGAATTGTAAAAAAAAGAACTTGACGAAAGTGATTTAGTAAATAATATGTAATATTTCTGGAAGAATCTTCTACAGTCAAGTTACTTTATATTGTTCTGCTCCTTTTCAACTAGAGATAGTGAGAATGCTATGTGGAGAATGTTATATTGAGATAGCAGTGGGATTCACATGTGAGGAAATAAATTAGATCTAGACATCTTAAAAATTCAAAAAATTTACTTGTAAAAATAAATACATGTTATGTCTGGAAAAAACTGGAAAAACCAAACATGAGAATAGAAAGGAGAAAAAAACTACCATGCAATCTCATGAGGAAGGTGGAAGAAAGTTCTCTCTGCCTTTGCATGGCCTCTCCTATTGTGTGGAATGGTGAGATTGCATCTACTTGATAGGCTAGTGGCCCTCCTCACTTTGTGAGGCATCATTTTAAGGCAAAAAAGCATTGTAAAAGATAGTGTGTCATTTTATAAAAAATTAAATCCATAATTTTATTAAAAATAAAACAATTTATGGTATATTTCAAATATATAATATATAGATATATATACATAATATATGTGCATACATACACGTATACGTATGTGTGTGTGTGTGTGTGTGTGTGTGTGTGTATAGCCAAGCCCAGCACAGATATTCCTATCAGTGGGTAGACTCATGAGCAAGCCTGCCAAGATTGAATGAGATGAGCTGAAATCAGCCACCCATCAGGAAACATATGAAATGAATGAGCTATGATAGTAAGTTGTTATGGTTTTAAGACTCATTTGGGGTTGGTTTATTACATAGCAATAACTAACCAATAAAGCCCAAAGCCTAGTGCAAACTGATTTCCGTACATATATGGTGGGGTGCCGGGGGGCGGCGGGGCGGGGGGTGGAATTAACATGACTACAAGGAGAAATAATCAAATCAACCAGCGGTTGAGGGTTTAAACAAACAACTGAGTAATTCATAGGTCAAACAGACAAAAATATCAGTAAGGCTTTTACTGATATCCATACAACATGATCAGTAAGCTTGAGCTAATGGAGTTATAGAGATCAAAATATGAAAATACACATTCTTTCCAAGAAGACACTGCACATTTACAAAAGATTGGTCTTATTTTAGGCCATAAGGTAAAAATTTCAATACATTTTGACATTTTGGTGTCATATAGACCATGTTCTCTGACCTCGAAGAGACTATATTAGAGAGTACTAATAAACAATAGCTAGAATCACCCCCTTGCATTTGCAGGTGAAGGAATATGTGCCTTAATATTTCATGTATCTAGTTAAAAATCATCATAGAAAGTAGAAAATATTCAGAATGCATTGGGTTGGCAGTTATTGTGAGCTCACAATAGCTCTCTTTCCTATCTTCCTTTGTCACCCCTTCCCCTGGTGGTAAACATAGAGTTGACCTCCGTGCCCATCAATGCTGTTAGAAAATTAGTTGGCGCGTATTATTTGTTTTGTGTTTAGAACCACCCGTTGTTTGCCTTTTATTTTGATCACCATAGGAGAAAAGAGGAAAATGACTGATTCTCATGTTCTGGAGGAGGCCAAGAAACCCCGAGTTATGGGGGATATTCCGATGGAATTAATCAACGAGGTTATGTCTACCATCACGGACCCTGCAGCAATGCTTGGACCAGAGGTCAGCAGGGTAAACCTGGGCAGCCAGCTGGTAGACCTCTTCTGCTCTCCTGGCCACTCCAGCTGTCAGAAGTGGGGATGCTAATGCTGAGAGTTAACATGTTATGCTACCCTGGTTTGCATTTAACCTGGTGGTCAGTGTGGAGAGGGCAGGAACAACTGATCAAGAGGTAATTCCCCTTGATGAATATCACATCACAGGTCCACTTACTAATAATCTCACAGTTGAAGGCATCGTTCCCAGCTTTTTATCTTGAAAAATTTCAAGCCCCCATAAATGTTGCAAAAATTCTGTGATAAAAATCCATAGACTCTTTACTTAGATTCAGCAGTTAACATTATGCCACATTTGCTTTCTCTCTTTCTCTCTGCGCCTCCCCATATGCTCTTTCTCTTTCTCTCCCCGCTCCCCATGAACCATTTGGAACCATTTCAGAATTAAAAACACATGTCATAATACTTCACCCCTAACTATTTTTGCATGTACTGTATCTCATAAGGAAGCTATTCTCTTACATAACCACAATGCAGTCGTTACTCTTAGAAAATTTAGCATGGTTACAATATTTTCTAATACAGGGTTGGTGAATTACAGCCTGCAAGCCAAATCTGGTCCACTGGCTGTTTTTTTCAAATAAAGTTTTATTGAAACATATTGTCTGCAGCTGTCTTTGCATTACAACAGTAAATTTGAATAATTGAGACAGGGAATGTGTGGCTTGCAAAGTATGAAATATTTATTATCTGGCTTTTCACTGAAAAGCTTGCTGACCTCTGGCCTAATATAAAACCATATTTAAATTTTCCATATAGCCAGATGATGTCCGTTACAACCTTTGTTGTTGTTGAAGGATCAGTTAGGGATTGTGCATTGCATTTAATTCTCATCGCTTCATTTGTTTAGTCTCCTTTAAAACAACTCCCCAGCCCTGTTGTGGTCTTTTGCAGCACTGCCATTGGTTAAGAGTCTTGGTCGCTAGTTTTGTATAAGGTCCCTCTTTTTGGATTTGTTGATTGTTTACTAAGGATTAGATTCAAGTAAGGCATTTTTGGTAAAAATGCTGCTGTCATCTCATTGCCTTGCATCTGAGGGCATGCAAGGCAATGACATTTCTTAAGACATGCCTGTCTTAAGACATTTCTGACAGCTTCCAGGAAATGAAGAAATGGCTTGGAGATTATATTACAGTGTTAATTTTCAATTTGTCATGTTTCCTTAAGTATTTATTTTATGATATTGAGGATACTTCAGAGAACCAGAATGTTGTAATAGAAAAATCTCTTCCTAAAATTGATCTTTCCATTTCCTTCTAGATATCCCGTCTGTGAGGGCTTAAGACTATAGTTTTTTAGGGATTTAGTAACGTTACAGATTAGCTGAGTTTAGGTTTTTTTCAGGTATAAAATGGGGATTTGTACTAGTCTATTGCATTGCTACAAAGAAATAACCTGAGACTGGGTAATTTATTTTTTTAAAGAAGAGCTTTAATTGGCTCACAGTTCCGCAGATTGTACAAGAATGGCATCAGCATCTGCTCAGCTTCTGGTGAGGCCTCAGGGAACTTTTACTCATGGTGCAGGGTGAAGTGGGAGCAGGCACGTCACATGGTGAGAGAGGGAACAAGAGAGTGAGGAGGAGGAGCCAGACCCCTGTAAACCACCAAATCTCATATGAACTAACTGAGCAATAACTCATTCATCAACAAGGGGATGGTGCTAGGCCATTCGTGAGGGATCTGCCCTGATGATCCAACACTTCCCACTAGGCCCCACCTCCAGCACTGGAGATTGCATTTCAGCATGAGATTTGGAGGGGGCACACATTCAAACTACATCAGGATGCAGTCACATGTTTCAAAATATTTTGGATATATTAATATTTAGTAGTGTACTAGAGCTGGCTTGTACTGGAATGCACAAGAAAATTGTTAAATTTTCAGGAGTTTTGTGAGCTGGTTGTTCCATATGTTGGTAGCTTGAAGTTGACTACCGTGGCACCTGGTTACCTGGATAGCCAGTTCTGGACTAATGAGATGAATTGTCACCAGTTAGGGCCTTCCTTCCCTGAAGAGCTGTTTGTGGAGCATTTACTTGCAAACCACTAGGCAGATTAAATAAGATGGGGAGCATAAGTGCTGGCACATGGTTGGGCTTCCAGCTATTGTTGAGTGTAGATATTCTCTGGAAAGAAAACTGTTCTTTAAAAAGAGGTGTTAAGCATATATACATGAGGCTGGGTGCAGTGCCTCAGCCTGTAATCCCAGCACTTTGGGAGGCCGAGGCGGGCGGATCACGAGGTCAGGAGTTTGAGACCATCTTGGCTAACACGGTGAAACCCTGTCTCTACTAAAAAATACAAAAAATTAGCCAGGCGCGGTGGCGGGCGCCTGTAGTCCCAGCTACTCGGGAGGCTGAGGCAGGAGAATGGCGTGAACCCGGGAGGCGGAGCTTGCAGTGAGCCGAGATAGCGCCACTGCACTCCAGCCTGGGCGACAGAGCAAGACTCCATCTCAAAAAAAAAAAAAAAGAATATATACATGAGTGCTACTATTGGGCCTGTAATGAGAAATTGAATGTGTCATCTCAAGGGTCCTTAAAGCTCAGCTGGAGAGGGTTCCTTTAAGCCAGAGGTTGGCAAACTATAACCCACAGGCCACATTTTGTCTGCTTACTGTATTTTTAAATAAAGTTTTATTGGAACAGTACTGCACCCATTCTTTAACATATTGTCTGTGGATGCTTTTGCATTATAGCAGAAGAAGGAGTAGTTGTGACAAAGGCCTTATGGCTCACAATGTCTAAAATATTTTCTATCTGGCCCTTCACGGAAAACTTTGCTGGCCCCTAATCTACACTGAATACCGTCCATGTACACATATAATACTCCAATTTCTCAAAATGCTTTACCTGCTTTTTCTGTCTTGTCTTCATAACTTGTATGTGTATGTGTTTCTGTGTGTATGTGTGCACACGTGTGTATTTAGGACTCTGAAAATCCACAAATGTGTATCTTATTAGAACAGAGATGAGAAGCTTGGATGTATCCTGTCCCCACTGTCTTGAGAGAATAGCTCTGTGTAATTTTTTTCTATCTCTTGCATCTCAGACCAATTTTCTGTCAGCACACTCAGCCAGGGATGAGGCGGCAAGGTTGGAAGAGCGCAGAGGTGTAATTGAATTTCACGTGGTTGGCAATTCCCTCAACCAGAAACCAAACAAGAAAATCCTGATGTGGCTGGTTGGCCTACAGAACGTTTTCTCCCACCAGCTGCCCCGAATGCCAAAAGAATACATCACACGGCTCGTCTTTGACCCGTAAGTGGTACTTTCTGTTCCTTCTTCCTTATTTCCTTTTTAAATGAAAGAGGAACTTCTTAGATAGTGAAAGTCAGCCATAGTAATCCACCGAATACTACTGCTCCTGTCTTGCTGTGGATACAGAGCTACACCAAGCTACTTTTCATGTCTGAAAGTGCCAAGATTAATTTTCAACAATTTACAAATTTTCTTGTTAATGATAATGAAACTTTATATTTTACATTGCTGATGACTATCCTGTGCTTCATTCTTTATAGCAGTGAGAGAATGTAACACTAAGATGTTCTGCTTTTTTCATAATCAAAATACTGGTTTTGGTATCTTAACTAGGTGCCATTATTGCCCAGGTCTGTGGGCAATTATTGGAATATAAGACAGGTTAACTTCGAAAATCCATTGCTTAAAAAAAAAAAAAAAAAAAAAAAAACTAGGCCAGGCGTGGTGGCTCATGCCTGTAATCCCAGCACTTTGGGAGGCTGAGGTGGGAGGATCACCTGAGGTTGGGAGTTTGTGACCAGCCTGACCAAATGGAGAAACCCTGTCTCTACTAAAAATACAAAATTAGCCGGGCTTGGTGACACGTGCCTGTAATCACGGCTACTTGGGAGGCTGAGGCAGGAGAATTGCTTGAACCCAGGAGGCAGAGGTTGTGGCGAGCCGAGACCGCGCCATTGCACTCCAGCCTGGGCAACAGAGTGAAACTCCATTTCAAAAAAAAAAAAAGATAAAAAAACCCCCACAAAACCCTAAAGAACTAAACTTCTCTAATTGAATTTATTTTAACATACATAGCCCAGTAGCCTATGGGGACTGTGATCCATGCCTGTGACAATTCAGAGTGATGCTTTAGACAGACGGAAGGATTCCATAATGCAGAGTTTTGCAAATTGTATATGTAAATTTTAAATTCTTTTTCATAATGTTTCTGTAATATTTTGGAGTAAGACTTAACTCTTCAGAGACACATACCATGTTTGTCCATGATTCCTGCTCTCCCTGACCCCTCCTTGGCACTGGCTGTGCCAGTTCCAGAGCACCCCCGCACATACTCTGTTCTCTATTTGTAAACCTCAGGCACTTCTTAGGTGACTGGTATTTTGTTCTGATGGGAGTGCTGATGACGTCTTGTGCAGGCAACCTTGCTCTGAAAAGTTCAGATAAAAGGATGGTCTAGCGAGATAGGGGCTACATGAAGGAAATTTCTATAGAAACTTAGGACGTGTCCCTCTTTCTTAGTTGGTTAACAAGGAACACCCCAAAAAGTATATTTATGTAACTAGGATAGGTAAAACTTTGACATAATCTTATTCTTTCAGGAAACACAAAACCCTTGCTTTAATTAAAGATGGCCGTGTTATTGGTGGTATCTGTTTCCGTATGTTCCCATCTCAAGGATTCACAGAGATTGTCTTCTGTGCTGTAACCTCAAACGAGCAAGTCAAGGTAAGGGTAAACCCAAGGTCTTAGAAGAAAAGCAGAATGTGGGGCCTCTCACTAAGGCCTGCAGAGCTTGGGAAGATCTCTGTGTGCCATGTCCAGAGAAGGTTCAAAGTGGAGTTAAGGGCTTTCTGGGAATAGTCCTCTCACTCCGATGGTCTCCAACCTTTTTGGCACCAGGGACTGGTTTCACGGAAGACAATTTTTCCACAGGTCAGATTAGGGCTATGGTTTTGGGATGAAACTATTCCAGCTCACATCATCAGGTATTAGTTAGATTCTCATAAGGAACATGCAACCTAGATCCCTTGCACGCGTAGTTCACAATAGGGTTTGCACTCCTATGAGAGTCTAGTGCCACCACTGATCTGACAGGAGGCAGAGCTCAGGCGGTAATGCTCACTTGCCTGCTGCTCACCTCCTGCTGTGCGGCCTGGTCCCTAACAGGCCACGGACTGGTAATGGTCTAGGGGTTGGGGACCTCTGTCTCACTGTGAGTGTATGTGTATGTGCGTGAGGAGAGTAAGTGGTTTCACCTACCAGCAAGTAGGGTTGTACCAAGGCTTTGTTGGACTTTGGGGCAAGGTACCAGGATACTGTACAAGTTCAATATGTAACTCAAGTGTAACTCAAGTGTAACTCAAGCAAATGAAGGGATATTTGAAAAATCGATCTCAGTGTTCATTGTTAATTTACACATACACACAAACATGTAATCAAAATTAGTGACACTGAACTACTGGAAAGGATATGGTTAATGTGGATTAGAAAGATGATTTAGGCAGCTTACACTTCAGAAAGATTTCTTATGACTTTGTCCCTAAGGGAAAACAAGGACTAACGAAATTCTTTAAGGGAAGTCATGAAATTTTCTAAGGGAAGTCATGTAAATTTATGAATAAATTTCAGAAGTTATTCCTGTAGGGTTTGGCATGTGTTGGAGTGTCTTTTTGTTTTGTTTTGTTTTTTATGTTGCTAATTTATCTTCCCAGTTGTCTTTGGCTTAGGTCCCTTCCTTTCTGGGAACTGTGTCCGTATTTTATTGGTATTGCAGTTGGTGTCGCAGTCTGGCGAGAATAAACTAGACTCTGAATTGACAGAAAGAGCTCTCATCTAGACCTTGTCCTGTTCTACTTTCTTGCTTTTAAGAAAAGGGAACCAGAAAACATGTCCTTAGAATGTTATTCATTTAGGGCTGGGCAGTGGCTCACACCTGTAATCCTAGCACTTTGGGAGGCTGAGGTGGGTGGATCTCCTGAGATCAGGAGTTTGAGACCAGCCTGACCAATGTGGTAAAATCCAGCTTCTACTAAAAATACAAAATTAGCTGGGTGTGGTGGCACATGCTTGTAATCCCAGCTGCTTGAGAAGTTGAGGCAGGAAAATTGCTTGAACCCGGGAGGCAGAGGTTGCAGTGAGCCAAGATCACACCACTGCACTCCAGCCTGGGCAATGAGAGCGAAACTCCATCTCAAAAAAAAAAAAAAAAAAAAAAAAAAAGAATGTTATTCATTTAGGATTTTCATGGGTGGACTAAAGATTAGCAGCTCAGGATGATTAAGATGGCTGCTGAGAAAAATTATTGGAAGGTCTAAAGCAATGTGTCCAATAGAAATATAAAGCAGCCTGAAAATATGAGGTTATAAAAGTACACATATTTTATGCTTTTAAATTTTCTAGTAGTTATATATATTTTTTAAAAAAAGCAAGTGGAATCCAGTGAGATTAATTTTGGAAATTTTTTTTACCCATATATCTAAAATATTATTAATATAACTGCAACAGGCATTCAATGTCATGAAGAATTATGGAGACCTTTTACATTATGTTCTTTGTTCTGTACTGTCTTTTTTTTTTTTTTTTTTTTTGAGACAGGTTCACACTGTGTTGCCCAGGCTGGAGTGCAGTGGTGCAATCTTGGCTCACTGCAACCTCCGCCTCAGGGGTTCAAGTGATTCTCCCACCTCAGCCTCATGCGTAGCTGGGAACTATAGGCACATGCCACCATGCCCGGCCAATTTTTGTATTTTTAGTAGAGATGAGGTTTCGCCATGTTGGCCAGGCTGGTCTTGAGCTCCTGACCTCAGGTGATCTGCCCTCCCTGGTCTCCCAAAGTGCTGGGATTACAAACATGAGCAACCACGCCCAGCCTTATACTAACTCTTTGAAACCAAGCATGTATTTTACATTTACAACACATCTCAATTTAGACAAGCTGCCTTTCAAGTGCTTGATAGGCACATGTGGCCAGTGGCTCCTGTATTGGACAGTGCTGGTATAAGTATTTTGTTGACTCCTTCAGCTTCAAAGAAGCAATACCATTTACAGAAACCAAAAATAAGTCCCTGAAAGGAATCATTCTCTGCATTAGGGGCACAGCCTGTGCTATTGGTACTTTAGCTTTCCTTGATAGCTTCACTCTCTGGTCACAGTACCCATTTTTTAAATTATTATTATTATTATTATTTTGAGACAGAGTCTTGCCCTGTTGCTCTGGCTGGAATGCAGTGATGTGATCTGCTCACTGCAACCTCCGCCTCCTGGGTTCAAGTGATTCTTATGCCACAGCCACCTGAGTAGCTGGGATTACAGGCGTGAGCCACCACGCCCGGCCTCAGCACCAATTATAGCTGCTGCGATGTATTCTCAGAAAGCACAAGTGGAGCTTTTTGTCTTCGACTCCTAGCACTAAGCATCAAAGGGCAAATGCAATTCAGCAGTCTTACATTCATCATTCTCACTGGGGAAGGTGAAGACCCACATTTGCTTGCAACTGATCTCTGGCTCATTTTCAAGGAATTCTGACAGTGTGTCTTTAGATGGTGCTGTTGCTGTGTTTATCATTATTCCACACTAGCCAAAGTGACAAATGTCCAGATGTTTCCAAAAGTTCAAAGTTTAAGAACTTACTTAAAGGAAAATTTTATTTGGCTTTTCTTAGGGTGAAGACCTGGAAAATGTGTCCTTGTTTTGTAATTTTAGAAAAAGATGGCATAATTTTTATTTTCAAAGATAGCTGTACCAAACACCTTGTTTGGAAAGGTTGATTAAGGTTGAGTTGGACACTTTTAGGGATACTAGAGGGAAACTGAAGGTATTTAATATGAATTGGATACTTTGTCTTATTACTTCCCAGAAAGGCAATTCCTCCCCTCCTCCGAAACCATGTAATTTTCTAAAGACTTGAAGGAAGGTGGCCAAGCATCACAAACTCAGTAGGAAGAACAAGAAAAGCAATCACTTCTTGTAAGTGACTTGAAACTGTAGTTTTAGAAAATGAAGATTAGTCTTTCAAAACAAAATAGAATGGATGAGTTCAGTGTGTGTGCATGCGTGCATGTGTGTGTGTTTTAATGGTAAGAACGTGTGTGTGTGCATGCGTGCGTGTGTGTGTGTGTTTTAATGGTAAGAACCAATCTTTAGTAGAAGAATGGGAGAAACAGTTCTTCCATTAATTTCCTGGTCTTTTTTTTTTTTTTGAGACGGAGTTTTGCTCTTGTTGCCCAGGCTGGAGTGCAATGGCGTGATCTTGGCTCGCTGCAAACTCTGCCTCCTGGGTTCTGGTGATTCTCCTGCCTCAGCCTCCTGAGTAGCTGGGATTACAGGCATCAGCCACCATGCCCGGCTAATTTTTGTATTTTTAATAGAGACAGCGTTTCATCACGTTGGCCAGGCTGGTCTCGAACTCCTGACCTCAGGTGATCGCCTGCTTCGGCCTCCCAAAGTGCTGGGATTACAGTCGTGAGCCACTGTGCCCGGCCAATTTCCTGATCTTTTTACTGTCCTGTGTCATTAATGATTAATGAACAACTTTTGAGACATCACACTGCCCAAGATATTTACATTTTCACTGGCGTATAGTCTAAGATAAAGATTGCTGAGCTCTGCCAACCCAGCAACACTAGACAACATGGAAGCACTGCTCTAATATGGAGTAAAACTGAATGGGTCCCAGTGGCTGTAGCATATGTTATTGAAAACAGCAAATTCATAAGCAGAGGTTTTATTTTTATTTTAATTTTTTAATTTTTTTGAGATGGGGTTTTGCTCTGTTGACCAGGCTGGAGTGCAGTGGCATGATCACAGCTCCCTGTGTCTGCAACCTCCTGTGCTCAGGTGATCCTCCTACCTCAGCATTCTAAGTAGTTGGGATCACAGATGTGCACCACCATGCCTGGCTAATTTATTTTTTGTAGAGATAGGGTCTCCCTCTGTTGCCCAGGCTGGTCTCAAACTCCTGGTCTCAAGAGATCCTCCCTCCTTGGCCTCCCAAAGTGCTGGGATTACAGGCGTGAGCCATGGTGCCCAACCATAAGCAGACGTTTTAAGTATTTATTTACTATATTAAAAATCTTGGCTAAATGGCACTTTAAAATCTGTATATGGTCATTTTGGAGAATCATGCTGATAAATTCCTGTGAATTCTTTAAATTAGATTTTTATGTGGATTTATTGTGCTGAAAACACAAGATAACATTTGAGAATTTACTTGAAGCTCCTCTCCTGATTTTGGAATATCCTGTAATCTAAAAACAATTTGGGCTAGGTGCGGTAGCTCACGCCTGTAATCCCAGCACTTTGGGAGGCTGAGGCGGCGGATCACCTGAGGTTGGGAGTTCCAGACCAGCCTGACCAGCATAGTGAAACCCCATCTCTACTAAAAATACAAAATTAGCCGGGTGTGGTGGTGCATGCCTGTAATCCCAGCTACTCAGAGGCTGAGGCAGGAGAATCACTTGAACCCAGGAAGTGGAGGTTGAGGTGAGCCAAGATTGTGCCATTGCACTTCAGCCTGGGCAACAAGAGTGAAACTCCATTTCAAAAGAAAAAAAAATTGAATTTGATATTATATACAGCTTTAAAATTATGTAGCTAATGTTTATTTACCATAGTAGGTATTTAAATAAACACTGAAGTTACCAGATAGTTAGAAAATGATCCTTTTGATGGCAGGTAAAAATAAAGGTGTACAAACAAGGGGAAATAGGTCTGGGGTTAAAATCTAAATAAACCTTTGCTTATAATAGCTTTATGTTGTCACTGCCTCTCTAACCAAGGCAGTACTTAAACTACCATGACTGCTAGTCACAAATACTAGCTAGATACAGAGGAAGTTCAAGTTAAAAGACACAGCCCCTTCTCACAAGCAGCTTGGAATCTGGAAAAGGTTTTTGGAGAGATGACAAATTTGTGGTCACTGATGAAAAATATCTTATGCAGGTTTTGAGAAGCTATTTACCAAAGAACCATTGTTGTTCTTGAGTAAAATTAATTGGATTATGGATGAAGGGGACAAATTTATAGTTTCTATTAACTCCTTACAAGATGGTGCATACCACATAATCTCTCTTGCATTGACATCCGTGTTAAAGTGAATTTCATCAGAAGACACATTTTTTACTAATTTTTAGATATTAGTTTTCCTGTGCACATGCGATTCACTCCAACTGGCCAACAATTTGCTTTCCTCTAGTTAAAAAACTTTTTTTAGAAATAATTTTTAATTATATAAGACATACACAAATGCGTTTTCAGATAAAACAAAAATCCCATTTCCCGTTTCCACTACCATCCTGCTATTTTTGTCAGCTTGGTACGCATCCTTCCAGGTACTTTAGTATTGACACATATATTGGAACTTACTGAACTTACAGATAAGAGGGGATTGTGTGTTTTGTTGTTGCTTTTTTCCCATTTAAATAAATGGAATTCATATTATATGCATTGCCTTACTGGAAAAAAACTTAACATTGTCCTAGAGACCTTTCAGCTTTAGTGCATATATGTGATTGTTTAAATTTGTATTTAGATACATTAAATTAAAATGAATATTTACATCCTTGGTTACTCAGGTACTCAGTAGCTACATGTGACCAATCATTACCATATTGGATAGCATAGATAAAGAACATTTTCATAATTGCAGGAATTTCTATTAATGCTGATATATAGCTACTTTATTCTTTTTATACAGTATTTTATAATACGGATGCACCATAATTTATGTAATCATTTCTCTATTGAAGACATATTTGCTTATTTCTGGTAATTTTCTGTCACTAACAATGCTGTGTTTGGAAATGTTTCCTTAGACACTGAGAAGCAGAATTCCTATATGAATGAATATGGCCAGTCTAAATTTAAAAAATTATTTCCAGATTGCCTTCTCAGTGGGTCTACCAGTTTACATTTTTCACCAGTGGTGTTGGAGAGAATAGTTCTCACTACCATTGCTGGCACTGGGTACATAAACTGTAAACATATTTGCATGCCATCGAGTGAAATATTTCATTTTATGGTAGAGTGCTCTGATCTCTATTGAGGTCGAACATATCTCTTATATTTACTGGTAATATTTATTCTTGTTCTAGCCTTTGACAAATTTTCTTTTATTCTATCTCTTTTTTGTATTGATTCTGTAGAAGATATTTATGTATTTTTGATATTAAATCTTTGTAGTATATGTTGCAACTACACCTCCCTCATTTATCATTTGTCTTTTGTTTATGGTATCTTTGGTTACTTATGGTGCCTTGAAGAAGTTTTAAAATTTGAAGTATTCTACTTAATAATCAGTCTTTTACTTCATGCTTTTGCATTTTACATTTTCTTTAAGAAGCCTTTTTGTATTCCTAAGTTATATGCCCAGTTTTCCTATATCTTTTTATAATACTTTTGTAAAGGTTTATTTTACCTTACATTTAGATTTCTAATCCATTTCCTTCTCTTGTTTTCAATTTGACAAACTCTTTTAAGGCCTAGCTTAAACATTTTCTTTTCCTCTATTGCCCTTCTCTTTACCACCTTGATTATGGTCTTTTTCACTATTGTTTTGTTTTGTTTGTTGTTTTTGTTGTTGTTGTTGTTTGAGACGGAGTCTCGCTCTGTTGCCAGGCTGGAGTGCGTTGGCGTGATTTCGGCTCAGATCTTGGCTCACAGCAACCTCCGACTCCCTGGTTCATGCCGTTCTCCTGCCTCAGCCTCCCGAGTAGCTGGGATTACAGGCATGTGCCACCACGCCCAGCTAATTTTTGTATTTTTAGTAGAGATGGGGTTTCACCATGTTGTTCAGGATGGTCTCGATCTCCTGACCTCGTGATCTGCCCGCCTCAGCCTCCCAAAGGGCTGGGATTATAGGCGTGAGCCACTGGGATTATAGGCCACTGCGCCCAGCCCACTATTGAAGATACAAATATATCACTCTGTACAAATACTGCATAACAGAAATGTAATGCAGGCCTCAAATGCATGTCACATATGTAATTTCAAAATTTTGAGTAGCCATATTTAAAAAAGTAAAAAGAAACAGGTGAAATTAATTTTGACTTTTTTTTACTTAATATGTCTAAAATTATTGTCATATCAACATGTAATAAGTATAAAATGTTCGTAATGAGAATTTTTTTCCTAGTGTGTTTTTATACTTCAGGACATTTCAAACTGGACTAGTCTCATATCAGTTGCTCAATAGCCACATGAGGCTAATGTCTACTCTGTTGAATAGTATACCTCTATACACATGTGTTTATATGTTTATCTTCCCCATTTTACTATCGTCTCCTCAAGGAGAGAAATAGTTCATTTGTCTTTTTATCCAAGTTTTATTCAAACTCTCCGTGTTCAGTATTGTGATGTGTTTGGGAAAAGCTAAAAGCTAAAATGTCTTTGGGTGACATCAATGGAAGAATAATTTGCAGAAGAGGGAGATGATGATACTGTTCTGTTTACTGGACATACTGTCCCCTTATTATTATGCTTGGTCCTAGGATCCATGCTTTAGAAAGGCATTGTTATATTAGAAAAAACTCTGAGAAAAGTTATTAGTGGCCGGGCGCAGTGGCTCACGCCGGTAATCCCAGCTCTTTGGGAGGCCCAGACGGGCAGATCACGAGGTCAGGAGATCAAGACTACCCTGGCTAACACAGTGAAACCCCATCTCTACTAAAGATACAAAACATTAGCCAGGTGTGGTGGCGAGCACCTGTAGTCCCAGTTATTCGGGAGACTGAGGCAGGAGAATGGCATGAACCCGGGAGGCAGAGCTTGCAGTGACCTGAGATCGTGCCACTGCACTCCAGCCTGGGTGACAGAGCAAGACTCCGTCTCAAAAAAAAAAAAAAAAAAAAAACAAAAGTGATTAGTTTGATAAGGTGTCATTCAGTCATGCCATATGAGGAATGACTATAGCCTTGATGGTGGTTGGCTTGGGACTGGGGAAGTATGGATGGGCATGTGTGAGAGAGCATAATCTTCAAAGGCTTGAAGGGCTGTTAAAAGCAGGAATGAGTCTTTGTAACTCTAGGAGTAGAACTAAGGTCAATAAGTAGAAATAACAACGACCAGATCTTGGGTGAACGTTAGGAAGGAATTCCCAACCATATGATACCTGAAAATGAATTGGTCTATCTCACCACCAAGGAATTGGCCTACATTGGAGGTATTCTAGCAGATTGCCTTTTCATGATAGATGGCAAAAGACCTCTAGCCTCATATGGGTTAGGGGGTTAGATAAAATGACTTCCAAAGATCCTTCTGTCCTTGAGGTACTGTGATTCCATGAGATCATACCTGGGAACATATTTGAGTTCTTTAGAAAAATGTGCCACCAAATTGTAGAAAATTTATGCGAAGATATTTGGGTCTGGACGCTTGGATTTACTTTTATCTCTCTTTATGAGGTTCCAAAACAATCACATTAGATTTATACGTTTTCTGTAAGCTTTGTCACTGAAAAAACTTCATATTATAAAAATATTTCAGTCACTGAGTTTATTCAACATTGTTCACTACCTTTAGTTACTTTCTAATGTCTTCTGGCTGATTCAGAGATTCGGGGCTTCTCAGACCTTACTTGGAAAGATCTGATAAGACCAAATTTAAAATGCTGTGTATGTGATGATTCAGTTCTTTAGAAGGGTTGCCAGTTTGTAGTGTACAGTAAACACTTGGATTACTAAATATTCTAGTGAAGATTAGCACTTTTCATTTGCATCTTTTTTTTTCTTCTGAGAATCTCAGATACCTTAAAGATAAGCAGAAATTCATAATCTACATTCATTCTGAAAACGTTTATATTAATATTCAGCAAGTGATCTTTCAGATTGAGCTAGGAACTTGTGGCCCTGGTGTGTTATTTTCAAATAACTAGAAACTTATGTTTTCAAATGATGATTTTTATCTTTGAAGCAAGGATTTTGATTTTGTTTTGGTTTTATAGCTTATTTTCAAAGTTAAGAAACGCAAGAAAGTGTGTTAATATATTTCCTTCAGGAAAGGTCCTGGTTGGTAAAATATGTGAAAGTACAAACTCCTGAATTCGCCATCATTTCCTGATGAATTTGTAAAAATTTTTCTCCCCAATCTAATGTATTTGTTTGTATACTAACTTCCACACAGGGCTATGGAACACACCTGATGAATCATTTGAAAGAATATCACATAAAGCATGACATCCTGAACTTCCTCACATATGCAGATGAATATGCAATTGGATACTTTAAGAAACAGGTTGGTTTCTCACCGCGCAACACTGTTTTGTCATTCCTTTTCTTAATCTGTTCTCAGGTAGCGTTCTTCCAAAGAAGTTTCTCCCCCAGTGTTTTTCTTTTTTTTTCCTTTTCTTTTATTATTATTATACTTTAAGTTTTAGGGTACATGCGCACAATGTGCAGGTTAGTTACATATGTATACATGTGCCATGCTGGTGTGCTGCACCCATTAACTCCTCATTTAGCATTAGGTATATCTGCTAATGCTATCCTTCCCCCCTCCCCCCACCCCACAACAGTCCCCGGAGTGTGATGTTCCCCTTATAAGAAAAGGCATTTGTTTTACAAGCCTTATGTCAAAAATAAGCTTCAGCCTGGATTAGAGAGTGTCACTAGCACATAGTAAGTACTGAATAACTATTTGTTGAGAGAATGAATGAATGTCACCTGTCAGTGAGGTATAATATTGCATCCTAACTTTGGATGCAATATTAGAAAATATGCAATATTAGAAAACTAACTTTGGATGCAATATTAGAAAATATGGTTTCTAATAAGAAATTCCCAGTCCTGGAATTTGGTGGGTAGCATTCTCTGTGAATGAGAAAAACAGATTCAGTTTCTGGAAGGCCTCCATTTATGACAGCAGAGAAGAAATCCTGGAGTTTATAAAAACCTGCAAACAGTCCTGATTCTACAGCACATAGTGGGCTAGGAGCTTGGCTGTCATCTTTGCAGTTCCTTCCTTTCTCCATTCCTCCCTTCCTTTCTTTTTTTTTGAGACAGGGTCTCACTTTGGTGCCTAGGCTGAGACTGCAGTGGTGCAATCTCAGTTCACCACAGCCTTGACCTCCTGGGCTCAGGTGATTCTCCTACCTCAGCCTCCCAAGTAGCTGTGCCTACACCCAGCTAATTTTTTGCATTTTTAGTAGAGACAGGGTTTTGTCGTGTTACCCAGGCTGATCTCGAGCTCCGTCCAGGAGCTCGATTTCTTGAGTCCTCAAGAAATCCACCCACCTCGGCCTCCCTAAGTGCTGGGATTATAGGCGTGAGCCACCTCACCAGGCCTCTGTCCTAGCAGTTTCTTATCAGAAGTTTTCAGCTCAGGCCACGTGCAGTGGCTCATGCCTGTAATCCTAGTACTTTGGGAGGCCAGGGCAGGAGGATTGCTGTGCTCAGGAGTTTGAAACAGCCTGGGCAACATAATGAGAACTTGTCTTTCTTTAAATAAGTCTTAAAATAAGTTTTCAGCTCAGCTTTTTGAGGACTATTCTTTGACTGCATATTATTTTTAATAGTGATTTATAATTCCTAAACATTTTCATTTACTTTTCTGACTATAAAAGTAATAAAGCATTAATGTCATCAAAACAACCACACATTGTGACTGTCTGGAATTTTTTTGCCTGCAAAGAAAGGATTTCATTTCCTCAGAAACGTTAAGCTTCTAGTCACTTTATTTTTTTGACCATCTTTTCTTTGATAATTTAGATCAATGTTAGTTATTGATTTGTTGAGAATCCTGGGGACCCCCTCACCACTTTGGGAGAAATTTGCAACGGTCATATTTAATTATGTAATTCAGTACAAAATTAAACCTAATTTTTACTTAATACCTGTTTCTGTTTTAAACTTTTTAATATTTCTTGCATTTTATTAGGGCCATTTAAAAAATGTTGTCTTGCTTCCTATTTACACAGTTAGATTTCTGGTGTTTTTGAACTTCATGGGTAGTTTTAAGCTAATCCTCTTCAGAATAGTACAATGAGAACTTCAAAGAAGCTTGTCTTGATTCCTCACACAGTGCCTGGAACACAGTTAGCACTCAGTAGATATTTAGTGCATGGTGTTCATATGAATGAATTTACTTGCTTTTCAGGGTTTCTCCAAAGAAATTAAAATACCTAAAACCAAATATGTTGGCTATATCAAGGATTATGAAGGAGCCACTTTAATGGGATGTGAGCTAAATCCACGGATCCCGTATACAGAATTTTCTGTCATCATTAAAAAGCAGAAGGAGGTAAGCAGGTGGTTGACTCACTTACCTTCTGTACAGGCCAGTCTTAGCTGGGGTGGGTTGCATTTCCTTGGGTGCTGTGTGTATGTGTTTACTGGATAGCAAACTCTCAGTTTGCTGTGGGTTATCTAGATTTCTTCTCTCTCTCTTTTTTGACACAGCGTCTCTCTGTCACCTAGACTGGAGTGCAGTGGCACTATCTCACTGTAATCTCTGCCTCCTGGGCCCAAGCAATCCTCGTACCTCAGCCTCCTGAGTAGCTAAGATTACAGGCGTATGCTACCATGCCCAGCCAATTTTTCTTATTTTTAATGGAGACAGCATTTCACCATGTTGGCCAGGCTGGTCTCAAACTCCTGACCTCAAGTGATCCACCCGCCTCGGCCTCCCAAAGTATTGGGATTACAGGTGTGAGCCATCGCGCCTGGCCATAGATTTCTTCTTTAAAGGTATCCTTTATCTGTTTCCTTTCTCGGTTACCATTTCTACAAGAGTCATTACTTTTTAAATTTGTGTAAGATACAAAATGTGTAAAATATGGTGACATATTTTAACTTCACCTTCAAGCCATTTTACATTCTGGCCTCATTTTACATTCTGGCCTCAATTATCGTTCCCTCTCTTATCTCTACTTTCATCTCCAAATACTCCAAGTGCATCTATTTACTATTCTCCAAAGTGTTTTGTCCATTAGCCACCCCCTTCACTCAGCACACACATAAATCAAACCGTTTCAGCGTGTGTTCCAGTTCCTCTTCTGAACTTCTCTAGCACCAGTTTGATCCACCTATTTGAATTTCAGTTATTCATCTTACATAGACATTTACCTTACTGTATATTAATCTCTGCTTTTACATTGCAAGTTCTGAAGGCTTATCCTTCTAGGTATTAAGTGATTTGTTATTTGGTATTGAGGTGACATTTTTTATGCATATGAATGAAAAGAGAAGCAGTAAAAGGGAAAGGTTGATAGAGTTGAATACATAATAATTTTAAATTTTCTAAGGCAGAAAAAAAAACACTCATGATGAACAGAACTGGGGAGTACACAAAGGCCATTTATTGAAAGAAAGAACTTTGTGTGTTAAGTCCAGGTTCACCTCCTGGCTGCCCCCATTTGGGTGGAGTTTGCAGCTGTGTCATCCCATATCAATTCCACTTGATACTTCTGTTATTCGTTTAGTGCACTTTTCTCTAACAAATAGCTAAGGAGGACATCTGTCTTATACCCATCTTTGTTTTCTGGTTTCTACTAACCTCCTTAATCCCCGTTCTTAGTTTTTTGTCAGGCATTATCTACGTAACAGCTCCAAAGCTTTTTACACAGTGTCTGGTGCATAGTAGTTACTCATTAAGTATTTTTCTTTTACTTAAAGTGGCTCAGTCTTGTTCTTATGTTTCCTGGGGAAGTGAGCAAAGGCTTTTTTTTTTTTTTTTTTTGAAAATACAAACAACTTTTGTTGCTTTTTGTTCAAAGATGTCAGCCTAAGAGAGAATTCCAAGTAGGCACTTGGAAGAGTTAATAAAGCACAGCAGGCTCCTCTCTCCCTGTCTCTCTGAAGAGCTGGCTTTCCTCATTGTTCTCTCTGGAGCTTAATGAGCAGGTCTGGATTCAGCAGCACATCGTTCCGCATTAGAGGCTGCTGGCCAACTAAAGCCATCACCCCACTGTCAGCTGCTCTTTCCTCATTCCTCCTCCCAGCAGCACTAATTCATCCCCACGGTGTTAGCTGAGAGCAGGATTCCCTTGGCAGAGTCTGCAAATTCACATTGTACATGATCTGTTGGCCCTTCAAACCTACAGGGGAACGCCAGAAGCGCAGAGCTATTTTAGATGGCTAACAAAGCAGTCAACTTTTTAGAAGCCAAGGCTCCCTCCCCATTCTTTTTTCTCCTCTCCTCCCGCTCTGCCTCCAGCCTTCCCTCACACATTCCGTTGAATAGGTGATGGAGGTTTGGAGATCCTAACCTAGTTTTTTAAAAAGCTATCTGAAGTCACTTCAATAAAAGTATATTTGGATTCATGTAGTATTTTTTTCCACAGAATTCAGTTGATTTTTTATAAGTATTATTTATTCCAACTGTGAAAAACCCCTCAAGGAAGGTAGGGATTCATGGTGGCAGCAAAGAAACAGTGAATATTCTGAGGCATTTCCTAGCCCCTAAAAGTATACAGGAGCAGAATAAGTTGTAGTTGTCATTAGTAGAGATAGAGAAAACTAATATAGTTGGACAGGTGGACCAAGAGTGGAGAGTTAAATGCTACTTTGTGAGTGTTGACTCCAAGGGAAAGGTAGGATCTGTAGGGGCCTCATGTCACCTGACATGGCTTTGTGGGAGATTTGTTTTGAACTGGGCAGCCTGGTAATGAAATCTGCATTAGCGGAGTCTCAGAGTCCAATGTAAACAGATTTGTGGGCACATGAACAGGTAGGACCATTGTTATGTTGGTGATGAAGGCACTATTTGAGAAAGTGCGCAACAGGCTATGAGCAAGCATAATTGGGTGTATATGTGCCTGTGTCTGTGTGTGTGTGTGTGTGTGTACATACATATACCTATGTACATGTATGTGTGGATAGGCTGGGTGGTGGGTGGGGGGATAAATTCTTAAATCTTAATCTACATGTGACAATACAAGGAATTAGGGTTGGAGAAGCCAAAGTAAGGATGGGGAAACTCAATGCAATTTTTTTATAAGGAGACATGCGAAGACTGGGTGATGTATTGGAGATGGGGAACTACTCCACTGAAATTTTCTGCTTTGGGAGACCCTAAAACTGACAGCAGTAGATCACAGGACTAAGCTATGGACTTCAGGAGAAGAAGATGAGGACATACTTTCATTTGGAAGGCATTGATTTTATGGTCATGGTAGGGAGTTGAAGTGAAGATATTTTCTAGGGAGGTGAAGTTAATACACTAGAACACAATGAAAATATCTCCTTTCTGAGATGCAAGTCAAAACCACAATGCGATACCATCTCACACCAGTCAGAATGGCTATTATTAAGAAGTTAAAAAAATAACAGATGTTGGCAAAGCTGTGGAGAAAGGGAATGCTTATACACTCTTGGTAGGAATGCAAATTAGTTCAGCCCCTGTGGAAAGCAGTTTGGAGATTTCTCAAAGAATTAAAAATAGAATTACCATTCCACACAGCAATCCTATTACTGAGCATATACCCGAAGGAAAATAAATTGTTCTTACAAAAAGATACATGTGCTCTTATGTTCATTGCAGCACTATTCACAATAACAAAGACATGAAATCAATCCAGGTGCCCATCAAAGGTAGATTGGATAAAGAAAATATAGTACATATACACCATGAAATATTATGCAGCCATAAAAAAGAACAAAATCATGTCCTTTGCAACAGTATGGGTTTAGCTGGGGCCATTATCCTAAGCAGATTAACACAGGAACAGAAGACAAAATACTGCATGTTTTCTGTTATAAGTGGGAGCTGAACATTGGGTATACATGTTCACAAAGATAGGAACAGTAGACACTGGGGTTTCCAAAAGAGGCAAGAGAGGGAGAGGAGTAAGGGTTGAAAAACTACCTGTCAGGTACTGTGCTCACTGCTTGGGTAGTGAGATCATTAGAAGCCCAAACCTCAGCTCACACAGCATACCCATAATACCCCCTGTATCTAAAATGAAAACAATAAATTAAAAAAGATCTCTTCTCCGTACTGATTACTGGAGGTACAGAGAGCTTAGGACGCCTCCCATTCCCATTAACAGTCACTTCTCAGGAGCCCACAATCTTTAAGGTGCTACATGAGGTGTGTGGAAGCCATCTGTAGGTCATTGCGTTTGAGAGTCCCTTGGTGAAGAGAAGGAAACTTTTCAAATTGAAACAGTCTTCAGCATATTCTCTGAAGGTATCGATTTAAAAGATTGCCATTGGGATTCTTTTTTTTTTTTTTTGAGACGGAGTCTCACTCTGTCACCCAGGCTGGAGTGCAGTGGCATGATCTTGGCTCACTGCAAGCTCCATCTCCCAGGTTCACGCCATTCTCCTGCCTCAGCCTCCCGAGTAGCTGAGACTACAGGCGCCACCACGCCCGGCTAATTTTTTGTATTTTTTAGTAGAGAAGGGGTTTCACTGTGTTAGCCAGGATGGTCTCGATCTCCTGACCTTGTGATCTGCCCACCTCGGCCTCCCAAAGTGCTGGGATTACAGGCGTGAGCCAGCGCGCCCAGCCAGGATTCTTTTTTTAAAGATTTGGACTTATAATAAATAAATGGACTTAAAATAAATAAATGGAAAGCACCCATCTAGATCAGCCCTGTCAAAAGTGACAGTCAGTAGCCACATGTGGCTACTGAGTACTTGATATGTGGTTAGTCAAAATTAAGGCATGCTGTAAGTATAAAATCCTCTGATTTTCTTTTCTTTCTCTTTCTTTCTTTTTTTTTTTTTTAAGAGGAAGTCTCGCTCTGTCACCCAGGCTGGAGTGCAATGGCACAATCTTGGTTCACTGCAACTTCCACCTCCCAGGTTCAAGCAATTCTCCTGTCTTAGCCTCCTGTGTAACTGGGATTACAGGCATGCACTACCATGCCCAGCTAATTTTTTGTATTTTTAGTAGAAATGGGGTTTCACCATGTTGGCCAGGCTCGTCTCGAACTCCTCACCTCAAGTGATCCACCCACCTCGGCCTCCCAAAGTGCTGGGATTATAGGCGTGAGCCACTGGCACCTGGCCAATCCTCTGATTTTCAAGAGTTCATATGAATAAAGCAATGTAAAATATCTTACACTTTTTTCCAATTGTATGTTACAATGACATTTTAGATATAATGGGTTAAATGAAATACATTATTAAAATCAATTTCACCTGTTTCTTTTTGCCTTTTAAAAATGCAGCTAGTAGAAAAATTTAAATTACATGAGTGGCTTGTATTATGTCTCTATTGGACAGCACTGATCTGGATTTACTAGGAATATACTTTTACTAGTCCCATTCATTTTATGAAGTTATTTGTTTAACTGTTAGGATTACATATTCATGCTGCAGTATTTACCAGCTATATGTTTGAAATCAATCAGGAAGTAGATTTTTTTGTTTTCCTTTGTGAATGCAATTAGTGATTTCTATTGTTTTGTTTCGTTTTTTCAAAATTTCGTTATGATATGTTTAATTTCTGGATGGGATTTTTTAGTTGTTGTTGTTTTTTTTTTTTTTAAAGGGATAACCTCACTGTCTTGGAAGTAGTTACCTCAGCACATTAATAATTTTTTTACAAAACAAACAAAACATCTCTCAAAATTCCTCAGTCAGTGTGATGGCTCATGTCATGGTTGTGTTGCTTTAATAGATGATACTTTAAATTGCACTATTCTTTTCTTTCTTCTCATGACAGCCTACTATTATAGAGCTGCTTTTTTGATGCAGCTGGAATAGGTTGGAGCTCCAGCCTTGAAAAATTTAAATAGTAAAGCTTTTTGACTACTGTAGGCTTTTGGGACTTTCTGGGGCCCGTTTACCTGCCTCTCTAGTCTGAAGGGAACAGTTCCTAGTTATGGGAAGTGAAGAGGTTCTGTCACTTGACCGAGTAGTGAATGCTCAGGGCTGCTTTCCTGTAATTCTGGTAGAGCCTCCTCAGAGAAGCAGGGCAAAATAATTGGCTTTTATGCTACAGATGACAAGTGGGCCCTAGGGGCTGTGTGTTTTCTCAATATTGGCTTTTCTGGATGGCAGGGACAAGTAACTTAAAGACGTTTTTGTGAATGTCACTAAATAGACATGGTATAATATAATCTGTTCATTTCTTACCTGTTAAATAGCATTCACCCCTTTCTCCCATCTTGTTTCATAAAAAAGACTGTTTTGTTAGGAAAACATTTCATTAGGTTGACTGACTTGAACTGTATCCATAGACTTCTTTCCCTAAACACATTTCCTTCCTATGCTTTACAGATAATCAAAAAGCTGATTGAAAGAAAACAGGCACAGATTCGAAAAGTTTACCCTGGACTTTCATGTTTTAAAGATGGAGTTCGACAGATTCCTATAGAAAGCATTCCTGGAATTAGTACGTATAGACCTTCTTTTAAAAGCGAAATTTTTTAGTAATGCCGTGATTTGTGTTTGAAACAATTTCCAGAATGCAGTAACTTCGAAAGCTTCATTGCCCTGCCCATCTCTGTGTTATCTCTAGTCTTTTAAGAAGACAGCAAATGTCATCCTTTTATGTCTTCCCTACCACCCAATACAAACAAACCAAAGTGAGCTTAGATGCCCCCTTGTAATAGCTGTTAATATCCACCACGTATTAAGAGTCTGCCATTTGTAGCACAGTGCGAATTATTACGCATTTGCAACCTTGAAAGCAGGGAATCCTATTTTATAAATGGGGAAATTGAGTTCCAAAGCAGTTAGATCATTTACTGTTAAAGGGCACATAGCCAGTAACGGTCAGAATGAGAAGCAGCCCAGTTCTGATGTCCAAACACCTTACTGTTTGCACCATGTCTCATTACCACTGTGGTTGCAACCTCTAAGATCTGTGCTTGACGAAACTAGTCTCCCCAAACTGCTAAAAAATATCATTTGTTATGTGTGCTGGAAATCATATACCTTGTTTCATGTTCCCTATTTTACAGTAGTTTTCCTAAGGGTTCTTGTCTGTATGTTAGAGTTGAGTTGCATTGGGTTAAACCATACCAAATAGTTGTTTTTATAGGTCAAAAGCCATTGAATATCATTTGGCAATTTTATTCAGTTCAAATCCAAGTTCTTTTTAGTATATTTAAGCTTTAATAAACAAAACAAAGTCAAACAAGCAAAAATTTTCCAGAAAAAATAAAATGTTATTTGGACAAGATATATCACTTTATTATATGTGCCCTCTGGCAGATCTTACTTTTATGCTAAATCCAGAAATCCTACTTCCATGTATTATCTCTATTAATGACATAATAGCAACCATATCATTGAATGCCTACTTGTGCCACGCATTTATCTGTGGTTTTTTTTTCTACATCAACTACTCTCAACAGGGGTAAAACCACCTAATTTTTAGGGTTCTGTTTTATAGATTGATAAACTAAGAGGCAACTTACTCTTATTTAGGGTGAGTTACCTTTTAAGGAAAGAACAGGAAATCCCATCCAGATCTGTCAGACTCCAGGCTGTTTTCTATCTGCTACACTAAACTTTCTTGCATTACAAGCAGGGCCTTAGCCAAATAGAACAGAGACCAGGACAGAGTTTGTTCTGACCTAAAATAACAGCTTAACTCTTTTACAGGGTGATCAGCCAAAAATTTGACTTCCAGTTTAAAAAATACACAGGCCCACAGTACTGTACATATTTATTTTTTATGCTCTCCACTGAAAGGTTGGTGTTCCTGCTTTAAAACACTAACATATGGGGCAGCGTTGTTAGTCTTGGAAATGTTTTATATTGTTAGTGGTATAAGGAAGTAACTAATTGCCATTAATTTCAGTCTTTTCTCAGAAGTAGACTTTTATTGAGTCATGCCTATAATTTCTTGTTTTTGATAAGTATTAACTATGTTATTCTCTTGACCAAAAGCACTTCTCATTCAGTGTTTCATTCTGTTGACGTATAGGAGAGACAGGCTGGAAACCGAGTGGAAAAGAGAAAAGGTAAGTATGACGGGCAAGAGGATGTTAGTGGAAGTGATTTTTTTTCCCCACCCAGCAACTTAAAGAAAAACGGCAAACTAATTGTAATCACTAACACAACAGTTGGTGGGTTTTGAGTTTCCTAAGACATTCTGGAATGGTTCCAATTTTAGGTTTTTGTAAGAATGAGCTGAATAGTAATCAGCTGGCAATAGGGTAAAAATCTAATCATTGCTCCTTGTTTCCCTTTTTCCTTTCAAGTAAAGAGCCCAGAGACCCTGACCAGCTTTACAGCACGCTCAAGAGCATCCTCCAGCAGGTGAAAGTGGGTGTCCTCTTTATTCACCTCATGCAAATATTTTGAAGTGATTTCCCACATGGAATTTCCATATTAGATACCTTACTTTTTTCTTTACCCAAGAGCCATCAAAGCGCTTGGCCCTTCATGGAACCTGTGAAGAGAACAGAAGCTCCAGGATATTATGAAGTTATAAGGTTCCCCATGGGTAATGCCATTAACATTTTCTAAGTATAGATTTAAAACTCTGGATGGCGGTGTGGGGGACAAATGGTTGCTGAGGTTGATTTGTACTCCTTTGCTTAGGGTAGGAAGTGTATGACGGGTGGTGGGATTCCATGCACCGTGGCGGGGCAGTGAGGGCAGAGAAGTGGGTGGCTGTGTTCATTAGAGACATTCTGCAGCTGTTGTTTAGAGCCCACATGAGCTTAATGACACTAGATGGAGAAAATCCAGGGTAACTGCAGACAGCACTAGATTTGAAAGCTGGCACTTTAGATATAACTTTGCTTATATTCTAACTCTTTGGTGCAAATAGAAAAACATCAGCCTATCCTCTTGATATGCTTTGTGTCTGTCGTAAATAGTATTCCTTTGAATAATTATTCAAGATAATAATGAAAGAAGTTAGATTAAACTACTTGACTGCTGTACTTTCAGAGGGAGAAATTCTACTTACCACAATTCTTGATTTTCCATGCCGTTGATGGGTACTGTTAATGTCACTGTATATACTCCTTATTTTACGCTTTGTCTCATATCCAAAATCAAACAAAAAAGGATGTCTTCAGAAATGTAGAATTGTGCAGTTTGGTGCTGTGCCCACACCACTCTAAAATTAATGATTAATTGAATCAATTGAGGTCGCTCAAATTAAACTAATTTGGCATTGTGTGGGTGACAGACAACTAGTTGAAATGTTTTCTTTTTATCAGCTATGTGGCCATGTGTTTGGAGAGAGCCAGAGTCTTCTGTCACTTTTCTACCTGTAATCTATTCCAGGTGCTAAGAATTGTGAAAGTCCAGCTTGGGTAATGTAGTGAGACCCTGTCTCTACAAAAAGTAAAAAATTAGCCAGGTGCAGTGGCACACGCCTGAGGCCCCAGCTACTTGGGAGGCTGAGGTTGGAGGATCACTTGAGCCTGGGAGTTTGAGGCTGTAGTGAGCTGTGATTGCACCACTGCACTTCAGCCTGGGCACTGGAGGGAGACCCTATCTCAAAAAAAAAAAAAAAAAAAAAAAATTGTGGAAGTGTTAAAAATGTGAAAAGGAAGAGTGAAAGGGACGCATTAGCTCCTTGAAAACTGAGTTATTTACAGGTGTTTTCTATAGCATTTAAATGTTTCACATGAATATTTTATATATTTGTAGTAATGATTTCAGTAGCCTACACCCTTTAAAGTGAACACACATCTATATGCTTTTCTTTCCCTCTTCTCTCTGACTTACCACTATTTATTTCAGTACAAGAAAATAAAGGGTAGGGTTGACTCAGTCTAGAATTCTGAATGGAAGGCTGATTTGGGAATCAATATTGTCCACTATGTGCAAAATATGTTAAAACTCTTTGTGTCCATTTCTAACCATAAATTAACTGATTTTTGCATCCTCTTCCTCTGGACCATCTCAGCTTCTTTTGGGAAACCCCCATGGGAAGTTATGTGACTTTGGGGCCCTTTCAGCCCCTGTCCACATGCACTCTGACAACGTGCAGCGATAGGTCTAGCAGATCCCATCGATCATAGCCTACTTGCAGCCTGCTTTCTGAAAGTGTTTTGCTTGGTCCAGCCCGTGAAGGTTGTGAACTTCTCCAGTTGGATACCACCTGTATGCATAGCTGAGTCTCACGACGGGGGGAAACTGACCTAATTGAGCAAGGCCAGTGATGGGCTGAAATGTGTGCTGGACAAAGTTAATTAAAACTATAAATGGTGTTCTTCAGTGGGGCAGTATTTTTTTTTCTTGGTATTGTTCAGATGCTGAGTAAAATATTTAGTCTTGTCCCCAAGATTATCTTGTATTTGAAGACAAGATTGACAAATCAATAATTTTACATTTTCCCACTATTTCCTTATTTGATTTTTCTAATAACATTACTTTTCT
The DNA here is from genome assembly GCF_028885655.2 of Pongo abelii. Lineage (NCBI taxonomy): Eukaryota > Metazoa > Chordata > Mammalia > Primates > Hominidae > Pongo > Pongo abelii. The sequence goes on along the minus strand of NC_085928.1, from coordinate 134,595,079 downwards.
TTCCCCATATTCTAAAAAACTGTTTCTCTCATATGGATGGGATCTAACCTGTTTTACTTAGGGAGTCACACACTGGACATCACCTGTATAGTCTGGCCCAAGCATGACTTCTTGTTACCCATGGATGGCTAGGCAGGGTTTTCCTGCTTACCCAGAATTCCCAAGTTAAGGGGAAAGGACATGAAAACAGAATAATTTAATGGTGTCTCTATATTTGGTACCACCAATATTTAGTCACCTTTTTTAACCACCTCATTTTGTCAATTGAAAAAACTCTAAGAAGGCCAGAGGAAGAAGAATGCTATCTATAGCTTTAGAATAGAAAGGAAGTATTCAGAATTGGTTATAGTTATTCAGAAAAGTCCAGAAACCTCCATAATTCTTGCTTTGTTTCTGCTGCATTTTAGGCTCTCTCCATCTTTTCTTACCCATCTCCTAAAAAAAGTTCGAAAAGCTTTTGGACAAACTTCTTTGTGTCGTGTCATCCTTTTACTCCCCCTCCCCCTTTTTGGGGGGTACATGTTTCTTCCTTTTAAAACATTATAAATATTATATTGGGCAGCATATCTTAAGTGGTAGACATTTAGGTGGAAAAGTGAAAGGAATGTAAACATCTACTTTTACTTAGGGCCAATTTCATTCATTGTTTTTTTCTTCTTTAAATGAGAGAACATTTTGATCTGTTCAGTCACACTTGGATGGGACATTTAGTGTGGGATTTGATGAGTCTTTGTGTTTCTTAACGCTTTTAGATTTTTATCTCTCTCCAAACTGTTTTAGAGAAGAAAGAAAAGTTGAAAGTTGAATTTACAGATGTGATGACATACACGCTAACCAAGATAGGCTTTAATCAAGAGATAGGCAGAAGCAGCTTTTCTCCATTTCTTCTTTGATGCTTTTGTGGTGGATTTAGGATATTGATGCAAATGAATTCCTTCCCATTTGGGGATATTGTACATACATTTACTTACCTTATTAAATGATGATCCCAATGTATTTGGTTATAGGTTTCTTTCCCCCTGGACATTTTATAACATACTTATAATTTGGGATATTGGTAGTCAGAGGTGGGTTTTTTTTTTTCCCATTTGACTTATTTTTCCACACATAGTTAATACAATTATGACTTCAAGACAACCAGGGAACCATAAATAGACAATGTTAGTGTCTATTCTAATCTGCATAGAATTCCTTAAATTAGTCCTGACAGTGAGGATTGAGGAAACCCCACTTTAGTTTTATCAGTTTAGATGGAGTACTGTTTTCACCTGTAAAATACTACAATTTAAAGCAAGTAGCTATATTGGGAAATATTCTTTGCAATAGTCTCACAAGGCTTACTTGCTTTAGAAAATAGATTATTAAATGAAGTTTGTTATTCTTATTTCATTGATGGAGCTTGAAGCAAATTCATTTGAATCATTTTACATGCAAGGGCACTGGTGTGTTCACAGATGTATTTATTATCAGTTTCTCTACTCTATATGACACCAAAACAACTGTGAGTTTAGTGAAACAAACGCAGTCTGATTGTTTTAAGTAATTAAATGATTGAATACAAACGTTCCACCTGCTCTACTCCGTATACATAGAGCCTCTTCTGTATAATTCTGACTCAATAGCTAACAGTAGTCAGTTCATCATACTTATTGTTGCTAATCTGCCTAGCTTCCTTGTGCTGAATAGGGGATTGAACCAGATGACTAATAATGGTCCGTTTAATGCTAAAATGGCTGTGATTTTACATTTTTAAAAAACCCACAAAAGAATGAACTTAAGATTTAAGAACTGTTTTCCTTGGTCATAAGAATTTCTCTTAAATAAAAGCATTGGGATGATAAAAATGTAATCAAACCAACAACATAGATTTCTTTCCCAGTCCCAGTTTTGTCAGCTGGTGTTTAAAAGGAGTCAAAGATTGCTAATATTTTTTTTTCCTGTGCAGATCTGAAAACCATGAGTGAACGCCTCAAGAATAGGTACTACGTGTCTAAGAAATTATTCATGGCAGACTTACAGCGAGTCTTTACCAATTGCAAAGAGTACAACCCCCCTGAGAGTGAATACTACAAATGTGCCAATATCCTGGAGAAATTCTTCTTCAGTAAAATTAAGGAAGCTGGATTAATTGACAAGTGATTTTTTTCCCCTCTGCTTCTTAGAAACTCATCAAGCAGTGTGCCTAAAGCAAGGTGGTTTAGTTTTTTACAAAGAATTGGACATGACGTATTGAAGAAACTTGTAAATGTAATAATTAGCACTTTTGAAAAACAAAAAACCTCCTTTTAGCTTTTCAGATATGTATTTAAATTGAAGTCATAGGACATTTTTTTTATGGAATAGATTTTAATCTATTTACTACTATTAAGGTAAATTTTCTATGGCATGTCCATTAGCTGACTATTTCATGATAGATGATTAGGGGTTTCCTCAAAACCTGTGTGTGAGGAAATTGCACATAGTAGCAAAATTTGGGGAAATCCATAAAATTTTCAGACCATGAATGAATGTTTCCATTTTTTTCTAATGGAATGTGAGAGTTTATTTTTATTTTATTCTGAAGGACTTTAAGGAAGGGATACATGATTTAAAAAAGCCTGTAAGAGGTGAAATATGTGATGTTTGAAGTCTCTTTATAGACTTTTTATATATATTTTTTAAAACACTCATCTAGATGAGGTGCTTTGAGCAGTTCTGAAAAATGCAGTTCCAGGAAAGCAACTGCTTTGGTTCCTAAGGAAGAAATTCTAAATAATGCAAACTTTTTAAATAAGCATCTAGGTTTTTGATAATTCTGTCTACTTACAATAAACTTGTTAGTACATAACCACTATTTTAATAATTATTTTCTCTACACAAATGTGTAATATCATATTTGACTTTGCTTATGCAGGCCATAAGTTCCAAAAGAAAATTTCCCTGCCCACAAAGGCATAAACTTGAAAACACATGAGATTGAATCAACATGCTTTAATAGGAAAAGATGTGTGGTCTATATATGTATCAATCTGGTGAATCCTCATTCTAATAAAGGTTCTTTTTCTTTTCTGTGATACACACAGCCACACTGATAATATGTAAATGAACATTTTCCTTTTTTTCTCTCCAGATTATGTTTATTGTCTGAGGTAAATTAAATTCCCACCAGGGTTTGCTGTCAGTATTTTAACACCCACATTAGTATATGGGTCCAGGGTCATAACCCCCTAAAATCCATCATGCAACCTTATTAATCTGTCTTGGGATTCCAGTTTAGTGCTTGGATTTATTTCCTGATTACACTACATAGAAAAGTGAGATATCTGCCATCCCAACTCTGGGAAAACCAACTAATATACAACCATGTAAATGAAGGCCATCTTGATGGTCTCAACACTAATTTTTATGATGCAAATTTATAAACTGATTTTTGTAAAGGACAAAGTTTTAAAAGTGTATTTAACTTGATGTTTTCTATCAGCATAAATAAAATGATCATGAATAGTCATTAAAAACAGTTGCCAGTGATAATCTGCATGAAGGAAAAAGAACCCTGCAAATGGCTATTGAGTAGGAAGTATTGTTTTTGATATGTAAGAGATATTCAGAATGCTCACACTGAAAATGCCTCAACTTTTTAAAGTATAAGAAACCACCATGAGTGGTGTCTAGATTTCTAATGAAGAATCATGATACAGTTTGGATTAAGTATCTTGGACTGGTTTTAAACAGTGCTTTGTACCGGATCTGCCGAAGCATCTGTCCAGCTGGTATCCTGTGAAAGTTTGTTATTTTCTGAGTAGACATTCTTATAGAGTATTGTCTTTAAAATCAGATTGTCTCTTCTATATTGAAAGCATTTTTATGTTTTCTAATTTAAAAATTAATATTTTCTTATAGATATTGTGCAATAAAGCTGAAGTAGAATGTGTGGTTTTTGCAAATGCTTTAACAGCTGATAAAATTTTACATTTGTAAAATTAATATATTGTACTGGTACAAAATAGTTTTAAATTATATTTTAAAAAGCTTCCAATCTTGTGGTGTGTTTTATTCATTCAGTAGGCTGAGGTTAACAGAACAAATTGTGATCTGGTTGATGACCATCAATTGAATCCTTAAACCTTAGATCTTAAGCATTCTGTTGCATTTGGGGGAGGTTTCATAAAAAATCCATAGCTCATCAGTAAGAGATTTTCAGGAGAGACACTTAACTCTGTCTTTTGAGTTATCCACTGCATCTTACCCACTCACCCGCTAAACAATAACAAAAAAGATCCATTGAAAGAAGAGTGTTGTTGGTTTAGAAATTAGAAGATTTTTGTTTTTATGCTTTGCATCTGTGAAATATATAAATGATGAGAGAAAAATACAGCCGATTTTTAAACATCTCCCATATGAGCTTCTAATGTGACTCAAAATGATGTCTGTAGGAAAGAATACTATATCCTTTTGGGGTTTGAGAGGACCCAACCAAGAGAACCCCTCTTCCTTACTGAAATCTAAACCAATTTGAGAAGTTTAAAAAAAAAAAAAAGGCATATGATGGCCAAAGTATTACCTTTAATACTAGTAAAATGGATATTGGAGAATGTGGCTTCCTTTTATCTGTGGAAAATGAGCTTTCTAAGGCTGAAACCCAGAATGTGATTGAACAGCTGCTCTGTACCACTGTTCTGTACCCCAGAATGTATTGACAAGCTGCTCCGTCCCCCACTAATGGGGCAGGGACTTTCCCATTAAGCTTAGTGCAGGCCAAGAGCAGTGGTGCTCTCTGAAGGCAGGCCAACCCCGAAGAGGCCCAGGTGACAGCGGGGCATATCAACCTATGTCCATAATAACCTATGGTAAGTATGTTCTTACTTAACTCCTTAATTAGGCAAGTCCTTCCCAGGGGAAGAATGAATGAGGAGACAGAAGGAAGCCAGGAGATGACATATGTCCTCTTTCAAGGAAGAAAACTTCTGTAATGGAGAATAAGTCTACTTCAATCAATAATTAAAAATCGGTCATATTTATTAGAAGCAAATGGTGAGAGGGAGACTTTGAGGTTTCCATTTTACCCGGACAAACAATTTATATTTTCAGAAACTGAGAAGTAGAAACAAGATCAGACTGAGGTACTGTGGACCAGTTAATTATCTGTCACCCCTTTAAGCTAATATTCTTTAGACTAACCCTCAGTGTTTATTTAAAAGGATTCTAAGTGCTGCACAAGGAAGGATAACTGGTGGCAGCTCTTGTTAGAGCTATTCCTGCTCTGTCTCTTAACTAGCATTCTCCTCTTACCAAAGTGAAAATGCCAAAGAAAAGCAATCATTTATTCTGGAATATCAAAGGTCATAAATGGTTGCAAGTTCTTATTTAAGAGGTAGTAATTAGGTTGACATTTTTTTCATCTGTTGAAATATATGTTTAAAATTCTTGACCATTCAGACATTTTTTCCTGGCAGAAGAAAGGTATCTGTGTAAGGGGTAGTGGAGGGTGGACAGGGAAGGTGGTGGCAGGGACTGAAATCAATGGCTCTGAGTCTTAAAGCTCCTGGTATTAAAGTGGTATTTACTTTCTTCTTTGGGTGTATCAGTGCTATCAGTATAAGTGATGATGAAGATTGGCAGGATGAAAACAATGTTACTAATGTCTCAGGTAAAGAGCTGAAAATGAATTTAAAGAGACAAAAAGAGCAAATGAAAGATTTCCAGGTATACTCTGGAGGAAGAGCTTCAACAAAGTAAAAAAAAGATGCATAAGGAAGTGAGAAAACAACCATAAGCATTATGAAAGTTCCTCTTTAATGTATTTATGTATATTTATGTATTTATATATAAATACATAAATTTATATATATAAATAAATATACAAATATATAATGTATTTATATATTGATTTATTTATGGGAACATCTTTACTTGTGCAAAAAGGAAGCTAACAATGACAAAGCTAGAGATTTTCTTTGGGTTTATTAAAAAGCAGTATTTCAACAGAGCAGAGAAAAATTAAAAGTCAAGCTTCCTGCCCCCTCTTCTTATTGGGAAGTCCGACAACTTTCACAGGATCAGGAGTTGAAAAAGATGAGAAATGATACGTGTAATTTGTGTGTGTGTATTTATATACATGTATATACATTTATATACAGTCATGTACCACTTAACGATGGGGATACCCTCTGAGATGCAATGTTAGGTGATTTTGTTGGTGTGTGAGCATTCTAGAGTGTACTTACACAGTCCTGAAGCTCCATAGTATGGCCTATGGCTCTTAGGCTAGAAAACTGTATAGCATTTTACTGTACTGAATACTGTAGGCAACTGTAACACAATGGTAAGTATTTGTGTATCTAAACATATCTAAACATAGAAAAGGTGCAGTAAAAATATGGTATTATAATCTTATGGGACCACCATAGTATATACAGGCTATTGTCCAAAGATCTTCATTTGACATGACTCTGGGTATGTGTATGAAATTTTATGAGCTGAACCAAGGGTTACCAGTCTCAGTTTATCTAGGTTTGAAGTTCTTTAAAAGAAATCCTGGAGAACTTGGAGGCTAAGGACCTTCTGAAAATAATGCACGTTTACATGTGTGCACTTTCTGCATATCAGTTCACTTGGTCCTTGGACCCTCCTGAAGTTCATTGGTGAACCCCAGTTTAAGAATCTTTGCTCTCACTAGCTTGGGCAACGTAGTGAGACCGTATCTCTACCAAAAATACAAACAAAAAACATTTAGCCAGGTGTGGTGGTGCACAGTGGTGGTCCCAGCTACTTGGGAAGTTGAGGGGTGGGAGGATTACCTTAGCCTAGGAGGTCAAGGCTATGTGAGCCTTGATTGTGCCACTGCACTCCAGCTTGGGTAACAGCGAGACTGTCTCAAAAAAAAAAAAAAAAAAAAAAAAAATCTTTGCTCCGTCAACCTCCCATCTTCTGCTGTTAACAGATGGACATCTAGTTTCTACTTAAAAACATCTGTGAATGGGAAATTTGCCTTTTTATGCAATAGTACTGCCCATCAGTGGGACAGGCAAAGCTTTATAAGAAAGCCCATAGGTTGGGTTGAAGTCAGCTGTTTATGATCAAGCTCTAATTCAAGTTTCCCACGAAGTACTATTAAGTTAGTGTGCCAGCACTGTTTCTATCCCTCAACACACCCAAGCATACTTGTACAGTTGTAGCTATGGGCACAGCTCAAGATCCTGTCTACATTTTTAGGCTGGGCACAGTGGCTCACGCCTGTAATCCCAGCACTTTGGGATGCCGAGGCAGGTGGCTCACCTGAGGTCAGGAGATTGAGACCAGCCTGACCAACATGATGAAACCCTGTCTCTACTGAAAATACAAAATTAGTCGGGCATGGTGGCGCATGCCTGTAATCCCAGCTACTTGGGAGGCTGAGGCAGGAGAATCACTTGAAACTGGGAGGTGGAGGTTGCAGTGAGCCGAGATTGCATCATTGCACTCCAGCCTGGGCAACAAGAGCGAAACACCATCTCAAAAGGAAAAACATTTTTAAAAATTGAGGTATAGTTAACATACAAGAAAATGCACCGGTCAGGCCAGGTGTGGTGGGTCATGCCTATAATCCCAGAACTTTGGGAGGCCGAGGCAGGAGGATCGCTTGAGCCCAGGAGTTTGAGACCAGCCTGGCCAAACATTGTGAGACCCTGTCTCTATTAAAAAGCATAGGTCTTAGGTGCTAAGTTTGATGACTTTTGGCAATTGTCTACACCAGTATAATCACGACACTAAAGACGGGACATTCTTATCACCTAAGAAAAGTTCCCTCGTGCTCCTTTCAGGTCAATTCTCCTTCCCTGTCTCCAGAAAACCACTTCTGATTTTTGTCACCATAGATTCGTTTTGTGTGTTACTTGATTTCATATAAATGGGGTCACAGTTTGCACTTCCTGGGGTCTGGCTCATCCACATTGTAATATGTATCAGAAGTTCATTCCTTTTTATTGCTGAAGAGTATACTATTGTAATAGTCCACAATTTGTTTATCTTCTCAAGTTTAGTGGACATTTGGGTAGTTTCTATGTTTGGGTCTTACAATAAGGATGCTATAAACATTTTCTTTGTAGGTCTTTTTGTAAACATATGCTTTCATTTCTCTTAAGTGAATACCAAATAGTGAAATTGTTAGGTCAAGAAGTAGACGTGGGCTTAATTTTATAGGAAGTTCCCCCTACCCTTGTATTAACCTGTGAGGCATTTTTTATTCCAGTTCCAATATTTACTGTTACCTATTCCTTCTAAGTTTTACATTTATAAATTACAAATTTGTCAATTATATGATGTTTTCTCATATTCATGTTATTGAAAAAAATATTGAACAGGATGAGGGAGAGGATGAAACTTTCCATTATGATGCTGGATACCAATTTGCAAGATACTAAAGATCAAAATCACTTGAGTGAGTATGTGAACTCTCCTAACAATCCTGATCCAGGCTACATTTCCCACCTTTTCTATAATACCAAGCTGGAATAAATTTTAATTACTCTCTGTTTTACTTATTACATGTATCTTCTTGCACAAATGCTACTTCCCAACACCCTTTATGATGAAACACCATATTTATTATCTTGAGTCTATTCTCATTAGACATGTTTTTTTTTTTTTTTTTGAGACAGAGTCTTGCTCTGTTGCCCAGACTGGAGTGCAGTGGCGCGATCTCGGCTCCCTGCAAGCCCCACTTCCCGGGTCCACGCCATTCTCCTGCCTCAGCCTCCCGAGTATAGACACATGCTTTTCTGCTCAAAGCTGTAGTGAGGATGTGTTTAATGTATGTGAAGATGGTCTCAAGTGAATGTAAAACACTATATAAAAATTTTAAGTTAACACTATAAATTTAAAAAAGGCTTTTTACCTAAACCAGTATTGAAGTATTGTTAATATGACTATTGTTTTATTTGTACTGGTACTAAGTAGGTTTGAATGAGCAGATAGAATTTAGTGCAGATAGTCAATCTGTGGATGCTGCATAGATTCCTATAACCAAGTAATTTCCTCAGGAATCTACCACTTATCGAGCACTTAGTAAGTGTTAAGCACTCTTCTAAGCATTTTATATGTACTAACTCATTGAATCCTTACAAAATTCAATGAAAATACTGAGATACAGAGAGGGAATTTTCCCAAAAAAGGCAAATGCAGGGATTCTGGATCCAGAGTCAGTGTTCTTCAGTGCTATGCAATGCCACAGCTACATTTAAAGAATGATGGTCCTAGTTTGTTGCAGCATGAAGTATCTGGATATTAAGGCTACCAACCATAGTTCCTATTCCTTCACATTTCCCTGCAAATTCCTATTCCACATTTATTAAGCATCTCCTATGTTTAAAATGATAAAGATTTTATGCTAAGATTCTATTACTGGAAAAGAAAAGTCAATTGGAGAAGAAATGTCACATCAGTGAATTAAGAGACGAGAGATTAATTTCAGGTCAGGGTGAGAGTTGATGATATGTTGTGGGATCAGGTTGGATACAGTCATGAAACACCCTGCTAAGGAGCCTGGCCTTCTGGGCTAGGGGCCTAGGCCCAAGGGCCTAGAACAATGGCCCAAGAGGGCTACTGAAACTTGGAGTGTGTGTAGTTACAAAATGATCAAAGTAGCAATTATATTTTCATGGAGAGGTCAGACATTGAATAGTAATTACAGGTATCTAGAGTGCTACAATGAAAGGTAGAGCCTGCAGTGGTGGGACTAAGGGTGGCTTCAACAAAAATACAAATTAAATAAAAATCATACTTTTTAAGCAAATGTAGCTTTAGTATACTTTTCCAGGGTACTCCCCTGGTTCCTTGTCTCAATATCTTCTCCATTAAAAAAATCACCACCCTAGGTCCCTGTTTATAGGGAAATTCTGGAGCTTTTACTAGTATAGTGCTGTGAAATTATAAAAAGGAAGACAAAATCTGGTAAGCAGGAACTTAGAGAAAGCTTCTGAGAGGAAGTGGCTTTTTAAGCTGAAACATTAGAATAGGCATTGACTAAGGCAAAATTTGGAAGAAGGCAGGCAGAGACAATACAGGCTAAGATCTCCAAAGAACTGAGAGAATTCAACATGACAAGAGTTGTAGAAGCAGAGGGGTGTAGTGTGAGATGGTGCAGGGCCATAACAGGCCATATTAAGAATAATGGATTTTATTTTAAGAGAAATAGGAAATGGATTTTATTTTAAGAGAAACAGCTGTTAAGCATAATCACATTTTGTGATTTTAAAAACATCATCTAGGAAATGGGATTGGAGACTTTCGCTTACACAATATCAAAGACTAAGATAACTTAAAAACTTTGACCCCTGAAAACACCTGGAAATGCTGGGTAAAATGCAATATATTTGAGGACATAGCTGAGCTTACAAGAAAGAAAAGGCAATCTCCAAGTGACACAACCAACAGGAAACTTAGGGGTTCAACACATATACTGATTCCTTGGTCACTCTGGGAAAGCTGCTATCTCTAATTAAAGGGCTTAGATTTTATTATGTATGTAGGCTGAATGAAACAGACTGTCAACACCCCTCCATCTCTCCCCCTACACATAAAGCTAGAATCTATTAAAGGTCTGCATATATTAGTGAATGCATGGACTAAAAGAGTTTTCTAAGGATATGAAGCCCCTGGACTTTAGCTCAAGCAAGTTTACATTTCCTACAGTCTGGGAATCTCGAAACAAATTCTCGAACAAAATATAAAATAAAAATTGCTTCTTTAGCACGTGATACCTCCAGGGCTCCTGGTAAAAGCAAACACAAAATCGGTCTACAGAGATGTTTCTACAACCTAGTCCACAGATTTTTTTCAGAAGGAAAAATAAGTTCCATGAAGGATAAGCTCACAATAAAAAATTAGAAAATATGTGAGCAAATAATCAAAAGTCAGCAGATACAACAAATATCAGAATTAGAGTGCTTATAATTGCTAAAAATAGAGAACAAAACATTAAGTGACAGGTTACATAGGCTATGATATAACCAAGGATAGAATGAGTGAACTGGAAGATAGAACTGACGAAATGATACAGAAAGAATGTAGCTAAAGAGATGGAAAATATGAAAAAGGAGTTAAGAGACACAGGTTATGAACAATGTGAATTCCATCAGGGCAGAATATTGGTTTTGGTCACTGAGGCATCCCAAGGGCCTAGAACAAGGTCTAGCACAGTTGTTCCTGAATATTATTAGTTAAATCAAAGCCCAACAATTATGAGATATTGCATAAGGAGAGAATGGGAAAAAGGCAATATTCAACAAGCCAATAATTTTTCATAATAAAAAGCATGAATATTTATAAGCATAGTGAATCCCAAGCAGGATAAATTATTGACTTCCACTTCTGCCTATAAAGTCCTCTACTATGGGACTTGTTCAGCCACTACAAGCAAAAAAGATGGAAAATATTAATCAACTGTTTTCAGAAATTGTACAATAGCTAGTATAAGATTATGATTCCAGAGAGAAGGAAAATAAGCAGTGAGCCCCATGTTCTTCCTATATTTCTTCCCAACATAGTTTCAGAATTGTGGGACAAGGAGTGAGAATCCAGAGTCCAGTAATATCACTGAGTTGAAGAGACAGACTGAAGTTTGGAGAGGCCGCAAATGTAGAATTTGCTAGCAGAGTAATAGGAAAGAGCTATGCAGAGAAAGAGCTCCAGAATTCTGTCTCCTGATTGTTGACTGAATACTAATCCATGCATGTGTAGGATGAAACTTCATGTAACTATGGAAAGAACTACAGGGTAAAGAACAATTACAGGGAGTTGTGAGCCAAACAACACGCAAAAGTAATACTTTGAACAGACTTGGGCAACCAGCAGCCAGAATGGATAGACCTTGTTGAATAAATGGGACATTCAGTGAAAACCCCAGATGCTTCACATCTTTGTACTGGGGGTAAATGAGCATAGAGTAAAAGCTCCCAAAGATCTGCCCCAAAAAACTTAAAAGCAAGCCTAATAAAGATCAAGCTGATCTCTAACAAACTTAATTGCCTGACAAAGTTAACTCTTTAAAAGAATACAAGAAGATATAGCTTACACAAATGTAAAATTCCCAGTGTACAGTATCCAATTTAAAAAGTTACAAGATATACAAGGCAGGAAAGTATAATAAACGACTAAAAGAAAAATAGGCCAATAAAAGTTGATCCAGAAATGACAGAGATAATGGAATCGGCAGATAGGGGTGTTAAAATAGTTATTCTGAACATTATAAATATGCTCTGAATATAAAACATGAATACAATAAAGAGACAAATAAAAGATATATATAAAATAAAGAACCAAATGGAATTTCTACAGGTAAAAAAAAAAAAATACAATATCATGACAGAAAAAATACACTGGATAGGATTAATAGACGATTTAACAAAGCAGAAGAAACTATCCAAAATGAAGCCCAGAGGGAAGAAAAGACTAAAACTGACAAGAGAAATCAGAAAATACTTTAGACTAAATGACAACATATAAAAATTTGTAAGGTGCAGCTAATAGAGTGCTTAAAGGAAAACTCACAGCATTAAAAATACATTAAAATAAGAGAAGTCTTAATTCATAGTACCTTAAGAAGTTAGGAAAGGGCAAATTAAATCCAAGGTAGAAGGAAGAATGTCAAAGAGTAGGAATCAATGAAATAGAGAATGAATAAAAAAGAGATAAATCACTGAAACTAAAAACTGGTTCTCTGAAAGTCATAAACTTCTATTTAGACTGATCAAGAAGAAAGCACAAATAATCCCTTTTCCTGTTTGGAAAAAAAAGCACAGCTTGCTGCCAGCACTCGTTTAATTCTACATAAATATGCTCTTTGAGGCTGAAGCAAATCTGACTGATTTTCAATGTGAAAATAAAATATAAAAACTTTTCTGGGAGTTATTTCTAACAGAACTAACATCGGAATTGTCTGAATCATCAGAATCATCTATTTCGGAAAAACTGGGTTCATCAAATGAATCTTCGACCAACAACTGTTCAAGAATGATATTAACATCACACGTAGGATTGCTACATTTTCTAGGATTTGACATTTTCAGGTTTTGAGAATTACTATATTTTCTAAATGGAAATATAGTACTACTATAATAGAATGCTATAAATAGAATATCTTTTGTTTCCAAAGTCAATATACTAGAGTGATGGAAAAATAATAAGAGCGAGATTATTTTGTGGCAAAGTTATATTTGGGTAAACGCTGCAGCTGCAAGTGCTGCCAGTGAATATTCTTGGGGCAAACGGGAAAAAGGTTATCAATATCAGGAATGAAAGAGAGGAGGATAATTACAGCTCTTACATGCAAGACAAAAAGTACAAGGGAATATTATGAATAACATGTCTAACAATTTGATAACTTAGATGAACAAAGTCCTTGTATAACACAAATAGCAAAACTGCCTAAAGAAACAGAAAACCTAAACATTTCTACATCAACTTTAAAAATGAATTCATAATTTAAAATGTTTCTAAAAACAAAAGTCCTAGCACAAATAGTCTCATTAATGTGTCAAACATTCAAGAAAGTATCAATCTACACAAACTCTTTCAGAAAACAGAGGAGGTGGAAAGACTTGTGAACCCCTTTTATGAGGCTGGTATTATTACTCTGATAACCAAAGCTAGAAAAAATTTAAAAAACCACAAGAAAATTATAGACCAATAACTCTCACAAACGTAGATGTGAAGATCTTTAACAAAATATTAACAAATAAAATTCAGCAATATACAAAAATGATGTTATGACCGAGTGATGGATTTATCCCATTAACTCAAGGTTGGTTTAACATGGGAAATCCATTGATTTAACTCACCATATTAAGAGAATAAAGGAGAAAAAAATGTCATCTCAATAACGTAGCTGACAAAGTTCAACAGTCACTCAAGATTAAAAAAAGAAAAAAGGAAAAAAACCTCCCAGCAAAGAAAGAATACAAGGAAATGTCTTCAGTCTGAGAAAGGTTATTAGTGATCACTTACAGCTAATATCACAGTAATGCCCTAGGACCAAATGCTTCCTCCCAAAGTCAAGAAAAAGGCAAAGATAACTGCTCTTCTCACCCCTATTCAACATTATGGAGGAAGTTCTAGTCAGTGCAGTAAAGCAAGAAAAGACATGCAAAATAGAAAGAAGTAAATTGTCTTTACGTGTAGGCTTTAATTAAGATCATGTACAAAAAAAATCCTAATGGAACTGCAAAACATGGTAGTAGAACTAGTGAATGAATTTAGCAAGGTCTAGATATGAAAATCAATTGTATTCCATAAACTAGCAGCAAAATAATGGAAAATTAAAAATAATACATTTATAATAAGTCAAGAATATGAAATGCTAAGGGACAAACTAACAAAATATGAAGAAAAATTAGAATGACTAGACTTCTCAACAACAAAATCAAGCCTGTAAGAAAATTAGTAACTCTTAACCTATACCTCAGGAATGAGGGCAAAATTGAATTCATTTTAAGGAAAACACAGAATTTGACCATTATCAAAATGACATAAAGAAAAAGCAGAGTAGTTTCTTAGTTCATTTGTGTTGCTATAAAGGGATACCCGAAGCTGGATAATTTATAAAGAAAAAATGTTTATTTGGCTTACAATTCTGGTGGCTGGAAGATTGGGCATGAGGTGAAAGCCTCAGGCTGCTTCCACTCATGGTAGAAGGCAAAGGGGAGCTGGCATGTGCAGAGATCACATGGCAAGAAAGGAAGCAAGAGAGAAGGGGCACCAGGCTCTTTTAAACAACCAGCTGTCTTGGTAACTAAATGAGTGAGAGCTTACTTATCCCCTCCTCCCAGTGAGGGCATTCATTCATTCATGAGGAACCTGTTCCCATGACCCAAACACCTGCTATTAGATCCCCCAGCAACACTGGGGATCAGATTTCAACATGGGATTTGGAGAAACCAAATTGTAGCAGATATAAAGCAAAAAAAATTCAATAACAGAAAATTATAGCAGTTATCACAATACATGTACATTTACAATTCCCAAGGGAGAAAAATTAAACAGATTCAAGAAGAATTAGAGAACGTGTAAGACTTATAATTATTAAAAAACTAGTACAAAATTTCCCCATGAAAACATAGAAAGATAAGGTGGTTTTGGTGTCAAGTTCACCAAACCCTCAACAGGTACAATTTGTTCCCACAGAGTAAAAAGAGAAAACATTGCTAGTATAGCCTTGATACCAAAAATACAAGGTGTATACAAGAAATTATATAGGCAAATTTTACTGATGATCATAGATACAAAAAATCCTAAACAAAATGTTGGCCAGGCGCAGTGGCTCACGCCTGTAATCCCGGCACTTTGTGAGGCCAAGGCAGGCGAACCACTTGATGTTAGGAGTTTGAGACCAGCCTGGCCAACATGGTGAAACCCCGACTCTACTAATAATACAAAAATTAGCTGGGCATGGTGGGCGCACACCTGTAATCCCAGCTACTTGGGAGGCTGAGACAGGAGACTCGCTGGAACCCAGGAGGTGGAGGTTGCAGTGAGCCAAGATTGTACCACTGCACTCCAGCTTGGCTGACAGAGCGAGACTCCGTCTCAAAAACAAAAAAAAAAGTTAGCAAACAAATCCTACCTATGTATTAAAAAAATTATGACTTAGAAGAAAACAGAAGAAAAAATAGACAAATTGGATTCAATCAAATTTCAGAACTATTGTACATCAAAGGACACTATCAACAGAGTAAAAAGGCAACCAACAGAATGGGGGAGGACATTTGGAAATCACATATCTAATAAGGGACTAATAACTAATATATATAAAGACTAAAACACAACAACAAAAAACAACCTGTTGGATTTGAATAGACATTTCTTCAAAGATATACAAACTTAAATGTTCATTGATGGATAAAGAAAATATGTATACATACAATGAGATATTACTCAACCTTAAAAAGGAATAAAATTTTGAAACATGCTATAACATGGATGAACCTTGAGGTTACTATGCTAAGTAAGCCAGATACAAAGGACAAATATCCTATGATTCCATTTCTGTGAGGTACCTGGAACAGTCAAATTCATAGAGATAGAAAGTAAAAGTAGTGGTTACCAGAGGTTGGGAGAAAGGGTAGAAGGCAGAGTGATTGTTCAATGGGTATAGAGTTTTAGTTTGGGAAGAAGAAAAAGTTCTGGAAAAGGGTAGTGATGGTTGCGCAATCATGTGAATGTACTTAATGCTACTGAACTTTACAAATAAAATGATCAAAATGGCCAGGCGTGGTGGCTCATGCCTGTAATCCTAGCACTTTGGGAGGCTAAGATGGGAGGATTGCTTGAGGCCAGGAGTTTAAGACTGGCCTAGGAAACACAGCCAGTCCCCATCTCTACCAAAAAAAAAAAAAAAAATTAGCCAGGTGCAGTGGTGCACGCTTGTAGTCCTAGGTTAAGGGGACCCTTTGAACCCAGGAGTTTGAGGCTACAGTGAGTTATGATTGGCCACTGCACTGCAGCCTAGGTGACAGAGTGAGAATAAAAAAATAAAAATAAAATTTAAAAAGATCAAATGATAAATTCTATGTATATTTACCACCCCTACCAACACACAAAAAAATTGTGACTATACAATATACCCAGCATAAAGCTAAACAAATAAAGCAATGGAAACAAGCCCATTCTATGACAAAGCTAGGAATATTCAGCAATGGGGAAAGAAGACATTAGTCAATGAATTGTGCTGGGACAACTGGTTATCCTCATGGGAAAAAATAAAATTAGATCCCTAGTCCTCAAAATAAATGCCATATGGTTTAAAGACCTTAAAGTGAAAAACAAAAATGTACAAATTTTAGATAAAATCTTAAGGAAGAAGGTGGTAGACAATACTAATATTTAAAACTCCTAAATATCAAAGGGAATTATAAGCAAGGTATAAAAAAGGGCAGAGATTGGGGAAAGATACTTAGAATACACGTCAACAGAAAAAAAGGAATAGTGTGTAGACTATATAAAAAATCCATAGTTTTACATTCTATTAGAAAAGCAGGCAAAAGATATAATAATTCATAAAGGAAGAAATGAGAATAATAAACACTTGAATTCTCATAAATAATTAAATCAATCAGATACAAGTTCATAGTAATTAAAACAAAGACAGAAATAATTTCATACTTCCTGGCTTGGCTAATTTTAATGTCTAATAAAACTAAGTGATCGATAGTGTGTGATGCTACTGGAACTTAGAAATTGCTGTTAGGAGAGTGATATACTCCTTATAACAGAATTGGTGGAACCACTGTAGGAAGCAATTTCCTAACTCATACTAAAGTTAAAGTTCAATATACTCTACAACCAAGCAACTCCACTTCTAGGTATTAACTTTATAGAAAGTTAAGCACTTTAAGTGTACAAAGATGCAGAATATTCACTGCAGCACTGATTTGTAAATAATAAAGTGGAAATGAATTGTGTCTCAAAAGAAGATAAGTCTGATTTATATAATAAACTGTACAATGATGAAAATAATCTACATCTGCCAACATGGATAAATCTCAAACAATGCTGAGTTAAAAGTCAGTTGTAAAACGATGTGTGCAATATTCATATAAAAGGTTAAGATATAAAACAATACTTAAAAGCCTATGAACAAATATGACAGCAAGACTATAGGAACACTAAAAATACAAACAATTCAACACTGATTTTAGGATAATGATTGACTTTGGGGATGAAGGGAAGGTAAGGATCAAAGCTAGATCAGAGTGTCAGAGCAGAATGATCTTTAAGGCAAAAGTAAAGTACTCAATGGTCTAGAGCAGGAGTTGGCAAACTTTTTTGGTAAAGACCAGAAAGTAAATATTTTAGGATTGTAGGCCAAGAGGCAAACTCAAGAATATAATGTACTTTACTGGGGTTCAAAGTTAGTGCTTCTATCATTAAAATTGATTTCAAATGTTTGCTGTTTTTTTTTTCAACTATTTAAAAATGTAAAAACTATTCTTAGCTTAAAGACCATCCAGAAGCAGGTGGTGTGCTAGATTTGGCCCATAGTCCAACTGTACTTTCTGTGATGATGGAAATGTTCAATATTTCCTCAATTGTTTAATATGGTAACCACTAGCCACATGTGGCTACTGATCACTTGAAAGGTGGTTACACGGGCTGAGAAACTGTTTTTTTTTGAGATGGAGTCTCACTCTGTCA
This sequence comes from Pongo abelii, assembly GCF_028885655.2. Taxonomy (NCBI): domain Eukaryota; kingdom Metazoa; phylum Chordata; class Mammalia; order Primates; family Hominidae; genus Pongo; species Pongo abelii. The sequence goes on along the minus strand of NC_085928.1, from coordinate 134,576,935 downwards.
CCCAGGGTGGAGTGCAGTGGCACGATCTCGGCTCACTGCAAGCTCCGCCTCCCGGGTTCACGCCATTCTCCTGCCTCAGCCTCCTGAGTAGCTGGGACTACAGGCGCCTGGCTAATTTTTGGTATTTTTAGTAGAGACGGGGTTTCACCGTATTAGCCAGGATGGTCTCAATCTCCTGACCTCTCGTGATCCGCCCGCCTTGGCCTCCCAAAGTGCTGGGATTACAGGTGTTAGTAGTTTCTCGTGCCTGGCCGAGAAACTGACTTTTTAATGGTCTGTAGTCTTAGTTTAAGATAGCTACTCTAGTGTTTCCATGAAATTAAAGAATAAGTACAAAGGCAGTAGTAAGAAAAAAAACTGAAAAATTAAGAGACTGTGATGGGAAACTAGAGTGTATGAATCAGTGATGTGGTGGATAGAAAAATTTGTGGTGATAAAAAGGATTTCGGCTCTGACTGACATAGAATACAGAAAGATAGGGAGATAACAGCCAAGAAAATCTGAGATATCAGGATTAGAACAGTCCCCCAATACAATTATAATTTGTTAATCATGAGCGGGGAGATTACACAGAGATAAGTTGGGAGAGAGAAGTGTTAGGTTGAAAGTATTAAGGGGAAGCTGAGAGTTTCATAGCAATGACTACCGAAAATACTAAGGATTAACTCACCTAGAACACACACCCCGCCAAAAAAGAGAATACCAAGGGAAGGGGAGAGGAAATGTCCAAGGATGAGAATAGTGAAGAAAGAGAGATACTCTATTTTTGATAGTTAAAGAACAGAAGGAAAGCAATCATTATCTTATACAAACTTTATTGCTCTTTAAAAATGAATAACCTACAAAGTTCTAAAATTTAAAGAGGTATATACAAGTATAGACATCAAACTTTCTAAACTGAACTAATTCCCTTTCATTGGTTGATCAAAAATATGCAAAAACCCTAAATATTCACACATTTAATCTTTGAGATTTCTGACTAAATAAGGAGCTACCCTGAAAGTACGTGACATTTGTAATTTTACGGAGACATCACTCTGAACATACAATTAGAGCTTGGGGTTCACAATTAGTCACTTATCTTGTCCCTGAGCCTAAAAAAGAATCAATTTCTCTAGTCATTTTCCCATACATATTTTATCTGAAAAATTAAATACAACAGTGGTATAAGGAATTCATAAACAACTTAGGGTGTACCCTACTGTAAATGTCAAATATTTATTTTACTCGAATACTACACAGAGTTTCAAAAGATCCACAATAATTTATTTTACTCAAATATTGTACTAAAGAGTTTCAAAAGATCCTCTTAGAAAATCATTCACTTTAGTATCCCCTACTTAAGGGAAAAATAGAGATGCCAGAAGCTTATAATTAAAATATCTTAATTTGAGTAATCATTATTCATTTCTACAATGTTTGTATAAGATACATTTCGGGCTGGGCGCAGTGGCTCAGTAATCCCAGCACTTTGGGAGGCTGAGGCGGGCAGATCACCTGAGGATGACAGTTCGAGACCAACCTGACCAACATGGAGAAACCCTGTCTCTACTAAAAATACAAAATTAGTCGGGCGTAGTGGCACATGCCCGTAGTCCCAGCTACTCGGGAGTCTGAGGCAGGAGAATTGCTTGAACCTAGGAGGCAGAGGTTGCGGTGAGCTGAGATCACGCCATTGCACTCCAGCCTGGGCAACAAGAATGAAACTCCGCCTCCAAAAAAAAAAAAAAAGATATATTTTGACTTAAAAAATTAAGAGGTTTAGGCAGCATAAGAAATCGATATGATGATAATGTTTAAGCTCAGTTATTTATATTCAAAAGAAAAAATAAATTAAATTTATTAAAGTTTTAATACAAAGCATCCCATTTGAAGTATAGTTCTGAAGAAATGTTTATGAGCTAGGGTCCTGTCAAGAGAATATTCTATGGCAATGGCTCACTCCATTTGTGTACTCTTACAGATCCTCTCCTGAAGCAACCGAAAGAGGTGTAGATTGAATTTAAACAATATCCAACAAAACCTTCATTGTATTTGTTTCATACTTTTTTTAGAACGTCTCAAATCCTTTTTCTGCTTGAAAATTGGAGAATTCAAAAAACACAAATCTGTAAAAGGGTCCCCTCTTCTCAGTTTCCTGTAAGAGTAAAAAGAGATCTCAGGCATAATGTAAGCATCCCAATATTAACTTACTCTTCCCTACCAAGTTATGGTAAAACACACCAATTTTAAATGTTCTCACTTCAGTTTTTTTAAATCAAATGTTTATATTTCAGAAAAAACTCATTCTTGAATAAAGCTCCATAACCTTATTCCCCCGACATGTATCATTAAAAATAAGTTCCCACAAACCAAATACTTACGAAACGAGGGTGGGCTCCTTATAGTTCACGCTGGCTGTGCACCTACGTTTAGGCAGAGCCACTGCTGGGCTTGCTTTATTCTTTTTTGGAGAAAGAGAAAGTCTTCTGATTTTCACAACAGGATACAAGGAGACATTGGTGATATCCTTCAGGCTAAGATGAGGTGACTGGTGAGTTTCAGGTGGTGTACCTACAAAACAATTTTTACTGAATATGATTAAAAAAAAAACCCACACGAGAACTAAAATTGTACTCAATTTTATATAGCTTAACTGTACACAAAATCCAGCATTTAATAATAGAATTTTTTTTTAGATGGGCTCTCACTGTGTTGCCCAGGCTGAAGTGCAGTGGTGTGATCTCAGCTCACTGCAACCTCCGCCTCCTGGTCTCAAGCAATCCTCCTGCTTCAGTCTTCCAAGTAGCTGGGACTACAGGTATGCACCACCACGCCCAGCCAATAATACATTTTTTTTTTAGCTTTTTCATCATTTTTTTCTCTTCCTTTCAAACCAGACAGTGTTGAAATATTAATTATAACAGAATACTTTACTAAAACTTAAAATTCTTCTAGGATAGCTTGGGCATAATAACTTAGTTTAACCATGGAATTTCATTTTAGTCATACCTTGCTATTTGGAATCAAGTCCTCTCTCTTTCAATACCAAGGTTTATTATCAAGTCTCTTCCTATAGTCTCATAAAGCCACTAAAACTCCTTCTATTAAATAAATGAGAATTCTAAATAACAACCTCTGTGTAAACCAGGAGAAAAGCTAGCATGTTAAAAAGTTACTCAGTGTTTTTCCCATCATAAACATCCAAGTTATTATACTTTGGAGCTACATCTATATTGGGAGGCAAATGTCCAACACATAGTAAAGACACTGCAAAACAATCTCCTCAAATAGCTTTAAAAAGCAAACTGTATCCCCAAAAAAGTAAAAACTATAACTGTGAAATGATTGTATACTAAGAGCCATATGCTCCAGTGTTATCTGGGTTTTATAGTCTGTCCTTTTTGTTGCCACATAAATATACTGTACTGTATTAATTATTCCAACTTTCAGTTTGAGAAATATGTCTTATGGAACAATATCAGATCAGTTGCTATATTCTGCAAAAATGCTTCTCAAACTTTAATGTGTATATGAATCCACAGAGGACTTTTTAATGGCCAGGCACGGTGGCTCACGCCTGTAATCCCAGCACTTAGGGAGGCCGAGGTGGGCAGATCACCTGAGGTTGGGAGTTGGAGGCCAGCCTAACCAACATGGAGAAAGCCTGTCTCTACTAAAAATATAAAATTAGCTGGGCATGGTGGCACATGCCTGTAATCCCAGCTACTTGGGAGTCTGAGGGAGGAGAATCGCTTGAACCTGGGAGGCGGAGGTTGGGATGAGCTGAGATCGTGCCACTGCACTGTAGCCTGGGCAACAAGAGTGAAACTCTGTTTCAAAAAAACAAAGATGCAGATTCTGACTCCAGGGTATGGGGTATGACCTGAGATTCTGCATTTCTTAGAAGATGTCTAGGGATCAAACTCTGAGTAATACCATTTTCGAGTATATTTTTTTCTTTTAAAAATGTATTTTTTACGGATTTTATGTATTTTTATGAATACAGGCTCACAAACCTGTAATCCCAGCACTTTGTAAGGCCAAGGCAGGAGGACTGCTTCAGCCCAGGAATTTGAGACCACCCTGGCAACACAGTGAGACCTCATCTTTACAAAAAGTTAAAAAAAAAAAAAAAAAAATTAGCCAGGTGTGATGGCGCATGCCTGTAGTCCCAAGTACTGGGGAGACTGAGGTGGAAGAATCACTTGAACCTGGGAGGTTGAGACTGCAGTGAGCCATGAGAGTGCCACTGCCCTCCAGCCTAGGTGATAGAGCAAGACCCTGTCTCAATTAAAAAGTGAACAAAAAAAAAAAAATCCCAACTTCTTCTGGACATTTTAAAATGTACACAAAGATGGCAATAACAGTATAATAAACTCTGAATTACCCAGGTTCAATAATTATCAACACTTTGACAATCTTGTTTGATTTATTCTAATATAATTATAGCATTTTTTTTTTTTTTTTTTTGAGACCGAGTTTCGCTCTTGTTGCCCAGGCTGGAGTGCAATAGCATGGTCTTGGCTCACTGCAACCTCTGTTTCCTGGGTACAAGCGATTCTCCTGCCTCAGCCTCCCGAGTAGCTGGGATTACAGGCGCATACCACCACACCTGGCTCATTTTTTTGTATTTTTAGTAGAGATGGGGTTTCACCATGTTGGCCAGGCTGGTCTTGGACTCCTGACCTTAGGTGATCTGCCCGCCTCAGCCTCCCAAAGTGCTGGGATTACAGGCATGAGCCAACCCGCCCGGCCTACAGCATATTTTTAAAAAAGACACTTGCCTGCTACCACTGACTAACTGGCCGATTTAGAAAGTTGGTTTGGTTTTTAAGGTTTTAATCTCCTTACAAACAAAATAAGCATCATAACACCTATACTTCACAGAATTGTTCTGAGGATCAAATAAAATGATGTGACAATATTTTGAAAATGATACAACTTGACTATAAATGTTAGTTTTACTTGTATTAACTAAAATTGCCAAATGAGAATCTTTGTGGACAGGTGTAGGTTGTATTATGAACATTTGAACTATGCCTACTTTTGATCTAATAAAATATTTTCTGAGCCAGTTTTTAGAGATGTCGTACAAAAGAATACTAAGCCTATCAATTGAGGAAATCTTCACTAACTAGATTATTTTAAATAATGGTTCCTGTCAAATTTAATATAAAACAAGGCCATTAAAATAACAAGTCACTGGATTCAAATTTGATTTCACTTTCAAGGGGATACTTCAGGTAAGTGTATAAAAGCTACTTCAATTCAGCCTAACTCTACAAAAAAGTCCCTCTGTCCCCTTGGGAGTCCTCATTTACTGAAAATAAAAATTCTGTCTCCATAACAAGCAATCTCTGAATTAGGTCAGAGCAATACAACTGTGATTTCCACACCCAGCCCCCCACTGTTTAATCAGACCATAACTTCCACCAAAGAGAGACAGATGGTAAGTCTCCAACCTCCACCAGAGAAACAGATGGTAAGTATAGTATATAAGCATCAGGAGTGATCATTTATCACAAACATTAAAAACACAGGTAAACAAGTAGATCACTTACTGGTAGGAGTTTTTGTTGGCTTAGAACCCTCCGTCTCTTTTTCATCTGTGTATTTCAGTGCTCTTTTAGCTAGAGGCCTGGTGACTGGTCTTCTATCTGAATCACTGGTGGGATTCTGAATGTACTTGCAAGTGGGCAAATAGAGGTCATCGGAATCATCTCCTGAACCACTTGATTCACAGAGGGTCACTTCAGACTCGTTGTTTTCTTCTCTATTAGAGTCATTGCTCATTTTTTGTCGGAAAGGAGTAAGATGAACACCCTCTTCCAAATTAAAATTGTAAGCGTCATTGGAACTGGCAGATTTGTGCATTTTTTTTTTGGAAACAGTTTTTTTATTTTCGCTTTTATTCTCTTTATATTTTGACATACATTTTGATTTTCTCCTGTTAGCTTTTCTTTTCTCTTCTCTTTTTCTTTCTTGTGTATCTCTTTGCTTACTTTTAGTTTGTTCAGATTTAGATTCTAAAATGTCTTTTGTTTTAGTAAATGTTCCTGGCTGAATCAGCTTTGGCGATAAGTTAACTTGGTCCTTGCTCCACTGATGAGCATTGTGTTGTACATTTTCAGGTATGTGCATGTTTACTAGTGGGTCTAAAAATCCAACTCTTTCGAATTCAAAAGACTTCCCTGCCAAATGACTGGTGTCAAAATCATCCAAGCTATCAAACTGACATATACTGTTACAATGTTTCTTTAAACTGCTACGGACAGATACAGTTCTAGGTAAGACATTTTCAGTGGACTTAGCTTCACCTGAATCAAAATCAACTCCCAGTGTGTCTTGAGGAACAGCAGGTATCTGATCTGAGAATTTAAAAAATAAATGAGAAAAATAGTTTTACTTTGTGGAAATTTGAATTTCAAGAACTTTAGAATTCAAAGTAAAAAACTGAATGACCAAAAAGTCATTCTGTAGTTTTCCTACATTATAAAATCTGTAAATAAAAATCTGGGAACTTAAATATTACCATCTATTTACTTGTCAATGATCAACTGATGGCTTATATCTGACATGTGAAAGAATCTTGTACAGGTTCAGTATCCCTAATCTGAAAATCTGAAATCCAAAACTTTTTTAGTGCAGTCATGATGCTCCAAGGAAATGCTAACTGGAGGGTTTTGGATTTCAGATTTTCAAATTAGGGATGATGAACTGATATAATGTAAATATTCCAAAATTTAAAAAATAAATCCAAAACACTTCTGGTCCCAAGCATTTTGAATAAGGGACACTCAATCTTTATAATCTTTAAAAACATTATAGGCCAGGCACGGTGGCTCACGCCTGTAATCCCAGCATTTTGCGAGGCCGAGGTGGGCGGATCACGAGGTCAGGAGATAGAGACCATCCTGGCTAACACAGTGAAATCCCGTCTCTACTAAAAAAAAAAATACAAAAAATTTGCTGGGCATGGTGGCGGGTGCCTGTAGTCCCAACTACTCGGGAGGCTGAGGCAGGAGAATAGCGTGAACCCAGGAGGCAGAGCTTGCAGTGAGCCAAGATCGCACCACTGCTCTCCAAACCTGGGCGACAGAGCGAGACTCCGTCAACAAAAAAAAAAAAAAAAAAAAAAAAAAAAAAATTATAACAGTCTTTTATGTGCTCTTGGTTTAAAGAAAATGAATAGTCTATATGTATCATTGAGTACAGATTCAGAGAAGTAGAATCGCATATTCCAAAGTGGGACAAACGAGAAAGTGGGAGCTAAATTGTTCTTTGAAAATAAATAAGATTTGAATAACTAGAAAGCTTCTCAGGTAAGAAATATAACCTGTATTTTAAGGAAAAGTGGGGCTATGTCTGGTTTTGCTTATTCAAATACTATCCCTTCTTCGACGCTTAGTTCAAGTGGAGGAGACTGACATTTGAGAACACGGACATATCAATTTAAAAGTAGTAAGAAAGGGATGGCTTTGGAGTTCAACTTTGATTTTAAATACTAGCTGTTAACATCTAGACTTCTTCATGTGAGATATTTTACCTTCTTGAGTTCCTATAAAACGGGACTAACTGTACTTATATTCCTAGGTTGTTGTGAGGGTAGGTGAGATTATGCATGTAAAATGCCTAACACAGAGCTTGACACGTAGTAGCAATCAGTAAATTGCTGCCATAGTTATAGCCAAAGTTTCAGATTACAGATTTGACACAATAAATATATTTTAACACTCTATTACTCTGTGTAAAATATTTTAACACTCTATTACTCTGTGTAAAATAAACAGATTTGCTTTGAGCAGAATAACAGATGAACAAATTTAAAAAGTTAAAAAAAAATAATTAGATAAATTTAATTGTATTATTTGTTCTCAAAGACCTTATCTTACCCTTAATAATATTTTTAGATTTTCACTTGAATTACCTTCTATTTGAAATGATTCTCCTTGTCCTGGAAGTTCAGTTTCTTCAAGAGGAATTTGCCTTAGAAAATACCAATGAAAAACAGAAATTTAACAATTATGTAATAAAAACAAATTCAACATTTTCCTAAATTATAATTTTTCTTTCCTTTAGTACCATTTCATAATTCGATTTCAAATCAATACATCTATTCTGTATCAAAGGAAACCAAAGGACACTTATGCTGATTACAGGGAGATTGATTTGTTATAACTGACATTCAATTCCCTCTTGAAGAACCAACCTATCAAGTTGGATAGTTCCACCTGAAAACACGTTATATAACTCAATTTCATTTAACTAAGGAAACAGCCCATGAGAATTCACTTGTAAAATGTTTTTTAAAAAATGTAGTTTGATCACTCAACTCTTTAGGAGCCTGCTTTATCATTAGCAGAGCTGTGATCTGTTGGTAATATATGCTTTTATGGTGCTTAACTATTGAACTCTTCTGAAGTTAACATTGCTCATTTTCTTTAAAAATGTTGTTCTTTGGTTCATGAAACATGAAGTGTTCTTTATACTCTAACACTATTACTGGCAGTTTCATTCTAATTGTAATTTTATTCTTTATTCTCTGTAGAGAATTTTCCACTCTAGACATTAAACAGATTTAGGTAATGGCTGTGGTAACTAATAACTACTTTAGAAATCTTCTACAAACTTGATTACCTTATCTTACCTTTTGCCCACAACATAAGTTTGTCAGATCTTAAAGTACAACAGTTTAAAAACTACTAATGATTAAAAGTAATCTATGGCGATAGAAATCTTAGTGGTTACTTCTGTGGAGAAGGGGATGCACTTGAAAGACATACGAAAGAACTGTCTACGGCAGTAGTTCTCATCCAAGGGCAATTATACTCTCCAGGGAACATGCCGCAATATCTGAAGTCATTTTTTGTTCTCCTGAGGGATGTTACTGGGATTCATTGGGTGGAGGCTATGGATGATGCTAAACATCCCATCATGCACAGACAGCCCTCTACAACAAAGAATTATCTGGCCCACAATGTTAATAGTGAAAACACTATGTCTTCACTGAAATTTTAGTTCCACGATATATACATTAGTCAAACTCATCAAACTGTGTAACTGTGATCTCTGCATTTTACTGTTTATAATTAAATCTTAATAATTCATAAACAATCAAAGTACATTTGATCCAAGAGAAGGGGAGGAGGGTATATGGGATCTAGAAAAATGAACTGGATCAGCGAGACAATGGGACAACTGTGTTAAATATGATATTTTATTTATTTATTTATTTTCTGAACCAGACTATTCATAGGGCTGGCAAAACACCTCATTTCAATAGCTAATCCTTCTTAGAATAAAAACATGGTACACAGAAAAGTATGACTGAAGGAAAGTATGAAGTAGAATTAAAAATTCTGGTAAGGCTTCTTTTTCCTAGGCATCAAAAAAGGAGTGAAATATAAGAAAAAGAAGGGTTTGGCTTGGCTATATGTAATAGAATTTCAACACATCAAATTCTCTTAAATATATTCTCAGTAGAGAAAGCACCAGACTACAAATATAAGAGTTGACATGATGCACATTTCCTTTCATAAATGAATCACAGAATTAAACCTTTCTTACTATTAATAATCATAATAAATAATTTGATACTAACGGTAAATCCTTCACAAATACATTTCTGGAGCTGTCATCACTATTGAGGTCCATTCCAGAGGAACATATTTCCTGGTTCTGTTAATGTATTAAAACAAAACACTGTTATAACTGAAGTATTCGTAAGAAAGCATTAATTTATTCAACAATATGCACTTGTTGACAGTCTATCATGGTGCCATGCCATGGTTCTAGGAATTCAGACTATAACAGCTCAAAAGCAGAGTAAGTCTTATCCTTTTAAAGCTTACATTCTAGTGCAGGGAAGTAAAATTTTAAAAAGAGAAGATATATGTACAAAATTTCAGATTGCGATAAATGTCATGAAGGAAAAATACCCGTGGTGAGGTGATAGAGAGTAACTCAGGTTGGATTGCTCTTTTAAATACAGTGAATCTGATATAAATCAGAAGGAGCCAGCCACTGAAAGAGCCAGCCACTGAAAGAGCCAGCCACTGAAAGAGCAGGAGGAAAAGAAGGCAGTGGAAACAGCAAATACACATAAGAAAAATCTTGCTGTGTTTAGGAAAGAAAGGCTGTTGTGGCTGGAACATAGTCACTGAGAACAGTAGGAGACGTACATGCAGAGACCAGATAATGTAGGGCCTTGAGAGCCATGAGTTTAGATTTTAGTCTAAGTATGATGGGAAGGTACTTAATATTAAGAAAGGAAGTAAACTGATTTAAGTTTTTGAAAGATCAGTCTGAATTGAAAGAGGCCGGGGGTACAGAGCTGAGAGGTCATCATTGCATATCTGGCAAGATATGATATCAGCTAAGATTAGAGTCATGGCTATGGAGCTGAAGCCCAATGGAAGGCCCTGAGATGACAGGTCAAGCTCAAGGACTGAAAAGGGATGGAGATGGGAACAATGATGGAGAGGAAAGCCTCTTGTGGTTTTGGCCTAAGCAAATGTGTAGGCTACTTTACTGAGATGAGTAAGACTTATAAAGGAAGGTAGGAAGTATACAGTATCTTTGGGGGAGGCAAGGGGAAGTTGTGCTTTATATAAGGTATGTTTGAGATCCCTTATAAATCTTTAAGTGCAGATAGCAAATGGTGGCTGTGGGTATATGTGTGTATGTGTTTGTTTTTAGATTTTGTACTATAAACTGGGAAGGCATCAGCAGACAGATAGTACATAAAGCTATGAGAGGGTATAAGATGAGTCTACAACAACTGGCATTCATTCATTTTTTTGAAATAAAGTCTTGCTTTGTCACCCAAGCTGAAGTGTAGTGGTGCTATCATAGCTCACTGCAGCCTTGAACTCCTGGGCACAAGCAATCCTCCTACCTCAGCCTCCCAAGTAGCTGGGACTACAGGTACATGCCACCACAACTGGCTAATTTTTATTTTTTATTTTGTAGAGATGGGAGTCTTGCTGTGTTGCCCAGGCTGGTCTTGAACTCCTGGGCTCAAGCGATCCTCTCACCTCAGCCTCCCAAAGTGCTCAGATTACAGCCACGAGTCAATGTGCCTGGCCAATAATTGACATTTAAAGGTAGAATGAGGAAGAAATCAGCAAAAGAGACCGACACGGAACAGTCAGAAAGGTAGACTGAAAACCAGGGAAGCATGATATCATGAAAACTAAGAGATCAAAGTATGTCAAGTAAAGAGTGGTCCCTGTTTTGCATATTATTACTGCAAGGTCAAGACGAAAGAGAAGTGACCACTGAATTTGGTAACATGGAGGTTTTGGTGACCTTCACATGCAGTGACAACAGAATGGTAAGGATAAAAATCTAGATTCAGAGTGGCTGCAGGCCAGGCGTGGTACCTCATGCCTGTAATCCTAGCATTTAGAGAGGCCGAGGCAGGGGTATCACTTGAACCCAGGAGGTCAAGACCAACCCGGGCAACATAGTGAGGTGGTCTCTACAAAAAACTTTTAAAAAATTAGCTGGGCGTGGTGGTGTTCCAGCTATTCAGGAGACTGAGGTGGGAGGATCACTTGAGCCTGGGAGGTCAAGGCTGCAGTAAGCCATGATATGCCACTGCACTTCAGTCTAGGCAATGGAGCGAGACCCTGTCTCAAAGGAAAAAAAAGAGTCATTTCAAATGTGAATGGAAGGTGAGAAAGTGAAGAATATACTGTTTTCTTTTAAAAAGTTCTGCTGTGAAGGGAAGCAAAGAAATGAGGAGATAAAGAAATGAGACCAGGAGAGGTTTCATTACTTTTTCTCTAAGGTTGAGAGATACGAAAGCACATCTTTATGATGACTGAAATGATCCAGTGGAGAGGGGGATATATAGAAGAGAGAACAATCTTCCAGGAATAAAGTTGTAGAGGAGGTGAGAAGAGAAAATCTGATGCATGGGCTGGGGAGCGGCTGGGGGTGGTGATTGCCTTTAGTAGGAACAGGGGCCATTCTGCCACTGTAACAAGAGGGAAGATGAAGAACTCGAGTGTAGAGGTGGATTTGTAGATCTCTGTTCCAAAGATGACAATTCTCACTCAATTCTGAAGAAGCCAATTCTAATTTAATTATCTTTTGAAATTTGATGAACATGTTGACATTATAATAAATAAGCTAAAGATGTTTATTAAAAACAAAACAACTAGAAATTTAATCCTGTTAAAAGCTTTAGGCCAGGTGTGGTGGCTCCTGCCTGTAACCCCAGCACATTGGGAGGCCAAGGCCAGAGGATTGCTTGAGACCAGGAGCTCAAGACCAGCTCAGGCAACATGGCAAGATCCTGTCTCTACCAAAAAAAAAAATTAGCCAGGTGTGGCAGTGCACGCCTATAGTCCCACCTATTCAGAAGGCTGAGATGGGAAGATCGCTTGAGCCTGGGAGGTGAAGGCTGAGTGTGCTTGAGCTTGGGAGGTGAAGGCTGCAGAGAGCTGTGATCACACTACTGCACCCCAGGCTGGGCAAGAGCAAGACTCTGTCCCCCCAAACCTACCCCGGCCAAAGACGAAAACTTTAAATTTGACATGAATATAGCTAATGTTCTGAAACTAATATTAATGCAGGTAAATAAAAAAGAACATTTATCTATATACTAATATAATTTAAAAAGAAGTCATTGAAAGAGCTACTATAAAATTAGGGAACAAAAGGCTGTTAAAAATTACCTAAACGTTAACTATTGCTAGGGCTAGGCAAGAAAACATTCTTGTAAAATTCTTACATTTTAAGCTTCTCCACCACTGCTGAATTGATTTGATAAGCACTGAAGCATGGGTGTACAATGAGGTTGAGAATGAGTGACACAAGCAATTAGTACATAGCAGAAAATACAAACGTTGACCTTCTAAATGCTAAGAATATATTTGCGTAGCAACTAACAATGTTTTAAATAAATACTCAAAAACGATTGAGCTGCAGTAATAGAATTTTTTCCCAACTGCTTTCGTAATTATCTCATTGAGTATTCGCTTCCTACTTTTTCTGTTTTTCAGCAAAAACTTTGTAAAGGGAGGAGGAAGATTCAAATGCCTTTAGAGGAACTGTTTCCCCGTACTAGTTGACTGAACAAGGAAAATACAAAATTAGAAAAGATTACATTCTGGAAAAGAAAAAGTAATCTACCACATCTGGCACAGTGGCTCATGCCTGTAATCCCAGCACTTGGGGAGGCTGAGGTGGGTGGGTCACTTGAGGCCAGGAGTTCGAGACACCTGACCAACATGGCGAAACCCTGTCTCTACTAAAAATATAAAAATTAGCCAGGTGTGGTGGCGCATGCCTGTAATCCCAGCTACTCGGGAGGCTGAGGCACAAGAATCTCTTGAACCCAGGAGGCAGGGGCTCCAGTGAGCTGAGATTGCACCACTGTACTCCAGCCTGGGCGACAGAGCAAGACTGTCTCAAGAAAAAAAAATAAAAAAAAACATAAAGTTCCCATGAAGGTAAAGAAAACATATCTAATCTTTATAGAGGCAGTTCTCAAATATACCATATATGTACTTATTGTCTATGTGTGTATATACGTATATATTACACGTGTCTTAATCACATGGAGAAAAAAAATAAGGAATCAACAGGGAAGCAAGAACTCTTTCACTGACTTCTCCTGTCAATGGAGAAGTGACGTTAATTTCATTCTCAAGTACCTGCCCACCTTCTCCCACCCCCCATGTCCCTCCCCTAATCATAATGTTCTCGCTTTCTTATCTGACCTTCCGGCCTAAGTGCCAACTCAACTGTTTTCACTGGCATAGCGAAGCAATGGCCACTGGGAAGAAATTCAACGTCCTGTACACCTGACGCCACTGCTTTTTTTTTTCTCTGCCCCATTTCCCTGGCAGTGGCCACTGGAAAAAGGGAAAAATAAACTAGTTCATCATCACTTTTTTCATAAGTAATGATACACATTACTGTGTACACAGTGATACACAATGGTACAGCGAGATACAAAGAATATCCTAAAGCAAACTTTCTCCATATCTGTTATATTTTGGACAGCAGGACCATATTTGAACACCTTCTTTACAATCTTATACACAAAGAGAATCAGATTAAAAATTTGAGGCCGGGCGTGGTGGCTCACACCTGTAATCCCAGCACTTTGGGAGGCCGAGATGGGCGAATCATGAGGTCAGGAGATCGAGACCATCCTGGCTAACACGGTGAAATCCCGTCTCTACTAAAAATACAAAAAAAAATTAGCTGGGTGTGATGGCAGGCGCTTGTAGTCCCAGCTACTCAGGAGGCTGAGGCAGGAGAATGGTGTGAACCCAGGAGGCGGAGCTTGCAGTGAGCTGAGATCGCGCCATTGCACTCCAGCCTGGGCGACTGAGCGAGACTCCGTCTCAAAAAAAAAAAAAATATTTGAGCAGCAAATGCTTATGATCTTACTTGTCTGGGAGTTAATAGTCTTCTCTACTTAGCCAACAAGTAGGTAAAAACAATTCTCCAAAAAGCACTTAAATACTCCCTATGTCCTAAATAAAGGTAGTTCTTATAAAACCCCACTGGATAAAGCAAAACGACATAGCAAAACAAAAGGCTAAGGTAAAAGCTAAGACAGCATTGATTAAAACTTTTGGATGAGTCCACTTCAACTACCACTTTTATATCTTTAGCTTAGTTGCACTATCTTTGACTCACTTAGTTGAACATTCAAATGGACCAGCAATGCAAAAGGCTAAACTATTTCTTCTGCATCCTGTTTTGCTACCTGCTTTAAGAATGAAACAGGCAGGAACAGGCCTCAATCACCTATATGCTTGAAGCTTTCTTAAATGGCCAAATGCAATAGCTGTGCTGGAGCACTAAAGAAGGATGTTTTAAACAATTCATGCATAATTGAGCTATCAGTAATTCATTTAAATAACATAATTGATCTAAACTACTTATTCATGGGTTAACTAAACTAAGAAATTCGGCCTTAGTAATGAAAATACCTGAGCAGGTTCTTCTGTTTGTTGTGATGTAAGCTTTCCTTTCAATGCATATAGCTGACATGTGAGATAGTAACATTCTTTTCTCAGCTGTAGGATGATATCTTGGGCTTCTCTCACTTTGGATTTTTCATTTTCCAAAGCTAAAACTAACATTTTGTTGTTGTCTTGGTAATTTTTCAGCAGTGTAGAAGTGTTAGCTAAAAGAGGATAAAAAAATTTATCAGTTATTAAATCTAAACTTAAAAGTGATATAAAAGGACAACATAAAAATCTCTTACTGATTATTTGGCATGGTGCAGCTATAAAAGACCTGCGTTTGCCAATCTCTGCCAAGTTTTTATTCCTTTTCTCTTTCATTCGCTTCTTTATGTCTTCAAGACTATCTTGAAAGGACTTTTTCAGGCATCTTTCCTTGGCCATCTTTTGCCTAAACAATAAAAAATAATTTTTCTCAGAGAGAATATTATCAAACATAAAACTTAAAAAACATAGGCTATTCATAAAGAATGCATTAAATAGACTAAACTGTAGAATTAGCTCAAAGTAGATAGTTAACTAACTTGATAATATAAATTTTCCCCTTTTAAAATCTCATTCATATTTTTGATATTCTCTCTTCCTCCTCAGGCACTTTATAGAAAAGTTTTATTGAATATAGATTTCCAACCCAAAGATTCCACAATATGCCACTTATTCATTCTTTAACAAATACTCATGTGGGGTATATGCCAGACACTACTGAAAATGCTTATTATTATATTTTGATGCCATTATTATTTATGTTTTTTATAGAAAATGCTTAGGACCAACTTTTACTGCTTAGGCTTACAGCATTAGTCCTGAGGCAATTATATATCTGGGTTTTGTTTTCCAGCTCTTCTCTAATGATTAATTCATCAGATCAGGTCATTCAACTATTTTTCCATAATCTTTTAACCCAATTATCACTTATGATATGCACACAATCTCAAGAAAGTCAAGGTGATCCTTAGAGGTTTAAACTATGTAGCACTACATACAATTTTAATAGGCTATTGTAACAATTACAGAGCTAGAGCAGGAACTTGGGCAGAGGAACACTCTAGTATTCTCAAAGTGTGGCTAAAAGTTAGGGCTGTTAACTCCCAGTAAATTATGAACATAACAAATCAGACATTAAATATTGTTGTACATACAGTTAAACGTTGAGTATTAAATACATAAGTATACTTAATCTTTCAATGTTGCAAATCAGGTAGGCTTTAGCATGCTACTAAACATGTCAAACCACTTTTCACAAACATCTTTTACTCTAGATTGCACTCTGCAGATCTTAAAATTGCAAAAAAAAAAAAAAAAAGACTTGTTTCCAATAACAATCTATGCACACAATTTTCACTACAAAGGACATCTTCATCTCCTCTATGATAGTCGAATATTTTCCTAAACCTTACACTTTCTTGAGTATTGCCTCCAGGCCTTATTTTCCTCTATGCAGGGTCTGGAATCTTAAATATAAGTATTGTAGATACCACTTAAAAACTTTCTTTCTACCAAGGTATATACAATATATACTGGGAGGTTCCTAGCAGAGATAGGGTAGCTATTTTTAAAAGCACGAATGGTAAAGGGGTTGTTTTACACAATTAAGTTAGAATTGGAGATGTTTGAGAGTCATACAGATTAAGTAACGGATCTAGTTTAGTTAAGGTATTTTAAAGGCAAAACCTTACCTAAAAAGTTTTCGTTATTACCTTTAATCAAGTTAAAAACCACAAAAGAAACTTGCCATATCAAAAGTTTTATATCCTGTCTAAATAAGGTGATGGTATTAGCAGGGGGTGTGGTAGACAGAAGGGATGAAAGCAAAGACAGACCACAGCGCGAGATGACGGTCTCAATCTGTACAGTACTCGTGTAAGCACTCTGGATTCAAAAGAACCTAGCATATTTGATCTCCGTCCATAATTCTCCAATTAGTCCTGCTGCGAAGACAGCCAGGTAGGATACTAGTCAGTGCCAGCCTCTCCAGGGTAAGTGAGGAAGAGAATAGCCTGGACAAGGAGGACGTCAACGGTTATCACGCTGCACAAAGAACTGCTGTCAATTTTGTGTCCTTATGTTGAGCCAGGCTTTTAGCTATTGTAAAAAGCTTTATTTGCACGTCACTTAATCTACACAATTTTGCAAAGCAGGAAATTAGGGTCTCCATTTATTTAACATAAGAGGAAGCCGGAACATCTGAAAGCGCAGATCGAGCGGCTGAACGGCGAAAAGCGCGCGGCAAGTGAGACTCCACAGACCGAGCTTTCGGCCACCGAATTTAGAATGATACTGAAAACCGAAGGGAAGTCAAACAGGGATCACTACGCCCTTGTTTCGCACCTTAAAACCTACTTCTTCCTCTTTCAGGGACTCCAGGAAGGCCGACGGGAGGTGGGGCTGGCGGAAGTGGACGCGGCGACCCTCCTGCCGCAGGCGGGTCCAGAACGATACCTTGGCCACTA
Organism: Pongo abelii; assembly: GCF_028885655.2. Classification (NCBI taxonomy): domain Eukaryota; kingdom Metazoa; phylum Chordata; class Mammalia; order Primates; family Hominidae; genus Pongo; species Pongo abelii. Next base: position 134,559,507 of record NC_085928.1, on the reverse strand, counting down.
CTTCTGCAACAGTTATCTTCCTCCTCCTCACATTTCAAGGCTCTTCGAAGCTCTCCCGCAACGCGCGAGCCCCGCGCGCTGAGCCCTCCAGGACCGTACCACCGTCCCCCGTCGCCTGGAACTACCGCCGCCACATTCGAAATTTTCCGCCTCGCTCCTCCATTGGTTGGCTGGGAGGCGGTCACGTGGCGCGGGATGCACCCAACACCGCCATCGCAGGCAGAGTCCCGCCCCTCCAGGCGACGTCACGTGACGCACACTCGGTCATGTCCACATCCGGGCATCCACCCGGCCCTGGGGCGGAGCCTGCGGTCGGGTCGCTGTGACCCGCCTGGACTTTCTACTAAGAGTCAAGGGGATTTTACGGGTGGAGTCACTCCGAAACCTTTAAGGCCGGGGTGTGAGAGGTAGTTCAAAGCTTCCTGTTTCTTCAGTCTGACAGCTTCAAATGTCCCGGGTTGTGCTCAAAGCCTCCCTTTTGTGAGAAGAATCTCTTTGGTTGCCTGTTAAAGCGGTCAGCCCGCTTGCAACACGGAAGCAGCTTTTAGAGGAATTAAAACCAAAACAAGGAGCAAAGTCTGGATTAAAAAGGTATTAGGGAACCTGCAGATACCTGAAAATTCGAGCTCCATGTTTTCTCTTTGCCGGCTATCTCTGACTCTTTAACTCTTCTCGAGAAATGGCACCAACATCCATCCAGTTACCGACTAGAAGCCTGATAAATCGTCCTTAATGATTATTTATCCTCTTAACCTTTGCCCGTCCAGTCGGTCACACGATCTTCTCAACTCTACTTTCCAAGTTTCTCTCATGCCTACGTTTTTCCCCCCAATCCAGCTTCCAGCCTAATCTCATTCCCTAAATTGCACTAGTACCCACTCTGACCGCAGACTCCACTCCCTATATTCTTCATAGAGTAATATTTTTACAAAACAAGTATCAAATAGGAAACTACAATGGCTCCCTATTGCATTTAAGGTGAAGTTCAAACTCCTTTAAGATATTTTGTCCTTAAAGAGCCCCATGATTCCTGGTTCCATCACTTGTACATTTTCTTTAATTTTCTTAAAATTCTTGCCAATTTTGCCAATGCTGTTCTGTCAAGAACATTCTGTCCCTTGGCCTGACTTACTCCTATGTATACTGAAGTTTCACTGTACAGATGAATTCCAGAAAGACTTATCTGCCCCTAAAGCCCCTGAGCATCTGCTTTACACTTTCTTAGTGCCCTGCATTTTCCCCTTGGTATTCCTTGTGACACTGACTTGTCGTTCATTGCCTGTTTCTTGAAGTTGAATAAGGGCAGGAGCTACATCTGCTTTGTTCATAGCTAAATTGTCAGCATCTCGTTGCAATTTGAAGTAAGTAGTAAATATTCACTGGGACAATGAAGGAACAAAGAAATGAAAACGAAACACATGCTTTGAATCTAGGCATTCTTTATGAAGGTGTGTTGTTGTTTTTCAAAGGTAGCTAACACATGCTTGCTCTAGTCTAAGGACCCATCCTGGCTTGAGTGGAAGAGGCTGAAACACCCTTCTCCAGCCAACAACTCCCTCGTTTTCCAAGTTAACCAGACCAACTCCATTAACCCTCAGTTTACTGCCACTGGGCAATGTGGCTTATATGTGCAGAAGCATCAAGAAGGAATGGGCAGAGAGGTTTTTTGTTGTTTGAGGTCAGAAAAGTATCAAGTGGAACGTGAGAGCAGAGAGTAGGGCCAGCTTCATGAGCAGGCAACCAGTGCTTAGAAGGGCTGTACATTTGGTTTAATGCTCTGCTGTTGCCGTCTTGAAATGCTTAGTAGTTTATATTTGAACTTATGTTTTGTAAGTGATGTCTGATGAGACGGAGCAATCTTGTGAGCAGATGTGATTCATGCAATGTGTGTCTGTCACTGTTTCTTGCCCCATGTCATACAATGTTTAGGATGCGCACTAAATGGCCTTCATGAACCACATATTTTGTAGTTAGGGACCTAAGTACAAAGTGCTCAGAAGGGTTCACCCTTGCCCTCTTGAAATTATTATTATTTTCTTTGAGACGGAGTTTTGCTGTGTCTCCCACGTTGGAGTGCAGTGACGTGATCTCAGCTCTCTGCAACCTCTGCCTCCCAGGTTCAAGCAGTTCTCCTGCCTCAGCCTCCCAGGTAGCTGGGATTACAGGGACCCACCACTACGCCCCCTAATTTTTGTTTTTTGTAGAGACAGAGTTTTGCCATGTTGCCTAGGCTGGTCTCAAACTCCTGAGCTCGAGTGATTTGCCTGCCTCAGCCTTCCAAACTGGGATTACAGGCTAAGCCACCATGCCCAACCACCTTACTATATTTTCTAACCACTTACACTAAAAGTGATGGCATGAAAGGAAAAGGAAAGATAAGACATTCCACAGTTCCTTTTCTTTTCAGTCTTTCTCTACTTACCGGTAAGCTGAAGGTTTTTGTCTTGCATTTTGGACAAGGAGCATCATATTTTCATTTCACATTGACCCACACAGATTATGTAGCTGGCCGTGACCAAAGGCTTGGAGGTTCTGACTTTTTGAGGGGTGTCTTCCCCGTTCCCAATTTAAAAATGGGTCAGACTTCAAATCAGGTGTTTATTATAGAGCTTTAAAGAATAGAAATGGCTGAATTTAGGGGCAGTGAGGGAAAATACCACCAGAGTCCTAGCATGAATAACTTTCATACATCAAAATGTTCTACTGCCGCTGATTTTAGGGAACTGAATTACTGTTGGAATCAACAGCTTTTTAAAAATATTGTGGAAACTACAACTGTTCCCAGGAAGAGTGCACATATTCCTTTTTGAACAAAAATATGCATATTTCAAAGAGTACTAAATGGTGGACTGGAGTTTGAACCCGGGAAGCCTGGCTCCAAAGTCCATGCTATTAACAGCTAGACTATGTTCTGCGACTTCTCCCTTTTGTTATATCACAGTTGTACCCAGCCTAATTCAGAGATAATCCATGGTTTAATTATATCAGCAAAGTACAGTGTAGGAACACGTCATCTAGCTGACAAACTGAGAAGAACCTATGAAAGGGTAACCAATTAGTCAAAATTCTTTGTTTAATTTAATAGATGTTTAGAATAGTTATGGTATAATTAAAATCATTTTAACTTCTTAAAAAACTTGCTTTCAAATGATAGTGAATATTTGTAGCTGCATTACTTTCAAGGTTTTTCAAAATGTGAATGCATGTTATTTCTACTTTCATTAGTTTTAACTTTATCATGTATTTAAAATATAACGAGCACTCACGTTCTCCCCTGCAAGTTCCTAAAATCCCAATAAAACTGCTTGTTACTAATCTTTAACTGCCTTGTTCCTGACATTTATTACTATGTGCAGATTTTATGATTACTTACGGAGCTGAAGTCCTGCACAGACTTGATATCTTCTTCTGATTTCTCCTTGGTGGTGGTGGTTGTTTTCTGACGGTTTGTCACTCTGCTGCCCAGGCTGGAGGGTAGTGGCGCGATCATGGCTCGCTGTAGCCTCAACTTCCCAGACTCAAGTAATCCTACCACCTCAGCCTCCTGAGTAGCTGGGACCATAGGCATGCATTGCTATGTCCAGCTAATTAAAAAAAAAAAAAAATCTGTAGAGACAGGGTGTTGCCTGGGCTTGTCTCGAACTCTTGGGCTCAAACCACTCTCCTGCCTTGGTGTCCCAAAGTGCTGGGATTACAGGCATGAACCACCATGCTCGGACTTCTCCTTAGTTTTTATTATTATTATTATTTTGTATTTTATTATTTCTTTCTGATTCATGTTCTCTCGTGATCTCCTTATTTTTAAAGAAAAAAATTAAACTCCTCTCTGTTTATTTGACAATCAAAAATATATTAATGTGTCTCCTCTCTGGAATTAACATTTAAAAAAATTTTTTTTTGAGAAAGTTTAATACAATAGTTATCATGGAGTGTGGTGTGGATTAACTTGAATAGCAATACAAAAATTAGTAATTTGGTGACCAAAATTGTCAAAACTGAAATACAGCAAAGCATCAAAATGTTTTGTGACTGTATTTTTTTGACATCTGCTTTTATTAGTTTAGTACTTTCTTCAGCTCAATAGTAACAGGCTTTGGAGAGTTTGTACATGCATAAAGTGGGCAGAAGACTACAAGGAATAGATAGCACTTTATGCTGTTTTTATGTTTCATTTGTGTTTTTCAGAAATATGCATATGTATTGCTTTCATAAGGCTATTATTTATTGTATAGTGGAATTCATGTCTTACAGTTTTTTTTTTAGTTGTTCCCATTTCTCTTAGCATAGCGAGACATATGAACATTTAGTTGAATTATAATGGCTAACACTGAATGAGGGCATGCTTTCTGCCAGGAAAATACTAGTGCTTTATATGAATTAACTCATTTTATCCTCGTGATAAAGCTTATAAACCTATTTTTTCAGATGAAGAAATTGAGGCGTAATGTGGTGAATCTAGTAAGCATGAAGCCAGGTACAAGCTTTGCTGTCAATCTGACTCCAGGGCCTGTGTCCTTAATCATGATACTATATACTTTAAATACATTTAAATTTATTGATGTTGCTTTGACATTTGTCAAATCATTCAAATGTCTAAAGGCCTACCACATACAGATATGAGGAAGTCTTTGTGAATGGCTAATGTGAGTGTAAGTCCCAGAGGAAAAGGGATGCATACACACGTGCCAGAGTTATGTCATTTTTGTTAAGGCTTTATGCTAGAAACACAAATTATTGATGCTATGTTATTTTGTTGCTAATTTTGGTTTTGTGTCAAGTGCTGATAACATGAACCAGTAAACACTTATGGATCATTAAAAGGGATATAAGCATTAAAGGAATAATAAGAATAGTCAAGTGCGATCAAAATCAGTGTTTAGTTCCATCTCAAGCAGCCTGCTAAGAATAAGGCAGAGAGAAATTTAACGTATATGGAGAGAAGGCAATGTGAAGATGAAGATAGAAATTATAGTCATGAGGCCACAAGCCAGGCACAGAGAGAGTGATGTGAAGACTAGCAGAGGGAAAGATGTCGCAAACCTAGGAATGCCGACAGCTGCCAGAAACTGGAAGAGGCAAGGAATGGATTTCGTTCTGGAGCCTCCAGAGGGAGTACCACCTGCTGACACCTTGGCTTTGGATGTCTGGCCTTCAGAACTGTGAAAGAATAAATTTCTTTCGTTTTAAGTCACCCCACTTGTGTTAATTTGTAATAGCAGCCCCAGGAAACTAACATACCACCTATCCAACAAAGGACTAGTCTTTATAATAAGTATATAAATATTCAAATTCAACAGTGAAAAAGCAAACAATCCAACTAGAAAATGTGCAAGGCCGGGCACAGTGGCTCATGCCTGTAATCCCAGCACTTTGGGAGGCCGAGGCGGGCAGATCACAAAGTCAGGAGATCGAGACCATCCTGGCCAACATGGTGAAACCCCGTCTACTAAATATACAAAAATTAGCTGGGTGTGGTACAGTACAGTAGTAGTTCCAGCTACTAGGGAGACTGAGGCATGAGTATTGCTTGAACCCAGGAGGTGGAGGTTGCAGTGAGCCGAGATCACACCACTGCATTCCAGCCTGGCAACAGAGTAAGACTCCGTCTCAAAAAAAAAAAAAAAAAAAAAAAAGGAAATGTGGAAAAGACATGCACAGATATTTTACTAAAGAGGATAACCCGATGTCAGATAAGCCTGTGAAAAAAATGTTTGACATGGTTAGTCGTCAGAGAAATGAAAATTAAAACCACAATGAGATAGCACTACACATCTATCAGAATAGCTAAAATAAAAAAATGATGGCAACACCAAATGCTGGTGAGGATGCAAAGAAACTGGATCACTCAGACATTGCTGGTGGGAATATAAAATGATACAGTAACTGAAAAACAATTGACAGCTTCTTAACAAACTAAATATTTGATTACCATATAACCCAGCAATTACACTCTTGGGGATTTTTTCCCTTAGAGAAACAAAAACTTATGTTTGCACAAAAACTTGGACATAACTACAGGCTTTATTGGTAATAATCTAAAACTGGAATAATCCCAGATGTACTTCAAAAAGGGAATGAAAGTATGGTACATCCATACCAAGGGAAATAAATAAAAAGGAATGAACTACTGATACATAAACAGTTTGGATGAATCTCCCAGGAATTATATTGAGTGAAAAGGGTCAGTCCCAAAAGGTTACATACTGTATGATTCCATTTATGTAACACTTTTTTTTTCAGGGGTAACTTTATTTTGATAAAATCATAAGCTTTGAAAATACTTGCTCACACTTGTAATCCCAGCACTTTGGGAGGCTGAGGCAGGCTGATCACCTGAGGCTGGGAGTTTGAGACCAGCCTGGGCAACATGGTGAAATCCCATCTCCACTAAAAATACAAAAATTAGCCAGGTGTGGTGGTGCATGCCTGTAATCCCAGCTACTTGGGAGGCTGAGGCAGGAGAATCGCTTGAACCTGGGAGGCGGAGGTTGCAGGGAGCTGAGATTGAGCCACTGCACTCCAGACAGAGCGAGACTCTGTCTCCAAAAAAAAAAAAAAAAAAGAGAAAATACTTGCATGAGTAAAAAGAACAACTATTTTTTTAGTCAAAACAACCTATTATGAAAGTTTTGCCTCATTTATTTCATCATGTTTATTTCTTTATATATAAACATAGTTTTTTTTAAGTCAGTCAAATTTAGCAGTGGGGGGTTGTATACCAACTTTAGTGACACTAATATTAATAAGTTCTGATAACCCACTACCATCAGACCAGCCTAAACATAGTTTTTTCCCCCATGAATTAGTTGAGAGTAAGTTGTGGACATTATGCACCTGTACCCATAAATATATAGTCTTTGTTCCCTAAGAGCAAAGATATTTTTTACAATACGATGATCAAAATCAGGAAATTTAACATAGATATGATATTCCTACCTAAACAACAGTTTGTCTTTAAATTTTGTCAAGTTTCCCAATAATGTTGTTTATGGCTTTTTTTTTTTTTTTTTGGCCTAGGATCCAATTCAGGATATTGCATTACATTTAGTTGTCTTTATTCTTTAATCTGATCATCAAATCTTTCTTTTATCTTTCTTGGTATCAACAGTGTTTAAGAGTATAGGCCAGTCACTTTGGGAGGCCAAGGCAGGTGGATTGCTTGAGCTTGAGTTCGAGACCAGCTTGAGCAACATGGTGAAATCCTGTCTCTACAAAAAATACAAAAACTAGCTGGGCACAGTGGTGTGCACCTGCAGTCCTAGCTGCTTGGGAGACTGAGGCAGGAGAATCACTTGAGCCTGGGAGGCAGAGGTCTCAGTGAACCAAGATCACACCATTGCAATCCAGTTTGGGCAATGGGAATGAAATTGTCTCAAAAAAAAAAAAAAAGTATGGGGCAATTATTTTGTAGAATGTCCCCCAGTTTGGGTTTCTCCAGTGCTTCCTTGAAGTTAGATTCAGGTTATTCATTTTTGGCAGGAATACAAAGTGGTGTTTGCTCTTTCTGTGCATCATATCTAGAGACCCATGCTATCTATATGTTTAATTACTGGTGATTTCTTTAAATAAATGAGAATTAATTTAATCACTTTGAACTACTACATCGGTTTCAGAGGCAAACCAACTTCTGAGCTTTTTCATTATATTCACTTTTTCCTTCAGTCATCATCTCATTTATGTAAGTTTTTCTTCCTTTTTTAACTTTTATTTTGGTTGGAGGGTATATATGAAGGTTTGTTACATAGGTAAACTCATGTCACAGGGGTTTGTTGCACAGATTATTTCTTCACCCAGGTAGTAAACCCAGTACCCCTCAGTGTTTGTTGTTCCCCTCTTTCTGTTCATGAGTCCTCATCATTTAGCTCTCACTTGTAATTGAGAACATGCGGTATAAGGTTTTTTGTTGCTGCATTAATTTGCTAAGGATAATAGGCTCCAGCTCCATCCATGTTCATTTAAAAGCCATTATCTTGTTCTTTTGTGTGACTGCATAACATTTTTTAAATGACAAAATTTTAGAAAGGAGGGCGGACTAGTGGTTGCCATGGAATAGAAATAAGGATAGGGAGTGGTAGGAAGAAGGCAGGTATGATTTAGGGCAACCTGAAGGATCCTTGTGATATACCGTTTCCCCCCAACCTCTAAAAAATAAATAACAGATTAATTGAGATATAATTCACATACCATAAAATTCATCAATTTAAAGTGTATAATTCAGTTTTTTTGTGTATTCACACATATTTGCAACCATTCTTCCAATCAATTTTAGAAAATTTCCACCACCTCAAAAAGAAACCCTGTAAGTATTAGCAGTAATTCCCTATTTCTCCCTCTACAGCACTAGTCTACTTTCTCTCTCTAGATTTGCCTACTTGGTAGATTTCATATAAATGTAATCATGGAATATTTGGTCTTTTGTGACTGGCTTCTTTCACTTAGCATAATGATTTTAAGGTTTATCTATAATATATCACATAACCATATTTCATTCCCTTGTATTGTCCAATGAAATATGCCATTGTATTTTTCTGCCACATTGTATTTATCCATTTATATGCTAATGGATATTTAGCTTGTTTTTTTCTTTTTAACTATTATGAATAATGCATCTATGAACAATTGTGTACAGGTTTTTGTATGGACATATATTCTCATTTCTCTTGGATATATATTAAGAATGGAGTTGCTGGGTCACATAGTAACTCTATGTTTAATCATCTGAGGAATTGCCAGATTGCTTTCCCAAGCAGCTGCACCATTTTACTTTCCCACTAGCAGTATATGAGGGTTCCAGTTTCTCTGTTTACACACGAACACTTGTCCTTATCTTTCTTCTTGATTCTAGCCATCCTAGTGGGTATGAATGGTATCTCACTGTGGATTTCATTTGCATTTCTCTGATGGTTAATGATATCAAGCATCTTTTCATGTACTTATGGATCATTTGTATATCTTATCTGGAGGAATGTCTATGAGACAGTTTGCTCATTTTTAAAAATTGGGTTGTCTTTATTATTGAGTTGTAAGGGTTCTTTACATATTTTAAATAAAAATCCTTTACCAGATAAATGATTTACAAAAATTTTTTCCCATTCTGTGGGTTGTCCTTTCGCTTTCTTTCTTTCTTTTTTTTTTTTTTTTTTTGAGACGGAGTTTCACTCTTGTCGCCCAGGCTGAAGTGCAGTGGCGCAATCCTGGCTCACTGCAACTTCCATCCCCACCTTGGATTCAAGCGATTCTCCTACCTCAGCATCCCAAGTAGCTGGGATTACAGGCATGCACCACCACGCCCGGCTAATTTTTGTATTTTCAGTAGAGCCAGAGTTTTGCCATGTTGGCCAGGCTGGTCTCGAACTCCTGACCTCAGGTGATCCATCCGCCTCAGCCTTCCAAAGTGCTGGGATTACAGGCATGAGCCACCATGCCCAACCTTTTTGTTTTGTTTTGTTTTAGAGTCGGAGTCTCCCTCTGTTGCTTAAACTCCTGGCTTCAAGGTATCCTCCCACCTCAGCCTCCTAAGTAGCTGGAATTATAGACTCAAACCACATGCCTGGTTCTTTCACTTTCTTAATGGAGTACTTTGAAGCACAAAATTTTAAATTACCATAACTTTATTGAAAACTTAATTCTCAATTACTACTGATTTATTTATTTGCTGTTGCTTGTGGTTTTGATGTCATTTCTCAGAAGTCATTGACTAATACAAGGTTGCAAAGATTTATATCTATATTTTCTTTTAAGAGTTTTATAGTTTTACTTCTTACATTTAGGCCCTTGCTTATCTCCACTGTGGTAGTGGATATATAAGCTTACACAGGCAATAATATAACTTAACACACACACACATACACAAAATACACAAAACAGATGAATGCTAGTCAAACTGAGGAAATCTGACTAAGATTTCAATGTCAATATCCTGGATATGATATTATATGATAGTTTTGCAAAATGTTACCAACAGGGTAAATTGGGCAAAGTGTGAGAGGGATTTCTTTGTATTATTTTTTACAGCTACATGAGAATCTAAAATTAGCTCAATAAAAATTTTAATTAAGAATAATAGTCTGTGGAAATTGCTACTTTTCCTTTTCTTTATGTTATACAAATTGTGGGTAGTAACCTTTTGAATTTTTTTTTTCATCTGAAAGAAGGGGAACACTGGAGTAATCATTGCCAGGCAAATTAAGAGCATTGTGTGGGTATAGATAATTCTTGTCTTTAAAAGTAAACAACAGGCATATAACAGTTTTGGTGTTAATTCTAAATATACATCTAGCACTGTTTTAATGTATAGTACTGATTTTGATTTCTACCAATTGCTTTATCACAGTGGCATATGTAAGTGCAAATTTGGTAGGGAGAAATAATTTTAGGTGGACCAATAACTTATGCAAATAATCATATGTTGTAGTATATTATGCTTAATGTAAAATAACAAGTAAATAAAGACACAAATGATCTAATTAATTCTTTAAATTTATGAGTTTTCTGGTATATAAACACTTATAGAAGGGTATACCATAATCCTCTATGTAGATAGCTTTTGCTGACATTATTAAAAATTAGGTAATCATTTATTTACCTAGTAGCATATAATAAACGTACATAGATCTAGCAAGAAAAATTGTGAAAAAATTTAAAGTAGTTAAAAAATATTACTATGTGTCATTCGAGTGTGCTCTTCCAGCTTATCTCCGCTTCTCATTGTTTTGGAGCTATTTTACAACTTTGTATATTGTAGAAAATTGGGAATAATGCAAATGATTTTTTTGTCCATAGAAATGCAGATGATTGTGTCCAGTAGAATTCAATTAATTATTGTCCTGAGGATAGATCTATTTTTCAGCTATTTACAAATCCATTTTAGCATTCCTGATTTTCCATATTCATGTGATTCTTCAAATTCTCCTTTGAACTGGTTATAACATCTTACTGATTTTCTCAGTAATTGATGAGTTAAATCAAATTCTGACATCAGTTCATTTTAATTTGTATGAGTCATGATTTTACCTCTAAAAAAATCCTTTAATAGATGGCTACAACATTCAACAGTACAAAATAGAATAAAATGAAAAGTGAAAATCTTCTTCCCAGCTGGTGTCATCTTCATGGGCCTTACAGTCCCATGGTGAAGACAGATGTTTATCTGAGAATGTAAGATAAATGTAAAATTATAATTCTGATAAATGTGATGAAAAAGAGGAACACAGTACTGCGAGAGCATATATAACAGGGTGACAACTTAGCCAGGGGGATCTGGGAAGTCTTCTCTGAAATAATAACAAGTGGCCTGAGATGTGACTATAGGTAGGGAGAACCATTATTTATTAATATAAAATGAGACCCAATTGCTTTCTCCATTAATGCTTGGTGATAGATTGTACGCATAAAAAAAAAACAAAATACCTGGGTTGATGCAGGCCTAGGAGAGAAGGATAGAGGGTAATTTTAGTGTATTGGCAAGAATATTACTAAAATAATCGTTCATGGAATTTAAGATAGGTAAGTAAGCAAGTAAAAAAAAAAACAAAGCTGATGGGTGGTTAGAACTAATGGCTTGAAAGAAAATAGAAGTATTCATAAACTTGAAGTTCTGATAAAGTTGGCAATACAAATTAGAAGGAAAGACTATTATTAGCAGAGCCTGCGTTGTCTGAGGAGCAGTTACAGAAAATGAAAAGTTCAAGGTGTCCCATCGGAGTGGGAGGCGAGGGTAAAATGAAGGACATTGGAGATGGAGAAGACAAGGATCTAGGAGGTCATTTATTTGATTGCTTGCCTATATGGACACTGAGGTCCCCTGGCATTTATGGCAGGGATTGACGGTGAGTCACTTGCCAAGTCACAGCTGAATGTGGGGAGTGACTTGAAAGAGTTATAAACAGGAAAAGGTAAGGGGAGGAGTAATGGCCTGGAAGAAGTCCAAAGGTCCAAGGAATGAATCTACCACCACCTGAGAGGGCTACAGGGCCTGGAGTGCCATTGGGAAAAATCTCAATTTAGGTTGATTCAAGCTGTCCTTTTATTTTCCTTTAAACTGCTTGTGTATGTCTCTGCCGATTTAAAAGTAGACTGTTTGTCTTTTTCTTATTTACTTTTTTACTAACTCTTAGTAAATTAAGGAAATTAGCTATTTGTCTGACATCCATGTACATTACAAATAATTTTCCCATTAGTTGTCTTGGACTTTGTTTATGGTATTTTTGCCATGTAGCAGTTCTAAATATTTATGTACTGGTTGTATCAGTCTTTCATTTTTGTGCTTCCGGATTTGTGTTTCTGGGTTTCTGCTCATAAAGGCCTTTGCCCTCTAATATTATAAATAATTCCACTTGTGATTTGTTCTAGAAATTTGATGGATTCACTTTAATAGTCAAATCTTTGCTCGACCTGGAATTCAATTTGGTATAAGAGTGAGGAAGGGATTTAACTTACTTTTTCTTTTCCAGTTGTGTGTTCATTTGTTCCAACACCATTTCTTTACTGGTATGAAATCTCACATTTGTCATAATAAAATTCCAGTATGTATTTGCATCTATATTAGAAGATAAAAAGGTTCATATGAGACTGCATGATATAATCAAGAGGCATGTCTCAGAGTTAAACAGACTTTAAATCCTGGCCTTTTCTGTTGACCTTGGCCAAGGAGCTGAACTTCTCTGGGCTCTAGTTTCTTCATCTTCAAAATGGGAATAATAATAGCCTTTGAGGATTAGTGACAATACATGACACATATGAGCCACTGGGCTAAAGGAGAGTTAACTGTTCCATTAAAATAAGCCTCTAGAAACCAGGAGTCTTCCTAGTTGGTGATGGGGATCTTGATACCCACCTAAGTCTGGCAGGCCTCCTTCCTGAGGCTGGACATCTCCTTCCTGTAACCCAGCAGAAAAGTCATGGTCTGACTTCATCTTCATCTTCATCTTCATCTTCATCTTCATCTTCAAGGACCTTTGCAATCTAGCTCCTTACCTGACTGAAGTTGAATTTTCTTTCTCAACCTTTCTGTAGGATCCTTTCCATCAATATTTCTCTATTCTTTTCTGCCCGTTACTTGTCTTCTTCAAATCCTTTATTTTGATGTTGGACTGTATTGTCACATTTATATATTGGAGTCTGTAGGAACATTGAAAAGCTAGACCTGGACTAGTGCCTAGGAAGGGGACAACTAAGAGGATAGAAGAAGAAAGAGGATAGAAGAGAGGAGGTGAGAGAAATAACAAGGAATTAGAAAATCTAAGACTTTGTAGGCCATTGTAAAGGTTTTGTTTCTGCTTTTCTGAATAAGGTGAGAAGCCACTAAGGATTTTAAGCAGAGAAGTGAGATGATTTAACTTACATTTTAAAAGGCTTTTGTGTTGAAATTATACTGTGGAAAGAAGCAAGGTAAAGCTAATTGCAGTTTTCAACAGAGAGATGATGATGTCTCAGGCCGGGATGGGAGTAAAGATTTGGGTAAGAAATGGTAGAATTTTAGATGGAGCTGCTGTCAGCTGAGATGGGAAAGACTTGTGAGTACAGTAAGTTTGAGGGCAAAGATTGAGAACTCAGATTTGATTATGTTAAATGTGAGAGATTTGCCACATATGCCAGCACAGGTGTCAGGTAGGCAGTATATACTCTGGGGGTTCAGGAGAGAGATCTGAGCTGGAGAAAAAAACTGGGAGTCATTGTATAGCACATAGCTGTATTTAACAAATTTAATGGCATATGACTGAAGCGGATAAGCAAGGCAATGAGTATGGACAGAGAAGGGAAGAAGATTCAGGACACCAATATTAAGTTGGTGGGCTCACCAATATTAAGAGGTTGAGAAGAAAGGAGAAACCAGTGAAGAAAGTTGAAGAGTGTCCAGTAAGGCAGGAAAAACTGAAGAAAAGCAGTGTCTTAGAAGCCAAGTGGTGGAGTGGTAGGGGTAAAAGCCAGATTGAAGTGGGTTTAAGAGAAGATGGGAGGAAAGGAATTGGATAAAGTAAGTACATAAAGCTCTTATAAGAAGGTTGGGTGGGGGAGGTGGTGCCGGGGAGGAGAAGAAACGAGAAGGTATGACTTTGTTACTTAGGAGAGTCATGCATTTGCTAATTACAAGTATTTGGGTTGGTGTTTACCAAAGTGTGTCCAGCATACCAATGTTGGTATGTGAGATGATGATAAGTGATGTCTGAAAGCATATTTTTAAATTTTGAGTCTATTTTGTATTTGAAAAATACAACCAGTATTTATAGTGATATAAAAGTGATGATATAAATTTCCTTTTGAAATAAATTTATTTCAGCAGAAAAAGTGAATCAATTTAAAAAATATATTAAAGGTAGTTTATCGATGTGATGGGTTTACACAAATAATTTTAGGTTTAGGAAACACATACTTAGGGCATTCAAGGACCTTTGCAATCTACCTCCTTACTTGACTGAAGGTGAATTTTCTTTCTCAACCTTTCTGTAGAATCCTTTCCATCAATATTTCTCTATTCTTTTCTGCCCATTACTTGTCTTCTTCAAATCCTTTATTTTGATGTTGGACTATATTGTCACATTTATATATTGGAGTCTGTAGGAACATTGAAAAGCTAGACCTGGACTGTGCCTAGGAAGGGGGCAACTAAGCTGCTATGACAGCTGGTGCAGGCTAGGAGAGCCAGGCAGCTCCAGGCACAATGTCTTAAGATTACAATAACCATAGAATCTGCTCAGGTGGTTGTCAGAATAAGGAGGTCAGGCCTGGTGATTAGGACATAGCAGCAAGCACTTCCAGGTAGCAGTTCATTAACAACCAGGCAGGGAAAATTATTAAAGGAAAGAAATTTGCACATACTCAGTTAGACCATCACTTTTCTGCTGGGTTACAGGAAGGAGATGTCCAGCCTCAGGAAGGAGGCCTGCCAGACTTAGGTGGGTATGAGGATCCCCATCACCAACTAGGAAGACTTCTGGTTTGTAGAGGCTTATTTTAATGGAACAGACTTGGCATCAGAAAATCTGGATTTGAATCCTAGCTTCATCTAGCTATGTGGCCTCAGTTTCTCATCTATAAAATGGTGATAATAATTTCCAATAATTATTAATTAATGAAATTAATTACATATGAAAAGAACCTTGTATAATAATGAATATTCATTATAATACTTTAATTATTAATATAGTTAATAAATAAAAAAAGAGTAGAGGATCCTAACAAAGGGACTTTACCATAAGTCAGGGCTTGGGCACAATAACCTGAATTATGGTCAATAATAGTGTAAGTTACTATATTATCCTAAGTCATTGGTGGAATGAACTGGTGATGTAAATCTATATGTCAATCACCCAATACCATGAAATGGCATTATTATTTCTAATGTAAATGGGACCTATGTGGTCCTGGATAAAATTCCACTGCTGTATTCAGAATGTTAGGCACTTTTAAATGATATTTTTAGTTTCAAGGATAATGTGTAGAAATTGAAGAGGACTCAGGCCATAAATTATTAAATGCATTTGGTCATTTGTTTAGCAAATGTTTATTGAATGCCTACCCAATGAAATCACTCCCCTAAGTGGGCCTTGTGGAGATGGTAATGAATGGGATAGGGGCTGTCTCTGTCTTTTGGAGACAAGCAACTCACATGTCAATTAGTTAATTATAACTGTAATGCATGTTAGATGAAGTACAGGATGCTAAGAATGCATCTAATAAGGGGAACCTGTACAAATCTAGGGGTGGTTGTCAGGATGTTTAAATTGAGATCTGGAAGATGGGGAGAAGTCATTTGGATAAAGTAGAAGGGAAAGCACATTCCAGGAAGGAGGACAATGGGCTGAGGCCCTGAGGTTGAAGGAGCATGGATTTCCCAGAATTAAAAGATGTTTCGTGTAGCTAGAGTGCAGAGAGGGATCAGTGTTGGAGAATGTGACTGGTGGAAAATCAGGAAGGCAGGACCTTCTGGGTGAGATTAAGGAGTTTAGATTTGCCATTTGAGAAATCGGGGAAACTTATGCACATTAGTGAAATGAACTGAGAGATCACTCTGGCAACAGTGTGGAAGAGGGTGGGCAGCAGTTCCAGAAGGGATGGGGGAGACCACTTAGGAAGTACTGTAGTGCCCCAGATAATAAGTGATAGGGGCTTACACTAAGGTGGTGGCAGCAGATGGAGAGATGCAGACCAATTTGAGAGACATAAAATAGCTCCCTTGGGAAAAGAGGCTACTTTTTCCAGAGAAGATAAGGCAAAGGTTTTATATGTTTTAAAGTGTTACCATGAAGAGGGTATTGGCTGGTTGTCATCTATCTCCACAGAGAAAGAAAGAAGAAATTACTTTATCATTTAAGAGGCAGAATTTGGGATTCCTTATTATCATAACAGACTTGCCAATAGAAACTGTATAATTTTTATATGAGGTACTTTTAAGATGCAGAAATCAACCCTGGAGGCAAGGTGATGAATGCAATGACCCCTTGAACTATTTCCTACTTCAAATTATATTATTGCTCAGTAAATTTGCCTGGAGCATCATAATGTCTTAGGAATAATGGAATATATTCTATTTAAAACTCATCTAATCTTGAGCACTGAGTATTTCCAGAAGTTTTGCTGAAGTATTTTCACATTTTATAAGTGTGAGAAAGAGAAAAGCAGACCCTGACAGCTGGAAACTGTCCTGGCACACACAGCTGGGCCGTGGTGTTTTGCTGAACATAAACACCAACATTGGACAAGGCCACTCTGTGACCATGGTGGACCAAGACAAAAACAAAACCACTCTATAGTCAGGGTTGAACACAGACAAAAACATAAGCATTATCCAAACCACAAAAATGGCCAAACATCTCCATATCCTGGCTGATATAACTGACTGCCGCTTTTAAAAAAAAACAATGACAGCTTTAGCTTCACCCCAATCATCTCATCATCTAAAACAGACAAGAATTAAGAGACCCAATCATAGAATTACTCCACTTCCTGATAATGTCCAATCCAGAGCACAGCCCTGCTTCCCGGAACTCTTCCCCAACTCACCTAATCAAACTCTAATCCTAATAAGAAGCTCTTTCTAATACCTCTTACTGAGATTGCCCCATAGTTCCCTACATGGTTCTCCATTGCTACAAGTCAAGGATCCCAAATTTGTTCAACTGCAGGTGTGTTCCTGGCAGTCTTTGGCTGGAGATCATTGGCAAGTGTAAGAAACAGACTGTAGGTTTTGTTCTTTTTCTCCCCGTTTTGTTATTGGAATAAACATTTTGAATTTTCTATGTTCTGCTGTATCATATAGCTGATTATCTTTTTAATTTCCTCTATGATTCCTTGATATGTGTAAGGTCACAACATTCTGGCTTTTTAAAAACCTTGTAACCCACTTCTTTGCCTTTCTACATCATCAAGTTCTTATATCATGGGAAACATAATCATTGACAAAAAATCTTTGACTTTTTTGTTACCACTTTCAAATAGAAAAACTATTAAGGAAATGATATAAAAAGTATAACAATTTTAACAACTCAGCCAAATCATATTGCTTGTTTGTAATTATAGCGTCTTCCCTTATCCTTAAGGGATATCTTCTAAGCCCACTAGTGGATGCCTGAAAACTCAGTTAATACTGAATGCTACATGTACTATGTTTTTTCCTATGCACACATTTAATTTGTAGTTTAGACATAGTAAGAGATTGATAATGGTAACTAATAATAAAATAGAACAATTATAACAATATACTGTACTAAAAGTTATGTGAATGTGATTGCTCTCTCGCTCTCTTTCTCAAAATATCTTACTGTACCGTACTCACCCTGCTGTTTGGCCACTGATACCTAAACCATGGATAAGTGAGAGACTACTGTGTAAGGTTATTCTATTTGAAGCAAGAGTGGCTTTCTGTATGTCTGTTCAAGAGTCTTAGTTTGCCCTTGTTTGTGGGATATTCTCAAAGATACTTCGGTCTTCTGTATCCGTGTATGAGTATTCGTTGATGATGCTCATTATTCATTATTTGTGCATGGGCAAACTGCTGAATAGTGACTTCGTATACATAGCTTTCTCTTTTAGCTACTTCTCTATGTAGAGCACAGTACTCAGCAACATCTTGTATACAGTAGATTTGGGACAGACTTTGAGAGGAATTTGGCCATCTGTAAGTACCTACATCAAATGGCTCTCTGTGTTTGGGGAATGTTGCTGTTGAGAGAAACACTGCAATGTCAAGGACTTTATTTCAGAAATACACAAGTCCTCACTGCAATTTATATCACATTCTGGTGAAATATAAATGCTCAAATAAAAGCGTAATGTTTATCTGCATGTATTTTTTGGTCTGCTTGTGTAATTAAAGTGACCATGTACTCATCATTCACATGCTTTTCTTAAGTCAGTGAACACTCCCTTCATACCCTTGTGTTTTTCTTGATGGAATGCTTTCCATTTTATGAATCAGAAGCAGTCAGAAAAGGTGAAAGAAGGAGGTAGCTGAAAGAAGGAGGCAGCAGGGTTCTTTATGACACTGGTTGCTAAATAATAACTCTACTGCATCATTTTACCATGCTTTTGGGATCAGAATGAAGATGAGGTAAAGGAGACGGTCTAAGAAAGAACAATTCTTTTTGCAGCCCAAACTGTTATCACATTCTGCTACATAATAATTCGTATCTTGAATACTCCTAGGATGTTACTTCTATTTTGACAGAAAGAAAGGACACCAAGAATGTGGAAAATAATTAGATATGATCAAGATTTGGAACACCTAATAGAAAGTCATTTCTATTTTATTTCTTGAGAGAATATGAACATTGCTTTTTTTTTTTTAATCTGAGATGGAGTCTTGCTCTGTTGCCCAGGCTGGAGTGCAGTGGCACGATCTCAGCTCACGGCAACCTTCGCCTCCTGGGTTCAAGCAATTCTCTGCCTCAGCCTCCTGAGTAGCTGGGATTACAGGCACCTGCCACCACGCCCAGCTAATTTTTAAATTTTTAGTAGAGACGGGGTTTAACCGTGTTGGCCAGGCTAGTCTTGAACTCCTGGCCTCAGGCAATCTGCCCACCTTGGCCTCCCAAAGTGCTGGGATTATAGGCATGAGCCACCGTGCCCGGCCCAAACATTACTTTAATAAATTAAATAATTTAAATCTTTTGAACAGCCATGAAGAGCAATTAACTGTATTTGTTAAATTATTTATAATTCATTAATTCTCAAATATTAAATGTTAACCTACAAAAAGTCACTTTTAAATTATTAAATCTAATGTTTTAAGAGTAGAGTTGGTTTTACAATTTGGAAACTTTTTTTAATTAATGAAAAGATCACTAAAGGTTTTCTTCTGGAACAGCATAAGGAAGAAGAATTACACAATCACTCTGTCACCCAAGCTGGAGTGCAGTAGTGTGATCATAGTTCATTGTAGCCTTGAGCTCCTGGGCTCAAATGGTCCTCCTGTCTCAGCCTCATGAGTAGCTGGGACTACAGCTGCATGCCACCACACCAGACTAATTTTACTTTTTATTTTTTGTAAAAATGGTGTCTTGCTATGTTGCTCAAGGTTGTCTCATCTTTTTAGAGGATGTTTTTGTTTTGTTTGATTATATTAAATTGTTTACCTTTTTTGTTTTAAAACAATTTGAAATTCACAGAAAAATGCCAAAAGTAGTACAAAGGGCCAAAGAGCTGTTTATATCCTTCAGCCAGATTTCCCAATTGTCAGCATTGTCCATATTTGCATCCTCTTTCTTTCTTCCTCTACACACACACACACACACACACACACACATACACACATCACATCACTGTAGGTTTTTCCCCCCGTGCCACTTGAAAATAAGTTGCAGACAAAATCTCTTAATATTTGGCACATATTTACAGTTCCAAAATCAAAATTATGAAATCAACATTTATCTAACACTACCATCTAATCCACAGATCCCATTCAAACATTGCTTATTTTCTCCAAAATTTTCTTTAGAGTTTCAGAATCCAGTCAAGGGTCATACATTTGTTACTCCAACTTGGAACAGATCCTAAATCTCCCTTTCTTTCATGACAATGACATTTCTAAAGGGTAATGCCACTTACATTGCAGAATCTCTCATGACTTAAAATTTTGACTTTTGTATATGTTACATAATACAGATGATTTGTCTGAAGAATAGCACTTGTGTAACTTATAAACAAATAAATGGAGGTACATACTCAATTTTTTTTTAACCAGTGGTGATACATGTAGATAAAGGGTTGGAGATCACTTGCTAGGTGATCAGCAAGAGTAACCAGCCACTGTCTAGAAACTGGGTAATAGAAAGAAGAGAATGGGCAGTTCATCTTGAGAATTGTTGTGGGAGACCAGGAGCCTTGAGCTACTGAATCTTGGTTCTGGATAAGTACATTATTTTAAGCCTTGAATCACTATGTGATCGGATGCTTCATTCTAATATAAAAACTTGGTGTAGCATTTTGTGATAGAGAAATTTGAAACCTATATTTTAAATTATTTGAATAGTACTTGATTTTAATGGCTGTCATAGTTGAAAAAGTTCTTCTAAAGACATGTACGCCCAAATGGAAAAAGTGTACCTTTGAGTATGCATTCCAAATTGTAATACTTACTATTTAAAAAAATTTTTTATTTTATTATTTTTTAAACTTTTATTTTAGATTCGGGGGTGCATGTGAAGATTTGTTACATAGGTAATCTTGTGTCACAGGTTATTTCATCACCCAGGTATTAAACACAGTGCTCAGTAGTTATCTTTTCTGCTCTTCTCCCTCCTCCCTGCCCTCAAGTAGACTCCAGTGTCTGTTGTTGTTCCCTTCTTTGTATTCACGAGTTCTCATCATTTAGCTCCCACTTATAAGTGAGAACATGTGGTATTTGGTTTTCTGTTCCTGTGCTAGTTGGCTAAGGATAATCATCTCCAGCTCTATCTACATTCCTGCAACATACATGATCTCATTTCTTTTTATGGCTGCATATTATTCCATGGTGTACATGTACCACATTTTCTTTATCCAGTTGGTCATTGATGGGCGTTCAGATTGATTCCATGTCTTTGCTATTGTGAATAGTGCTGCAGTAAACATTCACATTCATGTGCCTTTATGATAGAATGCTTTATATTCCTCTGGTTATATACCCAGTAATGGGATTGCTGTATCGAATGGTAGTTCTGCTTTTAGCTTTTTGAAGAATTGCCACACTGCTCTCCACAATGGTTGAACTAGTTTACACTCCACCAACAGTGTATAAGTGCTCCCTTTCCTCCACAACCTCACCAGCATCTGTTACTTTATGACTCTTTAATAATAGCCATTCTGACTGGTGTGAGATAGTATCTCATTGTGGTTTTGATTTGCATTTCTCTGATAATCGGTGATATTGAGCTTTTTTCATATGCTTGTTGGCTGCATGTGTCTTCTTTTGAAAAGTGACTGTTCATGTCCTTTGCCCACTTTTTAATGGGGTTCTTTGTTTTTCTTTTGTAAATTTGTTTAAGTTCCTTATATAAGCTGGATATTAGACCTTTGTCAGATGCAGAGTTCACAAATATTTTCTCCCATTTGGTAGATCTGTTTCCTCTGTTGATAGTTTCTTTTGCTGTGCAGAGGCTGTTAAGTGTAATTAGATCCACCTGTCAATTTTTGTTTTTGTTCCAACTGCTTTTGGTGACTTTGTCGTGAAATCTTTGCCCGTATCTGTGTCCCAGATGGCATTGCCTAGGTTTTCTTCCACAGTTTTTATGGTTTTGGGTTTTACATTTGTTTTTAATCCAATCTTGAGTTGATTTTTGTATATGGTGTCCATATACAAAAGTGTCCAGCCTCAGTCTTCTGCATATGGCAAACCAGTTATCCCAGCACTACTTATTGAACAGGGAGTTGATATGGTTTAGCTCTGTGTCCCCACCCAAATCTCATCTTGAATTGTAATTCCCACGTGATGAGGGAGGGACCTGTAATTCCCACATGTCGAGGGAGGGAAGTGATTGGATTATAGGGGCAGTGTTCCCTGTGTTGTTCTCATGATAGTGTGTGAATTCTCTCGAGCTCTGATGGTTTTATAAATGGTAGTTTTTCCTGCACTCTCACACTCCTCTCTCATCTGCTGCCATGTAAAACGTGCTTCTTTCCCCTTCTGCCATTATTGTAAGTTTCCTGAGGCCTCCCCAGCCATGTGGAAGTGTGAGTCAATTAAACCTCTCTTGTTTGTAAATTACCCAGTCTCGGGCAGTTCTTTATAGCAGTGTGAGAATGGACTAATACAGGAGTCTTTTCCTCATTGCTTGTTTTTGTCAGTTTTGTTGAAGTTCAGATGGTTGTAGGTGTGTGGCCTTATTTCTGGGCTCTCTGTTCTGTTCCATTGATCTACGGGTCTGTTTTTGTACCAGTACCATGCTATTTTGGTTACCATAGTGCTGTAATATAGTTTGAAGTAGGGTAATGTGATGCTTCCAGCTTTGCTTCTTTTTTACTTAGGATTGCCCTGGCTATTGGGGCTCTTTTTTTGGTTCCATGTGAATTTTAAAATAGTTTTTATTTTTTTCAGTTCTGTGAAGAATGTCATGGTAGTTTGACAGGAATAGCATTGAATCTGTAAATTCCTTTGGGCAGTATAGCCATTTTAATGATATTGATTCTTCCTATCCATGATCATGGGATGTTTTTCTGTTTATTTGTGTCTTCCATGATTTCTTTGAGCAGTGTTTTGTAATTCTCATGATAGAGGTCCTTCACCTTTCTGGTTAGCTATATTCCTAGGTATTTTATTCTTTTTGTGGCAGTTGTGAATGGGATTGCATTCCTGATTTGGCTCTTGGCTTGGCTGTTGTTGGTGTATAGGAATGCCAGTTATTTTTGTGCATTAATTTTGTATCCTGAATCTTTGCTGAAGTTGTTTACTAGCTGAAGGAGCTTTTGGGCTGAGACTATGGAGTTTTCTAGACATAGAATCATATTGTCTGCAAACAGAGATAGTTTGACATCTTCTCTTACTATTTGGATGAACTTTATTTCTTTCTTCTGCCTGATTACTCTGGTTAGGACTTCCAGTACTGTGTTGAATAGGAGTGGTGAGAGAGGGCATTCTTGTCTCATGCTGGTTTTCACAGGGAATACTTCCAGCTTTTGCCCATTGAGTATGATATTCGCTATGGGTTTATGACTTTTTTTCAATATCTAGTTTATTGAGAGTTTTTAACATGAAAGTGTGTTAAATTTTACCAAAAGCCTTTTCTGCATCTATTGAAATAATCATGTGGTTTTTGTCTGTAGTTCCCCATTGAGTATGATATTGGCTATGGGTTTATGACTTTTTTTCAATATCTAGTTTATTGGGAGTTTTTAACATGAAAGTGTGTTAAATTTTACCAAAAGCCTTTTCTGCATCTATTGAAATAATCATGTGGTTTTTATCTGTAGTTCTGTTTATGTGATGAATCACATTTACTTGCGTATGTTGAACTAACCTTGATTTGCATATATTGAACCAACCTTCATCCCAGGGATGAAGCCTACTTGATCATGGTGAATTAGCTTTCTGTGCTGCTGGATTTGGTTTGCAAATATTTTGTTGAGGATTTTTGCATCAATGTTCATCAACGATATTGGCCTGAAGTTTTTTGTTGTTGTTGTGTCCCTGCTAGGTTTTGGGATCAAGATGATGCTGGCCTCATAGAATGAACTGGGGAAGAGTCCCTCCTCCTCAGTTTTTTTGGAATAGTTTCTGCAGGAATGGTACCAGCTCTTCTTTGTACATCTGGTTGAATTCAGCTGTGAATCCATCATGTCCTGGGCTTTTTTGTTGGTGGTAAGGTATTTATTACTGATTCAATTTTGGAGATTGTATTGGTCTGTTTATGGAATCAGTTTCTTTCTGTTTTAGTCTTGGGAGGGTGTGTGCATCCAGGACTTTATCCATCTCTTCTAGGTTTTCTAGTTAGTTTTGCATAGAGGTGTTTTTATAGTTTCTGATGGTTATTTTTATTTCTGTGGGGTCAGTGTTAACATTCCCATTATCATTTCTATTTATTCGGATCTTCTTTCTTTTCTTTATTAGTCAAGCTAGCAGCCTATATAGCTATTAATTTTTTCAAAAAATAAACTCCTCAATTCATTGATCATTTGAATTTTTTTGTGTGTATCTTCATTTCCTTGAGTTCAGCTCTGATTTTTGTTATTTTTCATCTTCTGCTAGCTTTGAGGTTGATTTTTTCTTGCTTCTCTAATTCTTTCAGTTGTAGTGTTAAGTTGTTAATCTGAGATCTTTCTAACTTTGTGATGTCAGCTAATTTGTAATACTGGTCTTTCAAAGCAAATCCAAAATTATGTAAATATTTCTGTTGAAAAAATAACTAGAAAATTTTTGCTTATTTAAGCTCTGTACTTTAAAAATTTAACATGTAGGTTTAACATGCACTAAAATTTTAATATTCTTAACAAGTTATAATAATTTTCCAGGTTTCTTTTTTTTTTTTTCTTTTTGAAACAAGGTCTCACTCTGTCACCCAGGCTGGAGTGCAGTGGCATGATCATGGCTCACTGCAGCCTCAACTTCTCAGGCTCAAGCAATCCTCCAGCCTCAGCCTCCCTAGTATCTGGGATCACAGGTGTGTGTCACCACACCTATGTTTTTATTTTTATTTTTTTGTAGAAATGAGGTCTCACCATGTTGCCCAGGCTGTACTCGAACTTCTGAGCTCAAGTGATCTTTCTGCCTCTGCCTCCTAAAGTGTTGGGATTACAGGCATGAACCACTGCACCTGGCCATTTTCCAGATTTCTTAAGTGTGCAAGTATTAGAATTTCTATAGTCTACATAATTTTTAACAACAACAGTGTATAATGCTGGAAACACTTCCAAAGTTTTGCTTTTAAAGAGCTCTGTCAATAGCATAAATGTCTTTCAAGAAGTATTTTCTTATTTTTTTGTTAGATTCAATTTTTTTATGGTGTGTCACATTTTAGTGTCAGTTAATTATCATTAGTAAAATCCAGCATATTTAAATCACTTGATTTTTTTTGTAAGAGAAAATGAATAACTCATGTGTAAGTTTGCCAACTGTATTAAGGAATCTATTACAATATTACCTGCCATCCTCTGTGTGATTACTTCAAAGAAAGCTGCCTCACCCAAGGTCACACTGCTTCCCAGAAGGCAGCTCTCCTCCAAAGACCAGCCTGTGGTAAATTTAAAGGCCTGAATCCTCTTATGCTGTTGGTGGAAATGTAAATTTGTAAATTTATAGACAATAGTGTGGAGACTCCTCAAAAAACTAAAAATAGAACTACTATATGATCCAACAATCCCATTTCTGGGTATATATCCAGTGGAATTGAAATCAGTATGTTGAAGAGATATCTGCATTCCGATGTTCACTGCAACACTGTTCACAATAGTGAAGATGTGGGAGCAACCTAAGTATCCATCATCAGATGAATGGTTAAAGAAAATGTAATATATATGCACAATGGAATACTACTTAGCCTTGAAAAAGAAGGAAATTCTGTCATTTTTGACAACACGGATGAACCTGGAGGATACTGTACTAAGTGAAATTAACTAGGCACAGAACAACAAATGCCACTTGATCTCACTTACATGGAGAATCTAAGAAATGTTGAACTCATAGTAGTAGAGTTTAGAATGGTGGTTACCAGAGGCTGGGAAAGCAAGTGAATGGGGAAAGGAGAGATGTTGATTGAAGAGTAAAAGGTTTCAGTTAGGAGGAATAAGTAAGTTGTGGCACAGCATGGTACCTATAGTTAACAACAATGTATATTTCAAAATTGCCAAAAGAGTAGATTTTAAATGTTTTCACCACAAATAATAGATATGTGAGGTGATGGATATGTTAATTAGCTTGATTTAATTATCCCACAATGTATACATATATAATAACATCACATTGTACTCTATAAATACATATAATTATTATTTGTCACTTAAAAATAAAATAAATTTAAGAAAAAAAGGCCTGGCTAGCTTGCTGCAAGGTGAGACAATACTGACAGGCTGTCTGAGCTCCCCACGGGATTGGTTGGGGACACTGTGGTAACTGCATCAGAGTTTATCTTCTTCCTCTGCTCATTCCTGCTTCCTTCACTTTTCCTTGGCTGTTGAGCCTGAGGGCACTCCCCAATATAATTTTTTTCTTTTTTTCTTTTTTCTTTTTTTTTTTTTATCACTGCTCTTTGCAGCCTCAGCCACCCCGGCTCAGGTGATCCTCCCATCTCAGTTTCCTGGGTAGTGGGGACTATAGGTACCCACTACCACGGCTGGCTAATATTTTGCATTTTTTTGTAGAGGCAGGGTTTCACAATGTTCACCAGGCTGGTCTCAAACTCCTGGGCTCAAGCTATCCTTCTGCCTCGGCCTCCCAAAGTGCCGGGACTACAGGCATGAGCCACTGCCCCCGGCCCCAATATCATTTCTATATGCAGCTCTCCATGTCAGAATTTTCTTTCCAAAAAACTTGATCTAAATTAGTTACATTCCATAAGAGAGTGCAAAGACTCCTCTAAAATTTTAAATGTGTTGTTTTTATAAAACTAACCTCACCCGTAACATCCTGTAGCACTTTGCTGTCTTCAGGCTTCACCATATTTTTCATGACAGCTCACTTGTGAGTGAGAAAGAAAATGTATTTCATGTGGGTTATTTTATCTGTATCCTTACTTGGGAATTAAAAAAATTCCAATTCAAATTGTTGCCCCACAATTTTTCATGTATCATAGTTTTTCTAAAAGAAACCGTTTATTATTGAAGGAAAATATTACTTTTTTTTTTTTAACAGCTCACATACAAAAAAAGCGGTTATTCATGTGTTTTATTATTGGAAACAGAATCCAGAAAATACCATAGCTAAAATGTGTTAGAAACATCAGTGCTTCATCTAAATATATAGCAAACTTTTAACACTACATAATTTGTTCCAACATTTGTTTCTGCACTCTACTATAATGTTTTCTATATATCATCTAACAATATTTGCTGAAAAAGAAATGCATTTAGGCTTCATCATATGCTCTTTCTTTTGTATTATTTCAGCCATTTTTACCATGACAGAAAGAACAAGTGTTTCCCCAATGGACGTGGCTGTGCTTTTTACCTTTGCTTAAAATGAAAAACCTCTAAAGAAGCTTCTACATTTTTATTACTATATTTCATGACACTTTGTAAAATTCTATGTTAGTGTTGTGTGACTTTATAAATCCCTGAATAATTGTAGTAGTTTTTCTTTAGATTTGAAATGCTTAGTTTGCTTTTCTTTTATTTTTTTCATCAGTTTGGTGAAAAAAGGGGTGCTTAGGTTTAACATATCCTGCTAAATTTGTGGCATCATGCCACCATTTTCTACTTCTACTTCTGGCAATATGGCAAATTATTTTACCCAGAAAGCTTCCTAATTTCCTTTCCTTTCCCTTTTCCTTTTCCCTTTCCTTTCCTTTCCCCCTTCCCTTCCTTTCCCTTCTCCCCTCCCCTCCCCTTCCCTCCCCTTCTCTTCCCTTTTGCAGACAGTCTTTCTCAGTCACCTAGGCACAATCTCAGCTCACTGCAACCTCGGCCTCAATTCTCCTGCCTCAGCCTACTGACTATCTGGGACTACAGATGTGCACCACCATGCCCGGCTAACTTTTTTTTTTTTTTTTTTTTTTTGGTATTTTTAGTAGAGACAAGGTTTCGCTATGTTGGCCAGCTGGTCTTGAACTCTTGGCCTTGTGTGATCCAACCACCTTGGCTTCCTAGAGTGCTGGGATTACAGATGTGAGCCACCGTGCGCAGCCACCAATATCTTTCTTTAAAGCCTGTAAAATCCTGAGCATTGGCGAAGTAAATGTAAAACTTCTTTGAAGGAACATCTTCAATCCAGATAGAATTACCACCAATAGAATCCTGCTGCTGAAGATTTCATAATACAAAATTGCAAAATACATAAGAAAACAACATGCCACAATTGAGAATCAGCATACACGATAAGCTTTAGTGATATACTATCAAAAACATAAAAGAACTATTGAATAGTAAAGAGAAAACAAATATGCATAAAATGGTTAAGGATATAAACAGGAAATCCAAAGCATGAAAGAAAAAAAACACTATCAAAAAGACCAAGAAAATTTAAAAAAAGAAATACATACAACCAAATTGAACTTCTAGAAATAAAAAATATAGTCACTGATATTAAAAACTCAGCAGACAGATTGAAAAGATTTGACTCAGCTGAAGATGGAATTAATTCACTAGAAGATAGATCTGATTGGAAATGAAATTGTGATGCAGTTTATTTTATTATTCCTTTGGACATTGTACCTTGCTTATCTGGCCACTTCCCTGAAGTGAAAGCCTGTCACCTGTTTTGAGTTAGCATCCCTTTCTCTATTCTGCTCTAGCGTGCCAATCTTGTATTTCTGGCTCCTTCTCCTCATGAGTGAACCACTTGCCAGAGATATTCCTACTTGTAGCATATATGAGTACTCTTAATGAATCTGCTTCCTTTTTGATAAAGTGTACATTTTTTTCCCTTCCTTCCTTCCTTCCTTCTTTCCTTCCTCCCTCCCTCCCTTCCTCTCTCTTTCTTTCCTTCCTTCCTTCCTTCCTTCCTTCCTTCCTTCCTTCCTTCCTTCCTTCTTTCTTTCTTTCTTTCTTTCTTTCTTTCTTTCTTTCTTTCTTTCTTTCTTTCTTTCTTTCTTTCTTCTCTCTCTCTTTCTTTCGACAGGGTCTCACTCTGTCACTCAGGCTGGAGTGCAGTGGTGTGATCTTGGCTCACTGCAAACTCTGCCTCCCAGGCTCAAGTGATCCTCCCACCTCAGCCTCCCAAGTAGCTGGGACTACAGGCATATGCCACCATACCCAGCTAATTTTTGTATTTTTTGTATAGACGGGGTTTCACCATTTTGCCCAGGCCGGTCTTGAGCTCAAGCGATCTGCCTGCCTCAGCATCCCAAAGTGCTAAGATTACAGGTGGGAGCCACCGTGCCTGGCCTAATGGTACATTTTCATAATATTGAAAGAAGTTGCACTTTACATCACTGAGCCAGTACTAGTCATCAGGGAGGAAAGTAGGAAATCTAGAGTTAGGCATTGAAAGAAGTTGCACTTCACATCACTGAGCCAGTACTAGTCATCAGGGAGGAAAGTAGGAAATCCAGAGTTAGGCAAATAGTCTTGGTTTTTATTAATAATAAATTATTTATTAATAATAAAAATAGATAAAACATATTCTATAAAATAGGTATTCTAAATTTGCTTACTAACCTGAAAATATTCTAAAACATAATCAAAATAATTTTAAATAATTATATTAAAAAGTATGGCTTTATGAATTAAACTTTTCGAAAGAGAAAGTTACCCAAACTATTAGTGACATACACACACAGATATGTATGCATGTACATGGACATACATATAATTTACTCATAGATCAGAGGAATGCTATAGACAGAATGTATATAAATTATTCTGGGCAAGTTAGATTAATGTATGCTATATTAGTCAAGGTTCAGTGCAAGAAGTAGAAACAATTGTAGATATTTTAGGCATAAAAGAATATTTCATAAAACTTCACCAACTATCAGTTGCACCATTATTTCTAAAAAATGCTAAGTGCTATTAAGCTATGCCAAACTGCCTTAATGATAGTCTTGAATTAGTTGGTCACATCAGCCTTTTATTATTTGAAGTTATTTTACCTATTTTGTGGGATTTGGTTATTTCTACTGCTTTCGGTTGCATTACTTGACATGAGATAGGCAATTGTTTTGCACATATTTAAGTAATGAAATTGGGAATCTCTGTTATAAAGCAGGGGCTGGCAAACTATGGCCCATGGGCTAAACCTGTAAATAAAGTTTCACTCCAACACAGTCATGCCCTTTTGTTTATCTATTATCTCTAACTCCTTCTACAGTGGCAGAGTTCAGTGGTTGTAGCAGAAAGGATTGTATGACTTGAAAGAAAAGATGGGCCCTTTACAGAGAAAAAGCTTGCTCAACCCTGCTACAGGGAAATATATATCATAATAGGAGCTATCATCTCTTGATATTGTGGTACAACTAGGCTAAGTACTTTATGTGGGGTAGAAGTCTCTTATCCAAGAGAGAAACAAATGTTAGTTGATTGACTGATCCATTCAATCAGTCAACAAATATTTATAGAGTAACTACCATCTCCTGAGAGATATGTTCAAGGAATTTAAAATATAGGGCATTAAAAGACAAACAAAAATCATTGTTTTTATAGAGCATACACTCTAACTGCCTGTGAGAGGCCAGGATAAGGGTCAATAAAGAGGAGTTAGAAAATGACTGAATTAATATGTAAAACAAGTATTATGACAGATCATGATAAATGCATGTGAAAAGAAATGCAGGAGTGGTAGTGCTAGAGGCAGGGCTTCAAATTAAAAAAGAGAAATCAGTTATAACATTAGTCTGGGCAAGGACTTTTTGGAAAAGATGTCAAAAGGGCAGGTAACAAGAGCAAGAATAGACAAATGAGACTACATCAAACTGAAAAGCTTCTGCACAGCAAAGGAAGCAATCAACAGAGTGTGAAGAGATAACCTACAGAAATGGAGAAAATATTTATAAACTATGCATTAACTAAGAAGTTAATATTCAGAATACCTAAGAAACCCAACTCAATAGCAAAAAAAAATTCGATCAAAAATGGGAAAAAGCTCTGAATAAATATTTCTTAAAAGAAGTCCTACAAATGGCCAACAGGTATATGAAAAAATCCTTAACATCACTAATCATCAAGGAAATACAAATATGGCTATTATTAAAAAGATGAAAAATAGCAAATGTTGACTCAA
This sequence comes from Pongo abelii, assembly GCF_028885655.2. Classification (NCBI taxonomy): domain Eukaryota; kingdom Metazoa; phylum Chordata; class Mammalia; order Primates; family Hominidae; genus Pongo; species Pongo abelii. Next base: position 134,528,729 of record NC_085928.1, on the reverse strand, counting down.
ATATGGAGAAAGGGGAACTCTTCTTGTATGCTGTTGGTGGGGATGTAAATTTGTACAGCCATTATAGAAAACAGTATGGAGATTCCTCAAAAGATTACAAATAAAAGTGGATGTGGTGGCTCATTCCTGTAATTCTGGCACTTTGGGAGGTTGAGGAGGGAAGATTTCTTGAAGACCAGCTTGGGCAAAATAGTGAAACCCTGTCTATGCAAGAAACAGAAAAATAAGGAAAAACTAAAACTAGAACTACTATGTGATCCAACAATCCTACTACTGGTGTATATCCAAAGGAAATGAAATCAGTATGTCAAAGAGATATCTGCACTGCAATGTTTATTGCAGCACTATTCATAATAGGCAAGATATGGAATCAATCTAAATATCCAAATATCCACCAATGGATGGATGGATAAAATGTGGTGTATATACCGAATGGAACATGATTCAGTCATGAAAAGAATGAATTTCTGTCACATTTAACCACATGGATCAACCTAGAGGACATTAAGTGAAATAAGCTAGGTACAGAACAACAGATACTGGGCCAGGCGCAGTGGCTCATGCCTGTAATCCCAGCACTTTGGGAGGCTGAGGCGGGCGGATCACGAGGTCAAGAGATCGAGACCATCCTGGCCAACATGGTGAAACCCCCTCTCTACTAAAAATACAAAAATTAGCTGGGCGTGGTGGTGCGTGCCTGTAGTTCCAGCTACTTGGGAGGCTGAGGCAGGAGAATCGCTTGAACCTGGGAGGTGGAGGTTGCAGTGAGCCGAGATCGTGCCACTGCACTCCAGCCTGGCAACAGAGTGAGACTCCGTCTCAAAAAAAAAAAAAAAAAAGAAGAAAGAAAAGAAAAAAGAAGAACAAATACCGCATGATCTCACCCATATGTGAGATCTAAATAAATTGATCTTATATAGAAGTAGAGAGTAGAATAGTGGTTACCAGAAGCTGGGGGAGAGTACAGGGAAGGAGAATGGTGGGAGGTTGGTCAACAGGTACAAAGTAACAGGTAGGAGAAATTAGTTCTGGTGTTCTATTGCTTAGTAGGATGACTGTAGTCAACAATAATGTATTGCATACTTCAAAATAGCTGGGAGAGTGGAGTTTGAATGTTCTTACCACAAAGAAATGATAAGTGTTTGAGGTGATGGGTATGCTAATCACCCGGATTGATCATTGCACAATATATATACACATTGAAACATCACACTGTAACTCATAAATATGTGCAATTATTATATGTCAATTAAAAACAAAGAGAATGGAAAAGTCAGAAAAGTCTCACAAAGGCAATGGTATTTGAGTGAGGACCTGAAGGAGGTGAGGACAAGCCATGAGGATATCTAGGAGGGAAGCATTCCAGGCAGAGGTAGCAATCACCTCACAGGCAACAAGGAGGGGAAACGTCTTGCAGTTTTGAAGAAAAAGTAAGAAGGCTTGTATCTTTAAAGTGAGGAAATAAGTAGAAAATAAGATCAAAGAGGTAAAAAGAAATGGTGCGGGGGCCGTGCAGATTATGGACTATTGTGAAGATTTTAGTTTTTGTTGTGGGTGAGTTGGGAAGCCATTGGAGAGTTTTGAGTGGAGGAGTAATAGAGTCTACTGAACTGGATACCTCTGTTGCTTTGTGGAGAAGAGCTGGAAATGGGGCAGGACTGAAAGCCATTAGAAAGGGCTTAGGAGGCAATTAAGGAGCATTTCCATAACCCACCTAAGAGCTGGGAGTGCCTTAGACCTTTGCAGTAGTGACAAAGGTGGTAAAAATACATATGCAAACTTTTCATGGTGGAAAACATAGAATATATATGGAAGTGAAGAGAAGAATATAAGAAACCCCTCCAACTTCAAAAAAATTAGTAACTCAGTACCAATTTTCTCTTGTTTATTACCCATTCAGTCCTCCTACTATGTTATTTTGAAGAAATCTCAGACAGTTTTGGATGTATTTAGAAGGTAAAGCTGATAGGATTTACTGCTAGTTTGGATGTGGGGAGTAGGCTTCAAGGAAGACTCCTTGAGTACCAGGAAGGAAAAGCTGAGATTTACTGAGATGGGAAAGACTAAACAAGGGGCAAAGCTTTTTATGATGTTTATGTTGGGGGAGTGAAAATCAGGAATTTGGATTTTCATGTTATAGTTTTGAGAATTTATTAGCTATTCAAGAGATGAGATATATATCTCCAGACTTCCTAGTGTGACAATTTGGGGGATCTTTTTGATTGGCACCTGCTGACCTCACCCATTACATTTCCTTCCAATTCCCCACAGGAATTGGATCCTCTTTTGTTTTTTTGAATGTCAGTGATTCCCAAATGTTGCTGCATGATAGGACCACCTGGGAGAGACTTAAAAAACTCTGATGTACAAGTTGCATCTCAGATCCACTGTATCTGAATGTCTGAGGGTGGATCCAGGCATCAGCACTTTAAAAAAGTCTCCAGATGATTCCAATATACAGCAAAGTTTGGAAATACACTGCTCTAATTCCAGTATTGCAAAGTGTGGTCCCCATCCAGCAGATGTGTTCCTTCAGCCAGCAGTGTTGGCAACACCTAAGAATTCGTTAGAAATGCAAAATCTCAGGCCTCACCCTGACCTCCTGAACCCAAACCTACATTTTAACATCTTCTAGTGACTTATATTCACATTAATGTCTGAGAAACACGTCTGTCTTGTTTTTATGCCTTTGCAGAAGTTGTCTTCTCTGCCAAGTTGCCTGCCCACCCATCCTGCTGCCTCATTCCCATTTATCCTTTAAGATTGACCTCAGCCATTCCCTTCCTGGAAGGCTTTCTTATCCTTCCCACACCATGCTCAGGCTATTCTTCTGGGGACACCCTATATTTACCTTTATTATATCTTTTATTACAGCTTACTGTAATTGTTGGTTTAGCAGATAGTCTCTTAGATTTGGGGCCCACAGCGGCAGAGATCCATATTCCTGGTAATATGTGCTCAGTCAGTGTTTGTTGAATGGAGCAGCTAAGGCAAGAATTGGTCAGGTGGGACTGTCACAGGCCTAGATGGCCGGGCACTGAGTCTGTCAGATGAAACCACTGGAGACACTGGCTCTAATGAGCAGCAGCCCTTGTGTGGGTCAGCTCTGATCTTTGAGCTGCATGAGACTATTGATTCTCTTTTATCTTCTGTATTATGGGGAGAAAGACTGTGGCTTGCAAGATGTGTGCTCATAGCCTGAACTTTTTTTTTTTTTCTTTTTTGAGACAGGGTCTTGTTCTGTTGCCCAGGCTGGAGTGCAGTGGCGCGATCTCGGCTCACTGCAAGCCCCGCCTCCTGGGTTCACACCATTCTCCTGCCTCAGCCTCCTGAGTAGCTGGGACTACAGGTGCCCGCCACCATGCCTGGCTAATTTTTTTTTTTTTTTTTTGTATTTTTAGTAGAGACAGGGTTTCACCGTTTTAGCCAGGATGGTCTCAATCTCCCGGCCTCATGATCCACCTGCCTTGGCCTCCCAAAGTGCTGGGATTACAGGCATGAGCCACTGCACCCGGCCCATAGCCTGAACTTTTAAGGTATACCCTCTTCATAGCAGTGATAGGGAATGAGGGGTTAGCATAGCTTGAATTTATTCTAAATTTTATTAATATTGTTTCTTATAACGTCTTTTCCTAATTTTTAAACCAGTACATAGAAAAGAACAATGAAAATATAAATTATTTGCAATTCTAAAACAGCAAAAAAAAAATTATTTTAGCTTGTGCCTTTCTAGTATTAATATAAAAAAATACTACATTTGTCATATAAGGACCCACATAATCTGATACCTTTAGTACCTATCTAACTTTCTTTTCTCTCACTTGTTTCCTCTTGTTTAGACACACTCACTTCATTGCTGATGCTTATGCACCCCAGGCACACCCACCTTCAGACCTTTGCTCTAGCTGTCTTTTCCAAGTGGGGTAATCTCCCTCATACCTCCTCGCCTTCTAGTCTGTGCTCAAATCTCACATTCAGAAATTGCCTATCCTGACCACACTATTTAAAACTGCAACCCATTTCTACATTTCATCCCCACCTCCAATGCCCGCTTCCAATCCCCAGTGTCCTGCTTCACTGTGCTTTTCTTAACAGAATTTAGGATTTTGTAACAGACTATGTAATGTACTTATTTTATTACATCTATTATTTATTGTCATTGTTGACTCTCTACTTCCTCCCCATTTAATCTTCAAGGGCAAAAGATTGTTATGAATTTAATAGTGACAGGCATATAGTAGAAGCTCAATAAATATTTGTTGATGGAATGAATGAGTATATAATTGTATCTAAAATAGTAACATAACTATGTTTTGTGTACTGTTGTTTTTAATTTAGCAATATACTGTTGTTGTACTGTATTGTTAATTTAGCAATATACTGTGTCTATCTCTTCACATAAATTAATATTCTTTGACAAATCTATATCCCTGAATGTTTTTACGGCTCCAAACAATTTCTGTAAGCATTATTAAGCTCCAGCATCAGTAAAGATTTGAAGCATGAGTAGGGAGAAGCTGACCACATCCCATTCATTTATTCAATGTACACACATGTGGCCTACTGTATGAAAAAGATAGTGGTAGAGAAACTGAGAAAATAAAAACCCAAATTATATATATTGAAATAAGATTCTTGCAGGCAAGATTCTTGAAGCTACATGTGACTTTACTTTTCTTTATTTCTTTATTTTCTTGACTTTATTTTTCTCTTGTCATTAGTACATGGTAGATTCTCTCTCCAGCTCTGTTTAGAGTCAACCCATTCTCACTGTAGCTCTGTTTGGAGTCAACCCATTCTCACTTTCAACTTGCCTTGGAGGTGTCTTTAATGAAGCTGCCCCTCTTCCGCACAGGACAGCAAAACAGCAGGCTTCTCTTTTTTCATAGCTGCTGATTCTGGGCAGCTGTGAGAATCTGGCAGCCCCTGTTTCTGTGGGTGACTGGTCCTCCGGTTGGTGGCAAAATAACTCCAGACTAAAATGCACTTTTTATTCTTAGATATCAGTCTCAGATTTAGGGGGAAATTGTATGTCATAGAGAAGAAAGAGGCACAGAGTCTTGTGATTAATGGAAAGAAAGAAATTCATTTTGCCTCTAGTCCCTTTCTTTGTTCCCTGATCCAGCTTATTCTCCCTTATTCATTGTCCTGCTGCTGACCATTGTGATTGTGTGGCCACCTATGGCTTTTTCATTTATTTACCAGCATGGTTCACACATTCCAAATGACAGCAGAGACATTAGGAGCCATAACTCACCCAGCGAAAATGGCCAGTTTTCTTATTGTTCTTCTTTGGCATTTGTGTTATTTTAAATTACTTGTCTAGCTAATTATCCCAGGAGACAGTGAGCATTAAGGACCTTATACCTGACTACAGACAAAGTCAGAGAAGGCTAGCATCTATTTTCAGAAATGAATTTTTAAAAAGTGAACACTTCTGAAGTGCACATTACTCTTTTCCTTAGGATGAAGAAACATCCTGAGAAGGTTGACATGCTGAATGCCTTAAAGAACTTCAATGGAGATGCCAGATGAAAGTGTAACTAGAATTTCTTTGGCTTAAATAACGAGAGTAAGAGAGCTCTATTGTTATTATTCTGTCAGTTTTTTTCTCTTTCTCTTTTCTATGTTGTGTATTTGTCATCTTTTTTTGAAATACTGTATTTCAATAACTATTACTTCTTTCAGTCCAAGGAGATTTCTGAGAAGTCCTACTTGGGATGAAAAGATGGACTTACGTAATAAAATATAATTTATAAAGATAATTTGAACATAAAGTAGATCACAAGGCTATCTTTCCTAGAGTTGGAAGATGAATTTGGTAAGTCTGACATGTGTGGATAAAAATTATATATCACATATTTCTTAGAAATGAGAGTAGATATCAGTGTTCTTTCTGATTAGTCCAGATAATTAGGAAAGAAGTAGAGGGAGAAAAACACTAGAAGTTAGAAGGTTTCATTTCATGTGAAATCAGAAGAAATATTCAAGTAATTTATCACTAACTCAAATAGTCAAGAACATTCTAGGAAAAGCCCTAGGAAGCATAATTAGCTATGCTGAGGGTTGAAACATTTGCAAAATGTCACAGTTATAAATTGCTATTTTCTTCCCCCTGAGACCTGAGCAATGCTTTATCAACAAATCCCAGAAGACTTTTTAGCAAGTCTTAACATGAAATACTTGTACTTGATGCAAGACTTTTCACCTAGAAAGAAAAGTGGCCGGCTTTGGAAGGTTAGCTTCTTACTTTTTGAAAAGCTTTCTGGAACTCTGCCACCTACATTTTCTGGGCTTCATTTACCCTTGGTGAAAAATGGAGGGATTGTATCTGTCACCCACTTGTCTCCCAAGGGTGTTATAGAGCATCTAGAGAAAGTCCATTTACCCACAATCCTGTGCTGTGAATGACAGGCCAATGGGCCTCCCTGGCCCAATAATGTGTTCTTGGTCTCTTCTGCTTCAGGTAAGGGAATGTCTTATTATCCCCCAATCTCATAGCCCTCGATTGAATACTGCACTCAAATACTTACCTTAGACAAGAACCTTGACCAGAGCAGTCATTTCTAGGCCTGGTTGCCATAGGTTCTCTTCACAAAGCATACTGGGAATGGATGAAAAGTTCTGATATTGCAGCTTCTGGGTGTGCTCAGGACTCTTCTTCGCTATCACTGGTTGTGACTGAGACTGTCTAGCTGGGGAGATTTGGTTGGGGTAGTGGGTCAGGGAGGGCTAGAACTGTGGGATGCTTTTTTATTTCCTAAATTTCCTTCCAAGAACCTCTAGAGTCACTGGAATTCCACCCCTGTGGCTTTGGTTAGCACGTGGGGGAAAATTTACCTTCTCATTCCTAGAGCTACATTAGGGGAAACAAGCACTATGCTGTTTGGGGTGAAGTTGGTATTAATTTTCCCTGAGAAACAATACTGTTGATGATGGTTGGGTTCTGTGGGCCTGTCAGTTAATAATATAATTCATCTATAGTATGAGTTAAGTGGACTTGAGTGAGCTATTCTATTAATACATTGTCTGTAACATTGTTTCTATGAGAATAATGTATCCTGAGTTCCAAAAACCGGACTTAAAACATTTGGAATACACACCATTACTCAGTGGGGACTCATGTGGGGCAGCCATAATGGATGGTTCAGAAAATATGGTCCCTGCTGCCATTCACTAAGTGCTTATAAATTTCAGTCTCCTAGCTTTAAGTTTCTTGAGAACTCTTCATTTCTTCACATGATTTAGGAGGTAGAATGTGTGCAATTTTCTAGTCAGCTGAGAAGGTTCATTCTCAATACATTTATTTTTGTAGTTTGGTAAAAGGATATCCTTTTACTTTTTAAAATTTAAATTATTAAATAATAAATGAACATTGAATATATGTATAAATTTTCCACACTCTTACCATTTTGGGGGTAAGAATATACTCTTACCTAGCAATAATCAAAAGTATAAAAATCCTTATATGATTTCCTATGTATGTAAAACTCTCTGTATGAATTCCTTATATAATGTCAACATCTTTTTGTTCTGTCAATTTTTGCTTTTAAAGTTATGCTTTAGATGTAGACAAGTTAAAATTTTTCTGTTATTTTGGTGAAATGACCCTTTTAAACATGAAGTAGTAATTCTTTTTTGTTAATAATGCTTTTTGCTTTAAAGGTACTTTAATCTGATATTAATAAAACTATATCAGGCAAAATTGTATATTCAGAGTTGCCTGTTATAGAGGAAAACTGGCAGCAACAAAAAAGTTTAACAATAGGACACTGGATATACGAAAGAATATGTTCATACATTGATATACTACACAGCTGTGTAATACAATGTTATACATTATAACCTTCATGAAGAAAAAAGCTCACCACTGTGCATGTAGAAAAGAAAATGCAAAAAAAGAAAAAAAAGAAGCATACTACAAAATAGCTTGTATTATAACATGCTATTTTTGTACCCCCAATACATATGTAAATATATGTTTAGCAAATAACCTGATATTATCCACTAGAATATAATATTGGATACTTTTGGGTGAAGAAATTGTGAATAATTTTAAATTTTTTGTTCTCTTTTAAAAATATATTCCTGTGTCATAAGTTAATTATTTATTTCAAATAATGAACATATGCTACTTTTAAAAGAAATATAATATAGCCTTTTATTAGACAAAAAAGCTCTCCTATTATTCTGTGGTTTATAAACAAGAATTCTGAGCCAGATAAATAACTGTTCTTTAAAAATATCCATGATTCTTACTTGTTTTCTTTGTAGATTTTTAAAGAAAGATGACTACTTTGAATTATATAAACTTTAATTTCTAAAACGCAAATGTCTGGGTAGAATAGTAAAATTGTATCCCATATTTTTTCAACAAAAGTAGTCATAAACTTGGAATGGAATGTGACATAATAAATTGCAATAATTATATAAGATTTTTGATTTCAAACATACATATTGGGAAGGCCGAATTGAGACTAGAATTTTAGAAGTACAAATGCAATTTTTTTTGCATGATGATTGAATAGAAAAAAAATCCCCTCAAGTTTGGCTAGGTGATTGAGCATGTTGTAAGTAGAATGTATTATTTTGTTAGTGTACCCCTCAGAGGTTGGCCGATGAGTAGCAGCAACGCAGTAACAATATAAAGCTGTCACTTGGTGGAGCTAGAATACTATGTAATTCCAATATCCTCTTTCGGCAGATTTCTTGGAGAAAATGGTTTAATGGCAAAATGTAAGACTATTGCCCCCAGTTGCCAGATATTGAAGTACTTAGCCTTTGGGGAATCTGGTTTTATGGTTTTCTTTATTATTGTGCCAGAGTATGAGTAAATGCCAAACTTATGGGCAAAAGGTCTTTACTGATTACAGTTAATAAATTACAATCTTTTCATCATGCCGAATTCATTGCCTTCCCCCCACCCTGCCCCAGGAGTTAGTTTAAATGAATATATCTCTATTGATTCAGTGACATTTTCACACATTTCATATGGCACCTAATAGCCCAGTGTCATTTCACTTGCTATGTCAATTACTGTAAAATCAAGATGGGCTTTTAGGTAGCTTATGATGCCTGGAACAAAATGCTCAATGGATATTATACAAGTGTTTGGTGATGAATACCAGCTTCTGGGATTCCCTGGGCAGGGTGGAAATTTTAGATCAATTCAAATGTTGACCAAAACTTTTTAGATGAAATTTTAGGGTGACCAGTAAATGAAGACTGCTGTAGACTCAGGCAATCCTTCCCTGGAATGAATTTAACACTTTTGGAAAATTCTGGATTGTAGCCATTCTTACTTTGGTCTTCCCAAAATTGAAAAATTGAAGAAAGATTTTTACATTTGTATTTATACATGGGTGTGTATAGTTTTGTGCCTTTATCAAGGTTAAATTGTGCCAACCTTTTCTCTCAGGTACTAGGCATATTCCAAAAAGACTAATTTTAAAATTAGATTAATATCTTTCATACTTAAAAGGTGTTAGCTCAGATAAAATTATTGCATACCTTGGCTATGTGAATGGATGCTGAAATTAATGTATTTATGGATCATTATGTTGACATGTGAAGAACAATAATTGAGTTTTTTATTTTTTTAACTTTATAAATTTAAATTAATTTTTTTTTGAGACAGGGTTTCACTCTGTCATCCAGGCTGGACTGCAGTGAAGCGATCACAGCTCACTGTAGCCTTGACCTCCAGGTTCAAGTGATCCTTCTGCCGGACATTGAGCCACTGTGCCCAAATGAGGATTTTTAAAGATTTCCTGTTCCTAATTTGGCTGGATTCTGATTCTCTTATACTTTTATTTTTTCATAGAAGCCTTTTTTTTTTTGCAGTGAGAAAGATTTTATTTGACCTTAAGATAATTCTATTTGGGAAAAGTGGGGAAATAGGATAATCAGTCTTCTATTACATATTATGGTCAAGGTAGATCCAGGTTTTGTGAGACTCAAGCCTATGTGGTTTGAGCTCTTTTATGTAAAAGGATACAAAATTACAAATGCAAAGTTAGGCATAAAAGTCCACATTTATTTAAAATTAGAAAAAAGTAACCGATCGAATAATTTAAAAAGCTGGGACAAAACCCTCAAACAGTGAAGGAGCCAGAGAAATTATATTTTTATTAAATAACTGCCAACACATCTGTATAATTATTTTCCACATACCAACTTATGGTTCCATACATTCACAATCTAATTTCTTCTCACATAATTCCAGTTTTGACTACCATAGGCATATTCATATCATGATAGGACTCTGTCTCTCACCTTTGCAAAAAAATGTTGGATAACTCACCACAGTGGACATTAGGAGTATTTTTGGAATCCATTTCTATACTAGGAAAGCCAGCAATAACTTAACTATACAGGGAAGTGACTGTGAGCCACATAAATAATGCACATTAAACTCAAACCAAATGTACCTCCCACTCAACATCCCAGGGTCTTGGAAGGACCCCATGCAAATGAGGGACCCTGAAACCTAAAACTCTTTAGTATCACAGTAATTCTACCTTTTTGAAATCCTTTTATCAATAACATGCCTCACTTGATTAAAACTGTCATCATCTTTAGGGTGATTTAAAGTTTGGGAACCGCTAACAGTAATATTCATAGATGAAAGGATAGTAAATTTGGGTAAAAATATTCTTAAAAATATTTGCCATATAGACAAGGAGGACATAACCATAGGGATGTTATTTCAAGACCTTATTTTCTAAGTATCATTTATTGGCTTTTAGTAAAGAGTACTAAAGAAAGTGTTAGGACTGTCTTACAGATTTTTACAAAATTCTTACAAAATATTTCTGATTCACCATTATTCTTATATACCATTAAGAAGTACTTTTTTTTTTAAAAACAACAGCTTAAAAGGCATAGCTACTTTCCTATTATTTAATTTGTATTCTTAATCTGCCAGAAAAATCTGCAACTCCAGCAGTAAGATCATTGATTATTTATTTCATGGATAATATCCACATTGTTGAAAGGCTCCCCGTTTTAGTGTTTAAACAAACAAAAACAAAAACAAAAGCAACACAGCCTTGTATCAGATATGAAATTGTGTTTTTATCTGATGATTCCTGGAAGTCTCTTGACTCCTTAAAAGAGCACCTTATGCATGCACTTGAACACTAAAGCCATAGTAATAGTTAACATCTATCGCATGCTTTCTATGAGCCAGACATTTAGTGAAGTGCTTTACTTGCATTCTTTGTTTAATTTTCTGAACAGCTCTATGAGGTACGTACCATTTTATGAATGAAAAACTGAGGCTTGGAGAGTTTAAATAACAAGCCTAGATCCATGTAGTTTGTAAAGTGGCAGGCATGGTGGCTGAATATATACTTATTTTAACTACTTTGCAATAGTGTCACAGAAGCAGTCATTCAATGAATGTCAGGAAGGTTCAGAACTCATAGTTAGCACTTGAATAACTACAACTTCAAAAAGGGAGAAACTCTAAATTTAGGAGACAGTATAGCATAGGAAAAGACGGTAGAAGTCCAGGCACTAGAGTCAGCTGTATTCTGGCTCCATCATTTACTAGCTGATTGACTTTTGACAAGTTACTTAATCTTTCTGTGCTCCAATTTTCCCTGTTAAAAGAGGATAATCCTAATAAGATATGAGGATTTAATGAGGTGGATGAAACATTTAAACCAGTGGCTGGCACAGTAAACTCTCAAAAAGTTGTATCATTATTGTCTATTAACATTTATGCTTATTTGTCCTTTGAAATAGAGTATATGACTTGTGCAATGATAGGTAAACAGTATAAAAATTTTGTTGTCTTTCTTTTCTAATACATGTATTATTTAGTTAAGGACCCTCTAGGTATATTGGAGAATGTGTTCATAGAAATATTATAATATCAACACAAAAATGCATCCTAGTTTTAAAAAATAAAAACACTTCCCAGGAAAATTAAATTTTAAAAGTTTATACCATATTTGTATTTTTATGTTGATTTAAAGGGTATTGCCACTATGTGGAAGAATTTCCAGTCCAGGTATGTTCCTGTAGATGTTATGACTTTTCAAAACTTAATCTACTATTTATGTTATAAAATTATTAATATCATGTAGCTGAGCAGAAACATTAATATAACATAATGAGAAAAGTTGCATCTCTGCTCCTGATACTCCTAATAAACACATTATTCATTTTTTATTCAATTTAACTGCAAATAGCTATATTGAAAACATTGCCAAAGGGTACATTTCTATTTTAGGGTGACAGGAAAATAACTCCTGAAGAGTCTTAGAAGTGAGAAACAAAATATGAATTATATAGTGGTGGGAAAACATAAAAGATTCTGATGTCTATGAATAACTATATTTCCCAAAGGAATAAACATTAATGACTTTAATTAGATTATAATTGCTCATGAGAGCAAGCTCTTGCATGAGATAAAAACACCTGACAATGCATTATAACTGAGCTTTTCTGTCAGCAACATAGGATGAATTAATATAAATGCCATTTAAAGGTAGAGAATTGTCTAAACGTAAACTAAGCCCTTAATCAGTGCTATTGTGATGGAAAGATACTCTCATAATTAGGTCAAGTTCTATCTTGGTCTTGACAGTTGTACATCATATTGAGATTTAAGACAGGACTGTAACTGGAAGACTCCAGAATGTTATCTCTTACTAACATTTCTTCACAAATGGTGTAAAAATAAACAAATGAGAGTTTTTTTGAAAGTTGCAATTTATATTGTTTCTTTTATTTACTGGAGGAACTCTTTAGAAGTAATCTGTTTGGGATTAGATTTAAGGATTTCCTTTCCTTTCTTGGGCACACTTTTGGAGTCCGTATTCGCTCCATCAGTCGTTTTGGTTCAGAGGACTCTGCTAAGAATAGAAGCATTTTGCAGTTCCCTTAGGTATTAAAATGACCCAGTTGTAGGTGGAAAAGCCCACTTCAGTCAAGGGTTTCTAGATCTTTGGAAAAACAGCGAGTATTTATTGACATGCTAAAAACCTAAGTTCTCTAAAATTTCTTAATTTATCTTGTTTTTGATACTTTTGTTGAAGGGAAAAAATCTCAGGTGGGGCAAATCTGTTATTAATATTATAGAGCTTTCATGAATTATGATGCTTTAGATCTGTCTAGTTGTCCAAGGCTCGGCTGACCAGTGCGTATAATGCATTTTATTGTGGTTTTGTTAGTAATGAGTTAATCTGTCACTGGCCTCACCATACTTCACTGTATTGAGTCAAGTTTCCTGTGGCATCTTTCAGAGTCCGTTAAATTCTTACAGAGCCACAAATTCCGTCTTCAACACAAGTTAGGAAGGTAATACAAATCAGTGAAGCAGGCGAGGGGAGACAATAGCAAACTGGAGGTCCATCCTCTGACTAAGGGACAGCAGATACTCAGCTCATGGTAATCAGATCTTATGATAAAAAAATGCTGGAAATCTGGGTTTTCACATAAGCATTTTGATAGTTAAATGTTATCAATTAATTAAGCAAAAACTTAGTAAATGAATTAAGCCATGTCTGTTACCCTTTTTTGATGTCTATATAAGGAATTTTTAAAAATCTGTCAGTTTCTATTTTTTGTACACCTTTTCCACACTACAGACCAAATGCTGCAATACATTTGAAGAAAAGCCATCTAACCAACATATTATAGTGTTCGAGCATATTTCTTCCATGCATTTCACTTCCAGGTATTTTCTAAAGTGAATGCAGTTGTATTTTAGCCACATATGACTTTATATGACTAATATAATACAACACAGCAGTGATAATGTGCTGTATTCAAAGAGGAAAGGTAAGTAGAAATTTAGCCCGATGGATAAATATTTGGCTGTCTGTTTATTTAAACCTTTGGGCTCCATGTTGCAAGGGGGTTAAGAAACAGATGGGGGAGTTTTGATTTAATAGCACAGAGTGCCAATTCTGTCTCTAATTCCAGGTGCCTTTTGGAAAAAAAAAGTCCTGGCTGTAGTGTCTTGTTTTGAAAAGCCACTCAAAACAATTGAGATATTCTGCAAATATAAAATGGCTCCTGAAAGCTTTTAAATTGTAGAGGATGTAGTTCTGAATAAACCAATGTTCTGTTTCTTAAAAATAATTTTATATACAGCTAGAGAGGATGTATATACATAGAGAAAGGGAGGCACATAATCATAATACATATAAAGATCTATCTCCACTTGGAATGAAATTGTACATGACTGTACCGTGAATACCTAATGTAGACTTAACGGGTACAAAAAGAAAAGAAAATAGAGGTCACAGTGAAGCACAAAATTGAAAATCAATCAGGAAACAATGGAATTAAATGAAGAATAAATTAATATAGGATAAAAGTGAAAGACACTGACCAGTTATTAGTAATATATATTTTAGTAATTTCCAATATTAAGGGATAAGTTGCTCATCAAAAGCAATTATCTTCTTTTAGGCCGGGCATGGTGGCTCACACCTGTAATCCCAGCTCTTTGGAAGGCCTAGGCAGGTGGATCATTTGAGGTCAGAAGTTTGAGACCAGCTTGGCCAACATGGTGAAACCCCGTCTCTACTAAAAAATACAAAGATTAGCTGGGCATGGTGGCCCATGCCTGTAATCCCAGCTACTCTGGAGGCTTAGGCAGGAGAACCGCTTGAACCTGGGATGCAGAGGCTGCAGTGAGCTGAGATCACCCCACTGGACTCCAGCCTGGGCGACAGAGCGAGACTCCTAAAAAAAAAAAAAAAAAAAAGCAATTTTCTTCTGTTAAATAAATAATATCTACCCGTAGTTTACTGCTTAATATTATTTTTGCAACATATGACCTTAGAATAAAGTTTTTTTTCCTCACCTTCTGTAAGACTAAATATACATCAAACAAAAGGCCCTACCTTGTTAACTTGGCAGTGTACAAGCATGGTATTTAAGGATTCGGCTTGAGATCCTGGGCTTAAATCCCAGTTCTGCTTCATATGAGATATGCACGATTGGGGAAATACTTCACTTTTCTGACCCTGATTTTCTTATCCATAACTGGAGACAATAATAATATTTACATCATGGGGTCATTGTAATGTTTATAGAAAATAGTCTATGTTTTCATATTTACAAGACACAGACAAATAGCAAGTGTGTAATAAGTAGTGGCTGCAGATACTATTACAAAATAAGAAGTCTAGGCAGTCCAGGCTCATTATATGAAACATAATGGGAAAAATCTGATGTCGATTACTTCCCTCAATAAGCACTTATTTTTTGGATTAAGGCAAAAAGCTGTCAAATTACTGTAAAATAGTATCAAAGGAATATTATTTATTTAGCTAGGAAAAGAAAGCCTGATGTGTGTCCTAATATTCTAAATAATAGTAAAAAGAATATGAAGATTTTTAAAAGATGGTTCTATTTATTTGCAGAGTGATTGAAAAGAAAAGATTGACACTTTTAGCATTAGTAGATACTTGGAACAAGATTGAAAACTGATGTGACACACTGAAATGAAATTAAGATAGTTTTAAGACTCTTTTTCTTTGCCGAATTTGTAGTTCATCTTTCTTGGGTGGATTGTAGACCTTGAAAGATAGACTTGTTAGCCTTGAAGTCAATAATTCCACCATTATTTTATTTTTGTCCAATAATCAAAATGTAGTGTCTATATTAAATATAGATTTTGAATAAGAAGAGAAATACTATTAAAAATAACTGGATTACAAATAAAATTAGCTATGGCACTTTACACTTGAAATAATGTGAGCAATGCTTGGACTCCCACACAGTTTTAAACTTTAATCTTTATGGAAACATATAAAAGAAGCAAAGGCCAGTTCGCAGTAGTATGGTTATAAGTTCACAGTGCGGGGTTTGTATAACTAAATGCTTCCAACCTGGGATTTGAAAAAGCACTGGGTCAAAGATCAGAATTTTCTGTAAATGGATTTGGACATTATATTTGACTGATAATTTGATATAGAAATATCAGGTAACAGAATACAATATTTGTGGAATATATTTTGGAACCAAATTCAAATCCTAAGCAATTTGAGGCTCATAACAGAGTGTTTTTGAAATCAATAAAGAGCATACTTTGCAGTTACTTTCCTTGGTGAAATAACCAAGGAAAGTATTGCATAGGCATGCCTTTTTTTTTTTTTTTCTTAAGTAAACTTCTTATCTAGGTTCACAGGGCAAGACCACATCTAATATGGTTAATATGTTTTGTGGAAACATGTATTTTTATTCAGAATAGCTATGTGGAAAAGGAAAGATAAAACGGATCCCAAGGGCATCTTAAACACACTAAAGATATATTACAGGCCACACAGTTCAACTCAAGAGTGTTTTGGCAAGCAGAAAGTGGCAGACAAATTATAAGCCCAGCAATGTATATAAAAACCTATGAAACATGTCTGTGGATAGAATTCAATAATGCAACTACTTGGGAAAGCTTGAATAAACATGTTAAGTAGTCAGCATTTATCAAATACCCTTTGCTAGGCATTGGGGAGAAGGAAAACAAGAGTTACTATGAGGGACAGTAAGAGGTCAGCATAATCTGTGAGTGAGGGTGAAATCACCACGCAAAGACATCTGAGGGTACTGTCATTTTGAATAAGGTTAAGGCTGTCAAACTAGTTATAAAGAATGACTTTGAGCAAGGTGGTACTCACTGAGAGTGGAGGTACCTGTTCCTGTAACCGTAAAACTATTGAAACATACTAAAACTATAGAAGTAAATCGAGGTGTTTTAAAATGGTTATACACCTCCCCCTTTGGTCTCCTGTTATAGGCAGTCCAAGGAAACCGTTAGCAATCGTAAGTCTTTCCACATTTAATTATTCAAGTACTACCTTGATGCACCATCTTTAATATTTATATAAGAAATATTTTAAAGATTTGCTCACTGTTTCACTAATGTCAATAAGGTTTCTATAATTTGTATAAATGAACAACTAATATCACTAGTCATAAATACTTGATAACCTTACTCAAAAGTAAAAACAAATGGAATGAAATGTTGTTAAGGTCTAGCTAGACACTGTGGATTGTTGAAGGCTGTAATTCTGAGGCATACTCTCTTTTTGTCAACACAGATATAAAAAAATGCCCGTATCCATTTACTTAGAAATTATACAATTAGGAATGTAGCCTGAAGATTTGTTTATGACTGTGTCAAATGACCTTATGCACAAGGTTATTTGTTGAAGCATTGTTTGATGTAGCAAAAGACTAGAATAAAATAAATACTCCTCAATAATGATTAGCAAAAGTTATTGTGCATTCATATATATATGAATATATATATTTGTGACAAGGTTTTGCTCTGTCAAATAGGCTGGAGTACAGTAGCATGATCACGGCTTACTGCTGCCTCAACCTCCCGGGCTCAGAGATTCTCTTACCTCAGCCTCCTGAGTAGCTGGGACCAAAGGTGTGTACCACCATGCCTGGCTAATTTATGTTTATTTTTTGTAGAGGCAGAGTCTCCCGGTGTTGCCCAGGCTGATCTCGAACTCCTGGGCTCAAGCGATCCTCCCATGTTGGTCCTTCCAAAGTACTGGGACTACAGGTGTGAGCCACTGCACTTGGTTCACACAATAGAATAGAATAGAATAGAGCTGCTAAAAGTCCATGGCCGGTTTTATGGGAAGTGGATCGTTATATGAGAAAAGTTTCACTTGTAGGACACATTTACACACACAATATATATTTTTTTTTGGTGTTTTTTTTTTTGAGATGGAGTCTCACTCTGTCACCCAGGCTGGAGTGCAGTGGCACAATCTTGGCTCACTGCAAACTCCACCTCCTGGGTTCAAGAGATTCTCCTGCCTTAGCCTCCTGAGTAGCTGGTATTACAGGCACGCACCACCACACCCAGCTAATTTTTTGTATTTTTAGTAATGATGGGGTTTCACCATGTTGGCCAGGCTGGTCTTGAACTCCTGACCCCAAGTAATCTGCTGGCCTCAGCCTCCCAAAGTGCTGGGATCACAGACGTGAGCCACTGTACCTGGTCCAAACACACAAGTTTTTATATATTTATTTATTGTACATATGGAATATCTCTGGAAGTGTTTATAAGAAAATAGTGACAGTGGTTGTCTCTGGGTGGGGAAGAGGGTGGGTGGATGGCTGAAAGTAGAGCAGTCCTTACTTTTCACTGGGTATCCTTTTGGACTCTGAATCATGGAATGGTATTTAAGAGCATAGGCAAGCTTGCCTGGGTTCAAATCCTTGCTCTGCTGCTTACCAGTTTTGTGGCCTTGAGCTGGTTACTGAATTTCTCTGAGTCTCAGTGTTTTAATTTCTACCATGGGAATGTTAATTGTACTTAACTTATAGAGTTATAAAGAAGATGAGATAAAATATGTGAAAAGTTTTTTAAATAGCTCCTGGCACAAAGGAAGGCTATATAAACCTTTGTCATTATTTTAAATTATTGTTCCATGTGCTTATTTGATCAATGCAAAAATAAATAAGAGTTTTCTGTAGCCAGAATTGACAATTATGGCCTTCAGAATGAACGGTATACAACTAAAATAAGAATAGCAATCTCACTCTTTATTTAATGTCAGTTCTGTATAACACATCACATTTTAAATCATCTTTGCTTTTTTTTAAGTCACCACTTCCAGAAACTCTATATAAGGGACCCATAAGAACTGAATACCCCATTCTGCACAGATCAGTCCTTTGCTCCATTTCTGAAAACCTGACTGTGATCATTTTTGAGTTTTGTTCAGCTTCTTACTTTTGTTTTTTGTCAGCTAACATCCTCTACTCTTCCCCCTCCCCTCCCCTCCCCTCCCGAGTTTTGCTCTTGTTGCCCGGGCTGGAGTGCAATGGCGCGATCTCTGCTCACCGCAACCTCTGCCTCCCAGGTTCAAGCGATTTTCCTGCCTCAGCCTCCTGAGAAGCTGGGATTACAGGTTTGTGCCACTATGTCTGGCTGATTTTGTATTTTTAGTAGAGACGGGGTTTTTCCATATTGGTCAGGCTGGTCTTGAACTCCTGACCTCAGGCAATCCACCCACCTCGGCCTCCCATAGTACTGGGATTACAGGCTTGAGCCACTGTGCCCGGCCTGCATCCTCCATATTTTCTGGCCCAGTGATTTTCACCCTTAGGATCAGGACTAATTGGAAGCACACGAAATGAACTAAGTGGTTTAAAAAAAATAAATGAAAGAGAACAGAATAGAAAAAAATAAAATAGAAAATAATCAGAGTGTTTATCTCATAGTAAAGCTAAGTATCATTTTATGAAACTCTCTTCCCCACCCCCCAGAAAAGTCTGAAAGCTGTCATCTGTTCCTGAAAATCCAGTAACAATTCCTTGATGTCTGGAGGGATGATTGTCTCTAGCATTGTGTGTTTGAGGACAAAAGTCAGATCAGATCAAACTAGGAACTCCCAGGAAAAAGTTCAGATCACCAGGACCAAAGCCGTCTAAGTCCCAGAATAATCCTAGCTGCCTGTGGACTCCAACAGCCTCAGGAGAAAATGGAGGGACTGGAAGGACATTTAGAACTTATTAACCAGAAGTTTGGATCTATGACTAGAAAATAAGAAGATAAAGTCCCAGAGACTATGTACAATCAACTGGTTCACTTCTGAAATGGGAACATGCCACATAGCCCACATGTTCTCCTTGTGCAAGTCAGGTTTAATATAGCAGCCTTTTTTTATTACCTTCTATGAATTATCAAAATATCAGCCAATATTAAAACTTCTTATATATTTTGAATGCTTAAAAATCTAGATACATTTAAATATTTCTTACATTCCTTAATTTTAAGCCCTCTTTTCTCTGTGTAAGAAACTGCATTTCTCTCCTAGTTATAAGAAAAATTAAAGAAACTGCAGCAAACAGAGAAAAATATGAAGAAAATAAAATTATGTAATAGATACTACCAGAAAGATTAGAAAATTTAGGGAAGTAAATGGAAGAAAAGTAAAATTTATCCATAATGCTCTGATCTAGCAATACTGTTAATATTTTGCATGTTTCTTTCTGGTCTGTCTGTGTATGTATGCTTGTGCATATGTGTAGATAATTTCAATCTTTTTCTATTATTAGCGACACTTTGACAAATAGCCATATATATAAAACTTCACCTGAATATTGGGTTAAAGGAAATGCCCATTTTAAAGGCTCTTTTTATATATTGACAAATTGCTTTCCTGGAAGATTATATAATTAACACGCTCATCAGTGGGGCCAGGAGTATAGAGTCTATTCCAACATATTCTCATCAACACTGGTTATAATTACCTGTCTGTATATTTGCTAGTATAATGGCAAAAAAATTTATCACATTATTCTTTTACTTTTTGACCACTAAAGAAGTTGAATTTAAAAGTGTATTTGTTAGCCAATTTTATTTCTTTTGGGAATTGTTCGTTCATGTCCTTTGCCCCATTCCTATTAGAGTATTAATGTCTTTTTATTAATCTTATATTGATGATTAAGAAAGCAAGGGTTTTTGTCTCTTATATTTGTGGCAAATAACTTTTCCAGACATGTTTTTTAAACTTTCAATTGTTTTGAAGTTTTTAAACAAAGCTTAAATTTTTTTTCCAGTCAAATCTTTTTTTTTTTTTTTTTGGTTATTCTTTGTGGTTTGTTCCATTGTTTTCATTTTTAGAAATTCCTCTTTCATTCTGTGACCAGATAGGCATTTATTTATATTCTTGTTTGGTTTTCAGAAGAAAATAGTTTTATTTTTAATTTTGAAGGCTATGCTCCAGTTAGAGTTTTCCTTTGTGGATTTAGGTAAGGATCCAAACTTGATTTCTTGCCATTTCCATAATTAACTCACTGATATAGCTCCATTTAAAAAATAATTCTCCTTAATTCGTGTAGAATACCAAATTCATTTGTTTCATTCTCTTTAATTGCTTTGTCTGTCACTATTTTGCTGTATTATTTAGATTACTGTAGCTTTATTATGTGTTTTAATATCTTTTTAGAACACTTTATTTATTTATTTAAACTTTTTATTTTTATTTTATTCTCAAGATGGTGGATTAGAGCTTTTGGCATGCATTGGCCCCATGGAAATAGTAAGATGGTACATAAAGATCAACTCTCTGAGCTGTAATTCAAGAAGAAAAATGGGAATCCACTGGAATCATGAAGGACGCCCCAGGTGCCAGGGAGGAGAATGTGGGCAAACAGTCCCCATGATGGTGTTACAGCTGATATAAGTGAGTTAAGCCCCAGTAAGTGAGAGAAGCAGAGAGCCTCCCTTTGTGACTCACCTTTCCAGTTGGGATCTGAGCAACCCAAGCCGAGGGAGGGCACTTTGTTTCTCCCAAGCCCCAGAGCTACCTTGGGAAGAGGCTTGGAGGTGCTGAGAGGGAAATACACTGGGAAAAGCTGCAGGCATTTTCTCAGACCCATGACTAAGAGTAGGACACCATTTTCAATCTGGGTGCATACAAAGTCAGCCAATTGCCAGGTGCCCAGCAGCATGGTCATGCAGGCATCATTGTCTTGGGCCAGATATTGGAGCACTCACCCTGGAGTGAGGTAGGGGCCTCCACAGCTAGAATTGTGAAAAGCACCTCAGTAGTAGGCACTTCAGTTGTGCTCTCTGTCATCACAGGCCTGGGTGGGAGGAGAGCTGCTACAGCTGCAGTTTCTCTTAGGTGACGAGACATGCAGCCAGGGCCAGTTTGATGACCTGGAACCAGTCTGTGTGTGTCATTGCTGGGTGCCTCAGCCTGCTCCTCTGGGATCATGGAACAGTGAAACTTTCTCTGCTACATCCTTAGACAGAACTTCAGGCATTTGGAGCACACATTTGCCTGGACTAGCAGCCTGAGCTACCCATCCTTCCTGGGCATACATTGAGGTGCAGCAGGGCCCTCTCTGCTTCACTCCCAGGTATATCTCCAGGTATTTGGATGACCTGCTTATCCAAATCAGCAGTCAGACCCACCCAACCCTCCCTGTACAGAAATCCTGGTGCAAGTTGGCTCTCTCTGATTCAAGTCTAGGCAGAGATCCAGGCATATGGAGCTCCTGCTTGCCTGGTTTGGCAGCCTGAGTCACCCCAACTTTCCTTGGCAGAGATACTGGCTGAGAGGGGATCACTGTACTCCACACCTAAGCAGATCTCCAGGCATTTGGAGCACCTATTTACATGAACTGGTAGTGTGAGCTGCCTCAACCTTCCTGCACAGATTGTGGTGGAGCAGGGTCTTCTCCACTCTATGCCCAGTAGTCAGAACACTCACTCACCTGGATCTGCAGTGTGAGCTTCTCCATCATTCCTATGCAGAAATGGTGGTGAAGTGGGGCCTTCTTTGCTCCGCACCTAGCCATATCTCCAGACATTCAGAGCAACAGGTCCTCTGAATTACCGGCCTGAGCTGCCCACCCTTCCTGTGCAGAGATTGTGGTGTAGTGGGGCCCTTTGCAGTCCAAGTCCAGGCAGATCTCCAAACACTTGCTGCACTAACTCTCCTGGATTAGGAATTTAGGCTGGCCCTCATGCCAGTGCAGAGAACTGGTGGCTAAGGGGGTTTCTCAGCTCCATGCTTAGGCACACCTCTGGGTACTTGGTGGATGCCCATTGAGTTCTTGCTTAGCACTAGTGCTTGTGCCTGCCTCAGGGAACCAGTAGGAGGGTCTGCTGGGTCTGGGCCTGCCCATCTTGATTTGTCACCTTGGGGCTCATTAGGAAGCTCAGACCACTGTGCACTCCACAGATCAGACCACTGCCTGAGGCAACAGATAGCTTTTCTCAGGAAACAAGGATCAAGTATATATCCATCCACATTGGCTTCAGTTGGCTCTTACTTATAATCACCATCTATTGACCTGTAGGTCAAAATAAACAGCCCAATATAAACCTGCTGACAAGGGTGCACAGGGCTATACAAGCAAAGCCAAAAGATTCTGCTCAACATTCTCTACAGTCACAACCCCTAGGGAGGGGGAAAGGGAATAAAAACAACTCAATAATATGGTAAGAAAAGAGAAAGAGAAAAAAACCTATGAAAATAATTACAAAAATTAGAAGTGCCAGTATCTTCAGATGAGAAGAGCCGGCAGAATAATTCTGGTATCACAAGAAATCTGAAAGTCATGACACCAACAAAGGATCACACTAGCTCCGCAGCAATGGTCAATAATAAAAATGGAAACTCAGAAATGACAGGTAAAGAATTCAAAGCATGAATTGGAAGGAAGCTCAGTGAGACCCAGGACAAAGTTGGAAATCAACACAAGGAAACTTCTACAGCAGCTCAGAAAATGAAAGAGAAAATAAACATCTTAAAAATAAATCAGAGCTTCTGGAATACAAAAAACTCACTTAAGGAATTTCAAAATACAATCAAAAGCTTTCCCAATAGACAAGACCAGGAAAAATAAGACCTAGAAGAATTAGAAAAACCAGAACAAACTAACTCAAACTAACTCCAAAGCTAGCAGAAGAAAATGAATAACTAAAATTAGAGCAGACCTAAACAAAATTGACACTCCAAAATGCATGCTAAGAATCAATGAAACCAAGAGTTGGTTGTTTGAAAGGCTAAACAAAATTGATAGACTGCTAGCTAGATTAACAAAGAAAAAAAAGAGAAGAGCAAAATGAGCATAATACAAAATGACAAAGATGACATTACAACCAATCCCACAGAAATACAAAAGAGACTAGAAAATACCCCTATGCACACACACTAGAAAATCTAGAGGAAATGGATAAGTAATTGGAAACACACAACCTCTGAGGACTGAATCAAGAAAAAATGGAAACACTGAACAGATCAATATTAAGTTCTGAAATTGAATCAGTCATAAAAAACCCTACCAATAAAAAAAAAAACCCAACCCTGGACCAGATAGACATACAGCTGAATTCTACCAGATCTAGAGATGAGCTGGTACTAACCCTACTGAAACTATTCAAAAAAGTCGAGGAGGGACTCCTCTCTAAACACATTCTATGAAGTCTGCATCACTCGGATACCAAAACCTGGCAAAGACACAACAACAAACTACAGGTCAGTATCCTTGATGAACACCGATGCAAAAATTCTCAACAAAACATTAACAAATTGAATTCATCACTACAGCAAAAAGATTATGATCAAATAGGCTATATCCCTGGGATGCAAGTTGGCTTAACAT
Source organism: Pongo abelii (assembly GCF_028885655.2). Taxonomy (NCBI): domain Eukaryota; kingdom Metazoa; phylum Chordata; class Mammalia; order Primates; family Hominidae; genus Pongo; species Pongo abelii. The sequence continues at coordinate 134,504,615 of NC_085928.1, read as the reverse complement.
AAGCAAATCAATAAATGTGACTCCCCACATGAACAGAATTAAAAACAAAAACCATATGATCATCTCAATAGATGCAGACAGCTTTTGATAAAATTCAGCATGCCTTCATGATAAAAATCCTCAACAAACTAGGCATCAAAGGGATGTACCTCAAAATAATAAGCTCCATCTATGACAAATCCACAGCCTACAGGATACTGAATGGGAAAAAGCTGGAGGCCTTCCCCTTAAGAACTGGCACAAGACAAGGATACCCACTCTCACCACTCGTATTCAAAATAGTACTGGAAGTCCTAGCCAGAGCAATGAGACAAGAAAAATAAAAGACATCCAAATAGGGAAAGAAGTCAAATTATATCTCTTCACTGACAATATGATTCTATGTACGGAAAACACTAAAACCTTCACCAAATGCCTGTGGAACTGATAAATGACTTTGCTAATGTTTCAAGATATAAAATCAATGTACAAAAATAAGTAGCATTTCTTTACACAAATAACATTCATGCTGAGAGTGAAATCAAGAACAAAATCCCATTTACAGTAGCTAAAAAAAAAAATGCCCAGGAATACCCCTAACCAGGGAGGTGAAAGATCTTTACAAGGAGAATTATAAAACACTACTTAAATAAATCAGAGATTACAGAAATAGAAAAGCATTCCATGCCCATGGATTTAAAGAATCAATATCATTTAAATGGTTATACTGCCCAAAGCAATCTGCAGATTCAATGTTCGTATCAAACTACCAATGTCATTTTTCATAGAATTAGAATTCTAAAATTCCTATGGAACCATAAAACAGCCTGAATAGCCAAAGCAATCTTAAGTACAAAGAACAAACCTGGAGGCATCACATTACCCAACTTCAAACTATATTTTAAGGCTATAGTAACCAAAAACACATGGTGCTGGCACAAAAACAGACACATAGACCAGTGGAACATAATAGAGAACCCAGAAATAAAGCCACATACTTACAGCTATAAGATCTTCAACAAAGTTGACAAAAATAAGCAATGGGGGAAGGACTCTCTATTCAATAAATGGTGCTGGGATAGTTGTCTAGCCATATGCAAAAGAATGAAACTGGACCCCCATCCTTCACTGTATACAAAATTAATTCAAGATGGATTAAATATCTAAGTATAAGATCTCAAACTATAAGAATCCTAGAAGAAAACTGGGAAATAACATTCTGGACATTGGTTTTGGCAAAGAGTTTATGATTAAGTTCTCAAAAGCAATTGAAACAAAAACAAAAACTGACAAGTGGGACCTAATTAAACTAAAGTGCTTCTGCACAGCAAAATAAATTGTCAACAGAGTAAACCGCCCACAGAATGGTCAAAAATATTTGCAAATTATGCATCCAATAAAGATCTAATATCCAGAGTCTATAAACAACTCAACAAGCAAAAAAAAAAAAAAAAAAAAAAACCCATTAAAAAGAAGGCAAACCATCAGTGGTAGACTGGATAAAGAAAATGTGGTACATATATACCATGGAATACTATGCAACATAAAAAAGAATGAGATAATATCCTTTACAGTAACATGGATAGAGCTGGAGACCATTATCCTAAGCAAACTAATCTAAGAACAGAAAACCAAATACCGTATGTTCTCACTTATAAGCGGGAGCTAAACAATGAGAACACAGGGACGCAAAGAGGGAAGTAACAAACCCTGGAGCCTACCTTAAGGTGGAAGGTGGGAGGAGAGAGAGGATAAAAAAATACTTATACTATACTTATTATCTGGGGAGCTGAATAATCTGTACACCAATCTCTACAACACACAGTTTACCTATATAACAATCCTGCACATGTACCTTTAACCTAAAATAAAAGTTAAAAAAAGTGGGCAAAGGACATGAACAGACACTTTTCAAAAGAATATGTACAAGCAGCCAACAAACATATGAAAAAAATGCCCCACATCACTAATCCTGAGAGAAATGCAAATCAAAACCACAATGAGATACCATCTCATACCAATCAGAATGGCTTTTATTAAAAAGTCATGGCTGGGCATGGTGGCTCACGCCTGTAATCCCAGCACCTTGGGAAGCTGAAGCAAGCGAATCACCTGAGGTCAAGAATTCAAGACCAGCCTGGCCAACGTGGTGAAACCCCATCTCTACTAAAAATACAAAAATTAGCCAGGTGTGGTGGCACATGCCTGTAGTCCCAGCTACTTGGGAGGCTGAGGCAGGAGAATCACTTGAACCTAGAAGGTTGCAGTGAGCCCAGATCGCACCTTTTCACTCCAGCCTGGGCAACACAGCAAGACTATCTCAAAAAAAAAAAAAAAACCAAAAAAAAAAACAAAATAAACAAAAAAACCCAAAAAGTCAAAAAACAACAAATACAAGGGAACACTTATACACTGTTGGTGGGAATGTAAATTGGTTCAGCCACTGTGTAAAGCAGTTTGGAGATTTCTCAAAGAACTTAAAACAGAGCTACTATTCAACCCAGCAATCCCATTGCTGGCTGTACACCCAAAGGAAAATAATTATTCTACAAAATAGATATGTGCACAGTATGTTCCTTGAAGCACTATGTACAACAGCAAAGACAAGGAATCAACCTAGGTGCCCATCAACAGTTGATTGGATAAAGGAAATTTGATACATATACACCATAGACTACAACACAGCCATTAAAAAAAGAATGAAATCATGTCCTTTGCAGCAACATCGATGCAGCTATGTAGACCATCAATCTGAGCAATTTAATACAGGAAGAGAAAAGCAAATACTGCATGTTCTCACATATAAATGTGAACTAAACATGGGATACATATGGACATAAAGAAGAGAACAATAGACACTCAGGACTACTAGAGGGGAAATAAGAGGGGTGGGACAAGGGCTGAAAAACCACATATTGGGTACGATGCTCACTAGCTGGGTGATGGAATCATTCGTACCCCAAACCTTATCATCACACAATATACCCATGTAACAAACCTGCACACATACTCCTGAATAAATAAAAGTTGAAATTATAAAAAATTGAAAAAATAAATTACCAGGTTAAATATACCTGTTTTATACAGAAAAAAATTTTTCTAAGTTTTAGGAAAATGTATATATCAAGTTTAATATGGAAAAATGGAGGAAAAACATTTTTGCAGTGAAAAGTTTTATCTTTATTATATAGAGTTCTTATATGTGAGAAAGATAATCACAAACACCCCAATAGAAAAAGGTCAAAGATGCAATTTACAAGGTAATAAAACACATTATAGAGATTATATTTTGAGGAAATCGTTGTGACTATAATTCACCTACATATTCTTTGACTTCTTTCATAATTTCTTATTAAATATTTAAATCTTTAATTAATTTATCATTTTAATGTTGTGTAAAATATGATGTAGGAAACCAGTTATATTTTTCTAAGTGATTAGCCTTTTGTTGTTTTTATTGACTAATTAAGTTATACTAGTTCATACTGCCTTTACAACATATTAAGTGAAGGATACCTCTAAAATTCCACTTTCTTCCTAACAGTAAGATTAGGGAAATTAGAGCTGGGTAGAATTTCAGATACCAACTAGTCTAACTCCATTATTTTAGAGAAATAGAAGATACAGAAATAGAAGCTAGGTTAGGTTAAATAATTCAAGTATGGTTATTCAGCTATTTAATGATAGAGTTAGAAATTGTAATCAGCAACTTATATATTTTTTTACTTAGTAAGAATATGGTTATCCATTTGATCTTTTGCTAAATCTAAGATAAGTAAGTTGGTAAGCCTAAAGATAAGATAAAAATGAATCAAACATCAGACCAAGATGCTTTGAACAACTTTTGTGGGGTTTCTAAGAGCTACTTCTACTAATTTAGTCCCAATTTTATTTGTAAAATTCTAATAAAAACGAAGGCTTCCAAGAATTTTTTTCTATAATATATATTCCATTGCCCTGTTTTGTACATGAGACACAGTAATATGTTAAGCTTTTAGATGAGCAGATCTATGTAGCAGAGAAAATGTGCTCTAGAGACCTACGAAAAAATTATAAGATCTCGCTAAGTCTTTGTGAATTCTAACATCAGAATTAGACTAAAACTCTTCTGAAATTTTAGTTGTGCTTAGTGTTTATGAAATGCAAACTGAAGTTTCATAAAACGAACCAGTCACTGGAAAGCCTAACACAAAGTCCAGAATTTCTCAGGTAATCTGCTATTGGTATGGAATTGAGTATCCGAGGAAAAGTTACGTGATTAATTTTAATTCCATATAAACAGAATTGAGAAGTCTAGATAAGATAATATTTGGCTAACAATATCTTTTGTAGTCTCTCTTAATTTCCCTTTAAAATATTTACAAGACACAGGAAAGACAGAAACACAAAGCAATGCCAGACTAGATGGATATAGCTTATAAAATCTGCATTAAACATCTATAATCATAACAAATAGTACTGAAGCTAGGGTCTCCCTATACTCTCTCTTCCTCATAACCAAAAAAGGGGAAACCACATCCTCCTTTTGGAAAAGAAGATAGTTCATGTTCATCGATCCAAGTGTCATCAAACAGAAAATTAGATAGGTATCTTTTACTATGAGACATACTCTCTCTAATCAGTGGTGTGAGAACTGTATTTACCCTTATATTTCAACACATACTCCAAACAGAAGAAGAATCAAAGACATAGTTGCTTATTTGATGAGTTGATCAACTGGGAATCTATTGATCCTCATCACTGTTTCTCAACCCCTTCATATTTTCACTTCTTCCTTTACCTACCTTAAATTACATCATCAATCTTTATAATTGCTCATTTGTCCTTTTGTTCTATTTTATTGTCTAGAAAACCTCCAACCTTGATTAAATGTACTGACCCTAAACCTGTCTTGTGCACCTGAAAGTTGATGGAGAAAATCACTCAACTAGACTGACATGAATTAGCTTAAATTCCCCCACTAACTCTAGAGGGCCCTTCATGGTGTCTATAAATATTGCCACATGTCCAGTTTGTTCACACTCCTGCTTTCCTACCAACTACTACTCCCCCTAACCCCAAAATATATCATGTTTCTCCTTATGTTCTTCTCTAGCCACAATTCTATTTCTCTTGTTCCCTTAAAGCTTCAAAACTCCTAGAACTGCTTTTCTATATGTCTCCAAGTTGTCTCCTCTCATATCCTCTTAGAGCACTGCCATCACCTCAAGCACCCCACCAAAATTTGTCTTTGACCTTTACATTGCTAAGTCTAAAGAAATCTTTTTTCCTTTTCTTGTGTGAACTATAATGAGCATTTCACACAGTCTATCCTTCCTTTCTTCTAGAAATTTTTTCTTCACTTGACCTAAAAAGCATCAGACTCTCTGGTCCTCCTCTTGTATCCCAGGAGTATAAGCATAGTTCAATAAGGGCATGACAAGGTCACTACTGCTATTTTCTGTTGTCTTGGAAATTCTAGACAAGGAAATAAAATATAATAAATTAGAGGTAAATATATATACATGGAGACAACAAAATTTTTATAAAGTATAGAGGATTATTTTCCTAGAAAATTTCAAGAGAATCAGTAAGAAAACCCGTGAAAACCAACAAGAGTTCAGAAAGGTGGCCAAATGAATAATAAATATATAAAAATAAATAGCTTTTCTGTATTCCAGCAATGACCACTTTAAAATATATTGAAAAAGAGATACATAATAGTAACAAAAATTTTAGTTTTCTAAAAATTTCAACACAAAATCTAGAGTTTCTAAATGAAAAGAACTGCAAAAGGTTACTAAGAACATGAAAGATGACTCAACAAAATCAAAAGACATAATTGTAAGAATCTTAAAGTGGAAAGTGAATAGCTTATGGAAATGTTGGAGACTGCCTCTGAAACCCTCATTAACAAAATAGATACCATGGTCCTGAATTAGAACTCTAAGTATCAGAGCGATGTCAATCTTGGCAGATTAATCTACATGTTTAATAAAATTCTAATCAAAATCTTAATATGACATTTTCTATGGTGTCAATGTTGTTCTCAAGTTCACCAAGAAGACTTTACAGGCAGGACAAGAGAGAATCATTGCAAAAACTAGGGAAATCCAAATGAAATCTGATGTTTAATTAATAATGTGCCAACTTTAATTTCTTCATTTTGATACTTGTCCAATGGTTATGAAAGGTGTTAATATTAAGGGAGGCTGACTGAAAGACATAAGGGAGGCTGAATGAAAGGCTCAGTGAAAGGCACTCTCTATGTTATGTTGGTAAACTTTTTGCAGATCTAAATTTCCTTCAAAATAAAAAGGTTATTTGTTTTTTGTGATTTTAACTCTTATTTTAGATTCGGGGGTACATATGTAGGTTTGTTGCATGGGCATATTGCGTGATGCTGAGGTTTGGGATACGAGTCATTCTGTAACCCAGATAGTGAGCATAGTACCCAAAAGTATCCTCCACCCTCTACTGGTCCCCATTGTCTATTTTTGCTATTGTTATATTCATGAGTAACCAGTATTTAGCTCCCACTTATAAGTAAGAACATACCGCATTTCATTTACTGTTTTTGCTTTAATTGGTTTAGGATAATAGCCTCCAGCTGCATAATTGTTGCTACAAAGGACATGATTTTCTTCTTTTTTATGGCTGTGTAGTATTCCTTGATGGATATGTATTACATTTTCTTTATCCAATCCACCATTGATGGGCACCTAGGCTGATTCCATGTCTTTGCTATTGTAAGTAGTGCTGCAAGAAACGTATGTATACACGTCTTTTTTTGTAGAAGGATTTATTTTGCTTTGGGTATATAGCTAATAATGGCATTACTGGTTTGAATGGTAGTCCTGTTTTAAGTTTTCTGAGAAATCTCCAAATTGCTTTACACAATGGCTGAACTCATATACATTCCCACCAACATTTTATATGCATTCTCTTTTCTCTGCAGCCTTGCCAGTATCTGTTGTTGTTTGACTCTTTAATAATAGCCATTCTGACTGGTATGAGATGGTATCTTATCATGATTATGACTTGCATTTCTCTGATAATTAGTGATGTGGAGAATTTTTTCATACTTTCTTTTGGCTGCTTGTATGTCTTCTTTTGAGAAGTGTTTATTCAAGTCCATTGTCCATTTTAAAATAGGGTTATTTATTTTTTGCTTGTTGATTTATTTAAATTCCTTGTAGATTCTGGATTTTCGACCTTTGTTGGATGCATAGTTTGCAAATAATTTTCCCATTCTGTAGATTGTTTGTTTACTCTGTTGACAGTTTCTTTTGCTGTGTAAAAGCTCTTTAGTTTAATTAGTTCTCACTTGTCAATTTTCGGTTTTTGTTGCAATTGCTTTTGAGGATATGCTCATAAATTCTTTGTCAAAGCTGATGTCAAGAATGGTGTTTCCCAGGTGTATGAGTCTGTTCTCATGCTGCTAATGAAGACATACCTGAGACTGAGTAATTTATAAAGGAAAGAGGTTTAATTGACTCACAGTTCAGTATGGCTGGGGAGGTCTCAGGAAACTTACAATCATGGTGGAAGGAGAAGCAAACACATCCTTCTTCACATGGCAGCAGCAAGGAAAATTAATGAGCAAAAGGGGGAAAAGCCCCTTATAAAACCATCAGATCTTGAGAGAACTCACTTACTGTCATGAGAACAGCAGCATGGGTGTAACCACCTCTGTGATTCGATTACTTCCCACCAGGTCTCTCCCATGACATGTGGAGATTATGGGAACTAAAATTCAAGATGAGATTTGGATGGGGACACAGCCAAACCCATATCACTAGGTTTTCTTCCAGAATTTTTGTAGTTTGAGGTTTTGCATTTGACTCTTTAATCCATCTTGAGTTAATTTTTGTATATGGTGCAAGGTAGGGGTCCAGTTTCATTCTTCTGCATATGACTAGCCAGCTATTCCAGCACCATTTATTGAATAGGGAGTCCTTTCCCCATTGCTCACTTTTGTCAACTTATGTCAAAGATCATATGGCCATAATTGTGTGACTTTATTTCTTGGTTTTCTATGCTGTTCTATTGGTCTATGTGTCTGTTTTTTTACCAGTGTCATGCTGTTTTGGTTACTGTAGCCTTATAGTATAGTTTGAATTGGGTAATGTGAGCCTCTTGCTTTGTTCTTTTTACTTAGGATTGCTTTGGCTATATGGGCTCTTCATGATTCCATATGAATTTTAGAATAAAATTTTATAATTCTACAAAAATAATATTAGTAGTTTTTTTATTATTATTATTATACTTTAAGTTTTAGGGTACATGTGCACAATGTGCACGTTAGTTACATATGTATACATGTGCCATGCTGGTGTGCTGCACCCATTAACTCATCATTTAGCATTAGGTATACCTCCTAATGCTATCCCTCCTCCCTCCCCTCATCCCACAACAGTCCCCAGAGTGTGATGTTCCCCTTCCTGTGTCCATGTGTTCTCATTGTTCAATTCCCATCTATGAGTGAGAACATGCGGTGTTTGGTTTTTTGTCCTTGCAATAGTTTACTGAGAATGATGATTTCCAATTTCATCCATGTCCCTACAAAGCACATGAACTCATCATTTTTTATGGCTGCATAGTATTCCATGGTGTATATGTGCCACATTTTCTTAATCCAGTCTATCACTGTTGGACATTTGGGTTGGTTCCAAGTCTTTGCTATTGTGAATAGTGCCGCAATAAACTTATGTGTGCATGTGTCTTTATAGCAGCATGATTTATAGTCCTTTGGGTATATACCCAGTAATGGGATGGCTGGGTCAAATGTTTGATAATAATAGTGTTGAATCTATAGATTGCTTTGGGCAGTATGGCTGTTTGTGTAAGTCTGTTTTTGCATTACTATACAGGAATACCTGAGACTGAGTAATTTATAAAGAAAAGAGGTTTACTTGGCTCATGGTTCTGCATGCTGTACAAGAAGCATGGTACCAATATTTGCATTTGGTGAGGGCCTCAGGAAGCTTACAATTATGTCAAAAGGTAAATGGGGAGCAATGTAGTCACACAGTAAGAGCAAAGCAAGAGGTTGGGGGGAGGTGCCACACTCTTAAACAACCAGGTCTCACATGAACTACCAGAGTGAGAACTCACTCATAACCAAGGGGATGGTGCTAAGCCAATCTTGAGGGATTCACCTCCATGACCCAAACACCTCTTGCTAGGCCCCACCTCCAACATTGGGGATCACATTGCAACATAATTAGATTTGGAGGGGACAGACATCCAAATCATATCTTTTCACTCTGGCCATGAAATAAATGTCATGTTCTTCTCACAGTGCAAAATAAAATCATCCTTTTTTTTTTTTTTTTTCGTAACGGAGTCTTGCTCTGTCACCCAGGCTGAAGTGCAGTGGCGTGATCTCAGCTCACCACAACTTCCACCTCCTGGGTTCAAGCGATTCTCCTGCCTTGGCCTCCCAAGTAGCTGGGATTACAGGTGCCCACCATCACCCCTAGCTAATTTTTGTATTTTTGTAGAGACGAGGTTTCACCATGTTGTCCAGGTTGGTCTCGAACTCCTGACCTCAGGTGATCCACTTGCCTCGGCATCTCAAAGTGCTGGGATTGCAGACATGAGCCACTGCGCCTGGCCCAATCATCCCTTCTTAATAATCCTACAAAATCTTAACTTGTTCCAACATCAAGTTCAAAGTCTCATTTGGGACTCAAGTTATTTCCACCTATGAGCCTGTAAAATAAAAAACAAGTTATTTAACTTTCAAGATACAATGTTAGTACACATATTGGGTAAACATTCCTGTTCAAAAAGGGAGAAATCAGCCAAAAGAAAGAGGCTAGAGGCCTCATGGAAGTCTGAAACCCAGCAGGCAGGCATTAAATCTTAAAGCTCCCAAATAATCCTTGACTCTGTGTTCCACATCCATGGCACACTGGTGCAAGGGGGAGGTCTCAAGGCCTTCAGCAGCTCCACTCCTGTGGCTTTGCAGCATTCAGCCCCCATGGCTGGTTACACCAGTTGGAGTTGAGTGCCAGTGGTGTTGCTGGTACAGGGCACAAGCTGCTGGTGGATTGACTATTCACAGCTGTAGAGGGCAGTGGCCCCATTCCCACAGCTCCACTAGATAGTGCTCCAGTGGGGAGTCTGCACTGGGACTCCAACCCCACATTTCCCCTTGTCATTGCCCTTATAGGATTTCTCTATGTGGGCTTTGCCCCTATGATACCTCCTCTGAAATATAGGGGGAAGCTGCCAAGTCTTCTTCACACTTGTATTCTGTGTTCCTGCAGGCTTTAACATCACCTGTATGCCACCAAGCCTTACCACTTGTGCCCTTTGGAGTGGTGGCCAGAGCTGTACCTGGGCCGCTTTGTGCAGTGACTGGATCAGGAGAGGCTGGGATGCAGGAAGCAGTGTCCTGAAGCTGTGCAGGGCAATGGGGCCATGGACCTGGCCCCCCAAATTATTCTTTCTTTCCAGGCCTCTGGGCCTGTGATGAGAGAGGCTGTCTCTAAGATCTCTGAAATACCTTTGAGACCTTTTTCCCATTGTCTTGGATACTAGCATTGGACTCCCTTTTAGTCATGCTAATCTCTTTAGCAAGTGGTTTCAATGCAGCCTGCTTGGATTCTTTCTTTACCACAGGACCAGGCTGCAAGTTTTCCAAATGTTTACATTCTGCTTCCCTTTTAAATATTAGTTCCAACTTTAAGTCTCTTATTTGTCCTCGTATCTAATTTAGGCTGTTAGAAGCAACCAAGTCATCTTTTGAATGCTTTGCTGCTTAGAGGTGTCTTCTGCCAGATACCCTAGCTCATCAATCTTAAGTTCAAACTTCCATGGATTCCCAGGGCATGGACATGATGCAGCCAAGTTCTTTGCTAGGGTGTAACATGGGTGACATTTGTTCCAGTTCCCAAAAGGTTTCTTATTTCCATCTGAGACCTCAACAACCTGGACTTTATGGTCCATATCTCTATCAGCATTTGGTCACAACCACTTAACTAGTTGCTAAGAAGTTCCAAACTTTCCCTCATCTTCCTGTCTTCTTTTTTTTTTTTTGTTTCAAATCAAGCAGCATTTATTAAAGTCAGATCATTATAATGGATTATAAATATGACTAAGACATCACCTCAAAGTCTCACAATATGCTAATACATACACAACTAATTGGTTATATAAGTCAGACTACTATGCAGAACCCAGACATGTAAATACAGTGATAAATGATCAGAACAAAGGAACTCTTACTTTTTCTGCCAATTGAACAATGGTGAAAAAAACCAGAAGAGTCAGAATATGCCAGAATGTCAATGGTAAAAAACTCTTACTTTATTATGGGGAAACTGTAGAGAAAAAACAACTCTTGAGTTTCTAGAATATGAGAAATCTTTAAAAGTTTGAAAATGTTTTCAGTAATGCTATGACCTGACCATATCTGTGTTTTGGAAGGATAACTCTGGCACTAATATGGCAGAGTGAATAGAAGAAAAAAGACTAGATATGAGAAAACTTATTGGAAGACCATTGCAATAGCCCAGGAAAATGGTCATATGACCACACAGATAGAAATAAGAGGATGGGTCTAAGAGATCTGTGGTGGTAGAAACAGTAAGGCTTAGCAATAGATTAAATATTGGTGATAGAGGGAAAGTGGAACAAAACTTAAGGAATCTTCCTTGGGCTGCAAGGTGGACAGTTATTTCAGAGATAAGCAATGCAGGGAAAGGAGAATTAGGAAAAACAGGGCACAGAAGTGTTGAAAAAAGTGTTCAGTTTGGGACCTCAGTGAATTTCAGGCTTTTGCAGAAAATCAAAGTGCAGATGTTTAATAGGTAATTGAAACCCTTAAAGAACTCAATTTGGTAAAAAAGATAAAATAGTAGGGGAGACACTCAGAAGCATATTTAGTTGTTGCAATTCTTTGAAAAACTAATAGGAATAATTAGAGCATTATGTTGCCAGTTACTATCCATATTTTCTGCAACTTAATTACCAATCAATTATACTGATCACTTTGAAATTTTAATTCTGGCACTTCTTGCTCCATCCTTGTAAAACTTCATCACTGTGGAATAGAACTATATAAATATATATTAATGTTTATACTGATATACAAAATCATATATATCTAATATGTTTTATATTATATGAATATACACTTATATTTATATAAATATAAAATTTATGTCATGTAACAAAAGTCACTATCAGGATTTGGGTTAGTCACCATGATGAAAGTGCATCTTATTTATTTATTTACTTATTTATTTATTATTATTATACTTTAGGTTTTATGGTACATGTGCGCAATGTGCAGGTTAGTTACATATGTATACATGTGCCATGCTGGTGTGCTGCACCCATTAACTCGTCATCTAGCATTAGGTATGTCTCCCAATGCTATCCCTCCCCACTCCCCCCACCCCACAACAGTCCCCAGAGTGTGATGTTCCCCTTCCTGTGTCCATGTGTTCTCATTGTTCAATTCCCACCTATGAGTGAGAATATGAGGTGTTCGGTTTTTTGTTCTTGCCATAGTTTACTGAGAATGATGATTTCCAGTTTCATCCATGTCCCTACAAAGGACATGAACTCATCATTTTTTATGGCTGCATAGTATTCCATGGTGTATATGTGCCACATTTTCTTAATCCAGTCTATCATTGTTGGACATTTGGGTTGGTTCCAAGTCTTTGCTATTGTGAATAATGCCGCAATAAACATACGTGTGCATGTGTCTTTATAGCAGCATGATTTATAGTCCTTTGGGTATATACTCAGTAATGGGATGGCTGGGTCAAATGGTATTTCTAGTTCTAGACCCCTGAGGAATCGCCACACTGACTTCCACAAGGGTTGAACTAGTTTACAGTCCCACCAACAGTGTAAAAGTGTTCCTATTTCTCCACATCCTCTCCAGCACCTGTTGTTTCCTGACTTTTTAATGATTGCCATTCTAACTGGTGTCAGATGGTATCTCATTGTGGTTTTGATTTGCATTTTTCTGATGGCCAGTGATGGTGAGCATTTTTTCATGTGTTTTTTGGCTGCATAAATGTCTTCTTTTGAGAAGTGTCTGTTCATGTCCTTCGCCCACTTTTTGATGGGGTTGTTTGTTTTTTTCTTGTAAATTAGTTTGAGTTCATTGTAGATTCTGGATATTAGCCCTTTGTCAGATGAGTAGGTTGCAAAAATTTTCTCCCATTTTGTAGGTTGCCTGTTCACTCTGATGGTAGTTTCTTTTGCTGTGCAGAAGCTCTTTAGTTTAATTAGATCCCATTTGTCAATTTTGGCTTTTGTTGCCATTGCTTTTGGTGTTTTAGACATGAAGTCCTTGCCCATGCCTATGTCCTGAATGGTAATGCCTAGGTTTTCTTCTAGGGTTTTTATGGATTTAGGTCTAACATTTAAGTCTTTAATCCACCTCGAATTGATTTTTGTATAAGGTGTAAGGAAAGGATCCAGTTTCAGCTTTCTCCATATGGCTAGCCAGTTTTCCCAGCACCATTTATTAAATAGGGAATCCTTTCCCCATTGCTTGTTTTTCTCAGGTTTGTCAAAGATCAGATAGTTGTAGATATGCGGCGTTATTTCTGAGGGCTCTGTTCTGTTCCATTGATCTATATCTCTGTTTTGGTACCAGTACCATGCTGTTTTGGTTACCGTAGCCTTGTAGTATAGTTTGAAGTCAGGTAGTGTGATGCCTCCAGCTTTGTTCTTTTGGCTTAGGATTGACTTGGTGATGCGGGATCTTTTTTGGTTCCATATGAACTTTAAAGTAGTTTTTTCCAATTCTGTGAAGAAAGTCATTGGTAGCTTGATGGGGATGGCATTGAATCTGTAAATTACCTTGGGCAGTATGGCCATTTTCATGATATTGATTCTTCCTACCCATGAGCATGGAATATTCTTCCATTTGCTTGTATCCTCTTTTATTTCCTTGAGCAGTGGTTTGTAGTTCTCCTTGAAGAGGTCCTTCACGTCCCTTGTAAGTTGGATTCCTAGGTATTTTATTCTCTTTGAAACAATTGTGAATAGGAGTTCACTCATGATTTGGCTCTCTGTTTGTCTGTTGTTGGTGTATAAGAATACTTGTGATTTTTGTACATTGATTTTGTACCCTGAGACTTTGCTGAAGTTGCTTATCAGCTTAAGGAGATTTTGGGCTGAGACAATGGGGTTTTCTAGATATACAATCATGTCATCTGCAAACAGGGACAATTTGACTTCCTCTTTTCTTAATTGAATACCCTTTATTTCCTTCACCTGCCTAATTGCCCTGGCCAGAACTTCCAACACTGTGTTGAATAGGAGTGGTGAGAGAGGGCATCCCTGTCCTGTGCCAGATTTCAAAGAGAATGTTTCCAGTTTTTGCCCATTCAGTATGATATTGGCTGTAGGTTTGTCATAGATAGCTCTTATTATTTTGAGATACGTCCCATCAATACCTAATTTATTGAGAGTTTTTAGCATGAAGGGTTGTTGAATTTTGTCAAAGGCCTTTTCTGCATCTGTTGAGATAATCATGTGGTTTTTGTCTTTGGTTCTGTTTATATGCTGGATTACATTTATTGATTTGCGTATATTGAACCAGCCTTGCATCCCAGGGATGAAGCCCACTTGATCATGGTGGATAAGCTTTTTGATGTGCTGCTGGATTCGGTTTGCCAGTATCTTATTGAGGATTTTTGCATCAATGTTCATCAAGGATATTGGTCTAAAATTCTCTTTTTTGGTTTGTCTCTGCCTGGCTTTGGTATCAGGATGATGCTGGCCTCATAAAATGAGTTAGGGAGGATTCCCTCTTTTTCTATTGATTGGAATAGTTTCAGAAGGAATGGTACCAGTTCCTTCTTGTACCTCTGGTGGAATTCGGCTGTGAATCCATCTGGTCCTGGACTCTTTTTGGTTGGTAAGCTATTGATTATTACCACAATTTCAGCTCCTGTTATTGATCTATTCAGAGATTGAACTTCTTCCTGGTTTAGTCTTGGGAGAGTGTATGTGTCGAGGAATTTATCCATTTCTTCTAGATTTTCTAGTTTATTTGCGTAGAGGTGTTTGTAGTATTCTCTTATGGTAGTTTGTATTTCTGTGGGATCGGTGGTGATATCCCCTTTATCATTTTTTATTGCATCTATTTGATTCTTCTCTTTTTCTTTATTAGTCTTGCTAGCGGTCTATCAATTTTGTTGATCCTTTCAAAAAACCAGCTCCTGGATTCATTAATTTTTTGAAGGGTTTTTTTGTGTCTCTATTTCCTTCAGTTCTGCTCTGATTATAGTTATTTCTTGCCTTCTGCTAGCTTTTGAATGTGTTTGCTCTTGCTTTTCTAGTTCTTTTAATTGTGATGTTAGGGTGTCAATTTTGGATCTTTCCTGCTTTCTCTTGTGGGCATTTAGTGCTATAAATTTCCCTCTACACACTGCTTTGAATGCATCCCAGAGATTCTGGTATGTTGTGTCTTTGTTGTCGTTGGTTTCAAAGAACATCTTTATTTCTGCCTTCATTTCGTTATGTACCCAGTAGTCATTCAGGAGCAGGTTGTTCAGTTTCCATGTAGTTGAGCGGTTTTGAGTGAGATTCTTAATCCTGAGTTCTGGCTTGATTGCACTGTGATCTCAAGAGACAGTTTGTTATAATTTCTGTTCTTTTACATTTGCTGAGGAGAGCTTTACTTCCAAGTATATGGTCAATTTTGGAATAGGTGTGGTGTGGTGCTCAAAAAAATGTATATTCTGTTGATTTGGGGTGGAGAGTTCTGTAGATGTCTATTAGGTCCACTTGGTGCAGAGCTGAGTTCAATTCCTGGGTATCCTTGTTGACTTTCTGTCTCGTTGATCTGTCTAATGTTGACAGTGGGGTGTTAAAGTCTCCCATTATTAATGTGTGGGAGTCTAAGTCTCTTTGTAGGTCACTCAGGACTTGCTTTATGAATCTGGGTGCTCCTGTATTGGGTGCATATATATTTAGGATAGTTACCTCTTCTTGTTGAATTGATCCCTTTACCATTATGTCATGACCTTCTTTGTCTCTTTTGATCTTTGTTGGTTTAAAGTCTGTTTTATCAGAGACTAGGATTGCAACCCCTGCCTTTTTTTCTTTCCATTTGCTTGGTAGATCTTCCTCCATCCTTTTATTTTGAGCCTATGTGTGTCTCTGCACGTGAGATGGGTTTCCTGAATACAGCACACTGACGGGTCTTGACTCTTTATCCAGTTTGCCAGTCTGTGTCTTTTAATTGGAGCATTTAGACCATTTACATTTAAAGTTAATATTGTTATGTGTGAATTTGATCCTGTCATTATGATGTTAGCTGGTTATTTTGCTTGTTAGTTGATGCAGTGTGTTCCTAGTCTCGATGGTCTTTACATGTTGGCATGATTTTGCAGTGTCTGGTACCAGTTGTTCCTTTCCATGTTTAGCGCTTCCCTCAGGAGCTCTTTTAGGGCAGGCCTGGTGGTGACAAAATCTCTCAGCATTTGCTTGTCTGTAAAGTATTTTATTTCTCCTTCACTTATGAAGCTTAGTTTGGCTGGATATGAAATTCTGGGTTGAAAATTCTTTTCTTTAAGAATGTTGAATATTGGCCCCCACTCTCTTCTGGCTTGTAGAGTTTCTGCCGAGAGATCTGCTGTTAGTCTGATGGGCTTCCCTTTGAGGGTAACCCGATCTTTCTCTCTGGCTGCCCTTAACATTTTTTCCTTCATTTCAACTTTGGTGAATCTGACAATTATGTGTCTTGGAGTTGCTCTTCTCAAGGAGTATCTTTGTGGTGTTCTCTGTATTTCCTGAATCTGAATGTTGGCCTGCCTTGCTAGATTGGGGAAGTTCTCCTCCATAATATCCTGCAGAGTGTTTTCCAACTTGGTTCCATTCTCCCCGTCAGTTTCAGGTACACCAATCAGACGTAGATTTGGTCTTTTCACATAGTCCCACATTTCTTGGAGGCTTTGCTCATTTCTTTTTATTCTTTTTTCTCTAAACTTCCTTTCTCACTTCATTTCATTCATTTCATCTTCCATCGCTGATACCCTTTCTTCCAGTTGATCGCATTGGCTCCTGAGGCTTCTGCATTCTTCACGTAGTTCTCGAGCCTTGGTTTTCAGCTCCATCAGCTCCTTTAAGCACTTCTCTGTATTGGTTATTCTAGTTATACATTCTTGTAAGTGTTTTTCAAAGTTTTCAACTTCTTTGCCTTTGGTTTGAATATCCTCCCGTAGCTCGGAGTAATTTGATCGTCTGAAGCCTTCTTCTCTCAGCTCGTCAAAGTCATTCTCCGTCCAGCTTTGTTCCATTGATGGTGAGGAACTGCGTTCCTTTGGAGGAGGAGAGGCGCTCTGCTTTTTAGAGTTTCCAGTTTTTCTGCTCTGTTTTTTCCCCATCTTTGTGGTTTTATCTACTTTTGGTCTTTGATGATGGTGATGTACAGATGGGTTTTTGGTGTGGATGTCCTTTCTGTTTGTTAGTTTTCCTTCTAACAGACAGGACCCTCAGCTGCAGGTCTGTTGGAGTACCTGGCCGGCCATGTGAGGTGTCAATCTGCCCCTGCTGGGGGGTGCCTCCCAGTTAGGCTGCTCGGGGGTCAGGGGTCAGGGACCCACTTGAGGAGGCAGTCTGCCTGTTCTCAGATCTCCAGCTGCGTGCTGGGAGAACCACTGCTCTCTTCAAAGCTGTCAGACAGGGACATTTAAGTCTGCAGAGGTTACTGCTGTCTGTTTGTTTGTCTGTGTCCTGCCCCCAGAGGTGGAGCCTACAGAGGCAGGCAGGCCTCCTTGAGCTTTGGTGGGCTCCACCCAGTTCGAGCTTCCGGGCTGCTTTGTTTACCTAGGCAAGCCTGGGCAATGGCGAGCGGCCCTCCCCCAGCCTCGCTGCCGCCTTGCAGTTTGATCTCAGACTGCTGTGCTAGCAATCAGCGAGACTCCGTGGGTGTAGGACCCTCTGAGCCAGGTGCGGGATATAATCTCCTGGTGCGCCATTTTTTAAGCCCGTCAGAAAAGCGCAGTATTTGGGTGGGAGTGACCCGATTTTCCAGGTGCTGTCTGTCACCCCTTTCTTTGACTAGTAGAGGGGACTCCCTGACCCCTTGCACTTCCCGAGTGAGGCAATGTCTCACCCTTCTTTGGGTCGCGCACGGTGCACTCACCCACTGACCTGCGCCCACTGTCTGGCACTCCCTAGTGAGATGAACCCGGTACCTCAGATGGAAATGCAGAAATCACCCATCTTCTGCGTCACTCATGCTGGGAGCTGTACACCAGAGCTGTTCCTATTCGGCCCTCTTGGCTCCTCCGCCCTTCCTGTCTTCTTCTGAGACCTTCAGATGTTTCCAACTTCAGCCCATTACTCAGTCTGAAACTGCTTCCACATCTTTGCATATGTTCATAGCAATATCCCACTCCTTGTTACTAATTTTCTGTGTTAGTCCAATTTTGCCTTGCTACAAAGGAATACCTGAGACTGGATTATAAACAAGGGAGGTTTAATTGGCTCACAGTTCTGATTGCTGTACAGGAAGTGTGGTGTCAGTATCTCCTTCTGGTGAGGGCCTCAGGAAGCTTACCACCATGGTAGAAGGTGAAAGGAGACCTTGTGCATTACATGGTAAGAGTAGGAGCAAGAGAGTGAGGGGGGGAGGTGCCACATTCTTTTAAATAACTATATCTCATGTGAACTAGCAGAATGAGAGCTCACTCACTACCAAGAGGATGGCACTAAGCCATTCATAAGGGATCAGCTGCCATGATCCCATACCTCCCATTAGGCCCCACCTTCAACACTGGGGATCACATTTCAACATGACATATGGAGGGAACACATGTCCAAACCATATCACCATTTTAATAATATTGATTCTTCCAATCTATGAGCATGAAATGCTTTTCCACTTGTTTGTATCATCTCTGATTTCTTTCAGCAGTGTTTTACAGTTCTCCTTGTAGAGATCTTTCACCTCTACAAGGATTCTAAAATAAAGGTATTTTAAAAGAAAGGAATTTTAATTTTTGTGGACATTGTAAATGGGATTTTGTTCTTAATCTGGATCTCAGCTTGAACATTATTGGTGTGTAGAAATGCTACCTCTTTTTGTACATTGATTTTATATCTTGAAACTTTACTAACATTATTTATCTGTTCAAGGAGCCTTTTGGCAAAGTCTTTAGGGTTTTCTAGATATAGAGTCATTTATTCAGTAAAGAGAGATAGTTTGACTTCTTCTTTCTCTATTTGGATGCCTTTTATTTTTTCTCTTGTCTCATTGTTCTGGCTTGGACATCCAGTAATATTTTGAATAGAAATCGTGGGAGTGGGCATCCTTGTCTTGTTCCAGTGCCCAAGGGTAATGCTTCCAGCTTTTTCCCATTCAGTATGATGTTGGCTGTGGGTTCGTCATAGATAGCGCTTATTATTTTGAGGTATGTTCCTTCGGTACCTAGTTTGTTGGGGGTTTTTATCATGAAGGCATGTTGAATTTTATTGAAAGTTTTCTCTGCATCAATTGAGATGATCATACGGTTATTGTTTTTAATTCTGCTTATGTGGTGAATCACATTTATTGATTTGCACATGCTAAACCAATGTAGCCTCCCAGGGAAAAAGCCTACTTGATTGTGGTGAAGTATCTTTTTGATGTGCTGCTGGATTTGGTTTGTTAGTATTTTGCTGAGGATTTTTCATCAATGTTCATCAGGATATTGGTCTGTAGTTTTGTTTGTTGTTGTTTTTGTCTTTTCATGTTTTGGTATCAGGGTAGTGCTGGCTTCATAGAATGAGTTAGAGAGGAGTTTCTCCTCCTTGATGTTTCTGAATAGTTTCAGTAGGATTATATGAGCTCATCTCTGTATATTGAATATAATTCAACTGTGAGTCCACTGGTCTTGGGCTTTTCTTGGTTGGTAGGTTTTTTATGACTGATTCAATGTAAGACCTTAATATTGGTCTTTTTAGAGTTTCACTTTCTTCTTAATTCAATCTTAAGAGGTTGTGTGTCTTCAGGAACTTACTCATTTTCTCTATATTTTCTAGTGTGTGTGCCTAGGGGTATTCATAATAGTCTCTGAGGATCTTTTGTATTTCTGTGGGATTAGTTGTAATGTCACCATTGCCATTTCTGATTGTGCTCATCTGGATCTTCTCTCTTTTGTTCTTTGTTAATCAGTGGTCTATCCATCCTGTTTATCCTTTCAAAGAGTCAACTTTTGGTTTTGTTGATTCTTTGTATGGACTTTTGGTTCTCAATTCTGTCCAGTTCTGCTCCAATTTTCATTATCTATTTTCTTCTGATAGCTTTGGGTTTTTTATTATTATTATAGTTTAAGTTCTGGGATACATGTGCAGAACGTGCAGGTTTGTTACATAGGTATGCATGTGCCATGGTGGTTTGCTGCATCCATCAACCCCTCATCTACATTAGGTATTTCTCCTAGTGCTGTCCTTCCCCTAGCCCTCCAACCCCTGACAGGCCCTGGTGTGTGATGTTCCCCTCCCTGTGTACATGTGTTCTCATTGTTCAACTCCCACTTATGAGTGAGAATATGTGGTGTTTGGTTTTCTGTTCTTGTTAGTTTGCTGAGAATGATGGTTTCCAGCTTCATCCATATCCCTGCAAAGGACATGAGCTCATACTTTTTTATGGCTGCATAGTATTCCATGGTGTTTATGTGCCACATTTTCTTAATCCAGTATATCATTGATGGGCATTTGGGTTGGTTCCAAGTCTTTGATATTGTGAACAGTGTGGAAAGAAACATACACATGCGTTTGTTTTTATAGTAGAATGGTTTATAATCCTTTGGGTATATACCCAGTAATGGGATTGGTGGGTCAAAAGGTATTTCTAGTTCTAGATCCTTGAGGAATTGCCACATTGTCTTCCACAGTGGTGGAACTAATTTACACTCCCACCAACAGTGTAAAAGCTTTCCTATTTTTCCACATCCTCTCCAGCATCTGTTGTTTTGTAACTTTTTAATGATCACCATTCTAACTAGTGTGAGATAGTATCTCATCGTGGTTTTGATTTGCATTTCTCTAATGATCAGTGATGATGAACTTTTTTTCATATGTTTGTTGGCTGCATAAATGTCTTCTTTTGAGAAGTGTCTGTTCATATCCTTTGCCCACTTTTTGATAGGGTTGTTTTTTTTCTTGTAAATTTGTTTATGTTCTTTGTTGATTCTGGATATTAGCCCTTTGTCAGATGGATAGATTGTTAAAATTTTCTCTCATTCTGTTGGTTGCCTGTTCACTCTGATGATAGTTTCTTTTGCTGTACAGAAGCTCTTTAGTTTAATTAGATCCCATTTGTCAATTTTGGCTTTTGTTGCCATTGCTTTTGGTGTTTTAGTCGTGAAGTCTTTGCCCATGCCTTTGTCCTGAATGTTATTGCCTACGTTTTCTTCTAGGGTTTTTATGGTTTTAGGTGTTATGTTTAAGTCTTTAATCCATCTTGAGTTAATTTTTGTTTAAGGTGTAATGAAGGGATCCAGTTTCAGCTTTCTGCATATAGCTAGCCAGTTTTCCCAACATCATTTATTAAATAGAGAATCCTTTCCCCATTGCTTGTTTTTGTCAGGTTTGTCAAAGATCAGATGGTTGTAGATATGTTGCATTATTTCTGAGGCCTCTGTTCTGTTCCATTGGTCTGTATATCTGTTTTGGTCCCAGTACCGTGCTGTTTTAGTTACTGTAGCCTTGTAGTATAGTTTGAAGTCAGGTAGCGTGATGCCTCCAACTTTGTTCTTTTTGCTTAGGATTGTCTTGGCTATATGGGCTCTTTTTTGGTTCCATATGAAATTTTAAGTAGTTTTTGCAATTCTGTGAAGAAAGTCAATAGTAGCTTGATGGGGATAGCATTGAATCTATAAATTACTTTGGGCAATATGGCCATTTTCACAATATTGATTCTTCCTGTCCATGAGCATGAAATATTTTTCCATTTGTTTGCATCCTCTTTGATTTCCTTGAGCAGCGGTTTGTAGTTCTCCTTGAAGAGGTCCTTCACATCCCTTGTAAGTTGTATTCCTCGGTATTTTATTCTCTTTGTAGCAATTGTGAATAGGAGTTCACTCATGATTTGGCTCTCTGTTTGTCTGTTATTGGTTTATAGGAATGCTTGTGATTTTTGCATATTGGTTTTGTATCCTGAGACTTTGCTAAAGTTGCTTATCAACTTGAGATTTGGGACTGAGATGATGGGGTTTTCTATGTATAGAATCATGTCATCTGCAAACAGAGACAATTTGACTTCCTGTCTTCCTAATCGAATACCATTTATTTCTTTCTCTTGCCTGATTGCCCTGGCCAGAACTTCCAATATTATGTTGACTAGGAGTGGTGAGAGAGGGAATCCTTGTCTTGTGCTGGTTTTTAAAGGGAATGCTTCCAATTTTTGCACATTCAGTATGATATTGGCTGTAGGTTTGTCATAAATATCTCTTATTGAGATACATTCCATCAATACCTAGTTTAATGAGTTTTTAGCATGAAGCGTTGTTGACTTTTATCAAAGGCCTTTTCTGCATCTATTGAGACAATAATGTGGTTTTTGTCATTGGTTCTGTTTATGTGATGTATTACATTGATTGATTTGCATATGTTGAACCAGTCTTTCATCCCAGGGATGAAGCCGACTTGATCGTGGTGGATAAGGCTTTTGATATGCTGCTGGATTTGGTTTGCCAGTATTTTATGGAAGATTTTTGCATTGATGTTCATCAGGGGTATTGGCCTGAAATTTCCTTTTTTTGTTGTGTCTCTGCCAGGTTTTGATATCACGATGATGCTAGCCTATCGGGGAACGTGCCCTGATAGTCACATAGGTTCTTTTCTATTTTCCCTAACCATCGGCCGGCTTGAGAAATAAAGGGACAGAGTACAAAAGAGGGAAATTTTAAAGCCGGGCATCCGGGGGAGACATCACATGTTGGTAGGTTCCATGATGCCCCCCAAGCCAGAAAACCAGCAAGTTTTTATTAGGGACTTTCAAAAGGGGAGGGAGTGTGCAAATAGGTGTGGGTCACAGACATCAAGTACCCCGCAAGGTAATGGAATATCACAAGGCAAAGTGAGGCAGGGTGAGTTCACAGGACCACAGGACCAGGGCAAAATTAAAATTGCTAACGAAGTTTCGGGCACCATTGTCATTGATAACATCTTATCAGGAGACAGGGTTTTGAGAGCAACTGGTCTGACCAAAATTTATTAGGCGGGAATTTCCTTTTCCTAATAAGCCTGGGAGCACTATGGGAGACTGGGGTCTATTTCATCCCTACAGCCTCGACCATAGAAGACGGCCATGCCCAGGGAGGCCAGTTCAGAGACCCACTCCCAGGTGCGTATTCTCTTTCCCAGGGATGTTCCTTGCTGAGAAAAAGAATTCAGCAATATTTCTCCCATTTGCTTTTGAAAGAAGAGAAATATGGCTCTGTTCCACCCAGCTCACCGGTAGTCAGAGTTTAAGGTTATCTCTCTTGTTTCCTAAACATTGCGGTTACCCTGTTCTTTTTTCAAGGTGCCCAGATTCCATATTGTTCAAACACACATGCTCTACAATTTATGCAGTTAATGCAATTATTGCACGGTCCTGAGGCAACATACAGCCTCCTCAGCTGACAGGATTAAGAGATTAAAGTAAAGACAGGCATAGGAAATCACAAGGGTATTGATTGGGGAAGTGATAAGTGTCCATGAAATCTTCACAATTTATGTTTAGAGACTGCAGTAAAGACAGGCATAAGAAATTATAAAAGTATTAATTTGGGGAACTAATAAATGTCCATGAAATCTTCACAATCCACATTCTTCTGCCATGGCTTCAGCTGGTCCCCCCGTTTGGAGTCCCTGACTTCCCACAACACTAGCCTCATTAAATGAATTCGGGAGGAGTCCCTCTTTTTCTATTACTTGGACTAGTTTCAGAAGGAATGGTGTACCAGCTCCTTTTTATACCTCTGGTAGAATTCACCTGTGAATCTATCTGGTCCTGAACTTTTTTGGGTTGGTAGGCTATCAGTTGCTGCCTCAATTTCAGAACTTGTTATCGGTCAATTCAGGGATTCAACTTCTTCCTGGTTTAGTCTTGGGAGGGTGTATGTGTCGAGGAATTTATCCATTTCTTCTATATTTTCTAGTTTGTGTAGAGGTGTTTATAGTATTATCTGATGGTAGTTTGTATTTCTATGGGATCGGTGGTGATATCCTCTTTATCATTTTTTATTGCATCCATTTGATTCTTCTCTCTTTTCTTCTTTATTAGTCTGGCTAGCGCTCTATTTTGTTGATCTTTTCAAAAAACCAACTCCTGGATTCATTGATTTTTTGAAGGGTTTTTTGTGTCTCTATCTCCTTCAGTTCTGCTCTGATTTTAGTTATTTCTTGTCTTCTGCTAGCTTTTGAATTTGTTTGTTCTTGCTTCTCTAGTTCTTTTAATTGTGATGTTAGGGTTTTGATTTTAGGTCTTTCCTGCTTTCTCCTGTGGACATTTAGTGCTATAAACTTCCCTCTACACACTGCTTTAAATGTGTCCCAGAGATTATGGTACATTGTATCTTTGTTCTCACTGGCTTCAAAGAACATCTTTATTTCTGCCTTCATTTCTAGTTACCCAGTAGTCATTCAGGAGCAGGTTGTTCAGTTTCCATGTAGTTGTGTGGTTTTGAGTGAGTTTCTTACTCTTAAGTTCTAATTTGATTGCACTGTGGTCTGAGATACTGTTTGTCATAATTTCTATTCTTTTGCATTTGCTGAGGAGTGTTTTATTTCTGATTATGTGGCCAATTTTAGAATAAGTGCAATGTGGTGCTGAGAAAATGTATATTCTGTTGATTTGGGGTGGAGAGTTCTGTAGATGTCTATTAGGTCTGCTTGATCCAAAGCTGAGTTCAAGTCCTGGATATCCTTGTTAATTTTCTGTCTCGTTGATCTGTCTAATATTGACATTGGGGTGTTAAAGTCTGCCACTATTATTGTGTGGGACTCTAAGTCTCTTTGTAGGTCTCTAAGAACTTTCTTTATGAATCTGGGTGCTCCTGTATTGGGTGCATATATATTTAGGGTAGTTAGCTCTTCTTGTTGAATTGATCCCTTTACCATTATGTAATGCCCTTCTTTGTCTTTTTTGATCTTTGTTGGTTTAAAGTCTGTTTTATCAGAGACTAGAATTGCCAACCTTGCTTTTTTTTTTCTTTCCATTTGCTTGGTAGATCTTCCTCCATCCCTTTATTTTAACCTATATGTTTCTTTGCATGTGAGATGGGTCTCTTGAATACAGCACATTGATGGGTTTTGACTCTTTATCCAATTTGCCAGTCTGTGTCTTTTAATTGGGGCATTTAGCCCATTTACATTTAAGGTTAATATTGTTATGTGTGAATTTGATCCTGCTATTATGATGTAAGCTTGTTATTTTGCCCATTCATTGATGCAGTTTCTTCATAGCATCGATGGTGTTTACAATTTGGTATGTTTTTGCAGTGGCTTGTACCGATTGTTCCTTTCCATGTTTAGTGCTTCCTTCAGGAGGTCTTGTAAGGCAGGCTTGGTGGTGACAAAATCTCTCAGCATTTGCTTGTCTGTAAAGGATTTTATTTCTCCTTCACTTATGAAGCTTAATTTGACTGGATTTGAGATTCTGGTTTGAAAATTCTTTTGTTTAAGAATGTCGAATATTGGCCCCGACTCTCTTCTAGCTTGTAGGGTTTCTGCAGAGGGATCTGCTGTTAGTCTGATGGGATTCCCTTTATGGGTAACCTGACCTTTCTCTCTGGCTGTCCTTAACAACTTTTCCTTCATTTCAGCCTTGGTGAATCTGATGATTATGTGTCTTGGGGTTGCTCTTCTCGAAGGGTATCTTTGGAGTGTTTTCTGTATTTCCTAAATTTGAATGTTGGCCTGTTTTGCTAGGGTGGGGAAGTTCTCCTGGATAATATCCTGAAGAGAATGGAACTAACTTGGTTCCATTCTCCCAGTCACTTTCAGTTACACCAATCAAATGTAGGTTTTATCTTTTCGCAGAGTCCTGTATTTCTTGGAGGCTTTCTTTGTTCCTTTTCATTTTTTCTCTAATGTTGTCTTCATGCTTTATTTCATTAAGTAGATCTTCAATCTGTGATATCCTTTCTTCCACTTGATCTATTCGGTTATGATACTTATATATGCTTCACGAAGTTCTCATGTTGTGCTTTTCAGCTCCATCAGGTCATTTATGTTCGTCTCTAAGCTCGTTATTCTAGTTAGCAGTTCATCTAATCTTTTTTCAACGTTCTTAGCTTCCTTGCTTTGGGTTAGAACATGCTCCTTTAGCTTGGAGGAGTTTGTTATTATCCACCTTCTGAAGGCTGCTTCTGTCAATTCATCAAACTCATTCTCTGTCCTGTTTTATTCCCTTGCTGGTGAGGAGTTGTGATCCTTTGGAGGAGAGAGGCATTCTGGTTTTTGGAATTTTCAGCCTTTTTGTGCTGGTTTCTCTCCATCTTCATGGATTTGTCTACCTTTGGTCTTTGAAGTTGGAGACCTTTGGATGGGGTCTCTGAGTGAATGTTCTTTATGCTGATGTTGATACTATTCCTTTCTGCTTGTTAGTTTTCCTTCTAACAGTCAGGTCCCTCTGCTACAGGTCTGCTGGAGTTTGCTGGAGGTCCACTGTAGACACTGTTTGCCTGGGTATCACCAGCCGAGGCTGCAGAACAGTAAAGATTGCCGCCTGCTCCTTCCTCTGGAAGCTTTGTCCCAGAGGGGCACCCACCAGATGCCAGCCAGAGCTCTCCTGTATGAGATGTCTGTCAGCCCCTACTGGGAAGTGTCTCTCCCAGTCAGGATACATGGGGGTCAGGGACCCACTTGAGGAGGCAGTCTGACCCTTAGCAGAGCTCAAATGCTGTGCTGGGAGATCCGCTGCTCTCTTCAGAGCTGCCAGGCAGGGATGTTTAAGTCTGCTGAAACTGTGCCCACAACTGCCCCTTCCTCCAGGTGCTCTGTCCCATGGAGGTGGGGGTTTTATCTATAAATCCCTGACTGGGGCTGCTGCGTTTTTTTTCAGTGATGTCCTTCCTTGACAAGAAGGAATCTAGAGACACAGTCTGGCCTCAGCACCTTCCTGAGATGAGGAGGACTCTGCCCAGTTCAAACTTCCCAGGGACTCTTTACATTTTGAGGGTAAAACTGCCTACTCAAGCCTCAGCAATGACAGATGCTTCTCCCCCCACGAAGCTCTAGTGTTCCAGGTCAAGCTCAGACTGCTGTGTCTGTAGTGAGAATTTCAAGCCAGTGGATCTTAGCTTGCTGGGCTGTGTCAGGGTGGTACCCACCAAGCCAGAACTACTTGGCTGCCTGGTTTCAGCCCCCTCTCCAGGGGAGTGAATGGTTCTGTCTCACTGGCATTCCAGGTGCCACTGGGGTATTAAAAAAAACTCCTGTGGCTAGCTGGGTGTCTGCCCAAATGGCTGCCCAATTTTGTGCTGGACACCCATGGCCCTGGTGGCATAGGCATCGGAGGGAATCTCCTGGTCTATGGGTTGCAAAGACCGTGGGAAAAGTGCAGTATCTGGGCCAGAGTGCACAGTGTAGTCCCTAATGGCTTCCTTTGGCTAGGAGAGGGAGTTCCCCAACCCCTTGCGCTTCCCAGGTGAGGCTATGCCCCACCCTGCTTTGGCTCGCCCTCCTTGGGCTGCACCCACTGTCCAACCAGTCCCAGTGAGATGAACTGTGTACCTCAGTTGGAAATGCAGAAGTCACCTGCCTTCTGTGTTGATCTCACTGGGAGCTGCAGACTGGAGCTGTTTTCTATTTGGCCATCTTGCCAGCCACTTTGTTCCTGGGGTTTTTATTGTTGTTGTCGTTGTTTTTTAGTTCTTGTAGGTGTGATGTTAGAGCATTTAACAAAGATCTTCCTAACTTCCTTGAGCACTATAAACTTTCCTCTTAAGACTGCTTTTGCTGCATCCCATAGATTTTGGTACATTATGTCTGTGTTTTCATTTTTTTGATTTCTGCTTTAATTTTGTTGTTTACACAAAAGTCATTCAGGAGCAGTTTCTTTAATTTCCATGTAATTGTGTGATTTTGGGAGATCTTCTTGGTATTGATTTCCATTTTTATTCCACTTTTTGCTGAGAATATGGTTGGTGTGATTTCTTTGTCTTTTTTTTTTTGCATTTTCTGAGACTGGCTCTATGAGCATAATGATCGATCTTGGAGGATATTTCTTGTGCAGATGAGAAGAATGTGTATTCTGTGGTTAATGGGTAGAGTAGTCTGTAGATGTCTATTAGGTCCCATTGGTCCAGTGTTGAATTTAAGTTCAGAATTCTTTTGCTAGTTTTCTCCCTTTATGATCTAATGCTTTCGGTGGGGTGTTGAAGTCCCCCACTAATATTGTGTCACTGTCTACATCTTTTCATAGGTCTTGAAGTACCTGTCTTACGAATCCCAGTGCTCCAATATTGGGGGCATATATATTTAGGGTAGTTAAGTCTTCTTGTTGAATTGAACCCTTTATTATAATTTAATGCCCTTCTTTTTTTTTTTTTTTCACTGTTGTTGGTTTAAAGTCT
Organism: Pongo abelii; assembly: GCF_028885655.2. Classification (NCBI taxonomy): domain Eukaryota; kingdom Metazoa; phylum Chordata; class Mammalia; order Primates; family Hominidae; genus Pongo; species Pongo abelii. The sequence goes on along the minus strand of NC_085928.1, from coordinate 134,476,116 downwards.
TGTTTATCTAATATAAGAATAGCAAATCTTGCTCTTTTTTGTTTTCTATTTGCATGATAGATCTTCAACCCTTTACTTTGAGTCTGTGAGTGTTGTTACATGTGAGATGGGTCTTTTGAAGACAGCAGACAGATGGGCCTTTTTATTTTTTAATCCAACTTAAAATGCCTTTTAAATGCGGCAACAATTTACATTCAAGATTGATATTGATGTGTGAGGTTCTGATCCTATTGAAAAGTTTTTAGGTGGTTGCTTTGTAGTTTCTTTCCTGTAGTTGCTTTATAGAGTCTGGGCTATGCATAATACCTAAGTCTGTTTTTGTGGTAACAGGTATTACTTTTTCATTTCCACATTTAGAACTCTTTTGAGAGTACTTGTGAGATTGGTCTAGTGCTAGTGAATTCCCTTAATGACTGCTTGTCTAAAAAAGATTTTATTTTTCCTTTGCTTATTAAGCTAGGTTTGGCAGGATATGACATTCTTGGTTGGAATTTCTTTTCTTTAGGATTGCTGTAAATAGGCCTTCTGTTTCTTCTGGTTTGTAAGGTTTCTGCCAGGAAGTTTGCTGTTAGCCTGATAGGTTTCCCTTTGTACATGATCTGACCTTTTTCTCGGCTGCCTTTAAGATTTTTTTCTTTAGCGTTGACTTTGGATAGTCTGATGACTATACATCTTCATGATATTCATTTTGTATAGTATCTCTCAGGTGTTCTTTCAATTTTTTTATATGTGAATGTTTACCTTTCTAGGAAGATTAGGGAAATTTTCTGTGGTTATTCTCTGAAATATGTTTTCCAGGTTGTTTACTTTTTCTCTTTTTCTCTAGAAAAAGCCAATAATTCATAGGTTTGGTTGCTTTACATAATCCTGTACCTCTTGAAGACTTTGTTCATTTTTAAAAATTCTTTTTAAATATTTTGTCTGACTAGGTTAGTTCAAAAGACCAGTCTTCAAGTTTTGAAATTCATTCTTCTGCTTGATCTAGTCTATTGATAAAGCTTTTAATTGTATTTTGAAATTCCTTGAGTTTTTCTGTGTCAGAAGCTCTGATTAACTTCTTTTTATGTTGTTCATCTCTTCCTTCATTTCCTGGGTTGCTTTATAGGTTTCTTTTTCTTGGCTGGGCTCAGTGGCTCAAACCTGTAATCCTATCACTTTGGGAGCCCAAGGTGGATTGCTTGAGCTCAGAAGTTCAAGACCAGCCTGGGCAACATGGCAAAACCTCATGTCTATAAAAAAATACAAAAATTAGCTGGGTGTGGTGGTGGATGCCTGTGGTCTCAGCTATTTGGGAGGCTGAGGTGGGAGGATTGTTTGGGCCCAGTAGGTTGAGGCTGCAGTGAGCCAAGATCATGCCACTGCATTCCAGCCTGGGTAACAGAGTAGTGATACCTTGTCTCCAAAAAAAATAAAAAAAAAAGAAGTTTCTTTGTGTTAATTTTCAACTTCATCTTGAATTTCATTTAGCTTCCTTGCAATCCATGCTTTGAATTTTTTGTCTGTAATTTCTGAGTTTCCATTTTGATTATCAACCATTGCTGGGGAGCTAGTGTGATCCTCTGTTAATATTGCAACATTCAGATTTCTCATACCAGGATTCTTCTTCTGGTTCCTTCTCATCTGGAGACACTGGTACTTCTAATTTTTGTAATTATTTTTGTGTGGATAGGATTTTTTTTCTTTCTCTCTTTCCTTATCATATTATTGAGTTTTTTTTCCTCCTTTTCCCCCACTCCCTAAGGATTGTGATTATAGAGAATGTTGGGTAGAGTCTTTTGGCTTTGCTTCTATAGCCCTATGCACCCCTGTCAGCACGTTTTTATATTGGGCTGTATTTTTGACCTACCGATCAGTAGATGGTGCTTATGGGTAAAAATGAAATGAGGCCAATGTGGATGGGTATAGACCTCATCTTTGTTTACTAGGTGAAGCTCTCTGTTGCCTCAGGCAGTAGGCTGATCCATGCAGTAGACAGTGGTGTGAGCTCCTTGCTCAGCACCATAGTGGGACACCAAGATGGGTAAGGCTGAATGAGGCAGGGCCATGTGCAAGTTACCCAATGGCAGGCACAAAGACCAGCACCAAGGAGGGGGTCCAGTGAGCAACCACCAAATGCCCTAATCTGGCAATTTTTTATTTCAATTGGTAACAAATATGATTTTCTAAAATTTTGAAGCATTATTTATGCTTTAAATAATGCTTACATTAGAAAATGCTTAAATGGAAAATTAGAAAATATAACAAGGTTTAAATTCCTTAATACATAGGCAGCTCTTAAATATCAATAAGAAAAATGTACAAATTCTTATAGAAATGTGGTGAAGGAAACTAACAAGACATTTACAACTTCTTGATTTTATTACAAAAATAAAATTAGATAAATATACAGTAAGGTCCAAAGACAATCATTATAGCATTGTCTATGATAGTGAAATATTTGAATCAATCTGAAGATCTGTAAATAGAGCATTAGTTAAATATATTTGGGAATAGGTGTATAAATGAAATAATAGGCAGCCTTATGCAAACCTAGATTTATTTTGGGGTATGCAGTTACTCAGGCTTCTAGTAAGTTTGTTTATAATTCCACAGTTTGGAAGCTTTTAGTTCCAGGGTTAACAAGCCAAGGGAACATGGGCTGTGAATAGTCAAGTATGAGGAATTCCTAGCTCTAAGGAATCTGCCATATACCATTGGGAGGAAGATTGCAATTAAATGCTTGTCAGTTGATGTGTTGCCAATCACCAAAAAGTTTACTAAATTATAATGTGATTCCTTGAACTTGACTGACATGGTTTTCTTGGCCTCATAGTTCCATTGACTAAGCCAAGGTAACCTTGTTCAGTAGATTGGCCCTCTTGCCTGAGGATATTAGTAATTTAAATTGAATAAGCGGTAAAATTGTGGACAATTACATTGTGAGGTTGTCTCTTGGTTGACAAGTGGGCTGGTAAAACCACTTTAAAGGCATACATCTCTTTAGCAGTGCTTGCATGCATGCCAGGGAAAAGAAAACTGCACATTAGGATGGATGAATGTTGGCATACTTTCAAACTCAAGCTATTCATAATTTAGGAATTAATGTGTATACTGTTGCTTGGCATCTTTCAGAAATGTTCAAAGCCTCACTTTTTTATCTTATTTTATTTTATTTTTTTGAGACAGAGTCATGCGTCTCGCTGTGTTGCTAGACTGGAATGCAGCGGCATGGTCTCGGCTCACTGCAACCTCCACGTCCTGGGTTCAAGTGATTCTCCTGCCTCAGCCTCCCAAGTAGCTGGGACTACAGGCACGCACCACCACACCCAGCTAATTTTTGCATTTTTAGTAGAGATTGGGTTTCACCATGTTAGCCAGGATGGTCTCAATCTCTTGACCTCGTGATCCGCCTGCCTCAGCCTCCCAAAGTGCTGGGATTACAGGTGTGAGCTACCGCGCCCAGCCAAAGCTTCACTTTTTAAGAACAAGTATCAGTGTGTTTGTATAAATTATTGTATGACTAGCAGATCCTATTAAGTTAGTAGATTACCAACAGAAAAAAAAAAGAAAACTCAAAGATTATCTTTGAAGCAATGTAATAGAGTTTTGCAAATAAGATGGTGGGGAAATCTCCCTTCAATCCAATACGATTTCTTTTGGCTGTCTTTGTTGTCAGTATATACATTTTTCTGTAAAGACATTAAAAATATTAAATATAAATATATTCAAATATTTGGAAATATTGTGTGAAAAATCTGGCTTTGAGGTTTTAGCATTCTATTTCCCTAATTTTAATGCCACAACCTGTAGAATCAATAGATCACAAGGGAAATAAGTGTGGGCATTCATCCATCAATGTAAACCATTTCAGTATAATTTATTATGAAATAGTTCTCAGACATCATCAGCAAATGGTGCAGACATTTCATCTCTCCAAGATAAAAGAGTGAGACTTTGATTACAGAAAGTCAGAAACAGAAAGAAAAGTAGAAATTTAGAATAAAAAGAAAAATCAGACTATGGAAAATAAGAAACAGAGGTAAGTATGCCATATATATTTGCAGCTAGATCTTTTTCTCCTCTTGTTAAGAGGTAGGAAGAGAGTGACCAAGGGTGTGTGCAGGGTGGTGAAAGGATCCACCAGGGCAAATAGAGTGAGCAGAAAATATATCTTACAGAGGGACCTTACCTTTAAGAACTCAGGCAAACTACTTATTCAAGTTTCAGTAGCATGTTACCTAGTATATCTTGTGTGTCTCTCATATTCTCATATGAAGAAAGTTGGTATTTGGGAGCTAGCCAGAAAATGGAATTATTTATTTTTTCCTTTCATTTCTTAGCTTTTCCAGGTTTTCTGGAATTTTAATTAAGATTCCAGACATCTCAGCCATAATTTTCAGACAGCTTTTGTTAACAATATCAATCTATATGTTTAGTTCAGTGTAATCAAGCCTGTTTCTTTTAAAAAAAATGCCTGTTTATACTCAGTGCTTATGTTCTGTAAAACATAGACGTGATCAGTAATCATGATAAAATATTTTAATTTTGAATGTCACTGGCTCCACTGAATAACAGAAAAGTTATCTAATTGTCTAATAATAGCAAAGTTACCTAATTGTTGTAATTATTCCCGAAAAGGTTCTCCCACACCCCCATCTTCCCTGATGTTTTTATTCCATTTAATTCTCTAGAATGCATGCTGGTTATTTCTGTTTTAAATCTTGATTTGGTAATTTTTTGGTATTGTATATAAATTCTAACTAGCAAAGTATAGCATTTTGTGACTTTTACATTGATCTTTTATCTTAACAGTTTATTTTCATAATTTTATGTAAAAATCATTTAAAAAACAATTATCTATATGTGCTTAAACATTTTAAGTGGACAATTGATGTATAGAACAAAACAGATGGCATATTTTTCCAGGGAAAGTTGTATGCCTTGTATGTTTTAAATTCTGTAAGGTCCAACAGGCTAAAATCATCAAAATTACACTTAAATAATAAAAATTACACTCAAATGTGGATGCATTTTTAAAGGTGTGATTGATTGCAATTTTAGCTACAGATCAAATGCTATTTTTTAAAAATTTCCTCTATGAAGGGCTTTATAATATGCTTATTTGAAGTATTATTCAACTGTGGTCAAAACAAGAAAAATATAAATCAGGCTTTATTTAAGCATTGACACTGCAGCAGCAATGAACAGAATTCTAGAAAAGTGACAGTTGACAAATTGTTGCCACAGAGTTCCAGGGATATCTGTGAGCAGGCAAGTTATGGGCAGAATTAAAAACATGCAGTGGATGTTTCTGTACAACTGTATTGCTGAATATTGCAGAGTCAAATACATTTCCTAGTATACTTTTACTTTGTTATTCTCCTCTCTTCAATATACAAAATCATTTGAATGCAGTGTAGGTGCTATAAGAAGGTCTTTAAACCAGATATTGCTATAACAGTGTCTAAGGTGAAAGGAATTTGAATTCCTTCATTCTTTTTATATGCTTAATGAGGCTAAAGTTAACCAGGGAAAGACCTGTGCATCTTGACCTTCCTCAAGCTAAGTTTATCCTGAATCTCTGTGATGGCTCATAATTTCTCAAAAGCTCCCACAATCTATATGGCTCTAATTTTAGTGGAAAATTCCCAAATCTTAGAATAATTTCATTTAAACAATCTTTCAACTATTTATTATACTGGCCATCACTATATATCTTAAGATCGTACATGGAAATGTTATTTTCAGAGTAATCACCTTGGAAGATTCTATGTTCATGTTAGTGTTGCAAAAATAATTTTTGGATTTGTGTGTGTGTGTGTGTGTGTGTAATTATCTTTTGTGTAGATTCAGGAATGGAAAATTTTTATTCTGAGGATAGATCCTTTTGTTCCTTCCTTTTTATGTATAACTTTTCCTCTGACATGAATTTTAAATGTCTGCAGAATATTCTGTTGTATAGTCATGCCCATATTTAGGCAGTTTATAATTTTCTGATAAACATCCTGGTTTTGATAGCAACAGGAGGCAGATAAATTCTAGTCAGACAGGGGTAGGTCCCTGGCAAGACCCCACCTTTGAGCCAAAAAGTCTGAAACCTGTGGCCCAAAGTGAGAACTTCCATTTCTGTGTGCCTGCTCTCTCCTGATTTGTTCTTTCTGAATAATATTTTTTTTACCAATGGAATGTTGCCTTTTCCAAAACTTCCTATGTCCCACCCCACCCACATCCTGTGCCTATTAAGACCCCAAACTCAGCAGGCAGAGAGGAGAAGTGGCTGGATGTCAGGGAGAAGCAGCTAGACATTGGGGAGAGGTGACTTTGGCTTCAGAGATGGTGGCTGGATGAGGCAACTTGACTTCAGAAGAGAAAGGCAGAGAGGCGGCTTGACTTCAGGGGAGAGCAACCTTTCCTTCCTGTCTCCTTTCCAGCTCTCCTCTCCACTGACAGCTGCTTTACTCACTCAAAATTCTCCACATTCACCGTCTTTCAATTCATCCACGTGACTTCATTCCTCCTGGGCACTGGACAAGAATTCAGGGCACACCAGGTATGGGTACCTGCTATCACGCTGGCCCTTTGCCCTCACTGCCAGAGGGCAGCTGCCTCACACAACAAGGGAAAGGGCTCACTGAACTGATAACACAGTGTTGTCTGCAGATAGCTAAGAGAGCATTGTAACATGCCCTCTGGGGCTTTGGGGTTGCAGGCACCCCCACATAGATGCTGCTGTGGGGACTCCATGGAGTTCGCTCCATTGCTAAAGCAGCTGGGTTCTGCACTCGCTCACATGTGTGCTCCTTCCTGCAAGGGGTAGAGCACAGCAGACCCAAGTGAGTGGAATTTGCTCCTACCAACACAAAAGTGGCTGGCCGGTTCCTGCACTCATTCGCTCACATGGTCCCTCCTGCAAGGGAGGCTGAGTAAACGAGGCACCCCTGTTGCAAGTCCCAAGAAGGGGTCAAGAAAATATCCTGCATCAGTTTGATGATTATTGACCACTTCTCTGTATCTTATGATAGAATTCTAAAAGTGAGATTATTGATCAAAAGGCTATGAAAAAATATGAAGTTTCCAGACATTGCTTTAGAGTATTTTAATAAGGACCTAGTTCAATTTGAATCACAAAAACTGTTTGGATTCCACCAGATAGGGGTGGGCAGGAATTGGAAGATTAAAATATTTTTCCACTTCCACTTAGAGATTAGGTGAGGTTGTAGCCATTCACTTATCTATTAAACAGAGTCACTGTTTATGCTTCCTTGTTATCATAGAATAACTATTTTTCTCCTAGTTGATGTGTATGATTTACCTAATTTGTTCTTCTTTTTTTATTATTATACTTTAGGTTCTGGGATACGTGTGCAGAATGTGCAGATTTGTTACACAGGTAAACATGTGCCATAGTGGTTTGCTGCCCCCATGAACCGTCATCTACATTAGGTATTTCTCCTGATGCTATCCCTCCCCTAAGCCCCCACCCCCGGACAGGCCCTGGTGTGTGATGTACCCTTCCCTAAGTCCATGTATTCTCATTGCTCAACTCCCACTTAGGAGTGAGAACATGTGGTGTTTGGTTTTCTGTTCCTGTGTTAGTTTGCTGAGAATGATGGTTTCCAGCTTCATCCATGTCCCTGCAAAGGACATGAACTCATCCTTTTTAATGGCTGCATAGTATTCCATAGTATATATGTGCCACATTTTCTTAATCCAGTCTATCATTGGTGGGCATTTGGGTTGGTTCCAAGTCTTTGATATTGTGAATAGTGTGTCAAGAAACATACGTGTGCATATGTCTTTATAGTAGAATGATTTATAATCCTTTGGGTATATACCCAGTAATGGGATTGCTGGGTCAAATGGTATTTCTAGTTCTAGGTCCTTGAGGAATTGCCACACTGTCTTCCACAGTGGTTGAACTAATTCACGCTCCCACCAACAGTGTAAAAGCGTTTCTATTTTCCACATCCTCTCCAGCATCTGTCTTTTCCTGACGTTTTAATGATTGCCATTCTAACTAGTGTGAGGTGGTATCTCATTGTGGTTTTGATTTGCATTTCTCTAATGACCAGTTATGATGAGCTTTTTTTCATGTTTGTTGGCTGTATAACTGTCTTCTTTTTGAGAAGTATCTGTTCATATCCTTTGCCCACTTTTTCACGGGGTTGTTTGTTTTTTTTGTTAATTTGTTTACGTTCTTTGTAGATTCTGGATATTAACCCTTTGTCAGACGGATAGATTGTAAAAATTTTCTCTCATTCTGTAGGTTGCCTGTTCTCTCTGGTGGTAGTTTCTTTTGCTGTACAGAAGCTCTTTAGTTTAATTATATCTCATTTGTCTAGTTTGGCTTTCGTTGCCATTGCTTTTGGTGTTTTAGTCATGAAGTCTTTACCCATGCCTGTGTCCTGAATGGTATTGCCTAGGTTGTCGTCTAGGATTTTTATGGTTTTAGGCATTACATTTAAATATTTAATCTATCTTAAGTTAATTTTTGTATAAAGTGTAAGGAAGGGGTCTAATTTCAGTTTTCTGTATATGGATAGCCAGTTTCCCAACACCACTTATTAAGCAGGAAATCCTTTCCCCATTGCTTGTTTTTGTCAGGTTTGTCAAAGATCAGATGGTTGTAGATGTGTGGTGTTATTTCTGAGGCCTCTGTTCTGTTCCATTGGTCTATGTATCTGTTTTGGTACCAGAACCGTGCTGTTTTAGTTACTGTAGCCTTGTAGTATAGTTTGAAGTCAGGTAGCATGATGCCTCCAGCTTTGTTCTTTTTGCTTAGGATTGTCTTGGCTATATGGGCTCTTTTTTTGTTTCATATGAAATTTAAAGTAGTTTTTTTCTAATTCTGTGAAGAGAGTTAGTCGTAGCTTGATGGGGATAGCATTGAATCTATACATTACTTTGGGCAATATGGCCATTTTCACAATATTGATTCTTCCTATCCATGAGCATGGAATATTTTTCCATTTGTTTGTGTCCTCTCTGATTTCCTTGAGCAGTGATTTGTAGTTCTCCTTGAAGAGGTCCTTCACATCCCTTGTAAGTTTTATTCCTCAGTATTTTATTCTCTTTGTAGCAATTGTGAATGGGAGCTCAGTCATGATTTGGCTCTCTGTCTGTTATTGGTGTATAGGAATGCTTGTGATTTTTGCACGTTGATTTTGTATTATGAGACTTTGCTGAAGTTGCTTATCAACTTAAGGAGATTTTGGGCTTAGACGATAGGATTTTCTAATATACAATCATGTCATCTGCAAACAGAGACAATTTGACTTCCTCTCTTGCTGTTTGAATACACTGTATTTCTTTTTCTTGCTTGATTGCCCTGGCCAGAACTTCCAACACTATGTTGAATAGGAGTGGAGAGAGAGGGCATCCTTGTCTTGTGCCGGTTTTCAAAGGGCATGCTTCCAGCTTTTGCCCATTCAGTATGACATTGGCTGTAGGTTTGTCATAAATAGCTCTTGATATTTTGAGATACATTCCATCAATGCCTAGTTTAATGAGAATTTTTAGCATGAAGGGTATTGAGTTTTATCAAAAGCCTTTTCTGTATCTATTGAGATAATGTGGTTTTTGTCATTGGTTCTATTTATGTGATGGATTACATTTATTGATTTGCATATGATGAACCAGTCTTGCATCCCAGGGATGAAACCAAGTTGATCATGGTGGATAAGGTTTTTGATATGCTGCTGGATTTGCTCTGCCAGTATTTTATGGAGGATTTTTGCATTGATGTTCATCAGGGATATTGGCCTGAAACTTTCCTTTTTGTTGTGTCTCTGCCGGGTTTTGGTATCAGGCTGATGCTGGCCTCATAAAGTGAGTTAGGGAGGAGTCCTTGAATAGTTTTAGAAGGAAAGATACCAGCTCCTCTTTGTACCTCTGGTAGAATTTGGCTGTGAATCCATCTGGTCCTGGGCTTTTTTTTGGTTGGTGGGCTATTACTGCTTCAATTTCAGAACTTGTTATTGGTCTATTCAGGGATTCGACTTCTTCCTGGTTTAATCTTGGGAGGGTGTATTTGTCCAGGAATTTATCCATTTCCTCTAGATTTTCTAGTTTGTTTGTGGAGAGGTGTTTATGGTATTCTCTGATGGTAGCTTGTATTTCTGTGGGATCAGTGGTGATATCCCCTTTATCATTTTTTATTGTGTTTATTTTTTTCTTCTCTCTTTTCTTTATTAGTCTGGCTAGTGGTCTATCTATTTTGTTGATCTTTTCACAGAACCAGTTATTGATTTTTTGAAGGGTTTTTTGTGTCTCTATCTCCTTCAGTTCTGCTCTGATCTTGTTTCTTATCTTCTGCTAGCTTTTGAATTTGTTTGCTCTTGCTTCTCTAGTTCTTTTAATTGTGATGTTAGGGTGTCAATTTAAGAGCTTTTCTGCTTTCTCCTGTGGGCATATAGTGCTATGAATTTCCCTCTAAACACTTAAAATATGGAACACTTCACGAATTTGTGTATCTTCCTTGTGCAAGGACCATGCTAATCTTCTCTGTATTGTTACAGTTTTAGTATATGTGTTGCTGAGCGAGCACCTTATTTGTTCTTCTTATCATAGAGGATCCAACATATATATTTGTGATATTATCAGTAAGTAGATGGTAGTTGAAGCCACATATATATAAATGACACGATCTGGAAGAATGTGTGGTGGAGAAAGAAAGAGTTGAAAATGGAACACTGGAGAATAACAACGTTTAAGGTTCAGGCCTTTAAAGAAGTCTTTTTCCTGCAGATTGGGAAAGAGCAGCTAACCAAGTGAGAGATAACTCCAGGAAAATACAACATTTCAACTGTGATGGAGATATCAGGGATGTCAAATGCATCAGAAAGGTCTAGGAAGATAAGAATGGAAAAGTGCTATGTTTATCAACACAATTGTTCTATTCCTTTTGAAAGGTGAAGCTGGCTGGGCTTCTGGGTGGGGTGGGGACTTGGAGAAATTTTGTGTCTTGCTAAAGTTTTGTAAATGCACCAACCAGTGCTCTGTGTCTAGCTAAAGGATCGTAAACACACCTATCAGCACTCTGTAAAAAAGCACCAATCAGCAGTCTGTAAAATGCACCAATCAGCACTCTGTAAAATGGACCAATCAGCACTCTGTAAAATGGACCAATGAGCAGGATGTGGCTGGGGCCAAATAAGGGAATAAAAGCTGGCCACCTGAGCCAGCAGCGGCAATGTGCTCAGGTCCCATTCCATGCTGTGGAAGCATTGTTCTTTTGTTCTTCACAATAAATCTTGTTGCTGCTCACTCTTTGAGTCCACACTACCTTTAAGAGCTGTAACACTCACTGCGAAGGTCTGTGGCTTCACTCCTGAAGTCAGCGAGACCACAAACCCACTGGGAGGAACAAACAACTCCGGACATGCCAGCTTTAAGAGCTCACTGCGAAGGTCTGCAGCTTCACTCCTGAAGTGAGCAAGACCACGAACCTACTGGGAGGAACAAACAACTCCGGATGCGCCACCTTTAAGAGCTGTAACATTTACTGTGAAGGTCTGTGGCTTCACTCCTGAAGTCAGCAAGACCATGGACCCACCAGAAGGAAGAAAGTCTGGACACATCTGAACATCTGAAGGAACAAACTCCGGACACACCATCTTTAAGAACTGTAACACTCACCATGAGAGTCCGCGGCTTCATTCTTGAAGTCAGTGAGACCAAGAACCCATTGGAAGCAGCCAATTCCAGACACATTTTGGTGAACATGAAGGGACTATCGCCTATTGCCAAGCAGTGAGTACCATCAGACCCCTTTTGCTTGCTATTCTGTCCTATTTTTCCTTAGAATTTGGCAGCTAAATATCGGGCACCTGATGGCCAGTTAAAAGTGAGTAGTGTAGTTGCTGGACTAAAGATATGGGTGTCAGGCTTTCTGGGAAAGGGTGCTCTAACAACCCCCGACTCTTCGGAATTGGGAGCATTGGTTTGCCTGGAATCAGCTTCCGCTTTTCCTGTACTTCTGGGCTGAGCGAGAGTTGGCAGAGAGGAAAGCCGTTCAGCTCCGGGGTCCTGACAACAAGTTGTTGGTTGACCCTGCAGCCATGAGTGGAACTCTCAAAGTTACGTCACCCAAGCGAGACTCATCCATGTGTCCTATCTATCCTGACCCTTGCCTCCTGGGTCCTAATGCTTGTCAGACAAACTTCCTCTGGCCTCTCTTCTCCGAGGGTAGTCCCACTTCTAAAAACCACTCCCTGTCTCTGGTGCTTTTCTAGTTTCTCCTATAAGAATGATTTCTAGTATAAACTCCAGGACTCTATTCCCTTCTTTAGGCACCTGGGCTCACCAATCAGAAAGACATAATTTTTGTCCAAGGCCCTGTTGTGAGGGGACTATCTGAAATTTTAGGATCCCTCCTCATACAAGCAGGCCTAACAAAAGCTATTCCTGAAGCTAGGATATGGGGAGCCTCAGAAATTTTATCCTTCCTATTCATATAAGTGACGACAAAAGGCATCACTCTTCCAACTCTGGAGATCCTGTCCTTCCCTCAGGGTATGGCCCTCCACTTCATTTTTGGGGCATAACATCTTTATAAGATGGGGTAATGTCCCAATACTAACAAGAGAATGCTTAGGACTCTAACAGGTTTTCGAGACTGCATCAATAAAGGCCACTAAATCCGATTTTTGTCAGTCCTCTTTGTGGTCTAGGAGGACAGGCAAGGGTGCAGGTTTTCAAGAATGCATCAGTAAGGGTCACTAAATCAGACATTCCTCGGTCCTCCTTGTAGTCTAGGAAGAAAACTAGTGTTTCTCCTACTGTATCAGTGAGCGCAAGTATTCTGATCAGCAGGGTCCAGGGACCGTTATGGGTTCTTGGGCAGGGGGAGAAACAAACAAACCAAAACTGTGAGGTTTTGTCTTTCAGATGGGAAACACTCAGGCATCAACAGGCTCACCCTTGAAATGCATCCTAAGCCATTGGGACCAATTTGACCTGCAAACCCTGAAAAAAAGGTGGCTCATTTTTTTTCTGCACTACATCTTGGCCCCACTATTCTCTCTCTGATGGGGAAAAATGGCCACCTGAGGGAAGTATAAATTACAATACTATCCTGCAGGTTGACCTTTTCTGTAAGAGGAAAGGCAAATGGAGTGAAATATCTTATGTTGAAGCTTTCTTTTCATTGAAGGGGAATCCACAACTATGCAAAGCTTGCAATTTACATCCCACAAGAGGACCTCTCAGCTTACCCCCATATCCTAGCTTCCCTATGGCTCCCCTTCCTATTAATGACAAACCTCCTCTAATCTCCCCCACCCAGAAGGAAACAAGCAAAGAAATATCCAAAGGACCACAAAACCCCCCAGGCTATCGGTTATGTCCCCTTCAAGCTGTAGGGGGAGGGGAATTTGGCCCAACCTGGGTACATGTCCCCTTCTCCCTCTCTGATTTGAAGCAGATCAAGGCAGACCTGTGGAAGTTTTCAGATGATCCTGATAGGTACATAGATGTCCTACAGGGTCTAGAGCAAACCTTCGATCTCACTTAGAGAGATGTCTTGCTATTATTAGATCAAACCCTGGCCTTTAATGAAAAGAATGCGGCTTTAACTGTAGCCCAAGAGTTTGGAGATACCTGGTATGTTAGTCAAGTAAATGATAGAATGACAGTCGAAGAAAGGGACAAATTCCCTACCGGTCAGCAAGCCATCCCCAGTATGGATCCCCACTGGGACCTCGACTCAGATCATGGTGACTGGAGTTGCAAACATTTGTTTACCTGTGTTCTAGAAGGACTAAGGAGAATTAGGAAAAAAACCCATGAATTATTCAATGATGTCTACCATAACTCAGGGAAAGGAAGAAAATCCTTCTGCCTTCCTCGAGCAGCTACAGGAGGCCTTAAGGAAATATACTCCCTTGTCACTCGACTCCTTCGAGGGTCAATTGATCCTGAAAGATGAGTTTATTACCCAATCAGCTGCAGATATCAAGAGAAAGCTCCAAAAGTGAGCCCTGGGCCCTGAACAAAATCTGGAGGCATTATTAAACCTGGCAACCTTGGTATTCTATAATAGGAAACGAGGAACAGGCCTAAAAGGAAAAGTGAGATCAGGGAAAGGCCGCAGCCTTTGTCATGGCCCTTAGACAAACAAACCTTGGTGGTTCAGAGAGGACAGAAAATGGAGCAGGCCAATCACCTGGTATGGCTTGTTATTGGTGTGGTGTGCAAGGACACTTTAAAAAAGATTGTCCAATGAGAAACAAGCTGCTCCCTCACCCATGTCCACTATGCTGAGGCAATCATTGGAAGGCACACTGCCCCAGAGGGCAAAGGTCTGTAGGCCAGAAGTCCCCAACCAGATGATCCAACGACAAGACTGAGGATGCCCAGGGCAAGTGCCAGCTCATGTCATCACCCTCACTGAGCCCCAGGTACGTTTAACCATTGAGGGCCAGGAAATTGACTTCCTCCTAGACACTGGTGTGGCCTTCTCAGTGTTAATCTCCTGTCTTGGACAACTGTCCTCCAGGTCTGTTACCATCCGAGGAATCCTGGGACAGCCTGTAACCAGGTATTTTTCCCACCTCCTCAGTTGTAATTGGGAGACTTTTTCTTTTCACATGCCTTTCTCGTTATGCCTGAAAGTCCCACACCCTTATTAGGGAGGGATATATTAGCCAAAGCTGGAGCTAGTATCTACATGAATATGGGGAACAAGTTACCAATTTGTTGTCCCCTGCTTGAGGAGGGAATCAACCCTGAAATCTGGGCATTGGAAGGAATAAACTCAAGCTCCAGCCTTAAGCCTTCACACAGGACAAAACTTTTCTTTATATGTCACAGAGACAGCAGGAATAGCTCTTAGGGTCCTTACTCAGACTCGTGGAGCAACCCCACAACTAGTGGCATACCTAAGTAAGGAAATTGATGTAGTAGCAAAAGGCTGGCCTCACTGTTTGTGAGTAGTTGTGGCAGTGGCTGTCTTAGTGTCAGAGGCTATCAAAATAATACAAGGAAAGTATCTCACTGTCTGGACTACACATGATGTAAATGGCATACTAGGTGCCAAAGGAAGTTTATGGCTATCAGACAACTGCTTGCTTAGATACAGTTGCTACTCCTTGAGGGACCAGTGCTTCAAATACGTATGTGTGCAGCCCTCAACCCTGCCACTTTTTTCCCAGAGGATGGGGAACCAATCGAGCTTGACTACCAACAAATTATAGTCCAGACTTATGCCACCCAAGATCTCTTAGAAGTCCCCTTAGCTAATCCTGACCATAACCTGTATACTGATAGAAGTTCACTTGTGGAGAATGGGACATGAAGGACAGGTTATGCCATAGTAACAGTACTTGAAAGTAAGCCTCTTTCCCCAGGGACCAGCGCCCAGTTAGCAGAACTAGTGGCACTTACCTGAGCCTTAGAACTGGGAAAGGGAAAAAGAATAAATGTGTATACAGATGGCAAGTATGCTTATCTAATCCTACATGCCCATGCTGCAATATGGAAAGAAAGGGAGTTCCTAACCTCTGAGGGAACCCCCATTAAATACCACAAGGAAATTATGGAGTTATTGCATGCAGTGCAAAAACCCAAGGAGGTGGCAGTCTTACATTGCCGAAGCCATCAAAAGGGGAAGGAGAGGGGAGAACAGCAGCATAAGCAGCTGGCAGAGGCAGGGAAAGACCAGCAGAAAGGAGAGAGAAAGAGACAGAAAGTCAGAGAAAGAGACAGAGGAAGAGACAGAGACAAAGAGGGAGTTAGAGAGAAAGAGAGACACAGAAAGTCAAAGAGAGAGAGGAAGAGACAGACAGGGAGTCAGGAAGAGAGAGATGAAGTCAAAGAGAAAGAAAGATGGAAGTAGTAAAGAAAAAAACAGTGTACCCTATTCCTTTAAAAGCCAGGGTAAAGTTAAAACCTATCATTGATAAGTGAAGGTCTTCTCTGTAACCCTATAACACTCCAATACCACCTTGTTTTCAGTTTAAACAAGGGTGTAGCCTGAAAGCACTGAGGCCTCTGACAGCCCATAGCCTACCTATCAAAAATCCTTAACCTTGCAGGTTTCCTAACAGGGGATCTAAATCTTAACTAATTACCATACAAAGTTCAGACCAGACCTAGGAGGAACTCCGTTCAGGACAGGAGGATAGATGGTTCCTCCCAGGCGATTAAGGAAAAACGACACAATGGGTATTCAGTAAGTGATAAGGAAACTCTTGTAGAAGCAGAATTAGGAAAATTGCCTAAAAATTGGTCTGTTCAAACATGTGAGCTGTTTGCACTCAGCCAAACCATAAAGTACTTTCAGAATCATGAAGGAGCCATCTATACTAATTCTTAGTTAATATGGACAGAAAGAGGTTTTATTAATAGCAAAGAAAAATTAAAATCCTAAACTTACAAGGTTTTCAACAAAAGTAAAGTTTGCTAAAAGTTAACAGTGTAAAATGTATTATCCTAACTTCTAAACTTATGGAAATCAGACCCTATCAGTGCCCCTCAATGCTCAAGTCCATCAGTGCAGTGCCATACAACTAATACCCCTACTTACAGGGTTAGGAATGGCTACTGCTACAGGAACTGGAATAGCCAGTTTATCTACTTCATTATCCTACTACCACACACTCTCAAAGGATTTCTCAGACAGTTTGCAAGAAATAAAGAACCCTATCCCTACTCTACAATCCCAAATAGACTCTTTGGCAGCTGTGACTCTCCAAAACTGCCGAGGCCTAGACCTCCTCACTGCTGAGAAAGGAGGACTCTGCACCTTCTTAGGGGAAGAGTGTTGTTTTTACACTAACCAGTCAAGGATAGTATGAGATGCTGCCTGGCATTTACAGGAACAGGCTTCTGAAATCAGACAATGCCTTTCAAACTCTTATACCAATGTCTGGAGTTGGGCAACATGACTTCTCCCCTTCCTAGGTCCTGTGACAGCCATCTTGCTATTATTCGTCTTTGGGCCCTGTATTTTTAACCTCCTTACAAGTTTGTTTCCTCTAGGATCGAGGCCATCGAGCTACAGATGGTCTTACAAATGGAACCCCAAATGAGCTCAACTAACAACTTCTACCAAGGACCCTTTGACCAACCCACTGGCCCTTTCAGTGGCCTAAAGAGTTCCCCTCTGGAGGACACTAGAACTGCAGGGCCCCTTCATAGCTCCTATCCCCCAGGAAGTAGCTAGAGCGGTCATCACCCAATTCCCAACAGCAGTTACAGTGTCCTTTTTAGAGGGAGGATTGAGAGGTGAAGCCGGCTGGGCTTCTGGGTCGGGTGGGGACTTGGAGAACTTTTGTGTCTAGCTAAAAGATTGTAAGTGCACCAATCAGCGCTCTGTGTCTAGCTAAAGGATTGTAAACGCACCAATCAGCACTCTGTAAAATGGGTCAATCAGCAGTCTGTAAAATAGACCAATCAGCGCTCTGTAAAATGGACCAATCAGCAGGATGTGGGTGGGGCCAAATAAGGGAATAAAAGCTGGCCACCTGAGCCAGCCGTGGCAACTTGCTAGGGTCCCATTCCATGCTGTGGAAGCTTTATTCCTTTGCTCTTCACAATAAATCCTGCTGCTGCTCACTCTTTGGGTCCGCACTACCTTTATGAGCTGTAACACTCACTGTGAAGGTCTGTGACTTCACTCCTGAGGTCAGTGAGACCACGAACCTACCGGGAGGAACAAACAACTCCAGACACGCCACCTTTAACATATGTAACACTCACTGCGAAGGTCTGTGGCTTCACTCCTGAGGTCAGCAAGACCACGAACCCACCAGAAGGAAGAAACTCTGGACACATCTGAACATCTGAAGGAACAAACTCCAGATACACCATCTTTAAGAACTGTAACACTCACCATGAGGGTCCGTGGCTTCATTCGTGAAGTCAGCGAGATCAAGAACCCACTGGAAGGAACCAATTCTGGACACACTTTTGTGACACTAGAGTCAGTAGAGAAATGTGTGAGATGATGGAAGGGGGAGACTGACTGGAAGATGAGGATGCCAATGCAGAAACCATACATGAGACACATTTTTCAAAAAGTTTGACTTTGAAGGGAAGAGAAAAAGAAAGGTACAACAGAGATGGTTATTACTTTTAGCTTTTATCTAAGTAGGGGTTTTCTTTTACCTGAAAATGACTGCAGCCTGTTTAAACAGGAAGGAATCCATGGAAATAGAATAGTCAAGGGCACAGGAAAGGGGCGTGAAGATAGTTGAATAGAGATTTCTGAGGAAGCCAGGCAGTGGTATCAGATTGATCTCAGAGGCAGGGAAAGACACTCTTCTAGTTTAACAGGACAAAAGAAGCAAATTTGCCCATATGTTGTAATTGGGAATTGAAATAATATTTGAATAAATTCTTGGGTGATGATGCCTCTTTCTTTTTCTGTAAAATAGGAGATGATGCCATGGCTTAAGAGTAAAGAGTGTGGTGGAGAAGGAAGAACTTGCAGTGAGTGAAGGTGTTTTTAAAAGGCCACTGTGGGCTGGGCACGGTGGCTCACGCCTGTAATCCCAGCACTTTGGGAGGCTGAGGCGGGCGGATCATGAGGTCAGGAGTTCCACACTAGCCTGGCTAATGTGATGAAACCCCATTTCTACTAAAAATACAAAAATTAGGTCAGGCACCGTGCCTCACGCCTTTAATCCCAGCACTTTGGGAGGGCGAGGTGGGCATATCACAAGGTCAGGAGATTGAGACCATCCTGGCTAACACAGTGAAACCCTGTCTCTACTAAAGATACAAAAAATTAGCCAAGGGCATGGTGGCACACACCTGTAGTCCCAGCTACTTGGGAGGCTGAGGCAGGAGAATCACTTGAACGCAGGAGGTGGAGGGTGCAGTGAGCCAGGATCACGCCACTGCACTCCAGCCTGGGTGACAGAGCAAGACTCTGTCTCAAACAAAACAAAACAAAAAACCCCAACAATTAGCCAGGCATGGTGGCGGGCACCTGTAATCCCAGCTACTCAGGAGGCTGAGGCAGGAGAATCGATTGAAACCAGAAGGCGGAGTTTGCAGTGAGCTGAGATCGGGCCACTGCACTCCAGACTGGGCGAAAGAGCGAAACTCAGCCTCAAAAAAAAAAAAAAATTGCCACAGTGCAGCAGCATGTGAGAGAAAAACTGTATGCAAACACACAGGATGGTAAGATAGAGCCAAAAACTCATTTATCCTAGAAATTATGAACTCGTAGTGAGAACAATCCATGAAAACTGGGCCAACTGTGAACCCCATGAGGACTGGATCCAGGTCTGTCCTGTTCAGCAAAATAGCTTCCAAATCTACCAGGGAATCTTACACATACTAGAAACTCTATAAATATTTTGGAATGAATAAATGTAATTTTTTCTGATAATAGCCTGATATGGAGATGAGATAGCAGAAAATTGGCATGATCTAGAAGATTTCTTTTCCCCTTAAACCTGAGTGTTTTATGTTAGTCAATTCACTCCAATGTATTGCTAAAGGTGGTTGTGTAAACCATTCTATTTGCAATCTCCTTTTTGTCCTTCTGTTCAAAGTGAGTAAAAAACACCCTGTTTGAATCAGACATCAGATCATAATAGTTATGTGGGGAGAGGGCAGGCAGGGACTCAGTAAAGGGACCTGGTAGAGAAAGCAGAATCTACAGGTTTGAACATAACATTACGGCTCAAGGTCAGTCATTCTAGGAATTGGTCTCATGACAGATGTACCCAAAGCTGCATTTCAAGTTGTGAGATTAAATCTTGGAGGAGAGATCTTGAGAGACATGAAACGGATCCTCTAAAATCTGAATGAGATTCTAAGGTGAAGAATATCAATACAGGGCAGCATAGAAAAAAATCTGAGCTCTAAGTAATAGGAGCCATTTCGATGGTGCCTTCAGACAAGTACTAGGTATTAGAAACTCAGAGAGGAGCAGATAATCCAGTTTCTGAGGGATTGTAGCATGAAGGAGGGACTCTAGATAAGAATAGGACACCTAGGAACTTGAGATTATTTTATTCATCCATACACGTGACTAATATTTATTGAAAAATGTGTAAGGCACTGTGCAAGGCAAGGAAAAAAGGTAGTCACTGGGAATTAATACCACAGCACAGTAATTAAATAATTGATATATTAAGTTTAGAAATGGTTCAGCTGCAAGAAAGACCCAGAGTTGATCTACTATCAGGGTGGACCGAACCCTCAAATAGGGTTTACATGCATCAGCCCAGTTGCTGAAGTTGTGGACTGCTAAGCAAGCTAGTACAGTCACTTCTTTTAGATTGCTTTGGCAGGAGGGGTCTTCCAAATTTGCTTTTGGTTTAAGGCGGTCAAGACCGTTGAGTTGAGCAAGGAAACAAGCTTTTCTTAAAGGACTGTTTTCCAAACAGGCTTGGTTCTGTGGGCCCAAATGACAAGATAGTTTCTGGTTAAATCTCACAGATAAAGTTCTAACCCTCTAAAAAGAAAAATGTTTTGCAAAAAGACTTAGGTCATTCTAACAGGTAAGAACAACCTTCCATATACATGACAGCCAAAACTTTGTTATCACATGGGAAAAACATCTTCCCCCACCCAGTCTGCCAAATATTATTTACAAATTTCTTTATGATGGGTACAAATACCCAAAATCCCACCATCACTCTTTATTAGTATAGATGGGAACATAAGGGATGGTGGTGTGACTCAGTTCTTTAAGATCTTTGTTATTTTTATCAGTGAAAGGAGGGTAGGGGGTGCACTTAAAAAGAGTGTATTTCTGAGAGAGGGAAGAGAATGTTACAAATAGATGAGTAAGTCAACAAAAGGAGAAGGATGTAGAATGCCTGCAAACTATCTGATTATTTTAAAAGTCTACCTTTAAGGGAGGTAGAATCAAAATTCTTGAGTGGACTCTAGTTATCCTATGCTCTTCGAAATGATAACTATATTTTTGCATTACACCAATGGTGTTTTTGCTCACAAATTCCCTGGTTAATGTGCTGAAAACTTGTTTTGCTGAACATAAAACCCAATAAAATCATTGATTTCTACAATATTTGTACGGTGAAGCTCAATTCAATGAATAAATTAATAAAATGAATAAATGATAAATGAATTGAAACATAATAAATTAATAAAACCTCAATATAATATGCCTTTTAATATATTCAGGAGGGAGTGTTTCAACTGTTAAATTGATTGCAGTTAAATGAATTAAAAAACAAAATAAATTTTAAAATGCTCCATTATTCATTAAAGTACTTTAGTGCCTCATTAATCTATTTTAGATCACTCAGGCCCATAAGTGCCTATTGTCAAAAGCTGATAAAGTGTGAGGAATTGCTTTTCATACCCTGGAGTCAACTGAATACAGTAATGCTTCTCAAAGTGTAAAGATCAAGTCTGTTGGGTATAAAGCAAGTGTCTTTGAAGCTTGAAAAGTTTTTGAAGGGAATATTGGGAGGAGTTTTTTTCCATGTTTAGATAGTCACATTTTAAAAATTGTTATAAAGAAAGGAAATAAAAGAAACTTCTGGATTTTAAAGTATCCTATTTGTCCCCTTTCCAAAGCACTCTTAAGATGAGACACATCAGTGCGCCGACCTAAAAGACTTCCTGATTTAAAACTCAGTTGCAACTTTTTCTTTTTTCTTTTTTTTTTTCCAAAGGTGTTGTTCTTTCTAGTGGCTTAATCTCTATTCCTGTTAGTCACTTGCATCTTCTTTCTCAAGTCTCGGCTTCCAGAGGTAAATTCCCAGTGACTTTCTGCTGAGTCTTCTCCTGTTCTGCTGAGTCTTATTGACAAGATCAAGTCATACCAAGCTGGGTGGCTCTCTTCAGAGCAATCTCCTCATCAATGTCCTCCAAAATCTACTCTCTAGCCTCTTTTTTTTTCTTATCTTTTTGCCTTGATATTTCCAAGATGCCAGGGGAGGTGTGAGAGCCTCAGCACCAGGAAGTGGTCAACTCGCGGGTTGTAAAGAGTTTACCAACAACAGTATAGGTTTGAAAAACGGAAGTTTATTAGAAAGGAGGAACGCTGCAAAAGGGTACAGCGGAGCGCCTCAGTGAGAGGACTGAGCACCATGGTGGATTTTCCTTAGGGGCATTTATGGACCTTAAGGCGGGAGCTTAGGATTGTAAAATGAGTTTCAGCATGACATTCCAGAGAAGTATAGAAATTTTAGTTACTTATAAAAGTTGAAAGAGACCTGGAACCAGATGCGACCAGGTGGTCTTTGTTCCCTTCTAAATTCCTCGGATAAGAAGTTTTGCCTCCAGATGGTGTTTGATGGTCACCAGGTGATGTCTGCTCTCCTCACAAGGGTTCTATGAGTCATGAAACAAGCTTTGTTAGTTATTTTATGAATTCTGTATATGAAGGGTGGGGTTTGTCTCACTGACTTTAGTATCCTACTGGCAGAACCCACTCTAGCTTTATTTAATGAATGCATTACACACTTATAATTTATATGACACTTAAAGTCTCCTGATGTATACTTAAAAACCTATAATGAAATACATCGAAAATGACATTGCTTCGTGATGTCTGTTACTGAGTTGTGTTTTTTTTTTTTTAATTTGAGACAGTCTTGCTCTGTCGCCCAGGCTGGAGTGCAGTGGTGTGATCTCAGCAACCTCCACCTCCCTGGCTCAGGCAATTCTCCTGCCTCAACCTCCTGAGTAGCTGGGATTACAGG
Organism: Pongo abelii; assembly: GCF_028885655.2. Classification (NCBI taxonomy): domain Eukaryota; kingdom Metazoa; phylum Chordata; class Mammalia; order Primates; family Hominidae; genus Pongo; species Pongo abelii. The sequence goes on along the minus strand of NC_085928.1, from coordinate 134,453,500 downwards.
CACCCACCACCATGCCCAGCTAATTTTTGTATGTTTAGTAGAGAGGTGTTTCCGCCACATTGGCCAGGCCAGTCTCTAAGTCCTGGCCTCAAGTGATCTGCCTGCCTCAGCCTCCCAAAGTGCTGGGATTACAGTTGTGAGCCACCATGCCTGGCCGATAGTGGATATTTTATATGAAACTTGTTTTTGTCTTTCTACAAGCTTGTAGATTTTTTCCCCTCCCAATTTTTTTCTCCAAATTTTTCAAAATTTTACAATAATGTGGGTTGGTAATGATGTTTTAATCCATTATGTTGGATATTTTGTGGGGCCTTTTAATTTGGAAATTTTAAGTTCTGAGACATTTCCTTGAAATAGTTCTTGAAAAACTGCCAGACCGACCTCTGCTTTGTTTTTTCTTTTCTTTCTGGAAATCTTGTTTTTAAGGTATGGGAACCCCTAGACTAGTCCTCCAATTTTGTTGCACTTTTTAATTTTCAACTCTTTATCATTTTGTTCCACATTCTGGGATATTTCTTCAGCTTTATCTTCCACTGAATTTTTTTATTACTTCCTATTCTGTTTTTAATTTTGAGAACTCTCTCCTCAACATAGTGTTCCTGGCAAAAAAAAAAAAAAAAAAAAAAAAAAAAAGAGGACTTTCTTTTGGTCCTCTTTTTTTACAGGTGTGCACCACCACACTGGCTAATTTTTGTATTTTTAGTAGAGATATGGTTTCGCCATGTTGGCCAGGCTGGTCTCGAGCTCTTGAGTTCAAGCTATCCATCCACCGCAGCCTCCCAAAGTGCTGGAATTACAGATGTGAGCCACCACACTCGGCCTATTATTGACTCAAATATCGTAAGTTTCTACGTGATAAAGTTTTCTTATAATCTCATATTATGGTCTGCTTTGTTTTATTAGAGAGCACTAATTTGACAACCACTTGTTTTCTTTTTCTTTTTTTCTTGTCTTGGATGTAAGAACTTGAGCTAAAGTTTTGTGATCCATCGCAGCACATTGTTTTTCATTGCTTTTATTTTTCTGGGTTTAACCTTCTCTCTCTCTCCCACCTGACTTGATTCTTATCTTTCACTTTTCTTCAGAAATTCTTTTAAATTTGTGTCTCTTTATTTTAAGCTGATTAAAATTCTTTCTTCAAATAGGTTGTTCATATTGGGTATGGAGGTTTCTGCATATGAAACTGCTCTAGAATTCAACTTGGAAGTTAAATAATATACTGTGCAGTTTTGAAAAATTCAATTCTAATGTGCTTATTTAATCAATCATCCATCTGTCCATGTATACGTTTGTTGTGGGAAGTCAGGGACCCTGAATGGAGGGACCGGCTAGAGCCACGGCAGAGGAACATAAATTGTGAATATTTCATGGACATTTTTCAGTTCCCAAATAACACTTTTATAATTTCTTATGCCTGTCTTTACTTTAATCTCTTAATCCTGTTATCTTTCATAAGCTGAGGATGTACATCACCTCAGGACCACTATGATAATTGTGTTAACTGTACAAATTGATTGTAAAACATGTGTGTTTGAACAATATGAAATCAGTGCACCTTGAAAAAGAACAGAATAACAGTGATTTTTAGGGAACAAGGGAAGACAACCATATGGTCTGACTGCCTATGGGGTCAGGCAAAAAGAGCCATATTTTTCATCTTGCAGAGAGCCTATAAATGGATGTGCAAGTAGGAGAGATATCACTAAATTCTTTTCCTAGCAAGGAATATTAATATTAGTACCCTGGGAAAGGATTGCATTCCTGGGGGGAGGTCTATAAATGGCCGCTTTGGGAATGTCTGTCTTATGTGGTTGAGATAAGGACTGAGATATGCCCTGGCCTCCTGCAGTACCCTCAGGCCTACTAGGGTGGGGAAAAACTCCGCCCTGGTAAATCTGTGGTCAGACTGGTTCTCTGCTCTTGAACCCTATTTTCTGTTGTTTAAGATGTTTATCAAGACAATACATGCATTGCTGAACATAGACCCTTATCAGTAGTTCTGCTTTTGCCCTTTGCCCTGTTCCTTCAGAAGCCGGTGATCTTTGTTAGACCCTTATTAGTAGTTCTGCTTTTTGCCCTTTGAAGCACGTGATCTTTGTACCTACTCCCTATTCTTTCACCCCCTCCCCTTTTGAAACCATTAATAAAAACTTGCTGGTCTGAGACTCAGGCGGGCATCATGGTCCTACCGACATGTGATGTCACCCCTGGTGGCCCAGCTGTAAAATTCCTCTCTTTGTAGTGTCTCTCTTTATTTCTCAGCCAGCCGACACTTATGGAAAATAGAAAGAACCTAGGTTGAAATATTGGGGGTGGGTTCCCCCAATATACCTTTCCTGATTTCCTCAAGGATATAAAGTGGCTATCAGAAAATACACAAAACAAGAAAGCACAGTGTTTTGCAAACTATATTTTAAGATATTAATAAATATCATGACAAAACTGTTCCATGTTCAAATTTGTCTGGAATTTTTGGGATTTCCCTAAAATTCAATAAAAGTGACTTTTGGGGATGATGTGGGGCTATAGTTATTATGCAATATTTCCCCAAAACCTTTTAAAGGGATTTTTTTCATAAAGGATCTATTCATATATATAAAAGTAGTGTTAAAGGAAACCCAGCTAGAGAAATGCTTAACTGGTTACATATAAATAAAATCAGTAACAGGAAAAAACAAAACGGAGTAAATTATACTAGAAGAGGGGGAAAAAAAAAAAGCACTGTAAAGTTTCATATGATTAAGGTGTAAATTTGCTTCTGGCCTTCTTGGAGGTCAAAGCAAAAGAGAAACATGGTTTACTACGTAATTCTCCTGTACAGGAAGGAAAGATAATACATTGTTTTCTTGGGGGCAGCCATAATGCTACTGAATTATGACAAATACGTTTCATCTGGATCTTACCAGGTCTTTGGGTCTTTTTTTGTAGTTGTCATAATGTCAACATGCACATATGGAACAGGAGAATATGCTGAGTGAGTTTTACCAGAACCAGTTTCTTTCAGTTATTGGAGGTGAGGTCTAGTGAAACAGCTCAAGTGTGGAGGAGCACATGGGAAAGAGGCAGAGTTTGAAAATCAGGGAGGTCCAGAAAAGTTAACAGACAATCTCACATAACCATACTTTTGCCACGCTCTTCTTAGGGCTCAGTTTTAAAACAAAGTCATCAGAGTCAAAAGCAAATGTTTATCTATCTATGTATCTATGTATCTTTGTATCTATCTATCTATCTATCTATCCATTCATCCATCTGTCTTCTATTTATTCATCTATCTAATCATTGATTTAAGGGATGTTACATCTTTTTTAGGGTGTCATTTAAATTTTTTAAAATTAAAGTGGGATTTATTTTTTGCATGCATGCTGGTGTATGTGGTATGTATTTCACTGAAAAAGGAACCCTTAAATAAAACTGTGACCCAATCACTAAGTTGACAGAATTCTTCATTTGTCCAGAATGAGGGAGTCAGAATATTTTCTCATAGAAAAGGTAGCTTTCAAAACAAATCACTTTATGAAACTTGTCAACTTTCTAAAAATACTGGGTTGACCAATCCTAATTTTTTTCATCAGTCATGGAACTTTGCCACTAGTTCAGTAGTTTATTGATGATATTGTGGAAGGATAATTATGTGCTATATTTCTTTCTGTCATGAAAATAAATAATCCCTCATTTATCATCCTTCATGAATTATAGCACAGAAGTACAAATGAAAACTTCAGAAATTAAAGCAAATATTTAATATTAAGAAATATTAGACTAGGATGGGTTTTAGCCCAGCCATACCATCAACTTATAATGATTGTGTGAATTTAAGTAATGAATGTCTCAGGGTGTCACTTTCCATATTTGTAAAATGGAAAAATATTAGTATTTAGCTTACAAGGTTGTGGTGAGGACTACATAAGACAATACAAGAATATTATGGGAGCCTGGCACATAATAATTCATAATTTTAGGTATTATTATGATAGTGGTCAGGTTTTTTTTTTTTTTGATGGAGTCTTGCTCTGTTGCCCAGGCTGGAGTGCAGTGGTGCCATCTCAGCTCACTGCAAGCTCCACCTCTCAGATTCACACCATTCTCCTGCCCCAGCCTCCCGAGTAGCTGGGACTATAGGCATCCGCCACAACGCCTGGCTAATTGTTTTGTATTTTTAGTAGAGATGGGGTTTCACTGTGTTAGCCAAGATGGTCTTAATCTCCTGACCTTGTGGTCTCCCCGCCTCAGCCTCCCAAAGTGCTGGGATTACAGGTGTGAGCCACTGTGCCCAGCCGGTCAGGTATTTTATGATGAAACATAGACTCATTAATGATGGTAGCACTGTTTGTTTGTTTTTTTTTAATGGAGTGGGGAGAAGTTTTTATTTGCAAATGCTAGATATAAGACTGAAGGAGCCTTCTAAGGTAGGAAGAAGGGAGGAATGTTGTAAAAGGCTTTAGCAAGGGTGTCCAGCTGGAGTTCAGCTAGTTTCAGAAAGAGTAGATTAAGAATGATTCTCAGGGAGGGAAGAATTGTTAAAGATGAGAAACCACTGTTGGACAATTTGTATCTTACCAAGAGCAAGGGAGAGGAACAGTGAGGAGTCAAGTCATGTGCAAGAGGGAATGGAGAGGAACAGCAGGAGTGAGTGGGGGCACTGTTGCAAAGGCTGCACTGGCAGATGCTCTTTCTTTCAGTGTCTCTCACACTTATACTGCTGTCTCTTGATACTTTTCTTTTTATGTTTATATTTTATCTCCTTAGTTATATTTTATTTTTAATTGACATGTAACAATTATACGTATTTAGGGGTACAAAGTGATACGTTGATGCATATAAACAATGTGTAATAATCAAATCAGGGTAATTAGCATCTCTGTCACCACAAACATCATTTATTTGTGTTGGGAATATTCAAAATTTCTCTTCCACTGTAATTTCATAGTGAGAAAAAAAAATCCTCTCCTCCAGGTATTTGAAAATATACCATAGGCTGGGCACGGTGGCTGATGCCTGTAATCCCAGCACTTTGGGAGGCCAGGGTGGGTGGATCACCTGAGGTCAGGAGTTCAAGACCAGCCTGGGCAACATGGTGAAACCCCGTCTCTACTAAAAATACAAAAATTAGCTGGGCGTGGTGATGTGTGCCTGTAATCCCAGCTATTACAGAGGCTGGGACAGGAGAATAGCTTGAGCCTGGGAGGCAGAGGTTGCAGTGAGCCAAGATTGCACCATTGCACTCCATGCTGGGTGACAGAGCAAGATTATGTCTCAAAAAAAAAAAAAAAAAAGAAAACAAAAGAAAATATACAATAAACTATTGTTGACTATAGCCATCCTACAGTGCTACAGAAAACTAGAACCTATTCCTCCTGTCCAGCTGTGATTTTGTATTCATTAACCAACCTCTCTCTTTCCTCTCCCTCCTACCCTAGAGTAGAGAGTTCTACTCTCTAATTCTATGGGTATAAACTTTTAGCTCCCACCAATGAATGAGAACATGTGATATTTATTTTTCTGTGCTGGATATTTCACTTAACACAATGTCCTCCAGGCTCATTCATGTTGCTGCAAATGATAGGATTTTATTCTTTTTTATGGTTGAAGAATATTTCGTTGTATACATACAACACATTTTCTTTATCCCACTCATCCATTGATAATAGGTTGATTCCATATCTTGGCTATTGTGAATAATGCTGCAATAAACATGAAAATGCAGATATGTCTTAGATGCACTGATTTCCTTTCCTTTGCATAAATACCCATAGTGGAATTGTTGGATCACATGGTAGTTCTATTTTTAATTTTTTGAGGACCTCCATACTGTTTTCCTTAATGGCTGTACTAATTTATAGTCCTACCAACAGTATATAAGAGTGCCCTTTTCTCTGCCTTTTTGCCATCATTTGTTACTTTTTTCTTTTTGATAATAACTATTCTTACTTGGGTGAGAAGATATATCATTGTGGTTTTGATTTCTATTTCCCTGATAATTAATGACATTGAACTTTTTTTTTTTTAATTTACTTGTTGGCCATTTGTATGTCTTCAGTACTAAGCTGTTTTTGTGTTACTATAAAGAAATACCTGAGACTGGATAATTTATAAAGAAAAGAGCTTTAATTAGCTCACAGTTCTGCAGGCTGTACAAGCATGGCTCCAGTATCTGCTTCTGGTGAGGGTCTCAGGAAGCTTCCAATCATGGCAGAAAGCAAAGGAAGAGCAGGTGATGTCACATGGAAGAGTGAGAGCAAGAGACAGAGAGAGTGGTACTGGCATTGGATAAACATTCCCATTCCAAAAGGGAGAAATCAGCCCATAGAAAGGGGCAACAGGCCTCAAGCAAGTCTGAAACCCAGCAGTGCAGTCATTAAATCTTAAACCTCCAAAATAATCTTCTCTGACTCCATATCCCATATCCTGGGCACACTGATGTAAGAGTTGGACTCCCAAGGCCATGGACAGCTCCGCCTCTGTGGTTTTGCAAAGTAGATCCCCCATGGCTGCTCTCACAGGTAAGAGTTGACTGCATCTTTAGCAGGCTGAGGATATAAGCTGCTAGTGGCTCTAACATTCTGGGTCTGGAGTGAGGTGACCCCCTTCCCACAGCTCCACTAGGCAGTGCCTTGGTGGGGACCCTGCACAGGAGCTCCAGCCCCACATCTTCCCTTGGTATTGTGCTAGTAGAGTTTCTCTGTGGGGCTCCACCCCTGCAGCAGGCTTCTCCCTATGCACCCAGGTTTTCTGATAGATCCTCAGAAATTTAGGTAGAAGCCACCAGGCCTCCTTCCCACTTGTATTCTGAGCATCTACCACACTTAACACCACATGAAAACTGCCAAAACTTATGGCTTGCACACTCTAGAGCTGTAATCTGCACTTTACCTGGACTCCTTTGAGCTGAGGCTGAAGCCAGAAGAGATAGGACGTGAGGAGCAATGTTCCAAGGCTGTGCAGGGCAGCAGGCCCTTGGGGTTGGCCCCTGAAACCATTATTTCTTCCTAGGCCTGTGGGCCCATGGTGGAAGGAGAGGCCTGGAAGTTCTCTGAAATTCCTTTGAGGCCTTTTTCCCATTGTCTTGGATATTAGCACTTGCCTCCCTTTTAGTCATGATAATCCCTTTAGCAAATGGTTGCTCTGCAGTCCTCTTGAATTCTTTCACTCAAAATGGGCTTTCCTTTTCTACCACCTGGCCAGGCTATGCTCTGCTTCCCTTTTAATTATAAGTTCCAACTGTAAGTCATTTATTTGCTCCCACTTAAAATTATAGGTTGTTAGAAGCAGCTATGCCACTTCTTGAAGATTTTGCTTCTTAGAGATTTCTTCTAAGTCATTACCCTAAGTAATTGCTCTTAAGTTCAAACTTCCACAAAGCCCTAGAACATGGAAACAAGGCAGCCAAGTTCTCTGTTAGGGAGTAACAATTGTGACCTTTACTGCAGTTTCCAATAAGTTCCTTATTTCCATCTGAGACCTTATTAGCCTGACCTTCACTGTTCATATCTCTATCAGAATTTTGATCACAACTATTTAATCAGTTTCTAAGGCGTTTCAAACTTCCCCTCATCTTTCTGTATTCTTCTGAGCCCTCTGAACACTTTTAATCCCTGCCTATTACCCGGTTCCAAATCTGCTTCCACATGTTTTTTAATTTAATTTTTTATTTTTTTGAGATGGAATCATGCTCTGTCGCCCAGGTTGGAGTGCAGTGGTGTGATCTTGGCTCACTGCAACCTCCTCCTCCTTGATTCAAGTGATTCTTCTGCCTCAGCCTCCCGAGTAGCTGGGACTACAAGTGCGCGCCACCATGCCTGGCTAATTTTTGTATTTTTGGTAGAGACGGGGTTTCACCATATTGACCAAGCTGGTCTCGAACTCTTGACCTCATGATCCACCTGCCTCGGCCTCCCAAAGTGCTGGGATTACTGAGCCACTGTGCCCAGCTGCTTCCACATTTTTAGGCATCTTTATGGCAATGCCTCTCTCTTCAGTATGAATTTTCTACATTAGGCCCTTTTTTCATTGGTATAAAGGAATACCTGAAATGAAGTAATTTATAAATAAATTAGGTTTTTAAAATTAATTAATTTTATTTCTTGTTTTCTTTTTCTTTTTCTTTTTTCTTTTTTTTTTTTTTTTTTGTAGAGATGGGGTCTCTTTGTTGCCCAGGCTTGTCTGGAACACCTGGGCTCAAACAGTCCTCCTGCCTTGGCCTCCCAAAATGTTGGGATTACAGGCATGAGCCACTCCCAGCCAGGAAAGAGGTTTAATTGGATCATGGTTCTGCAGGCTGTGTAAGTACAACTCTAGTATCTGCTTCTGGTGAGAGTCTCAGGAAGCTTCTAATCACGGAGGAAGGCAAAGGGAAAGCAAGCAATGTCACATGGCAAGAGTGAGAGCGAAAGAGGGAGAGAAGTGGGAAGTCTTAGACTTTTAAACAACCAGATCTCATGTGAACTGATGGAGAACTCTGCTATTACCAAGGGGATGGTGCTAAGCCATTCATAAGGGATTAGCTCCTGTGATCCAATAATCTCCCACCAGGCCCCAACTGTAATGTTGAGGATTACATTTCAACATGAGATTTGGAGAGGACAAACATTGAAACTATACTATCTTCTTTTGAGAAATGTCTATTTAGATCCTTTTTCCATTTTCTAATTGGATTTTTTTTTTTGCTGTTTAATTGTTTGAGTTCCTTGTGTATTCTGAATATTAGTCCCTTGTCTGATGAGTAATTTGCAAATAATTTCTTCTATTCTACAGGTTGTCTTTTCACTATGTTAATTTTTTTCTTTGCTGTGCAGAAACTTTTTTAGTTTGAAATAATCTCACTTGTCTATTTTTGCTTTTGTTGCCTGTTTTTTTGAGGTCTTAGCCATAAAACCTTTTTCCAGACAAATTTCCTGATGCATTTCCCCTGTGCTTTTTTTTTCTATTAACTGTATGGTTTTGGGTTTTACATTTAACTCTTTAACCCATTTTGAGTTGATGTATTGTATGGTGAGATATAGAAGTCTAGTTTAGTTCTTCTGCTTATAGATATCAAATTTCCTGGAATCATTTATTGAAGAGATTGTTCTTTCTCCAACATATGTTCTTGGAGTGGTTGTCTAAAATCAGTTGACCATAAATACATGGATTTATTTCTGAGTTTTCTATTTTGTTACATTGGTCCACGTGTCATTTTTTAGGATTTTTAAAAAATTTCTATGAAGAATGTCATTGGTATTTTCATAAGAATTGCATTGAATCTGTAGATGGCTTGGGACAGTATTGTCATTTTTACAATATTAGTTTTTTGAATTTATGAACATCTTTCTCTTTGTGTCTTTTTCAATTTCTTTCATCAGTGTTTTGTAGTTTTCATTGTAGACATCTTTCATCTTCTTGGTTAAATATATTCTTAGGTATTTTATTTTTTTGTAGCTATTGTAAATGAATTACTTTCTTGATTTCTTTTTCAGCTAGTTTGTTATTGGTGTACGTAAATACTACAGATTTTTGTACATTAATTTTGTGTCCTGCAACTTTATTGAATTCATTTATCAAATCTAAGAGGTTTTATGTTGGAGTTTTTAAGTTTTTCTATATATATAAGATTATATCATCTGCAAAGAGGGACAACTTGATGATTTTTCAATTTGGATGCACTTTATTTATTTATTTATTTATTTTTGAGATGAAGTTTTGCTCTTATTTCTCAGGCTGGAGTGCAATGGCGCAATCTCGACTCACTGCAACCTTTGCCTCCTGGGTTAAAGCCATTCTCCTGCCTCAGTCTCCCTAGTAGCTGGGATTACAGGTGCCTGCCACCACGCCCAGCTAATTTTTTGTATTTTTAGTACAGACAGCGTTTCACTATATTGGCCAAGCTGGTCTTGAACTCCTGACCTCAGGTGATCCACCTGCCTCAGCCTCCCAAAATGCTGGGATTACAGACGTGAGCCACCGCACCCAGCCCACTTTATTTTTTCTCTTGGCTAATTGCTCTGTCTAGGACTTCCAATACTGTGTTGAATAAGAATGGTGAAACTGGGCTTCCTTCTGTTCTACCTCTTAGAGGAATGGCTTCCAACTTTTCCCCATTCAGTATAATGTTAGTTATGGGTTTGTCGTATATGGCCTTTATTATACTGGAGGATGTTTCTGCTATACCTAATTTATTGAGAGTTTTTGTCATAAAGGGATGCTGAATTTTATCACATGATTTGTCTGCATCTAGTGAGATGATCATATGGTTTTGTCTTTCATTCTGTTGATGTGATGTACCATGTTTATTGATTGTGTATGTTGAACCATCTTTGCATCCCTGAAATAAATCCCACTTGCTCATGGTGTATGCTCTTCCTGATGTGCTATTGAATTTGTTTTGCTAGTATTTTGTTGGGGATTTTTGCATTTGTGTTCATCAGGAATATTGGCCTATAGTTTTCTTTTTTTGTTATGTTCTTGTTGGGTTTTGGTATCAGGATAATGCTCGTCATGTAGAATGAGTTAGGAAGACTTCCCTCCCTTCATTTTTTTCAAATAGTTTGAGAAGAATTGGTATTCATTTTTCTTTATGTATTTGATAAAATTCAGTAGTGAAGCCACCTGGTCCTAGGCTTTTCTTTATTGAGAGACTATATTACTGATTCAATTTTGTTGTTTGCTATTGTTCTGTTCAGGTTTTCTATTTCTTCATGATTCAATCCTGGCAGGTTGTATATGTCCAGAAAGTTATCCATTTCTTCTAGCTTTTCCAATTTGTTGTCTCATAGGTGTTTATAATAGTCTCTATGATCCTTGCATTTCTGTGGTATGAGTTGTAACATCTCCTTTTTAATTTCTGATTTTATTTATTTGGGTTTTCTCTCTTTTTTTCATAGTTTAGCTAGTGATCTTTTGATTTTGTTTTTCTTTTCAAAAAGCCAGGTTTTTGTTTTGTCAATCTTATTTTTTTAGTCTTTATTTTGTTTAGCTCTGCTCTGATCTTTATTATTTTCTTGTACTAATTTTGATTTGATTTGTTCTTGCCTTTTTAGTTCCTTTAGGTATATCATTAGGTTGTTTATTTTAAATCTTTTAAATTTTTTTGGTGTAGGAATTTTTGCTGTAAACTTTCCTCTTAGTACTCCTTTGCTTTATTTCATAGGTTTTAATATGTTGTGTTTTCATCCAGCAAGTCTGTATCTTTTAATTGTGGAATTTAAGTCATTTACATTCAAATATATATTTTTTATTTTCTTTTTAATTACTTCTTTTACCCACTGGTCATTCAGGAGCATGTTGTTTTATTTCTATGTATTTGTACAGTTTCCAGAGCTACTGTTGTTATTATTTTCTAGTTTTATTCCATTGTGGTCTGAAAAGGTACTTGATATAACTTCAATTTTTAAAAATTTGTTGAGACTTGTTTTGTTGCCTAACATATGATACATCCTGGAGAATCTTCCATGTGCTGATGAGAAGAATATATATTCTGCAGCTGTTGGATAATGTGTTCTATAAATGTCTCTTAGATTCCTTTGGTCTATAGTATAGTTTACCTGTGATGTTTCTTTGTTGATTTTCTCTCTAAATAATCTGTCCAATGCTGAGAAAGGGGTTCTCAACTATTATTGTACTGGGGCCTATAGTTGGATTTTTTTCCTTTAGCTCAAATATTTGCTTTATATATCTGAGTTCTTCAGGGTTGGGTGAATACATATTTATAATTGTTATAGCCTTTTGCTGACTTGATCCTTTTTATCATTATGTAATGAACTTTTTTGTCGCTTTAAACATTTTTTGTTTTAAAGTCTATGCTGTGTGATGCAAGCAATAGCTACTCCTGCTCACTTTTGGTTTCCATTTTTGTGGAATATCTTTTTTCATCCCTTCACTTTCAGTCTATGTGTCTTTATAGGTGAAGTGAGTTTTTGAAGGCAGCATATATTTGTATCTTGCTTTTAAAATTCTTTAAGCAAGTCTATATATTTTAATTGTGGAATTTAAACTGCTTACATTCAAAGTTGTTATGGATAGTTTAGGACTTACTCCTATGATTTTGTTAATTATTTTCTGGTCATTTTATATATTCTTTGTTCCTTTCCTTATCTCTTATTGTTTATCTTTGTTGTTGGACAGTTTTCTGAAATTATAACATTTGATTATTTTCTCTTTCTCATTTGTGTATCTGCTCTATCAGTGAATTTTATACTTTCATGTGTTTTTATGATGGTGGTTATAGTTCTTTTGCTTCCAGATGTGAGACTCCCTTAAGCATTTCTTGTAGGACTCATTTATATGTGAATTCCCTCAGTTTTTGCCTGTCTGGGCGACTTTATTTCTCCTTCATTTTTGAACGATGACTTTGTTGGGTATAGTATTCTTGGCTTATAGTTTTTTTTTTTTCTCTTTCACCACTTTGAATATATCATCCTATTCACTCCTGGTCTGTAAGGTTACTGCTGAGAAATCTGCTGTCTGCCTGATGAGGATTTCTTTATATGTGACTTGACACTTTTACTGGTTTTTGGAATTCTCTTTTTGTTTTTGACTTTTGACAACTTGACCAAAATATGCTTTGGGAAGGACTTTTTGGGTTGAGTCTGTTTGGGAGTCTTTGAGCTTCCTGAATCTGGATGTCCATATCTCTCTCTAGACCTGGGAAACTCTCAGCTATTATTTCATTAAATAGGTTTTTTAAGAAATGCCTTTTCTCATTTTTTCTCCTTCTGTAATTTCCATAATGCATTTTTTGTTTGTTTGTTTAATGGTGTCCCATATGTTCCATAGGCTTTATTTATTTATTTATTTGTTTTTTGCTTGACTGGCTTATTTCAAAAGACTTGTCTTCAAGTTCAGAAATTCTTTTTTCTGCTTGATCTAGTGTATCACTGAAGCTCTCAATTCTATTTTTTATTTCACTTGTTGAATTATTCAATTTTAAGCCTTCAGTTTTTTAAAAATGATATCTATCTCTATTGAATTTCTCAGTCAGAGGAATTGTTTTCCTGATCTTATTGAATTGTGTATATGTGTTATCTTGTATCTCTCTGAGATTTCTTAAGTCATTATTTAAATTTCCCTTTTAGGCATGTTACTGGAAAATCATTGTGTTTTTTTAAAGGTGTCATGTTTCCTTGCCCTTTCATACTTTTTGTGTTGTCCCTTTATATCTACACATTTGATGTAATTGTCACTTCCTCCATTTTATGAAGTAGCTTTAATAGGGAAAGACTTTTTGCTGTAGATGTGTCCTGTAGTTTCAGTTGGGTAGGCTGCTTTGGCTTTGACTCTTGGAGGGTAGAGTAGTGTAGTGTCCCTTTGGTTTCTTTGGCTGTAATCAATGTCATTGGGGACTACAAGTACCTCCATGGCCTAGGCTGCAGTTATTTTTGGAAGTTGTGGAATAGCTTTTCTGGGTGCTGGGATGACAAGCAGGCCAGTTCTTGGCTCTGTTGGTGGGTGCACATGGGTGTGTGGCACTTTGTTCTGTAGGGAATTGGGTCACTGGTGGAGGTGGCTGGCGCTGGGTGGGCCAGTCTTCAGGCCAATGGGGGGCATGCACAAGTGTCTGGGTGTAGGACAACTTTGCTATGGAGGAGGAAGGGTTACTAGTGGTGGCAGTGGGACCCAGTCTGATGGGTCTCAGGTTCTGGGGAGCATACACATCAGCTCCCTCTTTCCTGGGGGCCTGTCTTCCCACTGTGCTGGACTGCTTGCACCCCAATAGGGCATTGTATAGGCTTGGGTGCTGTAATCATGACCACATTGCTGGGTTCAGCTGTTTTCTTGTTGCTTCAGCCTCAGGGTGGATGTGGTAGGATGTTGGTGAGGTCTCAAGTGTGTGGAGATGCAGGGGCTATTGGGCCCCAGGGCAAGATGCACTCTGATGGTGCTCCACTGTCAAGGTGCTGATGTTCTGTGGCAGCCTGAATAACTGAGTGTGTGTATGGAGGGGGAGTGTAAATTCCCTCTCCAGAATAATGCAGTCGGATGGACTCTAAGAAGCTCCCTATACCGGGCTTAGGACTAGCAAGGGCTATGGGGCTCTTGTGAAGCTAGGATACCAGGCATCTGTGGTGGAAATGCAGACTACTAAGGATCTCCTGTTTACCCTTTTCTTGGGGTGGGGAGTCTCTCTTGACCCCAAGGTGATCCTGGCCCATGTGGTTTGCTTCCTTCTTTATGCTGCCATTCTGAGTCTCTGTGCTGCAGAAGGTCTTTGGCACTTCTTTGCTGAATTTCTGTGTTCTCCCCTAGATATTCCATTTGATGTGTTGTCATGTTTGCTTTTTGATCTTTGTTGGGGAGCAAGTGTTGAGCACCTTTAGTCATCCATCTTGATGATTGTAGCGCTGTTTTTCAGATTATATAAACAGCAGACTATTTGTTTGTACCCAAATGAGTCAAGGTAAGATCAATTCTCCTCTTTAACTATTATTTTGAGGGAACAGTTAGTTATTGTAAAATAGCAGAATATGTGTCTACATGAAAATAGCTTATTTTTAAAAAGCCCTCTATCCTTAGATCTGACAGCCCCAGAGGATATTGGAATTCAGCACTAAAATTTCAAAGTCAAACTGTGTTCCTACTATTTATTTAGTGAAGATTTGGGGTTTCTCAGATATTATAGTTTCATTTTTCATGTATCAAATTCGACTAAGAATGTTCTAATCTTATCAGCTGCTTTTAGAACTCATTATTATATTAGAATTTTGGAGACTATTTATTAATTGAATTGAGGAAAAGGTAGCAGTTTTCGCATAGTACATAGAAAATGTTAAAAATAAAAGGACCATTGAGAAAGGAAAGAAACACTGTCTGTTATGGCTTCAATGCATTTTACTGTGAACATTTACAAGAACGTGGTTGTCATGTAAAATAACCTTACTCTATGTGATTTCTTTTTAGCAGATGTGAGAGACATTCCTGGTAGAATGAACCCCTCAAGAAGAAATCATGTTAAATAATTTATTAGAGCAATTATTTTCATTGCCAATGGCTTATAAATGAAAAAAGTCAATAAATTCATTTTATTTCAAGAAAAGATTATAAAACAGAATGTCATGACATGTAATGTTTGAAAATTGTTTATCCAGAGCATGAAGGACTGACCAGCTCCAGGTTAATATTGTTACTGGAGTTCAGTGAGCATAAATTCTATAGAGCACAATAACTGATGAAAGGCATTTTAGCATATTGTATATGTGATTGTATTTTCACCAATATCAGCACCATCTACGTAGTTGGCATCTCAGAGTCTCAGAAAGAAATGTTATGCTACAGTTTTTAGTTACTACAAAGTTTTTTGAAAGGCCCCACAAAATAATTAGTAACTTTCATTAATTGATGTATTTACTGATTGATAATTTCTAAATTAAAGCTGAGTAAAAATAAAAAACCCCAACAAAGTGATAAGAAACCAATTCTTTATGAAATCATGGTAATAATTACCCTGATTGTGAGCAAACATTGTGCATATATGTTCACAATAGGACATTTTACAGCTTCTTATTTGGTTCTGTAGAATATTATTAAAAGTAATAGTTAATCAATAATTTTTTAATGTTAGCATTTGATTAAGAGCAGGAATGATTAGTGCTATTGTTTCATAGAGACTCAGACATGTCATTTAGGAAAGCCTAATTTACTTGATTTCATTGATCTTTTCCTTTCTTTTAAAAATTTTAAATGGAATCTCAAGTGAATAAATTAGTAAATTTATCATTTTCTCTACAATACTGTCATAAGGACAGTTTGATAAAATAGCTCATTATAGTCAATGATATGAAATATGAGTTCCATCAGCATATTTTTATCAAATGCAGCTATAGAAATTAGTTTGCTATTATCAAGGACTGTGGAATGCAAAAATAAAATTAAGCATGCTATTATATTGGTTAAAATTGGGGATTGAACCAAGTGAATTAAAAAAAAAATCTTGTGACAAAAATATCAAGAAAACCAAAGGAATCATCAAAAATTAATTGACAAATGACAATTCTAGTCATATAATGAATATGTTTGAGATAAGTTGTCATCCCCTTCAAAGGTAGCTTTCAGGTCTACCTTTTTTAGGCAGCCATGGTTCTAAAATGTAATTTTTTTTTTTTTTGAGACGGAGTTTTGCTCTTGTTGCCCAGGCTGGAGTAGAATGGCACGATCTCAGCTCACTGCAACCTCTGCCTCCCAGGTTCAAGCGCTTCTCCTGCCTCAGCCTCCCGAGTAGCTGGGATTACAGGCATGTGCCACCACACCCGGCTAATTTTTGTACTTTTAGTAGAGATGGGGTTTCTCTGTGTTGGTCAGGCTGGTCTCGAACTCCCAACCTCAGGTGATCCACCCGCCTCTGCCTCTCAAAGTGCTGGGATTACAGGTGTAAGCTACCGTGCCTGGCCTAAAATGTAATTTTAAAATCTTCTTTTGGTAAAGAAAATCAAAGCCTATGCATAATAGGATTAGTTGTTATTTATAATGGTTGTTTATGTGAATTAAGCAATTGGCAGTACCTATTGCATCTAGATTTTGAGGCTTCTTTCTTAAAGGAGACGTTTAAAAAGGGGAGGAAGTAATGGAGAAGTAGTCTTGATTTTGACTGGTACGTACTTGGAATATGGTAGAAGTACATACATCTAGTATGACTGATGATTGATAACAGCACATTTTATATCTATAAATATCTATGTCAGTTACTTATTGCTACAAAGTAGCAGATTGTCAATCACCTTAGAACTCTGTGGCATACAATAATAAGCATTTATTTAGCTCATGGGAATGTGGGTAGCTCCTGGAAATTGGGTGTTCTTGGCTGGGGTAGCTGGCTATGTTTATAAATTTCACATTCTCCTGGAGAATGAGCTTTCTAGCATGTTCTTATTGCAATGGTAGAGACACATGAGAAGAAGTGAAAACACGTAACAACTCTTAAGGTCTAAGCTCAGAGATAGTTCACAGTTGTTTTTGAAATATTGGTCAAAGCAAATTATATGACCAAACCCAAAGTCAAGGAGTGGAGAAATACTGCACACTTTGAATGGGACAAAATGCAAAAATCACATGTCAGAATCACAGCATGGATATAGTAAGGGGGTGAAGAACTGGGGCTGGTGATGCGATTTACCACAACATCAATTCCTTTAAGGTAATAGTCTTTTAAAAAAAGCTACTTTATTGAGGTATGATTGATGCACAAAAAGTTGTACATATTTTAATTTGTATAACTTTATGAGTTTGGAGATAAATATATACCCCTAAAACTATCACCACAGTCTATGCCATAGACTTCTTCATCACCTCCAAAAGTTTTCACCTGCTGCTTTCTTCCTCTCCTCCCCCTATTCTTCCTCATTCTTCTTGGAATAACACTTAACATAAAATCTACCCTCTTAGCCAATTTTTAAGTATATAATACGATGTTTTTAAACTATAGGCACTATTGTATGGCAGATCTCTAGGAATTATTCATCTTGTATAATCAAAACTTCATCCCTTTGACTAATATCTCCCTGTTTCTCTCTCCCCCATCGCCTAGAAACCATCATTTCATTCTCTGCTTCTGTGAGTTTGACTGTTTTACAATCATTATATAGGTGATATTATGTAGTATTCGTTCTTTGTGACTGGTTTATTTCACTTAGCAAAATGCTTCTCCTCCATGTTCACCTATACTGTTACAAATGGAAGGATTTTCATCTTTTTAAAGCCTGAATAATATTTCATTGTATGTATATACTACATTTTTATCCATTAATCTATTGAAGGACTTTTGTTTTGCTTCAGTGCCTTGGCTATTGTGAATATTGTTGCAATGGACATGAAAGTACAACTATATCTTCATGATTCTGATTTCAATTCTTTTGGAAATACACTCAGAAGTGGGCTTGCTGGATCATATGATAGTTCTATTTTTAATATCTGAGGAAACTCCGTACTGTTTTCCATAGTGATGTCATCAACATACATTAGCATCAAAAGTATATAATGGTTCCCTTTGCTTCACATCCTTGCCAACACTTCTTATCTTTTTAATTTTTTTAGTAATAGCCATCATAACAGGCATGAGGTGATATCTCATTGTGGTTTTGGTTTGCATTTTCCTGATGATTAGTGATGTTGAGCATGTTTTCATATACCTGTTGGCCATTAATTTGTATGTCTTCTTTGGAGAAATGTCTATTTAGTTCTTTTGATCATTTTATAATTGGGTTATTTATTTTCATGCTATTGAATTGCAAGACGAGTTAATCAGAAAACACATCGAATCAATTCATCATGAAGACTAAGAAGATAAAAGGAGATAAAAAGTTGGTGTGTCTGTCCAGTTTTTTTCCACATAGTTGTAGAGTTGTACAGTTGTAACCTGTAATTTAAATTCCTGATGTATCATAACTATAAATCAATCAACAGTAGAAACTAGAAAATAAAATATTTTTATAACATTTTGTAAAAAGCTTGAATATTTAGATAGGCTTACAAATAATTTTTTTTATTATATCAAAAGGAAATTCACAGGCTGTTACTCGATTTAATTTTCCAACTCAGCCTCTCTAACCCAGTCCAAATGTACATGTGACAGATGAACTCTTGCAGAGAATAAATCATAAATAAAAGTGAAAATGAAAACATTTATGGAAGTACTTTGTTATTTAGTGAGCAGGAAACCTGACATCTCATCTGAAATCATGTCATATTTGAGTATAAAAAAGGTTACTCTATTCTATATAAAAGCTAAGAAAGTAATGAGAGGAGAACAGAAGAATGAATCAAAAGAGGGAGAAATAGTAGAGGACCTAAGAGAAGGGGACAGGCAATAGCAAATACAGAGTAAATATTAGAAGAGTCCTGACAATTATAAGGATTTAGGGATTATGTGCTGAAGTTTTCTGATAGCAGTGAAAGGGAAGTTAATATTAAAAAGTCAGAAGATAGATATAAAAGTCAAAATGTAATTTAGATTTTAGTGTTTTGTAACAGCAACTTTGTGTCCTTATAAAAGCACATTAGCCAGGGGATAGCTCAGTAGACTGGAATATGGGGTATTTTATGAAAATGTAAGCTAAGCATCATTGGACGCTAATGTTTTTAGGTGGGGAGGAGAGGAAGAAAGCAGCAGTTGTTATGAAGACACATAAGCTTATACAGTTGAACTGTGAAGAAGCTTTTTGTATGAAGTAAAGTGGCAACGTAAGTCACAACAAAACAGAAGAATGTAGCCTATACAATAGTGTAAAGTTGAATATATGTAAGCAACAGAGTGATCACAATATTTGTCTATATCTCAGTATATTGTCTATCTCCCTGGAAAGACAAAAGGCAGAAGTATAAGAATGTTGTGCTCAGTTTAAATATAAAGGTCTGAATGTGACTTGAAAATTAAAAACAAAGGGAAATATTGGCAGATCTATAAAATATTGACTGACATGTATTATATGATTTAAAAAACTCAGAAGGAGTTACTGTAAGAATCTTTGTGAAATCAAAGGTCACTGAAGCAGTAGAGTGTTGGGGTTAGTAAAAGCATGAACTTAGAACACGAATAGAACTGGATTTAAATCTTAGGTTGCTACTTCTTACATAGCATGAGTGACATTGGGCCAGTAATTCAAAAGCTTTGATTCTATTTTAGAGATAACTTCCCTCTAGGAGTTACTCCTGGAATGAATAACATATTTATTTTTTATTTTATATTTTTTTGAGAAGGAACCTTGCTCTGCTAGCCCAGGCAGAAGTGCAGTGGCATGATCTTGGCTCACTGCAACCTGTGCCTCCTGGGTTCAAGCAATTCTCCTGCCTCAGCCTCTTGAGTAGCTGAGATTACAGGTGTTCGCCCCCAAGCCCGGCTGATTTTTGTATTTTTACGAGAGATGGGGTTTCACCATGTTAACAGGCCAGGCTGGTCTTGAACTCCTCACCTCAGGTGATCTGCCCGCCTGGGCCTCCCAAAGTGCTGGGATTACAGGCGTGAGCCACCACTCCCGGCTGAACAACATATTTTTAAAAAGATATTACTGTTGATATTACTGTTTTGATCACTGCTAGAAGGGTTTTATTTTTATCACTAGATGTAGAATTTAACTTGAGGAGGCACCTGATGAGATTAATGAGCTCCCTCATCTCTTAAATAGGGATAATAATATCTATTTCATATTCTTGTTTTGAAAATAAAATGAGTGCTGTGTGTAATCAAAGCATGTAACCCAGTGCCTGGCTATAGAGTAAGATTTCAACAAATAATAATAATTATTATTATTATCATCAACCATTCAGCTAATATAAATAAACTAGGTTTAAAAATGTGCATTGTTCATTATTAAAGGAATGATCAAGGTGAAAAGACTCCTGCATCTGGCTTATTGTTAATTAAAATGGTAAAAATTTTTTAGGAAGGCATGCTTATCAATCTGCTGTATGCTTTTTCAAAAACTAGCTTTGGGTTCCTAAGTCAGATGTCACTTGAGAAGGTTACATACAACTGTTGTCAAAGAATCAGCACATAAAGAAATCATGAAAAAGTTCCATGGGTTTTTCTGTGTTCTCACTCCTGAGCAATCTCCTTCTGTCACCCAGGCTATAGTGCAGTGGCATGATCTCGGCTCACTGCAACCTCTGTCTTCTGGGTTCAAGCGATTATCCTACCTCAGCCTCACCAAGTAGCTGGTATTATAGGTGCCCACCACCACGTCTGGTTAATTTTTGTATTTTTTGTAGAGACAGGGCTTCACCATGTTGGCCAGGCTGGTCTCGAACTCCTGACCTCAGGTGATCTGCCTGCCTTGGCCTCCGAAAGTGCTGGGATTACAGGCGTGAGCCACTGTGCCCAGCCTTTAATTTTGTTGTTGTTGTTATTGTTGGAATGTTTCATTCTCAGCGCAGGCAACAGTTAGTTAAAAATTGAGCTGCCATCAAGCCCACATTTCCCAGTTTAATGTATTTAGAAAGACATATTTGAAGACAAAGTACATATATTGGTATGTCTTCTAACTTTTCCTTTACTGCTGATCTATAGAGGAAAACTGCCTAAGAGGAGGCCTTCCTGCATTCCTATACTCTGCCCATTGGTTGGATTATAGATTTGGGAGGCTGAAGGTGTCAGTGGGAACCTGAGAGTCTTTCCCACTTCCTTCCTGCAAGGCTGCGTGGTGCTCTTAAACTGGGAAATGTTGGGTTGGTTTGATTATCTGTACTCAACTTGGTCTAAATGATATACAGCTGATAAATATTCCTCATAGTTTGTGTACAAAGTTGGGTCCTTTTGGATGTCAGTATAGATAGTTTTATTTAACATTTTTGTTACTTTGGTTCTTTTACTGGGCATTAGAGAATGTTTTAAATAAATGTGTTTGCTCCGATATCCTTCCTGCGAAGCATCTATGATGCATTTAAAAGAATTTCAATTAGGATTTCCTAAAGTTAAAACAAAAAGGTTGAATTAAGCTTTTGCTATCAGGAGAGAAAATAATCTTTTTTAGTACACTTTGCCTACATCGTAATTCCTTCATTAACGAAGGGGTTGCTGTTTTGCAGTCTCATCCCTAAATAAATTCTTTGTTATTCTTATAAATATCATTCGTAATCTCTATCACACTCAAAGTTTTCACAAATTCTTACAATTACCATAATTAGTTTCTGCTGATGTAAACCAAATGATGAGTTCCAATAGGGTAAATGTTCATCTTATTTCTCATATTTTTATCTGATATTACATTTTTTCCAACTTTCTATTATATTTAACTAGATACAAATTATAGTAATTCCTTCGATCATAATCCATATCCAACTGTTTTAATTTTTCCATTATTTTGTTCTCATTACTTTTCTATTTTGATTCTGTTCTTACTTTGGGGACTACTATTTTCATAATTAAGTTTAAATTATTACTAACCTAATGGTGATACAAAATATTCAAATAATATTTACCATAAATACCAATTTCAAATAGCCTTTCTCAAAGCAATCACACAAAATGTTATTACCTGTAAAAAGTTTGAGAGACCTGAATCTTAAGTCTATAGAAATTAGAATTAAAAATAGAAAGAATGTCTCAAATAAAATAAACTTTTAGTCTGTAAATCAACATGAACTGATGTGGATACGCTGTAATTATTTGGGTGACTTGATTAAGGTAGATAGCCCAATTAGATAGTTTAAGTAAAAAAGGTCCATATTGGTATGACTAACATCACAGATGAAGTATCAGTTCAGAAAGACTGAATTCATCTTACATTTGGGGGTAAGACTGCTATTCATGTATTACTTATTCAGATGCTCTTTTCAGATGAACGGACAAGGATTAAATCATTTGAAAAAGGCCACATGGTGCTATTATTTGAGCCAGGGTAAGCCCTCATGATTGCATATTGTTTAGCCTACTTAGCTATTTTCCATTCTCTAAAGTTCATGGCCTGATATTTCATGAGCCAATGGTTTGATTTTAATGGATATTCCAACAATGGACTAAAATATCCCACCCAGAAAATTTAGCTTTTGTGTATGTAATCAGCTATGTTTTAGAACTGTCCTTACTCTAAAAAATGAATTCCCTTTTCTTTTATTTTAAAGATTGTACTTTCAAAGAGTATGATCATTAGCTCCATAAGTCCTGCTTCTCTTCTCAAGTTCTTTCCTTCAGTGAGTGAGAACATACATTGTCTTCTTATCCAGGTAAGAAACAGAAACCTCCTAGACATATCTGACACTGCTTCAATCCATTTATTTAACCCATCACCAAATCCTGTTTACTTTCCAAATATCTTTTAAACCCATCCACTTTATTATTTTTTAGAAGTCTTTACTGTCAACACTCTGGTTCAAGTTTCCACCATCCCTCAACTGAACAATTGCAATGGTCTCCTAAAATGGTCTCCACATCTCCTATGATTTACCTTTCTCTATTTCCTCCATTCTCCATTCAGCTACTATGGTGATTTCTTCAAAATGCAAAAATGATTACTTGTCCTATACTTAAGTCACATCAAGGCTTCCCCTTGGCTTCATGCCAGGCGTGGACTGGTATGATTACCTCCCGTTATTCTTTCACTCTGTTCCTCCAGCCACACCAAACTTTTTTTTTGACAGAGTTTCACTCTGTTGCCTAAGCTGGAGTGCAGTGGTGTGAGCTCAGCTCACTGCAACCTCCACCTCTTGGGTTCAAGCAATTCTTGTGCCTCAGCCTCCCAAGTGGCTGGGACTATAGGTGCACACCACGTCCAGTTATTTTTTGTATTTTTAGTAGAGATGTGATTTTGCCATGTTTGCCAGGCTGGTCCTGAACCCCTGGCCTCAAATAATCCACCTGCCTCGGCCTCCCAAAGTGCTAGATTACAGTTGTGAGCCACTGTGCTGGGTCCCAAAGTTCTTGCATGCTGCAAACACGCCTGGATCCTTCCAGACAGAAAGGCTTCCCTAAAGCTGCTCCGTTTGTCTCAAAGGTCACATATCTTTGCTTATAGATAGCTAGGTGATTACAGAGGTCTTTGGAGACGAGATGATTTCTTAGTAGAGATACTAAGGATTAGTAATGGAAGATCCCTAGGCTGTAAGCATGATGGAGGCATCACATAATCTGGCAAGGTTCAGTCATGAAAAACTTATCATTTTATAGTAAATAGCTTGGATTTTATCCTGAAGATGATCAAACCATTTTAGCCATAGGTTGTTGTATGTACAAAAGTTTGGGGGAATGAATCATCATGGGTTAAAAATATCTTTTATTAGTTAAAATCATGGCTCTTATACAAATATGAAATGAACACGTCAAAAATTTTAAACTTATTAATTAATGAGGGAACTGATAAGATACCACAACTGATTCAAATAGAATTAAAAAAAACCACATGCAGGAGTGTTAAGACAGGTTTACAAATAGAGGCAAGACTGGTCAATATCCAAAGGACAATAATCAACTGCATCTCTACCAGATACAATTCATTTGCATTAATATAGGCCTGGAACAGTTGCATTGAAATCAGTTTTTTATAACTTACAGGGTTGAAAAATAACTCCAATACAGTGAAAAGTAAGGATAATCTAGAAGAGCATGCTAGTGAGGACAGCCAGTAATCCCGTTTTTATTCTCATTTTAAAGACTTTCACAATCATTCCTGACTCATTTTATATACAAAGGATTATAAATAATTTATTTTTGTGAAGTATAATATATGATAGGAAGAGTGGTGGAAAATAAAGCTTGAGATTTTTGGCAGAGGTAGGTCATGAAGGGCCTTTCATGTTATACTAAATCTTGGATTTCATGTTGAAGGTGATGAAAGAACCACTGAAGGACCTAAGCAAGGGGCTTTTCCATACCTTACTTGTATGTTACTATTATAACAGCAGTTTATGCCTTGAGATAAGCATTCCTAGGGAGTATTTCAGGCCAATTGTGACGTTCTCTTGGGTTCAGCATTTTCACAAGGCGAAATGAAGATTAGTTGGACATCTGCAAGTATGCTAAGTGTTGGAAGCACATCCGTACCCAATATTTAAGCAATCCCTGGTCTTAAAAACAAACAAATATCTACTTTGTATTAGTTGTCTGCTACTGCAGGGGTCCCCAACCCCTGGGCTGTAGACTGGTACCTGGTAGTGGCCTGTTAGGAACCAGGCCACACAGCAGGAGGTTAATGGCCAGCAAGCAAGCATTACCACCTGAGCTCCACCTCCTTTCAGATCAGCAGTGGCATTAGCTTCTCATAGGAGCACGAACTCTATTGTGGACTGCATATGTGAGGGATCTATGTTACTTGCTCCTTATGAGAATCTAATGCCTGATGATCTGAGGTGGAACAGTTTCATCCTGAAACTACCCCTCACTTTTCCAACTCCAGGATGCACCATCTATGGAAAAATTGTCTTCCACTAAGCCAGTCCCCTAGTGCCAAAAAGGTTGGGGACCGCTGTGCTACTGTATAGCGAATGACCCCCAAACTTAGTGGCTTAAAATGGAAATAAATATTTATTATCTTGCTCTTTCTTTGGGTCAGGAATTCAGAAACAATTTAGTTTGAATCTTCTGGCTTGGAGTCTCTCATGAAGTTTTAGTCAAGATGTTCCCTGTGTCTGCAGTTATCTAAAGCTTGACTGGAGCTAAAGGATACACTTCTGGTCAGGCTTTCCAGGGTGCCTCACTTATTAGGCTGGCAAATTGTTTGTTGGTGTGAGGGCTGTTTCTCTCCATATGTGCTTTCCCACACAGCTGCTTGAGTGTCCTCGTGACATGGCAGCTAACTTCCCCCCAGTGGAGCAATCCAAATAGAAACAGCCAGGTGAGAGTAATTTTTTAATTTTTTTTATGACCCAGCCTCAGAAATAACAGGACATCACTTCTATCACATTCTATTTACTAGAAGAAAGTCATGAAATCTGGTCCTCATGCAAGTGGTGGAGAATCAAACTTTTATGTTTTTTTCAGATGGGGTTTTACTATGTTGCCCAGGCTTGTCTCAAACTCCTGGCCTCACGTGATTCTCCTGTGTTGGTCTCTCAAAGTCCTGGGATTACAGGCATGAGCCACTGTGCTTGGCATAGGCTCCTTTTCAAGAGAGGAGTTTCAATGAAATTACTAACAAATTTTAAATCCACCATGTGTATGATTAACTGTAACTCATCTTTACCAGTTATTTATATTACCATAGTTGTATCAAAACCGTGCACACCAACACTTTTTGATTAATTCTAATTGGAGCAAGAAATGAATATTTAAAAATTGCTCCCCACTACATGACCACTGTGGGTTGACACAGTTACAAGCTGAGTTTTATTACTGTACCCACATAGAGCAATATCCATATTGTGTTTATATACATCAGTGCATAGGAAGAGGCCACCCTTTCAAAATTTACGCAAGTGACAGCTTTATTGGCATCAAGCTTCAATTTAGAGTGCACTGGAGATTTCCAGCTGCACTCATCCACCTTCACATGCGAAACTCTCGGAGAATCCATCAAATCCATAGATTTGTCTTTTTTATTTTATACTAAAAATATTACTGGCATATGACTTGTCGTATATATTCCTGTAAGTTAATAAAATGAACATACCTACATCCAGATATTCATTCCTGGATTTTGCCTAAGTGGCTTCCATTTTGTGTAAATGTTAATGCTTGAATCTTAACCAGCTACCTGCTGACCCTGTGCATTTTCACTTTCGATGTTTTCAATGTTAATTTCACAAGCAAAGTACTCTTTGGAAATAAGTTGCATCTGTTTAATATACAGGGTTGTGGCAAAAAGGCAGAAGAGTTACCTTCCACTTGCTCGAGGGAGCAGGTAGCCAGCCAATATTACACGTCGTCTCACTGGCTGTGCGGGGCCTTGATGACAGGTCCCTATGAGCTTGTTGACAGCAGTTTCCTGCTAAGAAGCAGCCCCCTATACCATATGTTTATTTTTGGCTGAGAAAATCCCTCAAGCAGTGAATTCTAACACTCTTGGGTACCTCTAATTATCTGAAGGGATACGGGAAAAATTCTCAGTCTAGTTTCTAAAACTAAAATCTATCTTAATTCATCTTTATTAAAATTTGTGAAATCAGTAATTGATTTCAGAGAAGAAGGATGATAGAGGGAGTAGCTGTTCAGAAATTGAAGAAAGAGTAGCTGGTCAATTCTTAAACTTGAGAATCAGGGCCTGAGAAGCAGAGAGACAAGTAGGCTTTTTTGAAAGTATTCAGATCTTAGACCTTGCTTGTCTTGGTCTCTGACATGCCTTTTGTGGCATATTCTGGAAAGTGCTAACTTCTCTAACCTGACCAGGAAGTTAGAAATAGTTCCATATGGCCGAGCATGGTGGCTCACGCCTTGTAATCCCAGCACTTTGGGAGGCTGAGGCGGGTAGATCACGAGGTCAGGAGATCGAGACCATCCTGACCAACATGGTGAAACCTTGTCTCTACTAAAAGTACAAAAAAATTAGCTGGGCCTGGTGGCACGTGCCTATAGTCCCAGCTACTTGGGAGACTGAGGCAGGAGAATCTCTTGAATCCAGGAGGTGGAGGTTGAAGCGAGCTGAGATCGTACCACTGCACTCCAGCCTGGGTGACAGAGAGAGACTCTATCTCAAAAACAAAAACAAAACAAGAAAACAAAAATAGTTCTATATGGTCACTGTTAAAATTTGAGCAATAAACTTTGTTTAATAGCTTTGCTTAATGTTGGTTTATGAATCAGGTATGATGTTGATTGATTTAATTCTGCAACACAGCAGAAATTACATTGAAATGTCCTTCTGATTTCATGTGTAAAAAGTGGGCAACTGCATGATAGAATTCAAGCTGAACTCCCTGTCTGTGTACTCACAAGCAAGCACTCTTACTGAGATGTAATATTAAATGTGCCTTACAGTTTTATCAATAGGTAGTGATGGACGGATTTGATTTAAAAGAAATTTTGATTTTTAAATACATTTAAAAATGTATTTGTTACTATGTATTTCAAATATAAGGAGCTTACTCTCCACCTTTTATTTTATTTTATTTTCGAGATGGAGTCTTGCTGTGTCACCCAGGCTGGAGTGCAGTGATGCAATCTCGGCTCATTGCAACTTCCACCTCCTGGATTCAAGTGATTCTCCTGCCTCAGCCTCCTGAGTAGTTAGGATTACAGGTGTCCGCAACCATGCCTGGTGAATTTTTGTATTTTTAGTAGATATGGGGCTTTGCCACACTGGCCTGGCTGGTCTCGAACTCCTGACCTCAAGTGATCCACCTGCCTCAGCCTACCAAAGTGCTGGGATTACAGGTGTGAATGACTGTGCCTGGCCTACACCTTTTATTTAATAGAGACAGGGTCTTGCTATGTCCTAGGCTGGCACTGAACTCCTGGACTCAAGTGATCCTTCTGCCTCAGCTTCCTGAGTAGCTGGGCTTACAAGTATGTGCCAATGTGCCCAGCCTCCACCTTTATTTATGTCCTAATTTAGATATGAATTTAATTAGATTTGTCCTTGACAGTTGATTTTGTATCTTCTTATTGTCTTTGTTAATGATATTAGAGAGATGATAATCCCCAAGAACATGTGAAATGGAAGCATATTTCTTAACCATATTATTTTCTGAGAGCCTTGTGTATTAACATGTCTGATGCTACCTTCTGTTTCTTGAGAGGTTCTGAGAACCCCTACTCTCATACTAAAACTTGTCTCTTTTAATGCTCTCTGAAATCCCCCCAAATAGCTTCTCACTAAAGGATCTCTTATTGTGTCACTGTTTAGGGCATTTAGATATTCAGGCAATGCACTAGAGTTTTTCAGTGTATTTGATTAATCCAGGATTGCCCAGAGATTTAAGGAAACAGGATTTAAAATAGATCTACTTTTAGTGTTTATTAGTCTGTTTTCATGCTGCTGATAAAGACATACCTGAGATTGGACAATTTACAAGAGAGGTTTGACTGGACTCACAGTTCCACGTGTCTGGGAAAGCCTCACAATCATGGCAGAAGGCAAGGAAGAACAAGTCATGTCTCACATGGATGGCAGCAGGCAAAGAAAGAGAGCTTGTGTAGGGGAATTCCTCTTTATAAAACAATCAGATCTTTTGAGACTTACTCACTGTCATGAGAACAGCAGGGAAAGACTTGCCCCCATGATTCGATTACCTCCCACCAGGTCTCTCCTACAACAGCTGGGAATTCAAGTTGAGATTTGGGTGGGGACACAGCCAAACCATATCACAATGTTACAAAAAAAAATACTATAAATCAGCATCACATTATTTACCTTTAAATGTAGGATGTTGGAAGACCTTAGACCTTCTATATTTCAGAGTTCTTGCACTCTTTTTTTACCATTCAGTGAGAAAAATGTTTGATGGATACTGTGTTGAGTACAATGGGAACTGTTTTATTGAGCAGGCAGCTCTGTCTAGAATCTTCACATTTCAGCCTTTGGATAGAGGCTCATGGACAGTGCTATTCTAGATTGTAAAACCATATAGATTAGACCACCATAGGCAGAGAGGATACACCACATTTTGTTTATCCATTACTGATTGATGTTTTTTCCCCCCAGTTTTGGGCTCTTATTAATAATCCTGTTATTGCTGAGAGAGAAGGAAGAAAGGAACCAGCTAGGCAGATAGTTAGGGCAAAGAGTCCTTGGCAGAATTCCTTTTCTAACAAAGAGCAGCCTGGAAGATGGGGCTGCAAACATAGATAAGGAGTAAGTTCTAACACAGAGAGGGACCCTCCTGCGTAATCAGCAATCTTCACATCCATTTGTTGGGCCCCAGTAAGCACAGTGGGCCCTAGTGAGCACATTCCTTTCCTTTTTGGACATTCTTAGATAAGGAAGCTTGCATGAGCAGGGGGGTGCCTGCAGCTGCACCTGTAAGAGGAACTACTTTTGGCCAGGCATGTCCACCATGGAGGATTCTGCCCCCTTAACACATGCACAGTAAAAAACATAAGCAACATGGAGTTACTTAGGCCAAGGACCTGCCTGTGCAATAAAAGGTTGGGGTAGGGGCTGCCAGAGACTCTCACCCTATGCAAATGACACACCTAGTTCTAACTGGTTTTTCGTGCCTTATATAGATGAGATACCCCCTCCCCACTAGCTTGTTTATAAAAACCCTTGTATTTCACTGTGAAATGGCAACCATTTTTTGGGACCCCTCTCTGTGGCAGAGGGCTTTCTCTCTTTCTCTCACTTATTAAACTTCTGCTCTAACCTCACCCTTGGAGTGTCTGCATCCTTGATTTCCTTGGCCACGAGACAAAGAACTTTGGGTGGCACCCCAGACAATGAGACGTCTTCATTGCCATTTGGATAGAAGTCTTTTTTGCCTTTTATTTTCATTCTGAATTTTTATTGTGGGAAATTTCATATATACATAAACCAAAGTAAGAAAAACAATGTAATAAATTCTCCTGTGCCCATGATCCAGGTTTAACAATTATGCATTTATGGCCAATCTTGTTTCTTTTCTACCCCACTCACTTTCCCTACATCAGTGTTATTTTGAAACAAATCTCTGATGTAATATCATTCTATTCATAAATATTACAGTACCTGTCTCTAAAAGATAAGCCCCTCTTCTAAAAACATTACTATAGACCATCAGCATATTGAAAAAATTACACAGATTTTAAAAATTTCCTTATTAGATGTCATCTGTATCCACATTTCCAGTTTTCACATAAATATTATTAAGTTTGATGATTGCTTGAATTAGTATCTAAATAAGATTCACATACTATAAGTGATTAGGATAAGTATTCTACATCTTTTTAAAATCCATAAGTTCCCCCTTCATCTCTGTCTCTTTCTCAGAATTTATTTGTCAGAGAAACTGGATCATTTATCTCTTAGAGTTTCCTGCAGTTTCACGTTCCCTGACTGCATTCCTGTGGTGCAGTTTAACATGTTTCCATGTCCCCTGTATTTCCTATGAAATGGTAGTTGGACCTAGAGGTTTGATCAGATTCAAGTTTCATTAAAAATTTTATACGGTGTGTTGTTTTCCCATCTGCAGGAACATAATGCATGATTTTCTCTTCGTTTGGTGATATTAGCCATCTTTGAACATCATTAATTGATCCTGAGTTCATTAAGAGTTGCAACAGAATGATATTTCAATGCTTCAATAAAGAGAAACTCCTCTCATCTACTATTTGGTTATCAAATGGCAGAGTTAATAAAAGAGAGGAAGATGAATTCTCATTTCTTTTTCTCATCAGTTTTCAAAATAGTAACTTTCTCTAGCATCCACAAAAGGTGACCAGTTCACATCTTTTTAAACATAATGCTCTAGATTTAAATTTAATTACACTTGATCTAATTCCATTTTAATATTAGACACATATATAATAATTTATGTTTTGACTCAAATCTATTTCTATGTCCTCAGAGTTGCTAAGCTTGCCCAGTACAACACAGAGGGACACCAACATCCTCTTCTGTAACCATTGTTTCATGCATCTCCCTTTGCTAGGACAAGGAAAACAATTGTGCAACCAACTGGGTATAGGGTAGAGGAAGTTGGCAGAAAATTCTGATCAAAACTGCTTTCAAAGGGTCATAAGAGAATTTTCTTAAGGTGATGAAACTCTTTTTTTTTTTTGAGACAGAGTCTTGCTCTGTCACCCAGGCTGGAGTGCAGTGGCACGCTCACAGCTCACAGCAGCCTTGACCTCCTAGGGTTAAACAATCCTCCCACCTTAGCCACCCAAGCAGCTGGGCCCATGGGCACATGCTATTACGTCAGGCTAATTTTTCTATTTCTTGTAGAGATGGGGTTTCACAATGTTGCCCAGGCTGGTCTTGAACTCCCTGAGGTCAAGCAGTCTATCTGCTTCACTTCCCAAAGTGCTGGGGTTAGACACATGAGCCACCATACCCAGCCGAAACTTTCTTATACCTTGGTTTTAGTGTTGTCCGTATTTGTCAAAACTCATAGAACTGTACATTTAAAAAGACGAATTACACCTAAAAGAAAATTTCTTTTCTTTAGGTATGTAAATTATATCTAAAAGAAAACCATAATTATTACTTGACTTTAAAAATGTGTCTAGTATAATACATATTTTTTCCTATTTTCAATTTATTTGTAATGCTTAATTAAAAATTATTTTTAAAATGTTTGAATTTGAAAAAAATACATCAATAACTTTAACTTGATTATGATGACTTTATGACTTCAGGTAAATTGCTTTTAAAAAACATATAATGTGAAAATTTAAGTTAGGCCAGGCACTGTGGCTCACGCCTGTAATCCTAGCACTCTGGGAGGCCGAGGTGGGTGGATCACTTGAGGTCAGGAGTTCAAGACCAGCCTGGCCAACATGACAAAACCCTGTCTCTACTAAAAATACAGAAATTAGCTGGGTGTGGTGGCAAGTGCCTGTAATGCCAGCTACTCGGGAGGCTGAGGCAGGAGAATCACTTGAACCCTGGAGGTGGAGGTTGCAGTGAGGCAAGATCACACCACTGCACTCCAGCCTGGGTGACAGAACAAGACTCCATCTCAAAATTAAAAAAAAAAGAAAAATTAAGTTAGATAAGATTCAGCGGTTTCCAAATTTTGATGCACATTAGAATCGGTCAAGAACTTTTAAAATCTTTCTTCCTGGAATGTTTGGGAGTGGAAACCTGGCATTAGGATTTAAAAATGTTTCCCTGGTGCTTCCCTGGTGATTCTAGGGAAATAGTCCAGGTTGAGAACCATTGCTATAGGGTCTTTGCTTGTTTTCAATTTTGGCTGTATGTTGGAATCACCTAAGGACTAAGGGGCCTTTAAAAGCTATTGATCTATGGGCTGACCCTCCCCAAATTAGGATTTGCGCTGCCTGGGTTGGGGGCCTGAGTGCTGAGAGTTTAAAAAGCTCCCCAGGTATTTCTGGTATGCAACCAAAGTTGGGAACTACTGGTCTATACAGTGTACCTTCTAAAGCTATGTAGAATTTGCTGCTCCGCTGCCACTTCCATTGGTCCCCAGACTAATAGCATCAGTGTTACCTGGAAATATATTCTCAAATCTCACCCCAGACTTACTGAATGAAAAACTCAGAAGGTGGGGCCAAGAAATATTTGTGTTTCAAGCTCTCCAGCTTCATCTGATATACAGTACAGTTTGAGAAGCACTGCTTGGGGAGATTTGGTGGCCATTTTTTAGTTATTGGTGGCAGAACTGGACTCTCACTGCTAGAACCTGAGGGAGGCTCCTGTGTGGATTGGGCCATTCTAGCATCTGAAACCAGGTCAAAGATACTGGAGAATTATTTTAATATTGTTTTGACATATTTGATTGCTCCTGTGCTGAAGTGGCATGAATGTTGTGGAGCTCTAAGAATGGCCATCCCATTCATGTAGAGTTATTTTAACAAACTAGGGAAAATGCAAACAATAGTATCTTTTAGATGCACTAAATTACACTGCATTGCTATTAATATGGCCCAGTTCTCTGTGATTCTGTTTTAGAATCTGCAGGTCTTTCTTTGTTAGATCTCCTTTGATTTTGTTTTTTTTAAAGTGAAAGCTCACCTTGAAAGAGAACCACATTTATAATAGAAAGTCCGGAGACTTCAGTGATTCTTTATCACAGTGTCCTCTATTTTAATATTGCTCAGATTTTAGGTTTTATTGTGACTTCATAAAATGTTTAAAAAGATAATTTTCTTCAACTGCATTTTATACTGATTTAGAAAGACCTAAACATGTGCATCTTAGAAAACAGTGCTATATGAAGGATTTTTTTTCTTCGTATAGGCTGGATAAGACATGTATCCAATCACTTAAAGTCTATGGTGCAGGGTGGCAGTGGAAACAGATAACTTTGAAATGGAGCTATCTTATGGTTTGTTGTAAACAGGCATAAAAAGTAAAATTGACTAAAAACTCTTAATAAAGAAAACCCAAACTGAAGATAAAAAATTTGAGTATCTCCAGTAATATCTGACACTTGACTTCTTTCTCCAACAATGGAAGACCTGCAGATCCTAAACAGAATCATACTTTCCCTCTTTCTCTCCACTCAAATATTTTAATATTTCAAATATCTAAATAGAAGGATGAAGCAGTAAAACATTTTTCAAAGTAGTACCAGCCACCATGCTAAGTCTGTTTGCCACCTAAATATTGAACTTGAGGTTTGAATTGCCCTAACATAATCTTATGCTTTTTTTTTGCATTTCATCTCAATCCAATCTGCTTGTTTGTAGATCAATAACAATAATTTGGGAATAATGATTTAAATAAGAAACTTCAGTGAATGAGCTGATGATTACAAGGAGATTAAGATTTTGAACTGTTACTGTGAAACTTTTAAAAAACATCCTGAAAGGTTAATGTGTAAAATTTAAATCCCCATGTCCTAAATAGTTTAATCTGAATATTACCTTTAGGTAAATAGGGGAAATAACAATTAGACTACTTTGTTAGAATAATGTGGGTTTGGGATGGCAGCTGAGGTCAAGAAATGGAATTGAATATTTAAAAAAGTCGGTGGTAGTAGAACTGAATTTAGGCTTGGTGTCTATGAGTCAGAATGAAAATCTTTGTTGGTGAAAGTTTCTGTTCATTTCTTACACTGAAAGGATGTTTCCCAAACTAAATTGTGGGCTGCAGTTGTCATAGAAACTAATAGGCACTTTGTTTTGTCAAAAACACTTGGCTTTTTTCCATTTTTGGCTTTTCACCTGGGCTATTACATACGTACTACATATCTATTGATGAATAACAAACAAGTTACCCTGAAACTTAGCTTAAAACAATAAACATTTCTCATCTCACACAGGAAGTGACTTAGCTGGGTGGTTCTGACTTGGTCTCTCATGAGGTTGCTGTCAGGTTGTCTGCTGGGCTGAAGGACATTCGGAATACCTTCTCTGTAAGTGAGGCTCTAAGATAAGCTGCGCCAGCTGCAACTTTTGGAGGGCCTATGGGAGAATTCTCCAGGGTGGCTCTGGGCTTTGACATAGTGATGGGAATGTGGTTGTGTGAACAGCAGGTACAGGATTAGCTAAGTCTCTTGGGATGTGCAGAACTAAGCAGCCTCATTCTGTAAACATGGAAACCAGTTTAAAAAGAACCAAAGGGATGTGTGTTCTCTTGTGAGAACTAAAATAAGGTCCACT
Source organism: Pongo abelii (assembly GCF_028885655.2). NCBI lineage: Eukaryota > Metazoa > Chordata > Mammalia > Primates > Hominidae > Pongo > Pongo abelii. The sequence continues at coordinate 134,418,972 of NC_085928.1, read as the reverse complement.
TACAGTGTTTGTATTGGGGGATACAGATTTTTGCTTAAATTTAACTTTGGACTTACTTTTGCTGACTGACATGCTGACTTTGACCAAAGAATTTGGATTTTCCCCCTTTCTTTGTTGAGATATGGAAATTTATAGGTATTGCAAAGAAGGAAAAGGGTATGTGCACGCGTAAGGTGTGTATGGATATGTCAGTAGATGGAATATGCAGAGGGCTTGAAAATAAAGTACAAAAAAAGAAGAGAATAATGGAAGAACTTGAGAATTATGACTTTAATCTCTTAGAATTTAATGCAAAGCTAAATTTAGCTAAACAGATATATGTTTATGGAAAATTGTGTTTATTTCACACAATTCCACCCATTTTCAGATTCTTTAATTTCAACTTTTAATCTCTGTCTTTCATGAAGATAAAGTCTGTGCCTTTTAAATTTTTTGTGCCCATATGTTTATCAGATAATATTATGGCATATGAAAAGACTCAGCTACCAAATGCATGGAGTTTTGCTTGCAGAAAGAAAGCAATGTTTGTTGGTGGCCTATTTTGTATCTTTACTTCAGAAAGGGTCTATATTGTATCTTTTGAACTTCCTAAAGCCAAAAACTGCATTTGTGCCCTATTTCCTGGTGAGATAATAGATTACATTTACAAGGCTGGGGCTAGTTCCTTGGAAACATTTCTAACATTTTTAGGTCCTAGTTTTTCATTATCAGTGTGTCCCTTTTTATTATGCCACTAGTTTTGTGTCAGTAACGCATAAACCAAAGCCAAAAAGAAAAAATAACAACAACAAACATCTATGAAATAGACTCCTGGGCCAGGCGCGGTGGCTCACGCCTGTAATCCCAGCACTTTGGGAGGCCGAGGCGGGCGGATCACGAGGTCAGGAGATTGAGACCATCTTGGCTAACATGGTGAAACCCCGTCTCTACTAAAAATACAAAAAATTCGCCGGGCGCAGCTACTCAGGAGGCTGAGGCAGGAGAATGGTGCGAACCCGGGAGGTGGAGCTTGCAGTGAGCCGAGATAGCGCCACTGTAGTCCGTCCTGGGCGAAAGATCGAGACTCTGTCTCAAAAAAAAAAAAAAAAAGAAGAGAATATAAACTCCTGAATTGTGTTGGAAAACAGGAGACATGTCTTTGCATCACGTATTCACGTATTTCAGCCTGTCAAAAACACTTGGCTTTTTTCCATTTTTGGCTTTTCACCTGGGCTATTACATACGTACTACATATCTATTGATGAATAACAAACAAGTTACCCTGAAACTTAGCTTAAAACAATAAACATTTCTCATCTCACACAGGAAGTGACTTAGCTGGGTGGTTCTGACTTGGTCTCTCATGAGGTTGCTGTCAGGTTGTCTGCTGGGCTGAAGGACATTCTGAGACTAACGGATCTGCTTCTGTGTGGGTGACAGGTTAGTGCTGGTTTTGGAAAGAAGGCCTCAGTCCTTGCCATGGGGACTCTCCATAGGGCTGATAGAGTGTCCTCATCACATGGCAGCTGGCTGCCCCCAGAGCGAGTGATCCAGGAGAGAGCAAAGTAAAACCCACAATGTTCATGACCTAATGTAGGAAGTCACACAGTCATTTTCACAACATTCTCTGGTTACACAGATCGGACACATTTATTATATGACAAAAGGTGTGAATATCAGGAGATGGGGATTGTTGAGGGCCATCATGGAGGCTGGTTACCACCACCACATAGATGTCCAAAAGTCATGAAGGAAAATGAGACTAGGGCTATGGGTCTGGAATCTTCCAAAAGACTATAAAAGTAGATTTTCTCTATTTTAGGAAACATGCAGTCTAATTATTTTAAGTCTCATGTTTAGAATTTTGCACTCTTCTCTTGGCTTAAAAAAGAGAAGGGGATTGAGGACAGGTCTATAATTTTTAGGTCAAATCACATAAGGGTCAGAAGGGAACTAACACTCTACCACTGGTCAGGCACTTTACATGAATTCTGTCACACTTCACAACAGCCCTCGGAGGTGAGTGGTATTAGTCCCACTTGCAGATTCAAAAATTACGTTCCAGAGAAGTTTAGTAATTTTCTCATCGCCACACAGGTACTAAGTAGTTGAGCCCTCATTCAAATCCCGGTGGCTTTGGTGCTAAAGTTTGTGAGTTTCTTATTACATCATACAGTAATGGGCAGTACACTCCAGGTGGGTGGGCACCAGTGCCCGCCACCTTCACTGGTGAATACAGAGCACCTTGCATGCACATAATAGGCAAATTATAGATATTTGTTGAATATGTGAAATTAATTAATGTCTGTATATACTGAAATTACTACCTGAGATATTTATTTTGATCCCCAGAGATGGTCTTTTAGATAAACTCAAGACTTCAGACTTAGTGGAATTATATTCCAGCACATTTGGAAAAGCAATCTGCTTAAAACTAGATGAAATGGCATGTACAAATGTGGCTAGTAGTGTCTGACAAGCATTAGGTGCTCAAAGACTATTTTACTCTCCACTTTGCAATTGTGGAAATTTTGTTCAAGTTGCATAATTAAGAAAACTCATAAATTTTCAAACATAATGAAAAAAAGAGAAACATCCTACTTTTCCATAAAAAGGAAAAATATGGATTCTGAAGACCGCTAACTTTGTCTGCAAAGAGCTGATTGATAAATGAGTGATTTAGCTGCTCCTAGAAAACAGTGAGCATTTGGTCTACTGGCAAGCCAACCTTGTCCTGAATTGACTTTTTTGTTTTCCCTAACAACTTTTCTATATTTATCTCCTCCATCCTGCTTCTTCCCCCGGTTTAGCAATGTGAGTTATGATGGGGTGTTTAGGAATCCCCCAAGGTGGCTTGGCCACTAGAAGGGCTTGAGACTAAAGGTCAGCCACATGGACAGTCCCAAGCCCAAATAAAAACTACGGACCAAGGCTTAGGTGAGTTCCCTCATTGGCAATGCTTCATGCATATTGTCACAGATAGTTGCCAAGAGAATGTGGTGTTGCCCTTGACTCCACTGCAAGGTGACAACTGGAGAGTCTGTGAATGGGACTCGCCTGGATTTTTCTCCATGTGTCTCTTCTCTTGGTTGATTTTAATCTGTATCTTTTAACTCTAATAAAATACAACCTTAGTATAACAGCTTTCAGTGAGTTTGGTACGTCCTTCTAGTTAATTATTGAATCTGAGGGTTGTTTTGGGAACCCTGAACTTGTGGTTGGTGTCAGAAGTGAGGGTGGTCTTGGCGACTTCCCTAACCCCTGCAACTGATCATCCAGTTGCACTTTTAAGAAAACCTGAACACCTTACAGTGGCCTTTGGGGTCCTAAGCAGTAGTCTTTATCCACCTGTCTGACGTTATTTTGTACCACATCCATTCTCCCTCATTACCTCCAATCCCATTGTTCCTCCGTTTGGTTTTCAAACATGTCCGCAAGTGTCTTGATACATAGTTTCTTCTGTTGCATCTCTCTGGCTTCAGGTATTTACAGGACTGATTGTTTTATTAAGGTATTAATTAAAATTATCACTTATTCCAGTAAGTCCCATAGAAGGCAAAATCCTTGACTATTTTGTTCATTGTTGTGTCCAAGTGCTTAGAACAGCCACTAGCACGCATTGGGCATTCATTAAATATTTGTTAAATAGAGTCATCAAACGTATTTCCTTTTGAAAAAGCAGAGTAAATAAGCTGTCAGGTCAAGAAACTATTAGAAGCCATAGTGTATTTTATATTAAAAGATGTAAACAAACCACCTCTCAATATACTTGGACTTAAGCATGGCTGGTAGAGAATTGATAAATGAATCAATTTTCACTTGGTGGCTTACCTTAAGAGTTTCTCTAGCATTTTAATTAATGGGTTGGTAGAAAGATATGTACATCAAATTTTTAGATAAAAGAAAACAATACTTGAAAGGATCAGAACAGGTAGAACAAAGGAACAGAGACTATTAAACATAAACTTGAATTAGGATAAATTTAAATTATCACATTCAATTTAAAAAATAAAGTTGGCTGGGGGTGGTGGCTCACACCTGTAATCCCAGTACTTTGGGAGGCCAAGGTGGGTGGATCACCTGAGGTCAGGAGTTCAAGACCAGCCTGGCCAACATCATGAAACCCCGTCTCTACTAAAAATACAAAAAATTAGCCGGGCATGGTGGTGGGCGCCTGTAGTTCCAGCTATGTGGGAGGCTGAGGCAGGAGAATCTCTTGAACCCGAGAGGTGGAGGTTGCAGTGAGCCGAGATTGCACAATTGCACTCCAACCTGGGTGACAAGAGAGAAACTACATCTCAAAAAATAATAACAATAATAAAATAATAAAAAAATAAAGTTGAGGAAAAATCTTATAAGTCCCCATTCTGTAAAAATGGCTAAGGAAACCGGAGTTATTAAATTTAAAAAAGAGAAGATTTAGGTAGATACGATAATTTATATTTAAAAGCTATCAAGTGGAACAGAGATTGGATTTATTTTGTGTAATTCTACAGCTACTAATAAAACAAAGACTTGGAACTTTTGAGGAAAGATAGACTTTGATAAGGAAGAATATTCTGGCAGAGCTGTTCACAGTAAAATGGGGAGTGTGAGAAGGTACTGACCTATTTTGTTGCCATATAATGGATTTAAACCTTATCTGGGTAACCATTTGCTAGGTAGACTGATGGAAAGATGAACTCCATGCTTTTTTTTTTTTGAGCCTTGCTCTGTCTCCCAGGCTGGAGTGCAGTGGCGCAATCTCGGCTCACTGCAAGCTCTGCCTCTCGGTTTCACGCCATGCTGGGATTACAGGCGTGAGCCACTGCGCCCAGCTGAACTCCATGCTTTTTAAAGACCTTCACAAGTCTCTGAGTTCTTGTAGTTTAGGAAATCTAGGGACCAGTTTCCAAGATCTTAGGGAATCCAAGGATCAGATCCTTAAGACAAGATATGTCAAAGTCAATAGTGGCAGATTCCTCAAAGGATAAATACTCTGTCCACAAATTCTTTGACATTCCTCTCAAAATAGAGGCCAGCCTTAGGGACTCACGTCTAACAGGTGGAATGCAGCGTGCTGCATGATTTGTGAGGCTAGAGAAGGTTAGAGAAGGTGAAATAGCTTTCATCTGACTTTCTCTTGGAACACTCTCCTTTGGAACCCAGCCTGTGTTCGTGTCCAGAATTATATTTACTGAGTGACTTTGCCTAAGGCATTTAATTCTCTCAAATTTAGCAGTCACATGGCAAGATCACGTGTTGGTATTTCCAGCCACATCTCCAGCTAAGGTCTCAGCTGAGAGCCAGCATCAACTGCCTAGCATGTGAATGAGTAAGCGAGTCTTTAAATGGTTCTATTATCCAGCCTTTGAGCCACTCCAGCTGGGGCCATTTGGAGCTGTGACAAGATGGCACCATCAAGCCCTGCCAAAATTGCAGGATTGTTCTGTGTTTTAACCATTTTACCTTAGGCGAGGTATGGTGAGGCCAGACAGAGATCAAGAAAGAGAAGCTGGAAAAAGTTTTACAATTTTGTTACATTCATTGTTCCCTGAGAACACAGTATGCCATGCAGGGCCACTCTGTGGCACAAGCACCGGGATTGGTCGTGCAGAGAGAGAGAGAGGGGAACTCTGGGAAAGTGCTTTTATTGCACTGTGGGGTTTCTGTGGGAGAAAAAAAGGTGAGATAGGGCAAGTAGGCTTTGGATTGGCTAGTTGAATATTAGGAATAAGTGGGCTGATTGAATTGAGGAATCAGGGGCCTCTGAGGCATAAAGACTGTCTTCAGTTTTCTGGTATATGGTTCTGAGGTGATTAGGATGGGTGTGCAGTGGCCCAGAATGAGAGAGCCTAATAAGGGAGATGCTTGAAGAATTGATATAATTGCTCAGGAAGGGGAACTGACCAGCCTCTAGCCTGAGCCTCAAAACTGGGCTAAGACAGCATTTATAAAACTATAATGCAGTGAGCAAAATAAATATTGGCATCATTTTAAGCCATCGCTTTGAGTAGTGTATTGTGTATCAATAGATAATTGGAGCTTTCTGACTTTTGGTAGTTGTAGAAACTCACAAGATGAAGAGTCTGTTGTGCTCTTCTAGACATAGAGAGAATGTCATATCCCTGTCAGCTTCTAGGACCCTTCTGGGTCCCTGAGTTAGAGTTCTTCCCTGGATGTGATTTACTGAGTCATCACATGGGCCCTAAAGCCTGGCCCAAACTGTGGCTCTTGTGAAGCCCCGAGGATGGGCTTTCTGTAGGTCTTCATGGGACAGCAGTGAGAGAGGAGCTTCCTGGATGTCAGAGAAAGAAGGTCTGTCTTAGCTCACTCTCAAGAGTAAAGGTATCTGTCTTAGTTTGGGTTCACCTCAATGTAAAGCTTGAGAAATGAATTTGGGTGCTTATAGTTTATTTGGGGAGGATCCCAGAAAGCAGTAGTGAGGGTATGAGAAGAGTTAGACAAGGATGGATGAAAACCCAATGTAAGGGAGTGAAACAAGGACTTGATTCTCCTGGGGTCTTCTGAGAAGCATACTTTGCAGAAGCATCCACCTGTAGGATAGGAGTCAGAGACATTTATCTAGCCCCCCTCGTTTCCCTGTAGGTTGAAGGCTATCTCTGAGAGCAAACTTTGAACTATGCTTGTCCTTGGTCTGAGCAGGCTTCTATGGCATTGCATCAGAAAAGGCCTTTTGGCAGAAAGAAGAAAGATGGGTGGCATGCCCTTGATGCCCTCAACCTGAGGGTAGTCTGAGCTCATGTGGATTTTTGCTAAGGCTGAAATTCAAGGTGTCCAGGGTGATATGCTATGAAACACCGAGGTATCTGCTACAAAGTCAGGATAGGAAAATTTACTAAAATTGGAGTTAAAGGTCTGAGTTCCAGATCATAATTATACTAAGCAACCATGGCCAAGGCACTTAGCTTCCAGATTTAGTTCTCTCATATATAAAATGAGGATAACATTATTAGGTGACATTTTTGCGGAAGAAACAAAGCCAGGAACAGTGAGTCACAAGGAGAGGTGAACTGGCTGGCTGTCAAGGGGCCTCTGGAGGAGGTGTTACCATGGGGCATTTGCCATAACCTATGGCAACTAGGGTTTTCTGTATTCTCAGAGTGGCATCTTCTTTCAAGACAAGGCTTGTAACCAAATTTGTAAAGATTGACGTATAAATCAGCGTAAAAGTTTATTAGTTTAGAATGATAAATGTGAAAGTCACTGAGCATGGACAGTGCTATTCTTTGGCTAGGCCATACTGTCTTTGAAGGCAAGCAATTTTGGAAGTTCAAAGTCAGGAAGTTATTAAGTGAGAATAGGATCCAAATAAAGATAATTAGTTATGTGGCTGAATTTTGGAGCACCAGGGTAAGGGTAGCCTCATGTATCGTTTTCTGTTACAGGAATATTCCTCTCCCTTGAATAGGCATCAGCTTCTCTGACTTGTCCAGTGATTTTTATTATAAAGGTCATTATAATGACTGAAGTATTGGCAAATATCTTCAAACTTGTCTTATGCGTGTCTGGGATTCAAATGACTTTTATAAATCGTCTTTGCATGTCTCTATCACTATGCATTGTATTGATTTTGCAGTGCAACTCTCAGAGGGAAAGGGTTTTTTTCTTTTTTCTCTTTTTTTTTTTTAACCAAACTCTTCAGGGGACAACTCATCCACTATACTGCCTGACAGGGTTATTGTAGAGATTAAAGGACATTGTTAAACTGATAAATACTGTGAGTTACTCTTGACATTATTAGATCATGGACTCCAGTAGGCAGTAATGGGCTCCGGCAAGTAGAAGAAAAGAGTTTTATAACCAATGAAATAGAAAAGTATTCTTAAACATTTTTTTTCATTGAAGAGTTAAAGGACTTTTGTAATCATGAATAAAAGAGGTTGTGTTATTTTTTCATTAGCCAAATACTGCACTTAAAACTAGACTACTGTTGATCAAATTATAAACTGACATCCAAAGCACCGTGACGGATTTTATTAGGAATTGTCAAATACAGTGAAGGGGGAAATGACATGTATAAGTCTGGGTTTATGGAACATAAAATATAATTTTTGAATTATTGGAGATAAACTAATTTTTAAAAGCTCAATGTAAGAGGAACATTACTAACCTGGAAACTGGGAGACTAGAGCACTTGCCTTGTTCTGCTGACTAAAGAGCTGTGTGACTTTGGCCAATTGTCTCATGGGAACTCAAGTTTCCTCAACAGTAAAAAGAGGACTAGTTTAGCTAATTCTGTGTATATTTTAGCTCTAAAACTTTTTGGAACAAGTAAAGATTCTTGCGGGTAGGAGCAATAGGAGTCAGATAACTTTAAAAAAGTGTGAATATTTTAGAGGAAAGTAAGAGATGGGAAGAGCTTCAATTGTTGTAAAAGGGAAATTGCTAACCTGTATTCCAGAAAGTTGCAGTCTAACATTTTCAATTTTCTGACACTAAAATACAGAGATAATACTTGAAGAAAAGTTCCTAGGAAGTCCCTAATTATGGTGACCAGCCATCCAAGTTTGCCTGGCACTAAGAAATTTCTCAGAAAGCAGGACTTCCTCTATTAAATTGGGGAAAGTCCTGAGCAAAACAGGACTAATCAGTTTCTTCCTTACTCCTAACATGTAGTCTGTATTATTTCAGTATAGGTTCCAAACTGCCCCCTATGTTGATGGCAGCCAAGTGGTAAGAAAAGTTGCTACTAATAAACTTTAAACCCTACAAATGGTGCTTCTGAAAGGCATATAATACTTAGGTGATGAATAGAGTTTTAAAGTCACAAGCTGGGGAATGTGCATAAAGGAAAGCAGACTAAGAGACAAGAGGCTAGAAACAAGCTTTTTTCCCAGTGTTCTGTATCCAGTAATTTGTTCATTCATATCTTCAGTGTTGTGAGTATACCCTCTGTGTGAAATTCAGTGCTTGTTGCTGGAAATGAAAACGAACAAAAAATTCATCTCTCATGAAATTTATTTTAATCTACCTTGTTGTTATTAAATGTCTCTTCCCATTCGTCTTCCAGAGCACTGTCCTGTAAGTATTCACACATCTCGGTTCTGAGTCCAGGGCCTAGTACTTGGCAGGCACTCAATAACTATTTATTGAATTGAATTTCTGTTATTCCCTTTGTTCTTCTATCTTTAAAAAAAAGAAACTCTCTTTTCCTTTCTTTGTCTCAAATAATTCTACTAATATTTTTTCTCCAGGACTCAAAGCACTTGGCTAACATCTTCTGAAATCTTTATAGCCTGTCTCTGAAATAGATAAGAAGTACAGTGATAGGAATTTTACCTATCACTGGCTATGGTCTCTCTTGGTTCTCTTATATTCTATTACTGATGGTTCATTTGAGCTTCCACAGAAGGTCAAGACACAGTTTAATAGTTCTCATGGCTCATTTTGGGCATCTGCAGGGCAGTAGACTCAGAAAAATATGTGGACTTCAAAGGTACTTATCGGAGGAAATTCAGATCAAAGCAAATAGCACAGTAAATACACCTAGTGTGGGGCTCCTGTTCTACAGCACAGGGCCTATAAAGGTCTCCTGAGGACGTAAGCCAGAAACAGCCACCTGGAGTTGTAATTTTCCAGTCCTTCTGGAGATTTAGGTGAGGTCATTGCTGTGGATTCCATTTTGAAGTTTGGCAGCAGGAAGTGATCTTGGGATTTAACTCTGTCCGAGTGTCACTACACTGAAAAATAGGACAAAATAATAAGACATTTATGACAAGGCTATTTGCTTTTTGCATAATGTATGGAATTAAAAAGCTAAAAATATTACTAAATTTAAAAAATTCCTAATTAATTCCTATCACATTCCAGGGAGAAGATGAGGGTTACGCTAATTTTTCTCTTTTTATAGAAAGGACAATCGGATTTTTTTAGTAACTATTAAGGTTCACACATCAAATTAACAGCAATATACTCACATAGACATCTAACGTGACCACCACAAAACATTTCTTGGTCTCAATGGGTTGTGCATGTTTGAAACTCTCTAAATTGTTGGACTTCGCTCAGATTCTAGGATTACAAGCCATACAGTAGGTGTGCTGTTTAATTTAATTAAATTATCATCAATCAGTGTGACCTGGTATTTGCATTATTAATAGCCTTTATGTTTAGATCTGTCTAGTTGCTCCAATTTAGACAGACAATTTGTGAGTAGATACGCCTTTCTGCAATTGGATAAACTCCTGCACATGGGTAAGAAATGTCTTAAATTTGGAAATAAGCAATTGGAAAATTAATTATCTTGTTAACAAGGCAGCCAGTCCTTCCTTAAGTGTGTGTGTACATGCATCTGAGTGTCTGTCTGTCTGTGTGTTATCTACCTGATTTTATTACAGATCATCAGTAACTCTTAAAAAAAGAAAAAAAAAACCAGAACTGTCTATAATTCCGCAGGGTCTTGATAAGAAAATAAAGTAGGAAGGAGTTAGCTCAGTTACTAATTCTCTTTCACTATACTTTGGAGATATACATGATTAAAACAAGTCTGTCTGTCTGTCTGTCACCTATCTGTCTATCTATCCATCTATCTATAATCTATCTGTCAATCAAGGAGTTAATATATTCATGTGGTTCAAAAATCACAAAGAAAGGCCAGGTGTGGTGGTTCATGCCTGTAATCTCAGCACTTTGGGAGGCTGAGACGGGTGGATCACTTGAGGTCAGCAGTTCGAGACCAGCCGGCCAACATGGTGAACCACCCCCCGCCCCATCTCTACTAAAGTTACAAAAGTCAGCTGGGCATGGTGGTGCGTGCCTGTAGTCCCAGCTATTCAGGAGGCTGAGGCACGAGAATCTCTTGAGCCCAGGAGGTAGAGGTTGTAGTGAGCTGAAGTGGTGCCACTGTACTCCAGCCTGGGCAACAGAGAGAGACTCTGTCAAAAAAAAAAAAAAAAAAAAATCACAAAGTATAAAATAAAGTTCATAGTTACAAGTCTCTCTCCTATTTCTTGTTACCCCTCTGCCAAGACACTGCAGTCATACATAATGATTCTTCTTAATTTCTTGCATCCAGATTTTCAGTTTTAAAAAATTTATTTAAAAGCCAATTAAAATATGGCTTCTTTCCTTCTTTCTTTTACAAAAAGGTAACATATTACAGACACTCTTTTGCAGTTTCTTCACCTAACAAAGTGCTGTATAATGGTGATCTTGCCTTAGCAGCACATAGACAGGTTCCTCTTTTTTACCTAGCTGCATGGTAGTTCATTTTGTAGGTGAATGTTTTTCAAATTTTAATTTACATCAAAGTTACATAGAGGGCTTGTTAAAATACAGATTGCTGAGCTCTACCCTCAAGTATCCAATGAAGAGATCTACGGTGGGGTGTGAGAATTTGCATTTCTGATAAATTCCCAGGAGATGCTGATGCTGTTAGTCTGAGGACCATATTTTGAGAACCACTGCTCTAGATATATTATAATATGTTTAGCCTGATGATAGACAACAGAGATTTCTCCAACCTTTTGCTACTACAAACTGTGAAGGAATGAATATTCTTATTCATATAACCTTTCAAACAAGTATAGGAGTTTTTGTAGGATAAATTTCTAAAAGTGGATTTTCTGGTCCAAGTGTTATATATATTTGTAATCTTGATACAAATTTCCACTATAGTGTCAAATTGGTGGTGATTCCAATGTACACTTCTACCAACAATATATAAAAGTGCCTATTATACCATACCAAAAAAGCTTATTATAAAAACTATTTCTGCCAGTCTAATAGATAAAAAATGGTTTTAATTTGCATTTACCTTTTCATGTAATGAAAAATTATTTGTATTTATTTTTTGAAATTTACTGTCTGGGGTAAGTTCCCTAATTTTTCTAGAATTCCAGTTTCTTTATTTGTAAAATGAGAATATTGGTAATTTTTAGGAATTAGGCAGTTCAAACTGCTGTGGCCTCAAGACTTTATTTTTGGTCCCAAGTAAGTGAATGAATTCTACTTCATCTCATTACATAATTTCATTTATTTGTCCATTTACTTACTCATTAATCATTCAGCATCTATAATATGCTAAGTACAGGACATAAAGAGATGAAAACCTTATTTTTGAGGCATTTACTGTCTACTAGAGGAGACCAACATGCAAACGGTTATGTTACAATAAAATGATGGCTGTTAGGATGGAGAAAAGAGACAGAAACAAGGGGGTGCAGGTCAAAAGCAACACAGGTTTATTGGACGAAGAAACCTGTGGAGGGAGACACCAGCTATGTGGCTGGAGCTCGAGCTCCTCTTACAGACTGGGGCAGTTACAGGTCCAGCTGGGAGAGGTGGAATTGTTGCAAAATGGGATGGGTGGTATGGTTAGCTGCTGATAAGGGAAGAATTTCCTATGGCCAGGCAGTTGGGCCTGAGACCTGCCCGACAATGTGTTTCCCACTGCCGGGAAATTTCCACTCTGGCCAGGGTGTACAAAACGGTGGGATGTTGACAAAATGGCACAGCTTGGGCTAAAAATGGCTGTAACAAATGTCCCTACAAAGCCCAGGGAAATGAAAACCTAATTGTCTCTGGGGGAATCAGGGAAAGCCTCATGCAAAAGATAGCTTTCAAGTGACACTTAATGATAAGGAGGCGTCTGCCAGGTGGACAAGTGGAGGAGGGTATCCAAGGCAGAAGAACAGCTTATGCAAAACCAAAGCAGCATGGGGAAATATGGGTATTCAGGGAACTAATGTAACATTGATTCTTAAACAGAAGGGATGGGAGAAGGGCAACTCTGGTTTTCTAGTTCCCATTTGGGGTGGGAAAATGGTCTCAATTCCTTCAAATTGGCTCTTTCCAAACCCCAGACTATAATATAAATGTTTCCCTCCTATTTCCAGTAACCAATTTTCTCTCTATTAGATCTCTCATCTAGTCCTCTTTTGACCAAGGCGTTTGTGGTTTGAACTCTTCTTTGTCTCAAATGAAGATTTATTTGAGGCCTTGCTGCATGAGCTTGCCAATTTAATGTTCCATCCTCTGCCACATAATTCTTAATGAGAGAGTCAGAGGTTAATAGAAAAATAACATAGAAAGGAATATGTCTTATGCTATAATTTTAAGAGTGTATATTCTCAAGGACTATTTGTGCAAATGGGGAGATGCTCAGAACATATTATGGAGAAAAGAGAGAGGATGCACAATGTCTAATGATAAAGCAAGAGTTGTGTCTGTTATTTTTCATATATAGATCAGTCTATCAATCATCTTTCTTATTTATTTGGCTATAAAATTCTATATTTTTTAAAATTAATATATTCTGATAGAGTTCTACATTATTAAAACTCTTCATAGACAACACATTTAGGCTGCCTTGACTGTCATCCTTCACCATTTGGTGGATGACCACAACTTGGTTCTTTATTCTTCTATTTTTAGACATTTGGGTTTGTGCATTTTATTCACATAAGCAGAGATAAAAGAAATAAATTATTAACAAAGTTTTTCTTAGTCCATTTTCTGAGCTGCACACAGGTCTACTTGGGCCAAAGCTGGGGTGGCTGAGGAGCACTGTGCTGAAATGCAGAGAGCAAGGTGGCCCTGGCCAGTGGAGGGTGCCCTCAGCCATTTCCTGAAACCATTCTGCCCTTTTGGAGCTCTAGGCCCATTATGAGAGGAGCAGCCTTGAAGATCTCCACATACCTTTGAGGTTATTCTCCCATTGTCTTGATGAATGACATCTGGCTTCTCTCTAGTCATACTAGTCCCCTCACCAAAAGGTTGCTTGGCCACACCATTGCATGCTTTACATTCTTTTTGTGGACAGGCTACAAATTTTTCAAATATTTATATTCTGTTTCCCTTTTAATTATAAATTCCATCTTTAAATACTTTCTCTCTTCTCTCATTTCACTGTATATAATTAAAAGAAGCCATGCAGCACTTTCAATATTTTGCTCAGAAATTTCTTCTGCCAGATATCCTAGTTCATTGCTCTAAAGTTCTGCTTTCCATAAAGCAGAACAATTCAGCCAAGTTCTTTGCTATTTTTTTTTTTTTAACAAGAATGGCCTGTACTCCAGTTTCCAATACCTTGTTTCTGTTCCTCATTTTCGTGTGAGACCTTATCAGAATTGTCTTTACTGTTCATACTTTTGCCAGCCTCCTGGTCACAATGACTTAGTAATGTCTAAGAAGTTTCAGACTTTCCTCATTGCCTGTTTTCTTCTGAGCCCTCACTAGAATGATACTTAAAGCTCTGTTTATGACAAAATAGGCTTTTTCTAGCCTGCTCCTCCAAATTCTTCCAGCCTCTGCCTATTACCTAGTTCCAAAGTTGCTTATACATTTTCAGGTATTTGTTAAAGCAACAGCCCACTTCTCCTGCACCAATTTTCTGTCTTAGTCTGTTTTGTGCTGCTGTAAGAGAATACTGCAGACTGGGTAATTAATAAAGAACATAAATTTATTGGTTCACAGTTCTGGAGGCTGGGAAGTCCAATATCAAGGTGCTGGCATCTGGTGAGGGCCTACTTGCTATGTCATAATGTGGCAGAAGGCATTACATGGCCAAAGGGCAAAGTGGGTGAGAAACAGCAAGTGGAGGATGAAACTACTCCTGTAATAATGAACTCATTTCCATGATGATGACATTATTCCATTTGTAAGGGCGGAGCCTTTATGACCTACACACTTCTTAAAGGTCTCACTTTTTAATACTATTACAATGGCAACTAAATTTTAACATGAGTTTTGAATGGGATAAACATGCAAACCATAACTGAATTTATCTTGGATAATGGGTTAATGGGCAAAGATGATCTCTGTAGTTAATTAAAGAAAGCCAATAAAAGCCTGATATAAGAAAGATATTTTGGCTATAGAAGCATCAATGAATAATGGAAACAGTGATATTTCTCATCTATTTAGCATTGTACCAGCATCGTGTTAAGAGTCTAATGTATTAGTTTTAGATTTGGGCTGCTTAGTTCTCCAAAGACCACACTATGAAATCTATGCTATTATCAACTTAAACTTTAGCCCCTCTACCCAGTCCTTCCACCCTAGGTTTGGGGGAGCATGCACTGAAAGCCCCAACCCTCTAATTATCCCTTGGTCTATCTAGTGACCAGCTTCCATTCTGATGCTATCTAGGAAGCCCCAGCCACCAATCATCTCATTAACATACACAACATACTCTTATGACACTGAAGATTCCAAGAGTTTTAGATGCTATAAGTCAGGAAACTGGACAAAGAAAAAATACATACAGTCATGTGTTCCTTAAGGATGGGGATACATTCTGAGAAATATGTTGTTAGGTGATTCTTCATTGTGCAAACATCATAGAGTGTATTCACACAAACCTCAATGGTATAGCCTATAGACTATTGCTCCTAGGCTACAAACCTGTATAGCATGTTACTATACTAAATTCTACAGGCATCTTTAACACGATGATAAGTATTTGTGTATCTAAATATATCTAAACATAGAAAAGGTACAGTAAAAATATGCTGTAGAAGATAGAAAATGGTGCCCTTGTCTAGGGCATTTACTATGAATGAAGCTTGCAGGACTGGAAGTTATTCTGGGTGAGTCAGTGAGGGAGTGGTGAGTGAATGTGAAGGCCTAGGACATTACTGTACACTACTGTGGACTTTATAAACACTGTCCACTTAGGCTACACTAAATGTAATTTTTAAAATTTTCTTTTTTAATAATAAATTAACCTTAGCTTTCTGAAACATTTTTACTTTATAAACTTTTAAGTTTTTAAAAAACTTTTTGTTTCTTTTGTTATAACACTTAGCTTAAAACACAAATACATTGTACAGCTGTACAGAAATTTTTCTTTATATTTGTATTCTATAAGCTTTTTAAAAATTTTTTAATTTTCAGAAAACTTTTTAACATTTTTTGTTAGAAACTAAGACATAAACATACACACTATCCTAGGCCTACACAGGGTCAGGATCACCAATATCACTGTCTTCCACCTCCACACCTTGTCTCACTGGAAGGTCTTTTGGTATAATAACATATATGGAGCTGTCATTTCCTATGATAACAGTGCCTTCTTCTGTAATACCTCCTGAAGGACCTGCTTGAGGCTGTTTTACATTTAACTTTTTAAAAACCATAAGTAGAAGGAGTATACTCTAAAATAACAATAAAAAGTATACTGTAGTAAATACATAAACCAGTAACATAGTCACTTATATTAATTACTGTACATAATTGTATGCACTAGACTTTTATATGACTGGCAGCACAGATTTGTTTACACCAGTATCACCACAAATATGTGAGGAGTGTGTTGTGCTATCATTTTATGACAGCTATGATATCACTAGGCAACAGGAAATTTTTGTTTTATTACAGTCTTATGGGACCACCATTAAATATGCAGTTCGTCACCAAAATGTCATTAGGCAGACGATGATTGTTTCACAGTATCACAACTACCTTTCTCCAGGTGACTTAGATAAGACTCAGAGATGAACCCCTTGTTTACCCAGGACAAGGTCATGTACAGAACCTCCAAATTTTCATTCTTTGTCTTACAAATGATTAGCTAAAATATTTTTCCCTATTGACCAAACTGAGAAAATGCCCATTAATTTGACTTGACCAAATTTTGATCAGGGTTCTCTCCTTCCCCCAGACCCTGAACTTTGACCTACCCTTGAGTACTGGAACATGAAACAACCCCTACTTAATTGACCTTCCTGAGAATCAGCTTACTTTAGGAAAACTCATTCCCTGATCAACTGTTGAATCAGGCCATGCATCGATCCCATGTCTCCACAACTGGTTCTTTCTAGTGTTATTTACTCCTCCTTAGAAAAGAAATGCCCCTTTCTGCCAGACCTTTGGGATTCTTACAGATCTCATAATCAGAGCATTCTTCCTATTGCAATAGTTCTCCCTCCTTATGCAATAGTCCTTCTCCCTTATTGCAATAGTCTTTAAATAAGGTCTTTTCTTACTTAAGTCTGGATTTTTATTTTTAATATACTTTCTCTAGAGCAGTTTTGGGTTCATGGCAAAATTGAATGGAAAGTACAGAGATTTCTAGTACAGTTCCTCTCCCCACACAAGTATAGAAGCTTCTCACATTATGCACATCCCCCACCAGAGTGGTACATTTATACCACTTGATGAACCCACATTTACACATCTTCACCCAAAGTCCGCAGTTTATATTAGGGTTCACTGTTGGTGTTGTACATTCTATGTGTTTGAAAAAATATATAGTGACCAAACAAGTCCATAGTTTTACCTTTTCCAGCATATAATATAGTTGGAATCATACAGTATGTAGTTTTTTCCCATTTGCTTCTTTCATGAGTAATATGCATTTAAGTTTCATCCATATCTTTTCATGGCTTGATAACTCATTTCTCTTTAGTGCTGAATAATATTCCATTGTCTGGATGTAGTAGACTTTATTCATCCATTCACTTACTGAAGGGCATCTTGGCTATTTCCAAGTTTTGACAATTATGAATAAAGCTGCTATAAACATCCATGTGCAGGTTTTTCAATTCCTTTGGGTAAATACCAAGAAGCATAATTGCTGAATTGTATGATAAGAGTATGTTGAGTTTTGTAAGAAACCACCAAACTGTCTTCCAAATTGGTTGTACCATTTTGCATTTCCACCATCACTGAATGAGAGTTTCTGTTGCTCCACATCCTCATCAGCATTTGATGTTTCCAGTGTTCTGGATTTTGGCCATTCTAATAGGTGTATAGTAGTAACTTAAATATTGTTTTAATTTGCATTTTCCTGATAACATATGATGTGGAGCATTTTTTCATATGCTTATTTACCACCTGTAAATCTTTGATGAGGTGCCTGTTAAGGTATTTGGCCATTTAAAAAATCAGGTTGTTTGAGTTCTTTGTTGAGTTTTAAGAGTTATTTGTATATTTTGGACAACAGTCTTTTATCAGATATGTCTTTTGCAACTATTTAATTCCAGCCTGTGGCTTGTCTTTGCATTTTCTTGATGAATTTGTTTTTCACTTGATAGATTTTTTAGAAAAAAATTGTAAAAACTTTGAAATGGTAAAAAAAAAAAAGATTGTCTTGCTAGTGCACTTTTCAGAATTATCTTTTTTTCATTGTCTTTGAGCTAATTTACCATGTTGTAAGCTTTAGAATACCAATAATCATGGTTCTTCTCCTTAGAAATGCAAATAAACTGCATCCAAAATGTAATTGATTATTGCCCAAGGATAGATAGACCTGTGTGCTTCTACTTGTAAAATTCAATTTAGTATTCTTTATTGCCTAGATGTGTATGGTTCTTTGAATTATCTTTTGAACTGGTTGTAACATCTTACCGGTTCTCTCATTAATTAATGCATTAAATAAAATCTTTGATACATATTTATTTTTGTGTTCATTTGTATAAGCATCATGATTCTACCTTTTTAAAAAATATTCTTTAACATATAGAGAAGTTGGTATACCTTGGGCTACAGAGGTAGTGGAGAATTGTCTCAGATACAGGACTCTTGGGCCACAAATCAAATGCTCTTGCTTGCCATATTATACTTGGAAGCAAAAAGTTAAAATAGAGAAGCAGAAGCATGTTGCCTATTAGGACCAATGTGCAAATAGTTAAAACCATTGTTTACTATGAGGAACTCCAATTGGAAATAAAAATGAATAAATAAGTTCATTTAGAAAAAGCTGAAAACCTAAATTTCACCTACAGTAGGTTCTGCCAAAAAGCCTCTACTAGCATTTGGGAATCAGAGCAATTAGCAGAGAAATCAGGCTGCTCTTCTGGGCTTAAGGACATTCCCAAACAAAGCTAACTCTGATTATGGAATTCTTAATTAACATTCTGAGAGGGTGGTCACATGGGGGCTCTGTGCCCAGGGTGCCTTAGCAGTTGCTTTGTTTGAACGAAGTCCCCTAGTGTTAACAGTTGGATATCTGCAGATTAAGCGCAGACAATACTTGGACAGACAATTGGAAAAGTAATTTTTTGATGCTTTCCCCAGCTGCTGCTGAAAGATTAGCTGGGATGTTATCCAGGTTCCTTCACTGTAGCTGATAAAACTTTCTGAGAGAAGCACATGAGTTTCTACATTATTGTTGATTTAGCTGGGGAAAGAAGTTAGAAACACTTTTGCACTTCTTTTATGGGTTGTGAGTCAACTAGTCTAGATTTTGCTTGCTAGACATTGCTCCTGTTGGGAGGAAACACATTACTATAGACAGACAATTGGTTAAAAGGAAACTATACGGCTGGGTGCGGTGGCTCACACCTGTAATCCCAGCACTCTGGGAAGCCGAGGCGGGTGGATCACGAGGTCAGGAGATCGAGACCATCCTGGCTAACACGATGAAACCCTGTCTCTACTAAAAATACAAAAGAAAAAAAAAAATTAGCTGGGCGTGGTGGCAGGCGCCTGTAGTCCCAGCTACTTGGGAGGCTGAGGCAGGAGAATGGCGTGAACTTGGGAGGCGGAGCTTGCAGTGAGACGAGATCCTGCCACTGCACTCCAGCCTGGGCGACAGAGCAAGACTCTGTCTCAAAAAAAAAAAAAAAAAAAGGAAACTATACAAAGTGGTTATTCTATTTGTCTTTCTGTCATCCATTCTACTTCATCCCATTTTTGTGGCCACTGTGATTCATGTCTCCTGCACTGGGTTGTGAACAGGCAAAGCTCCTTGGGGTTATCCGGTTTCCTTTGCCACAAAGGATGGAGATTTCTGACCTGGGCAGATTTTAGTGTGCAGATGATACTCCCTTTGGTTACAGTATTTGTTTGGGAGTGGACTAATTAGAGTAAAGCTTAGAGTTTTTGTTCATTAATTATGGAAAACCCTATCTTCTTGTAGGCTGGGTATGTTTGAAAAAGAACTGTAGCCCCACTTTCTGCTGGCAGTGCTCTTATGTCCATAAGAAAAGCCATCTTGAAGATCAAGTGGATCCAGAGAGGACTGCCTCAAAGAATCACAGGGAAAAGAAATTGAAAGCTGTAATGAAATGGCTCTGAAGGCCCATTCAACCTCTAGATTTTTCAGTAACCTGAACCTGTAAATTCTTCTTACCGTCTGAATCAATTTGATTTGGGTTTTCTGTCACTTGCAATGGAGGCAGGCTTCTTACCACCAAACACTGGATTTTTCTGTAGTCCCAATTGCTTCCTACTCATTATATGGGGCTCTAGTAACTGTGCAGAGGGGATTTTAGAACATGACCCTGGCTTGAGTCTCATCCTTGGGGAATAGCTGGGATTATGTTCACTAATCCCCCCGGGAGCTCTTAGAAACTGTTCAATTTTAGGAGCTTTTCACCTTTCCCAGACCCAGCAGTTAGAGGTATAATTTCTGACAGACTTCTTGTTGCCTTCCAAGAAAATGAAACGTTTGAGGAGAAAATGAGATCAGCCCCAATCTGGAAAAGCTGGAGATCTCTGGACAGATAGTGTTTCATGGAACTTTCCCTGTGAAACACAATTCTACAGGTTTGTAGGAGATTATTCTCTTATTTGTGTGTCTTTAAGACTACAGGAGTCTTAAAGCCTACTGCACTGTAAGCTCTCTAAAGAGCAGGAACCATACTTGTTTCATTCCCTATTGTGTCCCCGGTGCCTAACATAGTGTCTGGCCCCTAGGAAGCATTTGGTAATTATCTAATTATAATAAGCATTCAATAATTAGAAGGACAAACAAATGAGGAAAAGTCCAATGCTACAGAGTGTTTGGTGGGTTTCTTTTTATACTATACCAGTAAGGGGTTTTCATTTCAGATCCATGATTATAGTTATAGGTTGCAGGGTTTTTCTGTTTTTGTTTTTTTTTTTTGAGACAGAGTCTCACTCTGTCTCCCAGGCGGGAGTGCAGTGGTGCAGTGGCGCCATCTCAGCTCACTGCAAGCTCTGCCTCCCGGGTTCACGCCGTTCTCCTGCCTCAGCCTCCCGAATAGCTGGGACTACAGGTGCCCGCCACCATGCCTGGATAACTTATTTTTTTTTATTTTTATTTTTTTTTTAGTAGAGACGGGGTTTCACTGTGTTAGCCAAGATGGTCTCCATCTCCTGACCTCGTGATCCGCTGGCCTCGGCCTCCCAAAGTGCTGGGATTACAGGCATGAACCACTGCGCCCAGCCAGTTGCAGGGTTTTTCTAAATTAAATTTAGTGTAAATTTTATTCCCTCCCTGAATTTTTTGTTTAACCTATTCTTTCCTCCAAGTTAAAAAAACACCCATCATCTGAATTTCTCTAAGAAGAAAGTTGTTTCATTTGTAATTGTTGAACAAATATTGGGTTGATGAAATCTCTCTATGTCATGGGTAAAGAAATGAACAGTATACAGATACCCAAGGAACTATGTCACATTTTTTTTTTTTTTTGAATCATGAAATAACTTGCAGAGTCATCCATGTTTTTGGGCAGTCTCTATGCTTTTGATATTACTGATTCAGTAGCAGAAAGCTAAGCATAGTAAATATAGAGGAAAGAAAAATGCCACTGCTAGCTCCTTTTTTTGTTATAAGATATTAATTGAAATATTAACTTTTTCCATAGGTAATTAATGGACAGAAACCATTAATTCAATTCTGCTAACTTCCAGGGAAGACTAGATAAGAACCATTCAATTACAGGTTGCTTATTTATCTAATTCTCTTGGAAGGATTTGCTTTTGGTGAAACAAATCACCTGTTGAAGAAAAAAAAAGCCATTTAAGTGATTAAAATCTACTTCAACTAATTTCCTCTTTAACCTATTTGTAAGCCAGCAAGAGCTGATAATTGTAATGAATAGTTCTTCTGGGAAGCTTTAATTGACATTTGGATCTCATTAGACTTTGAAAACTTCTGCCATCTTATTCTTTTAGGGCTCTTTTGCTGGGATTACAGTGTTCAAGGTAGTCTTCAGTGCATGGAATTTAATGATGAGCTTTGAAGCTTCAGGGTTTGGAACTCAGCTCTGCCATTCCTAGCTGTGTGAACCAGGTCAATTCTTAATTTTGTTTTAAACTCAGTTTTTGCAGTTGTAAAATTATTGTTTTGATGGGTTGTTATAATGTGTGAATGAGCTAATATAAAGAGCTAAGTTTACAGCTATAAAGGATGTAACAGTGTCCAGCATATGGTGAGCATGCAATAACAGGTAGGATTCACTGTGAATAAGAAGCTCTAAAATGAAAAAGAAAGAGTACTAGAAAAATGAAGATCAATTCCTCTTTATAATTAACTTATCAATTGCTAGAAAATTTAGCATATGGTTAATAGATACCTGCTCTATTATCAAGAAAACACTCTAAATAGAGATTTTCAAGTTCTGGTACCATACACTTCTGTGTTATATGTGTGACGCTTTCAGATTTCTTCTTTATAAAGGGCGTCTTATCCTAGGGGGCAGAGTGTACAAAACTTCTTGAACAAGAACACCTTAGTTTCAGTGAACAATTAAAATCAGTTAATATGAATGTCAACTCAACTCTTCTTGGTGTTTTTAAGTGTGTATCATTTAAAGGTGAAGAAAGTGTAAAATGGAAAAAGAAGTGACTACAAGGCCTGGTGAATGTATACGGTGTAAAAAAGATATTTGAGAAAAAGAGAAAGGAGATGGATAAAGATTAGTAGCTTTTTGATATGGAATGTTCATGGGGTAAAATTACATACATCATTTCTGTTTTATAAGCATGTTATTAACCTCAATTTTTACCATTTTTTAGGCTGGAAAGTATAAATAATATTCTTTAGACAAATAAGTCAACTTTTGATTTTCTGAGCAGAGGAAATTTGGAAGTTTGTGAAAACCTGATTTATGACTGCACTAGAAATTTTAGTGTGTATGTACGCTAGGGGAACAGTTTGGTTTAGTATCTTGGAGGTATTTTATTCAGACTAACCTTAAAATTAATTTGCATTTTGAACACACATCAATTGTTTCTGCCATTAAGAAGATTATTTAAGGCCATTTTAGATAGATTTAAAAGTATGCAAACAATTCATACTATAAATAATCTATATGCAAAGAGAAATAATACCACTTTTATTTATTCAATATTTTGCTTTAAGTTTAGATTTAATCTCTTGTTTATAGTGAAAAGCTAAGGAATTATTCCCTAGTCTAGAAGTGATTTAGCCTAGAGATAAAAATAGCTTCATGTTGCTGAAAGAACAGAATTTGGTACCTCTGCTCTCACTTTTAAAGTGTACCTTAATTTCCTAACAATGTGCTGATTATACATAATGGAAGTTTGTATTAGAAAATGAGGAAACATTTAATCAGAAATAAAACTTAAAGCAATCAAGGGAATAGTTGGTGCCTCAGAAATTGACCCTTTTGTATTTCTCTTTATTTATAACTCCCATTTATATTGCTAACATTCACTTTTAGCTATCATTTATTGATGACTAACTTTGTATTTATCAGTTTTCTTTACCCTAGCTCCCTCAGGAACAGTTGCTGAAATAGCCTCCTTAACACCATCTTACTCCTCTGAATGAGGAGGGATAGAATAAGAACAGGAGAAAGCAGAAAGCCTTTATTGTTCTTTGTTTGTTCAACTAGAATTAAAGTAGGCTTGAAGAAGCCTCGGTGAAGCCATTTACTCTTGTGATCTGAATTCCAGGGTCTCCAATCTATTCAAGTAAATGCATTTCCATTTGGGAAAGAGTCCCTTCATACCATTCTCCTTCTAGGATAGTCATTTAACTCCTGCTGAATCCATATTGTCAAGGAACTTGCAGAGTGGAACTTATTTTGGTTCTTTGTGCTTGTGTTGAGAGTACTCTATTGGAAGGTATTATAAGGTGTGGGGAGAAAGAGAGTGAAAAAGAGAGAAAAAGATTAGTTGGTGTCTGCAGTTTTCATAAACAGGTGGGGCTATGAGCAGAAACTCTCTAAACTGCACATCTGGAGGTAGCATCTGGCGTAGTGGAAACAACAAAGCTCCAGTGACTACGAAAGAGATAAAGTAGCAGAGCTTGTCAGGTGTCTTGTAGTTTTAATTCCAGACCTTAAGGACAGAATTACCAACAAGGAGTAATGAAATGTGTTCTAGCATCTTAGGGAACATGGTCAATAGGACTTTAGCCTGAGTGAAAAGCATGTAGACTGTGATAGAAGCAGGAATTGGAGATTTCCATAAATTAGCTTGAAAGCTGTGGTTCTCCAAGTGATTCCCAGACTGTTATCATCAGCATTACCTAGGAAATTATAAGATATGCAAATTCTTGGTCTCCAGCTCAAACCTATGAAATCAGAAACTCTGAGAGCAGGGCCCAGGAGTATGTGTTTTAACAAGTTCTCCAGGTGATTCTGATGCATGCTAAAATTTGAGAACCACTATTTTAGGGCATTAGAGCCACTTTTCCTTACTAAGCTACCTTAATGAGGAGGTGGCCTTCATCTGTCTGTTCCTACAACTGATTGTTCCAGGTCTGTGAATTAATAAATGTGTGGATAGCAGATTCAAAATATGATGGAAAAACCTGGCAAAGGTTTGCTGTTACATTTCATTATTCTAAGACATGAAGTGACCCCTTTCTTGGATGCTCCTCTTTCTTTTAAAGCCTTATCTACCTCAGTCCCCTGACTCTTGGAAGATGCCATCACTTGTTATATTACAGTGGAACTGCAATGTCCCCAACGGTAGCCACTAGTCACATACGGCTATTAAGATTAAAAATAAAATAAAAAATTTAGTTCTTTGGCCATACCAGCCACATTTCAACTACTCAGTGGTCACATGTGTATAGTGGCTACTGTGTTGGACAGTACAAATATAAGATACTTCTATCATTGCAGAAAGTTCTTTTATTTTTATTTATTTATTTTTGTAGAGACAGAATCTTGCTGTGTTGCTCAGACTGGTCTCAAACTCCTGGCCTCAAGCAGTTCCTCCCACCTTTGCCTCCCAAAGTGCTGGGATTATAGGCCTGAGCCACCATGCCCAGCCCCATTGCAGAAAGTTTTACTGGACAGAACTGCTGTAGAATTCCTCTCCTATCACTGATACTAAACTTGTAATCCTATCTGATAATTTTTAGTGTTTCTCAATTTCTGTGGAGTAAATACTCCTATCATGGCCAATTTCATGCTACTAACCTGATGCCACTGAATGTGGAGTTGGGAGGAGATGTACACAATCAACTCTTGAGAGCCAGTATTAAGTGGTTCCAGGTCACCACTGGTTTTGTGAGAGGAATTCTTCCTTGATGGCAGAAAGTGCTGGTTCTGTTCTTTACATTCAAATATCACTTTACAATAAGATTGGCTTTCCAAAAACAACATTAACAGCCTACTAAAAGTGGTCAATAAGTCAATCACCTTAATTATATTTTGGGTGTAAAGTGGGAATATACAATCTACAACTTAAAAAGCCTTTTCTGTGTCAGTTGGAAAACTGCTCAAGTGAATTGGGGCTAGTGTCCTACAGTGCCTGTGCACATGAAACTAAACCATACAAGGTGTTAAGATATACATGTTCTAGTCTGAATTCTATATTGAGTCAATGTTGGTGCTCTAGTGATTAGTTCTATTAGTGGAGGTGTTTATAGTCTATATGGATTGTGCAGAGTAGGCTGATAAGAGTGACCTGTTCACCAGTTGAAAATGAAAGAGTTGGCTTTTATCTATGAAGTCATGAATGACTTGCAAATATAATATCAAAGATGAGCATGTACTTAACTTTAAAAATATTTGCCATTTGAAAGTGCTTTGAAGTTCTTTTTGAAAGATGGAAAATTTTATTTTAATTGCAAGCTAAACAAAACTCAATTGATATGCAGCCAGGGCTAGTTTTTTTAGAATCACAATTAGACTTGGCAGACTTTTTTTCTTTTTTCACCAGAGCATTATCTATTTTTTTTGTTTTATTTTGTTTTTGGTGATGATGGGGGTTTATGGTCATGAATAAAGATCCTACATCATTAAGCTAACAACTCATCTGTTAGATAAAAATAGATTTTAGTCCATGGATTTTACTCCCAAAATACTTGGGAATGAGAAAACTAAATAATTCTTATCCTATTTCCTTTCCTGAAAAGGAAAACCCCTAACTCCGAATGCCTCTGTTACTAAAACTGTTTCTTAATTGTGACAATCATAACTGGATGAGAGTTATCAGTTAAACTGATGACCTAGTTGAACCCATTTGTTTCTGCAGAAAGATTATCCACATTTGTGTCAAACCGGGTCATTTTCAGGCCCTTGGGAGTCTGCCATTCCAATGCTTGTCCAGCTGAAGCTGGATGTCCTTGAATGACAACTGCTAAAAATTCAACCAGTAAGTGGTATCCAAATGTCAGGGAGAGCACTGCAAAGTGGGGACAGGCTGAGACAGTCTGTAGGGTTTGATTTTGGGTAGTCAGAGTTTAAATTTGACTTAGAAAAAAAGTAAGTCAGCATCTTTAATCCCCAAACATTACGCATCATCTAGTCAGTAGACTTTGTAAAGGTCAAGCAATCAATATGGTTGGCATCAGCAGAGATAGGTTACAGGAGTTGATTTTTATTTCTCAAAATTGTTTTTTATATTCCAGCATACAGAAAGGTAGGCAGACTGTCAGGTAGAGTAAAATAATTTGTACTATAGTGAGATGAGCTGATCCTTGGTCAAGGGGCTACATTAATAGATGCAGTAGACTTGGAAAGAAATGGGGTTTCTCAAATTGCATTTATATTTGTCTTTGTTAAGGGTTTAATATTTTCAATGCACACCTATCCTTTGGGGGAAAATTGGGCTTCCTGGTATATCATCAATCCAGGAAGATGGAAATGCCAGAAGCATATGTTTCGTCATGTTGTTGCTTCTAGTCTTGACTTAGACTTGGAAAAGAAAAAAAGAAGAAAGAAACAAGATTAATTTTTTGCCCTTGCTCTTTGCAAAATCTCTTGGAATATAGTAAAGAAAATATAATTATTGAAAATATTAGGTTCTTCCATGAAGTTATATTTATATATTTACAAACTGAGGGAAGAGGGGTCTTATAATATTTTCAATTTGTGTATTATTTCTAGAAAAGTAACTGAACAGTTATGGAATGAAAAAATGATTTAAAAATCTGAGAAGGAAGGAAATAATGACCAGTATCATTGGAGAACTATATAGTCGTGATATATATATATATATATATATTTATATATATATATATTTATATATATATATATTTTTTTATATATATATATATTTATATATATATCTCAAGGTTTCAGCATGGGCATTTCCAAGCCAAAAAAAAAAAAAAAGCATTTGTTAGTTCCTTCTTACAATTAAAAAAATGTCCACACAATATGTGTGTTTTAATTTTCACCTAGAAAGATGCCTATTACAATTGATCAAAAAATTAACCTATAGTGGCCTAATTTTTAATCTTATTTCATTGATCAAGAAATTAACCTACAGTACCCTAAGTTTTAATCTTATTTCAGCACACATTACTAGAAAAGATCCTAAAAATATAGATGAGAACTGTATATATTTCTTGACCAAAAATTGTGATATAGTAGGAGAAAATATTAGGGAAAATTTCCTGCTTTTTCTTAAACTCTAGACTGCTCTTGAATGAATTTTGGACAAGAGAGCAATGAGAAACTGATGGCACTAGATGGAAATTTATATCTTATCCAAAGGCTCTGGTATAACATCTTCAGTTAGCTGGGGTCTCCAGGTCTCACAGAAACAAAAGTCCTTAAGGTTTAAGAATTTCTTCTTTGTTAAATATTTCCAGGACAACCTAGAGACCACTGTTAGTAGATCATCCATTGAGAAGAGTATATGTGAAATGTGAGAAAGTGGAGAGTTACCCATTGGATTTCAATGATTTTCTGGGCCTGTAGTAAATTACAGTTGTGGCCTCAGTTCTTTACCCATCACTATATGCACACGTTTTGCTCTGTGGCTGCATTTTCTCTCAATGAAAAGTTAGAGTCTCTTTCCCTTGAATTTGGGCTTGCTTGTGAATTGCTTTGCCCAACAGAATGCAGCAGAAATGACAGCATGACATTTCTGAGCCTAGGTCTAAGAAGGCATTGCATGTTTCTGTCGTCTGGCTGAGAACACTGCCATGAGAACATTACTGGCCTAGCTTCTGCATGATGAAAGACACAGTCTCATCAGCCCCAGACATATCAGAGAGGCCAGGTAATATCAGCAGAGCCACGTAGTTGACAAGTCCAGACATGTAAGCAATAAATGCTTAATGTCGAATGCTGCTGATGTTTTGTGGTTGGTTGTTATGCAGCGTTATTGTGACAATAATACCACAATATAGCGTAGGGGATTAGTTTCCAGATGGATTATACATAAAAAGTTCTCATAATTTTTCATGGAAATCTTGATACTTCATTAAAAGGAATAAGAAGTCCTTGAAGTGACAGGCTTGCTTAGCACAATCACCTACCACGGGACATTTATCTACTGAGTTGATTTGATCTGGGGGCAAAGGTTTCAGCCTTCAGCCTGGTAGTAGCCATATGCAAATGTATTTGTGTCTCTTCCCACCTGACAGATAAACAGACAGGCATCTAGAAGTTATCAAGTAAATACTTAGATGGGATTCTTGTGTTCAGTGTGAGCGTTCTCAAAATTTCAGTAAAGAGTTCCTTCCCCTGGGACATTAGATGTGGCTTAATAATGGCCACTAGTATATTTGTATTTGCAATCAGGTACAATGAACAGAATTGCTTCCAGGTTATCATTTGGGAATTTAAACACACTCTTTTTCTTTTGCCAGGTCCATTTCTGGCATGTATGGAATGAATCAGTGTGCTATCCTTTTAAGGCCCATTCATTGTCTTCTGGTTTTATTTTACTTCTATTTCTTCCTCTTACTAGAGAAAACAATTGAATTTTGTGGAAGCCCCAGGGGTTTGTGAATTTCAGAGGGACAGGGTTTTACCTGGAAAGAGAAAGGATTTTTGATTGAAAATAGAGGCTACTTATGATTCATTCAAAGGAGTTTTTCCTCTCCTTCATCTTATTTGCCTAGTGATTTTGTCTTATATGACACTTTGGAGCCTACTGTGAGATGACTTTGCTTCACACTGCATCTTTTTCAAATATTTTTCAAGGACAAACATTCTTCCTACAGGTTTTCTCATCTGTAATGATTGTCTTGTCTGGGGATTGTGTTCTGATTAATTCAACGTTAGCTTTCTTACTGCTTCAGTGGATTCCAAATTTGTCATAGTTAAAAAAAAATTCTCCTGGGAAGTTTTATAAAAGAAGTTGGTGAAGAGAGGGCTTAGGATTTGTTCTGCTGACTAATCTTTAGAATGTGGCAGGGGACTGAGGCACACAAAAAACAAAAATGGAAGGAATGCCCAATTCTTATGCATTCTCATAAGTCAGGCATAACTCAGGAGTTTTGCAGAAATTTCAGTGATTTTTGCTCACGTGGAGCTTTTACCCAGCACTCACCATCCAATTGAGCAAAAAGCAGTTAAAAGGCTGCAATAAGGGATTCAGCCAGCAGAGGGCGGGAGAGCCACACCCAGTTGCTTGGACCGGTTACTCACCTCCAAGCCAACTGGTTCTGAAGACACAAGCCTTTTTTTGGTAAGCGTTTTGCTTTCACTAAGTCCCTTCTGACAGAATGGGCAAGAGTCAATCCGCCCGGAATTGAATACTGGCTGCACCATGCGCTAGCTTCATCATCTTTTTGTGCCTGATTATTTCTCATCGGAAAAATGGGAAAAGCATAGTCATGGTGAGGATGTCATAAAGGTGTTGTGAAGATGATGAAGTTCACTTATGTAACGCCTTCCAAACGGTGCTTGGTAACTACTTGATAAATATTATTTAATAGTATTATAGGCTATCCTTTTGCCTTCTGTCTTCCATCCTCCCAAGTCTGAATGCAAAAATAAATTAATATGGCAATAGGTTACATGGGCTGACTCCTCTTCACTCTTTGAAATTCATCTCAAAAAGCGCAACATACCTTCGTGATATTTCTGCCAAAAATGCTTATGCCAAATCTAACCATGAGAAACAGTTTAGAGTAGTTCCAAGCCAGAGACATTCTACTAAATTCAGGGACATTCTTTTTTTTTTTTTTTGAGACAGAGTTTTGCTCGTTGCCCGGGCTGGAGTGCAATGGCACGATCTCGGCTCACCACAACTTCCACCTCCCGGGTTCAAGTGATTCTCCTGCCTCAGCCTCCTGAGTAGCTGGGATTACAGGTGTGTGCCACCACGCCCCGCTGATTTTGTATTTTTAGTAGAGACAGGGTTTCTCCATGTTGGTCAGGCTGGTCTCGAACTCCCGACCTTAGGTGGTCCGCCCGTCTCGGCCTCCCAAAGTGCTGGGATTACAGGCGTGAGCCACTGTGCCCAGCTTAAATTCAGGGACATTCTACTAAATAACTAGACTCTGCACTTTAAAAATTACAAGGTCATGAAAGACAAAGAAAGAATCTGAAACTGTTCCAGATTGTAGGATACTAAAGACACAGGAAAGCTGAATGCAGCACATGAGCTGGGGATTTCTTCTGCTGCAGAGTACACATTGGGACAATTGGTGAAATTTGAATAAGGTCTGTAGATAAGATCGTAGTATTGCATCAATATTGATTTCCTGATTTTGTTACTTGTAGGCTATGGAAGAGAATGTCCTTGCTTTTAGGAAATATACACCAGAATCTTCAAGAGTAAATGGGGCATCATAATTTCTGTAAGTTACTCTCAATTTATTTATTTATTTATTTATTTTAGACAGAGTCTCTGTTGCCCAGGCTGGAGTGCAGTGGTACGATCTTGGCTCACTGTAGCCTCCACACCCTGGGTTCAAGGGATTCTCCTGCCTCAGCCACCCAAGTAGCTGGGATTACAGGTGTGCACCACCATTTCCAGCTAATTTTTGTATTTTTAGTAGAGACGGGGTTTCACCATTTGACTAGGCTGGCTGGAACTCCTGACTTCAAGTGATCCACCCACCTCGGCCTCCTGAAGTGCTGGGATTATAGGCATGAGCCACTGCGCCCAGCCCCCAATTTTTTTTGAAAAAAGAAATGTATATTTGTGTGTGTGTGTGTTTGTGCATGTATGTGCATATCTGTATATAAGCATATTTGATATAATAGCATTTAGTACATCTGGTTAAAGGGCATATGAGAATTCTTTGTGGTGTTCTTGCAACTTTTGTTAGCCTGAAATTACATCAAAATACAAAGGTAAAAAATAAAACCATAAATAAAAAATACAATCCCAGCTCTCAGGATGCCTCCTTCTTTAATAGTTTTCCTTGATGTCCCCTGCCTTACCCTTTGCCTTAGGTGGGTTAGGAGCCCTGATCCTGTGTGCCTTCAATCTGTAGCTTCTCTCTCTGTCATAGCACTGTATTACACTGTATTGTGACCACCTGATTATGTCATTAAACTATGAGCTGGGACAAAGAAGGCTGGGGTGCTATCTCATTCAACTTTGTATCACCTGAGCTTAGCTGACACCTGGCACAGAGAAGAAACATATTAAGGATTTGCTGAGAGAATAAGATAGTATAACTTGGTCTTATATTTAAGGTTTGATTTTCTAGGAACCTATAGTGAATTTTAGGCTTGCTTTTCAGTTTTTGTAGCAGGGATGTAGCACACGTTTGGGACTCAGCACACCTAGTCTGAAAGCTGATTTCTGTCACAGCATGCATGAGGGACAGTCTCTTCAGTTTATTTATACCTTAGTGCTGTGATTCTCGAGCTTATAGACACTGTGAGGACAGAATTTTAGCTCTTTAAACAAAGGGGGGCAAATATACAGTGAACTCTATCTATATAGGTATTTAACTGAAAGGAATTTCAGGGCCAAGTGTGTCTACTATTAAAAGAAACGTACTTTTCTTACAATGTAGTCCCTGAATGCAAATCATGGTTTTATCTGGTGGGCAACTGAAGAAACAGCAATCTGAACTGATATGGGAGGCAGACCTCACTGTAACGGGATTAGTGAGAAACAGTGTTTGTGGCTCTTAATTGCTCATTTTTTTTTTTAATGAGCAATTAAAAATGTTAGGGATGTTAGGGATTTTCTAAGGGCAGGTTTGTCCATATGCAGAGTTGATGTTAGGATGTAATACCACAAAGATGTAATTAACTCCTCTGTTTATGGTCTCCATGTTAATTCACTCTCATAAGAGGGTATGCACTGTGGTCACTATTCTACTACCATTTTTAAGAAAAAATTTAAAACTATTTTTTATCTTCTAAGTTAAATATTTTGCTATTTGATAAGTTAACAATGCAATAGAAAATCAGTATAACTTTT
This sequence comes from Pongo abelii, assembly GCF_028885655.2. Taxonomy (NCBI): domain Eukaryota; kingdom Metazoa; phylum Chordata; class Mammalia; order Primates; family Hominidae; genus Pongo; species Pongo abelii. Next base: position 134,386,803 of record NC_085928.1, on the reverse strand, counting down.
ATCTTTACCAGAAGCCATAAAAGTCTATCTAGGAAAATTTTGGATGTGTGAACATGGCTTTAGAGAAGGAACTCAACTACAGACTATAAGAAATGTAAAACCAAGCCAGGTTCCTGTTGTGGTCCTTTATTATGACCTGGTGACCTAAGCTAGAGAATCACAGCACTAAGGTATAAGTAAACCAAATAGCATCATTGGCTTTAGTTCAGAAGGGGATTTTTGTGCAGAAAATAAATTGAAAGTAGGGGCTCTGGCCAGCATAAACAGATAAGAAAAAAGTATGATTCCCCACACCTCGAAAATGACTCCTTCACACATCCCACCAATCAAAGATCCATTTGGAATAACAGGTTCTTCTAAAAGTTGCCATAAAAGTTAAGCCTCCTACCACCTATACTTTGGTGTGAATTGATTTAGTCTGCAGGCATTTTGATTGCTTTTCTTCTAACACCGAACTTAGAAGGTGAAATAGAAGTCTTGTTTGGAGGGAATTGAAGAACGAAAAGGAAAGGGCAATTTCAGATCAAGGGATATGTTGGAATGGTGGAAAAGTAGGATCATTAGGACAGCTGGGAACAGTCTTTTAGTTCTTGGAAGCCAGGAAAAAGATGTAGAGAGAAGGGAAGAAGTGGTCAAGGCTCCATGAAAAGGAGGATGTAGCAGTCAAACTGGATGTCGACCATGCAACAATGACGTCAGGAACCCTGCTTGGTATACCATCGAATAACGCGTAAGTCAGTTCTGTAACTGTCTGCCTTGGAGAATTGCCTGGCTTGTTTCTCTCAAAGAATGGACTCTAGTTTATCTGTAATAGAATATATCTATGTTAGTGGTCAATAGACACTAATTTAATTAAACCTGTAATGCTTTTGACACTTTTGCCATACCTTCTGTTATTTGGGACCTCACCACCTGAAACTTGATTTTGCCACAAAATTCAAAAAATACTTCGCCAAAACTAACTTCCCCTGAACGTGACAAATAAAATGAACAATTCAAGAACAGCCAACTGAGTAATTCTGGTATATAAACTGTCACTATTAAATGGCTCATTTATCGAAATAGCATTCAATCTCACATGGGCATTCAATAATTTTAGGAGAGACAATGGATATTTCTCCAAACCCTAAAAATCCCATAAAGCAGGGGCAGCAGGACAGAAAGCTTTTATTCTTGTCAAGATCAATCTTGACTTTGGTACATCACAATGGCTGCATGACAATGTCATATTCCTGTCCACTTAGGTAAATGTGTTTGGCTCACTTGGCCATCATTCTAGAATTAAGAGCCTTTGCAGTATAAAACCAAGATTTGAATAACAGTAAAGTTCAGAGCTCAAAATTAGGAAGAAAAAAGTCAAGAAATGGCTGATAGGAGGTTGGCACAGACATGAAACCTGATCATGCTGAGAGCACCTGGGGAGGGAGAGAAAAGGGAAAGTTTGAATGAGTAACAGAGAATAGCATGGTGTATATACCATATTTGTAGATTTCTTAGTTATCTGTTGTATAGTTCCTTCTGACGCTGCTATAAATAACTTCCTGAGACTGGGTAATTTATAAAGAAAAGAGGTTTAATTGACTCACCATTCTTCATGGTTGGGGAGGCCTCAGGAAACTTACAATCATGGCAGAAAGGGAAGCAGGCATGTCTTACATGGCACATGGAGAGAGAGAGTGAGTGTGAAGGAGGAACTGTCAAACACTTATAAAACCATCAGATCTTGTGAGAACTCACTCACTATCATGAGAACAGCATGCAGGAAACTGCCCCCATGATCCAATCACCTCCCACCAGCTCCCTCCCTTGACATGTGGGGATTATGGGGATTACAATTTGAGATGAGATTTCGGTGGGAACACAGAGCCAAACCATATAATCTGTCCTCTGCTCCTAGATTTTTCCCTTAAAAATGCTCAGGATAACTTATTAGAAGAAATGCTCTTTTAGGGAAAAATAAAAGTTTAAATCAGGCTGGTACATTCATTTATGGATCAGTCCAATTCACCTTACTCAGGTCTGCATCTTCTCTCCTTTGGATAGCTATGATCATCCTGTAACTGCTGATGCTGCCTCATTGCTCTGCTCCATTGCCTCACCCCAGGCCTTCAAAGTCATCTCCTACTCTACTGCAGGGTAATTTTTCTAAAATGCAAGTACTGTTGTTTGGCAGCTCTACTTAAAAGCTTTTAGTGACTTTCTATTTTCTGTGGAGTAAGTCTCAAAGTACATAGCATTAGAACCTTTATATTCTACCCCTGCTACCTTATGTCTTACGATTTCCCATTGTTAATTTTAGCTTCACACAGTTTTACTAATTTATATCTCCAAATCTTTTTTTTGTTTTTTTTTTTTTTAAACAGAGTTTCACTCTTGTTGCCCAGGCTGGAGTACAATGGCGTGATCTCGGCTCACTGAAACCTCTGCCTCCTGGGTTCATTCAAGTGATTCTCCTGCCTCAGCCTCCTGAGTAGCTGGGATTACAGGCATGCGCCACCACGCCCGGCTAATTTTGTATTTTTAGTAGAGATGGGGTTTCTTTATGTTGGTGAGGCTAGTCTCGAACTCCTGACCTCAGGTGATCCACCTGCCTTGGCCTCCCAAAGTGCTGGGATTACAGGCATGGGCCACTGCGCCTGGCCTGTATCTCCAATTCTTTATATATGCCTGACGAACTGCTATTCCATCTTGTAGGGCTAAAATCAAATGTTTTTTTCATTTTTTGGAAGCCTCCTCTATATACCTCCACCTTCTAACTCCAAGAAGTCAAAGTGAGTATATCCTTGATGTTGCCACTTAATCTAGTATATATGTGTGTATTTGTGTTTGTATATATATATATATGCACACACACAGAAATAGATATATTTCTATATGTATTTCTAATATATAGTAGTTAGAAATACATATTTAATAAATATAATATACAGTAGTTAGACATATATATATGTTTGTCATAATCTAACAGGAGATAAGTATATAAGCAGCTGCAATTAGGTTATTTTTCAAAATGTAGTTAGAAATATATATATGTCTAACTACTATATATTATACGTATTAAATATATATTTCTAACTACATTTTGAAAAATAACCCAATTGCAGCTGCTTATATACTTATCTCCTGTTAGATTATGACTTTCTTCAAAGTTGACACCTAATTTATTTTCATAGATCCAGGACATGGCATATAATAGGTGCTTGTTAATTGCTTTTTGGATGAATGAATGAATGAATGAACAAATGAAGCTTTCATGCCTAAATCTCTGGATTTAGTTAGTAGCTCAATGAGTAAAACTAAGGACTGTTTACCAGATATCAGCCTCTGCTTAGTTCTGAGCTATGGGAGTTGGAAAGTGAAGGAAATATTGGTTGGAAAGGAGAGTTTGGGTCAATGCAGACCTGAATCCATTTTTGAGAGAAATTGAATTTAGAAAACAAGCTGAATGGCAGAATGGTAGTAATTACTGAATAGGGGAGATATTCATGTTAGCATCAAAAAACATTGTTCAGTTAAGTAATATGAATGGGAAATTACTCTATTAGAGGAGGTCGTGCTCTTGTTTTTGGGTTAGAATTAAATGTATTGAAATAGCAGGATTAGAGGAATATGAATTGGTCAGCAAGAAAACAAATGTTATGGTCAACAAGGTACTTGAAGCTGCAGGTATGGTGAAGAGCAAGGGACTCTGTGGCTGTGACATTCTGTTAACTATACTGAGAGGGAAAGGGAGACAGGGTGGGATCCGGGAAGAGTTTTTGCAGGCAACCAAGACTGCGATCACATTTTTTACTACACCCGGACTCCCCGTTCCCTAGTGTGGGGAAACCTTCCCACTCCACGCAGCAATGCCTGAGTGATGATGAGCAATAAAGGTTCATGAATTTTCTGTTTATTGGTGCTATAGCAGCTGCTACAGTTAGAGGCTCACAGCTTGATACCTCAGCTGTACGCAAGTTTCTGACCTAGTGTGTAGCTCTTTTGAAAAAATATTTTATAATGAAAATTCTCAGATATACAAAATAGATGTTGCTCATGTACCCATGACGTAGCTTTAACAAATATAAACATTTTGTGATCTTTTTTCTGACATTTTTAAAAGCAAATTTTAGACTCATTTTATGCTGTACATCAATATATCAGTATGGATCTCTAACTGATAAGGATATTAAAAATAATATAACCACCAAGATATTACCACATCCAGGGTTGCTCTTAATATGCTCAAGGACCCTGCTTCTCCCACCTGTCTTCCCTCTATCAGGCTGTATGTACTATTATTGGTTATGCCTAAGTCATTGTCTTTCTGGGAGAAGAGTCTGCCACTACACCCATTTTTCTTGTGTTTGTAGACTCATCTTCCATTTGCAAAATATAATATATGAGGAATGAAGTTTTCTGGCTATTACCTTTGTCTAGCCTATACCTGATATCTGAATCAGCAGAAAGATGTATTCAATTTGTAAACTAGTCAGGCTATTTCAAGCCATACCCCTCCCTGCCATGTAAAAAGGGTGCTCCTGACCTTTTTCTTTGAGCCAGGATCTTGCTCTGTCACCTAGGCTGCAGTGCAGTGGTGCGATCATAGCTCACAGCAGCTTCAAACTCTTGGGCTCAAGGGACCCTCCCTTCTCAGCCTCCTCGGTAGCTAGGACTACAGGCACGTGCTACCTCGCTTGGCTAATTGTTTTTTTTTTTTTTTTTTGCTTTTTGTAAAGATGAAGTCTCACCATATTGATCAGACTGGTCTTGTAGTCCTGGCTTCAAATGATCTTCCCTCCTCAGCCTCCCAAAGTGCTGGGATTATAGATGTGAGCCACTGCACCTGGCCAAAAGGGTTCATTAAAAAAAAAAATCTTAACTTTTTTTAGGGTTTTCAGAGACTTTCAAGCAGAGTAAATATGCCAAGTGTTTATAGTTGTGGGATTGCCTGTTCTGCCTGTCAGTTTTGGGGAGAATAAAGGAAGTTCATTCTCCTAGTGGCTTTCTGATGCAACCCAAGATGCTGGTGACCATTTTGGTTTTTCTCTTTGCCCCTCTTTGCTACCAGAGAAGGTCAAAACCACTTATTATGGGGTAGGATAAATCAACAGAGTGGATACAAAGAATTCTGGCCATCATGTGGCCAGGATGGCCAGATCTACTTGGCAAGCTAAAGCATGTATGTAAAGATTTAACTGTCCATAAGGCATTGAAGTTAAGTGTCCAAAGTTAAGGGTGTTCATGCTGTAGGCATTAAAAAGAATGGAAGGCACTTCTAACTGGAAATAGTCCTAGGTTCTTGGAAGGAAGTGAAATTTCACTGGAACTTTGACTGCTGGTCACAACTCATAGGTAATAAAGTGTTTGGGAGTGTGATGGGAAGAAAAACAGAGCAAGCAAAGCATAGAGAGGTGAAAGCACAAGACAGGTGTAGGGAAGCACAGATAACATAGTGTAGTAGTCATTTGTGATGACTTGCACAACATATCACCCCTTTCCCACCTAATTTAAGGTCAGGTGAGTTAGATAATTCCATGCACATTGACAGTGTCCCAACTCAAGTGTGGACTATGATGTTGCTCTGATTTTTGGCCTCAGGGCTTCCTCTGATGCCTACAAAGGCTGCTCAGCACCACAAAGACTGTCTATAAGAATGGCAGAGTCCATGTTTGTGGTGACAGCCTTCAACTAACGGAGGTGGAAGACAGTAGAAAATGTCCCAGAGTTGTCACAGGGACAATTCTGACATGCATTTTACATGGCTTCTCAGAGAGACCCACTGGGCCTGAGTCTCATTGCCCACAGTTGTTACCAGCTCCACCATGCATCCTTGAATTGGCTGACCCCCTTCCCCTGTTCCACTTCTGTGACCCACGCTTCTGCTTGCTGAGAATTGTGAGAACCCAAACTAAGACATCGATTTTGGTAGAAATGAGAAAATATGCCAGGGAAACAGTGAAAAACAAATCCAGAATGACAGGTTTATAAAAAGACTTTCTTACTAATTAAAAAAAAAAGTCTATTTCCCTGTTTGCTTTCTGCTTGCTTTTTTCTTGCTGTTATTTAGAAAAGTGAAAATGAAAACAATACTTTTAGATTACAATTCACATGGAACTAGGCTTGTCCTGTAGTTTACAGTCCTTATGGATTCTAAGTTTAAGGATTCTGTCCCATTATCTCTCCTTATTGCAGTAAATGACAATCTATTCTTCCTGTTATTCAGGACAAAAATATTGGGGGGTAATCTCTGATTATTTTCTTATTCTTGCAACCTACTTCTGATATGTCAGAAAATCCTGTTGGATCCACCTTCACAATACATGCAGAAGCTGGATGGCCATTTCTCAGTGTCTTCACTACTACTGCTCCGGTTTAGGCCATAGTTCTCTTTCACCGGGACTGTTGCAAGAGCAATCTGTTTAGTTTCACTGCTCCTGCCCTTAGGTCCCTACTGTCTGTTCCCAACAAAACAGGCAAAGTGATTCTGTTAAAATATAAGTCACACCACACCTTTCCAATGCCCTGCACCCTCCTTTGATTCAGCTTTGAGTAAAAGCCAACGTTCTTACAATGACTGAGTAAATGCTGAAGTTTTGGCTTGGTCTTTCATCTCTTTCCTTCCTTGACCCTTTTTATTACTGCTTATCCTCTTGATTATTCCACTGCAGCCCATGGGTCTCATGACTAAACTCCAACAGGCCAGCGTCCTCCCCACTCAGGCCAGCATTCTCCCAACTCAGGTCAGTGTTCTCCCAACTCTTTGCACTTACGTAATCTCACACTGGAGGGCTCCTCTCATCTCCCATAACCACATAGCTCACTCCCTCACCTCCTGGGCTGTTTGGTTACCTGTCATATTTTTAAGACAGTCCTTCCTTGGCTTACCTATCAGAAATTGAAGCACCTACGTGAACATATCCTTTCCTTTTCCCCTGCTTTATTCTTCTCTTTAGTATGTTTTACTATCTAATAAGCATGTATTTTATTCATGTACATTTTTTTCTTCCTTCCAGGAGGCAACCTCCATGAGGGCAGGTGTGTTTTCTTTTGGTGGGATCGGGGGAGGGGAGGTGTCTCTATTGTTCATTGTTCTCTCTCCTGTCCAGAATAGCATGTATACACCATGATGGCTAATTTTAGGTGTCAATTTGATTGGGGTAAGGGATGTCCAGATAGCTGGTAAAACACAATTTCTGTCTGTGTCTGTGAGAGTGTATCTGGAAGAGATCAGCGTTTGAATTGGGAATCTGTGTAAAGAAAATCACCCTTACCAATGTGGATGGGTATTATCCAGTCTGTTGAGGCCATGAATAGAACAAAAGGGCAGAGGAAGGGCAAATTTGCTTCTGTTTAGTTGGGACACTCATCCTCTCTTGCCCTTGGACATTGGTGCACCTGGTTCTTGGGCCTTTTGACTCAGACTGAATCACGCCACTGGCTTTCCTGGTTTTCCAGCTTGCAGACAACAGATCATGGAACTTCTTGGCCTCCATAATCTCATGAGCCAATTTCTGTAAGTCTCTCTGTCTCTCTCTCTGGAGAACCTTGGCTAATATACATACACCATGACTGATAGTGGATGCCCAATAAATGCATTCCAAAATATATGGATGCCCAATAAATATGTGTAAGTATGAATACTCAATAAATAAAAAAAAATGAAAGAACGGATATGTGACCTTGCTTAGCTTCTCTGAGACTCTATTTAATCTCTCTGAAGCTCTGTATTTTTCAGCTGAAGATGGGAATCCAATACCTAACTCACAGGAGCAAATCAGATAATGTATTTAAAGACCTTAGGAGGGAAAAAAACCTCTCTCCTAAGGTCTTTAGATAAATGGTTGAACTACTACTTGTCAGAAGTCCTGAGATTTCTATCTTAAACCATGGAAGGATACTTTTAGAAGCTTTATAATTGAAGTCTAAGATCATAAAAATAACTTCAATTTATTTTTCTCAGAAAAGCATGTGGGGCTCCCTTGGCATCTTTGACTTGTAGAAAGTGTAATATGGAGTTTCCAGACTAGAACACAAGCTCCCTATGAAGAGGTACCTAATTATCTTGTATGTTCCTAGTGACTGCACCTGTTGTATAATAGGTTCTCAATAAATAGATGTTGAATGAATAAACAAAGAAAATGTAAAGTTTTTCCTCCATTTAAGATGTCCCAATAGTGAAGCTGAGACCTAGCAAGATGTATGAACTGTTTCTTTCCTCTAATTTCAATTTTTAAACATTTCAGTGGGTATATAGTAGGTGGATGTATTTATGGAGTACATGAGATATTTTGATACAGGCATGCAATGTGAAATAAGTACATCATGGAGAATGGGGTATTCACCCCATCAAGCATTTATCCTTTGAGTTACAAACAGTCCAATTACACTCTTTAAGTAATTTTAAAATGTACAATTAAGTTATTATTGACTATAGTCACCTTATTGTGCTATCAAATAATAGGTCTTATTCATCCTTTCTATTTTGTTTGTACCCACTAACTATCTCCACCACCCCACCAGCTCCCCAACTACCCTTCCTAGCCTCTGGTAACTATTCTTCTACTCTCTATGTCCATGAGTTCAATTGTTTTGGTTTTTAGACCCCACAAGTAAGTGAGAACATGTGGTATTTGTCTTTCTGTGTCTGGCTTATTTTAGCTAACATAATGATTTCCAGTTCCATCCATGTAATTGCAAATGAAAGGATCTCATTCTTTTTTTGGCTGAATAGTACTCCATTGTGTATACGTACTACGTTTTCTTTATATATTCACATCTTGATTAACACTTAGGTTGTTTCCAATTCTTAGCTGTTGTGAACAGTGCTGCAACAAACATAGGAGTGCAGATATCGCTTCAATATACTGATTTCCTTTCTTTGGGGTATATATGCAGCAGTGGGATTGCTGGATCACATGGTAGTTCAATTTTTAGTTTTTTTGAGGAACCTCCAAACTGTTCTCCATGTTTTTACTAATTTATCTTCCCACCAACAGTGTATGAGGGTTCCCTTTCCTTCACCTCCTTTCCAGCATTTGTCATTGCCTGTCTTTTGGATATAAGGCATTTTTACTAGGGTGTGATGATATCTTATTGTGGTTTTGATTTGCATTTGAAATGCAAATCAAATGATGATTTGATATTGAGCACCCTTTCATATGTCTGTTTGCCTTTTGTATGTCTTCTTTTGAGAAATGTCTATTCAAATCTTTTGCCTATTCTTTGATCAAATTATTACATTTTTTTCTGTAGAGTTGTTTGAGCTCCTTACATATTCTGGTTATTACCCTCTTGTCAGATGGGTAGTTTGCAAACACTTTCTCCCATTATATGGGTTGTCTCTTCACTTTGTTGATTGTATCCTTTTCTGGGAAGAAGCTATTTAACTTGCTGTGATCCCGTTTGTACATTTTTGCTTTAGTTGCTTGTGCTTGTGGGGTATTGCTCAATAAATTTTTGCTCAGTCCAATGGCCTAGAGACTTTCCCCAATATTTTCTTGTAGTAGTTTAATAGTTTGAGGTCTTAGATTTAGGTCCTTCATCCCATCCATTTTTATTTTATTTTTGCATATGGCAAGAGATAGGGGTCTAGTTTCATTCTTCTGCACATGGATATCAGTTTTCCCAGCACCGTTTACTGAAAATGGACTGTTTCTTTCCCTCCAGCAAGAAGCCACAGATGTTGACTTCCTCCAGCGTTGCTGACTCACCCCTTCCCTGATCTTTCATTTGGGTTGTGTTCCTCCCTAGCAACTTTTCTGAAGTGTTAATGTCATTCATTCTTAGCACATGACTGACCCAGCATCTGTTCTTTTCCTAATGAATGAAGTGCTGGGAGAGAAGGGTAGGTATTTACTATTTCCACTATATAACAGGCTTATCTTTAGGGATTGATTGTGTAGATATCAAGAGGGAGAAAGAGAATGAATTTAGTGGAGGTTTTTGAGTTGTTTGTATAAAAGATTGAGCCCATTGAGCAGTGATTGCAAATGAGAGAAATGGTTATGTACACAGTTGTCTCCTGAAGAATGGAGAGCACCATCTACTATAAAATTTTAAAAAATCAAGTATCCCTCCCCAGGTGATGTTTCTAATTTTTAGAGAATAGTTGTTCTTACTCATGAGTAACATGTAATATACAAATGCAGAAGTCTGTTAGTTTCAGTGGTTGAATCTGGATTAGTTTCTTTGGCATTCCTAAGATTATAGTCTTAGTAAAACCAGCACAAAAATGTCTATACTGATGAGCATCTGCCACTTCAGATCATTTGGATTTTTTCTGGGGATGTGTGATGGTTGGAGGGTAAGGGGGTGGAAGTGGCTTTTAAAGAGGACCTATTAATTATAGATTTTGGAAAAACATATCATGATTTTGTTGTTTCATTTAATGTATACAAATTTACAAATAAAATATGGTTTCAAGTAAGCAGAAAAAAAGAAAAACATGACTTTCAAAATTAGCACTCTACCTTTTTAAGGGCCCTGATCTTTGCTAATTATAGTTATTTGTTTTAATGACAGCATAGTTTTATTAACCAGGGTATTATGATTACTGTGATAAATAGACCTCACATATATATTGGTAATAGAACCTCATTTCATATTCATCTAATGGTAGTGGGAATGTGAACAAGTCAGCAGACAGCTCTCATCTACTCAGTCAGAGACCTAGGTTAATAGAAGTTCTACTACTTATAGGCTTACAAGAAAGCCTTGTTTTTTTTTCCTTTTAGATATTCCATAGGGGAAAAAAGGAGAGCTGAGAATGCACAGAAATTTTCATGTGCCAAGTTTGGAAGTGGTATGTATAATTTCTCTTTATATTCGATTGGCTGGAATCCTACTGCATGTTCCTATCTAATTTCAAAAGAGTCTAGGTAAAGTAGTTGTTTAGCATGGGTTTCCTAGAAAATAGAATCTGTGGCAAAGACTAAGTGCTAATGCTTTGGGAGGTATACATCCAGAGCGAGAGGAAGGCGAAGTGAGGCAGGTAAGGATGGTAAGCCATACAAGGTACCATATTGGTTGTTACTTCCAACAATCTGGAAGAAATAGCAGGTCATGCAGCAGGTCAGCCACTCAGGCTGTATGGCAATATCAGTAGTTAGAACATTCTATTGGAGTAAGGGAAGTAAGAAGAATTTATCTACCTGGCCCTTCCCCATTTCTTGATTCCTAATGATCAAAGTTTGCCCTACAGGGAGTTAACTCCTCAACACTACGTGTTTGTATCATCAAACATCTTTAGCAGCTTCTCAGAAGTTAACACCGATACTGTCTGGTGTATTTCACCTGAATCTGAGTCAGATGGAAAATGGCAGAAGATACTCTGGAGTGTGGCTGGTTACCCTCAGACAGCAAAACTTCATGAGTCTACACTGCATATGATGGTCATGGTGGCAGCTGTCTCAAAGACAACTGATACCAATACAATCTGAAAATTTGGCAAAAAGCCTTACCTTATATAGTCCACCCCTTGCAACATTCAGATCCATTTGTGCCCTCCAATTATATATGTTTCTTAATCTAAAATATGGGAGCAACTTTTTTTTTGTTAGAACAAGAGATGTCACATTCTCTTGGAAAGTGGAGATACAAGTTCAACTGGTGCTTGGTTTGAAATTCCTTCAAAACTCACGTTGAAATGTAACTCTCATTATGGTGGTATTAAGAGGTGGGACCTTCAAGAGGTGATTAGGTTATGGGTGCTTCAACCTCATGAATGGGTTAATACTATTATTGGGAAGTGGCTTAGTTATCACAGGAGTTTGGTCTCTTTTTTCTCTGTCTTGTACATGCACTTCCTCACCATGGGATGCCTTCTGCCATGTTATGATGCAGCAAAAAGACCCTTAGGTGTGGGCCCTCTATCTTGGACTTCCCAACCTCCATAACAGTGAGTCAAATAAACTTATGTTGTTTATAAATTATCCATTCTGTGGTATTCTGTTAGAGCAACAGCAAAACAGTCACAGAGTCACCTTCAAATTGCATTTTTCTGGAAGAGTGAAGGCAAGAGAATCAGTGAAAGACAACTGAAGTGTTGCTACAGGTGGTCTTGAGGCTATAATTGATATCACTTATTTCTTCCTCCATCCATTACAGGTTTCACTTATCCACTGTCAATACTTCCACCGATATGCTTGCTTTCAAGGGTAATCCAGAGCCTCATTCTGAGGATTCTAAGCCTTCTGTTTCCCTGCTCTTATTGGGTTGTGGTTCTTATAACTGGCCAGTGACAGTTATTATGAGGCTTGAAAATACTAAGAGATGCCTTAGTGAATCTCCTGCATTCATAGACATGTTTCTCCCTGCCCACATTGTGTAGATATACTTCTTACTTCTCATGATTGGTTATCTAACTTCTCAAGGTTGATTATCTTAGCCAGTACAGGAACTCCTTTCTTTCACTACTGCTGTCAGGCAGAGTTTAAATTAGCCATATGGTAGATACGGCTTCTAGTTCAGTGGAACCACCACTGTGTCCCTGGCAAAAGTGTTCCTTCTCTGAGAATCAGGACCTACAACTCAGCAGAAATCTAGGGTTGTGGTACAGAAAGCGCTAATACTACAAGTGGGTTATTGAGTGTAATAATGAGAGGGGGCATTTCTATTTCTGCCTCTTTGTTCTTGGCCTTTGTATTCAATTATTGGAGACATAGTACCTTAGTCTAATGTCTTACTCTATTTAGGCTGCTATAAAAGAAGTACCCTAGACTAGGTGGCTTGTAAACAACAGATATCTATTTCTCGCAGTTCTGACGGCTAAGTCCAAGATTGAAGTGCTGATAGGTTTGGTGTCTGGTGAGGGCCTGCTTCCTTGTAGATGGGGCCTTATTTCTCTGTCTCCACATGGTAGAAGGGACAAGGGGTATCTCTCAGACCTCTTTTATAAGGACACTAATCCCATTGATGAGGACTTTACCCTCATGACCTGATCACTTCTCAAAGGCCCCACCTCCTAATACCATCACCTTAGGGGTTAGGATTTCAACATATGAATTTTAGGGGGTGAGGGGACACAAACATTCAGACCATAGCAATGCCATATGCCAAATATTAGTTTAGCACATATATACATATACCGAATCCTCAAAGTCGGTGTCTTAAATGTCAAGTGTGTTGTTTCTGAGATGGCACCATAGCTTAGCCTTTAACACATTATTCCTTTGTTCTTTTAGGTTGGCTGCTTCTAAGTGACAAACTCATTTGTTAAAAAGGCAGGGTGTGTCAATAATTTCATAAGCCTTGAGATTCATGTGGAGAATCTGAATATGATATTCTTAGCAGATAAAAATATTTATATTTGAATAGAAACATAAGAAACCAACAAATTCAACTGCCCCATTTTACAAAAGAAAAATAGAGGCCCAGAGAGAAAGAGCGACTTAATAGCTAATTAATGACTGAATCTATGCTAGATCCAGGCTTTCTTTCTAGATCCCTGAAAATATCATTATATCAAGCCACTTTTTAAACAAAACACATGGGTTTATCTGTTGAAAATTGAGTAGATTTCTAGATGCAAATCAGATTAGTTTCAAGGTAGCAAATAGCTTTGTTCCCCCTTTGCCACTATACATAGTAGAATTGTATTGTACTTCTGTGAAGTGGTTGCAGTTTTTTGTGTAGAAGCAAGGGAAACATTCATCTTTGTGTAATAGTTGCTTTCTATTCCTTCAGGGCCTTGTTCAAGCCTCACCTCCTCCAGCAAGCCTTCCCTAAATTCTTTAGTTTATGGCAACCTTTTCTTACCTCTCACAGAAACTATCGGTCACCTTTTTATTACTTTCACTGCAAAACAATTTTTACAAGTGAATGAAAATTTAAAAAAAACACATAAAACCCTGTCATTTCAACATATGAAACCAGTTTCATTTTTCAAAATTACATCTCACCTTTGTATGCATACATAATTTGTATAGCATTGGAGATTTTTGTAATCATGGCATAGATATATATTTGTAGTCATTTCCCCACTTGACATTAATGCATGATCACCTTTTAAAGTTGCTACATAATTTTCATGATTTTATTTTTAATGGTGTTTCTCATCACCTCTTGGGTATTTCATAGGCATTTTAAAATTAATATGTCTTAAAGTGAACTCAGCTTACCATTTAACACTACGCAACTTTAGGCGGAAAAAGTCTTCAACCTGTCTTTCTTTCATTTACTATCCCTACTTCAAGTCAGTCTATAAGTCTAGTCCTTCTACTGCCTAAATATTTTATAATTATAAGCTCTTTTTTCCAACTTTTTCACTGGATCGGGCTTCCTGAGGCTGACTAGTCCAATTGCAATAGGCTAGTTCTGGCTACTACTAGTAGGCAGTCTTTATGGTCGGTTTTTTGGATGGATGCCCAATAATTTGTTTTTAAATTAAAATTTGATCCTATTCTCTGCTTAAAAACATTCACTGGTTTTCCTTTGTCTGTGTAGAGGTTGTCAGTACTTAAAACTAGGGTTATTTTACACAAACATGTAGATTTCTGGTTTCTCAAGGAATTAAAAATCTGGCTGCAGTGTGCCTGCCTTCCAGGATGGCAACAGAAGGGTAAAGCTGAGTAGAGGCTGTTCCTGCAGACAGGGCAAGTGCTGGCAGTTTGGCAAAGTGCTCCCCAAATCTGTTTTGTTGATGTTAGCTCCATGGCTTCTAAGGGCTTTTGAGTTCAGGACTCCCTGCTGTTCTGGCTTAAGCCTAAACTTTTGTGCATGGCACACAAGATTCTTATCAGAGACCTTGCTGAGTTCTTTAGCCTTATTCTTCCATTAATCAAGACACAGAGAGTGGCTCTTCAAATGTGCCTTGGAAAGCTCCTCTCTCTGTGCCTCATGACCTTCACGTCTAGTGGAATCTCTTTTTCTTCCTTGAAGACTTTACTGCATTGTCACCTCCTTTATGAAGGCCTTCCTGACTTCCCAAGCCTTCCAGGTAGCAGAAGGATCTAGAAAACAATTCCACTTCTCACTCTATTCTACAACAAGTCTTTCCCTCCTCAGGCTAGGAAGGTAGGCCAAGAAACTTCTGCTTGCTGCTTTTCAGTGTTTCCCCTTCTTGCTTCATCAACTGCCCCTTTTTGTCAGGCTCTCTTCTCTGCTTTCCGTCTTCCTAATCCTTCCTTTTCAATTTAATTCAGCAAACTCATACAGAGGGGCTGATAAAGGCACTGGATGCTGGAGGGGAGTTAGTGAAGAGTGAAGGGCTCCTGTAGCAGGACGAGCTGCAGACAAAACTCCTCAGACACTGAGTTAAAGAAGGAAGGGGTTTATTTAGCCGGGGTCATCAGCAAGACTCCGGTCTCAAGAGCCGAGCTCCCCGAGTGAGCAATTCCTGTCCCATTTAAGGGCTCACAACTCTAAGGGGGTGGGCAGGAGAGGGTCATGATCGATTGAGCAAGCAGGGGATATGTGACTGGGGGCTGCATGCACCGGTAATTAGATAGATCAGAACAAAACAAGATAGGGATTTTCACAGTGATTTTCTATACAATGTCTGTAATCTGTAGATAACATAACCGGTTAGGTCAGGGGTCAGTCTTTAACTACCAGGCCCAGGGTGTGGCGCCGGGCTGTCTGCCTGAGAATTTCATTTCTGCCTTTTAGTTTTTACTTTTTCTTTCTTTGGAGGCAGAAATTGGGCATAAGACAATATGAGGGGTGGTCGCCTCCCTTATTCCCCTCACTTTGAGACTCTCATTCAATAGTGGGAGTTCTCACTTTCATTTTTACTACCCATGTCTTCTTGCAAGACAGATCAATAGTGATTCATATAGTACACTTTTGCTGAAGCATTTTGGTGAACTAAGGTAGCGATGAAGCCTTTTACCATTTGAAGAAGTACAGGTAGCAAACAAGGGATCAGTAAGCAGGTTCCTATTACTATTATAACTCTTATTATAAGAGTTTTAAATCCTTCTAGCGCTGGGAACTATTTTCCAAACATGGCCTCAGGATCAAATCCATGCCACACTTGCACAGGCACATGTGCCAGTTTTGTCATCTCTAACTATGTCTTCAACTACTTGCCCTTGACTATCTATGTGTAGGCAGCAATTAGTAAGGTTAAATTTCCTACAGACCCCTCCTTCAGCTGCTAGCAAGTAGTCGAGAGCTGATCTATTTTTATAGATAGCATTTCTCATCTGAGTTTCTTGCCAGGCCAGAATAGTCAAGGCTCTGCTGGTTTTATTAGGGATTATCTTTAAGACAACTTGTAACCATATGATTTGGTTGATCATGTAAATGGGGGTCCGGTATCCCCATGAGCCATCTTATGCCCAAGTAGCAGGCCCATAATATTGTATGATTCTCTCAGGGGACCATTTATCATTTTTTCAATTTCCTATAGCTATGCTTCTCTTTTCATGGGAAGCATAGACAGGGAAGCCCAGGAGTTCGCCTGATTTTATGGGCAGTAGGAAGAAAGATGGTTTAATAGTGCCAATAACACAACTACCTGCCCATTAGTCGGTAATTTGGCATAAGCTCTATGCCTACATATCCAGTATAATCCAGTGGGGGCTGTCCAGTCCCGGTGGGACTCCAGTTGAGTCCACACGGTTTGCAACTTTGGGAATTTACTAAATGGATTTCTCTCGTGTGATTTGAACTCCACTAAAGTGACTGTTTTTGTGGTACCATTATACAGTTTCTGTCTCAGACAACTAAGTTGTCCTATGAGGTGAGTGAATTCTTTTCTTTCTCTAGCTATGCAATATTGTCCAATAATTGAGGCTTTTAGGACCCAGAAATTATCAGGGTGATTCTTTTGAGCTGGGAATTCATCAGGAACTGGGTCTGTAGGTACTAATTCTTGGGCTTCCCATGGCAAGTGATCTCCTATTACAGTTCCTCCACATGCATAACATGACGTGACATTGAGAGACTGGGCTACATGCTTGGCTAACTGCAAAAACAAATTTCTTGTTTTTCCTGGAATTTCTGGTACTGGCACATTTAGTTCATCATAGAAAGTTTGAAACACTGGCTCAGGAGAGCGTTTGTAAACTTCTCCTCGAACCAAGATATTTACTTGAGGATCCAATCCGGCCCCATTGATTCCTAAGGTGACATGCTCCTCTTTTTTCCAGCGAGGATCAAAGGGATTGGTTATTACTAGCTCTAAGGGATTACATTGTCCTTTAGTACAGGAGGGGCCATTTTTTCATTTTTGAAGGTGGACTGGAT
Source organism: Pongo abelii (assembly GCF_028885655.2). Lineage (NCBI taxonomy): Eukaryota > Metazoa > Chordata > Mammalia > Primates > Hominidae > Pongo > Pongo abelii. The sequence goes on along the minus strand of NC_085928.1, from coordinate 134,369,631 downwards.
CCTTTTCATTTTTTTTTTATCCAAGTGGCCTAAATGATGCAAGACCAGTATTTACATTTATTTCCACACAGTCTTAGTATATGACAGATGTACTTATTTTCTGCGATATAGCCTCTTTTCTAATTAAGAGAACCACACCTTATTCCTAACTTATTACTATTAATGACAGCACAGGCATCAACTTCTAAGGTGACTTGTTTGGGCACCCCTTTTTCTTCTGTTTTGGCTAACACTTTACTCATATCGTTTATGAGCCCCCACCAGTCCTCAGTCCTTAATCTTACTTTAAAAACTGCGGTCATGGGAGGCTCAGGTGGGTCATAACACACATCAGGTTGGTCATTTCCTGGGCTACATACCTTGTATAGAATAACATTATACAAACAAGTTCTTTTTAGAGTTCCAGTACACTTATAATAACCATAAAATTATAGGACCGTAGCAACCTTTTGTCCTACCTCAGTGACTTGATGTATACACTGGGAGCAGTCCTCAGTCTGAGGAAGGTCAGTTGAAGTCCTTACTGTAAAAGTCTAAATTTCAAGGAAAATGAGTCCCACGATGAGTTTTCTCATGCTTTGGCTGTGCGTGGACCAGTCAGCTTCCGGGTGTGACTGGAGCAGGGCTTATCATCTTCTTCGGTCACTTTGCAGGGGATGGTGAACCTGCTCCTGTCCACATACTGCTCAGAGTCTACTGATGTTTAAGGATGGTCTCAGAGGTTGGGCCTGCTAGAATAAACTGAGTCCAACACCTCTACACAGTTATGTTCCACTGGGCTCTCCGATACCAGCAGCAAGGTGGTGGGATTTAGGGTGTTGCAAACTTCAGTGGTTATGTGGGGATTTTCACATAGCAAGCTTTGGTACTTGGTTAATCTAGCATTTGTTCACTAATGACGTCTTTTGGTAGTCATTAAAGTTACCACAGCATGGGGGGCCTTTATATTTGGGTTTTGCCTAAGGGTTAGTTTATCTGCTTCTTGTGCTAACAGGGCTCTTGCTGTTAGGGCCCTCAGACCTGGGGGCCAGCCTTTGGAAACCCTGTCTAGTTGTTTTGAGAGATAGGCCATTGGCCTTGGCCAGGGCCCCACAGTCTGGGTTAAAACTCCAACTGCCATTTTTTTTCTCTTTCTGACACATAGAGTGTAAAGAGTTTTGTCAAGTCAGGTAGCCTCAGGGCTGGGGCCGACATGAGTTTTTCTTTTAACTCATGAAAAGCTCGTTGCTGTTGGTTTTAATAGATGTAGTTTATCTAATCTACATTTTTGTTAACTGTCACCTACCAAAATATTGACTCAAATCCTGCAGCTATTTGATTTCAAGCTTTAAATTGATCTGGTATTCTTCGTGGGACTCCAATTGTGTCTAAATAAAGATGAGAGTTGAAAGACCCATGAGGGGCTTCTCTCGCTTTACGATGTCTTATTTTTTTCCCTTCTGGTTGATGAAATGCCAGGGTGAAAGGGATAGCCAATTGGACTAAAGTACAAGTGCCACTCCAGTTATTCGGCAGAGTGCCCAGTAAAGGTCCACCACAATACCACTGCACATCTGCTCAAGGATGAACAAGGGCTGACCAATCGATAAGCTGTGAGCTTAAATTTTTAAGCTCACTGCATCCTTTCAGGTCTCCAAGGAATGCTAAGTTTCCTCCCTGTCATGAGAGACATGAAGTGAACTTAGTGTTGGGAGATGGAGGCTGGATGGCCCTTGGGGGCTGACCCGCAGGGTGCCGGACTTTGGGATATAGCAGAGAGAGCTTGGCACGACTTATTACTCCAGGCTGTAGAATCCTGGAAAAGAGCTACCATGCAGCCCACACCTGGTCGACTGGAGGACCACCTTAGTGGAAAGGGGACAATCTGGGCCTCTGGCCTGCCATGTGCACAAGCATAACAATTACTTTTGTTTAATGTGCATATGGAATATTTGATCCATTTTAACCAGGCATTTACATCTTGGTATCCTGTCTTAATTGCTAAAGTTTGTTTTAAGTCTTTAACTTCTATGATCCTCTAGTAAAATGAATGTATGGTTTCAGGAAATTACAAAAACTGGTTGGGGCAGTCTATCCTTGCCCTGTAGTGGTCCACAGAATGTTGGACCAACTATGGCATGAAAACTCTACATCAGGGGGCAAGACTCCTGGTTGGCACTGGGGTCTTTATCGAAATCTCCCCGGATTAAATGGTCCTAGTTTACTAACACCCAGTCTGAGGAGAGTCAGGAGGGACAGAAGTACTTTTCTGAAGTAGAAAGCTGTCTTTGACTTGGCAAGTCCCCACCGGGTATAACAAGGCAAGCATTAAATGCAATAGTTTGAGGGGAAATTGACTTGGTTATGTTAATAACTAGATGGTCAGCAATAGAATGAGGAAAGAAGAAATAGAATAGATGAAAAGAGTTAAATTTTTCTTAGCTTTAGTTTGATAGGGGTTTCCCCTGGGACTATGGCCCATGACTCTGGAGGGGGTGGCACTTTCTTGATTTGGGTGTGATGAGTCCATCCTTTTTTTTTTTTTTTTTTTTTTTTCTGTACAAACAGCAGTCTTGGTGGTTAGCAGCACAAGGTAGGGTCCTTCCCAGGCTGGCACGAGTTTTTCTTCTTTCCACCCTTTGATGAGAACGTGATCTTCAGGCTGGTGCTGGTTTACCGGAAATTGTGGGGGTGGTACATGTGCTAAAAGACTTTTAGTTTTTGAGAGAAAGGAAAGTAGAAGATAAACCAAGTATATAATTTTGAAGAAACTGACCTTTTGTTTTAAATGTGGGGATGTTGGCAGTGGACTTTATAGTCCTTTGTGCCTTTTTACTGAGAAATTTCCTTTAGCACCTATTTTTATTAGTTTTTAAACCAAAGAAAGCCAAATACCATTTTACATTTAACAATGCTTCTCATATGATTTTTATACCAGATAAGCTAAATTTTATCTTTATATTAGTTTGTTATTGATGTTAAACCAAATTTTAATAAAACCTTGTAGACATATTTGTCTAATTTTTAATGTTTGACCATAAGGTAAGATTTTGTAGACTCTTTTTAACCTTTTATAATTTTTGCTAAAGAGCAGTTTGGTACTTTAAGAAAAACCTGTTATGTTTTTACTTTAATGTCCAGTTCACAGAAAAACTGGATGATACTTCTTTAACTTTAGCTAATATGTTACACACAGAATTTTCTTTACAATTAACATTTTAAAACTTGCTTAAACCTTCAAAATAATAATTTTTTAAATTTTTTAATGTAGGTAAAAATGTACATTCTTATGCCTCCTTATAATCCTTTTACCAAAGGTATTTTTTACTTTTCTTATACACCTTGCACATAAACTGTTTTTTTTTTTTCAGTAGTTTTACATTCAGGAGGCCTAGTTACTTTTAAATTATACAACATTTTTTGCATAAATTCTTTTTTATAACATTTTTCTCTTTCATGACTTTCGCAGACAATTCTTCGACATACCTCAGCTTTCTGACTTATTACAAATATTTCTTACTTTAACCAACCAGTTGATTTATTTCAGGACAAGAATTTACCATATAATACTCCTTTTATATAAATTCTGCCCCCCCTTTTTTTCCTTTTTTTTTTTCCTTAGGATACTTCTGAACTGGTGAGGTCTGCTCACAATGAGGTTTCCTCTAAAAGTTATTTTTTTTGTTGTTGTTAGCAAAGCAGTTGCCACTACAGACTGAATGCATTTGGGCCATCCGCGGGTTACTGGGTTAAGGATTTTTGATAGGAAGGCCTCAGTGCTTTCGGGATAAGCCCTTGTTTACACTGACAACGAAGTGGTATTGGAGTGTTACAGGGTTACGGAGAATACCTTCAATTATCAATTATAGGTTTTAAATTTACCTTGGCTTTTAAAGGAATAGGGTACACTTTTTTTTTTCTTAACTGTTTCTATATCTCTCTTTTTCTCTTTCTTTCTCTCTTTGACTTTCCTTTTGCCTCTGTCTCTTCCTCTCTCTCTCTGCCTCTCTCTTTCTTTCTCTCTCTCTGCTGGTCTTTCCTTGCCTCTGCCAGCTGCTTATGCTGCTGTTCTCTCAACCACTGTGTGTTGGGGGCGGGAGGTCTAAAATCAGCTGTAACCAAGTGTCTACGTACGGGAACTGGTCTGGGTTCCCTGGCTTACAGGTTACCTTGTGCTATACCTTTGAAACAAGGGACCTGTCCAGGCTTCCTTCTAATGGCCAACCTACCTCTAATGCTGGCCAGTCTATCTTACACAGAGTTTTAAGTTTTCCTGGTGTCATAGTACTCCATAGTCTCTCCTAAATTCTTTTTTGAAAATTTTCAACATAGTTCCTAGTAGGGTGGGCTTATTTGTGCCTGACCTATGCTTCTTTGAGACAAAACACCATGCTCACACCACACGCACACCACAAAACAAAGAACGGGTGAAAAGGGCACACATACACTTTTGCAGTTTGCACCAAACCGAAATCAAAACCCAAATCAGAGTATCCAGAAATCCAAGCCAGGTCAAAACCAAAACCAAAGTATTAAGCAATCCAAGTCAAGTCAAAAATAAAAACCAAAGTGCCAGTACACGCACACCGTGGGTGATCAGGCCACGCTTCCACTCAAATGGAGTAGGCAAGTTCCTAAGACCAATCCTGTCAAGCAATTCAAATCAAGTCAAAACCAAAACCAAGGTGCGGATAAAGGCACGCCATGGGTGATGAGGCCACACTTCCACTCAAATGGAGTGGGCAAGTTCCCAAGACCGGTCCTGTCAAGCAATTCAAACCAAGTCAAAACCAAAACCAAAACCAAAGTGCCGATAAAGGCATGCCATGGGTGATCAGGCCATGTTTCCACTCAAATGGAGTGGCAAGTTTCAAAGACTAGTCTTACCAAGTTTTAGATGTCCAGACTCCAAGTGCCCGTTCCTTCCTGGTGTTCAGCCACTGCATTGATCCTCCACGGGGGCCTGCCACACGCTGCTCTGGGGAGGCGTCCCACCAGGGCAAGTGCCTACCCAGGAGCACTCTCAGGATCCGCGTCGCTCGGGCTGGTGGGAGTCCCCTGCAGGGATGTTCCACAGGGCAGGCTTAAGCCGCCTAAGGAGCTGCCTCGACCATCCGCCAATCACCTCGCTTCCCTGTCAGGGAACCAATAAATGTAGCAGGATGAGCTGCAGACAAAACTCCTCAGACACCGAGTTGAAGGAAGGGGTTTATTCGGCTGGGGGCATCAGCAGGACTCCTGTCTCAAGAGCCAAGCTCCCCGAGTGAGCAATTCCTGTCCCTTTTAAGGGCTCACAACTCTAAGGGGGTGCACATGAGAGGGGCGTGATCGATTGAGCAAGCAGTGGGTATCTGACTGGGGGCTGCATGCACTGGTAATTAGATAGATTGGAACAAAACAGGATAGGGATTTTCACAGTGCTTTTCTATACAATGTCTGTAATCTGTAGATAACATAACCAATTAGGTGAGGGGTCGGTCTTTAACTACCAGTCCTAAGGTGTGGCTCCGGGCTGTCTGCTTGTGGATTTCATTTCTGCCTTTTAGTTTTTACTTTTTCTTTCTTTGAAGGCAGAAATTGGGCATAAGACAATATGAGGGGTGGTCTCCTCCCTTACTCCTTGTGTGGCAGGGTTTAAATCCTGGTGGGACAAATGAATGTCTGGTAATGACAGCATGACCAGGTGCTGTACATGAGGTATATAGACAATGTGCTCTGAAAGGCTGGAAGAAGGGATTCTTTCTAGTCATCTTTGGCAAAGGGAAGGAGGAGGTGATTGCTTACATTTAAAAGGATTTCTTAGGAGGATAATGGAACCAGGTGTTCCTCATGACTTCATTTTATGCATTCTTTTCATCTCTACATAGCCTTCTTATTCACTCCAATATTTCATTTTAGAGTGTGGGAGTCAGGTGTTCTCTGGGTTTGAATTTTACTTCATTACTTTATATCCTTGTGAAATTAACAGGCTACTTAACCTTTCCATGTCTCAGTTTCTTCCTCTTCAAAATGAGAGAAATAATAGTACCTACTTCACAGAACTGTTGAGAAATTTAAATGAGATATTCATATAAAGCATTCAGAATATTGCCTTTCAAAAAATAAGTATGCAATGAAATTGAGGTATTATTAGCATTATTGTTTGGTAACTTCCCAATTTCTTATAATAATAGACTTGGAAGTCACCAGAACATAATGTGGGAGCACATGTTCTAATGTTCTAGTGACTTCCAAATCTATGATTATAACAATTTCAGCTGATATTATTAAGAGAAAATTTTGTGCAGTGGTTAAGTATGCAGACTTGAGCCAGACTGCATGGGTTCAGATCTGTTGCTTCCTGCCTTTGCAAGCTGCTTACCTTTTCTGCATTTGTTCCCTCATCTGGAAAATGGAAACAATAATAGTATCTATGATATAGGGTTGTTATAAAGATAAAGTGGGTAAATGTATATAAAGTGTTCAGAGGAGTGTCTGGCACATGGGAGGTGCTTTTTTTTTTAGTTACTTATTTTTATTGAGATAGGCTAAGAGCTTCATGTGTGTTATCTCAGGAATCCTGCCTGATCTATCTTTACACTATAGAAGTATAACAGTAATCCTTACTGTACAGGTTAAGAGACTGAGGCATGGAGAGTTTAAGTAGTTGCTAAAAGCACATACCTAGTAAGTGGGAGAACTAGGACTCAGAGCCAGGCATTTGTGAATATCTCTCACTTCCACTCTCCTGACTGCCAAACACACACATCCAACTGTCCAGGGAGCACCTCCTACAGGTTCTTTCATGGATACTTTATATTCAACATTTCCAAAACTGATCTTATCATATCCCTTTCTGAATCTGCTCCTTCCCAGGGCTCACTATCTTTGTAAATGGGGTCCTCCACGCTCTAGCTGCCCAAGCTGGAGAACTTGGGGTTGTGCTTGATTATTCCTCTTCATCCTCACCTCCTCAATCTACCACAATACCTGTTCCTTCTAACTCTTAAGGGTCACATATCTGTCCATTTTACTACACTTTCACTGCTACCACCCTAGTCCAAGTCACCATCATTTCGAGTAACTCAATTATCCTCCAAGTGAGTTATATAATTGCTTAATGAGGCACAGAATATTATTTGCACCTGGATTCCTTTTAAAGCACGCTCTATCTTAGTTGGAAGAATGACTGAAATAGAGAACCCTCCCTCCAACACAGACCCAACACTCAAGTCATATGACGGTTGAGAATACTAGGTAATATCGAGACTTCAGGGCGGAGGGAAAGGTTTTTGTTTTTGTTTTATGAGTATAGGGGAAAGAATTCTGTGGTTAAATACCCAGTGAGGAAGAGGAGGTTCAACACCCACTTGGATAGGAGGAAAGAGAAGGGAAGAGGAGCAAGGGTGAAGAGCCAGAAAATGGTAAGGAGATGGGGGCCAGTAAACATTCAAGGGATGGAGAGCCAACAAATATTTTTAAGAATGCTTCAGCTTAATTGTTACTATTATTTGCATTGCTATGGAATGATCATTCTTCTCCCTTATACAAATTTTCAAAATATTTTAGCAACTTTTCGAGATTACACCTGTTCTGTGGAAACTAAGGAGTGCTATGTTTATGTATGGGTTAGTGCAGTATGTCACAGAGGAATCATGAGCCCAGATGGCAAAGGAGGCTATGAGAAACAGGCCTGTGGGAATTTGCAGAAATTTTGGCGTAAAACCTTGGCCTTTTACTAGGCCATGGAATTGTTGCGGGCTCGAGGCAATTATTCCTACATCTCTGAAGAGACAAGGGGCCCCAGGCTAACATCTAATTTACATTTGATGGTACTCCAAAGTCAATACTTTGTGTATGATGAAATGATATCCAAAAGGGGCATGTAAGTTCAGAGTTTCTTTTCTTTGTGAAGACGTAGCTGAACAATTAGTTGTATTAATTTCAGGATTAATGACCTTTGAATAAATTAGAAACTGATTTGAAAATGGCATTCCAATGAACTAGATTTTATTCACAGGTCTACCTCTAACTGGGTTCTAAGAGACTTGCCAATGGAAAATTTTTAACTTTTCTTTGACCTCGTGTTCCTCACCAGTAGAATGAGGGATTTAGATCAATCATTGTTTCCTGAACTTTGATCCATCTAACAGTAGTTGTGGGAATTTTGATTTTCCTATCCACTTGTAAAAGATGTTCATAGACAGGATGGCTGTATGTTCAGGTTTATCTGGTATAGTCCCAGTTTATGTTTGTTTTTGGTATAGTTATTAACAGTGTCTCATTTTACTGTTGAAAATATCCAGATTTGGATAATAACATTTATAGTTACCTTATTAATAGGAGTTCCTTCCTTGAATAGAAAATTTTAGGTTAAATAATTTTAAACAGGTTTCTTGACTGCTAAACTTTGCAAATCCTTTATTATGCTAATGTGCCTTATGATTCTCCAAAAGAGGGGGTACGCTTTCTAGTATTTTGGCTTTGGAATTCTTATTTTGCTTCTTAGGGGAATTAGTTAATGGAACTTATTTCAGAAAGAGTACGAAATCATCTGAATTCAGCAAATACTTATGAAAGTACTATGTGCCAAGCCCTGGAAAAGGCAATGAAAAGATACAGTGACAATCCAGTCTGCCACAAAATCAGTTATAATCTGATCCATGTGAGGTGAATGGCAGTGGGGATTGACAGTACACAAAGAGTTGCAACTCAAGGTCACATTCTTGCTTTCATATTGTGCTATGATACTATGTAATTAGAGTCCAAGATAAGGCACAGTAAGTCCAAAGCCCAAATTAGTAGTATAATTTGTTAGCACTAGGTCAAGCAAAGTTTTCTTAGACTCAATACTGAATGAAAATGCTTGATAAATCTTCCAGAATATTCATACAGTGGCCCACAGAACCAGTATTTTCATGACTATGTAAGAACATCTTATTTTAAAATTTAGTCTTAACAGTTCCCAAGGGGAGATGATTGGTAATATTACTTCTAAAAAGATATTAAAAATATTACTTTGCTGTAGGTGGAGATTGTGATTAGAAATTTACTCCAAGATTCTTTTTCTTTTTTCTTTTTGAGATGGAGTCTCACTCTGTCACCCAGGCTGGAGTGCAGTGGAGTGATCTCAGCTCACTGCAACCTCTGCCTCCTGGGTTCAAGCGATTCTTCTGCCTCAGCCTCCTGAGTAGCTGGGATTACAGGCGTGCCATCACGCCTGGCTAATTTTTGTGTTTTTAGTGGAGATGGGGTTTCACCATGTTGGCCAGGATGGTCTTGAACTCCTGACCTTGTGATCCACCCACCTCGGCCTCCCGAAGTGCTGGGATTATAGGCGTGGAGCCACTGCACCTGGCTGGATTAATTTTCTAGTAGAATTGTTTTGGTTAATAATGATAGCACTTAATGATACATAATTTTTTTACATATTAGTTTATTTCTTATAACAACCAGATTGTATTAATATTTCCCCATTTACAAAAGAAGAAACTGAAACCTAGAGATGGTGAGTAATTTACCAAAATTTTAATTGCTGATTAATCTCAGAACCAAGTTTTAAACTCAGTTTTTCTTCAGAGCGTTCATCCTTCTTTGCCACTAAACATAAATGTCATCAGACATATGAGAGGGCTGATTGTGAACATATCTTCCCCCCTCAGAGCTTAGTGATCTCACATTAATACCCCGAAATCAGTCATGGGTACTTACACCATGGAAATTAGTAGAGTCTACAAATTAGAGCTCCTGTCACCACCCCCTGGGGCTGATTGTGAAACAGTTACCAGCACGTCACTGGCTGTATACACATTTGGAAAGCTGTTTGACTGAGTATTAGAGGTATTCACTTGGGGAATTGTTGGTACTGTTTACGTGTTTTATTAATATCGTTATCAGATGAGGATCCCTTTTGGCTTGAATTGGAAGAGGAGATACAAATGAGAATTCTCATGATTATTAAATTATTGGATCTGGGAGTTTTTCAGAAAATTTAGTACTTCAGACATTTTTTTAAAGAACCTTTGGGTAGGGTTATTTTCTAACCACAATTCTGCTCATGCTTCTTCTTAATTTCCAAAACCCATTATTTGCATATTTGTGATGACCATTATCACACTTTGAATTCATGTTGTAGTTATTTATATATGCATATTTCCTTCTGTTAGACTACAAGATCCATGATAGAATCCGTGCTATTCAGTACTACAACCCCAGAGAGTGTCTGGCACAGTGCTTTTTCAGTGATTGAGTTCAATGTTGATTAAATAAATAAATTTTTTTTTCTGTTTCAGATACTATGTGATGATTTAGATAGAATAGTGAAGAAAATAATTTAATAAAACACATAATATTCTGAATCATAAAGATTTTCTTAGAACAGACCATCTGGTGCATCAATCTACTGAAACCATGGATCCATTTATGATGTTAACTATTCTACACTTGAAGATGTACTTATAGCAAGAAAAGCTAAATAAATTACACCTGAAAGACTGACTTTTTGAGGGAGAGGGTACTCTTAAAACCTATACTAAAGTAAGTACCTATTAGTTTGTATTTGTACTGTTAGCTTGAGACATATCTTTTTGGCTCTTTTCTATTATTAACATGGACTTTATTAGCATTTAGTAAACCATTGTTTTTTTTCCCCAAATAGCCCTTTTAGTTTCAGGTTATAGATTCTATTTTGTCAGTTTTTTATGTTTTGACGATTTAGTTATTCAATTATTTTACATTAAAATTATTTTATTAAAATTTTTTTCCTTAAAAATATTAGGGATATTGTTTATAATAGATATGCTTTAGAATTGGTGAAGGGACAGATTTAATCTTTTCCCCTTGCCAATAACCCATCTGCTTGCTACTCAGCTATGGACCAATCATCATCAATGTAACCTGAGAATTTGATAGAAATGTAGTGTCTTGGGCCCCAGCCCAGACCTACTGCATCAGAATCTGCATTTAAAAAAATATCCCCAGGAGATTTGTATGAAAATTAATGTTTGAGAAAAGCCAATCAATTGAGTCTTTTTCTGAAATTCACCCTGCTGCAAAAGCAGCTGACTGTAATGTATTCTTCAATGCAGACCACAATTTGGAATTCTGATTTATTTGATGGCTTAATGTTTATTGACTGCACCTGGTGTGCTAGGTACTGCAAGGAAAATACAAACCAACCAGTCATTGTTCTGCACTTACTTTACTCTAAAATAAGAAGATACAGACAATTTGCTATTTTTTCATTCCTTTGTACTTTAAAAACATATACAGATACATTGAAAGAAGAGAAGAGTTGAGTGGGAGAGACGGTCTGGTTAAAATCCCACTCAAGAAGGATGTAGCTCACTGTTAAAATAAGAGTAGATGAGGGATGTTTCACATACAGATAGAAATGGAAGGAATTTTGCCAATTGTCTAGCTGTTTGGTCTGGGGAAAGTACATCTGTATGGCTGAATTTTGTGTAGACAGAATATCTGGACAATTGCTTGCATTTTCCACTTCCCCTCCAGATGTTTAGCATTGTGTTGATGTAGCTCAAGCTCTTTGCTCTCAGACATTCATGAATTTTTAGTAGAAAAAGTTCTAAAAGCACTGATTTCATGTCGACATTCCATTCCTCACGAAAATTATAGTGTTTAAAACTAATATTTGGTCAAGTTTTTCCCCCTTGAGTTAAATTACCATTTATATAGTGAATTTAGAAGACATTCTTAGTGAATGTCATTAGGATGTGAGGAAATAGAAAGGATTTTGAAAGTGTTCAGAATATGCCACCCCCAAATGTGCCATTTTGGCATAAAGATTATTTTAGACTGAAGTCAATTGAGAATCAACAAATGCAGGAAGAGGTCTCTGTTCCCCTTCCTTAGCTACGACCCAAAAGGCACAAGTTTCCCTTTGTGAAGGTGCTCCCTACCTCCTAAACCAGGAAGAAAGGAGCAACTGTTATTACCGGAGACAGAGTTTGCATGGAGATGAGTCTGCACTAAGAAACCTTACTAAAATAACCCTTATCTTCCATTAGTTTCTCCTATATATTTTCCGGTTACTTTCTCTCAACTTGTTGTTCCTTGAAGCCCAAGCCTCTTTCCATTGTTGAAATGGCATATAAGTCCCCAAGTCTAACTGCTTCTTTGAGTTTCACTTCTTGTCTACGAACTCCCATGCTTGTAAAACGGTAATAAATCTATGTAGTTTTCTCCTGTGAATCAGTCTTTTGTCAGTTAAATTTGCAGAGTCTCAGATATTGAAACTGAGGGTAGAGGAAAACTTTTTCTTCTTCCACAGTTTGAACTCTGCTAGTACTTCCTTTAAAAAAATTTAATAACTCATTTGAAAAGAGGAAAGGAAGAAATAGAGAAGGAAGGAAGGAAAGATAAAAAGAGAGATATGAAGCATGTTGAAAGTCTAAAGCATCAATAGAGATGGAATGAGAGTTTTTTGGAATTAGCTATTTATTCATCTGTTTCATCTAATCGTTACTCAAACTGTCAATGACTGCAGGCCTGCTATATGGAGAGATTATTATTGTCACACTCAAAGCCTGCAGTGAGGTCAGCTGTTGGATCAATAACAACTCTGCTTCCTCAGATAACGAATCTAAATGAGAATTGCCACTGTTAATCAGGTATCTTGAAATCCTTCAACAGGGCACGGTGATAAATGATTGCTGACTATTGTTCTCCTTTTAACCTCAGTGGACTTTGCTCACCTATATTTTTAATTAACTAATTTAGTTCAGGACATTTAAAATGCTCAAATCCTTTCAAAATTCTCCTGAGGGAAGTTATTCCTGGAGTAGACATCAGGACAAATGCCCTTCCTTTCTTTGTAGAGATATATTTAGCACATTTTTATTTTTTCTCAGAGGAACACATTTCCAAGGAAGACTTTGGTTTCACATTTCACTTAGCAATTAGTTCTTTACCTCACAGAATGACAGCATTTTAAAATTCAGCAAAAATATACAATGTTCTTTACGGAGTATTAAACAAAAGTCAAAGCTTTGGAAAATTACAACCTTCAATGCAAAAGGATATATCTTCTGCTTTTTTGAAAGTCAATTAATAATGAAAAGTCTTTTAGAAAAAAATGTTGAGTTAAACTGAGGTTATGAACAAGTCTTAAAAGCCTTAACAATTAAAAGATATTCTGAATGTTAAGAAGACTAAGATTTTAGCAGTTACGATTTTATTTTATTTTATTATTTTTTGAGATGGAGTCTCACTCTGTCACCCAGGCTAGAGTGCAATGGTGCGATCTCAGCTTACTGTAACCTCTGCCTCCCAGGTTCAAGCGATTTTCCTGCCTCAGCCTCCTGGGTAGTTGGGATTACAGGTGCCCACCACCATGCCTGGCTAATTTTTTTGTATTTTTAGTGGAGATGGGGTTTAGCCATATTGGTCAGGCTGGTCTCAAAACCCAGATCTCGTGATCTGCCCGCCTCAACCTCCCAAAGTGCTGGGATTACAGGCATGCGTCACCATGCCTGGCCAGTAGTTATGAAAATTATTTATGTTTACTTTTTTTGTGTGTTCCTTGTCCTTTAACAAGTATTAAACAAAAAATTTAAAACAAGTTGGCATCTTCTTTACAACATTGAGAACATCTCATGATCTTATTGCTGTCAAGTAATTTCGTAAAGCTAGGATTGATTTTGTAGTTAACAGAGGTAAAGGGCATTCATCTGCATTTTCACTTTCTAATGCATCTCTCTCATATTTAGAGAATGAGACTGTGACCAAGACAATTGAAAACAGTTGATTATTTTGTCTTCTTTTTTTTTTGAGATGGAGTCTCGCTGTGTCACCCAGGCTGGAGTGCAGTGGTGCAATCTCGGCTTACTGCAAGCTCCGCCTCCTGGATTCACACCATTCTCCTGCCTCAGCTTCCCTAGTAGCTGGGACTACAGGTGCCCACCACTACGCCCGGCTAATTTTTTATATATTTTTAGTAGAGACGGGGTTTCACCGTGTTAGCCAGGGTGGTCTCGATATCCTGACCTCGTGATCCACCCACCTCAACCTCCCAAAGTGTTGGGATTAGAGGCGTGAGCCACTGTGCCTGGCCTATTTTGTCTTCTTAACTTGATTGGTAAATTAGCAAATGTAGTTAAAACACTGTGTGGAATGTGGGGGAAAAAAAAGAATAGTCACAGCCTCTCACTGAAAACTTCTGGATATCGATTCCAGCCTTCCATCTCTAGAAACCTTCCTGTCCATATGAGGTCTGAAAAAAACATTTTCATCCCTTTTGGTTAACTAAATGTAGGATATTTTTGTTGTTACCATTTATAGCATATATGAACTGCCATTTCTAAAAAAAAAAAGCACTCCAAAGTGTAGTGTAAAATAACAACTGTGAATTCAGACAGAATTCTATAGAAAAGGTTTATCTCTGCTGCATGAAGTCTCGGGCTTCAACTGGGAAGACTCAAATGGCTGGTCTGTGGCTCAGATGAATGGGGGCTTGAATTATTTGGCAACCTCTTTGCTCACATGTCTGGCATGTTGGCTAGGATGGTGTAAAGGCTGGGCTCAGCTGGAGCTATTGATAAGAATGCATACACATTGCTTTTCCATGTGGACTGGGCTTCTCATTTTCATAGTGTAATGACTGGGTTCTGAAAGAAAGAAGCCCAAGACAGGGCACCAGGAGAGTGAGAGCTCTTAGAGAGACAGGTGAAGCTGCATGGGTTTTTGTGACCCAGGCTTGGAAATCACAGAATGTTACTTCTGTTCTATTCCATTGATTAAAACAAGTATAGGCCTGCCCACATTCAAGGGAAGATGATACAGGTATTAAAGCAAACTAAATATGTCCTGAGAAGGATTCCGTACTTCTATATTTGAGTCCTTGTGGATGAATTGTAACCTAGCTTAATAGTCAGACAAAATTGAAAACCTATCTTAACAGTATGCACCTGTAACAACGGCTGAGTGTTGGCCAATCCCAGCGGCCATACTTCAACTATTCATGGACTGTTGAATGTTCAAACTGCATTCAAATATGGTTACACCTCAGGGTTTCCTATCTCACTGTTTCTGTACCTCATTTCTGATTCCTATACGTCACTTAACCTTTTTTGTCTATGAATTTTTTCTTACCACGAGGTACCCCTGCGGTCTCTGTGAATCAGCTGTGATTCTGGGGGCTGCCGGCTTCGAGAATCGTTCATTGCTCAATTAAACTTCTTTAAATTTAATGCAGCTGAAGTTTTTCTTTTATCAGATGGTGTCGGAAGCAGGATCCAAAGAAGAGCTTCTAGTGACCTCCAGGAGCGCTGAGTGAACACTCGAGGTACCAGCAGGACCCACTTGTGTCCATGGATCTCTCAGAGCGGCTCCGGATGGTGGGTAAGCTCACTCTCAGATTTTGGAGCTCCATGGATTTGTGTTTTGAGCTCTCTGAGTTTCTTTGAGCAAATTTCTAATCCAAACTGGGTTTGGAGTCACGAAACAAACTGGACTGGGTCCAGGAAGATATTTGATCTGGGAATTAACTGGTTTGGATCCAGGTAGAGGCCTCTTAGATCTGACTGGGTCAGAAAGGAACTAGTAGTAAGCAGTAATATTGCAGGGGTTATAATTTTGGCTTTTGAAAATTCACAGGGATTTTTGTGTTCTACCGCTTTGTTTCATTTTTCTTGTGTGCTTAGGTAGAAACAAAATTATTGGCTAAGTTAATCAAGAGAACCTGAGAGTAAAGCCAGGAATTTAGGTAAAAATGGGATCCTTAATTTCTGGAAAACTGAGTTCCTTTTGGTTCATACATTAGGCCTTGGAGGCATTGAAGTCTTATAGAAATGGCAAAACCTTACTAAAGATTTAACTTACAGTAGCACGTTCTGAATGAACAGCAATGCATTGAAGTACATTTAAAAAGGAGGGTTCTTGGTAAAGTCCCTTTTGGCTAAGAACAGGTTTGGCACTACAGGATGTTAACTGCTATTCCTTTTGGAATAATCTGCCTTGCACTCTTTGCTGTTGGCTGTGGGTGACGTGATTAGGCATGTACAGGATTGTGGGACATGGGGAGCTTTTTCCTCCCCAAAAGGGGAATCTTGAAAGCTGATGGGATGGCTGGAAAAGATCCCTTTGCTACTGAGAAGCAGCCACCTCAACTTTTCAGTGTTGCTGCAATGGGTGGGTCTCTCTCTGGCCTCCCTGATCACTTAGCCTTCCCCACCCTGCCACAGACAGTGCTTTTCTCTCTCTCCTTTCCCTTTCCTATCTTTTCTGTTAGTCAGGGCAACCATCTTGCCAAGAGACCACATGTTGAAACTCCTGGTCGGAGGTTGGATTAATGATGATGGGGCCCAACCAGGGGCAAATACAAGCACTGCCAGTTTGATATTGGGTGCTAAGCAGTGTGGCTAATGTTTATGTTTTATCGCACATATTTTACTCTGGCCAGAACAAAAAGAGATAATTTTCCTTTATGATGTGGCTTGGCCCCAGCACACTGGTGCAGCAAGCTAGGTCACTAGGGCTGCTCAGGGAAAGGGAAACCAGAAGCCTGGGATGCTGGCAAAAGGGTAAGAATTTCTTACCAGTCATATTTCTGGCTTCTCTCTCTTTGGGCAAATGGTTGAATGAATGGTAAAAATCACTGTTTATCTCTTCTGTAAAGTTTTGATTAATGCAAAAAAGAGTTCTGAAGCTAGCCTTAAACTGTTGTATTTGTGCTATGAATTCATTTTTCTGGGTCGAGGGGTACCTTAGGCTAAAACATGGGCTTAGGACCCCATAAGCTCTCTGCTCAAGAGACCCAGCAAGCTGGTCAATAACAAACTTTCTCGTAGGTCCCTGAAACAAACAAAAAAACTGGATGGAGTCTCCATCTTGTTTTGTGTCCTTGGGAACTTGACCTTGTAACCACATGGTGGTATGTTCTCTTGGTCTCCGCCTTCCAGGGAACAGGAATTTTAGGGTTTATGTCATAGTTAGCTCTAAAAATTATCTTGAGTAGCTAAAAGCCTTTGCAAGCTCAAAATTAACTACTCTAGACTCCTTCTGGGAAGGACAGTAGAGACTGCACTGTGCTGTTGCTCAGTAGTTATGATTTTGGCCTTTCACACTGGCTGTCTGGGTTTGAGTCCGTGCTTAGGAAGTAAGTCCTTTTGGTTTAATATCTGCATAATCTTGTCTAGTCTCTTCTCCTCCATGGATTGGCTTAAATTTTCCTTTCTCTGAGCACCTGGGAGGTTACCTTTGGTAAAGTTAAAAAGCCAGAAATATCAGCTGGTTGGCCTAGCTACAATCAGGTTAATAAGAAAATTTTAGAAGGACTTTATCAAAGAGTGCTGTGGTTAAAAATCAGTGTAATTAAAAGTGGATGTTCAAGCTTTAACAGCCTGGACTCTTTAGGAATAACGGAGGCACCAGAAACCCCTTTTCTGGCTCTGTTCTTCCAAGGTCTCCACCCTAAAGCCAATAACCAATAAGTAACTTAAAAACTGGCAAATGAAAAATCTTGTGACTACTGTAGTAATCTTCTGTCTGCCTATGTAATTATATATGTGTTGTGTGTAATGTTTATATAAAAGAGCTCTAACCAATTGGCTTAAAGAAAAATAAGCATTTAAATCAAATATTTTGAAAGCAAAATAAAAACTGTAATACCTTTTAGTTCATGTAACTTTAGTAATCTTTGGGAAATAAAAACAGCTTTAAAGATTATTCATAGGTTGGGCACAGTGGCTCATGCCTCTAATCCCAGCACTTTGGGAGGCCGAGACAGGCGGATCATGAGGTCAGGTGATTGAGACCATCCTGGCCAACATGGTGAAACCCTGTCTCTACTAAAAATACAAAAAAATTAGCTGGGCGTGGTGATGGGCACCTGTAGTCCCAGCTATACGGGAGACTGAGGCAGAAGAATGGCATGAACCCAGGCGAGCCGAGATTGCACCACTGTACTCCAGCCTGGGTGACAGAGTGAGACTCCATCTCAAAAAAAAAAAAAAAAAGAAAGAAAAAGATTATTGATAAAATAAAGACATTTTGTCTAAATTATGCAGGTCAGATATTAGGTTTGCTAAATGCTTTAAGGTCATAAACTACTTTGACTTTTGAAAATTATTCAATTTATTTTGGAGACATTAAATTCTAAATAAGGCCTGGGGAGATATGGAGTTAGCCATGCCTCCTAGCTATGCAAAGAAGGTAACAAAGAAAAAGTATTTTACATAAAAAAGGATGCTGTATGGTAAATTCTTGTTCTAAAGTAAAATGACTGGTTGTTTTGAAAGAGGGATGTTTACAAAAAATTAGCTGGGTGTGGTGGCACGTGCCTTTAATCCCAGCTACTTGGGAGGCTGAGGCAGGAGAATCATTTGAACTTGGGAGGCGGAGGTTGTAGTGAGCCGAGATTGTGCCACTGCACTCCAGCCTGGGTGACAGAGCGAGACTCTGTCTCAAAAAAAAAATAAAGAAAAAGAGGGATGTTTAGGGCAAGTCAGAAAGTCTAAACATGTCATACATGGTCTGTGTAAGTTGTGAAATAATTTATGAAAAGAAATGTGTGCCAGAAATATTGTATAATTTAAAGGTGATTAGGTCTTGTAAATGCTTCATAAAATGCCACTATGAATCTTAACTGTACAGCTTGCCTGTTTTACAGCTAGGTAAGGCCTGGGACATATGGAGTTAGACACTGGAAAGATACCTTATCTGCTTTTCCGTCTAGGCCTTAGGCTCCACACCTAGTACATAATTAAAATCCCTTACTTACCAAGGTTTCACCAAAAATAAAAGTCACTAAGAGTTAGCGTTGTAATATGTAGTTGAGACTACTGGAAAAAATAGGTTTACATGCAAGGTGTTTAAGGAGAATGAAATGTGTTTTTTGTAAGAGATTATAAGAAAGTATGGGAATGTAAATTTTTGCCTAGGTTAGAGGGTTAAAGGATTGTTTTAAATCAAATAAAGTTTGAACAGTTTGTAGAAGGTTTATAAAAATTATAAGAGATTCTATGTGTGAACATATTGGCTAAAGTTAAAATGGCATTATTCAGGTTTTTTTCCCCATAAATTGGATATTGGAATAGAAGCACAACAGAGTTTTCTTAGAACATTGTTCTGCTCTGAGAAAAAAATTGTAAAGTGTTATGAAAGATTTATAAAAATCTTACCTTATGGTCAAACTAATTAAAACTGAATAGATTTATAAAATGTTATTTAAAAAACTAGCTTTAACATTAAAAACACACTGATGGAAACATAAAATTTGGTTTTCTCTTTTAAAAAGGATTTTTATGTAATGTTAAAAGATAATGAAAGGTTTTTGTTTTTCTTTTAAGTAAACTACGAAAGAAAGTGTAGGTGGAAGGGAAGTAAAGGAGACAGAGTCAGTTGGCCTCATGCTACCTTCATTGGGTCTTGTTTGGAAAACTGAGTCTCCTCTCTATCAGACTAATGTTTTTTCCTTTTTAAAATTTTTGAGTTATCATTTGGCTAAATGAATGACTTATGGTAACCTAAGATTCTATTTTATAATATCCAATGTTTTAAACCTTTGGCATTTAGCAAACCTTTCAAAATCAAGCTCTGGATTATCATGCTAAATCAGCCAATAGTAAAATTGTTCAAATATACAGTTTGAATGAACTCCATGGTCTAAGTCACATTACCTATGATAACCCATTAGTTATCAGTTCTATGTATCTAAACTGGAGAAACAACTGGTATTGAAGAGAATGTAAGTCCAATGTTAAGCATGGACTCATGAAGAACCAGGACAGCTGCCTTGTCCTTCCTGAGTCCTTAAGCTTTTGTTATTAAAGGTTTTGCATTCCATGACTCATCATGGAACAGATAAAATAATCCAAATGGAATATGTTGATGTGGTGACTTACAAATTGTGGAAATAGTTTAAAACCAGTGTTTGGTTCCATGTTCCTGGGAAAACAAGCAAAGCTTCAGGTACATTTGGCTACCTAATGGGCCATTTAAACATTTATAAAGGGATTCCATTCAATTGTCATTTTCAACGCATGTTTTCTGGTTGTATAAAAGCTTTTCCATGCAAGAGGGTTGATGTTATAACAGTAGACTGTTATGCTACAGTGTATTTTCACCAGATAAAGAAAGTTTTTTTTTTTTTTTTTTTTGAGACAGAGTCTCACTCCGTTGCCCAGGCTGCGGTGCAGTGGCGCAATCTTGGCTCACTGTAACCTCCGCCTCCTGGGTTCAGGCTCCTGCCTCAGCCTCCTGAGTAGCTGGGATTACAGGTGTGTACCATCACACCCAGCTAATTTTTGTATTTTTAGTAGAGAGGGGTTTTACCATGTTGGTCAGGCTGGTTTTGAACTCCTGACCTCATGATCCACCTGCCTTGGCCTCCCAAAGTGCTGGGATTACAGGTGTGAGCCACCGTGCCCAGGACAAAGAAAGCTTTTTATGGCTCACATAAAAAGGACAACAGCTTCACAATCCAGAACCTGAAGGTTGAATTTTCTGAGAACATCAGAGAAAGACTGTCCTTGCCATCCACACTACGGCAAAACTTTGGAGGCTTGAACCTTGAGTTTGTGATCTCACAACTGAGAGGGGTCCCTTCACACTCTTGGAACTGTACACCCATTGGAACCCTTAAGGTGAAACTAACCAGGAAAATTTCTCCCCAGAAGAAGACGGCATCCTTGATGTGAATGGCTTTTCCCAAGGTCACGAATCAATACTTCTACTATCACAAGAGTCTTATCTTTGAATAATTTTTCCTTGTTTATGCCTCTATGAACAATAGAAATGGAAAGGGGGTCCATTATGTGCACTTATAGGGTATACTTTTATTTGTGAAGGATTTTGCAGCCCGCCTTATACATGAATAACCTTATACTTTAGTAGATAAAAGATAAAGGCCAATGTATGTGAGAAACTTTAGTGGTACATAAGTTGCCTCATAATCAGTCAAAACTCTTCTTAACCCACATCTTGGATTAAAGAGAACATTGCCAGGAGGCCTTCACTCTTCTAGAAGGACATCATTTGTTAGGTCCTTTTTCCATGGTTTAGAATAAAAGAGGCAATAATTATAAATGTCTCCCTCATAATAGCCTCTACAGCAAATGATACTTCAAAGGCTATCATTACAGAACAGACTTTAAATTCTCTTGTGAAAGTTATGCTAAATAATAGAATTGGCTAAACAGAAAAGTACCTGTACAGCTGCTGACACTTATGGCCTATGAGAAATACATCAAATGTATATTATAAAAATTCAGTTGTAGGGGATTAATGAAAAGACCACTTAGTCAAGTGAGTAGACTCTTCATTTAGCTCATTCTTGAATCTATTTAATTTTACATGGTTTGGTTTATAGGGACCCCAGGTAAGGAGCATACTCAAAACTCTTGGTATCATCCTCCCAATAGTCAAAATAATAGTCTCCCTGGTGTGCTGTATTCTCTCAAAAGTTTATTTTTTATTTTATTTATTTATTTTTTTGAGATGGAGTCTCACTCTGTCACACAGGTTAGAGTGCAGTGGTGCGATCTTGGCTCACTGCAACCTCTGCCTCCCAGGTTCAAGTGATTCTTGTGCCTTGGCCTCCAGAGTAGCTGGAATTACAGGTGCCCACCATGCCTGGCTACTTTTTGTATTTTTAGTAGAGATGGGGTTTCACCATGTTGACCAGGCTGATCTTGAGCTCCTGACCTCAAGTGATCCGCCTGCCTTGGCCTCCCAAAGTGCTGGGATTACGGACATGAGCCACCACGCCTGGCCTATGCTCTCAAAAGTTTTAAATATTTGCATGTAGCCATCTCTAGAATGTGAAATGGTCTCTCTTCAACTGGAATGACAAAAGCTGAAAGAAATGTGTGACCATGAGGACACCATAACCTATGAATGACGTGCTGAGATGGGAAACCCAAAATGATGGTAACTGAGACTGGTGCTAAGGCCTTACGTTTTGGTCACACTCTCACCTAAGTGAGAACCTGGCCAAAAACGGGGAATTTTTTTAAAACAAAATTATGTGAGGCCATTATTTTGGACTGAGCTCATACACTAGGCCCCAATAAACCAAACCAAACTAAAATAGAGTCACTTGTGCTAAATGTGACATAATCAAACTAAGGCTTTAAGAAAACACATAGATCCTAGAACAGACCAGTCTTTGTTTTTGTCCTGTAAACAGGATATTCCAGCATAAGGAGGTGCCCTCTACTTAGTCCTTATTCTCTTCTTGCAAAACCCACTGTTATACTGTTTCCCAGTGGGTTTCAAAACCATATAAATACACTTACAGTAGTGATAGTAACATCAATGACTAAGGTTTTGGTCAATCTCTCAAAACTGAGAAAATGTCCAAAAGGGGGGGAATTGTTAAGGCAAACTAAATATGTCCTGAGAAAGACTCTGTCCTTTTATATTTGCATCCTTGTGGATGAACTGTAACCTAGCTTAATAGTTAGACAAAATTGAAAACCTAACTTAATAGTATGCACCTGTAACAATGACTGAGTGTTGGCCAATCCCAGTAGCCATACTTCAACCACTCATAGACTGCTGAATGTTCAAACTGTGTTCAGAAATGTTGAGCTGTAACCATTCTCACTGTTTCTGTACCTCACTTCAGATTCCTGTACATCACTTTACCTTTTTTGCCTATAAAATTGTTCTTTCCACGAGACACCCCTGGAGTCTCTGTGAATCTGCTGTGATTCTGGGGGCTGCCCAGTTCATGAATCATTCATTGCTCAATTAAACTCCTTTAAATTTAATTTGGCTGAAGTTTTTCTTTTATCCCAGGTCTCACCTCTTTATAGGAGTGATATAAAAAATTTGTGGTCATTTTTTAAAAGCACCATAGCACCCAATTCACAGGTTTTTTTTTTAAGAGATTTTTTTCTTTTTCTAATTATCTTACAAAAAAGAAGATATCTGGCACTTTATAGGAGGAAAGCAGAGGCAAGTCCTGTGTTTTACTATAAAGTCAAGTGCAGAAATACTAACCAATTCCTTTATATTTCCCAGTATTACCCAGTTCATTCGTTGGTACACAGTAGGTTCCAGAAAAATGTTAAGGGGAAAAATTGATTGCTATGAGAATTTCACATGAATTATGTTTCTTCCAAGGCTCCTTGCAGTCAGTCAGGATGGATGTTGCATTAGTGTTTTCTCTGATGTAACAGTCATTAACTACAGCTCTATTAGCTGTTCATTTGTGGCATGAAATAGATCCAAATACAGAGGACTATATTTGAACTGAGCCATTGTTTCAGAATATTAGAACACAAATCAATGCATATTGACTGGGCTTGTGTAGTTGAATGTGATAGCATTGCCCTTAACAAAATATGGTTCAGTTTCTTCAAAACAGTGTGTAAAGCTTAGAATAAAAATAAGAAGCACCTAAGTTTTTCAAGGTATTGAACTCTAGGCACTGAGTTAATAAGTTCATTTTTACAGATGCTTGATGCTGTATGAACAGATACTATACTTTCTAAATCAGCTACTTCTGTGTGGATGGTGGTGGGTAAGAGGCCAGAGAAGGATAATAACTATAGGTAACACTCTTATGGCACTTTAATGAGCATCTATCCTCTCTATTGGCACTCAAAAGAAACTTGTGAGGCAGGCACTATCATCCCAAATTTATAAACAAGTAAATTGATACCACAGGTTCTCTTCAGTATGCCAAAAGGCACTGTCTTGCAGTGGTGGAATTGGAGATTTAAATTCCTCAGATATGATTGCCTCTGGAGAGTCACATCTGATCCTCCTCAGACAAATAAGTGCTCTTTCTCTGTGTTCTCATAATATCTTGAAATATATCTATATCCACCACTTTGTGTTGTAATTATCTTCTTATGTGTTTATTTCTCCCCACTTGAGTTCAAGAAAAAAGAAAGGTCCTTGTCTCATATATCAGCATCCACTAAGGATTTAACCCAAAGTGACCAGTGAATGCTTGCAGAATGAAAGAATAAGTTATTGAAGATCCTTTAACTCTAAAAATCTCTCTACCAATCCATGATGCATTTTAAGAAAAAAGTGTTCTGTTAGAATAGGGGGAAGAAAAGCTGATATTTGTGAGTAGGATGCAAGGGAACCATAGACATAGAGACCTGCAAATCATCTGTGGCCTTGTTTTATCTTATTCTCTGGAATATACTGGGAATAGTAAGGGGGCATCTGTGCCTGTGCAGAATGATTAAGGGGAAAATATTAGGAATTGAGGTCAAAGAGTTAATGAGGTGGGGGTAAGATCATATATAGCCTTGTAGGACAGTTAAGAAATCCCGAGTGACCTGATCAGAGCAGACAAAGTGATCCTTTTAAAACCTACAAGGAAAATAGATGGTGGCTGGGCAAGAGTAGAAGTAGAGAGACCTATCTTGATTGATTTACTGAAGTGATGAAGATGAGAAGCATGGTTCCTTGGACAAAAGTGAGAAGTGGTTGGATTTTGGATGTATTTTGAAAGTAGAGCCAAGAGGACCAATTAGATATGGGGTGAGCACAAGAGAGAGGAGTGAAAGTTGAAACCAGTATTTTTGGCTTGTACACTTAAAAGGATGGCATTACCATTAGTTGAGATGGGAAAATGTATAGATGAAGCAGATTTTGAGAGGGAAGATAAAGAGTTAACTTTTGGACAATGTAAGGCCTGAGATTAGTATTAGACATCCAACAGGATAATATTTGGTAGGCAATATGCTTGGAGCTCATGATTAAGTCAGAGATATGATTCTAGAGGTTAGCAGAGAGATGCAGTTGTGGTTAAAGTAGCATAGAGATGACAGTAAAAGCCAGGAGGTGGAATGATATCACCAAATTAACAATGAGAAGAGGTTCAAAGATTGAGGCTTGGGGTGTTCCAACTAACAGGTCCAGGATAACTAAGGAGTCTGTAAAAGTGACTAAGAATGAATTAACTGTGAGAAGGGAGGAAAACCAAGGAGTATGATGTCTGAAACCAAGTGAAGAAAGACTATCAAAGGAGGAGGTATGTCCACATATCAATGCTATTAATATGTCAAATGGGCTGGAGACTGAAAATCAATTGTAGGTTTTAGCAATACTTAAGACATCTCTGACTTTGAAATAAGGTTTGGTGGCATGTTGGGGGTAAAAGTCTGACTCAAAATTGTTTAAGGGAAGCTTAGTAGGGAATAATTGAAATCAGCAATTACACATGAGGCTTTCAAGGAATTTTGTTACAAAGAAAAACAATAAACCAACTGGAAGAGGAGATGGGGTCCAGAAAAGCTTTTCAAAAAAATTTTAAGACTATATATATATGTGTATATATATTATACAGATATATATAAACACATATATGTATATACACACATATTAATATGTATATATGATTTATGTAGATATATATGTGTGTGTGTGTTTGTGTGTGTGTGTGTGTTCGTGTTAGCAGTAGAAGAGATCCAAGTTACCCTGAGTTCCTGGTGGCATATCCATGTGAGACTGCAGCAACTTCAGTCCTTGTCTCCTCGGAAGAAAGAATTTGACAGAGCAGAAAAAGAGACCAAGGCAAGTTTCAGAGCAGGAGTGGGTTTATTTAAAAGGCTTTAGAACAGGAAAGAATGGAAAATTCACTTGAAAGAGATCCAAGGTGGTATCCAAAGGCTAAAAAGAAAATTTAACCTTGATCCTAGGGCTTTATAGACTTGCCTCTTACCCATGCTTCTTCTCATAGGATGGGCTTTCTGCATGCACAATGCCCTCCTTACCCTTTGGCAGTGAGCACACGTAATGTGTTTAGGGAGTGACATGCATGCTCATCTGAGGTTCCTTCCCATTTTCTGGTGGCGTGTACCTGAAAGGTCATATTTCACAATTTTGTCTCTTAATGCGCATGTCCAGGAGGTTTCTTCTCCCTGGCATCTGCATTCAATTAATTCTTTTAATGTTAATAGCTGTGGATCATCACGAGATTGTCTCTCCCTGCTGCTGTTGAATTACCATGTTTAGAGAGGCAGTGTGATAATCATTGAACCAACATCTCACATTCTTAATGGGTGGGGGCAGACCCCTCTGCTGCCCCTCTCATGCCTATGTAACTACCTGTAACATATGTGTGTGTTTATATTTATATATATGTATATATGTTCTGTACATACAAGTCTAAAGGCTTGATTAGATTTAGGTTAAATACTTTTGGCAGTAACACTTTGTGAGTGATATTGTGTAGTTCATATTGTATTTCATTGGGGGGCATGACTATCAAGTTGTCTTAGTTATTCTATATTTCTGTGTATCTATATTATTTGTTTAGGGTTTGTCCAACAGATCTTTTCAACAAAAAGGTACATTTTCTCTTTTGCATTTAGCAAATAATCTGTGTAGTGATAGTCTAGTGCTGTATAGAGATATTCTGTTTGATTTAGTGCCTAAATCAATTATATAATTGGGAGACTTTAAATGATGATTTCCAAATTTTAATATTTATTTTTAAAAATTCTTAGTTTCTTTTGGAAAAGGACAGCTTTTCTTTCCCCCATCAACTGGGGTTGAACTGTACTTGCTCTTAAAAGCAAAATTTTCCCTTTAATTACTAATTATCAAAATAAGAAGTTGGAAACTCTCCAGGACATTGGTCTGGGCAAAGATTTCTTGCATAATATCCTAGAAGCACAGGCAACCAAAGCAAAAATGGTCAAATAGGATTATATCAAGCTAAGAAGTTTCTGCACAGCAAAGGATACAATCAAGAAAGTGAGGAGGCAACCCACAGAGTGGGAGTGAATATCTGCAAGCTACCTGTCTGACAAGGGATTGATAACTAGAATATAGAAGTAGCTGAAACAACTCAAAAGGAAAAAAAACTAACAATTCAATTAAAAAATGGACAAAAGATCTGAATAGACATTTCTCAAAAGAAGACATACAAATGGCAAACAGGTATATGGAAAAGTGGTCAACATCATTGATCATCAAAGAAATGTAAATCAAAACTGCGATGAGATATCAACTCACCCCAGTAAAAATGTTTTTTATCCAAAAGACAGGCAATAACAAATGCTGGCGAAGATGTGGAGAAAAAGAGATCCTTGCATATTGTTGGTGGAAATGTAAGTTAGTACAGCCACTATGCAGAACAGTTTGGAGGTTCCTTAAAAAACTATAAACAAAACTACCATATGACCCATTAATCCCACTGCTAGGTCTATAATTTAAAAAAAATCAGTATATAAAAGAGACCTCCGTACTCCCATGTTTATTGCAGCACTATTAACACTAGCCAAGATTTGGAAGCAACCTGTATCCATCAACAGATGAATGGATAAAGAAAATGTGGTACCTATACACAATGGAGTACTATTCAGCCATGAAAAAGGATGACATCCTTTCATTTGCACCAACATGGATGGAACTGGAGGAGATTATATTAAATAAAATAAGACAGGCATATAAAAACAAACTGTGTGTGTTCTCACTTATTTGTGGGAGCTAAAAATTAAAACAATTGAACTTATGGAGATAGAAAGTACAATGATGGTTACCAGAGGCTGGGAAGGGTAGTAGGGTGTGGGATAGGGAGCCAATGGGGATGGTTAATGGGTACAAAAATATAATTCGATAGAATGCATAAGTATTTGATAGCACAATAAGGTGACTGCTGTCAACAGTAATGTATTGTACATTTTAAAATAATAACAATGGATTGTTTATAACACAAAGAAATAAGATATGCTTGAGGTGACAGGTACCCCATTTACCCCGATGTGATTTTTATTTTTTTTTGAGATGGAATTTTGCTCTTGTCACCTAGGCTGGAGTGCAGTGACGCACAAGACCAGCCTGGGCAATGTGATGAAGCCCTGTCTCTACTAAAATACAAAAAATTAGCTGGGCATAGCAGTGTATGCCTGTATTTCCAGCTACTCAGGAGGCTGAGGCAGAATAATTGCTTGGACCCTGGAGGTGGAGGTTGCAGTGAGCTGAGATTGTGCCACTGCACTCCAGCCTGGGTGACAGACAAGACATTGTCTCCAAAAAATAAATAAATAAATAAATAAATAAGATAATAAAAATTAAGTTTGTATAATAATTCCAATTATGGAAAATAATTTTTAAAGATAATATTTTAATGTGCGCTTGACTTCAGGGGAGAGTGACCTCTTTCTGTCCCCGTTTTAGCTCCCCTCTCCACTGAAAGCTGCTTTCACTACTCCATAAAATTCTCTGCATTCACCATCCTTCAATTCATCTGCGTGACCTCATTCCTTTGGGCACTGGACAAGAATTTGGGATGCACCAAGTGCAGGTACTCAAAAAGGCTGTCACATTGGCCCTTTGCCATCGTTGGAGGAGGGCAGCCACCCTACATGACAAGGCAGAGGGCCCACTGAGCTGATAACACACTGCTGTCTGTGGATGGCAGAGCTAAGAGAGTATTGTAACACACCCTCTGGGGCCTTGGGGTCACAGGCACCCTCACCTGGACACTGCCGCGGGGACCGCACAGAATTTGCTCCTGCTGGCACTGAAGCGGCCAACTGGTTGCTGCACTCACCCGCCCCTGCGCTCCCTCCCATGAGGGGTGGAGCATGGTGGACCTGAGCAAACAGAGTTTGCTCCTGACAGCAGGTTTCTGCACTTCCTCACTGTAGTTCTTGCACTCGTTCCCTTTTCTGAGGGATTGAGCAGGGCAGGCTGAGTACACGGGGCACCCCTGTCATGAATCCCACAAAGGGATCAAGAAAATATCCTGCGTCACCTTCAGGCACAGTAAAGTGGACTGTGGGAAGAGAATTTCTTCAGGGGAGAGGCAAGTTTCTAAAATAATCTTTTAGCAAATAATTATGATGTGCTTTTTTTTGGTTTCTTAATTTTGCTTTGTTCTTGGGGTTTTGGGAGCTTCTTGAATTTGTGTGTTTGTAGATTTTGAAGTTCAGTTTACAGAGCATTTGGCCAAATGTTTTTTCTTTTCCCATCATCTTCCACTCCTTTTACATGTATATTAGGCCTCTTAATGTTTTCCCACAGCCTACTGATCCTCTGTTTTCTATCTTTTTTTCCCTTGGTCTTATTTCTTTCTGTTCTCATTTTGTGTAGTTTCTATTATTATGTCTTCAAGTTCACTAATCTTTTTCTGCAATGTACAATCTGCCATTAATCCCATCCAGTTTACTTTGCATCTCTCACATTACAGTTTTCATCTCTCCAATTTTGATTGGAATCATTTTTATATCTTCTAGTGATAGAGACAAGAGGCAGGGAAGTTCTGGGAAGAAGAGGGCTGGTCCCTGGTGAGAGCCCCACCCTCAAGCCAAAAAGCCTGATACCATGGCCCAAAGTGAGAACTTAATCCCTGTTTTCCCCCTCAAATGTTACCTGCTATGCCCCCACATCCCATGCCCATAAACACCCCAGGCTCAGCTGGCAGACAGAGAAGCAGCTGGACATCCAAGACTACAGTTGGATATTGTAGAGAAGTGGCTTGACTTCAGAGGGACAGTTTGATGGCATAGCTTTGGAGAGGAGACTTCAGGGGAAGATTACCTTCCCACTCCATCCCCTTTTCAGCTCTTCTTCCCACTAAAAGCCACTTTCAGCAGCAATCAAATCTCCTGCATTTACCGTCTTCAATTTGTTTATGTGATCTCATTCCTCCTGGATGCTGGACAAGAACTCGGGTGCCACAAGTGCAGGTGCAAAAGGCTGTCACACTGATCCTCCACTGAGCTGTTAACACTTGAGCCATCTGCAAACAGCAGAGATAAAAGAGTACTGTAACACTTCCTCCTGGGTTGAGGGGTTGCGGGCACAGCCCCCTTTAGATGCTGCTGTGGGGCTGGTATGGAGTTCACTCCTGCCAGAGCCCAAAAACACTCGCCCCAGCTCCTGCATCTGCTCACCTGCACTCGCCCTCTGGTGAGGGTGGAGCAGCGAATGAGTGGAGTTCACCCTTGCTGGGCTGAAGTGGCTTGCTAGTTCTAGTGCCTGTGCACTCCAGTTCCCACCCATGAAGGGGTCAGGGAAATATCCTACTTCACTAGCATATATTCTAGTTTATTGAACATGTGGAATACAGTTAAAACAACAGTTTTAATGTCCTTGCCTTCTAATTCCATCATTTGTGCCATTTCTGAATTGGTTTGGATCGATTGACTTTTCTCTTCATTATGTGTCATATTTTCCTGATTTTTGAATGTCTGATAAGTTTTGATTACATGCTAGATACTGTGACTTTTACTTTGTTTGGTGCTGGACATTTTTCTATTCTTGTAAATGTCCTTGAGTTTTGTTCTGAAACATGATTAAGTTACTTTCAAACAGTTTGAGCTTATCAAGTCTAACTTTTGAGGTTTGTTAGATGATACCTGAAGAATGTTTTGTGTGGGGTTAGTTTTTTCCACTGGTGAGGCAAAAGAATCCTGAGTACCCTATTTAATGCTCAGTAAGTTATGAGCTTTTCCATACAGATGGAGGGATCAGGCACTGTTCCTGATGCTGTGTGAGTACCAGGCACTGTTACTTGGGTGGTTCTTTGCCCAGCCTTGGTTAGTTTCCTCACATGCATATGCTGATTAGTACTCAGCTAAAGACTGGAGAAAGCTGGGCGTGGTGGCTCATGCCTGTAATCCTAGCACATTGGGAAGCTGAGGCGGCAGATGGCTTTGAGCTCAGAAGTTTGAGAGCAGCCTGGGCAACGTGGCAAAACCCCGTTTCTCCAAAAAATACAAAAATTTGCCAGGCATGGTGGTACGTGCCTGTGGTCCCAGCTACTTGGGAGGTTGAAGTTGGAGATCACTTGAGCTCAGGAAGTGGAGGTTGCAGTGAGCTGAGATCATGCTACTGCACTCCAGCCTGGGTGACAGAGTAAGTGAGACCCTGTCTCAAAAGGGGGGGGAAAAAAAACTGAAGGAAGAAACCTCTGCAGATCTCCATAGTTATCTCTCCATGTATTTCTCTCCTCTCTGGTATTCTGTTCTGTAACTCCAGCTACCTTGATCTTTCTCACCTTTATTCTTCAACTCAGGGAGACCAGTGCTCCCTTACTCCCGCTGCACTCGGCCTGGAACATTACTGTAGGCAGTGAGCTGTTGTTATTACAGAACATACTTCTCTTGTTTTCCATCTTTCAGGGATTACTATACTTTGTTGTCTAATGCCCACTGTGTTGAAACCCACTGTTTTATATATTTTATGTTGTTATTTTTTTCACACAAGAGTATAAATCTGATCTCTGACACTCCGTTTTTGCCAGAGCAGAAGCCCAAGTGAATTTGTTATAATTCAGCTTTTTGTTATTGTTGGAACAGTATATTAACACTGTATGAATTAGCTAATTATATTATCTGACAGAAAGCAGGAATATGAGGGAATGGGGCTTGGAAAGGGTAATTCTGGGGAGGAGAGGTGCATGTAGTTTATGTCAGTGTGAGAGCACTGGTAATTGGGACAGGGCTGATATTACCTATTTCCATACTGGTAGGCTAGACTGAAGAAAAGTATCTATATGTAGGTCTTTAATCATTTGAAAAGATGAAATTATTATTGTGGCAAATGAAGTTGTTTATCTTAAGATACTTAGGTATCTTTTTACTTGACCACCACAAATCTAAGGAAAAAAACGAACAGTCTATATTTTTCTTGTTTATTTGAATTTGTAGTGGCCTCTCTGCAGTATGGTGAGGACAAAGCATTGACTTTATGATCAATATAATACTAGTATGATATATCTACCAGTAAGAAGCAATTCTTATGAAATGGGACAAATGAATACTATAAGAGTATAAGAAAAAGGAGGTTGGATTTTCAGAGGTAGAATCACAGTATCTTAAAAGAAAAATAATTACTAGTAAAAGTTCTACTGACAAAGATAAACTCTACCACAAATGTATATGAAGTGTTTCTAATCAATTGTTTGTGTTGTTATAAAGGATCCTTGCCTCCTTCCTTACTCCTCTAGCATTACCATCAAGCAATAAGCTTAAGAGGAAGATCTGATCAATTATAAAAACAAATAAAGAAGCTACATTTTCTTTGCAGACCTCAGTGTTGCACTAAAAGATTTTGGACTCTGTTACATTTACAGAACCAGAAGTCTACCCCACTCAGGGAAATATACAATGTGTATTCTCTTCATTCTTCTGTGCTCACATTCTCTTAAAAGCAGGATGTGCTACTCATATGTTATATTTCATAAGTGAGATTTGGGAGCTGGCCTCGTCGCTCTGAGACAAAATGAGCTATTCAGTTTACTCTTTCCATAGAGGAATAAAAGAGAAGAAAATAGATATCAAGAGAATGAATTGAGTATGCCACTACTCAATTTTACTGACACACCAAAAAGTTAAAAGTAAAAGTAAAAAAGCAAAGTTAAAAATTAAGGGAAATAGGATTGATTTTCCAGCTCATAGTTCCATTCTTGGTAGACAGGACCAAGCAATACTTGAACTAAGCAGATTGCCACACACCAGTGGGTTGAATTAGTGGGTGTCACTGAGTGGCACGTATCTGGTTGAAGCTGGATACCTCCTTTATTTTATTTTTATTTTTTGTAGAAGTGGGGTCTCACTGTGTTGTCCAGGCTGGTCTGGAACTCCTGGGCTAAAGTGATCATCCCACCTCGGCCTCTTAAAGTACTGGGATTACAGGCATGGACCACTGTGCCTGGCCTGGATACCTCCTTTAAATTTGGTGATGTAGCATTCAGTGGTCCTGGTAGAGGCCCTATTCTGAAAAAGACTTGCAGGGAAGATTTTCTAGTGCAAAGGTGGCCAGATCTATTCTGACATCATCCTGCACTACATATACAAGAAACTTTTTTATTCCAGGTGGGTC
The DNA here is from genome assembly GCF_028885655.2 of Pongo abelii. Taxonomy (NCBI): domain Eukaryota; kingdom Metazoa; phylum Chordata; class Mammalia; order Primates; family Hominidae; genus Pongo; species Pongo abelii. The sequence continues at coordinate 134,336,910 of NC_085928.1, read as the reverse complement.
TAGTGAGGGCCACATCTGTATTAATATACAGCATATACTGTAGCATTCCATGGAACAGATGCTGGGTTTGAACACTGTAAAAATTGTGTACTATCTGATTTTCTGGCGTACTATAAGCATTATTCATTATGCTATCATAAGAAATGTTAAAATTTCCAGCATGAGATCCTCTTTAGGGACTTGGGTTCTGAGCTGACCTGATGAATAGATGGTGTTATAATACCCCACAGTTAGTGGCCATATTGGTATCAGTGCCACAGCCAAGTTCTGTGTGTCTGATATAGAGTAAGATCTAGTTTACAAAGAGTAAAATTCAAGCATGAAAAGTTGAAGCATGCTGAAGTAAGCAACATGATTAATGTTTTTTTCCTCTCTGTGTATCAAATATGTCCAGTGAAAATTCTTGACTCTGTTAAAATATTTCACATGTTTGTAATAAATGCTCATGCAAGTTCTAGAAGGACTGAGACTTCAGTCTTGGGCAGAAACTAAATGTCTAATGATTATGAAATATTGCCAAGGATGTACATTTAGTTGCATGCCACACTTGCACCCATACTTTATATATATTCATTTAGTCACTAATTCAGCAATTATTTATCAGCTTCTATTTTTGAACTGTTGTAAACACTGGGGATGAAAGATGAATAGGATACTCCCCATCTTTAGGATTCTTATATCTAGTAAAATGTAATTGGAGTGGTAATTTTTATGTTATATAAATTTTGAAATTAGCTGCATTGATCAGAGTCATATAAAAGACAAGTAGAGGGTGTGAATTATGAAAAGTTTAAAACTGTCTTTGAAGAACCAATACTGAGGTAGATCTGAGAAAGTTAAAGGTTGGAAGTCATCTATTTCATTAAGAAATTGAGTTCTGACTTACTTTTTGCCTTTGGGAACACAAGTAATTTGCTTTCCAGGAGTGATAACAGATCCACTTTTCTCTGCTCTCCTGAATTTTGTCTTCCAGGCAGTTGAGATCATTTTTAGGTTATAAGTATTGTATGGGTGGTGCCTTCACATCCCTGATGTCCTCTGGCATTCACACCCTTCCTGTGCAGAAGGCTAGGCAAGCAGTGATTTTATTTCCAAGCTATAAATTGACATCCAAGCAGGCTAAGCCACTTGTCCAAGGTCACACAGCTACCAAGTATTGGAGCAAGGACTCGGCTTCTGTGCTCAAAGCCAGCTAACCTTATTCACCAAACTAAAGTTTTCTCAAGTAGACAACTTTCTAGTGTTTCCCCTGATGATTTCTGGAGCAGCAAACAAGTGTTCCTCTTGCAAACCTTGCCACTTTTTCCCCTTCTACAGTGGGTAGAGTGAGCAGGATAAGTGACAGGAAACATATAACATTCCCAATATTCTTTGTTCTCCACTACAAATTTTGGTTTTGAAAGGGGAAACTACTTCCTGAGCTGTGAGCACCACAGAAGTGTTTTTTTCTCCCTTTATTATCTCATAACAAAGTGATAGATATAATGTTCTCCATTTACAAGTGAGGAAACTGAGTCTTAGAGGGTTGAAATATTTTTTTCATAGTTACACTTTGTAATTGGTTGTGCTTATTGGGGTCACATCACCCTTCAACTGTTCTTTATCCTCTGACACCCTAGGCCCTCAGGCAGAAGTGTGGGAGGAAAATGGTAGGATGGCTGGGTTATACAACGAAGTAAGAAGAGCTAGCTGAAACTAGTATTGATACAGCACACCGGGAGGAAGGCAGTAGGTGGAAAAAGAGGGACAGGAGGTGGCTTGTGCAGTGTCTTTGGTATATATAAGTATTTTGCACACTCTGCCTTCTCCAGGCAGAAAAAATTTCTCTTTATGTCCTTCCTTCACCTCAGGGATTATATAATTCTGTGTTCTTTTCATAGATACAATTACAGAAAACTTGAAAACACAGTTTACTAGAAGAAAAATTATTTTAACTTGTGTATTTATATAACACATATTATCTTAGTGATTAAGTCCTAAAATTAAAATTCCAATTAAGACTTTTTATTCACAATTATATCACAGTTTATCACATGGCTGATCTTGCTTCTAATGGCTTGGGCCCACATAGTGCCTTTTTAATAGTACCTCAAATTATTCCAGTGGGTGGTTGCTTAGCAGCACAGAGGTGAAGACAGATGGCATTTGAATTCTGACTCTTGCATAGCTATTTGACCTTGGGCAGGGTCTTAATCTCTTTTAACTTACATACTTATCTACAAAATGGGAGTAATTTCTACCACACTGAGATGTTGTGAGGATTAAGTGACACATACAATATGGTGTCTAACATGGGGCCTTGTGTGAAATAAGAGGTCAGAAACCATTAGTTTTTTTTTTTTACACTTTTCTCTCCACAGAATGGCAGACTGGCTTCAAACTTGTTGCCTCATTTTGCAGATAGAGAAATAGAAGCAGAAGTGAAGGATTTACCAAATTTCCCAGCAGAATCTAGTCCTGTTAATTTCCAATTTGCTGTTCAAGCTATTGACTCCATTAAACTTGAATCTACAGGCAACTCTATAAGGGAGAAAGATTGTATTTTGGGCTGTTGAAAGATGCTGATTCTGTGTCATGTGACATTTTCTGGGACTCTATGGGAAAAGTACTTTCCCTTCCTCTAACTCACTAATAAGTTATGTGACATTGGTCAAATCATTTGAACACTCTGGGCCTTGATGCTTCCAAAATGGCTGGGTTTCACCTCTCTTCTAGGACTTACATTTTTTCTATTACTGTTCTTATCTATACGCTTGCCTGTGTCTACCATTAGATCCTAAGTGTGTGGAGGATAGAGATGTGTTCTACTCACCTGGTATCCTGTACAGTGTCTCTTTTGTTGCCTCATATATTGCTGATCAGAGAAACTGGATCAGGTTTGTTGTGAGATGGTATGATGATGTTGAAATTCATAGCAGAGTTATTAATCTGTTAAAGTAACTGAACACACACACATACACTTCTTACACATGCTTACTCATTCAAGATATTGCCATCAAAAGGGCATAATGCAGCTGGGCGTGGTGGCTCATGCCTATAATCCTAGAACTTTGGGAGGCTGAGATGGGTGGATCATGAGGTCAAGAGATCGAGACCATATTGGCCAACATGGTAAAACCCCATCTCTACTAAAAATACAAAAATTAGCTGGACGTGGTGTCGTGCGCCTGTAGTCCCAGCTACTTGGGAGGCTGAGGCAGGAGAATTGCTTGAACCCAAGAGGTGGAGTTTGCAGTGAGCTGAGATCACGCCACTGCACTCCAATATGGCAACAGAGTAAGACTCAGTCTCAAAAAAAAAGGGGGGGGAATAACATGATCAGTACAGTCAACTGTGTCCTTCCCAAATGAACTTTCAAGGTGACATCTTCCAAGTCTCCTCATGAACATTGAAAAAATAGCCCTTGTCTGATTTGTTTGCTTATTGTTTCTCTTCCCTACTAGTATGTGAGCACCTCAAGAACTGGAACCGGTTTGTCTTATTCTTTGCTGTAGCCACTGTGTTTGCATAGTTCTTAGACATAAGACTTTAGCATATGTTGAATAAATTTTAATGAATAAGCAAAAAGTCACAGCTTCCTTTGTCCTGGTTGCCTGCAGGGTAAGAGCTCCAGGAAGTGACATGGCTCTAGCTCTTGTCCCGACCAGGTCACTGGTACAGGCAAATTACTAGATCCCGTGTGAAGTAAGAGGCGACTGTTAGGACTGCTTTGGGTACTGGAGTCCGTAGCATCTGTGAGTGGCCACTCAACAGACTGGGGAATTCCCATAAGATTCAGGTTATAGGGACCTCCCATAGTAACACAAAAATTTATGGAAAAAGAGGCTTGTGGTAATAACTCTAAATCAGTGCAATGGAAGCTAGATTTAGTAGCTCTAAACCAAGATGGCAAAAGTAAGATGTTTTTCTTTGAATTTTATTCACAATTTGCCTCTAATCCTCACTGGAGCTAGGTGATCATTCTTCTTACTTCAAGCTTTTCTAGTCTCCACGCTATAGTCACTCATGTTATCTCTCAGATCTTTTGATTTACTTTTACCCATTTATCCAAATATTCTCCTCTTTTGGCCCCAGGTCACATTCCTGACTCTTCTATCCATCTGTTGAAAAGGAGGGATCTTGCACCGAGGATTACACCTTCTTTCTACTCCCAACTGTTCAAGGCCCAGCTTGCACCACTAATTCTAAGGGAAATACTTATTCTTTATTTTCTCTAACCAAGACACCTAGGAATTTTGTAAAATTAGTTTCTCCTGCTTGGCATTTAATTTCATGTTAGTGATACAACCACTTTTTCTAGTGGATGCAAGTTCGGGATAGATGGAGCTCCACAACGGAACCAAAACTTGTCTACACTGCTATCCTGGAAGATTTTTACCCACTGTACAAAAGAAAGTGTTTGTAGCTCTCCTGGTTTTCCCTCATTTTTCTGTCCTCCCCATTTGTAAAGTAGATTTTACATTCCTCTTAGTTTCTTGGAATGATTTCAAATTTACTGCATCTGTATTTGTTGAAAAGGTGACTGCAGCCATGATGTGATCTGAGTGGTTCTGTGGACAGATAATCTACCCCCAAATAGGTCTCTCTTATTTCACAGGGCATTCATATTGCACCCTTAAGGATTCATGAATTTGAAATCTTTAGGAAGCCACCGTTGAATTAAAATTGAGGGGGAAGGGAAAGTAATAATGAGGATATGAAGCACTGGAGCATTATAAACAATATTTACATTTTTATGCTTCTCTAATATACTTTACACATAATTTTTGTTTGTACTGTTTTACTTAACATTGTAAATATAAAGATGCTGCTACATAGAACTTCATAGTGATGGCCAGGTGTGGTGGCTCATGCCTGTAATCCCAGCACTTTGGGAAGCCGAGGCAGGCAGATCACCTGAGGTCAGGAGTTCGAGACCAGCCTGGCCAACATAGTGAAACCCTGTCTCTACTAAAAAAAATACAAAAATTAGCTAGGTGTGGTGGCGTGCATCTGTAATCCCAGCTATTTGGGAAGCTGAGGCAGGAGAATAGCTTGAACTTGGGAGGCAGAGGTTGCAATGAGCCGAGATCGCGCTGTTGCATTCCAGCCTGGGTGACAAAAGCGAAACTCCATCTCGGAAAAAATTAAAATAAAAAAAAAAAGAACTTAATGGTGATAATTTTTAATGCATACATAATAGTCCATTGAATAGCTATAGCATGATTGACTTAACTATTCCCTTGATATTTGTTGCCTTCAACTTTTCATTACTGTTTTAGCTATTTTTATGAATATACTGTTCTTTATGTTTTGTGTTATTTTCTAAAGATATTATTGGTTTTATAAAAAATAATAAACATTAATTAGAAAAAGATAAGTAATGTTGAAAAGTAAGAAGATGAGAGTTAAAATGTCCCTTCCAAATTACACTGTCATAGAGCAATTGTTAATATTAGGTGAATATTATTCCAGATATTCTTCTAGGCCAATGTACAGATCAATGGAGATGCTATTGTGTGAATATTAATTCTAACTGCTCTCCTAAAATGCTTCCATGTAACTCTCTACCTCTAGATCCAGGAAGTTTAGGTCTCCAGGGAAGGAAGGACTGAGCTTAGTGATGGATCAGCACTGGCTCTGTGCTGGAATCACCTCAGAGCTTTAAAAAATTAATAGTTATGTCAAGGCACTTTATTTGGAGATTTAAAAAGCCTCCAAGGTGAATTGGTCTTGAATTTCAATGCTTATATTCCCTTTAAAACCTTTGTAGCAAAAGAACAGTTTTGAAAGCTAGGTGCATTGAGAAAAGAATTTTGTAATATGTCAAAATTTAGGCCTAATGGACTTGATCATTCAAGTAGGTTATGGGGAGAGAAAGAGTAGCTTATTGAGAATGAAAAGGCAAATGCACTATGTATTCCCTGACACACCCTTTGAGATGGGATCAAAGAGTATGAATGCATAAGGGAGTGAATGGCTTTAGAAACATTCAGAGAAGTAGCGAACCCCTGAAGGCATAGGATAAAGTGGGCCACTTTCCTGAGAAAAGTCAGCAGGAGGCTCTCAGCCCCTGTGAGAACATTAGCCTTCAGCTCAGTGTTATTAGTGTTACTGCAGTAAGGCTGGGAAGCAATGGTACAGTGGTGACAGCAGAAGGCAAAAAAGTGGCTGAGCCTGAATAGAGCTCCAGTCCCATGTGCTATGCTTGAAAACCGAAGAACAGGAATATTTCTGAATGCCCTGGGAAGAGGATGCAAAAGGATCAAGGAAGCTAAGAGACTTCCAGGAGGGAGAGAGGCTGACCGGAGGTTAATGGTCAGAGCCATGGACTCTATCTAGGAATGCCTGAGTATTAGCCCCGCCCCTATTCAAATGCTAGTCTCATGGTGGCTCAGTGGTCAGAGTCTAGAGAAAAGCTCAGACCAGCTCCCTATAGGAGACAGTCTTCAGAGATCCCTAAATATTTGAGGACTTCATCTTTCTCCACTCACACTGCCACAGAGTCATATAAGCCATGCTTTGAATATATCCAGATGCTGCTTGTAGAACAATACAGGGAGAGGAATACAACTTTAAATATTTATGCATTTACTTGGATTTTCTAAGCTGGGGCTACGTACAGACAAGCAGTTTTCACTGTTGAATCTCACGGAGATGTCTGGGTTTTGGCAGTGAGACTGTAGAAGTCATGTGTTTCCCAGCCCACAGGCTGGCAAACTCTTTTCACATGAAAGGTGTTCATTCTGTCATATAGTAATCATTTTTAACCATCAGCAAAATGACTTCTGGGCTAGCTTTGAATCAGTACATGTAAAGGTCAAAGAGTTTTATAAATTATATATCATGACTATTTCCTTGGGCCATTCTATATCTGTTTATTCACCATTTTTAAAATGTTTACGCTTAAAGTATTCACTAGAGCTGAGACAAATGAATATTTTTGGCATCTGACCTCTATAAACGCCACAGTTTTTCTTAAAAAGGCTTTCTTTATATCTAAGTCTGTCACTTTGGGGTACAGTTTCCAATATGCTAATGATCTTAATAAAAAATAACCACAGAACTACGAAAATACATGAGCTTTACGTCTAAATGACATCCTTGTTTTATTATAACTATCGAGAGCAAGGGTTATTGCCTCAGCTACCTTGGGAAGTTTCAAAGAGTTAAAGAGATTGGACTTTGAAACATTTTTTTCCCTTAATCCTTAATTGGTTGCAAACATCTATGGGCCATATGGTTTTTTTCTTAACATTATCTAGTGGATCAATATGATGCTTTCACGCCCTTTAGATTAGAAACGTCTGGTTTTAAATCCCCAACATATACTTTAGGATTAGAGCTGAAGTTTAGTGCACAGCCCCTGATCATCCAGGGCTGGGTCACACTTCACGGGGTCACATCAGTGATTACTGAGGTGCAATAGGAATCTGGCAACTTTAAAGGAAGGGTAAATCACAAGACCTCTCCATCTGCTCAGTGGTACCTGCCCTTTCTGCCTCACTGAGTCAGGTATAAAGTGTGTATCAATGTAATAGCAGCATGGCAGACGAAAGGCTGTCAGGCAGGTATTAAATTTAAACCTTCAGGGAGAATGGAGGGGAACGATGCAGTGCAGTGGCAACAAAAGCTATAATGCTCTTTTCTTGCAAGTCTCTGTTTTGTTGTAAAAGAATCCAGGCTGGCCACATATGAATCATCCTGTCCAGTGCAGAACGCTGTGGCAGTGTGAACTGTGGCTGCTCTTCTGATTATGGATTTTGGTCTCTGGTTGCAAAACGATCCCAGGACATTTGATGATGAAACTCAGATCAGTTCAGTTAATGACTATGGAGTACAAAAGGAGGGTAATTTGTCAACAAGTTCATCAGGCAAGGGACCAGAAGGCTGATCATCTAGTCTCTGAGATGACAATACTTTTCTGGTCATAAGATCTATAAAATTGGACCCTGGGTTATCATTGCTTTGTTTTATTGCAACACATTTTAGAACATGCTGGGCACATTTTCTTCTAATTTTTTAAAACTGAAGTCTCTGAAAGATATTGTATGATGGGGTCTTAAAAAATTGTATTTATACATATAGATAGGGCATAAGTGTTTGAAGATAAGGAAAAAAGATAGAGGAGAGTTGGCTATGAGTCTCATAACAAATCTTATTACTACCTAGATGTAATTTGTTTGCTGACATCTTCTATTGTATTATTTTTAAATGTTGAATGGCACTTAAGCTGGATAATACAGAATTTTCTTTATATTAGTAATCTAGAAGTGGCATATTATGCTTTCCAAAGATGCTGTGTGTGTATCTCACATATATTTCCCATCCACATGTCATTCTTTAAATATGACTAACACTCCTCTCCCTCACAAGGAGGTCTATGTTACCTTTCATTGTATCTGGGTAAGGAGCTTGTGACTGCTCTGACAAATCGTGTGTGTTAGAAGTGATACCATGCGACTTCCAACGCTAGGTCAGAAAAATAATGCACTGTCTTCCTGGCTTTCTCTTGGGATGCTTGCTCTTGCAACCCAGCCACCACACGGTGAGAAAGCTCAAAGTCGCCCACGCAGAGAGACCACATAGAGAGTCTGTGGGGAGAGGAGCTAATGCCCTGAGCTGTCAGCCAGCATCAACTGCCACAGCTGAGTGAATGAGCCTTCAAATGATTCCAGCCTCAGCCTTTAAGTCTTTTGACTGAGACCCCAGGCATTGTGAGGCAAAGACATCTTCCTTGCTGTAATCCATTCAAATTTCTGACCCACGGAAAACATGACAGAATAAGTGATTCTTGTTGTTTGAAGCCACTGTGTTTTGGAGGTGATTTGTTATGGAGCACAGTAGCTGAAACACCAGAGCTTTGTTGAGGCTTTTTTTGTTTGTATTCCACCTTGGAGACCTATGAGTTACTCTTGACCTCTGACTTGCATAAATGTCCCTCTTCATATGCGGTGCATATGCTGACAAGTCTTCTGGCTAGCTGATCTCTACACGTCTAGGATGTAATTCCTTTTTATGCTTTGCAGACAGGGCCTTTTCAAGAAACTTTTCCTGAAACTCCTGGGTTGATTTAGATGCCATTTTTCTGGACTCTCTTAGCAAATCTGTCAACAGTGATCACAATGTGCTGTCATCTTGATATACTTGCCTTTTGTTCCTACTAGCCTGTGAGTCCAATGCAACATGAGCCCTTCCTCCTCATTTTTCTATTTATCATGCTAGCATTATTTCTGGCACATGGGAGGTGCTTAATAAATTCTCACTATAGAATTGGTCAATTAGAACTTAATTTACCCAGGCCTTGACTCAGACAACAATGAGAGGAAAAAGAGTTTCCAGAAGTGGGATAGCATGAAATTGTATGTCTATGTGAAACTAGATAATTTTTGACGATGTCTTAAAGAGAAGTTTTCCTTCTTAGAAAGTGTGTAAAACTTTAGCGGGCTTTATAGGACATAAAAGAGTAATTATTGTGATCTAGAGGGGCAATAATCTGTTCAACTCTTAGTGGACTTCAGAAATACTGGGTGTCTGATAAGAGAGCATCGCTGGGAACTGGAAACCTCAGATAGGTTAGTAGATTAGAGAGATTATATTTCTCACTATTGTTTTCTTAATGCTAGGGTCAGATGGAAGGGAAGACTTAGTCTTCAGTTCTCTGTTATCTCAATAGTTCATAAATTTAGTATGCCTCATGCATAGGGAAATTTTGTCATGAATGCAGATCCCCAGGCCCCAGGGTTCAGAATTCTGAAGCACTGGATCTTAGATAAGCTTGGAATGTGAATTTTTAGTAAATTATCTAGTTGACTCAGATAAAGAAGATCCAAGGGCCATCCTTTGAAACAAAATAAAACAAAACATGGTAAACTGAAGAATAAAATTCCCCTCCAGGATACTTGTGGAAATTGTGCCCCAGAAACTCTATAAGGCACTTGACTCAATTATGAAACTGTACACAGAAACTTGATTTTTGAATTTCTAGATGTGAGTATGTTAAAGATTATTTTAGAAATTACTATGAATAACTGACATTTCTGGGTTGTATTTAGGATTTAAATCTAGTTTAGGTTGAATCCAGTCTTTTGATGATGTTTGCAGTGAGAACAGAGGATGGATCCTGGGTACATTTCCTTTCTTGATTGCTGAGTATTTATCTTCCAGTTCTCCTTTGCATTACCTCTAGTCTTGTGTAATTATTTCCCTGTGCCCCTCTCCAAATTTCTAGCCTCCATCTTGCATTTCTTCACAATCTTATGTCTGCTTTGTGTGTTAAGTCCTACCTGACAATTTTCAAGGGAAATTTATCACCAGAAAGATATGACTGTGGTTTCTGCAATTTTGACCCCATTCTAGAGGATATAAAGAGATTTCTGAGCTAAAGGATTGTGACATTTACAGGATAGCTACTTTATTAACTTTTGGCTTTTAAACACAATCATTGAACATATGATGAAAAAGTTATCCAAGTTAATGTAAAACTAATACCATACTTTGTCTTTGTTTTGTAACTTCCATGGAATTTGCCTTCTGTGTTGGTGGTCAAAGCACTCATCAAGTGTTACATTTTCAAATGGCATGATTCCTAAGTGGCTGTGTTACCTCAATATGATTTCTTGCTTTTATTTAATATAATGAACATTTTTTTTTCTCCAGGATCATCTGAGAAATGTATTGCAAGCAGCATTTGGTTATTACACCCAAAGAGGCCTGGGACTCATATTCATCCTTCAGTGCAATATTTACTTAAGATTGTCATATATGAGGGATATAAGAAGTTTCTTCACCTAAAGAGATAAACATGTTAAAATTGTGTAATTAAACTTTCTATGAAGAATGAAAAAGTGAAGTCATTTTAACAGTCTAATAACAAGTGGCTTTGTAGAGACAGTGACAAAGGGCTGGTTCTTTCCTGGACCTGGGGAGAAGCTTGTGAACAGTTATCTGATAGATGGAAAAAGGCTATGGAAACAATAACAAATAGGGCACCAGAGACTATATAAGATCAGCCAACAGATGGGACAGTTTGTCTTTGTATTCATGTCAGGCTGTTTCTTCTAGGATGTGTACCATATGATATAATAAAAATGTAACTTTATTTTTGTCTCCTACTTTTAGGTAGGGTTCTCTAGAAGAGTGTCTGAGTTGGAACTCTTGTATAAGTGATGTACTGAAAGGGTATTCTTAGGAGAAGGGGAGTGAAGGAAGCAAGACAGGCCAGAGAAAGAAAGCAAAGTAAGAATGTGGTCTTGACTGAAGTCTATCTGCAGCCTTGTCCTATGGGGACCTGTACTGCACAAATTGCCCCAAATTTGGGTCCAACCTGAAGTTCTACCTTTTGTACCTAGAATCGGTCACTGGCCACTGTCTGTTTGGGGGGCATTGGTGGGTAGTTACGTAATTTGGGTGAGGTGGCTTCTGTTCTGCTTAAGGTAACTCTCTGGTGAAGGAGGCCGCAGTGAGCTGTGAACACTAATGTGTAGAGTGGCCTGCTGAAGGGATCTGGGTGAGGTATTAACAGCGTCCACTACATCTATTTTCTATTTAAAATTTATTTGGTGTGGAATTTTTTTTCCCTACTGTCATGGTTCATAGCTTTTGTGGTTACTCTTGGACAACTGATAATCCTACGGTCTTTTAAGTTGCAAAACAGTGTTTTGATTAAGAAGTTAGAGTGTTCAATCTAATCTATTAAACAATACTTCTTGTTTTATTCTAAGATGTCTTATCTCTCTTCCTTCCCTACCACTCATGCCAGCTTTCTCAGGTATGGCATAGTAAGGCTGGCCATATGGCTTCAGGAGCAAAAAGGTGGGGTGACTTATTACTTGCTCATCACTTTTTCAGAGCAAGCTGCTGTTATTGACCTTTCTGGGATTACAGTGTGTCAGAAATAAGGGAAAATGTACTTTCTGTCATGGATACTTATGTGGGGTTTTAGAGGATCTCTTACTGGCTCCTCGTGACTCCTCATGGCATTATCCTCCTGTTGTGGATAATGCCTTCTGTTCCCCTAGCTTTGCCCATCTATATGATCTTCTTGGGCAGAAGTCACAGTAGCACTAGGCTAATCTCTTTTCTTTAGAGCCCATATCTGCTCCACAAGCAATACACATCCTTTGTTCTTGCAGGCTGAGCAGGTAAGGGGGGAGGCAAACTCATCTCAGCAGCAAGCTTTTTTCCACTTCCAAAGAGTCTGCTAAGCCTTTCTCTCTTGCCCTTTGATTTCTCAGACCAGAAGCAAGCACCAGTCCACTGTGTTTATCTAATTGCAGGAGACTGATACCAAGTTCTACATATAGTCCTGTTGAAGCCACTGTCTTATTATGCTTTTCCTCACTAGTTTATCATGACAATTTTCAAACATGCAGTAAAGTTGAAATAATTCCCTATGAACATTGGTATACCCACCACCTACCATTACATTTTACTATGCTTATCTTTTAAGGTATATATTTATCTATCTGTTTATCCATCCACCAATCCATCTTATTTTTGATATATTTCAAAATAAATTACAGGCATCTATATACTCTCCTGTAAATACCTCAGCATGCATATCATATATTGAACTAGAGTTCAATATATGTTTATATTTTTCTTTAGATATAAAATTTACATACAGTGAAATGTACACATCAAGTGTACATTTGCTGAGTTTTGAGAAATGTACTCACCTATGTAACCCAAAGTCCTATCAAGATACAGACATCACTTTGTCCATATGAAGGTAGTGTGGAAAAATAAAAAGATACAGCCATCACTCCAGCAAGTTCTTTCATACTTCTTTCAAGTTAATTTCCACACCCTTCCCCACCAGAAGCAACCATTGTTTTATTTTTCCACCATGGTGGATTAGATTTGCCTATTCTAGAACTTCACAAAAATGAAGTCATCCAGTGTGTACTCCTTTGTGTATGGTTTCTCTGACTTATTCTATGTTTTTTGAGACTATTCTACATTGTTGTATGCATCAGTAGTTCCTTCGTTTTTAATTGCTGAGTAGTGCTCTCTCCTGATAACAGTTTTGAAAATTGATTCAACTGATGGGCACCTAGACTATTTTTAGTTTTTGACTAATATGGATAACGTGAAGCCACTGTCTTGGTTTGAGATGAAGAGAAGAGCTCATTTTGGGAGGGTAAACTGAGGCTTGAGAATTGTAATAAGGAAACAGTCCACTCCAAGAAAATTTCTTCACAAATTCTCTATAATCTCTAATTTTCTTGATTCTTCTATATCTTCAGTGAGGGACAGTCATCAGTCTGATTCTATGCTACCTACTTTGTTTGTTTGTTTTTTGTTTTTAGAGATGGGGTTTCACTCTGTTGCGCAGGCTGGTCTCAAACTGGCCTCAAGCAATCCTCCCATCTCGGCCTCCCAAAGTGCTGGGATTACAGGCATGAACCTCCTTGCCCAGCCCCACCTATTTTGAAAAGAACCTTTTTATTCCATTTGACAGCACCCTTTAGGCTTTAATATCTATGGTATCTTGGAGTCCCAGCTGAAACTTCCAACCTAGCAAACTCTGGTATTCATTATTCCTTGAATTTCAGCAGAAAGAAGGAGCTGCTTTGGTAGAGAGGGACTAATGAGGCTATATATGCTGAACACTTGAGAGAAGTTGAAGAGTAGAAATTTTCTCACAAACAGCTTTGGCTGTCAAGTGGTTCTCCAGGCATGTGTTTCTCACACAATGTCAAAGAGCAAAACCAGCTACCAGGCTGCTCTTAATCCCAGTGTCTTGCTGAAGGAGGCTCTTGAATTCCTGGCATCATGAGTTTGATGATGAAAATGACCTCCATCAGTCACTGCTAGTGAAGCTAGCCATGAACAATAAAATAATGGATGTTTTTGATCACCTTTGGCCTTTGACAGACATCGGGTGGTACACTTGCAGCACTCTACATTATTACTGCCCTCATGACAAGTTATTACTGCCCTCATAACAAGGAGATTAAGATCTCTGGGAGCACAAAAGGAAGCATCCTCAAGGATGATCCATACTAATGCACTCATGGGAAGGTAGGCACTGCATGAGAAGAGGTAGTTCCATAAGTTATTATCTTAAGTGCAGTGGAAAGAAAAGTAGAGATGAAGAAAGCTGAAAGGCATCTTTATACAATTATACCTTTTCTGTGGTAGGATAAAGGAAATAGAGTGAGTCTTCAAAGCCTCTTGAGGATGGGAAAAGAGACTTAACATATTTGTTATTCACAAAGAAGAATGTGGTTCTCTTTAAAGACCAGGTACTATCAAGAAAATAACTCAGTAATTTTCTCCTTACTCTAGTCCCAATTCAATCTTGAGAACATTTTATTAAAGCTTGAAACTCTTGTCTCTAAAATGTTCCCTGAGTCATTGTGGAATAAGATTTGACTTTATTTATATAAATTATTATTAACTAGTTATATAAACATGTAATCAAATATAATTTACTTAATTTATTAGGAAGATAGGCTTTTACTGGCTTTTTTTTAGGGAAAAAATAGTAAGTTTCAACATTCACAATATAGACCTCTTATAATCTTGAGAATCCTTAGAGAGTTTCTTACCTGTTTTTACTATTGATGAGTGTTTTCCAGGGCTTAAGTTAAATGTTCAGATCCCAGTTAAAGTATTTGGATCAAAGGATAAGTTATAGATAAAGTGTCATGGTGCCTAAGAAGATGCCATGCAAATAGTAGATGCTTAGTTGAGTGAATTAAATTATTTATAACTATCATCTTTATGAAAAAGGATTGACAAAATGCTGTATAATAGATGAAAGTGACTAATCAAACAAAGCAGAACATTGATAAAATAAAGGTATAAACATAAAGTAAAGCTAATGGTAAAATTAGACTGCAGAATGTATACTGTAAAATCCTGAGGGAATGTTCCCACTATTTGCCTCTGAACTTTCTGGCAATCAATAAAAGAGGAAAGCAATCAAGATACACAGCTCAGCAGATGTCTGTAAGATTAAACAAACCAATTGTTCAAAGGAAGTAATCTATTATTAATTGTTGAGAATAATTTTACCTGTAGGTCATCCTTGTGGGGACATAGGATAATGTCATCAATGATGTTCTCAACAATATCCTCATAGAATATTCCTCAATGTGTGTGGATGGTATAATGCCAGCATGAGTCAGTAAAAGCAGTTTTCAAAGTTTTCTTTGGGGAAAGATGGTGCATAGATAAAGGTGCCCCATGTAAACAACTTCGTAGTGGTGTGGTTCAAACTGAGGTTAAATTGTTTGGATGTTAGAGGAGTGGCTGGACTACTTGTACTTTAGAAATTTTCCAGAAATATTATTTCTTTTGACTAACATTTGGTAAGTCTTGAGTGTCAGTAAGTTTGAAGTTTTTCTCTCTGATAAGCACCTGGACTGAAGATATTCTCTCATACTTATAACTTTAGTTTTCTGCTGCTCTGAGAATAATAGTGACATCCTCTCGTGAAATTTGAGAACTTGATAGGAGAGAACTCTTCCTCACAAAGGTGGGTTGACAAAGTACCCAAGGTCAATGACATGATTTTCCTTGGAAAAGAAAATGAAATCTACTCTAACTTATGAAAAAATGGCTACCTAGGACCTCTTAATTTGATGTCATAGAGTGTGGCCACTCTAATTTTTAATCCAGAAAATGTTTTTACATGCTTACTCTATCCATTAAAAAAATGTTGAAGTTCTCATAGAATGTTTAAATTTTAGCAGTGAATTTCTCAGTTGAATTTCCCCAGATAAAGTAGTTTGCAAAATGTACCTGTTAGTAACTGAATGGGTTGATTTGTTGTATGAAATCAGTAGATTTTAGTGTTGAAGATGATTACCTTGGTCCTTTGGCTTTGAGGAACTTGGTAACATGCCCTTCTTCCTGACAGCTGTTATAAATCAGGCACAAATATCTATGGAAGTCATGTCTAGATTATAATGAGGAAAAGATCATATTCAGATGGAGACTTGACGACTGATATGCAAAAATTTTCCACCAAAAATCCTTATTTATATACTTTCATTCTTAACAAGAATTTCAGGTAAGCTATATTCATTTTTATGAAGAATCCATTTAGGGAATAATTCTAAAATGTGTCTTCCTCTTGGACACAGAAGAATAACAGAGTCGGGTTTAGAACATGTTTCTGGCATGCCTCAATCTTGCTATAAGACTGAGGGACACTCAGTAATCATTCAGCTAAACAGTCAGTCCATTAACCTGTCCTGTGTAGCTTGGTGTCTCTTTTTAGTGGTTTCTGTATATGTCATAGATGAGCAATCCTGCTACAATTTTTAAAAAAATGAAATTAAAAATATATCCACAAAGTATATCTATTTTGTCCTTTATTTGACAACTCTACCAGCTTATAGTAATTGATATTAATTACTCTAGGATCAACTATTAATTATCAGGAATTGACTTTAGAGAAAACACAGAATGGTTTCTTTCATTTTCCTCCTCCCCTCCTGAGTGGCCTATGCTTTTATTCCAGGCCCTTTTAGTCACAAATGGGCTTGGAACCAAGGGAATTTTAGCGCAGTAAAAATTTTAGAATTTCACTGAAATGACCATCAACTGTTGGTTGGAAGTAGTTTTTTTTCCCCCCGCCTTATGCCAAAGGGAAGCTGCTAGATGATTCTAAGAAGGATGATTTGGCCAAGGAACCAACTGAAGCTTGCCATTATGAGGAGCTCAGTCTCCTTCTTCTAAGCCTACTGACCTGGAGTGGCTTTGTCTACTTCCCTGTGGGTCCTTTGTCTCTCTGATCCCCATGTTCAGCCTTCTTTGCTTCAGATGGAGGGCTGTGCTAACAGCTGCTATCTGCTCCAACCCATCTAACAGCCTGCCTATGCCCTCATTTGACAGTATTCCCCATTAGGCTTGGAATTGTCCCAAATAGGAAGATCCAAACCCATGGATCTTCAAACATGGGAAGGGTACACATGTACAGTTAGGGACCACATAATCATGTTTTGGTCAATGACCACATATATGATGATGGTCCCATGAGATTATAATACCATATTTAATACAAATACTACTGTGTTACAGTTGTCTATAGTATCTAGTCCCATAACATGCTGTGGAGGTTTGTAGCCTAGGAGCAATAGGCTGTATACCACAGAGCCTTGGTGTGTGGCAGGCTGTACTATCTAGGTTTGTGGAAGTATGCTCCATTATGCTTATACAATCACAAAATCACCCAATGATGTATTTTTCAGAATGTATCCCTGTTGTTAAGGAGTGCATGGCTGCATATGTGTATGTGTTTGTGTATGGGTGTTTGTGTTTACCAAAATGAAGTCCAGAAAGAAGTGGTAGCTGGGGAAATATGAATCTTGTATGTAGACATCAGTGGTTATTGGTAAGTAATTATCCTCTGAAAAATAAGATGTCTGCTGTTTTAGATAATACAAACCATAGGTAAACCAGTCAAAAGGCAAACTGTACTCCGCATCGCTCTTCTGTCCCTGCAAAACCCATCCCAGTAATTACCCAGAAACCAAAATGAATATATTAACAGAAAAAATCATCTGGGAGCTAAAAGCCCACACTTAAAGCCTGAGGATTTCCATGACGCAGAGAAAGATGACTTTGTTAATCTCTGGGGCAAGGGTGAGCAGCTGGGAAAGACAGGAGAGGTGGGGACTTAGGGATGGAAGGCGGGAAGGCAAGAAGATAGGAGCTGCCTGTTAAAGAATCTGAGGCAAAGGAGAGCGGGCATCTGTATGGGATATTCTCTTGTGGCCCATGGAATGTCTGGCTAGACAAAACAATTGTGTGCAGTGAGATCTCAGACTTTTCTACAGGCATAAGCACCACTTAGAAATTTTCTCACACGGATCCATCTAGGGAGAGCACCCAGCAAGGGAAATAGGTTTATTCTGTGGGCTATCCTTTTCTCACCGCCAAATTCAAACAAACAAAAAAACTCAGTAACAGTCCTTAGAGAAAAAGAGACCAGTGCCCAGGTTACCTAGAGATTAGAAAAGAGAAGGGATCACCACTACCCCACATTTTCCATATTTCCCCACCACATGTCAAGTGCTGATTTACTAAATTGGCTGAACTTTTCCAGACAGTTTCCAAATTAATAGTCACTCTGCATTAATAGGACTTGCACTAGTCAGGCATCCCTGTGCATTCTATCTCTTTTACGTAGTGCTGCCATCTGTCATTGTAATACCTGTGTCATCAAGTTTTGAACCATAATACTTATACTTCATCAGCTTCCAAATGGTTCCATGATCTGTCAGCAGTGATCAAGGCAGTGTAATGAGACATGACAGGGCATTTTCAAGCAATTTCTTAGGGAGGCCCAGGAAGGAAAAAGTTGAAGCCAGGGGACATTTGAAGTCATTCCACCTTGAGTCACTCTTGTGAGTTCTCTAATATTCTAAAAGAGGGGTTTTTTTTTTTAATACCCTGAAGCAAAAATTTTTATGTATCACTTTAATTTGGTATGACAGACATATAGAAGCATACTGTATAAAACCCTAATACGTGTACTTCCATATATCCAGCAGATTGTCTATATAGGTGGGACAAAGCAAGAGAAGAGTTAGGGTAAGAAATAGGGTATGTAGTGAGAGTGGGAATGGACATGTTGTTCTCTCTCTCTCTCTCTCTGTCTGTGTGTGTGTGTGTGTGTGTGAGAGAGAGAGAGAGAGACGGGGGTGGGGAGGGAGGGAGGGAGACAGAGACTTGGAAGGTAGTTCATGTTGAATGGCAGAAAGCCTCAGGGATGTGGATAGCAGAAAGTTACTGACAATTTATTTAGAATCTGTTATCTTTCAGGTGTTAGGATAATGATCCCTTAAGATAACTCCATGAGATTAACTAGGAGTAGGGTAAGTAGCAGGGTTCCTATTGTTTTCTATAGATAAAAATGTAAACATTTTTTATAGACAGAGATTGGACCTTGATCTAGTTCACATATACAATCAGCAGACCAGTGATGTGACCTTGGACAACTTCAGATGTGTCAGATTCTAGGCTATCTGCTATTTGCATAATAAATCAGGGATGTGGGTATTAGGATTTTTTTTAGCTATCCTTTTGAACTCCATATCCCCTAGAACAGTTTTGGGATGGCTCTAATTCTCAGAAACTATTATCTAAATCTGTCTAGCAAGATCTTTTTCAGCCTTATTTCCCATCATTTGAAAAACATTTATTCTCTCTTTACCACTGTGGCAGTCTGCCTGGAAATAGATGCAATGTATCATTTTCCACAATAGTGGAAGGTGGGCTAGGAATTACCTATAATTTGTTTCTCCATCCAGGCAAGTCAAACTAAGTAAGTTATGATGAAAGTGGAGCAGCAACCTTGATCACCTACCGTTTTATAGCTGATGTGATTGTTTTTATGAAGGCTATAACACTTTTAACGCTATGGCTGTGATGATCCTGATTCTTGTCTCAGCAGAATAATATTATAAGAGTTGAGTCAATTCTGATTGCAGACGACTGGAGAATGGCTTCCTAGTATCTGGGTTTGACAGAAAATTACACAAAATGTGCTCCTGTTGTTCCTCCATGGGCTGACCATGTAGGAACCTTCATCCAGCATTCTGCTACCTCCATGAATTATTCTGTTTTTCTGTTGGGCAGGGAGGACATGTGTTGTAACCAAGTCATTCTCAGATAAGTAGGAATTTAAGATGAAATTCCTTCTAACTATTATATTCAAAAAGAAGACATGAGTCAATGGTATTAGTGGAACCAGCCTCATGGTTTGGGGAGATTTTGGAGCCAGATACTGTAACTGTTTTCCCATTGCTGAAGCTCTGTAGTAGAAAGAAAAGGCATGAAGGGAAGTATGGAATAGCAATAACATCTCAGTCATGGTTCTTAGTATCTAGTTTTACTTGAACAAATATTTACAGAATATTCACAATTGGCCATACTTCTGCTAGGTTGCACGGAGAAAAGAAAGATGACACACCATCCCTACTAAAGTTCTGAGATACTGACCCTTAAAATAGTAATATATCTTGACAACTGCTATAAAATATTATGAAAATGCAAATGATGAAATTTCCAGGAGATGTGATTAGGAAAGACTATAAAGAGGATATTATTAGGACTTATCCATGAAGATTGAATGACGGAGTGTACAAGGTAAGCCAAGGGATCGGGAGGGTACTCTGGGTGTAAAAGCCAGTATAGCAATGAGCATAGAGGCGTGACACATGGTGGTGAGGACATATGGCAGGTATTTATGGGACAGGTGTGTCCAAAAATTATACCTGGCAAATTTAAGCTGGAACAATATTTTGAAGGGCTAGGAATGCCATAATAAAGAATTTGGACTCAATACTGTAGGTCATGTCACAGACTTAATTGTCTAGAGGGGCCAGGAAAATAATATAAATGAGTGACCATGTAGTGACTGTGGTCACTTGGATAGTAAGGTGCCTTCTAAGAAAGGCAGCTGGGACTCCATCCCCACAGATGGTGGTTTTTCTAGTGTGTGAATACTGTATTTCCAAATAATACCAATTTCCCAAGAGAAGCCTGGAAATGAGGCTTCATTTTTTTATGTGAACTCTCATGATAATTAAATCCTGGTAACTAATAAGAAATTTTTTTTGAAACAGCTGGGGGCCAAAAACAAAGCCATTTTCAAGTTCGTGTCTGTCCATATTCCAGTGGCTCGTAACTGCAACTGGAAACTAATGGAAACCACAAATATTTATACTTAAGCAGCAACTCAATCCTGTGTGCTTTTAGAGAGCCAATTCTGGGAGCAGATTGGGAGAAGGAAGATGACACTTGAGGCAAGATGGACAGCTGGAGTCAGATGATGAAGGCTTAACCTCAGGCAGTTGCAGGGGAAGGAGAAGCGTAAGTGGAGGTGAGAGCCTTGAAGCACTTTGTGACCGCTAGATGTAGGGGTGAGGATGTGACAGCCACCAAAGATGACAGCAAGGAGGTTGGGAGACTGTTAACTATAGGAAGAAAATGAAAGGAGCTATTGTCATGTGTCTACTAGGTAATGATTCTATTTTGCTTTTTATCTATTTTACATTTGCTCTTTATCATGTAGTTTATACTTGCTTTCTGCTATCTGTTCCATAATTCTGGAAGAAATTATTTGGGGTAAAGAGAACAGATTTTTTTCTTAAACCAAATAAGTAACCCTTTTTTCTTCCCATTTATACCCCAAGATGAACCATGGGCATTAGCTGCTAGATTTCAGATGCTTTCTCTGTATAGCATTAAATACATTGATATGGTTGAAGCAATGAGCTGAAAGTTTTTGATCCTTGATGGATAGCAGAAGAAGAATTTATGAGTCCAATTCTTTTCAAGTTTGAAGATAATGATTTTTGCGTTTTCTGCCTCTGCTTTTTCCTTCTGCATTTTACATTTTGTGACGGTGAGTCAGACATGCTATCATTCTATTCAGCAGCTTTGACATCAGCAGCAAATATGCATGAGCTAAGAAAGTAAGGTTTCTATATATTGTCTTCAAGTTTAAATGGTATTTTTTGTAGCGGCGATTTTAGGTATCTCTCCATTAGAACTTCTAAATTTGTAGGTGCCTTCTATATTGTCTGTTGATTTGTTTATAGGGCCATTGGAATAGAAGTGAGCCAGGTTTCTTGGATGGTGGGGTTGTGACATGGAAAGGTGAATGAATTAACTGAACACTGTTCAGTGCACTTATGGGCAAGGTGAATCTACAGCATGGTCTTGCATAACATGCTGAATTTACTAGAGAAGTGCTTCCCAAATGTCTCCTCTGCAGAATGTTTTAAAAATTATCTCACCAAAGTTAGGATCCATACTGTGTCTGAACAAATGGTCAAAGGTCATGCCTATTTTCCTTTTCCACACTCAGGCATTTATTTCTCACCAAGTAAATTGTGTAAATTCTCATTAGATTTAGCAAATTCTCATTATGCTATGATGTGGTAAACTTAATACGGCTTTTAGGTAACTTGCAACGCTAGAAGTAAGTGGATGCTTCAGTTGTCTTCATGTATCCCTAGACAGTCATCAACAGTTGAGGATCCTGTCCCATCTCATTTTTTCCGAAATGATCTATCAGATATCCATGGGATAGGAGGGAATTTCTACAATATATCCCAGCATTATCTTCCCTGTGTCTTATCAGGAAATAATCATTTATATAGGAACTATGTGCTTAGAATTTAATAGCTCCTGCTCATACCTGAAAAGATTGTAGATGGCTTTGAAGCTTTTGCTGCTGGGTCATTGGCAAGTTGGCAGAGAACTGGCAGGACAGTCTATTCCTTCCCTTTTAATGAGACTACATATTCCCTTAATATCTTTTCATTTTTTATTTTAAAATGCGTCGACATTAATATATTTTGATCTGGTAATATATGCACTTGATAAAAAAATTAAATAGTATAAATTATTCTTTAACATTTCTTAAATAGTGGCAAGGATCCTGTAAAGGAAGAATAAAAGAACAATTTTATTCCCAGTTCTGCTACTGACTGTTTTGGTACCGTTGGGCAAATTATGGCATCTTTCTGCATCTTGAGTTCTTTACCTGACACCAGGAAATGGGAATCCTTGCCTAATAACGCTAGAGGATTGTTGTGAGACTCTAACAAATCTGGTATGTAAAAATTCCTTAAGTGTATAGATAATAAAATACTTTTGTTATAGTTTCCCCTCATCTCAGTTGATTGCCCAACTAACACCTACTATGTGCTTCTTATAGGCTTAGAGAAAATGAAAAAGCTTTCAATTAACTCAGTCCTCAAAATAGTTCTATCAGGTACGTACTATTTCTCAGTTTTACAGTGAGAAAATAGAGGCACAGAGAAGCTAAGTTCACACAGCTAGAAATTAGTAACAAAGTTAAGATTTGAACCTAGTGTCTCTCTTTTCTTATCCTCTTTTCTTCTCTTACTTTTCCTCTCTCTTTGTATATGTGTATGTAAATTTATATGCATATATAGGTTTATTTCTATGTGTATACATTTATATAATATATGTATAAATCTATGTCAATCATGATTATAACTGCTCTTAATATTTTATGCTTTGCATTATATTTATTCCATTAAACATTGTTTTACAACATTTTCTAATGATTTCAAAATATATCATATGTCTGAAGAGGACTTACATAACCAATTCCTATCTATTAAGTATTTATTTTTACTTTTTGGTCATTATACATAAGATAAATTTCCTTGCTCACAAGTCTTTGTGGGCATCGGAATTATTTCCTTCGAAAAAAACCCAGAGATGTCATTGCTATGCCCAACAGTGTGGTCATTTTTAAGGCTCTTTGTATATATTACCACACTTTTATTTGGAAAGTTTATGCCAATTTATTCTGCCTCCAGAATTTCATGAAGATGACAGAGCAATTATAAAAGGCTAGATTAGGACAGGACCTTAAAGATCAGCGTGAGCGTCTGGGAGTGGACTTGTTCTCATACACTACAGACAAGAAAACAGAAGGTGGATATCTTGTCCAAGGGCATAAAGCAAATTAACGGTGAAATCCAAATATCCTGATTTCTGATCTGGAGGTTTTTTTGGCATCATATAAAAAATAGTGAGTGATATTAGTTAACAATAAGCAATGAATGAGGTACGAAATGTCTATGTGGGAGTGGGAATATTATTTCAGTCATCTTACGGTCCCATTACCAACTGTCACTCTCACAGTTTCTGGTTGCTTTATTCTGATGACCCTAGAAGCTAGTCTATATCATTAGAACTAAATCAGTCTTGTACCGAGTAACAATTTCAAATGGCAGTGGGAAAACTGAGAGGAGGGGAATGAGAAGAGTTCAGGCCACATCTACAAAGCTCCCTGCAGTTGTTTTGGGGCTGCATATCTATAGGGTGAACACCACTTGTTTGCAAAAGACAATTTGTTGCACAAACAACTTAAAAGCAGTAAGAATGAAAATAAAAATTAAACATACAGTTTAAAATAAAGTTCTTGCACTACAAATAAAATTGTGTTTAAAATACTTTTACATGAAGTGTGCTTTTTATGTAGTTTTATGTCATAAATACAATTTCGTATTTTGCTTTCTTCACTTCTCAAATCACATTTAAAAACCATTTGGCTAAACTCGCTTGCAAAATTATCTTTAAATTTTAGCCTCCCAGTCAAGTATCCTGCCATATTTAATTAAACATCCTCCCTCACTTGTTTTAATCCAAGTCAACTGTAGCTTTTGCCTGGGGAGCCATGGCTGCCAGCCTCGTAGAGAGTTTGCTCACAGCCTATTTGTACAGGTGACATTGCCATTTTTCTCATCTTAGAAGGAATGCTGCAAGATGAATGGCTGTTTAACCAGTTCTACTCCCAGATTTGGCTGGATGTTAGCTGACCACTGTAAGTTTTGGCCTGGACTTTTACTTCCTGGGCTTCCTGATTTGTAGAGATTGTGGGAAGGCTAGCTCAATTTATATACTTATTTGTCTTCCTTCATTCTGGACATATTTTTGAGTCCCTGGGTTATTTGAGTTGGAATTAGTTTGAAGCTTCCTAGGGTAATCTTGAAGTCAATGAACAGCCAACAGCTAGCTTTCTGGCTACAGCACTATTCTGATTATTTCTTTCATATTAATTAATTAGTTTTGATGAGACCCTATTTTTGTAATAAAACAACACAGTAGTTTTTCAAGCATATTTTACACGACTACCTCATTAGGTAAATACTATTAATGGAAGTTGGAATGTAGAGATATTAGGGAGAAAAAATGAGCTTAATTTTGTTATTCAATTTGAAGTGCTAGAAGGGTATCCCAAAGATGGCTTGCTACCCTAGAAAGCTGTGAATAAAAAAATGGAATTTGTACTTCAAAGAGAGTTGGTAGTATAAGTACTGTGATCCCTAATAAAGGAGAGAAAATAGGTATTATAGTATAGATCTTAAGAATGTAAGCTCAGAGTTCAGAATTACGTGGGTTAAAATCTGAATTCTACTTCTTACTCTGAGTCCTTGGGCATGTTATTTAATTTTCAAGCCTCAGTTTCCATATCTATGTAATGGAGGTTATAACATCTATGTTGTAGAGTGGATGTGAGAATTGAATGAGATAATGCAACTTATTAAGAATCAATAATTATCACCTATTGTTATAACCGACAGAGGGAAAAACATTTGTAGGTAGTCATAGGGAAAGTCAGCAGAAAACATAAAGAATAAATGGTCAGAGGTAGAGAAAAGGAAAACTAAGTTAGTCCAGGAAGCCAGGAAAAGAGAAAATCTTAGGAAGGAAGAAATGAGCAAATATGACACAGAAGCCAAGGAATGTCAGGATCAGAAAAAGCCTTTGAATTTGATGAGCACGATGTCTCCTATCACTTCCAAGAGAATGTTGTTTGCTAGAAAAATCTGGCAGAAATCACATGATAGCACATTAACAGTGGGAAATGCTTCTTGGGACGTATTGAACTTAAAACAGCTAAGGTGTGTTGCCAAAGATAGGTTACGCTATCTTCGGATTATCTATGGACTTGGATTTCACATGTGCTTTCTTGTCCTACATACACCAAAAGGTGACTTCTGTGGTCATATGAAGCTGAGATGTGCTGCTGGTTGTAGCCTTTATAGGCTGGCTTATATGTCATCTTCAGATTTAGCAGCATGTAATTTTCCTTTCTTTGGCTGCATTTCAGCTGCTTATAGGAAAACAGGATGAAATCAGCAGGCATAGGTTGTAAATCAGCACATTTACAAAGAGCTGATGACATTTAGCTGTTAGGTGCCTACCACACATGCTCCTTCTAGAGTGAGTTCACCTGCAATTAAAATAAAGTTAAATCCAACCAGTCTTTCCATTCTATGAGCCTGTTTAAAAAGTTATTTGTTAGGATTATCTTTCCATCCTGTTTTGCCTTTGGTTTTATTATTGCTCTGACAGTCACAGAGATGAGTTTCTTTCTGATGTTTTTGCTGAAAATTCTGGCAGGACAAACCCATTCAACCCTAAATGGAAATGAGAGCTCACAGAAAAGTGCAGATTTTCCCAAATGACACAAAACTATGGCAGGCATACTGGTTTTTATAAGTTTAGAGAATTTGATTTAACCGCAAACAGAAAAGAAACCAACCAGAACCATTTCATGTTTGGGAAAATAATTAAAATGAATTCTTCTCTCTCTCATTTTAGAATCTTATTCTTCACACAAAATATTTCAGACTTTGGGTACTTGTTTGTACTAACAACATATTTTCTAATGATTTCAAAATATATCATATGTCTGAAGAGGACTTACTTAACCAATTCCTATCTATTAAGTATTTATTTTTAAATGTTTTAAAATTGTCCCTATCTTAGGTTGCTCCCGGTGCTGGTTCAACATTTGTTGCTAATGACCCAGAACATTACAGAAGTTTTTGCTCAGATGCTAAGTCACCTAGTACGGTGAAGGGGTTTGATACAGATGAAGTATAATTAACATCTATCCTTGGGAAAAACGCTGTTCACATTTCTGCATGAGATGATTGGCACTTTAAAGGGAGGTTTTACCTCCTTTAAAATACAGAAAAGGAAATCTAGGTGTTCTGGGAATAGCCCTCTTTCTGTTGCTGACAAAATGTTTTGATTTGCAGGCTTTATGCTATCTTTGGCTGTGTTCTAGTGTTTATTGGTTTAATAAAAAATCACTTTACTAATTTTCTATTCACATATAGAACTGTAATCTCAAAGCTGCTATCATAAAATGGTTTACTGGTGAACCCACACATTCTTTTTCCTGAAGGAAATTTAAACAGTTTTGGGAGACATTGATGAGTGACTCCTTTAAAGGTAGATTTGAAAGTGATCATAATAGCTGAAATAATGAACTAATTAACTGTTTATAGAATCCAGTCTTTGTGCTGAGTATTTTTAGATGTTTTGTGGGGAGATCTCTTTTGATCCTCAGCAGAATTAGAAAAATAGATATTGTTTGAAATTAGTACCAGGAACCCTTTCAGTAGTCAAGATTTCTCCAGTTTCCCTAGAGAGAAAGAGGCAATTCTCTTCTAAGCATATGAGAGATTTATAGCCCTTACGATGCATACTGACATTTCCTCATACCCAGCTCAGGAGAGTAAATCTTTACAATTAATATGAGAGGTAGAAACAGTGGTACCAGGCTGAGTTTGACTTGCTGGCATAAGTATTTAAAAAAAATTATTTTAGATGGCTTCTTGTATTTAATAACTTGAAGATTTCCCACATAAATTTTGATTCGTCCTGTTAAAAAGTGGATGATCCTATAATGTCAGGTTTATATTCCTTTAGGTCACCAATAACTGGTGTTGAATACCAGCTATTTCATTTGATATCCCAAGTGTCTTCTACATAGCATTAGCATTGGAACTCCCTATTTTTAAAAAATTGTCATTTTTTTTTTTAACTTTTAAGTTCAGGGCTACACATGCAGGTTTGTTATGTAGGTAAACTCATGTCATGGGGGTTTGTTATACAGATTATTTCATCATCCAGGTCTTAAGCCTAGTTCCCATTAATTATTTTTCCTGATCGCCTTCCTCCTCTCAACCTCCATCCTCTGATAGGCTCCATCATGCGTTGTTTCCTTCTATGTGTCCATGTGTTTTCATCATTTACCTCCCATTTGCAAATTTGGTTTTCTGTTCCTGTGTTAGTTTGCTAAGGATAATAGCCTCCATCTCCATCCATGTTCCTGCAAAGAACATGATCTCATTCTTTTTTATGGCTGCGTAACATTCCATGATGTATATGTACCACATTTTCTTTATCCAGTCTGCCATTGATGGGCATTTTGGTTGATTCCACGTCTTTGCTATTGTGAATAGTGCTGCAATGAACATACATGTGCATGTATTTTATGATAGAACAATTTATATTCCTTTGGGTATATACCCAGTAATGAGATTGTTAGATTAAATGATATTTCTATTTTTAGGTCTTTGAAGAATTGCCACACTGTCTTCCACAATGGTTGAACTAATTTACACTTCAACCAATAGTGTATAAGAATTTCTTTTTTATCCACAACCTCATAAGCATCTGTTAATTTTTGACTTTTTAGTAGAAGCCATTCTGACTGGTGTGAGATGGTATCTCATTGTGGTATTGATTTGTGCTGTTTTAAAGATTGTGATATTGAACTTTCTTTCATATGCTTGTTGGCCACATGTATGTCTTCCTTTGGAAAGTGTCTGTTCATGTCCTTTGCCCACTTTTTAATGGGATTGTTTGCTTTTTTCTTGTAAATTTGTTTAAGTTCTTTAAAGATGCTGGATATTAGACCCTGGTCACATGTATAATTTGCAAAAATTTCCTCCCATTCTGTAGGTTGTCTGTTTACTCTGTTGATAGTTTATTTTGTTATGCAGAAGATCTTTAGTTTAATTAGTTCCCGTTTGTCAAGTTTTGCTTTTGTTGCAATTGCTTTTGGGGTCTTTGTCATGAAATCTTTGCCTGTTCCTACGTCTAAGATAGTATTGCCTAGGTTGTCTTCCACAATTTTTATAGTTTTGGGTTTACATTTACGTCTTTATTCTATCTTGTGTTAATTTTTCAATATGGTGTAAGGAGGGTCCAGTTTCAATCTTCAGCATATGGCTAGCCAGTTATACCGGCACCATTAATTGAACAGGGAGTCCTTTCCCCATGGCTTGTTTTTGTCAGCTTTCTTGAAGATCAGCTGTTTGTAGGTGTGGTGGCCATAGTTCTGGGCTCTGTGTTCTTTTCCATTGATCTGTGTGTCTGTTATTGTACCAGTACCATGCTGTTTTGGTTACTGTAGCCCTGTAGTATAGTTTGAAATTGGGTAGTGTGATGCCTTCAGCTTTTATTTATTTATTTTTAATACTTTAAGTTCTGGGATACATGTGCAGAACGTGCAGGTTTGTTACACAGGTATACACTTGCCATGGTGGTTTGGTGCACCCATCAACCCGTCATCTACATTAGGTATTTCTCCTAATGTTATCCCTCCCCTAGCCCCCCACCCCACCAACAGGCCCCAGTGTGTGATGTTCCCCTCCCTGTGTTCATGTGTTCACATTGTTCAACTCCCACTTATGAGTGAAAACATGTGGTGTTTGGTTTTCTGTTCCTGTGTTAGTTTGCTGAGAATGATGGTTTCCAGCTTCATCCTGTCCCTGCAAATGACATGAACTTGTCCTTTTTTATGGCTGCATAGTATTCCATAATGTATATGTGCCACATTTTCTTCATCCAGTCTATCATTGATGGGCATTTGGGTTGATTCCAAGTCTTTGATATTGTGAATAGTGCTGCAAGAAACATACGTGTGCATGTGTCTTTACAATAGAATGATTTATAATCCTTTGGGTGTATACCCAGTAATGGGATTTCTGGGTCAAAAGGTATTTCTAGTTCTAGATCCTTGAGGAATTGCCACACTGTCTTCCACAATGGTTGAACTAATTTGCACTCCCACCAACAGTGTAAAAGCATTTCTATTTCTCCACATCCTCTCCAGCATCTGTTGACTTTTAATGATCACCATTCTAACTGGCATGAGATGGTGTCTCATTGTGGTTTTGATTTGCATTTCTCTAATGACCAGTGATGGTGAGATTTTTTTCATGTTTGTTGGCTGCATAAAAGTGTTCTTTTGAGAAGTGTCTGTTTATATCCTTTGCCCACTTTTTGGTGGGGTGGTTTTTTTCTTGTAAATTTGTTTATGTTCTTTGTAGATTCTGGATAGTAGCCCTTTGTCAGATGGACAGATTGCAAAAATTTTCTCCCATTCTGTAGGTTGCCTGTTCACTCTGATGATAGTTTCTTTTGCTGTGCAGAAGCTCTTTAGTTTAATTAGACCCCACTTGTCAATTTTGGCTTTTGTTACCATTGCTTTTGGTGTTTTAGTCATGAAGTCTTTGCCCATGCCTATGTCCTGAATGGTATTGCCTAGGTTTTTTTCTAGGGTTTTTATGGTTTTAGGCCTTAGTTTAAACCTTTAATCCATCTTGAGTTAATTTTTGTATACAGTGTAAGGAAGGGGTTCAGTTTCAGTTTTCTGCCTATGGCTAGCCAGTTTTCCCAACAGCATTTATTAAATAGGGGATCGTTTCCCCACTGCTTGTTTGTGTCAGGTTTGTCAAAGATCAGATGGTTGTAGATGTGGGGTGTTATTTCTGAGGGCCCTGTTCTGTTCCATTGTTCTATATGTCTGTTTTGGTACCAGTACCATGCTGTTTTGGTTACTGTAACCTTGTAGTATAGTTTGAAGTCAGGCAGCATGATACCTCCAGCTTTGTTCTTTTTCCTTAGGATTTTCTTGGCTAGACATGTTCTTTTTTGGTTCCATATGAAATTTAAAGTCGTTTTTTCTAATTCTATGAAGAAAGTCAATGATAGCTTGATGAGGATAGCACTGAATCTGTAAATTAGTTTGGGCAGTATGGCCATTTTCACGATATTGATTCTTCCTATCCATGAACATAGAATGTTTTTCCATTTGTTTGTGTCCTCTCTTATTTCCTTGAGCAGTGGTTTGTAGTTCTCCTTGAAGAGGTCCTTCACATCCCTTGTAAGTTGTATTCCTAGGTATTTTATTCTCTTTGTAGCAATTGTGAATGGGAGTTCACTCATGATTTGACTGTTTGTCTATTACTGGTGTATAGGAATGCTTGTGATTTTTGTACGTTGATTTTGTATCCTGAGACTTTGCTGAAGTTGCTGTATCAGCTTAAGGAGATTTTGGGTTTAGACGATGGGGTTTTATAAATATACAATCATGTCATCCACAAACAGAAAGAGTTTGACTTCCTTTCTTCCCATTTGAATATGCTTTATTTCTCTCTCTTGCCTGATTGCCCTGACCAGAACTGCCAGTACTATGTTGAATAGGAGTGGGCATCCTTGTCTTGTGCCAGTTTTCAAAGGTAATGCTTCCAGTTTTTGCCCATTCAGTATGATATTGGCTATGGGTTTGTCATAAATAGCCCTTATTATTTTGAGGTACATTCCATCAATACCTAGTTTCTTGAGAGTTTTTAGCATTAAGGGGTGTTGAATTTTATCAAAGGCCTTTTCTGCATCTATAGAGTTAATCGTGTGGTTT
This sequence comes from Pongo abelii, assembly GCF_028885655.2. NCBI lineage: Eukaryota > Metazoa > Chordata > Mammalia > Primates > Hominidae > Pongo > Pongo abelii. The sequence continues at coordinate 134,305,910 of NC_085928.1, read as the reverse complement.
TTGTCATTGGTTCTGTTTATGTGATGGATTACATTTATTGATTTGTGTATGTTGAACCAGCCTAGCATCCCAGGGATGAAGCCGACTTGATCGTGGTGGATAAGCTTTTTGATGTGCTGCTGGATTCTGTTTGCCAGTATTTTATTGAGGATTTTGGCATTGTTGTTTATCAGGGATATTGGCCTGAAATTTTCTTTTTTTGTTGTGTTTCTGCCAGGTTTTTGTATCAGGATGATGCCAGCCTCATAAAATGAGTTAGGGGGGAGTCTGTCTTTTTCTGTTGTTTGGAATAGTTTCAGAAGGAATGGTACAGCCTCTCTTTGTACCTCTGGTAGAATTCGGCTGTGAATCCATCTGGTTCTGGGCTTTTTTGGTTTGCAGGCTATTAATTACTGCCTCAATTTCAGAACTTGTTTTTGGTCTATTCAGGGATTCAACTTCTTCCTGGTTTAGTCTTTGCAGGGTGTATGTGTCCAGGAATTTATCCATTTCTTGTAGATTTTCTAGTTTATTTGCGTAGAGGTGTTTATAGCATTCTCTGATGGTAACTTTGTATTTCTGTGGGATCAGTGGTGACATCCCCTTTACCATTTTTTATTGTGTCTATTTGATTCTTCTCTCTTTTCTTCTTTATTAATCTGGCTAGTAGTCTCTCTATTTTGTTAATCTTTTCAAAAAACCAGCTCTTAGGTTCACTGATTTTTTTTGAGGGGTTTTTCATGTCTCTATCTCCTTTAGTTCTGCTCTGATCTTAGTTATTTCTTGTCTTCTGCTGGCTTTTGAATTTGTTTGTTCTTGCTTCTCTAGTCCTTTTAATTGTGATGTTAGGGTGTCGATTTTAAATCTTTCCCGCTTTCTCCTGTGGGCATTTAGTTCTATAAATTTCCCTCTAAACACTGCTTTAGCTATGTCCCAGAGATTCTGGTACATTTTGTCTTTGTTCTTATTGGTTTCAAATAAATTATTTATTTCTGCCTTAATTTTGTTATTTACCCAGTAGTCATTCAGGAGCAGGTTGTTCAGTTTCCATGTAGTTGTGTGGTTTTGAATAAGTTTCTTAATCCCGAGTTCTAATTTGATTGTACTGTGGTCTGAGAGACTGTTATGATTTCCATCTTTTACATTTGCTGAGGAGTGTTTTACTTCCAATTATGTGGTCAATTTTAGAATAAGTGCAATGTAGTGCCAGGAAGAATGTACATTCTGTTGATTTGGGATGGAGAGTTCTGTAGCTGTCTATTCGGTCAACTTGTTCCAGAGCTGTGTTCAAGTCCTGAATATCCTTGTTAATTTTCTGTTTCATTGATCTGTCTAATGTTGACAGTGGGGTGTTAAAGTCTCAGTGTGTGGGAGTCTAAGTCTCTTTGTAGGTCTCTAAGAATTTGCTTTATCAATCTGGGTGCTCTTGTATTGGGTGCATATATATTTAGGATAGTTAGCTCTTCTTGTTGCATTGATCCCTTTACCATTATGTAATGCCCTTCTTTGCCTTTTTTGATCTTTGTTGGTTTAAAGTCTGTTTTATCAGAGACTAGGATTGTAACTCCTGCTTTTTTTTTTCTTTCTTTCCATTTGCTTGGTAAATATTCCTCCATCCCTTTATTTTAACCTATGTGTGTCTTTCCCTGTGAGATGTGTCTCCTGAATACAACACACGGATGGGTCTTGACTCTTTATCCAGTTTGCCAGTCTGTGCCTTTTAATTGGGGCATTTAGCCCATTTACATTTAAGGTTAATATTGTTATCTGTGAATTTGATCCTGTCTTTATGATGCTAGCTGGTTATTTTGCCCGTTAATTGATGCAGTTTCTTCACAGTGTTGATGGTCTTTACAATTTGGTATTTTTTTTTGCAGTGGCTGGTAGTGGTTTTTCCCTTCCATATTTAGTGCTTCCTTCAGGAGCTCTTGTAAGGCAGGCCTGGTGGTGACAAAAATTTCTCAGCATTTGCTTCTCTGTAAAGGATTTTATTTCTCCTTTGCTTATGAAGCTTAGTTTGGCTGGATATGAAATTCTGGGTTGAAAATTCTTTTCTTTAAGAATGTTGAATATTGGCCCCCACTCTCTTCTGGCTTGTAGGGTTTCTGCCGAGAGATCCACTGTTACTCTGATGGCCTTTTCTTCTTGGGTAACCCGACCTTTCTTTCTGGCTGCCCTTGTACATTTTTTCCCTTCATTTCAACCTTGGTGAATCTGATGATTATGTGTCTTGGGGTTGCTCTTCTTGAGGAGTATCTTTGTGGTGTTCTCTGTATTTCCTGAATTTGAATGTTGGCCTATCTTGCTGGGTTCAGGAAGTTCCCCTCAATAATATCCTGAAGAGAATGGAACCAACTTGGTTCCATTCTCCCCATCACTTTCAGGTACACCAATCAAATGTAGGTTTGATTTTTTCACATAGTCCCATATTTCTTGGAGGCTTTCTTCGTTCCTTTTCATTCTTTTTTCTCTAATCTTGTCTTCACGCTTTATTTCATTAAGTTAATCTTCAATCTGTGATATCTTTTCTTCTGCATGATCGATTCGGCTATTGATACTTGTGTATGCTTCACAAAGTTCTCATGCATTGTTTTTCAGCTCCATCAGGTCATTTATATTCTTCTCTAAACTGGTTATTCTAGTTAGCAATTCCTCTAACTTTTTTCACGGTTCTTAGCTTCCTTGCATTGGGTTAGAACATGCTCCTTTAGCTCAGAGGAGTTTGTTATTACCCACCTTCTGAAGCCTACTTCTGTCAATTCATCAAACTCATTCTCTGTTTAGTTTTGTTCCCTTGCTGGCAAGGAGTTGTGATCCTTTGGAGGAGAAGAGGCATTCTGGTGTTTGGAATTTGCAACTCTGTTGCGCTGTTTTTATCTTATTTTCGTGGATTTATCTACCTTTGGTCTTCGATGTTGGTAACCTTCGGATGTGGTTTTTGTGTGGACGTCCTTTTTGTTGATGTTGATGCTGTTTCTTTCTGTTTGTTAGTTTTCCTGCTAACAGTCAGGCCCCTCTGCTGCAGGTCTGCTCGAGTTTGCTGGAGGTCCACTCCAGGCCCTGTTTGCCTGGGTATCACCAGTGGAGGCTGCAGAACAGTCAAGATTGCTGCCTGTTCCTTCCTCTGGAAGCTTTGTCCCAGAGGGGCACCTGCCAGATGCCAGCTGGAACTCTCCTATATGAAGTGTCTGTCTACCCCTGCTGGATGGTGTCTGCCAGTCAGCAGGCAAGAGGGTCAGGGACCCACTTGAGGAGGCAGTCTGACCCTTAGCAGAGCTTGAGTGCTGTGCTGGGAGATCCACTGCTTTCTTCAGAGCCAGCAGGCAGGAACATTTAAGTCTGCTGAAGCTGCTCCCACAGCTGCCCCTTCACCCTGGTGCTCTGTCCCAGGGAGATGGGAATTTGATCTGTAAGCCCCTGACTGAGGCTGCTGCCTTTCTTTCAGGGATACCCTGCCAAGAGAGGAGGAATCTAGAGAGGCAGTCTGGCTACAGTGGCTTTGCTGAACTGTGGTGGGCTCTGGCCAGTTTGAACTTCCCGGAGGCTTTGTTTACACTGTGTGGGGAAAACCACCTATTCAAGCCTCAGTAATGGCAGATGCCAAGCTGAGTCGACCCAGGTCGACTTCGGGCTGCTGTGCTGGCAGCGAGAATTTCAAGCCAGTGGATCTAAGCTTGAAGGGCTCCATGGGGGTGGGATCCACTGAGCTAGACCACTTGGCTCCCTTGCTTCAGTCCCCTTTCCAGGGGAGTGAACAGTTCTGTCTTGCTGGCATTCCAGGTGCCACTGGGATATGGAAAAAAGCTCCTGCAGCTAGCTTGGTGTCGGCCCATATGGCTGCCCAGTTTTGTGCTTGAAACCCAGGGCCCTGGTGGTGCAGACACCGGGGGAATCTCCTGGACTGCATGTTGTGAAGACCATGGGAAAAGCATGGTATCTGGGCTGGAATGCAGTGTTCCTCATGGCACAGTCCCTTATGACTTCCCTTGGCTAGGGGAGGGAGTTCCCTGACCCCTTGTGCTTCCCGGGTGAGGTGATGCCCCACCCTGCTTCTGCTCATCCTCTGTGGCTGTACCCACTGTCTAACCAGTCCCAGTGAGATGAGCCGGGTACCTCAGTTGGAAATGCAGAAATCACCAACCTTCTTCATTGATCTTGCTGGGAGCTGCAGACCAGAGCTGTTCCTATTTGGCCATCTTGCCCAGGAATCTTTGTTCTTTTTGCTTGGGATTGCCTTGGCTATATGGGATTTTTTGGTTCCATATGAGTTTAAAAATAGTTTTTTTCCTAGGTCTGGGAAGAATGTCATTGGTAGTTTAATAGGAATAGCATTGAATCTATAAGTTGCTTTGGGCATTATTGTTGTTTTAAGAATATTGATTCTTCCTATCCATGATCAAGGAATGTTTTTCCATTTCTTTGTGTCATTCATCTCTGATTCTTTGAGTAGTGTTTTGTGGTTCTTATGGAGGTATTTTACCTCCCTGGTTAGCTGTATTTCCAGGTACTTTATTCTTTTTGTGGCAGTTGAGAATGGGATTGTGTTCCTGACTGGCTCTTGGCTTGACTGTTGTTGGTGTATAGGAATGCTAGTGATTTTTGTACATTGATTTAGTATCCTGAAACTTTGTTGAAGTTATTTATCTGCGTACAGAGCTTTTGGGCAGAGACTATGGAGTTTTCTAGGTATAAGATTGTGTCTGTAAGCAGGGATAGTTTGACTTCCTGTCTTCCTATTTGGATGCTCTTTATTTCTTTCTCTAGTCTGATTGTTCTATCCAGGACTTTCAATATTATGTTGAATAGGAGTGGTAAGAGAGGGTATCCTTGTCTTATGCCAGTTTTCAAAAGGAATGTTTCCAGCTTTTGCCCACTGAGTATGATGTTGACTGTAGGTTTGTCATAGTTGGCTCTTATTATTTTTATGTATGTTCCTTCAATAACTAGTTTATTGAGGATTTTTAACATGAAGGGGTTTTGAATTTTATTGAAAGCCTTTTCTGCATCTATTGAAAAAATCGTGTGTTTTTTTTCTTTTTCTATTTATGTAGAAAAATCTTTCCTTATATATACCCTCCTAATTAAGCTTTTTCCAATCATCTTATTATCCCATATCTCATAACAAGCAGTGGGAACCATAAGTAAGTGAATAAAAAGGGTTAATTTTTTAATTAGTATTTTAAGGGTTTCATTTAGGATCTTATTTTTAGGTTCTTGAGATATTAGCATATTTGCTCTAGACAATCAGTGCATGAAATCGTTCCTGTCTTTATCAAAGTGCTACTTATATTATGGATTCAGGGATATTAGAGCACTAATATCTACAGTATCAATACAGCAAAGATAAAGCTAATGCTAAAATCACATGGATCCTACAGAGCAAATACTTGGACCAGAACCACAAGTCATATTCTAAGCTCAGAAATCTATAAAACATCATGAGATAGAACGGAATATAGGATGTCACACATAGTGCAGACTAAACTTGTAGGTCAGGTTTGGGTTAGCTAAGGGAAGTCTGTGCTCCTATGGTTAAACTCCAAGTATCTCTATTTTAAGCCCTCTTAATATCATAGTTATTATAGTTTCCATTTTACAAATTAGGAAGGTTAGGTAGTACATATAACCTGACCTGGAAGCTGTAAGCTGGGTTTTGAACCCTGACAAAATATATTTATATCTATTTATCTATATCTATGTCTATGCCTATGTCTGTCTATATTACATTCACACACTTTTTATCTATTTAAATTACGTTCATTGTCAGAGTTAGACTTAAAAGTAGTATCTCCCCTAGCAATATTTTCACCTATATCAGTATCTGTAGATGTGTAGTCTCTCCTGGATCACCAGGGAAATGTTGAGAGAGCAGCCACTAGAAGACTTTGTTAAACTTGATGCCCTATGGCATCATGAGAGTAGGCAATGTGACCTAGATGACAGTGCAAAGAGAAAAACTTTAACAAAGTGCCAGAAATGAGCCTGAAAATGGGGACCCTCCCACCCCTAATGTGGATGAGTTATTAAGAAAGCACAGGGTCATCTCATGAGACCTTGACATGTTCTGTCCCATCAGCATTTTAAACTCCCATTTGTGTTAGGAGTTCTGCTCAGGGTGTCCTGTGTCTACAGTGTAATGAGCAAGAGAAAGAATTCCAGCTTTACTTACTATAACCTAAAGTCAAAAGAAATCTAAAATAGAAAGAATGCAAAGCCTTAGAGAGCAATAACAGCACCATCCAGGATAATTAAGGGAAGGGAAAACAAGCTGGCTGTAGAGCCTTGGTCCCCATGTTGGATGCCCAATAGAGCTTACTTCAATTTGTTAAAATATCTTTTTTAAAAAATAAACCTTTTAAAGAGTAGGACGTCAAGCTGTGTCTGCAAAGAGGACTGTTTTTGGCAAAGGACAGTGTTTGAGTTTTAATGTCGCCTTTATAAGCAATATAACATTTCGCTATTGCCTTAACCTCTTTCATTCTGAGTTTTCATATCTACAAAATAAGAATGATAATAACACCTACCTAACTTACAGTTTTTGGTTGAAAATTAATTGAAGTATACAAAGAATCTAAAACAATGTCTTATAGTAGATGTTAAAAAAATTGTTTTAATTCTTCTCTCTATGGAGCTATGTGTCTCTATAATTGGTTTCAGCTGCATGCAACAGAATTTTTTTTAATGAAATGAGCTTTTACAATGAAGAATATTTATTATTTCTCATAGTGAATCCACAGGAAGACTGTTTCAGGGTTAGAAAACTGAGAAACTCAAAGTTGTCAGGATTGTTAAGTCATATGCTCTAGATGGCTGCAGCAACTCCAAGATCATAGCCCTACTTGAACGAATTGATAGGTGGGAAGAAGAGAGTGTTTGAATTGTATTTATTTTTTTAAAAAAGGTAAACTTTTCCAGGGTCTTTATTTTGTCTCGTTGACTGAGGTAGTGTCACTTGCTCATGTCTAAACCACTCGTTAGTAAAGGAGATTGGATCAACATGATAAGCTTAGATTGATCATCTTTTAGTTCTTGGAGCTGAAGTATGAGTCACCTTTCCTGATCATATGGAGAAAAGAAAGCAGTAGTGGTGATGGGGAATGGCTGTAGAGTTGTCATACTGCAGTATCTTCGACATGCTTTTATAAAAAGTAATTCTTGTAATTACAAGTCATCTTTTAAAGCAAATTCTAAATACTCTCCTTTGTTCTTCAAGATGTATTTGAAAAAGTTTGAGGGGCACGTGGACTTGCACACCTGCATTTCCATAGCAGCATATGATTGCTACTTTTGAACTGAATTTTTTAAATGTCAGCTTTATTTTCAGAGACAACAAAAGAGAAAATTCAGTAGAGTAGTTGTAGTAAAAAGAATAGAAACTGTGTTGTAAGAAGCAAGTTAGCAAACCTAATAGTCAGATCTGAACAGCTAAAGTTAAATATTTAATGGTAAAGATAGATGAACTATGCTAATATGTTCTGGAAGCCCATCAGAACCTATTTCTGGATTTTGGATAATCTCTTCCAGTATCGCAAGGTGATTCAGCTATCACTTTTCTATGTTGCTAAACTGGAAAGGGTAAATTTGAAATAGAAGGAGAGTGTTGCATTTTCAGAAATGATCGTATCTTTAACTAAACCATAATCTATATTGGGGGCTAGAATAAATGAGTAGAAACCATATATGTCTAAGAAAGGAGGACTTTTTAAAAAAGTGTTATAGGAAAGCAAGAACTAAAAAAAATAAGTGTAGAGTGTATTATTTTGTGTGATTGCAACAAAGATGCATTGTATTTCCCAGCAGAGGTTGATTTTAAGGATGTTTCACTTTCTTTTTTTTTTTTTTTTTGAGACGGAGTCTTGCTCTCAAAGCAAGGCTCTCACTCGCCCAGGCTGGAGTGCAGTGGTGGGATCTCGGCTCACTGCAACCTCTGCCTCCTGGGTTCACGCCATTCTCCTGCCTCAGCCTCCTGAGTAGCTGGGACTGCAGGTGCCCGCCACCACGCCTGGCTAATTTTTTACATTTTTTTTAGTAGAGACATGGTTTCACCATGTTAGCCAAGATGGTCTCGATCTCCTGACCTGGCGATCTGCCTGCCTCAGCCTCCCAAAGTCCTAGGATTACAGGCGTGAGCCACCGCGCCCGGCCAGGATGTTTCACTTTCAGTGCATACTTGAGCCAAAGAGATTAAGCATCAGTCCTGAGTCCAGTGTTCTCAAGAGGTCTTAGGGACAAATCAAACATTTAGTAAGCAACTGCTGATTCTAAGGTAGAATTTTCAGCCAGGCCAGAAATTTTACTGAAATCTCAGCACTTCTCAAATGTGAAAAATGAGAGGTAGTGTGTTTAGACTTATATAGTACCAGGTAGTATCGAGGTGACTAAAGATGTTCTGTCTCAAAGACTCGGGATTAAAATACTTTCTCACAGAACTACTGTAATCTTAAAAATATTTTATGCAGGTACAAGAATCATTAGCCTTTGAACAAAAAATGAACCTGACTTTCCTTCTTGCTTCTCATGGTTTCTAGAAGGGTTGGGTATCAGTTTACTAAGAGAAATCACTGGTTTACTTTGTGAAGACTGTTGATGGGCCTGTTTCCCAGAAAGGTTCAGAGACATTTCCTTCCCCCCTACCTCTTTTCTTTTTATTTATATTGAAGCTTTGATATATTTAGGGAATACAGGAGAAGAAGGAAGACATATGGTAATGTCATTTTCTAGCAAAGGTTTAGAATATTATCCAATAAATCTTCTTAGCCTGGTTTTGATCTTCCTGTATCTCCTCAGCAGGAGTGGACATTCTCAAGGGACAGAAGCCAAATATAAACACTTTGGTCCATATTTTATTCCTTCGTAGGATATCCTTTTAGCTTTAATCCAGGCATAATTTAATACTTTCTTACATTCAGAGTGAGCTAATGAGTATGGAAAACAAGTCTGCAAATTGTTACTTTGTGCCCTGGTCATATAAGATGGTAATTTTTATGTTTAAAGAACTAACGGTAAGGTACTGAATTGTTTCTTGGGAAGCTATCATTTCTTGCTCAAACCAAATTTTCCAGGGATTCGATTAATAGGTCAATATATGAAAATGAACTACTTTGCAGGGATAGAAAAGAGGAAGTTGGGAGGGAAGTAGATTAAGACAGAAGAAGAATATGAGACCTAAGGCAAGATGAATATTTCTATTTTGGGGCTGAACTGTGTTCTAGGTTTGGTTGAATTAGCCTTTAAACTCTGCTATTCTATGAAGGATAGAGAAAGATAATAAAAGTGGATTTATTGATTGTGTTTACAAAGGAGATAGGAACATGGGTCCTCATCAAATATTACTCAGAATAAACATAATAAATGTTGGAAAGCTGGAGCCCGAAAGAAATTAGTCATAGTCAAAACAGCAGGAGGCAAGTGGAGCAAGATGGCAGAATAGAACCCTACACCATTTGTACCCCTGCAAGAACATCAAATTTTAACAACTATCTGCACAGAGAGAAGCACTGTCACAAGAACCAAAAGTTAGGTGAGCTATCACAGTAGCTGGTTTTAACTTTATATCACTGAAAGAGGCAATGAATAGGGTAGAAGAGACAGTCATGAATTGCTGACACCACCTCTCCCCTATTCCCTGGCAGGAACCATGCAGTACAGAGAGAGAATCTGTTCATTTGGGGGAAGGAGAGGACAATGACTGGGGGACTTTGCATTGAACTCAGTGCTGCCCTGTCACAGCAGAGAGCAAAGCCATGTTGGGCTCAGCCAGTGCCCTTGCACAGAAGGAGCATTTGGACCAGTCTTAGCCAGAAGAGAATTGTTCATTCCAGCAGTTAGAATTTTTTGCAAACCTTGCCACTGTGAGCCAAAGTGCTCTGGGGTCCTAGGTAAACTGGAAAGGCAATCTAGGACACAAGGACTGCAATTCCTAGGAAATTCCTAGGACTGGACTTAGAGCCAGTGGACTACTGTAGCATGTGATCTAGGAAGATACCAGCTGGCATAGCTAAGGGAGTGCTTGTGCCACCCTTCCCCCAACTTCAGGTACCAGGGACCAGTCCCAGAGAAAGAGAGATATGTTACCTCAGACAGAATTCAAAATAGCTGCATTGAAAAAACTTAAATTCAAGATAATGGCCAGGTGCAGTGGCTCATGCCTGTAATCCCAGCACTTTGGGAGGCTGAGGTGGGCAGATAACAATGTCAGGAGTTCTAGACCAGCCTGGCCAATATGGTGAAACCCCGTCTCTACTAAAAATACAAAAATTAGCCGGGCGTGGTGGTGGGTGCCTGTAGTCTCAGATACTAAGGAGGCTGAGGCAGGAGAATTGCTTGAACCCGGGAGGCAGAGGTTGCAGTGAGTGAGAGCGCACCACTGCACTCCAGCCTGGGTGACAGAGCGAGACTCTGTCTCAAAAAAAAAAAAAAAAAAAAAAAGAAAAAGAAAGAAATTCAAGATAACAAAGAGAAGGAATTCAAAATTCTATTAGATAAATTTAATAAGGAGATTGAAATAATTTAAAAAAACAAGCAGAAATTCTAGAGCTGAAAAATGCAATTGACATGCTGAAGAATGCATCAGAATCTCTTAATAGCAGAATTGGTCAAGCAGAAGAATTATTGGGCTTGAAAACAAGCTATTTGAAAATACATAGCAGAGACAAAAGAAAAAAAAAAGAAAGAAGTACACCTGCGAGATCTAGAAAATAGCCTCAAAAGGCAAATGTGAGATTTATTGGCCTTAAAAAGGAGGTAGTAAGAGAGATGGGGTAAAGTATATTCAAAGAGATAATATCAGAGAACTTTTAAAACCTAGAGAGACAGAGAGATCAGCATTCAGATAAAAGTAGGTTATAGAACATCAACCAGATTTAACCTAAAGAAGACTACCTTAAGGTATTTAATAAACTCCGAAAGGATCCTAAAAGCAGCAAGAAAAAAGAAACAACATACAGTGGAGCTTCAATACATCTGGCAGCAGACTTTTCAGTGGAAACCTTACAGACCAGGAGAGAATCATATCACATATTTAAAATGCTAAAGGAAAAAAATCTTTTACCAGAGTATAGTATATCTAGTGAGAATATTCTTTAAGCATGAAAGAAAAATAAATATCTTTTTGGAAAAACAAAAGGTGAGGCATTGTATTTCTCAACCTGTCCTACACGAAATACTAAAGGGAGTTCTTCAGGTTGAAAGAAAAGGATGTTAATGAGTAAGAATAAATTATCTGAGGGTTTAAAACTCCTTGGTAATAGTAAGCACATAGAAAAATATAGAATATTATAACACTGTAATTGTAGTGTGTAAACTACTTTTAAATAGAATGAGTACATGATAAACCAATGAAAAATAAAGACCACAACAGCTTTTCAAAACATAGATAAGACATAGATAAAATAAGAAGACATGAAGAGAAACAACCAAAAGTTAAAAAGTGGGGGATGAAGTTAAAGTGTAGAGTTTTTTATTAGTTCCTTTTTGTGTGTTTGTTCATGTGTTTATGCAATCAGTGTTAAGTTTTCATCAGTTTATAATAATGGGTTATAAGATGGTATTTGCAAGACTCATGGTAATGTCAAATCAAAAAACATACAAAAGTTACACAAAAAATAAAAGGCAAGAAATTAAAGCATAACACCAGAGAAAGTCACCTTTTCCAAAAGGAATACAGGAAGGAAGGGAAGAAGGAAGACAGGAAGGAAGGAAAGAAGAAAGAGAAGGCTGCAAAACAACCAGAAAACAAATAAAAGATGGGAGTAAGTCCCTATTTATCAATAATAACACTGAATGTAGATGGATTAAACTCTACAGTCAACACGGAGCAGCTGAATGAAAAAACAAGACACAATTACCTGTTGCCTACAAGAAACACACTTCACCTATAAAAATTCGTAGACTAAAATTAGAGATAGAAGAAGGTATTTCATGTCAATGAAAAACAAGAAAAGAGCAGGAGTAGTTATATCAGACAAAATAGAATTCAAGACAAAAACTGTCAGAAGAGATAAAGATGGTCATTATATAATGATAAAGGGGTCAATTCACCAAGAGGTATAATGATGATAAATATATACACACCCAACACTGGAGCCCTCAGATATATAAAGCAAATATTATTAGAGCTAAGGAGAGATATATTTCCCAATACAATAATAGCTAGAGACTTCAACACCTCAAACTTCAGTATTGAACAGATCTCCCAGACAGAAAACCAATAAGGAAACATTAAACTTAATCTGCACTATAGAACAAATGAACCAAGTAGCTATTTACAGAACATTTCATCCAATGGCTACAGAATATACTTTCTTCTCCTCAGAAAATGAATCCTTTTCGAGGGTAGACCATATGTTTGGTCACAAAACAAGTCTTAAAACATTAAAAAAATTGAAATAATGTCAAATACCTTCTTTGACTATAATTGAATAAAACTAGAAATCAATAATGAGGAATTTTGGAAAATGTACAAACAAATGGAAATTAAACAATATACTCCTGAATGAGGAGTGGGTCAATGAAGAAGTTAAGAAGGAAATTGAAAAATTTCTTGAAACAAGTGACAATGGAAACACTATATAACAAAACCTATGGGATACAGTGAAAGTGGTACTAAGAGAGAAGTTTATAGCTGTTAAGTGCCCACATCAAAATAGAAGAAAAACTTCAAATAACCTAAAGATTCATCTTAAAGAAATAGGAAAGCAAGAGCAAACAGAAACCAAAATTACAAGAAAGAAATAATAAGGGTCAGAGCATAAATTAATGAATTTGAAATGAAGAAAATTAAAAAACAAACTAAAAGTTATTTTTTTAAAAAAGATGGATAGAATTGACCAACTTTTAGTCAGACGAACTAAGAAAAAAAGAGAGGAGACCCAAATAAGTAAAATCAGAGATGAAAAAGGAAACATTAAAACAAATTATACAGAAATGCAAAGGATTTGTGGTTACTATGAATGTGGTGGTTACTATGAATGACTATATGTCAATAAATTTGGAAATCTAGAAAAAAATGGATAATTTCCTAAACACATCTAACTTACCCAGGTTGAACTGTGAGGAAATTCAAAACCTGAACAGACCAATAAGAACAGACTATCAAAGGAGTAAAAGTCTTCTGGTAAAGAAAAACCTAGGACCTGATGATATCACTGCTGAATTCTACAGAACATTTAAAGAACAATTAATACCCATCCCATTCAAACTGTTCTGAAAATTAGAGGAGGAGGGGGTAGTTTCACATTTAATCTATTAAGCCAGTATTATCCTGATATTACAATTGGACAAAGACACATCAAAAGATAAAACTACAGACCAATATCTCTGGTGACTATTGATGCAAAAAATCTCAACAAAATACTAGCAAACCAAATTCAACAGTACATTAAAAAGATCATTCATCATGACCATGTACTATTTATCACAAGGATGTAAGGATGGTTCAGCATCACAAATCAATCAATGTGATACATCATATTACATCACAGAATGAGGGACAAAAACCATATGATCATTTCAATTGCTGCTGAAAGAGCATTTTATCAATTTTATCAATTTTAGCATCCCCTATCATAAAGCTAAAATTGATAAAATGCTCTTTCAGCAGCAATTGAATTGCTCTAAAAATTGAAGTTCACTAAAAATCTGGATATAGGAGGAACATACTTCAACATAATAAAAGCCATATGTGACACACCCGCAGCTAATATCATTTCAAATGGGGAAAAACTGAGTCTTTTCTCTTAGATCTGGAAGACAAGGATGCTGACTTTCACAACTGTTATTCCACATAGTTCTGTAAGTCCTATCTAGAGCAGAAAAGAGAAAGAAATAAAGGGCATCCAAAGTGGAAAATAAGAAGTCAAATTATTATTGGTTGCAGATGATAAAATCTTACATTTGGAAAAACCTAAAATGAAGAACCCACAAAAAAACTATTAGAACTGGAAAACAAATTTAGTACAGTTGCAAGATATAAAACAAACATACAAAAATCAGTAGCATTTCTATATGCCAACAGTGAACAATCTGAAAAAAATTTTAAAAAGTAATCCAATTTACAGTAGTCACAAATACAAGTAAATATATAGGAATTAACTTAACCAAAGAAGCAAAAGATCTCTATAATGAAAACTATAACATACTGATGAAAGAAATTGAAGAGGATACCCCAAAATGGAAAGGTATCTCATGTTTGTGGATGTGAAGAATTAATATTGTTTAAATGTCCGTACTACCTGTGATGGTTAATACTGAGTGTCAACTTGATTGGATTGAAGGATACAAAGTATTGATCCTGGGTGTGGGTATGAGGGTGTTTGTCAAAGGAGATTAACATTTGAGGCAGTGGGCTGGGAAAGGCAGATCTACACTTAACCTGGGTGGGCACAATATAATCAGCTGCCAGTGTGGCTAGAATATAAGCAGGCAGAAAAATGTGAAAAGAGAGACTGGCCTAGCCTCCCAGCCTACATATTTCTCCCATGCTGGATGCTTCCTGCCCTCCAGTGTTGGACCCCAAGTTCTTCAGTTTTGGAACTTGGACTGACTCTCCTTGCTCCTCAGCCAATAGGCAGATGGCCTGTTGTGGCACCTTGTGATCATGTGAGTTAATACTTAGTGAACTCATATATATATATATTCATTCCATTATTTGTGTCCCTCTAGAGAACCCTCATTAATACATTACCTGAAGCAGTCTACAGATTCATTGTAATCCCCACTGACATTCTTCACAAAAATAGGAAAAAACAATTCTAAAATTCATATGGAATCACAAAGTACTCAGAATAGTCAAAGCTACCCTGAACAAAAAGAACAAAACTGAAGGAAGCACATTACCTGACTTCAAATCATACTGCAGAGCATTAGTAACTGAAACAGCAAGGTACTGGCATAAAAACAGACACATAAACCAATGGAACAGAAAAGAGAACCCAGAAACAAATCCACATACCTGAAGTGAACTCATTTTTGAAAAGGGTGCCAAGAAAATATGCTGGGGAAAAGACAATACTTTCAATAAATGGTGCTGGATAAATAAATGAAAAACTGGATATCATTATGCAGAAGAATGAAACTAGACCCCTATTGCTTGCCATATACAAAAATCAAATAAAAATGGATTGAAGACTTAAATCTAAGACCTCAAACTATGAAACTACTACAAGAAAACATGGAGAAACTCTCAAGGACATCAGTTTCGGCAAAAATTTTTTGAGTAACACCCCACAAGTACAGGCAACCAAAGCAAAAATGGGGAAATGGAATCACATCAAGATAAAAAGTTTCTGCATGGCAAAGGATACAATTGACAAAGTAAAGAGGTGACCCACAGAATGGGACAAGATATTTGCAAACTACCCATCTGACAGGATTAATAACTAGAATATATAAGGAACTCAAACAGGAAAAAAATATAATCTGATTTAAAAATGAGCAAAAGATTTAAGTAGATATTTATCAAAAGAAGATATAGAAATGGCAAACAGACATATGAAAACGTGGTCAACAGGCTGGGCACAGTGGCTCACACCTATAATCCCAGCACTTTGGGAGGCTGAGGTGGGTGGATCACTTGAGCTCAGGAGTGGGAGACCAGCCTAGGCAAAATGGTAAAACTGTCTCTACTAAAAATACAAAAAATTAGTTGGGCATAGTGCCACATGTCTGTAGTCCCAGCTACTCAGGGGGCTGAGGCAAGAGGATTGCTTGAACCTGGGAGGCAGTTGCAGTGAACTGAGGTTGTGCCATTGCACTCCAGCCTGGGCAACAGAGCAAAACCTTGTCTCAAAAAAAAGAAAGAAAAGGTGGTGAACATCATTGGTCATCAGAGAAATGCAAATCAAAACTACAGTGAGATATCATCTCACCCCAGTAAAAATTACTTTTATCCAAAAGCCAAGCAACAACATATGCTCTCAAGGGTGTGGAGAAAAGGGAACCCTTGTACACTGTTGGTAGAAATGTATGTACAACCACCATAGACAGCAGTTTGGAGATTCCTCAAAAAACTAAAAATAGAACTACCATACAATCCAGCAGTATCACCTCTCGGTATATACCCAAAATAAATCAGCATATCAAAGAGATATCTGCATTCCCATGTTTGTTGCAGCACTGTTAACAACAGCTAACATTTGGAAACAAGTGTCTATCAATAGATGAATGGATAAAGAAAATGTGGTATATTAACACAATAGAGTGCTATTCAGCCATAAAAAGAATGAGATCCTGTCATTTGCAACAACGTGGATGGAACTGGAGGTCGTTATGTTAAGTGAAATAAGGCAAGTAGAGAAAGACAAGCATCACATGTTGTCACTTATTTGTAGGGTCTAAAAATCAAAACAATTGAACTCATAGAGATAAGAGTAGAACATTGGTTACCAGAGACTGGAAAGGGTATTGGGGTGACGGGAGGTGGAGATGGTTAATTAATACAAAAAAAAGTTAGAATGAATAAAACCGATTATTTGATAACACAACAGGGTGACTATAGTCAATACTAATTTAATTGTGCATTTAAAAATAACTATATAGATAAATTATATTATTTGTAATAAAGGATAAATGCTTGATATGGTTTGGCCATGTCCCCACCCAAATCTCATCTTGAATTGTAGTTTCCATAATCCCCACGTGTTGTGGGAGGGACCAGGTGGAGATAATTAAGTCATGAGGGTGGTTCTCCATCCTTTTTCGTGATAGTTAATTAGTTTTCTTGAGAGCTGATGGTTTTATAAGGGGCTTCCCCCTTCACTGGGCACTCATTCTTCTCTTTCCTGCTACCATGTGAAGAAAGATGTGTTTGCTTCTCCTTCTGCCATTATTGTAATTTTCCTGAGGCCTCCTCAGCCATGCAGAACAGTGAGTCAATTAAACCTCTTTTCTTTATAAATTACCCAGTCTCAGGTATTTCTTCATAGCAGCATGAGAATAATAAAATGCTTGAGGGGATGAATACCCTATTTTCCATAATGTGATTATTACACATTGCATGCTTGTATCAAAATATCTCATGTACTCCATAAATATATACACTCACTGTATCTCCAAAAATTAAAAATAAGATATTAAAATAATGAAACAAATGAAGTGATATTAAAAAATTCCACATTTTAGGTAGCAAAAATTAATAGGTGTAGAATATGTATTCTGGATCTGAGTAATTTTTTTTCTTTTATATTGTGGTACTTTTTGCCATGATCTACATCCAAGCTCTTACGAAGAAATATCCAACAAGCTGGGGAACCGTATGGCAAATTATGCATTATTATTATTATAATTTTGTGTGCCATATTCTCAGCCCTATGTCTTACTCCAGACACTACTGTGGTAACCAGCTCTAGCAGGCTTTGTCTGGTTACATGTTGGTGCAACCTGACAGTGTCTTGCTTTAGGGCCATACTACATACCTCTTGCTTCCTTCTCTGTATATTCTTTGATATCAAGAAAAAGAACATCTTCTCAGCATTCACGTGTGTGCAACATGGAAGTGTGGCTGAGTCATTGTTGATATGATCACCAATGAATAATGAGGGACAGGAGCCCATGGCTAAATGCTTTCCTCTTTTGTACACCAAGTGGAGTATTCTGAAATGCATTTTAGAAATGTTCTTAGGAGATCCCAGAGAATTGAGTACCAGTTGCCTGTAATGATGGACAGCTCAGCATCATCACATTCTTGTATTTGCTTTCTCTCTCCTTTCTTATCCCCCACACCTATCTTCCTCATGCTCTCTGGAATTACTTCCCAAATATATTATACAGCTTTGCCTTGGGCTCTGCTTTATGGGGAATCCAAGTTAAGATGATGTATGAATAGTGACTTTTTAGTATGTCTTGTGCTCCAGGTCCTTTGTAAATGTTTTCTCATTATGTCTTTGTAGAAATCCTGTGAAATAATGTAGTTTGTGCTGCAGAAACTGAGGCATAAAGAATTTAACCCTTTACCAATTAGGACACAGCTGATATGTGAACTTAGTATTCAAATCTTTATTTTTATAAATATAATGCTTATTCTTATTCTTTCACTCAGGAATTTCAAACTTAAATGCTCAAGGACCAGGTAATTTAAATGCATGGAAATGATGCAGGATTTTTTGTGGCCACTTTGCCAACCGAGGACCTCCATGGCTGGTGACGCATCCCCCCTGCCTGGGCTTCACTTGGCCCTGGGCCTGCTGCTGGAGGTGCCTTGTCCACTCAGACGGCCTGTGCTATAGCTTGTACTTGCATTCGGTAGTTCCTGAGCTCTTGTTCTGCCTCCAACTGCACCCTGCAGTTGGATGGTTTCTCTCTCAGTGTGGCTGAGTCTGGGGCATTTCATGGGCTCAGAATAGGAGAATGCAGGCTGATTGGTTGAGTATGCAAAAAGGTTAAAGGTACCACTCAAAGGAGGTCATAACAGTGTAAAAAAAAAAACAGAGAAGGGTAGATATATATGAAATAGGTGAAGTGTGGGGATCAATCAGAGGAAAGTGCACCAAACAGGAAGACAGTTTCTCAATCTGGTGCAAGGATTTACTTGGGACCGTGTTTGGCTTGAAAGTGGGGTTTCACTGGGGACCCAACCCTATCTGCCTAGGTATTTGTCTGCCTCCTGTTGCTATAATTTTCCCCCTCTGAAGAGGTACATCTAACTGTTGTTAAAATAGAGATAAAAACCGATCTTGACTGCTTCCTGCTGACGGGGTGCTGTTTTGGGAACATGGTAGTCAGATCTCCCTCAGAGGACTATCTAAGGGTCCACAGTAAAAGGGAGTCATTGTCTGAGACTCTGGTTTCATGACCATTTGGAGTTTGGTGGCCTGAAGGCAAGAAGAGACAAACCAGGTTATTAGAAGATATGTATCAAAATGAAACGAGGGGGCAAGGACTTAAGGGGGTAAGCTTAAAAATCCTGAGGCTGTTGGGACACCCAGATAACTGGTGGTGATAGTTATGCCTGCTAAGATTTGGGCTCATGGGGCTTGGCTTTGGTTAGCTCCCTTGGTCTTATTTTCCCATGCAAAGAAACCTCCAGGTTATGACACCTTATTTACTATTACCTGGCAGGATTTGTAGGGTAATTGCTCAGAGTTAGAATAACGATCCAGATTTTTATATTATCCATACCTTTTGTTTCTTTTGAGCTATAGTCAGAGATCACTGGTTGGTTCACAGGAAAAATCAGGGTTAGTCTAAAATGTATGTCAAAAACTTAAAAACAACTAATGTAACTAGAATTTAATAAGTGCATGATAAGTTTTGAAACATAATTTTTTCCTCTTCAGTCCTCATTTTTGTCAGAAGCAAATTATGATAGGACTGAGTTGTTTTCACAATGAACTTTAGTCTTATACTTGGCCTGATTATTTGCATAAAGTGCAGCAAAAATAACTATTTTTCACATATGCTTTTAAAATTGCTTTGATGGAACGCTGTGCCACAACAAATCTCAGGTGAGACCTTTTAAAGCTAAGCCTACCTATGGGTTTGTACCCTCAAATACTTATGAGTTAGGTAAATTCCTCTATTCTTAAGGTCCCAAGATAGCTTGAGGCTCCTGGACCTGTTAGAAAGTGACTTTCTTTACTCATCACAGGTTAGGAACCCTGTATGGGGACTGTGTAGATAAGGTATGAGGCCAGTTTTCTAAAAGGACTTTTATTGGCTCTGCAAGTCAAGCTTGATTTCCTAAAAGAAAGCATGCCATTCCAGTCAGAGCCTCAGTAAAACAACTAGTTTCTGCAATTCTGTCCTGTTGCAAAAGAAAATTCATTCTTATTGCACTGATGCAAATAACTATATTGCCATAAGTTAAGAATACTCACATAGTTTCTGAATTCTGGGGAAGCCAGGCAGAGAGAAACAGATATGTTCCAAATTTTGTTCACAGGATGATACCTTACTCAATTGTTAAAAGGTGGATAGCTCAAGAGAAAACTTTCTTTGACTCTGAAAAACAAAAAAAGAATCAGCAACGTTTTAAGCAAAAAGCTAAAAAAGATTACTTCAGTTTTCTGTTAGTTCAGTCCACTCAGTTAACTCTTGTTCTGCTTGATATTCATGAACATTTCAACCCTTCATGGGTCCTGAATGATTTTCCATTATTCCAATGTCACAATCCCCAAAGGTATCAGGAACCTACATTTAAGAGCACCTCTCAAAGTCCTATAGCTGATTATAACCATCTTTTGAAAAGGATCAAAGAAAAAGAAAAACAACAATTGTCTGTGAATGAAAAAATGTCCAGTGTATTTACAGTCAAAAACATGATTGACAAAGAAATTTGGTTATTTCTGTTGTTTAAAATAACAACATACAACAACATAATAACATTAATTATGATTAATAGCATATACTCAGATGTTAGGATTTTAGAAATTCCATAAAATTTTGGAACATATATTAGTATTATTAACTAAAATATAACCTGAAGATGATTAAATGTTATTTTTATTTCGGCAATCCATGTAACTAAACATGTCAAATAATCCTGTTTAACTCTCTTTTGGATGCTCCAGGGACCCTCTGTGGCATCCAAAATCAAGAGTAAGAAAAGACAATTTCTGAAGCTAAAATTTGATTTTGGGAAGCCTGTTAAACATATATATTACAGGTTTAAAACACTCGACATTATGAAATAGAATTCCAGATTACCATAAGTTATTTAGCCAAAATGATGACTCAAAGATACTTTAAAAAGGCAAAATCCTTTACTCATTAAGAGGAAGACTTAGCTTTCCAAACAATCTGTCTGCTGTCTTCTTCTTCTTTTTTCAGTATTTACAAGGCAAATGAAAATTTTTCATTATCCTTTACTAGTAGATGTAAATCTTGTTCATAGGAGAGAAAGCCAATTTTCCCCCTTTCATTAGTCAACTATTAATGTCAACCTCAGTTTTTTATAAATAAAACATTATAGATAATTCTGTCGAATCTTAACCGGTTTGACCATGAGGTGAGATTCTTATAAACCTTTTATAACTCTTTTCAAATTTTTGTTAGAGAAGATCAGTACCTTAAGAAAACCTTGTTGTGCTTTTGTTTCATGCTAAATTTATGGAAAAACCACATAATACCCTTTTGAATTTAGTCAGTATGTTCACGTAAAGAATTTCTTGTGCAAGATTAATTTTACAAACCTTCCACAACTTGTTTAAACCTTTAGCTTTATCTTATCTAATTTAAAACACTACTTTAACCCTCTAAACTAGGCACAAATTTATATTCCCATGCCTTCTTATAATATTTTACTAAAAACACATTTTACTTACCTTACACACCTTGCATGTTAATCTGTTTTCATTAATCTCAATTATGTGTTATAATGGTGACTCTTAGCAATTTTTAATTTTAATGTAAAACCTTTTAGGTTATTTTAATTAAATACTAGGTGCAGATAAGGTTTGACTCTTTCCAGCATAGCTAGGGGAATGGTTAATTCCATATGTCCCCAGGCCTCACCAGACTGTAAAGCCGGCCAGTTGAACAATTTTCAAGAGACAAAGGAAGCAGTTTATGACTTTAAAGCATTTAGCAAACCTGATATCTGAACATAATTTAGACCACATACTTACATTTTGAAGACATTTGTATTTTACCAATCTTTCAAACTGTGTTTTTATTTCTTAAAGATTAAAGTCACATAAACTAAAAGGCATTACAGCTTTTATTTTTTCTTTAAAAATATTTGATCTAAGTACTTATTTTGTTAAAACCAATTAATTAGAGCTCTTTTTAATGTAAACATCACACACGTAACACATACAAAACTACACAGACAGACAGAAGAAGATTCAGTAGTTGTAAGAATTTTTTGTTTGCCAATCTCCTAATTGGATTATTGGCCTCAGGGTAGAGCCCTTCAAGAAGCAGGGCTAGGAAAGCATGCAGTTTCTAGGGCCTAATAAGCAGGTATACCTGGAAGATAAAAACAGATTTTGAGAGGGATGTATCCATTTTTCATTCCTGGGATTCCATAAGAAAAACAGAAGTTTTCTCCAAAACAGGGTCAGTGGCACTTCTTTTTTCCCAAGGAGTCCCATGCTCTCAGAAGTTATCTTAGGGCCACTCATGTGCAGTAAGAGTGGCAAACAAGATGGAGAAAAATAATTCAGTTGACCGAGAAGAAAAAAAAACCATTTTTTTCTAGTAAAACAAAAATCCAAGAAAAGAAAAGACATAAAGGCATTTTAGATCTACCTATATCTTGGATATCCACTTTTAATTAAGCTAACTTTTAACCATAGTGCTCTTAAAAAATCCTTTAAAATCCATTATTACCTGACTTTAGCCATGCCAAGTGGCCAATATTTCTGGCTTTTAGACTTTACCAAAAGTAACCTCACAGGTGAAACCAACAAGTCTCAACTAAGGTTATGACTTAAGTGTGAGTGTAGGAGGTATTTTCAAAGAGGTGGTAAGGAATTTTTACAAAATCTAGAATCTTTAAAGGTAGCTCAAAGAAAGGAAGATTTAAGAAAGGAAGCTAGAGGTTGTTCATTGAGGGAAAGAGAATCAGCACATGGTGAAAGTCACACAGATATTAACCAGAAAGTACTCATTTCCTAAGCCAGGATTGAACCTAGGTCTCCGCTATAAATTGGCATAGACCAAAAGAAAGTACTGCCACATGGTTACAAGGGCAAACTCCCAAGGACATAAAACAAGATGGAGACCTCATCCAATTTTTTTTCTTCAGAGACCTGTAGCAGAGTTTTTTACTGACCAGTTTTCCAGGCTGGCTTAAACAGTGGGCTTATGGGGCCATAGGCCTGCATTCTCTCCTAACGTACCCCTCTTTCTGATAGAAAGATACAGAAAGACAAATTCTTAGCACACAGTACAACAGATTCACTACAGCTTAAGACTAGCCTCACAAATCCCTTTGTCCATTAATTAAAACTTTACAGAGGATATAAATAGTGATTTTTACCATTTCTTTTACCAGTTTTCAGAGGGAGAGAGTGGCTAGAAGTCTGACTGGCAAGAACTTTTACCCTTTTTCTGGCATATCGGGCTTCTCTGTTCCCTTCCCCCGAGCTCAATTTTAAGCCAAGTAGTTTAAGGTTTGGGAGAATTGAACTTTTCCCAATTTGGGGGAATGCATCCAAGGGGAGTGTTCTGTGGTAAAGGGACACAATCACTCATCTGTGAAAAGAGAACAGAGGATAAAAAAGGAAAAAGAAGGGCTTTTTTTTTTTTTTTTAAAGGAGTCTCAGTGATTCAGGATGGATTCAAGAGATATACAGACTGAAGATGACTGGTTACCCATCTGGAAAGCGGGGAAAAAGGTATCCCTTAGTTCCCTTTTCTTCCCAGCAAATACCTAGGGTACAAGAGGGAGAGGAAAAATGGTATCCCCCTTTTCCTTTCATCCTTATGTCCCCGAGTCCCAGTGACCTCAGCAGGGTGCCTCCCATGGGTGCCAATGAGGCTTTCACCCATGTAACAGGGAGGCCTAGAGGGTAGGAATTATCTGCACTTACCTACATGCTGGCTTATCCTTTCTGCTGCTGTCAGTAACCTCGTCTATGCCATGGATACAGGCAAGACCTCCATTCAGGCTCATCTCCTCCTCCTAGTCTGGTTATGTCTCATTATCTTTACAAAAGTGGTTGAGTTTTGAGGAAGGACTATTATCATTTAAACTGTCTTAATTCCAGGAATAATCAAGGCAGCATGAAGGCAAAAGGCAAGAGGTAGGTTTTGGATTCCCTAGATCAGATCTCCTCATTGCCATTATTTTCTCACTGTTATAATACTTTTTGAAAAGGCAGTTTCTACATTTTCTTTTCCCTTTCATGGGATTTTTAGGGTGATGTTTATCACTTTGGCATTCACACTGTCACTTACTTTGGGAAGTACCTCCTAGGAAACTGGATAATCTACCTCTGTTGGGATTCCAAGGACTGGTTTTGTTGAATATAGTATCTCTACTATTACAAAGAAGAATGAGTAGCCGCATATAGTCCCTGTTTTATATACAACTTTGGTACTGAAATCTCAGCACATTTTAAGTCTTTGTTTTAAAAAAATTATCTATCCAACTATTCATTCGTTTTAACATTTCTTCTAAACATGAACAGAACCAATGTAGAACTTGATTTTCTCTTAATTTATTGTATTTTTTTGTATTTTAAACAAATTTGATTTGGAGGATGTGACGTTTAAAAACAATTATAAAGGCAAAGGATACAGCTTCACTTTTTTGTTCACTTTGCTATACTTATTATTAGAATCCTAAAACAAAAGTTGCAGCTTAGTTAGTGTTATGGTTTGATTGGGTTCCCCAAAGTTCATGACTTGAAAACTTAATTCCAAATGCAGTATGTTGGGAAGTGGGGCCTAGTGGGAACTGTTTAGGTCATGAAGGATCTACCCTCATGAAAAGGACTAATGTTATTGTTGTGGGAGTGAGTTTCCTATAAAAGTAAGTGTGATCCCCTCTTGCCATCTGTTGTTCTTGCTCAGTTTTGCCCTTCTGCCTTCTGCCATGGAATAACACAGTAAGAAGGCCTTCCCCAGTTGTGCCCCTTGATTGTGGACTTCCCAGCCTCCAAAACCATGAACCAAAAAAATTTTATTTTATTATAAATTACACAGTCTTGGATGTTTTGTTATAGCAATACAAAACAGGCTAAGACAGTTAGTTGTAAAAAGTATCTGTCATCAACAATTGTACAGTGTGTCCTCAGAAAATCTTTTCCCCAAGATTAAATATAAAAACTTCAAACAATATAGACAAAGCTCTAGCACTTTCTAGTGACTAATACTGCATCCATACATTCGACAGATATTCAGGTAGTTTTTAATATGTATTAGGCACTGTGTTAGAAGTTGGGAAAATAGAGGTGATTATGACACAGTCTTGTCCTTCAAGAACTGTTATGTTTTGGGGAGGAGAAAGCTATACTCATGTAAATGAAGCAAAGTTAGATAGAGTATACATTCCAAAATGAAGGGATCATAGGTGAAGTTTTATTTGTACCTTGCTTGACATGCAGACAATTAAATAAAATTAATGGCAGTACTTTATTTAGGTACTTTCCCCAATTTGCTAGAGTCTCTTACTTATTTCTTTTAACCTTGCTATGTCCCTCACCTCCATTAGTTGCCTGGAATGTGTGAGTCTGTAAACTTTGGGTGTGTGACAGAAGCCAGTATAGGATATCACGGAGGAAGAGGAGATAAAATAGTCATTTTTTTATTGTAAATAAAAATTGGCTTCACTGATGAGGCAACTTCTCTAGTTAGACGTGTTAAAAGTGCATAGGGTAAAGGTATAGGTGGAAAAAATTAGAAGGGTATTCTTGCAGAATTGGCTGTGTAAATGGTGTCATAGAGACTTGAATTTAGCACAACTTTTTGGGTTAATTATGTGTACTCCTGTATTCACAAAGCGTAGATATAATGCTACAGTGAAAGATAGAGTCGGAGCAATGGGTGGAAGCCTCATCCATCTGTGTCTTTGTTTATATAATCAATTTATTAATTTATTACTGGTATGATATTGTAAGTTCTTTGAATGCAAGAACTGTATTTTATAACTATTTTAACTTTACAATGGCAAACACAGCATCTTGAGCAGAAGGAGGCTCATCCAAATCAAAATCAGTTTGCTTATCAATGCTATGAAGAGATCTACTTATTGGATGAATACAAATCAAAGGGTCTAGGAATGGCAATATGAGTCATTTGGCTCAATTAAAAAAATACGGAAAACTGAGACTAATACAAAAATATTGTCCAGATATTATAATTATTGTAAATGAATACTTGAAGAAGTTCTCTTTAAAATTTAGCACATAGTAAAACAGTAAAAGAATTAGCTAAGAAGAACTTAATGTATTCTAATAAACTGCAATTTTTTTTTAAACAGCCAAACTGAGAACACTTACACATAGACCAATACGTTCATCCATTCAATCTACTTTTATTCCAGAAGACATTTAAGTACACTGAAGTCCTTTCATGGACCAGAATGTCCAAGGTAGAGTATTGGTTTGGTGTTGACTAGCAGCCCCTTTCTCATTAGGTTATGGATGCAAAGCTGTCAGGTGGCAGATAGAATATGTGTGTGGAATAGGTCCCTCTTTTGTCCATTTTGTTTAATACCCCTTGTTAATATGTTTCAATTATCCCATATTGGTATTTATTGAATGAAGCTTTTTTTTTTTTTTTTTTTTTTTTTTTTTTTTTTTGCCTCAAAGCTGACACATACTAACTGCAGTGTGTCCTGGTATGTTTTTATGTAACTAGTTGTAATTAAAGTTCAGTGATGGGTGTTACTCTACTATAAAGAACTAACCAAATAGATTCCATTAATGTTAACTATTTTTATTTCTTTTTATTATGGTACGCAATTGTCTAATATGGTTGAGACTTCTTAAAGGAAAATAACTTGTAAACTGTTACTGCCTGTGACTGCCTTCGGCAAAAGACTTTCTACCATTGTAGTAAGGATGGGTTTGTGAAATCCTAAATGACTTTTATCTTCCCATTCTCCAATTTTAGGTGGGGAAATGTACTTTCTGAGGTGAATAGAGCCTAGAATGTATTTGCCCATTGCTAAACTCTTTCTTTCTTTTTGGCTCATTCTTGCCTTCTTTGATTAAGCATTTGTCCTCAACTGTTAGAGCAGAGTTAAAAAAAAAACTTAGTACTTACTGAAAGTTTTGCCCTGTTAGTGTTTCAAACCTATTACAGTATTGTGAATTATACTCGTCCCAAGTCTGCACTTACTATGTTTTAAATTGTTAGGTAATTGACTGAATAATATAGATAACAATCACATTTGATAATCACTTATGTAAACTAAATGAAGTAAAATAAAGCTTCAAGGAGTTGTTTGGAAAAGAAGCACCATAAATTGGTTTTAGTGACAATAATAATTACCCGTAAGATGAGACTAAGTATATACTTAAAGTCATTTATTCTTTGTCATCCAGTGGACCTAATATCAGGTAGTAATTTTTGGTATTTACATGCCAAAGCCTCAAATGTTTCAGTGTTAAGAATAAAAATAATGGTTATTATTATCATCATGATAGCTTAATGAATCTGCAGGATGCACAATAGAGCATTTTACAATTACAAAGGTGGTAATTTGAAGCCAGAAATATTAGTGTTGACACTTCTGCCTCTTTTAAAACATGTGGAACTTGTATAACAGTTGTTTATTTGTCCTCTTTTGAACTGGCAGGTTTACAGATGACAATACATAAATATCCTTGCTTCTGTCTTAATTTGAAGACTTTAATAGATATAGAAAACAGCTGGCGTGAGGAAATATGAAATCAAGGGTAAGCAGAGGAGTCAACAGAAGTGAAAGCACTCTGCTTATTTAACAACATATGGATGACCTCCTAGTGATTCTCTCCAGGGATTCCAAGGCAAATAGACTCTACTTGTGCCATTTCAGAAAAATAGAGATTTGTCCTTATATTTTTGTGTAACTTATAGAAATGGTGAGTTATAGAAGAAAGAGTATAGATTTTGGGATCAGATGGCCTTAAATTCAAAACCTGGATCTACCAGTGACTATTCATTGGCTCTTTAAATCTACTTCTTGAGTTACTGTCACCTCTGTCTCCTTAGTTCCTCTTTTTTCTCTAAGTTTATTAATACTCTCAGAGTTTTCCTTCAGTTGTAGTTTAGCCAGGACCTCATGGTGGGTCATTTCAGCCACTCTTATTAACACTCTTAGCATCCTGACCTTTTTCTGTATTCAGCCTGCAAACTCTGGCCCGTTCAAACATTCACTTCTCATTCGTGTGATGGTCATCTGGAGGGAAGGACCCGAGTTCATCATACTCATGAAGCTTGATATTTCTCTGTTCTGCTCCCCAGCTTCAGTGGGGCTCCCCAGATCATGTGAAAATTCATCTAAAGCTTTGATCAGTTCCTGTTCCTGTTAGCCACTGTGGGTTGCTGTTCTAAATGTTCACCACTCTTCTGAAATTCCTGTCACTACCGCTTTACTCTCAGCAGATGATCTTGCCTGCAACTGTGTGGAGAGTATTGAGGTTCTCAGACAGAAACTCTTTAGTTTACCTGTGAGAACCTGAACAATTATCTATATCTGAACACATCTCACCATTCTATCCTTCCTCAGAACAAGAGGTGGGCTAAGCCCTTCTGTGATCTTGATATCATCTATTTTCCCCCAGAATTATGTTCCCTGCTCCCCTCTCTCTCCCACATTAACACCCTCTTACTTTTTATTAGTATTTATTTCACAGCCAAAGACATATTCAGAGTTTTCCCATCAACTCCATATTCCGCCTTTGCTGAGACCAGCTCGGTTGGGGAGACCCTAACCCAGCGGCGCTAGACAAATTAAAGACACACACACAGAAATATAGAGGTGTGGAGTGGGAAATCAGGGGTCTCACAGCCTTCAGAGCTGAGAGCCTCAAACAGAGATTTACCCACGTATTTATTAACAGCAAGCCAGTGATAAGCATTGTTTCTATAAATTATAGATTAACTAAAAGTATTCCTTATGGGAAACAAAGGGATGGGCCAAAATAAAGGGATGGGTTTGGCAAGTTATCTGCAGCAGGAGCATGTCCTTAAGGCACAGATCGCTCATGCTATTGTTTGTGGCTTAAGAACGCCTTTAAGCAGTTTTCCACCCTGGGTGGGCCAGGTGTTCCTTGCCCTTATTCCGGTCAACCCACAACCTTCCAGCGTGGGCATCATGGCCATCATGAACATGTCACAGTGCTGCAGAGATTTTGTTTATGGCCAGTTTTGGGGCCAGTTTATGGCCAGATTTTGGGGGGGCCCATTCCCAACACACCTTAGCTGCTGTCTTGTTTCTCTCTCTTCAGTCCTTGTTAAATTTCCATAAAGCAGAGTCAGTTCCAAGGATAGCAGTCTTAAATGTCTGTTTGAGACTAGAAAGGTAATAATGACAATGGGCAAAGAGGGCTGAGTGAAAGGTAATTGTGGGCTCACCTTTGTCTGAAGCTGACAGTCTATCCTGTTCTTTGTTCTTGTATGTGAATATGGGTCCAGTTTGGCCAAAACTTCTGATTTTTTTTCCAAGAAAATCAGAAAATCTGGATTTTTATTTTAAATTTCTCAATATTTAAAACACTGTGCAATCCTAATAAAGCACATATGTGGGCTGAATTTGGATTATGGGCCTCCAGTTTTTAATTCTTGGCATACACTAGCTATCTTGATGTCTCATGCTATTTGATCAACTTACCGCAGAAAGTTTTCTGCCTCTAACACTCCTCTAAAACTTATTTAGACCAGTGTTTCTTAGAGGTTTCAGATTAAAGGTTTAAGATTCATGTGCCCATGAATCTTTTGGGGATCGTGTTAAAATGCAAGAATCAATTCTGATTCAGTAGCTCTAGGGTGAGGCCTGAGTTTTGCATTCTAGCAAGCTGCAGTCCAAGGACCACACTTTGAGGAGCAAGGCTTCTGAGGACCTGCTTATCTTTAGAGATTTATCTCAAGATAGGCTGTTTAAGCCTTCTTCCTCCCATGACACCACTAATAAAAGGGACCTCTTTTTTTCTGTGCACCTGATGTACCCTAATCCAATCTCTATAAATATACCTATAATTATTTATTTTATTTATGTGTTTATGTGCCTGCTTATAAGTGCTTTCATGGCAAGAAACATGTCTTAACTTTTTCCCCCTCAAGCACTACTGCAATATTGGAAATAAAGTAAACTTTGTCCATCTGTTCTCATTTCATGTAATACAGTCCCTAAGACTGTGTGCATGTGTTTCTTTTTGTAGGAGTTAGGTTGCAATGTGAAGGGTTCATTATGTTGAAAGAGAGGGTCTCTTTTGACAAAGACTTCTGGCTTATAACAGATTCCCAAAGAAGGATTAAGTGCCATATTTTGATAGATTTTTCTATTCCATGTTCAAATTGGTCTCATGATGTTATCTTTTCAATTTCTGTTGCCAGTTTTGGGGAAAATAACTGAATTCCTTCAGTTTTAATCTTTCGAGTATGTTCAACACTTCCGTTTGCCAATACAAGGGACATCTGGAAGTTGTATGTTATCTCTTATTACAGCTTGGTAAATATCATCCAGGGATGTTCTGCCTTAAAGGCAGCCTGACAGCTATTTGGAGAGATCTGATCTCATTTATAGGAAGGAAAGCACAGATAATGGAGGATAACTGTGCCTGGTAAGGAGTGGGAAGATTACTCTATTCACAGGCATTTTTCTTTTAGTGGCAACAGGCTTAAGCTTTTCTCATCTTTCTCAAGTGGTTCCATACAGTGTAGTGAGGTCCAAAGGACTGGATTCTCTAACTCTGCCTCAGTCTTACTCATCACACCAGTCAATCCATCAATCATTGAGTATTTATGAATTGCCTTGCATGTGTCAAACACTGTAACAAACACCCAAGATGGTGAGAAATGTCTTCACATAACTCCCTGCTTACTAAGCATACATGAGGGATCTTAAAGAAACCAGCACTGATCCAAGGAAAGGGGATTAACAGTTCTGGAGGATCTAATGTGTGCATGGTGATCATGGAGTTAAATATATTGACACTTTAAAACACTGACATATTGGTATCTTTAGCCTCATTCCATAGTTGAAGAAATGGAAACTCAAAGAAGTTCATTTGTTCAAGGTTCCAAGTTAGTAAGTAGTACAACCAGAATTTCAACACAGTTCTATTTCCAGATTCTGGACGTTTTCAATCACAACACCAGGCAAGGATCTTAATAAAATTTGAGAAGGGCAACCCAATAAAAGTTTTGCTACCTTTCAGCTTCTTTCCGTGCTTGGTTTCCAGAGGAATCTGGGCTTAGAGGGGAACTAAGTCTCTGCTGTTGGGAGAATTTTAAATAGCTTACTCTGATGATAGAGATAAATGTAGAAAAAATGTTAAAGATAGAATGAAGCTGAGAGATTTTAATTTTTGAAGGGTGCATAATATTATAGCTCAGTGCTTCACAAATCTTAGTGTACATCAGAATCATCTGGAGGGCTTATTAAAATATAGTTTCCTAAGCTCCACCCCCAGAATTTATCAATTAATAGATCTGGGCTAGGGTTTCAAAATGTGTATTTCTAGCAAGCTGATATTGGTGTTGCCAAACTGTGGGCCTCATTTTTATGAGCACTGGTTTTTCAAATAAATGTTCACTTATGGATTAAATCAGTTAACAATTTTTTTACATTTTTACTTTTGTGCTAGGTGTTATGTTGGATATAGTGTCTGCTCTGGAAAGTCCCTTATTGTTGGTTACAATTGTAATGTCTAATTTATCAGGAATTTAAAGATGATATAATTAATACCCTTGGAAATCACATGTTGGCATTTTTTAAAAATCCATGCCTGATATTTTTTCCCCTTCTTTGGGTAAACACCTAGATGTGAAATTGCTTCATCATAGGGTAAAATATTTTTAAGGATTTTGATATGAAGTTACCAAATTATTTTCCAGAAAGTAAATTTTCTAATTTACTGCCCAATAGCAAAGGATGAAAATGCCTGTTCTAACAAACCTGCATTGCCACAAGATATTATAATTTCTATTTGGCTGCTTGTTTTGTCCTTGTTGATTTGTAAGTGTTTTTTAATTTATCAAAGATATTAACCCTTTAAAAAGCTTAATATTTTTTGAAAATTATATTGAAGTTTGTGCTAAATGACCATGAAAAAATTGCTTTGAGACTTCCTGTATCACAAAGCAGAGAAGATCTTGGCAGTAATAATTTGCCTTCTTTTAGAGACAAGTTACTAAATGATTTTTAAAACATGAACTCTTCAAGAATGCACTAACAGACACTAAATAGGGCTTCAATAGTTGTTCTGAACAATGAGAACACATGGACACAGGAAGGGGAACATCACACTTCGGGGACTGTTGTGGGGTGGGGGGAGGGGGGAGGGATAGCACTGGGAGATACACCTAATGCTAGATGACGAGTTGGTGGGTGCAGCGCACCAGCATGGCACATGTATACATATGTAACTTACCTGCACGTTGCGCACATGTACCATAGAGCCTAAAGTATAATAATAATAATAATAATAATAATAATAAAAAGGAAAAAAAAATAGTTGTTCTGATATTTGAGTTGCATCTTTTGTACCTGCAGTGCTTTGAATGGAAGATGTAAAACCTTAATACAGGGCAGAATGGAATACAAATAGGATCTCACTGACAAATCTAAACACAAGAAGGGTTCTTTTCTGCTTATATTCGGTAATGCAAGCAAACTGAAAGAGACAGCGAGCGATGACACTAATACATCATTGAGCTGTTTTGTATTCATAACTTTTCAATGATAGCACCTTTCTTTAATGCAGTATTGATTCAGCCAAGAAATGTTACTCTATTACTTTCTTGGTTTTGTTGAATTAGGTTAAAGGACACTGTTACGGTTTTAAACTGGAGATAGACAATTTTGATAAACTAGTATCCCTTACAATTTTCTAAAGGTCACTGACCAGAAAGTTGACAATTTTTTTTTGTTAATAAAATCTTTTTTTTTTTTAATTCAGAAAAAGAAAACCCCATACAAAGAAGTTTTCCAGCCATTCACCTACCCATAACCCTCCCTACCCAGAAAGGGTATGTATGGGTAGGAAGAGGTGTCTGTCTATCTTGCTCTGGCCCCCATAATTAAGGGGTGTAGGGTCATGACTCCCCAAATAAAATGGGTGTGTATGGGAAAGAGAGGAGTGCAAATGCTGTGGGGAGTTGTGGATGAAAGCAAGAGATGATATCAGTGCTGGGATTATAGCAAATGAGGGAGACAGTTGGGTTAGCTGTAGAGTTAGCTGTAAAGTTTCACTGGCATTTCAGTTAGCAGCTTACTGAAGGTAGAAATGCTCAGGAATCAGAAAGCCTGTTGGTAATCATGAAATTAGCATTAGCAAGCGTATGCTAATTCTGTCCATTCTTTAGTTTGACTCATTTTCTTACAGCCATGACGTGTGCCAGAAGAGGCAGACCACAGAGTTCAACACTCAGCACTTCTTTATGGTCCGAGAAGCAGAGAACTGTGACTCCTCCTTTTTCCACTGAGTGTTCATTTTTCCAGATCATATTCCCTTAGGTATCCAATGTGAAAGAGAAGTGTACACTAATGTAGTTATGCATGCTCAGAAGAAAAGTGGGCTGTTTTGGGTAAGAATAAACCCACAAAAAAGTGTGCTAGTTTAAGTAAGTGGCAAATGTTTATACAGAGGTGTTAGCATAATAATATTTCCTATAATGGGATTTGACCTGTAGTATATATGTAGTCAAAGCAGTTCCAAAAATGTAATTTCTTGATGGCTAAATCACACTTCCAGACACTTCCCTTTGCTGACCATCACAATAATGGATCTGTATGTAGACTGAACCCTGACTTTTCTAGGGCAGGCCTCTTCTTCAAGCCGAATATTGTATGCATCTATTTCCTCTTAAAAACAAGAATTACTTCCTTATTTTATGGGGAGACAATTTCCAGAGACTCAGGAAGCTTGTTGTGCAGTGATTCATTGCCATTCTGTGTTGGTGCAATAATAACTTGTGATGCTTACAAGTCATTTTCACAGCTTGACCCACCAGCATTCCCTGTGGGCTGCAAACCTTATTCTCTTTCCTCTCGCTTTCTCCAGTGTCACCTTTGTCTCCCATAATGATAGGACAAGAGAGTGTAAATATGTTTCTGGAGCAATTTTCCACAAGTAGGATGGTTATCAATAGGAGGCCCCCTATGTATCTATGTTTTCAGGCTCGTCAGAAAGACTTTTCTTTACCAAAATATGTCTCGATATTTGCAATGAGGGTAACATTCCTCTGTGTTAAATCTTAAAATCAGACATCTTAGAGAGATGTTTATTTATCAAAATTTTATTAGACATTTGTATCTTTATATAAAATCCATTTCTCAGAGCCTTTTCCTGAAAGGGGTTTTGGAAGGTTGAGAAGAATGTTCCAGGTGTGTAATTTGGGGTAAGATGAAAGGGCTGAGGTTGGAGTTGTTAATGGTGGTGGAGTAGAACATACTGTGACACTTGGAGGGAAAAGTAAACTGTAGGACTTGAACACAAACTTCACATACTTTAATTTCACCTGAAATAATTCCTGAAAGGAATGACATAGATTAATAGATATGTTCAAGGCAATAGGTTAATAGCCTTGATTGACTCCTTGCTCTATCATCCAGAAGTCTTGAGGCACATCATTGACTCTCTCAGTTGACTCATCTGATAAAACTGAATAATTTGTTTACATGACCAGCCCTTCTTCCCACTTAAAGTACCCTCTTTTCTACCTGTATGCTCTTTCCAAAGAGTTTTCTAGAAGTTCTTCAAATATGGCATTTTTCCTCACTACAATCTTTGGCAGGTTTTTATTGCCTAGAGATCAGAGTCGGAACATTTTAAACATTTAGAGTCCCTCCACTCCTATTGCCCTACTGCCAGCTTTGTCACAGCCTGCCTTTTCAGGCATGTCTCCCATGACTTCCTTACAAAGAAACCCACATTCTCAGCTTAATTACATGGAACCACTCTGTCCCATCAATAAGCCTGTTTTCTTTTATTATTATTTATTTTTAATGTTTTTTAATTTTTAATTTTTTTACAGTACGCTTTTTAAAACAAAGACATTTCCCCAAGTGTCTAAACTATACTCTTTCTTAGTTTTTTTCTTCAACTTTTATTCTAAGTTCTGGTGTACATGTGCAGAATGTGCAGGTTTGTTACATAAGTAACTGTGTGCTATGGTAGTTTGCTGCATGGATCATCCCTCCCATCACCTAGGTATTAAGCCCAGAATCCATTAGCTATTCTCCTGATGCTCTCTTTCCTCCCATGCCCCCTTTGACAGGCCCCAGTGTGCATTGTTCCCCATCATGTGTCCATGTGTTCTTATCATTCAGCTCCCACTTGTAAGTGAGAAATGCAGTGTTTGGTTTTCTGTTCCTGCATTAGTTTGCTGAGGATAGTATCTTCCAACTCCATCCATGCTTCTGCAAAGGACATGATCTCGTTCCTTTTAAATGGCTGCATAGTATTCCATGGTGTATATGTATCACATTTCCTTTATCCAGTCTCTCACTTATGGACATTTAGGTTGATTCCATGTCTTTGCTATTGTGAATAGTGATAAGCCTGTTTTCTAACTTTTCCTTTAGTACCCTGCCTCAGAATGCCTCCTTCCTATTTATTACAGCTTCATCTACCATTCAAGACCCCATCAGTTCCCCCTGTTGTCAGAGGACTTCATCTTGAAATTATCTTTTTCCACTCTAACTCTGATTGCATTCCCACATTACACAATTAATACTTTATTGCCTTTTGTGGAGAGTTGTTTTATTATAGGTAGGCCTTAATACATCATCCAGGCTCTAGGTTTCTTAGGAGAAGGGAAATATTTTATATTTTACTATAATAACTTTATCTAACAATTGGTAGCTGATAACACTATTTATGGGTTCCTATTGGGGATAGTATTTTTAAGGCTATTTTTAAGAGTAGTTTTAAGTTCATATCAAAATTAAAGAGAAGATGCAGCGATTTCCTAAATACCCTCTGCCACTGTCCACCTTGCATGCATAGTCTCATCAATTATCAACATTCTCTACCAGAGGGATATGTTTGTTATAATTGATGAAACTACATTGATATATCATCACCCAGAATCTATAGTTTACATTAGGGTTCTCTCGGTATGTTACAGTCTACGGTTTTAGACAAATATATAATTTTGTGTATCTACCAATGTAGTATCACACAGAATATTTTCACGCCCTAAAAATTCTCTGTGCTCCACCAATTCATCCCTTCCCCCACTCTAACCCTTGGCAACCACTGGTCTTTTTCTGCCTCCATAGTTTTGCCTTCTCTGCAATGTCATATAGTTGCAATAATATAATACATAGCCTTTTTACATTGGCTTTTTTTTAAACATACTAATATGCATTTAAAGTTCTTCAATGTCTTTTCAAAGCTGGAGAGCTCATTTCTTTTTAGCTCTGAATGATATTCCATTGTTAGGCTCTACCACAGTTTATTTATTCATGTACCTACAATTTTGAATCAAGCTACTATAAACATTCATATGCAGAGTTTTGTGTGAACGTAAGTTTTCAACTTATTCGGTTAAATACCAAGGAGCATGATTCCTGGATTGTATGGTAACAGCATATTTAGTTTTGTAAGAAATCGCCAAAATGTCTTCTGAAGTGGGTGTACACTGTTGCATTCTCATCAGCAATAGTGAGAATTTCTGTTGCTGCACATTCTAATGGACATTTCCTGTTGTAAATATTCCGGATTTTACCCACTTTAATAGGTGAGTAGTGGTATCTCATTGTCCTTTCAGTTTGCATTTCTCAGATGGCATAACATGTAGGGCATCTTTTAATATGCTTACTTGTATCTGTATATCTTTGGTGAGGTGTCTAGTAAGGTATTTGACCCATTTAAAAAAATAGGGTTATTTGTTTTATTATTGTTGAATTATTTATATAATTTGGATAACTATCGTCTATTGGATAGGTCCTTTGCAAATATTTTATCCCAGTCTCTGGCTTGTCTTCTCATTCTTTTGACGTTGTCTTTTGCAGAGCAGAAGTTTTTAACTTTAATAAAATTAAGTTTATCAATTATTTCTTTCATGGACTATGCCTTTGGTGCTGTATATAAGGGCTAATCACCATACCCACAGTCATCTCAGTTTTCTTGTATGTTATATTCCGGGAGTTTTACTTCTGCATTTGACATTTAGGTTTATGATCTATTTTGAGCTAACTTTTGTGAATGGCATAAAGTCTGTGTCTGGATTAAATTTTCTGCATGTAGTTGTGCAGTTGTTCCAGCACCACTTATACTATATTTTTACTTTTAAAGTGATTCCTATAGAGTTTGCAATATACATCATATACATTTACCATGAATATAAGTCCACTTTCAAATAACACTCTATCACTTTATGAGTTATGAAAATACTTTATGGTGAAGTAATTCTAATTTCTCCCTCTCCCCGATTTATATATACACATACCTGCATGCTTATGTGTATGTATATACACACATTAGATATAAGCATATATAACTAAGTACATTGTTGATATTGTATTTTTAACAAACTGTTAACCTGTTCGTTCAACTAAGAATAAGAAAAAGTAAGATGTTTTACTTTACCTTCACTTTTTTCTTCTTTGATGGTCTTCCCTAATATAGATATGAATTTCTGAGCTGTGTTGTTTTCCGTTTCTCTAAAGAACTTCTTTTTACGTTTCTTGGAAGGCAGGTCTACCTGCAAAAAGTTTCCTCAGTTTTTGTTTGTCTGAGAGTCTTTATTTCTCCTTCTCTATTGAAGGATAATTTTGTATGTTACAGAATTCTAGGTTGATGATATTTTCTCTCAACACTTTTAATATTTCACTCCAGTGTCTACTTGCTTGGATGGTGTCTCAGTCTGTGCTGCAATAACATATCACACGTTGGGTAATTTATGAACAGAAATTTATTTCTCACAGTTCTGGAGGCTGGGAAGTTGAAGATCAAGGTGCCAGCAAGTTCAGTGTCTGGTGAGGGCCCCAGTTTCTGTCTTCAAGATGGCAGCATGAATGCTGTGTCCTAGCATGGCAGAAGGGACAAAAGGCAAAAGGGGATGAATACTGTGTCTTCACATGGCAGAAGAGAAGATGAGAGGCAACTCACTCCCTCAAGCCCTTTTGTAAGTGCCCCACTACATGGCACTTGTAATCCATGGCTCTGCCCTCATGACTTATTCACTTCCCCAAAGGCTCTACCTGTTAATACCACAAGAATGGGGATTAAGTTTCAACAATCCTCATTTCAAAAATATGAAATTTGGGGGATATTTAGCTCATAGTAAATGGTTTCTGAGGAAAAGTCAGATGTAATTCTTATCTTTGTTTCTATATAGGCAAGATTGCTTTTTTAATTTTCCCTGTCTTTCAGGATTTTTCTTGATCTTTGACTTTCTGTAATTTGAAAAGGATATGTGATATGGTTTGTCTGTGTCCCCACCCAAATCTCATCTTGAATTGTAGTTCCCATAATCCTTATGTTTTGTGGGAGGGACCAGGTGGAGATAATGAAGCATGGGGCGGTTTCCCCCATCTGGTTCTTGTGATAGTGAGCCAGCTCTCACAAGAGCTGATGGTTTTATAAGGGGATTCCCCCTTTGCTGGGCACTCATTCTTCTCCTTCCTGCCATTATGTGCAGAAGGACATGTTTGCTTCCTCTTCCACCTTGACTATAAGTTTCCTGAGTCCTCCCCAGCCATGCAGAACTGTGAGTCAATTAAAACTCTTTCCTTTATAAATTACCCGGTCTTGGAACAGGCCTAGATGTAGGGTTTCTTTGTTTCTTTGTTTGTTTCTTTTGGCATTTGTTCTCCTTGGTGTGCTCTGAGCTCCCTGGATCTGTAGTTCGTGTCTGACGTTAAGTTTAGAAAATTCTCAGTCATTATTGTTTTAATATTTCTTTTTCTCTTTTTCTTTTACCTCTGGCGTTCCTACTACATGTGTGTTACATCTATTTTAGTTGTCCCACAGTCGTTGGATATTCTGTTTTTTTTTCCAGTCTTTGTTATCTTTGCTTTTCAGTTTTCAAAGTTTCTATTGTTATATGCTCAATGTCAGAGATTCTTTCCTCAGCCATGTCCAGTCTTCTAGCAAGCCCAACAAAGAAATTATTCATTTCTGTTACAGTATATTTGGTCTTTAGCATTTCTTTTTGGTTCTTTCTAGAATTTCCATCTATCTACTTACATTGCTCATCTGTTCTTTCGTACTGTGTACTTAATCTGTAAGAACCTTTAATATATTAATCATAGTTGTTTTAAATTCCCAGTATGATAATTACAATATCTTTGCCATGTCTTGTTCTGATGCTTGCTGTAGTTCTTCAAATTGTGGCTTTTTTGTCCTTTAATATACCTTGTAATTTTTTCTTGTTAGCTGGACATGATGTACTGGGTAAAAAGAACTGCTGTACATAGGCCTTTGGTAATGTGGTGATGAGGTGTAGCGGGAGAGAGAGCATTCTGTGGTCCTGTGATTAGGTCTCAGTCTTTTAGTGAGCTTATGCCTCTGGACTGTGAACGTCACAAGTGTTTCTAATTCATTTGCTTTCCCTCTTACATGGAACAGCATAGCTAGAATGAGCTGGAGTTGGATATTTTCCTGCTTCCAGGTGGAAGACTAGAGCTGACTAGAGTTGAGAATTTCTGTTCCCAGGTCCATTAGACTCTGGTAATACACCAGTAGGTTAGGCTCTGAGTAATGAGATTCTTCTGAGGGCAGTCCTTATTAAGAGGAAAACAGTGCTTTGATATATTTCAAAATGGTTCCTTTTTTTCCTCCCCCTGCTGGAAGCATGGTGGTGAGTGGCGGTGGATTTTTCTCTAATATTTACTGTGGGAACCTGGTTGAGCTCATGGAAGTAAATCTCACAAGACTATGAGAGCTCCCCTATGACTGGAGTTTTTAACTCTCAAAACTGTTCACACTGAGCCTCTGGCAATTTATCACTTACAGTTCAGGTTTTCCTACTTTGGCACTGGTACCCATGGCAGTTTCTACTTGTGAGTCTCTGCTCAGTATGCCATGACTCCCCATATTTGTCTACCTGTCTCTCCAATTTGGGGGCAGCCGTTTGCCTTGTGTCCTCCATCTGTTATGGATCCAAGAAGAGTTGTTGATTTTTCAATCTGTTCAGTTTTTAACTTGTCATTAGCATGGACCAGCAACTTCCAAGCTCCTTACATCTGGGAGCATGAACTGGAAGTATAGGAGTACTATTTTTGAAAATATTGAGCCAACGTATATTTTATACCTCCCGAATCACAGAGTGCATGGTTACTTCCTTTATGAACAAGGGGATTTATGGCTTCAAAGGTAGATAGCTTCTGATTGGTAGAAAAATATCATGTTTCAACCTTGAGTATCGAACTAAAATTTCCAGTGAGGGAACAATTATGATGGCTAAACTTTGTTGAAAGGTAAAAACAGTTTTTTGAAAAATTATTTAATTTTCTAATTACATATAAAGAGCCTTGGATGATTTTGAAAAGGTTATTTTATTTTTTGAGACATGGTCTTGTTCTGTCATCCACGCTGGAGTGCCGTGGCATGATTATAGCTTACTGTAACCTCAAACTCCTGGGCCCAAGGGATCCTACTGCTTCAACCTCTTGAGTAGCTTGGATTACAGGTATGTGCCACCATGCCCAGCTAATTATAATTTTTTTTTCTTTGTAGAGATAGGGTCTCACCAGCCCAGGCTGGTCTTGAACTCCTGGGCCCAAGCAATCCTTCTGCCTTGGCTGTCAAAGTGCTGGGACTACAGGCATGAAAAGAGTCTTATAAATTATAAGTGTAAATAGTATCCAAGACATGATGTAAAGGAAGTTCTCTTTCATTATGAAAAAGGAAAATTCTTATGGCTACTGGGGATGGAGACTAAAGCAAAGAAAGTAGACTCAGAGTGGATGAGACTCCAGTGAGGATGCTACAAGGGGGAAAGAGACTGAAGTTCCATCTCCTTCCTTTTGAGTTTTGATGTTCTTGGAACTCTGATTGACCAAGTTGATCCTGCCTGTGGTCTGTGAGCAGGAAAAAATTGTCAAAATGTTAATAATTTTTCTTGAAATATCACATTAGCTTCATCCAGTAGCTATTGATACGTACTGCTATTATCATTCTGCTATTACAACTTTCCTAACTTCTATAGCGCTTTTGTTTTAATTCATGAGTTATTTAGTAGTATATTAAAAAAACTTGCAAGTTTAAACTCTTTTCATATTAATTTATATTTTAATCATGATCAATTATATAATTTAAATGATATTTAAAAATATTTTAAGAAGTACTTTGGGACCTAGGGAATGGATAATTTTGTAATTGTTTCAGTGGCTTATGCCTATAATACCAGCTCTTTGGGAGGTAGGAGGATTGCTTAAGCCCAGGAATTTGAAGCTGCAGTGCGCTATGACTGCACCCCTGCACTCTAGTATGGGTGACAAAGTGAGACCCTGTCTCAAGAAAGAAAAGAAACAAAGAAACTGTGAACTATAATTTTGGACTGACCTGTGTTAAAATATCCCGAAACCATTTGGATGTGTAAATTTATCCTTCTAATTATGTCAATTAAAAAAATATGTATTTCTCAAACTTTTTGTTAGGTACACTGTATATTGATGAATGATTGTTATATCTTCTTGATGAATTATTCTTGTTCTTATTATGTAGTGTCCCCTCTATATTCTTATCAATGATTTTGCATTAAATTCTATTTTGTCTGCTATTACTGTTGTCACTTTAGCTTCCTTTTGATTATTATTGCAAAACATATTTTTTCTTTCTCTTCAAATCTTCTTTGTTGCTTGTTTTCTATATGATTTTATGAAGTAGCATAAAGGTGAGTTAAAAATCCAAACCAAATAATATCTACTTTTAAACAGATATATTAATAGTTTTATTTATTTATTTATTTATTGAGATGGGATCTTGCTCTGTCACCAGGCTGGAGTGCAGTGGTGTGATCTCAGCTCACTGCAACTTCCGCCTCCTGGGTTCAAGTGATTCTGCTGCCTCAGCCTCCTGTCTCCTGCCTCAGCCTCCTGAGTAGGTGGGACTACAGGTGCATGCCACCACACCCAGCTAGTTTTTGATTTTTTAGTAGAGACGGGGTTTCACCATGTTGGGCAGGATGGTCTCGATCTCTTGACCTTGTGATCTGCCCACCTCAGCCTCCCAAAGTGCTGGGATTACAGGCATGAGCCACTGCACCCAGCCACTTGATATTTTTTAATAATTGGTATTTTTTAGTTTTTTGTGCCTTCTGCTTACATTCTTCTATTTCTGCTGAATCTTATTATTCCTTACTTTTCTGCCTTTGATTAAAAGCATTTTCTTTATTTCTATATGTTTAAAACTCTCCACTGGTTTGGGAGCTGTGTATCTTATTTCTATTCATAATTACTCTTAAATTTATAACATGTATACTTTACTGCATATATGTATATATGCATGTGTATATTTATATGTTGATATATACATATATATTTATTTTTACAAATTCTAAGGTTCTTTTTTTATTATTATACTTTAAGTTTTAGGGTACATGTGCACAATGTGCAGGTTAGTTACATATGTATACATGTGCCATGCTGGTGTGATGCACCCATTAACTCATCATTTAGCATTAGGTATATCTCCTAATGCTATCCCTCCCCCCTACCCCCACCCCACAACAGTCCCCAGAGTGTGATGTTCCCCTTTCTGTGTCCATGTGTTCTCATTGTTCAATTCCCATCTATGAGTGAGAACATGCGGTGTTTGGTTTTTTGTCCTTGCGATAGTTTACTGAGAATGATGATTTCCAATTTCATCCATGTCCCTACAAAGGACATGAACTCATCATTTTTTATGGCTGTATAGTATTCCATGGTGTATATGTGCCACATTTTCTTAATCCAGTCTATCATTGTTGGACATTTGGGTTGGTTCCAAGTCTTTGCTATTGTGAATAGTGCCGCAATAAACATACGTGTACATGTGTCTTTATAGCAGCATGATTTATAGTCCTTTGGGTATATACCCAGTAAGGGTATGGCTGGTATTTCTAGTTCTAGATCCCTGAGGAATCGCCACACTGACTTCCACAATGGTTGAACTAGTTTACACTCCCAGCAACAGTGTAAAAGTGTTCCTATTTCTCCACATCCTCTCCAGCACCTGTTGTTTCCTGACTTTTGAATGATTGCCATTCTAACTGGCGTGAGATGGTATCTCATTGTGGTTTTGATTTGCATTTCTCTGATGGCCAGTGATGATGAGCATTTTTTCAGGTGTCTTTTGGCTGCATAAATGTCTTCTTTTGAGAAGTGTCTGTTCATATCCTTTGCCCACTTTTTGATGGGGTTGTTTTTTCTTGTAAATTAGTTTGAGTTCATTGTAGATTCTGGATATTAGCCCTTTGTCAGATGAGTAGGTTGCAAAAATTTTCTCCCATTTTGTAGGTTGCCTGTTCACTCTGATGGTAGTTTCATTTGCTGTGCAGAGGCTCTTTAGTTTAATTAGATCCCATTTGTCAATTTTGGCTTCTGTTGCCATTGCTTTTGGTGTTTTAGACATGAAGTCCTTGCCCATGCCTATGTCCTGAATGGTAATGCCTAGGTTTTCTTCTAGGGTTTTTATGGTTTTAGGTCTAACATTTAAGTCTTTAATCCATCTTGAATTAATTTTTGTATAAGGTGTAAGGAAGGGATCCAGTTTCAGCTTTCTACATATGGCTAGCCAGTTTTCCCAGCACCATTTATTAAATAGGGAATCCTTTCCGCATTGCTTGTTTTTCTCAGGTTTGTCAAAGATCAGATAGTTGTAGATATGCGGCATTGTTTCTGAGGGCTCTGTTCTGTTCCATTGATCTATATCTCTGTTTTGGTACCAGTACCATGCTGTTTTGGTTACTGTAGCCTTGTAGTATAGTTTGAAGTCAGGTAGCGTGATGCCTCCAGCTTTGTTCTTTTGGCTTAGGATTGACTTGGCGATGTGGGCTCTTTTATGGTTCCATATGAACTTTAAAGTAGTTTTTTCCAGTTCTGTGAAGAAAGTCATTGGTAGCTTCATGGAGATGGCATTGAATCTATAAATTACCTTGGGCAGTATGGCCATTTTCACGATATTTATTCTTCTACCCATGAGCATGGAATGTTCTTCCATTTGTTTGTATCCTCTTTTATTTCATTGAGCAGTGGTTTGTAGTTCTCCTTGAAGAGGTCCTTCACGTCCCTTGTAAGTTGGATTCCTAAGTATTTTATTCTCTTTGAAGCAATTATGAATGGGAGTTCACTCATGATTTGGCTCTCTGTTTGTCTGTTATTGGTGTATAAGAATGTTTGTGATTTTTGTGCATAGATTTTGTATCCTGAGACTTTGCTGAAGTTGCTTATCAGCTTAAGGAGATTTTGGGCTGAGACCATGGGGTTTTCTAGATATACAATCATGTCGTCTGCAAACAGGGACAATTTGACTTCCTCTTTTCCTAATTGAATACCCTTTATTTCCTTCTCCTGCCTAATTGCCCTGGCCAGAACTTCCAACACTATGTTGTATAGGAGTGGTGAGAGAGGGCATCCCTGTCTTGTGCCAGTTTTCAAAGGGAATGCTTCCAGTTTTTGCCCATTCAGTATGATATTGGCTGTGGGTTTGTCATAGATAGCTCTTATTATTTTGAGATACGTCCCATCAATACCTACTTTATTGAGAGTTTTTAGCATGAAAGTTGTTGAATTTTGTCAAAGGCTTTTTCTGCATCTATTGAGATAATCATGTGGTTTTTATCTTTGGTTCTGTTTATATGCTGCATTACATTCATTGATTTGCGTATATTGAACCAGCCTTGCATCCCAGGGATGAAGCCCACTTGATCATGGTGGATAAGCTTTTTGATGTGCTGCTGGATTTGGTTTGCCAGTATTTTATTGAGGATTTTTGCATCAATGTTCATCAGGGATATTGGTCTAAAATTCTCTTTCGGTTGTGTCTCTGCCTGGCTTTGGTATCAGGGTGATGCTGGCCTCATAAAATGAGTTAGGGAGGATTCCCTCTTTTTCTATTGATTGGAATAGTTTCAGAAGGAATGGTGCCAGTTCCTCCTTG
Organism: Pongo abelii; assembly: GCF_028885655.2. Classification (NCBI taxonomy): domain Eukaryota; kingdom Metazoa; phylum Chordata; class Mammalia; order Primates; family Hominidae; genus Pongo; species Pongo abelii. Next base: position 134,261,304 of record NC_085928.1, on the reverse strand, counting down.
TACCTCTGGTAGAATTCGGCTGTGAATCCATCTAGTCCTGGACTCTTTTTGGTTGGTAAGCTATTGATTATTGCCACAGTTTCAGATCCTGTTATTGGTCTATTCAGAGATTCAACTTCTTCCTGGTTTAGTCTTGGGAGGGTGTATGTGTCGAGGGATTTATCCATTTCTTCTAGATTTTCTAGTTTATTTGCATAGAGGTGTTTGTAGTATTCTCTGATGGTAGTTTGTATTTCTGTGGGATTGGTGGTGATATCCCCTTTATCATTTTTTATTGCATCTATTTGATTCTTCTCTCTTTTTTTCTTTATTAGTCTTGCTAGCGGTCTATCAATTTTGTTGATCCTTTCAAAAAACCAGCTCCTGGATTCATTAATTATTTGAAGGGTTTTTTGTGTCTCTATTTCCTTCAGTTCTGCTCTGATTTTAGTTATTTCTTGCCTTCTGCTAGCTTTTGAATGTGTTTGCTCTTGCTTTTCTAGTTCTTTTAACTGTGATGTTAGGGTGTCAATTTTGGATCTTTCCTGCTTTCTCTTGAGGGCATTTAGTGCTATAAATTTCCCTCTACACACTGCTTTGAATGTGTCCCAGAGATTCTGGTATGTTGTGTCTTTGTTGTCATTGGTTTCAAAGGACATCTTTATTTCTGCCTTCATTTCGTTATGTACCCAGTAGTCATTCAGGAACAGGTTGTTCAGTTTCCATGTAGTTCAGTGGTTTTGAGTGAGTTTCTTAATCCTGAGTTCTAGTTTGATTGCACTGTGGTCTGAGAGACAGTTTGTTATAATTTCTGTTCTTTTGAATTTGCTGAGGAGAGCTTTACTTCCAAGTATGTGGTCACTTTTGGAATAGGTGTGGTGTGGTGCTGAAAAAAATGTATATTCAGTTGATTTGGCATGGAGAGTTCTGTAGATGTCTATTAGGTCTGCTTGGTGCAGAGCTGAGTTCAATTCCTGGGTATCCTTGTTAACTTTCCATCTCATTGATCTGTCTAATGTTGACAGTGGGGTGTTAAAGTCTCCCATTATTATTGTGTGGGAGTCTAAGTCTCTTTGTAGGTCACTCAGGACTTGCTTTATGAATCTGGGTGCTCCTATATTGGGTGCATATATATTTAGGATAGTTAGCTCTTCTTGTTGAATTGATCCCTTTACCATTATGTAATGGCCTTCTTTGTCTCTTTTGATCTTTGTTGGTTTAAAGTCTGTTTTATCAGAGACTAGGATTGGAACCCCTGCCTTTTTTTGTTTTCCATTTGCTTGGTAGATCTTCCTCCATCCTTTTATTTTGAGCCTATGTGTGTCTCTGCACGTGAGATCGGTTTCCTGAATACAGCACAGTGATGCGTCTTGACTCTTTATCCAATTTGCCAGTCTGTGTCTTTTAACTGGAGCATTTAGTCCATTTACATTTAAAGTTAATATTGTTATGTGTGAATTTGATCCTGTCATTATGATGTTAGCTGGTTATTTTGCTCATTAGTTGATGCAGTCTCTTCCTAGTCTCGATGGTCTTTACATTTTGGCATGATTTTGCAGTGACTGGTACTGGTTGTGCCTTTCCATGTTTAGTGCCTCCTTCAGGAGCTCTTTTAGGGCAGGCTTGGTGGTGACAAAATCTCTCAGCATTTGCTTTTCTGTAAAGTATTTTATTTCTCCTTCACTTATGAAGCTTAGTTTGGCTGGATATGAAATTCTGGGTTGCAAATTCTTTTCTTTAAGAATGTTGAATATTGGCCCCCACTCTCTTCTGGCTTGTAGAGTTTCTGCCGAGAGATCTGCTGTTAGTCTGATGGGCTTCCCTTTGTGGGTAACCCGACCTTTCTCTCTGGCTGCCCTTAAGATTCTTTCTTCTTAGTATAAAAGGGACGTTTGTACGTTTTCATTACTCATTTTATCATTTTATATACTTTTTCTTCTTTTTGTTGACTGGTATCTTGTATAAATAAACAAAAGAAAAATCCATAAATATTAGCTGTCATTTTTACAGTTAATCATTATAGTTAATGATTAATTCAGTTCACGTGGTGGCTCATGCCTGTAATCCCGGCACTTTGCAGGTGGAGGTGGGGGGACCTCTTGAAACCAGAAGTTTGAGACCAGCCTGGCCAACGTAGTGAGACCCTTATGATGCAAAAAGTTTTAAAAATTAGCTGGGCATGGTGGTGTGTGTCTGTAGTCCCAGCTCCTCAGGAGGCTGAAGTGGGAGTATTACTTGAGCCTGGGAGTTTGAGGCTGCAGTGAGCTATGTTCATGCCACTACGCTCCAGCCTGGATGAGAGAATGAGATCCCATCACCAAAAATTATGATAATAATAATAAATTCAATTTACTCATGTGCTTTTTGCTGTTTGATGTTGGCTTCACCATGCCTCCTGGACTCTCAATCTAGTAACATTTAGTAGTACAGCCTCGTTAAGTTTTCATCTAGTTGTCACTTTGGAGTTTTCAGATTTAGTCACCAAGACTGTTACAGTAGGTAGCTAGTGAGGCATGAGGAGAGTAGGAGAGGGCTCCACTTTCCCCCATCAGGAATGTCTATCTGGTGATGATCAGGTGGTTGTTAACTGTCTCTCTAAAATAATAATCAGTCACAGCTTGTGCCAGGGAAGGGCTGTCTCCCAACAGGTAAAAAACACCTGAAACTGGTGATCAGCAACTTCCCAATAAGATGTCAGCAGTTGGGCGAATGGGTTCAAGCTTAAGAGGCAAAATGGCAGAGTTTATTTTTTAAATTTTCCCTTTGTTTTTCAACTCAGAATTTGCATGTGTGTTGGGGGTCCTTCCATTGAAAGGAAAATGTGAATGGCTTATTTATTAGAGCTTAAATGGATCATCTTACCAAAAGGTACAGTTTTTCCATCTTTGTTTTTATTCCTTTTCAATGTGGAGTTTGTTTCTTTCAACTGCTGCTTTTCTACTGCTGCTTCATTTAAGGGTAGATCTGACCATTTTGATTAATCAGAACCACCATATTAAAGGGATTTTCTACTTTGGTTATAATGAAAGCAATCAAGGATAAGCCTTCGAAGTTCTCATGTAATGAATTCTTTATTGTTATCTCTTAAAAGTGTTTTATAAAAATGATCATTTATATTAATGGAACATCTTTCAAAAGACAGGAAGTGAAAGAATATCAATTTGTATTCTAGTACTAAATATCATGAAACATATCATCATCTCATTCAAGAAACCATCTCAAACAATTGAAACACGTCTTTCAATTCACACTTTTCTCTTTTGGATATAGTCACCTGTTGCTACACATAATAACAGACATGTACTTAACCTAACAGATATTGACTTCCATTTTAGCATCAGCAAATTTTATAGTAGTCCCAGTGAAGGACTGCAATAAGAACATGACCTGACCTTGCTTTATGAGTTATATGTGCTCTATATAATGAAGTGTAAAATGAGTATTTGTATATTTAATCATGAAGTTAATTTTTATTATAACTTCAGAATGTGTGCCTAAAAAATTGGCTTCAACACTAATAAAACCCCACACATAAGAATCTGAATAATCAGGTTAAGGAGTAAGAGACATTTGTCAAGGTACTGCCTAAGTGCATTTATTTCTCCTTTCAACACCTATAAGAAGCCGGTCAGATGAATAATTAGTCCGTATAATCTTTGCACAGTTACTTATTTAAAAAAGAGACTCAGTTAATGTCATTTTCTATTGGGAAACCTTAGTGGCTAATGGGACTTGAAGGTTTAAGCATCACCCTGGTAAGGTCTATTGATTTCAGAAAAACATCTTTGAAAGACTTTTAGACCACTGAAGCAAACAAAAAGATGACCAAAGTCAAGGAGCTGCTAAATCTCATATTGCAATAATACTGTTATCAGTAACAGTTTGTGACTTCAAAAACTGTAAATCATGTTTGACTAACAAAGGCAACTCCTCTTCACAGTTAAATTTCAAAAGGTTGTCAGGCAACTGTTGGGCCTGGTAATTGAGGCTGGAAGGACGGTTTGTTGATGGACTCTTGCAAAAATAAGTAGTTCTATACTTTGTTTGTGGTATGTCTTTGAATTCTGGTCAAAGACTGAGAAGGGGAGAAAGAAGCAAAGAGATTTGTCCTTCTCTAATGTTTAAAATAATTGGATACTAGATTTAGTTGAAATATGTAAATAATCAGGCAGACATTATCTTCTTTAAGTCACATTAACTTTCTGTATTTTGTATGTGTGTTTTAAGAAGTAGTACAAAGAAGATGTTGGATAAAGGTTTGCCTTTACTGTCTCAAATCCTGGGTTGAGACTCTGTCTCTGTTAAACTGTCTTCCATTAAACTAATTGCTGTAATGGGGAAGGGACCAACAGATTGCTTGGTCTTGGGGCAATACATAATGTGCAAGACAAAGTCAGTGGTTTCAGGCAAAATAAGTCTCTTGAACTGGAATGAATATGAAGTAGCCTGAGGGTAGGTAAGGGAAATAAGAATTTACTATAATTTAAAACACATAGAAAAATATTATTTTCCCTGTCTCTATATTTAAGGTTGATTATATATGTATAAAGAGCACTGGGTTTCTTCAGTGTTGGGATCTGCTTATAAGACATCTTGGAGATAAGAATTGGAACAAGTACGTTGAGTTATGGAACCATCACTGGTAAAAAAGATTCTATTTTGGTGCATTGGTCAGTTCACCCTCATAACTTCTTTTGTGCCATTTCCACAGACTTGGCTATTTCTTCAGTTCTTTGCTCTTCTTCCTTATGCTTATCTACTCAGTTCTGTTTCTCCTTACAACTTTCTGGTACTCAGCAGGATTTTGGACGAGGTTGTTATTTACTCCCTCTTTTCTGGGGTGTAGTCTGCACAACCCTGACTTGAATTCTTTCTTGTCTCCACATTCCAACTCCATTTTTGGTCTTTGAACCGACACTGACAATACATGGTGATATTATATTCATGATAACTAAAAAAAAGGAATGTGACATCTTTATGAAGGTCTAAGTAAAGATTTCTTAAGTTATTGCCATTCTAAGTTCTCCAGCTAGGTGTACCCCTTATTTTTTAGGGTCAAAATTTGGTACTCAGAATGAGCAACACCAGCTAAGTGGTCCTTTTATCAGAATTATCTAAATAAGGCATATACTATGTTTGTTTCTACATGCTACAAATGAATTCCTTATTTTTGGAGCAATTTGAGTAAAAACTGGCCTATCATATCATAAAAGAATGTTTGAGTTACATAAGCTGTCATTGAACCATCTATGAACCACATTCTCCTTTACCTTCAACTTGGACTGCCAGTGTTGAAACTATAGAGAGTGCTAATTAATTGAGGTCATGCTCGCATGACAGAGTACAACTTGCAGTGTTCTTTCCTATCCTAGAAGTTTTCTCTTTTGAATGACTTGAATCTCTCACCTGGACTACCACTGTAGCCTCAAACTGTGTTCCCTGCCTGTATTCCTTGTGGGCAGTCCCCACATAGCAGTCAGAATGATCTCCAAAACATAGAAATTGTACCAAACCTTTAATGCCTTCCTTTTGCACTTATATTAAAATAGAAATCCTTACCATGGTCTAGAATGGGGTGGGAGAGGGGAGGGATAAACTTTGTCTGTAAAGGGCCAAAAGATGATAAATATTTTAGGTTTTGAGAGTCAAGAGGATATTATGTACATACTTATAAAACTACTTAAAATGTAATCCTTAAAAAGTAAAAACCATTCCTAGTTGGTGGGTCTATAAAAACTATCAGCAGTCCAGATTAGGCCTGTGGGGGATAGTTTGCTCTACCTTGGTTAGAAGGTTCCTATCTCTTAGACTTGATCTTCTAATATTTCCCTCTTCCACATCATCTCCGAACATGCTGGCCTTTTGGTCTGATTTTAAATCATTTCACGCTCTCTCACCTCAGGGGTTTTGTACCTGCTAGTTTCTATGACAAGGATGCCCTTCCCTGATCTTTCCTTGTATGCTTCTTTCTTATCATTTTGTTACCTGTGAGCTATCTTCTCAGCAGAGAGGCTTTCTCAGACAACCTGATCTGATGTTTCTTTTTCCCCGTGAACCCAGTTACTTTCTACCACATCATCCTGCATTAAATACATATATCCTTTACTGTATTTACTATTCTTGGAAATGATCTCAATGATTAGTTTTTATTGGTTTATTGTATTTTTCTCTAAGTAGAATGTGACTACCATGAAATTAAAGGCCATATCTGTCTATTTGCTTCTATAATTTTATTGAATTTTTTGTTCTCAGCTATGATCATTACAGTGCCTGGTCTTCTTTGAAAATTATAGGAGTCAACATTTTAAAACTCTGGATAGTGCAGCTTTTAGTTTTGGAATATTAATCTCAAATATTTAAATCATAACAGCTTTTGCAGGTGCATTTTCTTATTTAGCATGCATCATTTCTCATGCATCAACATGCATTTAAAACAATACCATATGTAAAAATAGATTTAAATAGCTATAGTTAATTACTCCTTTGGATGGCCACTATTATCATAGTCGTGTTTACACATACCAATATCTTTAAAGCCAAATTTGCATCATATTTTATGAAATACCCCTAACTGTCACTATTCGTATTTTGGTTTGCCATCTGTCTGTCTTCCATTGTTTGAAGATATTTTACTGTTTTTCCTGGATCTTATGTGTGTGTTTGTGTTTTTGTGTGTGTCTGTGTGCTTAATGTAAAGTTCTAGCAAAGTGTCTCCAAGAATTTATCCAGATATAAAGCTGTCAAATAAAAACCTGGAGAATAGCGAATGGCTGTAGGGAAGTGTTGCTTCCTTCAATATTTGTGAGAAACAAATTTTATGTTTAATTCAAAAGTGAATATATAATGTATGTAGAGACAAATGCATAAGAATGTTTATTGAGGCCTTGATTATGATAGAAAAAATATAAAAACCTCATATATCCATCACTAAGATATTGGTTATATAATTATATTACAATTATAAAATACATTGAAATGGTGATGTAGATCTGTATTGTTGTGAAAAAAATCTGCTACACACTGTAAAGGAAATAGATTATCCACAGTCCATCTACTATGATTTTATTTAAAAAGATATATAAGCACAAAAGCATATATATGTATAAAGAGAAAAATATCTGAAATATTATAATTCTATTCTAGCATGTTGTATTAGTTTCTTCACATGCTGCTATAAAGAATTGCTCAAGATTGGGTAATTTATGAAGGAAAGAGGCTTAATTGACTTACAGTTCTGCATGGCTGGGGAGGCCTAGGAAACTAACAGTCATGATGGAAAGGGAGGCAAACACATCCTTCTTTACATGGTGGCAGGAGAGAGAAGAATGAGAGCTAAGTGAAGCCCCTTATAAAACCATCATGTCTTGTGAGAACTTACTATCACGAGGATAGTGTGGGAGAAACCACCCCCATGATTCAGTTACCTCCCACCAGGTCCCCCCGACCACATGTGGGGATTATGGGAACTACAATTCAAGATGAGATTTGGGTGGGGAAACAGACAAACCATATCACACATTAACAGTGATTACACTGGGATTGGTGGTATTACTGATGACCTTTATTTTAGTATTATTTTTGCAACATCTACTTGTTACTTTTATAAATAGAAATAATAAATTTATAAATATCCAGCATTATTGCAAAAATAAATATAAAAATGAATATTTTGTGAATTAAGTAAAAATTTTTATTACCTGTTAAAGACATCTACTTCTATTCTGTTTTCATTTGGAAGCTGTAGAATTGCCTGTGGGTTGAGAAGGAATAATTGGCAAGTATATTTAGCCATTTTTACTAAATCCAATACTTAGCTTATGTAAGTAAGGTGTTTCAATGTGTTATACAAAAATTATGCTTGGCCCAGAGAAATGCACTAGTGGTTAAATTGAATTTCATTGCTTATTTCACCTACACTGGGGTCTCTGTTTGCTTAAGAATTATCCAGGCTATGGTTCTGTTTCATGTATTTGTTAGTATTGTGTTGATTCACATCCACAACAGTAGGTTACTGGTGAGGGCTCTCTTTTTGTCACTGTAATTCACTCTTTCTTGAGCCTAACTATAATACCTTTTCAATACAATATATTGAATCCTGTCTCAGGAGAGGAATCTATGTCTGATTTATACACACATCCATTTTTGTTGTCACTCAGGTACTGAAATATCATTGCTCCATCTCAGGCTTTATTAATCTGTTGAAAAAACTCCATTTCAGTGGAATTGTCCACTACATGCACATATTAATGGTATTAGATGCCTTATACTGCTAGAAAGTATCTTCAATAAGGTTAGAAATCCTGAAGGGAGGAGAAGAAGGGGAGCAGTCAGATGGGAAAGAAAGAATAGAAACAAAAATCCATAGTAACATGCTAGATTTTTTTTCATAACTCTGTAATATTGTATTATGTTGTATTGTATTTTTTAATTTCATGTACTTATGAGACTTTTATTTGCCTTTCTTCACTATATATTTCTATATAAATATGATACTTTGAGATGGCAGTTTCTTTTATATTTTAGTTGAAAGTCATATTTTGTTTAATCGCTGTGGTAAAAAAAATTGTGTATCTATTTTTTCATCAAACTTTAGAACACTTTTTTCTTTAAAAATATAAATCTGAATTAATTGATTTCCTTTTTTTGTTTTCAGAGTAAGTGAGAGCTGCTTATTTTACAAGAATAAGGAAGTTCATACATTTAAGCAACTGAAATTGGACACTTTTTAAAGTTAAATGACTGGTTTTATTGAGAAAAAAGGAGAAAGACTAGGAGCAAAGGATAGAAGGGGATATGGAAATGTGTGAAGGATGGGAAGGGAGGAGGGAGGGAGCACAACATAGGTTGAAGTGTGTTTTTCTGGTAGAGACCAAGGTTGGCCTTAACTTCTTAAGAAGCAGAATGAATCTCTTCTGAGCCACCATTGGGTGGCTGCTAATTAAATGATACCACATCACCTTATCTCCAGACTTTCATACCTCTACAGCTAAGTGCTGAACTTGCTTTTTCAACAGATAAGATTTTCCTTTGGCAGCTACCTGTAACTTAAAGCTTCTATTGCTTTAAACTTCTCTTTTTATTCAATTGCCAAGCAAATAAAAGTTGCTTAATTTTGCTGACTGAAATTGGTTAAGCAGCCACAAAAAAGATTATGAGCTTTCTTCTGACTCTTATTTTTTTTCCTGACTCAAGGGAATAAGATTTTAAAGGCTGCCTGTTACTCTGCCAGGATTTCCAAGCTGAGGCCCCTTGATGTTTACATTTTCTTGATGTTTTCAACTTTTATTTGTTTGTTTCTGTTTTTTCCAACTGGGTTTTTACTTAATTTTGCCTTCTTTCCTGTTTCCTCTCCTTACTGGAGTCAAACATCATAGATTTAGAAAATGTGATAATTTAAAATTTTTGCATATAATTCACTTATAGATAATTGTATCACTTAGGAAATCCTGTCTTCTGCAATGCTAAGCCAGTGATTCTCCAAATAAGCTATTGGTTTCCTCTGTATGTCCACAATCCTGTTTGGGGACTCCAGGCACAGACATGGAGACATTTAGTTATTTAGGATAATGTGAAATGGATGCACTTACTTCTCTGTTCAGGGGAGAAATTGGAATCCACACTCAGAATGAGAATGATGTACTATTTTTAAATACAATGACTTTGAAGGATCTACATTATGTTCTTATACTTATCTCTGGATCATTTTGGCTAAGGTAACTACAAGACACTGCGTGAGGTTTGAAGCATCCTTAATTCTCTGATGTATCCACATTTTGCTTTAGGGGCTCATACTATGATTTTTATCTATTGTTTTTCCACATTCTCCAAAAATGACTTTATGGTTTTTCATCTAAGTTTTTTTGTCCATTCCTTTATGCTATTCTCTTGTCCACTGCTTAGTAAATTTCACACTGAAGATGGTTTTATTCTGATATTTTGTTTCAAGGGGTCAATTTAAGTGGCATCTTTATTGGGCACTACATACTTATGCAACCCATACTTGCTGGTCTTTTTCTTTCTTGAAATAAAAACTTTTATGATGCATTCTCTCTCTCTCCCTGCTCCCCCCCTTACACACACACACACACACACACACACACACCACTCTAAGAGGTGCATTTTGCTACATGATATTCTAGATACGGTCTTGGAGCAGGAGAGATTAATTTGGACTGGGGAGAAAAAGAAAAATACATCAACTAATATGTTTTTGCACTTTTACTCTGGTTGAGACAATGGTGCAAAATCTGATGAGTCATATGAGGAAATACTACATAGGTTTTTTGTTTTGTTTTGTTTTCATGGGGGGGGAGATTATAGCATATAACAGACACAGAAACCAACACAAATCAAAGCAGGAAATAACAAAATCAAATCAATGGTGGAAGCAGAAAGGTTAGAAGACCTGGAAGAAGGGAGGATGTAAATCAGGAAGACTTCATAGAGGATTTGGGATTTTTAAGAATGAATTCAAAAAGAGAGGGAGAGGCTAGGGAAAATTGGGAGATGTTGGTCAAAGAATAGAAACCCTCAGTTATAAGGTGAATAAGTTCTGGGGATCTAACGTATGGCATGGTGACTATAGTAATAAAATTGTATTGTTTACTTAACCATTTAATAAAAGATCAGATTTTAAGTGTCTTCACTGCCCCCCTCCATAAATGGTGACTATGGGTGGCAATGGATGTGTTAATTTGATTGTGGCAATCACTACATAATGTATACATATATCAAATTATGTGGTGCATATTGAATATGTATAATTTTTGTCAATTAAATATTTGTTAAAAAGGAAAAGTGAATGCATTATTCTGTATTGGTAAGTAAACCATTGAGGATAGAATATTTATTTTTATTTAAAATTTTCTTAGACAAAATGCAGGAGGGTTTTAGAAAATCTTGTTTACACTTCTAAAATGAAAGCATATGAGAACTATGTCTTCTATATCACTTTTTGGGCCCTTTATCTGGGAGTTTTTCTAAGTTAATAGAGTCAGCTCAAATTTTGCACAAGCAAAAAAATTTACCTGCTAACTCTGGTCTGCAGCATGAGGAGTTCTTTGCTGATAGGCAAGCACTTCCCTGCATGGATTTGTTTTTCAGATGACAGGTTTTTGCCATCTGATTCCTAGTTCTTTTAAGGTTATGCATCCCAAATGGTTTGCAATGGCGGACTTCCATTTAACTGCCTGGGTCACACTGAGGAGAGCTGGAAGGAGAGAACGGACTAATGGAGTATGTGCTTTTAGAAGGCATCCAGTATTTGTAACAGAACTGTGTGACTTACTGAAAGAGAATGTGTAGGGGAAATAGCAGCTCAGGCCAGGAGGAGAAACAAAAACAAATGCATATTCCAACATGGGAGAGGACAAAAGAAAAGAATACAGAAGGGAAATGTAGTCAGCAGAGAGGTGGCAGACTGATAACAAGTAAGAGAATGGAAACTTATCCTTTGGGGGATAATATTCATCATTGGAAATGACTTAGCCAAATTCATAATCACCGTCACAGTGCAAAAATTAACTTGTCTCTGAGATGCCAGCAATCCTGAGTAATGGTACACAGTTACGTCGTTAAAAATATATTTGTGGAGTCCAATGAAGTATAATAAATTGTAAGCAAGTGGAAATGTATTAAAACATGAGGAGAAAATGATTTGCAATAAAAGCCAAATATTCAGCCCAGGGAAGAGATGCTAAGTAATGTCTTAGCATCTCTTAGTGCAAGCCCCATCAATGGAAGCAGCTATGGGCAAAGGGCAACACACATACTTGAGTAGCAGCATGCCAAGTGGCCAAAGTTTTATGTAGCAGCTCCTTGACAAGTTGTCCCTTTCAATCATAACCTATGGTATTGGTAAAGGCTTGAGATTTGTTCAGGAATTCAGAGACTAGATTGTTTCCTACCTTGACCAAAAATAAAAGTCCGGGAAAGATTTAAATAAAGGGTAACTAATCCATCTATCTGTAGGTGTTAAATTTCCATGTCATAAGTTTAAAAACTGCTGAGCTGGGCAAGGTGGCCAACTAGATGTAGCCAGGTAGAGCAGCTGCCACTGAGGGACTGGGATGATTGGTGCACTTCTAAGAGATCTTCAGAGGGAAGGCACTGAGGGTGGCTAGAGGGAAGACACAGAGGCTGGGCTGAAGGGGGAGGAAGCTGGGAACCCTGACTGGGGCAACTGTGCATCAGGACTTGTTCCTGGTCACCAATGAATCATGGGGAACAGGTGAGGTAAACTGTCAAGGAGCAACCCAGTCTTGCCATGGGCCTCTGGAATCCCGGAGGAGGAGACACCTTTACCACCATAGACACTTAAGTTGTCAGGGAGAGCTGCTTAGAGAAGTGGTGGGGCAGCACTACAGCCAATGTGGAGCCCAGAGGGTTTAGTACAGGAACGTCTGTAGTGAAGCATGGCCAGGGATGCCCATCCCCCTAAGCTCAACTTGCTCACATAGGAGACTTTAGTTCTAGGAAAACTGTCAGACCTGAATTCTGCAGGATGGTCTTGCCCATCAGCCAGAATGATGTGACCTGAGAAACCCTTGGTCTGTACCCTCTCCTGGGGCTCCAGCCTGGCTGTGTCTGCTTGCAGTGCAGCCTTGGGTGACCTGGAGGTCCACATCATAGCTTCCATGCTGGTGGATTATGCCTGACCAGCAGAGAGCTCCAGCAGAGTGGACCCCACAGACATGCACCAGCCCACCTGCTTCCTCTCCCAGCTGCAACTTCCTCTGGGTCCAGGACCTCCCCCCGCCCACATCACTTTGCCAGCATGTGTGTGTGCTGCATGAGTGGATCTTGTCTTTCTTGCCCCACCAGTGCACATGTGTGCATGCACCCTGCCCTGCCACTGCTGCCAGCATGAGTGCACTCCACCTCGCTATGCCACCATACCACGAGCCTAGGTGGGCACAGAGCTGGCCAGCCCCACCCCTGCCAACACCCCATCCCTGTGCCAACACTGCCTCCAAAGTGAAACTAGGCATAAAGAACAGCAGACCACCCCCTTCCCCCTGACAAGAACTCTGATAACTCAAAAAGCCAGAGTGCCTTCTTTCCTCCAAATGACCACACTAGCTCTCTGGCAAGGTTCTGAACTGGGGTGAGATGGCTAAAATGACAGAAATAGAATTTAAAATATGGATAGGAATGAAGATTACAAGATGCAGGATTATGTTGCAACCCAATCCAAGGAAGCTAAAAATCACAATAAAACAATACAGGAGCTGACAGACAAAATAGCCCGTATAGAAAAGAATGTAAGTGACCTGATAGACCTGAAAAACACATTACAGGAATTTCATAATGCAATTGCAAGTATTAATAGCATAAGGACCAAGCTGAGGAAAGAATCTCAGAGCTTGAAGACTGGATTTCTGAAATAAGACAGTCAGACAAGAATAGAGAAAAAAGAATAAAAAGGAATGAATGAAATCTTTGAGAAATATGGGATTATGTAAAATGACCAAAGCTATGACTCGTTGGTATGCCTGAAAGAGATGGGGAGAATGGAAGTAACTTGGAAAACATATTTCAGGATATCATCCATGAGAACTTCCCCAACCTAGCAAGACAGGCCAGTATTCAAATTCAGGAAAAGAGACCCCAGTAAGTTACTTCACTAGAAGATCGTTCCGAAGAAACATAATCATTAGATTCTCCAAGGTCAAAATGAAAGAAAAAATGTTAAAGGCAGCTAGAGAGAAAGGTCAGGTCACCTACAAAGTGTAGCCCACCAGATTAATAGCAGATTTCTCATGAGAAACACTGTAAGACAGAAGAGATTGGGGACCAATACTCAACGTTTGTAAAGAAAGGAAATCCCAACCAAGAATTTTATATCTGGCCAAACTAAGCATTATAAGCAAAGAAGTAAGATCCTTTTCAGACAAGCAAATGCTAAGGGAATTTCTTACCACCAGGCCTGCCTTACGACACCTCCTGAAGGAAGCACTAATATGGAAAGGAAAGACTGATACCAGCTACTACAAAAACACATGAAGTATAGTGACCAGTGACGCTATAAAGCAACCACACAAAGAAGTCCGCATAATAACCAGCTAACATCACGATGACAGAATCAGATCCACACATATCAATACTAACCTCGACTGTAAATGGGCTAAATGCTCCCAACTAAAAGGCACAGAGTGGCAAGCTGGATAGAGAACCAAGACCCAATGGTATGCTGTGTTCAAGAGACTCATTTGTCATGCAATGACACCCACAGGCTCAAAATAGGGAGATGGAGAAAAATCTACCAAGCAAATGGAAAACAGACAAAGGCAGGGGTTGGAATCCTAATTTTAGATGAAACAGACTTTAAACCAACAAAGATAAAAAAAGACAAGTGTATTACATAATGATAAAGGATTCAATTCAACAGGAAGTCTTAACTATCCTAAATATGTGTGTACCCAACATAGGAGCACCCAGATTCATAAAGCAAGTTCTTAGAGAACTTCAAAGAGACTCTACAATAATAGTGGGAGACTTCAACACCTCACTGATTGAATTAAACAGATCATTGAGGCAGCAAATTAACAATGATATTCAAGGACTGAACTCAGGACTTGATCAGTCTATTAACCTGACAGACCTCTACAGAAACAGAACTCTCCACCCCAAAGCAACATAATATATCCGGTTGGTGCAAAAGTAATTGCGGTTTTTGCCATTACTTTTAATGGCCTAATACATTTTTCTTATTGCCACATGGCACATAGTCTAAAATCCATCAGAGAAATGATATAAAACAACCCTCAGGAAATGCAAAAGAACTGAAATCTTACCAACCACTTTCTCAAACCACAGCACAATACAATTAGAAACCAAGACTAAGAAAATCACTCAATACCATACAATTACATGGAAATTAAATAACCTGCTACTGAGTAACTTTTGGGTAAATTGTGAAATTAAGGCAGAAATTAAGAAGTTCTTTGAAATTAATGAGAACAAAGATACAACATACCAGAATTTCTGGGACACAGCAAAGGCAGTGTTAAGAGGAAAATTACTAGCACTAAAAACCTGCATCAAAAAGTTAGAAAGATCTCAATTTAACAACCTAACATTACAACCAAAAGAATTAGAGAACGAAGAGCAAACCAACCCCAAAGCTAGCAGAAGATAAGAAAGAACAAATAGTAGAGCTAAACTGAAGGAAATTGAAACCTGAAAGACCATTCACAAGGTCAAAATTCAGTAGTTGGTTTTTTGAAAAAAGTAATAAAATAGATAGACTGCTAGCTATACTAATAAAGAAAATAAAGAAGTTCCAAATAAACACAATTAGAAATGACAAAGGGGATATTACCACTGACAATACAGAAATATGAATAACCATCAGAGAATATTATGAACACCTCTATGCACACAAACTAGAAAGTCTAAGAGAGATAGATAAATTCCTGGATACATACACCCTCCTATGCCAGAACCAGAAAGAAACTGAATTCCTGAACAGACCAAAAATGAGCTCTGAAATTGAATTAGTCATAGTGTACCAACCAAAAAAGCTCAGGACCAGACAGATTCACAGCCAAATTCTACCAGATGTACAAAGAAGAACTGGTACCATTCCTACTGTAAGTATTCCAAAAAGTTGAGGAAGAAGGACCTAAGCATTGACCTAAGGTAAGAATTGAGCACACATGTACATAAATATGGGAACAATAGACACTGTGGACTACTAGAGAGTGTGTATGTGGGGAGAGGGGGGCTAAAAGACCACCTATTGGGTACTATGATGATTGGGTACTTGTCACCAGGGTGACAAGATCCATACTCCAAACCTCAGCACCACACATATTCCTGTGTAACAAATCCGCACGTGTAACCTGTGTATCCAAATTAAAAGTTGAAATTTTTAAAAAAGAAAAAAGTTAACCCCAAGTTTCTCTAGTATATCTGTATTTCCCTTTTCAGTTAGGTTATAGCTAATAAGAAATCTTCCAGCTACACAAGAGAAATAATCCCAGCTCATTCAGGAGACAAGCCAATTATTCACATACATCTCCAAAACTTTTCATCATCCAAAATTAAAACTCTGTACCAATTAAATACCAACTTTTCATTCCTCCCTTTCTCCCGTTCCTGTTAACCATTATTCTAGTTTCCATTTCTATGAAATTGACCGTTCTAGGAACCTCAAATAAGTGGAATACACAGTACTTGTCCTCTTGTGTCAGGCTTCTTTCACTTAGCACATAAGCATCTTTTTAGACATTATTTCACTTGCATTGCACTCCTGTCCACAAGTTCTGTGAAGTCATCCTGCAATGTTAATTTGCATCTGTCCTTGTCTCTTAAAATTCCTATTATTTCAGGTCTTAATTCCTGTAAGAATTTCTTGGTTCACTGATTCTTCAATACTTTACTACCCATCTTTCTAACAGCTTTTTAAGTTTTATCTAGCTTCTTTCCTACATAAGAAAAAAATCTTCCAAAAATATGTTCTCACTTCAGAATCTTTGCTGGTGTCCCACTGACTCATAAAAAAGTTGTAACTCCTTAGCTGTGTATTCAAATTCCTTTACAGTGTGGATTTTACCTATATCTTCAGCCAAACGCATTTACTTCTTATGACAAGCTTTGCTTGATCAAGAATGTAAATTCTCTCACCCTGCAAAACTCCCTTGGTATTTTCTACCATTTCCTCCTCATCTTCTGTATTGTTATTTGTATATATCAAGCATGCTCAAAGCCTTCTCTTTTAAGATTGTCCAAGAAAGATCACTTTATCACATATAACTGCGTGGCAAATATTTTCTCTAGTAGATGTTCTTCCCCTTCACCGGCTTTGTATTATCAACCCTTCCAATGTTTGCCATGTTCTCCTACCTACACTTTGACTCTGAACCTCACACTGATAGCACCTGAGATGCTCAATAAACATTTTTTATTTCATTTTTTAACTTACTTTTTAAGTCCAGGGGTATATATGTGCAGGTTTGTTATATAGATAAACTCATATCACAGGGGTTTGTTTTACAGATTATTTTGTCACCCAGGTATTAAGCCTAGTAACCATTAGTTATTTTTCCTGATCCTTTTCCTCCTCCCACCCTCCACCCTCAGGTAGGCCCAGTGTCTGTTGTCCCCCCTCTATGTGCCCATGTGTTCTCATCATTTAGCTCCCACTTATAAGTGAGAACATGTGGTATTTAGTTTTCTGTTCCTCCATTAATTTGCTTAGGATTATGGCCTCTACATCTATCCATGTTGCTGCAAAGGATATGATTTCATTCTTTTTTATGGGTGCATAGTATTCCATGGTGTTTATGTACCACATTTTCTTTATACAGTCCTCTGTTAATGGACATCTAGTTTGATTCCATGTCTTTGCTATTGTGAAAGTGCTGTGATGAACATACACATGCATGTGTCCTTATGGTGGAATGATTTACATTCCTTTGGGTATATACCTAGTAATGGCATTGCTGGGTTGAATGGTAGTTCTGTTTTATGTTCTTTGAGAAATTACCAGACTGCTTTTCACTGTGGCTGGACTAACTTACAGTTCCACCCACAGTGTATAAGTGTTCCCTTTTCTCTGCAGCCTCATCAGCATCTGTCGTTTTTTCCACTTTTTGATAATAGCCATTCTTACTAGTGTGAGACGGTACCACTTTCATTCACCTCATTGTAGTTTTGAAAAGTTTTCTGAAATTCAAAATAGCTGGTAATACTTGCACACATTCTTGTATAGCAAGATTGTGTTGGAGTTTAGTAGAGATTCCATATCTGGTTCACTGATTCTTCAGTACTTTACTACCCATCTTACCTTATCCTTTTTCATTATCTGTTTGACCCATGAAAACATCTTAAATTAAGACTCCTGACATAAATAGTGTACAAACAAAAAATTAAGGACTCATAACTGAAGCAGGGACATAGGGCTTATTAATGGGATTAAGAAGTTCTTAAGCAAAGTTGAACTCTATTTTATCTCAATGGTAAAATGGACTCATGATATTTTCGTAGCTTGACCAGTAGAATTATTTCTCATTGCAGAAGAAAATAGGATTAAATGATTCACAAAGCTTTGTTTTGCTGTGTCTGTAGTGCCAAAGTGAGAAAATTTCAGGTTCATGTGTATTGGGCTAACAATCCAGAACATTTTGACAAAAAGCTTATTGTTAGGTTCTCAGTGATTTACCACAGCAGCCTTCCAATGAAGGAAATCCGTTTAAGTAAGGTGGTCTACATGGGTTGTGCTCCATGAGAGAGTTAGATCTGACTTTATCACACAAGGCTAGAGATAGAGAAAGCATCAATCCTTTCAGGGCACTTCAGAATATATGCTCTGAAGGCAATTGCACAAAAAAGGCCATGTCACAATTTTTTTTTTCTATTGGACACTGATCACTCGTTGTGAATTGGCATTTCATGTGTTACACATCTCGGTCCAATTGCTTCAAAAGTTGGAGACACTTTTTTAGAGAAAGAAAGAAAAGGGGAGGTGTGGATGCTGGAAACATATACACAATGATTGGGTGTGCTTAGACACTTTCCTCCTGAAAAGGCAGTAAATATGCTTAGCTTATTTTATGGCCAGGGTCATTTTATGCTTGTGTAACTCCATTTTTTGAATACCCCTTCTCACGCAATCCCACTCCATTCCACAGTAGCCAGGTGGTGCTGCTGGTAATGATGTTGCTGCTTCAAGCAGGACAGTTTGGCTCCTGCATTTGTAGCAGTATCAGATGTTTTGCCTTCCAGAGTAGGGAATTATGTGGGATCAGGTATCACTCCAACATTTTATCTGTGTTGTCTGCATTTGGAAATATATCTCGAAGTTTGGATCCCCATTTGAATGTGTGCTGTAAATTTAAGTGAACACTGTTTTACAGTTTCCTTTTGAATGATTGGAACCACTATACTGCATTTTCTTATCTGATTGTCCTTCTTATGCCTCACAAAATTCCCTAAAAAATATAATATGAAGAAGGAAAAATATATATACCAGAATTATGCCTTAAGGTAAAAGATTATAAAACTGTTTATGTGCCTCCCATCCAATGATGTTAGCCTATTACGCTGGTTTAGAATTGAAAATAAATGCTTGATGCCATCTAGGTTGCTTGTGCATTTTAATTTCAAGGTGACATATTCAAATTATCTTTCTCAGAACTCTGCCAAAGTGTCACCTGTAACTCATACCTAGACTGGAATTTCCATCTCTATTGCTTCAATCCTATGGAATAGACAATCATGCCTTGAACAGCTAGCATCTTCCCTTGTATTTTGCTCTCATGCACTATAGAGAAAAAATGCACCTTATGGGGAAATCCATTGCACTGTCTTTGTTGATACTCTTAATCTGTGAACTAAAAAGTTTAATAACTAGGGTACAGCAGTAGCAAACAGTTGATTTGTGGCCTTCATAAGACTGTGGATGGATCTGCACTTTCCCAGTTGCATGCATGTTAACCTAGATTATTCCTCGTTTCCAGCATGAGGACAGCAGAATGCTTTTGTGCTACTCCTTTCCTTTCATTTCTCTTCAAAGGGATTTGTTTTCATTTTCTGTCCTTACATCATTTGATGTTCTCTTGGGCTTGGCAGTCCTCTTTGTGAGAACAACTTTCTAGGGCTTTCTCATTCACACAACCTTTTAGTTTTTCAGAGATTAGACAACTATAGCCCATGGGCCAAATATGACCTACCACCTGTGTTTATAAACAAAGTTTTATTGAAACACAGTCATATTTGTTTTTACTGCCTATGACTGCTTTTGCTCTACCATGACAGAGTTTAGCAGACTTGAGTAATTAATAATGCCAGAGTTGCTACAGACCAAATGTCTCATGAAGCCTAAAGCATTTACTATGTGGTCCTTTGCAGAAAGCATTTGCCAGCCACTGAACTATGCATTCACTGAAAACACATTTATTAAATGTGAAGATTTTACTGTGTGCTGGATGCTATAGATCTAAGTATAAAGGACATAATCCTTTCTTGAGTTCAAAGACTGTCTTGTGGGAGAGACAGACACATCAGCAATAGCTTAACTATAGAATATAATAAATGCCTCAAAAGTGAATTTAGTAGACACTTAATGAGTATAGGATAGAAAACATCCAACTCTCTGCTGGAGGGCCAGGAGAGGTGGTTTAGAAGAGGGTTTCATGAAGAGGCAGTCTCCACATTATTGATTTGCAAGACAAAAAGAAGTTCTTTTAGTAGAAAGTGAGAGCCCTAGGCCACATTCCGGGCAAAGGAGCAACATGAACAAAGTCACACACAAAGGAGCAACTTCTTTGGGAAATAGCAGATAGTCCAGTTTGGCTTTAGCAAGGTAAGGTGGGGAATTGATAGGACTTGGAAAAGGTAGGCAGGTACAGATTCCGAAGAACTGACAGCAGTTAAGAAACTTGCATTATATAGAATTAATGGAGTTTTTAAAATGATATAGTGGAGAAGAGAGGGAAGAGGAATAAAACTTTGGTTTGCTTTGCTTGTATACTTACAGCAACTTCCCCGAACACTAACCTTTCTATCTCTAGCAATAATCTACTTGCTTGGGAATACTCTTCTCTTTAAGGAAGGCAGGAGAGGAATAAAATCTCTGTTCAGGTGAAATTACTATTATCAATGTGGCATGGATTTTTGTGGTGGGGGAGCTGGGGAAGCATCTTATTTTTTTTTTTTTTCAGTCTTTGTTCCAGGAAGAAGCCAAGTATTAACTCTCAGTAAGCCCATCAAGGACTTTGTGCATGGTAAGTAGAAAAATCCCGACAATTCTCCGTGATTATTTCAAGAGGAAAAAGGACTATTCATTGGAGGTATTCGATCAAGTGGAAAGAATTATCCTTATATCCATTACCTGTTTTCCCAGTATCTGACAGAGATGTTTGATACTTATAATAAATTGGTCTTCATATGGCAATAGGAATTAAGCAAAGTGAATTAAAAGAATAGCTTGCTCTTTGCCATGAAAACTAGCCTGTTTAATTGAAATATATATTAATTAGTAGATACCACTAATGAAGATTAACATAGCCAGTCAATTTATTTTCCTTTCCATCAGAAATGATGTTTTTAAACTTCTTAGTGTGGTATTTATCTTTGTTCAACTTCAAATCCCTCTTGTCTTCTTTGAAGTCTCACAGAAAAGTGTTGCTATCACACTTCAGAGCTCAGAAACATTCTTCCAAATCCCTATCAATTGGGTTATCCAAAGGGTAACAATAACTAACATTTGCATAAGACTTTCAACATAGAAAGCATCTTTAACATAGACTGTCTCATTTGCCT
Organism: Pongo abelii; assembly: GCF_028885655.2. NCBI lineage: Eukaryota > Metazoa > Chordata > Mammalia > Primates > Hominidae > Pongo > Pongo abelii. The sequence goes on along the minus strand of NC_085928.1, from coordinate 134,240,058 downwards.
TCAAAAACTTGTAAGGTAGATGCTATCCTTATCATCTCACAGGTTGGAAATGGAGATTTTTTGAAGTTAATGGTTTCCCTCAAGATCTCAAATAAGTGGCATAGTTCAGAATCAAAACACAGACTTCAGAGTCTGTGCTTTTAAAATTCTCCTGGACTGATTTATCTTTTCCTGAAGTAATGTACAGATGTAACTAACAGTGTTGGAAGCAATAGTTGCTTGCCATCAAAACCAGTCAAAAGGGAAGGATAGGCTTCTCAGATAATGCAGTGTTGATGACTTGTACTCAGGCAGAAGAGAGTCACTGCCAAGATTTTTTCCCCTTTATGACTGCAATAAACTTTTGAAGGCCAAGCACGGTCCACATTCAGAGAGTGCACAGATTTTAACCCAAGGTCGAAATTCAAACTCACATATTTAATTATCTCTCTCTTTTTGGATGCTGGTTTCTGTCTCTATACTTGCAAGGTTTCAGATCCCCTGTGTATTTCTTTATTTACATTAAATTGCATTTCACTTAAGTTAAGTTGCATTTAACTCAAGTAACATCTTCTGAGCACCTATATGTTGTAAAACTAAAACAAAAAACACTCTGCAGAGTTGTTTGAGCTCTTTTTGGTTGTTAATTTTCTTCCATTCTGTGGGTTATCTCTTCACTTTGTTGATTGTTTCCTTTGTTGTGCTGCAGTGTTTTAACTTGATGTGATATGTACGAAGTTCTGATTAATTCTTCATAGAATTCTTGGTGCTTCATTAAATAAAGATCTTGAAGCGACAGGCTTGCTTAGCCCAATCACCTACCACAGGATATTTATCTACTGGTCTGTTCAGGTTTTGGATTTCTTCATGATTTAATTTTGTTATGTTGTATGTGTCTAGGAATTTGTCCTTTTGTTGTAGATTTTCCAATTTGTTGGCGTATAGTTGCTCATAGTTACCACTAATGATCCTTTGAATTTCTGTAATGTCTCGTTAACATTTCTGATTTTATTTATTTTGGTCTTCCTTCTCTTTTTCTTTACTTGATTGACTGAATGCTGGTCAATTTTGATTATCATTTCAAGATCCCAATTTTTTGATCATTGATCTTTTGTATCATTTTCCTCTTTTCAAATTCACTGATTTGCACTGATGTTTATTATTTTTTCCTACTAAATTTGGGTTCAGTTTGCTCTTGCTTTTCTAGTCCTTGAAGATGCATCATTAACTTGTTTTTTGAAGTTTTTCTTTTGTTTTGGTGTAGGGATTTATAACTATAAATTTCCCTCTTAGTACTGCTTTCACTGTATCCCACAGGTTTTGGTATGTTGTATTTCCATTATCATTTGTTTCATGAAATTTTTTGATTTTGTTCTCAATTTTTTAAATTTACCCAGTTGTTATTCAGGAGTATATTGTTTAATTTCCATGTGTTTGTATATTTTCCAAAGTTCCTCTTGTTATTGATTTCTAGTTTTATTCCATTGTGGTCAGAGAAGATGCTTTATATTATTTCAATTATTGAATGTTTTAAGACTTGTTATTGTGCCTTAACATATGGTATAACCTTAAGAACAAGCCATGTGCTGAGGAGAAGAATGTGTATTCTGCAACCATTGGATAAAACATTCTGTCAATATCTGTTAGGCCCATTTGGTCTATAGTGCAGACAAAGTCTGATGTTTCTTTGTTTATTTTCTGTCTGGAAGAACAGAAAGTAGGGTACTTAAGTCTCTGGCTGTTATTGTTTTGGGGTGTATCTCTCTCTTTAGTGCTAATAATATTTGCTTTATATATCTTAGTGCTCCAGTGTTTTGTGCATGTATATTTACAATTGTTAAATCCTCTGGCTGAATTGACTCCTTTATCATTATATAGTGACCTTCTTTGTCTCTTGTTACAGTTTTTGTCTTGAAATCTATTTTGTCTGACACGAGTGTAACTAATTCTGTGCTTCTTTGGTTTCCATTTGCATGGAATAACTTTTTCCATCCATTTACTTTCAGTTTATGTATGTCTTTGTAGGTGAAGTATGTTTCTTTTAAGCAACAGATCATTTGATCTTGTTTTTTTAAAATCCACTTAGCTACTCCATGGCTTTTGATTGGAGAGTTTAGTCCACTTACATTCAATGTTATTATAGATAAGTAATGACATACTTGTGCCATTTTCTTATTTGTTTTCTGGTTGTTTTGTGGTCTTTCTTCTTTCCTGTCTTCCTTTTAGTGATGGTGATTTTCTCTAATGGTATTATTTAATTTATTGCTTTTTAATTTTTGTGTATCCATTGTATGCTTCTTGATATAAGGTTACCATGAGTCTTGCAAACACTATCTTATAACCCATTATTTTAAGCTTAAAGCAACACTATTTGAATAAACAAACAGAAAAGCAAAAATAAAACTAATAGCAACTGTACATGTCAGCTTCATCCTCCTACTTTTTAACTTTCGGTTTTTCTATTTATATCTTATTGTACTATGTCTTGAAAAGTTTCTGTAGATATTACTTTTGATGGGTTAATCATTTATTCTTTCTGCTTAAGATTAGTTTACACACCATAATTACAGTGTTATACTATTCTATGTTTTTCTGTGGGCTTAATATTCTAGGGACTTGTGTACCTTCAGATGATTTCTTCTTGCTCATTAACATCCTTTTCTTTCAGATTAAAGAGCTCCTTTAGCATTTCTTGTAGGACAAGTCTAGTGATGAAATCTCTCAGCTTTTGTTTACCTGAGAAGGTCTTTATTTCTCCTTCATGATTAAAGGATATTTTCACCAGGTATACTATTCTAGGATAAAAATGTTTTTTCTTTAGTATTTTAAATGTGTCATGCCTCTCAATTTTGCCTATCAATTTTCCACTAAAAAGTCTACTGCTGAATAGAGCTCCATTGTATGTTATTTGTTTGTTTTCCCTTGCCACTTTTAGGATCCTTTCTTTATACTTGACCTTTGGGAGTTTGATTCTTAAATGACTTCAGGTTTCCTTTGGGTTAAATCTTCATGTCTATTACCTTCTTGTAGTTGAACACTGATATCTTTCTCTAGGTTTGGGAAGTTCTCTGATATTATCCCTTTGAATAAATTTTCTACCTGCATCTCTCTGTCTTTCTCCTCTTTAAAGCCAATAACTCTTACATTAACTGAGCCAGCAAGTCTTAGTGCCCAAGGCCAATGGCATACTCCCTGGGTACTGCTGCTTTTTATTCAGGGCCCAAAGCTCTTTAGTCAGCAGGTGATAAATCCTGGCCCTTTTGAGATTGTTTTTTATTCTTTTTTTTTTTGTATTCTCTGTGTATTTTCAAGTAGCCTGTCTTCAAGCTCACTAGTTTTTTCTTCTGCTTGATCAATCTGCTATTAAGATACTCTGATGCATTCTTCAGGGTGTCAATTGCATTTTTCAACTCTAGAGTTTTTGCTTGATTCTTTTAAATTATTTCAGTCTCTTTGTTAAATCTACCTAATAGAAATCTGAATTCCTTCTTTGTGTTATCTTAAATTTCTTTGATTTCCATGAAAACACCTATTTTGAATTATCTGTCTGAAAGGTCACATATCTCTGTTTCTCCAGGATTGGTCCTTGGTGCTTTATTTAGTTTATTTGGTGAGGTCATGTTTTCCTGGATTGTCTTGATGGTTGGTGCCTGGGCATTGAAGAGTTAGGTATTTATTGTAGTCTTTGTAATCTGTTTTTTATTTTATTTTATTTTATTTATTTATTTATTTATTTATTTTGTGCCCATCTTTCTTGGGAGGGCTTTCCACGTAGTCAAAGGGACTTGGACCCCAAACCCAACAATACTATAGTTTTTGCAGATTTGTAGAAGTACTGCTTTGGTGGTCTTGAATAAGATCTGGAAGAATTCTCTGGATTACCAAGCAAAGACTCTTTTTCTTTTCCCTTACTTTCTCCCAAACAAACTGAGCCTCTCTCTCTGTGCCAAGTCACCTGGAACTGGATGGGGGGTGGTGATGAAAACACCCCTGTGGCCATCACCACTGGGACTGTGCTGGGTCAGACCTGAAGCCGGGACAGCACTGGGTCTTCCCCAAGGCCTTTCTCTTCAGGGTGGAAAGATTCCCTGGCCTTGGACATGTCCAGAGATGCTGTTTGGGAGCCAGGGATTGATTAGAGTCAAAGACCTTAGCAATTTACCTGACATTTTATTCTGCTGAAGCTAAACTGGCACTCAAACCACAATACAGAGTTCTTCTTGCTTCCCTCCAAACTCTTTTCCCCCGCCCTATTTTTACAGGAGACTCTCCCTGTGGCCGCCACCACCACTGGCCCATGGGAGGTTCTGCCGGGCCACCACCAATGTTCACTTAAAGCCCAGGGCACTTCATTCTGCTTGTGGTGAATGCTGCCATGTCTGAGATTCACCCTTTAGGACAGTGGGTTCCCCTTTTGCCCAGGGCAGGTCCAGAAATTTACAGTAGTCCAGGCCTGGACTTGGGTACCCCAAGGGACTGCTTGTTGTTCTACTCCACTGGCCAAGCTGTTACCTACATTGCAATACAAAGTCCTCTTTACTTTTTCATTGGCTTTTTTTTTTTTTTTTTTCAAATAGAAGCTGTCTTTTACCATAGTCACCACAGGTGGAAATGTGGTGGGTCATACCTGAAGTCATCATGTGTCAGTGCCCAAGGCTCATTGCATACTCCCTGGATATTGCTGTATTTTATTCAGGACCTAAAGCTCTTTAGTCAGTAGGTGATGAATCCTGCCAGGACTGGGCTCTTCTCTTCAAGGCACTGAGTTCCTATTTTGCCCAGAATTTGTCTAGAAATGTCTTTTGGAAGCTCAGGCCTGGAATGAAGGCCTCATAATTCTGCCCGGTACTCTATCCTATTGTGGCTGAGCTGGTATCCAACATTCAAGAAAAATTCCTCTTTACTTTTCATTCTACTCTCCTTAACTAGGAAAAAGGAGTCACTTTTATTGCTATGAGCTGCACTGTCTGGGGTTGGGGGAGAGATGGTGCAAGCACTCCCTTAGCTGTCCCAGCTGGTGTCTCCCTAGATTACATGCCACCCTAGTCCATGTGCTCTAAGCGCCGCTTAGGAGTTGCCTAGGAATTACAGTCTTTGTGTCCTAGACTGCCTTTTAAGCTTACTTAGGATTGCAGAGCTCTTCAGCCCCCAGTAATAAGGCTGCTGAGAAACTCAAGTTCTGACTGCTGGGATGGGGTGCTTTCCCCCTTGGTATGGCTGGTCCAAATCCTCTCTCCACATGCAGGTGCTGGCTGAACCTGGCATGACTTTTTTCTCTGCTGTGACAGGGAAGCACTGGGTTTAATGTAAAATACCCCAGTTTCTGTGCTCTCCCTTCCCAAAGTACACAGATTCTATTTCTGTGTCACATGGTGGATGCTGAGGGCTGTGGGAGGGGTGGCATCAGTGATTAAAGACTGTCTCTGCTGTCCTCCTCAGTGTCTCTTTCAGGGATATGAATTTAAAACCAGGGAGTAGGATTGTTCACCTGATTTGTGGTTCTTGTGATAGTGCTTTTCTGTGTTCAGATAGTTGTTAAAAATTTGGTGGTCTGTAGGCTTCTACCCAACCACCTTGCTCCACCCTCATGAGCTTTTTAGAAAAATGCCATGTTAGCTGCCATTCCTGATCCTGGACTCTTCAGGATAATCTTGACCTGCTACAGTTCACATTTCCATGTAACCGTGTCAGTGATGATACACTTGAAGAGACTTGCTGCAGGTTTGGTACTGATAGCTGCCATCAAAGTGAATCTTTTCATATGATTTAGGGGTCATGTGTGTGAAGAGTCTTATTAAAAATTACCTTAAAGGTCTAAGGGGCATTCTTTGGCTTTGGGAAAGAAGGATACGGCTCTGGAAAGGATAAAAATGAAAATGGTCTGTCTCATATGTTCCTCTTTCATCTTTCAATCCTGACTTTCTAGTTCAGAGGTTTCCAAATACCCATTTATAAACCAAAGTTGATTTGTAACCATATTATTCACATTTTGGTGAGATAAGAAAAATGTGTTTATAAATTTCTTTTAGGGAACTATGGTGATGATTAATGATAATCTGGAAAGAAAATAATTGCTTGTCAAAATAAAGTTTTACAATCTTCTGTATAGTCATTAAAACTTTTGTGGGACTTTTCCTGGTTCATTACATACAACTGTTTGGGCACTGCTACCATAGTTCACCAGAATTTAGACTCACTGAATTGGACAATTATCTCTGCCCTATGGTCCAGGGTCTAGACAGATGCTAATAGCAATTTTCCAGCCTAGTAGATTTCATTTTTTTCTTTTTTTATGTGTAAATTTCAACTTATATATTTTAGATTCAGTGGGTATATGTGCAGGTTTGTTACATGGGTAAAAAATGTTACCTATGATGCTGAGGTTTGGGGTACAGATGATTGTGTCACTCAAGTAGTAAGCATAGTTTCCAATAGGTAGTTTTTCAGCCCTCCTCCCACTCCTTTTCTCTCTCCTCTAGTTTTCTCTAGTGTCTATTGCTCCCACCTTCATGTCTGTGTGTACCCAAGGTTTAGCTCCCACTTATAAGTGAGAACACACAGTATTTGGTTTTCTGTTTCTGCATTAATTCACTTAGAATAATGGCCTCCAGCTGCTTCCATGTTGTTGCAAAAGACACAATTACATCATTATTTTTACAACTTTTATAAACATGTTTTATTTGTTTTTCTTATACCATCAGAACTGAAACTACTGACTATCATTTCCCTCTATCAGAAAAATCAACATAAAACACATACTGATGCTTCTTTTAAAAAATAGCAATTTAAAAGGTAGTAGCAACAGGCATTTGATATCTTTTCCTTCTAAAAAAACATTCAAGCTTAGGACAACATGGCACCAAGAGTGTTATGATTATTCGTTAGAGATTTTCATCAGTCCCTGTACCAGTTTACATGACAATACAGCAAGATTCAAGGATTAATGACAGACAACATATGTGTCATAAGGAATAATACATAGTACCAATCCTTAAAAAAGTCATTGTCTCAGTGTAACTGTTAAGTGTTCAAAAAGACATCTAAGCACAGCAGCAGCCATCCAGATTAGATCCCATATTTGTTGCATATCTTTCAGAAACTGCCAATCAAAGCCGAGTTTTGCATTTTGGCTTTGTGCTACATAGAATCAGTTGCTACTCAGTGTTTAGCTTCCACTTATAAGTGATAATATGTAGTACTTGAATTTCTTTTCCTGTATGAATTCTCTTAGGGTAATGGCCTCTAGCTCTATCCATGTTGCTGCAAAGGACATGATTTCATTCTTTTTAATGACTGCATAGTATCCCAGGGTGTATGTTTACCACATTTTTCTTTTTTTTTCTTATTTTTATTTCAATAGTTTTTTTGGAACAGTTGGTTTTTGGTTACATAAATAAGTTCTTTAGTGGTAATTCTGAGATTTTGGTGCACTCATCACCTGAACAGTGTACACTGTACCCAATGTGTAGTCTTTTGTCCCTCACCCCTCTCTCAAACTTCCCCCAGAGTCCCCAGACTCAATTATATCGTTCTTATGCCTTTGCATCCTCATAGCTTAGCTCTCACTTATACTTGAGAACATACAATATTTGGTTTTCCAATCCTGAGAGTTACTTCACTTAGAATAATGGTCTCCAACTCCATCCAGGTTGCTGTAAAATGCCATTATTTTATTCCTTTTATGGCTGAATAGTATTCCATTCTGTCTCTTCACCACATCTTTATATGCTTGTTGGTTGATGGGCATTTAGGCTGGCTCCATATTTTTGCAGTTGTGAATTGTGCTGCCATAAACATGTGTGCAAGTGTCTTTTTCATGTAATTACTTCTTTTCTTCTGGGTAGATACCCAGTAATGGGAGTGATGGATCAAATGATAGTTCTACTTTTAGTTCTTTAAAGAATCTCCACACTGTTTTCCATAGTGGTTGTACAAATTTATATACCCAGCAGCAGTGTAAAAGTGTTTCATTTTCACCACATCCATGCCAACACCTATTTTTTTTTTTAATTTTTAAATTATGGCTATTCTTGGAGTAGTAAGATGGTGGTATCTCACTGTGGCTTTAATTTGATTTCTCTGGTCATTAGTGATGAACACTTTTTCATGTTTTTTGGCCATTTGTATATCTTTCTTTGAGAATTTTCTATTCATGTTCTTTGCCCACTGTTTGATGGGATTATTTGTTTTTTCTTGCTGATTTGTTTGAATTCCTTATAGATTCTGCATATTAGTCTTTTGTTGGATGCATAGTTTTCGAAGATTTTTTTCTCACTCTCTGGGGTGTCTGTTTAATTTGCTGATTTATTTCTTTTGCTGTGCAGAAGCTTTTTAGTTTAATTACATACCATCTATTTATCTTTGTTTTTGTTGTATTTGCTTTTGGGTTCTTGGTCATAAACTCTTTGCCTAAGCCATTGTCAAGAAGGGCTTTTATGATGTTATCTTGTAGAACTATTATGGTTTCAGGTCTTAGATTTAAGTCTTTGATTCATCTTGAGTTGACTTTTGTATAAAAATCTACACGTGGCTTGCCACTTATCCAAACAGCACCATTTGTTGAAAAGTGTGTCCTATCCCCACTTCATGTTTCTGTTTGCTTTGTTAAATATCAGTTGGCTGTAAGTATTTGGCCATATTTCTGGGTTCTCTATTCTATTCCATTGGTCTACATGCCTATTTTTATACCAGTACCATGTTGTTTTGGTAATAATAGCCTTGTAGTATAGTTTGAAGCCAGGTAATGAGATGTCTCCATTCATTTTCTTTTTGCTTAGTCTTGCTTTGGCGATGTGGGCACCTTTTTGGTTCCATATGAATTTTAGGATTGTTTTTTCTAGTTCTGTGAAGAGTTATGGTAATTTTATGGGAATTGTATTGAATCTGTAGGTTGCTTTTGGCAATATGATTATTTTCACAATATTGATTCTACCCATCCATGAGCATGAGATGTGTTTCCATTTGTTTGTGTCATTGGTGCCTTCTTTCAGCAGTGGTTTGTAGTTTTCCTTGTAGAGATTTTTCACATCATTGGCTAGGTATATTCCTAAGTATTTTATGTTTTTTGTAGCTGTTGTAAAAGGGATTGAATTCTTGATTTGTTTCTCAGCTTGGCCGTTGGTGATGTATAGCAGTGCTACTGATTTGTATACATTGATTTTGTATCTTGAAACTTTACTGAATTCATTTATCAGATCTAGGAGCTTTTTGGATGAGTCTTTAGGGTTTTTTAGGTATACTGTCATATCATCTGGGAACAGTGACAGTTTGACTTCCTTTTTAGTGATTTGGATGCCCTTTATTTCTTTCTCTTGTCTGATTGCCCTGGCTAGGTATTCCAGTCCTATGTTGAATAGAAGCTGTAAAACTGGGGATCCTTGTCTTATTCCTGTTCTCAGGGAGAATACTTTCAACTTTTCCCCATTCGGTGTTATGCTGGCTGTGGGTTTGTCATAGATGGCTTCTATTACCTTGAGGTGTGTCCCTTCTATGCCAGTTTTGCTGAGGGTTATAATCATAAAGGGATGCTGGATATTGTCCAATGCTTTTTCTGCATCTATTTAGATAGTCATATGATTTTTGTTTTTAATTCTGTTTATGTGATATATCACATTTATTGACTTGTGTGTGGTAAACCATCCCTGCATCCCTGGTTAAAAAAAAAAAAACTCACTTGATTGTGGTGGATTATCTTTTTGATATGCTGTTGGATTTGGTTAGCCAGTATTTTGTTAAGGATTTTTGCATATATGTTCATCAGGAATATTGGTCTGTAGTTTTCTGTTTGTTATGTCCTTTCCTGGTTTTGGTATTAGGGTAATACTGGCTTCATTTCAGCCATTTTAAATTTAGGGAGAATTCCCTCTTTCTCTATCTTTTGGAATTATTTCAGTAGGATTGGTACCAATTCTGTGAATGTCTGATAGAATTCAGGTATGAATCTGCCTGGTCCTGGACTTTTTATTGTAGTTGTTGGCAGTTTTAAAATTACCATTTCAATCTTGCTACTTGTTGGTCTCTTCAGAGTTTCTGTTTCTTCCTGATTTAATCTAGGAGGGTTGTATATTTCCAGTAATTTGTCCATCACCTCTAGATTTTCTAGTTTGTGTGTGTAAAGGTGTTCATGGTAACGTTGAATGATCTTTTGTATTTTTGTGTTATCAGTTGTAGTATCTTCTGTTTCATTTCTAATTGAGCTTATTTGGATCTTCTCTCTTCTTTTATTGGTTAATCTCACTAATAGTCTATCAATTTTGTTTATCTTTTCAAAGAACAAGCTTTTTGTTTTACTTACCTTTTTTTGTTTCGATTTCATTGATCTCTGCTCTGATCTTTGTTATTTCTTTTCTTCTGCTGGGTTTGAGTTTGGTTTGTTCTTGTTTCTCTAATTCCTTGAGGTGTGTGTGACCTTAGATTGTCTATTTGTGCTCTTTCAGACTTTTGAACATAGAAATTTAATGCTATGAACTTTCCTCTTAGCAGTGCTTTTGCTGTATTCCAGAGGTTTTCATAAGTTGGGTAACTATTATCGTTCAGCTCAAATAAATTTTTAACCTTTGTATTCATTCGATTGTTGACCCAAAGATCAATCCAGGGCAGATTATTTAATTTCCATGTATTTATATAGTTTTCAGGGTTCCTTTTGGGGTTAAGAGGATACTTGATATAATTTTGATTTTCTAACATTTATTGAGATTCATTTTATGGTCTATCATATTGTCTATCTTGGAGAATGTTCCATGTGCTGATGAAAAGAATGTATATTCTGCAGTTGTTGGGTAGAATGTTCTGTAAAGTATCTGTTAAGTCCACTTGTTCTAGGGTATAGTTTTAAGTCCTTTATTTCTTTGTTGGCTTTCTGTCTTTATGACCTGTCTATGGCTGTCAGTGGAGTATTGAAGTCCCCCACTATTATTGTGTTGCCATCTATATCATTTCTTGGGTCTAGTAGTAATTGTTTTATAAATTTGTGAGCTCCAGTATTAAGCACATATATATATTTAGTATGGTGATATTTTCCCATTGGACTAATCCTTTTATTATTGTATAATGTTCCTCTTTGTCTTTTTGAGATGTTGTTTCTTTAAAGTCTGTTTTGTCTGTTATAATAATAACTACTCCTGGTCACTTTTGGTTTCCATTTGTCTGGAATATCTTTTTGCATTCCTTTACCTTAAGTTTTGAGTCCTTATGTGTTAGGTGAGTCACTTGGAGACAGCAGATAGTTGGTTGGAAAATTTTTATCTATTCTGACATTCTGTATCTTTCAAGTGGAGCATTTAGGGCATTTGCATTCAATGTTATATTGAGATGTGAGGTACTGTTGTATTCATCATGCTAGTTGTTGCCTAATACCTTGTTTTTTTTATTGTGTTAGTGTTGTATAAGCTCTGTAACATTTATGCTTTAAAAATATTCTATTTGTTTTTTGATATTTTGTTTCAAGATTTAGAACTCCTTTTAACATTTCTTGTAGTGCCAGGTTAGTAGTGGCAAATTCTCTCAGTATTTGTTTGTCTGTAAAAGACTTTGTCCTTTATTTATGAAGTTTTGTTTTGCTGAATACAAAATTATTGGCTGACAATTATTTTGTTTCATTAGGCTAAAGATGGAACACCCATCTCTTCTGGCTTGCAAGGTTTCTTGTGAGAAATCTGATGTTAATTTGATTGGGTTTCCTTTACAGGTTATCTAATGCCTTTGTCTCACAGCTCTTGAGATTCTTTCTTTCGTCTTGACTATAGATAACCTGATGACTACATACTTAGGTGATGATCTTTTTGCGATGAATTTCTCAGGTGTTCTTTGAGCTTCTTGTATTTGGATGTCTAGATTTCTAGCAAGGCCATGGAATTTTTCCTCAATTATTCCCTGAAATAAGTTTTCCAAACTTTTTGATTTCCTCTTCCTCAGGAACACCAATTATTCTAAAGTTTGGCCATTTAACATAATCACAAATTCTTGGGGACTTTGTTCATTTCTTAAAATTCTTTTTTCTTTGTCTTTGGGTTAGTTTGAATGCCTTATCTTCAAGCTTTGAAGTTTTTTCTTCTACTTGTTTTAGTCTATTGATGTAACTTTCCACTACATTTTGTATTTCTCTAAGTTTGTCCTTCATTTCGAGAAGTTGTGATTAGTTTTTCTTTATGATATATATTTCTCTGGAGAATTTTTTATCCATATCCTGTATTTTTTTTTCAAAATTTAAGTTGGTTTTCACTTTTCTCTGGTATCTTTTTGAGTAGCTTAATAATCAGCATCTTAAATTCTTCATCTTGCAATTCAGAGATTTCTTCTTGGTTTGGATCCATTGATGGGGAGCTGGTGTGATCTTTTTGAGGAGTGTTATAGAATGCTGTTTGGTCATATTATCATAATTACTTTTCTGGTTTCTTCTCAGTAGGGTAGCGTATTTCAGTGGAAAAGTCTGAAATACAAGGCCTACTGTTCAGATTCTCTGGTCTCATGGAGTGATCCCTTCATGTGGTGCTCTTTCCCTTCCCCTAGGAATGAGTCTTCCTGAGAGCTGGACTGCAGTGATTGTTATTGCTCTTCTGGATCTAGCCACCTAGTGGGGCTAACAGGCTCCAGGCTGGTGCTGGGGAATGTCTGCAAAGTCCTGTGATGTGGTCCAACTTCAGGTGCCCCAGCCATGGATACCAGCACCTGCTCCGGTGGAGGTTGCAGGGGAGTGAAATAGATTCTCTTAGAGTGCTTGGTTGTAGATATTTTTAGTGTGCTGGCTTTCTCAGTGTCGGTTATGCTAGCAGTGAAGCTGTCATGCAGACACACTCAGGACCCCTGTTAGCCAGGATGCTGCAGGCATTAGAATTAGGTATTGTCTTCTCCTTCCTGGTATCAGGGTTATTCTGTCATGAGTTGCTGTAATGATCTGAGTTGGTTGGCCTTCAGCCAGGAGGTGGCACTTTCAAGAGAGCACCAGCTGTGTGGTAGTAGTAGGGGGACCAAAGCTTGCCCTAAATTAGTCAGTGTAAGTATTTTAGTTTCTAAGGCAGTGGGTGGGGTCATAGAACTCCCAAGAGTTTTTATCTTTTGAGTTTGACTATGAGAGTATATAGAGAAGTACCATCAGGTGGGGGAAGGTTAGGTGTGTCTGGGCTCAGGCTCTCCTTAGGTGGGGCTTGCCATGGCTACTGTGGGGGCGAGAGGGTGGTTTTTGGGCCGATGGGGTTATGGTCCAGAGGGGATCTTGGCTGCCTCTGCTTTGTCAATATAGTTCACCAGGGAAATAGAGGACAGCCAATAGCGAGAGGCCTCACCCAGCTCCCATGTGGTTGATGAGTCCAGTCTTGCTCCTGCAGTGCCCTGCTCAGACCTTGCCCCAGGCTGTGAGCTTCCCCACTGAGAAAGCAAGTCTGGCTTTTGGACCTCACCCCTCCCTGCCTGCCCACTTCATTGGCAGCAGCTGCTGGACTTGTATTTGCGGTAGCTCCTGCTCATCTCCCAGACTCTACAAAGGAAAATCATGCCCAGTCAAAACCACTACCAATTTCAGTTGGAAGCTTCCTTCACCCTGAGACCTCTCCCCTATTCCTCTGGCTATCTTCCCCTAGGGACCCTGTGAGATGTAGTCAAGGATGGCTTCTCTGGACGACCTGGAGACTGGGAGTGCCTGCAAGGAACTTCCCACTGCTGCTTCTACTTTTATATTTTGTATTTTGCATAACTCTTTAAATCTATTTCAGCTCTAAGTCAGGCGAAATCCTTCCCCATGATCTGTGTTTTCAGATTCCCCAGTGGGTATGTGTGTTTGGAAGCAAGTTTTTCCTTTCTCACACTTTGGGAACTCACAGTTTTTTGCTTGTCTTGTGGCATTTGCAGTGGCATGCTGCTGCTTTCAAAGGATCTGTGAATTATTTTCGTTTATTCGGTACCTTCCTGCAGTGGTTCTTGGAGCAAAAGATCACAGTATGAGTTTCCACACACTATTCTGTCTGTCCAAGTGGGAGCTGCACATTAGCTCTATCTCCTATCCACCATCTTGTCCCCTTAATCACATTTTCTTTATCTAGTTCACTGTTAATGGATATCTAGGTTGATTCCATATATTTGCTATTTTGAACAGTGCTGTGATGAACATACGTGTTAATGTGTCTTCATGGTTTCTTGTATAGTGTCCTTTGCTGTGTAGAAGATTTAGTTTAATTAGTTTCCACTTGTCACTTTTTGTTTTTGTTGCATTTGATTTTGGAGTCTTCATTATGGCAGATAATACAGGGTTTTCTAGGTATAGTATCATGTTGTCTGCTAAAAGAGATAATTTGACTTTCTCTCTTCTTATTTGGATGCCTTTTATTTCTTTATCTTGCCTGATTCCTTGGGCTAGGACACTCTGTACTATTCTGAATAGGAGTGGTGAGAGTGGGCATCCTTGTCTTTTTTCAGTTCTCAAAAGAATGCTTCCAGCTTTTATCCATTAAATATGATGTTGGCTGTGGGTTTGTCATGGATTGCTGTTATTATTTTGAGCTATGTTCCTTCATTGCCTATTTTATTGAAGGTTTTTAACATGAAGGCATGTTGAATTTTACTTAAAGCTCTTTCTACATCTATTGAGATGATCATGTGTTTTATTGTTTTTAGTTTTGTATATGTGATGAATCACATTTATTGATTTGCTTATGTTGAACCAACCTTGCATCTTAAGAATAAAGCCCACTTGGTCATGGTAGACTAGCTTTTTGATATGCCGCTGGATTGTGTTTGCTAGTGTTATGTTGAGGATTTTGTGTATCTATGTTCATCAGGAATGTTGGCCTGAAGTTTTCTATTTTCACTGTGTCTCTGCTAGAGACTCAATATGCTGGCCTCATAGAATGAGTTGGAGAGGAGTTCTTCCTTCTCGTTTTTTGGGAATAACTTTAGTAGGATTGGTACCAGCGCTTCTTTATATGTCTGGTTGAATTCCACTGAGAGTCTTTCTGGTCCAAGGCTTTATCTGGTTGGTAGGTTTTTTATTATTGATTCAATTGTGGAACTCATTATTGATCTGTTCAAGGTTTTAGTTTCTTTCTGGTTCAATCTTGGGAGATTTTATGTTTCCAAGTATTTATCAATTTCTTCTCTAGGTTTTCCTGTTTGTGTGTCTGCAGGTATTTACAATGGTTTCTGAGGGTTTTCTGTGTTTTGTGGGTGGCTGATGATGTTCCCTTTGTCATTTCTGATTGTCTTTATTTGGATCTTTTTTCTTTTTTCTTTATTAGTTCAGCTAGTGGTTTATTAATGTTATTTGTCCTTTCAAAGAACTGTTATGTTTGGTTTCATTGATCTTTTGTATGGGTTTCCTCATGTCCATTTTATTCAGTTCAGCACTGATATTTGTTACTTATTTTCTTCCACTAGCTTTGGGGTTGGTTTTGCTCTTTTTTGTAGTTCCTCAAGGTGTGTCATTAGGTTGTTAATTTGAGATCTTTCTAACTTTTTGATGTGGGTGTTAGCACTATAAATTTCTTCTTGAAACTGCTTTAGCTGTGTTCCAGAGAGTCTGGTATGTTGCAACTTTGTTTTCATTAGTTCCAAAGAATTTCTTGATGTCTGCCTTATTTCTATTCTTTATTCAAAAGTCACTCAGAAGCATATTTTTAAATTTCCATGTTATTGTATGCTTTTGAGAGATCTTCTTGGTATTGATTGTTATTTTTACTGTGCAGTGGTCCAAGAGTGTGGTTAGTATGATTTCATCTTTTTTGAATTTGTTGACAGTTGTTTCATGGCTGAGTGTGTCATTGATGTTAGAATATATGCCATGTGCATATGAGAAGAGTGTAGATTCTGTTGTTGTCAGGTGGAGTATTCTGTAGATATCCATTAGGTCCATTTGGTGAAATGCTGAGTTTATGTCCCGAGTATCTTTGTTAATATTCTGCCTCAGTAATCTGTCTAATACTATCAGTGAGTTGTTGAAGTCTCTTACTATTATTGTGTGATTATCTAAGTATCTCAAGTCTCTAAGAATGTGTTTCGTGAATCCGGGTTCTCCAGTGTTGAGTGCATATATATTTAAGAGAGTTAAGTCTTCTTGTTGAATGCTTTATCATTATGTAATGCCCTTCTTTGTCCTTTTTGATCATTGTTGGTTTAAAGACTGTTTTGTCTGAAATAAGACTAGCAATGACTGCTGTCTTTTTTGTTTTCCATTTGCTAGGCAGATTTTTCTCCAACTCTTTATGTTGAACCTATGAGTGTCCTTGCATGTAAGATGGATCTCTTGAAGACATCATACAGTTGGGTCTTCCTTCATTATTCACTTGACACTCTGCCTTTTAAGTGGGGTGTATGGTTCATTTATATTCAAGGTTAATATTGATATTGGTGGATTTGATCCTGTTATCATACTGTTAGCTGGCTGTTGTGTACACTTGACTGTGTAGTTGCTTTATAGTGTCAATGGTCTATGTACTTGATTGTGTTTTTGTGGTGGCCTGTAATGGTCTTCTGTTATCATGTTTAGCACTCCCTTAAGCACCTTTTCTGAGGCCAGTTTGGTGGTAATAAATTGCCTTACCATGTTCTTGTCTAAAAAGGATTTTATCTCTCCTTTACTCATGAAACTTGGTTTGGCTGGATAGGTTTTGTTCCTTTTTTTAAATACTTTTTTCTTTATTTTGGTCTGAGTTGTTTCAAAGAACTGGTCATCAAGCTCTGAGATTCTTTTTTTCCTCAGACTAGTATACTCTGCTGTTCATACTTCCAATTGTGTTATAAAAAATATGCAATGCTTTACAAATTTGCATGTCATCCTCACACAGGGGCCATGCTAACCTTCTCTGCATTTTTCCAATGTTATTAATAGTATATGTGCTGCTGAGGTGGGTACTACATTCTTTTTCACAGCTATGTAGTATTCCATGCACCATATTTTCATTTTCTAATCCACTGTTGATGGACACCTAGGTTGGATCCGTATATTTGCTATTGTGAGTAGTGCTGCAGTGAACATACAAGTATAAGCGTCTTTTTGCTAGAATGATTTATTTTCCTTTTGGTATATACCCAGTAATGGGATTGGTGGGTCAAATGGTAATTCTATTTTAAGTTCTTTGAGAAAATTTCAAACTGCTTTCCATAATGGATGCACTAGTTTATATTTCCACGGTATATAAGCATTTCCCTTTCTCCACAACCTTGCCAGCATCTGTTATTTTTTGACTTTTCAGTAATAGCCATTCTGACTAGTGTAACTCATTGTGGTTTTGATTCCCATTTCTTTGATGATTAGTGATATTCATATGTATGTCAGTCATCTGCATGTCTTCTTCTGAGAAATGTCTGTTCATGCCCTTTGCTCATTTTTATTAGGGTTATTAATCTTTTGCTTGTTGAATTGTTTAAGTTCCTTATGGATTCGGGAAATTAGACCTTTGTCAGATGCAATGTTTGCAAATATTTTATCCCATTCTGTAGGTTGTCTGTCTTCTCTGTTGATAGTTTCTTTTGCTGTGCATAAGCTGTTTAGTTTAATTAGATCCCACTTGTCAATTTTTGTTTTCAGTACAACTGCTTTTGAGGACTTAATCATAAATTCTTTGCTAAGTCCAATGTCCAGAATAGTATTTTCCAAGTTTTCTTCTAGGATTTTTACAGTTTGAGGTCTTCCATTTAAATATTTAATCAATCTTAATTAGTTTTTGTATATAGTGAAAGGTGGGGGTCCAGTTTCATTCTTTTGCATATGGCTAGGCAGTTATCTCAGTACCATTTATTGGACAGGGAATCCTTTTTTCAATGTTTATTTTTGACAGCTTTGTTGAATATCAGATGGCTGTATGTGTGTGGCTTTATTTCTGGTTTCTCTATTCTCTTCCTTTAGTCTATATGTTAGTTTTTGTACCAGTATTATGTTGCTTTGGTTACTGTAGGCTTATAGTACAATATAGTTTAAATTCAGGTTATGTGATGAATCTGGGTTTGTTTTTTTTGTGTAGGATTGCATTGGCTATTTGACCTCTTTTTTTGGTTCTGTATGAATTTTAGAATAGTTATTTCTAATTATTTGAAAATTGATGTTATTTAATAGGGATATTGTTAAGTTTGTAGATTGCTTTGGGCAGTATGGCCGTTTTAGCAATATCAATTCTTCCAATTCGTAAGTGTGGAAGATTTTTCCATTTGTTTATATCATCTCTGATTTCTTTCAGCAATGTTTTTAAATTCCCATTGTAGAGATCCTATTTAGTTAGGTATATTTCTAGATATTTTATTATTTTTTGGTGGCTAGTATAAATATAATTGCATTCTTAATTTGGCTGTCAGCTTGAATGTTATTGGTGTATAGAAATGCTACTGATTTTTGTATGTTGATTTTGTATCCTGGAACTTTACTGAAGTTGTTTATCAGTTCCAGAAGCCTTTTGGCAGTCTTTAGGATTTTCTAGGTATAGGATTATATCATCAGTGAAGAGAAATAGTTTGACTTTTTCTTTTCTTATTTGGATGCTTTTTTTCTTATGCGTGATTGCTCTTGCTATCACTTACAGTGCTATGTTGAACAGGAATGATGAGAGAGGACATCCTTGTCTTCTTCCAGTTCTCAAGGGGGAAATCTTCCAGCTTTTCCTACTCAGTATGATGTTGACTAAGGTTTTGTCATTGATGGCTGTTATTATTTTGAGTTATGTTCCTTCATTGCTTAGTTTGTTGAGAATTATCATGAAAATATGTTAGCTTTTGTTGAAAACATTTTATGTATCTATTGGGATGATTGTATGGTTTTTGTTTTTATTATATATGGTGAATCACATTTATTGATTTGCTTATGTTGAACCAACTTCATATGCAAGAAATAAGGCCTACTTCATTATGGTGAATTAACTTTTTGATGTGCTGCTGGATTCTATTTGCTAGTATTTTGTTGAGGATTTTTGTATCTATATTCATCATGAATATTGGTCTATAGTTTTCTTTTTGTATTGTGTCTTTGCCAGATTTTGCTAGCAGGGTGATTCTGGCTTCACAGAATTAGTTAGGGTGGAGTCCCTCCTTCACAATTCTTTAGAACAGTTTCAGCAATATACTTACCAGCTCTTTTTTGTATGTTTGTATATTTTGGCTGTGAATCCGTCTGGTCAAGGGCTTTATTATTTTTGGTAGGTTTTTTATTACTGATTTAATTTCTGAAGTCAATGTTGATATGTTCGGGGTTTCAAGTTCTTTTCAATTCAGTCTTTGTAGGTTGTGTGTTTCCAGGAATTTGTCCATTTCCTCTAGATTTTCTAATTTGTGTGGATAGAGGTGTTCATAATAGTTTTTGAGGATCCTTTATATTTCTGTGAGATCAGTCATTATTTCTGATTCTGCATGTTTGGGTTTTCTCTCATTTTTTCTGTGTTAATCTAGCTAATGGTTAATTGATCTTGTTTATTCTTTCAGAGAACCCACTTTTGCTTTATTTGATCCTTTGTATGAATTTTTGCCTTTCAATTTTGTTCAGTCTTGCTCCAATTATAGTTATTTGTTTTCTTCTGCTAGCTTTGGGGTTACTTTGTTCTTGTTTTTCAAATTGCTCTAGATCTACTATTAGATTGTTAAATTGAAGTCTTTCTAACTTCCTGATGTAGGTGTGTTTGCTACTTTTTAGATGTCTATTAGGTCCATTTGTGCAAGTGTTTAGGTCCAGAGTTTCCTTGTCAGTTTTCTGCCGCAATGATCTGTCCAATTCTGTCAGTGGAATGTTGAAATTCCACACTATTATTATGTGGCTGTGTAAATACTTTTGAAGGTCTAAAAGTACTTGTTTTATGAATCTGGGTCATCCAACATTTGGTGCATATATATTTAGAATTGTTAAGTCTTCTTGTTGTATTGAATCCTTTATCATTATATATTACATTTCTTTATCTTTTTTTACTCTTGGTTTAAAATCTGTTTTGGCTGATATAAGAATGTTGACCCCTGATCTTTTTTTATTTTCTGTTTCCATAATAGGACTATGTACGTAAATTTGTTTTTGTGGTAGCAAGTATCTTTCTTTCATTTCCATGTTTAGAACTCCCTTAAGAATCTCTTATGAGGCTGGCATAGTGGTAATGAATCCCCTTAGCATTCGCTTGTCTGAAAAAGATTTTATTTCTCCTTCTCTTATGAAGCTTATTTTGGGGAGAAATGAAATTCTTGGTTAGAATTTCATTTCCTTGGGGATACTGAAAATAGGCCTCTAGTCTCTTCTGGCTGTCAGGTTTCTGCTGAAAAGACCACTGTTAGTCTGATGGGGTTCACTTTGTATGCGATCTGACCATTTTCTCTAGCTGCCTTTAAGATTTTTTCTTTAGCTTTGACCTTGGACAGTCTGGTATCTATATGCCTTTGTGATGTTTGTTTTGCATTGTATATCACAGGTATTCTCTTAATTTCTTGTGTTTGGATGTCTATCTCTATAGCAAGATAAAATAAATTTTCTTGAATTATTGCCTTAAGTGTGTTTTCCAGTTTGTTTACCTTTTCTCCTTCTCTCACAGGTATGCCAGTAAGTCTTAGGTTTCATTGTTTTAAAATTTTCAAAAAAATTTTGACTGAATGTGCTAGTTTGAAGAACCAGTTCAAGCTCTGAGTTTTTTCAATTCCAGAAGCTCTGATGCATTTCTTTTTAAGATGCATATCTCTTCCTTCTTTTCCTGAATTGTTGAGAAGTTTCTCTGTGTTGATTTTTAACTGTCTTGGATCTCATTAAGCTTTCTTGCAATCAATGCTTCACATTTTCTTCATTTTTGAGTTTTCATTTTCTTTGCTGCAGAGCTGATGTGATTCTTTGGTGGTGTCACAATATTCAGGTTTTTCAAGATGACAGAACTCTTGCCCTTGTTCCTTCTCATCTCGAGACACTGGCACTTCCAATTTATGTAATTATTTTCATGTGTCTTTTTTTCCTTTTTTTTCTTTCCCTTTTCCTCTTTGCCTATGGGGTGTGACTGTAGAGAGTGTTGGGTAGAGTCTTTTGGCTTTGCTTCTACAGTCCTATGCACTTCTGTCTGCAGGTTTTATATTGGACTGTGCAGTTTGATCTATAGGCCAGTAGATGGCGCTTACAGATAAGAACTGGCTATGGCCAATGTGGATGAGTATATACTGGATCTTTGTTTACTGGGAGACTCTGTTGAGAGCCAGCCTCAGGCAATGGGCTGATCCGTGAAGTGAACAGTGGCCTGAGCTCCCTGATAAACCCTGTAGGAGAAGATGAAGATAGGCAGGGGCAGATTAGGCAGGCCTGCCTACAGGTTCCCTGATGGCAGGCACAAGCACCAGCACCAAGAAGGAGATCCAGTGAGTGGCCACCAAGTTTTCAGAAGTGGGCATAGGCATGGAGCTGGGGAAATCTCTGGCTTCAAGTCTCTGCATGAGGGAGGGGCAGCCTAAACTCCTGTTCCAGAATAATGGGTGTTCCAGATGTCTGGAGATCTTCCTGGGCGTGGAGCATAGAGGGTCCTGCTGCACCACAATCTCTGCACAGGAAGGGTGGGGAGATTCAGGCTGCTAATCCATGTGAGCAGGTGCTCCAAATGCTGGAGATATGCCTGGGCATGGAGCAAGGAGGTCCTCACTTCACTATAGTCTCTGCGAAGTGGAGTTCAGACTGCTGATCCAGGTGGGTGGGTGCTCTGAATGCCAAGAGATTCTTAGCAGACTTTATTACTTTCACAGACAGTATAATTACTGTCAGAAATACCATAAATGGCAGGGCATGCTGTGTACTATGATTCCAGGTGGTGCCTTTTATATGATAGTCTAATTTAGTCTCTATGTTAATGGAATCCCTGGAGTTGTACAGGGCCCTGCTTTCCCAAACTTATATGGCAGCCTTCACACTGTTGAGGTCACTGTGGCCATGATGTTACTTCCAGCTTTCCCATAATTAACTGCTTCCTGCTCCAGGCTCTTTTGTATTTACTGATGTTTTCTAGAGCCACTTTATTCCTATGACTTATTTAGAATCCAGTGTTTGTTCACCACTAAAAATACTCTGTCTTTATAACCAAGAAGAGTAAATGTTGGACAGCAGTGTTATATATGATGATCACACTGTTTATTTTTGAAGTGTTTGGAGACAAACCTTGAGGGAGGCAGAATGAAGAGTAAAAAGAATTTGGCCTAAGGATTGCTAACTGTGTAACCTTGGGCAAGATGCTTAAACTCTTTAGAGCCCTTAATTATGTTGTATGCAGAATGGAGATAATAATGTATTTGCTTTTCTTTTGGTGAAGATTAAATGAGATAATAGATGTAAAGTGTTTGAAACAGGGTCTAACACTTATTAGCAGTATGTATTAGCTGCTCAAAAGTTATAAGTTGTCTTCTTATCATCCTTTTTATCTTAATTGTTGAAGTTTTCAAGTTCGATACATTAAAGATTTCATATCTTTTTTGGGTGTATTAAGTCTTTTATCATAATGTCGTGTTCCTTTCTGTATTTAGTAATTTTCTTTCTTTTCTCTGAAGTCTACTTTATCTGCTATTCATATAGCTATACAGCTTTTTTGTGATTGTTTTCATGGTATATATTTTTCTTCTATTTACTTTTTACCTACTTGTATCAGTATATTTGAAATGAATTTCTTGTAGACAGCGGATAGCTGAGTCATTTTGAACTATATTCTGATAATTTTTTTTAATATAAAGCATTTATATTTTAATTGGTGTCTTTAAGCCCTTCATATTTAATGTAATTTTTGATGTCAGGATTTAAGGCTGCCACTTTATTGTTTTGTTTGTCTTGTTTTTGTTTCTCTCTTTCTCTTTTCTTACCTTTCTGTGGGTTACTGAAATAATTTTTAGTGTTACATTTTTCCTTATCTGTAGTGTGCATATATTTCTTTGTATATGTTTAAAAAATACTTTTCTTAGTGATTGCTCTAGAGATTACCCTATATTCCAATTTAAAGTTGCACTAAATTATATACATAAAGCTCAAATCAGCATACTCCAAATCTGCTTCACATTTTCCTCCCATTCTACTGGGCCGTGGGGAGAGAAAAGTATTCATTCAGTGATATGTATAAGCCTTCTCAAGTAAGTGTGTAAATTATATAATTGAGTGTGTATTTTAAACTAGAAAAATAATGTGTCTTTGTAAAAATAAAGGGTAACTCCTTCTTATTTGCCGTTTCCCATTCTTTTTGATACTTATCTGTGCGTATAATCATATGAAAATTCTTCTTTTTTTTATTTTTTATTTTTTGCAGACAGAGTGTCATTCTGTCACCCGGGCTGGAGTGCAGTGGCGCAATCCCGGTTCACTGCAACCTCTGCCTCCTGGATTCAAGTGATTCTCCTGCCTCAGCCTCCCAAGTAGCTGGGATTACTGACGTGTGCCGCCAAGCCAGCTAATTTTTTTTTTTTTTTTTTTTAGACGGAGTCTTGTTCTGTCACTGGTCTGGAGTGCAGTGGCACAATCTTGGCTCACTGTAACCTCCACCTCCTTGGTTCAAGCGATTCTTTTGCCTCAGCCTCCCGAGTAGTTGGGACTACAGGTGTGCGCCACCACACCCAGCTAATTTTTTTATTTTTAGTAGAGATGAGGTTTTGCCATGTTGGCCAGGATGGTCTCGATCTCTTGACCTTGTGATCTGCCTGCCTCAGCCTCCCAAAGTGCTGGGATTACAGGTGTGGGCCACCACGTCCAACCTAAGTAGAATTTTTTATTCGATTTATTTTCAGTGTTCAAGAGCCGGGGCACTGGCAGATTTCATGACCAAATATTAGAACCATGACAACTCAGGAAACCGAGTCTATTTCCTCGAAGTACCACCTATTTAGAGTCAGAAGGAACCTCCCCTGAATTTTGTAGGAATTATTTCCTTGCTTTAAAAAATATCATCACAACCTTTTGTGCCTTAGTAAAGAAAATAATCCATTTTTTGCCTGTTTTTGAACTATATACAAATGAAAACATATGTTTATATTATTTTGTATTTTGATGGTTTTGCTCAGTATTATAGCTATGAAATTCGTTCATGTGGTTTTGAGTAGATATAAATCAATAGGAAAAAGATACATAGCTCAATAGGAAAATTGGAAAAATACTTAAATGGACATTTCAAAAAGAAGGAAATTCATTGGTTAAAAGTTATATTTAAAAATATACCACCTCATTTGTAATCAGGAACGTGCAAATGAAAACCACTATGTGATACATCCACCAGATTAAAAAAAATGGAGCAACATTATGTGTGAGGATGAAAAGCAGTAAGAATTTTTTTTGTGTGTGTGTGGGTAGATTGTGTAATTTCATAGGAAGACTGTCCTGTTTACTGTCTGTCCTCTGTGTGGGAGCGTCTTTGTGCAGACACAAGCACAGCAGTAGCAGGACTTGTGAAGCCTGTGGCCATGTACTTACCCCTTTCTCTAAGGAAGATGTAAGGACTTGAAATAAGCTCATTTTATTATTGTTATTATTGTGCTTTAAGTTCTGGGATACATGTGCAGAACGCACAGGCTTGTTACATAGGTATACACATGCCATGGTGGTTAGCTGCACCCATTAACCTGTCATCTACGTTAGGTATTAAGAGCAGTAAGAATTTTTATATACTACTGATAGGTGCAAAATTCAGTACAACCATTTTGGAAAATCCCCCTGGCATAATGCTGGGTAATATACCAGAAATTCCTCTCTTCTGTATATAATATAGAAACACTGGGGTATATGTAAATCAAGATTCTTGTGCAAGAATATTTATAATAATATTTTTCACAGTTGCTCCAAATGGGAAGGAACTGGATAAATCAATTGTAGTAGATTCATAAATAGAAAACCATATGGCAACAAAAATAAGCAAGCTACATCCACTTTAGATTTCTGTGAATCAAATTTATTGCTTTCTTATCCATTTCATCAGTTTTCTACTGTATCTAGTGACATTTTGGGAATTTACTTGAACTAACATAAGCTATAGAAATTTTTTATTTTGCATATTTTGAACCTGATGGTTTACCATATATATACTAACTTCTTAAATCAAGTATTTTATGGCATTCGTTTCAGCTCAAAGAACAAAGCAAAGTAGAAAAATGTAGTGCTAGGTTCATTGGCTCTCACCAGGTCAGCACAGTGCAATCCTGCCTGACATGCACTATGACCTATTCGTCTTTGCAAAAGGTCACTGGGAATTTCAGAAAACAAAATGCAGGCAGAGATCAAACTAGTAGGAAGAATTCAATGGAAAGGGAGAACACCAGCCAATTTGGCATTATGTTGAGAAGGTATACCTATACCTTTTTTTTTTTTTTTTAAACTTGTGATAGGGCATAAAAGCTGGTGAATGGGTTTTAAACTCTTATCGAGTCTCCCTCTCTCTTTCTTTTTCTTTCTTTCTTCCTTTTTTTTTTTTTTTTAACCATGAAGAGTTGAGGAGGAATGGGGATAAGGTAAGTGCTCCCTTCCTAGCCCCTCAAAATCCTGGTGGAGCGCGAAGCATTCTACAGCTGGTTTATACTTAGAAGATTTCATGCAAAGCTTATGGAAAGTAACCTGATATTACACCATAGCTTTCTTCAACATCAGTCTGCAACTGTTCCAACAGCAGTGCGTGTTTTCAGGGATGATTTTATGTAACTAGGCATGGCTGTCTGGCAAAGCTCTGACATGGTGCCTCCTCAAGTTAGTTCTAACTAATTAGTGTTAGAGATAGTAATAGGAGCAATTTGCTCACCTGCTTTTGATAGCATTTGCTAAGTTTTCTAGGCATAAGTACCAGACTTAAATGGCAGCATACCAGGATTATAGGCATAGTGGAGAATTTCAATTATATTTCCAAGGGAGAATTTGGCTTTCAAACTCAAGCTTCCATTTGTCTCAAAGTATAAAATCACTGCACTGCATAGTAAATTTGTTGTAGTGCCTTTTGAAAGGGAGGAAATTCAGACTATTAAATGAAGATTCACAGAAGTGTCTACTAAGTGATGCCCCAATAACTGTCTGCCTGATTTTAGACCCTCTCCTTTGCTTGATCCAAGGTCCACTCCTCAGCCTGCTTGACTGAGACATCTGTAGCTAATCTGAGTTCACTTAGTACTCCCCTTCTGGAGTGGAGGGTTTAACATCAGTTTACCAAGTCTGATCTTGACACTTGTGGATAAGTCTCCTGCAATATGGACCAAGGTTATTTAGGTCCTAAGTGCTTTCTCAGTGTTGGATTTTAGGTCACCATATCCTCGTCAGTCACTGGGTCTTCACTTTTCCCATCTGTAAAATGAAGAAATGGGACTACATGGCTCTTACATCTAGATTGGTTAACTTAGACCTGAGCTTGTTTTTGGACATGAGGCTTTTTCTTTCTTTCTTTCTTTCTTTTTGATAGAGTTTCGCTCTTGTCGCCCTGGCTGGAGTGCAATGGCACAATCTTGGCTCGGCACAATCTCGGCTGAGTGCAATCTCGGCTCACTGCAACCTCTGCCTCCGTGTTCAAGGAATTCTCCTGCCTCAGCCTCCTGAGTAGCTGGGATTACAGGCATGCACCACCATGCCCAGCTAATTTTGTATTTTTAGTAGCGACAGGGTTTCTCTGTGTTGGTCATGCTGGTCTTGAACTCCCAGCCTTGGGTGATCAGCTGGCCTCGGCCTTCCAAAGTGCTGGGATTACAGGCCTGAGCCACCGCGCCTGGCTCTGACATGAGGCTCTTTACTCCTATCTTTACGACGCTAAGTTCTTCCGTTCAGACTGAGACTCCTCAGGCTGGAAAAATACTCTAAAGAGCAAAATCCCCTAATATTCTGCCTTATCTTGGTGAAACATTTCATTTCATAAAGATCCAGCAAGTCTTGCACTAGAGTATATCCTGAATATTCACAAAGACAGCTAACATGGACAACAGTTTAAAATGTTACTTTATATTTTTAAGATTGAGAGTTCCTAACTATAGGCCCATGGACTATGAAATTTGTGTCTGTGTATATGTGTAAGCACACATTTTTTAATTGTCTTTTGGAAAAGAGCGTCTGGTGCTTTTGTCAGTGTCTTTACTGAAAGACTTGAGAACCTCTGAATTGAGGTGTGAGTTTTTTGCATATTAGAAAGGCAAACGTTTAGACACAGTTTCTAAATTTAGTTAATGAACTGTATATTGAGCATATGGAGGCACATGTTAAGCAAAAATCTTCCTACTTTCTTTTCAAACTTCAGTATTTTAATTTTAATGTAGCAAATATTTTCATGATTGAATTTATTTCCCATCAATATTGGTTTCTATCTCCACTCCATTTTCCTTCCCGGTCTTACCTCTTTCTTTCTCTTCCCCATTGTTTCTTTGACCTTCTTTATTCTTTTCTTCTTATTCTATTCCCTCTCTCTCCTCCCTATCCAGTTTTCTTTTCTATATCTCTAGTCTCAAATGGTTTTACAGCAGAAATGACACGTTCTTCACTATTGTATTCTCAGTCCCCAGGAGACTTCCTGGTATACAGTAGTATGCCATTTAGTAAATAAATATATGAATGAAGCATCCAGAGTGGATGCTGTTCTTATTCTATCAATTATGAGGCAATCAGGTTGAATCTAGGAGAGTGTTGAAAGTGTTTTTCAAGAAGAGTTCTGAGTGATCTGTGGATCAAGAAAGTAAGATTTGCTAAAAGTCTTCCACATATGAGAAAATCCCCTGGGTTTTGAGATGTTTATTTTGGTAGCCAGTTTCCAAGATGGCCTCTAATGGCTTCTGCCTGGTATTCACACCCTTCTGAACCCCTTCCCATTGTATCTAATGGTCTCTGTCTAAAAGTCACACCCTTTTGTGACCCCTTCCCATTGTATCAGCATTGGACTGTGTGACCAATAGTGTATAGGAGAATGACGCTATGTGACTTCTGCAATAAGTAACTAATACAGTTGTTGAATTACATGTTTGGGTGGTGACAGACAAGTTAATGATCTGATATTATCTCATAAAGCTGAAGAACATCTACTTTTGCTTTTGCTGATTAATACTCAGGTTGGGGCAGTCAC
Organism: Pongo abelii; assembly: GCF_028885655.2. Taxonomy (NCBI): domain Eukaryota; kingdom Metazoa; phylum Chordata; class Mammalia; order Primates; family Hominidae; genus Pongo; species Pongo abelii. The sequence continues at coordinate 134,212,132 of NC_085928.1, read as the reverse complement.
AAATCTTACAACTATGTTATGACCTTGAGGAAATAACTTTCCTCTTTGGAATTTCATTTTATCATATGTATAATGAAAAACATAGACATTCTAATACTATGTAATTTTTCTAGTGTAGTGTATGTGGAATTTATTAGTTTTTTGGTTGAAAACCTGAATTACTGGAAAAAAGGAGCACCTTCTTTAATAGATATTACATTCATTGATGTTGACTCTGAATTTTAAGTTTGGATTAATGTGCTTTGAGAACTTCGTATTGAGAGTCTGATGTCTTTTGCTGATATTTTTGATGGGTGAAATTGTTTAAAACAAAGAGTAAAGAAAAGAGCGGAAAAAAGAAAAATGGCATAGGGTTGATCACACCATTTTATGAGATTATGTGGCATGACTTTTAAATTTTTTTTAATTTCAATAGGATTTTGGGGAACAGGTGGTATTTGGTTACATGAATAAGTTCTTTAGTGGTGACTTCTGTGATTTTGGTGCACCCATCATGCAAGCAGTGTACACTGTATCCAATGTGTAGTCTTTTATTCCTCACCCCACTCCCAAACTTTCCCTGAGTTCCCAAAGTCCAGTGTATCATTCTTATACCTTTGCATCCTTATAGCTTAGCTCCCACATATGAGTGAGACTATACGATGTTTGGTTTTCCATTTCTGAGTTACTTCATTTAGAATAAGAGCCTCCAATTTTATCCAGTTTGCTGCAAATGCCATTATTTCTTTTTCTGTGCAGAAGCTTTTTGGTTTAATTAAGTCCCATCTATTTATCTTTGTTTGTTACATTTGCTTTTGGTTTCTTGATAATGAAGTCTTTGCCTAAGCCAATGTCTAAAAGGGTTTTTCCAATGTTATCTTCTAGAATTTTTATGGTTTCAGGTCTCAGATTTAAGTTTTTAATCCATCTTTAGTTGATTTTTGTTGTATAAGGTGAGAGATGAAGATCAAGATTCCTTCTTTGTGTGGCTTGCCAATTATCTCAGCACCATTTGTTGAATAGGGTATCATTTTCCCACTTTATGTTTCTGTTTGTTTTGTTAAAGATCAGTTGGCTGTTAAGTATTTGGCTTTATTTCTTGTTTTCCCCTCTATTCTGTTCCATTGGTCAATGTGCCTATTTTTATATCAGTACCATGCTGTTTTGGTGACTATAGACTGGTACTATAGTTTGAAGTTGAACAATGGGATGTCTCCTTTTTTTTTTCTTTTTGCTTAGTCTTGCTTTGACTATGTGGGCTCTTTTTTGGTTCCATATGAATTTTAGGATTTTTTTTTCTAGTTCTGTGAAGAATGATGGTGGTATTTTGATGGGAATTGCATTGAATTTGTAGATTGCATTTGGCAGTATGGTCATTTTCACAATATTCATTCTACCCATCCCTGAGCATGGATTGTGTTTCCATTTGTTTGTGTCATCTATGATTTCATTCAGCAATGATTTGCAGTTTTCCTTGTAGAGAGTTTTGACCTCCTTCACTAGGTATATTCCTAAGTATTTTATTTTATTTTTTGCTGTTGTAAAAGGGTTTGAGTTCTTGATTTGATTCTCAGCTTGTTTGCTGTTGATGTATAGTAGAGCTACTGATTTACCTACATTAATTTTTTATCCTGAAACTTTGCTGAATTCATCTACCAGCTTTAGGAGCTTATTACATGAGTCTTTAGGGTTTTCTAGGTATACAATCATATCATAAACAAGCAGCGACAGTTTAACTTCCTTTTTGCCAATTTGAATGCTCTTTATTTCTTTCTCTTGCCTGATTGTTCTGACTAGGACTTCCAGTACTATGTTGAAAAGAAGTGAAAATGGGCATCCTTGTCTTGATTCATTTCTCAGGGGTAATGCTTTCAACTTTTCCCCGCTCAGTATAATGTTGGCTGTGGGTTTGTCATAGATGGTTTTTATTACCTTAAGATATGTCCATTCTATGCCAGTTTTGCTAAGGGTTTTTACCATACAGGGATGCTGGAATTTGTTAAATGCTTTTTCTGCATCTATTGAGATGATCTTGTGATTTTTGTTTTTAATTCCGTTTATGTGGTGTATCACATTTATTAACTTGTGGATGTTAAGTCATCCCTGCATCCCTGGTATGAAACCCACTTGATCATGGTGGATTATCTTTTTGGTATGCTTTTGGATTCAATTAGCTAGTATTTTGTGCTCTTTCAGACTTTTTGATGTAGACATTTATTACTATGAACTTTCCTCTTAGCATTGCTTTTGCTGTATCCCAGAGGTTTTGATAGGTTGTGTCATTGTTATCACTCAGTTCAAAGAATTTTTAAATTTCTGTCTTGATTGCATTGTTTTCTCAATGAATATTCAGGAGCAGGTTATTTAATTTCCATGTATTTGCATGGTTTTGAGGATTCCTTTTGGAGTTAATTTCCAATTTTATTCTACTTGTGGTCTGAAAGAGTACTTGATATAATTTTGATTTTTCTGAAACGTACTGAGACTTGTTTTGTGCCCCATCATATGGTCTATCTTGGAGAATGCCCCATGTGCTGATGAATAGAATGTATAATCTGAAGTCGTTGAGTAGAATGTTCTGTAAATATCTGTTAAATCAATTTGTTGTAGGGTATAGTTTAAAAAAGTCCATTGTTTCTTTGTTGACTTTCTACCTTGATGACCTGTCTAGTGCTGTCAGTGGAATATTAAATTCTCCCACTATTATTCTGTTGCCATCTATCTCATTTCTTAGGTCCAGTAGTAATTGTTTTATAAACTTGGGAGTTCCACTGTTGATGCATATATATTTAGAATTGTGATATTTTACTGTTGGACTAATCCTTTTATTATTATATAATGTCCTTCTTTGTCTCTTTTAAAGTGTTATTGCTTTAAAGTTTGTTTTGTCTGATATAAGAATAGTTACTCCTGCTCATTTTTGGTGTCCATTTGCATGGAATATCTTTTTCTACCCCTTCGCCTTAAGTTTATGTGAGTCCTTATGTGTTAGGTGGGTCTCCTGAATACCAGTAGAAATTTGGTTGATGAATTCTTATCTATTCTGCCATTCTGTATCATTTAAGTGGAGCATTTAGGCCATTTACATTCAACATTAGTATTGAGATATGAGGTGCTATTCTATTCATCATGCTATTTGTTGCTTGCATACTATTTTTTAATTGTGTTATTGTTATATAGGTCCTGTGAGATTTATCCTTTGAGGAAGTTCTATTTTGGTGTATTTTGAGGATTTGTTTCAAAATTTAGGGATTCTTTTAGCCATTCTTGTAATGCCAACTTGATAGTGGTGAATTCTCTCAGCATTTGTTTGTCTCAAAAAGACTGTATCTTATCTTCATTCATAAAGCTTAGTTTTGCTAGATACAAAATTTTTGCTGATCATTGTTTTGTTTAAAGGGGCTAAAGATAGGACTCCAAACCATTCTAGCTTGTAGGGTTTCTGCTGAGAAATCTGCTGTTACTCTGATAGCTTTTCCTTTATAGGTTACCTGGTGCTTTTGCTCATAGCTCTTAAGAATCTTTCCTTTGTCTTTAGATAACTTGATGACTATATGAGTAGGTGATGTTCTTTCTGCAGTGAATTTCCTAGGTGTTCTTTGAGCTTCTTGTATTTGGATATCTAGATCTCTAGCAGGGCCAGAGAAGTTTTCCTTGATTATTCCCTCAAATATGGTTTCTAGACTTTTGGATTTCTCTTCCTCCTCAGGAACACCAATTATTCTTAGGTTTGGACACTTAACCTAGTCCCAAACTTCTTAGAGGCTTTGTTCATTTTGTAATTTCTTTTTTCTTTGTCTTTGATGGATTTGATTAATTCAAAAGCCTCATCTTCAAGCTCTGAAGTTTTTTCTTCTGCTTGTCCAGTTATAGTGCTGAGACTTTCCAGTGCATTTTGCATTTTTCTAAGTATGTCGTTGATTTCAAGAAGTTGTGATAGTTTTTTATTTATGCTCTCTATTTCACTGAAGAATTTTTCTTTCATATCCTGTATCATGTTTTTGATTTCTTTAAGTTGGAGTTCACCTTTCTCTGGTGCCTCCTTGATTAGTTTAATATGTGACTTTCTGAATTCTTTTTCTGGCAGTTCAGAGATTTCATCTTGGTTTGGATCCATTGCTGGTGAGCTGGTGTGATCTTTCATAGTGTTAAATAATATTGTTTTGTCATATTACCAGAATTGCTTTCCTAGTTCCTTTTCATTTGGGTAGACTATATCAGAGGGAAGATCTGGGACTCAAGGACTGCTGTTCAGATTCTTTTGTCCCACATAGTATTCCCTTGATATGGTGTTCTCCCCCTTCCCCTAGGGATGGGGCTTTCTGAGAGCTGAACTGCAGCAATTGTTTTTTCTCTTCTGAGTCTAACCACCCAGAAGAGCTACTGGGCCCTGGGCTGGTACTGGAGAGTGTCTGCAAAGAGTCCTGTGATGTGATCCATCTTCAGGTCTTTCAGCCATAGGTACCAGCACCTGCTCCAGTGGAGGCAGAAGGGGAGTGAAGTGGACTCTGTGAGGGACCTTGGTTGTATTTTTGTTTAGTGCACTGGTTTTGTTTTGGTTGGCCTACAGCCAGGAGGTGGGGCTTTCAAGAGTGCATCAGCTATGGTATTATAGGGATGAAGCAAACTTGCCCTAGGCTTGCCTGGTTATGTATTCAGGTTTCTTAGGCAGTGGGCAGGGCCATAGAACTTCCAAGAGATTATGTCCTTTGTCTTCAGCAACCAGGTTGGGTAGAGAAAGACCACCGTGTTGGGGCAGGAATAGGTGTGTCTGAGGTCAGACTCTCCTTGGGCAGGGCTTGCTGCAGCTGCTGTGGGGAATTGGGGTGTGGTTCCCAGTCCAATGGAGTTATGTTCCCAGGTAGATTATGGCTGCCTCTGCCAAGTCGCCAGGGAAATAGGTGAAAGCTGGCAGTCACAGTCCTCACCCTGATCCCATGCAGCCCGTAGTCCTAAAGTCCTGTCTCACTCCCACTGTGTCCCCACAACAGCACTCAGTCTATTTACAGGCAGCTGGTGACCAGGGCTGATAACTTGCCCCAGACCATCAGCCTCCCTTTTGAGAAAGCAAGCCGACTCAGTTTTTTGGCATCTCAGGGAGCCTGCAGCAGGGATCCACTTCCTTCAAAGAGTCTGTGGATTCTCTTAGCTTTCATGGTATGTTGCTGTGGTAGTTCTCAGAGCAAAAGTTCACTATGTGAGTCTCCACATGCTGCTCTGTCTGTCTGAGAAGGAGCTGCAAGATAGTCCTGACTTCTATCTGCCATCTTCCCCCAATAAATTACCTATAACTTTTTATTCTACCTATATCTAAGTGTGTATCTTTTTCTGTATCTGATTTTATAGCTATATATGGACATCTAGTCTGTCCTTAGAAATCCCATCCACTTATAATATCATTATTATAATTGCGGGAGATTTCTTTTAAACTTTAGTAGGCAATCTTTGTTATATGGATATCTGTTAAATTGTATATTTTAGGAAGCTTCACCAGAGTGAAGCATTCATCTACTACTTACAGAAAACAAATCAAAATGAACATAACTTGCAACATCATTTTTTAAGACTTGAAAAGCATTATCAATAAATGATACTGTTGTCATGGAATGTGTGCAGTGTAAATGCATTTTGTGTCAGCCATACATTAGACTCTTACAAGGGCAAGGGAAATTGAAACTGTCTAATGGATCATAAATCTTGAAAATGATTTGAATTCATGGATTAAATGTCACCTTTGGAAGCATTTGCTGATTTATCTTGGATCTTAAAAGAAAGAACATTTCTATGACAAATCAAATTAGTACATTTTCATATTCTGGATTATAGTTTTCCAGAATGATGTTCTTCAAAGAAATAATATGACATGTTAATATTTTCCCTGTTAGAAGATGATGATGATGACGATGATGATGTTGATGAAGCTTCTCTTTGTTAATTAGAAGACCCTTGGAGACTAGACTATTTATGAAGCTAAGTGTTGAATTAGAATACAGAGATTATAATTTAAATAATGGATTGCACCTCAGAAACACCAAATTGAATCAGTTAGTGAGTGACTAACTTAGTGGCACCAGTGTGACTGAAGTAAAATCAGAGATTGTATGTAATTTCTTTAGTGTTTCTCTCCCCTACTTACCATTCCTATGAAGGAAATTATGACTACTTTTTTGACTTGGGATGACTTTGGCAACTTTAATGTGTCTCTTTTTGTCCAAGTTCAAATTATAAGCATTCTCTGAAAACAGCAGCTTCCATTTTGGTCCAGGAAATTACTCTAGGCCTGGCCTTTCATCCTTTCATTCAAAATCTTTCACTTTCTTTGAGTCCCTCATCTCTTCACACATTTATACCATCTCTTCTCTGAGTCTCCACAGACTGATAATGTTTTCGCTGTGTGATGGTCATGGTTTCTTTATCCCAAGGATAAAGAAATATGAAATACAAGGAGTATTTCATACTCCTTGATTCCCACTTTGTAGTCTGAGGAAAAGTTATGCCCCATCCATGTTTGACACTTAATCAGATACCTTCTGAGCCAAAACCCAGTGCCCTCCTCTACAGCTTAAATAAGAGGATAGGCTGAGCTAATGGGTTTGTTCCATGACCAAATGGCTATCGTGCCATTTTAGGAAAACTTAGGCGATGATACACATTTCCTTCAGTACTTGGGATTTTAGAAACAGTCCAAATCTTGGTGATAACCTATTATAAAAGTTAGTATTTTTAACATAGGTTTAGGCTCATTAAGTCAGATGCTCTGTGGAGTTTTAAAGAAAAGAAGTGAATTGTGTCTTAAATTGATTGTAAAAGACCCCACTGAGATGTATGACACATGACACTTTGCCCAGACTTTCATGATTAATCAGGTGTAATCGGCTTTCTGCCCTTCAGTAGAATACTCTAGCTTTGATGCTTTCAGAGGTAGTAGTCTCTGTTGCTTTTTTGTCAAGAGTATCTTAACTTTCACATGTGTGACCACTTGATGACAGTAATATTATTTTACCTTCCTCTACATAGGGAGACATGATAATGACCTCTATCTTTATCAAGCCAGAATGACACCGCTAAGTCAGGCTTATAATTGCTGGTTCTCATCTTTTTAGTGGAGAAACATTGAGCTACATAGATTTTGCTGTCCCTGATATCTAAGCTTATTTCTTCATCTTTAGAAAATTGTGAACTTGCATTATTTCCTTGATTCACATGAAGATTAGACCATTGTGATTAAATTGCCTATGTGCCTGTATTGTTATAGCATCTCTCTGTTATTTGATATTCTGTCAATTGGAACTGTTTTTCTGATGGAAATGAGATATTTTTTATTTATACAGTTTATTAGGGTCTAGTTGATATATAAAAATGGTGCACATTCAATGTATACAAGTTGATGAGTTTGGACATATACATACACCTTTAAAACCATCATTACAATCAGGGTAATCAACATACACGACGCCTCCCAAAGTTTTCTTGTGCCCCTTTGTTTTAAGAACTCTTTACTAACTGGCATTTCTCCTCTAATGTGGAGCAGACTGACTGATTTACAGATTATTTATTGCACCTAGTTTCTTCTGTCTTGGTGTCACATCACCTCTTATCACTACTGCATTCATTCATTCATTCATAACTACATATCAAACATCTACAGTACCCCAGGCACCATTCTAAGTTCTGGGAATACAATAGCGAGCGAAACAGATGAAACCACCTGCTATCATGATGCTTACAGTGGCAGCTGCAACTCATTCAATATAACCTCTGCTCCTGCCCTTTTTTTCTTTTGACCTAAGAGTTTCAATCTCAAGCTCTTCCTATAAACGCTTACCTCCATTGCTAGAGTCTCTACGAGATTGCCTCTCTTCCACCAGCTAGGCTCTACCATAAAGGACATTAAGTGTAGGTTCCTAAACTGCCATGAATATGGAAGACATGTTCTTGGTGTTTCAGTTTATCAATTTGAAATACACTTTCTAGATAGAAGCATTAAAACAATATAAAAAACAATGATGAGGGTCTCTAGTATTATTAGTATGTTTCTTCAGCTACATTATGGGTTAAAAATATTTGTTTGAACTGCCCTGTGCTCTAAGCACTGTTTTTACAAATGCATCCCTGGTTTCCAACCAGATATTTTTCAAATAGATTGGTTGTCAGCTGGAAATTTCTTGTGCAATCATAATTCAAGATTGTAATGATGACCTTGGAGCTCTTTAACATTCAAACATGGCTTTTGAACGAAAAAGGAATGATTACCTTTTCTTTATTTTTAGATTTATTTTTCTATATTGTATTTCTTTAAAGAGTGATAATCTTCTATACAGGATAGATAGAATAACTCCATTGATCACTCCCCACTAAAGCCTCTATCATTTGACCAGATAAGATAACAAAAAGTTTACTATACTCAAGAGTCTCCTTTGGTAAAATAGAAACCTATGATTCTAGGTTATCTTTGAAACTTGGGAAAAGTAACAGAGATGAATTGTTTCATCTTCCTGTCTGAACACCCTCTCAAGAAGAAAATACTTTTTGAAAAATGAGATAAAGTGGTGTCTAGTGAGTCATGATTTCAGATTAGTGCAAGTCCAAAGCACTCAGGAGGGTCTATTTTGTGTGTCTCAATTAACAGTACACATTCGTAGGACTCCTTCAGTTCCCTGAGTGTAGTCAAATTATCTGTTACCTCATCTGTTCAGTGGCCTCATCAGGCCACACAGGAGGGGAAGGAGGCACAGCCGGCTTAAGAGCAGCACCTGGGCATCATGGGAAGCTTCCAGCTACTGGAGCTCAAGCCGCTGATGCCTCTCTTCTGCCTTTTCATTGCTGTCTGTGTTTAGACTGTGGGAATCTATGTAGAGAATATGCATTGAGGATCATGGACCTTATGAATGAAAAGGTGTTGATTGTGAAACTTGGACTTCAGGAGCCTCTTCTTTGCTTTTGCTAAGCTTTCCTGGGAAAAGCTCTGGAGAGAAACAAAGGAAGGAGGGACTGGCAGGGTTGAAGTCCCTTTTACTTAGACTATTGCTTGTTCTCTGTTTCTCATTGCAGGCTGCAGTCTGGTGTGTAATCTGAAACAGAAAAGTTACAGATCTTCTGTTAGGGCACCTTGAAGTGGACATTAGGCTTGGATAAAAGAAGCTCTGGTTCTTGTCTAGAAGCAGAAAACCTGGAGTCAGGTTCTGAGCAATTTTACTTCTAAAAATTTATCCTAAGGAAATAATGCTGGTGGGGATTATGACTTACCTGTCAATCTGTAGAAATACTGCCAAGGTCTGAAATAGAGTGCAATGGTTATGTGTATGCTCTGGAACAGAAATGTCTTAAGTTCAAGTTTTAGCTCTGTAGTTTACTGAATGTGTGACCTTGACCATATTGTTTAACTTCTTTTTGTCTGAGTTTACTTCGTTTCTAAAGGGAAGATTTTCATTGTATCTATTTCATAGGATTTGGGTACACATTAAATTAGTTGAAAGTTGTAAATTGCCTACCACAATGCATTCCACATAAACTGAATAAACATTAGCTATTATTATTATCAGGTGGTTTATCACAGCATTGTTTATAAGAATAAAAAATTGAAATGACATAAATATCTATTTTAAGAGACTAAAGAAACCATTATATAATAATTCTTCCATGTAATGTGAGACTTTACAGCTATTAAAGCTGATGTTTATAAGACTCTTTAATGGCATGGAAAAATATTGCTTAATGGAAAAAACAAGCTACAGATGTTATTCTTAGGGCAATTCCATTTGTTAAACATATTATGTAGGTACACACAGAAAAAGAAGATAGTATACATACACAGTGTTAGCCATACGATCACAGATGACTTTTTTTTGTCCTTAGTTTTGTTTTCTATCATAAACAAGTGTTACATTTGCAATCAGAGAAAAGCATATATATTTTATTAGGGCAACAACAATTTGGTTTCAGTAATTTAATTTTTCTGTTTATAAAATGGGAATAAAAGTAATGCCCATGTCATAGGATTGTTGTCGGAGTTTTCAACACACTGGTTCTTCTTCACCGTGGCCTGCTGGGCCACCTGATAGAATGAGCCCAGTAATCATCTTCCAGCACATTCTCCTGACTGATTTGCTTCATATCATTTCTCCCTCTCTGAAATTAAGCTTGTTTATTTGTATTTTTTTTTCTTTTTATCTTTTCTCTCTGAAATGAAAACTCCCTATCTAGGGGACCTTATCAGTCTTGTTCACAGCTGAAGTGCTTAGAATATTGCTTGGTAGCTCAGGTATTCAATAAATAATTATTGAATGAATAATGAATATCAATAAGTTTTGCAAAGTGCTCTAGAAAAATGTTAACTGCTGTTATTAGAAACAGTGATATATTTCACTCCGAATGCCTAAAAAACCAACTAGATCAAAAAGCTTTCCTCCAGTGCAGTGAATATGTAAAATGCCATATCAGGAGCTAGCACTTAGACTGGCTTACTACAAGCCTGGCCATGTTCTCAGGAATAAAGTGGTTATCTAGTTTAACTACTTGCCTTGTTATCTTGTGTAATCCTCAGAGCAATAATATGGAAGAGCAAAAAACAAGGAAGTCTGTTACTTCCTTGTTTACAAATTCTGCAATTTTGCAAAAAAAGGTAAAAAGCATAAGGAAGTCGAATAACTTGCTCAAGTTCACACAACTAATAGAACACAGATTAGGATTGACACCCAGGGAATCTGGCTCTTATTTTGTGCTTGTAATCACTACCCTATAATACGAATGCCAAGGATCTCTAAAAATTATCTGTATGTGGAATTATGCATACATTTGTGTATGCAGACTCAAGTACTCAGGTGATTGCCAGTTCAGAGTCAGGTCAAGTTGTTTAGTAATATCAAAAGAGAAACAGAAATTGTAAAAATTTAAAATGTTAAAAATAAAAAGAATAAATCAATAAACCAAACTTAATTCTATAGCATTTTATGCTTAAAAGCAGCTTTCACATAAAGTATCTCTTTTTATTGATCTCAGATTTCTTGAATTCAAAGCTAATCTTGGAACTATTTTATATTCAAAGGTTAATGGCCTAAATATGTAAAGGGCACTTAAAAATCAACATAAAATTACTAATAATCTAAAAAGAAAAATGAAATGGGTATACTGAAACAGAAAATAAGAAATGCAAATGGCTTTTAAATACATGAGGAAATGTTTATGTTTACTATTAGTCAAAAAATTAAGGCAAATTAATACAAGACTGCCATTGTTGTCAAACAAATTGCTAAGCTTTACAAAAAGTGTAATTTTTGGCTGGGCGTGGTGGGTCACGCTTGTAATCCCAGCACTTTGGGAGGCAGAGGTGGGGAAATCATGAGGTCAGAAGTTCAAGATTAGCCTGACCAACATGGTGAAACTCCATCTCTACTAAAAATATAAAAAATTAGCCAGGTGTGGTGGTGCATGCCTGTAATCCCAGATACTCAGGAGGCTGAGGCAGGAGAATGGCTTGAAGCTAGGAGGCAGAGGTTGCAGTGAGCGGAGATCACGCCATTGCACTCCAGCCTGGGCAACAGAGCAAGACTCTGTCAAAAAAAAAAAAAAAAATATATATATATATATATATATATAATTTTTTATGCTGGCAGGGACTAAGGAAATGGTACTCTCATAAATGCCTAGGGGTATAAATTAGGATAAACTTTATGGCAACTAATTTGTCTCATTATTTTAAGAATCCTAAAACATCCGTATACTATGCCTCATTAGTTTTTCTTTGAGGAAATAATCAGAGATGCATAAAGTATTTTTACTCATCCTAGTTTTATTTATAATTATTTACAAATGAAAGAGAGAGAGCTCTTGACCAGCAAATTAACTGAGAAATAATTGAATAAATAATTGTATATATTTAAAAATATTTTCAATCTACTAGAATAGTGCTTATGATTAAAAGCTGTGTGAAGAAAAAAAGCAGGGACTTAAATACCAAAATGATATTAAAATGCATATGCATGAATGAAAAAAGTATGGATGGATTTTCAACAAAGCAGCCACTTTAGTTTCTTCTGAATACAAGATTGTCTGCTTTTACTTTTTTCTTTATGTTGTTTTTTCTGTATTTCCTATTGTTTTAAACAATGATCAGAAAAATAAGCATTATTAAAAATAAATGTACAGCCCCCCAAAATAGCATAAGTTACTGATTTTCCTCAGCACAAAGTCCATTTTAACAATAGCTTCGTACCAAGCAGTAGAACTCTTGTAAACACAGATTTAAAGACATTAAACCTTGAGATGCCTGTCAATTAAAAGGGAAAAAAATGTTAAAGGGAGTATGAAAAACATCATGGAAGTTCCTCAAAAAGTTAAAAAAAAAAAAAGGAACTACCATACAATCCAGCAATCCCACTCCTGGTTATATATCCAAAATAAATAAAATAAGTAGCTTGAAAAGATGTCTGCATTTCCATGTTCATTTCAGCTTCATTCATAATAACCAAGACAAGGAAACGACCCAAATGGCCATTGATGAATGAGTAGATAAAGAAGTTGTGGTATATTTATACCATTGAATATTATTCAGCCATAAAAAGGACTAAAATCTTGTCATTTGCAGCAACATGAATAAACATTGAGGGCATTATGCTAAGTGAAATAAGTCAGACAGAGAAAGACAAATATTACATGATTTCACTTACATGTGGAGTCTGAAAAAGTCAAACTCACAGAAGCAAAGAGTTGAAAAGTTATTGCCAAAGGCTGGAGGTTGGGGGAAATGAAGATATGTTGATCAAAGAATACAAAGTTTCAGTTACAAGATAAATGAATTGTGGGGATCTAATGTATAGCATGAGTGGTGATAGATGTGTTAATTTGATTATGATAATAATTATATATGTATATCAAATTGCATTGTACACCTTGAATATATATAATGTTTGTCACTTAAATACTAAAATGCAAAAATAAAAAAGTTTAGTAATTCAAGACTGAAAAATGACAGTCAAATTCAAGCATTCCAAATGTACTTAGAATTTTATGAAAGTGTTATAGTGAAAATAAAAGAACAAAAACAAAGAAATAAAGTCTTTCTGGAATCTGCAGAAAATTTTTTCATGTAGTTAGATACCATATAGTCACTGTATTGGGGTGGTGGGGGGGAGTCTTTTCAGTCTATTATTAAATATCTGTTCTGCCTCATTGCTTTCTTTTTAAAGCTTCATTGCTTTTATCCCAGTTTTAAACACCATTGTTACCTCTGTTCTGCCAAAAGTTAATGCACCATTTATATACAATTCCTTCCTAGGGCCTGCCATTCATCTTAACTATATAGCTCACACATGCAAGCATGTGAGTAGACGGCCCATCCACCTGCACGGGTTTCAGTTCATCACATATTTCTTTCTGATCTTTGAGTAGGGGCTATCTGGTTCTGCTCCCAAGGTACTGGCTTTTCATTTTCTGTTTTTCCTTTTTAAATCATTTGTGCCTATTCCTTGTTTTAATTGGTTACTACTGTGTTAAAAATCATTTGGCAAATGGGATAGGAAGAATAAATCTCTTGATTTTGTCCTGATTTTTATATCAGCTAGGGTAGGTTAAGTTATACTATGGTAACAAACAATCCCCAAATCTCAGTGGCTTAAAACAAGGTTTATTCTTGCTTATACTTTATGTCTATTGTAGATTAGCAAGGACCTCTGCTTACATCATCATTTAACTCTAAACCCTGGTACATAGAGCAGCCATCATTTGGAATATTGCTACTTGCTCTGGCAGAAGAAGTAGGCACCCCACACTAGCAATTAAGTGCTCTGGCCATGAATCGACACATCTCAGCTCTGCTCATACCTTAATATTCAGAAATAGTGCCATCACTCCACCCAGCAACTGAGGGTTGGGGCCAAAAATAGCTCAGAAAGTAGAGAGCTGGGAATAGTTAGGAAGCAGAATCTATAGCTACTTACTTCTTTCTCTAAAATGAAATATTTTTGAGACTTTGCTTTGAGTGATTCTTGAGAGCCAATTGCCCCTATTTAAACACACGTGTGCATATCAGATTTTAACAAAACCAGTGAGCATTTTGATCATCTGCTGGGTGTCAGATACTGTGCTGGGTGCTGGGGACACACAAGTGAATATAATGAAACACAGCTTCAAAAACCAACCAGTCTAGTTGGGAAAAAGAGGCATCAAACTGAGTAACTATAAAGCCACCTATATCAAGTGCTTTAAAAGAGGTATGAACCAAATTGCATGGAAGCACAAAGTACAATGGAACCTATGTAAGCCCCAATCCATTCAGGCATTATTGACAATCAAAAGATGGATTTGTCATGGGAAACAGAATAGAGACCTCAGCCCTCTACATTTATTTCACCACTTCCTCCTGTGCATACATCTACATGTAACCCACACATCAGATGTCTCCTTGAGAAGCAGATGAGTTTGAATTGAGCCCACAACTTCAGGTCTAGGGAAAAAGCCAAATCCAATTATAAGATTGCTGCAACTTTTAAGGAAGCTTACATTCTCCTTGTCATCTTTATTTTTTTTCTGTGGGGTTCTGCTTCCCACACTGTGTCTCATATTATGTTACTCCCAAATGTGATCTGCAGCTCATTTGATTTCCACAAAAGAAGCAATTTATAGCAAACCATATTTGTACAATAGGCTTCACAGAACATTTGGTGGGAAGAGTGGGGCAGTAAAAAGAGAGACATACGTTCTGCAACACAATCAACTGCAAATGAAGTATGAAAGCATTCTGAAAATACCCTGAAACCAACACAGCATAGAGAGGAGCCCCAGTGGCCCTTCACTCTACTTAGTCTCTTCTTCTCCCCATCTTGGGGCCTTTTCTTTCCCTCCTTTCTCTTCTCTCTTTCTGATTTATTTATTTTTGGTACCAATTAGAAGAGGCTAGATTATTGCTGCAGTAATAGGCAATCTCCCGAATTGTATTGGTTTAAAATAACAAAAGATTATTTCTTGCTCACATTAAAAGTCTATTGTTGATTATTGGGGGCTCTGTTTCATATCATCCCTGTACATCAAAAGCAAAAGAAATGTTTGTACTTACATGGCATAATGTACTGCTCATCTTTTGAGGCCAGGGTTCTAGCCAAACCTAAATCATTGTGAATTTACTTTATCCTGACAGAATTCTCGTAGTATTTTCCCAAATCGAGATAGTTACATCTCTGAGATAACCTGTGGTGCCAACTGTTTAGATAATGTATTTTTTTAAAACAAATATCAATTTACAATATATGGCTGTTTACAGGACTGGTACAGTCCCCTCTTTTGGAAGTCGGGGGAGGAGACTTGAGCCCAGAAGAAAGCAGGTTTAGCAGGTTAGATAATAAAATATGTACGGAGATCTATCTAAACATTCGTTCCCTCCCTCCCTTCTTTCCCTCCTCTTCCCTCCCCTTCCTTTCCTTTATTTTTAACATATTTATTTCTCTCTCCTTATCTTCCTCTTTTTTTCCCTTCTTCTATCTTTTCCTTTCTTTCTCCTTTCTTTTCTATTACTTATCTATCATTTGTCTATTCTGTAACTGGGTAAATGTTTCTAATCTAGCAAGAAAGACTTGGCTTATTGTTCTCATTAACAAAAAATTCATTCAACAGAAGAGCTGCAGTGTAGAAGACACCCTATTGTACTGGGACCTAGGATATAATTCTAAACTCTGACTGGGTGACTTTGGGCAAATCACTCTCTTGGCCCATCTTTCTTCATCTACAAGAGGAGGAAAGGCTTTTGAGATTCATCTCATCTCTGAATTTGTAAGTTTATGAACATTTTAACAATGACAATATTTTTAGATTTCTAAGCTTTAATATTTTAAAATACTACAAAAACAGGTAGTTTAAGTAGAATATTGCTTAGTGCTCTCTTTCTAAAATGCATAGCAGATGATACAATAACACATCAATATAAAGTCTATGAGACTCATCTGAAATTGGTCTTTGTGCAGAGCAGTCACCCTTCATCCTTCATATATACATCCTTCATCCTTCATGCTTCAGATATATCTAGTCAGAAAAAAAATAAAAAGCATGCTGTTTTTCTAAACACTTGCCTTATTCTCACTGCCTGCAAATTTTGACCCTAGAAAGCTTTTCAATGAGTTACTTGGAGAAAGATTCATTGTTGGCATATAATAACCAAAGAGCTGTTCATCTAAAAAGAGATTCAACTTTCCAGGTTGTATGTGAAATAGCCTTAGCAGTGATGATGATTCTGGTTATGGAAAAATAAATACAGTGAAATTGCAGTGAGAACCACTCCACAGAAAACACAGGTGAATAAAAGTGGATGGCATTTCAAAACTAAGATATTTTTGCTAAAACCCCAGCATTGGTTAGATACACTTTCATTTGCATGAAAGAAGCAGGGCAAATGGAGGAAATAAAAGGACAAGCAAGTCAACAGAAGTATTAGTGTGGATAAAAACAAATGCCTGGCAGCCTTATACAAAAGATCTTTTGTGTTGTTGGGTTTTTTGTTTTTCAATTTTTTAATTTTCTATTTTTGTGGGTATGTAGTAGGTGTATATATTTATAGTGTATATATTTATGGGGTACATGAGATGTTTTGATACAGGCATGCAATGCGTAATAATCACATCCTAGAGAATGGGGTATCCATCCCCTCAAGCATTTATCTTTTGTGTTATAAACAATCCAATTACACTATTTTAGTTATTTTAAAATGGATAGTTATTATTGACTATAGTCACCCTGTTCAGCTATTAAATAGTAGGTCTTATTTATTCTATTTTTTGTACCCATTAACAGTGCTCACCAACCCCAACCCCTCCACAACCCTTCCCAGCCTCTGATAACTATCCTTCTACTCTCTATGTCCATTTCAATTGTTTTGATTCAAAAGATCTTTTATTTCAATATGAATGTGTAAAAAAAGTTCATTGTTATCACAGTGTTTTGCAAAGCATACTTTAGGTCTTAAACATTCATGTTTTTGTGTCTAAACCAAGGAGTATGTCACTTGGTAGTAATGGAGATGAAATGTCCTCCATCTCAATGCCCACTAATTTTGATCCCCATGTACCCAACCAAATATCCACAGGAAGATTACATGGCTCTGTCCCTTCTACTGACTCTCCCAATGTTTCTTTAACCTGGTCTATTTCTAGTCCTGCAGCAATATATGTATTTTCATGATAAAGTGCTAAATTAAATGTTTCTGGGGTTTCAAAGACTTGAATTAAAAAAAAAAACTTCTAGAAAAGGATATTCTGAAATGCCGATAGATAAAATTTAAAATTAGAAATTAATATTATTTAATTTAAATAATTAGAGAATGCCATGGCAATTCTCAAAGGCTTCTTTTGTTTGAGGCCAATATTGAGCAAAATATTTGTATGTTATAAGAAAATGTTATCCAGTTATGCTAGTTTTTTTTTTTTTTTTGGATATGGAGTCTTGCTCTGTCACCCAGACTGGAGTACAACAGTGCAGTCTCGGCTCACGGCAACCTCCGCCTCCTGGGTTGAAGCAATTCTCCTGCCCCAGCCTCCTGAGTAGCTGGGATTACACACGCCCACAACCATGCCCGGCTAATTTTTGTATATTTAGTAGAGACGGGGTTTCATCATGTTGGCCAGGCTGGTCTCGAACTCCTGACCTCGTGATCTGCCTGCCTCAGCCTCCCAAACTGCTGGGATTACAGGCGTGAGCCACTGTGCCCTACTGCTAGTGTTTTTTTTAGTAGTTATTTCAGTGAGAAAATTATGATAACACCAACATCAGTGGAAATGCATTGGTTTGTATAAGGTGTTTTTTTTTTTTTTTAATTTTTGCCCTGGTCATTTCACAATGCCTTATGGTCATTTTTATATTTACACAAATTTAAAATTTTGTAAATTGTTTTAATATAATTATTGTAATGTAAATTATTATATTTAATAGTTCATGCCTTCCCAAGGAATGGATGAAGGAAGTCTCAGAGGTCTATTAAATTATTTGAATTCTTATGCAGTTTAATATCTATCTTAATGTAATATAATATTTTAAAAGAATTCTACATTTGTGTAATGTAGAATTGTGATTTCCTTTAAAATGTATGTAAAACATTTCTTGAATTATAAATATTTCTTTCAATCCAAATATTCCAAGTGTTTAGAATATAATGTTACTTACTTTTGTTGGTATAATTGAATTATTCTGATGATCAAAATCACATGTATATGTGAAGTTATTATTTGTGGTAGTTTTAAAACATAGTTGTAAGTTCTTTGATACTTCTCCCATTGAGATCTGGCAGCTAAGTCCTCTCCCCTTGAATCTGGGTCAGCCTGTGACTTCTTCCATTAATACAGTGACCTGGAAGTTATGTTATGTGATTTCTAATGCTGGGTCATAACAAACCATGAAGCCTCTTGTTGTCTGCTGAAATACCTGCCTTGGTGCTCTTAGGCATCATGTAAGAATATCAGCAATACCTTGAGACTTCCATGCTCTGAAGGAGCCCAAGCCATGTAAAAAGGCCAGATAAAGACTGACATTGGAATTAGCTCAATCCTGCCTTCAGTACATTTTTGCTTAGTCACCAGACATGTGAAGGAAGTCTGTCTATCACATTAGCTCCCAGTCATCCTAGTCACCCCCAGTCATTGAACTCTTCCCAGCTGAGGAATCAAATGATGTAACTATCAGATGATAGCCATCCCTGCTATGCCTTACACTGAATTCTTGACCCCAAAATTCATGAGCATAGAAAATTGATTGCTGCTTTATGCTACTACTTTTGGATTGGTATTTGACACAGCAAAATTTATTGTAATTTTTCTGGATGATATATATATCTACATTCTTCCATTATTGCATGTACTTCTAAAATACTCAGACCAGCAAATAAATTAAACACATACGATAATATGAAACAGCAGAGTGTTGCTGATTATGCAGTATAAACCATTTCTAAATTTACTTTCTCTTTTTATAAAAACATGTATTCCTAATATATCCAGGGTATAAAAAATTGCATTAAAAGATTTAGTGTCTTTCTAGATGTTTATATTATTTAGGGAGCATGTGACAGTCTTTTATAGCACTATAAAAAGTGTGTCAGTCATTTCCAAACTTTTTTGAACACGCATCCACCAGTGTATTCATGCACAAATTCACAAAGACAAAAAAATGAAAGAATGAGATGAAAACTGAGTAGAAATAGAAATTTTCAAAATTTTGCTTGATGCCACAATTAAATATCTTGCCAACCTGTCAAAGTACCCACATCTTACTCTAAAGATCACTGAACTATACAGTGGATAAAAAAGAATATCCAAATATTTTTGAAATGGTACAAAAATGTAAGTTAACTATTTGGGCTCATCACCAGTTTCATCCTCTCACACTTATATTGACTTTTATGATAATCACATCCATTATTTTACGAACTTAGCCTTCAAGAGAGAATAATGAATGGATAATTGACTGATCTGCAGTCAATAGGCTATTATAATTTCCCTTAATACAGCAATATTGAAGAGTCCCAGTTTGTTTGAAAGCTTACAGTTGCTGAACAACTATAAAAAATGAATATGCATTATAATGAAGACACTGAGAAAACATTTTGAAAAGTTTAGTAATTAGAACGAGCAAAAAGTCACAAAACAAGAAAACTATTTTCAAAGTTAAGTTGTTTTAGAATTTGGCTAAGTTTGTGATATATGTTTATGAGGTGCAAATTTGATTTCTAATCCAGCCTACATTTACTTCATGTTTACTGTATGCTAGATATACTGAATGCTTTCTCTCAGATATTATTTAAACTGCCAGCCTCAGATACCTCTAATCTTTCCTATTTAAAATCATTTATATTGGGAATTTTTAAAAAATAGATGAAATGAGAGAGATATATTACATTTTAAGGAAATCATGCTATATGATAAAGGTCAGAAAACATGGCCTGCCTATTTGTTTTGTCAATAAAGTTTTACTGAAACACAACTTATTTGTTTACATATTGTCTTGCTCTTGTGCTACAACCGTAGAGTTGAGGAATTGTGTTAAAGACTATATGGCCTGGAAAGCTTAAAATATATACAATCTGGTTCGTTATAGAAAAAACTTGCTGGACCCTGATTTAAGAGATATGCTAAACCAACTTCTTTACTTCACTACAGTTTGCAAGCAGTCAGGACAGAGTGCTATTTCATAGTGGGTGGGGTGGCTCAAGTGGTTTGTAAAGAAAATTAGTGCCTTTCACCTAGAAAGTGATACTTTAAATTGTCATTGATTGGCATTAGTAACCCAGTCAAGCAAATTAGTACTTCATACTTGAGATAAATCAGGTTGGAAAAATTTAAAAAAAAAACTGTGAGATTATGAAATAGTGTGCATTTAAAACATGTTCACTATTGGGTTACTGTAACCACCCAGTGGGTTGGTTCACCTGGCCTGCTGCCTAGAAGTTACCAGTGGAAGGTACCAAGATTACTGGTGGTGAATCCGTATGGGTCTGCAGCAACTTTAGTTCTTGCCTCCTTTGAAGAAATGATTCAACTGAGAAGCATAAGGCAGGAAAAGGGACTGAAGCAAGTTTCAGAGCAGAAGTTGAAGTTTATTTAAAAAGGCTTTAGAATAGGAAAGAAAGGAAAGTACACGTGGAAAAAACCTGAGTAGGCACATGAAGGTCAAGTGCAGTGTTTAACCTTGATCCTAGGACTTTATAGGCTGGCCCTTTCCAGTGATTCTTCCCTTAGGGTGGGCTGCCTGCTTGTTCAGGGCCTTCCTTGGGAATTGAGCACATGCATTGTATTTAGGAAGTTGTACACATCCTCATTTGATGCTTTCTCCCCTTTTCTGGTGGAGTGCCCCTAGAAGGTCATACTCTGCCATTTTGTCTCCTAATGCATATGCCCAAGATGTTGTTTCTCCTTGGCATCTGCATTCGGTTAACATTTTACTGCAACAGGTGTGGACAATTAGGAAATGGCCTCCCCCTGGCACCAGCTGCCAATTTATCACTTTTAGAGAGACAATGCAATCATTGTCAAACCATAACCTGACCTTCTTAGTGGGTGGGGGAGCCCCCTCTCCTGCCCTGCTCATGCCTGTCTAATTACCTGTAACATAGACAGATCTGATTTATCAAGACAGGGGAACTGCAATGGAGAAAGAGTAATTCACGCAGAGCTGGCTGTGCAGGAGACCAGAGTTTTATTATTATTCAAATCAGTTTCTCTGAGAATTTGGGGATTGGAGTTTTCAAGGATAATTTGGCAGGTAGGTGTTTGGGAAGAGGGGAGTGCTGATTGTTCAGGTTGGAGATGGAATCACAGGGGATCAAAGTGAGGTTTTTTTGCTGTCTTCTGTTCCCGGATGGGATCACGGAGCTGGTTGAGCCAGATTACCAGTCTGGGTAATGTCAGCTGATCCATGGAGTGCAGGGTCTGCAAAATATCTCAAGCACTAATCTTAGATTTTGCAATAGTAATGTTATCCCCAGGAGCAACCTGGGGAGGTTCAGACTCTTGCGGCCAGAGGCTGCATGACCCCTAGACTGTCATTTCTAATCTTGTAGCTAATTTGTTAGTCCTGCAAAGGAAGACTGATCCCCAGGCAAGAAGGGTGTCTTTTTGGGAAAGGACTATTATCAATTTTGTTTCAAGCGATAAACTAAATTCCTTCCCAAGGTTAGTTCAGCCTATGCCCAGGAATGAACAAGGCCAGCTTAAAGGTTAGAAGCAAGATGGAGTCAGTTGTCTGGTCCCTTTTACTGTCATAATTTCCTCAATTATAATTTTTGCAAAGGTGGTTTCAGTACTTAGAATTTAGAGCCATTCAGCATCTTTCAAATGAGTGTAGAGAGTAATTTCTTTATCTCTCTGGGGAGATACCTTTGATTTTGTCATTTGCCCAGGTCTTTTTGGCTAGTGTTACCCTGGCTTGTGTGGCTATGCCTGTTGGGGCTAGAGTAACAGCACTGGTGGGCTGAGTTACCAGGAGATAGAATGTGTTAGGCTGGGCTGTGTTTTGGTGTGGCTTTGATCTGAAACTATGTATGAAGACTTGAGCCAAGGTGAATATCAGAGGAATAGCATCAATCCATGAATCCTGAGACATATATTTACATAAAGGAGGTTATGGTGGAATTCAGAAGAGGAAATAGGATGATCTTGAGAAATGGATTTAGTGCCTGACTAAATGAAATGAAATACTTCTGGATGACACAACTCAGGGGCCCTGGTAGCTTCCCTTTTTGGGGAATTGGTGAAAGGTGAGTGTCAGAATGGCTTAGCTGTTTCATTATTTTTCTTCCAAGTCAGGAAATCAGCCAGTTCCATTGGTCGTTGCTAATAAAGCTGTGCTGGGACAGATTGCACATACCTACCCACCCAATCCTATAGCCTTATTTATTTCTATTTCTATCATTCATTGATGGTGATGATAAATGGAGAAGCCCATCAGATGATGCCTGGAACACAGCATCTACTCAGGATATGCTCACTAAATGAATTAAAATAATTTAACATTAGACAGTCAGTGTGAGCATGATTGAACAGGTTTTCCTTCAGTCACTGTCACAAAAGAATGGCATCATATAAATGTAAAATACAAATACATATAAATATAAAATGAATTAATCATCTAGTTTTCCACTTACTAGATTATTCCAGTCCAGTTTAATTACAGGCTGTTTTCATGCCTACTCTGTTCTGCAGATAATCAAATCATGTATTTTTTCTAAAATGCAATTTTTTATAGCATTAGTTCAGCAAAGCATGATGGAGAGGATAATAAGCCTTAAAAACCAGTTGCTATCTTACTTTTTACCTACTAGAGTTAGTCCTCTCCTAACACACAGAGCCATGCTTTTTGCAAAGAAAAATGGTGATTTCTTCTGAATACTACTTCCTTCCCCCAACACGTGCAAGTATTTTTCTGTTCTAAGTGAACATATTTTGTCCCTTGTGGGACAGACAGTGGAGAAGTTCAAAAAGGCAGACACTGTCTTGTACTTTCCTGAGGTGTGGGTAGAGTCCAATGCTAGCCTGACTCCCCAAACTCCAGTCTCTTTTATCTCTTTTTTCATTCTGTACTGGCATCTTTCTGCTTACTGGTGTATTGGAAATATTTTTTAAAAGCCAAGCAAAATCTCTATCTGCATTATTCTTTCAAGATAAATGGATTAGGCATGGCTAATATTTAATATACAGATAGACATCTGATGCCATTATTCAGTCTGTCTGTTGGGCTTTTAAGGCAAGGCTATATACTTCCCAAGAAGAATGAAGATCTTTCTTCCCCAGGATCAAAGACACTAAATCCCAGACCATAGAATGTACAATATCAGGAAACCCTACCTTGTAATTATTTATAAAACATCTCCTTTTTTCTGTCTCATCCAAAAACATAGCCTTCAAGCAATTTATTTGAAATGCCACTAATCAGGAAGGAAAATAATTGTTTCAGAAAAAGGAATGTTAGTTTTGCCACTGATTGCTGTATAACTCTTGAGAAAGCACTGCCATTTTAAGTGAGTGGGTTTTAAAATAACAAAGATTTGTAAGGGGCACTTCTTATTTATCTTTGTGGCAGAGGGTGGCAGAGGACCAGAAAATTTTTAAATACAGTATTTCTACTGTAAACAGAGCCAAAGGACAGGGTAGTCATATTGCAGAAGAACTTTAAATTTTGCGAAAGTAATATATTATCAATATTCTAATAATTAAGGATCCAGGCTTCAAGTACTATAACAGAGTTTTGTTAAATTATTTAGTAAGTTTTACATTGTGTTACAGCATTCGTATTAGGGAATAATGAATTTGCATTGGAATTTTCAGGACCATATATAAATTATACAGTAATTCATCCTATGGAAAGAATTATTATCTTGTTGGTCCAAGTCCTCCTTAGCATAAGGGATAACTTAAATAAAATATAATTTATCAATCTGCATTCACAGGCTTTTTAATCCTTTAAGTGCCACATGACTATCAAATACCACCAATGAGTTTTTCAATTCCTGACATTTGTCACTGTGAGAAGGATAGACTATAACCACATAGTGATGCTCTCTCTTACAGTGATCTCCATCGTGTCCTATATAATGAGACAGCCTGTTTTCTTTTTCATACTGGTAATAATAGAAGAGTAGAAGAACACTGCAGTGATATATTTTTGAAGCATTAATGTATAATAACTTTTGGTGGAGTCTTGGTTGGTGTATTTATGTTAACCAGCTTGAGAAAAGTTTACTTGTTGTTTTTAAAAATTATATTATTTTGTCATACTTCCTTTTAAAATTTTGATCCTCTACCAAAAATAGACACAAACACACACACATACACACAAACACACACGTACTCACAAGCTATATGTACACAATTTCACTTACAATATCTATAGTATGATCTCTGACGCATATTTAACCATCCATAGGTATTTGGCAGTCTGTTAACCCTAGGTTAAGAACCACTGCTTTATGGTAGCTTGACCTTGATTTGTGAATTTTCTGATTGGAGACTAACTATAATTTCCCTCAGTTTTAGGGGACTCATACTCTCGGTAATGCAAGCAGAAGGCAAGAAGATAGATACTTATTCATTTTGTACTGGCATCTTTCTGCTTACTGGTGTATTGGAAATATTTTTTAAAAGCCAAGCAAAATCTCTATGGGCATTATTCTTTTAAGATAAATGGATTAGGCATGGCTAATATTTAATATGTAGATGGGCATCTGATGCAATTATTCAGTCTGTCTGCTATGGGAATGGTCACACAGCGTTGGAAGAGATTGGCTAGCTCTTCTACAAAACTCTTTCTTCCTCCTGGCACAGGATTGACTACATTTTAGACAGTTGTGTAGTTAGGTGTGGCCATTTGATTGAACTCTGGTCAACAGAATATGGAAATGAGTGATTTGCATCATTCCTGGCTTGTCCCATAACAGACCTCCCATGCACGATCTTTATGGCTTGATGGAAATGAACATGGAGGCCTTGGGAGACAAATGCGGGAGATAACAGAGTTATAAAGTAGAAAGGAGCTGGCTCTCTTAATCGCCTCTTGGAGGAGAGCTGCTGCTGAACAACCATTTTGGACTTTTGTGTTAAGCTAGATAAATTTTTGAGGTTCTCTCCAATAGCAACTAAACAGACCTGAACTACTATATAAGGCTTACTGAATAATTCAGAGTGGAAAACTATAGGAGAGTTGCCCAATTCCAGGGGAGTGCCACATTCTGTTTATTTTCAGTATTTTGTGACACATGCTGTTTACTCGTGACTGGCTAGAGGGAATAATGCATGAAATAATACTGTCTAGTTTCAACTTGAAGTAATCCTCAATGATGGACACATAGCTTAAAAAGATTTAGTGTCCCAATAACACGAGCAGATATGGAAATTCTGAAGAGACTTCACTGCATCTTTTCTATGAGTTGAATGAGATGTTCAGCAGTCCCTTAGAGAGTAAAATATTCTGAAAAGATGCCAAAAATTCAACCAATCACAAAGGCTATTTGAATTACTTATATACACCCATCATTAATAATAATACATTCTGTCCTATATTGTAATTTGGATTATTAAATAGAGTAGTTCATATATAAAATATGGGAGATGGCATGTTCACTTTTTTTTAATTGGTAAAGGTATATAATCGAAATCCTCTGAAGAGCACTGATCTAGACACTCAGAATCCTGTATCTACTTGCTCACTGGATGCTCCTACAGAAAAGCATAAATTTGTCTAAACCACTTGAGCAGTGTGCTTGGGACACAACTTTGGAAGTAGTCTAATGGACAAGTTAGTAATCATGAGGGTAAGGCTATCACACTGGTGACCCCCTCAAAATAAAAAAAGTTAGCAATTGAGTTAAAAAAGAAAAGTTTGTTTTTTTTCCCTTTCTATGTCTAAGTACTAGGTTAAAATATATATTTTTTTATACTGAATTCTTCATTTGAATATTGTGACCTTTAAACCAGCTGGATTTTTGGTTTGGAAGAATCTGCAATTTCAATTTCAAAATTAAAGATAATATTACTCTATTAATTTATTATGAGTTTATTGCAGTATAATCTTGAATAAGTTGACAAGTCTGTTATAAAATGGAAGTAATGGAGGATAGAATTTACCTTATATTTCAGGTTTTCCAATTTTTAATGACTTCAGTATGGATTTTCTACATGATTTACCTAATGTTTACATACTGTCTGCTGTTTCTTTAGGGCCACAACAACATGTGTTTAGAAAATCAGTCACTGGTTGCAGTTAGGATTAAAAGTATCTAAATTTTTTTGTCACTTGTTTTTTTAATTATTAAAACATCATATCTCCATTAAACAAAAATATTCAGAAATAGAGAAAAACATAAATAATAAAACCAAGCAACTCATAATCCAGAGGTATGCTTTTGTATTGTATATTAGACCCATATTTTTTATACAGATTTGTATGCCACCCTTTTCTATTACCTTGTATTACCTTATAAAAATCATTTTTTTAAACTACATTATTCTGCATTTTGAAAGTTAGTTGTGATTATTTTTAACTAATAATTAGTATTGTGGAATATTGTAATTCTTTTGAATACTTTCATACCATTGTATGTTTAGATCAATTTTATTTTTTTCCCATTATAAGTGATGCCATGATGAATATTCTTCCATATTAAGCTTTGAATGAATTTATGTAGGTCCTGAAGATAAATTTCTAGAAGTGGAATTAAACTAAGTAAAATTACATGAACGTTTAAGAGGTTCTATTCATTTCATTGCGAAGCCATCAGTATTGAATATTATAATTTTAAAATAGTTTATTAGTTTTATTTTCTATATTTTGTTGCTGACTGGTTAAATTGAAAATGCTTTCATACATTTACTAGCTTGGTACTTTCTCTTTTAAATTGTCTTCCTTTCTATTTGAAATAATTTTAGAGTTAAACAAAAGTTGCTAAAGTAGAACAAGGAAAGCCTGTATACATTCACTCAGATTCCCAACATATTGACATTTAGTTACTTCTATATGTATGATTATATCTTTTTGAAATGTTTAAATGAAATAATCAAACATAGTTTTCATGAAATATAGGTTTTTAGAGGGTAAGTCAAATTTATCTTTCGGATTTGGCCTGCATTCCTCATTCTCTTTTGCTCTTCTGAATATTACACTTTTGATTGGCTAGTCCCTTTTTGATACTCATAAATAACTCAATGACCTCGAACATTCTCTTTTATATTATGCTATTTTAGTTCTCCATTTTGATTGTGGTATTTTAGTTCTCCATTTTGATTGTGGTATTTTCTCATCCCAACTTGAGCAGGGGTATACTGTAACAATGTCCATAAATCTGGGCTTTGGTACTGGGGGAAAAGACATGGTGAAACTAAATATTTGTGTGGGAAGACAGGGCAGCCAAATGTTTGAAAAATATCCCAGGCAACTCTGATAATTTCTTCCCGCTATTATATTTAAGAATGATTAAGGTAAAAAGTCATTTCCTTAGATACATTTCCTAGATACATTTCCTGTCTCTACCATATATAATTTAAAATCACTTTGGTATGCGACTTTCCAACTTACACTTGATTTGGGAGAGTATATATGGTTGTGAATAAAATATCACTAATTAAGAAATCTGGAGGCTCAGGCCCAGGAGGTAGCTTTTCTAGTCCTGATTGGCTGGAGCATACCAAGTCTATGAGCCCACCCATATAGGGGATATTTCCAAGGAATTGGGAGAAAAGTCAGGCTTATTTACTCCATCTTCTTACTGTTTATTGAAAGATTGGGTTGCCATGGTGATGGGAAAGAGGTATAATAAGAGATTGGGGAAAATGTTACAACATGGAGAAAGATTTGGTTTTTCATCTAGTTAAATGGGAGTTGACCTTTTTGAACTACATTTGTATTATCTCATTGTCCTTCCCCTTGTCAGTATGCATCACAAAGTCATTAAAATACTTCAGCATCTATCTCTGTTTTTATTACTTTATCGTGATGACTCTTGGGAGTCCTTAGCCATTGAAAAAGGCGTGTGTATGTGTGTGTGAGTGTTTAGGGGGGTGCAGAACATTTTTCACATTCCTATTTTGTGAATTTCAGGTTTCCTGAATTAGGTTGTCAGAAATTTTGCCTTTTACATAAACATTTTTAAGGAATCACTTTTTGAATTAATCAATGTTACTGTTTTGTGCTTTCAGATTAATTTCTATATTCCTATGCTCTTACTAATTTATTTTATTTTTATGTTTCTCCATTTTGAGTCGTCCATAATTTATGTATTTTTATTAATTTTTTTAATAAGGAAAGCAATTAAGATTCTCACTGTCTTTTAGGAACAACTTTAATTTTTTTCTGTTTAAAAGAGTAAGTGTGTTCATTGTAGAAAATCTGATAGTATACATAGAGAAAAAGTAGACATTTTGTACAGCGTTTACTACTTTCCCGTAAGTTTTGACATGTAGTATTTTTTTTCATTTTTGTCTACGTAGATAGTAATTTTAGTTCTGATTCTGTGTTTTGGGATGTACAGTTAGTTGGAAAAGAGTAAAAAAATATTTAGGTAAGAGAGGTTTTATTTTGCTAACATTGTTATTATTGGTTTTCAATTTTTCATATTGTGAAATAAAATGTGGCTTTCACAACATAACAGTGACTTAAAAATGATAAAAGTTTTTTCTATCATTTTTCCCTTGTGTAAAAATGTCTGGAGGAAAAGGCCCAATGGCTTGCTTAGTAGCTTCTTGGAATTATCATGGATCCTGATTTCTGTTGCTATTATCCTAATATAAGGTATTCACGTTCTGGTCACCTCTTGTTTACGATGACTGCTAGTGCCCTAGCCAGTTGTATTGAAGTTGCAGTCTGCATGAAGGAAGAAAGATGGAAGTGCAGACAGAGGAGAGGACCTCCCAGCAGAGTTATATCCCTATAAGGTGTTTTTGTGACAGTCCTAAGTATTTCCACTTGTATGTCCTTGACCAGAATTTTGTCACTTGACCACGGCCAGCAGTAAGAAAGGTTGGAAAATCTAATCTTTTATTCTGGCAATTATCTCAGTTAAAAGTCAAGATTTTATTTCTAAGGACAAAAGAAAGAATGAACACTGAGGTGGGCAGGTAGGGGCTTTGTAAGAGTATAATTTAATGCTCTTCACTGTCCCCTACCCTTGCCACAAATCACTTTTTTCCTACCTCCAAATACAGTTATATTTTAAGTTTTTGTTAAATCAATAGCCAGAATATACTTATTATTATACTAGTATTAATATTGCTCACATTTAAGTCATGTGAAGTAGTGATCACATTCTCTTTTTGTGTACATCATTTTGCTTTTCCAGCTATGACAGACAAAATCATTTCACGTCTATTCCAATCCCTCCTTTGTGTTGACTCAGTGATGAAGACTGCAGAACTAAAAACATGTCTCCCAGATTTCTTTGAATCCAGGTGTGGTTATGTGACACAGTTCTGGAATCTTTTTTTGTTTGTTTGTTTCTATTTTTTCCATGATTATTGAGGCTGAAATGGCCATTTTGTGACCAGAAGGAAAACAGCAATCTTGGCCCTGCTAACACCGGCAGTTACCCATCTCCAAAATTCTTATATGAAAAAAATCAAAACAAAACCTATTTGTGTAAGCCCCTGTTTTGTCAAATGTTCTGTTACTCATAGCCAAATGTGATTGCTAATTGATATACTTGTAGTAAAAAAAAATCTTTTATATATTAATTTTCTATCTAGTTATGACTAATTTTAACTTGCACTATAGATCTGACAGCCTTTTGGCAATGTGAATACCTCCCAGATTTTGCATATTGCCTGATAGCCATTCTTAATTTTTTGTAAGATTTGTTTCCCATCCCTTCATTGCTATTTGATCATGAATTTATAACTTCCATATAAGGAAATATTATGTAGATACTACTTTAAATCCTGGAATTTCTTTTTCTTTACTTTTTTTTTTTTTTTGAGACGGAGTCTCGCTCTGTCACCCAGGCTGGAGTGCAATGGCATGATCTTGGCTCACTGCAAACTCCGCCTCCCGGGTTCAAGCGATTCTCCTGTCTCAGCCTCCTGAGTAGCTGGGATTACAGGCACCCACCACCACGCCTGGCTAATTTTTGTATTTTTAGTAGAGCTGGGGTTTCACCACGTTGGTCAGGCTGGTCTCGAACTCCTGACCTCGTGATCTGCCCGCCTCGGCCTCCCAAAGAGCTGGGATTTACAGGCATGAGCCATTGCGCCTGACCCAACCCTGAAATGTTTTAATGAGTGAATCATTTTTGTTGTTTTTTCTACATTTACTTCTAAATTTAACTTTTAAAAATAAATATATCGATAATTGGATATCAATGCATCTGGTTTCCAGACTGCTTTCAGAAGATGATTTGAACTTATCATTTTTAATAACTGGAGAGTAGATATAGATTTCAACTAGGCAAAGAGAAAGTAAGGGCCAAACGTGATATTCTTTGGACCTCTGCAGAATTTACATTTAAACTCATTACATGTTTAGAGCATGTAATTTAATTCAATAAAGGTGGTTTAGGAGGCAGCAAGATGGGGAGGTGTGCCTTCCTGTTTATTGAGAAATTTTGGACAACCTTAGTATACCAGGATACAGCCTTTCCAATTTCCCTTCTCTTTATTAACGATCCCTTTTATTTGGGACTTGGCCAAAAGGAATATAGTTTGATTCATGTCTTCACTCAGACTTTCCATTTGTAGTCAATGATGATTTCAACTCTCTTTGCAACTAGAAAGACAACACATGTTGTAACTGGCTCCATTTCTCTTTTTTGGACCCCTTGAGCACTAATTATTAACATCCAAGGGAGCAAACTGGGTACAGAATTTCCCTAGGTGATTGACTAATCCAGTGGTTCTCAAAGTGTAGTCCTTGGACCAGCAGTATGGGATTATCTGGGAGCTTATTAAAAATGGAGAGTCTTAGTTCCCAACTCAAACTTTCTGAATAAGAAATTGGGAGTGGGGCCCAGCCATATGTATTTTAACAAGCCCTCCAGGTGATTCTGATGCATCCTCAAGGTTGAGAATAACTGATTTTAATTATTAGGATCAGAAAAGAAACAGAAGCTCTGGTTAGCCCAGAAGTGTTAAAAAGTTCAGCTGGCAATCTGAGAGAAAAAGATGAAAAAGAGAAAGGTAGTTTTTCTTCAGTCATCAAGGCGAGCTGGCAAAGAAAACTCATTGATAAAATAGCACTGGCTATGCAATGTGACTAAAGATGTATGATACCATCATTTATTCATTCATTTATTCTTCATTTTTAATTTAATTTTTTTTTTTGTTTATTAACGGTGATTGTTTGCCAGGCATTGAACTAAGTTTAGAGAAAAGATGCAAAGGTGTTGAAGACATAGAACTGTTACAAGATCTTTGGGGTGTTGCTTTTCTGGCTGGAAACCGCTGGGGCCTGTGGCACTATTGCCTGAGTTCTTGTCCTAAGTCCAGGAAGAAGGAGGTATGCAGACAAATGGAATGTGAGCAAGATGAAGAGGAGCTTTATTGGGTGTTAGAAAAGATCAGAGGAGACCTGCAGTGGGTAGCTTCTTTCTATAAACAGGTCATCCTGTCCAGTGCTCAGCTCTGAGCTGAGAGGGGAGGCCCTGGAGTTGTGGCTCCTCTCTGCAGGCAGGCCATCCTGAGAAGTGTTCAGCCCTCAAGAGAGAGGGTAGCCCTTCTCTGCAGCTGGTTGTCCAGACATCTGCTCTGCTCTGTCTGAGTCTAGGATTTTTATGGGCTTCATAGTGGGAAGTGCTTGCTGGTTGGTCCATGGGCAGCCATGGGTGGGCCCTGGAAAAAGCACAGCCAGTTCCCCCTCCAGTCTGCAGGACTGGCAGCCCGGCCCCCTCAAGCCCTCCTGGCCTTCCTGGCCTTCCTGGCCTCAAGGTGGGGCTTCACCAAGGACCTTCCCCCTTCTGTCCAGGAGCCTGTCTGCCCCTCTTTCATGGCACTCAGGCCGTTGGTGCCAAGGGGTGCCTGCAGGCCAGTGCTGAGCTGCCCTCAGCTCCACTTCTGCTTCCCTCCCATGCTCCTGGCACCCAAAGTCCAGAGGGGGCTGAGGTGGCAGGGGCCTGGCTGTCAGTGCTGCCCCAAGCGTGTGCCCATCCAGCTGCATAGCAACAGCACCTGGGCTCGGGCCCAACCTTGCTCCATGATGTGAGTGGGCGTGGGTGCTGGGAGCAGGGAGAGGCCAGGCAGTGAGAGCAGGCACTTCTGAGCCTGCAGGGAGCAGGGGTGCCTTCTCGGGGCCCCAAGAGCACAGGGATGCCTGGTCCGCAACAGGGGTTGGGCGGCTGAAGCTGCGCCAGGGGAGCTCCCGCCCTACCAACTTGGAAAAGGCGGGTTCCTGCTTGTCCCTGGCACCTGCGGCTCCATGGAGTGTGCAGCCCTGGCCATGCCTCCGAGATCTGAGTGAGTGCTGACAGCGAGGAGAAGCCAGGCAGTGGGAGCAGGCACTTCCGAGCCTGCAGGGGGCAGGAGGGCCTTACCAGGCCCCCAACAGCACAGAGACACCAGGGTCTAGAGGCGTGCCAGGTAGCCGCAGCGGCACCCAGGGCACCCAGGGAGGGCAGAGGGGCGTGGGGCTCCTGCCTGCTCCGTGGAGTGGGAGGCCGGCAGTGCCTCCACACTGCAGCCGCCGTCTTGGCAGCGGCCACTCTAGATGGGCCACTGCTGCCATCAGAACCAATCTTTAAAGAATTTATATTCTGTAAGGAGAAAGCAGGAGGGGATTTGGAAAGAAAGTAAAATAAAGCAAGAGGCACACATACGGGCTTAGAAACACACAGGAAAGACTAAAAATGAAAAGACGAAACCTCCTTTAGTTGAAACGAAGGTATAGAGTTCGACACTGATACATTAATGACATTTCGCATTTGTGCATGGCTTTGTGAGCCATACGCGAAAAGAACACAGGCCCACATGCATGCTAATGGTAATGATACTGTGGATTGTTGTAGTGATAATTTATGCTCCAGGAAAGCTGTGGTGAAAAAATGTAAACACACAAGTAATCAAACACACAGTGGTAGTCTTTTCATCTTCTAAGGTGAGTACACTTCAGCCAGGAAAACAATCAACTTAAACTCAGAATACAATGGCCTGATGAAGAAACCTCAGTGACCCTAGCCACACAATTGAAGGGCATAGCAAGAGCAACATCTTGGGAAATCCAGTGAAATCTAGTCAGTATAGATTTTGACCTGCCATTTCAACCTGATCAAATGCAGCTCACTACATCCTAATTGTTAACGGAGAAAATTGACTGAGGAGAAAAATCAACTCCTACTATTGTTCCAGAGACATTGCTCCAGCTAAGAAAGAATTCAATCTCCGAAGATCTAGCAGAGGCTGCTGTGAAGGAACTGCTTACAAAGCTCTCTCTTTGTGATTTAAAAGCATGAAATAACCTCATTTCAAAGTTGAAAGTCTTAAAAAAAAATATCGCCTGTATAGCCTGGATTTTGAATCAGGCTTGGGATAAAGTAGAAGAGTCTCTGCATGTAGACCCAAATATCTGTTATCAAAAAGCCTGATCATTCCTTTCAGAATTCATGGCAAATACTATTTTGCCATCCAAAATAGATTTTGAAGGGCATTTGAGTTTTTAGGGCAATTTCTTAGGGAAACAAAACAAATTCACAGAAAATCTATTTGCACCTTATGCTGTGGAGTCCCAGTGTATTTGAATCATCTTGTTCATGGAAGAAATTGTTCTTAAAGAACAGCTATCAATATTGCAAAATGGTAGGGTGGGATTCTAAAAGACAGATCCATCTACATTCTTGTTTTCTTGTTTTTCCTCTACTGCTTGAAACAAAATAATTTACATAGATTTTGTTTGTGAGACAATAGTGAGGGCATCTTTGGGTCTTTGGAAGCTCTCAATAACGTTTGGCTATCTGGATAGCTTATATGTTGGCTTTCCATAAAGAAGTCCATAAAGCTCAGAAAAACTCTTTACACATCATGTAACTGTGCTGTGTTTGAAAGTTGCCTCCTGCAAAGTAAATAAAGCTACATTGGTTTCTTCTGGGCCACATAATTTATTTTTGGAATTTTCTCTCATCTAGCTCAAATTTCTGCACGGATTTTTGAGATAATGTTTTTCATCATGGGCTGAAAATAGAGCTAACTAGTTGGAAATGCAGGTAGCTACCATGTAGATATATTCCCACATTACGCTTATTATTTATATTGTTCAGCCATATAGTCAAAGAAAAGAAATTGTTCTCCAAAACACTTATCAATATTGCTATTAAGGCAAAAATTTCTAGGCTCTAAGGTTGTAGGAAATGTAGAAGAAGGTAGGAATATAAATGTCTGAATTATCCACACTTTATAGATGAATTTCCTAAGTAAAGCCTCAGGTTAACAATAGCATTTACTAAAGTTCTCCTAATCTTCTGCTTCTATTCAGGGTCACATACTACATAGTCTTTGATCCCAAGAATCATGCTACTAATGGAATACTTACTGTATTAGGATATTAAAATATTAGGAAAAATATTATTGTACTACTTATGTTTGTGCATGGATTAATTCCTCTATGATTTCACCACTATTTATTGACAGCTTACAATGTATTAGGCATTGGGTGGAATAAAGACATGAGTAAGACACAGCCCTTACCACCAAGAGTCTCAGAATCTGGTAGGAATGCTATAGCAGAGACTGATGTTTACAACAGATGGCAGACTGTCATAGGTAAATGGATAAATAACTAGATAAAGATATATAGATGACAGACAATAGATATATGAGATTGGTAAATAGGTGGATAGATAGATGGACAGATAGATGGATGGACAGAGAGGTAGGTAGGTAGATAATTAGGTAGGTAGCTATCAATGAGTTAGATGTTTTCATTCTCTCTTAGAGTAAAAGCTAAAGCAGTGCCTCAAAGTCTACATGGTCTAGCTTCCTGCCACTCCCAACACTGTATCCTCCTATCCTGTGTCTTTCTTATTGTGTTTAAAATACTAACTTCCATGCTGTTGTTGAAATGCATTTAGTATGTTCTCCCTAAAGTTTTTTGCATTTCCTATTTCCTTTGACAGTTGGAATTTTTTTCCTAAGATATACTCATAACTTTCTGTTTCCCTTAATTCAGATGTTCAAATGTTACCTCATCAAAGAAATATTCCCTGACCACACTGCTATTGCCGTTCCTCTCTCTCCTTTTACTTATCACTGCTCTTCATTGAAGCTATCACTACCTACCACGTTATACATTTCTTTCTTTCTTTTTCTGTCTTCTAGAATGTAAGCTCCATGATAGTGTGAACTTTTATTAACCACTCTATGCCCAGTGCCTGAATTGTAACTAATATATAGTAGGTACTCAATATGTGTTTGTTGGTTGAATGAATGACTAGATAATTATGTAAAAGCATCATGGAGAAGAACATGAAAGACATTGGATTCTGAATTAAGGAATTTTGGCTTTATTTGATAGCCATATCAGTCTACTACTCCCACAAAAATACACTGTCATAATACAATAATAATCATTTATTTCTCATGCATCTGCAGATGAGTGGCTAATGGTTGGCTAATTGAGGCTGTGCTCAACAGGATGGTTATACTGGTTTTAGTTGGGCTCACTTCATGAATCTGTAGTCAGCTTGCATGTGTAGCTAATCTTCAGGGACCAATGGACCAGCCGGGGCATTATCTTCTCATGGTGAAGACAGACCCAAATGAGAGCAAGACTGCCTGTGCCAGTAGTTTGCCATCCTCTACATGCATCATGTCTGCCAACATACCATTGGCCACAGCAAATTATACCTCAAATCAAAGAGCAGGGAAGTCACTTTGCTTGTAGAAGGAGGAGTAAAATTTAAATTGAATCATGTGGGGAATGTTATTTTACATTTGTCAGCAGTTTAAGCTTTTTTATGGATTATTATAAAACATTTAAGTTTTTTCATCATTGAGATATGTTATTTGGAGCCATTGTTGAATTGAAATTAATGAAAGTGAACCATCATGCAGTCTTCCATTTAAAAAAAATAGTTTCTAGCATGCAGGTGATGGTGTACGTATGTCCTGATCACAATATACTCAGTATGTAGGTTAATAAGTTGTGCTGTTAAGAGATAGTTTGCTTTATCCACAATTTATTTCCCAGCTTTTATCTTAGGAACAACTAAGTGCTCCCTCTGCTCCCATACAATTTTCTCTTCGTAGGAATTTAATTTATAAGACTGCTGACTTTAATTACAGATGGAAGCATGAAACTGTTCTATCAAAATGTAATTGACTGTCATAATAGTATAGCTTTGAGATTTTCTTATTTTTCTCTCCCATCTAAAAAGAGTAGACTCTGGAGATTAGAGTTAATGATGCTGATGCTGTATTGATTGCCGGATTATTTGTTTTCTTTCTTCCTGCATTTGGGACTGACTTGATTATTTAAAAGACACCTGCAATTCTTTAGCAAGTGTTTAATTCCAATCAGGGAATGTTCCATCACATATGTGGGTACTGTGTTATAATGTTTACCTAAATATGACAATATGATAATAATATTTTTGTGTGTGTATATTATGTGTTCAGTAGGAGTTGTGGCAGAGAACAGTTTTAGTATTGGGCAAAAGTCCAAGAGTTAGAAGAGTTATCACTAGCAGGGTCAGGTTGAACAGAATTTCTAGGTTGCATTTCCTAGAAAAACTAAAGTCACATCTCCTCTATGTAAGAGATGAAGTCGGTAGGGGGTGTTACGGGGCTGAAAATTATTCATATTCTTGAAGGCAATTTACTCATAAATGTGGCCACCAATAAATCTTTGGGTACATACTATATCCCAGATAGCCATACCATTGGCTAAAATTCCTAGCAGCTTCTGTTAATTGGAGCCTAAATGGAGTTAATTACAGACAGGTGAATCCTTTCATATTATGAATAGTGATGTCGATCATCCTTGTTTCAGTTAGATTTCACCATCGTAACAGTGTTCACAAAGGGCTTTGTGCTTCCTGACTTTGCTTCTCATGCTAAAATTGAATAGACCTACCTGCATGTTTTCTTTTTGTATTTTTGCTGTTGTAAGACAGTTATTCTCGTTTTTAACATCTGCCCCAGCTCTTCACTATGCCAACTCTCTGAAAATGATTTGGTAGTTTCGCTCTTGGTTTTATTTGATCCACAGAATGAAGGTAAATAAATGGTGAGCATGTCAATACAAGCATGCACAACCCAGTACAGGTGCACAAAGATGGGGAAAATGAAGCAAGTGGATTTAAGTATCTTAACTCAGTATTTTATTAAAACAATACTTAGAATAGTCCTTTTATTAAATAATTTTGATGGAATAACATATAATTCTGATTAATTTGCTAGAATAAATATAGGTTTTTACTTAACTCCTGGATAATCGCATCTAAACTGTGATAGAATTATGACAAATTTCTAAAAGATTCCTCATTAGGCGCCTGTGTGAACTCTTTTTTTGAGATGGAACCATGTATATTTTGAAGATCTCATAACCACATATCTATGACATTTCACATAATGACTCTGTAAAGACATATTCTGACACATTCTCATTAGCAAGTTATATAGATTGCTTACTAAAGTAGTGGAAATTACTTTTGAATGAACTCTGCAAGCCTGGGTAAATGACTACGTGAGAATGAGTTAATCAGCTGTCTTTGTTAAATGTTTTTCTAAGTGTGGGAGGCCTTGGCAGGTAATTTGGCTTTCTCTGATTTGCAGCTGCTGTCATCATTGCTATATGTGATTGATATGTCTGACTGGACAAATTTGCAACCTGACACTAATGCTGATGAATGGTTTAAAGATACTGGATTATTGATAATTTCAGAAAGTGCCCATGGAATTGCATCTAAGGGGCTGGTTTTTCAACTTGCAGGTCCATGTCATGGTAAAACTTATGAGGCACAATTTCTTTGTGAGAGTTTTGAGTTAAGCCCCATATAAGGTATAGTAAAAATGCAACAAATTGTGCTCTGAATTTTCTCTAGAAGAACAAATTGCAGCCTGTACTTTGGTATCAGGTAGATATATTCTTACAGAAAATGGATTCCTTTACAGTTTTAGTTTTGCCTTTTACCTGCAACTGCTTTATGAAGTAAAGGATTATTTTTTCTTAATAGCTGCACAATGTTTTGCAGAGATGTAGAATGTTAGGCTTGAAGGTATCATTTGATATTGCCAAGTCCAGTACTTCTTAAAACCTCTCTAATGTCAGAGGAGGGTAAATACTTGCATTCTGAAATTTGGGAGTGGAACCTAAAACCAATAAACAAGGTTGTATTTGAGGTCGTAAGATTTAGAATCTTTATCCATGGTATACCCATGTTCATTGAACCAATATTTCTGCTTGGCTGAGCTTCCTTGTCTGCATGAATTAAATTAAATTGGCTTAATACCCTCATTCCCATGTCCTGTGAGAATTCCAAAGCCCTTCTCATGGTATGTGTACATTCCTAGGGGCTAGGTCACCTGTCTCTCAGGTTGTGTTGGTCACCTGTCTCTCAGATTTCGTGCTTTCACTGAACTTTCAGTCTCTCTCTCAAGTCTTATCATCTTTAGCTATTTTTTTCCCACCCCCTTGATGATAAAAAAAATAGGGTTCCCTTCATTCATTTCCCCATAATGTAACTCATACAAGGTATATGTAGGAATACTAAATGTTGGTTAAAAAAATAGTTGAGTGGCAATGAATTTGCAGCATAGCACCACACAGCAGAAACTTAAGAGTAAACGTGAGCCAATTTTGATCTTAAAAGTGTTCTGTCACCCTGCCTCTGGGATCTTCTCACCAGCTAACATTGATCTGTAGGCTCTTCTTCTGCCACCCATGCCTTATTTCATCTCACTCATTTTTTCTCCCTCCATACTCCATTCTTCTCTGAATTGTGTCACAAAGTTTTGCTAATATCATATCTAGAATGGTTTAGGTACCTGTCTAGTTCCAGAAAACTGAGGCTATTTCACTAGGCACCTTTGTATCATAAACCTTTTCCATCAAGGTGGCTCCTTGAAAAAGATTGCTTTATTTCATAGAAGAATTCCATAAAGAATCTCCTCCTTTATTTCCTCCATGTTACACTGATTTTCATTGAAAAGCTTTGTTCCTCTTATATGTTTAGTACATTTTCTGCTTCAACAATATGTGACCATTTTTAACTTATAATTTTGTGCTTACCTCCCTATATATCCTAAACATTCAGTTTGAAAAGAATGGGTCTATCTCCTGACACAAGTATGAGTCTACTTCTCGGTCTCTCTTCTGTTATGTCAGCCTCTCTCATTTTATGAGAAATGAAATCCAGCATCATTAAGTGATTTGTCCAATATTCCAAAACTCAGAACACTTAATAGGGAATACAAAATTCTGCTCTCTCATTATTCAAGATGGAATAAGTTTCTTATTATTAGTGAAATTGTGTCAAACAAGTACATCTCTATTTTCTGATAGGGGATCCTTAATTGTGTGCCTAATCTTTTAAGAAAAATTTTGTATTCTAAAAATATCCATGTTAAATATCCATACATGTTTCTTTTTCATTTATACCTGCATTGACCTGTTTATAAATTTCTTCTGGAATATTACCTGTGGGAAACTTCAATGTTATGTTAACTTATGTACCATCATGTGGGAAGGTTTATCTATCTGCCAGATCCTGTTCAGGTATTTCTTTTCTTTCTTTTTTTTGAGACAGAGTTTCACTCTTGTTGCCCAGGCTAGAGTGCAATGGCATGATCTCGGCTCACTGCAACCTCCGCTTCCCGGGTTCAAGTGATTCTCCTGCCTCAGCCTCGCGAGTAGCTAGGATTACAGACACGTGCCACTACACCCGGCTAATTTTGTATTTTTAGTAGAGATGGGGTTTCTCCATGTTGGTCAGGCTGATCTCGAACTCCCGACCTCAGGTGATTTGCCCGCCTCGGCCTCCCAAAGTGCTGAGATTACAGGCATGAGCCACTGCACCTGGCCCTGTTCAGGTATTTTTGTGCTTTCCTTTGTCCTGATGGTGAGTCATCTGATTATCAAGGGCCAGCAAGACCTTGAAGAACTGCTGCCTCAGAACTGAGGACAAGGTTTCTATTTTGGTTCTTTCCCCGACAGATTATTTTTCTTTCAAGCTTTGTGTCTTATTAATTTGCGTGATTGACCACACATTTTCTTGTGGGTACAAATTCTCACCAAATCAACATACATTTAAAAAATTCCACCTGTGTTCTTTGAACTGTGCAAGTTTTGATCAGGGATTGAAAAAAGTATATACCTTGGTTCTTATTCTCAATTTACTTAGTGTTTGGAAAGAAGAAATAGATATGTTTAAAAGTTAAGTAAAAAGATTTAAGTGACATTTTAAGAAAATAATAGAAGTAATATCATAAAGCTGAACACTATACTTTGGTAAATTAAAGGTATTTAAACAAATGACTATGTTTGTGCTCTTTTGAAAATCTGCTCAAAGCTGTGGACTCTGTCTAAAGAAATGGACATACACATATACATTAATGATTGTTGTATCTCCATGGAGAATTATGTGTATATGTGTCTAATAAAAACATTTCAAAATGCATGTGGCAAAAACTGACAGAAATGCAAGGAGAAATAGATGACGTTAAGAAGCCTTAGTCCAGACTGAAAGTTCCATAGGGGTTGAAAGACATGGATGATTGATTCCAGATGGACTGATCAAGGAGACTTCTGGAGATAGGTCTTGAAAGATTAACAGAAGGGAAAAGGGCAAGGCTGG
The DNA here is from genome assembly GCF_028885655.2 of Pongo abelii. Classification (NCBI taxonomy): domain Eukaryota; kingdom Metazoa; phylum Chordata; class Mammalia; order Primates; family Hominidae; genus Pongo; species Pongo abelii. Next base: position 134,171,436 of record NC_085928.1, on the reverse strand, counting down.
GGCAAAGAGCATTCCAGACAGGAAAATCCCTGAGAACAACTGTAAAACACAGGACATTAAAAAGCATAGTTTGGCAGTGCTAAACCAATTTGGAGTGAGGGAGAAGTGGAAGGAAAAATAGCAGGAATGGGATCAGCTTGTGTTGGGTTGCAGAGGACTGTGAATAATGGTACAATTATTTTTATTTATTTATTACAAAATTAATACATGATCACTGTAAGAAGTTCAAATCATAATGCGATCTAAGAAATAGAAAGTGAAAATCCTTTTCTTCTAATTGTGGAGAATTATTAGTACACACTACACATGCTGGCTTATAACCTGCTTTTTGATTGAACAACATAGGCATTATGGCTGCCTTTCTACATCAAACATAAATATAAGCCTTGTCATTTTAATGATTTCAGCATGTTTTTTATATGAAAGTACCATGATTTATGTCATCAATTTTTTGAACTTTTCTCCCTTATTTCACTAGTATACACATTATGGCAATAAACATCCTTATTCTTATACTTTCAAGCACTTCTCTTATTGTGTCTTTAGGGACAAATTCCTAAAACTTCTAGATCAAAGGATATACATATTTCAAATTCTGACCCATTGTATTAGATTACCCACCATAAATTCCATCTCTGTCAAGAGGTGTAAGAATCCCCGTCTTCTCATATCTTCTACTTTAACATTTTTGATATCTTAATAATACCTTTTCTTGGTTTGGAGTACAGTTATATTGTTATTTTTAAAAATAACTCTTCAGTTCTTTCTTTGGACCAGGAAAGGGAGAGAAAGGTTGGGGAGGGGAAGGGGAGAGAGAGAGAGAGAGAGAGCACGAGTGAACTGAAGCATTTTTGTTCATCTCTCTTCCTGTCCTCAGAGTTGCATGTTTCTTAGGAATCAGAGCAAATTCAGTAACAATTATGAAAAGAATGATAATAAAGAAGACTATTCTGTGTGAAAGAAACATGAGAACCTGTCATGGGGATGTTATACTGGTTTAGTGATGGGTAGATGAAAACTGTGGTGAAAACAGATGTAGAAGAAATGAAAGAGATAAGCTGAAGCAGAAAAAGCCCTTAGCATAAGGAATAAGAGAATACTTGTGCAGGGCTGCAAGAGAAACCATACTTTTTCTTCACAGTCGACACACCCTATCTTAGCCATTTTGTATGCTAATAGCATGCAGACCTATTGGAGGCAGTGATCCCAGAAGGGCCATTGAGTGATAGTGTAGCCATTCCACCTCCAACCTGCCCAGTGCTTGCCTAATTGAAAAGCTGAAGTATGGCCACCCACACAGCAACACCCTAAAACATGGTTTTCCTAATATCGGACAGCGATGATTCATAATATTTTGTTTCAAAAGGTCTACTTAATCACCCCTCTTTGTATACAAACCTAGACTTCATATTAGATGGGGCTCCTGCTTGTACAAAAACTTTTCAATTTATCCTTAAATTTACGCTCTTAGTCTGTATTTTTAAATTTAATACAGGCTAGTACTTTTTAGGGTCAGTTGGCTTTTATTCTTACTGTGATTTTCCTGTTCTGTCCACAAATGAGCACATGCCATGGTTAGTTGTTAGAGAGATGTTACACAAGATGTTATTTGCATAATGAGTTAACTCACCTTCATTAATTTCCTGTTAGTCCTCTTTCTTTTTCTAATCCTTGCCCACTAGGCCAGTTGTGATGTTTGCCTGGCTAACTCCACTTTCCATGTTTGATATCCCTTCTATGCGTTTTTAAAAAATTCACTCTCCTTCTAGGAAATTAGTGCTTCCCTGTTACTTCCATCTTCTATCCATTATAATTCAGAAAAGACTGTTATGTTAGTATCTTACTATAAAATTACATCCATTTTGTATATTTAGGGTTATCTGGAACATAAACCTTATCTCACATTGTGATCTAAGACAGACGTCAGCAAATTTCTTCTGTAAAAGGCCAGGTGGTAAATATTTTAGGCTTTATAACCCACATATGGTCTCTGTGGCAGATTTTTTTCTTTTATTGATTTTTTTTACAGCCATTTAGAAATGTAAAAAGCATTCTTAGATCACAGGCCATACTAAAAAGGGTTTTAGACTTGGCCCACAGCCATATTTTTCTGTCTTCTGACCTAAGAGGCTACACTGCGAGGATGAAAATTTTCCATTTATTTCAACATTTGCCCGGGAGATATCAAAGCTAACCACTGTAATTTTTCTAAGCAGCTAAGAATCATGAAGTTTGAATGACTCCAGTATACCAGACTCTTATTGGACTTAATGGAAAACTGTTTTTGACCAATGGACAATGGTGTTTGTTTTAACCAATTACGTGCAGACCTGAGGATTTATTTCATGCTAGGTTTTCAAACCTACCTTTCTTGGAGTCCTTGAGTTCCTCCCACCCCCAGGTGATCTACTTAGTGAAGTTTGACATTTGGGTATGTTCTCTTGTCTGGCAAGTTAATAAACTGAGGGGTTTTTTTTCTTTCTCCTTGGGTAGTCTTTGTTTTAGTCGTTGACAATTCCCTATGTAAGAAATTCACACATCAGTCAACAGGTGGAAAAGTTCTTGCGGATGTTGGGTAAGGATAACTTTTCTTATAGTTTCTGAAATTATGCTTAGAATAAAGTTTGGTCGGCTGGGGAAAAATGAGAGTGAACAGATAAGGACATCTTGTTTTTGTGCAAAGTATAGGAGATACTGTTTAGTCTTTTTAACAAAATAGAGCAAAATTGTTTACTGTCAGAAAAAAATGTGAAAGTCTTGAAATTAGCAGAAGTCATTACTGAGTGTCCTGCAAATACAGAAAATTGATGATGATGCAAATTTTGCTTGTTCATACAAATGCAAATAACTTGTATCCAAATAAGTTCAATGAATTATTGCCCCATGGATTTCAACTAGTTTTTATCTATTTGTCAACTCAAGTGTTCCTGATTTCCCATATATATTCATTCTTTGAGTTCTCCTTTGGACCAGATATAACATCTTCCTACTCTCATTAATTAATGACTTAAATAAACTCTTTGCCATGTAGGACATTAAACATTATTATGAAAATTATCTTCTAACAATCTTAGCATGGCACAATATACTTCATTGTAACACGTAAGCATATATTATTTGTGGCATATGGTTTTATAGTTATAAATCATGTTTTACATTAATTGTTTTTACTCACTATATATATAAGCAAATGAATTATTTGACTTAATTTTCTAGATAACTGAAGTCCATGAAAATTAGGCTTTACTTGTCTAGGCATTTTTGTGTGTAAGTCTTTCTAACTAAAAGATCTGATCATAAGAAATAATTCTCCACTCCTTTTTATCCACATGTCTATCTGTGATGCAATAAATATTAGGTTTTGCCTATGATTTTGTGGCAACCAATTAGGTCAGCCTAAAATTTGAAGTTGAACTGACATTGCATTTTTAAAAATGTAATACACTTAAAAAATAGCAGTTTTAGGTTTACAGCAAAATTGAGCAGAAGGTACAGAGGTTTCACATACCTCTTGCCCCCATACATGCATAGCCTCCCCCGTTATCAGCATCTCCCTCACAAGATTAGTACATTTGTTACAATTGATGAATCTATGTTGACACAACATTTTCACCCAAAGTCCAAAGTTTTTACATTAGGAATCACTCTTGGTGTTGTACATTCTAGGAATTTGAAGAAGTGAATAGTGGCAAGTATTCACCATTATAGTATCCTTCAGAGTAGTTTCACTGCCCTAAAAATTCTCTGTGTTCTGACTGATTCATCCCTTCCTCTCCTCTAACCCTTGGCAACTACTGACCTTTTAACAATAGTTTTGTCTCCACAGTGTTGCTTTTTCCAATACGTCTTATAGTTGGAATCATATGTTATGTAGCCTTTTCAGATCTACTTCTTTCACTTAGTAATACATGTTTAAATGTCTCCATGTCTTTCCACGGCTTGATAGCGCAGTTTTTAGTGCTAAATAATATTCCATTGTCTGGGTACACCACAGTTAATTTTATCTGTTCACCTACTGGAGGATATATCGGTTGCTTTCAAGTTTTGACAATTCTGAATAAAGCTGCTATAAATATCCATGTGCAGGTGGTGTATATACATAGTTTTCAACTCCTTTGAGTAAATACCAAGGAACAAGATTGTTTTTGCATTCCCGTCAGCAATAGTTAAAGTGCCTGTTGTTTCATATGCTAGCTGGCATTTTATGTTATCTAATACTGATACTAATATGGATTTTGCCATTTTAATAAGTAAGCAGTGGCATCTCAGTGTCCTTTTATTTTACATTCCTCTGATGTCATATGATGTGGAGCATCTTTCATATGCTTATTTGCCATCTGTGTATCTTCTTTGATGGGAAATCTATTAAGATCTTTGGCCCACTTTTTAATCAGTTTGTTTTCTTATTGTTGAGTACAGATGGTCCCCAACGTAGGGTGGTTTGACTTAAAAATTTTCAACTTTCCAGTGGGTTTATTGGGACATAACCCAGTATATCTTAAGTCAGTAACCATCTGGACTTAAGGTTGTTTGACTTATGATTTTTTTACTTATCATGAGATTTATTGAGAAGTAATCCCATTGTAAATCAAGAAGCATCTGTATTAAGAGTTCTTTGTATATTTTGGATAACAGTCCTTTATCCAGATATTTTGTTTGCATATACTTTTTCCAACTTGTGGCTTTTCTTTGCTTCCTCTTGATAGCATCTTTTGCAAAGCAGAAAATTTTAATTTTAATGAAGTCCAGCTTATCAATTACTTCTTTCATGGATTGTATCTTTGATGTAGTAACTAAGAAGTGATTGCCAAACTGAAGATTATTTAGATTTTTTCCTATGCTATCTTCTAGGAGTTTTATAGTTTTGCATTTTGCATTTAAGTCTGTGATCCATTTTGACTTAATTTTTGTGAAGGATGTGAGCCCTGTGTTCAGATTTATTGTTTTCACATGTGGATGTCCAGTAGCTCCAGCACCATTTGTTAGAAAGACTATAATTTCTTCATTGTACTGCCTTTGCTTCTTTATGAAAGATTAGTTGACTATGCTAATGTGGGTTTACTGCTGGGCTCTCTATTCTGTTCCATTTATCTATTTTTTTGTTCTTTCACCAGTGCCACGCTGTCTTGATTACTGCAGTTTTACAGCAAGTTTTCAGTCTGAGTATTGTTAGTTCTCCAACTTCTCCAATATTCTGTTGGTTATTCTGGGTCTATTGCATCTCTATATAAATTTTAGAATCAACTTTTTTGTATCCACAAAATAACTGGGTAGGATTTAGATTGGAATTGCTTTGAATCTATAAATCAAGTTGGGAAGAACTGAGATCTTGAAAATACTGAGTCTTCATGTTCATAAGGATGAATATCTTTCCATTTATTTAGTTCTTTAATTTTTTTCATCAGAATTTTATATTTCTTCCTGTAGGTCTTGTACATATTTTTACCAGATCCATACCTCAATATTTCATTTTTTGTTATGCTAATGTAAATGGCATTATGTTTTTAATTTCAAATTTCACTTGTTCACTGCTTGTATACAGGAAAGTAATTGATTTTTATACATTAACCTTGTGTCATGAAAGCTTGTTAAATTTCCTATTAGTTCCAGGATTTTTTTTCTGGTGATTCTTTCAGATTTTCTACATAGATAATGATGTTATCTGTCGACAAAGACCAGTTTTATTTCTTCTTTCTAAATCTGTATACATTTTCTTTTCTTGTCATTACATTTGCTAGAACTTCCAGTATGGTATTGTAAAAAGCAGTGGTGAGAGGTGAGATCCTTGCCTTGTTTCTGTGATTAGTAGAAAAGCCTCTAGTTTCCCACCTTTTTAAGTATGATGTTAGTTGTAGGTGTTTTGTAAATAATTTTTAATCAAGTGGAGGTTCACCTTTATTTCCAATTTACATGAGAGTTTTTATGATGGATCAGTGTTGGATTTTTCATATGCTTTTTCTACATGTATTGGTATAATAATGTGGCTTTTATTCTAAATATTTTATTCTAACACTTGTTGATATGATGGATTACATTAATTTATATTTGAATGTTGGACAAGGCTTTCATACATGGGATAAATTCCACTTAGTTGTATGTATAATATTTTATAATTGTTAGATTTGTTTTGCTAATATTTTGTTGAGAATTTTTACATCTATATTTATGAGAGATATTAGTCTGTGGTTTTCTTTTCTTGTAATGTCTTTGTTTGGTAGTGGTATTAGAGTAATACTGGTCCCATACAATATGAAACTATTCCCTCTGTTTCTATCTTTTGAAAGAGAGTCGAGAATTGGTATAATTTTTTCCTTAAATCTTTGGTAGAGCGTACCATTGAGCACTTTCATTTCTGTACTCATAATTTGTGTTCCTTTCAATAGTTAGCCTGGCTGTAAGACATAGAAGAAAAGAGTGTTTTTCATACCCTCCTGCACCACTCAGTAGCACACTTCTGACACCAAACATATGCATTTTTTTCCCAGGCACACATCAAGTAATTCTCCAGAGGATACCAACTGGGTGTCCTATAATGTGACTTGATTCTGACACTATCTACCCAGAAATAGCATCAGATCCCACAGGGTGAGGACTCAGTCCTACAAGACTGCCCCCACCTCAGATGCCAGTTGGAAGTCCCAGGTTATGACCTGTGCTTCTGACCAACTGGCTATAAATTGAGGTTTCCATGACCCCCTCCTTGAGTTTAGTTAATTTGGTAGAGTAGCTCATAGAACTCAGGAAAACATTTTACTTATATTTACACATTTATTATAGAGGATGCTACAAAGTATTCAGATGAACAGCCAGGTGGAGAGATGTATAGGGCAAGGTCTGGAAGGAAAGGGGCATGGAGCTTCTATGCCCTCTCTCAGTGTACAAGCCTCCGGGAAACTCCATGTGTTTAGCAATCTGGAAACTTTCTGAACCCTGTATTTTTGTGTTTTTATCACGGCTTCATCATGTAGGCATGATTAATTAAACCATTAGCCAGCGTTGGTCAGCTCAACCTTCAACCCTTCTCTCCTCCTCTGAGATTGGTGAGTAGGACTTCAAGTTCCAACCACCTGATCTCATGATCATTTTCCCTGGTAACCAGCCTTATCCTGAGGCTATGCAAGAGCCCACCAAGAACCACCTAATTAGAACAAAAGATGCTCCTATTATCTAGGAAATTTCAAGGGACTTAGGACCTTCATGTCAGGAACCATAGGCAGAGACCAAATATATATTTCTTATTATATCACAATGTCACAGAGGTGTATTGATTTTATTAATCTTTTCAAAGAATTAGCTTTTGATATTGGTGTTTTTTTCCTATTTATTTAAATATTATTGATACCGACTCTACTTTTTCTTTTCTTTTTTCTTGGAGATGGAGTCTTGCTGTGTTGCCCAGGCTGGAGTGTAGTGGTGTGATCTCGGCTCACTACAACCTTCCAGGTTCAAGCAATTCTCCTGACTCAGCCTCCAAAGTAGCTGGGATCACAGTTGTGAGCCACCACACCCAGCTAATTTTTTGAATTTTTAGTAGAGACGGGGTTTTACCATCTTGGTCAGGCTGGTCTCAACTCCTTACCTCAGGTGATCCACCTGTCTTAGCCTCCCAAAGTGCTGGGATTACAGGCGTGAGCCACTGTGCCTGGCCTCTGCTTTTTCTTATTTGTTTTCTGCTTACTTTGAGTTTAATTTGCTGTTCTGTGTCTAGTTTCCTAGGGTAAAACTTAGATTATTGATTTAGATCTTTTTTTTCTACTATATGCATTCAATGCCATAAGTTGCCATCTAAATACTGCTTTTGTTATATCCTGCACATTTTGATGTTTTGTTTTTATTTTCATTTAGTTCAAAACATTTTAAAATTTATCTTGAGATTTCTTCTCTAATCCACTGATCTATGTGTTGTTTACAGCATGTTGTTTAATCTCCTACTATTTGGAGGTTTTCCAGTTATCTTTCTGTTCTTGATTTCTAGTTTATTTCTGTTGTGGTCTGAGAGTAGACACTGTAGGATTTGTATTCTTTTAAATTTGTTTAGGTGTATTTTATGGTCCAGAATGTGGTCTGTCTTGGTGAATATTGCATATGAGCTTAAAATAAATGGGTATTTTGCTGTTGTTGGATGAAGTAGTCTGTAGATATCAATTACATCCAGGTGATTAGTGGTGTTGGTGAATTCAACTATGTTCTTACTGATTTTCTGCTTGCTGAATCATCTCTACATTTCTGATAGAGGGGTGTTGAAGTCTCCAACTATAATAGTCTCTTCATCTATTTCTCCTTGCATTTCTGTCAGTTTTTGCCACATGTATTTTGAAACGTTTTTATTAGACACATATACATTAATGATTATCGTATCTCCTTGGAGAATTAATCTCTTTATCAGTATGTAATGTCCCTCTTTATCTGTGAAAATTTTCCTTGGTTCTGCTGTCTGCATTGTCTTGTATCATGAAAGCCTGTCTGCATTGTCTGAAGTTAACATAGTTCCCCCTACTATTTTTGACTAGTGCTAGTGTTACAGGAAAGGGGCCCCCATCCAGACCCCAAGAGAGGGTTCTTGGATCTTGCGCAAGAAAGAATTCAAGGTGAGTCCACAGTGAAAAGTAAAACCAAGTTTATTAAGAAAGTAAAGCAGTGAAATGACAGCTACTCCATAGACAGAGTAGGACATTCCTGAAAGTAAGAGAAGGAGTGTGTCCACCCTAAGTACAATGCTTGTATATATACAGGATAGAAACAGATCTTGTGGAGATGTGTTCTGCCACAAGGGTTTATGATAAAGGGTTAATTTTCTTAATTACTACATTTTGCAAGGATCGATGTTATTATCTTTAAAGCAAAATTAGGAATGCCTTTGTTCTCCAGATATCAGGATATTTGGACACTCCCAAGTCTGGGTCTGTTTTAGTAAACATTATTAATTTGTTCTCTTATCCATAAACATCTAGAGGCTAGGAATGCCTAATTTTCTGGGAATACAGCCCAGCAAGTCTCAGCCTCATTTTCCTAGCCCTCTCTCAAAATGGAGTCGCTCTGGTTCGAATGCCTCTGACATTAGCATGGTATGTCTTTTTCCATTTCTATGCTTTTAATCTATATGTATGTTTATATGTAAAGACAACATATAGTTGAACTTGTTTTTTGATCCACTCTGACAATCTCTGTCTCTTATTGGATGCATTCAGCCCATTGCTGTTCAAAGTGATTACTGATATATTTGGATTAATATTTACCATATTTGTTACTCTTTTTTATATGTTGCCCTTATTTTTGTTCTTAGTTTTGTCTTCCACCTTTTTCTTTCTTCTGTGGTTTTAATTTAGAATTTCATGATTCCATTTTTCTTTCTTAGCATATTAGTTATATTTCTTTTAGTGGTTACCCCAGAGTTTGCAATTTATATTTATGACTGAACCAAGTCAACTTTCAAATGGCACTATTCCACTTCATGGGTAGTGTAAGTATCTTATAATAACCAAATTATCTTTATTTCTTCCTCCTGTCCCTTGTATCTTTGCTATCATTCATCTCAATTCCACATAAGCATATATAATACGTATATATATTCAAAATAAAGTGACAAGAATATATTCATTTATATATATAATATGTACATATATACGTATATAATCTTGCCATTCTTATTTTGAATGAACTGTTTTCTGTGAAATAATTTACAAATAAAAAATAAGCTGCAAAAGTGCTTCTTCTAACATTCTTATAAGCCAGATCTACTGTCAATAAATTTTCTCAATTTTTTATTTACCTAAAAAAGTATTTATTTCTTCTTCACTTTTGAAGGATAATTTCACAAAGTACAGTACTCTAGGTTGTGCTTTCTTTCTCCCAACACTTTAAATATTTCCTTGCTTGCATGTTTCCTGTGGAGAAGTCAGATGCAATTCTTTTTTTATTTTATTTCATTATTATTATACTTTAAGTTTTAGGGTACATGTTCACAATGTGCAGGTTTGTTACATATGTATACCTGTGCCATGTTGGTGTGCTGCACCCATTAACTCGTCATTTAGCATTAGGCATATCTCCTAATGCTATCCGTCCCCGCTACCCCCACCCCACAACAGTCCCTGGAGTGTGATGTTCCCTTTCCTGTGTCCACATGTTCTCATTGTTCAATTCCCACCTATGAGTGAGAACATGTGGTGTTTGTTTTTTTGTCCTTGTGATAGTTTGCTGAGAATTATGGTTTCCAGTTTCATCCATGTCCCTACAAAGGACATGAACTCTTCATTTTTTATGGCTGCATAGTATTCCATGGTGTATATGTGCCACATTTTCTTAATCCAGTCTATCATTGTTGGACGTTTGGGTTGGTTCCAAGTCTTTGCTATTGTGAATACTGCCGCAATAAACATACGTGTGCATGTGTCTTTATAGCAGCATGATTTATAATCCTTTGGGTATATACCCCGTAATGGGATGGCTGGGTCAGATGGTATTTGTAGTTCTAGATCCCTGAGGAATCACCACACTGACTTCCACAATGGTTGAACTAGTTTACAGTCCACCAACAGTGTAAAAGTGTTGCTATTTCTCCCCATCCTCTCCAGCACCTGTTGTTTCCTGACTTTTTAATGATCGCCATTCTAACTGGTGTGAGATGGTATCTCATTGTGGTTTTGATTTGCATTTCTCTGATGGCCAGTGATGATGAGCATTTTTTCATGTGTTTTTTGGCTGCATAAATGTCTTCTTTTGAGAAGTGTCTGTTCATATCCTTCGCCCACTTTTTGATGGGGTTGTTTTTTTCTTGTAAATTTGTTTGAGTTCATTGTAGATTCTGGATATTAGCCCTTGTCAGATGAATAGGTTGCAAAAATTTTCTCCGATTTTGTAGGTTGCCTGTTCACTCTGATGGTAGTTTCTTTTGCTGTGCAGAAGCTCTTGAGTTTAATTAGATCCCATTTGTCAATTTTGGTCTTCCCTATTTAATAAATGGTGCTGGGAAAACTGGCTGGCCATATGTAGAAAGCTGAAACTGGATCCCTTCCTTACACCTTGTACAAAAATTAATTCAAGATGGATTAAAGACTTACATGTTAGACCTAAAACCATAAAAACCCTAGAAGAAAACCTAGGCAATACCATTCAGGACATAGGCATGGGCAAGGACTTCATGTCTAAAACACCAAAAGCAATGTCAGATGCAATTCTTAATTTGCCCCTCTATATAGGTGTCTTAGTTCATTTTCTGTTGCCTGCAACAGAATACCTGAAATTGGGTAATTCATAAGAAATGAAATGTTTCTACAGTTTTTGAGTTATATTTTTAGCACACAACTTTATATAATATATTATAATTACCTGTTCACTTTTGTTTTGTTTTCCTTTAACAGACCTTGAACTTCTTGTTGTCATGGTTCATATCTTATTTATTTGTATGTCTCTATCTAAAACTTTACCTGGTATTCATTAAATTGTAAGAACTCAATATATTCACTTTGAAGTAATGGTTTTCCTGACTTTTAGCCTACAGAATTTGCTGTGATTTAAACAGTTACTCACTCTGTTCTATTCATAGTGCTAATCATTCCCTTCTATGTGCCTACTGCATATCTTGTACATACCTCCATTATTACACATAGCATCTTGTACTCTCATCGTTTCTTTCATTTTCTGTCTTATTCTATTAAAAATGTCCTCTAGATGAAGAATCTATATCTTATTTAACTTGCTTTTCTAAGTACATAGCACAATGCTTGCCACATGTGGGAAAGTCAGGAATTAGTCACTAAAACAGAATTGAAGTAGATATACAAAGGCATTCAGAAATCAGCCTGCCAAGTACTAACCAAGTTATGAGTATTTTAATTTTACCAGCATTCTTTACTCTTAAACAAAAGAAATTTTAAGGGTAGCACCATATTTTTAAAACAGTTTCCAATGGCAGGCAAATTCTGGATTTCCCTGAAAATCATTTTTTCCCTCCCTGAGGATGGATGGCATTCTATTACTAGAAATTTTTGTGTAAAAAAGGTGTGAACTAAAACCTAATATAACTTTAGGCCAAAGGTGCTGAGCAGTTTAAAAGTGATTCTACAAGGCAATGTCAGAGCTCCACAAGATTTTTTGTTTTTTTAAAGAGAGAAAGCTCTGGATGCACTTACGTGTTTTATGACTTGAACTGACTCTTACCTAGCAAATGCAATTTCTTGAAGACTAAGCAAAAATCAATTTAGGAGTTCTCAGAAAACTGTTCTACATTTTAGATCATCAGAATATACATGTTTTCAAGTTAGAAGGAAAATTTTCTTCTGATTTAGCAATCTGAAATACACAGCAAGAAGAAATAATGTTAATAATCAGTATCTTACTATTAACTTCACTAAGGTAGTGCCAAAATGATGATGAAAAAATTTTAAAAGGCGATGGCAAGCCCCTGGTCTGGCCTGTAGAGCTTGGATTTCATCGTCTCATTCTAAGAAGCAAAAAACTTAACAAACTGAAAAACCAACAACTTTTCTTATATCCACCGATAAAAGTGAGGTCACAGGGCAAATCATTGCTTCTAAAGTTGGAGACACAGATAGACAAATACAGAGAATGACAATTAACTAGAGCAGAAACACACAAGCAGAGATAACCACAGTACAGTGCTGCCAGGGTAGAAAAACCTAAGTATAGTGGACAAATTGCTAAAGACTTGAATCAAAAAGGCTGAGAGAGAAAAATTCTAGGGGGACCTAGTTATTGGGGTCTTTTGTGAGTTTTATTTCCAGGAGCTCAACCAGGTTCTCATAGTAAAGATTAGAGAAAAATCCCTTCATGGTTCTGGCAGAAGGAGGGGAAAAGTAAGCCTTTTGAAATATACGACAGCATTCTGTTCTTAACAAGGCCTGCCTTAGGAGAAACTATTTTACCAGAGCCTAAACTATTGAGGTTTTATCAGAGCCTAACTGACCTGGGAGAAGGAAAATACCCAGCTCCAGCCTTCTGTAGCCTTCCACATGGGAAAAGGAAAATACCCACCTGCAGCCCTGTCTAGCCATCTTGCCCAACCTAAGGGAGGAAAATACTGAGAAACACTTGTGAAGTTCATAGTTCAGGGGCACAAGCTCACAAAGAGACTAAAACCGAAATGTAGGCCTCCCTCAGCACCTGTTTACCACCTTACTAAAGGCCTGTTATCACAGTTACTGTTACCAAGTACATTATGTCTGCTTGTCAAGAAAAAATTATAAGTTATACTAAAAGGCAAAAACACAGAACAGACTAAGCATCAGAATCAGAGTTAGATAAGGCAGTGGTGAGGGCTGGGTATGAGTCAGAGAAGGCTTCTGACGGGAAAACTTGAGCCAAGTTTGAAAAGATGTGTGGGAAAAGAGAAGGAAAAAAAGGATGAGGAGCATGGGATGACTGTTTGAGTAGAAGCTAGCTATGCAAAGACCCAGAGGCCTGAGAAATAGTCTAGCAAATTTGGGGCGTGTGGCCTGAATGCCAGCAATGAGGGTGGCAAGTTAATATTCAGTGCTGGATGGGCAGCTGGGGAGTCATATAGGAAAGGGCTTGTGTGTCATGCTAAGCTATATACATGGTATGAGAAATCTTTAAAGTGTTTCAAACAGGGGAACAGTGGGAACAGCATCATCAAATTTGCCTTCATAAAATATCACTATAAAAACATTGTGGAAGAGAAGGATTAGAAGAAAATAAGATTAGAGGCAAGAAGATCAACTAGAGTTTCTTATAGGAATTTGCATTGGAAAGGGACATAACCTGAACTCAGACAGGAACAGTGGGTATAGAGAAGAATCAAGACGTGACATGGAATGACTCAGAAGGAGACACCCATATATCTGGCTTATGATGGTGCCATTTCCTACATGGAAAGGATGGTGAATTATGGCAAATGAATAGAGATGGGGAGTAGTCCACTGGGAATGATATATTTAGTTTGGGGCATGTTACAGTTAAGATGAAGATCCAAATGAATATGTCAGTAAAGCAGTTGGGAAATTCAAGTTTGGAATTGATCACAAATCTACACCCAAGATAAAATTTCGGAGCTTTCAATATATAGTTATAGGTGAAGAACTAGATGAAGACACTTTGGAAAGAGTGAATAAAATTGGACTCAAAATGGATCCCAATGAATCCTATTATATAAAGGATAAAATGAGAGGAGTAAGGGAGCAGAAAACTAGAAAGGATGTCAAGAATGAGTGACCAGTGAGGCTGGAACAAAACAGAAAATGATGGTATTACAGAAACCAAGTGGAGGTTCTAGAATGATAGAATGGCTAATATTAATAAGTGCTTCAGTGAGGCCAAGAGAAGGCAAAAGGATAAATGATACATAAAGCTAAAATAGCTACTTGGAATGAAACAAAATGTGTGACCAGTTTTGATGACATAATGGGATTTTGTGGAAATGAAAGCCGGAATGCGGTGGGCTATGGAGAGAAATGAGGATGGTAGTGTGCATTTTGTCCAAGACACTTATGTTTGAAGGAGAAGTCATAGTAGCCGTGGAATAAAGCACCAGCTATTTCTAAAAATACAGTCCATGAAAGCAGATATACCCCTTATTGACTGTTATAAATTTCTTTTACAGTGTCTGACACTGAATTCATTTGTTAAATGAATGCATAAACTATATAGGAGAGACATCAGGATGTCTATTTATCAACAGAAAAAAAAGAGACTCAGTGTAGGTGGTAGACTCCAAGTAAAAGCAAACTTTAACAGAGCCTTGGGCTAAGATGTTGTGGCTAGGAGGAGGAGAAGCTCTGGGACTGAGCATAAAACACACACATTGGAATGAAGACTCTCCTACTCATACCCGTGGGAATAGGATGGTGAATAATGTCAGAAAATTTCAGTGCACTTCCACTGGGAAGTTGAGGGATGCAGAGACCTATTCGCATTCTTGAGATTTTGTGGATACGAATCCAGTGTATCCTGACCTAGAATGACCTTCTAAAAATGACAAAAATAACTCAGATAATTGTGGGTGTAACAGAGGTAAAAGCGGCTAAATTATTGAAATGGTAGCCTCAATTTTACCTGACATGCTGAGGAGAACTGGTCTTCATTTACAGTGTTTTGCCAGTCTCAGTGTTAATCATGCTGAGTGCTCCTTTCAATACCCCTCTGAGGTAAGTTAGCTCCTCCATTAACCCTAATAGAAGTCTGACTCAGCAGGAATACTAAATGAGAAACAGAGAAAATCCAATTCAGACCTTGCAGCCACCCAACCCAAGTTACTCTCTGAGGGCCTCATCATTCTTTTCTGCAGATAAAGACATACCAAGATTGACTCAGCACAGAATGCATGGATAAGCATTGGACGATTAGAATACAGCTATCATGTGACTCAAAACCCCATATTTCAAGAATGAGCAAGCATACTATTAGAATGAGCCTTCATACTATTAGAGCTATATTATTTTAAAACAGCTACTAGATTAAGAAAGGCGCCCCTGCCTAGTCCCTCTGCTGCCTTTAAGCATGTATGTGGAGTGTGAGAGACAAGTTGATCACCACAGATTCAAATAGAATTTTGTATGTTAATGTGGGTATAATATAACATTCTCCAGCTCCAACTTTGAATATGTGTAAGGCAGTCCCTGAGGAAGTTCGCTTCCTGACTACACATGAGCTATCGTTGCAGGGTAATTGCAAGAGTCTGAAATTCTATACTACCTAGTTTGGAGAACAAGCTGGTGTAATTTGAATTTGACCATTCATGAAACCACATTTGTATTCCCAGTAGTTTTGGAGAAGTGCGGTTAGATCCCTCCTTTGTGTAAAATCTCAGATCTCTCCTCCGACAGCTCAGGTTGAGCTCATGATACCTGTCTCCATGAGTTAAGATATAATGACAAGGTAATCTGATGATTTACTTTCCCTCTGTATGCCTTTGGGGTTTCTTTTCTTTTCTACCAGCAAATAATCAGGTAAGTGAAGTGACTTATACTAGTGCAGATTTGAACTATGGGTTTGTTTAAAATTTGATATTTTGTTAATCATAATTTTTTGCATTAACTTAGATTTAATTTTTTAAAATTGGTGCAGAAAATTGTGATTAACAAAATATCAAATTTAGATTTTTAAAATCAAAACTTATGTAAAAATGTTGCATTATTATATTATTTACCTTGATAGCTAATTTTGTGTGTGTGTGTGTGTTTGAGGAGCGTATCTTCTCTTAAGTGTTTTGCCTGAGCGAAGTGCCTACTCACGTTACCATATTCTGCGTGCTGGAAACAAGTATGTATTTATTAAAGCTTTGTTTTCCCTGTTAAAATAGTTTCCTTGGCTAGTTATATGAACTTAGATTCATTACATAACCAGTCCTTCTTGGGGTAAAAACCAGATGGTGAATTGTTGTGCTCTGAGATAGATTTTACTTTAGGAAATTTTCAGATTATAAAGATTGCCACTTCATGTAGGTTTTGAAGAAGCTCTGAGGGTAATTGCAAAGGAATGACTAAAAAAGGTATTGGAAACAGGGATATCATTAAATAATAGATCTTTTAAAAAGTTGGTGCTCTGAAGATCCATTTCGGTAGTTAAGGTGAAGGTATGTTTGCTCCAAAGGCCACATTATTTTTTTTGTGTTCCATGTATTTTTGATGAAGTAAATTTGAACTTACATAGTTCACATCATCCTGATGAAAAAGCATATTAATTCCTTAAATAAATGCATGTGCTTATTTTGTTGGCACAAACTAGAAATATGTATTTCTGAGAGGATAATATCTAGAATATGTATTTTTCCATTTATTGCACTGTTACTGAAAAAATCCTGCAAAGATTTTTGTCTTAGGTCATTGTATTGTGGCCACATGCCTTCATATTCTCGACATGTCTGTATCTGCACACACCTATTTCTAATTTTTGTTGTAACAGCTTTTACCTGAAAGCAGTTTAGAATTTCTGTGATAGGAGAAGGGAAAGAGCAAGATAGAGAAATAGGACTTTCTCACTCTTGTTTCCCCACAGAAACATTAATTTGAACAACTATTCATGTGTGAAAATACCTTCACAAGAGCTAAGGGAACCAGGTAAGAGATCACAACACCTGGATGTAGCACAGGAAAAGAAAAAAAGATGCATTGAAGAGGTCAAAAAGAACAGTTTTACATTACTGCATTACCCTTTTCCCAAATGCAGGCAGCACAGTGTGGAGAAGGATGCTCTCTGCATGTGGGAAGGACAGGAAAGTAAGGACCAGACTCTGCCTTGGACCCCAACATAGGCCACTCTAGTAAAACCCAGCATGGGGCAGGCTTCTGTGGACCCAGGCGCCAGACTGAAACTTGCAGACTGAGTTATTACACTTGCCCCAGTGCCTTGCTATTATCACATAGCACCAGGCTCCAGGCCTGCCTGCTGAACTCAACCTCTGGTCTTCCCTACCACTGGGCCGACCTCAGTGGCTCCAGGCTTCAGACCACCCTTAGTGCCAGGCCAGCTCCAGTGGAGCTGGGCTTTGGGCCTATACCAGTGGCACCAGCATTTGGACCTGCTCAGGGTCAGGCTGACTCCAATAACCCCAGGCTCCAGACAACCCCCAGTATCAGTCTGACCCCTATGGCCCTAGGCTTCAGGCTTGTCGGTGCACTAGTCTATCCCCAAAGCCCTCCTCATTAGGCCAGCACCCATGGCCAGCCCCTCCAGATACAAGTTCCAGGTCCATCTAGCACTAGGACAGCTCCTGCACCCCCAGACACGAGGCCCATCCTAGGATCCAGACGAGGCTAGAACTAAGTTGATCCACACAGCCCTAGGTGTCATGCCTGTTCCAATGCCAGATTTGCACATGGCTTTAGGCACTATGTCAACACACATGGACACAGGCTCTAGGCTCCCCAGCAGAGTGAGGCTCCAGCAACGCTCTTACATATCCAAGCTTCAGAGTAGACTCTGTGGACCTAAGGCCTAGGTTTACCCTTGAAGACAGGATCCAGGCCCATTCCAGAGGACACGGACTTCAGACCCATCCTACTGCCTGGCCAGCCCCTTCAGATTAAGACTCATAGCCCATGTCAGTGCCAAGTCAGCCTCTGTGGACATGGGTGTCATGTTAGTTCTCAAGGGTATAGGCTCCAGGCTCACCCCAGTAGACCCACTTGACAGGCCCATTCTAGTAGATCCAGGACCACCCAGTGGCAGACCCAGGCACCACGCCAGTAGCTAGATGACTCCAGCAGCAAGCCTTCCAATAAACTATGCCAGAAGGCCTGCCCACAATTTCTGAATGGGCTGGCAAGTAAAGGGCTTTCCCAGACAAAGCCAGCCTATAAAGACATAATTAAGTGTATACTTCTTCAAATGGGCAGACACCAATGCATAACCAGAAAAATCAAGGACAATGAGGGAAACATGATATCTCTGAAGGGAAATAAAGTGCCAGTGATGATTCTAAATAAATAAAAATGTTTGAGTAGCCTGAAAAAGAATTCAAAATACTGTTTTAAGTAAGCTCAGTGAACTTCAAAAAAAAAAAAAATACAGAGAAACAATTCAAAAAAAAGAAGAAAACAATAAATGACCAAAATGAGAAATTTAATAGAGATAGAAATGTTTAAAAAATTGAATAGAAATTCTGGAGCTAATGCAATCAATGAAATGAAAAATGTGTGTATGTGTATGTGTGTGTGTGTGAGGGGGAGGTGGGGGAGAGAGAGAAAGAGCAAGAGAGAATCAGTTGCAGAATTGATCAAGCCAAAGTATATCTGAACTCAAAGACAGGTTATTTGAACATGTGCAGTCAGAGGAGCAAAAAGAAAAAAAGAATGAAATGTAATGAAGAAAGTTTATGGGAGTAGTGGGACAGCATCAGAAGAGCAAATTTTCAAGTCAAAGGACCTCAAGAAAGAGAAATGGAAGACGAAGGTGTTGAAAGCTTATTTAAAAAACAATAGTGAAAACTTTCCAAACCTAGGGAAAGATACAAACATCTAGGTACAGGAATGTCAAAGGTCTACAATTAGTTTCAATCTGAACAAGCCTAGCCCAATACATATTGTAATCAAATTGTCAAAAATCAAAGCAGAGAGGATTCTGAATGGAACAAGAAAAAAGAAGCAAGTAATATTTAAGGGAGTTCCAATAGGCTAGCAGATTTCTCAACAGAAATTTTACAGGCTAGGAGAGAGTGGGATAATATATTTATAGTTCTGAAGGAAAAAAAACCCATCTGTCAATAATACTGTGCCTGGAAATTCTGTTCTTCAGAAATAAAGGAGAGATAAAGACTTCCAGACAAACAAAATTTGAGGTAGTTCATTACCATGAGATCTGTCTTACAATAAATGCTAAAAGAGCTCTTCATGTTGAAGGAAGAGGTTGCTAATTAGTAACATGAAAACATATGAAAATATAAAACTCACAGGTAAAAGTAAGCACACAGTCAGAAGAATACTTGAATACTCTAATAATGGCATGTAAGCCATTACATCGTTACTATGAAGGTTAAAAGACAAAACTATTAAAAGTAATAATAGCTACAATAATTTGTTAAGGGATATGCAATATAAAAGATATGAATTATACCATCACAATTCAAAATATAGGAGAGTGGAGTAAAAATGTGGAGTTTGTGTGTGTGTGTGTGTGTGTGTGATCAAAGTGAAGTTGTTATCAGCTTAAAACAGCCTGTTATAAGATATTTTCATAAGCCTCATGGTGACCCCAAAGCAAAAACCAATAGTGGATATGTAATAAATAAATAGCAAAGAACCAAAGGATACTACTATAGAAAACCACTTGCACAGGAAGGCAGCAAGAGAAGAAGATGAAAAAGGACTTAAGAAAAGATGGAAAACAATTAGCAAAAGGGCAGTAGTAAGTTCTTGCTTATCAATAATTATCTTGAATGTAAATAAATTATTCAAACAAAGGACACAGAGTGGCTTAATATAAGAAACAAAACACAACCATTTGCTGCCTAAAAGAAACTCATTTCACTTGTAAGGACTCAAGTAGTCTGAAAGTGAAGAGATAGAAAAAGATATTTTATGCAAATAGAATCCAAAAAAGAGCACAGGTTAAAAATTATATCAAATACAATAGCCTTTGAGTCAAAACTGTAAAGTGAAGGTAATTACAAAGAAGGTAATTTATAATGACAAGGGGGTCAGTTCAGCAAGATGAGATAGCAATTGTAAATACATTCAATAGTGGAGCACCTAAATATAAAAAAAATTAATAGAACTGAAGGGAGAAATAAACTGCAATACAATAATAGGATACTTTAATATACCACTTTTAGCAATGGACCAATCATCCAGATAGAAAATAAACAAGAAAATATCAAACTTAAACTATATTTTAGACCAAATGGGACCTAACAGACAAATATAGAACATTTCACCAAACAGCAGCAGAATACACATACTTCTCAAGTGCACACAGAACCTTCTCCAGGGTAGATCATATTTAGGCCAGAAAATAAGTTGTAGCAAATTTTAAAATACTGAAATTATATTATGTATCATTTCTGATCATAATAGTATGAAATTGGATATCAAAAACACCTTGAATTTGTGGAAAAATTCACAAATACATAAACATTAAACAACTTACTCCTAAACAGCTAGTGGGTCAATGAAGAAACTGAAAGGGAAATTACAAAATATCTTGAGACAAATGAAAATGAAAACACAACATACTAAACTCATGAGATGAAGCAAAAGTAGTTCTAACAGGGAGTTTTATAGCACTAAATGCTTACATCAAAAAAAGAAGAAAGAGATCAAGTAAGCAACCTAAGACTGCACCCCAAGGAAATAAAAAAAGAACAAACTAACCCCAAAATTAGTAAAAAGAAGGAAATAATAAAGCTTAGAGCAGAAATAGAGTAGAAAAACAATATAAAAGATCAATGAAACGAAGAGTTGGTTTTTTGAAAAGATACAGTGCAATCCCCATATTCATATGAAATCACAAAAGACCCCAAATACCCATAGCAATCTTGAGCAAGAAAAATAAAGCTGGAATTATCACATTATCTGATTTAAAAATATACTACAAAGCTACAGTAATCAAAAACAGCATGGTACTGGCATGGAAATAGACACATAGATCAATGGTACAGAATAGACAGACTGGAAATAAATCCATGCATTTATGACCAACTGATTTTTTTTAATAAAGATGCCAGGAATACACAATGTGTGAAGGACAATCTTTTAAATAAATTTTGGTGATAAAACTATATCCACATGCAGAAGAATGAAATTAGACCCTTATCTCATACCATATACCAAAATAAATCTAAAATGAATTAAGGACTTAGAAATAACATGCAAAGCTATAAAACCATCAGAAAAAATACAGTGGAAAAGCTCTATGATATTGATCTGCATAATGATTTCTTTTTGTCTATAACCCCAAAAGAATAGGCAACAAAAGCAAAAACAGACAAATGGAATTACATCAAAGTTAAAATCTGCATAAAAAAGGAAGCAATTGACAGGATGGAGAGACATCCTATGGAATGGGAGAAAATATTTGCAAACCACATATCTGATAAGAAGTGAATATCCAAAATATATAAGGAACTCAATAGCAAGAAAATAAATAGCCTGATTTAAAAATGGGGCAAGAACGTAGACAGACATTTCTCAAGAGAAAACATAGAAATGGCCAACAGGTATGTGAAAAAATGATCATCATCACTAATCATCAGAGAAATGCACATTAAAACCACAAGGAGTTATCAGCTCACACTTGTTAGAAAGGCTTTTGTAAAAAAGATGAAAGATAAGTGTTGGTGAGGATGTAAAGAAAAAGAAATTCTTTTTTTTTTTTTTTGAGATGGAATTTCACTCTTGTCCCCCAGGCTGGAGTGCAGTGGTGCGATCTTGGCTCACTGTAACCTCTGCCTTCCGGGTTCAAGCGATTCTCCTGCCTCTGCCTCCTGAGTAGCTGGGATTACAAGCACCGGCCACCATGCCCAGCTAATTTTTGTATTTTTAGTAGAGACGGGGTTTTGCCATGTTGGCCAGGCTTGTCTCGAACTCTTAGACTCAGGTGATCCACCCACCTTGGCCTCCCAAAGTGCTGGGATTACAGGCGTGAGCCACCATGCCTGGCCAAGAAAAAGAAATTTTTACACACTATTGCTGTGAATGTAAAATTAGTGTAGTCGTTATAAAAAACAGTATGAGGCTCCTCAAAAAATTAAAAACAGAACTACCATAAGATCCAGCATTCCCATTATTGGGTATATAGCCAAAGGAAGTGAAGTTAGTATGTTGAAAAGATATTTGCATTTTCATGTTCATTGCAGCATTATTCACAATGGCCAAGATAGCAAATCAAACTAAGTGTCTGTCAATGGATGAATGAATTAAAGAAATATGGCATATATACACAATGGAATACTATTCAGCCATTAAATAGTCATGTGTGACAACATGGATGAACCTGGAGGACTTTATGTTAAGTGAAGTAAGCCAGGCACAGAATGACAAACCCCACATCATCTCACTTATATGTGGAATCTTAAAAAGTTGAACTCATAGAAGTAGAGAGTAGAGTGATGGTTACCAGAGGCTGGGGTGGTGATGAGGGAGCAGGAGTTGGACAGACTGGTCAAAGGACACAAAATTTCCTATAAATAGGAAGAAAAAGTTCAATAAATCTTTTGTACAATGTGGTGACTATGGTTAAAAATGCTAACAGTAGATTTTAAGGGTTCTCATCAGAAAAATGATAACTATATGAGGTAATACATATGTTAATTAATTTGATTTAGCCATTCCACAATGTATATATGTTTCAACATATAATGTTTTACACAGTAAATATATATATATTTTTATTTTTCAATTAAGAAAATAAAAAACATTAAAAATTGCTATGATATTTACTTTAAGAAAGCTAATAAGCATTGCAGACCTTCTTGGTGCTATTGGTATTTGTTACAAACCTTAGTTGTTACACAGTCACAACCACACATAATACCAACTCTCCAATCTTACATATACTCTCATTTTTCTTGGGAAAATACCTAGGTGTAAATTTATTGAATTATGTGGTAAGTGACTGTAAGGAACTTCTGATCTGTTATTAAAAAGATCTGCATCATTCTTATTCCCACCAGAAATGTGTGAGTTTTTGTGGTGCTGGATGCTTGTGAGCACTTTGTGTTGCCTATTTATTTCCTTTTGTTATTCTAGTAGATGGGTAGGGGTGTCCAGTGCGATTTACATTTTTATTTCCCCAGCCACAAAACATGAAGATTTCCGTTACTCAAGAAAACTGACTGATGGTCAGTTTTAACTAGGTAATAGTTTAGAACTTTTCAACTTGATTCTTCTAAGATTATCTAACACATTATACATAAAGTAATATATATTATTATTAGCAGAAATATAATGAGTTTATACTTCAAGAGTAGGGAACTACTTAAGGAGATAAATATAACATCTGTTAATTTTGAAGTCAGCCTAATTTAAAATTTTAAAGCATAATAGGTATTTATTTTGTTGGTGGTTTTGTTTTCTCAGAAATAGTAAGTCAAAACTAATAAAAAATCAACTGGTTACATTTTCATTCTAAGTAGTAATTTATATGCAATATTATAAACTTCAAATATTATTTTTGTACTGGTGTACATAAAAAGTAATTGTAGAATTAATTATTGACTATTATTTTTCTTTTAGTAGTCAAAACTATTCATTTATGATTTTAAGTGTGCTTGGCTTGAAGTATATACTGACTGCTTAGGAATTTAACTCTTCTCATACTTCAAAACACTTTGAATAAATGGTAAGTGCTTTTGAAAATACTTTTCTGTGCATGTTCTGATGGCTAGGGACTAGTAATAAGTTACATGCCTGTGTCAAGTGCAGGTCTGGTGTAGAATTACTATCAACTATATTGATAAATGATGCAATTTACTGTAGTATTCTGATTTTTTTAATAACATTACACTGCTATGTAGAGTACTTCACCTATTTTTTTCCCAATGGAGGAACTGACACTGTCAAGTGAATATAAAGTTGAAAATACTTTGATATACAATCCTTGAGATAATTTATATATAATTTTTGATAATTCTGACTCCCTAAATTCTTTTTTCTTCGATTATAGAAACTGATCAAGTGAATGTATTTGCTTGAATATGCACATATTGCCAGCATTTATCCATTCAATTTTGTATTTATACACTGGAGCCCCACCTATTCTATGTAGATAATTTCAAAGAATTCAAATAAAAAAAACAGGATGGTGACAATTCATTATTTTAACTTTACTGTCTTAGGAGACAATGATGGTGTTCTATCAAAGTGCTACTCTAAGTATGTTTTGTGGGTGGATGCTGGTCCACAAACATAGTGGTCTACAATGACATATGTTCAGAAATTGAAGGCACACATTTTGAAACTTTTAAAGTAATTGGAAATTGTCATGACTTCCAAGCAGTGCAATGCAGAAAAGTTGGTCTATAATGACCTGGGGTGGGACAAGGGCCAGGGGTAGGGTTAATATGATCCTTCATTAGCTGCTTTGAAAAACGCTTATCGATAACACAATAGCAATTCTCTGAATTCTTTGACTTTGAAACATAACTTTATTGAGTGTTTGCTATGTGTCAGGTACCATGCTAAATATTTTACAGTGGTGTCTTATTTATCCCACATAAGATTCCTACTATGTGTTCTTGTTGAATCCATTTTACAGAAGCACAAAGAAGTATCTTGCTTAAGGTCACACAGCTAGCAGATACATATCAAGATAACTATGGAGAATAAAGTAGCTTTAGGTAAACTGATAATTCTACTTTGACAGTAGTTCTTGTGGTTTCAGCTCTTACATATGCAACCGAAGGACAGTAAGTGATGTATATACGTTGTAGGACTTTCTGAGACATGTGCCTCTGGTTTAGAATGGATGAGTGGACAACTAACCTAGATAAATCACAGCCTTACTGTTTCAGGGGTGAAAAGAATCCTCTGTCCCAGTGTGAACACTTCAGATATATGTTACCACAGAAAAAACATAAATCTCACTCATAACCAATAGGAGAGCTCCAACACATTCATGAAAGATCCACCGTGGAGACCTAAATACCTCCCAGTAGGCCCCACATCCAACATCGGAGAACAAATTTCAGCATGAGATTTGGAGGGGACAGATATCCACAGTGCCTTCCTTTGTTGATTCTAATTGGCTCTGAGGCTGAAAATTTAATGATTAAATATATTAGGTGTTGAGTAAAAGGCTAAGGTATTCCTGTTTGATAAATGTATTGAATTGACACGTAGAAGATGTGACAATTCTTGCGTTTCTTCAAAGTATCTTTTGTATTTGTTTGATTCCTGGATTTTGGTAGATTCTGGTTAGGAATTATTGCCAGATGAGGGTTCTGATAGCTGAGCTCTTATTGTACTTAGCAAACTCATTAGTAAGTATCAGAACTTTGTCATGTGTTCTTTGTGTGTCTTACATATTCCGATTCAATACAGACAAAAGTATTCTCAATATTTTTATTCAAATAAGATAAATGTCAAACATGTTATATGCACATATTTACTAAAATAAACAGCAAGGTGTTTATTTCAAGGTGAGAGATGATACTACTAAGCTTTTCTGTCTTGGTTGGCTTCTCCTTGCTTTACATAACTGCGTCACTAACACAGAGCTGAATAGGTGCAGCTGTTGCTTTCTGTATTGTAGTGATCACTATTAATTCCTCCTGGCAAATCTAGCCCTCGGGTATCAGTATCAGTGGGTTAGGAAACAAAGACTGATCTGAAATGCCGGACGGGGTGAACGGAGTACTTCAGGGATAAAAAAGGGTTTTCTGATTTTTTCAGTATAGTTTTAAAACTTGGCTTTTTGGCCTGCCAACAATGTGAGATTACAGATGCTTTGGAATTATATTTACTTGGAGGAGGGTAGGCAGAGAAAGATTTTATTTTGTATTTCGTTTTACTGGATGCCTTTTGACATTCTGGGCAGCATCAATTGGCAAAGGTGATTATGTAATCAATAGGGCAGAAGAAGAGCTCAGGGTTGCAATTAACATGTTATTGTACAAATCAAAGGAACAGCAAAAGGCAATTTGTTCAACTTGTCACCTGGCCTGAACAATCTGTGTGCAGACAATAAGGGAGACAGAAAATTGGAGTGGAGAAGCAAGAAACTCAAAACACTCAGGCTTTTGTTTTCTTTCTTTTCAACTTAGTATTAGCCAAGGTTACCTGTCTGACAACTTTAAAGCAGGTGACAGGGATCAATGATGTATTATTTCCAGTTTTTAAACTAACATTTAGAGAAAGATTAAATAATCTAAGTTATTTGGGTGTTTTATAACTTTTAATATCTTATATTACATCTCTATATTTGAATGTAAGACAGTCAATATAATAGTTCTACTGGGATAAAACTTTGCTTTCTAACAAATCCCAGGCAATGGGTGCACTCCCTGCACTTTGGGAGGCCGAGGCAGGCAGATTGCTTGAGGCCAGGAGTTTGAAACCAGCCTGGCCAACATGGTGAAACCCTGTCTCTACTAAAAACATAAAAATAAGCCAGGTGTGGTGGTACATGTCTGTAATCCCAGCTTCTTGGGAGGCTAAGCCACGAGAATTGTTTGAACCTGGAGGCGGAGGTTGTAGTGGGCCGAGATGGTGCCACTGCACTCTAGCCTGGGCAATTGAAAAAGACTGTCTCAAAAATAAAGAAAAACAAATCCCAGGCATGAAATAAATATGGATATGAATACATATTCATCTAGTAGCCCCTATACAACTCACAGCATGTTACAAAAATTTATGAAGACAAAGTTGTGAAACAGTCCAGAATAAAATAAATAATGATCATATGATAAATCTTCCTATAATTCAGTTATGTTTGATTTAAAAAGTAGAGCTTTGGATAAAATCCTTAGGTATATGAAAAATAATTTAATGGAATCTCATTCTGTTCTTAAAGAAACTACTTAAAGGATATATTACTATTTGATACTTATAAGCCTTATAAAGTAGTTTGCACACATGTTGTCCTTCTATCACCATATAATATTGAGCAGATTAACAAATAGTGCTGTGTGTGTCATACCTTGGTCTTTGAAACCGAGCAACACTTCACAAATGGCCTAATCTCCAAGTATGAGTGTTTATATTTTTGTAATTGTGTAGAACAAATATATAATGATACTATTATCTCATTTTATGTTTGAATATTTGTTAATGTTATTCACTCCCTCATTTATTCAATAAACACTTATGGAATATCTGTATTATACCAGGCATTGGGTTACATACTATGTTTTTTTTAACAGAATAAAAATATTTTCATAATGTTTTATAGCTTAGGATAGTGAAAAGAAGAGGCCCTCCAGCTAGATTGCTTTGTTTCAAACTTTACTACTGTCACTTACTAGATGACTAACTTTGGACAAATTACTGAACTTCATAGTTAAAGTTGAGGTAATAATATTTCTTTCATGAAGTTCTTGTAAGGATCAAATGAGTTGTGTGGGGTGTGTGTGTGTGTGTGTTTGTGTAAATTAGGATACTACCTGAGAAAAACTTTATACACCCACACCTGTTGTTATACTATATTATTTAACTAGATGTGGTTCTGACCTTAGAACTTGGCATTGAGTGGATGAGACAGATGCTATCTCTATTAGTCAGGGATCTCTAAAAAAGTAGGACCAATAGGATGTGTGAATATATATACATACACATACATATATAAATTTATATATATAACTCTATATGTAAATGTATATATAACATACACATTTGTTTTATGTATAGATAGATAGATAGATAGACAGATAGAGAGAATAATGTAGCTTGAGTCCACAGGCAACCCAGAGGTAGGATTCCCTCTGTATGTACTTGTGTTCAAATTTCTTCTTTTTTTTTTTTTAGATGGAGTCTCGCTCTATCGCCCAGGCTGTGTTTTTTTTTTTTTTAACAGAATAAAAATATTTTCATAATGTTTTATAGCTTAGGACAGTGAAAAGAAGAGGCCCTCCAGCTAGATTGCTTTGTTTCAGAATTTACTACTGTCAGTTATTAGATGACACCACTAGGTGACTAGTGGTGTGATCTTGGTTCACTGCAAGCTCTGCCTCCTGGGTTGACGCCATTCTCCTGCCTCAGCCTCCCGAGTAGCTGGGACCACAGGTGCCCGCCACCATGCCTGGCTAATTTTTTTTGTATATTTAGTAGAGACGGGGTTTCACTGTGTTAGCCAGGATGGTCTCAATCTCCTGACCTCATGATCCGCCCGCCTCAAATCCGTCCTCCCAAAGTGCTGGGATTACAGGCATGAGCCACCATGCCCAGCCTCAAATTTCCTCTTCTTATAAGGACATTGGCCATATTGGATTAGGGCCATCCTCATGATCTTGTTTTAATTTAATCACCTATTTAAATAACCTGTCTGCAAATATGGCCACATTCTAAGTTACTGGGTACTAGAATTTCAACATATGAAAATTTCTGGGGGACATAGTTCAGTACATAACACCAGCCTAATTCTATATAATACAACATACATGGTAATAACAATAGTTTATACACAATTCTGAGGAAACAGAGGTAGGAGTACTTTTCCCTAGGCAGTGATAGTGGAAGTTTTGGTAGCAGCTGGAGGGATAGGCATTTCAGTGAAGATGTTATTTAAAAATGAAATTAAGAAAAAGAATTCATCTTGAGTACAAGCAAAGAAAGCTTTCTAAATAGAGGGAACAGCACAGGCACAATCAATGATACACAGAAGTTCCCGGTTCCTTAGGGTTCTGCAAGTCTTTCAGTTGAGGAGGCTGTGGGGAAGAGTGAGAGGAAGTGAGCTTCAAGACTGGGAAAGAATGAAGTGATTTTTTTTTCTTTCCAGCTTTTATTTCAGGTTCAAGGGATGCATGTGTAGGTTTGTTACATGGGTAAATTAGGTGTCATGAGGGTTTGGTAACCAGATTATTTCGTGACCCAGCTAATGAGCATTGTACCCTATAGATAACTTTTTGATCCTCACCCTCCTTCCATGCCCCACCCTCAAGTAGGCCCTAATGTCTTTTGTTCCCTTCTTTGTGTCCGTGTGTACTCACAGGTTAGCTTCCACTTACAAGTGATAACATACGGTGTTTGGTCTTGTGTTTCTGCAATGATTCACTTGGGATAATGGCCTCCGGCTGAATCCATGTTGCTGTGAAGGACATGATTTGATTGAGGCAGCGCTCCTTTTGTGGGGGCACTAGCTGCGGGGGTCTGCCTGCAGACCCTGACCCAAACGATGGATGAATAAAACGTACGCTGATACACAGCTATTCTGTTTTGCCAGTCCTGCTGAATGTCCGACCGCCTACACACCAATAGAGGTTTGTCACTGCAACTGGCCTCGATCAGCTCGGGAGTCTTGCATTTATTCATTAAGATTAGTTAACAAAAGCTTGAGTCAACACCAATAGAGGTACTTAACATGGTTAAGAGAGTAGTTCTGTGAATGACTCAGGTACTGCAGTCTACAGTAAGTACTATTAGGGGGCAATATCCCTGGTCGACCTCCCTGCGAGAGGGCCATCTGGCTCAAAGTTTAGTTAATGGAGGTAGGGTAAACAGACTTAACTGGGGAAGCCTCTATTGTCCCTAGTGTTTACCCTGTGACCTAATGCTCTAAGGTAAGAACCAGCTGCCTTCAATTATTCAATTGAATTCAACTATTCAATTATCAGCTGCTCTTCAATTATTACAAGCTATGTAACCTTTTGGCCTTCCAAAAAGGTTTGTGACTATTCCCTATAACTTTCCCTAATATTTCCCTTTAATATTTCTGCAACCATCCTGAGTGGATCCCAACATTTGATTCTTTTTTTTTTTTTTTTTTTACAGCTGCATAGTATTCCATGGTGTATATGTACCATATTTTCTTTATCTAGTCTACTATGAATGGGCATCTAGGTTGATTCCATGTATTTGCTATTGTGAGTAGTGCTGTGAAGAACATATGCATGCATGTTTCTTTATGGTAGAACAATTTATATTCCTTTGGGTATGTATCCAGTAATGGGATTGCTGGGTAAAATGGCAGTTCTGTTTTACATTCTTTGAGAGATCTCCAAACTGCTTTACGCAGTGGCTGGACTAATTTACATTCCCACCAGCACTGTGTAAGTATTCCTTTTTCTCCATAACCTCATCAGCATCTATTATTTTTTGACTTTTTAATAATTACCATTCTGACTGGTGTAAAATGGTGTCTTACCGTGTTGATTTGCATTTCTCTAATGATCAACGATGAGCATTTTCCCATGTGCATGGTGGCTGCATGTATGTCTTCTTTTTGAGAAGTGTCTGTTCATGTCCTTTGTCCATTTTTTCAACAGGGTTTTTTTGATTGTAAGTTTGTTTAAGTGTCCTGTAGGTTCTGGATGTTAGATCTTTGTTGGATGCATAGATTGTGAATATTTTCTCCCATTCTGTAGGTCGTCTGTTTGTTGATCATTTCTGTTGCTGTGCAGACTTTTTAGTTTAATGAGGTCACACTTGCCAATTTTTGTTTTGGTTGCAATTGCTTTTGGAGTCAGAAGTCCAAATGTTACTTCCTACATTTTCTTCTAGAGTTTTTAGAGTATTAGCTTTTACATTAAAGTGTTTAGTCCATCTTG
Organism: Pongo abelii; assembly: GCF_028885655.2. NCBI lineage: Eukaryota > Metazoa > Chordata > Mammalia > Primates > Hominidae > Pongo > Pongo abelii. Next base: position 134,140,826 of record NC_085928.1, on the reverse strand, counting down.
AGTTGATGTTTGTATATGGTGAATGGTAAGAGTCAAGTTTCAGTCTTCTACATATGAGTACCAAGTTATCCTTGCACCATTTACTGAATAGGGAGTCCTTTCCCCCATTGTGTGTTATTGTTGGCTTTGTTGAAGATTAGATGGTTGTAGGTGTGTGGTTTTATTTTTATGTTGTCTAACATGTTCCATTGTGCTATGTGGCTGTTTTAGTATCAGTACCATGCTATTTTAGTTACTGTAGCCTCATAGTATAGTTTGACATCAGGTAGTGTGATGCCTCTGGCTTTTTGTTTTGTTTTGTTTTTGCTTTGGACCGTTTTGGCTACTCAGGATATTTTATAGTTCCATATGAGTTTTATAATGATTATTTGTAAGTCTGTAAAAAATTGTCTTTGGTAGTTTGATAGGAATAGCATTGAATCTGTAAATTGCTTTGGGCAGTATAGCCGTTTTAACAATGTTGAGTCTTCCTATCCATGACCGTGAAATGTTTTTCTATTTATGTCATTTCTGATTTCTTCCGGCAGTGTTTGTAATTCATGTTGTAGACATCTTTCACCTTGCTGGTTGCCTGTATTTGTAGATATTTTATTCTTTTTGTGGTTACTGTGAATGAGATTATGTTCTTGATTTGGTTCTCAGCTTGGATGTTATTTGTGTATAGAAATTTAACTAATATTGGCCAGGCGTGGTGGCTGACTCCTGTAATCCCAGCACTTTGGGAGGCCAAGGCAGGTGGATCACGAGGTCAGGAGATTGAGACCTTCCTGGCTAACACGGTGAAACCCTATCTCTACTAAAAACACAAAAAGAAATTAGCTGGGTGTGGTGGTGGGTGCCTGTAGTCCCAGCTACTCGGGAGGCTGAGGCAGGAGAATGGCGTGAACCCAGAAGGCGGAGCTTGCAGTGAGCTGAGATCACGCCACTGCACTCCAGCCTGGGTGACAGAGCAAGACTCTATCTCAAAAAAAAAAAAAAAAAAAGGAGAAAAAGAAATTTTACTAATATTTGCTCATCGATTTTGTATGCTGAGCCTTTTCTGAAGTTATCTGATCTCAGAGCCAGTGACTATAGCGTTTTTTGGTATAGAAGTATATCATCTGGAAAGAGAAATAGTTTGACTTCCTCTCTTCCTATTTTGACGTCTTTTATTACTTTATCTTGCCTACTTGCTCTGGCTAGAACTTCAGTGTTCTGCTGAATAGAAGTGGTGAAAATGAGCATCCTTGTCTTGTGCTGGGTTTCAAGGGGAATGTTTCTAGCTTTTGCCCATTCAGTATGATGTTGGCTGTAGATCTGTCATAGATGGCTTTTATTATTTTGGAATATGTTCATTCAATGCCAAGTTTGTAGTGGGTTTTTTACATGAAGGGATATTGAGTTTTATCAAAAACCTTTTCTGCATCTATTGAGATGATCGTGTGGTTTTTGTTTTTAGTTTTATTTATGTAATGAACCACATTTATTGATTTATGTATGTCAAACCAACCTTACATCCTAGGAATAAACCCACTTGATTATATTGGATTCACCTTTTCATGGGCTGCTGGATTTGGTTTACTAGTATTTTGTTGAGGATGTTGCATCTATGTTCATCAGGGATATTGGCCAAAAGTTGTCTTTTATCATTCTGTCTCTGCCAGGTTTTGCTATCAGCATGATGTTGACCTTAGAGAATGAGTAGGGTGGAATCCTTCCTCATTGATTGATTTTTTTAATGTTTAATAAGTTTAGCATTATAAACATTTACTTTTTTAATTTCAATAGGGTTTTGGAGAACAAGCAGTGTTTGATTACATAAGTAAGTTATTTAATGGTGCTTTCTGAGATTTTGGTGAACCCATAACCTGAGCAGTGTACACTGTAACCAATGTGTAGTCTTTTATCCCTCACCACCTTCCCACCCTTTCCCCCAAGTCCTCAAAGTCCACTAAATCATTCTTATGTCTTTCCGTCCTTATAGCTTAGCTCTCACTAATGAGTGAGAACATACAATGTTTGGTTTTCCGTTCCTGAGTTACTTCACTTAGAATAATGGTCTCCAATTCCATCCAGGTTGCGCAAATGCCATTATTTAATTCATTTTTATGGCCGAGTAGTAGTCCACGGTATATATAAGACGCATTTTCTTTATCCACTCATTGATTGATGGGCATTTGGACAGGTTCCATATTTTTGTAGTTGCAAATTTTGCTGCTATAAACGTGTGTACAAGTATCTTTTTCATATAATAATTTCTTTTCCTCTGGGTAGATACTCAGTAGTGGGATTGCTGGATCAAATGATAGTTCTACTTTTAGTTCTTTAAAGAATCTCCATACTGTTTTCCATAGTGGTTGTACTAGCTTACATTCCCATCAGCAATGTAAAAGTGTTCCCTTTTCACCATATCCATGCCAACATGTATTGTTTTTTGATTATGGCCATTCTTGCAGGAGTAAGGTGGTATCACATTGTGGTTTTATTTGAATTTCCCTGATCATTAATGATGTTGAACATTTTTTCATATATTTGTTGGCCATTTGTATATCTCTAGAGAATTGTCTGTTCATGTCCTTGGTATGCTTTTTGATGGGATTGTTTGTTTCTTTCCTCCTTATTTGAGTTCCTTATAGATTCTGGATATTAGTCCTTTGTCAGATGTATAGATTGTGAAGATTTTCTCCCATTCTTTGGGCTGTCTGTTTACTCTGCTGATTGTTCTTTTACTGTGCAGAAGCATTTTAGTTTAATTAAGTCTCATCTATTTATCTTTGTTTTTGTTGCATTTGTTTTTGGGTTCTTGATCATGAACTCTTTGCCTAAGCCAGTGTCTAGAAGGCTTTTTCTGATGTTATCTGCTAGAATATTTATGGTTTCAGGTCTTAGGTTTAAGTCCTTGATCCACCATGAGTTGATTTTTGTGTAAGGTGAGAGATCAGGATCCAGTTTCATTCTTCTACATGTGGCTTGCCATACATCACAAGCACCATTTGTTGAAAAGGATGTCTTTTCCCCACTTTATGTTTTTGTTTGCTTTGTCGAAGATCAATTGGCTGTAAGTATCTGGCTTTATTTCTGGGTTCTCTATTCTGTTCCATTGGTCTATGTGCCTATTTTTATACCAAAACAGCATGGTGCTGGTATAAAAATAACAGTGACCATAGTATAGTTTGAAGTAAGGTAATGTGATGCCTCCAGACTTGTTCTTTTTGCTTAGTTTTGCTTTGGCTATGTGGGCTCATTTTTGGTTTCATATGAATTTTCGGATTGTTTTTCCTAGTTCTGTGAAGAATGATGGTGGTATTTTGATGAGAATTGTGAGTTTGTAGGCATGCAATCATATCATCAGCAAACAGTGACACTTTGACTTTCTCTTTACCGATTTGGCTGCCCTTTATTTCTTTGTTTTGTCTGATTGCTCTGGCTAGGACTTCCAGTACCATGTTGAATAGAAATGGTGAAAGTGGGCATCCTTGTCTTGTTCCATTTCTCAGGGGGAATGCTTTGAACTTTTCCCTGTTCAGTATAATATTGGCTGTTGAGTGTGCCATAGATGGCTTTTATTACCTTAAGGAATGACCCTTCTATGCTGATTTTGCTGAGGGGTTTCATCATAAAGGGATGCTGGATTTTGTCAAATGCTTTTTCTGCACCTATTGAGATGATCACATAATTTTCATTTTTAATTCTGTTTATGTGGTGTATTACACTTATTGACTTGTGTTTGATAAAACATTCCTGCATTCCTGGTATAAAACCCACTTGATCATGGTGGATTGTCTTTTTGATATGCTGTTGGATATAGTTAGCCAGTATTTTGCTAAGAAGTTTTGCATGTATATTCATCAGTGTTATTGGTCTGTAGTTTTCTTTTTTTGTTATGTCCTTTCCTGGTTTTGATATTAAAGTGATACTGTTTTCATAGAATGATTTAGGGAGGATTCCCTCTTTCTTTGTAGAATAGTGTCAATAGGAATGGTACCAATTCTTTTGTGAATGTCTGATACAATTCAGCTGTGAATCCGTCTGGTTCTGGACTTTTTTTTTTCTTGGCAGTTGTTTTTATTGACACTTCAATCTTGCTGCTTGTTATTGGTCTGTTCAGAGTTCTTATTTCTTCTTGATTTAATCTAGGAGGGTTGTATATGTCCAGGAATTTATCCATCTTCTCTAGGTTTTCTACTTTATGCCCATAAAGGTGTTCATAGTAGCCTTGAATGACCTTTTGTATAATATTTCTGTGGCATTAGTTATAACATCTCCCATTTTATTTCTAATTGAGCTTATTTGGATCTTCTTTCTTCTTTTCTTGGTTAATCTCAGTAATGGTCTATCAATTTTATTTATCTTTTAAAAGAACCAGCTTTTTGTTTCATTTATCTTTTTTATTTTTGTTTCAGTTTCATTTAGTTCTGCTCTGATCTTTGTTATTTCTTTTCTTCTGCTGGGTTTGGGTTTGATTTGTTTTTATTTCTCTAGTTCCTTGAGGTGTGACCTTAGTTTGTCCATTTGTGCTCTTTCAGACTCTTTGATGTAGGCATTTAATGCTATGAACTTTCCTGTTAGCAATCACCTTTGCCATATCCCAGAGGTTTTGATAGGTTGTGTCACTATTATTGCTCAAAGTATTTTTTAATTTCCATTTTGATTTCATTGTTGACCCAAAGATCATTCAGGAGAAGATTATTTAATTTCCATGTATTTGCATGGTTTTGAGGGTTCCTTTTGCAGTTGATTTCCAATTTTTTTCCACTGTGGTCTGAGAGAGTACTTGATATAATTTTGATTTTATTTTTAATTTTATTTAAATTAAAAGTCTTAAATTTATTGAGACTTGTTTTGTGGCCTGTCATATGGTCTGTCTTGGAGAATGTTCCATGTGCTGATGAATAGAATGTATTTTCTGCTGTTATTGGCTAGAATGTTCTGTAAATACCTGCTAACTCCATTTGTTCTGGGGTATAGTTTAAATCCATTGTTACTTTGTTGACTTTCTGTCTTAAAGATTATACTTTCTGTCTAGTGCTTTCAGTGGAGTATTGAAGTCCCCCACTATTATTGTATTGCTATCTCATTTCTTTGGTCTAGTAGTAATTGTTTTATCAATTAGGGAGCTCCAGTATTAGGTGCATATATATATTTAGGATTGTAATATTTTCCCCTTGGACAAGTCATTTTATCATTATATAATGTCTCTCTTTGTCTTTTTTAACTGCTGTTGCCTTAAAGTTTGTTTTGTCTGATATAAGAATAGCTACTTCTGCTTGCTTTTGGTGTCCATTTGCATGGAATATCTTTTACCACCCCTTTACCTTAAGTTTATGTGAACACTTATGTGTTAGGTGAGCCTCTTAAAGGCAGCAGATACTTGGTTGGTGAATTCTTACCCATTCTGCTATTCTGTATCTTTTAAGTGGAGCATTTAGGTCATTTACATTCAACATTAGTATTGAGATGTGAGATACTATTCTATTCATCATGCTATTTGTTGCCTGAATACCTTGTTGTTGTTTTTTATTGTGTTTTTGTTTTATAAGTCTTGTGAGATTTCTGCTTTAGGGAGGTTCATTTTGGTGTATTTTGAGGAACTGTTTCAATATTTAGAGCTTCTTTTAGCAGTTCTTGTAGTGCTGGTTTGGTAGTGGTGAATTATCTTAGTATTTATCTGAAAAAGATTGTATCTTTCCTTCATTTATGAAGCTTGGTTTTGCGGGATACAAAATTCTTGGCTGATAATTGTTTTGTTTAAGGAAGCTGAAGATAGGACCCCAATCCCTTCCAATTTGTAGGGTTTCTGTGAAGAAATGTGCTGTTAATCTGATAGGTTTTCCTTTATAGGTTACCTGATGCTTTTGCCTCAAGCTGTTAAGATTCTTTCCTTTGTCTTGACCTTAGATAACCTGATGACTATGTGCCTAGGTAGTGATCTTTTCTCGATAAATTTCCCAGGTGTGCTCTGAGCTCCTTGTATTTGTGTGTCTAGATCTCTAGCAAGGCCAGGAAAGTTTTCCTGAATTATTCCTTCAAGTATATTTCCAAACTTTTAGATTTCTCTTCTACCTCAGGAACACCAGTTATTCTTGGGTTTGGTCATTTAACATAATCCTATACTTTTTGGAGCTTTGTTCATTAAATTTTTTTTTTTTTGTCTTTGTCGAGTTGGGTCGATTCAAAAACCTTGTCTTCAAGTTCTGAAGTTCTTTCTTCTGTTTGTTTGATTCTATTGCCCAGACTTACCAGTGCATTTTGCATTTCTCTAAGTGTGACCTTGATTTCCATAAGTTGTGGTACTTTTTTATTTATGCTATTTCACTGATTTTTTTCTTCATGTCTTGTATCATTTATACAATTTCATTAAGTTGGAGTTACCTTTCTCTGGTGCCTCCTTGATTATCTTAATAATCAACCTTCTGAATTCTTTTTCTGGCAATTCAGAGATTCCATGTTGGTTTGAATCCATTGCTGGTGAGCTAGTGTGGTCTTTTGTTGGTGTTAAAGAACTTCTTTTGTCCTGTTACCAGAATTGTTTTCCTGATTCCTTCTCATTTGGGTAGACTATGTCAGAGGGAAGTTCTGGAGCTCATGGGCTGCTGTTCATTTTCTTTTGTCCCATGGGGTGCTCCCTTGATGTAGTGCTCTCCCCGTTCCCCTAGTGATGTGGCTTCCTGAGAGCCAAACTGTAGTGATTATTATTTCTCTTCTGGATCTAGCCACCCAGAGAAGCTGCTGGGCTCTGGGCTGGTAATGGAGAGGTATCTGCACCTCTTGTGGTGTGAACCATCTTCAAGTCTCTTAGCTGTAGATAGCAGCACCTTCTCCAGTGTTGGTGGCAGAAGAGTAAAATGGACTCTGTGAGGGTCCTTAGAGGTAGTTTTGTTTATTGCACTAGATTTGTGTTGGTTGGCTTCCTGCCAGGTGGCAGTACTTTCAAGAGAGCATCAACTACAATAGTATAGGTAGGATCAGGCAGTGGACAGGGCCCTAGAGTGCCCAAGAGATTGTGTCTTTTATCTTCAGCTACTGGGACAGGCAGAGAAAGACCATCAGGTGGGGGCAGAGTTAGGCATGTCTGAGCTCAAATCTCCTTGGGTGGGGCTTGCTGCTGATACTCTGGGGTGGTGGTGTGGTTCTCAGTCCAATGGAATTATGTTCCCAGAGTGATTATGGCTGCCTCTGCTGTGTCACGCAGGTCACCAGAGGAGCGGGGGAAAAGTGGCAGTTACAGGTCTTATCCAGCTCCCATGCAGCCCAATAGGCCCGTCTCACTCTCACAGTGTCCCCCACCAGCACCAAGTTTACTTCCAGGCAGCAGGTGAGCAGGGCTGAGAACTTGCCCCAGGCTACCAGCCTCTGTGCTGAGAAAGCAAGCAGGGCTTTCAGGTTTCCCATCTCCCTGCCTGCTGCGGCTTCAGTGCTGTCTGCACTCCCGATTCGCCCCCTCTCCTGAGTTCTCTCCAGGAAACTTCACTTTGGGTTGAAATTGTTACAAAGTTCAGCTGGAAGTTTCCTTCTCCCTGTGGTCTTTTCCCAGTTCTTCTGGCAGTCTTCTACAAGGACCTCTGTGAGACAAAGTCAGAAATGGCTTACCTGGGTACCGAGAGAGCTCACAGGGCTCTTCCTGCTGCTTCTTCCATCCATGTATTTTGGTCAGCTTTCTAAATTTGTCTCAGCTTCAGGTAAGGTCAAATCCTTCTCCTGTGATGTGGACCTTCAGGTTCCACAGTGAGGGTGTGTGTTTGGGGGTGGGCAATCCCCCTTTCACACTTTCACACTTTGGGCACTGATAGTTTTTCAGCTGTCTCCTGGGGCCTGCAGGAGCAATCTGCTTCCTTCGAAGGATCTGTGGATTCTCTCGACTTTCCTGGCATGTTCCTGTGGTAGTTCTTGGAGCAAAAGTTCACAATGTGAGTCTCCACATGCTGTTCTTGCCCTCCTAGTGGGAGCTACAATTCAGTCCTGCCTCCTATCCACCATTTTCCTTCTCTCCTATCTCCTCATTGATTTTTAAAAATAGTTTCAGTAGGATCTGTACAAACTCTTCTTTGTATGTCTGGTTAAATTTGGCTGAGAATTCATCTGGCCTAGCTAGGTCTTTATTTTTTTGTTAGTAGGTCTGTTATTACTGAGTTAATTTCGGAACTCGTTATGGATCTGTTCATGGATTCAATTTCTTCTTGGTTTAATTTTGGGAGGTTGTATGCTTCCAAGAATTTGTCTGTTTTTTCTAGGTTTCCTAGTTTGTGTGTATACAGATGTTCATTATAGCCCCTCAGGGTTTTTTATATTTCTGTGGTGCCAGTGGAAGTGTTTCCTTTTTCATATTCGATTGTGTTTATTTGGATCTTCTCTCTTTTTTTTTCTATCAGTCTAGCTAGTGGTCCACTAATGTATTTATTATTTCAGAAGTATTATTTAAAAACCAACTTCTGTTTTTTTGATCCTTTATATGGTTATTCTCATCTCCATTTCATTAAGTTCAGCTCTGATTTTGGTTATTTTCTTCTTCTAGCTTTGAGGTTGGTTTGCTCTTGTTTTTCTAGTTCCTTTAGATGTGGTGTTAGTGGTTAATTTGGTATTTTTCTTATTTTCTGATATGGGCACTTAGCACTGTGAACTTTCCTGTTAACACTGCTTTACCTGTGTCCCAAAGATTCTGGTAGGTTGTTTCTTTGTTTTCATTAGTTTCAAAGTATTTTTTATTTCTTCCTTAATTTTATTGTTTACCCCAAAGTCATTCAGGAGCAGATTTCTTAATTTCCATGTAATTGTATGGTTTTGAGGGATTTTCTAGGTATAGATTTCTATTTTCATTGCACTGTGGTTTGAAATTGTGGTTGGTATAATTTTGGGTGTTTTTGTATTTGTTGAGAATTGCTTCATGCCTGAGCGTGTGGTCGATTTTGGAGTATATGTCATTGGCAGATGAGAATAATATGTATTATGTTGTTTTTGAACACAGTGTTCTATTGGTGTCAGTTTGGTGTATTGGTTCAAGTGTTGTGTTTAGGTCCTGAATATCTTTTTCAGAATTCTGCCTCAGTGATTTGTCTAATATTGTCAGTGGGTTGTTGAAGTCTCCCACTATTATTGTGTGGCTATTTAAGTCTCTTTGTAGTTCTCTAAGAACTTGTTTTATGAATCTGGGTGCTCTTGTGTTGGGTAAATATATACTTAGAATTGTTAAATTTTGTGCTGAATTGAACTCTTTATTATTATGTAATGCCTCTCTTTGTCCTTTCTGATCATTGCTGGTTTAAAGACTGTTTTGTCTGAAATAAGAATAGGAACCTCTGCTTTTTTCTTTCTTTTTTATTTGCTAGATAGACCTTTCTCCATCTCCTTATTTTGAGACTATGAGTGTCATTGCATGTGAGATCGATATCTTGAAGGCAGTATACAGTTGGGTCTTGCTTTTCTATACAACTTGCCACTCTGCTCCTTTCAAATGGGGGAGTTCAGCCTGTTTTCACTAAAGATTAATATTGATATGTGTAGATTCAATCTTTTCATCATGTTGTTAGCTGGTTGTTATGTAGATTGATTGTGTAGTTGCTTTACAGTGTCAGTGATCTAGGTACTTAAGTGGGTTTTTGTGGTAGCCATTAATGTTCTTTCATTTCCATGATTTGCACACCCTTGAGGACCTCTCATAAGGCAGATATGGCTATGAGAAATTCTCTTAGCATTTGCTTGTCTGAAAATATTTCTTCTTTACCTACGAAGCTTAATTTGACTGAATATGAAATTCTTGTTTGGAATTTTTTTTCTTCAAGGATGCTGCAAATAGGCCCTCAATCTCTTCTGGCTTGAAGGGTTTTTGCTGAAAGGTCCACTGTAAGTCTGATGAGGTTTCCTTTTTAGGTTGCCTGCCCCTTCTCTCTAGTTGCCTTTAATATTTTTTCTTGTTGACATGGAGAATTATTTGACTATGCAACATGGAAATTGTTTACTTGCATAGTGTCTTTCAGGGGTTCTGTGAATTTACTGAATTTGAATGTTGACCTCTCTAGCAAGGTTAGGAAAAACTTTCATGGACAGTATTCTCAAATATGTTTTCCAAGTTGCTTGCTTTCTTTTAGGGATGCAGATAGTCATAAGTTTGGCCTCTTTATATAATCCCATATTTCCTGGAGGTTTTATTCATTCTTTTCTATTATTTTTTCTTTATTTTTGTCTGAGTTGATTCAAAGAACTAGTTTTTGAGTTCTGGAATTCATTCCTCATCTTGGTCTATTCATTCAGCTGTTAATACTTCTTATTGTATGATAAAGTTCTTTTGTTTTTTTGTTTTTCCGAGATGGAATCTTGCTCTGTTGCCCAGGCTGGAGTGCAATGGTGTGATCTCGGCTCACTGCAACCTTCCAGGTTAAAGCAATTCTCCTGTGAGTAGCTGGGACTACAGGTGCACGCCACCATGCCTGGCTAATTTTTGTATTTTTAGTAGAGATGGGGTTTCTCCATGTTGGTCAAGCTGGTCTTGAACTCCTGACCTCAGGTGATCTGCCCACCTCGGCCTCCCAAAGTCTTGGGATTACAGACATGAGCCATCGTGCCTGGTGATAAATTTCTTATAGTGTATGTTTCAGCTTTATAAGATTAGTTTAGTTATTTCTTAAATGGCTATTTTGTCTTTAGCTTTTCAGTTATTTTTGTGTATTCTATAGGTTCCTTGGATTGGGTTCAATTTTTTCCTGAATCTCAGTGACCTTTGTTGCCATCTGGATTCTAAATTCTACACCTGTCATTTTCGCCATTTCGCTTGGTTAAGAACCCTTGCTGGGGAGCTAATGTGATCATTTGGAGGAAAGAAGACAATCTGGCTTTTTAGAGTTGCCAGAGTTCTTGTACTAGTTTTTTCTCATCAGTGTGGGCTGATGTTCCTTTAACTGTGATGTAATTTGAGTTTAGTCAGTTGGCTTCATTTCTGGATGTTTTTAGAAGGCTGAAATTTTGTATAGGGTCTTTATTTTTGGCTGGATTCTTGCCCTTGTTTTCACAGGGTGGGTATATTAGCACAGTATTTTTGGTTGTCGTAGTTTTGGCTTGAATCCAGTAGAGATGCTTAAGCATAATGTTCAGTAGATAGGCTCCTACTCAGCCATGTGGCTCCTCCATATTTCCTTGCATTTGTGGCCATGCTCCCTTTCAGTGCTCTGAGCATGTGGGCTCTTCTCCTGCTTCAGTGCTGGCCACAGATCTCAGCTTGGTCCTCCTGAGCTATACACTGCAGATCTTAAGGGAACTTGGGATTTCTGTTAACTCCACAGCTTTGGGGCAACAGGGGCAGGGACCTTGGCAGTGGCAATGGCAGAGGGCTTGTCATTGTTCTCTGGGACCTCTGCTTCAGAGAAACAGAGCTGCTGCCAATCAGAATAATCTCCCATGGGTGGGGCAGCCACACTGCAGGTCCAACCCAGGGAGACCTGCCTGGCAGAGGGCGTGGGGTGGGATGGGGTGGGAGAGTCAGGGAGCTGTCAGGGAAGATAGTCTGGCTTCCTCTTTCGAGGGTGGCTACAGCATTTTGGAAGTGCCAGTAGAGCACTCAGGCTTTGTGTTTCTTTTCCCGCCTGGTGGCAACAGGGGCAGATATCATTGCAGCAGCAATAACAAAGGGGCTGCCAGTTACCTCTGACAACTCCACCCCAGAAAGATACAGAGCCATTGCCAATGGGAATGTTCAGCTGGAGTTGGGGTAGCTGCACTGTGGGCCTAAGCTGAGGCCGTGTGATATGGTTTGGCTCTGTGTCCCCACCTAAATCACATCTCGAATTATAATCTCCATGTGTGGGGAGAGGGAGCTGTAATCCCCGTGTGTTGAAGGAGGGAGATGATTGGATCATGGGGGAGGTTTCCCCCATGTTGTTCTCTTAATAGTGAGTTCTCATGAGATCTTACGGTTTTATAAGTGTTTGGAAGTTCCTCCTTCACTCTTCTGTCTTTCCTGCCATTTTGTGAAGAAGGTACTTCCTCCTCCTTTACCTTCTGCCATAATTGTAAGTTTCCTGGGGCCTCCCCAGCCATGTGGAACTATGAGTCAATTAAAACTCTTTTCTTTATAAATTACCCAGTCTCAGGGAAGTTTCTTATAGCAGTGTGAAAATGGACTAATATACCATTCTTGGTATAGAGCAGGGGATCGGGGGCTTACAAGAAGAGAGTGGCCCCCTCTCCCTAGGGTGGCTGCATGGTGTTGGATTGTGAGTGAAATGGTCAGGGTCCTTGTTTGTTCCCCAGCACAAAGACAACAAGGGCAGGTATTGCTGCAGTGGCAATGGCAGAGATCCTCTGCTCTGTCTGGAAATTCCACCTGAGAGAAAGGCAGAGCCATCACCAACTTAAATAATCGGGTGGAGGCAGGGCAGCTGCACTAGGAACCCAGGTCAGAAGGACTTGTCCAGTGAGGAGTAGCAGAGGCAAGGACCCAGTGGAAAAGAGTCTGGCCAGATTTATATATGGTAATGCAGGTCCAGGAGGCCTGAGACCGTTCTTGCCCCAGCCTGATGGCAACAGGGGCAGGGGCTGCAGTAGTGACAATTGCAGTGGGGCTGTCAACCTTTGGAGCTTCCTTCCAGAGAAATGGAGAGTCTCAACTGGCTAGAGTGCTCAGGCAGGGGTGTAATGGCTACACTGGGGTGTAATGGCTACCTCTAGGCCAGTGGGGTTTGTTTGGTGAAGTACAGAGGAGACAAGGCTTACAGTCTGTCTGCACCACCATGGATGCAGTCCCTATCCTGAGGATGTGCAAGAAAGCCTGTCTTTGTTTGTAGCCAGTAGGGATCTGGCTGCTGGTGCCAGGGTGCTCAGGGATCCAAGGGCTTTGGGGCTCTATGTAGTCCTGAGCACTGGCTCTGCCCAGGCCCCATGCAGCTCTTTATGTCATTCTGAATACCCCAGGGGGAAGTGGGGCAGGGGAATCTCCCATGTACAGGATTGCAAAGGTCCACTGGGGAAATGTGGGTCCTTGGGGTCTCTTATTCACTTACCTGTTTCTTGTGTTGAGGAGCCTCCTTTGGCTTCACGATAGTGATGGGTGGACGACTGTCTCGCCTTGCTCCTCTGCTTTCCATGGATCACCGTTGCTTCCTTGATGAATCACAACATGGCCTCCTGAATGATCCACTTGAGGAGCTATTGTTTACTTGTTGCTCTGTTTCCTCTCTGAGAGAGTAGCACACACTAACTAGCTGTTTCTCGTCAGCCATCTTGGCACCAAAATATGTAAATGATTTTTAAAGCCCTACCAAGAGCTTAGAATTTTTCCTGTGGGTAATGGGAGTTAACTGGACATTATTGATTAAGTCAGAATCATGATCTGTTTTTAATTAATTTTACTTGAAAAAATTACTCTGGTGGCAATGTGGAGGTTAGCTTTGGCAAGGGAGACATGACACTGATGCAGTTGTAAGGAAATAAATTGATGAGGGCTTGAAATGAAATTTAATAGCTGTGGAAATGAGAGAAGGACATGAATTTGGCAGACATTTCTAAGGTAGAATTGGTAGGGTTTGGTTGAGAGAGTGGAGAGAGCTGGGGAAATAAAATAACATTCTGAATTTTCTGGCTTGATTGGGTAAATAACACAAACTAGTATTTGTGTTTGTGAGGCTATTGTGAAGTGTTTGTTGTACATGGCATTGGAAAAGGATTTGAATGCATTTTGTAGTTTACTTAAATTACTATAAATTTGACACATTTCACATATACCAATAAGCATTCACAAGTATTCACATAAATTCAAGGTGATACAAAACTGCACTAGACTATTTCCTTGGGGAAGGGAGACTAGAAATGAAGAAGGGTGGTAAAAGGGAATATGTAAATAAATAACACAGGAGAGACCTTGCATTGACCAATAAGGATGGTGTGTATGAGCTAATTAGTATAATTACTCAACCCTCGACACCTGTGCTATGAACTAATTAGTATGACTATTCAGCCCTCTCCACCTGAGAGGTCCAAACAAGAGAATAATAAAATACATTTAGCATATTTAGTTTAGAACCAGGTGAACTCCACTGCCTGATGCCAAATAGGGGGCAATAAACAAAATACATGTTGATTAATGCCTGGAGTGTATGTCCAGATAGAGGCTACATAAAGTCAATGATTTTTTAAAAAGTTGTTAGTGTTGAAAAAGCTTAAATAGAAAGTACTGTAGAATTAGTTGGCACTCTACTGCATAGAATATGATAAAAATAACTAACATTTTTGACTGCTTAAGTAGATTATATATATTCCAACAGCTTTATATGTATTAATTAATTTAATTTCCACAGAAACCTAATAAAGTGGTTACTATAATTATCTCAATTTTATAAGTGAGGACCCTGAGGCATAGAGAGAATTGGCAACTTGCCCAAAGTTAGATAGCTAGTAAGAGTAGGGACAGGATTTCATAGCCTATGGTCTTAAACACTACTCTACTACTACTCTGATCTTTTCCTATTTTGTCTTATCTTTCTTTATATCATGTATTATAACAGGAGGGCAGAGGGGTTTGAATTGCATAGTAAGCCCTTGATTATAAACTTCTTTTTGCTAGGGCCACAGTCTAATTTCTCCATGAACAACAGAATGCATAATAGATCCCTAGTGCTCAATAAACTTTTGTTACATGAATATATTAACAAATACCCCACAGAAGTTTGCCAGCCTAGGCTTCTGGTTTCTGATAATGGCTGTTCATATAATTTTGACAAACTCTAACACTGAAAACAGCTAAAATTTTTTGATAAACTATAAAAGGTAAAATCTTTTAAAGACATGGAAGAACTAACAAGATGGTAAAAAATTACCAGGTCAAAATTAATGTAAAAATAGGAACCCAGAAAGTTAAATGAGAGTAAAATACTGCTTTTGCTTTGAGAGCATATGCTGATTTGGGGAAATTGCAACTTTAATTTTCGATGTCCTTGTTGAATAAGAAGGATAAACAAGCTTGCATAGTTAGAGGAATGAAATAGAAGATTCTTCTTAGAGTAAATTGTGGATTTCATTAATACACCCTCAGGGTAAGAGTAAACTCTTCCGTGTGATGTTCTACAGGCTAAGTTCATATAGTCTTCATGATCCTGAAAACCTGTGAGTTAGCCTCAATTTAAAATGATTGTTGACTTTATTGACAAACATGTGGCAGAAGCAAATGCATGTATTTTGTAAGGAACAGTAAATTTGTCCTATGCTTCAAGTGAGCTATACAAATAATTTTGAAGTAAAAATAGTTTTACCCAATCAAATATGGTAAGGCACTCAAAGAAATTAGATACTGTAAACAAACAAACCAAACAATAAAAGCAATAGACAGAAAACCACAAAGACATTTTATATTGGTATTAATAGACAAAGATTGTGAAACTATGCTTAGTATGATATGTTTAAAGGAATAAAAATAAGGTTGAAATATATTCAGAAATTTAAAAAAATAAAAAATGTAAATTCAATTAGAACTTGTAGACATAAAAAAATTAAAATGAAATCTCAATGAGTGGTTTTGATAGTGGACTGCACACTGCTAGAAGACATTTTTTAAATTAGAAGATGGTCTAGAAGGATTTGTCCATACTGTAGTATGTAAAAAAGAAATGATGAAAAGAACAACAAGGAAAGAAAAAAGACATCAAATTTGGAGTGTGAAAGTGATTTTATGTTTAAATCTAAGAAATGCATATGTTTAAATCTAAGAGAAGAAAAGAAAGACTGAACGAGAGGTAAAATTTGGGGAGGTAATAAGTAAGAATTATTGATAAATAGTAAGCAAATACACAGATTACAAAACAAAATAAACAAAACAGGAGGGAAGTAAGAAAGAGGGGGAACTAAAGAGGTCCTAACCTTTTTCAGCAACAGAAACACTGATTTAATAACCATCCATAGATGAAATACTTTTATGAAAGCTCTGGAATTCAGGGTAGAGGTTGCAGCAGTGTGGACCACAAAAATGGGTAAAATGCATTGAAAGGCTAAGAAGAACAGTTTTACTTTACCTGCATTACACCTGTCCCAAGCTGGCACAGCCCAGTGTCAAGAGAGATCATCTTGGCCTGTGAGTTCTCCCATGGGAGATAGAAGAAAGTGTGTATGGGACATCCCCAGCATTTAGACGCATTACTTGAGAGGCACACATGTAATCCCTCACCCAGGACGCTGAGGCAATCAACACATCTAGATCATCTGGAAGTAGCTAAGAACAACAAAAAAATGTGCAGGCTCTCAACAACCACAGCATAGATCCCAGTAGTCAGCTTGCAGATCCTAGTGGTGGGCTTGCCCAACTGTGGATCCTAGCACTGAGACCATTAAACAACCCTGCCAAATGGCTAGCCTGTAGACCTTGCCAGTTGGCTCTCCCAGAGTCATTGGCTGGACTTAATGATGAAGGGCTTTTACTGCTGAAGCCAGTCTGCAAAGACTAGAATATGTAAATGCTTCTTCAAAAGTACAGACACCAATGTGAGGATACAAAGATCATGAAGAATCAGGAAAAAATGACAACACCAAAGCTCCAGTAACTGACACAAAAGATATGGAAATCTATAAACTACCTGACAGGGAAGTTAAAATAATCATCCTAAAGAAGATCACTGAGCTCTAAGAGAACACAGATAAGCAAAGGCAGTCACAACAACCTAGTCATTAAAGGAACATACCTTAAGATAATAAGGGCCATCTATGACAAACCCACAGTACGCATCATACCAAATGGGCAAAAACTCGAGGCATTCTCCTTGAGTCTCGGAACAAAACAAGGATGCCAAATCTCAGTGCTCCTATTCACCGTAGTACTGGAAGTCCTAGCCAGAGCAATCAGGAAAGATAAAGAAAAGAAAAGAAAATCCAAATATGAAGCGAGGAATTTAAACTATCTCTCTTGGCAGATGATGTAATACTATACCTAGAAAACCCCATAGTCTCTGTCCAAAGGATCCTGGATTTGATAACAACTTCAGCAAAGATTCAGGGTACAAAATCAATGTACAAAAAGCAGAAGAAGGCTTTCGATCATCATGATGGATGGGAGACAGGACTAGATTGCAACTCTGGACAGAGCAGCATGCAGAAGCTTGCACTGTGAATTTTATCTCCAGATCAATGGTAAGAACAAACCAGCAATCCCAAGAGGACCCACAGACCCTCTGAAGGAAGTAAACTGCTCTTGCAGGATGTGAGAGACACCCCAAATACTGTGAGTGCACCAGCTGTGGAAGTGGGAAAGAGAAATCCTCCTCTCCCAAACACACACCCACACTGGAGAAGCTGAAGTTCTGTTTGTGGGAGAAGTTTCTGACTTTACCTGGAGCTGACTCAATTTAGAGGGCCGAGTCAAATACAGAGGTAGAGGAAGCAACAGAAAGGCCCTGGGAGCTCACTATGTCCCCTAGCAGGCCATTCCTCTCTGACATTATAGGAATCCATTGGGAGGGTGACCAGAGGAGCAGGGGGTAAATCAGGGGGAAGGAAATCTCTAGCTGAACTTTGTAACAATTTGAAAAGGGCAAGAAGCCTCCTGGCCAGACTCGGGGGAGGGTACGAATCCAGTGTGCAGACTCCACAGGCAGGGGGAAGAACCACCCCTTTTCTTTGGAAGCTGGGAGGCAGGTAGCCCAGGCAAATTTTCAAGCTCATCACACCCTCCACCTGGAAACAGACTTGGGGCTGTTGAGGGGAGGGGGCACAGTGGGAGTGAGACCAGCCCTTCAGTTTGTGTGGGAGCTGGGTGAGGCCTGTGACTGCTGGCTTTCCCCCATTTCCCTGACAACCTACATGACTCAGCAGAGACAGCCATAATCATCCTAGGTATACAACAACAGTGACCTAGGAATCTCACCCCCATGCCCCACGGCCGCTGCAGCAAGACCCGCCCAAGTCTGAGATTGGATGCCCCACCCCCACCTGATGGTCCTTCCCTATCTATCCTTGTAGTGGAAGACAAAGGGCATATAATCTTGGGAATTCTAGGGCCTTGCCCACCTCTGATCCCTCTCTATACTACTAAAGCTGATGCTTTCTGGAAAGTGCCACCACCTGGCAGGAGGCCAACCAGCACAAAAATAGAGCATTAAACCACCAAAGCTAAGAACCCTCACAGAGTCCATTGCACCCCCCACCACCTCCACCAGAACAGGTGCTGATATCCATGGCTGGAAGACCCATAGACGGTTCACATCACAGGACTCTGTGCAGACAACCCCCAGTACCAGCCCAGAGCCAGGTAGACTCACTGGGTGACTAGACCTAGAAGACAGACAATCACTGCAGTTTGGCTCACAGGAAGCCACATCCATAGGAAAAGGAGGAAGGTACTACATCAAGGGAACACCCCATGGGATAGAAGAATCTGAACAGCCTTCTCTGACAGAGCCTACCCAAATGAGGAGGAACCAGAAAACCAACCCTGGTAATGTGACAAAACAAGGCTCGTCAATCCTTCCCCAAAATCATACTAGTTTACCAGAAATGGATCCAAATCAAGAAGAAATCCCTGATTTACCCAAAAAAGAATTCAGGAAGTTAGTTATTAAGCTAATCAGGGAGGGACCAGAGAAAGACAGCCCAATGCAAGGAAATCCAAGAAATTATACAAGAAGTATATATGCATGTACATATGTGATGGAATACTATGCAGCTATAAAAATGAATGAATTAACAGCACTTGTAGTGACCTGGATGAGATTGGAGAGTATTATTCTAATTGAAGTAACTCAGGAATGGAAAACCAAACATCATATGTTCTCATTGATATGTGATACATGCTAAGCTATGAGGACACGAAGGCATAAGAATGATACAATGGACTTTGGGGACTTGAGGGGAAGAGTGGGAGAGGGGTGAGGAATAAAAGACTACAAATATGGTGCAGTGTATACTGCTTGGGTGATGGGTGCACCAAAATCTCACAAATCACCACTAAAGAACTTACTATGTAACCAAATACCACCTGTACTCCAATAACTTATGGAAAAAAATCAGAAGCATTTCTATACACCAATAATGTCCAAGCTGAAAGCCAAATCAAGAATGCAATCCCAGTCACAATAGCCACAAAAAGAATAGAATACCTAGGAATCTAACTAACCATGGAGGTGAACCATCTCTACAATGAGAATTACAAAACACTGCTGAAAGAAATCAGAGATGACACAAACAAATAGAAAAACATTCCATGCTTATGGACAGGAAGACTTGATATTGTTAACTTAGCCATCCTACCCAAAGCAATGTACAGATTCAGTGCTATTTCTATCAAATTACCAAAGACATTTTTCACAGAGTTAGAAATAATTATTTTAAAATACATATGGAACCATAAAAGAGTCTGAGTAGCCAAAGTAATCCAAAGCAAAAACAAAACAAAACAAAAAACAAAATTCAAGGCCAAAGACATTACACTACCCAGCTTCAAACTACAGTACAAACCTATATAGTAACTAAAACAGCATGGTACTAATACTAAAACAAACACATGGAACAATGGAATAGGTTAGAGAACCTAGGAATAAAACCACACACCTACAATCATCTGATCTTCAACAAAGTCAACAATAATACACAATGGGAAAAGGACTCCCCATTTAGTAAATGATGCTAGGATAACTTGGTAGCCATATGTAGAAAATTGAAACTTGACCTTTACCATTCACCATATACAAAACCAACTCAAGATGGATTAAAGACTTAAATGTAGAGCCTAATGCTATGAAAACATTGCAACAAAATTAAAATTGACAAGTGGTACTTCATTAAACTAAAGAGCTTCTGCACAACAACAACATAAAAACTATCAACAGAGTAAACAGACAGCCTACTGAATGAGAGAAAATATTTGCCGACTATGCATCTGACAAAAGGCTAATATCCAAAATCTATAAGAAACTCAAAACAAATCTATAAGCAGAAAACAACCTCATTAAAATGGGCAAAGGACATTAACAAACACTTCTGAAAAGAAGACATACATGTGGTCAACAAGCATGAAAAAATGCTTAACATCACTTATCATTATGTTAATACAAATCAAAACCACAGTGTTGCCTCAAACCAGTTAGAATGGTGATTATTAAAAAGTAAAAAAAAAAAACAGATTCTGATGAAGTTGTTGAGAAAAGGGAATGCTTATGCACTACTGATAGGAATGTAAATTAGTTCAGCCACTATGGAAAGCAGTTTGGAGATTTCTCAAAGAACTTAAAATAGAACTGCCATTTAACTCAGTAATTTTATTACTGGGTATAAACCCAAAGGACTATACACTAATCTACCATAAAGACACATGCACATGTATATTCCTTGCAGCAATATTTACAATAGCAAATATGTGATACCAAACTAGATGCCCTCACATGGTGGACTGGATTAAGAAAATGTGTATATATACCATGGAATACTGTGCAGCTGTAAAAATGAATGAAATCCTGTCTTTTCCAGAAACATGGATGGAGCTAGAAGTTATTATTCCAAGCAAAGTAATGCAGGAACAGAGAATCAAATACTGCATGTTCTCACATATAAGAAGTTAAACAATGAGTACACATGGATACAAAGAAAAGAAAAATACACACTGAGACCTATTAGAGGATAGAGTTTGAAAAGAGGGTAAGGATTGAAAAACTACCTACCATGTATTATGCAGATTACCTGGATGATATAATTATCTGTACACCAATCCCCCACAACATTCAATTTACCCATGTAACAAACATGTAAATGTATACCTTCAACCTAAAATAGAAGTTGGAAAGAGATTTCAAAATGAAATCTGGAAAATAATACATGAACAAAACTAGAAATTCAACAAAAATATGGGAATCATAAAATCTAGAGCTAGGAGTAAAATGAACTAAAAGATTGAATAGAGAGCTTTAACAGCAGACTAATGAAGCAAAAATAAAATCAATAAAATAGAAGTCAGGTCATTTGGAATTATCTAGTTATAGGAGTGAAAAGGAAAAGAAATGGAGAAAAGAAAGCTTAGGCAACTTATGGGACACCAACAGGGTAGCAAATATATGTGTTCTGGAAGTCTTAGAAGGAGAAGAAAAAAAGATGGAAGCCTTATTTAAATAAATAATGACTGAAAATTCCAAAGTCTTGGGAAAAAAACTGACATCCAGATTCACAAAGCTTAAAAGATTCCAAAGGGTTTGAAACTAAAAAGATCTACATTAAAACACATTATAATTGAATTGCCAAAGTCAAAGAGAAATAGAGAAATTTGAAAATAGCAAGGCGGAAATGACTCATCACATACAAAGGAACCTCCATAAAACTATCAATGTATTTCTCAGCAGAAACTTAGCAAGTCAGGAGACATTGGAATGATATACTCAAAGAGCTAAAAGGAAAAACTGCCAGCCAAAAGTAATATATCTGGGAAAAAAACCCTTTAACAATGAAGTTTCAATGAAGACTTTTTCAGAGAAAAAAAACTAGGGAGTCTATTACAATCAAACCTGCCATTCAGAAAGTACTGAAGGGACTTCTTCAAGTTGAAATTAACAACATGCTAAATGGCAATATGAAAGCATATAAAAAGGTAAATATATAGACAAATACAGATTAATATAATAACAGTGATGCTACACAAATCACTTTTAACTCTATTGAAAAAGTTAAAAGACAAAGGTAATAAGTATAACTAAAAAATAATGAATACATCATATAAGAAGTAAAATCTGATATTAGTAACATGAAATGTGTGTGGTGGGAAATGTATAGAATTTTTATGTGATTGAAGTTAAGTTGCTAGTAGCTTAAAATAGACTGTTGTAACAATAAAACAGTTCATGGTCACTACAAAGAAAAATAAACATATAGTAGATACACAAATATAAAGAGAAAGGAATCAGAACATATCCCTAAATATCATCATCAAATCAAAAAGGAATACATCAGGAGAAAAGAGGAACAAAAGAACTTCAAAACAGACAGAAAACAATGAACAAAATGACAATAATAAGTCCTTACTAATCGATAATTACTTTAAATGTAAATGAACTAAACACCCCAATCAAAAGCCATTGAGTGATTAAATGGATACAGAAACAGCATACAACTATTTGCTTTAAACAGGAAACTCTCTTTGTATTTAAGAACAGAAATTAAAGGTGAAGGAATGATCAAAGATATTTAGTGGAAATGGCAACCAAAATATAGCAGGATTGGCTGTACCTATTTCAGACAAAATAGACTTTAAGTCCAAAACTCTCACAGGAGAAAAGGACATTTTATAAAGATAAAAGGGTCAACCTACTAAAAAGTTTTAACCTTTATAAATATATATGCACCCAATATCAGAACACCTAAATATATAAACAATGAAAGAAGTTACGGGGGAAACAGCAATACAATAATAGTAGGAGACTCCAATACCCTACTTCTAATAATGGACAGAACATTCAGACAGAAGATCCATTTGGAAACAGAGGACTTTAATAATATTATGGATCAAATGAACCTAATGAAACATTTCATTCAATTATAGCAGATACCCATTCTTCTCAAGGGCACATGTATATTTTTCCAGGATAGAGAAATTTTTCTCACATGTTAGTCACAAAGGAAGTCTTAACAAATTTCAGAAGACTGAAATCTTACTAATTACCTTACTTGACCACAATGGAGTGAAATTAGAAATCAGTACTAGAAAGAAAACTAGAAAACCCAAAAATATGTAAAAATTAAACAACATAGCCTTAAACAACCACAATGAGTCAAAGAAGAAATCAAAAAGGAAATTAGAAAATATCTCCAGATAAACAAAAATGAAAACACAACATACCAAACTTTATGGCATACAGCAAAAGTAGTACTGAGAGAAATTTATAGCAATAAATGACTACAATAAAGGAAGAATGATCCAAATAAGCAATCTAACTCTACATCTCAAGGAAACAGAAAAACAATAAACTATCCCCAAAGTTAATAGAGAAGAAAATGATTATTCAAGCATAAATAAATAAAATGGAGAATAGAAAATCAATAAAAATACAACTGAGTTTTTTTTGAAAAGAGCAATATATCTTTAGCTAGACTAAGAAAAAAATGTAGGCAAAGACTCTAATAAAATTAGAAGTTGCTGGGTGCAGTGGCTTACACCAGTAATCCCAGCACTTTGGGAGGGTGAGGCGGGTGGATCATGAAGTCAGGAGTTCGAGACCAGCCTGGACAACATGGTGAAACCCCCATCTCTACTAAAAATACATAAATTAGCCAGGTGTGGTGGGACATGCCTGCAATCCTAGCTACTCAGGAGGCTGAAGCAGGAGAATTGCTTGAACTTGGGAAGTGGAGGTTACAGTGAGCCAAGATTGCACCATTGCACTCTGGCCCGAGTGACAGAGCAAGACTCTGTCTCAAAAAAAAAAAAAAAAAAAGAGAAATTAAAGAGGAGACATTATCACTGATGCCACATAAAAAATTATAAGAAACTATTAAAAACAATTATAAACCAACAAATTGGACAACCTAAAAAAAGAGAATACATTTTAAAGAACATACAGTCTACCAAGACTAAATTAAGACACAGAAAGCCTGAAAGAACCAATAACAAATAAAGAGGTTGAGTCAGTAATTAAAAACCTCTCCCCTAAAAAACATCCCAAGTTCAGATGGCTTTACAGGGGAATTTTACCAACCTTTTGAAGAATTATCACCAATTCTTCTTAAAGTTTCCCAAAAAATAGACGATAGAATACTTCCATACTCATTTTATGAGTCTTGTATCACCTTGATTCCAAAGTAAGAAAAAACATCACAAGAAAAGAAAAGTACAGGCTGATATAATTAATAAACATAGATGCAAAAATCCTGTTTGCAGATGACATGATCTTATATTTATAAAACTCTAAAGATGTCATTAAAAAAAAGTGTTAGATCTTGTCAAGACCAGCTCAGTCGGGGAGACCCTAACCCAGCAGCACTAGAGGAATTAAAGACACACACACAGAAATATAGAGGTGTGAAGTCAGAAAACAGGGGTCTCACAGCCTTCAGAGCTGAGAGCCCCAAACAGAGATTTACCCACGTATTTATTAACAGCAAGCCAGTCATTAGCATTGTTTCTATAGTTTTTAAATTAACTAAAAGTATCCCTTATGGGAAACAAAGGGATGGGCCAAATTAAAGGAATAGGTTAGGCTAGTTAACTGCAGCAGGAGCATGTCCTTAAGGCACAGATTGCTCATGCTATTGTTTGTGGCTTAAGAATGCCTTTAAGTGGTTTTCTGCCCTGGGTGGGCCAGGTGTTCCTTGCCCTCATTCCAGTAAACCCACAACTTTCCAGTGTGGGCTTTATGGCCATCACAAGCATGTCACAGTGCTACAGAGATTCTGTTTATGGCCAGTTTTGGGGCCAGTTTATGGCCAGATTTGGGGGGGCTTGTTCCCAACGTGTCCCCCTTCTCTGATTTGCAAATTGATAAAAGCAAAGGCAGCTTTGTCATGGTGAGCTACTTCTCACAGGAGTCAGAATCCACATCTGCATACTATACAAAGACAAACAACACAGATTAAAAGCACAATCATCATTGAAATCACAGAGCTTCCAAGTGTTTTTATCCATTTTAATGGGTTACTAGCTGCTAATTTGTTTGTAACTCCTTCAATCACCCCAGTTCCTGGCATTAAGGTGGTCAGGTGTGCCTGGGATGCTTTAAATATTTGTTCTTTGATTTTGCAATATCCAAAGACAAATTTGTAGCATGTCTTTCTAGGTGCATTTTTATTCTTTCCCAAATTTTGATCTTATTAACAGCTATTAATAGTTTCCACAAATCCTTATGTTTAGCTCCTACAACAAACCATATCATTTGAGGTTGAGGTGCCACTATACCACCATGGTTCCAGATAATAGGAACTTTTGCCATTTTTTTTATCATTTCTACCATCTGACCATTTTGTTCAGATCAGCTGAACATAGTGTGGCCATGGCACGCAGACTGAGAGGTGCAATTTAAGCTAAACATCCCCTTAGGAGACCAATCAATAATGATTCCATAGGAATCATTGTGCAGCACCTCTGCCTGTTCTGCAAAGCAATCTTCCTAAACAAGTATGTTCATTATTTCTGGCCAGGTTCTATTTTGTTTACAAATAGGTTTTTGA
This sequence comes from Pongo abelii, assembly GCF_028885655.2. NCBI lineage: Eukaryota > Metazoa > Chordata > Mammalia > Primates > Hominidae > Pongo > Pongo abelii. The sequence goes on along the minus strand of NC_085928.1, from coordinate 134,115,746 downwards.
AGGTGGTATGCCTCAATTATAGGAGCAGATTTATTATGGTAAATACTGAGATCAGAAAGCATGTGTAACTGTGTCATAGAGTGATTATGTCCAGGCATTGTTGCCAGCCAAGATTGATAAATATGCCCAATAAGTATAATTGTTCTCTGTGTCAGCCCTTGTTGAAGGGAATACTCATGGCAGTGGTGATAACCGCTATCATAGCTACCATTAAATTACTCATTGTGACTGGCTGTCCCACTTTCCTCAGGTTTTCTTCTGCCATCTGTGACAGCTCTTGATCTGTCCCCAGGTGGGTGGCTGTGTTCGATGGGTGTTGCTCGTGACAGTTGAGGTCCTCCTCAGCATCAGCCTCAACATAGCTGCAACCGAGGGGGTCCTTGGGATCCTCCTGAGATCTCTTCCTCAGCATCTGGCTCATGTTAAGGTTTCAGGTGTCTTGATGGTATCCAAATTGGCTGTGGATTTTGACCTGGAGAAATACAAGCATAACCTCTACCCCAAGTTATTATTTTACCTATTTCCAACATTTTTTTGTGGGGTCTCTCCACCAAATCAGTTGTTCTGCTTCTGTTTTTGCAGCCGGTTTCTGTAGATAACTGTTCAGCTGCTGATCACATCTGGCCTTTGGGCAGGCTCAAAAAATTTAAAGTTAATAATGCTAGATTCAGTTGCATCTGTGGGGTTCCATATTCTCTATTTCCCCCTTTCTGCTTTTGCAAATGCTGTTTTAGGGAGAGATTCATTCTTTCCACTATGGCTTGTACTTGAAAATTGTATGGGATACCAGTAATGTGTTTAATATTCTACATAGAGAAAAATGTAGCTAGAGCTTGGCTAGTATAGTCTGGGGCATTATCTGTTTTAATAGAAGCTGGAATGCCCATCACCACAAAACACTGCAAAAGATGATGTTTAACACAGGCAGAAGGCTCTCCTGATTGGCACGTAGCCCAGACAAAGTGAGAAAAGGTATCCACACATATATGTGCATAAGCTAGTCTCCCAAATGAGAGAATATGTGTGACATCCATTTGCCAAAGAGAGGTAGGTTCCAATCCTTGAGGATTAACTCCTCCAGTAAAAGATGAGGAATGTACCATTTGGCAAGTTGGGCATCACTGGATAATATTTTTAGCCTCTTTCCAGGTAATGCTGTATCTATGTTTGAGACCAGAGACATTAACATGGGTTAAACTGTGAAAATGTCTAGCATTAGATATTGCATTAGCAACTAGGTGATTGGCCATTTGATTCCCTTCAGTCAAAGGTCCTGGAAGAGGTGTATGAGCCCTAATATGAGTGATGTAAAAAAGGTGCATTCTACTTCTAACTGCTGTTTGCAATTGGGTAAATAAAGTCATCAGTTGTTCATCTGTATGAAATTGTAACTGAGCATTTTTAATTAACTGTGTGGAATGAACCACTTATGAAGAATCAGAAATCACATTAATAGGCATATCAAAAGCAGTCAATACCTCAATTGCAGCTACAAGCTCCGCTTTTTGAGCTGAAGTATAGGGCATCTGGAAAACTTTACTTTTTGATCCAGAATAAGAAGCTTTACCATTACTAGACCCATCTGTGAAACAATGAAAACGCTTAGCAGGCTGCAGGTTGTTTACTGCAGGAATTGTAAACGCAAACCGTTTACAGTCTTGCTCAGCTAAGGGAATAGTAAAGAAACAGTCTTTTAAATCTATGACTATTAAAGGCCAATTTTTTGGAATTACAGCAGGAGAAGGCAATCCTGGCTGTAATGTTCCCATAGGCTGTATAACTGAATTGATAGCTCTTAAGTCAGTTAACATTCTCCATTTACCTGATTTTTTCTTAATTATGAAAACTGGAGAATTCCAAGGGGAAAATGTTGGAGCTATGTGCCCATTTTCTAATTGTTCAGTAACTATTTTCTCTAAAGCCTCCAGTTTCTCTTTACTTAGCAGCATTGTTCTATCCAAATTGGCTTATCTGTTAATCATTTTAAAGGTGTAGGTTCTGGAGGCTTAACAATGGCTGCCATCAAAAATTATTTCCTAATCTTTGGTGGGAACTTTGTTTTTCCACTTGAAGTGGTTCCTTCAAACCTTGCAATTTTTTTTCTAGTCCCATACCAGGCACATGCCCCATTTTATGCATTTTATGTTGACTTTGAGGGCTATATAATTGTTCTGGAATTAGAACTTGTGCTCCCCATTGCTGTAACAAATCTCGCCCCCAAAAATTTATAGGTACAGAAGTTACAATTGGTTGAATAGTCCCAGGTTGTCCATTGGGCCCTTCACAATGCAAAATATAACTACTTTGATATGCTTCAGGGGCTTTACCAACTCCAACCATGTTAAATTGAGTGGGTTGAATTGGCCACACAGATGGCCAGTGCTGCAGAGAAATGATTGAAATGTCCGCTCCTGTATCTACCAAACCTTTAAGTTTCTTTCCCTGAATAGTTATTTCACAGGTAGGACGTTTATCAGTAATTTGATTTACCCAATAAGCTGCTTTGCCTTTTTTATTTGTGCTTCCAAATCCTCTTCATTTAATTTTACTTTTCCCCATTCCCACATATGGCACAATCAAGAGCTGTGCTATATGCTCTCCTGGCTCTGCTTTCCAGGGAACAGAAGTAGATATAACAATTTGAATTTCCCCATTGTAATCTGAATCAATGACTCCTGTATGCATTTGTACCTCTTTTAAATTTAAACTAGACCTTACTAAAAGTAATCCTATTGTCCCTGCTGGCAAGGGTCCACAGACTCCTGTTGGGACGTTATGCAGGGGTTCCCCAGGCAGAAGGCTCACAGCTTGTGTGCAGCATAAATCTACTGTGGCACTACCAGCTGTGGTGGGGGACAGACATTGTACAGGGGTGAGGGAATGGCCTGAGCTGGAAATGCCCCAGTTTAGAATGGGGCCCCAGGATGGGCCCCTCATGGCATTTCCCGAAATCGGATTCCCTTCTTTATCAAACTTAGAGTGACACTGATTAGCCCAATGTTTTCCTTTTTTACATTTTGGACATATTTCAGGATCAGCAGTTTTCTTTTTTCCCCTATCTGGTGGCCTGACTTGCTGATTTTTTCTACGTTCTTTTTTAGTATGACCATGCTTCCCACAGTTAAAACAAGCTCCAGGAAATGGGGTATTTCCTTTATCCACTCTCAGTCCTTCCATTGCCTGTGCCAACAAAGTAGCTTTATGCAGATTACCTCCAATACCGTCACAGGCCTTAATAAAATCAAGTAAATCTGCTTTCCCTCTGATAGGTCGCAGAGCAGCCTGGCAATCTGGATTAGCATTGTCAAAAGCTAATAACTGCAACACTATATCCTAAGCAGTTGAATCTGCAGTCATCTTTTTAAGAGATTCCTATAACCGAGCTATAAGATCAACGTATGGTTCTTTGGGTCCCTGTTTTATAGCACTAAAGGAAGCGTATTGTTCTCCACTTGAAGTGATTTTTTTCCTAAGCTCTAATGCACACTCCTCTAAGCTGTTCTATGGCATCATCCTGCATAACCAGCTGTGCATCTAAACCAGCCCAGCTGCCAACCCCCCAAAATTGGTCTGCAGTTATATTAATTTGAGGTTGGGCCTGGGCATTGTGAGCAGCCTGAATGGAAGCTTCATCTGCCCACTAAGTTTTAAATTCTAACTGAGCAGGAGTTAGACAAGCTCAAGTAAGGGCATCCCAGTCAGTAGGAATCATCCGACTGGAAACAGCAACATTCTTTAACAGTCCCATTACAAAAGGAGAACCTGGTCCATACTGATTTATAGCTTGTTTAAATTCTTTGAGTAATTTAAAAGGAAAAGGCTCAAGTGTAGCTATAATATTTCCCTGTTGATCTGGGGGGTGTATTCTAACAGGGAACTGCCAAGCCTCTAAATCACCCTCTTGTCTAGCTTGCTGAATTCCTGCCTGAATAGAAGTAAGAGTGGTTGCTTGAGGCGCTGCTTGAACAGTCACTGGGGCAACTACTTTTTGCCCAGTGTCCTCTGGAAAAGAAAGATCTGGAGGGTCTTTTTCTTCAAAATAATAATGAGGGGGTGCAGAAGGGTAGGAATGAACCTCTCCTTCCTTTGCTGCTTTAGCGTTAGCTGGTAAATAAACATGCTCTGTAACCTCTTCTATTACTTCATTATACTCTCCTTCCTCCTCCTCATCAATGTGAAAAAGTTCCAAGGTGGAATGAACCACACCCCACACTTGTCCCATTGTTACCTTGATGCTTCTGAGCTCCCCTTTTTACTCACCACAGGGATTGCTTTAAGAGTACTTGGGTGTCCTCCAGCTAGTTCCACATTCTCCAACCGTCACTCTGGCAAGCGTTTGACCTGGATTCGAGCTCCCACAATGGACACCACTTGCCGAGACCAGCTTGGTCAGGGAGACCCTAACCCAGCAGCACTAGAGGAATTAAAGACACACACACACAAATATAGAGGTATGAAGTCAGAAATCAGGGGTCTCACAGCCTTCAGAGCTGAGAGCCCTGAACAGAGATTTACCCACATATTTATTAACAGCAAGCCAGTCATTAGCATTGTTTCTATAGATCTTAATTTAACTAAAAGTATCCCTCATGGGAAATGAAGGGATGGGCCAAATTAAAGGAATAGTTTGGGCTAGTCAACTGCAGCAGGAGCACGTCTTTAAGGCACAGATTGCTCATGCTATTGTTTGTGGCTTAAGAATGCCTTTAAGCGGTTTTCCGCCCTGGGTGGGCCAGGTGTTCCTTGCCCTCATTCCCGTAAACCCACAATCTTCCAGCGTGGGCATTATGGCCATCATGAACATGTCACTGTGCTACGGAGATTCTCTTTATGGCCAATTTTGGGGCCAGTTTATGGCCAGATTTTTGGGGGCTTGTTCCCAAGAAGACCTAAAAACAAAATTAGTAAAGTTTCAGGATAAAAATCAGCATACACAAATCAGCTGAATGTCTATACACCAACAGCAAACTATCACAAATAGAAATTTAAAAAACATCACTTAGAATAGCATAGAATAAAATACTTAGGAATAAACTTAATGAAGGACGTGAAAGATGTACTCTGAAAACTATAAAATATTCTTGAATGAAATTAAAACAGACAGAAATACATAGAAATAAATTCTGTCTTCATGAAGTAGAAAAATTAATGTTCTTAAATGTCCACACCACACAAAATAATCTATAGATTCAATGCAATCTTGATCTAAATTCCAATGGCTTATTTTATACAAGCAGTAAAAAAAAGTCCAATATATGTATGGAAATGCAAAAGCCCTCAAAAAAGCAAAGTTTAAACAATAACTGGAAAAGAAAAGAAGCTCTAGACATTACATTTTTAAATTTCAAAATATACCACAAAGCTGCAGGAATAAAAATGGCATGATACTGGCACAAAAAGACACATAGACCAAAGGAATAGAATAAAAAGCCCAGGAATAAACCCATGTATATGTGATTAACTGATTTTAAGCAAGAATGTGAGGAATAAACAATGGAGAAATGGTAGTCTCTTTAATACATAGTTGTGGAAAGCCTAGATATCTATATGCAGAAAAATGAAATTGATCATATTATGATCAGACTTTTGTTTTGGACACAGTGTAGGATTCTATTTTCTTTTCAGCTGATATTTGATATGACATGGGACTTTCTTTAAGTCTTGAAATTGACTAAAACTTTAAGATCTGTTGTGGTTCCCATGAATGTGTATGTTGAGATAAATCCTGCATTAACCAATAAATTTTTATCATAAACAGAGTTATCTTTGCTGTGATGTTCATGTTGCATGAAAAAAACACACTTGATTGATTAAGATTTGAAACAAGCTTTAAAACTTTGTTATTACAGCATAACTTAGTCAATTCTGACTAATATGCTATTTTATGCATTTATGTATTTACTTAAATTATTTATTTTTGATATTTTGTGTGTACATAATAGGCATATATATTTATGAATTACATGAGATATTTTGATACCGGCATGTAATGCATAATAATCACATCAGGGAAAATGAGATATCCATCACTGTAAGCATTTATCCTTTTTGTTAGAAACAATCCAATGATATTCTTTTAGTTATTTTAAACTATAGAACTAAATTATTTTTGAGTATAGTCAACCTACTATGCTAGCAAATGCTAGGTCTTATTCATTCTTTGTAACTTTTTTTTGTACACATTAACCATTCTCATTTCTAGTAATCATTCTACTCTTTATCTTCATGAGGTCAGTTGTTTTAATTTTTAGCTCCCACAAATCAAATAAGAACATGCAAATTTGTCTTTCTGTACCTGGCTTATTTCTCTTAATATGATGACCTCCAGTTCCATCCATGCTGTTGAAATGACAGAATTTCATTCTTTTTTATGGCTGAATAATACTCTATTGTGTATATGTACCACATTTTCTTTACCAATTCATCTGTTAATGGACACTTAGATTGCTTTCAAATCTTGGCTATTGTGAATAGTGCTGCAATAAATAAGGGAGTACAGATATCTCTTCAATATACTGATTTCTTTTTTTGAGGGTATATACCTAGCAGTGAGACTGCTGGTAGCTCTATTTTTAGTTTTTTGAGGTACTTCTGAAATGTTTTTTATAGTGGTTGTACTAATTTAGATTTCTACTAACAGTGTACAAGGGTTTCTTTTTCTCCACATCCTTGCCAGCATTTGTTAGTGCTTGTCTTTTGGATAAAAGTCACTTTAACTGGGTAAAATGATATCCCATTGTGGTTTTAATTTGTGTTTCTCTGATGACCAATGATGTTAAGCATCTTTTCATATGCTTGTTTGTCATTTGTATGTCAGCACTATGATTCATTTAAGAGTTGCTGTCCTTGTGGCCTAGACTGAATTTTCAACTTTATTTATGGCCCCAGAATACTTTAGTTCATGGTGACACGGCTTGCCAGAATTCATGTTCCCACTGCTGGCATGGGTGATTCCCCTCGGGTAGCACTGGTCTGTATGCTCCCTCTGTGGGGAAGCGTCAGCTTAGCTCAGCCTAGTTTTTGCTTTCTGCTGCGATAGCGCAGCACTGAATTCAGCACAAGTTCTCACAGTTGCTACACTCTCCCTCTTTCATGTATGTAGATTCTTTCTCTATGCCTCATGGCTACTTCTGGGGAATGGGTGAAGGGTGGCATTGGTGATTCAAGACTGTTTTTTCTACCCTCTTCAGCATCTCCTTCGTTGATATGAAGTTAAACCCAGGTAGTATAATTGCTCACCTGATTTTTATTTCTTATAAAGATCCTTTTTTTATGTAGATAGTTGCTAAATTTGGTGTTTCTGTGGGTGGGGATAATTGGTGGAGCCTTCTATTTGAACCATCTTGCTCCACTCCTTCTCCTGATTTACTATTTTAGTTTTATTATATGCCTGTTTCTTCTTATTTAGACAGTCTTCAAATTCCCCAGCATAAGGTTTTTCTTCATAAAATGATAAAGTTGGATTAGACTATCTCTTATGTTCCTTCTAGTTTATAAATATTTAGGATACCCATCCCAGGTAGGTTAGTGACCATCTTCCCCTATAGAAAGTCAAATGAGAACACACAGTCAGAATGCCTTTCTCAAGGGCTTCTACAGTCAGTGAACTTCTTAAGATATTTTCCTTAACACAGTGTATCATGAACATGACCATTTTCTCTTGATATTGTAGCTCATCAAAAGTAGAGACTGTACCATACTTGTGTCTAAATTCTTTATACATTATCATGAATTCACTCATCTTAAACATTCAAGTGACTTGCATCTGGAAAGCTATACACAAAAGTCTAACATAATTACCTCTCTTAATTTTGGCATTAGACATGGAACACTAATTGGAACAAATCTTCCAGGGTTAAGCATTAATTCATTGGCTTGGGACTGTCTTTACTCCAACCACTTAGACTAACATGTACACAGTGACTAAATGGATATGCTTGAGAGTGCCCGCAAAGGCTGGTTAATTATTTTTGTGATCAAAGAAAATGAAGAAATATAGGCACAATACAAAACCTTTATTTGATGTGTACCAGTAATCAAAGTGCGTATTTATATATTTTGATGAAAACGTGCAAATATTATTTCACCCTGGGGACATCCTGTAACAAGAGCCCAGGGGATTCTTAATGATCTCCACATTTAGTCCTCTACATCTGCTTAGGCTTGTAATAAAAATTACCAAAGGTATCCTTTGCAAATTTACTTCTTGAAGACCTTAAGCAAGAGTAATTCTGTAATCTTTGGTAGTAGTTTGGTTTGTCACATAATCACAAAATTAGTTGAGAAGTTCCTCCCTATGTTAACTGTGCTCATGCTATAGCTCATGTTGGCTGTTTCCATCAATTTGGTCACAGCTGGCAAGCATCCTCTTGGAAATAACTTCTCACAGGTTTGGAGGCAAGTAATGAATCAAGCTTAGAGTGTCTAAACCTCCTCCTAGTTATAAGAGAAATAATTTAGATTTCCCTATGGTAGCCATTCTAATTTGGGGTTTTCTGCAGGTTGGTCAAGGATGTTGACAGAGGTCTAAATGAAGAAGTAGTGCTGGTTTCTCACTAATTGTATATGTATAAAACAATATTATGTATGTTATGTAATACAATTATATAATATTTAATATATTTAATATTCATAGATATAATTATGATATTTCATATATATATGAAATACCCCTTTGGGGGCATGGGAAAAACCCACTTTTTTACAGAAAAATTAAATTATAACTGATGATATAAAATACAACTAGAAGACAACTGAACAAAATGACAGAAATAAAACCTCACCTATCAATTATAATCTTGAATTAAAATTTTCACTTAAAAGTGATAGACTAGTAGAATGGACTAAAAAATAACCCAACTGTATACCACCTAGAAGAAATTCACCTCACCTGTAAAGACATATACAGATTGAAAGTAAAGGAATGGAAAATGATATTCCACTCAAAGACATACCAAAAGTGAACAGGAATAGTTATATAGGATAAAACAGACTTAAAGTAAAAACAGTCATAGGATACAAAGAAGGTCATTATGTAATGATAAAGGGATCAATGAAGCCAAAGAATATAGTATTTCTAATTAAATTTGCCCCTAACAATGGAAGATCCAGATTCATAAAGCAAATATTATTAGATCTAAAGAGAGGGAGATATACATCAACACAATAGTATTTGGGAAATTCGTTTTCAGCATTGGGAAGACTATCTAGATAGAAAATCAACAAAGAAACATTAGATTTAAACTGCAAATTAGATCCAACAAACCCAGCAGACATTTAGAGAATATTTTGCAGAATAGAGCTGTTCTCTAGGAAAGACTGTATATGAGGTTCATCAGCACATGGAACACTCTTTAGTATAAACTATATATTAGGCCACAAAATTAGCTTCAACAAATTTTCAAAAACCAAAGTCATTTCAGGTATCTTCTCAGTCCACAATAGAATAAAACTAGAGATAAATAATGAGTAACTTTGGAAACTGTACTAATACATGGAAGTTAAGTGTCATGATCCCGAAAAATTATTGGGCCTGTGAAATTATGAAAGAAATTAAAACATTTCTTGAAATGACAGGAAATGGCAATACAACATACCAAACCTATGGCATATAGCAAAAGCAGTACTAAGAGAGAAGTTTGTTGCAATAAATGTCTAAGTCAAAAAACTTGGAAGATTTCAAATAAACAACAATAATGCATCTCAAGAAACTAGAAAAGCAAGAACAAACCAAACACAAAATTAGTAGAAGAAAAGAAATAATAAAGACCAGAGGTGGGCCGGGCGCAGTGGCTCACGCCTGTAATCCCAGTACTTTGGGAGGCCGAGGTGGGTGGATCATGAGGTCAGGAGATCAAGACCATCCTGGCTAACATGGTGAAACCCCGTCTCTACTAAAAATACAAAAAATTAGCTGAGCACGGTGGCACGCGCCTGTAATCCCAGCTACTTGGGAAGCTGAGGCAGGAGAATCGCTTGAACCCGGGAGGCAGAGGTTGCAGTGAGCTGATATTGTGCCACTGCACTCCAGCCTGGACAACAGAGTGAGACTCTTTCTCAAAAAAACAAAAACAAAAACAAAAACAAAACAAAACAAAAAAAAAACAAGAGATCAGAGCTGAACTAAATGAAATAGAGACTAACAATGAAAAGTTTTTTTTTTTAAAAGATAAACAAGAATGATAAACCTCTAGGTAGACTTTAAGTGAAAAAAAGAGAAGACCTAGATAAAATCAGGAATAAAAAAAAATGACAATGGATATTACAGAAATATAAAGGATCATTAGATACTATTATGAACAAAGGTATGCTAACAAACTGGAAAACTTATCCAAACCTGGATAATTTCTAGACACATCCAATCTATTAAGATGGAATGCAGAAAGAAATAAGAAAACCTGAACATACCAATAACAAGCAAAGTAATTGAATCAATAATAAAAAGTCTTCCAACGAAAAAATTCCAGAGCCAGATGGCTTTACTGATGAATTATCCCAAACTTATAAAAAAGAACTAATATCAGTTCTGCTCAGACTATTCCAAAAAATTGAAGAGGAGGAAATTCTTCCACTCATTCTATAAGGCCAGTATTATCTTAACACCAAAACCAGACAAGGACACAACAAAGAAGACTAAAAGCCGATATCCCTAATGAACATAGCCCCCAAAATTCTCAACAAAGTACTAGCAAACTGAATTCAACAACACCTCAAAAAGATAATATACTGTGATAAAATGGGATTTATCTCAGGCTTGTAGTTTTTTCTTTTCTTTTTTTTTTTTTTTTATGTGTCTTTGGTTTTGTAATCAGGATGTATTAGCCCGTTCTCACATTGCCATAAAGAACTACCTGAGACTGGGTAATTTATAAAGAAAAGAGGTTTAATGGGCTCATGGTTCCACAGGCTGTACGAGAAGCACAGCTAGGGAGGTCTCAGGAAACTTAAAATCATGGTGAAAGGTGAAGAGGAAGGAGGCACATCCTACATGGCTGGAGCAGGAGGAAGAGGGAGCAGGGAGAGGTACTACACACTTTTAAACAGCCAGATCTCATGAGAACTCACTATCATGATAACAGCAAGGGGGAAAGCTGCTCCCATGATCCAGTGACCTTCCACCAGGCCCCTCCTTCAACATGGGAGATTATAATTCGACATAAGATTTGGGCAGGGATGCAAATCCAAACCATATCACAGGGTAACACTGGCTTCATAGAATGAGTTTCAAAGTATTCCCTCACCCACTATTTTTCAGGTTAGTTTGAGTAGGATTGGTGTTATTTTTTAAAATGTTTTGTGGAATTCAGCAGGGAAGCCATCAGTTTCTGGGTTTTTCTTTACTGGGAAACATTATTACGGCTTCAACCTTCTTGTTATTGGTCTGTTCAGATTTTAGGTATTTTTCTTGTTCAATCCTGGTAGTTTGTATGTGTCTAGGAATTTGTTCATTTTGTCTGGATTTTCCAATGTATTGGCATATAGCTCATAGCAGCCACTAGTTGCTCATAGCCCCCACTAGTGATCCTTTGGCTTTCTGCAATATCAGTTGTAATGTCTCCTTTTTTCTTTCAGATTTTCTTTATTTGTATCTTCTCTTGCTCTCTGTTTTTTAATTAGCCTGGCTAAAGGTTTGTCAATTTTCTTTAACTTTTTAAAAAACTAATTTTTTGTTTTATTGATTTTTAAATTGTTTTCTTTTACATTTTAATTTTTTTAAATTTCTACTCTAGTCTTTATTATTTCTTCTACTAACTTTGAGTTTGGTCTGCTCTTACTTTTCTAGTTCTTTAAGATGTACCACTAGATTGTTCATTTGAAGTTTTTCCTTTTTTTTGATGTAAGCACTTACAGCTTTAAACTTCCCTCTTAGTACTGCTTGCTGTATCCCATAGGTTTTGGTATGTTGTGTTTGCATCATCATTTGAGAAATTTTTCAATTTCCTTCTTAATTTCTTTGTTGACCCTTTAGTCCTTTAGGGGTATATTGTTTAATTTTCAAGTATTTGTATTGTTTCCAAAGTTGTTCTTGTTACTAATTTCCAGGATTATTCCTTGTGATCAGAGAAGGTGCTTGACATTATCTCAAATTTTTGAATGTTTTGAGACTTGTTTTGATAACTAACATATGATCTATCCTTGAGAATGATCCACGTGCTGAGACGGATGTTTGTTCTGCAGCCATTGGATAAAATGTTCCGTAAATATCTATCAGATCCAGTTTTTCTATAGTGCAGATTAAATCCAATGTTTCTTGGCTGATTTTCTATCTGGAAGATCTGTCCAATGCTGAAATCAGGGTGTTGAAGTATCCAGCTATTATTGTATTGGGACTTTTCTCTTTCTTTACCTCTAATAATATTAGCTTTACATATCAGGGTGTTTCAGTGTTGGGTGCATATAGATTTAGAATTGTTGTGTCCTCTTGCTAAATTGACCTCTTTATCATTACATAGTGACCTTCTTTGTCTTTTCTAAAAGTTTTTGTCTTGAAATCTATTTTGTATGATATAAGCACCGTGATTTCTGCTTTTGTTTTTTTGGTTTCTGTTAGCATGAAATTTCTTTTCCCATCCCTTTATTTTTAGTCTATGTATGTCTTTATAGGTAAAGTGTGTTTCTCATTTTTTTAACTTTTATTTTAGATTTGGGGGTACATGTAAAAGTTTGTTACATAAGTAAACACGTGTCATGGGGGGTTGATATACATATTATTTCATCACCCAGATATGAAGCCTAGTACCCAACAGTTATCTTTTCTGCTCCTCTCCCTCCTCTCACCCTCCCCCCATTAAGTAGACCCCAATGTCTGTGGTTTCCTTCTTTGTGTTCCTAGGTTCTTATCATTTAGCTTCCACTTATAAGTGAGAATATGCAGTACTTGGTTTTCTGTTCCTGTGTTATTTTGTGAGGTATGATAGCCACCAGCTCTATCCATGTTCCCACAAAAGACATAATCTTGTTCTTTTTTATGGTTGCATAGTATTCCATGGTGTATATGTACCACATTTTCTTTATCCAATCTGTCATTGATGGGCATTTAAGTTGATTCCATGTCTTTGCTATTGTAAATAGTGCTGCAGTGGACATTTGTGTGCATGTGCCTTTATGGTAGAATGATTTATATTCCTTTTGGTATATACCAAGTAATGAGATTGCTGGGTCATATGGTGGTTCTGGTTTTAGGTCTTTGAGAAATCACCACACTGCTTTCCACAATGGTTAAAGTAATTTACACTCCCATCAACAATGTGTAAGTGATCCCTTTTCTCCACAACCTCACCAGCATCTGTTATTTTTTGACATTATTTTTGAGATGGAGTTTCTCTCTTGTTGCCCAGGCTGGAGTGCAATAGTGTGATCTCGACTCACCGCAACCTCCACCTCCTGGGTTCAAGCAATTCTCCTGCCTCAGCCTTCTGAGTAGCTAGGATTACAGGCATGTGCCACCACATCCAGCTAATTTTTGTATTTTTAGTAGAGACAGGGTTTCTCCATGTTGGTCAGGCGGGTCTCGAACTCCCGACCTCAGGTTATCTGCCCTCCTTGGCCTCCCAAAGTATTGGGATTACAGGTGTGAGCCACCGCTTCTGGCTGACTTTTTAATGATAGCTATTCTGAGTAGTGTGAGATGGTATCTTATTGTGCCTGTGATTTGCATTTCTCTAATGATCAGTGATATGGAGCTTTTTTTCATATGCTCATTGGCCACATGTATGTCTTCTTTTGAGAAGTGTCTGTTCATGTCCTTTTTCTCATTTTTAATGAGGTTGTTTTTCTCTTGTAAATTTGTTAAGTTCCTTATAGATGCTGGATATTAGACTTTAGTCAGATGCATTGCTTGCAAATATTTTCTCTGTAGGTTGTCTATTTACTCTGTTGATGGTTTCTTTTCCTGCATCGACCCTCTTTCATTTCATTAGGTTGACTTGTCAATTTTCTGTTGTTGTTGCAATGACTTTTGGAGACTTTGTCATTAAATCTTTGCCCTTTCCTATGTCCAGGATGGTGTTGCCTAGGTGTCTTCCAGGGTTTTTATAGTTTTGGATTTTACATTTAAGTCTTCAATCCATCTTGAGTTGATTTTTGTGTATGGTGTAAGGAAGGGGTCCAGCTTCAATATGCTGCATATGGCTAGCCAGTTATCCCAACACCATTTATTGAATAGGGAGTCTTTCCTCCATTACTTGTTTTTGTCAGCTTTGTTGAAGATCAGATAGTCATAGATATGCAGCCCTATTTCTGGACTCTCTCTTCTGTTGGTCTATGTGTCTGTTTTTGTACCAGTACCATGCTATTTTGGTTACTGTCACCCTGTATTATAGTTTGAAGTTAGGTAACATGATACCTCCAGCTTTGTTCTTTTTGCTTAGGATTGTCTTGGCCATTTGGGCTCTTTTTTGGTTTCATATGCATTTTAAAATACTTTTTTCTAGTTCTGTGAAGAATGTCGATGGTAGTCTGAGAGAAATAGCATTGAATCTGTAAGTTGCTTTAAAAAGTATAGCTATTTCAATGATATTGATTCTTCCTATACATGAGCATGAGATGTTTTCTTATTTGTTTATGTCTTCTCTGATTTATTTGAGCAGTGTTTTGTAATTCTCATTGTGGAAATCTTTCATCTACCTGATTAGCTGCATTCCTAGGTATTTTATTCTTTTTGTGGCAGTTGTGAATGGAATTGTTTTCCTGATTTGGCTTTCAGTTTGGCTGTTGTTGGTGTATAGGAAAGCTAGTGATTTTTGTACATTGATTTTGTATCCTGAAACTTTGCTGAAGTTGTTTATCAGCTGGAGGAGATTTTGGACTGAGACCATGGGGTTTTCTAGATACAGATTAATGTCATCTGCAAAAAGAGATAGTTTGACTTTTTCTCTTCCTATTTAGATGCCTTTATTTCTTTCTCTTGCCTGATTGCTTTGGATAGGACTTTCAATACTATGTTGAAGGCGAGAGGGAGCATTCTTGTTTTGTGCCAGTTTTCAAGGGGAATGCTGCCAGCTTTTGCCCATTCAGTATAATGTGGGCTGTGGGTTTGTCATAGATGGCTTTTATTATTTTGAGGTATGTTCCTTCAACACCTAGTTATTGAGAGTTTTTAGCATGAAGTGATGTTGAATTTTATCAAAAGCCTTTTCAGAATCTATTGAGATAATCTTCTGTTTTTTGTCTTTAGTTCTGTTTATATAATGAATACTTAGCTTTGAATATCATGTAATTGGACTACAAATCACCTACTGTTCCTCATTGTTTTGTCCAGCTTCCTGTGTTATTCCTCCTCATTTCCCCATTTGTTAGTTCCTGGTTTACTATAACTCTCTTCATTACTCCTGTTTATTTTAATTCTGTTCATTATACTATATACATAGATACTTCTCTGAAAACATTGAATTCTCAATTTCTGAAATTCTCCTTCTTTCCTCTATCTCAGTCACTCACTCTCATGGTCATGCCTTGGACCTGGCTTCACTGCAAGTTCTCTATAATCTCAGTTTTATGCATCACACTCCATGATAACTACTTCCTATCTATGCATCTCACTCCCATAGATTTTTGACTCTAAAACTCTTTTAGCACTATTAGGATCTCCAATTTACTTATTTTACTGGTTTTAGTAATCTTTTGCTTCTTTGAAGTTTTTATTTATCTCCTTATCTGACTTAAATTTCATAGTTAATAATCACATTAAATCCCTTTCAACATGTCTAGCTTCCTTGTTGTTTTCTTAGTTTGTGGTACTCACTTGGAAAGTTAATCCTGATATGTCTGATTTTCTCAATATTCTATACCTGGACCCAAAGCAACAGACCATGTATGGAAAAAGAAATATCATCTTGGTGGTCTGACTTTAATTTCATGACGACAAACCTCGTGTGAGCTTTTAATGCTGACTAGAAATCATATTTCCTTAGTTCATTAATTTTCCCTTCTCTTAACACCTTTTACAATTTTTTTCCCTCCTCATTCAACTTCTCTTCCACAGATGATCTATGTATTCCTAAGGCCTTCTTAGGTTCCATCTCTTCTTCTCTACTCAGGAACATTCCTTCAATTCTTTTCCTGCCTATATCACTACTCCTTTCCCCTCACTGAATTATTCCCATCTGTACAAATTTATTGCTATATTGTCAGTCTTCAAAACATTGCTTTCTTTCTACTGCTTTATTCCTCTGCTCTCCTTTGAAGCAAAACTCCTTGAAAGAGTTGTCAATACTAATTGTGTCTAATTCTTCTATTTTCACTCCCTGTTAAGCCCACTTTTGCTCCTATTACTTCATCAGAATTTTTCTTTCCATGACCACTATTGATCTTTATGTTGGTAAACTCTAATGTCAATTCTCCCTCCCCATATACATAACCTCTCAGTAGAATTTGACCTTTCAGTAGCAGTTGGACACTCTCTTTTCTTCAATATATTTTATTCATTTGGTTTCCAGTGTACTTCACACTTGTTTTTTCTCCCACGTTATTGGCTGTTCCTTCTCTGTTTCCTCTGCTGATTCCTTCTTTTCCTCCTGAGACCACTAATTGACTAATTATTGCAGTGCCTCAGGGCTCAGCCTATGGACTTTTTCTTCTTTTTATTTACTCTTAACTTCCTGGGAGAGCTCATCGAGTCTTGTGAATTAAATTTTATATATAAGATGGTGACCCAAATTTATATTTCCATTCTTGATCTCTATCTTGAATTTCAACTACTTTTCCAACTGCCTTTTCAACATTTCCACTCTGACACTTCCATTCCACATCTCAAAACTTAACACACTTAAATCTAAATTCCCAATCTAAGATCTAAACTCCTCCAAAACCTCCTGCTGTACCCAGTTTTTCCCATCTTAGTTAATGCTAAACCTAATATTTTTACTTATTCAGGCAAAAATAGCCATCCTGACTCCTCTATTTAAAAAAAAAAATACTCTTGTAAATCTTCTTCATAAAATCCTGTAGGTTCTATTTTCAAATATATTTACATAGCCAGAACATAACATCTTCACATTACCTTCATTGCTACCATCCCAGTTTAAGCCACTATTACTTATTATCCTCTGCTTTTTCTACTTTTTCATCTGAGACTTATAATGTATTTTCAAGCTGGAGTGATCCTGATAAAATCCTTCGAAGTCAACAATTTTGTCAAAAATTAAAGCTAAGTGTTTAAAATGACTAAGAAGTGCTATACATCCTGTTACTTCTCTAACCTCTTCTCTGCCATATTCCCTTTACTTACTTAGCTCTAGCCACATTTGGCCTCCTCGTTGCTTCTTCAATATCTTAGGTGTGCTCCCATCATAAGGCCTCAGTCCTAGCTGTTCTTTACCTGTAACTGTTTTCTATCATATATTGCTTCTTGTAAGTATGTTCTTTCAAATATGACTTCTTCAATTTAAGCCCACCCTTATAACACCATATAAAATTGCAAGCTGCATTTCTCACTTTTGAGCCTCACCCCAATCTGCTCTTTTTTTTTTTTTTTTAGCTCTAATACCTTCTAACACACTTATTTAGTACTGACTGTTTTTCTCTTGATGTTTTCCTAGCTCCCAAAACTGTCTGGCATGTAGTAGAAGCTCAGTAAATATTTGTTTAATATTGAATTAATTATTTGTTTATGTGCTTTACCTTCCTTGCATTGTAAGTGCTTTCCTGAAATAGATATATCTTAAGGGCTTTCTATGAACATAAAAGAGAACAGAGGTGATACCCATTCTCAATGAGCTTATAATCTTGCAAGCGAAGTGGGCTATGATTTCATTGTAATTAAATACCATGACAAATGTGTGCTAACAATTCTGGAAGTAGGAACTGTCTAGGAGATTCAGGGATATTTGTATACAGAAAATAATATATTAAGTAAGATTTGAAGTATGAATTAGAGTTCGTCAAGCAAATAAAAGGATCACAGCATTTGTTATGAACTGAATATCTGTGTCTACCTCAAATTTATATGTTGAAATCCTAACCCTCAATGTGATGGTATTAGGAGGTGGGGCCTTTGGGAAAAAATTAGGTCATGAGAGTGGAGCCCTTGAGAATAGTGTTAGTGAGCCTATAAGAAAAGACATAATAGTTTAATTCCTCTCATTGCTTTCCACCATATGAAGAGTAGAAGGAGAAGACAAAAGATGATCCTTTGTAAACCAGACACAGAATCTATAGTCACTTCGATCCTGGACTTGGCAGCCCCCAGAACTGTGAGAAATATATGTTTGTTGTTTAAGTCACCCATTCTATGGTAATTTGTTATAAGGCCCAAACTGAATAAGATAGCATTTTATGAGTAGGAAAAACATGTGCATCTATATCTCTATCTTAGTAGGACCTAAGAGTATATTTTTAAAATCAGGAAGGAAGTATATTTTTAAAATCAGGAAGACATTTTAAAAGTCTGTGTCACACATGGAGGTGGGTTTACCATGAAGCTAGTGAAGCTTTAGAGTGAGGACTCAATCGTTTGCATGGGTCTTTTCTTGGAAAAGACCCTATCAAATGTGTTTATACGATACACTTTTTTTGGTAAAAATTACAAATATATTTACTTTCAGTTGGTAAAATGAACATAACTTTACACCGTTATTTTCTTTCTGTCACATTTCACCTTGTGTCTAGTGGTGATGGAGGGGTCATGGGCAGTTTTTGGGTTCAGCCAAGGAGTATTTGAGTAGGGGCTACATGTAGTTTGAGTTTAGTACAATATATGTTTATGGTTTACAGTCACTTCTGTGTTTGTTTATTTAATGCATGCTCTAAATACCCACTGTGCCTACTTACCATTGTAAAAGAGTATGGAACCAGAAGGTGTACAGTTGTGTGAATTTATCCTATGGTGTTCAGCCTAAGTTGTGAGTGGTGGAGAAGAAATCAAGTTATGGAACAGATAGAGTCAGAAGCTAGTGTGAGGAAAACATTTTCCAGTTTTTAGATATGTAAAATTGTAACTGGAACACTATTTTGATTAACATGGCTTCTCTCTTTTAGAAAAATAACGAAATTTATTATATGTCACCACAATGGAGGGCGTTGACACAAACTAGTTAACATATACCATCAATTTAAAAAATACTTACGATTAGTATTGGACAGGAAAACTTGAAATGACTTAAATTTTATATGTAAAATGAAATTGAGTACAGGCACATGATTACAATTGTTTGTTGTTGATGTTTTTTAGGGCTGCTATAACAAGGTATCACAAACTTCATGGCTCTCAACAACAAAAATTTATTATTTCATATAGTTCTGGAAGCCAAAGGTATAAAATCAAAGTCTTAGCAGGGTCGTTCCTTTCTGGAGGCTCTGAGGGAGAATCCATTCCATCCCTCTCTTCATAGGTCTTTCCCCCATGTGTTTCTTATAAGGACAGCAGTTTTTCTATTTAGATTTACTCTGAATCCAAAATGACCTCATCTTAAGGTTCTTAATCATATTAGCAAATACCTTATTTCCAAATAAGGTTACATTCACAGATATCAGGTGTTAAGACATATACATATCTTATATGTATGTAAGGGGAGACACAATTCAATCCACCACAGTGACATCACCAATAATGCCAGTTGCAAAACTGAGAGAAAACCTTCTACACTATCAACAATAAATTTATTCTGGTTAACCGTGGAAGAAAAGATAAAATTAAATCTCTGTTCTTTCTATTAAAAATTGTATTTCTAAACTGTTGTAATATGAAGAGGTGTTTGAAAAGCATGTAGTCAAAAACTGTTGAAAAAATGTAAGTGTACTAAAGAGTTAAATATATTTCTTAGGATATTTTACTGGATTTGTGATGTCAGTGGTAATTCTCAGCTTTTCAAATTTGTAAATTAGAGCTTTTATTATTTGATTTTAAATTTTTAAATTTATTTTATTTATTTATTTTTTGGAGACAGAATCTCACTTTATCCTCCAGGTTGGAGTGCAGTGGTACCATCTCAGCTCACTGCAACCTCTGCCTCCTGGGATCAAGTGATTCTTATGCCTCAGCCTCCCAAGTAGCTGGGATTACAGGTGCCTGCCACCACGCCCAGCTAATTTTGTATTTTTAGTAGAGACAAGGTTTTGCCATGTTGGCCAGGCTGGTCTCGAACTCCTGAGGTGATCCATTTGCCTCTGCCTCCCAAAGTGCTGGGATTACAGGAGTGAGCCACCGTGCCTGGCCTTATCATTCTAAATAAATACATACTTCCATATTTAATTATATATGAATAATTTTGCATTATGTTTCTCAAAAAGCATATCTCAAATGATATATCCTTCGGGTTCTACCAAACTGAGTTGCCCTCTGCACATTTGCATTATAAAGAGTTCATAATATGGACATCTCAGAAGATCTGTTCCATAATTTTCTTCTTTCTTTTTAAAAGTTTTATTTTTATTCTCTTTTAAATTTTCATTGATTGATGCACATGAGCATACAAATATCTACAAACCTAGTCCTAGACAGTTTAGCCATTTGTTTAAATTGTAGGGTTAAGTGTTTAAAAGATTCCTTTTAGCTTACCTCTGAAAGAGCAAGAAAGATTCTTTGTTGTCTTTGCTATCAGCCTAATATGGAAAAAGTTGCTTCAAAAGTATTAGCATGGGTTATCTCTTGGATAGTAAACTTTTTTTTACTGTCAATTTCACTGAGATCTTGGACTCTGATTATAAATAGAAATTTTCTTACAGCACCTGGAACATTTAATTCAATCCCATTTTCTTTCTATCAAATACATACATTGGAGGAGCATGGGTAGCATTATTCAAAAAGAGGAGACGGTTTAGATTTTAATGAGATAGATTTATTTATTTATTTATTTTTCAAGGAACTTAAAGTTCACCTTGCTTTGGCTTACAGCTCTTGTGTTTTAGTTGTTGCCAAAGAATGTATTTCCAAAGTGAGAACTAGTTTCAGATATTTGAAGTTTCCAGTGATCATTGTATTTGTGCCCATATATTTATAAGAAATTCCATCACAGGAAAAATACTGAAAGAACCTACTATTTTGTTTCTTCAGAAAGTCCATATCTATTTTTATTGTAGGTAATATAGAAATAATTAATTCTGTCAATATTTGCCAACAGAACAAATGTTCATTAAGTTGTCTTATTGATTAGAAGTGAAAAGAGAAACCTTTTTAGGGCATACTAGACTGTATTGTCTAACTCGATGTTGAGGAATGACATTTAACATGTTCACTGAAGACTTTAAAATTGCGTGGAAATATATGATGACTATCAACTGTCATTCTGCAGTCTTTTTAATTGCTGTGTATTTAATAATTAGTAGAAATCTTTTATTAGCATTTTGAAAACCATATTTTCATTTAAAAAAACTTTATATATTTACCCAATTATGAGAGACTTTTTCTTTTCTGGACCTTAAAGCTAAAATCTATGCTTTTATGTCAAAAACAGAGAGACTGAAGAATAAACCATCTATCTTCCCTGCCTTTAGTCATGCTACCTGCATGCTTCAATATATGCACTTAATTAAAAATGGAATGGGATCAAAAGTTATAAGATGAAGCTTCCATTCATGACCATGGTCCAGGACTCCCAGGGAATCCTCAGTAACACAATTTCACTACCCATGAGATGATGCACGAAGATACAGAATTTGAAAGCAAGAGTTAAACTCACTGATAAATTATTTTCCAATTGAATAAATTCCCTGGAGGATCAGAAACACATTGAAGCATAGTCTTCTCTTCAGGGTGCAACCATGCTCATTGTGTAGCAAAAGTTAGTTGAAATACTCCTGTTGCTAACTGTAAGCAAGCCTTTTGGATTGGTTCTCACTTTCTGGCTCTTCCTCAAAAGTCCTTGTTTAATCCTTCCTTGATCACATACTTTGGTGATGATCTAATTTCATTCCACTGGGACTCTTAAAATACAGTGTCATTGAAGGCACTCTAATGGGTTTGTCAGTAACTTCCATTTCAGACTCACAATTTAGATTTGAAATATAAACTTTTGATAAGGATATTATTCAGAAGATTAGAAAAGTATTAAGGTTTTTTTGTCTTTAGAGAATAATAAATACTTTAAAGTGTTCCCTCATGAATTTTAAAACTCAAGAACACTTTGCAAGACACAAGATAAATTATTAGTAGTATTTTTTTGCAGTTTAGATGAACATCTCTTTGTCATTATAATCAGGATGCTATAGTAGTAATTAAAGTTTTTTTTTTAAAAAAGTCTAATTATTCTTTTTCTGTATATGTTTAATTGTATTTGATTTAAAGAAACACAACTTTTTTTTATCTGTATAAACATTTCAGAATTTTCAACGTGGATCTGCTCATATCATGCTAGGTTTCTCCAAGAACAATATCTAATATAATAATATAGTCTAATTCTTTTTTTTTTTTTTTTTTTTTTTTGAGATGGAGTCTTGCTCTGTTGCCTAGGCTAGAGTATAGTGGCACGATCTCAGCTCACTGCAAGCTCCACCTCCTGGGTTCACACCATTCTCCTGCCTCAGCCTCCCGAGTAGCTGGGACTACAGGCTCCCGCCACCATGCCCAGCTAATTTTTTGTACTTTTTGTAGAGATGAGGTTTCACCATGTCAGCCAGGATGGTCTCGATCTCCTGACCTTGTGATCTGCCCACCTCGGCCTCCCAAAGTGCTGGGATTACAGGCGTGAGCCACTGCACCTGGCCAATACAGTCTAATTCTTAATGTGGAGACTAAAATAACTAACAAATTATTTTTAGCATCTTTAGTTTGTATTTATTGGTTACCACTATTTTTCTGTTACCTTAACATAGAAAATATCACCTCACTAGTTCACTAAGCAACAGGATAAGAAATAACACATTAGAAGGGTCATTCAAAATGAAACTGCTTTTCCTATTCTTTATCCGTGTGTTGGTTTCTCCATTTAGAACTGGACTGAGAAAGTAATCCATGTATTTTAAGAGAAGACTGCTAACCAGACATGTCCTGCTAGCTAAAAAGTCTAATCATTTCTCCTTTAAGAAATACAATATTATCTTGGTAATTGAGTGACATGTATCACAGCTTTAGTTATATACACACAATGTGGTTGTTCATCAAGTTTGTTACATTATAACTGCCTTATATTTAGTGTAAGGACTTATCTATATGTCACAATTACTACTTTTACATTGTATTGGTTGCCAGATATCTAGTAATTAATAAGGGCCATAATAAAATGATGGGTAAAAAACCACCACAAACACAGTGGCTTAAGGTAAAACATCTATTCTTACATATCTGTGCATTGGCTATAGGTTGGCTAATCTAAATGGGGCTCAGCTGGTCTGGGCTCCAAATCGCAGCCTGAGTTCAAGTTTGCTCTGAGTCTCTTACTCTCCTGGGAACAGTGGGCTACCTAAGCATGTTCTTGTCATGGCAGTGACAAAAGCAGTATTATCTAAATCCCACTGCCCAAGCATATTTCAAGCCTTTTTTTAAAAAATCATATCTCCTAATATCTTATTAACCAAGGCAAGTCACATGGCTGAGTCTAACATCGCTGGGGTAGGAAATTATACTTAGCTCACAGTGCAAGGGGAAAGAAAGGAAATATTTGTTGAACAATCATCTAACTTATCACAATTTGGAATTTTGCTTTAAAATTTATGGTGGAAAGTCCACTAGTATGCAGTGTCTGTCTTAGAATCTGTCCTTGGAGGCATGGTTTTAAAAGAACCTCAAATATCTTGATGTAAAGCAACCTCAAGCCATGTGCCCACAGGGAATATTCCAGTGAGGCTCAACTGCAGGTAAGATGCAGATTTATTTCAACATAAAACAGTAAACTTAGCTCAGGTGGAACTTGCAACATCCACAGAGAAAAATGCCAGAATCAAATGCGTGAATGAGCAGCATATGCACGAATCAGTGGTATTCAACATTACCCCTCTGCAGATTTGTGGGCCTTTTGGAACAAAGGTGATACATACTCTTGACAGAAAATTCACTTTCTGTCAAGCTCCTCAATTTTTACCTTGAATTCTCCCTTTTCTTTAACCTCCTTCATGTGTGTGCTTGCCTCATAGTTCTGTGATTCATTTGGAGAAATTGTTTTAGAAAATAATATGCTATCAATTTCTTAGCTGGATGTATAGGAGGAAGAAAAAAATAAAGGAGCCACATTTGGGGTGATGAAATTTTCATTTTTCACCGGCGTAAGTAGTAGTAGAGGTTGTCATTGAACCCATTACAATGGCTCACAGGAGGGAGGAAGGCATGCTGTAGATGAGAAAAAAGCAGGTATGTACTTTGGATGTTCCATTGGAACATTTTGAACATTTAGAAAATGGCAAATTGGAATCACTCACAGAACTCTGTCTTTCTCAGCAAATTCAATGTGTCAGAAAGTCCTAAAACCCTCCCATCAGTTGACAACTTTGCTGAAAAATCTATTGCTTGAGAAATGTGAGAATAAAAATGATATCCTCTTTCTGGTAGTGTAATAGGCAAGTGAGTTAGTTAATATATTTTATATTCCCCTTCCCTTCTCATACACATACACACAGTATATTAAATTTTCATTACCTAAGTAAAAGAATGAGCTTGCCTTTAGCACAAACAAGAATTTTAGATTATAAATGTCAATGTTTATTGCAAAGCATAATGCATGTAAAGCTTTTGCAAGATTGTGACGTATATCATGAGATAAATTTTGTAAATCATATTTTGCTTTTTTTGTGTAATCCAAAGTAAATGTTACATAGGAAGAAAATAAAAACGTGAATCATTTCTTATGCTGGGGTATATTCCTTGAAAGCATATTGATTGGGTTTTAACTATGTCGCCATGTATGTATGCATGAAATGCATCATGTATTAAATGAATTTTTTAAAAGAAAGGTTAACTCTCTAAGCCAAGATAATGGGTTTGCTAAAGGGGAGAAAATCTTTACTCATGGATTTCTTTGAACTCAGGATGATTATAATTTTCAGCTTCAGTGATTGATTTTGATGCTCTGTTTCAGGGGCCATATACTCTTGGTGAATCATTTTAAAGAATTGGGTCTGTAGGGCTGGGCACAGTGGCTCATGCCTGTAATCTCAGCACTTTGGGAGGCCGAGGCAGGCAGATCATGAGGTCAGGAGATCGAGACCATCTCGACTAACATGGTGAAACCCTGTCTGAAATAAAAATACAAAAAATTAGCTGGGCATGGTGGCACACACCTGTAGTCCCAGCTACTCGGGAGGCTGAGGCAGGAGAATGGCGTGAACCTGGGAGGCGGAACTTGCAGCGAGCCATGACTGTACCACTGCACTCCAGCCTGGGTGACAGAGCGAGATTGCATCTCAAAATGAATAAATAAATATATACATACATACATACATACATACATAATAAAAATAAAATAAAAAAAGAATTGGGTCTGTATTGGAGTGATTTGACATCAGCACTGCAGCTTCCAAGTATTATTGAAATAAGAGCCCAAACTAACACTAGCTCTTGTACCCCAAGAGTTGAAAATGCTCTTACAATTTGTTTTAAAATTGTGTGACATTTTAATCACCTCTATACACAATTTCCAAAATACAAGACTTGTCATTTGGGAGAAATTGAATAATTATTTGAAATAAAGTAAAATCTAGTTAGAAAGTCATTTGGGCTTAGAATTTAAAGTTCTAACTTTTAGTCCTAGTTGTACACTGATATTGGAAATATAATTAATTACCTGTATGTTTAGCCATCTAGAAGTTTCTGTGCCTAAAAGTTCTCATCTGTGAATAAGGATAATCTGTTTTCTCAGAAACTTAGCCTGAGAATGAAATAATTCATGTAATATGGAATTATCTTTGAAATAGTAAAACACTACACATATGTGGTAAAACTATATAGTTTCTTATGTTTTTAAGTTTGGGATAAAAATTTATTATAATGCTGACTTTTGACTAAAGTGGGATCACATAAATACAATATAATTTCAACAGACACAGTTCATTTTATGCTACTGAGGTTTTGTTTTTCATTTTACTTATTTCCTTTTTGGAGGGACAACTACGTAAAATCCCAACCACAATAAGAAAGTTTATATATTTTTTCTAAGATAATTATGTATGTTGTTTTAATTCTTATTGTAAATATAATACACATTGTCTAAAATAAATACAGGTAAACAAAAATGCAGATAAAAGGAAGAAGATACAAATAATCTATAATTCCACGTTTTGAGATATAGCTTTCTAGTTTTATTTTATAAGTACATGTTTGCATGTGTGTATGTTTACAAAAATATACATTTTTAACAACGAAATTGCTTTGTAACTTGCTTTTCAGAAATGTACTGTCCACTTTGAAAATTTTTGCAAGCCATAAAATATTTTTCTTTTATATATTTTTATGGCTGTTCATGCTACATTATATGACTCTACCATACTTTATTTTACCTATTCCCTGTTGTCAAATATTTAGTTGGTTTTTGTTTTTATTATTATGATAAATAATGCTGCAGTGAATAATTTTATAGCAGGTTACTTACTGGAAACTTGATATATATCCGTGCTTATTCAAGCCATCTTTTTCATTTCTCAGTGAAGTTTTATGACTTGCATAGGACTTGGATAGCACTTATTGTTTCATTCATTTTATTAAGCTCTCTCATTAGTTATTAGTTTTAAAAATGTTATTCCAGACTCTCTTTTTAATACTTTTTCCCTTTAATGCATTAACTTACACTTACAGGACAACAGTGGATAGTAGTACCAGCAGACATTGTCAAATTGTTTTTGCTTTTCACAGTTAAGTTTCTATTGAGATATCAACCACTAGTTTGAGATTATTATTTACTATGTTAAAGAGGTTTAACAATCAATTTTGTAAAATTATGAAATAGATGATGGAATTTATCAGTTTTTTTGGCATTTATTAGGATAATTCTATAGCTTTTGGCTTTTTGCCTAATAACAGGATTGGTTTTAATAAGGATTCATGTAGTAAAGTTAGCTATGGAACTGTGGAACGAAGGCTATACTTAGAGACCAAAAAAATGCTGAGAGTGAGATATGATTCTGAAGAGTATTGAATTAACCACCCTGGAAAACTCATTTATCTGCTTTGAAATTTAGTTGACTTTTTGAAGTAAAAGCACTAAACCTGTCACAGAATTAATATGAATATGGAAGTGTTTTTTAAAGTATAATGTTTAAATATCAGTATGGTATCTATAATTTTATTTAGCTATACTTTAATCAGTTTTCAAGTGCAAAGACAAGCACAGTATTAATATTTCTAAGAGGGTCTTTTGATTTTCCTAGTTGCACAGGTTTTTTTTCCCCCTTAACATTTAACTGAAGTAAAATGTATGTACAGAGAAGTGTACACATCGTAAATGGAATATGGTATCACAAAAGGGACTCAGCCATACAACCCCCTTCAAGGTCAAGAAATAGAACATTATCAGTATCCTAGAAGTGTGAGAGATGATTCTAAGTTTAGAATATTAACAGTGTTACCTGAATCCTTTTAAGAAATCAGAATGTATGTTACTGCTCAGCTGCATGATTAAGAAACCCGTACTTTGGCCGGGCGCAGTGGCTCACGCCTGTAATCCCAGCACTTTGGGAGGCCGAGGCAGGCAGATCACAAGGTCAGGAGATCGAGACCATCCTGGCCAACACGGGGAAACCCCGTCTCTACTAAAAATACAAAAAATCAGCCGGGGGTGGTAGTGGGCACCTGTAGTCCCAGCTACTCGGGAGGCTGAGGCAAGAGAATGGCGTGAACCTGGGAGGCAGAGCTTGCAGTGAGCTGAGATCATGCCACTGCACTCCAGCCTGGGTGACAGAGCAAGACTCTATCCCCCCCTCAAAAAAAAAAAAAAAAAGAAACCTATACTTTGTAAGAAGAAATTTTAATATTAGAAATCTTTGGACATTTTCAATTAGAACATATGGAATAATCAAACACCAAGATGCCATGGTTATTTCTACAATAAAAAACAGTCTTCTTAACAATCAACTTTCTATGCCTTCTTCAGCCAGTTTACTACCTTCATCTTAATTCCCTGATATTTAAATTTTACAACAAAGAAGCTGCAATATTGAAAAAAAAAGTTACAAGCTGGTAAATGTGAGGCTATACATTGTTATTTTTGAGATTAAAATATTCCTTAATTTTTGATTTAGATAATGCAATATGCTTGAAAGTTTCGGGAGTGCTATTACATGATCTCTTTTTAACCTCATAAGAATCCTGACACAGCTAGATAAATGTTAAGAGAAAAAGAAAAAGAAGGCAATACCCAGAGAAACAGTTGGTATGAAGTCAAATATTTTTAGGTGCAATGGTCTAAATAAGATTCTTTATCTTTTATATCTTTTCTTTTTTTTTTTTTTTTTTGAGACGGAGTCTCGCTGTCGCCCAGGTTGGAGTGCAGTGGCGCGATCTTGGCTCACTGCAGGCTCCGCCCCCCGGGGTTCACGTCATTCTCCTGCCTCAGCCTCCTGAGTAGCTGGGACTACAGGCGCCCGCCACCACGCCCGGCTGATTTTTTGTATTTTTGGTAGAGACGGGGTTTCTCTGTGTTAGCCAGGATGGTCTCGATCTCCTGACCTCATGATCTGCCCGCCTCAGCCTCCCAAAGTGCTGGGATTACAGGCGTGAGCCACCGCGCCCGGCCTATCTTTTATATCTTAAGTGAGTATCATTTACATGATAGGATAGCTATATCTCTTTGGAAAGATCTGTATTTCTAATATATAATAACAATTTTTCTTTTAAACTTGATGAAAGATGCTGACATCTTAGCATGGAATGGTGAATGGAAGACCTTAGATATCTTGACTCTCAGCTGTTGTCTCACACTGAAAACTCGGAAATGGGTCAGGATTCAGAGAAACTGGTCAGTGTGTTTCAGGGGCTAAAAATTAAGCACTGTAGATGCCTGAGTCCTACCTAGTCAAGTTCAAATGCTTCAAATAAATGTATCTTATTGTTATTAGGGGACATAAACAAATGATCTAATCATTACTGGAATAATAGGTACAAACTTCACATGCCCCCAAGTTTGGGTGTACATGAAAATGTAACATTATTTTTTCTAAATGTGTTTAATTATCTGAGAGCTTAAATACTATCTTAGCATGGTGGCAATGAACTGGTTTCTCCTGCTTTGCTTTTCTGCTGCAACAGCCCTCTCTGAGAGATGGATTCCTCTCATGGCAAGGTGTGGTAGGGTGGATTATGGGTCGGTAATAGAGAGTGTAGGCACGGGAGCAAGGAATTGTTGGTAAAAATAAATCTTGGTTATTACTTAAAATTATTATCCTATCACAGAGACATACAAAGCCAAATTGCTATTCTTAGAATGGTAGCAAAGAGACTATGCACCAAAGTGTTGAAAGGGAAACATTCTTTTCATTTTATCTTTTCCTCAGTCTCACCCACTAACAGGTGAACGATTTAGGCTCATTTCCATTTATTAATGTACTGAGTGGGAATAGATATGCATTTGGAGAGTGATTAACAGAAAAACTTGACATGTTTCTTTTAGAAAAATAATGGCTGAAGATTTGGCAGACATCCAGATAACCACAGATACACCAAATTTGGTCTGGGAGCTTAAAATCCTCCTCTAGAACACAGTGACTTGGCTTTTCTAACCAATCTATTTTGGCAATAAGTTCTCTGTTCTAAATGATCCCGGCAGAATAGGTATAAAATACCAATGGCTTAAAAACATGGAAAATGACTGACATGCCTGGAACCTTGTCTATCCAAGACTATTTAAAGGCTATTTCTCTGGATGACATGTAGTCAGAGTTCAACATATCCACTATTGGAGGTCCTGTGCAGCCACATATAAAAATGTCAGCAGATTTGAGACTAGTTAAACTGCAGATTGAATTTAGTAATTGTTTGCATTATAATTGTACAGGATTTCAAAATGTCAAGGCTTTTAAATGTATAAAATTGCTTCTATCTTCTCAGTAACTGCTGTATGAAATAGCATTTTTTCCTTACATTACGATTTAGTACTATTATTATATGTCCTTGCAACTGTTGACTTTGAAGTCTTCTTTGTAAAGTCTCCAATAACTTACTTTGTAAAAAGGCTGACAAAAAGAAGAGGGAAAAAATTTAAGTAAGGTTGTATTGACTTTCCTTAGGATGGCATTTTTATTGGACTTTATGAATGATTGTGGAGAAATCATTATAGAACTGAAAAGGAATTTACAGAGATCATCAAATACAAGTCCTTCATTGAATAAAGTGTGTTCACACTACACCATATATCAATTAAACTAAAAATTCAAAACATAGTGTATTATATGTGAACAGTAACTAAAAGGGAAATGTTATTCTTTTAATTTTCTCTTTTTCTCAATCCCATGAACACTCATAGAGGAGAGTGATAGGCATAATTTTTACCATTTTTAGAAACATTTGGTCTTCATTTTAAATGATATCTCAGAGAAAAAAGTCTATATCCCTTGATCATTTATGCTGAAGGTAAAAGATGTCTTTAAGGTCATTTCTCTTAAGGATAGCTGACAGCTGTTCTTAATTGGGCTGTTTGTATCTGGATGGCCCCTTGGTTCCTTGTCCCAGTGGTTCTCAGGTATTTATATTTGCGGCAGATGTTGAAGATTTCCTTTTAAGTTCTAAGAATAACTTGATATGGTCATAAGTTGGCTATGATTTCCTTGGGAATCCTATTAGGACTTCATTGCTAATTATATTTACAGGATGAGTTTTGGTAAATCGGCACTGCAGACATTTAAGGATTCTAGCAGAATGAATGAACTTCAATGTATCTGCTTACGTGCGATTACAATGAGTCCAGAAGAAACATAACTTTGTCCTTTGTCATATTTTGTTTTCTTGAATGGATCAAATAACTCTTTCTCCGTAACAGTTATGGAGATAGTTTCTATAAACAAACAAACAAATTTATTTTTGAAGGATTTGAGCGATTAACTTGGAAAGCCTTATGTGGTCTTATAAGTATTTTGTGGTTAAGTTATCTATGCGTGTAATGTCTAATGGCTCTTATTTTCTAGTTTATTCTGTGAACACCCACTCACAAAGGAAATTTGTATTCAACTTCCCTTCTTGCATTTCCTGGCCTGACCCTCCAAACAGTCATTTACTTATTCATTCAATCATTCAGTCACTGCCATGGTTTGAATGTGTCCCCAGAGTTCATGTCTTCGAAACTTAATCCCCAGTGCAACAGTGTTGGAAGGTGGAGCCTAATGGAAAGTGTTAAGGTTAAAAGAATTCCACTCTCATGAATGGATTGATGGCAACCATAAAAGGGCTCAAGTCTTCAACTTCAACCTCTTGCTCCCACTCCCCCTCTCTTTGCTTTTCTACAATGGGATGACATATGAAGAAGACCTTTGCCAGGTGCTGGCCCCTCAGTCTTGGACTATTCAGCCTCTAGAACCATGAGCCAATGTATTTCTGTTTGTTATGAATTATCTAGTCTCTGGTATCTTGTAATAGCAGCACAAGGCAAACTAAGTCACTTACTCACAAGTATATATCAAGCTCCTTTTATGTCCCAAGCATAACATGCTATTACTATTGGAAAGCAAAAGTGAATAAAACGTAACTCTTTCTGTCAAGAACTTTTGGTCTTTTAGCAAAGTTATGACATACACAGGTATTTATTATATTGCTATTTACTGGGAAACATTGAATAAGAGGTATTTCAGAGTTGAAAGGAGGGATAGTAAGGAGGGAAACTGCAGTATAATATTTGTAGATGCTCTGTTTATATGTGTATATATATATTACATTTTGTAAATATGTATAAACATATATAAATATTTGTATATAGTGTGTTTGTGTATGTGCTTTAGTGGTAATGCTTTCGGTTTCATTTTGCTACCAAAGTACTTTGTTAAAAGAGCATCTTGAAGTATTGTTAGGAGAAGTGATTCATTTAGAGAGTTCCAAGACCAATAGATATCCTTCATCCAAAATTCCATTTCTTGGCCCTACATGTAAAATTCATGACTTTCTCCTTTGTTCTCTTTGTATACAGTGAACACAAATATGTAGAAAGTGTTCCAGGATGGCAAATATTTCTTATTGTCTTGTGAGCTAAATTTGTAACCTCAAAGCTAATATGCAATCAGAAAATATTTGTTGAATGAATTAATTTGGGAAGGCCAGATAAGTAGCATCCTTCTATTAATTAGAGATTACTTTGGACACTGTAATGAAGACCCAAAATAATACTGATGTAAGCAAGATAGAAGTTTACATTTTGGGTGTGTGCAACAATCCGATATAAATAGTATAGGTCTATTTTTGCCATTTCATGATGTCAGAGACCCAAGTTTCTTTATTTTATTCTGTCAGCATCAATAGGGTTTTGCTTTCATTTATTTGAAACCAATGTAACTTACTGTATTACCTAAAATCCTGCTAGCCGGAAGCCAAGGAAAAATGTGGACTTAATCACTTTCAGACTTTATTCAGGAAGTTGCACAAACCAGTTTCATTCATATCCTGTTAGTCACAATTTGTCATGTGGCTGCAGCTAATTGAAAGCATGGCTGAGAAATGTAGGCATTAGTTGGGCAGCCATATGTCTCAGGTAATTGGATCTAGTTAGCAGTTTCTGCTAGTATACATAGTGTAAGCATAATGTCTATTTCAACGTGATTTATTATGTTATATATCCACTATAGAATCTGGCACCTTTAATTCTGGGTATGTGAAATGAAGAACCCCAACTTATTCTCTCACAGTTTTTCTAGCTGAAGTAAGTAGCTCCTGATGTTCACTGATTATCAAAATTTTGATTATTAGAGGAACTAACATCATTTTAGAATTTTCATGTATATTTGTCAAGAAAACAATTTATTTCCATGTTAGATTGACGCTGCCCTTCCCCTTCAGGAATATAATCCAAATAGAATAGATCACCTATTTTCCTTAATAAGTGTTCCAGATTGCTTACTGGTTCATTGTTCATTAGGCATTGTGCCAGGTTGCTGAGGCCTGTTGAAGGCAGGGTTACATATTTTTGGTTAAAAATAGTCAGGAATCTTTATTGTATCCATTCTCCTTCATCTTAGTAATACTCATAACACATGACCGATTACAAAAATAAAACCATTAGCTCTATTTTACATAACGGGAAACATCAGGAAGATCATATGGATTGCCAAACATCATAGGGTAGATTTCTAACAGAACTAGATGCTTACGCACCTGAACTGCATTATTTTCCCTATTTGTCATATTTCTTTAAATATCAAAGAGTTGAGGGAAATTTCAAGCACAGCTGGATTTTGTCACATTGTAGCATGACTGAACTGATTAGGGGCTACTTTGTGGTCATTTCACATATCAGAGAACAGAATAGGAATTTCCTTTCCTTTGTTGCAAGAAGTTTGCTTGGCAGGTGGTGAAATTCAAGGAGATGAGCTTTGACTGAAACACATAGATGTTTTATGTAGTTAGTAAATTCTTCCAGATAAAAGTAGATGATGATTTGTAACACAAGATGGAAGGGTTAATTATTTTTCCCCACTCCACATAATTTATTTCCCCCCACTTCACATAATTTAAAAAGTGTCAGATTCTTAATGAGTACATATGCTTTAACACCTTTGATTTCCTGAAGGATAAATATGGGGTTGTATATTAAAATTCTATTACAACTCAGATGTGAAGAAAATGGAATGTCTTCATTTAGTCTATATTAAGTCTTGTCTGTCTCCTAAGTATTCACTTCGTAATTAGTTGGAAAGAAAATTAATTCTTAGTGCTATTCAATTTCTATTTGATATGATTTGTCTCTGTGTCACCACCCAAATCTCATGTTGAATTATAATCCCCAGTGTTGGGGGAGGGTTCTGGTGGGAGGTGATTGGATCATGGGAGAGGATTTCTTTCTTGCTGTTCTCATGATAGTGAGTGAGTTCTCATGAGATCTGATTGTCTGAAAGCGTGTAGCACTTTGCCCTTCACTTTCTCCCTCTACTGCTCTGGCCACATGAAGACTGTGCCTGCTTCCTCTTTGGCTTCTGCCTTGATTGTAAGTCTCCTGGGGCCTCCTCAGCCATGCTTCCTGTACAGCCTGTGGAATTGGGAGTCCATTGAACTTCGTTTTCTTATAAATTACCCAGTCTCAGGTAGTTCTTTATAGCAATGTGAGAATGGACTAATACAATATTTTAGTGCAGTAATGTAATGGATGGCGTATAGTCTTTCTTAGATAAAGTTTCTCTGGTGCCCAGCCAATCTTTCCCTCTGTTTGCCATTCTTCTAAAGATGGCATTTAGCAGTATAAGGACTTATATATATTTTTTGTGAGACAGTTACTTCTTGACCTCTTCTGGTCTTCATCAGTGGGTACTGGCTGTCATATGCTATCTCTTGGCCTTCCAGATTTACCTTGGCTTCCATTAGCTTCAGATATTGGAATTCTCTCCATGTCTTCCCTCTAGCCCACTGACCTAGTGGCGCTGCCTCAGTGTGCCATGGGCAGCTACACTGCAGCTCTAGTTAGCCTGATTATGGATCTCTGAAAGTGGGAAGTGCTCATGAGAGCTAACCTCAAGCTTTCTCTGCCTGACTGCTTGCACATCTCTGACAGGAGGTGAACAGGGAACATAAAGTTTTTGCCATGGGCATTATAGCCTTCAGTAGTGGATAGAAATGTCTCATTTACACTCTGGGAGAGTGCCATGAACTGAGTTTTGACCTAATGAAGAGGGTGGCAAATATTTGAGAAGAATTTTTCTTGAGCGATTCACTTAACATTCTTTCTGTAGCAAATTCTAATGGCTATGCATTGAAGACTGTAGCAAATGTGGGATGTCAGTGAAACAGAAAAGAAAGGCAGATTTGAACATATGTATGTCATGTCTATTTGATTCACTTACTAAATTATTTGCAATGGGACTCCTGTGGGATCCCAAAACCTGATCCCTCCAGCCAACACACAGATCCTAGTTTCTTGTTCTGCTGTACTCATATGACAGAAGAGTTATTATCCCACTAACATTACAGCTATTGTTGAGCTAAAAATACATTTGGTCCACTCTTTTTGCAACTATCTGTCCTCCCTCTCATTCACACTCCTTGATGAAAGGCAAGGTGACTTTTTTTCTATTGTTTTCATATGTGCAGTAATGGACAAAGAGAGAAAGCAGAAATATTCTTTTTCTGTGTAGATTTTAAGGAGACTCACTAAATACACACAAGCCAATGACAAAAATAAGGTTAACTTCTCTGGGAAAAATGAAGCACCTGTTACAAAGTGAACATAGTACCCCAGGTCTGAGCTGCAGTCCACAGAAAACAGGCCTAGTAGTCACATAATTTTGGAGAATTCTGAACATTATGTTTCCCTTTTGAAACAGACAATACAGATTAGCATGTCATGGGGTCCTACAATTAAAAACTGAATTTTGCACAACACATTGTTGCCCAGGGTTGCCCATCATTCTTAGACCACAAGATCATTGTTCTTTAATTGATTTTGTTGGGGAACTTCTCACAAAATCATTCGAGAAATGTTGAACTCTGGACCATGATTCAGAAAATGGTGGTTTAGGTACCAAAATCCTTAAGAAATCTTTTTTTTTTCATAAATGAAAAAGATTTTAATGCTTGGCAAATAATCATTTTCATAGCTGCAAATTTCCTTGATGATTGATTATGTGGTATCAGGTGCACGTGTGTGCGTGTGTGTGTGTGTCTATATTTACTTCACAAATAATGCCAATTTTCCTGCTGAAGAAATGTTTATTCAGATGTTTTGTTTATTTCAGTGTTATATCATTCCAAGCAATTCCACAGCCAACAGTGGTAGATGCCATTTACGTTTCCTCTTTCAATAGTAAATGCTGCAGCCCTTCTGTCTTTCCTAGTCAGACATGCCTGGCTACTTTCACACAAAGAAAATAACAGTATCTTCCAGCTGCTTGCTAGACTACTGTTTTAGTCTCATTTAATTATATTCTACAGATATTTTTAAAGATTAATAAGAGAGGATAGTTCATATTTTTTTACAGCACAGTTTTCTCAGTTTTGTTGTTGGTTACTAAAGCCAAATTGAAAAAAGCTCCTTAAGAAACACAAAAATATCCATTTTTTAAAAGTGCAAATCATGTTGGAATTTATCCACATTTTAAATGTTAGTAGCTTGGCATTATTTTTTTCTCTATCAAGTGTTACTTACAATTCTGATTTTTTTTCCTCAGAGGTTGATATTTATGTATTTTACCAATTCTTGTCTTGGCCTCATGTCAGGCTGCTGCTGCTGTCTCAGAATTATAAGCGAATATTGAGGCTGGGACCCTTCTGAGGCTTTACCAGATGTGTTGAGTTTAGCCTTTAGCAAAACTGTATTAGACCTTCATCAGCATATGTCTCCTTGTCATAGGGAGCTGATGAGAGGTTGCAGAGCAGCTTGAATTCCAGCCATTTTCACTAAAAGCAGCAAATAATGGGATTAAATATTTAATTAGACAGGGAAGATTCCAGATTGGAAGAGATTCAATCACAACTTTTACAGAGCAAGTATTCAATTTGCATTTCCCAGGGAAAAAACACTGTTAAGTGATCCCTCTGTAAATTATGCAGAAAAACTATTTCATTCCCCAGAATGTTTTCCAAGGATCAAATATATAAGTGTATATGCTGGGGATAACACTCTTACCTTCAGATAAGATTATAAATGAGTTTTACAGGATTTCCTCTTTCTCAAATGTGGATGAATAAAGTTTGTATGGATGGAGTCACTGAGTAAATCATTGGAAGGCACTGTATTGCAAAAGTGAAACTGTTTTGAAAGATGGAAAATCTTGGTTCTTGCACCAGCTGTGGCTCTCGTTAGTTGTGCCACCTTGGAGAAGTCACAGCTGTCTGGGCCTGAGTTTCCTCATCTTTAAATTGAATGACTTGTCTGCATAAATTTAATTGACACCAAGATTCTTAAGACCTCACTCATATTTCTGCTGACTTCACATTCTCTCATTGTCCTCTGTGGGTGGTCCTATAGCAATATCTGTGGGAACTTGGATATACAGGTTCATGACTTACTGTATCTGCTGATTTAAAGCAAAACCCAAAGAAGAAAGAAAAGATAAGCACCAAACTCAGAAACTTTATCTAATTGTTTTATAGTTAGTAATGTAAAATATTTCATCATTTGTGATACAACTTTATCTTAACTCCTGGATAGACCCTTTCCCAAAGGCAAAGTGTAGCTCCATTTCTAATTACTTATTAGTTGTTGATCATGAGATGTTTTTACCATTATATTGTCAATGCCTTAAGACTAGCCTCCGTAGGCAGAGCCACTGGCAATGTAGACTATGCCCAATTTTAGCCCCTTCCTGGATCAATCTTCATTCAGCTGGTTTAGAGGCCCACTGTTCTTGGCTTGCTTTTCTGCTGCTGTCAAATAATAGAACGCACCCAGTTTCTACTCTGTCTCTTTCTAGAAGTCTGCTCACCTTTATATAGTTCTTCCTTAGTTTACTGACATAATTCATTTTATTTCTAGTAACTGACTGCAACGTTTTTCCTTCCCCTTAACAATGGATTCTTCTGAATTTTCCCTTTTCCAAATGCTTCTAACTTAACACTTTGCTGGGCTTTTGAATATAGTTGTTCCTTAGAAGTATTTAATGGATGAATGTGAGATGAACATCACTGGTGATTTGAAAGGCTTCAGGATAATGAATGTAAAAGTGTTTTTTAAAAGTAAACATAATGTCATATGGAAGCCAGTATGTCTTGGGAAAGACATAAAATACAGGATGTCTAGAAACTCTGGAAACACAGGTGGCTATATAATGTCATCAAGGACCTCTTCAATCTGTATAAGAATAATAGAGTATTGTATGTTACCAAGTTTAATGGAAACCCTGTGTTTTAAAATGTTGACTAACTTCTTAATAGAACATTTGTCTTAAGTTTATCAATAGGTTCCAGCTGTTTACAGGAGAAATACAATGGTGACAAATTATCTGGAAATATATTTCTTATATAAGGTCAACCTGGAGATGGCCTTTCTGGGGCTGGGATGTTATTTCCACAGTGTTTTCAGTGGCAAATTTCTATCCTACTGCTCTACCATTTTTATACATAGCTTCAATGTTCCATATTACTTCATAATAAATAAAATGAGTGTTGAAAGAAGGAATAAAGGAAAAAGCAAGAAGAGAGCACCCATCAGCTGAATCTGCCAGGCTAAGAGTCCCACACAGCACTTGAATTTGCATTTGATTTAACAGGTCTAGAGAGAGGCAAGGGAAACTTGGAAATACAGAGTGTTATTTCTGTTGCTATCTAAAAATGGGCTTCTTTTTCCAAGGAAGAAGGGGACAATGGAGGCAATAGAAATATCTTTAGAGATACAACAAGAAGTCTCTACCTATACATGAAATCCCACATTTTATAATTGAGGAAACTGAATCCTGGTGACATAAAGTGATTTACCAAAGATTACAAGGGAATTAGTGATACAGAAGTTGAAATAAGTTATACAATACAATAAGTACAATAAGATGATACTTCTCCAGGTGGTATCATCTGGGGAAGACCAACTGACCACTTAGATCCCTCCTAAAAGGCAGCATTTGCTTTGATCAATCTCTGTTAGCTTGTGATGCCTGGACAAGCATCCTGAGAAACTTGCTAGAAATGCAGACTCTTAGGCCTCACCCCAGACTTGCTGAATCAGAAATTCTGGGAGTGGGGCGCAGCAATCTGTGTTTCAAGTAGCCAATCAGATGATTCTCAAGCATTAACATTTGAGAACTGCACCTTTGATGATTTTATTGTGGCCCGTAGTCTTCAGCTTAGCTCCTCAGGCTTGTTTTAATTAATTCAGCAGAATTAATTCAGAGGCGCTGACTCATGCTCACAAAAGGCACAAATACCAACAAAAATAAAGTCATTTCATTGATTTACAATAAAAAGTGGAACTGTCAGGCAGATCAGAAATACATGTCATTCTAACCAACACATTTTTTCCCCCCTGAGGGCAATTTTATGGGAAACCAAATTATCGGAATGAAACTTGGAGAGCATTTTCTAGTTCCAAGTTTCAGGATTATAAATCTACATGTTTTATACTGTGGAGATCACTAAAGTCTTAGTAAATTTACAATCATATAAGCTAAGGAAATTGGAGGGACAATGTCTATATAATCTAGACCAGTATTGTCCAAAACAAATATAATGTAAACCTCATAATTTTAAATTTTCTAATAGCCATGTTAAAAAAAGAAATAGGTGAGATACATTTTAATATATTTTATTTAACTCAATACATATAAAATATTTCAGCAATAATCAATAAAATTATTAATGAGATATTTTACATTTTATTTTTTAACGCTTTGAAATTTGGTGTGTATTTTGCATTTATAACACATTTCAGTGAAGACTAGCTACATTTTAAATGCTCAATAGCCATATGTGGTCAATAGCTACCTTAGTGCATATTTTGGCCTGGATGATCTTTATACTCTCTCCTATTTTTATTATGAAATCAGTTTGGTGAGTCATACTAACGGTACTAGTTTTTATTAAAGAGAATAAAGTAAATAAGAATGTGAGATGGTGTAGGCCCCCTGTAGGGGCCTGCTAGACTCCATACCCCTAGTATGGAGAAAAAGGAAAAATTTTGAGTCCCTTGAACGAAATTTCAGGCATATAGCTAGCCCTACAGCCAGCAATTACAGAAGTGAATGAATAACCTACTAAGTAAGAAGGTAAAGAATAGCCACTCCAGTAAGCCAGAGCCACAAGATGTTTGTTTTGCTATAGAAACTAAAGATAACACCTTGACATATATCCTTGAGTTGTTTTTCAGAAACCAGGACCCCTACCTGAAGGAAAATGTCAACTGTTGTCACATAGACCTCAGGCAGACTGGAACCAAAAAATGGATAAGGAAGTTCCAGAAATTTCCTAGCTCCAAACTCACTTTTTTTTTTTTTTTTAAATTATACTTTAAGTTCTAGGGTACATGCGCAGAACGTGCAGGTTTGTTACATATGTATACATATGCCATGTTGGTGTGCTGCACCCATTAACTCGTCATTTACATTAGGTATATCTCCTAATGCTATCCCTCCCTGCTACCCCCACCCCACGACAGGCCCTGGTGTGTGATGTTCCCCTTCCTGTGTCCAAGTGTCCTCATTGATCAATTCCCACCTATGAGTGAGAACATGCAGTGTTTGGTTTTTTGTCCTTGAGATAGTTTGCTGAGAATGATGGCTCCTAACTCACTTTGAAACCTCCTTCCCCTCTGCCTTTAAAACACCCTCGTTTGTAAGCCATCAGGGAGTTTGCATCTTAAACATTAGCTGCCAGGTTGCCTTGCTTGGCTCCCTACAATAGATGCTTCACTTTCTCTTGCTGCAAATCTCCATGTCAGTGTTTTTTAGCTTTTTCTTTGCACTGGGTGAGCAGATGCAAGTTTGGTTCAGTAACAAATAGTATAATATAGAATGGAAAATATAGAAATGCATTTGTTTAGGAATGCATGTGTATAGATGTGTGTTCTAGGTCATAATGTAAAATGTAGTTTTGATTATTTGTTTGTTTGTTTGTTTTATCATAAATCTCATTTAAAATTTGAGGGCCGGGCATGGTGGCTCACGCCTGTAATCCCAGCACTTTGGGAGGCCGAGGCGGGCGGATCACGAGGTCAGGAGATCGAGACCATCCTGGCTAACATGGTGAAACCCTGTCTCTACTAAAAATACAAAAAAAAAAAAAAAATTAGCCAGGCACGGTGGTGGGCGCCTGTAGTCCCAGCTACTCGGGAGGCTGAGGCAGGAGAATGGCGTGAACCCGGGAGGCGGAGCTTGCAGTGAGCCGAGATTGCGCCACTGCACTCCAGCCTGGGTGACAGAGCAAGACTCCGTCTCAA
This sequence comes from Pongo abelii, assembly GCF_028885655.2. Lineage (NCBI taxonomy): Eukaryota > Metazoa > Chordata > Mammalia > Primates > Hominidae > Pongo > Pongo abelii. Next base: position 134,074,908 of record NC_085928.1, on the reverse strand, counting down.
AAAAAAAAGTTGAAAAGCTTCTTTTTTATATTGATTTAATCTAGTCCCTTGACAGATTATTCCACAATATAGACATACTATATTCTATTTATCTGTTTCCTTATTGGCAGATATTTAAATTGTTTTTCCTTTTTCTCTTTTACAGAAAATACTGCAAAAACATGTCTTCTTGTATACTTGTTCTGAAGATTTTCTGAGAGTACATACTTAACAGTATAATTGCTATGTCAACTTTTAGGGTTTTTTTTTAGTTGTATTTTAATGTCATCAAAATGCTGTCTAATGTGGCTGTATTTATATCAGCAGCAGCTTATGATAGTACGTGTTTTCGTGCATCCTCACCAGCACTTTATAATTTCAAAGGTTTTAATTTTGTAAATCTGATTGGGGGAATACTATCTCCTTTTAATTTGCATTCCTGCCATTACTGGTCAGATTATGCCAGCTTTTCTTTACTCTTACTTTAAGCATTTGTATTAAGTTATACACTAATATAGTTAAGGAATTTTATAAGGATGGTTATATATATAATTTTGTATAATCTTAAGAAAATTGACCACTTCTTCCATCTCCTTAAGTAACCACTTCTAACTGTTTTGTCTGTTTATTTTGATATTAGATAGTTGATATTAAATAATATTTATTAGATATTTTTATATATAGTTACTTAAATATGGTTGAATTAACCTTATAACCATAATAATTTAGCCCTTCTTCTCCCCACCTCCCATCCCAAGTCAGACTCACATCCTTCATATGCTTTTATCTTCCCGATATCATAATTTTAAACAGATCAATATTCAGTGCTTGCATTTTGTATTACTGTGTCAGCATTATTTAATGCTGAGTCATGTAATGCTGTGAATACGTTTTTTCCCTGTATGCTTTCTTTTGTTGCACAAAGTTAAATATTGGCTTGTTTCTTTTCACTGATTTTAAATTTAGATACTTATCATTAGTTCAGCCTAAGTGCTCCAAAAGTTGTCTGGATAGCAAGACTTTTAGATGCATCACTGATTTGCTCAAATTCATCTTCTGAGAAATCTTAACTAAAATATTTTTTACCTACTCTGATATCAACTGGCTTGTCTCCTATGTCTGGTTAATAGCTTTCATCATGGGAAATTTCTTTTGCTTTTCTTCTGTGTTGTGACTTCCTTTTCCTGCTTCCTTCTACTTTCTGATGTATTCCTTAAGTTTCATTGAGCAGAGTGCCTTTTAAAGAAATGATAAATGGAAGAAAACATTTAGAGAACTTGCAGGATTAAAAATACCATTTTTAAATGTTGCACTTCATTGATAATTTGGTTGGATATAGAATTTGTTGAGTATAGAATACTTTTTCTTTTGGAAAATTATTTCCCTTCAGTAATTGAAAGGCATTACTTCATTGTCTCCAAGCTCTCATTGTTATTGTTGAGAATTCCAAGTCCATTTTTAGCTCCTGATTGTTTGTTTGTAATTTTTGTTTTGTTTTGTTTTTAATTTCCTCCCCTTTGGTTTTCAGTTTTCTCTATTTTAGAATGCTGATTTAATTGGATATTACCTATTGCACTAATTTCCAGTTTTCTCATTGTTTCTCTTCTGTTTTTCATCTCTCTACCTTTTGCTTTATTTTCTTGGAGAGTTTTTATCTTCCAGTGTTTCCAGTTGCCACTTCTTTTATCACATTGTAGTAGTCAACAGATTTTTATACTCTAGATTTTTTTTTAATGATTGAAATACCTTTCAACACACACACGTACCTGTGGTTTTTACTGCAGTTGTTTTCATGAATGTAAGTAATTTTTTTTCTTTTCAGACACGGTCTTGCTCTGTTGCCCAGGCTGGAGTGCAGTGGTGAGATCATAGCTCACTACAGCCTTGAGCTCCTGGGTTCAAGTGATCCTCTCACCTCAGCCTTTTCTGTAGCAGGGACTATTCATGCATGCCATCAGTGCTGCCTTTTTTTTGTTTTGTTTTGTTTTGTAAAGATGGAGTCTCATTTTGTTGCCCAGGCTGGTCGTGAACTCCTGGCCTCAAGAAGTTCTCCTGCCTTGGAGTGCAAGGGTGCAATCCCAGTTCACTGCAATCTCTGCCTCCTGGCTTCAAACGATTCTTCTGCCTCAGCCTCCTGAGTAGCTGGGATTACAGGCATGCACCACCACACCCAACTAATTTTTGTTTTTTCAGTACAGACTGGGTTTCACCATGTTGGTCAGGCTGGTCTTGAACTCCTGACCTTGTGATCCGCCCTCCTTGGCCTCCTGAAGTGTTGGGATTACAGGCATGAGCCACCGCGTCTGGCCGACCTTCTTTAATTTTAATGACCTTCACACATTTGGAGATTTCCCTGACTTTAGATTTGCCTAACGTTTTTCCTGTGACTAGATTGTGCATATAAGTTGTTGGTAAGGAAGACCATGGAGGTAAAGCGCTGTTTTTGTATGTCTGATTTAAGAGTACATGCAGTGGCATGTATTGACAATGTTACACTTGATCATAGCATAGATAATGTTTGTCAGATTGGTTTCGCTATATTCTCCCTTCATTCCCCTTTTGATCTGTAGTCATCAAAGTATAAAATAAAGTCCATATTCTTGGGTATATTCCAGTACTGTTTTATTTATTATGTTGCTCAAATTGTTTCAAATTTGGCGATCGGACATTGTTTCAGTTAGTTCCTATGTCTTTTTTCTATATGTTTTAAGCATGTCCTCACTTTGAACGCTGGCACTACAAGATGTTCTAGGCTCATCTTTTATATTTTCCTTCCCCAACTTAGAATCAGTCTTTTCTTCAAAGAGCTGTAGGGCTTTTTTCCTTTTTCTTTTTTTTCTTTCTTTCTTTTCGTTCCTTCTTTTCTTTCTTCCTTCCCTTTTCTCTCTCTTTTTCTTTCTTTCTTGCCCTCCCTCCCTCCTTCCTTCCCTCCTTCCTTCCTTCCCTCCTTCCTTCCCTCCTTCCTTCCCTCCTTCCTTCCCTCCTTCCTTCCTTCCCTCCTTCCTTCTCTCTTTCTCCCCTTCCCCTTCACCTTCCCTTCCTCCTTTCATATATATGGCAGGGAAAAATACAAATATGGCAGGGAAGAAAAAAAATATATATATATATTCATATAGCAGGAAAAATATATATTTTCCCTTTTTTTGTAAATTGTTTGCAAAATTTCTTCCATTGTTACTCCAGTTCTAATACTTCTAAAACACATAATTAAACATTTACTTTTCTGTCAGCATCTAGAATTTTTCAATATCTGTATCATAGTCCAAATGCAAATTTTAATGAGCTTTTGGTTTTCTCTTCTTTTCTTCACCCATCACAATTATAAAAATGGACTTACCTGAAGTTAATTTGAGAAAGTTATTTACACATATTTAATGGCTATATAATAAAAATTTAACTTCTTTGTTTACCTTGCCTCTCTTTTTTTCCTTTTGGATTAATTCTTGCTGGGGTTCCTCTGGTACTTTGCTTTCACTCTTGAAAGTTATATTATCTGTACATAGAGTTTCATTTTAATGTCACTTACATCATTGATACACTCATTTTAATGTATTCCTTTATGCATTAAGAGTTGCGAGCAACAATTTAGGCCTCAGTCAGTTTCTTATTCTTTTGTAGTTAATCCACATCATCTGCCACACATATTATTCATGGGTCTTTTAGGGTTAATTTTTTTTCTTTGATGTTTTACCTTTTTACTGAGATATATTTAGGTGTGGATTTGGAAAATACATTATATAACTTTACATTAAATATGACTGTAATTTACAGGCTTTTATCTTTTTATTGTTTATAACTATGTATATTCATTTATTTAGATACGTTTATGTAGTACAGTTGTCTCTTCTTTCTCCATTTTGTTGTTTTGAATCTTATATTAACAAACCTCTGTATTAAGAAGAAGCTTTAAAAAAATTTTAGAAAGATATGGAACCAACCTAAGTGCCCATCAACCAACGAGTGGATAAAGAAAATGTGGCATATATACACTATGGAATGCTACTCACCCATAAAAAGGAATGAAATAATGTCTTTTGCAGCAACTTGGATGGATCTGGAGGCCTTTATTCTAAACGAAGTAACTCAAGAGTGAAAAACTAAATACCATATGTTCTCACTAATAAGTGGGAGCTAAACTGTGAGGACACAAAGACATACAGAATGATATAATGAACTTGGGAACTGGTTGAGGGGGCAGTTTTTAGGGGGTGAGTGATAAAAACCTACAGGTACAGTGTACACTGCTTGGGTGATGGGTGCACTAAAATATCTGAATTCATCTCGAACTCATCAAAATAAGTTTTGAGGTAACCTGTACACCAAAAACTACTGACATAAAAATACAAAAATTTTTAGATTAATAACATACAATAAAATGGACAAAGCATAATTGTGCAGTTTGATGAGTGTGACAAATATTTAACACCTGCATAACTAACATTCTAGTCAAAACATCAGAGATATTTAACATTCCCAAAAGTCTCCTGTGTCCCTTTCCAGGTGATCTCCCTTTTGCCCAGAGGCAGCCACTATTTTGATCCATAGTTAGTTTTGCCTGCTTCTGAGTTTCATATGAATAAAATCATATAATGTATCCTCATTTGTGTATGTTTTATTTCTCTCAACATAATATTTTTGAGTTTCATCTGTTTTGTGCTGCGTACTGATAGTTTCCTTTTATTACTGATTGGTAATCAGAAATTCATACTGTATGAATATAATACAACATACTTACCCATTTTCTCCTGATGAACATTTGGATTGTTTCCAGTTTTTGCTATTATGATGATTGCTGCAATATGTCTATTATGAAAATTGCAAAAAAAATTGTTTTGTACAAATCTTTTTGAGGACATACAGTTCAGTTTTCTTGGGTAGGCAGTTCAGAATAAACTTTCAGGGTCATAAATTAGGTATATTAAATGTGTAAAAAACTATTAAACTTAGGCCGGGCGCGGTGGCTGACGCCTGTAATCCCAACACTTTGGGAGGCCGAGGCAGGCAGATCACGAGGTCAGGAGATCGAGACCATCCTGGCTAACACGGTGAAACCCCATCTCTACTAAAAATACAAAAAATTAGCCCGGCGTTGTGGCAGGCGCCTGTAGTCCCAGCTACTCAGGAGGCTGAGGCAGGAGAATGGCGTGAACTCAGGAGGCAGAGCTTGCAGTGAGCTGAGATCATGCCACTGCACTCCAGCCTGGCTTACAGAGCAAGACTCTGTCTCAAAAAAAAAAAAAAACAAAAAAAAACTACTAAACTTTTCTAAAGCAGTTGTACCATTTTTAACATCCATCCGCAATAAGAATTCTACTTACTCACATCTTCACCAACATTTGAATTTATAATCTTTTAAATTTTGTGTATATAGTGGTATCTCACTGTGGTTTTGATTTACCTTCTCTTGATGAGTAATGTTGAGCATGATTTTATGTGGTTACTATTTTTATGCATAAATATATTTGTAATGTATCTCAAATATTTTGCCCATTTTTATTGGCACATTTATCTTTTAATTACTTATAGACACCCTTTATATATCCTCCATATAGATCCTTTTTCAAATAATTTTGCCAATATTTTCTCCTGATCGATGACTTATAATACTTTTTCGTTTTCTTAATGTTATGATTAATGAGAAATTTTTTGTTTTTATGAGATCATGAATTTTTTTCTTTATAGTTGCCACTTTTTGTGTTCTAAGAAGTCTTACTATAAACTTGTAAAAATGTTTCTGTATTAACTTCAAAGAAACTGATTAGTTTTGATATTAGGGCTTATAATCCAGATGTTATTTTTTGCATACAGTGTGAGATGGGAATTCAGGTGTTTTATTTTTCTCCACAGATATTCAATTGTTTCAGAGTCATTGTTGAAAAGATGTTTCTTTTCCCATTGCATTATAATGGTGCATATGTAGGTGTATATGTGGTTTTATTCTGTTCCATTTATCTGTTTGTTTATTCTTATGCCAATCCTGTACTCTTAATTACTGTAGTTTTATAGTAAGCCTCACAATTAGGTAGTTTAAGCCCTCCAACTTTGTCCTTGTTTTCAAGATGTTTAAGGCACATACTTTTCAGTTGATGATTGTGATGAAAGTAATTTCTTTTAGAATATTTCTGAAAATATGAATTGTATTGATTCTAAAGTTCTACTGTTTTCTCTACTTACTCTGTTTTCAGGACAGGAACTTAGGAACACTTGCTCTAGTGCACATGAGAGAGATCTTTTTTGGAGGTGAGATGCAACCAATGGTTTCCATTTGGGAGCACTGCACCCTCTTTCTCATCCTCTTTATCAGTCTAGCTTTTCTGAGAGGCAAAAACGCTGCCATACTCCATTTTCTCTGAAATTGGCCTTTCCTCAGAGTGTGATGCTTTCGGATTCAGATTTGTTCCTGGGAGGGAAGAGGTCTTTGAACTTCAGCTCAGGTGGAAATCCTTGTTTCTCTGGGCTTCTGCTGTCATTGGAGAACAGACAGTCATTGTTGTACTTGAAGGAGGATGTTCAGGGCTTATATCACCTTACCTCTCCTGTCCCACTAAAAGAGGAAGGAGGTTTGTTTCCTTTCAGGTATGCCCAGGATTGAAGAGTCTTCCTAGGATGTGGGAATTTCAGTTTCCAAACCAGGAAAACAGGCAAACTAGGACCAATTGCTCACCCTACCCAGGTGTAGTACCAGGTGCTGTAGAGACAGCATAACCTGCCTAGTCACCTCCCCTTATTTGAATATTTATTATAACTAAATAATACATAATTTATATAATATATTTATTATTAGTTAATTATAGCCTTCCTTTTATTATTAATATAATTCTGTGTTAATCTGTATGCATAGAGCAGGGAAAACAAATAGAAATAGTGGCAAAACTATTTATGTACTTAATATTAAACATGACTTTCATAATTTAGCATTTCATTCCTGGTAGGGTTAAGGATCACCGACAATCCAAGGTGCTTCTGAAAGAGCCAAGTTGGGTGAAGAAACTGGAATTATGTGTCTTGAGCCAAATGCACCTCAATAGCTACACAGCCGTGAAATCTGGAAAGGCAGAGCTGCCGTATTTCTTGGGACTTATAAATCAACAAATGTCCTTCCTGTCTGCTCCCTCTTTCTCCCCTTTCCTTCTGTAGCCAATCTTCTATTCTTTATTTTTAATTTATTATTTTAACTTTTATTTTAGGTTCAGGGGTAAATGAGAAGGTTTTTTATATAGGTAAACTTATGTCATGGGGGGTTGTGTACAGATTATTTCATCACCCAGGTAGTAAGCCTAGTACCCAGTTATTTTTTCTGTTCCTTTCTTTTCTTCCACCCTCCGCCCTCAGGAAGTCCCCAGTGTCTGCTGTTTTCCTCTTTGTGTCCAGGAGTTCTCATCTTGTAGCTCTCACTTGTAGGTGAGAACATTCAATATTTGGTTTTCTGTTCCTGCATTAGTTTGCTAAGGATAATGGCCTCCAGCTCCATTCATATTCCCACAAAAGACATGATCTCATTCTTTTTTATCTCTGCATAGTATTCCATGGTGTACATGTACCACATTTTCTTTATCTTATCTGTCATTGAGGAGCATTTAGGTTGATTCCATGTCATTGCTATTGTGAATAGTGCTACAATGAACATTCACGTGCATGTGTCTTTATGGTAGAATAATTTATATTCCTCTGGGTATATACCCAGTAATGGAATTGTTGGATTGAATGGTAGTTCTGTTTTTATCTCTTTGAGGAATTGCCACACTGCTTTCCACAATGGTTGAACTAATTTACACTCTAACCAACAATGTATAAGGCTTCTCCTTTCTCCACAACCTCACCAGCAACTGGTTTTATTAAAACTTTTTAATAATATCCATTCTGGTGTGAGACGATATTTCATTGTAGTTTTCATTTGCATTCCTCTAATGATCAGTGATATTGAGCTTTTTTTCATATGCTTGTTAACAGCATGTATGTCTTCCTTTGAGAAATGTCTGTTCATGTCCTTGCCCACTTTTTAAAGGAGTTGTTTTTTTCTTGTGTATTTGTTTAAGTTCCTTATAGATGCTGGATATTAGACCAGTTTCAGATGCATAGTTTGCAATAATTTTCTCTGTAGGTTGTCTGCTTACTCTTTTGATAGTTTCTTTTGCTGTGTAGAACCTCTTTAGTTCAATTAGGTCTACTTGTCCATTTTTTTGTTGTTGTTGCAATTGCTTTTGGAGACTTTGTCATGAAATCTTTGCCCTTTCCTATGTCCAGGATGGTATTGCCTAGGTTGTCTTCCAGGGTTTTTATAGTTTTCAATTTTACATTTAAGTCTTTAATTCAACTTGAATTAATTTTTGTATATGATGTTTTTCCATTTGTTTGTGTCATCTCTGATTTATTTGAGCAGTGTTTTGTAATTCTCATCTTAGAGATCTTTCACATTCCTGTTTAGCTGTATTTCTAGGTATTTTATTCTTTTGGTGGCAATTGTGAATGGCATTGCATTCCTCATTTGGGTCTCTGTAGCCTCTCTTCTTTCCTTTCTTCCTCTCCCTCTCCCTTTCTCCATCTCTTACTATTTTCTTCCACGTCTTTCCATTCTTCTCCTGTTCCTTCTTTCTCTGTGTCCTTTATTTTGAGAGTCTACAGGGAAAAGTAATTCCCTGAGAAGCTGTACTCGTGGCTGTTACTAACATCCCAAAAATAATATCGAAGGGTCTTTCAAATGAAAAGAGTCTCCGTAAGCTATATCTGTTAAGCTAAAGAAATTTTTAAAAATCAGCAATGTGTTTTTCTACTTATCTCTGATGCTATTGACAAAGACTTTTGGCTCCTCAGAGCCTCCTGCTCCAGAGCAAGGTGCAAGCCTGGCTCACCAGAGTTGCAGGGTTTTTGCATCCTGATACCCTATCATTAATTCTCCTTTTCTCTCCTTCACTCTCCTTTCTTTATCATGTGGCTGGCATTTGCTTTTCTCCATACTAGGAAAATAACTATGTAGGAACACAGAAATCTACTCTATAGAGATGCCAAGAGATAACCTAATGCTCCTTCATATGTTGTGGAGAAATAGCTATCTCCTTTCACCTCTGCACCGAGACCTCTCCCCTTGTCTGGGTTGTCTAAATTCTCAGGACAAGTACCACAGGACAAAGCAGTCTCCTTATTAATAGAGATACCCATCTTTTTAAAGGATTCAGAAATGTGTGGCAACTATGGAGATCCTTTTGGTTTATTACTGGGGATCATTTGTTTTAGTAACTTTTTGGTTTTGCTTGCAAGTATTTGCTTTCTTTCATTTCCCCATTCATCTCTCTTCTTTCCCTGAGGGTAGTCATTGCCTGAAATTTGATGTCTTGGAATATATGGACATTTCACCTCTACTTCCTCAGAGGTAGGCTGATATCCACATGCTTCTCTCTGTGTCTAAGTATTTGAGAGGAATTGAGAAATGAGTCATGAGCCTGATTAGATTCAAAAGGAGGAGGTATAGATAACACCTCACTACTGGATGAGTGTCAAAATATTTTTGTACATATTTTAAGACCGTCATTGGGACTTTAATCACAGTCCCAGAGGAGAGGAAGACCCAGACTGAAGGGGACTGCAGGGTGAGTAGAAGGTGAGAGGCACCAATTAAACACAGATTAATTTTATAATTAAAGTTAATAAAAAAACCTTAAAAATTTGAATAAAAAGACACTGAGAATATAAACAGATTTCAGTCCCTCAAAATTGGCACAGCTGACTTGAGTCTGCATTTGGAAACCATAACTGCACATTCAGCCTTTGAGTCAAGTATCTCAAAATATCTTCCAAGTAGTAAGATATTTTGAGTAAGATTTGTTTTTTAAATTGAGTTTCCAACTCCTAGTGCAGTAAGTGGAAATGATTAGCACACCCATTTAACACATGGGGCACAAAGAGGGTAAATAAATGTCTATGGCTTCTTGGTGAGGTTCTGAGAGTGTCAAAAATAAAAGCAATACTTGTGATTAGTCTGTTTGGTCCTTCTATGTAAAGAGACATGCACATGAAAAGCAATCAAATCGCGCTCTCATAGGGTATTGTTCTAATTTCTTCAACAATTAAAAAATTTTTTTTCTAACTTTAAGTTCTGTTTTACTTTAATAATAACCTTCAAAATTTATATGTACAAAATATGCATTTCACATATATTTATATGTCATTGAAACTATGTGTTGACATAGCTATAAATATTCAGCTAATACCATATATTGAAAGAATAAGTAGAATTTTGCAACATAATAACTCCATCAATATCTTTTAAACTCCGCAATTATTTTTATTTTCATTATTTAGTTAAAGTTCCCAAAGCTCAGTTAAATAAGCATTTTAAAAATTTATTTGTCATAAAATTTATCACAAATTGATTTTGGAGAACTAGAAGGTAGGTATCAAAGGTGAGCCTGAATTGCTTGCATTGTGCCTGGAAGGGTGCTGCTAGCTCACCAAGAGTTACAAAAAAAGAAAATTATATTTAAAAAAAGTTTAAATGATATGCAAATGGCAAGTATCATTTAGCTGTAAAACATGTAAGCCCAAAACCCATCCTTATTGCTGTGAGCTTTAAAAGCAATTTCTTTCCCAAAAATTAGTTTTAAAGAGATTTCTCAGTCTCTTAGGGTGAAAACAATATTTGGAAGCAGTGAGGTAGATGAGATTAACTGAACAATTATTTAATATATATGATTTAAACTCACATTTTGAAGCATGACTCACATCATTTTATTAACTAAGTAACAAAACCAGACTTAACACTTTGTTATGCCACTAAATAGTGGATGTTTTGGAACTTAAGAAGGGAGAAAGAATGTATCTGTGTCAGAGGTTGGAGTGTTCATAGGGAAAGAATAACTCAGATTTCTACTCATTTTGCTCTTAGCAGATATGTTTTAAGATTCTCTTTAAGCAAGGTAAATAGAGGAAACCGAGTTAGCTATTTTAAAGAAGTTTAAAAAGGCCAGAAGGAAATCAATTTTCACAGGTAAAATAGCAAACCATGGTTTCCATTGTTAATATTCACTCCTTATCTTATTTTTCCCCTGTATTTCTTGATTAGGAGAAAAGCTATTTAAAATGCTGAAGAACTTTATAAACTCACTTCTACCAGTTACACAAGATCGTGGTTAAGGTGACATGCAGCACTGACAAAAATGGCTAATTATGTCAAATTATAGCTTTTAAAATGCCAAATGAGACCTCATTTCAGATTAGGTCCTGTTCATACCTCAGCTGGATTTCTAGTAGAAAACCTAGTGTTTAAATTAGGTTGGAAATTTTAACTAGGGAAGGAAGAAACAGACTGCTGCAAAAGGACATGAATTAATGTCAGATATATGGTATAATCTCTTACATGGTCCATCTCCAACTGTAACCATTTATAGACTCTAAGAAATAACTGCAGAATCATTATGTAAAAAGGGTTGTTTTTATTCCTGTACCCAGGGGTTCAGTTTTCCTCAAAACTTTACCTAACGCTAAGTTTAGTATGTTATAGATACATACTGTTTCAAGTTAGTTATTGCTATGAAACAGAACACTGCAAGACCTAGTGCCTTAAAACAAGAATTGCTTATTATTTCTCAAAATCTATGGCACAACTGGGCAGTTCTGTCATCTAAGCTGGGCTTGGCTCATATCAACAGGCCTCGGTACTGTGACTGCAGTGATCAGCTGGGGGCTGGCCGGTCTAGGAGGGCCTCAGCTGGGGTACTTGGCTCTGTTGGGTCCATCTAGTGGTAAACCCAAGTTTTTCTGATGCTTGTGGCAAGATTCCCATAGAGATTGTGAATCTGTGCAAGGTCTCTTGAAGCCTGGGCCTGGAAATGGCGTCTGGTCATTTCTGCTGCTTCTGTTAGCCAATGCACATCACAAGGCTAGCCAAATTTAAGGTGGGCAGAAAGAGAATCCACATCTTGATAGGAAGAGATGCAAAATCACATTTCACGGAATGTATAGACAGGGAGAGGTGGAGAATTGGGGTCATTTTCCCCCTAATCTTCCAAAATATTCTCTTTTAAAAAATCAAATTGCCCACTATCATGTAAAGCCTTTGCATGCATTCTTTATTTTTTTCCCAGCAAGATGTGGACCTATTCTTTCCACAGTTTCTTCCACAAAGTGTATTTTTTTCACAAATACCTTCAAATACTTGCTTTTATTCCTTAAAAAAATGTGATTATCAGCCTGAGCCCTCCACTTTTTATTGCCATCATTTTCAAGTTGCACAAACACTCTCTTGAATATGATGAGCATTCATTTGACATTCTTAAGCAGGCTTACATTAATTTTAGTTCCCCACTGAATTTCAAGCAGGAGCCTCCACAATGACATTAAAAATATTAACATTTGCAGTGGCACTGCAATCTGCTGAGGCGTGGATTGTTGCTGTGACTCGCCACATCTTTCCCCTTGTTCTTTTTTTAGAAAGAGCAAAGCAGAGGGATTTGGCAGGGCAATTCAAACTGCCACTCAGAGCAGCTCTAGAGAAGGAAGGCTAGCCCGGACCCTATTGCGTTCTAGCTGGCAGCAAATCCTTCATTCAAGGTCTTTCTGTGGAAAGGCAATGCTGGCTTGTCCCCTCACCCACACCGACGTCTGTCCTGTGTGTCAGAGATAACTTTCCAGCCATAAAATGGCAGCTACTATTAATTTTACGAAGCCTTCTAAAACAGCTTTTCTTTAATCTGTTCTTTTGCCCCAAGTGAGATTTTTTCCCCCTTTGTTGTTTACAATAATGCAGTCAGTGAAAAGAAGCCAAGCTTCTGATTTAGGTGTGGTGGGATAAATTTGTTCAAAATATTTTTTTTAAAAATTGAGTCTTTTGTGCCCTTTGTGGACAAGGCAAAGTATAATAGGGAGAATTTCCTTCTGAAGCTCTTTTCCACCCCTTTCAGCCTTGCTTATTTTTATCATGTCTCATCACCATTATTACCCATTATATTTATATCTGTGTTTAGCAGGCAGATTTGCTTGGTGTCTATAAAGGTGTAATGAGCAATTTGGGTTAATGATTTTCTGCAGCTGCTCAAAACAGTTGGTACTAACGTCATCGTTTACGCCTTCCAAAAGAAATTCAAGCAAGACATCAGATGTGCACCAAATTGGCTTTGCCTGTTGAATGGAGGAAGTAGAAGCATAGACAGTGGTGGGATGTGTGTGAAATAACAATTCATGCATCTTTCATTCCCTAGTTGGATGAATGCTAGCAGGGAGCCTCTCTCACAAAAGATCTTTGGCCTTGGGAGAAAAATCTGGGTTCAATATTTCTACTCAGCAGCATATGAGCTCTGTGACCTTGAGCAATTAGTTTAAGTTTCCTGAGACTCAGTTCCCTTCTCAGTGAAACTGGGAATATGGAATATCTCCTAGAATGGTTTCAGCATTAATTGATGGAAGTGTGTAAAGCATAGCATACAGCAGCACATAGGGGTTGTTACTGGGATAAATTTTTAGAGGTGTTTTCGTTAGTTTATGTGCCCAAATACAAATCAGGAAATCTCTCCACATATATTCACAGCAAGTTATCTTTTTAAAGGTCTCTCTTACCGATGTTAGTTCACACTTTGAGTTTTCCCCCTTCTCAATTCCTGGTCCCTCCCAGGATAAATGCAGCATAACTTAATGACTATTTTACATTGTGTGGGTTATCTTCATATATTAGGAATCCAAAACTTGACAGAAAAGTAATTTAAATTTGGCAGCCTGCAGACACACATAGAAACAATTCTGGATAAAATCTTGAAAGAGATATTGGTGCTGAATATCCTTACAGTCTTGACCACCTCTCTCCAATCTACTCATGATGAGTGTGGATTCTTCCATACCCTCTTATTCGATACCTGTTCCTGTCTTTATGATAATCTGTATTCTGAACTCTACTTGATTTCCTTGTGTTGTAACTTGATCTATGCACTTCCCAATGGTAGAAACTATGCCTATCCATCTCTAATTGACATCTGTAATCAAGAGCCAAGCATATATTGGACCCATAATCACTACTTCTTAAATGGGTAGACATGACTATGAGCAGATAGCCAATCTGCCCAGCTAATTGGAGCTAAAGGGTTAATTAGTGTAAATGATTTCACGCATTGTGTATCCCAGTCTTCAGATTTGCCTTCTGGCTGTCACCTTACAATGTCATAATCTGTGGAAGTGGCAGATGGTAGAAAAGCTTTATAACCCTGGGGTGGGCCTTATGGGTGGGTGAGGTGGGCAGGTATTTCTGGATATGTAACCTTGATAGGCTGTTCTCAATTTTGTGAAAGCTGAAGGCACACACGAGTACTTCTTAGATTGAAGAAATAGAAATTATTGTCCCCTACTATCACCCAAAATGCTTAGAACATTTTAATTTCACAGTTTCATAAATGCTATGAAAACTAATGACAAATATTTACTGAATCCCATCTTGGTAGACACTGGTGAAAGGGCACGGCATATACAATTTTATTTAATCCTAATAAACAATCCTTTATGCAGGTTCAATTTTTAATTTCTCCTTTGTGTGTGGGGAAAACAAGACACAAAAAGATTAATAAATTGCATATAAAGCTACAGTAAGTAAACGGAAGAGCCAGGAATCAAATCCAAATATTTTAGTTCCAGGTTCCATGTTGTTAACTACCACAGTCTAATGGATAAGAGCACAGAAAAATTTGTGTATTTTCAGATAACATTAAGCTAAACATTTCCTGGAAACTTGGAGGGGACAACATTGTGATTAATCAGTTGTTGTTGGTCTTTATGGCAACAGTGGGAAATATAGTTACACCATAAGAATTGAGAGTGCACACATATACTTTCATGTAGAAAAAACCTGGAATTACTAAGGGTAGTTCCCAGAGACAGTGTCTCTGGCTTCTGTAGGGCAAGAATGTCAGGATATACATACAAATATGTTTGGGGTATAGTGTGAGTATTTTCAATAGGCAATTGAGAGAAGAGTTTTCACCATGAGACAAGTTGGTGACATCCTCATGAAAGTAGAGAGCTTGACAAGGATACATACCTAAATAAAATGCGCACCCTAGACCCTAAGGAGGTGGGTGAGAGAGTTCTCTCAGTTAGGATAACGATTCCCCTGAAGAAGTAATTCTTGGTCTAATGTGGCTCCCACATAAATGATTAACAGGGCCCCCAATTTTCTTGCCAGCGGGTATTACTACAAAGACTTTAACATGGAAGACAATTTCAGTTATACGACTGCTATCAAATCTCTCACATTTTCTGTGGGTCAGGAATTCAGGGTGGCTCAGCTGTGCAGTTCTAGTGTGAAGTTTGTAATGAGGTTACAATCAGACTATGGTCAGGACTGAGGTTATTTCACTTATTCCCTCTGGTGTCTTGTGTTGGGATTGGAAAGACAAACAGCTGGAGGCTAGATGGTGGAGTGGTAGTGAGATGGAGCAGGGACTCCTTTTAGCAGAGACCCCTGCTGGCACCCTCCACACACACACACCCCACCCAAAGCATAGAAATAAAGGAAAATCTTGAATTCCTTCAAGGGAAATTTCAGGCCCCTAGCTAGCCCTGAGAAGTAAATGAATAACTTGGTAAGCAAGAAGGTAATAGTAGCTTAAAACAATAGTCAAGGATGTTAGAGTCATGAGATGTTTGGTTCCTGATAGAAACTAAAGATAATATCTTAACATATGTCCCTGAGTTGCTTTTCAGAAACCCAGACCCCCACCAAATGAATCCACTGTCATGTACACTTCACATAAAGGGGACTTGAGGACTGAACTCTAACTGTTGCTCTTTGTTCTGATTTTTTTCCTGAAGGGCCTGGAGGAAGTCACGTCCCTGGGCCAGACCCAGTGTTCTTTTCTGCTGACCTCAAATCTTTAGAAAGCTTCCCTTCCTTAACCAATGGCAAATCAGAAAATCTTGAATCTCCCTGTGACCTGTAAGCTCTCGCTTCAAGATATCTTGCCTTTTTAAAGTCCAAACCAATGTGTAACCTCCATGTGTTGATTTACAATTTTGCCTGAGACTTCTCCTTTCCTGAAATTTACCTCTGCCTTTAAAAACTCTTGCTTGCAAGCCATCAGGGAGATCAAGTCTTAAGTGAGAGCTGCCTGATGCCCCTTGCTTGGTGTCCTATAAATAAAGTCCTCCATTCTTCTACTGCAAAACCTCCATGTGGATGTTTGGCCTTACTGCACAGGGTGAGTAGATCCCAGTTCAATTTGGTGACAGTAGGGCCAATTTGAACCAACTCACCAGGTCTAATTATTAAACATTCAGGAATTTTGTGAGATGAGCTTTCAATTGTTGAAGCTTGAAACTGACCATGCACATAAGCAAAAGCTACAAATGAAGGCTTCTTTTTTCCCTCAGAAAGCTGTTTTATCTACTCATCACTAGGACTAGAATGTCAGATGTTCCTTGGGCATCTCTATCTTTATGTGGTTTCTCCATGTAGTATCTCCAGGATGGTGGGTTCAGTGTAGCTGGACTTCTTTTACACACCCTCCAGATTCAAGAAGAGAGAATACGGACTCCACCTCTCAATGGGGGAGTGTTGATGTCACATTGTAAGGAATAGCATGTGAATAGGAATGCTTGTTGAAGCTACCTTTGGCAAAGACAACTCTCACAAAGACTTTTTCCATTTTTCTCTTTTTTTACTTTTTTATGGTTATACAATTAATGCTTATTGTAATAAATTATATAAGAAGTTAAAAACCTGCCTTCACCATGAAGTAAGTAGCATTATTGTTTTGATAACAATCCATTTGCAAATCTCTTTGTGAATACATATATACATAATTTTGAAGGAATGAGGTTAAGTCATAAACATTGTTTTAGTATTTAGTGTCACGTGAACTATTCTACAGTTTTCTCTTTGGTTTATTCTTCTTCTTTTTTCCTCGCTCACTTATTTGTACCTTGCTTATCACACTTACAACATGCCAAAAAAATCTCTAAATCAAATGATAAAGGCTCTATTAGTTTCCCAATGCTGCTACAACAAATTAACTACAAACTTAAAACAACAAAAATGTATTCTTGCACAGTTGTAGAGGCCAGAAATCTGAAATCAACATCACTGAGCTGAAATCAAAGTGTAGTTAGAGCAGTGCTCTCTCTGGAGGCTCTAGGGGAGAAACAATCTGTTGCTTGCTCCTTCCAGCTTCTGGTGTCTACTGGCATTCCTTGGCTCGTGGCTGCATTACTCTAATCTCTGCCTTCATGGTCACGTCGCCTCTTCTGTTTTTATCAAATCTCCCTCTGCCTCTCTCTTGTAAGAAAACATGTGATTGCATTTAGGGCCTACCAGAATAATCCAGTATGATCTCCTCATCTTGAGATCCTTATCTTAATCACATATGCAAAGTTTTCCCATAAAAAGTTTTATATAGAGGTTTTAGGTATTAAGACCTGATATCAAGTGGCCATTATCCATTCCACTACAAAGGCCTAACTTATTCTTTTTATTTCATAATATTATACAATATAGAAGTTACAATTAATTCAACAATGTCCCAAATAATGGCCATTTATTTTTATTGCCTAAAACATTTTTAAAACTTTATAAGTTATAAGAACAGTAAAAAATTATCCTTAACTTTGCTTCCATTGCCTTTCAAAAGTACAACTAATTGTATATCCATTCATAATTTCCATGTATAAACAGGTGAATATGTGTATATATATGTATGTATATCACTTTTATACAAAGAGGAAAAGTCGTACATGTATTTTTGTCAGTTTTTAAATGTATTTATTTTACTAATCTTGGAAATTTTTTCCTATCTGCATATATAAATCATACAGATCCACCATAATCACCATAACCAGTTTCCTATTAATGAGTATTTAGGTTGTTTCACTATTTTTCAATTATAAACATTGCTGCAATAAATACTTAAGTATGTGTATCTTTACACTCTGTATCCTTAAAATAAATTTTTAGCAGTGGAAATGTTAGACTAAGTGATATCTATCAACATTTTAATGTTGGTAGATATTACTAATTTTCCTTTCAAAAAGTTACACTAATAAGGAAAATGTTAAAGCTATTTTTAATAGTCATGTAGCTTTAGCGCAAGTGAAATGTGATTCTGCCCATAGCTGTTGTAGATGCTTCAGAGTAGACATTAAAGAGACACTCAAGGCCGGGCGCGGTGGCTCACGCCTGTAATCCCAGCACTTTGGGAGGCTGAGGCGGGTGGATCACGAGGTCAGGAGATCAAGACCATCCTGGCTAACACGGTGAAACCCTGTCTCTACTAAAAAAAAAAAAAAAAAAATACAAAAATGTTAGCTGGCATGGTGGTAGGTGCCTGTAGTCCCAGCTACTTGGGAGGCTGAGGTAGGAGAATGGCGTGAACCTGGGAGGCAGAGCTTGCAGTGAGCCGAAATCGTGCCACTGCACTCCAGCCTGGGCAACAGAGTGAGACTCCGTCTCAAAAAAAAAAAGAGTCACTCAAGAATTTGTAAGAGCTCTCTAAGCAGAGAATGTAGTAAGGAGGGTATTTGATGGAGAGGGAATAGGAGGAACAAAAGAACAAAGATATGAAAATATGTGAGGCCTTCAGGGAACAACTTTTTGATTGTGAAGAGGAAAATTTAGTATTAATAAGAGATATTACTGTCTTAATTACATTTAGTAAATACTTGATAAGCACATGGCTAGAAGCCCTAAGCTTCCATTAGATTTAAGTTTCTTAGGACAAGTGAAGCTAGCTGTTGCAACAAACATTTCCTAATATTAGTGGCTTAACTAAGTAACAGCTTACTTATTTCTCTTATTGTCAAGGTGTAGGAGGGAAGGTTTGCTCTATCCAGTCCTTCAGGGATCCAGCATTCTTTCATGCTGGGGCTCCACCATCTCTAACCTGTAGTTTCAAGGTTGCTCTGGTGTCATTTTGTTGTCTAGTCAGCAGATGGGTCAAGGAAGAGGGAACATGATAAAGCCCATTCACCTTTAGCTGCCTTATTAATTTTTCCTGCATAATGAGTTAGGCCAGAGTTTATCAGGATGAAACAACACACATTTATAATCTCACAGTTTCTATAGGTCAAGAATCTGGGCGTGACTTGACTGGGTTCTTTGTTTCATAATCTGTCTTAAGGCTGCAATTAAGTTGTCATCCAGAGCTGAAGTCTCATCTGAAGGCCCAAATGAGAAAGCATCCTTATTCAAGCACACTTGCACTTACATGGCTGTTGGCAGAATTAAGTTCCTTTAAGGCTGTTGGACTGAGGGTATTAGTTACTTGTCATATGAGGCTCTTCCAACATGGCGACTCACTTCAACAAACTTGGTGAGAGAGAGCATCTGCTAGCAAGAGGGACATGATGCTCTTATATAATGTAATCATGGAAGTGACTTTGATGTATTTAATTGGGTAGAAGAAAGTCACTAGGCAATCTCATATTTAAAGAGAAGAGATTAATATAAGGGAATCAAAATTGGGAGACAGGCATTACAGGGGACAACTTTAGAGTTGGCCTGCTACTACTACATTGGTCCCAAAGTGATGTGTTACTTCAAATACATTTTATTGGTACAAAATTGTCACACTGGCCTTACCTAGAGGTAGAGGACTAGGAAATATAGCTTAACTCTGTGCTCAGGGAGAAGAAAAACATTTGATAAGCATCTACCCAACCTCTGCCACAACATTCTTAGTGTTCAAAACTTCTGTGTTACTAGGTTCATAATGAGTCATTAAAGAAAATAGGAGGTCTGAGACCTGAGCTAACTTTTCAGGCCATGAGATAAACAGTACCACCACCTCTATTATCAGCAGTATTTCTTTTTTTTTTTTTTTTTTTTTGGAGATGGAGTCTTGCTCTGTCACCAGGCCGGAATGCAATGGTGCAATCTCAGCTCACTGCAACCTCTGCCTCCCGGGTTCCAGTGATTCTCTTGCCTCAGCCTCCCAAGTAGCTGGGACTACAGGTGCATGTCACCATGCCCAGCTAATTTTTGTATTTTTAGTAGAGAAAGTGTTTCACCATGTTGGCCAGGATGGTCTTGATCTCTTGACCTCGTGATCTGCCCTCCTTGGTCTCCCAAAGTGCTGGGATTACAGGTGTGAGCCACTGTACCTGGCCAGTAGTATTTCCTTAAAATCCAAACAAACAATTAATTTAGCTATATTATAAGCTAAATTTATTTAATTTATTTCCTAAATGACTCTACATTCTGAAAAATCTCTAATTGGCATAGTAATAAACTATATTTTCATAGATATGCTGCATATATGTATAGAAAATCATGAATCTGACATGAATTTGAAAAGGACATTTTTTTTTCCACAGGTAGGTTTTTAAAAATGCCTTTGATGTTACTCATAAGTAATTTCTTCTTGCCTAAAGGAAGTCTTCATTCCAGTAACAATAAAAGGGGATATTATTTTCTTACTATGCTAGCTACTTAGGTACATTTCTCTTTACAAAGTATAGGGGAAAGGCTTAATCCTCATTTTACAAACAATTACACATTGACTGCTCATCAAAAATTTTGTTTTCTAATTATAGATCTGCCATTATACATCTGTGTGAGATTTAGTAAGTCATTTAACTTTCTTGTTTAACTGAGATGCTTAGTTCTTGATAATCTATATGTTCCTTCCAGTTTTTTTAATTCTGAGTTAATGAGTGAAATCAGAAAATCTAATAACTTCAATTAATGAACATATTTACAATTTTCAACATAATGTTTTTTGAACAACTATTGAGATGAAATTTGTCTTTTTCTCATCTATTGCTATGTAGAAAACTTTTAGTGGCCTAAAATAACAACCATTTAATTAGGCTTACAGATTCTGCAACTATCTCAGATAGGGCCCTATAGGAATAGCATTTTCTGTTACACAATGTTTAGGAACTCTCTATGTGGCTTGGGCTTCTCAGAGCACGGCCACTGGTTCCCAGGAAGGAGCATCAGTGAGAGTGGCCGGAAAGCAAGGATTCTAAGATAAACAGGCGGAAACATTGTGGCTTTAAAACATTTATCCTTGGAAGACACATGATGGCATCACTTTTATAATACTCAATTGGTTGAAACAGAAACAATCCCACCTAGATTCAAGTGGAGGGAACATAACCCATTTTTAATGGGAGGAAAAGTGTTAAATAATTTGGTGCTATGTTTTAGAAATGCAACATTTTAAGCTAATTGCCATAAGTTTTGTTTCTATTTTAAATGTATTTGAATTTGAGGGCTTAGTACAAGGGGAATAAAATAGTTTACAGGTCTTCAGATAAATATAGTGTTTAGTAATACTTTCTAGTAATAGAAACTTTTACAGTAGTCAAAAACAGTTGGTTAATAAATAGGAGCTAGTCTTTTCACTGCTCTGTTTGGCATCACTGTCTGTTAAAAGGCAATATAACTAGGCTGTTATTATGCTCAGTCAAAATGAAAACAGGTTAGGGCTGGGCGCACTGGCTCATGCCTGTAATCCCAGCACTTTGGGAGGCCGAGGCAGGCAGATCATGAGGTCAGGAGTTCGAGACCAGCCTGACCAACATGGTGGCACCCTGTCTCTACTAAAAGTACAAAAATTAGCTGAGTGTGGTGGTGCATGCCTGTAATCCCAGCTACTCAGAAGGCTGAGGCAGGGGAATTGCTTGAACCTGGGAGGCAGAGGTTGCAGTGTGTCCAAGATTGCACCAATGCACTCCAGCCTGAGTGACAGAGCAAGATTCTGTCTCAAAAAAAAAAAAAAAAAAAAAAATGCAGGTTAGTACATATTGTTGTCTTGAATAGTTCATTTATTCATGTTACATCTCTGGCTCCTGAGGGGACATTAGAATTTTCTTCCTGGATTTTGTAACTAACACGGTGCTTTTATGTAAACTGTATTATTTCTTTTCAAATAACATTGCAAACTTAGGCATTATTAAACCTACCTAAGAATGGGGAAACTCAAGTTTAGAGGGTGTGTCTCTTGTTTAAGATTATCTTAGAGCTGAAATATAGTTATTTTAATGATAATTTTAGTATTTGTGTCAATTAGGATGAGTTGTTAGCAAGAAATAGAGAATAAAATTCAAAGTGGCTTAAAAATAAGTAAAAATATTGCTATCAGACATATCACACTGTCCAGAGGTGTAAAGCTTTTGGGATGGTTAATTTAGATTTCTAATGGTTTTGTCAAGGACCAGTTTTGTTCCATCTGTTTTCTTGCTATCCTCAGCATATTGGTTTTGCCACTAACACCATCCAAATTCATACAGCCTTACAATCAAATATGTCAGCTCCAGCAGGGTTGTTTTATCCATGGTTATGTCTTTTTAAATATTGATAAAAGCTTTCCGAAGAAAGGCACATCTTTAACGAATCTAATTGGGGAGATGTGCAAAAACAGAAAATGATAATATAATGTGGTAAGTGCTGTATAAGAGACATGGAGTAGGGGTCACTGGGCACAGAGGTTGCACTTCCTGATTCTGTAGAATGCAGAAGTTCTCCATGAGTAGTTCCTCATGGATTTCCCAAAGGATGAGTCAGAGTTCAACAGATAGGTCAGAGGGGCTAAGCTAGGGTTTTCACATAAAGGGAATAGCATGTGCAAAGGCAGAGAGGGAGTGAAGAGCCCATGTAGAGATTTTGCATTTGCAATAGGCAGAGCAGGCTCCTGCACAGGGGTGTGAGAGTAACAGGAGCTCGGGATAAATAAGAAGGGAAGGTCAAACAAAGTGGATTTGCCTTGGATAAAAGCAAGGCAAATCCACTTTGCTTGTATTCAAAATAAATAAAAAACAAGGTTTTTAAAATTTATTTTTGGGAAGGAAAGATGGAAAGTTGAAAAAAAAAATAGAGATGCCCTGAGTCTTTATTCCTTACAGATGGGCCTCAGGGGAGTTTAGACTCTGCAGATACGTCTGGGATCGATAATTGGCAAACACTTGTTTTTTCCTACTATAGTGTTTTATGACTTGCAAAATGAAGTAAACATCGAAAGTCCCTGCCCTTTATGAGCTTCTAGGTATAAAAAAAAACATAGCAAAAAGGTTGTAAAAAATAAAGAAACACATAAATAAATATCTGTGTTTTGTTTTTTGTTTTGCTTGTTCTCTCTCTGTCTTCCCCAGGAGTCAGTCCTGTGCTGAGCATGTTGAGATGATAATCTGCTCATGGTGTGGGCATCTCAAGTCACATTAATGTTGCTTTAGGAAATTGTAGAGATAGTGGAATCATATGGTATAGCAAAGGCTGGTAAAGAAACCTTCAACAAGGTCAATGATAATTTGTGAATTAGTATACTTTTTCTTGCAGAATATACACTCCTTTCTGTTTATTTCCACTGACATATTTTAAAATTATTTTAATGACTAATATCTGTTATAAACTTCAGAAAAAATGGAAAAAGAAGTGATGACATAAATTAAGTGAATGGCAAGCCACTATGAATGTTATAGTCAAAACAGCAAAAACGTATGTGAGAAACAATTCCATATTTTGAATATAAGAACTGGCAAAAGGAACAACCTAACATCACACCTTGAGGAACTAGAAAACAAGAGCAAACAACCTAAAAACTAGCAGAAGAAAATCAATAACCAAAATCAGAGCTGAACTGAACGAAATTTGAGATGCAAACCTACATACAAATAATCAACAAAACCAAAAGTTTGTTATTTAAAAGAATAAACAAGATTGACAGGCCACTAGCTAGAATAATACAGAAAAAAGGAGAGGAGATCCAAAAATATCCCCCAATCAATCAGAAATGACAAAAGGGACATTGCCACAGACCCCACAGAAATACAAGAAAACCATATGAGACTATTACAAACACCTCTGTACACAAACTAGAAAACCTAGAAGAAATTGATAAATTCCTGGAAAAATACAATCTCCCAAGATTGAACCAAGAAGAAACTGAAATTCTGAACAGGCCAATAATGAGTTCCAAAATTAAATCAGTAATAAAAAATCCTACCAACCATAAAAAGCCCTGGACCGGATGGGTTCACAGCCAAATTCTGCAAGATGTACAAAGTAGAGATGGTACCAACTCTACTGAAACTATTCCAAAAAGTCAAAAGGGACTCCTTCATATCTTATTCTATGAGGCCAGCAACATTCTGATACTAAAACCTGGCCGAGATGCCGCAAAAAAGAAAACTTCAAGCCAATATTTCTGATGAACCTAAACACAAAAATCCTTAAAAAAAAAAAAAAAAAAAAACCAACCAACCAAACACACAAGAAAAACTAGCAAACCGAATGCAGCAGCAGCTCATGAAAAAGCTAATCCACCACAGTCAAGTAACTGTATTCCTGAGATGCAAGTTTGGTCGAACATAGGCAAATCAATAAATGTGATTCAGTATATAAACAAAACTAAAAACAGAAACCACAGAATCATCTCAAAAGACACAGAAAAGGCTTTTGATAAAATTCAACATACTTTCATGTGAAAACTCTCAACAAACTAAGCATTGAAGGAACATACCGCAAAATAATAAGTCATCTATGACAAACTTACAACCAGCATCATATTGTACAGGAAAAAGCTGAAACTATTCCTTTTGAGAAAGAAACAAGACAAGGATGCACACTCTCACAACTCCTGTTCAACACAGTACTGGAAGTCCTAGCCAGGGCAAACAGGCAAGATAAATTAAAGGTATCCACATAAGAAGAAAGGAAGTCAAACTTTCTCTTTGCACACAACATGATTTTATACATAGAAAACCCCACAGTCTCTTCCCAAGGGCTCCTAGATCTGATAAACAGCATTGGCAATGTTTCAGTTTACAAAATTAGTAGCAGTTCTATATACCAGTAACATGGAAGCTGAGAGCCATATCAAGAATGCAATCCCATTCACAAGAGACACAAAAAGAATAAAATACGTAGGAATACAGCTAATCTGGGAGATGAAAGATGTCTACAATAAGAATTATAAAACACTGCTCAAAGAAATCAGAGATGACACAACAAATGGAAAAATATTCCATGCTCATGGATAGGAAGAATTAATATCGTTAAAATGGCCATACTGCCCAAAGCAATTTACAGATTCAATACTATTCCTGTAAAACTACCAACATCATTCTTCACAGAATTAGATAAAAACTATTCTAAAATTTTTATGGAACCAAAAAGTGCCCGAATAGCCAAATAGCCATATAGCCAAAGAAATCCTAAGCAAAAAGAACAATGCCAGAGGCGTCGCATTACCTGACTTCAAACTATTACTACAAGGCTACAGTAATCCAAACAGCATGCTGTTGGTACAAAAAACAGACACACAGACCAATGGAACAGGTTAGAGAACTCAGAAATAAATCTTCACACCTACAGCTATCTGATCTTTTATAAAGTCAACAAAAACAAGCAATGGAGAAAGGATTCGTTATTCAATAAATGATGATGGGATAACTGGCAAGCCATATGAAGAAGATTGAAACTGGACGCCCTTCTTTTACCATACACAAAAATCAACTCGAAATGGATTAAGGACTTGAATATAAGACCTAAAACTATAAAAACCCTAGAATAAAACATAGGAAATACCATTCTGGATATAGGCCTCGACAAAGATTTTATAACAAAGTCTCCAAAAGCAATTGCAACAAAACAAAAAGTTGACAAGTGGGACCTAATTAAACTAAAAGTTTCTGCACAGCAAAAGAAACTGTCAACAGAGTAAACATAAAACCTACAGAATGGGAGAAAATGTTGGCAAACTATGCATCTGACAAAAGTTTAATATTCAGAATCTATAAGGAACTTAAAAAACAACCCCATTAAAAAGAGTCAAAGGATATGAACAGACATTTCTCAAAAGACATACATACGGCCAGCAAGCATATGAAGACAAGGCTCAGTCACCAATCATTAGAGAAATGCAAATCAAAACCACAATGAGATACCATCTCATACCAGTCAGAATGACTATTCAAAAAATAACATTCTGGTGAGGTTGTGGAGAAAAGGGAATGCTTATATACTGCAGGTGGGAATGTAAATTAGTTCAACCACCTTAGAAAATAGTTTGGAGATTTCTCAAAGAATTTAAAACAGAACTACCATTTGACTCAGCAGTCCCATTACTGGGTATATGCCCAGAGGAATATAAATCATTGCCCCAAAAAGACACATGCACGTGTAAGTTCATTGCAGCACTACTCACAATAGCAGAGTCACGGAATCAACCTACATGCCCATCCACAGTGGACTGGATAAAGAAAATGTCCTGCATATGAAATACTACACAGACATAAAAAGAATTAAGTTATTTGCAGCAACATAAATTGAGCTGGAGGGCATTATCGTAAGTGAATTAACATAGGAACAGAAAACCAAATACTGCATGTTCTCACTTATAAGTGGTTGCTAAATATTGAATACACATGGGCACAAAGATGGGAACAAGAGACACAGGGCCTTACTTGAGGGTGAAATGTGGGAGGAGGGTGAGGGATGAAAAACTACCTGCTGGGTACTATGCAGACTTGGGTGACAAAATCATTTATACACCAAGCCCCAGCAACAAGTAATTTACCTGTGTAACAAACCTACACAAGTACCCCCTGAACCTAAAAAAAAGTTGACAAATAAATAAAATTCTAAAAAAAAATTGGTAAAAGGACATGATAAAAGTGAGGTTCAGCTACCCTTGACTAATTATTATTATACATCTTTTACTACTTCTAACTTCTTTCTAAATAAATTTTAAAAACCACACTAAATAATGGATTCAAATCTCTGTCTAAATAAAAGAATAGTGTATTTTGTTTATTTTAAAAAGCTTTAAATGAATACAGATGTTCCAAAGTCCTGCTGCTCTACCTCACTTAAAGACAAAACAAAACAAAATTTCTTGCTAGACAAGTAGCTGCTGGAATTAACAAAAAGCATGTGAATATGCAAATATATGTTAAGATTATACTTATTTGACAATAATTGTAATTTAAATAAATAATTATAATATAATATAAATAATTATTTTAAGACTTTTTTTGACTCATTTTTCACATTATCCCTTTCTCAGTGCTTTTGGAATCCTGAAGTAAAATGTTTGTTCTTTTTGTGTTTTTACTTTTTGTGTTTGCTGGACTGTTAATCTTAATTTCAAAATTTTATCTCTTGACATCAAACTTGGTTAGATGGTTGTTTCTCTGGCTGCTGCCTTAAAACTTCAGCTGTGAGAGAACATGGCATGGATATTTTCTGACTGAGCTAGGCCTCAGGACCTGTGGTTGGCCTGGAATCAGGTCCAAATGATGCTATTTCCTGCTGCTTACTTTAGTTAGTGAGACTGTTTTTTACATTAGTGTTTTGGCTGCTTGACTCTGGCTTTGTCCAAGGAACTTAGATTTCTATTTTTGTCCAGTTTGTGACCCACATTCTCTAGAGAATCAAGATTGTTTTGATGAATGGCTACAACATCCTTTTTAAAAGCACTTTTCCCCTGTCCCATCACTTTTGATATTTGAAATATTTCCCATGTTTAAGAGTGTGACTCTGGCTCTGGCTAAAGTTAGCAGCAACACAACTTTACATCCATGATATCTCTACTCTACACCCTCTCTCTTCTTGTGTGGGTGGCCACTTTAAACTGTGCTTCGTTTTTTGGCTTTATACTATCCAGAATCTCTTTTTTTGCTGGAAGTCTACAAAATCTGGAACATGCATATTTGGCGTTATTTAAAGATTAACATGGCAAGTTCCCTTATTGACTAGCAGCTACAACTCACATTCTGCCCAGAGTACTTGAGCACTAATACATTCAATAAAGATTTAGTGAGCAAATACTATGTGCCAACCTGGCGCTGTAGTAGTTTTTGAGGATGGAAAGAGGAGAAAAGATCTCAGCTTTTGAGAATTTCATAGATTGGTATAAGGTGACAAATACTCAAAAGACAATAGCAAAACAATGTGTCTTATGCTATAAGAAGGAACATAACTTGCCTTAAATTAGACATTGTCTTGCCTTTGAGGATGCACCTTGGTGGAGAGAGAAATTAGCAAAAAGATATCTATGTAGAATGGTGCTGGGAACTAATAAACAGTCAACATATGTTTTTGAATTAATGAATGTGGTATATACGCAAGGTGTTTGGTATATGTGGGGGACATGGTTTCTTCCTGCCCTCATCTATTCTCCCATTTGCAGAAATTCCCCTGTGAGATTGATCCTTTTCCTTTTTTCATTCCAGAGGATTTGTGTGGGACTGTCCCCCTATCCCAACTTTAGTACTAAACGAATCAGTGTACTTCATATCTGTGTCTGTACTGTGAGCACATGATCCAGGCCAGGTTAATGATATTAAGTCCTGGGACTTTTGCTGAAGTTGTAAAGAGAATATTTACTTTTCCTCTGATGTATGTGGGAGTTTCCTGAATCCATCTTTGCACATGAAGAAAGAATCTGACTTAGAAGAGACCAACACAGTGGTCAAGAGAAAGGAGAGGTGGAAAGATTGAGATTAAATCCTGACAACCTCATTGAGTCTTTCAGTAAAACTTGTTCTCTCCTTGGACTTAACAGTCATGTGAGCCTCTAGTATATCATTTTGCTTAAACCAGTTTGAATATGTTTTCTGCCTCTTGCTATCAAAATAAAAGTTCTGTTTAACATATATAGGAACCCAAAGGTGAAATTATCTAATTCTGCTTAGGAAAAGATTTCACAGAAGCAAATCTCCAGCTGAGAGACAGAGGATGAGTAGAAGTTGAACAGATAGACAAGTAAGAAAAAGTTTTCCAGGAAGAGGAATCAGCACTCACAAATACAGAAGTGAGAAGAGCCATGTCATATTATTTCTGATTTATGCAGCAGATGTTACCTTTCCAATGTTTCATGACCTAGGTCTTTTTTCTTCCATTAATTAAAATTAGATGTTTTTATAAAAGAAATGGAGATATGCTTAATTGATATGAAAAAAGGCTACTGAATCTCTAGAGGGCACAAGTATAATTGGCATATGGGTGTATTATTAGTTAGGATACTTTGAATGTAAGTAATCAAAAATCTGACAAACACTGGATGTAGTGGTTCCAGGATTGGTTAGCAAACTCAATAATTCCATCAGAGACTTATCTTTTCACCTTCCCATTCTCATAATGTTAACTTTGGCCCTCAAGCTGTTTTGCCTCACCATAGACAGATAATCAGACATTGCATTAATTCAGCATCATTCCATCTGCTTAGTTCCAGACATTGTATCATTACTCATATCACACAATGTAAGGAAACATTGAAGGATACAGAAGAGCTTTCTAATGTTTGCATCTCTATTTCTTTTTAAACCATGCAAGATAACATGGCTTAGAAGCTCCTCCCTCCAGTAGACTTTTCCTTATGGGTCATTGGTCAGGACTAGGTTACATGCTACTGTTTAAGGGAAATAGGATTGCTGTAGTAAACTGTCTTAATTCACCTCTTGGAGCTGAGCATATTGCCATTCAAAATGAAGTTAGGATTCTGTTAGCTAGGAAACACAGAAAATAGTTGCTACAAAGGAAATCAGCCAGATATGTCAGAAGAGTTGCTGTGAATGAGGAGTCAATATAAATACACCTGTTTTACTGGTTACAAGCTACTTCTCTCAGAGAGCTCCTTCTCAGTCAGTACAGGCATATCTAGTAGATAATTCAGGTTTGGTTCCAGGCCATCCCAGTAAGGTGAATATCACAATAAAGCGAGTCACACAAAGTTTTTGGCTTCTGAGTCATGTTTACAGTGTACAGTTTGCAGTTATTAAGTGTGCAATAGCATTGTGTCTAAACATTGTTTCTAAGTATGTTATTGCACGCTTAATAACTTAATTAAAAATACTGCTAAAAAATGCGAGGGATCATCTGATCCTTCAGCAAGTTGTAATATTTTTGGTGGTGGAGAGTCTTGCCTTAATGTGGATAACTGCTGAATCATCAGGGTGGTGGTTGCTGAAGGTTGGGTTGGCTGTGGCAATTTCTTATGACAATGAACTTTGCCCCAGCAATTGACTCTTCACAAAAGATTTCTCTGTAGCATGATGCTGTTTGATACCATTTTACCCACAGCAGAACTTCTTTCAACATCAGAGTTGATCCTCTCAAAACCTTCCACTGCTTTAACAACTAAGTTTGTATAACATTCTAAATCCTTTGTTGTTATTTCAACAATGTTCACAGTATCTTCACCAGGAGTAGATCCCTTCTTAAGAAACCACTTTCTTTGTTCATCCGTAAGAAGCAACTCCTTATCTGTTCAAGTTTTATCATGGGATTGCAGCAATTCAGTCACATCTTCAGGATCCACTTCAAATTCTAGTTTTTTCGCTATTTTTATATATCTGCAGTTACTTCCTCAATTGAAATGTTGAATCCCTCAAAGTTATCCATGAGGGTTGAATTCAACTTATTTCAAACTCCTGTTAATGTTGATATTTTAACCTCCTCCCATGAATTATGAATGTTCTTAATGGCCTCTAGAATGGTGAATACTTTCCAGAAGGTTTTCAATTTACTTTGTCCAGCTTCATCACATAAATCACTATCTATGGCATTTATGGCATGAAGGAAGGATGTTGTGTTAGCAGGCATGAAGACAAACCATGAAACTTGTGCATCTCTATTAGAGTTTTTGGGTGACTAGGTGAATCGTCAATGAGCAGTAATATTTTGAAAACAAAATCTTTTTTTCTGAACGGTAGGTCTCAATAGTGGGCTTAAAATATTCAGTTAACCATGCTATAAACAGATGTGCTGTCATTCAGGCTTTCATGTTCCACTTACAGAGCACAGGCATTTGAGAGTTAGCATAATTCCAAAGGTTCCTAGGATTTTCTGAATGGCCATAAGCATTGGCTTCAGCCTAAAATCACCAGCTGCATTAGCCTGTAACAAGAGAATCAGCCTGCCCTTTGAAGCTTTGAAGTTAGACATTGACTTCCTTTTAGCTAGGATATTCCTCCTTGTGATATAAGGCTGTTTCATCTGTTGTTTAACACAGTCACCTTCATCTATGATCTTAGCTAGATCTTCTGGAAAACATGCTGCAGCTTCTTCATCAGTATTTGCTGCTAGTACTTTTATGTCATAGAGACAGCTTCTTTCCCTCGATCGTATGGACCAACCTCTGCTGGTTTCCAAATTTCTTTTTGTAACAGCCTCACCTCTCTCAGATTTCACAGAATTGAAAAGAGTTAGAGCAATGCTCTGGATTAAACTTTGGCTTAAAGGAAAACTTAATCCAAAGCCAAGGTGTTGCCTTAGTGGCTGATTTGATTTTCCATCCACATCACTACAACTTTTTCCGTATCAGCAATAAGGCTGTTTTGCTTTCTTATCATTCATGTCTTCACAGGAGTAGCACTTTTAATTTCCATCAAGAACCTTTCCGGCCGGGCGTGGTGGCTCACACTTGTAATCCCAGCACTTTGGGAGGTCAAGGCAGGCGGATCACAAGGTCAGGAGATCGAGACCATCCTGGCTAATATGGTGAAACCCCATCTCTACTAAAAAAAAAATACAAAAAATTAGCCAGGCGTGGTGGTGGGCACCTGTAGTCCCAGCTGCTCGGGAGGCTGAGGCAGGAGAATGGCGTGAACCTGGGAGGTGGGGCTTGCAGTGAGCCGAGATCGTGCCACTGCACTCCAGCCTGGGCAACAGAGCGAGACTCCGTCTCAAAAAATCACAGTTTGGCTAATTGACACAAGAGGCCTAATTTTTTGCCCATGTTGGCTTTCGGTGTGTCTTCCTCATGAGCTTAACAATTGCAATAGTAACATCTAAGATCACTGATCACAGATCACCATGAAGGATAATAATAATAAATTTTGAAATATTGTGAGAATTTCCAAAATGTGAGATAGAGACATGAAGTGAGTACATGCTGGTAGAAAAATGGTTCCCATAGACTTGCTTGATGCAGGGTTGTCACAAGACTTCAGTTTGTAAAAAGTGCAATATCTGCAAAGTACAATAAAATGATGTATGTCTATATTTCACAGAATAGTTTTCAAAACCAACATCATTCTCAGCAAAGCCTACCTGAATCTGGCAAAACACTTAAAGTTTAAAATATGCTTCCTCTTTCATCAGTAACTTACATACATATTTTAGGGTACTCACTGCCCAAAGCAGAGAATTAAACAGCATCAATTACAAAAGCATAAGAGTTAACGATGAGTAATGGCATCTGTTTAGTGGCTTTTCTTATTAACATTTATTATATAAATTTGTCTCATTTCATCTTACAATGACACCTAAGTGGTAGCTATTTTTTTAGCTTACCAATGAAGAAACTGAAACAGGGAAAATTTAAATTACTTTTCAAAGCTACACAGTAAGTCAGGGAAAGAGCTACACAGTAAGTCAGGGAAAGGTACCCTGCATATTCATTTGCAGTAGAATTGCAGTGAGTTGTGAGGGGTGTGATAGAAATATACATGGCATAGCGAGAAAAGCATTGGATTTGAGGCCAGAACGTTTAGGTTTGCATTTTCGCTGTGCTTTTTATGAGTGACTTGGGAAAGGCTTTTGGCTTCTCTCGGGTTTAATTTCCTCAGTCCTTATGTGGAGATGATGATGATGATGATGATGATGTTGATGATGATGGAGATAATACTGATAAAGAGAAGGATGCTTTTTTACACTGCAGCTTTGTTGTGAAGGTAAAAGTTTGTGAATGTGGTTGCCAAATAATTTTCATTTTTCTTCACAATTTCCATTGCATTATTTCATCCTTGGCATCTTATTGTTAACTTCATGAATTTGAAATCAAGTTCTGGCTTTGTGTACTTAAGGCCTATATGGTACTCCTCCAAGAGCTGTCTACTTATGAGATAGACTTCTCATCCCCCTCCTTTTTAGTTCAATTCTCCTGATTTGTTTAACTTGGGGTTTCTCAGCCTTGGAACTATTGACGTTTTGGACTAGATAATTCTAAGTTGTAAGGGCTGTCCTGTGCATTGAGGGATGTTTGTCAGTATTGCTAACCTTTACCCAATAGATTCTAGCAATTCTAGCAGCAACCCCCTCCTCCCCCATCACAGTTGTACCCATGAAAAATGTCTCCAGGCATTGCCAAATATCCTGGGGTAGAAGGGTGCAGACAAAATTGGGTGAAAAACATGGGTCTAACTTTATGATCTGTATTTTCCTCTCCCAGACTCAGAATTTGTGTTTAATTCAACTTCAATAACATAAAATATATACTTCTCTCGAGCTGTGTTTTGTCCCAAAATAATGAATGAGCCTTTCAAATTATTTCATAATTCAAGACACTTTGTGAAATTATCCACATTGTGCTTTGAAAGTACAATATAATTGAGTTTTAAAATAACTAATCAAATTTTTCCATAGATTAGTTCAATCCATTTAAGTCACAAATATTTTGAAAGAAATCTGTACTTTGATTATTAAAAATATATAAACCTAAATTTTTTACACTGAGAAAAGGAAATCTTCTTTATGTAGGCTTTACTAACCTGACAGATGACATTAAGCCATGACGACATATATTTGCACTGACGATGAGATTATGACAGGGAAAACATTTAAATAACATATACATTTGATCTTAAAATGTTTTAAAATTAAAATTAATGTGAGTTTAATAAGAAAATGTACTTCAAAATCTAGATGTCCTAAAAAGGCAACTATAAAATATTCATGAGAAAAACATAAATTAATTTAATAGTTATCTTGACTCTTGTGGAACAAAGCAATTTTAATACCCAGAGACTTAAATTTCCCTTGCCACAGACAGATGAGAAATTCATTGTTTGACATGGTAAATAGACCCACTCAGTTGATATATTTGAGGCATCTGTAACTTTGACATTTGAATTGTTATTGAAAACCTTTCCTCCCCCAACTTTATATAAATAGGAAAAAAAATTCTATTCTCTATTAGGGAAATTAAAATGGCCAGAGGAAGTGACTACAAACAGATTCACTTTGTCCTTGTTGATACAGGTTCACCAGAAGGAGCATTTGTGTTTAAAAGCCTTTATGAAATATTTATAAGGGAATATTTTGAATTAGATGGCCAAGAACTGTGTGTGGGAATGTTTGAATACAGGTACCTTGATCTATTAGTTCTGGTCCCATCTCTAGATATCTTGCTCTGAAAGGGTATTGTCAGGTCACCGCCTGTTTATGCCTGTGGCTCTTGCCGTAATTTAAACAAGCAGAAGTCATTTGTAATTTTGTTTCTGAAATCTATTTTTCCCCCTCAGATTTCTAGAAATCAGGCAGTTTTCTTCTAATAACCTTCTAGATATTAGGTAGATAATAGCATGGATGAAAATTGGTATCAAAAAGTGAACAGATCAGAATATAAATCTTGGAGTGAGCCTAGAAGGACATTTTGAGGGACTAGGGTCTTTTTCATCCATAAATCTTCCATGCTTAAGGTTCCTTGAAGTTTCCTTCAGCTGGTTGAAAGACCTTGCCATACTGTGCCGTACCATCTTCCCACAGATGAGTTTCTCCATCAGGAAATCCTCCATAATTAACTTTCTCAGGGTTTCAAAGAACTGGAGCTCATCAGAGAACACAGGGAGCTAGGCCTCTGCAGACCACTACTTGATTTTCTCAACATTTGGGTTTCTTTGTTTCCTCCTACTATCAGAAAAAGAAAAAAAAAGATTATGGATTACTGATTGTCTGGAGGTGAGGCCTTGGGTGAAAACAAGGAGTACTTGTGAGAGCAATGAAAACCTTTTAAAGCAATTCCGTGGCTTACAGTTTTATTAATAAATAAGATTACTCTGGCTGCTCTATGGAGGTGGATGTGAAAAGATCACAATGCATGTTGGGAGATGTGCTAAACCTTTGCAGTTGTCCAAGTGAGAGATAATGCTGGATAAGGATAATGATAATGGAATAGAAAAAAAAAATTGTGAAATATTTTGGAAGTAAAACAAACAGAACCTAATGAATTTGATAACATGTATGAGAAAGAGTGAAATTAAAGATGGCACCTAGGTTTTTGACTTAAGCAACGGATAGTTCATGGTGCCATTTATTCACATAAGTAACCCTAGGAAGAAACAAATTTTAAAAGGAGAAATTTAAAATTTGAGTTTTAGATGTATTAATTTTGACAAGCCTGTAAGTCATGAAAAATATGCAGTTAGATATATGTCTGGAGTGCAGGGGAGATAATTACTGCATTTTGACAGGGTAATATGCTGTCTCCCATATAACTTTTTATGACTCTTTTTGTGAATGAGAGTTTTTAAGAGGGAAATTTGGCTCTTTAATTCAACCTTCCTTTACCTTTCTGCTCACATAAACAGCATCAAAAACAGAAATTCTTCTCTGATTGGCATTGGTGTTCATGTTCCATTGATGAAAGCAATACGTTCGTCTTCATGGTAAATGGGGTGTCAATCTGGTTATCTCAGATCAGAAGACTCCTTCATAGTTTAATCTCAAAGCTGAAAAAAGATTAATGGGAAATGTCATAGTGATACATCCCATGCTTAGAATCCAATAATTTCATTTTAATCAGTTGCACATTATTGGTAACACTGAATCATAACTTTGCTTGCTTTTCAAAGATACCATGACCTTGCATAGCCGTATGAAGTGAATTAAAAAATCTGGATCTGTTTAGTACATTTTATTAGAACTATTGATGTTTTTTTTTCTCTCTCTCAAGAGAAACGTGATGCCTTTAAATTATCAACAAACTGTCACACAGCAAAATAAAACAAAAGAAAACAACTTTACTTAAGGGATTGTCTAAGAGTCAGACAGCCTTGCACAACATAATGAGTATCTCTGCCTCCAGAATACTGTATTCAACTGGAGGGGTATAAAAGAACCTGACTTTTACCACTTTGCATTTTCTTTCTCCTTAAAATCCAACCCGTATTTTGGGAGGTGGGATTTCATATTGACAGTTAAATATAAAGTCCTAATTCATTTTGGATAATTTGGAAATGAAATCGAAAGATACCTTTTGCTAACAGATAATTTACACCACAAGATTTACTTTACATAATATATCTTTATGAGAATTTCAGAATTCAGAAGAAAAGATATTCAGTGTCTTCTACTGCATAATATGTCATCTCTGAATATTTTCTTTAATATGTTTTGAGTTTTTTAGGCTTGGAAGGATTATTACCGTAAAAGTAAATTTAACATTCCTTTGATAAAATGCAAAGGAAAAAGAGAACAATCAGTCTATTGTCAGAATACATAATCATATGGTTCAGGTTAGAGAAAAAAAAGCAGCTTGACATTCAAGCAATTGGAAAGTATCTTAGAACTCAATTAGCCTAGCATTTGCATTTTTCAAACAGCAAGTTTTTGTGTGTTTTAAACAAGTGTCACAATGTCCCTGCTATTTTGATATATATTATTTGAAGCTCTGGCTACTCTTTATCAAAAAGAAGAATCTAACTTATTTGGATAGACGTTTTCCAATTTGATAGAAACAGCTTGGATGAAAACAGATCTTGGCTGAATCTGAAAACTGCAAGTTAAATATAACCTATATAAAGGCTTGAAGTAACTTGGTTTTTCCTCAACCATTTTTACTTGTCAATAGTATTTTGAAATTTACTATCAATAATAATAATCATACTTTGTTTTGGAGAGGGAAATTCAACTGTTATTCTGGATCTGAGTAGGCAATAATCTTCAGCTTTCTTGTGAGTAGAAATGCCGAACATGAGTTCTACATGTCTTAAGTCACTAAGACTTAGGCTGATTCTCTGCATTTTGCCCAGCCTTGGGGTTCTTGCCTTTGGTTAATGTCAAATTAACACATCTGTCAATTATCAAATTTGATTTTTGAGTATGTTGGTGAGACGGAAAAGGAAATGTATAATTTTAACAGAGTCCAATTTATTTTCTAAAAGGCTGTGCTAAAGTGCTTCGGGTTCAACTTCAGGAGTAACTGTTTGAAGTCTGCTCTTTCTACACATTAGTTGTGTGATATTGGGCAAGTTATTTAACCCTTTGAGACTCAGTTTCCTCATCTGTAAAACAATACCCATTTTGTAAGGCTGATGAAATAAAAAAGTGCCAGGAATAGTGCAAGCATCTAAGAAATAGCTATAGTAATTACTATATTTAATTTAATAATAGTTATAATAATACTGTTATTATTATTATTATCGTTATTATGTTTCCACCTTGCCCAAACTGCCTATTGATTTTTCACTAACTCAAGCTAAATTACTAAAATGAGTGTGTTCAGGAGAAAACTTAAATGTTGTTCAGCTAAAGATGGTATATGTCAGCCAGGCTAATGAACTCATTCTTCCCAAGTTTTTTTTTTTTTTTTTTAAGTATTTTGCAATTGAATTTATAAGTTTGTAAAGTGAGAAAGGCTTATTGCTCATGTTGTCCAAATACTTATATACAACTAAAGAATCTGAGTTATAGCTTCCTCAAATTCACACAGCTACTTAAGAGCAGAGCTATTATGCAAGCCTTCTGATTTCCAGTCAAGTTTTCATTGGTTATTACATGCTGCTTCATAAAGTCTGCAGTGACTTGAGAAATAGGTTAACCCAAGAATGTGTGAATGTCTAAGTTTGACCTGCTCCACTAATTCAGGTCACATATATAGTTGTCCCTTGGTATTTGTGGGGGATTGGTTCCAGGACCCCCACATATTCCAAAATCCATGAATACTCAATTCCTTATAAAAAAAATGTTGTAGTATTTGGATATAACTTACACATATCCCCCCCATACTTTAATCTTTAGATTACTTATAATACCTCATACAGTATAAATGCTGTAAAAATTGTTATGTTGTAATTGTTTAGGGAATAATGATAAGAAAAAAAAGCCTGTATGTGTTCAGTACAGATGTGACCATCTATTTTTTTCTGAATATTTTCAGTCTCCTCTTAGTTGAATCCATGAATGTGAAACACACAAATGTGAAGGGCCATCTGTAATGTCCTTCAGAAGAAAATTAGCTTGAGTACTCATTTGCCAGATTACTAGAAATCAAGTAATTCCCTCATAGGGCTCACTTTTCCCCACTTGAAAATCCAAGAACCCCAGGAATCTATGCAGTATAAAAGAAAGAGGGCTGTATCTACCCACTTATTTGAGCAGAACAGAGAGAACTTAGAACTGCATCAATCTGAATTGCCCTTGCTTCCTACTACCAAATGGAGCTTGTGCAGATAGACTGTGATGCAGTCTAACACAGGCTGCTTGTTCTTGACTGGTCCAGAATTTCCAAGAGAGGACCATTCAAGGTTAAACATCTTTTAGAGGGCATCATCTTATTCTTTTGGTTCTGAGTTAGGCTCAGGGGATCCTTATGTCTAAAGATGGCAGCTCTTCATGCTTAACTTTCTGTGTTCCTCCAGCAGTCATTCTCTGTTCCAACTGCACAGCTTTCCTATCCCTTTCTAAGATCCATGCAGCAGAAGTTCACCGTTTTCTCTTTTCAATCCCCAAAACAAAATAGTGTGTTATATGCTTCTGAGACAGTAGAGCTATCCATTTATGCCTCGGTTACTAGCTACATCAACGGTCTCCAAGGAGCTCTGCTTGATTTTATCTTTGGAGAGGAGACCAGTGTCAGAGAACCAACTTCCTCTAGAGATAAAGGTGAATTTCTGGCAGCCCTCCTCAAAATAGGGGAAGAGTGAAAGACATTCAACTTGGTAATTGAAGACTCTATTAATATTTTTTGAATGAATAAGTTAAAAAAAAGTAGATGTGAAAATCTATATCAGATCATCCAAGTGATAGGGTTATAAAATCTGAGATGTTATTGTACTTATTATACATATTTATAATTTCATATGTAGTTTATATAATTTTATATTTATAATTTTTGTCTCAAATCTTTGATTAATCTCTAAGTGTGGGAGAGATTTTTGAGTAAATCTGCAGTATGGTCCATTTCTAAAATAAATTTCTAACTATATAATCTATATTCTAAATGTTGTTTACGTGTAGTGTATGCATACATATTTTATAAACATATACTATTTGGATTTAATAATATTTTAGAAGTTTTGTTTTTATTTTGGCCACATTTACAAAAATGTAAGTACAAATTTTAAATAAGTTTGTGTTTGCCCATTATCCAGCCACAACTTTAAAGCATGCCATACTTGATAAGTTTCTAGACGTGTTTTAATGGCAGAGTCTCCTCTATGCAGCCCATCTGGATGATAAAGCAACGCCTATTTCAAGTGTTTGGCCTATAAAGAGAATAAAGTGGATGGCTGTGGGTCACACCTAGCCACGTCATTTAATTCTCTTGCCAGACAAGATTGGGAATTTCCTGGAGGAGCTGTTATATTCTCTTTGGAACTATCCTTCCCTAGAAAAGAATGTGGCTGTTTGAAAAATCTATTCCAAGCGGGAAGCTACATCAGTGGAGAACTGTTGTTGTTATTATTTAATTAGTGTCTGGACTTGGCATTTGAGGTGAGATGCACGTGCTAATTGTCTCAAAATGGGTGGAGAGGAGCCTTGAATATTTCCACATGCCTTCCTTGACCAAAGGTGCTTTCACAGAGTTGATAAATATTTGCTCAGTATCAATTTGAAGCTCAGAAACTCACAAACAAATATGTTCCTCTAAAGGGCAGAAGCAAACTTTCTGTGGGAACAGGCCAATATTCCAAACATGTGACGTCAGCTTTTGGTGTTAGATCTTAGTTCCAGACCCTTGGAGTCTCTTCAGTAAACTTTAGCGTGCTCAGGAGAGTTTCCTATACGTATGTTTCACAACGGTTTTCAAAATATATTTTAAAAAATACCCTGGAAATTTCAGGAATATCTTGATTTTGAAGAAGATAAATCTGTTAATTAGGGGATAAAACAGAATATAGTAATGATTTAGAGAGTTACTTAGTACTATAAATACTTCTGAAGACTTTTTTTAATGGAAAAGAAATTGAGGAAACAATACTAATTATATCTTCCAACATCTGGACTGGGAAATTAAGTCAATGCCTAATTGCAGACCTAGTGATTATTCTAACTCCAGATTCTTATAAGCATGTCTGCATATGCTGGTTCTAAGTCTTACAGTTGAGACACAAAGGAAGATGGGGAGGAGGGGGCTTCTCATGGGTCTCCAGTCCAGCATTTTATTAGAGCTCTGGATTGATTGCCTGTTGTGCAAGCACTACACAAGTGGTATTTTATTGTCATTCTGCTATTGTGTCCACACTTTCTTTGGAAGTATTCTTCTGGGAAAGGTATGCTTTGGTTTCAGGGTAGGATTTAGTCATTTATAAATCCTTTGACTTTTCTTAATACTAAATTTCACTCTTAATCACTAATATTAATGCATTTTTTATTCATCTATCCTTTCCTGTCATCTCCACATATTAAGATCTCATTTTTTTCTCATATTTTTAGTGTCTCCTTTCAATTTGGAGTATCTTCCCTGTCTTCTAACATTTGAAAGTTTCTCAGTCTTAGAAAAACAAACAAAAAATAAACCCAATGCCTTATATTTGACCTTGATGTCCTTTCTTTTGACACTCATATTTCTTTTGTTTCTTAACCACGCTTTTCAGACAGGATTTCTCTAATGATGATCCCATGCCTTACCACTTGTTTTATCTGGTTATCACTTAATTGAATCCTAAAACACCTGCAAATTGATTTTTTGATGTCGTGTAAGAGGTGTATAGGATAAATGAAAGATGTCCTACCAGATAGTTCAAAGGTGAGCAGCTGGCAAAGGCAGACTTTACATCCTCTGGGACATCACTACCCAGTGTGGTAGCCACTAGCCTCGTGGCTATTGAACAACTGAAATATGACTAATATGACTGAGGAGGTGTATTTTAAATTTTACTGCATTTTAATTAATTTAAATTTAATTTTAGAAATTGATGCCTACTTCAGTTATTGGAAAACTTTTAAGTCTGTTAAGAACAAAGTATGTCAATCTACTTTTTCAACCATAAATTTTATGAAATCTAAATATAGAACAAGTATTTTTGTTAAAATTTTTGCATCCAAATTGGGTTGTGTTGTAACTGTAAAATACATACCAGATTTCAAAGACTTAGTACTAAAAGAGAGAATATAAAATATCTCATTAATAATATTTCTAGGCTGGGCATGGTGGCTTATGCCTGTAATGTCAGCACTTTGGGAGGCTGAGGCGGGCGGATCACCTGAGGTCAGGAGTTCAAGACCAGCCTGGCCAACATGGTGAAACCCCGTATCTACTAAAAGTACAAAAAAATTAGCCAGGCCTGGTGGTGGACACCTGTAATCCCAGCTATTTGAGAAGCTGAGGCAGGAGAATCGCTTGAACTTGGGAGGCGGAGGTTGCAATGAGCCGAGACCATGCCATTGCACTCCAGCCTGGGCAACAAGAATGAAACTCTGTCTCAATAATAATAATAATAATACATTTCTAAAAATTTTGGTCACAGGTTAAATTGATAATATTTTGGATCTACTGGGTTAAGTGAAATATATTATTAAATTAATTTTACCTCTTCATTTTTGCCTTTTTAATGCAGCTACTGAAAAATTTAAAATTACATATACACTTTGTATTATATTTCTATTAGATAGTGCTGCTCTGGAAACTCAAAAAGAACTGACTTCTAAGTTTTGGCTGGGGCTGGAGTTGCTAACTGCTACTCATGAGAAAATAATGAGTACTCAGCTACTGGTCTCTGCAGTGGAAGTAAAGGAACTGGTGAGAAAATCAGAGTCTGACCCAGGTGATAGGAAGCTACATTGAAAAGACATGTAGGGCAAGGATTAAACTAAAAGGAGTACTCGGTGAGAAGCTCTGCACACAATGAGGAACTGTGGCCAGCTGTTCTGAATGGATTCGTTTAGCTATGAAGCAAATGGGTTACTGGAAATTATATAAATTTCATGAATCAGGAACAATGTTAGCAGTTGTGACAAAGCACGGGGATTCTCTCTCATTTGTTTTTAACCAAGGCAAAAATTTCAAGGTGCTGAACCAGAAATTACCATTATAAACTTAATTTGCCCCCTTGCTGGTGGCCTGACAGTATCTATTGTAATTCTAGGTAAAAAGCAATTTGAAGGGGTGTTCTATACTTTGGCATAGGAAACCCATTCCCTCTCAAGGTAACGGCTAAAGCATTCAATTATTTTTTCTTTTATATTTAGTTTGACTTGACAGTTCATTAAGATCTTCCACATCTGTATTACTCAATGTGAATATTCTATTTTTAGACATTGGGAAAACTGAATAGAGGTGGTACAACTCACCTAGAAGCAATATTTGTGAAACCCCAAAAGCCCTTGGCATAGATAATTATTTTGCCCTAAAATAATGATTATGAGTATGGTTCTATGGGGAAAAACTGGGAACTCCCAATTTTCTTCCCACTTTCTGTTGTATCCTCAATAGCACCTGGACTGGGATTTCCAAAGGCGAGTTCTAGAATTAAGAGGTGATGGTTGTCCCAGGATTAAGGGCTTTGTTTGAGAACCATAATGATCCCATCCATTTAAATAGCTTGAACCTTTCTGGTCCTTTGCCAGCTATTGTCTTTTTCTTATAAGAAGAAGGGAATAAACTTTTAATGTGCACATGCTAGCCTCTGCAATCTGAGGCCTGCCTTTCCTCCTTACTAGATGCGTGTATGACTTTAAACACAGCACTTATACATCTTGATCTTCAATTTTTTCATGTGGAAAAGATGAATTATATTAATATCTATGTCATGAGGTTTTCTAGGGATTAATGAGATAATGTCTGCAAACTCTTTATCACAATGCTTGGTATATAGTAAGAGCTTCACAGGTGTGAACTTTTGTAATTATTGTCTATTAAACACTCTGTTGGATAATTTACTTTTTAATCTTCTTTAATCTCTACAACCATTTGCTGAGGTAAGGATTTTTATCCCTCTTTCATACATGAGAAAATGGAGGTTTAGAGAAGAGATAAACTAATTTGCCTGAGATTGCTACATTTGAAGGCACGATCCAGAAGCGTAAGTGACTTAAGAGCACAGACTGAACTCTGTGCTGTGTTGGAGAAGGTTATAGGGACTTTCTCTACCTCTATGTCTACGTCTATAAAAATGAGGAGAATAATTATACCTATGCCTAATATTTTTAAAAAGTTAAATAAGTTAATATTTGTGAACATTTAAAATCGTGCCTGGAATGCAGTAAGTGCTACATGTAATTTCTTATATAGAATATTATGTTTACTTCTATCTCTGACTTTAAAGAGTAAAATTGCCTAGGTTCTTGCTAAAGATTTCCTTCAGTTGTAGGGAAGAATTGCAGGTGTTTCAGAGACAAAGAATCCCTCTGTCATTCTGTTATAGCTCAAATCTGGTTAAAGCCACTTTGTGCACTCTCATTTTTATAATGATGCAAGTGAACAATAGTAACTCTATTTTTTGGTTCTCAAGCAGTGACAGCCTTTTGTAGACCATTGTAAGCCTAGGATCATACCTCTTTCATATTTCTTCTGCAAAATGCCAGCCTTCCCCTGTGGCTGGGATTCTTACTCCATATGACTGACATCTAACACATGTTCTGCTGCCAAATGCTCGCTTTTCCTTTGGCTGAGTATCTGGGTTTGGCACCAGTTTTCATTTCACTTGAGAGATGTGGTGTCAATCAAGGCTGCATTGCTGGGTGAGATAAGTGGGCAGAGAACACATTTTAGAAGTCAATTCATAAAGCTTTGGGATTATAACTGGATTGGGAGATTTAGCAAAGAGATCTCAGGCTTTCCTTTGCTCTATGCTACACCACTAGAATGTATTGCAGGGAGATTTTTTTGTTTTGTTTGTTTTGTCTTTCTTTTTTTTGCCTTATAAATGTAGCCTTTTTGAAGGTCAAATTCTTCTGTGTATATTCAGCCAGACTTGTCATAGGAAGGGGACCAAAATGATATATATAGTTTCTATACTACACTTACTTTGAGAAAATTTTTTTGTAGATTAAGATAATTCTAATACTTGATGCTTGTGTTTCTAGCATTCTTTTAATGGAAGGATATGGAAAAAACAAGATTAATACTCAAATAATTACAAGGAGATTGAATGTTAAGCCCGTGAACATTTCAACGAATGATTTTAAAAAAATTTAAAAGGCAGCCCTCAGACTTTCTACATGTTTGAATGAACTCATCAATATTTGATTAGGTCAGACTTTACATATTTTTGAATGAACTTATCAAAATTCTGCTTTAAGAGACACATTTCCATACCAGGGAGGGGCTGACAAACTATATCTTGATGGCCAAAACTGGACTGATGCCTTTTTTTGTAAATAAAGTTTTATTGAAACACAGCAACACATTTATTTAGAAATAGTCTATGGTTGCTTTCACATTGCAAGGACAGGATTGAGTTATGAAAGAGATAATATGGCTTGCTAAGACAAAAAAAGTTGCTGTCTGGCCCTTTATATGTACTCAATTAAGCCCTAAGCAATATGTAAACAAATGAGCATGGCAGTGTTCCAATAAAACTTTATTTACAAAAATTGGAAGTATGCCAGATATGGCACGTGGCACAGATTGTGGACCCCTGGTAAAGTGGAAATAGAAGGCATTTCAGAATCAGACACTAGTTATGTGAATTGAGAAACAATACTTAATCTCTCTGTACCTCAGTTTGCACATGTGTAAAGCAGGGATGTCAATGCCTATCTCATATGATTTTTGTGAGAATAAAATAAGAAAACGTATGATCAGGAACTAGCACATGTGAGATACTCTAAATATCTGTTAGTGCCTTTTTATTTAACACTTCATGCCCACAGGCTATCTGCAACTTAGAATTACATAAAACGTAGGACAATATCAGCTTCACCAAACACCAAGGGAGGTTTGTCTCAGAAAAATGGGGATAAATAGAAGATTTATGTTTTTTAAGCATAGTTTGTTTTATTTAAGAACTTTTGTTTGACTTATATGAACATATATTGGAAAAGGAAGAGAAGAATTATGTTTAAAAGCCATATTATTTTGACATCACAGACTTCTCCAATTCTAATTTAATCCTAAATTTTGAAAAATATACC
This sequence comes from Pongo abelii, assembly GCF_028885655.2. Classification (NCBI taxonomy): domain Eukaryota; kingdom Metazoa; phylum Chordata; class Mammalia; order Primates; family Hominidae; genus Pongo; species Pongo abelii. The sequence continues at coordinate 134,030,003 of NC_085928.1, read as the reverse complement.
AAGTGTTTTGGAAAAATACCACGCTCTTAAAATACTCAAGAATTTAACGTAGCTTTACATTGTCATTCCTGTTTCTCAGTGTTTGTAATATCACTACTACATCACTGAGCCAGCTATTCCCTACAATCACTTTAAAGAAGCAAGCATCCAAGCCCAAAAGCTGAAAAAGCACTGTATGCGTGTTTTAAAACAGTGAAAAATGAAAGTGTCATAAGCAAAGTGATATCTTTGGGCCATGGCAGGAATGTTGATGCTGAGAATCATCTATCACAAAACTCTGAATGTGAATATTTTGGTTAGATGAGGCTTAAAAATAATAATAATAAAAGAAGAATAAATGTCCCTTGCTTTTATTAATAATCTACTTATTTTTTCCTCTAAGTCTATTACAATCTACTTTCTTTTTTTTTTTTTAAAGTAACAGATTTTTGCCATTTTTTTTTCTTTTATTATTATTATTATTATTATTATTATTATACTTTAGGTTTTATGGTACATGTGCGCAATGTGCAGGTAAGTTACAATGAACTCCAACAAATTTACAAGAAAAAAACAAACAACCCCATCAAAAAGTGGGCGAAGGACATGAACAGACACTTCTCAAAAGAAGACATTTATGCAGCCAAAAAACACATGAAAAAATGCTCACCATCACTGGCCATCAGAGAAATGCAAATCAAAACCACAATGAGATACCATCTCACACCAGTTAGAATGGCAATCATTAAAAAGTCAGGAAACAACAGGTGCTGGAGAGGATGTGGAGAAATAGGAACACTTTTACACTGTTGGTGGGACTGTAAACTAGTTCAACCCTTGTGGAAGTCAGTGTGGCGATTCCTCAGGGATCTAGAACTAGAAATTCCATTCGACCCAGCCATCCCATTACTGGTTATATACCCAAAGGACTATAAATCATGCTGCTATAAAGACACATGCACACGTATGTTTATTGCGGCATTATTCACAATAGCAAAGACTTGGAACCAACCCAAATGTCCAACAATGATAGACTGGATTAAGAAAATGTGGCACATATACAGTCTACTTTCTTTACGTCCATAAAATCAAAAGCATCTGATGTAAAAATAAAAATTGCATTGGAGCATCACCGGACAGATGGGAACTTCTGAGACAAACTTGTGCTTCAGGGTTACCTACAACCTTTGCTCAGTTGTGTAAATTGCATAAGAAACCTAACTCTACTGGTCCTCCATTTTCTTCAGGTTTAGTGGGAATAAAATGCTCACCAACAGTGTTATTATAGATATTAATTATATTGTGAATATAAATGGCTACATGATGGTGTACTTGATCCTCCATAAGTCTAATTCCTTCCTCTATATTATTTTAGACTAAAGGGTATAGAGCATAATCGTAAAGCTGGGATTTGGGAACAACCAGAAAGTATACAATGGTGTGATGGGGGCAACTGAAGCTTTAGGTCAGACAGTAAGCATCTTCTTTTTTTTTCTATCCTGCATTTTATTATTATTATTATTATTATTATTATACTTTAAGTTCTAGGGTACATGTGCTCAACGTGCAGGTTTGTTACATAGGTATACATATCCCATGTTGGTTTGCTGCACCCATCAACTCGTCATTTACATTAGGTATTTCTCCTAATGCTGTCCTTCCCCCAGACCCCTACCCTCTGACAGGCCCCAGTGTGTGGTATTCCTTGCCCTGTGTCCAGGTGTTCTCATTATTCAATTTCCACCTGTGAGTAAGAACATGTGGTGTTTGGTTTTCTGTCTTTGTGATAGTTTGCTGAGAATGATGGTTTTCAGCTTCATGCACATCCCTGCAAAGACATGAACTCATCCTTTTTTTATGGCTGCATAGTATTCCATGGTTTATATGTGCCACATTTTCTTAATCCAGTCTATCATTGTTGGACATTTGGCTTGGTTCCAAGTCTTTGCTATTGTGAATAGTGCCGCAATAAAGTTCCAAGTCTTTGCTATTGTGAATAGTGCACATACGTGTGCATGTGTCTTTATAGCAGCATGATTTATAATCCTTTGGGTATCTACCCAGTAACGGGATTGCTGGGTCAAATGGTATTTCTAGTTTAGATCTTTGAGGAATTGCCACACTGTCTTCCCCAATGGTTGAACTAATTTACACACCCACCAACAGTGCAAAAGTGTTCCTATTTCTCCACAATAGGTGGTATCTCATTGTGGTTTTGATTTGCATTTCTCTGATGACCAGTGATGATAAGCATTTTTTCATGTGTCTGTTGGCTGCATAAATGTCTTCTTTTGAGAAGTGTCTGTTCATAGCCTTTGCCCACTTTTCGATGGGGTTGTTTATTTTTTTTCTTGTAAATTTGTTTAAGTTCTTTATAGATTCTGGGTATTAATCCTTTGTCAGATGGGTACATTGCAGAAATTTTCTCCCATTCTGTAGGTTGCCTGTTCACTCTGATGGTAGTTTCTTTTGCTGTGCGAAGCTCTTTGGTTTAGTTAGATCCCATTTGTCCATTTTGGCTTTTGTTGCCATTGCTTTTGGTGTTTTAGTCATGAAGTCCTTGACCATGCCTATGTCCTGAATGGTATTGCCTAGGTTTTCCTCTAGGGTTTTTATGGTTTTAGGTGTAACATTTAAGTCTTTAATCCATCTTGAGTTAATTTTTGTATAAGGTGTAAGGAAGGGATTCAGTAAGTATCTTCTTATTCATTTTGCTCAAAGTTTTAGTTAGAAAGTTTAGTAGCACAATTTAGAAGCAATTCAAAACACTTTCATATGGAAATAAAATCTTCCTTCAGAAATCATGTGAAATAAATGGAAGCTTGAAATATAATGTTTAAATACCAAGTAAATTAAATGGATTATTTAAAAGTGGTAAACAGACACCTGTGTTGATAAGGTCGTGTGTGGAATTGGTATGAAAGGCCCTGAGAGAAACAATGTGACATTTAGAGATTCAAGATAAAATTTCAACCCCTGGTTCTACTGGCTTCTTATTTTGAACCATTGAATAAATTTCTTAATCTCTTTGTCTCTCAGTTTCCGCATCTGTAAAATGGGAATCATATACATCTGATGGGTAGCTTGTGATAATTAGGATTACATAAAAATGTAACCAGAGAGAATTTCTGAGAGTTTGTGAACAGTAAACTAGTCTAAGGATGTAAGTTTTGTTGCTGTGGTGTGTTGAAGCCTCCATTGTGCCAATAAAATGGACTAAGATGTCAAGCTCAAGGGAAGCCTTTCTTCGAGTCTGATCTCTGCTTGAAGTCATATGTTTAGCCTTACTTTAAACACCTGAAGTTTTTTTTTAGCTGAGTAGGGATCAAATTAAACCTTTTCTGATTTCCGTATCTGTAAATTGAAGAAAATAGGAATTACCTAAATGATTGTTCTGAGAATAAAAAGGAGATAATGCATATTAAATTATCCTACAGGGGCTTACATATTGGACTCTCAAAACTGTAAATCCTTCCTTTTTCTCCCTGTCTATCCTTAACTTATCTCTTGCAAGTTTCATTTAACCTGAAAAAAAATTCTGAAGCCTGAATTCTCTTAAAATGGATTTTGGCTGTAGCCCTGGAGACTTGTTTCTGAGTGGCATGGCTTTAAAAACATCTTCTTGTTTAAGATTGTATATTCACCAATTACTTTGGAGAATTTTCTCTGATTAGCTTTTTCATGAAGATGTGGAATAGGGGGATTATAGGAGACCACTGACCAATTCAACACAAACCCTTTATATTGTTAAGAAATTGTTTTTCTCTGCTTGGGCTCTCAGTATTTGATGCTTACTTACATTGTGCCTGTTTACAAGTTATTAGCTGTTTTCTTTGGTTTGTTTTTTTAACACATCAATACTTTTTGGCATTCTTCAATCCAGAATTTTTACATTTACCAATTAATGAAATATCTTCAATTGTTCTTTTTTTTTATTTTTGAGACAGGATCTCACTCTGTCACCCAGGCTGGAGTGCAGTGGCGTGATCTTGGCTTACTACAACCTCTGCCTCCCAGGTTCAAGCGATTCCCCTGCCTCAGCCTCCCAAGTAGCTGGGATTACAGGCATGTGCCACATGCCTGACTAATTTTGTATTTTTAGTAGAGATGGGGTTTTGCCCTGTTGGCCAGGCTGGTCTCGAACACCTGATCTCAAGTCATCTGCCCACCTCAGCCTCCCAAAGTGCTGGGATCACAAGCGTGAGCCACTGTGCCTGGTCTTCAATTGTTTGTTAACTTATATTACATTATGACTGGAGTTTAAATTTGTAAACAACATCTGTTAACTTTTTGCAAGTCCAGCTAGATTATAAACTTCTTAGGTTTTTGTATCAATGTCAGTTGAAGAGGTTTGGCAATAGTGCCAACTATGCATATTTAGAGAAGTTTTTTTTTTTTTAGTTCAGGCTAAAATTTATTGCTTACTTACTAGATGCTAGGTCCTGTAGTAAGTACATTTCTTGTATTTTGATATTTGGTTCCTCACAATAACCACAGACTAGATATGATTTTGTAACATTTTCTTTACAGTTTTACCAAAGAAAACTAAGGTTCAGAAAAGCTATGTTAAGGACAAAAAAAAAAAAAAAAAAGAAAGAAAACACCTGCGTACAGTCATGCAGTCACTCAGAAAGTAAATTATGTATCAGTTAAAGTGGGTGACCAAAATTTATAGCTGTTGTCTGACCCTACTTTTGGCTAAAGTCTTCAATAGCCTACATTATACTTCCTCTTCCCCCCTCAAAAAATTGTTTTAATTTGAAATATGGAGAACCAGACCAATCCAACCCATTCTTCATAAATGTATGGTAGTCTAAGCAAGACACCAATCTGAGCTCCAAGATTTTATGAATAATCATATCTACTCAGTCTGTGTTACAGCAAAGGGTGGGAGCTACGCTCTACATTTCTCCTAGTATTTACATCGAAGTCCCATAAAAAATGAGTTGACCACACTACTCCAGGTACTAAAATGTGAAAGGAACTCTGTGTTGATCTCAGGGTCCCTGTCTTCCTGCACAAAGTCTCTCAATGCTGGCTTCTTAAAGAGACAGGGGGAGAAAAGATGTTAAAGTGTTTCTCTATACACTCACCAATTATTACATTTTTATGTCAGGTTTAGTAAAGCATATCAACAAGAGCAAAATTCATACCTTTTGATGTACAGATCAATGAGTTTTAACAAACATATACAAGCTATACAATTGTTTTGCAACACCACTATCAGAATTTAGAATGTAGAATATTCCCACTGGCTCCTAAAGTTTCCTTCACTTCTGTAATCAATCCCCATATTCAATCCCAACCCAGGAAACTACCGATCTGATACCTGACCCTAGAATTTTGCTTTTGAAAATGTCAAATAAATAGTCATAAAGTGTGCAGTCTTTTGTGTCTGTCCTTTTTCATTTAGCAAAATCCTTTTGAGATCAATTTCCTGCATGTTTCAGTAGTTCTTTGCTTTTATTGCACAGTTTTATTCCATTGCATAGGTGTAAAACTATTCATATTTATCCATTCATTAATTGATAGGTGTTTGAGTTTTACTTTTTAGTGATAATGAAAAAAGCTGCTATAAACTTTTATATACAGGCATTTGTGAAGCCATATGATAATACATAGAAGTGGGAGTGCTGGGTAATAAGGTAAATGTGTGTTTAACTTTAAAAGAAATTGTCGGTTTCCTAAAGTGACTATATCATTTTGCCTTCCCAAAAGCAATGAATAAAAACTACTTTGTCCACATTCTCATTAGCACTTATTATTGTCAGCTTTTTGTTTTTGTTGTTTTGTAGCCATTTTAATAGATATATAGTGGTAATTCATTGTAGTTTAGATTTGCATTCTCATAATAATGTGGAACATCTTATGTGATTATTTGCTTTTACATCTCTTCTTTGCTAAAATGTCCATTTTTTATTCATTTATGTTTGTTGCTGTTGTTATTATTTGTTGTGAGAGTTGGATTTTTATTAAATATGTTTGTTAAAAATGTTTTCTCACAGTTCATAACTTTTCTTTTCCCTGATGGTATGTTTCAAAATGCAAACATTTTTGATTCTTAATTTTGATAGTGCCATATGTTGAGACTGTATTGAATTTATAAATCAATTTGGGGGAGAATTGATAGGCCAATAACATTGGCTGCTCAGATTGATAAGCCTGGTATATCTCACAGTTTATTTGGGTTTCCTTTGGTTTCTCTCTCAACATTTTGCAATTTTCAGTATATAAATTTAACACATATTTATTTTGTTTATCCTTGAACATTATTTTTTGTGGTATTCTAAATGATTCTGGTTTTAAGTTTCAATTTCTAATTGTTCATTTATAATATACAATGATACAATCAATTTTTATATATTAAACCTGTATCCTGCTAAGCTTACTTATTAATTTTAACAGGTGTTGTTTTTTGAGATTCTTTGAGATTTTCTACCTAAATAATTATGTTGTCAGCAAATAGAGACACTTTTCATTCTTCCTTTCCATTTAAAGACTTTTGCATCTTTTTCTTGCCTTATTGCACTGGCTAGGATCTCAGTATGAGATAGAATTAGACAGAAAAGAGTGGACATATTTGACTTGTTATCATGGAAATAATTCAATCTTTCATCATTAAGTATAAAGTTAGCTGTGGATTTTATGTAATGCCTTTTATTAGATTAAGTTCCTTTCTGATTCTCCTTTACTGAGGGTTTTCATCATAAATGGATATTGAGTTTTGTTGAATAATTTGAGATAATCAAATGGTTATTCTATTATATTCTGTTCATAGGGTGAATTATACTTGTTAATTTTCCAATGTTGTGTCTCACTTGGTCATGGTGTATTTTTTTTATATATTGTGAAATATGATTTGCTAATCTTTTATTAAATATTTGTATGTGTCTTTAATGAGTATTGGTCTATAGTTTTCTTTCCTTGTGTTATCTTGGCCTGTTTTTAGTGTTAGAATAATGATGGCCTTATAAAATGAATTGAAGGTGTTTTATACTTTAAAGCAATACTAGAAAAATTAAGATGGAACTGAACAAACCTGCTTGATTTTCCTTTCTTCATTTAGTTTGTTCATTCGTTTGGTTGGTTTTTGTTGTTACTACCTTTCTGTCACTATCTAGATTATAAACCAGGAGAGGAAACAGAAGGTAAGAACAAGAAGGTCTTTGTAAGATAACCAATAATTTGGCATGACAAACATCTCTGAGCAACTAGTATGTTTATAATAGTATCAGAAGAAAAGATAAAAAGAGAACTGAATGATTTTTGATATTAAAGAAGTGAAGATACGTAGATTTTAATGAATCTATATTTTTGCTTTAGCAGTATGGACTTTGAAGGTTTTATTGAGACCACTAACAATAAAGATTACATTAGTGAAAAGTAGACATAACTCATTGAATAGGATGTGAGGATGTATTAATAGCAAAATAGTGTCTCTCTGTTTCTAATTTGCCTCATTCTTTGTTATAACAATTCAGGAAGATTCAATCTTGGAAAAGTTTCAGGCTTATCTATTACCTAATATCAGGAAATCCTTTGAAATATTGTGACAATATTGCCTTCAAATTAAAAAAAATAATAATGTGGTCCTCAGGAATTGAATTGTTTTTCAAAGACTTCTAAGTTGGTTGCATTTAATCAATTTATTGATTTATTATCATTTATCCATTTAGAATGACTCAATAACCATTAATTGAACAAATACTGTGTTCCTATAATTGTATAAGTTTTGTCCTCAAGGAATTTATTTCCTAGAGGGGAGATAAAGAAAAAACAAAACAAAACAAAACAAAAACATATTTGTAATAGAGGTAGGCATAAGGTGATATGAAAGGACTTTAAAAGGGGACTTGATTTTGCTTGAGACAAGCTATCAAAAAGGAGGTATGGTAGATTGCAAAAAAAAAAAGATGTGCCTAATTTTCTACCCTTCTTATATGCACATCCTTTGCAATGTAACTTTGCAGCTGTTCCTATTAAAAAGTAAAGTCTTATATTGCTACCTTTCTAATCTGGCTAGCCTTAGAGCTTGTTTTGGCTAATAAGGAGTTACAGAAATGATCATATGCCAGTTGCAAGAGAAGGCTTCAAAGGGCCTTGCATGCTTCCACTTTTTCTTTGTTGGAATTTGGATTCTGACATATGAACAAGCCAGAGGTAGCTTGCTGAAGAGTGAGAGGCATACATCTAGTCAGTTCTGTTGTCACAGTCCACAGCTAGCCAGCCTGCACAAAAAAACTGCAGATGCTCAAGAAAGCTCAGCTGAGAAAAGATGAACCATCTAGATGAGCCCAGCCTATAGTAACAACCCATAGACTAATGGGCTGTTGTTAAACACACTGAATTTTCAAGAAGTATACTATATAGCAATAGTTAACTGATAAGAGAAGCTTATACATGAGCTGAGTCTGAAAAATATATAGGACTTCATATTTTCTTGTACAATGTGTTATAAATATGTTAGACTCCCAAACTAACCATGAGACACTAACGTATAGGGTACTTGAGAAATGAAACTACTTCTGCTTTTCATATTAATTCCATGAAAAAATCCTCAAGATTTCAAACTCAGATGCCAAAATCCATTTTTCCAATGATGTAGGCCAAGTAGCAGAATGAAAGTATGTCATAGCCCTGTCCCCTTCTTTTGGGAACTTCGGTATTCCTGAGCATTGAGGAGAAAATACTTGGAGATAGGAGATAAAATAAGTGGGAGAAAGTAACTTGGCATTACAAAAGGCAATGGGGAGGGTCTCCAGGCATCCCCAAAGGAGAGGAAAGAGTGGGGAGAATTTCTGCAATCATTGGAAGAAAGTATATCTCTGGGAACTATGGCCATTTATGTATAAGGGTAATTTAGAAGTTGGTGCCAGGTGCTGATAAGTGAATGAAAATAAATAAAACAAGGTCGGTGGTTTAGAGTGTTGTGAAAATGATGTTCTGTTATATGAGGTGGTTGCTGAAGTCCCCTCTGATAAGGTGTTATTTGGGCAGAGATTTACGAAAAGGAAGGAGCAAGCATTTCGATATCTAGGGGAGAGCATTTTAGGCAGAAGTATCAGCAAGTGAATTCTCTGAGGCAGTAGCATGCTTGGCTTATTTGAGGAGCATAAAAGACAGCTGGGCTGGAGCTGAAGGAGGGAGGAGGAAGTGGCAGTAGATAAGATCAGAGAGACATGAGGGGCCAGATCATGTAAGGCCTTGTAGGCCTTAGTACGGACTGAAATTATACTCTGAATGAGACTGGAAGTCTTTGAAGACTTTCAAGCAAAGGAATACATGAACTCACTTACATTTTAAAAGGATCAATCTTCCTGCTGTGAAAAGATAGACTAGCAGACAATGATAGAAACAGGGAGATGAGTTAGGAGACTATTACAGTAGTCCATGCTAGATAAGTTAGGAGGCTATTACACTAGTCCAGGCTAGATATGACAGTGATGCTGGCCCGGGAAGAAGTGATGAGAAATGCTTAGTCTCTGTATTTATTTAAAAAGTAGAACCAACAAGATCCACAGATAATTTGACATGGAGTGGGAGAGATGGAGATGTAAAAGATGACTCTAAGGTTTAGGGACCCATAAAGTAGAAAAGAGGAGTTACTGATTACTGAAATGGAACTGACTGAGGGAGGGGCAGGTTTCTGGAGAGGACTTCACGTGTTTAGTTTTGAATATGTTAGGACTGAGATGTCAGTTAGATCTCCAGGGCTGCTGGATATCTAAGTATGGGAAGAAAGGGACAAATTGGATGGGATTTATAAATGTGGGAGTCAACAGCATATAGATTGTATTCAGGAAGAGGGAAAATTAACATAAATCTCAGTAAGAGCCTAAATAGTCCATTCATTCCTTGTGCTCTGAGATTCAGGTTATGGATGAAAATACCTGGTGATTTCCTTCTCTGAAGGAAATCTTTCTCAGAAAGAGGTGAGGGTGACTTAAACCAGAATGATAGTCTTTGTTTCTCTTCATGAGCTTAGTTTCCTGTGTGGATTAGCAAAGTCATTCCATGACTTTGGGCTTGCTTTCAGCCTGCAGTACAGATGCCTCTGGGAATTGTTGTGAATCTCGGTTTATTAATATTTGCAAAAGTGCTTTCAGGGCCTTTGTTGAAAGACATTATAGAGAAGCAGAGGGTTATTATTAAGGATGACATTTGCTCATTGTGATTAAAAATGACAAAATGAAATTTCAAGTGCAGAAGTCAACACTGCAATTTAATGTACAAAGGTGTCTTTGTACATCAACATCCAGCCAAATAAGGTCCATCTGTATTACAAAGATTTTTCTAGTTGCTTTCAAATGAGGATTGGTTTTCAAGTGGGGATTCAATGTAAGCAGACATCATCAGAGGCCAAAAATATACTGTTTCAGCTAATTGCATCTGTTTGCACAATGTTTGTTTTTTTGTTTACCCCCTCCTTAATTTATCATGGACTGCAAATGGAGCCAGAGAACTGTGCATTGAGGCCGTGTCCACATGGTTTTATTTACCATTGCACACAGAATTTTATTGGGCTATAAAATAAATGGATTTCCTTTGAAGTAATTAGAACAGTCCCTTCTTAGGCCACTGGGCAAATTAACCCATACCCATGGGCCCTTCTGTGGAAGAAGCCTGCATTATGCAGGGAAGGAATGGGGTAGGAGCTCAAGGAGAATGGTGGGAAGTTGCTACCCATATTTCTGTTACTTTCTTTGAAAATGTATTTGTGACCCACAAGCTAAACCAGATGCAGGCTATATTTTAATAAAAAAACAGACTCAAGGCTAGACATGATGGCTCATGCCTGTAATCCTAGCAGTTTGGGAGGGTGAGGCAGGAGGATCCCTTGAGCCTGGGAGTTCGAGACCAGCCTGGGCAACATAGGGAGACTGTCTCTAAAAAACAAACAACAACAACAAAACAGACTCAAACACTTGGGCTTAGAAAGATACTTGGCTGACAATATGCATGAGGCAAAATTAAACATGGATGAGATTGGGGAGACAAACAGAAGACTTCCTAGAAAATTCATTTTGTTGAATTTTAATTCTCCTTCCCTTTCTTTAACCTGATAAGGCAAATTATCCAATAAGATATAATACACAGTTTGGCATAAATGCAAAATGCTAGAAAGCACTATGGCAGTGTTTCTGAACTTTCCACCACTCCTTTCAGCATCACCACCGAATAGCCAATTAACTTGATAAAGTTTTTTCACTGTATTGCTCTTGGCTGAAATCAGCTGTGAAACAGTGACTTTAGAGTGCAACCCTTCTTCCCTTAGTTTCACCTGGAGACCAATTCAGTACATATCAGGAGCACAGCAAGAGCTGGAGATAGAAACCGCCCTTCTTTACCTACACACATACGCATGAAGAGATGACTCCATGAGTCTTCTCAGTAACTTCTAAACCTCTCAGTCAGATCAAGAATTAGAAACAAAGAGTTTTCAGAGATCTGAGAAGGAGGTTGGAAAACAGGTTTCTTTGGAGACAGTGTATTGCTGAGTCTATTGTTCCCACCATCACTTGGGAAGAGCACAGTCCTGCCACTTTGGAATTATATATTTAGTGAGGGGGTCCTAAAAGAGTCAGTCGCTCAGAGTATGGGCATGTATCACCCCCAGTTGCCAAATTTATGCCTCAAAGGACAAAAACAGATCATGGACTGGGACCTGACTGTATCCTAGATCTCTAGAGGAGATTGTAGGATTTGGCAGACGTTCCAGGAGAGTACTGCTGTATTGGAATTGTCCTGACTTCCCTGAGTATGTTTGTGCTAAAGATGTTTAAGTATTGTTAAAGATTATGTAGACCATGGAATGTGGGGGATAACATAAAATGATTGTATTCAATTTCATTATACTAGGGTAGACTTAGAGGGTTAAGGAGACTTCAGCTTTAGTTGAATGACAGAAATAATCCACCAACAATTAGCTGGTGTTTATTCAGTATCTTACACATTCCAGATATGCTTTAATGGCAAAAACAACTTTTAGATGCAGTCTACCTACTGTCTCTTCTACTCCTGCAAAGGAGAAGCTCTGATATGGGTTGAAGACAAATAAACCCTCATTATACAACTAGGTTACACTCCTAGAGGGTAAAGTTATCAATCCGTGGGAGTGAAAATATTATAAACGGTAGTGATGTTGGGCAAATGTCCTCTTTAGTGTGCTCTCTCTGAATTTTTATTGTACTCTTGAATTTTAACTTTCTTCTCTTGTGCAAGACCTTGATGTACCTTCTGATTCTGAGTTGCTTCCGTTGCTTGGAAGGATTATAAAAATAGGAAACTCCCACTAAAAAGGGAGAAATGAAACCAGTAGCAAAGACTAGATTTTGAGATGAATGTGTGTCTTAGTCTGTTCTGTGCTGCTATAATAGAATACTACAGACTGGACAATTTGTAATGAACAGAAATTTATTTTTCACAGTTCTGGAGGCTGCGAAGTCCAAGGTCAAGAAGATAGCATTTGGCAATGGCCTTCTTTGTGTGTTATAACAGGATGGAAGACATCACATGGCAGAAGGGCAGAGAGAGAGAGAGAGAGAGAGACAGAGAGAGAATGAACCCACTCTCATTCATGAGGGTAGGAAGCTCTCATGACCTAAACACATCTTAAATGTTCCATCTCTTAATACTGTTACAGTGACAACTAAATTTCAACATGAGTTTTGAGGGGATAAAAGTTCAAACAATAGCAAGGTGAAAACTGTTTGGAATGTTTCTTTAGGGTCTAGCCCAACACTCTATGGTACAGATAAAGTAGGGAGGGAGAATGGAGTGGAGTGTCTAGGTTCTTTTTGATTATGGACACAGAAGGCATAATTTTCTCAGATTAAACATCATCCTGGGGATTCTTTCTTGCTTTTACATTTTAGGTGTAGAAAACTTGGGGACCTGTGGGGAAAGCAAAAGAGACAAACACATATTACTATTTTACAATATGCCTGACATGATCTTGGCTGCTTTTAATATGTTATCTTATTGGATCCTTATATCAAACAAGCCTATGAAATAGCTGCTAGTGGGCCAAGTGTGGTGACTCATGCCTGTAATCCCAGCAGTTTGGAAGGCTGAGGCAGGTGGATCACTTGAGGTCAGGAGTTCAAGATTAGCCTGGCAAACATAGTGAAACCCCATCTCTACTAAAAATACAAAAATTAGCTGGGCATGGTGGCACACACCTGTAATCACAGCTACTTGGGAATCTGAGGCAGGAAAAATCCTTGAACCCAGGAGGTGGAGGTTGCAGTGAGTCAAGATTGTGCCATTGCACTCCAGCCTGGGTGACAGAGCAAGACCCCATCTCAAAAAAAAAAAAGAAGAAAAAAAAGAAAAGAAATGTCTGCTACTGTATTCATAAAACCAGTGAGGAAAAAGAACCTTAGAGAAGTCGAATAAATAGTTAAAATCTCTCATCTGTAAATAGAATACGAGGGATTCAAAACCTGACATATTTTATCTGAAAGTCTTAAAGCCTAGGCCCTTTCCACAAGTGAATGAATGGATGAGCAAATAAATAAATGAATATTATAAAAATTATTTATTTATTTGATCATGTTTATTTTGTTCTACTTTGACACAGGAAAACATTAAAAAGCTACCATTGACTTTCTTCACAGAATTAGAAAAAACTACTTTAAATTTCATATGAAACCAAAAAAGAGTCTGCATAGCCAAGACAGTCCTAAGCAAAAAGAACAAAGCTGGGGGCATCATGCTACCTGACTTCAAAATATACTACAAGGCTACAGAAACCAAACAGCATGGTACTGGTAGCAAAACAGACACATAGACTGATGGAACAGAACAGAGTCCTGAGAAATAATGCCACACATCTACAACCATCTGATCTTTGACAAACCTGACAAAAACAAGCAATGGGGAAAGGATTCCCTATTTAATAAATGGTGCTGGGAAAACTGGGTAGCCATATGCAGAAAACTGAAACTGAACCTCTTCCTTACACCTTATATAAAAATTAACTCAAGATGGATTAAAGACTTAAACATAACACCTAAAACCATAAAAACCCTAGAAGAAAACCTAGGCAATACCATTCAGGACATAGGCACGGGCAAAGACTTCATGACTAAAACACCAAAAGCAATGGCAACAAAAGCCAAAATTGACAAATGGCATCTAATTAAACTAAAGAGCTTCTGCACAGCAAAAGAAACTATCATCAGAGTGAACAGGCCACCTACAGAATGGGGGAAAATTTTTTCAATCTATCCATCTGACAAAGGGCTAATAATATCCAGAATTTACAAGCAACTTAAACAAATTTACAAGAAAAAAAAAAAACTCCATCAAACAGTCGACGAAGGATATGAACAGACACTTCTCAAAAGAAGACATTTTTGTGGCCAAAAAACTCGTCATTACTGGTCATTAGAGAAATACAAATCAAAACCACAATAAGATACCATCTCACACCAGTTAGAATGGCGATCATTAAAAAGCCAGGAAACAACAGATGCTGGAGAGGATGTGGAGAAATAGGAACCCTTTACACTGTTGGTGGGAGTGTAAATTAGTTCAACCATTGTGGAAGACAGTGTGGCAGTTCCTCAAGGATCTAGAACCAGAAATACCATTTGACTCAGCAATCCCGTTACTGGGTATATACCCAAAGGATTGTAAATCATTCTACTATGATAAAGACACATGCACACGTATGTTTCTTGCAGCACTATTCACAATATCGAAGACTTGGAACCAACCCAAATGCCCATCAATGATAGACTGGATTAAGAAAATGTAGCACATATACACCATGGAATACTATGCAGCCATAAAAAAGGATGAGTTCATGTCCATTGCAGGGACATAGATGAAGCTGGAAACCATCATTCTCAGCAAACTAACACAGTAACAGAAAAACAAACACTGCATGTTGTCACTTATAAGTGGGAGTTGAACAATGAGAACACATGGACACAGGGAGGGGAACATCACACACTTGGGTCTGTCGGTGGGTGGAGGACTAGTGGAGGGATAGCATTAGGAGAAATACCTAATGTAGATGACAGGTTGATGGGTGCAGCAAACCACCATGGCATGTGTATACCTATGTAACAAACCTACATGTTCTGCCCATGTATCCCAGAACTTAAATTTAAAAAAAAAAAAAAGCCAGAATAATGGAGATACCATTAGGGACGTCAGAAGGAGAGCAAGTTTGATTTCAGATACACTGAGTTTTTAATGTCAAAAGAGATTTAAACTAGGCTAGGCGTGGTGGCTTATGCCTGTAATCCCAGCACTTTGGGAGGCCAAGGCAGGCGGATCACGAGGTCAGGAGTTCCAGACCAGCCTGGCCACCATGGTGAAACCCCATCTCTACTAAAAATACAAAAATTTGCCGAGTGTGGTGGCAGGCTCCTGTAATCCCAGCTACTTGGGAGGCTGAGACAGGAGAATTGCTTGAACCCGGGAGGCGGAGGTTGCAGTGAGCTGAGATCGTGCTACTGCCCTCCAGCCTGGGTGACGGAGCATGACTCCATCTCGGGGAAAAAAAAAAAAAGAGAGAGAGATTTAAACTATACAATCAGAAATAAGGTCCTAGCATTTAGAAGTCAGTGCAGCAAGATATAAATTTGGTCATTATCTGTATGTATTATATTTGAACACACTGAAGTGAATGAGTGTCAAATGAATTAGAGTGTCAAAAAAGAGGATCTAAGTAGATTTAAATTTTTAGATGGTAGACATTTTATAAATGTCTACAATTGGTAGATTCATTTTGATCTCATAGCATTAAATACCATTTATAAAAATTCCAAAAGAAGTCTTTGAGATTTTGAATATCTCCTTTATAAAAAATTAAGTTACAGTAAAAAAAAAATGATACGATGATTGAAACAACAAAAATCTAAAGTGTTTTTGAAACCCATTATTAGTAACACTATTTAATGTGAACTGAACACTGAACTTATTTAAACAGAGTATTTGAAAGCATTAGCAATCTCAATATGTGGCCCTTCCTCAGTTCCTATTTCAGTAGAGTCAAAATTTCTTCCTTACTAATTATTTGGTCTATTTTATCCTCTGAAATCTGGGCAAGTGGCACCTCCAGGTTGTTACAAGCAAATTAGATACACAAATAGTAATGAATAATTTTCCATGTCTTATTTTCTGGGCTGTCAATCTTGCCTGAGATTTTATAGGTGGATTCATTTCAATTAAATACAATTCCTTTTAGGGCTTTTATAAGAGAAAGAATAATGTTGCTCTCCTATCAATTAGTCCTGAACTCAGTTTTGTGTAAGACGTTTTGAATGGTTAAATGCTGTCGCGTTTGGCATTTGATAGAAAAATAACATGATACCTCTGTATTGTTTTTTAATCAGGCCATAACATTCACCAAGCCCTAGGGATATTAGAATAAAACTATTAGAGAAGTGTCAATCACAACATTCTTTCCTTCTTTCCCAGAGGTAGTACCTTATTTATTAGGTACTACCTCTGCACAGGGCTTTCTGATGGGTACAGAAGATGAAGTATAGGAGAAGGAATTCCAATGATAATGTGAAGAGCCTTTTCCTTAAGAAACCTACAGATTGGTAAATGAGATAAATGGGTATGAGAAGAGCTGACGTGTCATATTTTTTTCTGTGCGGCAGAGTAGAAAGAAACCTGGAAGTGTTTAAAAGCAAGAAAGATTATTTCCAGCAGGGAGATTGAGAGAGACTTTGAATAGGAGGTTATAAAAAGATTGCAAAGTAAAAGAACTAGAATTAGGTCATTTTTTTGAGTAAAGAAAAATACACTTGAAGACTCTGTAAAGTAAATCCATTAGTGGAAGCAGAATTCTGTTATTTGTATTTGTTTTGGTCATTGTAGAAGCACCAGAGATTGCTAAACAAAGGACCTGAAGAATGCCCAAATATGCATTTCCAGTTTTCATTTGGTGACTTACAGATGATTTGGGGGAAATTTATTTATTTATGGGTTAGAAGGGCTCCTTGTACAAAATAGCAGAGTAGTTTATTCATTATTATTTAGTTTATTCATTCTTTCAGTCATATGTTTTCTAAAACATATTAATCAATCATCTATGATGTAGAAGGCACTGAGCTAGATACTAGGGATACGGTGGGCAGAGTGACTGGACCTAGTTCCTGCCCTCATAACATATACTATGCAGATCTTTGTTACTCCAAGTGTGTCTGGTTGACCGGAAACATCAGCATCACCTGTGAACTTTTGAAAAAATGCACAGCCTCTGCCTCAGCCTTATGGAATCAGAATCTGCATTTTAACTAGATCCTCAGTTACATTTTATCCATATTAAAAACTGAAAAGAAGTTGGATCTGTAGCCCTAAACAGAGCCAAGCAAGTAGTCTGCAAGCTCAAGTGTCTTGGTCAAACACTGAAGAGAACAGGGAAAGGATCTATCTGCAAGGCTTTTCTTTACTGAGAAAGAGTTATAGGTTTCAAAATAAACTCCACTTAAAATGACTATATGAAGGGGAGAGCTAAATCCAAAATATAGCAAATTTGAACACTATAGAGTAACAAAACTGATGAGTTCAGATCTCTTACTCTAAATGGAACTAGAGAGGAATCTTAGAGTGATCTCCAGCAGCCTAATAATTTGTTTCTGCAGTTAAATATGATCGGCTGTTCTCTTTCCTTGCCTAGAACCTGCCCTTTGTCAGTCTCACCTTGGGCAAATATTATCTATCCTTCAGTAACCAGCATGAATAACACCTTCTCCTTGGAGTCTTTCTCAATATTCTAGTTAGAGCCAAACTTTTCTGCCTTTGAATTACCCCAGCAATTTACGTGCACCTCTCTATGATATTGACGTGTTCTATCTCAATGTGCACATGTGCAAGTCTGTGACTTATTTCCCTCTCCATAATGCCTTTAAGAATAACAGGATGATGCCATATCTCTAATATACATAGCACCTGACATGTTATTATGTACACAGTAGGTTAATTATGCTTGTTGGATGAACTGAGACATGTAAATCACAACTACATTTTTATACATATTTAAGTAGAGATTCACTCACATTAACAATGCTTAGTGATAGGCCTTGAGAAGTATAAAATAATATTATTCAACTAAAAGTTCCCTTATTATGGTTAAGAATTATATCCAGAGTTATACCGTGTGCAGTAGAATTACAAATGAAATCTACAAGGTGTTTTGCATCTAGTTGAAGAGGCAAGGCATTTTACCCCAAAGAATATTTAATGGCAACAGAATGAAGAATATAATACAGTTACTAACTGAGCTTAATTAAATGCCAAAATGCAAAATAAGGACTATGAAGATTTGGAGGGTAGGCAGGGATAAATCAGTGTTGGTGAAAGTTTCCCAAGAAGTGGGTAGAATAGGTGAGGCTCGAGTTGGGATTTTAAGAATAGATAGTATTGAGTTGAGGAAGATAAGTGTGTAAAATCTTTATACACAGATATCATAAGTGAGAGAAGAGTAAGAAAAACAGCTTCTCTCAAAAGGAGACTTGATGTTATAAGTCTTGAAGGGAAGACACTTACGTCAGGCTGAGTTTTCCAAAGATGGCCACAATAATATCTCTTTTCCACATGCTCATCTGAACTGTGATCTTGTCAATTATCAGTCAAAAGGAGGGTCTATGTCTCCTCCCCTTGAATCTAAACAGGTTTGTTATTGATGTAATCAATAGAGTAGAGTGGAAATCATGCTAGGTGACTTCCAAGGCTAGGTCCTAAGAGGCCAGGCAGTGTCTGCCTGATCTCTTGGAATGTTCACTCTCTGATGCTTTCTTTTTGGGATAATCCCTCTTGGAACCCAACTGCTGTGCTGTGATAACCCCAAGGCATATGAAAGGTTCATCTGTATGTGTTCTTGTCACTAGCCCAGCTGAGCCCAGTCTTCAAGTCATCCAAATCCAGATAAGAGGCATATGTGTAAAAAGCCTCCATGTTATCCCAACCCCCAACAAATATTGAGTCACTGTTAGTCCTTTTAGTCTCCCCAGCTAAAGTTCCTGACATTATGGAACACAAATAAGCCATCCCCACTGAGTCCTGCTCAAATTTCTGATTCATGGAATCTATGAACATAGTAAAATAATTGTTTTATACATGTCACAAATTTTTTAAAATGCAGAATTAAATAATTGAAACAGGCAGGACACAGTGGCTCATGTCTGTAATACCAAAACTTAATGGGAGGCCGAGTCAGGTGAATCACTTAAGGTCAAGAGTTTGAGACCAGCCTGGCCAACATGGTGAAACCCCATCTCTACTAAAAATACAAAAAATTAGCCAGGTGTGGTGGCACATGCCTATAGTCCTAGCTACTTGGGAGGCAGAGGTAGGAGGATTGCTTGAACCCAGGAAGCAGAGGTTGCAGTGAGCCAAGATCACACCACTGCACTCCAGCCTGGGTGACAGACAGAGACTCCATCCCACCCCCTCAAAAAAAATAATAATTGAAACAACTCTGATTTTCCATCTTTTGAGGGACAGTATAGCATGATGGAAAGAGCACATATTTTGGAATTAGAGTATCCTGGGTTTGAATTTCAACTCGCTTATTTGCTTAGCTCTGGATATTAAGTAAATTAAACAGTTTGAGAATCAGCATTCTCATCTCTAGAATGGGGATGGCCATACTACAGAGTCATTGGCAAAATTAAATGAGATAAAATGTATGAGAGTCCACATACAAAATAGATGCCCAGTGTGTTACAGGTATTATTACTAGTATTAAAATCTAAAGTGGTCTTGCCACAGGGATCACTACCATTTATATAAGCCGTGAGGATAAGGGAAGAGAATGCATGTGGACAATGGTTCTATGTGTGTAAATGAAGGCCTTTTCCCTTGTAAGAGTTTACTCAAGAGCTCCTAAATTATACAAATAACAACATTAATAATTATGAAACTTAAATTATGTTTTATAGTTTATGCAGGGCTTTAGCACAGTGGTCCCTTATCATTTTGGCACCAGGGACCAGTTTCATGGAAGACAATTTCTCTACTGGGTTGAGCAGGGGAGGGTAAGGTTTTGGGATTAAACTGTTCCACCTCAGATTCCACCTCAGATTATCAGACATTAGTTATATTCTCATAAAGAACACAACCTAGATCCCTCGCGTGTGCAGTTCACAATACGGTTCATTCTCCTATGAGAATCTAAAGATGCTGCTGATCAAGAGTTGGAACTCAGGCAGTAATGCTCACTGGCCCACTGCTCACCTCCTGCTGTGCTGCCCAGTTTCCAACAAACCACTGGTATCAGTCTGTGGCCAAGGGGTTGGAGCCCCTTGCTTGGCAAATGTACTCTATTTGTGTGTTGGCACAGTTTTATGAGGAAGATAATCCAATTACACCATTTTGTAGATTTTTATAAGTAGCAGCTGTGGTGAGTAGTTCAGCGTTGGGCCATGATGCGAGTTCCTGAATTCAAATTCCAGTTTCCCCTCTCATTAGCCATGTGATATTGAGAAGGGTAATTAAATTTTCTTGCTCCTCAATTTTATCACCTCTGAAGTGGCAGTATTGTACTATTTTTAGAACTGTCTTGAAAATTAAACACAATCATACATGTAAAGCACTTAGAACAGTGCTGTGCATAGAGTTGGGTGTTCAATAACATGTTATTGTTACAGATTAGGCTCAAGAGGTTACATTCTCTAGGGCTGCACAGGTATAAATATCATCAAACCTAGGCATTTTGCTCTAAGTCTTATACTATGATTGATTCATATTTTCCTTTTAATTTTTGTTTAGTTGAACGCTGATCAATGTGCCTCTTGGGATAATGGCCACTATTTTAAAACACTTCTTTTCTTTACTCTCTGAATGCTCTTATGGAAGCTATTTGTGCAAATTCAGATACTACACTACTTAGGAATTTTACCCAAGGATGATATAGGCCAGTAGCTCTTGTAGTTTATGTGTTGTCCTTAGCAGGAATGCTTTCCTTAGAAAGACTGCCTTGGACACAAATTCTTGACTGTTAAAATTCCCTTTGTGGGTGCTTCATCTTGATAAACCAAAGACCTTGTTTCTTCCTAGGTATTGGGAGCATCGTCCCCTGTCCTGTTACAGTTAGATCTTGAAGATGCTTTTTAGTTCATCTAGGTAAAATGTTGTTCCTTGAAATGAGCTTCTTAATTCTTAATGCTCTTTGTTTAGATTTTCATCCATCTCTGCAGCCTTTCCAGACAGTGGTTCATCTCCTAACAATGGCCTCCCTAATGCATGAGACATAGTAGTAAAACCTCATTGAACCTCATTATCATCTCTTTTGCATGCTCCTCTATGAACATGCAAATAACTTTTAATCATCCCTATTTTTTTGTATTGTATAAAATATATATGGATTCTCTATTCTGCACTTTCTTATTTGTGGGATGTCGTATTATCTGTCAGTGGAAATGGAATGCAAATACATTGCTGAAGGTGACTTATCTCAGACCTTGTTTTCTTCCACAGGGGGAGAAAAATGTCAGTCTTTAATGAACTCGGAGCTAAAGTAGATTAGCCATTTTCTTCAGGTAAGATGGATGATGCTATCAACATTATTAAGTCACTAGGTCTGAATTTCTCTGTATCTAAATCCAATGTAATAAGTGCTATTAACATACTTGCCAATCTATCTCACTGACATATTTTAGTATTTTGGCTAAAAACTGAAATAAGACTAGTCCTGATTAAACAATTTGCTTCATTCAGTTTACTTCTTACCTATTATCATTTGGCAATAGGCACTATTTCTCAATGAGCTCAAAATACACTACATGACAGACAATTTGTCCTACTTCTTAAAAACAGTTGATATATCAGCAGATTAATGAGAAATCCCTTTTATGTAACTTCACTTTAAGAAGTTTAGTAAGGATTTTTGTTTTAGTTTTTATGTGTATATAAAATATCCCTTCAGTATTTTTGCAACCCTCTCTAAGAAAAGAGCAGCTCATGGTAGAAAAGAATGTTTTGGGCTATGATGGCAGAAATGGATGGATGACCATGCCTTTCTGGAATAGATTGAGAGAATATTCCTTGCAACCATTGGACCTATTACTGCAAATAGCTGAGTAAAAGGAACAAATCAGTACATTTAATCTATGCAAAATGGGTGTCAGTGGAAAGCGAGTTAAGGTAAAGTTTTCAAAAACTATAATAATATCTTCTGCTATAGGCTGTTTCCTTTACTTACAACAGCATTCTTCTGCCAATGACCCAAGCTGCCCATTTCACTTACTTTCTTTATGAAAAGAATATTCAAGTGAAAATTCAAAGAAAAAGCTTTTAGAGTTTTGCTGGCATTTGCAGTATTTTATCCCTTTGCTTATGGAGATATTTTAGTAAAAGTATAACATTTTCCATTAAATTGTAGGTGGACTTACTACTTCCTAAGGCGAAATTTGTTCCTGGGTGACTCTGTGTAACTTCTCAGCGAAGTTTTGCCTTCAGATTTTTCTTTTTTGGTTTGAATCCAGTTTAGTAAATGGTGAGAGCCACTTGTGCTATTAGATACTTACTGATTCTTATTTGCTGACATAGTGAGTTAGGAATGACCACTGAGAAATTGAAATTAGAATTTGACTCTTCTGACTTCTAATAGGAGGTAGAAGTTGAATATTTGCAACATAATGTCATTTCATTCACTAAAGAAATGTGCTTATGTTAATATATGTAGTGCAGAATTCTCTTATTATTAGAAATAGGCTGGGTGGAGAATTAGGAGCAAAAATGGAAATGTAGAAAACTGTTCACTGACTCATTCCTAAATTTACTTGGAAGGAGAAAAAAAATTAATGGAAATGACTGTTCTTTTATGGTGTTTCTATTCCTTAAAGAAATGATGAGCTGAGCAAAGAAAGAAAAGGTGCTTGCCTATATTTTATCTCTTATTTACATATAAATATGGTTCTGATTAAAATACGTTTTGATGGCACTGACTGGGTAGAATTTATCTGTGAAAAAAAAACCTGCAAAGGATAATGTTTGATTGTTTGGTATTATCAATGCTACAACTCCAATTCTTTATAGAGTTTAGTCCTGTGCAGATTCTGTAGAATTATTAATGCCTTATGTGGCTCACATTTTTACAGGGGAGCTTAATCTGAAGTTTGACATGCTCTTTTCATCTGTTTTTTGTTTTGTTTTGTGTTTGCATGACTATTTCTTCTAATATTTTCTATTTTCTCTTTTCTAACGATTTTAATCCATGGAGGTCAAAAAGCTTTATTGATACTTTCTGCTATGCTTTAGGTAAATTTAGGGTGCAGTTTCTTTGGTGGGAGAGAGCCATGGGAAAATTATTTCTTGCCACCTATTGGAGAATGGGAAACTTGAAAGGACAATTACATCATTGTAAATATGACCAGCTGGTCTAATGGCCAAGTGGTGCTTGTTCAAAGTGGCCAACCTTTGTGCCATACTCTTGTTGCTTATCTCAACAGTGAAGGGGATTCGAGATGTTAGGTATTTCTGCTGTGGAAGTCATTAAGCTCAATGGATTGGGTGTAGTAAGTATGTAATCTGGAGCCTTGCTTTTCAAAATGTGGTCCATGGACTAGTAGCAGTGACATCACCTGGGAACAGGTTGGGCATGCAGAATCCCCAATTCCACCCAGGCACTACTGAATCAGAATGTGCATTTCAATAATATCTCAGGTGATTTACATATGTGCATTAAACTTTGAGAAGTACTGGTCAAGAAATCCTTCTTGGCCTGGCGCAGTGGCTCATGCCTGTAATCCCAGCACTTTGGGAGGCAGAGGCCAGCAGATCATGAGGTCAGGAGATCGAGACCATCCTGGCTAACAGGTGAAACCCACTCTCTACTAAAAATACAAAAGGTAGTCGGGCATGGTGGCATGCACCTGTAGTCCCAGCTACTTGGGAGGCTGAGGCAGGAGAATTGCGTAAACCTGGAAAGGCGGAGGTTCCAGTGAGCTGAGATCATGCCATTGCTCTCCAGCCTGGGTGACAGCGAGACTCAGTCTCAAATGAAAAAAAGAAAAAAAGAGAAAAAAAAGAAATACTTTACTCCCTTAATAAATTCTCCAATCATAATAGTTGTAATAACAGCACTAATAATATTTATGTACCAGAAGTCATATCATTTAATCTTCAAACTGTACCTGAGGGGCATTTTTCCTATCATCCGCATTTGATAGTTGGCGCTCAGAGAGGTCACGCAGGAAGGCATTTATTCGTGAGGTTACTAAGACAGGGTCTTCTTCACATTGGCTTTTGTTCTCTTTTTAAAATTTTTAATTTTGGGGGGTATATAGGAGGTATATATATTTATGGCATAAATGAGATATTTTGATATGGGCATGCAATGGGTAATATTCATATCAGGATAAATGGGGTATCCATCACCTTAAGCATATATTTTTTGTGTTACAAACAACCCAATTATACTCTTTCAGTTATTCTAAAATGTACAATTAAATTATTATTGACAAGAGTCACCCTGTCATGCTATCAAACACTAGCTCTTATTAATTCTTTGTGACTATTTTTTGTACCCTTTAACTATCCCCACACCCCCCTACCCCTTCCCTTCTCAGCCTCTGATAATTATCCTTCTACTCTATCTCCATGAGATCAATTGTTTTAATTTTTAGCTCCCCTAAATAAGTGAGAATATGCAAAGTTTGTCTTTCTGTACCTGGCTTATTTCACTTAACATAATAATCTCCAGTTTCATCCACGTTATTGAAAATGACGGGATCTCATTCTTTTCTATGGCTGAATAGTACTTCATTGTGCATATGTACCACATTTTCTTTATCCATTCATCTGTTGATGGACAATTAGGTTGCTTTCAAGTCTTGGGTATTATAAATAGTGCTGCAGTAAATGTGGAAATACAGATATCTCTTCCATATACTGATTTCCTTTCTTGTGTATATCTACTTAGCAGTGAGATTGCTGGATAATATGGGAGCTCTATTTTTAGTTTTTTTCAGAAAACTTCAAATTGTTCTCCATAGTGGTTATACTAATTTACATTACCATCAACAGTGTACAAGAGTTTACTTTTCTCTGCATCCTTACTAGCATTTGTTATTGCCTGTCTTTTGGACATAACTGGGGTGAGATGATACCTCATTGTAGTTTTGATTTGCATATTTCTCATGATCAATAATGTTGAGCACCTATCCATATGCTTGTTTGCAATTTGTATGTCTTCTTTTGAGAAATGTCTATTCAGCCTTTTTGCCTATTTTTAAATCAGATTATTATATTTATTTCCTACAGAGTTATTTGAGCCCTTTGTATAGTCTGGTTATTAATCCTTTGTCAGATGAGTCATTTGCAAATATTTTTTCCCATGTTGTGGGTTGTCTCTTCACTTTATCAATTGTGTCATTCGCTGCACAGAAGCTTTTTGCTCTGATGTGACTGCATTTGTTCATTTTTGCTTTGGTTGACTGTGCTTGTGCAGTATTGTTAAAGAAATCTGCCCAGACCAGCATCCTAGAGAGTTTCTCCAAAGTTTTTTTTTTTTTTTTTTTTGAAGTAGTTTTATAGTTTGAGGACTTAGGTATAAGCCTTTAATCAATTTTGATTTGATTTTTGTATATGGCAAGTGATAGGATTCCAGTTTAATCTTCTGCATATTTATATCCAGTTTTCCCAGCACTATGTATTGAAGAGTCTTTCTTTTCCCCAATGTATGTTTTTGGCACATTTGTCAAAAATGAGTTCACTGTAGATGTGTGGATTTGTTTCTGGGTTCTCTATTCTGTTCATTGGTCTATGTGCCTGTTTTTATGCCAGTAATATGCTGTTTGGTTACAATAGCTCTGTAGTGTAATTTGAAGTCAGGTAATGTGATGCCTTTAGTTTTGTTGTTTTTGCTTGGGATAGCTTTGGATATTCTGGGTCTTTCATGCTTCCATATAAATTGCAGGATTACTTTTCCTATTTTGGGAAAGAGTGTTATTCGTATTTTAATATAGATTGTATCGAATCCATAGACTGCTGTGGGTAGTATGGACATTTTAACAGTATTTATTCTACCAATCCATGTACATGGAATATCTTTCAATTTTCTGTGTTCTCTTTCTTGCATCAATGTTTTATAGCTTTCACTGTAGAGATCTTTTACTTCTTTGGTTATTTCCTAGGTATTTAATTTTATTTATAGCTATTGCAAAATAGGATTACTTTATTTCATTTTTAGATTGTTCACTGTTGGCATACAGAAATGCTACTTATTTTTGTATGTTGATTTTGTATCCTGCAACTTTACTGAATTTATCAGCCCTAATTTTTTTTGACGGAGTCTAGGCTTTTCCAGATAAAGGACCATATCATCTGCAAACAAGGATAAATTGACTTCTTCCTTTCCAATTTGGAAGCACTTTATTTTTTCTCTTTTCTGATTGCTCTAGCTAGGACTTCCAGTACTACATTGAATAACAGTGGTGGCAGTGGGCATCCTTATTGTGTTCCGAATCTTAAAGGCTTTGAGCTTTTCCCTATTCAGTATGACACTAGTTATAGGTCTGTTTTATATGACTTTTATTATGTCAAGGTATGTTCCTTCTATACCCAGTTGTTTGAGAGTTTTTGTCATGATGGGATGTTTAATTTTATCAAATGCTTTTTTAGTATCAATTGAAATGATCTTATGATTATTGTCCTCCCTTCTGTTGATATAGTGTATTACATTGATTGATGTGTGTGTGTTAAAACATTCTGGCGTCCCTAGGATAAATCCCACTTGGTCATGATAAATGATCTTTTTAATATGTTTTTGAATTTGGTTTGCTAGTATTTTGTTGAGGATTTTTCTGTAAATATTTATCAGAGATATTGGCCTGCAGTTTTCTTTTTTTGATGTGTCTTTGTCTGTTTTTGATATTACGGTAATACTGGCCTTATAGAGTGAGTTTGGAAGTATTCTCTCCTCCTCTATTTTTCAGAATAATTTGAGTAGGGTTAGTATTAGTTATTTTTTAAATGTTTGGTAGAATTCAGAGTGAAGCCATTTGTTCCAAGGCTTTTTTTTTGCTGGGATACTTTTTATTATGGCTTTGATCTTGTTACTTGTTATTGGCCTGTTCAGATTTTGGAATTCTTCGTGGTAAATGTTGATAGGTTTTTAGTATCTAGGAATTTATCTGTTTCTTCTAAATTTTCTAATTTGTTGTCATGTAGTTGCTCATAGTAGCCACTAATGATTATTTAAATTTCTGCTGTATCAGTTGTAATGTCTCCTTTTTCATCTCTGTTTTTATCTATTTGGGTCATCTTTTTTTTGTGGTTAGTCTGGGTAAAGGTTTTCCAATTTTGTTTACCTTTAAGAAAATAACTTTTTAAAATTTATTTTTGTATTGTTTATTTCAAATTCATGTATTCATTTATCTCTGCTCTGATCTTTATTATTTATTCTACTAATTTTGGGTTCAGTTTGCTTTCAGTCTTCTACTTCTTTAAGATGCATTATTAGGTATTTATTTGAAGATTTCTTCTTCTTCTTTCATATTTTATTTTATTTATTTTATTTCTTGAGGCACAATCTCTCTGTCACCCAGGTTGGAATGCTGTGGCATGATCTTGACTCACTGCAGCCTCAACCTCCTGGGCTCTAGAAGTTGTGCCAGCTCAGCCTCCCGAGCAGCTGGGACTACAGGTGCATGCCACCGCAGCTAGCTATTTTTGTGTGTTTTAATTTTTTTGTTGATTTGGAGTTTTGTTATTTTTTGTTGTTGTTGTTTGATATAGGTGCTTATGGCTATAAAGTTCCCTCTCAGTACTGCTTACCCTGTGTCCCATAGTTTTTGTGGTATGTTGTGTTTCCATTATAATTTGTCTCAACACATTTTTCAATTTTTTTCTCAATTTCTTTATTAACTCACTGGCCATTTAGGTGCATATTGTTTAGTTTTCATGTGTTTGTATAGTTTTTAAAATTCCTTTTGTTGATTTCTAGTTTTATTCCACTGTGGTCAGAGAAGACGCTTGATATTATTTAAATTTTTTGAATGTTTTAAGACTTGCTTTGTGACTTAACATATGGTCTACCCTCGAGAATAATCCATTTGCTGAGGAGAAGAATGTGTATTTTGTAGCCACTTGATGAAATGTTCTGTAAATATCTATTAAATGCAGTTGTTCTATAGTGTAGGTTAAGTATGATGTTTCTTTGCTGATTTTTATGTCTGGAATATCTGTCCAATGCTGAAAGTGGGATGTTGAAGTTTCCAGCTATTATTGTATTGGGGTCAATCTCTCTCTTTAGCTCTAATAATATTTGCTTTATATTTATGGCTGATCCAGTGTTTGGTGCATAAATATATATATATAATTGTTGTATCCTCTTGCTGAATTGACCTCTTTATCATTATACAGTTATAATTCTTTGTCTCTTCTTATAGATTTTGTCTTGTAATGTATTTTGTCTATTATAAGTATAGCTACTCCTGCTCTTTTTTCATTTCCACTGGAATGAAATTACCTTTTTTCTTCCCTTTATTTTTACTCTATGTGTGTCTTTATAGATGAAGTGTGTTTCTTGGAGGCAACAGATCAATGTATCTTGTTTTTTAATTCATTCTGTCACTCTATGTCTTTAGATTGGAGGGTTTAATTCATTTACATTCAATGTTATTATTGAAAAGTAAGGACTTACTCTTGCCATTTTATTCTTTGTTTTCTGGTGTTTCTTCCTTCTTTCCTTGTTTCATATTTTTCTTTTAGCGAAGATGAGTTTCTGTGGTGGTATGATTAGTGATTTAATTTCTTGGTTTTTACTTTTTGTGTATTTGTTGTATGTTTTTGATTTGAAGTTACCATGAGACTTACAAATACTATCTTATAACCTATTATTTTTAACTAATGACAACATAACACTGATTGCATAAATAAACAAACAAGAAAAAAGAAAACTAATAAAAACTCTACAGTTTAACTTTTTCTCCCCCCACTTTTGACCTTTTTGTTGTTTCTATTTATATCTTGTACTGTGTCTTGTAAAGTTGTTGTAGTTATTATTTTTGATTGGCTTATCATTTAGTCTTTCTATGTAAGATAAGAGTAGCTTACATACCACAATTACAGTGTTATAGTATTTAATGTATTTCTGTGTATTTACTATTACCAGTGAGTTTTGTATCTCCAGATTTTTTATTGTTGCTCATTAATGTTCTTTACTTTCTGATTAAAGAACTCCTTTTAGCATTTCTTTTATGATAAGTCTGGTGTTGATGAACTCCCTCAACTTTTTTTGTCTGGAAAAGTCTTTATTTCTCCTTTATGCTTGAAGAATATTTTAGCTGTAGCTAAAGTCAGCCAGGCTTGTGTTCTTCCCTTCAGGATGGTGAGTTTCCCTAGGCCCCCAAAGGGGTCCAGAGATGCCATTTTTTACTCCAGGAATTGGAGTAAATAAACCCTAGAAATTTACCTGGTGCTCTATTCTACTACAGCTAAGTTGGCACTGAAACTGCAAGACAAAGTCTTTCCCACTCTTCCTTCACTTTTCCACAGGAACAAGAGCCTCTTCCCTTGGCCACCACCACCATAGACCCACAGTGGGTGTTGTCGGTCTACTGCCAATGTTTACTTAGGGACCAAGCACTATTCAGTCAGTTTGTAATGAATGCCGCCAGGCCTGAGACTCACCCTTAAGGTCAGTGGGCTCCACTTTGGCCCAGGGCTGGTCCAGAAATGCCAACTAAGAGTCAAGGCCTGGAATCAGGGATCCTAAGAGCCCTCTTCGTTCTCTACCCCACTGTGGCCAAGATGGTACCTAAGGTGCACGACAAAGTCCCCTTTACTTTTCCCTCTGCTTTTCTTAAGCAGAAATAGTCTCAGCCTAGCCACTGCAGCTAGGAACATGCTGGGTGTCGCCTGAAGCCAGCCCATTTCAGAGTCTCACCCAAGGCCCATGGTGTGCTACCTGGGTATCAGTGGTGGTTTTTCGGGGCCCAAGGGCTCTTTAGTTAGCAGGTGATGAATCTTGCTAGAACAGGTTCCTTCCTTTCAAGGAAGAGGGTTTCCTTCTGGCCCACGATGTGTCTAGAAATGTCATCTGGGATATAGGGTTTGGAAGAGGGAGTTCACAACTCTGCCCCATGCCTTTCCCTACTATGGCTGAGCTGGCATCCAAAATGCCAAATAAAGTCTTCTGTATGCTTCCCTCTCCTCTCCTCAAGAGGAAGGAATGAATCATTTTTGTTGATGAGAGTTGTGCTGCCTGGTGCTGGGGGAGGGGTGGCACAAGCACTTTTTTAGCTGCCCTGGTTGGTGTCTCACTAGGTACATGCCTGCCATGTCTAGCCTAGTCTAGCACTGGAATTTGCCTAGAAATGGCAGTCCTTGTAGCCAAGACAGCTTTTCAGGTTTATTTAGCAACCCAGAGCAGTTTAGCCCATGGTTTTGTGGCTTGGAACTCAAGTTCCAACCACTGAAATGGGTGATTCTCCTCTGCCTGTGGGTGGTCAAAATCCTCCCTCCATGGGTAGGCACCAGCTGAGTTCTGCTCAGCTTTGCTTTCCACTGGGACAGGGCAGCACCAAATTCAATACAGGGTCCCACAATCTCTGCACTCTCCCTTCCCCAACTACACAGATTCTTCATGCCATGTGACCTCTACTGGGGGAATGGAGGAGGGATGGCATTGGTGATTCAAGACTGTCTTTCCTACACTCTTCAGTGCCTCTTTCAGGGATATGAAGTTAAAGCCAGGTACTGTAATTACTCATCTGATTTTTGGTTCTTATAAATGTGTTTGTGTGTGTGTGTGTAGATAGTTGTTAAATTTGGTGTTCCTGCAAGGGTGGGCGATTGGTGAAGACTTCTATTCTGCGTCCTGTTTTGCCTATGATCCACACTGCTTTTTGACTGTGGATCTTCAGATGATCAATTTCTCAATAGATTCATGCAAATTAGACTTTTTAGAGACTGACTTAAAAGCAACAATACCAGCATATCTCTTTTTAAAGAAAAAAGTAATGGCCACATGGACCAGATCACTGGTTGTGGGCACATTGGCAGTCTCTGTTGCACACCCTGAGAGGATACCAGGGTAAAACCAGGAGGCTTTTCTTTAGCCTGGCGAGAAGCTGGCTGGCGATAGAGGAAGTTAGTTGATAGTTTTAATATGTAATGCTACTAACTAATGATAACTTGATGTAGCTATCTCTGCTCTAGGGCCATATATATGCAAAGGACACTGGCAACTTGACCTTGATTAATGGTATTTTTTCCCCTCATCAAGCTTGGAGATTCAAGGTTCAATCCTACTTCTATGAAAATTTTGTTTTCATTTACAGAATATCATTTTGTTGTAATGTTAATGCCACGAGTTTGCCAACAGTCAAAATCTTGTTCTTGCATTTTACTAAAGCCTATTACTAATCTCAAGCCATTCTGAGCTGACTTTCCTAATTTCTCTACTAAGGTATACCTTAATGTTTTGGAGAATTTTACTTCTCTCAATCCATGTTTTCAGATAAGAGAAGGTTTACAACCATCATTTCCTTGTTTGGAAATTTTAAATAGCTTTGGTATTGACCCTTTTAACATGGCATTGAATGTGATATGAACAGATATGTATGCTATTATGTATGTTAGCCAATACTATATACTTATAGTTGACTATAAACACAAAGGCAATAGCTGTTACTTATCAAGCCTGTATCTTCTGTTGGGAACTGCCATTTATTATGTAACTACAACTCTAACAGGAGATATTTCATTCATTTCTCGTGACATTTTTGTAAGGTAGATATTAACATCCCCATTTTACAGAGAAGCAAACTGAGTTAGATTGAGTTTAAATAACTTACTCTAGGTCATATAGATGGTAAGTGATGGATATAGATTTTGATATCTGTGACAAAAATCTCATATTCTTTCCAATTCCTTACCTTACCTTCCGTATGGTGCCTCATCTAATAAATGCAGCTGATGGTTATTTTTTGTGGTTAAGGTTCTATTAGGAATATATAAGCTATATTATAAAAGGGTGACTTGTGGACACATAGGAGCCAGATAATCTCTAGTAGTCTACAGGTTTGATGGAAGAAAATCTATCAGTATTCCAATCTAACAATGTCTTGACTGAGAATTCCAACCTTTTTTCAGAACGATTTTTGTGCTCTAATACATTTTTTTTTCTCATTAGAGAGGCCATAATCCAATTTGAACAACTTTGGACATTATACAAAATAGCTTCTCAAGTTATTTCTATTTACCACATGAGTCTGTATGTACTAGAAAATTGTGTGAGTTTTTTAATCAAACATAATTAAAGTATTCATTATGTAGTAATATTTTATCTTGTTTAATAGGGAAAATTGCACTCAAATTTAATTCCTTATGAAGGAGATAGATCTGAATTAACAGATTTCCCAATCTCTTAGTAATAATCAAGATCTTCTAGCTATTCATACCTGTGATACACCTGGCACTGTTTTTGGCAATGTGGTATTACATACACAAAACATACAAGAATACCAGATATCATAAAACTTAACTTCTTGTAAAAGGCTATAGAAAATTTTTTAAAAATGCAATTAAGAAAATTGTGTCATAATTACAACCAGTAAATATTATAGAAAAATAATTTTAAAAGAACAGGAAAGAAAAAGTGAGAATGCTGAGACATTCTCACTGAGTATTATATGAATTGGTTAGAGTAGACTTCACTGAAGAGTATTGAATAAATGAAGATAAATAGAGTTAATCAGGCAAATATCTGGGAAAGAGCATTTCAGT
This sequence comes from Pongo abelii, assembly GCF_028885655.2. Lineage (NCBI taxonomy): Eukaryota > Metazoa > Chordata > Mammalia > Primates > Hominidae > Pongo > Pongo abelii. Next base: position 133,997,321 of record NC_085928.1, on the reverse strand, counting down.
AAAAGCAATAGCTTCAACAAAGGCTTAAAATGGGAGAAATGAAAAGCAAAAAGGTCAGTGCGCTTGGAGCGGAGAGAGGGAGAGAGAAAAAAAAGTTGTAGGAGACAAGTTAGAGAACCAGAGGCCAAATCATGTAGGGATTTGTTGGCCCTTATAAGGACTTTGGCATTTACTCTGAGTGAAAAAGGATTATTGGTGGTTTGGGGCAGAAAACAATATTTGACTTACATTTTAAAAGATGACTCTGGACACTCTGGATAATATGTTGAAGATAACCTACAGAGAGATAAAAGAAAAATCAGTTAGGCAACTATTTTAATAACTCTTGAATGTGATAATGGTGCCTTTGATAAGAGAAATAGCAGGCAGATAGGGAGAAGCATGCAGATGATAGACATGTTTAAAATTAGAGCCAACAAGATTTTCTGATGAATTGAGTATGAAGCATAAGAGACACAGAGAAGTCAAGGGGGACTCCAACGCAATTGGCCTGGACAATTTCAATGATTATCATCCACTGAAATGAAGAAGGCTGTGAGTGTAAGATGTTTCAGGGGAGGGAGAAAGATGAGGAGTGCAGTATTTGAAGATGTTGAATTTGAGACATTTAGTGTATATACAAGTGTGTATGTGTTGGTACACAGTTGGTGTACAAGTCTAGAATCTGAGAACAAAATATGGGCTAGAGTTTTACATTTGGTATTTTGGGGGTTGTATATGGAATATTAAAGCCCTGAGACTGAATGGGATCACGTAGGGAGTAAGTGTAAATAGAAAATCAAGTACAACAAAGGGACCAAACCTCTAAATACTCTAACATTTGAAAACTGGAAAGGAGGCCGGGTGCAGTGGCTCAGGCCTGTAATCCCGGCACTTTGGGAGGCCGAGGCGGGTGGATCATGAGGTCAGGAGTTCAAGACCAGCCTGGCCAACATGGTGAAACCCCGTCTCTACTAAAAATACAAAAAATTAGCTGGGCATGGTGGCGTGCACCTGTAATCCCAGCTACTCAGGAGGCTGAGGCAGGAGAATTGCTTGAACCTGGGAGGTGGAGGTTGCAGTGAGCCAAGATCACGCCATTGCACTCCAGCCTCGGTGACAGGGTGAGACTCCGTCTCAAAACTAAACAAACAAAACACAAACAAATAAAAAGAAAATGGAAAGGAGAGAAGGAATAAGCAGTAGACACTGAGAGTGAACAACTACTAAAGTAAAAAGAAAATTGAAATTGCATGGCATCCTAGAAGCCAAGAGTACACAGTGCATCAAAGAAGAGGTAGGATTTTCATATCTGACTGTAATGAACAAAATTGCAAAACACTATCCCTTTCATACAAACCAAAACAAACTAGATAAGCTACCAAAATCACTGATTAAAAAAAGTCATCAGAAGCTTCAGATATAAAGAAACATAAATTAATTAAATTTCAGAAAGTAATGAGGAAAGCAAAGGCTCACAGTTGTTCTTAGAACCAGAAGTACAAGGGACGAGGAAGAATATGATATAGATGTCCATAAGAGCTTAAGTCAGATTAACTTTCAACAGACTTCCATTGGCCACATGGCATGTCAGATTAGAATTCTGAGGAGTCTAGTCATACAGCAGGTCTACATCAACTGGCCAACAGTTTTCAACGAGCGTTTGTGAAGTATACAGGTAGTATGCTAAAGGCTGGAGATAAAGAAGAAAAGCTGAGAGAGACCCCTGCTGAGGCATGCTGGATCTCTGTGTGTGGCCTGTTCTGTGCAGGCCAGGGCACAGCCTGCCATACTGTAGAGGCTGGACACGTGACAGTAAAGCTAAGAGAAATCCATCTGGGGCACTTGTCTGAAGACTGAAGAGCAGAAAGTCTGAGAAAGACTTTCTGTGGAGCAGAAAACTGAGGGCAGGAATGAAGAGTAAAGTGACTTCCACAAAGCTCCAAAAGCTGGCAATCTGTCTGTCAAGCAGAAGATTTTCCATTGTTTGGAATTCTGTCAAGGAATAAGAGCTGTCTGAAATATCAACAGTTCCTTGCTAAAACAAAGAATCCTGATCCCACCTTTAAAATATTATACTATTGCTTCAAGAAAAACCAGATTTAGCTCAAGTACAGATAAGATTGACTCAGCAGCCTGACGGAAGAAAGGGTGTGCCCATTTCTGGAGGTGAATATTATTCAGTTCAGTCTCTAATGTCATTTTATACAAAAGTTACATTATAAAATAAAAAACTATAAGACATTTAAAAAATCAAGAAAATGTTATTATGGTTAATAGGAAATAGGAAATAGCAAAGATAAATAGATAGGGAGATCACTCAGACATGGTAATTATTAGAGAAGAACTTTAACACAGCGTTGATGGGGTCTGCTGGAAAAGATTAACATCATGCACGAAGATATGAAGTATTTCTCCAGAGAGATGAAAACTATAAAAAAGAATGAAAAGAAAATGCTAGAATTCAAACAAAACTGTGAAAAATAAAAAATTTATCGGATGGAGCAACATAACAGCAGTCTAGAGGGTGGGATAAGTGAACTTGAAAGGCGGGTCAATAGAATGTATCCAAACAGAAACACAAATAAGGAATATAAAAGATGGAACAAAGTAGAGCAGAACAACTGAGCTCTGTGGGACAATATCAAGTAGCCTAACATGTAATTGAAGTCCTGCTAGGATAGGAAAGAGATAATGGGGCAGAAAAATATGTTTAAGGGAATAATAGACAAGAATATTCCAACAACAATGAACGATAGTCAATCCAGAGAGCCAAAGACTTCAACAAACCTCAAGGAGTATAGATAAAAAAAAGCATACCTACGTAAAGCGTAGTAAAACTGATGAAAACAAAAGATAAGGGGCAAATCTGTAATATAGTCAAATAAACCCTCCCAAGTATAAGAAATAATCGATGGCACAGTAATCTGTGGTAACTGAAGTCAAAAAGTGGCGAAACTGCCTTTGCAAAAATTATAACCAAGGAAATTATGACAGTGAAAGAGATCAGACCTAACCGACTCCATCTTGCTTCTAACCTTTAAGTTGTCCTTATTCATTCCTGGGCATAGGCCAAACTAACCTTGGGAAGGAATTCAGTTTATGATTTGACTCTGAAACAAAATTGATAATAGCCGTTTCCCCAAAAGACCCTCTTCTTCAATGGGGACCAGTCTGCTTTGCAGGACTAACAAATTAGCTGCAAGATTAGTAATTACAGTTTAGGGGTTATGCTGCACCCTCTGGCTGTGAGTTGGAACTTCCTCAAATTGGTCCTGGGGATAACTAATTACTATTACAAAACCTAAGATCAGTGCTTGAGATATGTTGCAGACCCTGCACTGGATGCATTCAGCCGGTGCATCCAGTGCAGGGTCTGCAAAATATCTCCCACCCAGACCGATAATCTGGTTCAGCCAGTTGTGTGATCCCACACAGGAAGAGAAGACAGCAAGAAAACCTGACTTCGACCCCCTATGATTCCATCTCCAACCTGAGCAGTCAGCACTCTCCACTTTGCCAGCCGCCAAATTATCTTTAAAAACTTTGATCCCTGAATGCTCGGGGAGACTGATTTGAGTAATAATAACACTCCGGTCTCCTATACAGCTGGCTCTGTGTGTATTACTCTTTCTCCATTGCAATTCCCCTGTCTTGATAAATCAGCTCTGTCTAGGCAGTGGGCAAGGTTAACCTGTTTGGTGGTTCCAGTGCACCTCTGAAGAGCATGGAGATTGACCAAAATGTGACACAGAGGAACTTGCTGGGTGAGGGAAGTGTTCTGTATCTTGTTTTGGGTAGTCTTCATGTGAATATCTACAACTATCAAAACCCATTGAACTATACACATCAGATATGTGCATTTTAGGGGTCTGTAAATTTTACTCCTTTTTTTAAAAAAAAAAAAGAAAAATATGAGAAAGCATTGTCAACTACGCTAAGTGTTGCTAATAGGTCAAGTTAGAAAAGGACTGGAAATTTGCCTGTGAATATAGCAACATGGAGGTCTTGGTTATCTTGAGGAAAGCAGTTTGGATAAAGTATTGGAAACAAAAGCCTGATTTCTTAAGAAGACATTTACCCCTCTTCTTCTGTCAGTGGCTAATTGGTTGTAAAGATAAGCTTCATGGAAAATCCTCAGAAAACATGAGTGTTCTCATTCCTAAACATTCTCTTTTTAAACAGAAGAGTTTTGATAGACATGTTAATGGTTTAGATTTTTAAACTCTCAGCTCCTTCCAAGTAATCTCAGCCAGTGTTAGGGATCTATTCTTCAAATTCCCAAGAATTTCTTTCCAGCTTAATTAAAAAAAATAAATACCGAAATGTGAAAATTGACTGAAGTGTACAGCAGCTTTATAGATTTAGATAAGCTGGCTGTAATGATAACTCTTTGGTTAATGATATCAAACATATAAAGAGCATGAAACTTGGAGATTTACTATCCTTGATAAATGTCTTTATTCAGAAAATCCTTCATTACACACACACACACACACACACACACACACACACACGATTTAAAAGCGCCCAGTTTAACCTAGATGTTAGGATTTTGATATAATCCGTTAAAGTGCCATGAACAACAAAAGGAATTTGAAAAATAAATCTTAAAAGTAAAGGCATGTAAACCAACATATGTTTTTAAAAGTAAAAGTTATTTGTCCTAGAGAAACAAAGGCTGGGCTGATGATAATGTTAATAATATTGTGAGACAGTAAAAGATGTATTAAGGTAGGCTCTCATATTCTATTGTTGAGAGTGAGAGGCATAGGGAGGGAGGGAAGGATGGAGAAAATTAATTGTCTTTTCTGGATTATATAATTATAGTCACATTTGAAGACTAGAACATGAACTACAAACATATCCACTAGAGGTCTCTGAAATAATTTTCCCAGTTAAAATATTCAATAATAATATATATATATAGGCTTAAAATTCAGTATTAATAAGAGTAAGCCTTAGTAGAAATATGTATCATCTAATTAAATCCCCCAAATAAAATCGATGCTCAAACTTTTGTCCTATGACTAGCAGATATATGAACAAAACTGCTAAACCACCAAGCTGTCTCTTTCACAACTACAATTTATTATTTTAGTTTCACTTTTCTGTGGCCATTTTCTGCTTTGTCCTTCCTCTGAGATTTGAAAAACTCTGCCTTGCCTAGTATATTGTAGGAAGACCTACTCCTGTTCTCAAAATGCCACTGATTCAAAATTCATAGCCATAGTAGTATGTCTGAGAAGTACCCTGCAACTGTGCCAGCCTCCAGAGTGTTACAGAAAGTGCTTATTTTCCATCCATTTTCCATATCTGATATAATCTTGGCCTTGAGAAACCAAGTGTCAGAGTTTTTATAGCTAATAAATTCCATGAATGAGAGCAGACTGTTGTTGTGGTTATAAGTGTTTGGAATACTGTGTTTGGACTGTCCCATAATTTCACTCCTTTCCCTACAGGTTAACAAAAACTATTAAGATGAAAAATAGGGCCATCTGGTGGTTTGTACCTCATGATAATGAGAGGGTCAATACAGGTCAAGAGGGCAGACCTCTTTCTAAAAATTGGAAAACAAAAATAAAGCTGTTTTTACTTTCTCATTGTAGGTATATACCTACGGAACAAGAAAAAATGTCAGAATCATATTTTATAACATAGGATGGAAAGAATGTCTTACTCATGGAATTTAATAACACATTTTATTTTGTACTATGGATTTTACTTATATTTATTGAAGGTTGAAATAAACTAGATAATACTGATCTTAATTATTTTCTAATTTAGTCATCTCATTTTTATACCTATTTTAGTGATAACCAAAGAAAATGCCATCAAAGAAAATAAATGAAACATGTATTTAATTGTAGTATAATGAAATTTCAGCCTTTGCCAAATGTTGACTCTGGACCAAGAATATGCCAAATATTTGCAAACATACAATTTTTTAGTCCCCATACATTTCTAAGATATTCTTAGTTTAATCCATAAAGAAACTGAGGCTTGCAGAGTGGATGCAACTTGGCAAGGTGACATAGCTCTAAAAAGCCAGAAATAAACTCAAAGTTTTCTTTGTCCAATCTAAAAACCATGTTCCTAACCACAAAATTATGGTGCCCAGCATCACTGCAATAGCTGCATCTGTCATATCTACATGTAATGGTCTCTAGCATCCATTACTAGCAGTGAGTACAAATGGATTCTTGTTTTATTCAGTGAGTTATAATCATTTCTATCATAGTTTAATTTTAATATTCTAAAGATAATTTTAATAGGTTGTGAAGTTTGAGAAACTCTACTAAGTCAGTTACATTTATGCATCGATTTTCATTTTCCAAAATTTCCTCATCAATTCTAGTTTACTATTGTCTCTTCTCCTATTCTTTTGCTTATTTTGGAGAAATTTCAGAAGATAATGGTAACAGTGCTGTGTTTATCAGCCATGGTTAGCCAGAGGGTTTTAATCATTTCAAAAAATAAATGTTATTAGTTATTGCAAAAAATAAATTTTGTCTGAAGACAAACACACATATGTATGTACACTAGTAATTTGAAATTAATAAAGGAGACAGGTGTTAATTTTCTTTTGAGATAGGTGCTAATTTGCTTTTACTGTGTTATTTATGAATAGTTTGTATACAATATTTATTTTGCATCACACACACACAAGTATGTGTATATATTTATTTTTTTTAAACTTCCAGATTTTATCAGGTTGTACCATTTCTTATCTAAAGCAGAGGAAGCATTGCGTTGTTTGAACTGTGTAAAGTGCATATAGGAGAGACTCACTATCTTGCTAATGAAAAAATTAATCCAAATTTCTTTTGAGACTCTGGGGCTGGTAGCAATTCAGATCTGCTTTTCAAAAACTGGTGGCAACTCTTTGATGTACCTGAAATTGAACAAGCTCAGCTCTTGGATGATGTCACCTGTTTATTGCCACAATTTAGTATTTGAATAATGTAATGGAAAAAAAATCCCAGAAATAGCACAAAAGGGAAATAAACCAGCCAGAGAATTCCAATAATGAGGAGACATAATTACTCAAACTGTCTCTCTTTGTACCCTTGTCTAATTCCCTTTCTTGACATGAAATATTGAGTGACCTTATCTGTACTCTGTTACTCAGATTTGTAAATAATTACAGAATGCTTGCTATGAAAATTTCAAAACTATAGTTTTATGTTTTGAAGAGAATCTTAATGAGCTGGAATGATTATTCAGGCTCAGCCTATGGTATTTTGGTGGTAATGTAGAATCTCTTAACTTGAAAATTAGTTGGCAAAATGCTGAGCCACAGAAAAATTCACTTTGACTGTATGATGAATGGTTAAGTGTCCCAGAGGTTCAGTAAGCCAAGATATTCCCTACTGAGGAATATCTTTTTCTGACAGTTCTTAGGCAGGCAAAATTCTTTCTGAAAGAAATGCCCTTTACCAAGAGAAGCCAACTCTTTTCCCTGTCCAGTTCACACTGACAATGTTTCCTTCCTGTAATGTGTGGTTCAGATAGCTTTTTGAATACAGTGTCCTCGCGGTTGATGCTTCTGAAATAATTGTTCTGATTTCTGTATGGACACTTGAAAACTCCTGGCTCCAACCCCCACTCCACACCCCTACCCCCTCTGCTTTCCCACTCTAACTATTAGGGAGGCTTTCCCAACATATTTAAAAGACCAGCATATTTATTCATAGAGGACTCTAATCATAGGTGCTTTGGTCTTAAATTTAAGTTTGCATGCTACAAATGAGACAGTAGATGATGACGGCAACAGCTGGAGTGTGAATACAAAAGAGACTACAAATAAATAATAACATAGGTGATTACTCCAGGCATAAACTTATGCCTTGGGTATGAGTAAGAGATGGGCAAATGAATTGATGCTCTTAGTTTTATTTTCTCTGATTTCTCACAGAGTGAGAAAAATTGAGGCCAAATCAGGACAAACTTGTAGGCAGAACCTTTGGATTTGATGTGTGAATAATTTAAAGGTATTCTCTACCACTAAAAAAAAAAAAAACAAAAAAAAACAAGCCAGCATACCATAAAAAAAAAAAACCACATTTTTAAGTGTCCAGGAAAGTGAGTAGATCTTTGAAGAGAAAACTTACGAAATAAGATCCTTAAAAAAAGTAAGCCAACAGAGAGGAACTAATGGTATCTTCATAATTATATACATGAAATCATATTTAGTGCTCTGTACAACAGAAGACAAAGACTGAAGACAGCAGATAGGAAGAGCCAGCAAACTGTAATATTTGAAAATTCACTGGAGTGTTCCAAGCAGAACATTAAGGTAATATTTTTGTTCTGGAAATAGTCCTATAGAAAAAAAATTCTCAATGAGTATATTTTAAGGATGACTTAAGGTGTTTTAATAGTGCTGTTGACAATATACAATTTTACCTAGTCTGTCAAGTTTAGCATCAAATATTTTAATGAAAATTTCCTTCTCCCCAAGAGAAGTTTCTGCAAATATTTTAATATATAAAGTACTTTGAGTTAATTTCTTCTAAACATTTCTGTGAGGTGAGCAGCACAGCCATTACCATCCCTACTTTACCAAAGAAGAATTTTCATGACAATAGCAACTTGATACCCTGTTACAATAGAATTAAGGCAGGACTGATTTTCAAGCCATTTGGCTTAGAATCCAGTGCTCTTTCTTTCACACCCTATTAATGCCACAGTTCAGAAGTTTCTCCAGACTTTTCTCACTTAAGTCTTCTTGTAATGAAGAATTCTGTGTACTTGGAATGAGGGAGGCAAAAACATCATACTGACTTTATTGATAAAAATTTATTCAAACCTCCTCATTATGACTGCACTAACTGTATGGTGGGAAATTACTAGTAGAAAGTAGGTTGTGGCTGATCCTTTAAAGAGACCCCAGGGAGGGGGGGGGTGACAAATGGTATCTGTATTTATTTAGGAAGATTGCAGTTCTACCTCTAAAATAGCAAATAGCTCCTTGGTTTGTCCTTTGTTCTCCATTTCTTCTGCCACTGTTTCAGTTCAGGCTCTGTTCAACTTTTATCTGACACATAGTAGGTGCTAGAAAACAAAAATGTATAGAAATAAGGAATGATCAAACTATAGCACATACATCCTAATCAGTTTTATCTTTTTTTCTTTTGAAAAAGTCTTGGAAGAAGCAAAGCCAGGACTCAAACTACAGTTAAAGGGATTTGGAGTACAAGCTTTCAACCACTACACTGTTCTCTGATCATTAGTCATTTTTACAGCCCACATAATAGACTTGAGGGACATGGCTTTTGCAGGACCAGCAAGGGGCTCTTAAACACTTCAGATTTATTATTTATAAAATTCAACTTTTCTACAATCTATGCATTCCATTTAACTACTATACCGAAATTTCCTAGGCAAGAAAATGACCATATTCAATGAGGTTGTTAATAAAATCTTGGCATTCTTTGAATGTTAAGCTTCTTATTTTGTTTATATCATAAGTTCACAAAGAGGGATCTTTAAGGGTTGAAGATTCAACTCTGTAAGGATGGTTGGCAGAGCCCTAGATATGACATTACTTGCCAATCTGCTCTGTGCCTGGGGCTCTTACAGAAACTCTTCAATCACTCCTTTGGGAAAGGAAGGCTATTTAATATTCCTTTATATTATGTAGCCCTCTCTGCAGGAAAGCAACCCTATGGGGATCAGTCAAAAGCAGAGCCAGTCAAGCTGTCTTTTGCTTCCTTTATTCAGTTAGGTCACTTAGAAGCCACGAGTGTGAAGGGATGTTGTATAATTGTAACAGGTCCCTACAGAGACTCAGTTTTAATATTAATTGAAGATACTATTATTCTACCAGAAACTTCTAGATACTTTGCTGCCTGCCAAGGATCCCTTTGTCACAACTTTGGTTTCAGAATGGGCTCAAATTCATTTGAGTTGAAAAGCTGCATATTTTGGTTATGTAAAAATAATATATACAAGTTGCTCTAATAAGGAGATGGTATTGTGTGAGGATTTCCAAACTGATTCACCTCAGTCAAGAAAAGAGAAAACTATGTCAGAAAGTGCTCTTCATTCCCTGGTGTCCATTCTTCTCTGCTCCCCTTTTTAGTAATGGAAACTTTACTAAATTTTAGCAATGCCGATAGCTACTCAGCCAGAGACTCCTTGTGGCTTGTTGTGGTCACTCAATTAAATTTTGGCCAGTGGATTCTGAGTACAAATAATACATGAAACTTGCTTATTGCATCTCTGAAAAAGGAGGCAGATAGGCCTCCATCCTCTCCTTTACAATTCCTGTGAGCTAAAGCTTAATCTATGGTGCTGACAAGCTTGCTATAACTAGGAAGATGAGGGCAACACCCTAAGTTACAGTGGGTGATTAAAGAGACCTGAGTGTCTGGGCAACAGGTATAGCAGAAATGCTTGTTGATTGTATACCCACTGTTATTTTGAGAGAAAATAAACTTACACTTTGAGTTTCTGTAGTTTCGGGGCTCTTTGTTGTAGAAGCTTAGTTTTTGACAAACACAGTCTTTTGTCTACAGCTCTAAATCTACATGGCAGTATCTTTTATTGACTCAACTTGGCCTTGGTCTGATAACCTTAAGATATCCTGGGAGCTAAAACACACTTGCAATTGAATAAAAGCTGGTATATCTTGGGAAAGTAGAAAAAAAAAAGGAAAGATAATGTGGTCAAGTGGCAAAATATATGTTATGACACTAGATGGATCTACTCCTTATTTATTTTCCTTTTGAACCTTAGACCTTTCTGAACCTCTGTTTCTTCATATGTAAAATAATGAAAATAATATATGCCTCATAATATTGTTGTGACATTTCAGAGCAATAACATATATAAAATATATAAAATATATGGTACAAAAAGTTTCTTAGCAATGATAGTTTTTTCTTCCAATGATTCTACTTATTTCAGCTCTGTTTGTTTTGGGGATATTTAGAGTATGGTTTTGCTATAGTTAGGCCATATGTTCTGTCTTCTAGAGAAGAAAGGTTTTTTTTTTCTTTTTTTATATAGTGTTAATTAATGGAACTCATCTGTGGTTTTGGGGCTGATGAAGAAATTCTGTGAGCTGAAGTAGTCAGGGCCTCTCACTAGTTACTTCTTTTCTCTTCCTTCATGAATAGCAAACTTTGGAGAAGTGTGTGAAGGAGAAGAGAACTGGCAGTATAAAATGTCACATGCCTGAGTGTTGGCATTAGAGTTATCAAGTGTTTTTATCTTTTTTATTTTTATAGATTTATTTTTATTGAAACAGAGTCTCACTCTGTCACCCAGGCTGGAGGGCAGTGCCATAATCTTGACTCACTGCAGCCTTGACCTGGGCTGAAGTGATCTTCTCAACTCAGCCTCCTAAGTAGCTGGGAGTACAGGCAAGCACCACCACGCCTGGCTAATTTTTGTATTTTTTGTAGAGACAGGGTTTTTGCCATGTTGCTCAGGCTAGTCTCGAACTCCTGGGCTCAAGTGATCCACTCACCTCAGCCTCCCAAAGTGTCAGGAGTGTTTTTCATAGAAGTCCAAAACACCCAAAAGCAAAAGAAAAATGACACAGACTCCCGAGTTCTGTCCATGACATTATCTCTTGACAAAATTTACTTTCAGCTTTGACAGTGTCTTCTCTGCTTAAGGATTTGCTGTGTTGACAAGAGTACTCAGTATTGATCAGAGCTAATCTGGTAGTCTACTTGACATCTCAATTCCCTGATCTTTATATATATATTTTTAATTAAAAGAAAGCCTTTATAATCTAGTCATTTCCTGTTTTCTCTTTGGTCTAAGAATCCCCGGGGGAAGTCAGCCTTAAGTTAACCTTAGGAAATGTGGTTCATATAGGATAGGTCAGTATCTGATTTCAGGGGAGAAAATGGGCAAACTATATTGTGGTGTACAACCGTTTTTTTTTTTTTTTTTTTTTTGAGACAGAGTCTCGCTCTGTCGCCCAGGCTAGAGTGCAGTGGCGCCATCTCGGCTCACTGCAAGCTCCGCCTCCCAGGTTCACGCCATTCTCCTGCCTCAGCCTCCCGAGTTGCTGGGACTACAGGCGCCCGCCACCACGCCCGGCTAATTTTTTGTATTTTTAATAGACACGTGAAAGTGCTAGCTAGGATGGTCTGGATCTCCTGACCTCGTGATCTGCCCACCTTGGCCTTCCAAAGTGCTGGGATTATAGGCGTGAGCCACTGCACCTGGCCCGTGCACAACTTTTAATGGAACACTACAATATGATCCTTCCATTTGAGGAAGAGCATAGAGTATAGTTAGACAACTCTGGTGCCAAACCAAACCTAGTTCAAATCTTTCTCGCTCATTGGCTCATTCTTTCTCTCATTTACCAAAAGTTTTCGAAATTCTCTGAACCTCACTTTACCAATCTCTAAAATAGGAGATGACAGTGTCTCTACGTTGGAGATAATAATTCCTACCTTGACATATTGTCACATAGGTTAAATGACTCAGTACATACAAGCTTCTAGAACATAATAGACACTCAAAGGGTAGCTATTTTCTTTCTTTTCAGGCCGTTTGTAATTGAGGCACTTCTCACTTACTTTTTGACTAGAGATACCCTGTAGAAGGTGAATCCTGAATCATTTTGAGCAAGTGAGATTCATCCTATGTATATATAAATTCAAGACACTTTCCAAAGTCAAATATAAGCGAAGAGTTTATATTGTATTCAATTTTAGAGTATCAATACTCCTGTTTAATTAATCTGAAAGTACTTATCTACATTCTGTTATAAGCCATGGAATCATACTACATTCAAGATTCTTTACTTGTAACATGTAGTACTTTAAATTCCAATTTATTCATTTATATATAAATAATATGGAAGATTACAAAGAAATGTGTGGCAGAAACTGTATACTGGCTGACTCAAAATCTATTTTCAATCCCTTCATCACACTTTGCTTACTAAGAAAATTACACTGGATTGCCAGACTTTTTTGCAGGCCCAGGGTATCATGAGACACAGGATAAATAAAATGAAAGTGGAAATCTACCATAAGGTTTAGGGAAACAAATATTATTTTGAATAGAAAAAGAGGGTAGTATATTTTAAAAGTTGGTTAAGCTTTGCCTTTATCATGTTTTTTCTTTCTGGAATGTGAATTGATGCTTTTAAGTGGAACAGCCATCCTAAAACTCAATACGCTAAGAATAGTAGAGCTAAAACAAAAAAGGTCATGAGTCCTGATGACCATCAGTGAACATCTAAAATAAAGCTTCAACCATTTATTTCGTCATCAACAAATATTTATTGAGAACCTACATCTTACAAATATACTTTTTTATAAGCTGGAGATAAGCAGTGACATAAATAGACAAAAATTCTTGCTTTCAGAACGGAATCTTACATTCCAGTGTTGGAAGAGAAACAGAAAACAAATTTGTAGGAGAGTGTGTGTGAGTATGTGTGTGTCTGTGTGTAGATAGTATGTCAGAATGATTTTAAAAATCCTGGGGAGAAAAATAAAGCAAGAAAAAAGAATGCTAGAAAGTGCTAGGATGTGGTTATGTTTTGCTGCCAGAATACCCATATAGAGATTAGAATATCTATATGGGAAAGTAAAAACGACTAGAATTCTGGGCTTACTGTAATATAATATAAATTGGGATATTTACTGATGTGGAGACTGTGGAAGGGGTAGTCTTATTCAAAACCATGCACTTAGATTGTTGCTAGGTTCTCTCCTGACTCCAGCCACTATGTGTTAGAAAAAAGGCTCAGCAACTTTTGCTTAATATGTAAAATAGACCATAATGTGTTTAAGGCACTGCACATTGGATGCTCTGTTACCTGCAACTAGAAATATTTCTAATTGAAACAGACACACCAGAAAGAGGGAATATTTCAAACACTAGGCTAAGCCACTTACATGTCACTGCTTTTGATCTTCAATTATAACATTACAGGATGGATACTTTTATTATCATTTTATAGATAAGGAAAATTAAAAATTAGCTCCAGTCTTTCAGTTAGTAATTGGTATCCTAGCTTTGAATCTAGATATTTTTGTCTAAAAAATATCCCTGTTCATTTTCTTATTTATCCATTCAACAAAAATTTAATGAGTGTTTTCTATGTGCCAAGCATTCTGCTAGACACTTCAGTTAAGAAAAGAATGATAACTGGGCAACGATAATTTGGATTTGATGCCAAAATCATCAAATTTTCTCAGGCAACTAACACAAAAATGGACAAATGGGATCACCTCATATTAAGAAGCTTCCTGCACTTCAAAGGTAACAATTAATATAGTGAAAAAAAATCCTACGGAATGGAAGAAAATATTCGCAAGACATATGTCTGAAAACAGGTTAATATCTAAACTATATAAGAAACTCAAAATAACTCAATAGCAAGAAAACAAAGAATCCAATTTAAAAATGGGCAAAAGACCTGAATATTTTTCAGAAGACATACAAATGGGAAAAATGCACAATGTCACTAATGATTAGGGAAGTGCCAATTAAAACCACAACAAAATATCACCTGACACCTGTCAGAATGGCTATGATCAAAAAGAGGAAAGAGAGTAAGTGTTGGCAAGGATATGTAAAAAAGGGAATCCTTGTGCATTGAGGATAGGAATGTAAATTGGTCCAACCATTATGAAAAACTGTAGAGAGGTTCCTCAAAACACTAAAAACAGAATTCCCATATGATCCATCAATCTCACTTCTGAGTATATATCCAAAGGAAATGAAATGAATATATCATCTGCACAATGAATACTGTTCATTGCAACAGTATTCACAATATCCAAGTTACAGAATCAGTCTAAATGTCTATCGAAAGATGAATGGATAAAAATGTGGTATATATACACAATGGAATACTATTCAGCCTTCAAAAAGAAATGAATTGCCAGAGAGAAAGGTCGGGTTACCCACAAAGGGAAGCCCCTCAGACTAACAGCTGATCTCTCGGCAGAAACTCTACAAGCCAGAAGAGAGTGGGGACCAATATTCAACATTCTTGAAGAAAAGTATTTTCAATCCAGAGTTTCATATCCAGCCAAACTAAGCTTCATAAGTGAAGGAGAAATAAAATACTTTACAGACAAGCAAATGCTGAGAGATTTTGTCACCACCAGGCCTGCCCTAAAAGAGCTCCTGAAGGAAGCACTAAACATGGAAAGTAACAACCAGTACCAGCCACTGCAAAAACATGCCAAATTGTAAAGACCATCAAGGGTAGGAAGAAACTGCATCAACTAACGAGCAAAATAATCAGCTAACATCATAATGACATGATCAAATTCACACATAACAATATTAACTTTAAATGTAAATGGGCTAAATGCCCCAATTAAAAGACACAGACTGGCAAATTGGATAAAGAGTCAAGACCCATCAGTGTGCTGTATTCAGGAAACCCATCTCACGTGCATGGACACACATAGGCTCAAAATAAAGGAATGGAGGAAGATCTACCAAGAAAATGGAAAACAAAAAAAAAGGCAGGGGTTGCAATCCTAGTCTCTGATAAAACAGACTTTAAATCAACAAAGATCAAAAGAGACGAAGAAGGCCATTACATAATGGTAAAGGGATCAATTCAACAAGAAGAGCCAACTATCCTAAATATATATGCACCCAATACAGGAGCACCCAGATTCATAAAGCAAGTCCTTAGTGACCTACAAAGAGACTTAGACTCCCACAAAACAATAATTGGAGACTTTAACACCCCACTGTCAACATTAGACAGATCAACGAGACAGAAAGTTAACAAGGATACCCAGGAATTGAACTCAGCTCTGCACCAAGCAGACCTAATAGACATCTACAAAACTCTCCACCACAAATCAACAGAATATACATTCTTTTCAGCACCACACCACACCTACTCCAAAATTGACCACATACTTGGAAGTAAAGCTCTCCTCAGCAAATGTAAAACAACAGAAATTATAACAAACTGTCTCTCAGACCACAGTGCCATCAAACTAGAACTCAGGATTAAGAAACTCACTCAAAACTGCTCAACTACATGGAAACTGAACAAACTGCTCCTGAATGACTACTGGGTAAATAATGAAATGAAGGCAGAAATGAAGATGTTCTTTGAAACCAATAAGAACAAAGACACAACATACCAGAATCTCTGGGACACATTCAAAGCAGTGTGTAGAGGGAAATTTATAGCACTAAATGACCAAAAGAGAAAGCAGGAAAGATCTAAAATTGACACCCTAACATCACAATTAAAAGAACTAGAAAAGCAAAAGCAAACACATTGAAAAGCTAAGCTAGCAGAAGGCAAGAAATAACTAAGATCAGAGCAGAACTGAAGGAAATAGAGACACAAAAAACCCTTCAAAAAATCAATGAATCCAGGAGCTTGTTTTTTGAAAAGATCAACAAAATTGATAGACCGCTAGCAAGACTAATAAAGAAGAAAAGAGAGAAGAATCAAATAGATGCAATAAAAAATGATAAGGGGATATCACCACCGATCCCACAGAAATACAAACTACCATCAGAGAATACTATAAACACCTCTATGCAAATAAACTAGAAAATCTAGAAGAAATGGATAAATTCCTCGACTCATACATCCTCCCAAGACTAAACCAGGAAGTAGAATCTCTGAATAGACCAATAACAGGCTCTGAAATTGAGGCAATAATCAATAGCTTACCAACCAAAAAAAGTCCAGGACCAGATGGATTCACAGCCAAATTCTACCAGACGTACAAAGAGGAGCTGGTACCATTACTTCAGAAACTATTCCAATCAATAGAAAAAGAGGGAATCCTCCCTAACTCATTTTATGAGGCCAGCATAATCCTGATACCAAAGCCGGGCAGAGACACAACCAAAAAAGAGAATTTTAGACCATTACCCTTGATGAACATCAATGCAAAAATCCTCAATAAAATACTGGCAAACCGAATCCAGCAGCATGTCAAAAAGCTTATCCACCATGATCAAGTGGGCTTCATCCCTGGGATGCAAGGCTGGTTCAACATACGCAAACCAATAAATGTTATCCAGCATATAAACAGAACCAAAGACAAAAACCACATGATTATCTCAATAGATGCAGAAAAGGCCTTTGACAAAATTCAACAACCCTTCATGGTAAAAACTCTCAATAAATTAGGTATTGATGGGTCATGTCTCAAAATAATAAGAGCTATCTATGACAAACCCACAGCCAATATCATACTGAATGGGCAAAAACTGGAAGCATTCTCTTTGAAAACGGGCACAAGACAGGGATGCCCCGTCTCACCACTCCTATTCAACATAGTGTTGGAAGTCCTGGCCAGGGCAATCAGGCAGAAGAAGGAAATAAAGGGTATTCAATTAGGAAAACAGGAAGTCAAATTGTCCCTGTTTGCAGATGACATGATAGTATATCTAGAAAACCCCATCATCTCAGCCCAAAATCTCCTTAAGCTGATAAGCAACTTCAGCAAAGTCTCAGGATACAAAATCAATGTACAAAAATCACAAGCATTCTTATACACCAAAAACAGACAGAGAGCCAAAGCATGAGCGAACTCCCATTCACAGTTGCTTCAAAGAGAATAAAATACCTAGGAATCCAACTTACAAGGAATGTGAAGGACCTCTTCAAGGAGAACTACAAACCACTGCTCAATGAAATAAAAGAGGATACAAACAAATGGAAGTGGAAGAACATTCCATGCTCATGGGTAGGAAGAATCAATATTGTGAAAATGGCCATACTGCCCAAGGTAATTTATAGATTCAATGCCATCCCCATCAAGCTACCAATGACTTTCTTCACAGAATTGGAAAAAACTACTTTAAAGTTCATGTGGAACCAAAAAAGAGCCCATATTGCCAAGTCAATCCTAAGCTAAAAAACGAAACTGGAGGCATCACGCTACCTGACCTCAAACTATACTACAAGGCTACAGTCACCAAAACAGCATGGTATTGGTACCAAAACAGAGATATAGACCAATGGAACAGAACAGAGCCCTCAGAAATAATGCCGCATATGTACAACCATCTGATCTTTGACAAACCTGAGAAAAACAAGCAATGGGGAAAGGATTCCCTATTTAATAAATGGTGCTGGGAAAACTGGCTGGCCATATGTAGAAAGCTGAAACTGGATCCCTTCCTTACACCTTATACAAAAATTAATTCAAGATGGATTAAAGACTTAAATGTTAGACCTATGACCATAAAAGCCCTAGAAGAAAACCTAGGCAATACCATTCAGGACATAGGCATGGGCAAGGACTTCATGTCAAAAACACCAAAAGCAAAAGCAACAAAAGCCAAAATTGACAAATGGGATCTAATTAAACTAAAGAGCTTCTGCACAGCAAAAGAAACTACCATCAGAGTGAACAGGCAACCTACAAAATGGGAGAAAATTTTCGCAACCTACTCATCTGACAAAGGGCTAATATCCAGAATCTACAACGAACTCAAACAAATTTACAAGAAAAAAACAACCCCATCAAAAAGTGGGCGAAGGATATGAACAGACACTTCTCAAAAGAAGACATTTATGCAGCCAAAAAACACATGAAAAAATGCTCATCATCACTGGCCATCAGAGTAATGCAAATCAAAACCACAATGACATACCATCTCACACCAGTTAGAATGGCGATCATTAAAAAGTCAGGAAACAACAGGTGCTGGAGAGGATGTGGAGAAATAGGAACACTTTTACACTGTTGGTGGGACTGTAAACTAGTTCAACCCTTGTGGAAGTCAGTGTGGCGATTCCTCAGGGATCTAGAACTAGAAATATCATTTGACCCAGCCATCCCATTACTGGGTATATACCCAAAGGATTATAAATCATGCTGCTATAAGGACACTTGCACACGTATGTTTATAGCAGCACTATTCACAATAGCAAACACTTGGAACCAAGCTAAATGTCCAACAAGGATAGACTGGATTAAGAAAATGTGGCACATATACACCATGGAATACTAGGCAGCCATAAAAAATGATGAGTTCATGTCGTTTGTAGGGACATGGATGAAACTGGAAAGCATCAGTCTCAGCAAACTATCACAAGGACAAAAAACAAAACACCGCATATTCTCACTCATAGGTGGGAATTGAACAATGAGAACACATGGACACAGGAAGGGGAACATCACACACTGGGGACTGTTGTGGGGTTGGGGGCGGTGGGAGGGATAGCATTAGGAGATATACCTAATGCTAAATGACGAGTTAATGGGTGCAGCACACCAACATGGCACATGTATACATATGTAACAAACCTACACTTTGTACATATGTACCCTAATACTTAAAGTATAATAACAAAATTTAAAAAAAGTATCTCTTAAGAAAAAAGAAAAAAGAAATTATCTAAGTGAAATATTTCAAAAAAAAAAAAAAGAAATTTTGTCAATTGCAACAACAGGAATGGAATTGGAGAACATTATGGTAAGTGAAATAAGCCAGGCACAGCAAGACAAGTAATGCATGTTCTCACTTACATGTGAAATCTAAAATAATTGAATTAAAGAAGCAGAAAGTAGAATGGTGCTTACATTCTAGCGTCCCAGGCTGGACACTGGGGGGAAAGGGACATGTTGTGAAAGGGTCCAAAGTTTCAGTTTGGGAGGAACAATAAGTTTTTGAGACATATTGTATAGCACAGTGACTATTGTAAATAATAGTGTATTTTTTACATATTTCAAAAATACTGAGAGTCAATTTTCAATGTTCTCACCACAAAAAGTTATAAGTATTTGATGTGATGGTTATGTTAGTTAGCTTGATTTAATCATTCCACATTGCATACGTATAACACCATTTTGTTCCCAATAAATATATACAATTATAATTTGTCAATTAACAATAAAATTTAAAAAATTGTAAAAAGTCAAAATATTTTACATTTCAAAAAAATTTGAAAAAGAATAGAATGATAGATAAAACAGCTGTGATTTTCAAGAAAATCTCAAAGTAGTAGGTAAATAGGTAAGAAAAACATAGCACAATTTTAAAAATTAAGTTTTGTTAACTCAAACACTTAGGAAGAACTTGTGATAGGCCAGAAACTGCGAAAGGCACTGAACTGATTTACAGAAATGTAATAGAATTTTTGTTCGTGAATGTTGTATCATCCATTTGGAGAGGTAAGCCTTAAGCTAGAACTGCCAATAGGTCTTGAGGTATCTTTTTAAGAAGTAGCTGTTAAGCATGAAAGGACCATAGCAGAGGGACTGGGGTTAGAGAATGAATAGGCAGAGAATGTATTGGTATTCCCAACAGAGAAAAGTTATGTGAATAGGTGTTGAAGAGTGAAAGGGCATGGTGCCTTTGGGTTCTGGTAAGAATCTCAGTAGAGCTGGGCATTTCAAGGCGAAAAATGGAAGCCAACGTTGGAGAGATAGCTGGGCCCAATGGCAAAAGATTATATGAATAAATTTAAATGGTTTGGGTTTTCTCCTATAGGCAAACATTTTGAATCAAATGGGTGAAATTATCAGATCTGATCTTAGAAAGTAAACTGCAGCAAATACAGAATGGGGCAGACATCCCAGGTTTTACCTTCCTATACATTGAAGTCTCCCCCACCCCTCCGTTTTTTATTTATTTTTTATTGAGACAGTCTCACTGTTGCACCCAGGATGGAGTGCAGTGGTGTGATCTTGGCTCACTGCAATCTCCGACTCCTGGGTTAAAGCGAGTCTCCTGCCTCAGTTTCCCAAGTAGCTAAGAATACAGTCGCCTGCCACCACGCCCAGCTAATTTTTGTATTTTTAGTAGAGATGGGGTTTCACTATGTTGGCCCGGCTGGTCTTGAACTCCTGACCTCATGATCTGCCCACCTTGGCCTCCCAAAGTGCTGGGATTACAGGCTTGAGCCACCGTGCCAGGGAAATCTCCTTTTTATGTAATTCAGGATATAATCTTCAGATAGCCAATCATTTTTTTAAAAAATTATTATACTGATGAGACTGAAGCTTCTCTTTCATGGGGTAAAATAAATTCTGCCCCCTATTGAACAATGGTAAAATGGCATCACACGCAATTACAAACTCCTATCACCCCTGAAACCATTTAAAATGTCATTCCCTGTCTTCCAGGGAAAAGATTCAGTTAGTCTTGACTGGATAAATAAAGAGCCAATTAGAATGTTCCAGTGGGGAAAAAAAAAGAATTATTCATTCCTTACATACAAATGCTTCCTGCTCAGTTTGAGCAGATTCCTATATTGTAGTCTAGTTACTTCCCTCCCAAATGCAAGTATACAATGAGTGTATAATGCCACAGCAATAAAATGCAGTATGTCTGGAATATTACTACCTTCTGTTATAAAAGAAATAAACATAAACAAAATAAAAACAAAAGCAAACTCACGCATTTGGAAATATCAAGGGTTCTGATGTCAGTTTTATCCTCACCAGGTAATTCTCCGAAGCCTTGGTTCAGCTGAGATTTGTCACCATTCCTTGTCTCATTTTATGTGCATCAGGATTGTTTTATAGTTGCAACACTTGGCAAAATACTTCTCTTTTACAAGTAATCTAGATCCGTCAAGCTGTCTAGTGTTACAACATCAGTCACTACGTTGTAGTTTATTTGGTGACAGTGACTGCCAATAAAATAATGCCATAAAATATTCTAGTGTGAGGAGGCTAATTCAGTATAGGTTAATAAAGCTGCTGTGATTCATCTTGCCGTGTAGCACGCTTTTTATGCTGGGCATCTTTTAGGTGGATGTGCAAAATCACATTGAGGTTAGCTGGAATTTATGCTGTATGGAGGGGTTTACTTAATTTATATATTTACTTTATTTCAGACCTACATTTTAAATAAAGTATATAGGTTTTTCTGCAGGATGATGGAGTGTATTCAGGAGTGAATTCTGAACAGGCTTGTGAACTCAGGTAATAAAACAGAGGCAAAGAGGCCAAAAATGACAGCCCCGGGGCTTGCTTTATTACAGCTTCTCTCTGAATTCATGCAAGGCAGAAGTTGTACCCAAACCCTTGTAGAGAGTATTTCAACAGCCTTTTTGAGAACCCTGCTCATGAGTATTTTAATGACGTTAGTTCAAGCCAAGAGCAATAAATGTCTCAAAAAGAGACTGTTAATTGAAAAGACCAGTGATTTCAGAGGGATTAATATTACTGTCAGACCCAGCTTGCTTTCTTTCCCTTTTAATTTAGCCTTCTGTTTTAATTTAGAAACAGCTATGCAGCTTGGAGTTATAGAAGGCAGGATCAGGAGTGATAAATAGAATATATCTAGGGCACTGTGGACCAGAGTTAAAATGTTAAGGTAGAGACCTAGTCTCAGCTCTGCCACTATTTTCTTCATGTATAAACTGGGTATTTTAGTGTTTTTTAGAATGTCTTATAATGTTTCTGTAAAGATTCTTTATCTAATTGGCAAGAAAATGCTCTGTAAAGTATAAGTAAAATAAAAAATGGAGTAAACAGATAAAAATAAAATAAACATGAGATTTTTTAAAGATTTGATTAAAATATTTAGTTTCACCAGCTTGAAGCACAACTATGTTTAGATCACTTCTGTTGTTTTCATTAATTACTTGAGCTCCCACAGACTCTATTAACAAGCAATCTAATACTTCTTACTTGAAACTCTCCCACCTCCCTCAATCCTCAAGTGATACACAAACTCTAGCTGCTAGTTCAGTCCAATGGGGCAGATGCCAAGCCTAGAGAATTAGAGAGTTTAAGCAGATCTGTTCCTGCTGTGGCCTCTTCTGCTGCAATAACACGGGTTCACTTTTGAAAATGCATCTTACACAGTCTAGTGAACAGCCACTGATGCAATATTGCCTTGCTCGAATTTCAGATCCTTGTGTGGGTTGCAGTGGTGCCCATACTTGGGCTCCCAAAGTTAGATGTCTTTCAGCTGTACGCTCATAGGCAAAGTCACTATTTATTTGCAGGGACACCATGAAACACAGAACTCAGTCCAAATGGACTTCAACCTGTAGCCCCTATACTGTTTCTAGGTGTTCAGTGCTAAACCTGAGGCCAGACCATCTATCTTATTTAATGCTCACATCCCCTTTGGGTACGTAAAGACTATCAAAGAGGCTCTACTGCTATTGACTGGATGGATGGTCTTATATCCTTTTCCATCTAAGAAGACTCCTCAGCTCTAGTACAAATGTGCCACTTACTTTCCAGAGGTTTACCCGGCTACCAAATAAATAGGAAGAATCAGCCTTTGCCAGGTGCAAATTGTCCTAGTCTTTCTTCCCACAGAGGTAGATGTACACTATCTTTATATTTTCCTAATCCATACCGCTACTCAAGTATTCTTGGATGAGTCAGAGAGGTTGTGTACCAAGAAGACTTTCTCTGTAGATGAAAAAAAATTCAGACTTATTTCAGTAAAATAACATTCTAAGTAATGCCTCATAGAGCCCCTGCTATACAAGTAATTTTCTGTAATTTTTCTACTATTGCAATTTTCAAATTCACTCCCTAAGTAGCCCATCTCTGTTTTAAGATTTGGTTCCAAAATCACCTTTCTCTGTCTGACCAAGGATTTCTTTCTTATTACGCCTACTCCCTATGCTGGGGCTTGGTACGTTAATGTACTTTTAAAATTGGTGAAAACAAATTATGTATTGATGAATATGAACCTATAGGGTTAAATATAATGTATCAGTTGTGTTTCCTGGGTTAGAAGTATGCAGTCTATATAAAAGGGATTCTTTATCCCTTGTTTTCCCACACCATCATAGGGTTTGAATTCCAGGCCCTGACACATCCTGATTATATTGCCTTGTTGAGGAAGGAAAATATTTGACTTAGTAGAGTTTCTGTCTTTGTCTATTTTTAATCATTAAATATTGCCACTCTTTTTTTTCCTTTTCAACATCTCTTGCATGGATTATTATAATGCTTTACTAACTGGATTTCTTCTCTCCAGCCTTACTCTTCTCAAATCCATCCTCTGTATTGCAATGAGCAACTGATTTAGAGTTCTAATATCACTATGTTCTATTTCTATTCTCAGTAAGTCCCCGTCATATTCAGAAAAAGCAAGCCAGTTTCTCAACATGGCTTACTTCACTTACCATCCCAGTGCTTCCTCCCAATTTACACTGTTCTTTATCAAATTTCCCCCTTGCTTTTTTTTTTTTTTGACAGAGTCTTGCACTGCTGCCCAGGCTGCCCAGGCTGCCCAGGCTGGAGTGCGGTGGCATGCAACTCTCTCAGCTCACTGCAACCTCCGCCTCCCAAGTTCAAGCAATTCTCCTGCCTCAGCCTCCTGAGTAGCTGGGATTACAAGCATGCGCCACCATGCCCAGCTAATTTTTGTATTCTTAGTAGGGACAGGTGTTTCACCATGTTGGCGAGGCTGGTCTCGAACTCTTAACCTGGTGATCTACCCACCTCAGTCTCCCAAAGTGCTGAGATTACAGACATGAGCCACCATGCCCAGCCTCTGCCTTGCTTTTCAAAGTTTCCCTAAAATACTATGTCATTCCTTGTCTCCATTTCTTTGGCTGATGAAAATTTCTCCCTGGAATTCTCCTCTTCCTTTCCTTACTTTATTAACTCATACTCACTGTTTAAGACAACTTTAGTAGTTGCACATTCTCATGATTCCCATAATATTGTGATCTATTTCTGTTGCCGAACTGCCTTATAATTTCATCACTATCTGTTTATATTTCTCTCGCAGTAAAGACTGAGTGATTTGAGGACACAGATTCTCTTTTCAAACTTTCACCTTCAGGGATTGGTGCATAGTAGAAACTCAATAACTGCTGAAGAAATGAATCTTTAGTATGGAAGTCCTAATGTCTAACTCAAAGGTTAATTCTGAAACTTAAATGAGGTAACGTATATTGAAATGGCTGGATTTGACTTTATCACATCACAGTCATTCAGTATATGTTGTATTTTCTTCCACTTACAATGAGCTGCATAAAGCACATATTAAAGTTTAGGAAAGAAGGTTAATAATTGAAATTGTGCTGATAATACTAGTCATGTTTCTTCTAAAGCCTTGTGGACATTTTGAATACTAGTCCTGAAATTGACCTATTGGAAGACTTTCAAAAACATCATCCATGATGACATTACATGACCATTTTAACAAAAGACAGCCATTGGATTCAGTTTCTCTCTTGTAACTGATCTTACCATTATTTCTATGTTCTGCAGCTCAGATCAGCAACCATATCCTAACAGAAAGTAGGTCACTTCTCAGGTCTGCTGTGCGACTCTGAGTTAACTGGGAAGATTGAGGTAGGATGAGTTCAATGTAGCTCAAACTAGCCAGTGGGGAAGACTGGGAACTGGGAAAGTTGAAGGACTTGTTTCTCTATCTTTTTTGTTTCTAGCTTTAATGGGATATAATTGACAACTAAAAGTTAATTGACAAAAGTTGTACATAGTCAAGGTATACAACGGGATTTTATATATGTATATATTGTGAAATGATTACCACAATCAAATTAACACATCTTTCTCCACACATAATTCCCATTGTGTATATGTGTGTGTGTGTGTGTGTGTGTGTGTGTGTGTGTGTGTCGTGAGGACATTTAAGATCTACTGTCTTCACAAATTTCAAGTAAACAATAAGCAGTTATTTATCTGAGTTATGCTCACAGCATTTTCTCTCTTCTTTCCATTTTCTTTCTCTTCCAAAAAGCAGAAATGAATGGTATCCTTCTGTCTTAATGTGTGAACTCTACCATTTACTAGCTGTATAACTCTGGTAAGGCCTTTAACCTTTTTGAAATGAGCTTTAGTTTTCTCATTTAAATAAATGGAATAATTATGCCCATCTTATCTACTCTACAGAGCTATTGTAAAAGTGTGTATATAAAAAGCCCTTTTTAAGCCTCAAAACACAATGAACAGGTAAGGGGCTACAATTAAGTTTTTCCTTTCAGAAAAATTTCTCCCTCCCATAATATTTCGATGGCTTTTAGAATACGGATTAAGCCATGAATTGTCTTTTATGAGTTTTGTAAGCTGGCATATAGAGCATGATAATAAATTGTAAATAATCACAAAAACATTGTCTCAGTAGGTAAATCTGGCCTCCCAAAGTGTCTTTTGTGTAGTCAAATGTTGCCTTTTATCCAAATGTCTCACAGCATTTTGAAAATAGATTATGTATGACACATACCAAACTCATTCTTTGCCCATCACTCTAACACCACCTTTCTAAAGAAACAGTTGTTTAAAACCCCAGGCTACCATCAATCAGAAGCAAATAAAGAATATTTTCACCTCCTTGAAAATGACTGCAGCAGGCTGCTAGTAACCAGCTGATACTAGAGCCAATTCTTTCAGCAAGAATTATGTTCCAGGTGGCATGAAAGCTTACAGATGCATGTGACTTAGCTTTCTGAAATAATTTAGACATATCTTTATTTCAAGTTAGCAAGTGATGCAGTGATAACAGGGATGAGGCTGGGGTAAAAGTCAAGAGGAAGAGCTAAGGAACAGCCGGGACCCATAGCTGCAAGATGGCTTCAATTTACCTGCCATTATGAGCCAGCAAATCGAATGCCAATGAGTGCCCAAGGTCAGAGCTCATAGATGAATAGCACCACAGTTACACAGAGTGTGCTAGCATCAATAATCAGAGTTGGAAGGAAGCCCTCACATATTTCAGAGGTATTTCTGAAGTCCTTCCACTTAAAGAATTCTGTCCTACAAACATGACATGTTCTCACTTATTTGTGAGATCTAAAAATCAAAACAATTAAACTCATGGACATAGAGAGAAGAAGGATGATTATCAGAGACTGGGAAGGGTAGTAGGCGCATGGGAGGAGTTATGAATGGTTAATGAATACAAAAAATAGAAAGAATGAATAAGATCTACTTGATAGCACAACAGGGTAACTATAGTCATTAACAACTTCATTGTACGTTTTAAAATAACATAAAGAATGTAACTGAATTGTTTGTAACTCAAAGCATAAGTGCTTGAGGGAATGAAGACCACAATCTCCATGATGTGCTTATTTCACATTGTATGCCTGTATCAAAACATCTCATGTACCTCACAAATATATGCATCTACTATGTACTCACAAAAATTGAAAATAAAATAAAGAAATAATAAAAAAATTCTGTCCTGACTTCCTGATGCTTCTACAAGATAAAAGCCTTCATAGGAAGAACTTTAAAAACATTTTATTTATTTATTTATTTATTATTATTATACTTTAGGTTTTAGGGTACATGTGTGCAATGTGCAGGTTAGTTACATATGTATACATGTGCCATGCTGGTGCGTTGCACCCACTAACTCGTCATCTAGCATTAGGTATATCTCCCAATGCTATCCCTCCCCCCTCCCCCCACCCCACAACAGTCCCCAGAGTGTGATGTTCCCCTTCCTGTGTCCATGTGTTCTCATTGTTCAATTCCCACCTATGAGTGAGAATATGAGGTGTTTGGCTTTTTGTTCTTGCGATAGTTTACTGAGAATGATGATTTCCAATTTCATCCATGTCCCTACAAAGGACATGAACTCATCATTTTTTATGGCTGCCTAGTATTCCATGGTGTATATGTGCCACATTTTCTTAATCCAGTCTATCATTGTTGAACATTTGGGTTGGTTCCAAGTCTTTGCTATTGTGAATAATGCCGCAATAAACATACGTGTTCATGTGTCTTTATAGCAGCATGATTTATAGTCCTTTGGGTATATACTCAGTAATGGGATGGCTGGGTCAAATGGTATTTCTAGTTCTAGATCCCTGAGGAATCACCACACTGACTTCCACAAGGGTTGAACTAGTTTACAGTCCCACCAACAGTGTAAAAGTGTTCCTATTTCTCCACATCTTCTCCAGCACCTGTTGTTTCCTGACTTTTTAATGATTGCCATTCTAACTGGTGTGAGATGGTATCTCATTGTGGTTTTGATTTGAATTTCTCTGATGGCCAGTGTTGGTGAGCATTTTTTCATGTGTTTTTTGGCTACATAAATGTCTTCTTTTGAGAAGTGTCTGTTCATGGCCTTCGCCCACTTTTTGATGGGGTTGTTTGTTTTTTTCTTGTAAATTTGTTGGAGTTCATTGTAGATTCTGGATATTAGCCCTTTGTCAGATGAGTAGGTTATGAAAATTTTCTCCCATTTTGTAGGTTGCCTGTTCACTCTGATGGTAGTTTCTTTTGTTGTGCAGAAGCTCTTTAGTTTAATGAGATCCCATTTGTCAATTTTGGCTTTTGTTGCCATTGCTTTTGGTGTTTTAGACATGAAGTCCTTGCCCATGCCTATGTCCTGAATGGTAATGCCTAGGTTTTCTTCTAGGGTTTTTATGGTCATAGGTCTAGCATTTAAGTCTTTAATCCTTCTTGAATTGATTTTTGAATAAGGTGTAAGGAAGGGATCCAGTTTCAGCTTTCTACATATGGCCAGCCAGTTTTCCCAGCACCATTTATTAAATAGGGAATCCTTTCCCCATTGCTTGTTTTTCTCAGGTTTGTCAAAGATCAGATAGTTGTAGATAAGCAGTATTATTTCTGAGAGCTCTGTTCTGTTCCATTGATCTATGTCTCTGTTTTGGTACCAATACCATGCTGTTTTGGTTACTGTAGCCTTGTAGTACAGTTTGAAGTCAGGTAGTATGATGCCTCCAGCATTGTTCTTTTGGCTTAGGATTGACTTGGCAATGCGGGCTCTTTTTTGGTTCCATATGAACATTGAGGTAGTTTTTTCCAATTCTGTGAAGAAAGTCATTGGTAGCTTGATGGAGATGGCATTGAATCTGTAAATTACCTTGGGCAGTGTGGCCATTTTCACGATATTGATTCTTCCTACCCATGAGCATGGAATGTTCTTCCATTTGTTTGTATCCTCTTTTATTTCCTTGAGCAGTGGTTTGTAGTTCTCCTTGAAGAGATCCTTCACGTCCCTTGTAAGTTGGATTCCTAAGTATTTTATTCTCTTTGAAGCAATTGTGAATGGGAGTTCACTCATGATTTGGCTCTCTGTTTGTCTGTTGTTGGTGTATAAGAATGCTTGTGATTTTTGTACATTGATTTTGTATCCTGAGACTTTGCTGAAGTTGCTTATCAGCTTAAGGAGATTTTGGGCTGAGACGATGGGGTTTTCTAGATATACAACCATGCCGTCTGCAAACAGGGACAATTTGACTTCCTCTTTTCCTAGTTGAATACCCATTATTTCTTTCTCCTGCCTGATTGCCCTGGCCAGAACTTCCAACACTATGTTGAATAGGAGTGGTGAGAGAGGGCATCCCTGTCTTGTGCCGGTTTTCAAAGGGAATGCTTCCAGTTTTTGCCCATTCAGTATGATATTGGCTGTGAGTTTGTCATAGATAGGTCTTATTATTTTGAGATACATCCCATCAATACCTAATTTATTGAGAGTTTTTAGCATGAAGGGTTGTTGAATTTTGTCAAAGGCCTTTTCTGCATCTATTGAGATAATCATGTGTTTTTTGTCTTTGGTTCTGTTTATATGCTGGATTACATTGATTGATTTGCGTATATTGAACCAGCCTTGCATCCCAGGGATGAAGCCCACTTGATCATGGTGGATAAGCTTTTTGATGTGCTGCTGGATTCGGTTTGCCAGTATTTCATTGAGGATTTTTGCATCAATGTTCATCAAGGATATTGGTCTAAAATTCTCTTTTTTGGTTGTGTCTCTGCCCGGCTTTGGTATCAGGATTATGCTGGCCTCATAAAATGAGTTAGGGAGGATTCTCTCTTTTTCTATTGATTGGAATAGTTTCAGAAGGAATGGTACCAGTTCCTCCTTGTACCTCTGGTAGAATTCGGCTGTGAATCCATCTGGTCCTGGACTTTTTTTGGTTGGTAAGCTATTGATTATTGCCACAATTTCAGAGCCTGTTATTGGTCTATTCAGAGATTCAACTCCTTCCTGGTTTAGTCTTGGGAGAGTGTATGTGTCGAGGAATTTATCCATTTCTTCTAGATTTTCTAGTTTATTTGCGAAGGTGTTTGTAGTATTCTCTGATGGTATTTTGTATTTCTGTGGGATTGGTGGTGATATCCCCTTTATCGTTTTTTATTGCATCTATTTGATTCTTCTCTCTTTTTTTCTTTATTAGTCTTGCTAGTGGTCTATCAATTTTGTTGATCTTTTCAAAAAACCAGCTCCTGGATTCATTAATTTTTTGAAGGGTTTTTTGTGTCTCTATTTCCTTCAGTTCTGCTCTGATTTTAGTTATTTCTTGCCTTCTGCTAGCTTTTGAATGTGTTTGCTTTTGCTTTTCTAGTTCTTTTAATTGTGTTGTTAGGGTGTCAATTTTGGATCTTTCCTGCTTTCTCTTGTGGGCATTTAGTGCTATAAATTTCCCTCTACAGACTGCTTTGAATGCATCCCAGAGATTCTGGTATGTTGTATCTTGGTTCTCGTTGGTTTCAAAGAACATCTTTATTTCTGCCTTGATTTCATTATGTACCCAGTAGTCATTCAGGAGCAGTTTGTTCAGTTTCCATGTAGTTGAGCAGTTTTGATTGAGATTCTTAATCCTGAGTTCTAGCTTGTTTGCACTGTGATTTGAGAGATAGTTTGTTATAATTTCTGTTCTTTTACATTTGCTGAGGAGAGCTTTACTTCCAAGTATGTGGTCAATTTTGGAATAGGTGTGGTGTGGTGCTGAAAAAAATGTATATTCTGTTGATTTGGGGTGGAGAGTTCTGTAGATGTCTATTAGGTCTGCTTGGTGCAGAGCTGAATTCAATTCCTGGGTATCCTTGTTGACTTTCTGTCTCATTGATCTGTTTAATGTTGACAGTGGGGTGTTAAAGTCTCCCATTCCTGTTTTGTGGGAGTCTAAGTCTCTTTGTAGGTCACTCAGGACTTGCTTTATGCATCTGGGTGCTCCTGTATTGGGTGCATATACATTTAGGATAGTTAGTTAGCTCTTCTTGTTGAATTGATCCCTTTACCATTATGTAATGGCCTTCTTTGTCTCTTTTGATCTTTGTTGGTTTAAAGTCTGTTTTATCAGAGACTAGGATTGCAATCCCTGCCTTTTTTTGTTTTCCATTTGCTTGGTAGATCTTCCTCCATCCTTTTATTTTGAGCCTATGTGTGTCTCTGCATGTGAAATGGGTTTCCTGAATACAGCACACTGATGAGTCTTGACTCTTTATCCAATTTGTCAGTCTGTGTCTTTTAATTAGAGCATTTAGTCCATTTACATTTAAAGTTAATATTGTTATGTGTGAATTTGATCCTGTCATTATGATATTAGCTGATTATTTTGCTCATTAGTTGATGCAGTCTCTTCCTGGTCTCAATGGTCTTTACATTTTGGCATGATTTTGCAGCAGCTGGTACTAGTTGTGTCCTTCCATGTTTAGTGGTTCCTTCAGGAGCTCTTTTAGGGCAGGCTTGGTGGTGACAAAATCTCTCAGCATTTGCTTGTCTGTAAAGTATTTTATTTCTCCTTCATTTATGAAGCTTAGTTTGGCTGGATATGAAATTCTGGGTTGAAAATTCTTTTCTTTAAGAATGTTGAATATTGGTCCCCACTCTCTTCTGGCTTGTAAAGTTTCTGCCGAGAGATACGCTGTTAGTCTGATGGGCTTCCCTTTGAGGGTAACCCGAGCTTTCTCTCTGGCTGCCCTTAACATTTTTTCCTTCATTTCAACTTTGGTGAATCTGACAATTATGTGTCTTGGAGTTGCTCTTCTCAAGGAGTATCTTGGTGGAGTTCTCTGTATTTCGTGAATCTGAATGTTGGCCTGCCTTGCTAGATTGGGGAAGTTCTCCTGGATAATATCCTGCAGAGTGTTTTCCAACTTGGTTCCATTCTCCCCATCACTTTCAGGTACACCAATCAGACGTAGATTTGGTCTTTTCACATAGTCCCATATTTCTTGGAGGCTTTGCTCATTTCTTTTTATTCTTTTTTCTCTAAACTTCCCTTCTCGCTTCATTTCATTCATTTCATCTTCCGTCGTTGATACCCTTTCTTCCATTTGATCGCATTGGCTCCTGAGGCTTCTGCATTCTTCACATAGTTCTCGAGCCTTGGTTTTCAGCTCCATCAGCTCCTTTAAGCACTTCTCTTTATTGGTTATTCTAGTTATACATTCTTCTAAATTTTTTTCAAAGTTTTCAAGTTCTTTGCCTTTGGTTTGAATATCCTCCTGTAGCTCGGAGTAATTTGATCGTCTGAAGCCTTCTTCTCTCAGCTCGTCAAAGTCATTCTCCATCCAGCTTTGTTACGTTGCTGGTGAGGAACTGCGTTCCTTTGGAGGAGGAGAGGTACTCTGCTTTTTTTTTTTAGAGTTTCCAGTTTTTCTGCTCTGTTTTTCCCCATCTTTGTGGTTTTATCTACTTTTGGTTTTTGATGATGGTGATGTACAGATGGGTTTTTGGTGTAGATGTTCTTTCTGTTTGTTAGTTTTTCTTCTAACAGACAGGACCCTCAGCTGCAGGTCTGTTGGAGTACCCGGCCATGTGAGGTGTCAGTCTGCCCCTGCTCGGGGGTGCCTCCCTGTTAGGCTGCTCGGGGGTCAGGGGTCAGGGACCCACTTGAGGAGGCAGTCTGACCATTCTCAGATCTCCAGCTGTGTGCTGGGAGATCCACTGCTCTCTTCAATGCTGTCAGACAGGGACATTTTGAAAAACTTTAAAAACATTTTTTGTGGGTAGGGAAAAAGCAGGACTTGAGTAAGAGAAAAAGGTAAATTTCTGATCAGCAATTGCTTGGACATTTCTCTATCTTTCAAGTCCATGACTTGTGTTTCTAACATCTCAGTATAGTACTGCCGCTGGTCTCAAGAAAGAGATAGTTTAGAGCAGAGAGTCTCAAATTTGAGTGAGTATCACAATCACCTGGACAGAGCTTGCTAAAGTACAGATGGCTGGGTTGGATGGACCCCACCTCCAAGGTTTCTGATCCAGAGGGTCTGGGGTGAGGTCTCAGAATTTGCATTTTTAACAAATTCCCAAGTGATATTAATGCTTCTGGTCCTCATACAACACTTTAAGAAATACTGGTTTAGAGTCCACTGGGCAAACCACAGACTTTTTGTTTGGGGGAAAGACCACTATCAACATGTAGTGGTCTGACCATGGCATTTCTCAGTAATAATTTCAATCATATAGGGAGAATTGTGGAGAGCAAATAGTAACTCTTTAGGTAATTGAAATCTGTAGAAAAGTCTTACAAAAAAAAGGAAGCAACTGATAGTTCATAGCAGTGAGTAGGGCTCTTCAATTTATGCTTCAAGAGACTATTTTCTCTGTTTTTATTTATTTTTATCTCAGTGCTGGAAAGTTCTTTGTTTAAGCCTTCAACCAAGGACTCCAGAGAGCTTTTAAATCTTGAATTTGCTAATACTTAGACCATGTTATGATGGATTTTATTCTTTCCTCTAAGCTAAGCAGTGTAATTACAAATACAGCTCACTTTTTTTTTTTTTTTTTTTTTTTTTAAGAGACAGAAACCCACTGTTCCTATGCTGTCTCTCATGATTACGGACATTGGAAAAGGGAAAGAAACCGAGATTAATTAGATCAGCGATGTTCAAACATGTTAAAAGAAAGCCCTTATTTAGATAAAATCTTTATCAAGACCTCAATGGCAAAAACAGGTATATGTGGAACTACTCTGATAAAACACATACCAGAAACTCCAGGTTATGTCAGACTTATCTCCAAATTCGTGATGCCAAACAACCCCTGCAGTTTACAGATGACGCTTAACCCTTACAGTGACTAAGGTCTTGCCAATGTTCTAGAGAGAGTGTAAAGTCTAGGGATGGGTATCTTAAAGTCAAGATCAAGGACTCTGAACAATGCCTAGATTTTCCCAAGCTTTATTAGACATGGAAATCAGCAGTCTCTTGCAGCAAGTTTCTAAGTGAGTGCAGCACCATTCTTCCACAAAGATGCCTAAAAGGAACTCAGACCCAAGGGAACAAATGCAGGAGCAAGATCAGAAGGGGCTGCCGCCCTTCACCTCCTCTGGTAATGCTCTAGAGGAGGGTTCAAAAAACTTTTTTGTGAAGGGCCAGATAGTAAATATTTTAGGCTTTCAGTGCCATGTGGACTTTTTTGCATCTGCTTGACTCTGCCAGTTAGCACAAAAACAGCCACAAGCAACATGTCAACTTGGCTGTGTCTCAATGAAACTTAATTTACTAAAATAGTACATGGACTTGGTTTTGCCCACAGGATCCAGTTTGTCTATTCTTGCTCCACAGAAAGACTGTTTAATAGAACTTTTTGTGATAAAATAAATGTCCTGTATCTGAGCTATCTAATATGGTAACTACTAGTGACTTGTAACTATGAGCACTTGAAATTTTTAATTTCATTTTTAATGTTATGCTATTTTAATTAATTTAAATTTCATTTTTAATATACATGTGTGGTTAGTGGCTACCAGACTGGACAGTACAATTCTAGATCAGATGACTTAGCTAAGTTCAGTGCCTAATGTTAAATGCCTATGTTCCTACTTTTTTGTTCCCAAAACTTTATTTCTTAGAATACTGAAAATAATTTTATTTATACTGAAGGTTATTTTGTCTTGTGGTGGGTCTAATAACAGTTCAACTAGGATTCTACAGATCAGTTGATTTGCAGCTTTCTTCAGTTAGATTAACCCACAATATTTTGGAGCTGAATTAAAAAGTATAATTTCATTCATTATTCAACCAATATTTTATTTGAGTCTATTATGCACCAAGCTCTCCACTGTGTGCTGAACTTATAACTATAAATTAGGCAGGCATGAACCCTATTCCTACAAAACTTTTATTTTTCAGAAACATGGCATATTTTATTTATTTTTTCTTTTATATTCATTGATATAGTTTTATACTTTTCTTTGCATAGGTTCCTTACATGTTTTGTTGAATTTGTTCTAAGATATCTACTTATTTTGTTTCATTTTTTGATTATGTGTAGCCTTCTTTTAAATACCGAGGCGGGTGGATCACGAGATCAGGAGATCACGACCATCCTGGCTAACGTGTTGAAGCCTGTCTCTACTAAAAATACAAAAAAAAAAAAAAAAAAAGTTAACCTAGCGTGGTGGCAGGCGCCTGTAGTCCCAGCTACTCGGGAGGCTGAGGCAGGAGAATCACTTGAACCCAGAGGGCAGAGGTTGCAGTGAGCCAAGATCGCGCCACTGCACTCCAGACTGGGCGACAGGTGACAAAGCCAGACTCTGTCTCAAAACAAAACAAAACAATAATAACAACAAAAACAAAAAAATAAATACTATTTTCTATATATTTATTGCTGAAATATAAGGATGCTATTGATTTGTGATTATTTACCTTGCATGTAGTTGTCTTTCTGAAGTTGTATCCTTTGAGGTCTAGGAAAGTCTAGTTGTCAATGGCCATAAGAATATTCTTTTAATAGTTATAGATACATGAATAATCTATCCCTACCTAACTTGAAGCTGTGAGTTGAGTTTGGTAAATTTTCAACTAGAGAAAAAGATGAAAGTAAATGAACTGTCTAAATTTTCTAAGAAAAAATATTTTTTAATAAGAAAAAAATTAAACATAGTGAAGTTTTCTGAATGTTGTCAAGAAACAGGAATAAAGAAAATGGGAAAAGAGACAACTGTGGACTAATATCAACAAACTTTTGGAAGCTAGAACACAAATGTCATCAGCTTTCCTATCTCTTTTCAAAGTGCTTTTCAAGTGCTGGCAGAAGGAATGCCAAATATTCTGATCTAAGCTGCTGGCAAAACAAACAAAATACTTACTGTACCTCTGAAGTGAAACTGGGGACTGCTGCTGAAAATAAAGGTGGTGTTTTAAAAGTCTGCACAATGTACTGGTATGTTTCCATCCCTCCTTTCCTCTTGTGAATCCTGGACGCTACCTGTCCCGGAACCCACTAGACACTAGAAACTTATTCTGAGAATATGTTGTACCAGAGATGCTCTAAATTCAGGACATCAAACACAACAGGAGTTAAGGGAGCCTGCCATATTGAGAGGAGTGAGTGAAGGTCTTTCTAACTGAATGAGGAGACCAACAAACCCTTCTCATACTCACACCTAATAAAGCTAGTTATTGGGCTTATTTCTCTACCCTTTCATGCCACACTGAATATTGAAACTGTTCAATTTCTCCCGAGACAAAGTTTCTAGAGAAACCCTATTGATATGACACTTGTTAGGAATCCATCCAAAAAGCTTGCAGGATCTAATCAGGTATCCAGTGGAACTGTAGAAGAAAATCACAGGGCTCCAGAAGAGATGGCTCCAAGAAGACAAATTATTAGATTTTTTAAAATTGTGCAATCACTTGCTAAAAATTATTTAATTATTCTTAATTGACAGGGAATAATTGTATATATTATATATTTATGGGGTACAACGTGATGTGTGTGTGTGTATATATATATATGAATGACTAAATCAAGCCAATTGACATAAGAAATACTACTTAGATTAAATTTTTAAAAATTGAGGAAGGCAAGTATGCATTTTCTATTGGCTGAAACTCAGCAAACCGATATTCTAAATTGACTAAAAGAGTTTTAATAAATCAATGAATAAGAAAATATACACTGTATTATTAAAAAGAAAGGATTAAACCACACAGGACACAAATTCAAAGATGTTAGAAATAGAAACACTAAAATACATGTGAACATAAACATGCTTGAAGAAAAATGATTTGCCGTATGTGTTAGAGTGTCAAGGATTTATTAGACTTACTGAGATCATCACTGCCACTAGAGATATTTGGGTGTCACTACTATGACTTATATTTACTAAGCAAAGTAGGAAGTTGATAGGCTATTTATACCACAGTTTATATTATACCAAATTCTTAAGGGTTTGTTATCTCAAGTCTTACTTTTGAATATTTACATACTATTTTAAAGACATTAGCCTGTTTTTAGGATGAGAGATTTTTTATGTTTGTTTTTATTATTGCCATTGACTATTACTTTAATGGAATTTGTTTATGATTTGTGAAATATTGTTGTATCTTTATAAATGTTTTTTCTCTTATCCCATTCTAGATAATATTTTCTTAGCAGCTAGGCATTTTCAAATAGCTTTGGGAAATATGGGTGATTTGCTGATGTTTCTTAACAGTGACTTCCTTTAAATTTGTTTTGCCAAAATGATCATTCTACTCTGCAGGAAAACTTCCAAACTCTTTGACTCAAAAAGTCATTTGCAGTAAAGTGATTTTCTGTAGTAGTATGTTTTGATTCCTTGCTTTTTATTTTCTGTGTATCTATTTTATATTTCCGTTTTGTTGTTATCATGTGGCTTATGAAAAGCATCTTATAATTGTAACAGGTTATTTTATGCCAGTTATAACTTAAACTTAATTGCAAAAATTCCCTAAGCTATGCCCTTTTACTCCACTGTCCCCACCTCATTTTGAACTTTTAATGTCACAATTTACATCTTTTTGTATTGCATATCCCTTAAAAATTGTTGTAAACTGGTCACAGTGGGATGTACCTGTAATACCAGCTACTTGGGAGGCTATGCAGAAGGATTGCTTTAGCCCAGGAGTTTGAGACCAGCTTGGGCAACATCATGAGACCCCTCATCTCAGTTTTTAAAAAATGTTGTAGTGATTACAATTTTTCATAGTTTTGATTTTTAACTTTCATACCAAAGATATAGGTAATTTTTATATCATCATTATAGTATTAGAGTATTCTGAATTTGACTGTGTACTTAATTTACCAGTGAGTTTTTATGCTACTCATGAGCCACCTTTTCTTTCAGCTTGAAGAACTCCCTCTAGCATTTATTCTAAGGCAGGCCTGGTGATGATGAGCTCCCTCAGCTTTTGTTTGTCGAAAAGTCTTATCTATCCTTCATTTCTGAAGGACAGCTTTGCTGGATGTAGTATTTTTAAACAATAAACGAAGACAGTAAGAGAGAAGAAATTGAATAAACTATACAAAACAACTAGAAAACAATGAACAAAATGGTAGTAATAAGGCTTTACCTATCAATAATTACCTTGAGTGTAAATGGATTATATTTTTTCCAATCAGAATACATAGGATGGTTGAATGGTTAAAAAAACAAAACACAACAAAACTATGTGCTGCCTGCAAGAGACTCACTTCACCTATAAGGGCACACACATAGTCTAAAAGTGAAGGGATAAAGAAAGATATTCCATGCAACTGAAAATCAAAAGAGCAGAGTAGGTGTACCTAGGTAAAATAGACTTTAAATTACAAGCTGTAAAAAGAGACAAAGGGCATCATATAATGATAAGGGGGTCAGTTCAGCAAAAGGACATTACATATACATATATGTATATTCTACATATATATATTCTACATATATATATATGCACCCAACATAGAAGCAACTAAATATAAAAAATCAAATATTAATAGATTTGAAGAGAGAGATAGACTGCAATACGATAATATTGGGGAACTTCAATTCTCAACTTTCAGCAATGTACAGATTATCCAGACGGAAAACCAACAAGGAAACATCGGATTTAAGCTACACTCTAGACCAAACACACCTAAGAGACATAAGCAAAACATTTCATCCATTCACCACAGAATACACATTCTTCTCAACTGCACATAGATATCATCTCACTTCTGGTAGAATGACTATTATAAAAAAGACAAAAGATAACAAGTGTTGGCAAGGATGTGGAGAAAAAGAAACCCTTGCACATGCTGGTGGGAATATAAGTTAGCTCAGCCATTATAAAAAGCAGTATGGAGATTCCTCAACAAATTGAAAATAGAACTAGTATGTGATCAGCAATTCCAGTACTGAGAATATTTCCAAAAGAAATGAAATCAGTATATTGAAAATATATCTGTACTCCCATGTTTATTGTAGCACTACTCACAATAGCCAAGATATGAAATCAACGTAAGTGACCATCAACAAATGATTGGATAAAGAAAATGTGATATATATACATGATTGAATACTATTCAGCCACAAAGATAAGGAAATCCTGTAATTTGCAACAACATGGATGAACTTGACAAAATCATGTTAAGTGAAATACTTTAGGCACAGAAAGACATACTGCATGATCTCATTTATGTATGAAATCTACAAAAAGTTTATTTCATAGAATTAGAGAGTAGAATAGTGTACTGGAAGAGTGGGTTGGTTAAGGGGAAAGGGGATTTTAGGAGATATTGGTCAAAGGATACTTAATTACAGTTAAATAAAATAAAGAAATCTATTATATAGCATGGTGACTATAGTTAATGACCGTATATTATTCTTGAAAAATGCTAAGAAAGTGGATATTAAGTGTTCTCATTACAAAAATGATAACTATATGAGGTAATGCATTTGTTAATTAGCTAAATTTAACCATTCCTATTGTAATTATATATAATTATTTACCAATTTTTTTCTCCCGTTAATCTATGGCACTCTTTAATTATTCCTATAGGAATAAATTTAGCTAATTAACAAATGCATTGTATTATTATAATGTTCTATTATATTACAATAATAATGTATTATATATATTATTCCTATTATAGGAATGATTATATTTATCTGCTTAACAAAACATTAAATTATACATGATAAATACCCACAATTATATATATTAATTAAAACATAATTTGAAAAAAAGTCATTTTCTTTGGGAGTAACTATTCTAAAACCAATTTTAGAATAATTTATGACTTTTTAGATTTGCATAGTTTGTATTATTTACCTGGAACATCTAGACCCTACTTGTTTGCTGGACAAAGATTTGCCCAACCTTCAAAATTCAGCTATAACACCACCTTCTCTGTGAGATTCTCTGTGGAGTTTGTGCTTTCTTTCAGGTATTGCTCTGACACCTGCACCTTAAATGCGCGCTGAAACAAGGATGCCAGGATGCATATTTCCTGGAAACTTGAAATTGGGACATAATATCTGTTGGAATCCCTAACTTAGGTTTGACATAAAACTAGTGAAGTGGTGTCTGTACCTGTTTAGGCATAAGTGCCTCAAGAAAAGTGAATAACAGAGAAAGAGAGGAATAAAGTCAACTTATAGAAACAGAAAATCCCAGCACTTTGGGAGGCCGAGGTGGGTGGATCACCTGAGGTCGGGAGTTCGAGACAGTCTGGCCAACATGGTGAGACCCTGTGTCTACTAAAAATACAAAAATTAACTGGGTGTGATGGTGGGCATCAGTAATCCCAGCCACTCGGGAGGCTGTGGCAGGAGAATCATTTGAACTGGGGAGGTGGAGATTGCAGTGAGCCGAGATCACGCCACTGCACTTCAGCCTAGGAGACAGAGCGAGATTCCATCTCAAAAAAAAAAAAAAGAAAGAAAGAAAGAAACAGAAGACAGAACCTCAGGGTGAGCAGGTGAGTGATCGAGAGAGAAGGAGCCCACAATATGGATAATTTTGCTGTCTCAATTCTTGGTGACCTTTTTAGAATATGGCAGTATTACTCTGGATTTCATAAAATGTGCTTGTATCTATGCAATAAAGTATCTGCGTCATTCAAGCCAGCTTGAATAATTTTTGTTTTGAAATCAAATAATCTCCCATTTCCAATCATATATACCACCTAGTAGAGGAAGTGCTCTTGCATCTGTACTATTTTAATAGTCTGTGCTTCTTCCATTTCTGTAGTATGCTGTAATTATTTGCTGGTTTTTTCTCTCATTAATCTATGACACCCTCAAATTACGACCACAATTCATTCATTCTTACACTGTCAGCATCCAATATATCACTGACCTTTAGTAGATATTCAATCAAGATGTATTGAATGACTGAATAAATGCACTCTTCATTCTATAACAAATTTCATTTTTGGGTAATAGTAATAATAGAGCTGGTAATTAATCATTATAAAGTCTAGTAACTCAGACGGGTGGCAGAAAGCTTTTGGAAGTGCTTGCTCTTCCTCCCCTGAATTTTCTCAGGTTTTGAATGCCTATATAGTTGCTTAATGGAATTTCTATTGTCTTCTCTGATAGTTTTGTAGTTCCCACAAATTAACTTCAGATTATCATTGTTATCTGTTGAATCTCTCTGGTAGCAAAGCATTCATCTATGCAATCTGCTTCTTTAAAGCATAAGGCAGAAGTATTTATAGTAAAGAGCACATCACAATAAAGGAGATGACAGTTAAGCATGTAAGTATCTTCTGCTTCCCTTTTTAAAAACATTCATTGAAAGTTTTTCTAAAAGATGCAATATTTGTGTGAGCTTTCCTCTCTCAGTTGAGTATGGACTAGGTAATTTCCTGAGTCCTATTGCATTGGGTTGGTCACCGGCCAATAAAAATCTCTGGTTTCTACTAGATAAAAGTTTCGATTTTCTCCTTTTTCCCCCTCTGTTCTTCTTCCTGTTGCTTCTTCTTTTCTGCTTTTCATTGTAGTATGATATGCACTCAGAAATTTGTACGTAAGTATAGAGGTCAGTGACTTTTTGCAGGCTGAACACGCTTGTGCAACCAGCATGCAAGAAGCCCACTTCCTGCTGCATTCTTGTCACTACTACTCCACTTCCAAGGGGAACCAGCATCCTAACTTTTTTTTGAGACAGGGTCTCACTCTTTCATCCAGGCTGGATTGCCATGGTGCTATTATGGCTCACAGTAACCTCAAACTCCTGGCCTCAAGCTATCTTTCCACCTCCATCCCCTAAGCAGCTGGAACTACAGGTGCATGCCACCACATCTGGCTAATATTGTGTGTGTGTGTAAAGATGTGTCTCATTATGTTGCC
Organism: Pongo abelii; assembly: GCF_028885655.2. NCBI lineage: Eukaryota > Metazoa > Chordata > Mammalia > Primates > Hominidae > Pongo > Pongo abelii. The sequence goes on along the minus strand of NC_085928.1, from coordinate 133,955,674 downwards.
CAGGCTGCTTTTTGGTTAAAAAATTATTGTACATATTTATAGAGTACACATGATGTTTGATACATGCATACAATGCATAATCATCAAATCAGGGTATTTAGAATATTCATCACCTTGAACATTTATTATTTCCTTATGTTGAAAACACTTCAAATCTTCTCTTCTAGCTATTTTGAAATATATGATATATTGTTAACTATAGTCACTCTAGTGTGTTATGGAATAATATAACTTATTTCTTCTATCTAACTGTTTGTTTGTACTATTAACAAACCTGTCTTCATACTCACATCCTTCCTAGTTTCTGAAACCTATCGTTCTACCCTCTACCTCCATAAGATCCAATTTTTATGCTCCCACATATAAATGAGGGCATGTGATATTTGTCCTTCTGTGCCTGACTTATTTCACTAATGTAAAGACCTCCACTTCTATCCATCTTGCTGCAGTTTTATAATATTTCATTTTTATAGCTAAATAGTATTTTATTGTGTGTATATCACATTTTTCTTTATTCATTTGTTGATGGACACTGAAGTTGATTCCATATCTTGGCTCTTGTGAATAGTGCTGCAATAAACATGGAGGTGCAGGTATCCCTTTGATATACTGATTTCTTTTCCATTGGATAAATACTAAGTGGGGATTGCTGAATGGTATGATATTTCTATTTTTAGTTTTTTGAGAAACCTCCATACTGTATTCCATAATGGTTATACTAATTTACATTCCCACCAACAGTATAGAAGAGTTCCCTCTTCTCCAATCCTCACCAGCATTTGTTATTTTTTGTCTTTTTGGTAATAGCCATTGTTACTGGGGTAAAAGAATGTTTCATCATAGTTTTGATTTGATTTTTTCTGATGATAAGTTATGTTGAACTTTTTTTTCATATACCTGTTGGCCATTTGTATACCTTCTCCTGAGAAATGTTTATTCAGAATCTTTGCCCACTTTATAATGAAATTTTTTGGGGCTTTTTTTTTTCTGTTGAGTTGTTTGAGTTCTCTCTGTGTTCTGGATAATAGTCTCCTGTAGAATAATTAGTTTGCAAATATTTTCTACCATTTACAAGTTGTCTCTTAACTCTTTATTTTTTCCTTTTTCGTGAAAGAGCTATTTAGTTTAATATAGTCCCATTTGTCTATTTTGGGTTCTATTGCCTGTGCTTTTGAAGTCTTAGCCATAAAATTGTTGCCAAGGCCAATGTCCTGCATCAATTTTTCTATATTTTCTTTTAGTACTTTTATAGTTTTGGGTTTTACATTTAAGTCTTTAATACATTTTAAGTTGATTTCGGTATGTGGTGAGAGACAGGGCTCTAGTTTCATTCTTTTGCATGTAGATACCCAGTTTTCCCAGTAGCATTTATTAAACAGGGCATCCTTTCTTCAATGTAAGTTCTTGGTGCCTTTGTTAAAAATCAGTTGCCTGTAAATATGTGGATGTATTTCAGGATTCTCTAGTCTGTTCCACTGGAGTATGTGTCTGTTTTTATACCAACACCATGCTGTTTTGTTTACTATAGATTTATAGAATATTTTGAAGTAAGGTAAAGTGATACCTCCAGCTTTGTTCTTTTTACTCAGCATTGCTTAGGCTATTTGAGGTTGCTTGCAGTTCCAAACAAATTTTGAGGGTTTTTTTTTTCTATTTCTGTGAGGAATGTCATTGGTATTTTGATAGAGATTGCTTTTAGTAGTATGATCACATTAACAATGTTAATTCTTCTTATCCATGGGCATGGTCTATCTTTCTATTTGTGTCCTCTTCAATTACTTGCATCAGTGTTTTATAGTTTTTCTTGCAGAGGTCAGTCACCTCCTTGGTTAAATTTATTTATGGTTATTTTATTTTTTGGTAGCTATCATGAATGGGATTGCTGTCTTCATTTTACTTTCAGCTTGTTCATCATGTATAAAAACACTATTGATTTTTGCATGTTGATTTTGTATTCTGCAACTTTACTGAATTTGTTCATTAGTTCTAGGAGTTTTTTGTTGATCTTTAGGTTTTTCTGTATATATGATCATGTCATCCAAAAGAAGAACAATTTGACTTACTCTTTTTCAATTCGGGTGCCTCTTATTTAATTCTCTTGCCTGTTTGCTCAGGCTAGAATTCCAATACTGTATTGAATAGGAGTAGTTAAAGTGGGCATCCTTGTCTTCTTCCCATTTTTAAAGGAAAGGTTTTCAGATTTTTCCTATTCAGTGTGATGTTAGCTGTAAGTTTAAAATATATGGCCTTTATTATGTTGAATTATTTTCCTTCTATGCCTAATTTATTTACAGCTTTTATGAAGGGATATTGAATTTTATCAAATGCTTTTATTGCTTCTATTGAGATAAGAAAATGTTTTTTGTCCTTCATGATGTTGATGTGATGTATCAAGTTTATCAATTTGCATATGCTGAACTATTCTTGCATTCCTGGGACAATTTCATTTAATCACGGTATGTTGTGTTTTTGATGTGTTGTTGAATTGAGTTTGCTAGTATTTTGAGAAGCTTTGCATCTATGTTTATCAGGGATATTGGCTTGTTTTTTTTGTGTGTGTGTGTGTGTGTGTGTGTGTGTGTGTGAGATCTGGTTTTGGTCATAAGATAATGCTGGCCTTGTGGAATGAGTAAGGACGAATGCTGTCTTTTAAAAAACGTTAAGAATACTTTGAGAAGAATTGGTGTTAGTTATTCTTTATAAGTTTGGTAGAATTCAGAAGTAAAGCCTTCTGGTCCTGGGCCATTTTTTTATTGGGAGACTTTTTATTACTGATTCAATCTCATTCCTCATTATTGGTGTGCTTATGTTTTCTTTTTCTTTCTGGTTTAATCTCAGTAGATTGTATATGGCTGGGAATTTGTCGATTTTCTCTAGGTTTTCTGATTTGTTAGCATAACCACCATTCTTATTTCTAACAGCATAGCATACTTTGCCTGTTTTTGTACTTTATATAAACAGAATTACATAGTACACAGTCCTTCATGTCTGCTTTTGTTTGCTCAATGTTTTGTTATGAAGTTCATCCGTGGTGTTGTTCGGAATGTGATTTGCTTTGCTCATTGCTATATAGTACTCCTTGTATTAATACACCATAATTCACATATCTATTCTACTATTTACTAGCATCACAGGACTGCTATGCATAATACTGGTATAAACAATTTTGATACATGTTTTCATGCTTGGTTCTTAAAAAATTTATCTGAAGTACCCCAAATGACCTAAACACTTTGAGTCAACATAATAACCACTCTAAAGAAGACATGCAGTGCTTAGGTTTTTACACACTTCTGAGTGAAATGTATTGCTTGGGGAAACTTCCTGTCCTATCTTTCTCAGTCAGGGAAAAAAAGTGTGCTCTGACCCCAGATTTAATAGGCCACTAGAGGATTCTGATTCTCAAATATCACCCTTGCAGATGATGCACAAACTGATAAGAGACAAAGAGAGTGCTTCTCACAAAGCCAAATTATCTGTGGTTGAAAAAGCAGACAGAATATGACAGCTTAGAAGGAATGAGGCTTTAGATAAGGGAATAATCTATAGCTCTGTTCTTTTTGGCCTTCCTGCCATGGGGAATGAGATTGAGCTCTCCCCCTCTTCCCCATCACCATGTCTATCCAATTCTAACCATGTATACATCAAGTAGGCATCCCCCAAAACTAAGCACAAACAATGAAGAATGACTTCTTGATGTTATACGCTTTGCTAGTCATGAATCACCCACTCAGCCCTTAATTGGATAGGATAAAACTCCCCACTTTCAAACTCCTTTAGAATTAGATTAGGGGAAAAGGGTGAATTTTAAGGAGAAAGCACAAAATATTATCCACAATGACTCTTCTCAATGAGATATGATGGGAGGTAATGATAAATTTGAGTTCTTCTACTAGAATTTCCTGGACAACTTGTTCAAGGTGCAGAATTAGGGCTCCATCTCAGTCAATCAGAGTTACGCCCTTAAGACCCCCATGTTCCCAGGGTTTTTATTTGCTTAACCTTGGCTATCCTACTCCTTGGCTTGGGACACACACTTGTGGTATCTTGCCAAGTAAGAAACTACTGGCATCTACAGCAACAGTATCCAGTAGAAACATAATGTGAGTCACAAATGTGAGCCATAAAGCAAAATGTATCACGTTAAATACACAAAAAAGAAATGAGTAAACTTATTTTTGATGATATATTTTATATAACCCAGTATATCTAAAATACTGTTATTTCAGTATATAATAAATTTAAAAATAATTAATTTGCATTCTTTTATTTATAGTAAGTTTTCACAATCTGGAGTTTATTTTATGCTTACAGAGTATTCAATTCTCCAGTTACAACTCAGACTAGTTACATTTCAAGTGTTCAATAGCCACACAGAGCTAGTGGCTACTGTACTGGGCAGCACAGATATAAATAATCTAATAAATAGCCTACATAATCAGACAAAAGTGATCAAGTAAATGAATTACTAAACAAATAAGTAGATAAGTGAAAGTAGCTTCCCTCAGATTCTGCATTTGTTATTTATGCTCTATGTCTGGTGGGTTTGTGTTGTAAGTTTGTGAGGGAAAGAAAGACTGGGACAAAAGGAGAAAATGTGACCAAATTTTAATTATTTCAAAGTCCTCTTATTTGTTGCCTTTTTTGTTTGTTTGTTTTTATTCTTGAAGTTTTTCTTAATGAATGAAGAAAATGAGAAAGAAGGAAAGGAATGAAGAATAAAGGAAGGAAGAAAGGAAGAAAAGAACTTGCATTAGAAGTTGAAGGAAGACTTATTTTATTTAATCCAGTTTAATTAGAGCAGTGGCTTTTTAACTATAGCATGCCTCATACTCATAGTCATCTGGGGAATATATTTGGAATGCAATATTATGAGCCCCATCCCAGAAAACAAATGGAATATGGCAGAATTGGGATGAGCACTCTAACAAATACTCTGGGCAGTTCTTATGTAGCTTGTGCAGGTAACAATTTTAGGAACATGGGTTAGAAACAGTCTAGGACTGGCCAATAAGATACGTTTGGTAAGTAAATGTTCCTCTTAGAGCAAAAATATTAATTTCATGGTCTGACAGAAGAATCAGCTGTCATTGAAACAGACATTGTCTCTCATCTTTGAAACTTACTGAGCAACATTTAAATGCACTTTGGTCCTAGCAGGCTCAATCAGAGATACCACAGTCAAAAAGTTCTTCACCTTAAAAAACCAATTGAAGCATGGACCTATGGATACCACCACTTTCACACAGCTAGGTGCCTTATCACTACACATGCCCCTAAGCCAACTCTAACTCAAGACACACACCCTGTAAGGGAGGTACCAAGGTAGAGCTGTGGAGGTGCAGAGGACAGGAGGAGGCTCAGGAAGCCTTTTTGCAGTAGGCCCCATTGGAGCTGTGTCTTGGATGGTGGAGAGGATTTCATCAGGTGAAGACAGGAGGGACATTCTAAGCAGAGGTTTGCAATTCTAAGCAGAGGTTAAGAACATCTAGGAAAAGTTTTCAGAATGTCAGGGGAACAGAGTAGAAGTTAAGTGTTAACTCATCATGAGGAAAGTCAAATTTTCTCGAGTCCACATTTAGATTAAAGATTGTAAAGGTTTTACATATACAGGGGAACCATTTGTTGCAGTTTGTACCAGACAATTCTATTTTGTGCTCCTTGTCACAATAAACTTATTAATAGTGTCCTCTTTATTCTCATAAGGGTCCCATTTTAGATGTAAATTATATGGCCACTGTATTGTGGTATAATGATTTTCTCTCCAGTAATGTCTCAGGAGGCCAGGGAGAGGGAGAAGCTAGAGACTTATCCAGTGAAACCTAAAATATAGTTAAAGCCCATATAAAATGTGTACTGGACCAAGGTCACTAAGACAAAGGAGCTGACCCTTTTATAAACACTTTATGAAGAACAAATTATTTAACCTCTGTAAGTCAATTTTCTCTTCCTTAAAGTTTGAATAACAATAATTTATAAACCCCTAATACCTTTTCCAAAAACCTTGGGGCCAGACAAATTTTGAAATTTAGCATTTTTCAGGAAACTTTTTTTTCCAGATTTTAGAAAGGTAATTATATACCTTCCTTCCCATGGTATACAGCACCCAGTAATCATCACAGCACTATTTCTGCAGTAAATGTGTGAATATTCACACAAAGTGGGATAATAAGCATTTTTAGCTTCACATCAGTTCTAGTCATGTTTTGCCACAAATAGGTTTGTCACAAAGTTGGTGGGGAGAATAAGTTATTTTGTTTTGTTTTAAGAGCCCATTGTATGTTAAAATTGCTAATAAGGGACTATGGAATTTTATTTTATTCACAGAATGAAAAATACATTAAATTAGATTTTTCATGTAAAGTGCTTAGCAGAATGTTCAAGGGAGGCAAACTACTAACAGTGATTATTATTGTTATTTCCTCGAGATCCCAGAGAAAAAGTTGTACAAGTTGATCTTCAGCTGTTACTTGATAGTCACTATTACTCTTTGTCTCTGCTCTGAATCACAGACTTTTCCTCAAATGATCCCAGTCTCACAACTTCATCATCCATCAATCAGGATGAACAGTGACCCTCCATTGGCTCCCTGAGTCCACACTCCCTAATGCGATAAAGTGAAAATAAATAGGGCCTTATGCAAATTCTATTAAAATCCAATCAAGGAAAATAAACTGCAGACATCTGCTCTTCCCTGTCAGTGTCATTTGAATGTTTTTTCCTGGTCTTAAAATAAAAACAAGAACAAAACAAAAATTAAAAACAAACAAAAAAAGATTGTTTTTGTTTCTTGAGTGCCTGCCAGGCTAGCATTCAAGCATTTGATCCACTAAATAACTATTTGAACAAGAGCAGTGGAAAAGTAAACAGTAAGGTGAAGGGGACACACGCTATATATTAGCTGGTTCTTTTTTTCTCATTCAGAAATGTATTGTTTGGTGAGCTCACTTTTCTTTCAGCTAACAGTGAAACAGTGGTTTGCGTCTCTTTGAAAATGGTGGTCCAGCTTTGTATTGACACCTATAAACCATGGTTGAAAAGAAAGTCATTTTGAATGTCAAGAAAAAAATAAAAACACATCTGACTGGGTCTACCTGGGTCAAGTAAATATCTGACCGGTTAATCTATTGTCTTCCCCAACTAGGAGAGGCTTGTATTCTATTTCTCCATACTTCAGCTCTGTAGGGTTATTGTGTGATTTCTCCAGCCAATGAACATTCAGGTTTCCAGTGATGTGTGAAAACCACAACAAGCCACAGTCTTTGGAAATCAGAGTGAAAATCATACCCAGCAGGGTTTTGGAGAAATGTCCAATTACCTGGTGATTCATCCTGAGTGGCAACATCTTGACTATCTAGTCCACATTAGTCACTTCTGAGAGGATGAACACTCTAGACACTATGACCCAGGTATGCTGTTGGCACAGTTATTTTCTCCACTCTGGACTGAATATCTACTCAGAGCAAACTGAACGCTCAGATAGCACTGAATGGACCCAGCATGTGGACTGGTCTGAACTAGTATAAGTTTGCCTTATTCCAATGTTTCAGACTAGTGAGTGATGACCCAGATATACTTAACACTACAAATCCCAGTTAAGAAAACCAATACTTTGATTACTCCAGCTACATGGACAACTGAGACACACATCCTATTCCACATACTCCAATGATGCTGTCCTCATTGACTTTCACATTTTTATCAGCCAGGATAAATTTACATTTAGACACTGATCACATGGAACCACAGATCAGCTTCTCTCTGTCACCCAGCACTTTATCTCAAGACTTCAAGACCCCTCTGCTAGTCTAGCCCAAGGTATTTCCCAAAGGAAAGTGGATTGAATTAAGATGGCTAGGAGTCCCCAGTAGCCAACTTCTTTCTTTTATTTGCAACCCAAGACTCATCTGAGATAGTTAAACAAAATCCATCCATTTCCTTCTAAGACTTACATGAGCTTCTTGATTTGTCACAGGGAGAGGTGCAGACCATTTATGTTTCATCTTAAGGGACGGATCATTGAAAACAGTAAGCATTGTGTCTAAGAAGAATGAGATTATGATATATGCTTATAATAAAATATAAACAAATTAAGAAAACAGTAATGTTTTAATAATAACTGTTAAGAGATTCTTAGATGGCTTATGTTATTCTGGGTAGAGCTGGTTCAATTTAATAACATAATATGGATAAATCAAGAAAATAGAAAGGCAAACATAAAACACCAGTATTTATTTAATAGTTGGCTTCTGTTCTACCCAAATTATTAAATTACCTGCCCTAGTTCACCAGTTTGCTTCTTTGGAGTAAATATATTTTTTGTCAAAGTAAATGATCTGCCAAAATGTGAGTAGTTATAAATCCATTTAGCAAAAATCCTCTGTGAAGGCTTAGTAACTGGTTTCCATGATTTCTGTGCAACAGGGTGGAATAACCCTCTTTTATTTTAGTCCCCCTTAAACAAGATTCCAGTTTAATGCTGAAGAATTGTGTGGGGAGAGAAGCATGATTTTTGCACCCAGGGGACATTTGACAATGCCTGAAATTGCTTTTTTGGTTGCCAAAACCAGGGTACTAGGGGAGGGTGCTACTGGCATCCTACAATGCACAGAACACCCCCTATAACAAAGAATTATCTAGCCTTAAATGTAAATAGTGCTAAAACTGAGAATTCCTGTTGTTAAATAATAAAATGTAAAAATTTCATGACTGGTTCTCTAAACAAACATTATAACAATACAATGACTTCCATCTACTACATGGCCGTGGAGTAACTATTAGTCTTCTCAGAAATGGAAAAGAGACACAAGAGAAAGCACCAATAGCAAGAAGTGTGCTAAGAAGTTTGCAAACCTTCTCTTTCACATTACAAATTCACATTACAAACCTCCAAGACAGAGATGTTAATATGTTCATTATATAAATGAGGAAACTGAGACTCAAAAAGATTAAGAAATTTGTCAAAGTTTACAGTAAGCAATTGGCAAATCCTGTTTTTGAAGATAATGCCTTCATCAACTAAGCTGCATTGCTGCATATCAGCAGAGAGGATAGAATTACTGGACTCTGGCAGGATGCATGATTGGTATGCTCCAATTTCCAGAGCAGAGAGATATTTGTCTGATAGCCCTGTGGGATCAGGGGTGTTCACTTTGTGAATGAGAAGATATCCCTTTGGAAAACTCTGCCTAATGTCCAACATCATGGAAAATCACCATTTTGCCATAATATTCAGGTAGAATAGTTGGTCCTGTGTATGGTACAGTAAAGTATGTCTACAATCAATTTTAATTCTAACTGTATTACTTAATTGACCTCGGAATCATGATACTTAGCCTATCAGATTTAATTTTTTTTTTTTTTTTGAGACGGAGTCTCGCTCTGTCACCCAGGCTGGAGTGCAGTGGCGCGATCTCGGCTCGCTGCAAGCTCCACCTCCCGGGTTCACACCATTCTCCTGCCCCAGCCTCTCGAGTAGCTGGGACTATAGGCACCCGCCACCGCGCCCAGCTAATTTTTTTTTTTTAATTTTTACTAGAGACGGGGTTTTACTGTGTTAGCCAGGATGGTCTCGATGTCCTGACCTCGTGATCTGTCCGCCTTGGCCTCCCAAAGTGCTGGGATTACAGGCATGAGCCACCACACCCAGCCCAAATTTAATTTTTTTATTTACAAACAGAATGATGATTACAACTTCTGATTCTGATTCCATAGTTCTGGGGTAACGGCTGAGAATTTGCATTTCTAAGTGATGCTTGGTGTCACTGCTGGAAGACTGTACTTTGAGAGCCACTGACTTAGGACATGAGGAATTAATTCTCCCTCATAACCTCGATTGAGAACTCCACAAATTCTAGCTGTTATTTTTTCTTCAATAACTGTTTAGCAATCTCACTATTTATATTTATTGTATTTATTTTCTGCCTCTTTGATAAAATTTGATGTAATACATTATCCTGTAACATTTTGTTGGTTTGTATGTATACGGTACGCTGCTTTTTTTGCATAATGCTACATGCTTTAGCTTTGGAGTGTTTCTCTTCTTGTGTTGTTCCTTGGCAATATGGAGCATCTATAGCTATTTTGCCAGGCCACCTGCATCTTGGTCACACTAATTGCGGCAGGCATAGAATGTTCTCCTTTCTGGTTTCTGTTGTTTAATTTGCCTTCAACACACTATGCCCAGAATCCAAAAAGCAGGAAGTACAGAAGGCCCAGTCACACTTCAATGCCATATATGCCTTTAACATCACTCACCATCTGTTTTTCCGAGAGGCTGAAACAAATTTTTGTTTTGTTTGACTTAATAATCCTGGGCAGTAAAAAATAAGACCCATGCCAGAATGTCTTCCACTTAGTAGTCTCTTTAAAAAGGATGTCTAACTCAAGGTGTTTTTTTTTTTTTTTTTAAGTGACAAGAAAGATTGTTCCCATTCCCTGCTTGGAATGGTCATGAGTGTGAAAGAGGGAAGACAAGGCTGAGAGCTGCTGCAAGGACTACTCAACCTCATTTTTAAAAATCCTATAATCCACCCATTCTTTCCAGGTCTAGCTAAACCTCTGTAATATCTGTATCAATCGGGATCTAGCCAGAAAAATAAAATCAAGTAATTCAATTAGAAGGAATGCAGTATGGGGAATTAGTAAAAAGGCATTAGAAGAGATAAAAGAGCATGTAGGAAAAGGAATAGCAAACCAGACAATAGCAATTCCTAGAAGTTGTCATCAACTTCAAGTCTGAAGGGACAGAGGGAGGGTTGATGTAAGCATGGCTTAGAGCCACTTGGCAGAAGCTAAAACTAGAATGGACCAACCTAATGGGACTGGGAACAACTGTGAAGTCACAGGTACTACTGCTCAAGGAATGAGATACTGCTCAAAAAAGAGAGAGGGAGAAATATTCTGGTTTATCTCATTTTTCCATCTTCCTCTCATCATCTACCAGTGAGTACTTCCCATTGTCCCAACCTAGGCAGAAAAGGAGTCTGGGAAATGTGGTTTGCAGGGTCAGACCTCTTTGATTTACTATAAGGGATCTGAATACAAAGAAGCAAATGGATGTCATAATGCCTCATCTATCAGTCTTTCATGTACTCAAAGTTAAAAGTAGCATTTATTAAACCAGTTATTTCATTCTGCTTTGACTCTAATTAGCTGGTAACTTATCTGTTGGATTTCATAAAATGTAACAGTTAATAGTAGGGAGTGCATCCTGCCTCACCATTTACTGGTTCTATGGCTTTGATCAAAAGACCTCTTTGAATCTTAATTCCACCATCTATAAAATTCAGGTAATACTGTTACTATATCACAGGGTTGTTGTAGGGATTAAATAAGATAATGTTTATATGGCAGTTAGCACAATGTCTGGCACACAAACAACACTCATTATTAAGAGAACAGATCTTGTCTCATTTGTTTTATGTATTTTATAGCACTATGCACATCACAGACCCCTCAAATAGTTGTTGAAGACACAAGTCAATGATCTGTGACATCTACCTCTTTGCTTCACTTTATGGCTAATTGTAATTTTTATAAACTGATTCTTGTTTATTCAAGAAGAGTTGGAGAAAGTATCAAGAGTATTGGGATATCTCGGCACTTCAGAAATGTTTCATACTTAGCCATCTTAGATAAAATTGAGTTTTAAACTTGAAATTTTTCATAGTGGCTTAATCTTTAATGTGGAGCCTTTCAACAGTTCAAGTAAAATGTGCCACTTGGATACCAATTATGTTGTCATTGCAGTTATTACTTTAGAAGAATAAGTCAATTGCCTTTTGTTTGCCCTAAAAGAAAGAGCCAACCAGGTCAAGTTGGTCATCACTTTATGTTATTTTGTTTGAAAAATGCACAGTGAGCCTGTTTGCGATGCAAAGCAATGAGCATTTCTAATTTCAGCATTTCATTTTCTAAGGGTATCTGTGCTTGTCTAGAGTCATGTCACTTACACATTTAAGGCTGGTTTACAGCTTCAGAAGGGCTGAACAACCTGTCTCATTTGTATAAAGATTCATTGAAAGCAAGAAGGATCAAGGCACCACCCATCTTTTGGTTCTGGCAAATCCTTTCATTATTCATTTTGGAATGAGTTGGGGAAAAAACAACCCATTTTTGTTGTTTTATAGCTGATCATTGGCAACATGATGATAAATGGATTTAAAAGTCACCACAAAAATAAAAGAGTAAAAGTTGAATTTTACATTATTGAGTTATTAAGACAAATTCTAAAGCTAAAACATTATACTCTTTTTCATATTACCATATTCATCTAGATAAAAGGCTTATTTTTCATTCTAAATGCAACATTTTTAAGAGATTATATTTTACAGTTTTAGAGAAAGGTCATTTAAAGGTGGAGAATGAACCACTAGAATAAGAAAGAGACATATAAAAGTCCTAAATTCAAGTAAACATTCTCTTGATATCTAAAATTTAGACTGTAGCATTGCATTTTACATACCATTTAGAGAGAGCAAGTTCCTGCATTTGAACTTAGATTCCATAAAAGCATGTGAAGCATCATTAGAACTTTATGGCTATGTTGCTTTTCTTGATCTTTTTTCATTTTCTTACAATAAAGAGAGTGTCAGGCTCCCTGTGGCTTGAGTCCAAGGCTCACAACTTACAATATAGTCATGTACTGCACGTCAATGTTTCAGTCAATGACAGACTACATACATAATGAAGGTCCCATGAGATTAAAATGGAGCTATGGGGTGGCTAAGATGGCCGACTAGAAGCAGCTAGTGTGTGTGCCTCTCATGGAGAGGAACAGAAAGGTCAAGTAAATACAACACCTTCAACTGAAACATTGAGGTACTTGCATTGGGATTAATCAAGGAAACAACCTGGTCCATAGAGAATGAAGGAAAACAGGAGAGGACAATGGCCTACCTAGGAACAATATGCAGCCAGGGGATCTTCCCTTGCCCAGGGAAGTAGTGAGTGAATGAGTGACCCTAGGAAACCATGCTTCTCCAACAGATTTTTGCAACCCTCAGGGCAGGAGATCTCCTTGTGAAATCACTCCACCAGAGCCAAGTTTTCAGTCTGGCAGACACAGCTACGTGGAGTCTCAGCAGAGCAGCTGCTCAGGCATGTGTAGAGACCCTACAGCCTTAGATACTCTGGCTTTCCAGGAAAAGTAGCTGCAGCTCCTGCAAAGTAGGAGGTTAGACACCCCTAGGAATGAGGCTAAAACCAGGTGGTTGAGTAGCAACAGCTCACAGACCCCACTTCCATGGCACCTCACAAGATAATAACAGGTTGGGAATTCCAGCCAGCTACAAGTAGTGGTATTGCACCCACCTAAGAAGGAGCTCCCAGGGAGAGGGGCGGGCCACTATTTTTGCTGTTTGGGCAGTTTAGCCATTCTAGCCTTCAGGCTTTAGAGAGTTAGAACCAATCCAGGGTGAAATGGATTCCCAAGCACAGCACAGCTCTTCTAGCAGACAGTTGCTTTAAGCAGGGGCCTGATCTCATTCCTACTCACTGGGCAAGAACTCGCAAAAGGGATCACCAGCCACCCCTGACAGATGCCTTTGGGCCAGCAGCAGGTTTATACCTCCCTGGGACAAAGCTCCCAGAGGGAGAGACAGGCTGCCATCTTTGCTGTTTCACAGCCTTCACTGGTGATACGTCCAGATTCTGGAAAATCTGAGATGACAAGGAACTGGAGCAGCCTCATGCATACTGCAGCAGCCCTGCAGAAAAGTGGCCAGAATGTTACCTGAGTGCCCATTCCCATATCTCCTCTTTGGGCAGGTATTCCAGGCCTGGGCCTCCAGCCACCCACTGCCAGAGCTATTGAGCCAGCACCAACTCAGCAACTTTCTGGACAGAGCCTCCAGGGGCAACTTGAAAGCCTCTCTGCCACTGCCTCTGCAGTGGAACTGTGCTTGCCACCCTCAGACTAACGAAGAAGCAAAGACCCTAAGTGCTTTATCCACACCTTCAACAAGCAGAAGTTGACCCAAGGAGAGGAGGCCAGACCATTTCCCATGGGTCCCACACACCCCTCACAGCTTGTCATCAGACAGGGAACATCTAGCTTGGGACCACAGCACAAACCCTCCATCTTGGGCTGACTGCACCAAATGATTGCTGATCTGCATCTGTCTGGGTGGAGTCCCCAGGAGTCAAGCAAATGACCCTTGGCCACAACCACTACTAGGATCTCTTCTGCTGCCTCTAAGCTGGGAAAGAAACATAAACACTGAGATTGCCCCAGAACCATAGTAGGCAGCCCAGAAGTGTAAAGTTGTGAACTACAGACAGCACTCAAGGAGGAGAGGAACCCACACTTTCAGAGAACTGAGAGGAAACATGGCTCCAACTATGAGGAAACCTAGGGGATCCACACAACTGAGCAAAAATCTACCAACTGACCAAAAATTCTAAGTGCCAGCTGCTGGATCACACCGCAAAGCTTCAACACCAAAAATACCTCACTGACATACCCCACTTTGAAATCAGATACAAGAAGTCAGCTTGAAATAAAGACCCTGCAGAAAGCCTCAGCCTGGTGAAAACATCCTAAAAAGAAGTATATTGACTGCTCTCAGTCTACACTGAAGTTAAAAGAACATCCACACACAGAGATGAGAAAGAAAAATGCAAGAACTCCAGTAACTCAAATGGCCACAGTGTCATCTGTTCTCCAAATGACTGCACTAGTTCTTCAACAAGAGTTCTTAACCAGGACTAACTGGCTGTAATGACAAAAACAGAATTTGGAATATCTCTATAGATAGGAGCAAAGATCATAAAGATTCAGGAAAATGGGAAAACCAATCCAAGTAAAATAAGAGTCACAATAAAGTCATACAGGAGCTGAAGGACAAAATAGCTAGTATAAAAAAGAAACTAATGGGTCTGACGGAGCTGAATAACACAATACAAGAATTTCACATGCAATCACAAGTATTAACAACAGAGCAAACCAAGCTGAGGGAAGAATATCAGAACTTGAAGACTGGTTCTCTGAAATAAGAAAGTCAGACAAAAATAAAGAATAAAAATGAATAAACGAAACCTCCAAGAAGTATGGAATTATGTAAAGAGGCCAAATCTATGAATCATTGATATTCCTGAAAGGGAGGGGGAGAAAGCAAACGACTTGGAAAATATATTTCAGGATATCATCCATGAAAACGTCCCCAGCTTTGCTAGAGGGATCAACAGTCAAATTCAGGACATAAAGAGAACCCCTCCAAGGTTCTATACAAGAAGATCATCCCCAAGACACATAATTTTCAGATTTTCCAAGGTTGAAAATGAAAGAAAAAATGTTAAAGGCAGTTAGAGAGAAAGGGCAGGTCACCTAAAAAGGGAACCCCCATCAGGCTAACAGCAGACCTTTCAGCTGAAACCCTACAGGCCGGAAGAGATTGGGAGCCTACACTCAGCATTCTTCAAGAAAAACAAACAAACAAACAAAACTTCAACCAAGAAATTTATATCCAGTCAAAGTCAGCTTCCTATGAAGAGGAGAAATAAGAGTCTTTTCAGATAAGCAAATGTTGAGAGACTTCATTACCACCAGACCTGCCTTACCAGAGATCTTGAAAGAAGCACTAAATATAAAAGGAAAGACCACTACCAGCTAATACATAAACACACTTAAACACACAGACCAGTGTCACTGTAAAGCAACCACACAAACAAGCCAACATAAAAACCAGTGAACAATGCAATGACAAGATAGAATCCACACATATCAAAACTAACTTTGAATGTAAACAGGCTAAACAGACCCCACTTAAAAGACACAGAGTGGCATCCTGGATAAAAAAGCAAAACTCAATGGTATGCTGTCTTTAAGAGATTTATCTTACATGTAATAATAGTCATAGGCTCAAAATGAAGTGTTGGAGAAAAATCTTCCAAGCAAATGGAAAACAGAAATAAGCAGGAGTTGCAATCATAATTTCAGACAAAACAGATTTCAAAACAACAAAGATACAAAAGACAGGAAGGGCATTACATCATTATAAAGGGTTCAATTCAATAAGAAGAACTAACTGTCCTAAATACATATGCACCCAACACAGGAGCACTCAGATTCATATAGAAAGTTCTTGGAGACCTACAAAGAGACACAGACTCACACACAATAATAGTGTGAGACTTCAACACTCCACTGAAATTATTAAACACGTCATCAAGGCAGAACATTAACAGAGATATTCAGGACCTAAACTCAGCATTGGACCAAATGGGTCTGATAGACATTTACAGAAGCCTACACCCCAAAACAACAGAGGTGGTTTTTCCCATCACCACAACCACATTCTTGGACCACAATTCAATAAAAATAGAAGTCAATACAATGAAAATTGCTCAAAACCATACCATACAATTACATGGAAATTAAACAACATGCTGCTGAATGACTTTTCAGAAAATAATGAAATTAAGGCAGAAATCCAGAAGTTCTTTGAAAATAATCAGAACAAATGTACAACATACAAGAATTTCTGGGACACAGCTAAGACAGTGTTAAGAGGAAGATTCATAGAACTAAATGCCCACATCAAAAAATTAGAAAGATCTCAAATTAGCATCCTAACTTCACAACTGAAAGAATTAGAGAAGCACGAACAAGTCAACCCCAAAGATAGCAGAAGACAAGAAATAACAAAAATCAGAGCTGAACTTAAGGAAATTGAGACACAAGAAACCATTTAAAAGATCAACAAATCCAGAAGTTGATTTTTTGAAAAAAATAAAATAGACCACTAGCTAGACTAATTAAGAAGAAAATAGAAAAGATCCAAATGAACACAATTAGAAATGACAAAGGCAATGTTACTACTGACCCCACAGAAATTAAAACAACCATAAGAAATTACTGTGAACACCTCTACACACATAAACTAGAAAACCTAGAAGAGATGGATAAATTCCTGGACACATACACCTTCCCAAGACTGATCCAGGAAGAAGTTGATTCCTCGAACAAACCAATAATGAGTCCCAAAGTTGAATCAGTAATAAATAGCCTACCAACCAAGAAAGCCCAGGACAGGAGGGATTCGCAGCCAAATTCTACCAGATGTACAAAGAAGAGCTGGTGCCATTCCTGCAGAAACTACTCCAAAAAAACGAGGATGAGGGACTTCTCCCCAATTCATTCCATGAGACCAGCATCCTCTTGATACCAAAACCTGGCAGAGACACAAACAAAAAACATAACTTAAGGCCAATACCCTTGATGATTATTGATGCAAAAATCTTCAACAAAACACAGATCAAATGCAGCAGCACATCAAAAAGCTAATCCATCATTATCAAGTAGGCTTCATCTCTAGGATGCAAGGTTAGTTTAATATACTAAAATCAATAAATGTAATTCATCACATAAACAGAACTAAAGAGAAAACCACATGATTATCTCAAGAGATACAGAAAAGGCTTTTGATAAAATTCAATATCCTTTCATATTAAAAATAATAACAGCCATCTATGACAAATCCACGTCCAACATTATACTGACTGGGCAAAAATTAGAAGCATTCTCTTTGAAAACTGGCACAAGACAAGGATGCCCTCTCTCACCACTTCTATTCAACATAGTATTGGAAATCTTAGCCAGAGCAATTGGGCAAGGGAAAGAAATAAAGGACATCCAAGAAGGAAGAGAAAAAGTCAAACTATCTCTGCAGAGGACATGATTCTATATCTAGAAAACCCCATAGACTTGGCCCAAAAGCTCCTTCAGCTGATAAACAATTTCAGCAAAGTTTCAGGATACAAAATCAATGTACAAAATTTACTAGCACTCTTATACATGAACCACAATGAAACGGAGAGCCAAATCAATTTCATTTGCAATTGCCACAAAAAAAAGAAAAAAAATAAAAAAGAAAACTCTAGGAATACAGCTAACCAGGGAAGTGAAAGATCTCTACAATGAGATTACAAAACACTGTTGAAAGACATCAGAGAAGCTACAAACAAGTGGAAAAACATCCCATGCTTATGGATTATGGATAGGAAGAATCAATATGATTAAAATGGCTATAATGCCCAAAGCAATTTACAGATTCAATATTATTCCTATCAAACTACCAATGACATTTTTCACAGAACTAGAAAAAATTATGTTAAAATTTATATGGAATGAAAAAAGAGTCCAAATAGCCAAGACAATCATAAGCAAAAAGG